>NW_028321904.1:7500000-10000000 GCF_036245765.1 Copidosoma floridanum | reverse complement strand
GAATATAAGCAATTACCAGCTTGACGGAAAAAAATCACATAAAAATTAAAAATTTTCTACGATAACGATTAAGCTTTTTTAGAACGATCGCATTAAAAGAAGCTCACAAGATTTTTGATGAATATGACATTGACATCAAACCATCTTAGAGGCTAGATTTTCTGAGAATGGCCAAGTTAAAGTAGATACATATATATTTCTGTGTGGTGAAAGCGCAAGTTTGAAAATGGTCTTTTTTATTAAAAGAGAAATAGCAACCAAAAAAAGTTTTTATACTTTCCGTATGACTGATCAACGGTATAATTACATACCTTATTATGTCTATGGGTCAAACTAATAACTATATATTGAACTCAAACTATACTAACGAACTCAAAAAGAATAAATGTCACAGGCTCATCATTCAACATCGAAATTGTACTAGGGGATCTTAACACAAAAACTGACCTACAATCAGAAAAGTGATCTTCTATGAGTTAAGTTACATCACTGGTTCAAGAACCATTAACTATGCAATATTAAAAAGTTTCGTTAATACGGGGACGAAATTTGAACATAGCAATATTTACATAGCAACGTGGACGTATCTGGGTGGGGTGATTAAAAATTAAACCAATTGTTTACTAATTAATGAGAGACACAGCTTTTCTATTATTTGTCTATTTACCAAATTAACACCACCATAATATTTTTGAGGTCTGGACTAACGGAAGAGTTCAATACGAATCTGACCATTTCATGGTAGTGGCTAAGGTAAAAACATGCCTAAAAATAGCAAGATAGTGGTGCTTTAGCAAATATGGGAAAAATTGTTGCCACAGAAAACAAAAGAAATTTATACTGTTCTAGAATACCTACGGTTAATTGAAAATTAAATACATATTAAGTCATAACTAATATTAGATCAGGAAAGGGTATGGATGAAAATCAAGAAAAATTAAAAAGAATGATAGCTGGATATTATCTGTCAAAAAGAGGCAAACTCAGGTTTAATGACAAGTTAAGAAAACTAATATAGGTTAGCGTAACAGCTACAATGGTATAACCCTACAATAATAAACCCCCTGAAATGGCTGTAGAAAACTATAGAAATTTTAAAACTGCAGCAAGCAGAGTGTTGAGGAAAGAGAAATTTTAAACGTGAAAAGTAGAATTCGGAATGTCATATAAAATAACAAGAAAAAAATACGTGTAATGTGTTTTAGAAGACTAATACAAACTAAAAGGGCTATCAAAATCAAAGTTTTTTTTTTAAATAAAAATGGTAATGTGATCGCAAGTGCTAAAAAGATACTTATAAGGTGGAAAAATTTTTTAAATTATTCACTTATTGTTAATACTTATAATAGGGATCAAAATGCTTAAGCCATTCTTACTGCAATGAAGATAAATAAACTGAAACTTCAAGAGGTACAAATGACAATCCGTAACCTTAGAAATAACAGAACAATAAGAGTACACAGTATGTGTATGGAACTGATAAAGGGCAAGTGGAGCCGTAAGGTATGGAAATACCCTTAAAACAAGTAAATTTGAAGGGATTAACGAAATGCTAGGTAATAGACTCAATTAGCCATAATAATAATTTTTATGAAGGAGGACAAATCAATTTGTTATAAGTAAAGGAGTGTTACATTACTTTTAGTTTGCTATAAGGTACTATCTTATATCTCCCTTGGCAGACTAACACCTTTTGTAAAAGACATTATAGGAAGCTATTATGTAAGTGTTGACGAAGCTAGTCAACTACCAATCAAATATATTAAAGCACTAGGCTTATGCCCTTACAAATGCAGATACACAAGCTTATGGCACGATCTGAGTTTCGACATTGTGTCACTACTTTAAATAACCCCCTAAACTGTCTAGTGCCTCTCAGATCTGTAAAGCAAACCCATATCCACCCTCCAAGTACTCATAACGAATCAATCAAACACATTAATACCTTGTTACGTAATAAGCACATAAAAATATTAGGGCATGATTTTGATAAAATTTAATGTCAAGTTTGTATGTAATATGAGTTAACAGTCCACATAACTTAGTTACAATTCTTTACAATCCAAGTACATGAAAACCAAATAATACTATAAATGCCATAAAAACCCAGCTATACTATAAATAAAAACTTGACTATTTTTATTCTTTAACATTAAAAGTTTTCATGGCTAAGTAACAGTGCATGAGAAAAAATACAATTTACTTTTATTGCTGGTGTATTAAGGCTTGAAGAATTTTTTGTAAACATTTATTCAACGTATTAAACTTCCCAAAACTTTCCGTCTTGATGAAAGGTCATTATTGAACTGAAGCTTCTTATGTAAGGCATTTTCTAGATAAAAGTAAGCTGAAATGACATACTTTTTCTTACCTCCTTCGTTCCTGTTCGTCCCCCTACCACCGAATGCTCGCTTGACAGTAAATAGCATTTATAGTATGGCATATTATACACATGCATGAAGTCACACGTGCACGATCTCTCTATTTTTTTCTGCTAACTATAGGTATGTGCAGGGGCAGTTAGAATTATGTATTGTATTTACTCAAAACAAAGTGGTGCTATGGGTTATAGTGGACTGTTGATCTGATTGACAAGTGAAGGTCCTGTATTCAAATCTTGGACGATCTACAAAAAATTTTTTTTTAGGATAACCAATATTATCGTTTCTTTATCATTACTAGATGATAATACATGATTCATAGTTAACATAAAAATTATTTTTATAAATTAAGTGAAGTCACTAAAAGGGTGCAAGAATTTTAAAAATAATTGAGACTTAAGAAACTCTAAAATTAAAAGTGCTAATGTTGGTGACAGTGCGTTAGGAGAAATTTTTCAGAGTTAATGCCTTATGCAAAGAGACAAAAAAATATTCATTGTAGCTACTTACATATTACCTAGTACTCCAGTTAGAAAAATGATTGAATTCATTCGTGAACAATTATAACTGTATACACACGAGAGTTTTGCAATACTTAAAAAAGATTTTTATAGTGGTGAACAGAAATTTTAATGTTATTTTCTATAAGTTGCTGTACCCTTAACCTAATTTTTAGAAAAAAAATTTAACCATAATATAATTAAATTTTTAATCATAATATGATTGAAGCTCATAGTTACTACTGCTGAAAGCCAAAATAATTTTTTGGTGTCAATGACAGGATATAATAATGAATGAGCATTGATAAATTTTGTATTTTTAAGTACAATGATGTTGATTAACAATTACCAAAAAGTTTCATAATTAAGAGTACGAGTTTCTTTATTAAAAACTTTAATAAAGCCTCGATTCTTCCATAGGTCCCGTGAAAAGTCTTATGAAATTACTGTTTTCTTTGATGTACCCATTTTTTAATCCCTTACATTGTTAACCTTACTTAAAATAAAAAGCTTTATAGCGTATGAAAAACGTACATTAAGTTAAAAATGAACTTAATTATTTAAAATAAAAATTTGACTAGAAATTATTATAAAATAAAAATGTTATGTATACAACTGTCAATATATGGTTGTTACTAAGTTACATTCATATTCATTTTTGAATTATCAGTTTACTTTTCTTATTCTTGATTTTTTTTAAGTTAAAAATTTTTTTACAAAATACATTTTTGACTTCAAAATTATTTTTACTTTTAACTTGTCCAACAATTTTATCCTTTTGATCGCACAATTATGCTACATTTAGTCAAACAGAAGGAAATTAGGTTGTATTAAAGTAATCATTTACGTTATCGAAACCTTGACGGTAATGTTTTTAAAAAGTCATTGCAAATGCTAAAACCTTCGTATTGTGTGTTGTATGCTTGTGTATTAAATAACATATACCATCGTAAGTTTTTATATTGTTCTTTGGATAATTTAGAATTTGATCATTTATACAGTAAGAGCATTAAATATAGGAAATAAACATCATGCAATTCGTAACACAATGAATACCTCTACCTGGAATTTGTGTACATGTAATGTAATTTCTTGAATTTGTTATAATAACAAAGAAAATTTTTTTTCGTTCGAAAAATATGAATGTGTATAAATAAAATGCGAAAATAAGACCAAAAAAATAATTATAAAATGGTTTCCACCATCATTTTTCTATGAATATTCCTTAAGATGAAGAAAATTTTAGAAAAATAACTGTTTTGAAGGTATTAACATATATTTTAAATAAATGTTCATGTTACGCCACTCAAGCAACGTCTGACCTTTTATTTATAGACCTTTTTTTTGTCACACGAATGCTTTTTTGCAAATAATAAGACTCTCACATGTAAACTTTTTTTAATGCCATTTGAAAAATCGTTTTTGATATTACTTAACATAAGGTAAACGAAGAATTAATATCTGATATTTTCTTTTGTTAGTAGTACAAAAGTAAGACCAGTTACATCCATTAAAATTATTTATTGACTCTGTGACATAAAGAAATAAAGTAATACTTGGTACCATAAAAACTTTTTCTCAGCTGTGTATGTGAGAAATGTTACTATTTTGTTTGAAAATTAAAAAAACATTTTTTTGTCCATCGTTAAGTTAAGTAAGAATCACATTAATCTTTGTCTACAGAATACAATTTCTTTAGTTTTATCATTTTGTTAAACTTTAATTCTTTCTGCTTTCAAGAAATAAAAAGGCTCAAAAGGTTTATGTTAGCAGTATGAAAGTGCACAGGTGACTTGGCGAATAAAATACACTCGAAATATAGAATTAAACTTGGACACGTTAATTTACACTATCTTAAGGTTTAACTATCTTGACACTTTACTATCTTAAATACAGTAGTTAAACGAACATAGAAGGTAGGATAAACTGTAAAGAAAATGCGAAGACAGAGAATTCGTGTGTTAACAGACTGGCTGACTGTGCGAGAGTGAGCAAAACTGTAGTTACTTGACGCTCAAGTGCAGCGTTACTGCGTCTTGTCTTCTTGCTGTTGCGCATGCGTAATAATTCAGTTACGAGTGCCAACAATACATCTAACACTCCCTCCCGTTCGTATCTGTATTTATTAAAATGAAAAGAAAAGATGTATTTGAACATTAACACTAAATGTAAATGAGTTTTAATCAGCCAATGATGTGGAGAACGTGGGCTTCTGGGTCACTCATTGTAGTTGGTTCCGACGAGCTAAAACATACACAGAAAATACATTAAACAGCATGTCTACAATTATTATCTATCTATTATCAATTTACTAATTTTAATATCTCAAGTTCAAATTTAATTATCATGCATTTTACGCTAATTAACATTCAAAGTTTCTTTCGTTAGTCTTTCATGCAGTTCAAACGGCAGGAGTTTTGTAAAGATATCTGCTAGTTGTTCCTTGGATGAAATCCATTTAACAATAAATTTTCCTCTGGATACACATTCCTTAACGTTGTGAGCCTTTATTTCGGTCATGTGTCTCAGTCTTTTGCCGCTATTTATCTTAGCATTTGCTCCGGTAGCTTTGTTGTCACACCATAGATCCACGGGCAATAAGGTGCGAGACAATATCATACTTATAGAGTGCTCCAGTCCAATCAATTCTTGACTTGCGTCGCATATTGCCATATATTCTGCTTTGCAAGTTGAAATAGCAACGTAATTCTGCTTTCTTGTTTTCCAAGCAACTGTATCACCATACAGCCTTAGGAGATATTCACCTGTTGTTATTGAGCCTTTACAGTCTGCCAAACTCGCATCTGAATAGGCTTCTAATCCATCTTTACAGCCTCTGTAAGTTAATCCTAGGGTCCTTGTGTGTTGTAAATATGTATATTGTGTGTTTAACCATTTTCCAATCATCTTTAGTTGGGCCGATTTGATGTCTACTCAGTACATTCACCGAGTATGAGATGTCTGGTCTAATTGTGTTGGCTGAATACAGCAGGCTACCGACTGCTTCTCTGTACGGCACATTTTCTCTCGTTATCGTTGTGCTTAAATCTCCAGCATCATCAGTCTCTTCTCTATCTTTTCTTTGCCGATTCAAAACTTGATTTTTCACCATTGGTGTTCTTTGGGGTTTTGACTCGTTGAATCCAAATTTCTTTAAAATTTTATCTATGAATGGTGTTTGTGTTAGTGAAAGTGTGTGAAGTTTTCTATCTCTTTCCACTTTGATGCCTAGAAATGGGCCAACATCGCCAAGATCTGACATCTCAAACTCAGATTGCAGACCAGTCTTAATTTCATTCATTCTGCCTACACAATTGCTGGCTATCATCATATCATCATTTTTGGGCTGATCTTAAGTCCATAAAGGGCTTTTTCCAATTAACAAACCTGAGTTTTCTTGAAACTGTCACCATCAAGCAGGCCTTCAGGAATCTCCATATATATCTCTTCTTTGATAGATCTATTTAAGAAAGCTGTCTTGACATCAAGTTGGCAAGTCTCCAGATTTTATCTATTTATTATTGATATTACTGATCTTACCAGGGCCAGCCCAGACACCGGGGCATAGGTTTCTTGCAGATCGTACTTGTTCCTATCTTTGAAGCTACGAATCACCAACCTCGCTTTGAACTTCGTGTTTCCATCTTTATCTATTTTTCTCTTCAAAAGCCTTTCTTGGGCTTGCCACCTTCAGCGTTCACGGTTGGTCTCTCTACAAGCTTTCACACTTGGTTTTTCCACATTAATTCCAGTTCTTTATTATTAGCTCTGAGCCATTTATCGTGATCCGGAGATGCGACAGCTTCTTTGTAGTTTGCGGGATCTTTGTTCAGTCCAGAAATCAGGGCATGTGACATTTCATCTTCGACTTCTGCGATCAAACAGTCAACATCGCCCTTCGATTGAAGCAGTTTATTCAACTTGTTTGTGTCGATGGCTCCTGCAAAGCTCGTATCATTTATTCTAGTGAGCTGCTTAGGGCTTTCTTGACCAAAATCTCCAACTTTCTTGGGTCGACCGCGCTTTCTCTTGACTACTGGTTCTCCCTCCGTTTCCAATGATTCTTTAGGGCTAGTCTTATTTAACTTAACAAACCATTCATCTTGTTTAATATCTGTCTTGTGGTTTTCCCAGTTTGCTATTTCGTCCTTTCCCCAGATATCTCTGAACACGAGTCTTTCTTGGAATTTTACGTCTCGACTCTCATAAAGTTTTCCATCTTCAGGTCTTAAGAAAGAATAGCTAGTGGGGGTATAACCAACCAGCACGACTCGTATCCCTTGTGGACCGAATTTGTTTCCAGTGTTCCTTTGTATCTTAATAAAAATGACATAGCCAAATCTTCTGATTTGGGTTATGTCTATCTTCAGATTGGGTGCAAACTTTGCTAAAGGGGCTATCATATCGTTAGACCGGTGAGGTGTCCTATTGTAGGCATATACTGCACTGCCCAGGGCTAAGTCCCACATGTTCTCCCCGAGCCCGAAGTCGTATATGTAGGCTCGCACCTTGTTTTGCAAGGTACGATTAATACGTTCTGAGACTTCATTGTGCTGAGGGGTGTCTGGACAGGCCAACGGAAGTTCTGCTCCCAACCTCTGGAGAACTTCTACCATTTGGCTTCCTGTAAACTCCGTGCCTTGATCGGTTCAAAGATAGCACATCTTTGCATCAAAATCCAACAGGTTTCGTGCACTTGTCACAAAATTGTCCAAACAACGTCCTGCTTCACATTTTGTCTTGACTGGGTATGCCATAGTCAATCTTGAGTAGTCATCCGTGTACACAATTATAAATTGATATCCTTTAGGATAAGTAGCTGGACTGATTGGTCCCATTGTATCAGCATGAACTATCTTGAGTGGTTTGGTTGCCCTATCTCTTTTAGTACTGAAAGGCAATCTCTTGATTTTAGCAACTTGGCACACCTCGCATGTTGTTATAGAAGCTGTCGACGGCCTTATTCAAATCTTTATTGTCCGGATATTTTCTTTGTAGCGCCTTGAGATATTCTGCTGAGGCAAGTCCGAACCTTACATGCCAGAGCATGGCTCTGTTATTTCTTTCAAATGTTCTGTACTTTTCTGTAAACGGGCTTTGAACTTCTGGAATCTCATCAATCATAAGATCATCACAATTATTGATTTTTCTATCTTTAACTGTTTTCTTGAACTCTTTTTGAAGAGAACTGTGTGGATCAGCTCTTCCCGATTTATTATTTGAGATTCCAGGGCAGTTCCTATCATCAGTGCTGACTTGCTGAACCTTCTCAGTCTTTGCTGTCGGGGAATTTTCTACCATTGAGCAGTCTATAATTTCTTTGCACTTCTTATTATTACTTGTACTCTGGCCATCTTGCAGTAGTTCTACTATCCAGTAAGGGCTCTTGTAGACACCAGAAATTATAGTCTCATTAGAACGCGGATCAAATATATCTAGCTTTGTGTTATCGAGGTATATACTCATGCCCCTTTCAGCAAAACGGCGAAGCTACAGCAAGTTTCCAGCAAGAGCCTTAGCGCATACAACTCTATCTAGGACTATCTTGTTTTGGTTATTTTCACCCGAAACGCACCCTTCTTCCTCCGCTCTCAAGTCCGCGGAGGAATCTTTATTTGCGCATGCAATCAATTTATTTTTACATTTATTAAAATTTTTAAAATAGAGTTTAGAATGAGCAAAATGTTCTATTGTGCCTGAATCTGCTACGAACTCAATTTTCTTGCAACCGTTATCTCGTGTTTCCTCCGTGCGCGTAGAGAGCAAAAATTCGGGGTTAACAGCAAACAAACCACTGCATGCATCAGACCTAGGTATTTCTACATTATTTTAACCTTCTTTGCCTTGTTTCTTGTTATCGACCTTGGCTTTCTTGTTGTTATGATTTGTATGCTGTTTTTTAGGTCTCCGTTTGTTACTATCTTTAAAATTATTCTTATTGCTACCACCACCAGTGTTGCGTTTAAAATCCCAATCGTTACTTTTGTTCGAATTACCTCTGCACCTCCCTATGTGCTCTCGCAGGTTCTGCACGAACCGTTGGCAGGTGTAGCACCGCCTGAGGTTCTGCCCTTTTTTCGGGCAGTCCCTTGAATAGTGCCCGTTATCATTGCACTCGTAGCAAAGAGTGCTGGCGGTGGCCGCGTTAGCAGCAGTTACGTTGGTGGCTGGTCGAGAGCCTGCCCCACCTGGGCTCGGCCCAGCACCGGTCCCACCTCGACTTGGTCCAGCGTTCACCCCACCTCGACTTACTCCAGCACCCGTTGTTGGTCGTGCAAGTGAACCTTCTGCCTCCTGTTTCAGGATATATTGTCTTAAGTACTTAAAAGATAAGCCATCCTTGCTTTCAAACAGCCTGTTAAAATCGGCTATTTTTACGTCCGGTAATCCATCGATAATTACATGATAAAAACCATCTGTTTTCTCATCTTCGGGAAAACTGTTAGTTTTACTAACTAATCCAAAATCTCTAACCAGTCCATCAAAAAATTCACAAAATTTAGTAGCACTTTGCTTTTTGGGGTCAAATCAAACGGAATGTATTTTGTTACGTATTTGATATGCACTCATTTTTATGTCGCCCCTTTTCATATCTTTAATTTTTTGTATCATTGTTGATGGATCAGTAATGTGATATACTTTGTTTTGGTTATCTACGAACAATCTACCTAGTATTACGTTTAGGGCCTGTTCTTTATCTTCTTCCATTTTTTCTTGAGTAATATTCATAGTGGCTTCCAGTTTTGAATTAATTGTGTGAAGCAATTTTTTACTTTTTAGTTCTGACTGCAATTGTCTTAAGAATAATTATAATTTTGTTGCATTAGTGAGGGAATAATTGAAACACCCTAGGCTATCTTAATTAATGAATTCTATCTTTAGACTATCATTAGGCACAGCGCGTTCAAACATAAGCGAATTATCAATGGACTCGGAGTTTAGATTAATCAGTCATTTACATAATTAAGGTCCCAGAGTAGATGTAATAAATTTATTTACCTCTTGTATTCTTGTATTGGACTCCTGGCCAGTTCTCGCTCAAGAGCCTCCATCTTTCTTTGTTGAGTGGCAAGACGCTGCTCAAACTCAGCTCGAATCGTCTCTTGAGCCCTCCTATTTTCTTCTCTTTCCTTTTCCAGGGCCTTCTTATGTTGTGAGGCAACAACCTCAAACCTCATCGACATCCAGGAGCTCTGCTGATGCCTCTCCTGTTCTATCAGCTTCCTGATCTCCTCGATGTCTTTCTTTAAGGCTTTTGAAATTTTGTTTCGTGAGTTTAAAATTTCTTTAGGTTTGATATTTTGAACAGGTCTTTTTATTAGTTCTTTCTTAAGTCCATGATTTGCATGCGCCATTTTTTTATGTAAGCTATCTAGCTCTTTCTATAGGTTATCTTTCCTGTTTTGCAAGTCTTTAAATTGGCTATCAATCGAATCTAAATTTTTGCTTTTCAAATCTTTAACTTTGTCATTAATTGAAATATCAGTAAAATTTTCTTTATATCTCTCGAATCTTTATTCTTATCTTTAGATGAGGTATCAATCAAATTATATTTTCTATCTTTCAAGTCTTTGTTCTTATCTTTAGATTAGGTATCAACCAAATTTATTTTTCTATCTTTAGGGCCTTTTCTTTGGATGCGCTGTTTAGGGATGAGTTGAATTTGCCCAGCACATTTTTCTATCAAGTTAAACAGGTCTAACATATCTTGATTGTGATGTGCATCTCCTCCCATATTTGCAACAGTTTCATTATTTACGGAAAATACGGCCTGGTTGTTTTTACGAGTTACGACCACCTCGTCTAGTTCCCCTAGATTGTCTTCAATCTTTTTATATGCATCATTTAGCATATTGATGGCATTTTGACCTGAAATTAACGGGGAGTAAGTAGGCAAAAGTATTTTATATTATGCTTGCGTGCGCGTTAGGCTATTAGTTTTCTTGTGGAAGTGACATGGAGATCGAGCGTGAGTAAATGCGAGGGAAAATGGCGCTAGCATTATGTGTGACATGCATGAAGAGAGAGAACTAAAATGGCCGATTAACAGCATTTACTACGACACGCGCCACCAGCCGTAGCGTAAGAGGACGCGCACACTCAGTTCGGCCGAACGCAAGCCATAACCAAGGCGCACTTTCCCTCCTCGCCTCGAGGCGTCCCCCTTGGCGATGACTGGCAGGTTTATCAAGAAACGTGCTTCCTTTGTCACGATGCGGGCCCCTCCCTCACACAAAAAAACGCGTGCTGGCTCTCTCGAGTTCCACGAATCTCCGTAAAAACAAAGGAAAGCCTTCTAACCAAGGGAATCTCAAACATGCAATCTTAAGTGAGCTGTCTTGCTCCATCTTAAGGCAAGATACAAATCTTTTAAGGGAAACTGTAAACGAACGTGAGTTAACTACAACAACACTTATTGCTCCGCCCGAAGCCTCGAGAGTAGGGGTGACGTCCGCATCTCGAGGTGATTTGGCTGCTGTGCCTCCATCCTGACTCTGCTCTGCTGCCTCCTGGGGCTGTCCCTCTGCCGCTTTGGTGGTAGTCGGGGTGAGAGGACTGCCAGGCTCTTCCGTCTCGCAGTGCTCGCTACCCGACACAGAGCTCCCGGTTGCTTCCACCATTACGCTTCCACGTAAAAAAGATAAAAGGAAAGCACTCAGGGAACGCGCGATGAGCTCAAGCGCGGAGCGGAAAAAAAAAAGAGAAGCACCAGACGTGATCGAGCAAATTCCACACCCACACTACCATTTAGGGCCCATAACCTGTTAGCAGTATGGGAGTGCGCAGGTGACTTGGCGAATAAAATGCACTCGAAATGTAGAATTAAACTTGGACTCGTTTATTTACACTATCTTAAGGTTTATCTATCTTGACACCTTACTATCTTGAAAACAGTAGTTAAACGAACACAGAAGATAGGATAAACTGTAAAGGAAATGCGAAGACAGAGTATGCGTGTGTTAACAGACTGGCTGACTGCGCGAGAGTGAACAAAACCGTAGTTACTTGACGCTGACGTGCAGCGTCACTGCGTCTCGTCTTCTTGCTATTGCGCATGCGTAATAATTCAGTAACCAGCGCCAACAATACATCTAACAGTTTACAAGTGTAAAAATGTCCATCCTTCATTAGCAATATTCAACAGCATTTCCAACCTCAATCTGTTATTCAATAAATTTCGATTTTGAATAATTTTTACGATAAATCAAAGTATGTATCAACTACTTTGAAGAAATATTATGAATTTTAATAAATATGCATACAATTTAATATACACTTAATTAAGGTAATTTGATATTTAGCTTACTTAGATTCCATAACAGAAACACCGTGATAATCTTCCTCAGACTGTCAATAAAAGGGACATCTACATGTTCATGTAATAATAAAAAATAGTTTGCCAATGTATCTCTAATTTTAAAAACTTTTTGAGATCCCAATATTTGTTTCGTGACAATATAAAAATAATTTCTTAATATCATTATCCTCCAACATTTGATTATAAGCTCAGTACATAGAAGTTTCTCCCCCTTGATAACATTCTAATGCTGATTAACCAGCTCTATTTCAATAAGCCTACTTTATTAAGTTTCATACATATATTTCACTCTTTTTAACCTTTAAAAAAGAAGACTATTTCACTTTTATTATAAAGCACGAAAAAAACAAATAATTGCAAAACTTTTTTATAAACATATATACATCCAACATCACAATAAATATCATTAAAATAACTCAACTCACTCTAGGAGTTGACCTTCTCTATAGGGCAATACTTTCATGGTTCGTATTATTGTAAAATAAACTATTGATAGAATGTGTCTATGTAAAAGTACCTTGTTATACTGAAGCAAATAAAAAATTAAAATTTATTGTACAGTTGATCACACACATTACCACTAAAAAGCTTCGCACAGCAAAAACTTTATATTTACATATGAGGATAAATATAATTTTAAAAAATTTATTAAGGATTGTATTTATAGTTTCATAAATGACTTGACTGTTTTTCATGCATACTTAAAAGTAAAAATACGAGTATGTGTATGGTCAGTAGAATCAAATAATATTTACTAACACACATAGGATAAATCAAGTCAACAAGATTACTTAGGCCCCTAAATTTCTATTTTACCATGAAATACTTTTATAGGCTTGAACTGAAAGTAAACGAGTATAACTTATTTTACCGTGTGCACTTTTAACAAAATCTAAAACAGTGGACCATATGGTGGCAACAACACATACAGGTCACCATGACTTATTAGTTTCAAGCTTAAGTGGCCTAACTTGTGTAACATTCAGGAGAAGCCATTTTTTTAACATTTGCTGTTTTTCTAGATACAAATGTAAGCTACATTTTCCCTATATATTGAGAAGAACTCTTAATAATTTTAAAAAATTACGGAAAAATAGATTCGTTTCAGCTTATAGTGGCTGAAAATGTTCAAAAATCGTCATGCGCAACTTATTATTCATTATTATTTGCTGTTCAATCGTTTTTTATTTTTATTTCCTAGTTACTGGCATGAGAGACTTGGTTCACATGATCACATCATTTTTTAGTTCGAAGAATTATTATTATTAGCAAATATGCCTTGCTGAGTATCTTAGTGCTCACAAGCATCTACCTAAGCCTGAAAACATTTTAAAAGTCAGTTTAAAGCAGCTTATAGTCACTAAGATAATTAAAAAAAACAGAGTAAATTTATTTTAACATTGTACTGATCATATTTAAAATTAAATATTACCTAACCGTATTTTATAATACAGTTGCTTGTCTTTTATATAAAAATAATTGTTTGAAAATAATTTTTTTTATAATTTACGGTCACTTAGAGCCACAATAAATTATGGTATGAGATAAGAACCCAATGTCTTGCGATTGTTAAAAAAAAATTCATTTCTTTTGTATTATTCTACTGAAAAATTATGAATTTACTTTATTATCCCCAAAAGCTTATTTTTTTTCTCAAAAATTAATTTTGTAATACAATTTTTTTAAAATACAAATTTGGCATCGATAATAGTACAAAATTTTAAGTTAATTGTAGATTAATTGATTAAAAATAATGTAAAAAGTTATTAGAAAGTAAGCACATATTATTGCATCGTGATAACTTAATAACTGTTAAAAAACAGGCTAATAATATTCATGAAGCAGATGAACTAATAACAAGATTCTTAGTACAGTAAATACAATATCAGACACTATTACAATTATTAATATTTTATTAGGGCTTAACGTTTTTAAATAAGTGTATTTTAGTAATATTGTGTACATTGAACACAATAAACTGTATAATACTTAATATATTGCTAACTTAGTTAAAATCTTAAAAGTTGTGCTCAAAATAATCGTCAGCCAGTGTGGACACTGATTTTTTTCCCTGAAAATTAATATATATTGACAACACGTCCGCTTATTATCTTAGTTACTGAGTTATCAATATATATTAATTTTAGAAAAAGAAGATCAGTGCCCGCACTGGTGACGATGTTTACGATGGCTTATAGCCATTTAAAGTGTTTTTCGAGAAAATCATTGTAGATAAGAGAGTTTGGAATCTCTCACCATAGTATTAAAACTTACTAAACTTGTCTGATAAACTTTAACACAAGTCTTATACTATAAAAATTTACAGTAAAACTATCTAAAAAATCTGATTGGGCGGTGGCTTGTTTACACTTTAGATGACAGTAAAAGCACCATTTAGAAAACTATTAGCTTCCAAAGGCTCCTTTTTCTTTAGAAGCGTATTGTCAAGTGAGTTGGTGGTACACATCGTACCAATGAGTGGTAAGTTGAGGTTTCATGGCCAGGACATTTTATGTATGAGATACAGATGTGCGTATGATGTACAGCCTACTTTTGTCAGCACAAATGTTTTTCTTTCATAAGACAAAACAATAAAACAATGAAGGATAACATGTAAAAAAATGCATACAAGCACCCACATGTATGTATAATTTCTACTGTGAAAATAAACTAAGAGACTCAAAACAAAAAAGAGTTTCAACAAAGAGGATAAGAACTTTAGCGCAAAATAAAAAACCGTAACCAGCTAGTAAAGTAATGAAACAGTATGTTATATAGAGATGGATAACATTGTCAATTTCTTTGTTAAAACTATTCACGTGACACCAAAAATCTGAAACTTGCATCAAAAAAAAAAATAAAGATCAAGTTGTACAAAACTCATTAACAAAAACAGTTTGTATAAGGTTCCAAAAGTCTGAAGTTACATACGCGCATGTAATCACGGCTGTAAAATTCTTACTGAGCAAGTATACATAGATGAAACGTTATGAGAGATACTTCATGCATGGAAGTAAACGAATTCATCGTGTAAGTCAGTTAATTGTTCGAATGCAATACAGTAACGTGGGAAAGTCGTAGTCTTTATTTTATTAAATATTATGTAGTGTAGAACAAGCTCCGAGAGTCTTAAGTGAAATTTACATGTAGGTGTATCTGTATGACACACACACTGCAAATTGCTATAGAAGACATTCAATTATCTGCGTAACCCCTCACGTGAAAGTGAATCTTTGAAGTGTGCTATACGCTTTTTTAAGAATAATTATATAATATATTCTGACTATCTTCTTGAATAGTTAAAACTCTGCCAAGAGGTTGACGAGAATGTCGCTAAATCGAACAGATTGGTCAGATGGCCCATTATTATGACAATGTTCAAGCTCTCGGAAAGCTGGCCCACTGATCGTTAAAATAAACAGATTGGTCACGCAATGTACCATTAAACTAGATTTTCAAAAGCGCTTGTGGGTGTAGAAGTAATATGTAATGGGCTGGTCATAGACCCTTATTTTTTATATATAAATAACACCAATAAATTGAACCTAACTGTAGTAAGAGAATACTCGTCGTGAATAATGGTAAACATAACACATCTTACACATCAAGCATTTTCATCCTGTAAATTAACGTTACTCCGTCCATCTATCTCTGCTTATTATTGTACTACTTTTCTAAATAATATTGTTTCAACTGAAAGTACACAGAATCTACAGTCTCATTAAACAATTTTTTTTTTGGCAATTTCATTGGCATGTCAAAAGCACAGTTAAAGTTTGATTTTTTTTCATTCTTACAGTTCTGAATTTGTTAATAATAATAATAATCGTTATTAGTTGGATAAGGATATTTTATGAACATTGTAGTGCTTGTTTTGTATAGCAAAATTTTACGATCCTACTAATGTAGTATGAAACGGTTATTCACAATTGAGTAGGTATTGAAAGCTTATGTAGCAGTATTAATTTTTTTTTTGTGCAAATAATTAAAACTTTTTTGATAGTCTTTTTAGCACAATAATATACAAAACGAGGTGACTTAACTCATTGCTACTTGTTCTCTCATACCTTATGCAGACCCAATCGTTTTCAAACAATTTTAATTCGCTAAAATCTAAAGATTTAATTATGAAAGGATTTTTAAGTATCTAGAAATAAGTAGTTAGTACGACCATTAGATTTATAACGTTTTCTTGAATACCCTCTGAAATTATTCAGTATAAAGTAGGCATAATATTCATTTATAGTTATATTTATGCTGACAGTAGAAAGAAAACATTCTGCACGACACTTTCTAAAATATGCTGACATAAATGAGTCGGACTTAGAGTAAACGTCTGCCTTGTGGTCTCCGTACATTTTGGGACACAGTACAAATAGGAGGGTCGTCCACTTTACCAACTCGTTTTGGCGATCCATTTGCCACTTATATGACTGAAAGCAATTTTATAAAGCTAGTGTAACTACGTAGCAGTATATTGTACGACTCACCAATTTGTTTAGGAAATTCCTGCATCACTTACGAAGCGATTTGTTGCTGGAATAAAAAAAGGATGAACCATTGCAGCAGCTATGACTCTGTCGTACGTTTCTGGCCAAGAAGCAGTACCATGGATGACATAGAGTACGTTATACTGGTCAAGCTAAATGCTTGTTGTAGACTAGAATTACTTTGACAAAAAGTTCACGTGTACCACGCATGGTTTGGTGCATTTAATTTATCACAGTGGTGTATGCTTATAAACGTTGTAGCTTCTATCTAACCATGTCATTTTTGGCGAGCTACTTCTATGACCTGCTTATAGTGTTGCATGTAGTACTAGAACGTTCACTTTTTGTTTGCTGTTTAATTATGCCAGTGATCAAATTTAAAAAGCATTTAATAGTACAAAATTTCATATAACATTGTAAAAAAACTAGGTAATCGAATAATAAAGCTGAACCTCTCAGTTAAAGTCCCCATGTATAGTTTGCGAGGGCAAAATCAATGTTGATACGTAACTTTAAAGAGGCAAACCACAAAATTAAGCAGCTTCTTTTGGCATTACGCGGGCTACCCACGTAATAAGAAGTATTTGTAGAGAGCAAGCGCAACGACGTGGCAATAGATCGTACAACTCATCAATTTATTTTAAAAATCTGTGCATTGCTGATAAATCTGAGGACATCTTTAAAGAGTTAGCTAGAGACGATTCACGCGAAAAATAAAGTTTGTTCTCTGCTATTGTTGAAAAAATTATTAACCATAACATTACCATGGTTCTGCCATGTATGGCAGGTCAAGAGGAATTTTCATGCATTGCACATTGTACGTTATGCTGGTTTAACTATAGTCCGTGTGTGTATAGAACTACACTGTTAAAACCTAAACATAAAGAACGCATCGCCGTACGTGCATTCGACTTATTTTAGTTAGCTCAACATGAGATACCTACTGCAAAATCATAGTTTCTTTGATGCTGTACCACTTTACCCGTTGTAATTATAATTTAAATAAGTATTAAAATACGTTTCTGCCCAATTTCTTATTTCTTTTTCCGAATGATACTGTTTAACTAAGAATGCGTGAGATTAGGTACCATTAAATATTTAAATAGTTTTTGGTAGCCTAATTCATACGTCAAAATCACACAGTTACTACTTTTTTTTGATGTAGAAATAAAGAACAGCGATCTGTTAGGGGTGAGAGAGGAAAATGGCATACGAAAGTATTTAACATTTCTTTTACTACAACACTTTTTGTAGAGCTGTTTGATATATATGTCCAACATTTGCATTGGACCAGCATAAACAGCAAGGTTGGGAAAAAGAGGACGAAAAAAGGGATTTGAACACGTTTCGACCTTGATCGTTAGTGGAACTCATCAGTGTAGCTGTGTTTACGATCATAGCCACAGATACCAGTGTCGTAGGATGGAATTTTAGCGTAAGATATGAATTCACATATTATGGGTGTATGTATAATGGAGCAGAAGGGTCAGGATAAAAAGCGCAGGATGTTAAGCCACATCTTTGTTAGTCTCGTTTTTTCTTTTTGCATTATGGTTTGTATAAGTGAATATAATGGTCGTCATCAGTAAAATAGTACTATTTAGTAAGCATCGTTACGTTTGTTTCATAATTTTTTATTTCTCACACACATGTAAAACTTATAAGCAATTCATTCTATAAGGCAAACTTTCTTGATTTTATTCATGTAATATAAAACCTTTACTCACTAATAAGTACGAATGAAAAATATACATATTGGTATTCACTGGGTGCATAAAGTTAAAGACGAGAGCTGGTCCCACTCATCCCTTTCACATTGTATCTAAAAGGCTATTGCTTGTTAATTTGGGAGTAACGTTTTTTTAAGCTACTTTCTTTTTTATAATTTAACACAGACTTTTAAAGCAAAATGGGGGCAAAGCCGGTAATGCACCTGGCCTTTTGATTTTTGTCCTGTGCAGCATAACCCATACTACTTTTATTAGTATTTTCTTCAGCATTCCATGCACCACTTACATCTTTGTAATTATTTCCCATAAAGATCTAGCACAATAGCATAGTAGCGGATCGTACGACTTATCAGTGTATCTTTGCAATTTGTGAGTTGCTCACAAATCCATTAAAGTCTTTGGAGAATCATGAACAATACAATCCACGCAAAAAATTAAATTGACTGGCCACTGCAGAGAAAAATTGTAGCCCATAGCAGCAGCCTTGACTTCGTCATCTATGTCTTCTAGAGAGACAGTGCAACGTATGACACATACACACGCATTGTACGTTCTACTGATTTAGACCTATCTTTAGCGTTAACTAGAATTACTCTTACGATACATAAGCATGTATCACACATAGCTCAAGGTTCCCAGATTTTCAGGGGATTGTCACATGTATAGTTGTACTCACCTTCCGCCACAGAACAAGCTGGAGTGTGATAGTTCTCCTACCCAGAAATTTAACCCAAGTCTCGCTCACTTCTTTTAAGTTCAATATGAAATATTGTACTTTACAGGTATGATCGACAATAACTACGCGAGCTAAGTCTTTTGCTTCAACCAAAGGGTCTAGCTTTCGATTCCTTTTAGTTGATGTATTTATTATTATCGTTTTTTCTTAATCAGCACAATTTTTGAAAGACAATTTTTGAATTAAAAATTGATTTTTTTAGTTGCTTACACAAATTCACAATGCTAATTAATAGCATACATCATGCTCCTCAGCAAATGCTGAGGAGCATGATGCATGCTATTAATTAGCATCGTTTTATCATAGATCACTCATAAATTACAGTTTTTATTAAAAGTAGCTCATAATTGTTTTTTTTTCTTTAAACCTTTAGACCCTTAATAATTACATTCTTATTATAAGTAAACGTTTATACATAATTGAAAACGTAGTAAATGCAAAAACAATTAAGGTAACTGACTATTAAAACATTTGGTCAGCTTTGTGACCAAGTACTGGGACATCTAGCTTAGTATATGTGTAATGAAACGTCTCGTTTAAATAATTATACATTTACATGAGTAATGATTTAACACTTAACAAACACTTTTACAAACACTTTATATAAAAAATTAATTAAATCGTTTTACTGATTGCTGCATTATAACTAATATTAAGATTATAATTAAATATCTTACAGTCACTTAAAAAAGTCTTGGTCTTTGTAAGTTTAAGATATAGATAAAGTTTTATTAAAAAATAACTAAGACAAACATTTTTTTTTATTGTTGTTGTGTTTTTTGCTTTTTATTTAATAGTTACCAATTTCAACCAATTTTTCACTAAATAAGCCATAGTAATGGCCACGTTGCAATACGCTTGTAAATTACTTAAAAATATTTTTAACTAAAGTGGATATTAAGATAATAATAACTTGGGAAAAAACCAAGCAAAATCGGGTCACAACAAAAATTTTCATTTCGAGGCCTCTAACAAAAGCTAGGCGATTTACTGGGCTTTAGCCAACAGTATTTAAGAAATTGACATGTAACAAATTATAATGATGTTACATTTTTTGGAGTCAAAACGATGAAATTGTCATAGTATTCACCCGAAATAGGGGTTAGCCCACCATTTAGTAAACACCTTCGTACTCACTCGAATTTATTACCATGATTGTGAGACAGTTGAATACTTAATATTGGCTGAATAAATTTGTAATTGTTGTGAAGAGTGTAAAGACAGTAGAGTAATTGTTTTTTTTGTTCAAGCTTATTAAAAGAATTTAATCATAAAAAAAATTTTGTAACTATTTACTTATTGAGCTCGGCGTTATGAAAATCCAATAGCACTAGGTATCAATTTTTTAGTTTAATGATTCAAATAGTATGTATTTCAAAAAAAGTTTGACAACTAGATCACTTTTATTCATTTAGTTTATTTTATACATAGTCACATTATTATAATTACGGTTGTTACCGATATGATGTTCAATTGCAAAGTAATAACTTATAGTTTTAGTTTTTATTTTATCATCTTAAAATAGGAGAGGATTACTAGTAATAGAATTGTAGAATGTATTTACGTATGAAATAATATAAAAGTCTTATTTAATTTAGTAAGATATTAAAGAGATGGCAAGATTGATTGTAATATCGAATTTCGAGCCATCAGTTTCTGTCGAAATAAACCAAAACACAGAAATATATAAGCTAGGCAGATACCAGCATAAACTGAATCCAGCATACGTCCCCCTAATGGTTACATGGGTGACCGCTCACAGACAGCTGCGACTCTACACGAAGCGCTAGGGGTTGTGCACAGTTTTCTTCTCTCTGGTGAGCTTGTAGGAGAGAGTATTGTTTTGTATGTATAGAAAAGAGTTTCAACCATATGCTGACATCTGTAAAGTATGACAAATAAGTATTACCATTACAAGGTAATTTATGTACACGTCTACATGCTCACGTACATATATATGTACATGTAAATATATAGTTACGTACGATGCACGAATTTATCTATTTTTCTAATAAGATTAACGAATTTAAGATAACGGCTCCATCTATACGCTTTTTAGGTTTAATAGATTTTTTTTTTTAATTCTCCAAAAGAAGATATGTATACATAAATTTTTTATGAAATTGATAATTATATAAGGAATGATTGTTTCTTAGAAAAATAAAGTCGTAAAAGGTTTTAGTTCTAATGACTTAAAATATTTATTGTTAACTAAAAATTAAAACTCATGTAAATTAAGTATGGGTAACATTATTCATACATTATTTAAAGATTATGCGTAAATCAATTATACATTATTTATTAGTTGATATGAGTGTGGCTCTTTATTATTATCACTATTAGCTTCCTATTCCGTATGTAAGTAAAACTTTTTCATGGGTTTGACATTATGAAGAGCACACATGAATTTGTGAGCTCCATTATAATAAAGGCAAGTGGTAACCTGTTTTGGGAGCTCGAACAAAAAATAATCTGTTATATCAGTATCTTCAAATTCGAATTATTTAAACCTTATTTTGCTTAGTTCTTCATTTACAAAAAATTTGGTACTGTCTTTAAGGCTCTCTCGTAAAATACTTCCAATTGCTGTGTACTTTATATTACTAAAATTCCAGGCTAGTCCGTGATAGCTGAGTTTCTGTAATATTTTACGCCAAACAGAGGATGCTTTAAAAAAATTTATGTGAGCTTTTGTATGGTTCAGATAGAGCGAAACAATAGCTCATTCTTTAAGCACGTAATAACTTGTTACGTCAGTGCGATAAAATATTCTAGTCATAGGTTACGCTTGCTAACTCGGGACTCATAGTGGAAATATAGGTGGAGCATAAAGCTAGAGGATAGTTTAACTACACAGCAGGGTTTTTAAAAAAAAGGGCACAAATGTTTTCAAAAGATAAAATCAAGTTGCAGCGGCTCAAATCGGTTGCTATGCAGTATCTCGATACACTCACTCGAAGCACGCTTTAGAGTTGTCAATATTACCCGTAGCGTATTGGAGATGTCCCCTTCGTGGTCTTGAAACTATCTTTACCATCACGAGTAAATATACTGTTCCAGAGTTTACGTAAAGGGACCAATTATGGTTTGATTTGCGATGAGTCTAGAATCTCCCAAAACTGCCACAAGTAATAGTGTTCGCTGTAGATTATACGTATAGATAAAAAGATTATTTGTTCCTCAGGGTTCTAAAGGTACCATTACTGTTATCAGTAAAAGTGTACTAGTTTGACTCTTTGACTACACCAGAACGTCAAATAGAAATTAGAATAAATCAATAAACATTCAACACTTACTATTACTTTAAAAGGAAGCACTTATGCACCCAACAAATCAACGCAAGATGTCTCAAACCACAATTGAGACTGCGCTCTTGGAAAACCAAATAACAGAGTTGGTTTCTAGATACCCAGTCCATTGTTAAAGGTAGCAACTAACTGTGTACTTACCTTGTGATAAACTGAGAAGTAGCACAGGTGGACTCTCACCACTCAGTCTACCGCTCAAGGGGTATTAATTAACAGAGTGCCTGTTTTCTGGGCCCCCAAACCTTTTCATATGAATTAGCAGACCTTAGTCATACACTAGTTCCAAAAAAACGCAGGAACACTTGCCGGGAATAAATCGTGAAAAGAAGCCAATAGTCAAAAATCTACTTAGCAGCTCTAGCTCAGCCACTCAGAAATGGGCACTTCTTACATCCAGCTTGCTCTCCTACTGCGTCCAGAGAAAAAAAAAAATAACTTACTATTGCCTCCCCTTTTTCTCTCACATATAAATTTAACAGTGTACTCTTGTCACTTAATATGAATATAAATCTAAGACTGTTTTTAAAACTGTTACATTTAAAACTGTTACAAAACTGGTTTTAGGGCTCCTGACAAAAAGATCTGAGAACAGCTTGTTAAGTGTACATAACTTATTTATCTGGTTTACAGTACGTTTAATTCAATTTAGATACTAAGATAAGTAAATTCTTAGTTACTTATGATTTATACCAATTTCTTAGCCATATTTACTCTGAGGGCCTCAAGATTTAGTAAAAAAATCACTGCGAGACTCTGTGGTAACGGAAAAATAGTTACTAAAGTTTAACCAGGGTCAACACTATATCTACGGGTTCAAAATGCTTACACAGGTCGTTATGAAAAAAGAAAAAAGATTTGAGTTTTACGTATACATAAAGCTGTGCCTTTCCCTATCATCCTCTTCCTTACACTGGTTCTAGGGCTTTGAATAAAGAACTAGGAACAGTTTGCTGAGTAAATTGTATTACTTTTTACTGGCTAATAATATTACTAAGGTATTTAAGCCGCATGTTTATTAAGATTAAATTTATTGCAGTATTACAAATTGAGGGATTCTTGTAGCTTTATTAATCATTATTTCTGTTAATCTGTTACGTATGATAATAGTCAATGGAACATTAAATAGCACCTTTTGTTGCAATCATTTAGGTTTTACAATAATATTTGGTTTAGGGCAATGGTTCTTGCTTGACTTTAAATTTTAGCTAGGGTTTGGACTACGAAAAAAGGTAGGGTTATATTTTGCTATGGGTTTGTTAAGTTTTTGACTTGCTCTTACAATAACTTTTTCCTGTAGACTTATGAGGCTTAAAGTCCAGAACTTTTTTCGTACACATAGCACTTTTTATGATGTAGGCCATCATCCACAGCTTAGTACGTTGAATGTTTTTTAAACAACTTGTCTGTTTGGTTTTGGTTATCATTTTAAGTTTATTGTATCTTGCTGCTACCCAGTTGATAGTTTTGCTAAAATGATGATCAATATTTATTGTAGTTTTGGATGCTGTTAAGAAATAAAATTTGCTATGGCTTATTAGTTGAATGAATCGTGTGACGAGCGCACTTATGAATTTTTTCTAGTGTTGGGATCACTGTACGGAAAACAAAGCTATTACTAAATCCTTGATCAAATAACAATACTTCGATAAAGAGTAAAGAAGAAGACAAAAAGAAGGATGTTCGCACGAAAAATTTGAGAAAAAAAAAGTTAAAATTAGGCTTCACACATGTAAATTAGAAATACTATTTTTATTCTTCAGTTTACTTATATTTATTATACCAAATTCAACGTCAAGTGACTTTAACTCGTCATAATTAATTATTATTGAAGAACGAGAAATAAATTACCAACTTTTAATACAATAGTATTAATTTTGCAAAACGTATTTTCTTTAAACAATGTTTTGTGTTTAAAAATCATTGGGTATTGCTGTGTTCATCAGGTCGCTGATTTATTGATAAAAACGAAGTAAATAAAAAATTAGTAACCACAAGTTATCTGTATACAGATTTAATGTCATCGATCTTTAGTTAAAATGAGCCTTAATATATTCGCAATGTAAATTTGTATCGTTACTTAAACTTAATGTGGTGTTGATTTATTTTTTGCCTCAGATCAAGTAGATTAATTCTAAGCTTTTCATATTTTATCAAATTTGTTGGTAGGTAAGGTGTCTTTACTTTGGATTGCAATTGACTTCTGCTTGGTTATTACAATTACGCATGGTGAATAAAAATTTTCCAATCTTGGTTTTCCTTTGCTTGCAGTATATGTATATCCTATTTGACACTTACTTTATTGATTTTATTTATAAATTCATTGATTTTTTGGCGTGTAAAATCATTAGTTGTTCTATAGTTCTAAAAATTAAAAAATGTGCTTTTTATGTAACACCTTTGTAAATTGCCTTCTTTTTTATTATACTATTGACAATGTGATCTTCATTTTCATTGTAGTTATATTTTGTATGCTGTACTTTTTTGCTTTTAGTTGTCCAATTTAATTGCAAACCATTGTGAAAGCTTCCAGGACTTATGTCCATTTTAGAGTTTTTGGTTTTCTTGGGTGGGTGCTAATCATTGTCTGATTCTATATTATCGTTCGGAATTTTTGATTTCTCCATCATTGAAACTTTTGTATTACTAAGTTTTGTTTTTAAAACATTAAAGATTGAGATGTCTACTTCAACTTAAATCTTATTAATTTATTTATTTCCTGGATTTTAAGCCTTCTATTTAGTTAAGTATTATGATATTTTTTTGCTGTTATTCCTACTAATAATGTTTGATTTTCCACTTTTGAGCACGGTTGTGCCTACGTTTACTCTAAGCTCTGGTAAGATTCTTAGCTCTTAATTTTTCTTTAAAAAGTTTTTACTCTTAAGACTTTTTTTACGAACCTTTGGCTGCTTTATATACATTACTCTAGCTAGTTCGCTGCTTTTGGATTTTTCATTAATATACTTGACTTCTTGTTTTAATGGTTGCTATTAGATACTTTGACTAGTCTTAATTGTTATCTTGTTTGTTGTTGTAGAATTTGAAGTATTGTTAGTCAAAGTAGAAAGAACTCCTTTTTTGCACTGTGAAGACAATTTGTATTCAACCATTTCTTGGTCATATGAATAGAAAAGGTCTTTAGAAGGTTTGATTAAATTTTTGCTTCATCGTTGCAAATATTAAAATTGTTTTCTTGGATGTCCTTGTTTTTAACGAATTTGTTGTATCCTTTGTGATATGTTACGGTCACCAAAATATTTTTTGCCAAACGTGGTTAATAATTAGGCATGTTGTGAGCAAAATGACTCCCTGCATTATTCTCTAGTATTTTGGGTTTGTGATATCGCCAACGGTCAATATTTTCGCTATATTTATAACTTCTAGAAACAATGTGAGTGTTTCCAGATACGGCTGAAGTTTGTTCTGTTAAGCAGTCTAGTGCAATATGTCAGCATTGATGAGAAAACTGACACGTAATCTTATTTAGTTTACATTTGTTGCTCGTATTCTCTAATTTTTTGCAGAAATTATAGATGTCCTGAGTATTTGTCTAATGTGAGCAGTTTGTAGCTATGTGTCCAAGATTTCAACAAATTTAACATTTAACCTTGCATTGGTCTATGTTATGGCTTAAACGTTTGCACAGCTCCCAATATTTTTGCTGAGGTTCGTATGCAAAGCAAAATGTCCTGCCAAATAGCATCATTTACAAGCTAACCATTGTATTTTGCATCGTTAGCTTATGTGTCCTCTTTTGACGTATATTTAACATGGACTTGCATCTATAGTTAGTATATTCGCGCTACGTTTTACTACTGTAGTAGATCGTATCCTTGAATGCAGGTTTGGTTCCTCAAGTGCCTGCTTGATTCAAAAATATAATGGTAAGCCTTACAGCCTTTTGTATTTTCTGTTTGATCCAGTCTTTCCCACACATTTTTAGAGTGCATTGATTCTGATTTCCAATATTATGTTTAAATTTAATAACTGCTATCACCAGAACGTATATTGTTTTAATACAACTTTTCAAGTCTTGAATTGTGTTAAATGAGTGAAAGAATAGAACTGCTCGCGCTTCACCAAACGTTCTTTTATTATTCTAGTAAAATTGGGTTCATCGGCTTGATTGATGATCTCTTTCGCATCGTTGCACCTGTCTAGAAATGTCCTTAGTGGTACGCTTTCACCGTTGTATTTTGGTCTCAAGCATAACGCATCTTCAAAAGAGAGACTTTGAGCCATTTTGATTAAGGCAAAAAAGATTAGTAAAAAGTGACTAGTAAATTCTAATTTCAAATTTTAATTTTTACAGTAACAGTAATGATAATGATACTATTGTAGGCGTAAACTCTTACACTTTTTTATTTTTTTTATTATTTAGGATTATCTTAGAACAAACTTGACAATTGCTTGCAATTAAAGTACATAGTAATTATTTGAAACACGTCGAGCAATAAGACGCTTGCAGGGATTTATTTATCTTGAATCATGACATAAAAATACATAGTTTGTATATAGTTACAGTCATCTTCAAGATTTTTCAATATCTTGCCACAGCTCCAGCTGTTTGTGTTTGGTTTCTCATAAATGGTCAGCTGATTTGGCTTTTAAAATACACAGGTTATTTTCGTCCGCGTATCAGTAGATTAAAAAAAAATTCTTATTGTATAAGATAAATCATCTCGATAAGGCGTTGCAACAGACTCAGTATAGACTTTCTATGTGTTGGATAAGAAGTTATTATTCTGAGAAAAAACAAAGTCCATACAATTTTTAATCGAACTATCGTTTAAAAGTAGGATTTACAACCTTTGGTAAACTACTTTTTTAAGTGAAACTTCCTATGTTGAGCGGTAAATAGCTGCGTGTGGGGAAATGCGTTACGAAAAAACGTAGCCACTCACCCTACAGCCCAAGTCCTCTTCTCAATCTCCTCTCTGATACACTTCCTCCCACTCCAACTCTCTCTTTTGCAGCGCGCACTCTACTGTTATTATGTATGTTTTTACGCAACGACTAAATACTAAGCCGATGAGCTTACTTAAGCTGAGGTAAAGGTCTGGAGAAAGAAGAAAAGAAGAGAAAAATAACAGCTGTACCTGTACTGAAGTCAAAGTATACGTATAAATTTTGTATACATGTTTATATACGTGTTGCACGTCTAGGTCTTTCCATACATATTCATACGTATACGTGTATGTAAAAAAAAAGTGCATAAAAGATTAAATATTAATAATACGAGAATCTTACCTTTGAAAATAAAAAAGTAGTGATACGTCTACTGTTTTCCTCAATTTGGATCTGATAAAGTGGAGTATTTTACTTTTATGGTAGCTAAAATTTTAAGAAATTTGTAGTATACACTGATTCTAAAAAAAATTGATTGTACAAATGTACATATATGATATCATATCAAATGCACGAATAAAAAATTTTAGACAAAAGGAATTTTTGTCTAACGTAACTGGACAAACGTACCTTTTTTTTTGGGGCAGTAGAGTAAAAAATTTTTGTTTTGTTCTGCATTACGAGGGCAACAATTCATACGTATATTAATACTGTAAGGAGGCAAAATGGCCTCTATATTTCAAAATGCTCTCGCTGATGCAACGTGTATACAAACAGCATTAATTCAACGCTTCTACGAACTGTTTGTTTTTCAGGAGCTGTATATATACTCTGAGAGGAGGGGACGAGGATGCCAACGGACAAGCCTTTGAGATGCGGGGACACAGCAGCGCCAGCAGAAAAGGACAAGGAAAGTGCGAACGCAACTACCAAGACACAGCAGCTGCTATGTATGAGAGTGACTGCGAGAGTAGATACGTGGCGGCAGGAGTGGCGGCGTGGTGGCGGCCATTGCTTGAGCAAGAGATCATAAGTCAGTCGGGAGCAGAGCCTCGAGCTGCACGCTTAAGCGGGAGCAGCGAGAGCTTCGGTGACTTGACGGGTTTTCGTGGCGAGAGTTGAGAGAGAGAGAGAGATAGAGAGAGAGAGAGTTTTCGAGAAGGTGCGTTGAGTGTTGAGAGAAGAGAGAGGAGTGTACGTGCGAGACGAGAAGCTGCTGTGTTCTCCCAGGACGACGAGGTCTCTAGGTCGAGGACTACGGCCACTGAGAGAAGAAGCAGAGAGAGAAGAGTTGAGAGAGAGAGAAGAGAAAGGGTGAAGCTACAGGACGAACGACCCGCTCGAGGACGCCAGACGACATCACGCTGGGTTGGACTCACAGACGTTGGACCAGGAGGTGGGGCTAGAGAGAGAGAGAGAAATATTGAGAGAGAGAGCAGTAGTGTGTAGCGTAAACAGTGCAAGAAAGAGAGAGAAAGATTGTAGTGTAGACAGTGCGAGAGAGAGAGAGAGAGAGAGTTTGGGTTGATGAGACGAGGTGTACGAGAAACCGTGAGGTGCATGGGAGGGCCACCATTTTTCGTGCGTGTTGTCGTGCATTAGGGTAGATAGTAGAGTAGAGAGAGAGAGAGAGAAAGAGTGTGTGTGTAGTCGAGTAGAGAGAGAGAGAGGGAGAGAGTGTATAGCAGTGTGAGAGATTGGGGACGGAGTGTGAGAGTGTGCGTAGTAGTGTGGGTTGAGGACGAGCAGGAGCCCCTCCTGGTCCTGGACCAGCAGGACGTGGTGGACGAGCGCTCGCGGCTCGCAGATTGTGAGGTGGAGTCGCTGTTGTGCCGTCCAGAAGACGAGGTGAAGCATTGCGCTGTGTAATGTGAAGAGAGGGAGACTGTGTATAAGTGTTAAGTGTTTAATGAAAGAAGCAGTGAAAGGTATTTGTTGTGTGTAAATTAATAGTTCTTCCCGTAGAACGGGAGAACTCCCGCGCCAATCCTTCTTTTTCAGGAGCAGAAACCCAAGAGGTGAGAGGGACAACGGTGACGAACGCGATCGAGATTTGCTAACGCTGCGTCGGCGCCTCTTTTCGTTTCAGGTCAAGAAGCAGTGTTACAATACATATATCATAATAAACATGAAAGTACTTAGAATTCAAGCATTATTTGTAATATTAGTGTATGTAATCCATGCCAGCACGAACTTGAACGCGTAATAATAATCAAAATTTTACTACTTCGATATCGATCCTCAAAGACCTATTGAAATTAGGTGTAATCTAATTTTCTCAGTTTCTGTTATACCAAGCTTAATAACACTTAAGTTGGAAGTTTCACTCCTGCCGGGGGTCCAGAGACCCACACCTGGTTTTTTCTCCAGTTTAACGCTGGGATTTCTGCAATCAGAGCTGTGAGGCAATTTATTAAGTCTTAAACAGTTACCGACTTTTTAGGTTGCTAAATTGTTATGGTATGGTTACCCTGTTGTTACGGAAAAAAAGCAAGTAGGATAAGCAAAAATAACAATAACCAGTGAACATTGGATGCTTGGGTACCCAAGTATAAAGTTATACTTGTACAAAATTATACGGCAGACAATATAATTGTAAGTATAAAAATACCTTCTGTGAAACAATATTGTGTATGGAGGTGGTGCAATTACTGTGGGAATTAGTATAACCACGTTAATTGGGTATGTTTTAAATTAATATTTCATGAATTTTATTTAGAAAATTAAGAGGACTCATCCTGTAATATCAGTTCATTAAATAGGGCATTACATACCAGGGAATGTTTCTTCAGGACGTTCATTATACGTAGTTTTTTTGACGGATATAATTCAAATGTCAAACGTATATTTAAAAAAGCATAAGAAAATACCTACCAAAGTTGCACCTTTTGTAACTGTACAATTGGATCATATATATATTTAATTTTTAAAAATCGCAATTTAGCATGTAATCTTATAAAAAAATCACGTTAAATGGCATTTATTTAATCTGTAGAAATCTCCAAATTTCGTGGGTACAAAAGATTACTTTAAGATAAACTAATGAAATTGTTAAATAAGTTTACAAGTTGGTTCTTAAACACATAAGCAAAGAGGGCAGCAAGTATGTGTAAGAGCATGTATGTAAGTACATCCACATAAGACAAACAATTGCTAGCTTTACTGCACACATTAGCGTCCCTCCCACTTCTCTGAAGTTTTCCCCCACTAACTATGTTAAAAACGTCCTTAAATCCAAAAATTACTTTAACCACGAATAAAAAAGTTGTAAACAAATAAAACGCAACGAAAATAAAATGTTGTACGGTAATATACAGTACTTGTAGGGTGCAAAAAATTTTTTTTTTAATTTTTTAAAATTATGAAAAAATTAAAAAATTTGCATGAATAATTATTTTTTTATTGTAAAAGTACTAAATTCATTATACAAAAATAAATATTTATTAATTCACAAAAAGCTGTGCTACTAAGAAATTCTTATTTGTATTTGTTTGAAAAAAACATTTAAATAAGAAAGTTTGTTTATTGTACATATTATATAAATTAGTTAGGTGAAGTTTGTTCATTAATTCAATGTTAAATTAAACCCAAGAAGTAAATATACATTTAATACAAATTTTTACTTAAAATTAGTTACGAACCACACGATAAGATGCGGGAATCAGGATTCAATATCGCAGACGCTCATAGCAGAGTGGGTAAGGATCTCGAATAATGAGCCCTAGTTTGTGTGTTCAAATCTCTTTGGAAACTGGTTTTTTTTTTTTGGGTGAAAAGGAAAAAAAATAATTCATAAAATTTAAAATGTGTGGTGCAGTGGCGTAGCGTTATATGGTGCAGAGTTGACCGGAAGTACATCATGGGAAACGATACAGAGGGTGGAGAATCAAGCAAAAATCCACTTCCAACACATTTTTTCTCAAGGCCACTAATCTGCAATTGGTGATAAATCTTCATGCATAACGCGCTTATCGAAGTATAACTCCTATTTAAAAACGATTTCTAATAAAGTATAGCGCTAACCGGGACATTACGAAGCGCTTCAACGCCCATAGTTATTGAGATATACTATGTTGCAAAAGTAATTCAGAATTGAAGGTAGGATTTTAATCAACATATTTCTGACTGCTGGTCGTTGGAGAGGAAGTCTGCTAGTTGCACCCCAGGGAATTGGATGTTCTGTTACCCGTGTTGAGGGCAGAAGTACAGATTTTCTCTGAACATCTCTGAGTCAGGAAAAGAAGAAAGGGCTATGACTTTACCGTTTTTCATAATATTTAAAAAAGTCACTAAATTTAACTAGATTACATGTTAGGCTATTGCAGTTGGTTTATAAAATCATTAGTGTTATAAAAAGTGGTTACTTGGAAATCATGTATCTGCAACACAAGAACGGTAAAAATTGAATGTATCCTCAAAAGTTAAAAATATGCCTCTGCTAGGTATAATGCAGTTAATACTTCTATGTGTAGCAGAAAGTTGTTGCCACCCACTGCTGGTGTAGAATGTGTGGATTCGTATCTTATTTATACGTATTCATTCTAAGTTATTCTAATATTAACCTTTACATAATTTAATCCTAGCTTATATGTATTAGTTTTAAGTTACTCTAGTACTTAATGTTAAATCTGAATGTAGCTGTTCCCAGTTAAACTTTTGCATTCATTGATTTTTACAGTTATTTTTTATTTCTGCATTGCCAAGTCTTCTATTTACTTTTAATTTTTGTTCAGCATAGGCCAGCGTGCGTGTGCATGAACTATAGTTGGTCATTGTTATCCAGATAAACGTTGGTTCTTGCTTAAGATGATTTCAAATTAACATGGGAAATTTCGAAGAAATAAGGGGCGAATGAAAAGTTATTAGTAATTGTAGTTCACTGACATTACACATAGCCAGGTTTTTTAAAACATGGCACGTCTACCACATATTAATTTTTTTTTTTACTGTAAGAACCTTAAATTATTGTTTGAATTTTTCATAACTTTCACGTTTAGAAAATAATAACCTATGAGTTCAGAACTTTTCAGTTAGATTTTTTAAGTAAATTTTCTTTTTCATGATTAACATCCTGGGTTGAAAGTTTTTCAAACTTAATATTAGAAGTCAATTTGCTAATGGTAGGCTTACAAGACGTGTTAAATCAATAAATATCTTTTTCAGCAAGTTGATTTTTTTACTTTAGAGAATCTTACAACATTTACGATGTATTGATGTTGAGATTTTTTTCTTTTTATTCCTCAAGGTCTCTCTTACCAAATAATTTCTTCTGTGTTTGTCTCTCCTTATTATTTTTTTTTCTCTGATCCAACTTCTCTGACTTTTCTCTATGGTAGTTAAGAGATAAATTATTTTTGTACTGTTATGCAGCGAGTTTTGAAGCCTCATATAAGTTTTTTGACATCCCCACTTATAGGACTATACAGTACGGCACGATCATGTAAGATTTAGTAGTAAGCTGATGTATTACTAAAAAAGTTATTTTCCTTAGAGGAGTCAAGGACAATCAAAAGTACAGCATGTTGAAATTCATATTTTCTGAACAGAGATGGACGGTGTTTACCATAAAATGAATTCTAAATATTTGCATACATGTCATAACACAACGTAAAATGCTGGTTATTTGTTTTGATATTCATATCTTAATAAGGACACTATCGTGAATTTAAAAACAGTTTTACATACATTACAATGCAATGATCAACTTGCCTGGCATATACAGTTCTCTAATTCTTACGATTTGTCTGGAAGGCTAATATAATATAGCGTGGGTTTTCTAACTGACTAGACTTTTGACCATCCGCATATGTTTTATTGTTGTGGGTAAAAGTAGAAATTCATTCCCAAGTTTGATAGCTCATAGGTACAAACTTATCTTTTAGCAAATAATAAAAAAGACAAATTTTATACGCATCTGACATTATAACGTAGGTCATGAGTTATTCTAGTTTTGATATTAATATCTTGAAGTCTTCCTAAGTTGACACTCTGTTAAATTCTGTAGCACAAATCTTACATTGTAATACTTCATTCACATCATTTCTGGATCTTGTGAGTATATGTTCATGCTTTACATTAACAACTATTTTACGATAGTCTTTAGCAATACCTAAAGTCATACTGAGAAGATTCAAGAGATCAAAATAGCCATTATAACTTATTAGATTAAGTTCATTAAAAGTACCAAGGACCAGCATTTTTAGTTAATAGGTCTTAATCAAGATTCAGTGTCAGCCAGTTTTTAATGAGACTTGTCAGACTTACATTTGTACACTTATCTATCTCTGTAGCATTTATATTATATTATTTCTTTCAAAAATAAAGAATAGCATTGTTTTCTAATTTTGTATTTAAAACCATTGTATTACCATTTGCTTTAAAAAATCTTTTATAAATGTGTAAAGAACTGCGTAATGGTAGTAGGCATAGGTCTTGCTGTTGAGTTGACGGACGAATTTCATCACTATAATTGAATGTTGTTGACACATATGGTTTATGGGCTTGAATTGCATAGTGCGCGATAGACTCATCAAACGTATTTAAGATATTGCTTGTGATTATTATACTTAACTGTATCACCGCCTCAATACAACATTTAATTAAGAGGTGGTTGCAAATTTAAAAAACTGTCATAGTAAACAACATTCTGGCAATATTTTCGATATGCTACCCAATGAGTTTTAGGTCCATTCTAACCATCAAGATTTACCATAGAGGTCTTAGGATACCGTGGCTCATTACTTGGGAGGTCATTTGGCATAAATACTCCACGATAAAAAGGAATTTTTCAAATCTTAGAAAACTTTATTTAATATTCATTTGATAAAGCTTTTTAAGGTAATTTTACTTTCTCATACAGTTTTTTTTGTCTTAAACCTTTACTAAATGGTTATAAGTATACTTTTAATCCAGTTTGATAAGACTTAAGATAAAGAATTTTTCCTAATTCAATAGCTTTTATAGTTTTATTATGTCTTTGATTCTCTTCTTGTTGTTTTTACGCAGACTTAGCCTCGTTAACGTTCTTTAACATTTCTGTAAAATCGTTTGCCAAAGTGCCAGTTGCACTCAAGCTGGAAAATAAGGAAATCAAAAGTAAAGCTCTACCAATTCTAATAAAAAAGCGTAACATAAAATGAGTTTTGGTACTCTTGTTACCACCACACTTTTTAAATGGATTGTAAGCATCTTTTAGAGCACTACTAATTACTTTACAATCATTTTTGCTCTTAGTATTTATTGGGTGTGGGGCAACTTTAATGACTGCGTTTATAGTAGTTTCTAGTTTTCTTGTTTATACAGATCTTCCTTTTTAAACCTCTATTCTTTTTCTGTTTCAAACCCATAGCTCATTTGATTTTAATCTTTATTAGACCTGTTATCAGAATAGCAGCAGTTTTTTCACCAATACTTGAATCTGAAGTTTTAACTCTTTACCGATCTCTCTGAGCTAAAATTGTTTCTGCTTGGTTTCTGGTCTCAATATCGTATTAATTTCTTGAATAAGCTATATCATGCTCTTTACCCGCTGAATCCAGATGATTTACTCAAAGATGACCTCTAGCAAGGCATTTCGTAAGTTTAGTACCTGCACCACAGTACTGATAACTTATCAAGTGAATTTCTACAGGTAATAAATTTATAATTTTATTAGCAAGACCATATTCTTGCTTACAATGTATGATTACTTCTTTTCAGAAGTTTTATTGTAATTGAGTATGAAAAGAAAAAATAATTATAAACTTATAGTCATCACATTAGTTACAGTAGTACAATGGTATAATATAAAAATGCAAGAGAATGAAGTGCAATATCATCTTATCTCACAGTTCAGTTGTAACTACTACGTCATACAGTACAGACATAAAATTTAAAGAGCACTTTGTAATATAACAAGTTCCAAATTTCAATGATATTGTGAAACAAGAAAAGTATATAAATTAACACTATGAACTTCTTCCAGATAGTATTCGGACTATATTTTTCAGTTTATCTTACTGTGGTAAAACCAATAGCTTATTAGCATTGATAGTTAATCTTAACAGACTGAAATTTAAAATGATATGGGTATACTTGAAGTCACTGAATCAACTAAAATATAAATTTTTAAGTAAGCTATTGGAACCTATCGATAGTGTGCAGTACTTTTCATCCACCAAATAATGCCTTACCAAATTCTGTTTTAATTTTGGATGCTATAGCTTAAAAAAAATAAGATATTGTAAAGGCCTTTTTCTGCATGGCAAGACATAATAATGTGGACTGTTTTGATTTTTGTCAGTCATACGCTGAAGTCCCCAAACAACTTGTGAGAGACAGTGTCAATTTTTTTACTTCATTCCGTTAGAATAAGTTAATTTCAAACTTGTGTATAATGATCATATAAATTCTGAAATGTGATATACTGAATTTGAAAAGTTCTGCTCTAGTTGTATAAATAATAGTGGGTATGCATTTGTTAGTATAATTCAGTATGTACGGATAAATAATGGACGATGTCGAAAAGTTTTAGACAATTTTGTTTTAAATTTAGGACACTCATAGCAAAAATTTGCAGTCCAAAAAAAAGTGTTAAAAGTTCAACATCACTGGAAGAGAAAAAAGTGTACTTAATAAATTAGTTAACGTAAAAGAACCCATGAAAAAAGTATAGACAGTTCAAATTCAAAAAAAAAGAAGCTTAAAAGTACCCAGCAAAATTTGTTATTAATTTAAAACTCTTAAACCAATAAAAAATTCTTCGAAAGAGATCAATACAGCAACATAGAAAAATGAAAAAAAGTCACTTGTTTGTATTTATTATTACATAAATAAAAATAAAAATATGGACGTTACAAAAGTAAAATTTATAGAACCAACCATTGAAAACAACATAGTGTTGAAGTCTGCTGTCAGTGGAAGTGATGGCACCATAAATAAAGATACTAGTTAAATACATACAACTATTCAATATATACATCTAAAAATGTTTAAATTTATAATAACTTATCTAGAAACTTATATTTGCAAATGTTTTATAACGGTAAACAAAATTTTTTGGATTTGATTTATGGGGTACGAAAAGAAAGAGGAGCATATAAATTCGGGAATTTTCCAATACACCAACATATTTCGATTATACAAAATAATAATAGACTAATTAAAATTATTTATGACTGACGGAGTAATCAAGCCACTAGTTAAAAAAATTTTTAGATACAACTTTCACAACGTGGGACAATTTGTAAAAGAATTATCTGGTTTAAAAAGCTTCAAGTGTTCAGAGAAAAAAATTTAACAAAAATAAGCTTATTAGGCAATAAAATGGTCATAAGTTTTATCAAATTATTGCTTTCATGTTAAGTACTGTTTCAAGAAAAAAAAAAAATCATTACCAAAATACAAAAACGCTCCAAAAATGCTGCATGTATATTACGTACACTGCAACAACCCAAACAAACTTGTGGATCGTTTACAATTACTCACAGATAAAAAATTGGCAGAAAATTCAAGTTATAACAATAAAATAATGTTAATATGCATTGAATGAACTATTAAAATAAAACTGTTTTCATGAAAAAAATAAGTTAACAAAAACTTTTTCTAATATTATGTATTAAACTAAATATTGTATTAAGAAAAAACATTACTAAACATAATAGAAAGTGTATTGAAGAAATAATTGCTTTAAATTTAAAAGAAATTTCTATTTCATTCACTTAGTCTAAGTCATAGAAAAAAATTACTTATTTAACGTTGTACCTTAAAAGTAATTTAAGCTTATTTACAGCATCCAACAGTTTATTATTAAAGTTGTCAGTTTCATACGGATCTATGCATATTTCATCCAGTAAAAATTTTTTAAATTATCAGCTAATTTAGCTACTATCTTCAACCCAAATTTAGTGTTGCCCTTCCTTAGTTTGGTCATAATATATTTTGTATGTGGAATCATAGTAGAAATTTTTTTCATTGGCGGAAAATCTTTGTTAGTGATTTCCTCTGGTTGTGTAAGATCCATCCATAACGATTTTTGTTAATAGTGATTCTTGTAGCCACTCAAATTCTTTTTCTTAGGAAAATAAATCATGCTTACCTGTAAAAACTTATCTCTTTTTATTCGACGTAACGTTGTAGGAAACAGCTGGTGGTGATGGTAGAGACTCCTGTTCTCTTTTCAGTCTAGTCCTATTTGAACCTCTGGCTGAGAGTGTAATAAGTTCTGATGATTGTGACACTTTCTTGTATAGAGCTAGCTCTTTTACTGAGGCTTGCTCTCCACTGCAGCTTTTCCCTCTATTTATGTTGGCTGTAGATGAATAAGCTTTTGTATTTCTGTTTCTTTATTCCAATTTCATGTTTCGACTCCTCCTTCTTCGCTTTTAATTACATTAGCTGTGTTTCCCCCTTTTAGCTCTTTACGTTGGTTTACTAATCCTTAGAACACTTTGCTGTAATTACTTTATGGTAGGGAGTCTTTACGTATGCAACCTTTTCCTCCATCATCTGACATTTTATATACAGCATGCATAAGCCAATAATTTAGTCATAGCCCTTCCACATGAATGATGAACATTATGATACATAAAACATTTGTCACTTGTATGAGCTTCATAACCTTCTTTTATAAATAGATTATTGACCTTGGCATACCCATTGCATCACTGGCTTATACCACCACGAATTTCGCGTTCAACAAACATAAGCATATCTATGTCAAAGAAAACTTCTAATTTTATCTGTAATTTTATTCATGTGCGTATGTATTGTGACGTGGGAAACCGAGGTCACAGTAAGTATGTATGAGCAGTAGTAGCAGACAAGAGGAGAGATGGTACAATGCACACAAACACAACCTTACCCAAGGCCCTTGTACCAACCTATCCCTGTACCTATCCCTACTATAGGCAGCACTGCCAGCTCTTGACCATGTGCACTGGCGGGTGTGTGTGCGCATCGACGCATACCTATGCAGGTAGTTACGGTATCGGGACAGCACGAGTCAGCAGGCCAACAAAAGAGACACTTTTGCTCTTGTCTGCTTTCCATCAGGATGTGTGATCCGAGGGCTTCTTTTGCGTCGTATGTTTCCACGGGCGTGTGTGTGTGAGATAACAATATGTACTGCACCGAGCGACAACAGGAGGCACAGCAGTGGCCACCTGTTGACGACCAGGACTGCTGCGACAACCTTCACGCATATACTACCGAGGACTGTGGGGTCCAAGTGCTGACTCCTGCCCATCGTATCTTCTGGTGCCTGAAGCTAGTGCTGCTGAAAGATCTCTGCAGTAGTGAAAACGGTAGGCCTTTTTTTTTTATATCCCGTCCCTACCGTGTACAAGCATTGTGCTGAGCAGCAACAGCCGAACCTGCACCCACAGGGCTAAGGCTGCATAAAGTCAGGCCAGGTCGGATAAATAGGCAGAGTAACCTTTGTATAAAATCAATATGAAGTTTTGAGTGAATATTAAATGCAAATAAATGCTTAAATATTAATCTGGCCCATTTATGCATGTTTAATTGCCAGCTATTCATCCTATCCGTTAGTCCTATAGTGAATGTAATAAAGCAGAATTCTATATGTGCCGTGTCTTGCTGCTGACTGCAAGGTAAGTAAGGCACGACAGATCACATGGCGTTCGACTAGTTGTACAGGCAATTTCTCGGCGCAGTGCTTCAAGTGGCCATTTTGTGTGCACGCCGAATGCCTAGGCAGGTAGGTTCGCTTACGCGCACTGCCTGGCCACTGTGATTATTTTAATTGTATGTACGGGAGATATGATCGCCTGTTGCGTATCGCTATATAAGTTCTGATGGTACACTGTGTTTAAAAGGAAAACTACAGTGCAAAGTGTGTCATATTTAAGTATCTATTGTGTTTGAAAATTTTATTCTCTGTTGGTCATTCGTTTTTTTTGCACTACCGCTTTGCCCTTGCTTGCGCGTAACAAAATAATAATAAAGTGTCTCCCTTTTATTTTAAGGCGTAACCTGGTACAGCACGAGTAGTCTTCATACAATGTAAATAGTGTATAGGGTATAGTTTCTAAAGACACGAAGTGAAAGTTATATAGTAGGATAGAAAACAGTGTTTACATTCGTATAGCAGATTACTGGTACTAATATACTGTATTTTGAAAAACTTGTTCGTATAACCCCTACAGTCGCATAATACGTATTTCAAGCTAATCGGTGAGGCAGACACCAACCCGTATAAACAAATTGTTACAACCGTACAGTATACTCTCTATCATCCGGTTTTGTTTTTGTAACCTCTAGTATAACGTACACATAAACATGACGGTTTCACTAGAGGACTTGGAGTTTTCCTTTAGTGCAAGCGCGACTGGGGGGGACAAACTTCAAGCATTGAGCCATGAGACAATAGCAAGAGTAATCGTAGATATTATCGAACATTTTACGGGCGGGGAAATATTCCAATATTTAATATTATTAGGATTGAAAAGTAAACGAAACCATAATGAAAGCTAGGGATTGTTTACAGCGTTTTTTAAGCAGAAAATCTATTGGACCAAAAGTTAATGCATGGAACAAGGACATAGATGAAATTACGCAAATAGATAAAAATAATTCGGCTGTGGAGCTTTTGGACGCAGTAGAGAGGCCGAAACGCCGCGAAACCAGATTTGTACCTAATGAATTCTCGACAACAAAGACCAGCGTAGCCAATCGCGATCAAACCAACACCTCAACAGCCACACCTCAGCAATTCCATAAAGTTGTAAGCGAGCAGGTGCGTCGTAATCTCGATAACGCAAAAATAGTAGACAATTGAGGAGAAATGAAATTGATAGTGCATTACCGCATGCTCAATGCATAGATGTTGATGCACACATACGAGGAATCATAATCCTACTGAAGGTCATTTGAGTGGCCTAAAGAAGATGCAATTCGAAATTCCACGAATAGACCGTCCAACGTGTTAGCAACAAATCCGTTACTTAACTCTGGAGCTAACTTGGCATCTACGATGGGGGCAAGTGGGGCTCCTAGAGAAAATATTGGGCAGGCGTAGAAAGGGTTGACGGGACAACTTTGGCACTCGGGAACAAAGGCCACCAGGAAGATTTGGGAGCCATGAACAGAGTAAATAGTGATGCGAGCGGACGTCGGGTAACATGGTCAAACAAAAACCCTACAAATGACCATCTAGAAGTCCCAATAACTGGTATGTACGGATATAACACACAGCCGGGATACCGTGACACACTTTGCCATGTACAAGGAGGAGGTGATCATAATCCCGCGGAGGCATCCCAAATGCCTAACATACCGCAATACAGTTCGAATATACCCCAAGCGCACTCAACTATCCATTCGTATAATCCCAGCATAACACCGCAACAAAACGCACCCCTGCACTCGTTAAGTGATCACGTGAGTATACAATTACCAACAACAGATAGCATCATTTAACCACAGGTGGATATACACAGCCACAACGTGCGTCACCTCCCGGTACACGAACAACTATTCAACCCAGAAACCTAAGGTACCTACCATTCAGTCGCAAGTAGCGATTTCGTACAAAGGGAGGAGGGTGGCTTCTAAACAAATGCTATACATAGACCACAGGGGTTACCAGGGACAGATACACGAATGTCAACATACCAACGTGAATCACAGATTAGGTGTGAAAGATACACGCTAGACCTTTTGGCTCGCTGGAATGTGGAATTTCGTGGACGCACTAAAGATGACCCAGAAAATTTCTTGACGCGGTTGTGGGAATGCGTGACAACATACAACCTATCGTTAGAGGAACTATTAAGAGGGTTATCAGCAGTGTTTAACGCGGAAACCAATAATTGGTTCCAACAAGAAATATACCTTTGGCATACGATAGGCGAATTTATCACTGCTTTCCAGTTGCAGTATGGAATATACGACTTGCGGGGTAGGGTACACAAAGAGGTTGAGAAACGCACACAGGCACTGCATGAGGATATTGAAAGTTATCTGTCAAATCTGCGAACCCTAAAGGATAAGATTTACCTACCCTTGCCGCTCTACGAACAAATTAATCAGGCGTATAGGAACCTTCACCCTTACTAACGCGGTAGGATTCCCAGGGTGAAAATAGGCAGTTTTAATGACTTTCTGCTGTTAAGCAAAAATGTTGAATTAACCCAACAGCAAGACAGAGAATATTGTCTACCTTCACCACTAGAGGACTGTTTGTTTCTAGTGACATTATTTGTTTCCCGAAAACAATCGGTATCAAAGAAAGTTGCTGCAGTGGAATCCACCCCTAGCACCGGATCTCACGCAGAACTGCAGCTGATAAAAGCGTCAACCACCACAATGGCCGCTACAATAATCGAAGAGGATAAGATGGCGAGGCAGTATGAAACTGTGCAACAGCAGCTTGAGGAAATGCTAGCTCTGTTAAAAGATATGATGCTAGGAAAGCAAGAGGCTGCAGAAAGGCGCCAAAATGCACAAGCATCAGCTTCTTGAGATAAAAAGTCGACCAGCTATAACCCGAAAAATCCGGGTGAAAATACAGCTACAGAAGACAAAGATCGGTCGTGTTTTATTTGCCGAAATGTTGGACACTGGCGTAATGATTGCCCCTACCGTGAATATTGTACCAAGTGCAGCAAAATAGGGGACAAACATTAAAAGTGCCCTAACTGTAATACAGAGAGGCCAGGGAACGCCAGAGAAGGGTGGCAATAGGAGTCGGAGCCACCTCACCAGAGCAAGCCGAGACTTAATATAAGCCGTAGCAATAGTAATAAACATCGAATGAAAACAAGGAACGACAAAAACTTTTTAAAATTGGTTCAGCAAAAGACTTGCAATACTAACATTTTTAACATGGCTAGTAGGTAAACTAGGTGAGGCATAAATATGTAGTAGATGGCGAGTATGTTGGCTGGGAAATTTTTTACAAGTGGTTCTGTCAAACTTCCAAGATCATTGGATAGGTACTACCACTGCCTTAATACGCTGGACAACCGAAATGATGACGAAAACCAGTTACATAACCAGCCGTGTGCACAGTAAGGGCCTAGGTGCTGGAGAAGGAAAAAGAAACACCCATTGCTGAAGCAACGGACGGAAGGAGCGGCCGGAGCCGAGTTTTCTGCCGTCCACCGAGGACATACTGTCCGCCACGGGTCGAGGACTTGAGTGGGGGGCATATGAAACTGGAAAAGTGATAGAGATTTTGGCATTGGCCGAAGACCCACGTCACTACTTACCATTTGATGTAGCAGGCATTAGAACACAGGTACTCGTAGATAGCGGTACATTGTTATTTAGAAAAAGGAATAACTAGATGATTGAAGAATTTTTAACCCTGTCACGCTACAGTTTTTGTTGCCAACGGCAAGGTACTGCTCGTTTAAGAAACCATAAATGTTCCGATAATCATTGGGCAAACGACTAAGATGCTAACATTGGGATTAATAGACGAGTTGGAGTACAAAACCATTTTTGGGATAGATTTAGTGAAAAGTTTCCAAATTATCGTAGATTACGGTAAGGATGTATAATATACTCCCACAAGTCCTTGGAATACATTCAAGGGTAAGGAGAGCGATCAGATACACCCAACAGCGGTCACTACTACGGGAGGATTGATAACGATGACCCCGTCCGAGGAACAAGAGTTAGTAAAAATTCTCGATGAACTGATCGTTTCTCGCCCGAAAAAGCTTGGCATTACCACCGTAGCCAAACATAGCATAGACGTTCAAGGACCCCCCCCCCCCCCAATTAAACAACGTCTCCGATGGTACGCGCCTAAAGTCCTACAGATTTCGTACGATGAGATGGATCGGTTGTTGCATAAAAAAATCATCGAGGAATCCGAAAGCGCGTGGTATAGCTGTCCACTTCTTAAATCAAAAGCCAATGGGAAATTTCAATTTTGTATAAATTACCGAAAAATTAACGAAATTACGCGAAAAAACGCTTATTTCATGTGACTTATGGACGATATTATGGACAAACTGCGCTGGGCCAGGTACATATAAAAAATCGACATTAGTGAGGCCTATCATCAAATCCTTTTAGATGAGAACAGCCAAAAATATCAGTTCCTGGTAGAGGGTTGTATCAATATGTGCGCATGCCCTACGGATTGACCAGTGTTCCAACTACATTCCAGACCATCATGGATCAGATTATTAAACTGAAGTGGGAACCCTACGTTAACACGGACATGGACGATATAATATTTGTCACAAAAACGTTCAAAGAACACCTCAAGTGGTTTAAGATTGTTTTGAAGGCACTTAAGTAGGCGAACCTCGTGATTAACTGCAAAAAATCAGTGTTCGGATGTGGAGAGGTTAAGTACCTTGGGTACGTGGTGGACGGAAAAGGACTTAGGACAGATGTCAACAAAGTCCGGCCAATCTTAGAATACCCCGAACTCACCACCTTCAAACAACTTAAAAGATTCATAGGAATGATTGGATGATATTCCAGGTTTATTCCCGATCTCACTGAAAAGAAATCGCCCCTAACAAAGCTAATGTCCAAAGACATGAAACGGTAATGGACCAAGAAACAGCAGTCAGCTTTTGAGATTTTCAAGCAAGCCCTAACCAACGCCCCTGTCCTATCAAGGCCTGGTTTTACGCCACCGTTCGTCCTACAAACAGACGCCAGCGACTATGCTGTGGCCACAGTATTAACCTAAACCTTTGGAGGTGAAGAACACCCAGTATGTTATGTCAGCCACACACTAAGCAAGCCAGAGCGTAATTACACCGCGACTGAGAAGGAATGCTTGGCTGTGCTGTGGGCTGTAGATCGATTAAGGGTATATCTGCAGGGGGAACGAGTAACAGTGATTACCGACCACAGCAGTCTGTTATGGCTCAATAGATTGAAGGACCCAGTGGGAAGATTGGCTCGGTGGGACACTGCATTGCAGGCATACGACTTGGAGTTTGTCCATAGGAAAGGAAAACTACATCAAGTCCCGGATGCCCTATCCCGTGCTTAAGAAAATTTAGTCGCAGTCATTACGCCCGATATCGAGCAAGTACGCGATGGATGGTTCTTGAAACAAGTGAAGGGGGTGCAGACGGTCCCACGAAAATTTGTTAATTGGAAATATGAGAACAGAACCCTTTTCTTCCACAAACCAAACCCTATCGTTAGCTCAACGATGGAGGACCTCGATGAATGGAAGATCGTCCTACCAAAGAAACACTGCGTCCAGGCACTACACGATGCCCACGATGCTTTCTAGGCAGGTCACCTAGGTGTGGAAAAAATTTATGCTCGCCTCGCCAATTATTATTATTGGCCCGGGTATTTCCAAGATGTAGTCCAGCATGTCCGGGAATATCAAGATTGCTAACAGCAAAAAGTCCTATAGAAAGCTCCTGCCGGTTTTATGGGGGAACGAATTACTAAGCAAACATAGATGGCCATAGCAATGGATATCGCTGGGCCAAAACCTCCATCGAAAAATGGACACAAATACCTACTGATTATTCAAGACCTTTTAACTAAGTACGTCGAATTAAAAGCACTCCAAAAAGCAGACGGTAAAAGCATCCAAAAAGCGGTAGAGGAACTAATATTAAACAGATGGGTAAAGCCATAATACATCTTAACTAATAACGGTACGGAGTTTGTCAACAAAAAACTTAAGGAAATGTGCAACATTTATGGCATCGAACACTCGAACATTCTGCCACATCACGCACAAGCTAATCCTGCAGAACGCGTGATTCGCACCTTTAACCCGATGATAAACTCGTTCCTAAATAAGGATCATTGGCTATGGGATGCACACTTGCATGAGTTCGCATTCGCAATAAATACGATGAAACAAGCTTTCGAAATTGACTCCAGCGTTTCTGAACTTCGGTCAGAATCCGTCACCTATAGCACTTCCAAACCGTGACACGCTGGTGGCATATGACATTATGGGCATATAGAGTTAGCCACCTAGACATGATTGGGGATAGGTGAAATATTACAATCGTAGGCGAAGGGCAGAATCATTTGTGTTAGGAGACAGTGTAATGCGGAGAAATCACCTACTATCCTCGGGAACCCAAGGATTTGCAGTCAAACTCACGCCCAAATTTGTAGGCCCCTGTATAGTAACTCAATTGCTCTTGGACATAGAAGTGGAAGTGAGTGGCAACGCAACAGGAAAATTAGTAAAAACTCATATTAATAACCTCAAGCACTACACCCCCCCACCCCAGGTGGTTGACAATGAATCTAAAGTGAGCTATATCCTTACAGATCCCAATCATGAGAGAGCAAAGAATCACGCGCCAACCAACCGGGCGCAAGACCTGGGCAGACGCATCGAGGCGAGGACCGGATCCCCGGCTCGATGACCTGTACCGCAAGCCAAGCGAAGAGGAGTGGAGACGACCAGGCGTGGTCACCAACCAGGCACGATTGGGCATCCAATTAAGGTCATCGGAGGAGAGGAGACCACAGGCCAGGGTACCGATCCAAGCCGACGGCCAGTTACGAGGTCTCGAAGCCGAGGGACCACCCACCCCAAGGAAGATCAGTGAGTCACCTGCACCGGTGAGGAAGGCGGATTTGGTTCTCCCCCCCCCCTCCAGGGTATAACTTGCCACCACTGATCCCGACCTAGGTGCCCACAAGAACCATGGCACGCCAAATTCGTTCCGACCCGGAGCCGATAGGCCAGCTGACTTCCGAGATGTTGGACCAGCTCTTGGGGATCGCCAGCATCTAGGCTGAGGAATCTTGGTCAGGGGATGACGTCGAGAGTATCCGGTTGGTACTCAGGCAGATCCACCGGGCACAACGAGAATACGTGCCCCTGACGGAATCGGCGCCATCCTGCCCACTTCGGCGAGCAGTACCACCATCCCTCTAGGTGATTCCAGAATCGGTGGGGATTCCACGGCTCATGGACTTCAGGTGGCATGGCCAAGAAGGATGCCTGGATCCCCACCGTTCATCCCAGAAGCTGACCTCCTGGCAGAGGAGCTGGTGCAGGTTCCAGAAGCTATTTCAGCTCCTAATCAGGAATGTTGGGAGTGCAGGGATCTGGGGCATCGTTATGTGCAGTGTCCTACGCGCAACTCGGCGAAAAAATTTTGCCACAAATGTGACAAAAAGGGCGTAAGTGTCACGAACTGCCCACATTGTTGTGATCCCTGGGCGGCAGAAAGGCGAGCCTATTTGGCAAGGCAGGCGCCCACCAACACACCACACTGAGAAGCTAACCGTGACTATCCCTACAGTTAGGAATTTTGTTCTCTTCCTTCATTTTTATTTCTCGCTTTTTTTAATGCTTTTTTCCTCTCACCCATTTTAAATAGAGGATGTATTTTTTATTATTTTAGTTAACTTCTGTCATTTTTTTTTATTATTATGTATTTTTCTTTTATTCTTGATATTGTGTAATGGCTTGTAGTAAATATAGTCCTTTGACCTAAATATAAAGGCTTCACAAATTATTTACCCATTCTAAAGAAAAAGAAAAACGAATGACTGACCAAATAACAAGCAAATAATTTTTATCAATGTAAATAGTGACTAGCACGTCAGGCAGATCTGTATGCTTATTCTAATTATGGCAGACGGCGGCATACGTTCTTTTTTTCCACACACATCAATAAAACACTTTACTTTTTCCTTCTGTCCCCGTCTATTTCCTGTCCCTATTTCTTACTGCAGCTTGGTAATTCCCTTTATCTTGTTACCAGCCAAGGTGTTGGCTAAAATTGGGCACGGGGAGGTATTGAAGGGCAGGTAAGTAAAATTGTAAGGTGTGAATAGCACTATGGCATTTATGGTGGGAGCAGGAAAGAGCCCTTACGGCTCTGACCAATCAAACCGGACAACGTCATTTTTGTTTTGTTTCGTAACATTAAAAGTTTACTTATTTACGTAATTTTCTATCTCTGAAAGAAAAAAAAAAGGTCTCTTTTTTGTTTAATTTGTGCAACTTTGAATTTATTGCCACAGTTCATTATTTTTGTATCCGATAATACGACATCCATCGATATTAGGTATCGCATGTTACTGTAAGGTCTATTGTGAACACAAGTGAGTGCACCTGCGTATAAGAGTATTTGAAAGTAGAGAGTGGTGATAACTAGTACTCTACACTGACATCGCACGCAACACCTTGACGATACACCGCTTATTACACTGACAAGGCTATCAATACAGGCCGACCAGTATTTCCTGCCGGATCCTGAAAAAGTAGACCATCTGCTACACTAACGCGCAAACAGATACCCTACATCAACTTACACACCCGTTCTGATAGGGTATTTAGCTAAAACAATCGTTCAGCCCTTAGGACTGGCGGAAAAATCAGGGTGAAGCCAAGGTTTGTGAAGGGGGGTTTGTGACGTGGGAAACCGAGGTTACAGTAAGAATGTATGTGTGGTAGTAGCAGACAAGAGGAGAGGTGGTACATTGCACACCAACACTACCTTACCCAAGGCCCTTGTACCGACCTATCCCTTTACCTATCTCTACTATAAGCAGCACTGCCAGCTCTTGACCATGTGCAGCAGCAGGTATGTGTGCGTATCGATGCATACCTATGCAGGTAGCTACGGTATCGGGACAGCATGAATCGGCGGGCCAACGAGAGAGACACTTTTGCTCTTGTCTGCTTTCTGTCGGGACGTGTGATCCGAGGGCTTCTTTTGCGACGTATATTTTCACGGGCGTGTGTGTGTGAGATAACAATGTGTACTGCACCGAGCGACAACAGGAGGCGCAGCAATGGTTACCTGTTGACGACCCGGACTGCTGTGACAACCTTCATGCATACACTACCAAGGACTGTGGGGTCCAGATGCCGACTCCTGCCCGTCGGATCTTCTGGTGCCTGAAGCTTGTGCTGCTAAAAGATCTCTGCAGTAGTGAAAACGGTAGGCCTTTTTTTTTATATCCCGTCCCTACCATGTACAAGCATTGTGCTGAGCAGCAACAGCCGAACCTGCACCCACAGGGCTAAGGCTGCATAAAGTCAGGCCAGGTCGGATAAATAGGCAGAGTAACCTTTGTACAAAATCAATGTGAAATTCTAAGTAAATATTAAATGCAAATAAATGCTTAAATATTAATCTGGCCTATTTATGCATGTTTGATTGCCAGCTATCTATCCTATCCGTTAGCCCTATAGTGAATATAATAAAGCAGAATCCTATATGTGTCGTGTCTTGCTGCTGACTGCAAGGTGAGCAAGGTACGACACATCACAGTATTTATATATATTTATACATAATGATCCCAATACTTTGCAAAAATTACTCACCTTTATAAACCTTAACACTGCGTCCCATATTTAGTTGTTATTTAATAATGAGCTGGATCTTATTAACATGCTTGAAGACAACTGTTTTGAAAGCTTTTAAATACTTTAACTTGTAGCAATTTATTTATCTTTAAATATAAGTTAGAATACTGCCAAAGTGTTTGTAAGTTGAAAATGTTCTAAATTTTCACAGAATGTCAATATCCTTTATGACTGATATGAGATTTGACTACGCTGCTGTGAAAGCTTTCTTTTGGTACAAGTCTGCATTCCTAAGCTTTTGTAAATAAAGGCGTATCATCATAAGGCTACAGACCTTTTCTTTTTGATAAGTTTATTTGATCTGTAGTACAATGATTTTCAATTGAAAATACTGCATCAAATATCTTTAATTTCTTTGAATAAGATGAAAATTTATGAAGAGATAAAGTCATCAGCTTAAAAGAATCAATAAATCGAAATTGGTATCAGTTCCTTCTATATATTTTTCATGATGAAATGTACTTTTTTTTAGTTCATGGTAAAAGCTTAATTATTCCCAGAAATTATGTAGCAAGTTATTTTATAAACTAATGCGAATCATATTCGCTGAAGTTATCAAAAATTACAGTTGTCACTTTTACGTCTATATAGTTAGGATTCCATTTGTTATGAGGAGGTCCACGATATTTACGAGAAGAGAATATTATAAACTTTATGATATAGTATCTTTAAAAAGAGAACTTACTTTCTAGTGAGATTACAATGATCTCTAACATTTATATCTTCTAAGCTGAATAGATGGTTGCATATTTAAGACAGACAAGCTTTCTTATACTAAAATTATTCATTAAGTGTCAAATTTATCATTTTTTTTAGGTTTTGTATAATTCTCTTAGTTTGAGGACAAGAAAATAAAAGGAACAATTAAACCACTTACAGATGTTTCTTCATTATTTTCGTCAAATTTTCTATAACTTTTTTATTCTAGTTTGCTATTATCGTATGAGCACTTACCAACACAACCATGTGATTTTGATAGGCATGATTGCTCTTCGTATGTTCCAGAAAACAGTCAAAGTCTGCATATACCACGAAAGGTACTCTGTTTTTATACGTAAAACTTTTGAATTGTAGTATATCATCTTTTTTATTTCTCTTAGGCAATACAATTTTATACTTATTCAGTGCTTTGCAATCAATTGCATGCCTTTCTAACTTTTTTTTGTTTGACGAAAAATAGTTAAAGCAACGATTACATGTATGTACTGTGTGTCCACGTTAAAATAACTGTTAACATACCAAGTTACATCAATTTATTATCAAAACGTCATGATATTTGCACTTCTCCTTTAAATAATTATTACTTTTATTTATATCATCATCTTTATGATCTACATGAAAGCTTTCAAGAAGTTAAAAATTTACATGGACTTCTTTTTTATTTATGGTGAAGTGATTGAGAAAAATATTGGACACATTATTCCCCTCCTTTCATAAATATAAATTCACTGATAGTTCATTTTGGTTTTCAAATTTTCGAATTTGCTTTGGGTAGATAGAAAAATTAATACCATAAAATTTTAATTTTTTTTCGTACCAAAAATAGTTTAAGACCAGATTTGGACTTTTTTGTTGGATGTATTGCTAATACACTGAGAAAACGGTGGTGATGCTGCAGTCCTGACCAGAACGGCTACCATACCTTACTTTGGTTCCGCAGCACCCTCGCAGCTTGACAGAGCTGCTATCCCATTTGGGACTGCAGTCTTTCCAAAAGACAGGCAACAAAACTACTAGTACGTAAGGTTAGATACCTGTCTAACTAACGAACAGCTGACACACTTGTTGTTTTGTGGGAGAGAACAACCACTGTCTGCCTGTTTAATGGATCTATAATAATATATTACCACATGCTGTTTGTTAGGCTTTTTATCTTATACAAGCTTGCAATACTATAATAGTTAGTTTATTTTACTCATTTTTACGTTTGCTGATAGATGTATGTGCCTGAAAATAATGATTACTTGAGCCACAGAGATGTAAGTAACAAATTATTACAGCTAAGTACATGGTAAATCCTTCAAGTTAATTTGTAAAACGTTGAGTGAAAATAAGTTAACGTCGTGAAGCTATTCAAGACCCTTAAATAGTTTACTATAAGTTATTATTTTCTGTTTTCATACATTTTTTTTATGAATACATTGTAAGACAATGTTCCTGAAAAGTATATGGGGAGAATCACGTCAACTGTCCCAGCGCCGCGGTGGACGGCCCGCGCGGTCGTCAAACACGACGTTCTTAACTCGTCGTTTTGGTGTCAAAACTTTAATAAAAAAGTAATCTAAGAACATATTCTTACGTATTTTTTCCTCAGCTTTCCAGTGGTGGCATCAGTTTTTTTAAAATTTGCTCCCATAACCTCGAAAAATGCACTTGTTTAAAAAACACGCTTTATCTCCATGATCTTCAACTTTTGGAATTTTTTTGATAGTCTAGATCGAAAGATGAGACATTTTTACGTAGATATCGACAATAAAAAAAAAGGGATTTTTCGTTTTTATAACGTATTTAAACGACGAACGAGACGATGGGAGCCGCGGCGGCCGGGCCATGCGCGGCAGGAGCGCGCCGTCTGCTACCGTCTCTCTGACTGGATGTAAACAAATACACCTAACCGTGACGGTTTGCACTTCGCAACAAGTTTCGATTGATTAATTAAATATTAGTATCTATTATTTTTATGACTTGAGGTTGTGCTATCGTAAGTCGAAGATTTCGTAGGTTTTACTGCAAAGAAACGAAGGTTTTTTTAGTAGCAAATCTGACTACGAAGAAACTTCCTTGAGATTAAAAGACGAAATTTCCAGTGCGAAACTGATTCCAGGGACACTGAATTATCATGCGTTTATCCCCATTAAGGATGATAAATTAATGTTAAAGAAAACTTTTTTGAGTAACCAGTATGAAATTTTTCCGAAACTGGAAGAACGTAAAACAAGTGTCACTTCAATTACCATGCCTAAAAAGAAAAAAAGAATGAAGTAAAACAAATTTGTTTTTATTTTTTGCTTTATTTATGTAAATATCTAATATTTAATCAATATTAATTATTATTTATTTCTTTATTATAAAATTGTTTTATATATGAATAAATTTTATCAAAACATTTATTATTTATCCACTGTCAGCCCTGGTTAACTAATTGTTGTTTACATCGCCACTACTAGATTATATACTATATAGCCAAATAGACTCACCGTAGCAGATGACACACGGCGGACGCGCTGCTGCTGCCGCGCGTGGCCCGGCCGCCGCGGCTCGCATCGTCTCGTTCGTCGTTTAAATACGTTATAAAAACGAAAAACCCCTGTTTTTTTATTGTCAATATCTACGTAAAAATGTCTCATCTTTCGATCTAGACTATCGAAAAAATTCCAAAAGTTAAAGATCATGGAGATAAAACGTGTTTTTCAAACAAGTGCATTTTTCGAGGTTATGGGAGCAAATTTTTGAAAAACTGATGCCACCACTAAAAAGCTGAGGAAAAAATACGTAAGAATATGTTTTTAGATTATTTTTTTATCAAAGTTTTGACACCGAAACGACGAGTTGAAAACGTCGTTTTTGACGACCGCGTGGGCCGTCCACCGCGGCGCTGGGACAGTTGACGTGATTCTTCCCATATCACCTTGAGGATTATGCAAGTGTTGTATGTTTGTGCTTGAGTGGTAGACGTCATTTTTATCAAATATGATTTGTGAACATATTTCTTATGACTTTCTTAATTTAAAGCTAAAGTATTTAGGCAGTAACACTTTGTTATATAGGTAGAAAAGAAATCACCTAATCACAGCAATTTTTAAATTATGAGTAAGTCATTTTGAAATGTAAGTTACACTAAGACAGAACTTTTGAAAAAAATAAGGTATTATAATAGTCAAGGAATATATAAAATAGAATAAATTCCACTTTAAAATTATAGGCCATTTTTAAGAGCAAAATTTTTTGATATTGATGTATACTTTCAAGCAAATGAAAGAAATTGTACAATTTGAGCAATTTTCAAGATTTAGCAAATTTTTTTATAGTAAAAGATTGATAGGTGTTCGATTAGTTGAACTGATACCAAATTATTTAAATTGATCGTATTCATAGGGCTTATTTGTTTTCTGATTACTTTGGTTGTGTTTTCAGTAATAAAGTTGATGGCCTGAATGCCTCTGATCTTGAGGCTGATGCAGTGCAAAGGCAGCATAACTCTCTATTGTTCTCCTTGGGTGAAACTCCAAAGGCAGTGATAGGTATGAAAACTAATACAAATAGAAACCCAGACTTGGGTCCTCTGTCCTTTATAAAGGCTTGCAATTCTGTATTTTTCAAACCTCTTATGATTTTTTTTAAGCAATCGTTGGCAACTGGTTGGAAATAATTTCAGGTCATTCTAGTATTTAACAAGGGTAAAAAAGCCTGTGTTAAAAATTATAGACTATTTAAATCTTTGGCACTATGGCTCAGTTGTTTGGTATACTTCTTTTCCTAAGAGTTAGTGATATGTTAAGTCATGTACTGGTTAAAGATTGGCATAGGTTCAGGCATGGGCATTCTACTGTTACTAACCTGCTGATGTATTGTGATAGTATTGGAGAGGCTTGGGGTGCGAATGCCCTGGTTAATTTGGTTTAAATTGATAAAAAAAAGGCGTTGGATTTCATTATCTATAAAATACTAGTCCAAAAATTACATACAGTTGGTCTTGGAGGATCCCTGCTAAAGTGGTTTACCTTATACCCTACTGAGCGTAAGCAAGTTGTTGTTTTTAATGGGGCTGTATCTAATGGTGTAGTTATTAAATTGAAAGTCCCTTCAGGGTTGCACTTCGGGCCGCTTCTATTTCTCATTTACGTGAATGATATTAAGAATGTTAAAGATGGATCTCTGATTCTTTTGTTGGCTGATCAAATTAAATTGTATGGATTTATATATAAAGATTATGATAGTCAAATTTTACAGCGTGACCTTGATGTCATTGTAAATTGAAGTGAGGCTAGTAGTCTTAGAGCTAATGTAAAGAGATGTGCTGTGATTTCGTTTTGTAGGTCTAGGAAGGTTGTACTTCATAACTATGCTCTGGGTCCCTCGTCACTGACAAGACTTACTAAAATTCCTGATTTAGGTGTCCTGTATGAGGACTCTTTTACTTTTGATAAATAAATTAGCTCTGTCTTGACGATGGTACAGAAGACCTTAGAATTTTGAATGGGAAGCTGCAGGGATTTAACTAATGTGGGCACACTGGTTTATTTGTATAAAACTCTTGTATTGCCTCACCTACTGTATTGCTCCCAGATCTGGAGACCATATTCATAGCAGGCGATGTATACAATTATAAAAATACAATATAAATTTTTTAAATTTGTGTCTTTTAAAAGTAGGTTTCCCATGTCACCGATTGATCACGATTACTTGCGTATTCATTCAGAGACTGGCCTATTAGATGTTCGTCAGCTTCACATCTATAACAACTGTTGTTTTATATTTAGATTACTTACTGGAAATGTTATTTGTGAGTCAGTCACTTCATTATTTATACCGCAAATTTTAATTATACTTTAAGAAATGTAAGACCGTTGCTTTAAACCAATACAGTGCGCAATGATATCCACTGCTCTGGGTTGCCTTGCCTAAGAAAAATATGGAACTCTCTTCTTGCTGAGATTATAAATTCGAGTAATATTATTACCTTTAAGAGGAGGCTAATGCAGTGTGTGGGGTGGTGGTAGACGTGATCCTTATTTATGAGCGTGGATGGTAGATTGTCACCTTGTGTTACCACTAAATTTTTTTATATTTTAAAAAGGGGTTTTAACCTTTGGTTTTTCAAATAAAATAAAATAAAAAAATTATACATTTTAATGTTTAAGAAATTGTACTCCAAAAACAAAACCACTCTGTACTTAAGTTTATTCTTAGATTGTATAATTTTGAAGTAAGTAAAAAATTTATTTAGAAAGACTAATAGAACTTAAACATTTATTTAGTTGGTGTTTTACACAGCTTTGTATGCTAATACATTTCCTATAGAAAGTTAAAAAAAAAAGTTATGCCTAATAATTCTTCCTTATTTTTTGAAAAGCTTTCAAGACAAACACATTTGAAAATCAGTCAGATCAATCTTAGCATACCATTAAAGGCTTTAATCAGCAAGAATAAAATGCAATGGTAATATTAATATTCTGACAATAGTCAAAACCATCTAAATCTTGTAAATGAAAGAATGTATTTTTCCAAAGTTCATTTAGAACTTAGAAAACTTTAAAGATTTTGGTCAATTTCTTTCACTTAAAGAAATTAAAAAGTAAACCCACCGTCAAAATCTTGCCCTAATAGTTTCTGTGACTGGAAGTAACTTATCATAATCACAATTTGTATTTCAAACCACTTTTAAATTACTAGTTATGAAATAAAGTAAAAAGCATAAATGTATTTCAATTATAGGATAAAACAATTTTGTCGAAGTTATTATGTCCATAGTTATCATCAGATTATACTTCATATAATACTTTGGAAATGTCTGAATCCTTAAAATTATACTTTTGAAAATGATAATTTTCAAATACACTTAGAAAAGAACAAAATAATAATTTATACTTTTGATACAAAAAAAAACGTAATTCCTACTTTTTTGAAAATAAATAACTTGATTTATTTATTTTAAAGCAGGAAAGAAATCTTTTTAGTCATAAAAAGTAAGAGTTCAAGTTTCATAATTTTGTTTCATGTGATTTCGACTTTTCAGCGCTCATTTTTCTATGCTTTCGGTTGAGAGTAGGATAAAACTGCTATCTTAGAATTAATCAGTAAAATCTTGACAACCCATAATCTAACTTAACAAAGTTCTTTTTCCATGTAAATTTGCACAATACATACAAAACGTGTTCTTTGGATACGTATTAATTTGAAAAAAAGTTTTGCCTGCCTGTTACTATACCTTAAATATCGAAAAGTATTATTGTTTCAAATAATTCGATTCGTATAATAATTGGCAAAATATATCGAATCTTGAATATTGTTTAAATTACATCATTTCCATAAATTGCATAAAAGTATACATTAATTATACTGATTCTCACCAACAATTTTTCGAGATGAATGCTAGTTTTGAACTATCTCAAGAAGTAGTTCATGAAATACTCTGAAATTTCATCAAACATATGTATAAAAAAGTTTTAGATGGCTGAAAAACAAAGAGTAATACATTTATTTTTATGCCATTACAAGAATTTCTAGCCCTACAATTACTCAACGTGGAAAAACTTGTAGCTTCAGTAAATAGTCTTTAGTTTTTTGAAAATAAATTTTTGATAGTCATGAATTAAGAAATAATTCTTAAGGAAAACCTTAAGGGCACTTCGTACAAAATTAAAATTTTCTATTTTACGTACAAGATTGCTTTGATTTTATTATTTATTAGCTTTATAACAAGATTTGTTACATAACTATTTTATCAAAAAAAAAGAGTTCAAGCCCAACCCTGGCGATGCTGGTTGAAAATCCATGGTTTCAGACAAAGTTTTATATAAATAATGAAGAACGAATGATTTTATTGTTTCTTTTTCGTTTACAAATAATAACTTATTTTATTAAAATAATAATTCATATTTTCACAGAGTTAATTTTTTTATTTTTTATTTTTAATAACTTGCAGTACATTAAGTTAGTTATAAAAATAACTTTACTTGACGTGGATATCTTCGTTTAGTCTAAATAAAATATACCCGTTAACTACCAATCTTTGGCTAATTTATTTCACTTACAAGAATTATATTTTCCTGATGATTATTATGCAAAGAAAAGGATTGATGTCTAATTTTTTGTCTTAGTTTTTTTGATTTATTGGAAAAAGTTTTATCACGAAAAAGTCAATATATATACGTCGTTCATTATATTTATGCCCACATGCACAAATTTTTTAAGAAATTTAATTTAAGAAAATGATAAATTTGTTAAAACAATACATGGTTATGTTTGTTGCAGTCCACAGCTTAATGAAGAATAACAAAATTTTTCAATCTACATTTACCATAAACGTTTTAGTTATTTTTATGTAAGTATACGCTGCATATTCAGACTTTTATTTTAAGTTTATCCAGAGGTATTAATACAAGCCGTATATTGTACGGCTAGAATTTGGAATAATAAATTTCTAAGTGATTTTGCAATATAATTTAATTATAAGTTCGTCTATAGTTTTTATAGTAATTAATAGCAGAGTAGGTCCTGTTTTAATTTTTATTCACGCTTATACTCATGATTGTGGCTGTCATAATTATATTGACAGCTTTTTGAATTACACATGAACAAATTTTTTGTCTTTCAACAAACTACTACTTCTTCTTCAGAAATTTATGAATTAAAATCAGCATGAAATACCTTTTTTAAATTGCCTTATTGGTCATTTTTTCATTTTTCTCCAACTAGCCGATGGTATACGAGAAGAAAATTTTTTTTATTAGATAATAATACATTATCAAATATTCTACGAGATCTACCAATACACTGCTTAGTAGATTTTATTACCAAGTATACTAGCACAAAAACATCTTATGATCACTCTTCAGTCGTTATTCTCGGACTTGGAAATGAAGATTCAATATCTGTAGACTACAATTATTCAGATATCCATAAAATTTTAAATACTCCATCTGCATCGACTTCCTCAACTGATGTTGACATGCTAGGAAGTACTTTATTAGGTTCTTTATGTAACATTGCTATGTCTGTGGAATTTATACCCGATGCTCTCGATAATCTTAATAAAAATACTACTACAAAGCTTACCCACATTTACAAAGGCTATAATACACAAAATTCTTATTTTAATAACAGTGAAGCTTCTCAAGATAATAAGATGATTCTTTAATAAAACCGTATAGTTGAAAATTATTCAACTTAATTTCATACCAAGGACGCAAATTACCACTAATACGCCTGAAATTCGTGATCGTTACATTTGTATGCCAGAGTTGAAACGTTTTTCTTGCTAAGGACGGAAAGTGCTATTACGTGCTAGTGGGCACACTTTGAGCCCACGAATCAAATGACTCTAAGGCCCGAAGTGTGGCCGTAGGATGCTCAAGAGCAATTGTATTTTGCGTTCATGGTAAGAAAAGTTACCATTAAAATTATTATTCTACATTAAAATGAGCAGAATAGTAGGGTGCACTTATTTCTGTAATAGTCTAAGCTTTTTTCTACTGTGGTAGTAATCACAAAAAATTCATTGGTTATTTCGTAGCAGTATAAGCCTTTTTTAATGCTTATTTTTGATATTTATTTGTATACGTGTAAATTTACAAGCAATTATACGTCATTACACTACAATATTACATTTACCACCATTTATTTGTAGAGCCTAGGAAGTATCTAGGTAATCGTTTGTTTCATATACTGAAGAGCCCCGATGATCTACATGGATTACTCATACCAAAATCGTACTTAAGACTGACAACTTAGATTTGACAAGCCTAAAAGACATTGTTATGACTTAAGAACTGAACAAAGACGAAGAACACAACAAATGAGAAAATAAAAAACGTTCACACTACTACTTTTTAACATGCACTAATTACCGAATAATATACTTATTGTCTATTCCATATTTAGTGTAACTAGAGTTGAGACCGATCCAGATCACCAAAATTAAGAATCACACATTTCCACCCATGATAAAAAGTGGATTGTCACTTTTGCCCTTCCATTCGCTGTGTGATTGATCAAGTTGAGCAAAGAGTCTAGTATTTTGGTTTCAAAATGAGATTTTAAAAGTAATCACAATTATATGCAACTTATGTAACATTAAAACTAAATGGCACAAAATAGCTGATAATATAAATCAGACAAGACCACTATAGTTTTTGTTATAATATTTAATTACATACCACCGTTCTTTTCTTTTTTTTTTTGTTTAAACCAGTTGAGGCAACTATTTCCTAATTAAATATTTAATTTTCATGGATATGACGTTGTAAGATTTTTATATTCAACCTGAATGTATTGGAAAAGTCAAGTACACAGTTTTGAAAATTCCATATGTTTTAATAACCTGGTTCCTTACTGAGGCCCTACAATTATCGTGTACTAATCCTCAGAACCTAATTACATTAAGTAATGATTAATTTGTTAGATTTTGTTAATGTTATACTTAGCAATGAGTTGCTCTAAGACCTTTTGAAAACATAAGGTTGATAAAAAATTTTATTTCCTGCTTAAGTTTTTTGTTTTTTTTTTTTTAGAATTTCCTGTGATTAATGATATACAGTTGAGAAAAAAGTAGCTGAAATTTTCTTAGAATATTATGCAAGTTTGTATTACAAGCCATATTATAATTATCCTAAAACGAAGCAAGTTGTCAGCGCAAGAGCCTGCTTTTACAATTATTATAAACTGTTACGACGATCATTGTAAACTGCAGAATTATTAACAGATCCACCAAAAAGTGTTGACTGCGAGAACATGATTGGAAGTTCAAGTAGAAATGGTAAGCTGACACTTAAAATACGTATGTACATAGCATAATACACAAAATTTCAGCGGAGTTTTATACAAATGATTTTTATATCTTAAAGTTTACGTGCTTATAGTAACTATTAACCATCTTACTTAGATCTTACTTAACACAAATGGATCAGCTAGACCTTTCAAAACTAAATTTTGTCTTATACACTCACGCAGCCACTTGTGCCAAAATAATTTATCAAACGGTATAGCATACTGTAATATTTTAACTGAATTCTGCAGTAGTATATAATGCACCTAGGTCAGTAACTCACAGAAAGTCTTAGATTGCCTGTGTGTTAACAGACAATTTGAGCTTCTTCACTTGTAACCTTGGAGTGTACATTATTTTTCTGATCGACGGCACTGGAAAGTGACAAATTTGTTTTGCCCAATAACCAGACAGTTGACGCCTTTCAGCAGGAGGTTAAAAAAAATGTGTTCTTCGACCTTGGGCGTTTTTCGGGAACTTCAGATGTTTACTACGCCCATGTTAGAAAAACCACCACACAAACGGCATATAACCAGGACTACTCTAAGGGTTTTCATGCTATAAAATAGAACTGGTGATGATGGCGATCATGTGATGTAAACAACTTTTTTCATCTATAATCAATTCATCATTTCATTTTTTTTTTAATCTTGCAAAACGAGAACGTATACATTTAACCTTGTATTGATATTGATTGTAAGTTGATCATTTTAATTGTTTGACCAGTAAAGAATATTCTTCGCAATATACAAGCGCAGATATAGTATTAGGTTGGCAGGCCACTTTTAAAGATATACAAAAGCTTCGAATTTCGAAAGACAAAAAATCCAACCCACTATCAAGGGACAATTATCTCAGTCACTTCACTTATTTGAAACCTCCACTTGGATTATCTCTGGTAAGATGTATATATTATTCATCAATCATTATTTGTCACGGTCTTACACGTGTAATCAAAATCGTGTTATTCCGTAAACTCTTCGTCAAGAAAAATACTTATTTCAAATACATATAGTATTTTCTTTATGCAGCAGTTAGCGTTCCTTTAGTATAACTTACAATCAAAAAACTTAAAATTTTGAAAAGTATGACCAATAAATTTAAAAAACTGAGCCATATACAAACTCTTGAATTAAAAGATAAAGCAAAACTTTTTTACCGTATTGAACCACTTTACTTTCGAATTTTTTGTGTTAAATTGTTGCAAAATATACATCTGCAAGGTCTTACAGTGTAATATTTTACTTGAAAATTATAGTCACACAAAGTCATAGTTGGGACTAGTTACAAGAGTCTATCACATTTACTATTATGATCGATTGTTATAAGAAAGGTACAAGATGCCTTATTTATTTTGAAGTACGTATGCAGAAAAATATGAATACTCATGAAATTCTGTATTTTACAGCTGGAAAATGATTTCACAGTGACATTAAAAAATTTAACCATTAAAGATGGAGCCAAAAAAACTTGCCTAAAAAATCCTGACTTCTTTGACACCAAGATGAATCAGTTGACTAAAAAACGTATTGACGATTGCAAATACTCTCAATTAAAGAATATTGTTTCTTTCAGTCTTTATGTAATAAAGAATATCAAGGAATACATCACAAAAAATAAAACATCAAATCAACGTCTATAAATACATATTTTCTCCTACGATGAAACAATTTATTCACTGCTTAAAAATTAAGGTACTTATATTCATTGTATATTTATTTAAACGATTTAATATACTTATACATCGATACGAATGGATGACAACTGTTGATTGAAACTTGAGGATATCGATATTTCTTCGTATTGAACTATCTTATCACAAATTTGAGCCTTTTTGAGTCACATAGCAATCGTAACTTATTAATTCAACAATTAAAATTTTCGTGTTTAAATGCTTCTTACATATAGATGCCTTGATAATAAATAGTATATCTTTCACCAAGGGCAAAAAGTACACCTTGCTCCCCCAAAGGGCGCAGTTGTTGTATGATTGTGCCCAAGGTGAGAACGTCATTTGTTGTATTTAGGGTGAAAAGTGGAACTTGGCACCTGTTAGCACGCTTTCTGCCTACCAATTACTTTTCTCTCTAGGGAACGAACTTTGTGCGCAGCAAGGCCAAAATATTTTTTCCCACCTGTGATAGAAAAGTAATTATTAGCTGGTAGAAAGTATGCCCTAGGATCCAAGCAGTGCGCTCGAGGAACAAAAAAGTTATTTAAATGTAATATTTACTTCAGAAGATTCTTACAGCATTTGTGGTATATTCTTTCTTCTTTGTTCTATGACCACCACCAAACATGTCAAACTAGATGGAGTAAAAACAGACGTAACAAAAGCCGATACTTCAAACAACGTTCAACTACATTTAAAAGTAAGAATCCTTTCTTAATGATAACAAGGATGTTGCTTAAAAAATAAATGTGTTGAATCAGATAACAAAAAAAAAACAATTAGTCTGTACTTTTCCTTTTTTCGTATAAAAGAAAATCTAGTGACACAGAGCAATCTTGATGCAAGACCATCCTTCCCCGTAACACATGTAATTTGTTATAAATAAATATAATTTAATGCGCTCTATCTTGAATGATTTTCGTTTATACTAAAAAGTATAAGTACAAGTAAAAACTTCTTAGTAATGTACCTGACAGACAAACTAGAATAACAGGTCTTTATACGATATCCTACATACTTACAGTTTTTACTTGCAATCACATAATGAAGTATACTATGATTAATTCTGAATCAAAGAAACATGACTATTTAAATCAATATCTATGTTTAATTTTCAAAATAAATCAAACATGATTTGTAATAGTTCTCATTTCAAGTATTTTATGTGTAGAATCATTTTTATTGAATTTCTAGTGACAATTGAAAGCTGTGTTAAAAAATATGTAGATGTAGTCGTAATAATATTGACATTAAATCTACGTTCTACGATTTTCAGAAAAATGACTAAGTTGAGGAGCATGTTAAACATCATAACATATGGTTGTTAAAAAACAATCAAGTTATACTTTTTTATCTAGTGTTCAAAGGAAAATTTTAAAATATACCTAAACCATATGTGATATTTAACAAACACACGTATAAGTACAATGATCCAATTACGGCATTGCACAACTGCCTTAAACGTCCGGTGGCTTTAGACACAATAACACCTCTTTGTGATCATGTTTTGCAAAGAAACGGTAGATAAAGGTATTATATTAAGTACAAAAAAGCTTTAGCATGTACTGTTAAGATTTCATGTAAACGAAAATGAGTTTTATAATTACATATGTGCTTTTTAGAATAATGCTAATGTATAGTTATTGTTATGATGAGATTTATTTTATTTTTTGATAAAGTAAGGCATGCAATGTCTATTACAGTTATTAGTGTGAGTGTTATTTAGTGTTATACATTCCAACTGACGTCATGCATATGGGACCTACTTTGATTAAAGTATACATGTGCCTTTAAACATTCATTGAAAATATGTTTGTCAATTCGTTAAAATATTCATTAAAAAAAAACTATAGTTTGTGCTTCGTAATATAATTCATGATACATGAATCGTAAGAATCCATACAAGAGTTTCTTTAAAAATTCATGCGTGTATTACAAAATACTCAGTTAAATTTCACGCAAAGGACGACTGTATTGCACGTTAGGCATGTTTCATGCATTTGCAATCATAGCAAAAACTTTAAGTATAATATCCATAAAATTTTTCAAAAATATAATAGTTTGTTATATAATTACATGTTAAATAATTTCAACTATATATTCAAACTGTTTAAAAAAATTTTTTTAGACTATCTATCTTTTTTGTCCTTAGCAGATTTCTGTGAAAGATTAATAACTTTTGATTACAGATGTTAAAAAGAGTTGAAAAGTCAATTTTAAAATATTGTATCCTAAAACTTCACTTTTTAAATATTTTACTGAAGTTTCTTACCTTCTTAGGTGTCAGTCTTCAACGTAGTGCATGTTCTTTGTGCTCACTGAAAACCCTTAGTAAATTCTGTGAGGGATAATTTTTTGTTAGTTTACCAATACATACAATAAGCACAGCATATCTATAAATTATTTAAACTGTTGTATAGCTATTTGTTATTTTATAAGATAGCTGCATGATAAAAATGACATAATAACCTAGTCATGTGTCAGAGAATGAAACCTAGGTATGTGCAAAAAATGAGTTATCTTATCATTTAAGATTTTAAAGGACTGCTTGGCATTTTACAACAAAAATATACACTTTAATGATAAGAAAAAAGTCACAAGCTGGGTGTTTGAAAGTAGAGATGGTCACTAGAAATAAATGTTAAGTAGTCCAGTTTTCCTAAAAAATGTTATGTTCTTTTTTTCTTATCAAATACGAGACATGCTTCTTTTTATCTTAAAATACGAAACAGTCTTTTTTTAATTTAAATATTAGCTTGGTTATATTTTAAACTTGTTATTCAGTGTTTACATTGTACGTTAAGCTCAGGTGATTAATATGCATACACATACATACATTCTTAAACATGTAACTGTTTTCTAACAATGAATGCTTCTTTATACTGTAACACACTAAATAGTATTAGGCATGATATTTAGTGCAGCATTTTTTTTCTTTAATTTTAAAATATTGTCTTTTTACTTTCACCTTGCCTCAAGTAGTTTAAGTTTAAGGTTAAGGTAATGATGTTATAGTACAAGCAAGAAGTCGTAGAACTAAGTTCTTTATGGCGCGTGCTTAGGGGGGGGGGGCTTGAATGTTATAAACGACAGATTTTCATGAAACGGAAGTCGCTTACCAGAAGTTTCTTTCTCCTCATTTATTTTATTTTCCCCTTTACTTCGCCACCTTTACCATCAGTCCCCTACATATATCCCTACACTTACCCTTTCTCTTTCAACCGTACTGCCTTAGACTCTTGCACACCTCCTTTCATCATTCTCCGTTTTGCCTCGCCCTGCCGTTTTCTCTCACACTTTACACTACACCAATAAACTACCTATACCAAGAAATTAATGTTTTATTCAACCATAACTTTTTCCTCACAATAAATTTTCTTAATTTTTAATTTTTCCTTCTACAATTCTAGAAAAAAAAAAAAAAAAAAAAAAAAAAAAAACAAGTTTATAAAGAGATGTGAACCGCTGACCTCTTACTTTCTAGTCACGGTCCTTACCTCCTCTGCCATGGGCAGGCCCAACATAGGAGAATCAATTATTTCATGTTATCTTACAGTTTGTAATTTATTTTTTATAGGAAAATTTTATTTAATGAACATTAATTTATTTGGTTTATTTGTAAATTAAATAAATAAACAATTTACGTAATACATAGCTTTTTTTAATATTTCTTAAAAAAACTAGGCAATTAGTATATTTCTGCAGAGTACCCTTCCGATTCATTACTAAATATTCATTCCTACGTTTTCAATTTGTAACTTTTACAATAAGTAAATAATTTTTTTACAATTCTTTCATATTTTTTCAAAATTTTCAAAAGGTACAAAAAATTTTTTTGTACTATGCAAGGGCAGGAATAAATTTTTATTGTACTTTATTCTTTTACAAGTTTTCTATTTATGATTAAAGTGATTGTTTCACTTAAGGACGTTCTTCACAAAGTTTTTGGGGGGGAAAATTCAGAGAAATGACAGGAACGCTGATGTGTACAGTAAAGCTAGCAATTCTTTTTCTTATGTAGATGCATGTATGTACATTTTTCTTATGTATGTACTCATATACATGCTTTCACCCACACTTCATCCCCTCTTTTTAAATTTATTCAAAATTTGATTTGTGGTTTTATTTGAAAAATTGATGGGTTTTTCTCAAAGGACTCATTAGTACCCCAAAATATAAGGAGATTCCCACAAATCATTTAAATGCAATTTGATGTAATTTTTTCATATGTTTACATATTAAATAACCGTTTTTTTCAATGTATCTTCTATAAAATAATGGTACAGTCAAACGAGCTGCAATGTTCGTGGGTATTTTTTATGCTATTACAATATACATCTGACGTTTAAATAAAACCTGTCAAAAAACCTATGTGTAATAAACGTCCTGAAGGGACACTCACTGGCATGGTATACCACCCTGTTAAAGAAAACTGGATTACAAAATAATTCTTCTTAATTTTTTGAACACAATTATATTTTGGGTATTAAATATGGACGAGAAATAAGCGTGGAAGTGTACGTGATAGATGTAAGCGTGACGTTACAGATGTAATCAGCGTAGACAGTATAATTTTGTTCTTAAATCACCGGAAGATTCAATGAAAGTTCACAGTCTTGTACTGGCCAGCCTATACATTATTTTTATTGTATTGGGCCGTAATTTATTGTTTATAATCATTAACTCATTAAATATTAATTTAAATCACACTTAATCAACGTAGGTATGCTCATTTCCACGATAATTGCACCACCTCTGTACACAATACTGTTTCATAGAAGATTTTTATACTTAAAATTACATTTTTTGCCATTTTATTTTATAGAAGTATAACTTTATACTTAGGTATACCCAAGCACCCACTGTTCACTGGTTTTCATATGGATACACCTAAACATGCGCTTTTACGAATACTTGACCCTGTCTTGCTTATTTTATTAAAAAAATAACCTCTGGATTTATTTTAAAATTTTATAGGTTTCTGTAATAGTAATATATCATACTTAACAGTAGGAGCTTTTAACAGATCATATCCATTTATTTTTTATCATTATTCGACGCATCTTCGTGAGAAAGTATGACCAGTCTTCCACTGCATATAAACTAGCTCGACAGAAAAACGAAAAAGTAGTCATAACTTATCACAGATCGTCGTAAAACTGTTAACTATATACTTAGTGTAAGAAAAAAAAAAAAAAAAAAAAAAAAAAAAAAAAAAAAAAAATGAAACGGAATCAAAAAAGACATGTAAAAATTTAATAGAATGGAAGAAAAAATAATTTAGAAAAGAAGTAAAAACAAGAGCGTTAAGAAATACAATGGAATAAAAAAAATAAAACAAAAAAAAAAAAATTAAAAAAAGCCGACAAAATACAACAAATAAGGAAAATAAAATAGAAGTACAGAAAAAAAAATTTACAAAAAAATAAGAAACAATAAGTAAAATAAAAAAAAGGAAGTAAATTTAAAAAAAAATTGAAGTAAAAACATGAGTTTCGTTTTTTTAATTATTGTCTTAGTGAACTACATAATTGCAGTACTTATTTTGATAGAGCTTCATTCTTCTTATCGATTTCATGACCCCATTATTACCTAAAAAGTTGTGTGTCTTTATACTTATTTTATGTTTAAAGAACTTTGTTCTTGTCGTGGGTCCCATGACCCTTTTATAGCCCCTGGTTTGTTTTTTTTTTAATTTTTTTTTTTGTAATTTCCTTCCTTTCATTTGTTTTTATTAGTTTTTTTTTCATTTATTTTTTTTTGTATTTAATTTTTTTCTTTTATTCCATTGTATTGTTTAATGTCTTTTTTTTCATTTTTCATTTTATTTATTGTTGTTCTTGTCTTTTAAACTTTATTTCCTTTATTTTTATTTTATTTTATTTAATTTTTTTATTACATCTGCTTTTTTTATTTTTTTTCCATTTCATTTCTTTTTATTCCATTGAATTTTCTAATCTTCTTGTTTTTTTCTTTATTTTAATAATTTTTTTTATTCTGTTGTATTTTTTTAAGTCTTTTTTTATCTTACTTGATTTTTTTATTTTTTTTTTTATTTTATTACTTTTTTTCTTTAATTTTTTTTTTGTAATTTATTACCTTTTTTTCATTTTTATTACAATTATTTCAAAGAGAAGTGTCCAGTTTAACCAAACTTCTGCTTTTTTTTTTGATTTTTTAGGTATCTATTCCTTCAACTTTCAATTTTTTACGATATTTTAAGTTACTTCTACCCCGATGGGATATTGGATTCCTTATATATCTCTTTTACTTTAATCATAAATCTTCACCGAGTGTTTTTAATTCGTTTTTAAGCAAAAAGTTTATGCTACACACACTACTGTGTGAGGTTTTGCAGTTAAAATAAAAGTAAGCATGAATCTTATTTAGTATGAAAAGTAGCGTAAAAAACTTAAAAATTCAGACTTTCAAGTAGTCAGTGCAAACGAATGTCCAAAAGATAAGGTTTAGCATGATTTATCTGTGTTGTAGGTATATACAACTAAAATTGTCTACGTATCAATATCTTACCAAGAGCTCATCACCTGAGCATATTCTCTTGTTGGTATAATATACATTAAAAATAACTGAATTTATAACGAACTGACTGAACAGCCATTGATTTATAAAAAAGTTTATTTTACATGTTTGATATCGCAAAAAATTATGTTTCACAGCAGAAAAAGTATATAGGTGTAAATGGTACATAACATCACTAAGAGTTTTTAGTTTATTATTTATATATTTTATGGTTTATAGTATGTTATGGCCAAGTTTATCGTTACTAAAATCATTACATGTTTTAAACTACTAATGTTACTCAAATGGAGAATTATTTTATTTTAGACTCCTTTCAGTACAAACACTATACATATATCATCTCTGCATTATGGGTTTCCAAGTCATAATCAATCACGTTATGTCACTGATATTATCGCTTGACGAGGATCCAGCACTACCAAAAGAAGTAGTTCAAGGCGTTATAGCTTATTTTATTTATTTTCTGAAGAAAATTTCTTTACCTCCCTTAAGAAGTAATATTCATGATATTTTAAGTAATGTAGATACTCTGGAATCAATTAAGAAGCAAACTTAAGAATGTTTAAAAAATTACGCTATTTCGATGGATCCAGTTTTAAATGAAGCAAAAAGATTTTCCTTGTTAAGAAGCAATGGATTTGTTGACTATCAGAAAATGACAATAGGTATGGAGTTGACTAAAAAAAAATAGACAATGAGGTTGAAGTTGTTGTCAATGAAGTACACGCCATATATGCTTTTTTGAGAGAGACCCTAAGTTATTTTTGCGGTTCCTAGGTTTATTTAAACAAATTATAATCAATGCACGTTAACTTTCGGCGAAATCTTATATTATAAGCATTATTATTTAGGGCGACCTTTGAATAATGAAATATGCGAAAACAATGGAAAATGAAATTATTTTGCCACTCATAATATTTTTCGATGATATCGAGGGTAAATATTCCTTGGGAGGATATGTAGGAGAAAATAAATTCAGTGCTCTTGTAACACTATTTCTTTACCTAAAAACAAAAAAAAGTACCAATGCAGCGTTTATTGTAGCTTAGTATTTTAAAGTCCTGCCTTTCTCTTGAGCCTCTTTAGCTTCTTACTCAGTTTCTCACATTTCTTACGCGTTTGAGAGGGCGTCCAGGGGTATCGGAAATTTGGCAGATGTCCAGGTCCACAGTCATCTTTTCTAGGTAACCACGGCGAGATAAATTTTTATTGAAAAACTTAGTGTCCTTGGCATAAAATATCTTTATGTAAGGAGTTATTAACTCCTAGTTCTGAAGAAGTCCGGTTCACATCAAAGGTTTCTGAAATATTACCCTGCCAGTCACTTTCCTGTGAATCCTTCAATTCTTTTTTTTTGCGTTTGCGCTTGCCTCGACGAGCCTTCTTTTTCTTGATTAGTCTTTCCAGGCTGTCTTGGTCCTTCTCCAAACCACTAGTCCAATCTGAATCCAAACTCATGTCACTATGTGTAGGCGTAGGACCTGGTTCATCTCTCAGGGGTTGCAGGTGAATTAACGTTTAATCTGTCCTTAGTATTTTACCTTTCTTTGGAAGGCTACTATTAGCAGTTGCTCTCAGCTATAGTGAGAGTCTCATTCCATCGAACGATATTGTCCTCTTATCAGAACCGTTGTCCGTGTTCCGATCACTAGCTGTTTGTAGCTTGCTGTAACAGATTCCTAGTGATCGAAATATGACTGGCTTGTTAATTACGTCCATAAATCTTTCCTGGTTCAGGGATATTTGCTCGAATACAAAAATCTGTGGGATTTTCTGGCTTCTATCAGCCAGAAAGGCTTCTTGCGATGTCGAGTGAAATAGAGACGCTTCATGAGATTCAACTCTAGCGAGAATCTCAAATGAGCGCTCAATCGATTTCACTGTAGACATAGTTGCTTGTTATTCGGCCAAAGAGAAGGTAATGCTCTGGGTAGTCCTTTGATCTGTCAGTGGTCCCATTGCTAGGGGTAACTGCTTACTGAGCACAGGTAGTGATTGATAAGTCGTAACGGTTGGAGATGAGTTACAGTGAAATTTGTCCTTGTCCGTTCTTAAAAAATTGTCGTTCACTTCCCAGTCTTGTCGTCATTATTGGATTTGCCCACACCACCATTGTTGTTGTTAACGTCACTGCTTCTGAGGTGACGACTTTCAGAGGCAAATGAGCATTTGTTAGCTCTCCAAAGTATTCTCCATTATTTGTGAGGCTGTTATGCATCTCGATCCTAATTTTTTCTCGTACCCCCATCATGTTTTTGTCCTGGCCTCTATCCTCGTCACTTATGTCTTTACAGTAGGCTTAAAGAGGTAAGCTTATACAGACTTCAGGGTAAAAGAAAGCCCTGTCATCGTAGCCCTAAACTTCATCAACACATTGCTGAAATGAACAGTCTTGCATCCTTGCTGCACTTTCTTTGACGCTCAAGTTACTCACACGCAGCTGTATTCTAACATTCCACTGAGAGATACGCTGAATAACAAGGTTGGCGTACCCTGGTCGTTCTCGTCAATTTGTCCGTTTCTCGAACATGGCTGGTCGTTCCGTAATAAAAATCCTGTTCCGTCTTTATAGTAACAATCTGCCACCTAGAACGGAGAAGGTTATTTTACTGTACGGGTATTTCCTCACTTTCAGGGTCCAGCTCTAAGAGCTAATGCCTGAGTAGGCGATCTCGCACCATGTCCTCATTCCCTTTGCCACTGAGTTCACAGGCACGCAGCTCCCATAGAACTTCCAGAATAGGCATGTCCTTGATTGTCAACCTGACAAACCAGCCCTCATGAAACCCCCTAACAAAGAGATTTATGGCATGGCCCTGAAGAAATTTTTGAGCAGTCGTCTATTACACTTGCTCGTCCTCTACCAAACCTGTACAAGTACTCAGTCACTCACACTAGTCCTACATCTAACACCACCTACCACTGACACTAACTTGCAGAAACACTTTAAACACTTATTCAGAAACAATTACTAAACCACACACGATGCCCTAACAGATACCATTTTGTAACACTGTTCCTTTACCTGAAAAAAAAGAGGCGCCAAGATATTGTAAATAAATCTTGATCATGTACGTCACCTTTGTTTCTCTTACACCTTGGGTTTCTTCTCCTAAAAAAAGTGGATTGGTGCAGGAGTTCTCCCGTTCTACGAGGAGAAATATGTAATTTGACTAACACAAGCAAATACCTATAATTGTTTTTTTTATTCAGCCACTTAACATTAATACACAGTATTTCCTTTCACAATACATAACACAACGCTTCATGCCACAATCTGAACTGCGCGGCAGCGATGCCTTCTCGCACCATGCGAGCCGCTAGTGCACGTCCACTATGTCCTAATTGTCCTGGACTAGGAGAGGCCCACGCTAACATTTTAACGGTTAAAATGTAATAGACGATTCTTCAGTTGATCTAATGCGTGACGTGCTGGAAGGTATGTGTGCATACAATCTACGAGCTCTGACACAAACTTCTATCTTTGAAAAAAAATATTTTCCCCAAGAAGAACTGAACCTGAGATTAAAAAGCATTAATTTTGTATTCCAAGAAAATGGCAACAAACCACCAATCGTAAGCTTTAAACAGTCATTAAAAACAAACAATTAATTGAATTCAGCTGCAGAAACGCTATGCTTAGTTCGCATGTTTAGCTTATTGATTGGTGATTTAAAACTAAAAAATGATGAACATTGGCAATTGTATTACTAGTTACGTGAAATGTTAGATATAACAACCACATCACATTTTACTCACTCAGATTCTGAAACTCTGAAAAATTATATAAAAAGCACAATAAATTGTATTTTGATAAGTATGGAAAGCTTCAGCCAAAATTCTATTTTTTAACACACTGTTCATCAATACTCTTGAAAAACAGTCCCTTGGTCTTATTTTGGGATATGCGTTTTGAAGCACAAAGCCGCATCACAAAAACTGCTGCTCCATCAAGTTGTAACAAAAAAAATTTGTTAGTTACCGTAGAAACAAAACAAATGCTCATAATGCGCAAAGTTTTTTATTTAATATAATTCAAAAACACTATAAAATTTGGGTCCGATGAACAAAAATAAAAGAAAGAAAAAAGACTCTCAAAAAGAATATTATATTCATGTTTATGTACACAGTGAGAAATTTTATATTTATTTCTGTTGAAGATAGCGAATTCCAATTTGGTGAGATCACAGAGATTCACACGAAAGGTGGCGTCATGTACTATACCCTAAAAATCTACGTCAAGTTTGTTTTTAAAAATTATCATTATGCTACGGTTGTAACACATAAAAATCAATAATAATAAAAAAAAACATAGTGATCTGCCAATGGTGATCCCTCTATTATAGGTTATCAAAAATAGCGTACATTTTATCGTGATTCCATATTAAATATAATGTGTCACTCGAATATTGAAATAACATCTGCATATTCGTTTTTAAACAACACATAAGTTTCTTGCACCTTCTGATATAACATTGTAGAATAACAATATCATGTACGCTGAGTACAAATTCATGTACGAAATGTTTTTAGACAAACGTGGTTTGTATCAATTTTAGTCATTTTAAATTATTGTTAAGTCTTAATACTAACATTTGTAACCTATTTGTTACAGCACCAATTTTTATAAATTTCTATCAAAAAACGTTCGCAATAACCAAGACAACAATGACAAAGTCAATTAGAGGTTAAGAAACTACTTTAAGAGTTATGGCATGCAGTTCTCTCATTGACATAAATTATATTTCTTCAATTTTCAAATGTGACATATGTTTTAATTGTAGTAAAATATTTTAAATTAATTATCGTATTATTTTGTTTTTTTCAAATACTCATCTTATTATCAAACTACAATCATTGAGAAAAATCCCAAGTTATGTATAATAAAACATTTATGTACACATTCTGACAAATTTCAGTATGTGCAACATGTACGTCAAACTGTTTGTTTAACAAAAATCTTGATGCTATAGTAAATAAAACTTCAAAGTCAACTATAAATCTTATAATAACACCATGAAAAATTTTAAAAACTATTTAGTGCGTAACGACATGGATGCAATTGTTCGTTGTACCTTATGTTAAGAGTAGAACCAGCTTAAGAAAAATTAAAATCAGACAAAAAACAAAAAAGATTCGTGTCTTTTGTGAGTATGATTCTAAAATTTTCGATTTTACTTAAATTAAATATTGTTAATCTTACAAAACAGTTGTTTTCTATCTTTACAAGTATCGCTATTTTATATCACACTATCTCTTCATTATCAGATTTGATTAGGTAACTTAAAAAATCCATATGCATTGTGTGCTATGTTTTAGTAGGGAGCCTTCTGATATAAAAAATTTCTGATCTCAAAAATTTACTGCTAAAAAAAATCGATTTGTTAAAATTGAGGAAGAAGACAATAAAAAAATTTTTTTACTTATGTAGTAATAAGCATCTTATTAAAAAAAGCTATTTTCATCCAAATTAACTGATGGAATCCTGTTATAAATTAATCTACCTTTAAACTCTACATTACTTTCTAACTCACAAGTATACAAGATTATATAGCCTATTACATCTATGCTTTTATATAAATATATACATCATTAGAGACGTAGCGCAAATACTTTACCTAAGTAGGAGTGTCATTGTCTCAAAAACTTGAAAATACTAGCAGTTAGACGTAAGTATGAATCCGTTGTCTAATTTGGTGTAAGTACTATGTGAACAAAAAGCTATAGGCCTTGATCGGCGTGTTGGTGCACATGCGCTACCGTTTGGGAGCAAAGCGCTCCTAAAGTTGGTAAAGCGGGCGCACTCTGACGTTAGTATGCTATTATAACTACAATTGGCGCTTAAGTATCACCAACATCCTCTGAGTGTAGAGTAGCCCACTTAAAACATTAAGCGTCTCTGTTAACTACATTCACGCAAGCATTTTGGTTTTTTATATAATCTGGTAAGTCTATGAAAGAACTACCACGCATAGAATTTCGTTTATTGATATTTACAACAAAATTTAAAATTGAGGGCAAAAAATAGCCTGATTTTTTATCACTAAAATCATCCATCTTTTTTTCTATTAGCTCTAATATACTCATATCTAACCACTCATTTAAGTCTCTTTTTTGAAAAGTAGCTTGTGATTTTGTATTTAATTATTTTAAATCTAGATTTTTGTTATTATCTCAAACTATAATATATGCAGCTGCCAACACTCTATTATCTATACGTGCTTTATATTCACGCGATGAGAACAATGTATCCGTTTCACAAACTGATGTTCAGAATCTTTTAGCAACTTTTTCGATATAGATGCTTTAAATTAACAATAAAAAATGTCGTTATACAATTTTTAAATATTCAGTATAAACGTTATATAAATTTATTGATTTATCATTCAGAGGAACTCAAGCTGCTACCACTCCTGTTTTATTTTGGACACTTGTTGCAGAGCCCCTTTTTGTCATACCTTTACTTTGGACGCTTATTGCAAGGCTGGGTTTTTGCTTAGCTTCTGATGTCGAAATTGCAGGTTTAGTTACAAATACCTTACTGCTGCTGTCACTTCTTGCTTACTGTCTGTTACAAAAATTTGAGGTTCATCCATAAATTTTTTTCTGCCTCTACTATTTTCAACCAGCCATAAAGAGACTGTATAGTAGTTTTGAGTAAAGCCACAGCTGACTAAATTTTATGTTTTCCAGACAATGTTAATTTACATACCGTACTGAGAGTTTTAACATTATCTAGTATTACGTGACTGCAATCCAATAATCTTCAAATTTGGGCAGTATTCACTTGACTTTCAACAATTTGTTGGTATAATAACTATAGACAGGTCACTGAATCCTTTAAATGTTGTACAGTAGCCGTGACTTGCAGAAAAAGGAAGCTTAGTACTCAGATAAGTTGGTTCAGATAAGCTCCTTTGTTCACGTAAGCTTCTATAAGTATCCTCAGTGCTCATCAAAACAAAAAAATTTAAATAGTGAAGAAGATAAATGTTTGTGTTCGTCCCCACACCTGCGTGCGTGCGTGTGTATTTACGGGTGTGGGGTGCATGCGTGTGAAAGAGAGTGAGAAAAAGTTGACTTTAAATCTTAGGAGAGAAAGATCTTTTTAATATTCATGAGACCCATGGATGAAGAGAAACCATGCGCACGTCAGTGTACGTGTGTGTTCGGGGGGGAAGAGTACAATTTTTTTCTTACCTAGAAATAAGTTAAACATTGTATCAAATTAAAAGACTGGTTGATTTAAGAAAAAAATTGTTTATTACATTTCATAATACAGTCACGTTCTAACATGTACATGTATTGTACCAAAAAAATTACGAGAATGATGTATATTATTAACCTTTTTTTTTTTACACAGAAAATTTTTTTCTTTGCTTTTCAAATTTAGTCTTTTCCTTTTTTTTTTCATCCACAGCTTTCTTTACCTGAGCGGTTTTATGCCCTTCTTCTAGTTTTTTTATTTATTTAATAACTTTTCATCCTGCCTTCATTATTTTTACAGTTTTGCCCACCATTATTGTCAATTTCCGATGTTCAAGCAAAACTTAAACTCTGGGTTCTAGTTTTTTTTAAATCTTTTTCTGGTCATTTCTCGATCTCTTTAGGCAAATGTTTAATAGACAAAAAATACTGCTGCTGCTATTATTGCTGCTGCTTCTACTGCTATAACGATAAGGCTAATTCTACTTACAATGTTGATGATAATGGTGCAAATTCTATTAATGGCCATGGTTATGTCGGGGCTGGTGGTAATAATGGCGATGGCAATTTCGGGACTGGTAGTAATAACGGGTGGTGTTGACGATAGAGGAGATGATGGTGGTTGCTTGAATAGCTTTATCAGTTCGCTGTATGACATAGGAGATGGTGAGGTTATGTTCCCTGCTTCGAATTTTTCTATTGAAAACTATGCTGGAGGCACACATTCTACTTGTATTGGTGCAGATAAAATCTCAGCTCATTTTCCCTCTGATTGAATTAGATTATGATGAGTTGCTTGATCTTCCTCTTCATCTTAGATCTACCATAAAGGACCGTCTGATTCAAACGGTGGAACTTGTCGTACAAGTGGAATAAGAATCTTGCAGACTTATTCGAAGACATCTTTAAATAAACTTGGCATCTCTCTGTAAAAAATAAAAAAAATTTTTTCGAGCTTAAAATTGATTTTATATTATAAGCAATAAGGTTAGAAAAACTAAAAATTAAAAAAAAAAAAAACGTTTTTAACATTTTTTTTCTTTCTCTTACTACTGCAACTTCTGTTAATAAATTCGTTGGCCTTGATGTTGAGTTTTCTTTTAACAGCTGAGATTTTTTTGATTGATTCTTTAATATTTTCTTCACTATCGTCGTGCTATCAACAACATATACCCATACATACAAAACAACCCATTCTCCTAGAAGCTTACTGGAGAGAAGAAAGCTGTGCACAACCCTTAGTGCTTTGTGTAGAGTCGTGGCTGTCTGCGAACGGTTGCCCACGTAAGTGAGTGGGGGACATGTGCTAGATTTGGCTAGTGCTGGTACCAGCTTAGTTTATCTACTTACATAAGCAAGAATTTTCTCTTACTAGCATTTACATTGGCTCATAAATAGTCCTTTAAATTTAAGACTCCATGTATATGCATCCTTACAATGTATAGTTACCAATTAGGCACTATTATATAAATACCAAATAGGCACTAATGGCACGAAATTTAAATTAAAAATATGAGCACGCTGAAGTCCATCAATTAATGTAACTTCTTATATATGTTATATTATTATAGTTACCATACAAGTTTTCTTAGGTTTTAATGTTACAAAATAATATTAATCTAAATTTTGCAGTTCAAGAGTGAAGCTAAGCCATGCGTACCTTGCTATCCTTGAAGTATTAATTATTATTACTAAAAGCAAAAAGAACATTTTAAATGAGTGATTTGACCACGCTCTGACTCAGTGCTTCTAAAGGTTTACTACGATTTCGAGTTAAAAAATGTCTGAAATACACTTGAAGTATTTCTGAAATAACAATATTTTTAACATAATTTTTTTATAGTAGATTCGTACGCAATGATCCTTTTTACACTTATTATATACCATAACATTTTAAATGAAATAAAGGATGTTCAAACTTCTATAAATAATCATAAAAAATGTTTTGTAAACGTCTAAACTCTAAAACCACTGCTTTCTTAGCAAATTAAAAAAAAAAAATAACAATAATGAAAAAAAAGTGATGTATTACTTACATTTTTAAATGTTAGAAGTTACTAGCAACGTAGACTCGCAGTTTATATGCTTTAACTACAGAGAGAGGGTGTGGCATAGTGAAGTCGATGCGTACCTTCTGTCACTAAATACAATTAACCAACTTATGAAGAAAATTGCTACGCGCATGCACACACACATTCAGGCGTTTCCACTTTTTGCTATACATATTCGTTTTTTTGAGCGTATTTTAATATTGACGTGCGAACTTGCTCTTTCTCTTACTTTCTATTTCTCTCCCTGCTGAAAATTTACTCAACTTCTAATTCGCATAAGCTCTAGTCACTCCCATCCTCCTATGCTTCACTCCCTACTCTCCGTCATCCCGTTGCTTCCAGATAGACACTTTTTGCGTTGCATCAGCCAGTTTAACTTACCACTCTATTTTCAATACGCAGCTATAAAACTTCGCCTTAAAAATAAAAAAAAAGTCGTGGTCCTATACTTTATCGCTGTTCTCATTACTGTAACCCTTTTACTGCACATGTCTCTAATACTGGACTGTCTAATGACAGATTTACTGTCTAATGACAGATAATGCTATCATCTCTGTTCTTGTATACAACTGCAAGTGGATCTAGTTGTCTATTACATTAATTACGATAAAAGTGTCGAAAATAGAGATAAATGTAAGAATGAGGTCTAAAAATAAGAATAGTCAATTGTTTTATTTAAAAGTGATAAAAAAAAAAAACGAGAATGAATTATTAAAAAAAATGTTTCATTTGAGCTTTTAATGAGATGGTTTCAATGGCACCACCATTCATTATTTTAAAAGGCCAGTTACAACTACAGGCTGCCGCCCATTTCTCAATTGATGACTACACTTCCTAGTTTAGTAGAAAAAAATATGCTATGTTCAGCTGACACTGTGTTGACGGTTCTTCATCCTATTTTGATTTTATAAGGAGCTTGTATACTTTTTTTTTTTAATTCATCCCCGTCTTTTTTTCCATCACTTTTGAATTACACAAATGACTCTACGTTTTGTTTTTAGACTTTGTTTCTCCATTTTCTCTGTTTTCGACACTTTCATAGTGATTAATATAACATACAACTAGATCAGCTAACAACTGTATACAAAAGAAGAGGTTGTAGTCGTATCTGTCATCAGACAGTAAATGGAGTCTAATATTAGGAATACGTATACTACGGTAAAATAGCATACGGTTGTAAGAATAGTGATACAGTAACAGGACCACGACTTCTATTTAATTTTTTTACTATAAAATTATTTTCATACGCTGTCATCATTAAAAAAATTTTCTGGACTTTCTCGAGAACCTAAACAACAATTAAAAATCTACGTAGCCAATATTCAGTATTAAACTATTTTCCAATTATGGTAATGACATAGAGTAAGTACACAAGTGTGTGGTAAAGGGTGCATTTACTTCTATTTTAATTGAATGATTATATGACAAAGTTTTAGATAAAGGTATCAATATTTAGTAGAAAGTACACAAAGTTTACAAAAATACGGGCTTTACTAAAGAAAATGGTTTTTACAGCGTTGGCCAATAAAACATCTTCTCACGTTTCTAATTGACATATTTTTAAAATGGTCAATAAGCAACACCGTTGAAGGTACTGGTTTTTCCAAAACTGCTAAAGCTTTTTTGCATTAGTTTACCATTACCAACTTACTTCACTGTATGTATTTATTCTTAAAAGTGTGTGTAAAAAAATACAGATTGCTTTATAAGCTCATGTCGCAATTTTTTCAAACTTTTCTGTACAGAGAAAAGAAATTACTTGATTTTGAATAGTAAAAAAATTCAGGATAATTTCTTACAGTCCAAATAATTAAACTTGTCACTATATTGTTGTTGCTAGATAAAAAATATAATTTATCGCTCAAAATATAAGAATATTATAAATTCTCTGCTTTTTCTTGAAGAAGCGTATGTTTATCTATTTAAACAAACATTTTAGATTCAAAAAAATTAAAAAAGAAGAACTTCTAAGAAAAGATTTTTACGAAACACAGAAAAATGTTGGAAACTTGCAACATGAGCTCTTAAAACAATAAGTATTTTTCTACACATACTTTATAAAATAAATATGTGCAACAAAGTAAAGCAATAATGGAAAACTAATGCAAAAAAGATCTTGCGATTGGGAGCAAATTAGTACTTGCAACCATATCGCTTATTAACCATTCTTAAAGTATGTTAATCAGAACGTCAAAAGAAATTTTATCGGTCAATGCTGTAAAAACCATTTTCTTTAGTGATGAGGCACGTCAAGCCTGTATTTTTGTTAATTTTACACATTTTCTACTCAATACTGATACCTTTATCCCAAACTTTGCCAATTAAAATAGGGATAAGCGCACCCTTTACCGTGATTAAAAATTTCAGGTAAATACTGTGGCGATTTAGTCATTATTAATGCAAAAAAATGTAACATCATTATGATTAATAACATGTTAGTACTTGAAGTACTGTTGGCCAGAGCCTAGCCAATCGTCATAATTTTTGCTAGAAGCCTTGAAATGAAATAGTTTTGGCCATACTTTTATGTTGTCTATTTTTTATCCAAGCCATTCATATCTTCATACAAAAGAGCGACTCCTAAAATAGTTTGAAATTAGCCCGTTTTGCAACCTAGAAAATCGTCCCAAATTTTTGATCAAATCGTTGTTTATCGTTTGAACATTCACCTAATGAATTTTTAAGAGGGGATCAGCTTTGGTTTCTTAGATATAGGAGGTCGAAGATATTGAAATATTACTAATGACCGTATAAATCAGGTTTACAGTGAGTATTACACAATAAAAAGTGTTTTCGCGTAGCTTACCAAAACACTATATTATTATGTTTTTTGGGTTGCTGATTCCAAATCCGAGGTTAGATGACCTTCTTAAAGGATGGTTCAAGGTCATTTGAAGGTCAAATCTGAATAGAATTCCCAAATCTAGAATACAGTAGATTCCAACACTGATTCTCATGGCTGCTGCATAATTTTTTTCGCGTGAGAGTTGATTTTATGGGCCCATGATATACATTATTAAAGTAATTAAAGCTAACCTGTTCACATGTATAAATTATACTACTAATAAGTATTCACTATATAGACAGGTACTATAGTCAAAGACTTTTGTCTTTTCATTGTAATTAACTAATTATTCTGTTAATTTATCTTTCCAATATGTTTTTACATTATTTTCAGTCTACGATTCATTTGAAAAAATACCTTACTTTTTAACACGTCTTGGCTGTGAGCATAAAAAGAAATCAAAGGATGAAAAATTTTTTTGAGTTAACAATCTGAATTTATCGGCTATAAATAATTTGAGAACTATTTATAATACTAGAAAACGAAAACTTGAAGCTATAGAAACAATTTCTGTGGACAGCAAAATATGTAGACTGTGCTACGACTGTGTTCAAAGAAATCCTGGCATTCAAACTTACTCTACGTTGCCAGATCTGTCCATTTATAAAAAAGGCTTAAGCTCCCATAATCGATGTACATTTGGGTGTAAGAACCCATCCAAATTGATTGCTGTTCCTGGCAATAAACGTAAGCTCCTTTTAATGAATTATAAGATCTTTGTTGAGCCTAATGCCCGTATGTGCTCTGAACATTTCAATGATGTCAATTATTGGCCTTTAGTGAAACAAATATTTGAAGAAGTATCACTGACGGAGCAAAAGTTTGTAAGCAATTTCATGTTCGAATACTATCAGAACCAAAATAAAAATGTGGGTAGTACATTCGATATTAATACACTTGAGACGATTACAGATGGGCCTTTTAAGTCTTTTTCCGGATTTCAAAAAAATAAATTTAATAAAATGTGTAAATTCACTAAGAACTGTGAATCAAAAGATGTAGCTATTTTTTTGTGTAAGATTCGTACTTTACTTTCACATGAACAATTGTCTTAGCATTTGGATACCAAAGTATTTTATCAATTTCTAACCATTTAGAAAAAGCAAGAAATGATTTCATTCAAAATTTGGTTCTTTACTTTCTCAACATTCAGACAACATGTTGTCTTAGTTAATAATGGATTTAGAGATGTAATGGACTTTTTAAAAGATAAAAAAAAGCTTAGAGCATATATTCCTGGAACTGGAGAGCGTGATACGTATGAAGCTAATCTAGCCAGGCTTGTTACCAAGGTGCGATGGATAATTGAGCAAGTATTCGGGCGATTAAAAAAAAAATTCAAGTTGCTTGCTGTATCAGCTCATAATGCCACTATCCTATGACTTTGATTACCTGTTAATTTCTTGCGCGTTACTTAATCTATTTCACAAATCAATTCTATCTGATGATAAGTATTAAAATGTTAGGGAAACTGTGGAATCAAGATTAAATGTACCGAATAAATTGAAAGTAGTTATCACTGATCTTAATCTTTCTCAACAAAGAGTTCCATTCAATGACACTGCTTTCACTTCTTTGGATAATGAAGAAAATAATTCGCTAATGCAGTTTCCTCAGCTTTCATTGGACGATTTGTATGAAGTTTGCCTAGGCCCTTATCAATTAAAAAATGCCATGTCATACTATGCTAAACATGTGGTGGAAGATATATTTTTAGTACAGAAATTCAATCCTGATGCAAGATATAGAACCGCAGGCTTAGAGTTTTCTAAGTATGGCATTAACGTTATCGATCCACTGCTCGTGAAAGCACATATGAAATCTCGCTTTAGAAGTGGTAAAAGCCATTATATTTTTGTACTTGTTGATCGAGCTAAGAGAGGTAGACTGGCTATCGTCAAATATTTTTGCACATGTGAGAGTGGTTCACGAACAGTTAGATGCTGCAGCTACATTGCTACTATTATATGGTACTTGGGATACGGTCAATATAATATCATAAGGGTTTCTAATCCAGATATATTGAATGTCTCTATAACTATAGATAAATTAAGCTTTGCAGTTTATGACGTTAAATTAATATTTTTTTATGATTACTTCCAAATGAAATTATTGACTAGGCATACTAATTTTTGGCACACCTGACTTCAGATGCGTGATCAGCGAACTTATCTGGAGGTGATTTCAGAGTTTTTTTACGATTCATTCTGACTTGACCTTTAAATGACCTTGAACCATCTGTTAAGGAGGTCATCTGACCTTGTATTTGGAATCAGTGACCCAAAAAACATAATAACATAATGGTTTGATAAACTACGCAAAACACTTTTCATTGTGTGATACTCACTGTAAACCTGCTTTATACGGTCATTTGTAATATTTCAATATCTTCGACCTCCTATATCTAAGAAACCAAAGCTGATCCCCTCTTAAAAACTTACCAGGTGAATGTTTAAATGATAAACAATGATTTGATAAATAATTTGGGACGATTTTCAAGGTTGCAAAAACAGGCTATTTTTGGAGTCACTCTTTAGCTCAAAATATTTACAGATCACTGACAAAAGCATTGCGATGTAGCCATTACTATAACTTTATTAGAGAAAAATTAGTAGAAATTGATGACTATTAAGTAAAAAAGAAAAAGAAAAAAAAACAGTAGAAAAAAGCTTCATTATTGACTATCGACTTCTTGCTCTAATTTTTTCTAACAAAATCATCTAATTATTAACTTATTAAAAACTAAGATGTTTTACAAGGTATTCTTGAAATATTCAATCATCCTTAAATTGGAGATATTAATGCAATAATGAGTTAAAACATTTCATCTATTTAGCACTCAACTCACTTAACAGTTTGGTTAAGTCTTCTTCATGAACAACAAATATTTCAATATTTGTTTTACTTAGCTTATCTTAAGATCGGTCCTTTATATAAAGATTAGTAAAAGTTTTGGTTTGACGTCATAATATTACACGTGCGAATGTATAATTATACGAACGTGGCATTTCATCTTACATGTACTATGGTTTAAAGAGTAAAAAAATTATGACGGGCAGTTCTTAATAAAAATAGAAATTAAGAAGTAAGTTACAAAACAGGTTATCTCTAACTCACTGGGGAGAGTAAGCATAGACAAACATACCTTTCATCTCTACTATAGGAGAGAAATAGTACTTTTCTGGTGATTTATATAAAAACTGATTCTTCTACCAAAGATGTAATTTATACTTAGAATTTTTTGATAAATACCTAGGATTATTAACAGTGTACCTATTTGCAACCGTAGTTCAAGCATAAGTATACTTTTATATACCCATGCACTAGTTATAAGTATTTGTAAAAAATGAATCAAAAAATGTAATGTAACCAAGAAAGTCATTTCCAAAACATTTGTTTTAAGGTGGTTCTTTCGTGGAATGATTATGAACAGAATGGCATAAAATCTCAAGAAATCATTTATTGAGTTACAATGCACTACCCCTCAAAATTTAAGAGTAGGCTGACGAATTCAAACCCAAGAAAATGATTAATGAAAATTAAATTCTAAACATGTGCTCTTACGGCAACTAAGCCGTTTTAACTGACAGTTCTAACCTAGCTATTTATTTTCTAAATGTAATTTAGTAAGAAACTGATACAATAAAGCTTGTGCAATTCCAAATATACTGCTGTCTTGAAATATATGTGTTCACGGAATGAATCAAATAAATTACAAGAAACACAGGTATACATTTTCATTTCTTATGTTGAAAGCATAGGTCAGCATCCACTGCTGGTATTTTGAGGTTAAGCCCAAATTTCACATAATCATTTCTACAAACTTTTATGCCGTATATTATGTTAAAAAATTTTGAATCAGTACTTTATATGCCTCCATATAATCGTTTAAAGTTTAAGCAGAATTAATAAATATTCACTTGACAGATATACCTTTGACTCGGGAGTCATGAAAGAACCACCTGAAGCACATATTAATAAAAATTTAAACTATCACAGGACACCAGGTAAATGTAACACTTCTAACCATGTATTCTAAAAATGATTGTCCAGCCTTATAGCGAATAAAATGACTACACATAATTTGTAAAGTGATTTTCTAAGACTACTTTTTAAAAATTGTTTTAAAGCATACAATAATTTGAAGTGTTTATATCATGGATTTATAAACAGTTTCTTTGAAGTCAAAGTTATTTTTATGTCGTTTGTGATCACTGAACACGTGCGTAGAGATTGTTTTTCAAGTGAAAAAGCTTATTAAAACTTATTTTTTACACATTTATCTTCTTAGATAGTTTGCGAATTTTTAATAACTTTGAAGTTAGGTTTAAGCAGAAAAACGAAAAATAATTTTCTGCACATTTGCAATAGTTATGTTACTATAATTCATTTCTAAAATTTTGCTCATTTATTTCTTTAAGATGCATCCAAAACCAACAAAATACAGGCAATGTTTTCATATCAACCAATACTTCTCTATTTGTGTGCCACAGTAGATTATTCCTGTAGAAATTCCATGAGACTCTTTGTTTTTAATCTATTATCTTTCTTCGATTTTAAGATGTATCAGTTTTTTAGATATTTGGAGGTTATACTTGCACATAGTCATGGAAAACTATTTTTGTACTTTTGTTATTATTTATTTATTATGGTTTCACTGTTCGTTAAATTTTCTTCCTTTACTCTAAAATAATAGATCTAAAATACGTTTAGTTAAAATCATGTACATCCATTTATACTAACGCCCCTCTGTTTGTGTGCAGAAATGTTTTTGTCCTATAGATTACCCCCAAGAATAGCTATTTTTGTCTATCTGGCTTTATTTTTCAGAGATGACATATTTTTATTAGTTTGACATAAAGTCGTCATAACTATTCGTTACATAAATATTGGGTGTTATCATTGATCTGCTGATCATCAGAAATACTTTGTTAGTTGTTTATTGTAACAAGATAAAAAAGTAGTATGTAAATATGTGTGGTTATATGCACTCGCATAGGTGCAACCATACGTACACGCAAATATAAATACGTACATTCACACTGAGCATACGGGATAAAGACAATGCAATGACTTTATATATGTGTTGAAATCTGAAAAATCCACTGATTGAGCCCCCTAAATGATGCTTAGCTTGCACGTTGCAGTAAGCATACATTAGGTATTGTGCGTACCTACGTACGTAACGTGTATACCTAATACATATTTTCTGCCGTTTGGTCACCAACGCTATTTGCCATGCGATTGGTTCGAATGGCTTCACTAAGTGAGATAAATTATTCTTTTTTGAGATCGCTAGAATACACGGAGCGTTATGAATAAAAATTCGTTATGTGATTGAAAAAAAATTTTGAGAGCTAGTTGACAAAATAAGTAAGTATTTTAAGTATTAACTATGCTGTGGTACAGTAATAAGAGTTATTTAGAGTTGTAATCTATACTATTAGTTTGGAAGAAATTAAAACATCGAATGCTACTGTATTAACAGGATAAACATAACAGCATAAAAACGCCTTACACTTGTGTAAAGCTTGAGAGACACAATTTATCTCGTAGAAATGTAGTTATGGGAAAGTTAACTAAATCTGCCATACATTTATTTGTTTTAAACACAACATTGCAAAAACTCTAAGTTGTTCTTCCGTTTTACAAGCTTAATGCAAAAACAAGTATGTCAAGGCATTCATCTAAGTTATTTTGACAAAGTTGCAATTCATGTTTTTAGTTATACAAATCTTCTAGGATACATGAAAACAGCCATCAAATTTTACTACTAAGCACCAGCATTGTTTACACCTAAATCACTGATTTATTTGGTTAATTCACTCCCAATTATACTTTTTTTAATTAAGTAACCAATCCTGATCCATGTTATCTAGTGATCTCTATGAGGGACATTTCCTTTTACTCAGGGGTGCCACTTGAATTACGAACAAAGCAAACATTGTAAGATAAACTGCCGTGATCTACTCCACGACTACCAAAACTTCTCTTTCTCCTCACTAATAACTTTTTTCGACGTCATGATCTTCTGCCGATATTTGCACATTGTTCGTGGACGAATTATCTTGTCATGTTTTTGTACAACTTATAGATTTACATGTGTTCTGATTTTATATTGGTCGTGTATTTTTATTTATTACAACCATATTATACTAGGTAAGGTTACTGTTATTCAACAAGTTTCGTTTTGATTACAACAATAACTTAGATTAACCGAAATTCTTGTGACTGAAATCGATGCTAGCCTGGCATGCACATTCATGAACGTGACAACGTTATAAAAATATGTGCATTAAAAATAATTATAAAAGTGCTGTAAAATCTAGAGTTTTAAACATTTTCTAGAATTCCAGTGTGTAGGAAGAAGTCATGTCAAGGAAAACTGCAGTTGCTTAAATGCTTGTATTAGATACGGACTTTACAAAGCTACAAATTTCTGGTACTGCCATCAGCCTGAGCCAACACACTATCCCACAATTTATTAAGAGTTTCTTTACAATAGTTAAATTTTCATTCACGTTAGATATGGTTCCCAGTTAACTTGTTTCTAGTAGCCAATTAGGATTTGACAGACAGCTCTTTTTTCTTATATCTTCTTTGTACATGTTTATAGTCAGAGGAATTAAAGAATGTATTGACATTATATAACTAGTCCTACTTGTAAGGAAATGTGGTAACATTTAGTTATCCAACACTTAGTACTACATAACTAAAAAAGGTTGATAAATTCAGTTAATGACTTTGCACATTAAATAATTCTGTAAAAAAACTTTGTCTATTTTAGACTTTCTTGTATTATATAAGTAACAGCCTTTATTTTCTTTAGTGAACAGATTGTATAGGTTACTTAAATAAGGCATATTAACCCATGTCATTGTGTTGAGGAATTTTTTTGCCAAATTAGCGTTTATGCTGCTAATAGAGGATTATCCCTAATTCCATGCACTTAATTATCTATCTATATAGGTCTCAATTCTTGTAGTGCTTGAAAATACACACGTTTACTTAAACACAAATTCTAATGCACACTATCCCACTGATGACTAGCTTTGAGTTAACTACCACCGAAATTCATCATGAGAGCACCAGACTACCATGTAATGTCTTTCATCGCGAACCCCTCCCCATCAACACTGACAACGAACATACACACTGGATATGTAGGCATCTCACTGACTTTTGAGACCAAAATAAAACATTATGTTTTAAATATATACTTAAGGACACTCTTATGACGCTCATGGTGGTAGTTGTTGATGAATCACAAAATATCAAATTTTCCGTATTTTCTGATTAACCCTTTACCCTTTTTACATACTCCTTTTTTGTTACTCTATCTGTTTTTTTCTATTTTACTATTCTACTTAATCCTATTTCCTAGTGCACACCTAAACTCAGTATCACACTCACTTTAAATAAATAAAAAAAATTCTACTGCACACCCAAGTCGTTTAAGGTGTCTAAACACCTCTCTTCATTTTCAGTGTCGCTCTACTATTAAGATAAAGCTGTTATCCCTAAAATAACTTTGGAAATTCCTTTCCCACACTTTTTCAGGAGCTTATAGTCATCACCTCTTGACATGCTATCTTACCACAATACAAGTCATCTTTAAGGTAAAAATTTACTCTGTTTCCTTCATAGGTCGTTTGAGACCCTTGAGTCCCCTTAGGGTTACAACTATCCAGCAGTACTACCGATGATGTCTCTAAAAGGTCACTATTAACAAATTAAAGAAGGGTTGGACGATTTCTTGGTTTCACATGGGTAGTGAGTCGTCACAGCCTAATATCCAGCCAAAAAGTCACAAAGTCTTATGACACGAAGTAAAAGCAATTGACTCACAATTTTTTCTTTCTTACTTTAAAGTTTTCATCTGTTAGTGACATACTGAGGCGTGATGAGTGGTGTTTGTCATTAAATTTTAACTTTTGTTCACATTCCACGGGCGATATATTTGTTTATATCTTTACTATTATATTCACTTTTCTCGGTGGTTCTATTTCTAAGTCTTCCTCCTCTATATTCCATTATAAGATTGAACAGAAAAAATTACACCCACGATGATTTTCACGTGTAGGCCTTCACTATTAATATTTCTTTAGATCCAGTTATCGTCAACTTTGTATCATTATAATAAACCTACGTCCAATAGTATAAGCACTTTAGTTTACAGCCTAAATGACTTCGTAACTATAAGAAAACTGAACTGCTGTAATTTATGCTAAGAAATGAAAATCTACCACAAAATACTATTTTTTTTAACTGTGTAGCTCAATTCACACGTAACCTGTTTAAAAAAAAGGGGTTTAACAAAAAAAAACCAAGCATCAAAGAATATATTTTATAAGCTTAAGTAAATCTTCGACGGCAAGTTGTAACCTCTTTTAATGTAAATATGAGTAAGATCTTATAATCTCTACAAAATAAATGATAGCTTACATTTGTTATGAAAATAAAAATAAGTTTTAAAATATGCAGAAACCAAAGTTTTTTGGATTAGTTCTTAATTTTTTAAGACGTCCTCATAAATATTTATGTTTATATTATAGTTTATGTTAAAGAAAAAAAGCAGTTTTAGATAAATTTGTTTATCATTAAGAGGTTTTACTCTTTCTGTACTAAAATCTCTTTTTGGCAAAAAATTCGCTAACTAACTTGCACTCCTGCCTAAAAGAATTCGTCATGGATAATACATCATAGGAGAAAGTTCTTAAGACTTATATGTAAGTCATGCAGTTGTTTACTGTTACGACCTTTGTATGATATCATTTTTTATATATTATGGTATAGTAAGTAGCTGTTATAGGTAAAATATAATAAAGCGAAAAATGTTCATTTCATTTGTATTTATTTGAAACAAAAATCTTTTACAGAAAAGTAAAATATCACAATTTCATACCTGTATCTCTCAAAACACAAAAGTTGTTAGCCAATGCTTCGTCTATAAATGACTTAGCTAAATTTTTTAATTCAAAGTTCTCCGTATTAACAATGACAGAAAATGATTTCCATTCCAGAACACTTATTAATGTCAGTAGACCCTAAGACACACCACAATTTTAAATAAATATTGTTAAATTATCAGAGATATTTTATATTTATTACATGCTTATTATACTAGCACAATGACGAAACTACACACCTTAATTTAATTAAAAAACAAAGATACTTTAACTAAACGTTACAGTGAATCTGATACAAAGACAGCATTGCTCAAATTTCTAACATCTTAAAAAACTGTTTACCTGACAACTTTTCCTTAGAAATTTTCGCACGATAGTTTAATAAGAAGTTTGTGGCACTTCAAAACTTCTAGCGATAGTATTGTATAATTTTCTAGTATAACTTTTTTTTATTTTTTAGAAAACTCTCTAAATTCTTAAATCAAGTTACTAGATGCAGTATTTAATGACACAATATTTGTGACTTATTTGAGTTTTTAAACTTTTTTCAAAGGCAAACGTATTCAAAGTATTTTAATAAATCTGTTTTAGCTTTAACTGACATATTCAGTTGTAAGTGCTCTATTTTTTGAAGATTACCTTAAGATTATTAATTTTTGAAGAGGAAAAAAATTTATTTAGAAATAGTTGACATTATGTTGAAGTAGAAAAAAATTGTTAAAAACGGTTGTTTGTCCAGAATGACACCTTTAATACCTCACAATATTTTGTAATATCTAATTGGAAGAATGTTAGTAATTTTGTTTCAGGTTACTAATAAATAGGTACTTTTCGGCTGAAAATTTTACTTAACACACAAAAACAGTACATCAGTTGTTAAATATACATTACTGTTAAAATTAATGCTTGTAACAGATTATTCACCTCCATACGATTCTGTGTATTTTTTCTAAGTTAGCATCGACAACTTTTCCCCTGCACGTGGTGTTGCTTTCAATAGCTGCATGAAGCAAATAAGTATGCCTTTAAAAACATAAGTGTAGCACTACTCACTGGCTAAAACCATTAAATTTACACTCTGCAATCTACATAGTCACACGGCATAAATATTGAGGTTAGCTGAGTATAGTACATTGTGAACTATTGCTATATACATACACTGAAAGATTGGTGGAACGCCCTCTGTCCTCACACGGTCGGATAAAGTTCTAATGCAACGCACGCCTTCTGACTCAGGCAGTGGGACAGCTGGCGAACCACTTTGAACGCTAGATCGACCACCGTAGTACAGCAGCAGTACTATCCGTACAGTTCAGCAGTTGTCCTGGTATCTAGTGCATGGTCTGTTCCAGTATCTTATAGATGTATCTTATAGATAATAATGTATGTATATGATACAAGCACATCATTACTGGACATATCTATATATACTATTCACTGTACAGGTGCTACCTGTGCGTTACTCTATCACAAAAATTACAACTACAGCCGCGTGTATATTGTAAGTATACATGTATATATATGTACTTATGAAAATCCTGAATAGTTCATCTTTTTTGTAATAAATTTTTTAGTCTCAGAAATCTAAAACAAAAGCAAAGAAAAGTTTTATATTATTTCTGAAAATTTTTATATATATTAACCCTGTAACTGTTTTTTATAAGAAAAAATTATCTCTCCAAACTATAAAATAAAAATTTGTATTCAAACAAACTAATATAAAAAGTAAGTTTTAATCCCTAATTTTCATGATATTTAGTTTATATGAAACTAGATTGTAAATTATTATAATGTATAGGCTACCAGTGTCTTTTACAATAACGTAATAAGTGGCAAATAATGATACAGAATATGTTACTCCCCGAATAAATTGATCAACCTTAAAACAGACCATATTATTTTCAGTATATTTTAAAGCGACACGATTCATAAACGTGCATACATACAAACACATTTATTAATATACATATATACATATATATACGTATGCACACATGCGCGTTACATACACATATGTGGGTCAAGTATACATTATAATGTATTATACTCGACACTTGGCACGCGAGCTACTGTGGGTACATCTAATGTACTCGTCAATAGCACGTTAATAGCATCATACTTGTGGCACATTGCTTGTGTTGCAAGAGTGGAGTGCCTGGCATCCCACTCTGGGTCATCTGTTGTCCCAACGTACGTGGTAGCTCAGCTGCATTACCTGAAGTACAGAGAGCGTTCCACTAATTTCTCAGTGTACGAGTAGCAGACGACTGACATGTGAAAGTAACAAGGAGAAAGCTGTGCAGAACGTTAGTGCGCAACAAAAAGGTTTCCATCCTGGTCAGGAATGCATAACTTTCCAGTCTGAAATCAGGACAGGAATGCGAACTTACTGCCATTATTAAAACATAATAATGACATTGTAATTAGGGTCAAGGTAAACCAGCTTGAGAACAGGTATTTCCATTTGCATTTCCAGGTATATACTTTTGCAAAGTTGCAAGGAAACTCATATGTTTTTATTGATCTGTAGATTTTGTATACTCTGATTATGAATGAACGAAATATTACTGTTACTCTATATTGTAAACATCTTCAACTAAAATAATTTAAGTATCAAAGAAACGGTTACTTTTGAACTTTACAGTTTGTACAAATCAAACTTATCTGGTGCCGTACAAAAGAGAAGCGTTCTTCTTGTAAAAATATAGCTGACAAACTTATACTTTGTTCTTCTATAAAATATTTACTTCATTAAATTCTTAATGTCTTATACACTTTGCTTATCGAAGTTCTTCTTTCTATCTTTTTATTTGGGCTTATTTAATGTAATAACATTAATAAAGATCCTATGCTTGACACTTTGAACAGAATCATTTTTTTGCATGTGTTTTTGTGCAAATTATGTTGCACCTTTAAATGCATACGCATTTTTCTCTATGCGCAGCAAGTTTAACCTACTATTAAAATTCATACTTGTTCCCTCTATTATAGAGAACAGAGTGCATTACGAGCACAAACAAGGAGTAGCAGAAAAAGGAAAAGAACTCATTCATACTTGATAGCTAGCTGGAGCTCACCAGTGTGGCGTGCTAGTGGTCTAGCCACCGACAAATATGACTAACACTGGAGTATATCCGTATTGTTCTAACAAAGACAAGATTGGCACAGTAAATTTAGAAACTGGCAAGCATTTTTTATTATATACATATAATAAGTTGATGAATTTATTTTTGAACCAACTTGCTCGTCCTTTCAAAAAAATAACATCATTAAGACATTATAATCAACACGTGAAGCATAATTTATTTGCGCATGTATGAGAATTATATTGGACCCCACATGCATACGCACTTTTCTCCATGCCAAGCAAATATGACCTGCTGATAAAATGCATACTTAGTGCCCCTGTTATAAAGCGTGGAGTACATTGAAGTACAAAAAAAAAAAGAATAAGAAAAAGTACGAAAAAGGTAGGGAATCGATTCGTCCTCGATCACTAGGCAGAACTTATCAGTGTGGCAAATGCACTGAACGCCTTGCTTGAGCTGGATAAAAGTGCACATACAGGTATAGGTGCAATAGAATGTGTACATGGACAAGTAAAAATAAGTTATTCTACTAAAGATGTGAATAAAGTGTCTTTATTAATATTGTTTCTATGAATAAATGAGCAAGTCATTTTGAGGGATAAGATCCATTGATTAATTAAATTGAAACCTAAATGTCAGCTACTTTAAAATTACCTTTAACAATGAGGTAACTGTTTTAATAAGATACCTCATAAAACATAACTGAGTCAACAGGCACATCAAGAAAAAGACGGTAGGAGAAAGACGCCATCTCGCTGCTTTTTTTCTTCACATGCTCAACCTTTTTGGTAACGACAAATGCTGCCACCGCTGTAGGGACTAGTGGAGCAGGTAAACCAAGCCATACTTAATCCTCTGTGACACGCGGGGTTGAAGGGATAGTTCAACTTAACGACGTGGTACTCGAAAAAGGGCTACGACTGCTTTCACGCGACAAAGACCGACTGCTATGCAATATTCCGATGCACTTGCTCGCGGCTCGATTTTACCAGAAGCGGCGTATATCTCGTTCGTGATATAAAAACTGTCAGCACCGTCACGAGTAAGGGTATCGTACGTGGAAGAGACGTGTTAACTCGCGATCTGACTTTAACACACTAATATCGTGGTAAGTATTTGCTTTAATCCGATCGGTCCTTGTTATTCTGATGGTATTACTACCGCAGAGAGCAATGGTATATGCGTGGCTAATTTAATATTCCCGGTGACCGACGGGTGCCAATACAATGTCAAACAATGGCATTCGCCCAAAAACACTTTCTATTTCCCCGTGATCCACGGGTACCAATACTAGACAAGTAATGGCGTTCGCGCAAAAACACTTGATTTTTCCCGGTGATCCACGGGTAGTAATATTATAGCAAGTAATGGCATTCGCGCAAAAAAACACTTTATATTTTCGGGTGATCCACGGGTACCAATACTATGGTGAAGAACTTGATAGAAAGAAAGAATCTTCAGAAATCTGATACCTTGCCACTTACTTTTATTAAAAAGTGAAAGTTGGTACAGGCATTGAACCAGCATAGACAGAAACCGCGCTCAAAGAAGATCAAGTGGCAGTAGAGGCGGACTCTGGTTACCAGTTAATCGTTTGAGGGTGACAATAAAATTTGACTGTGTCCTCGCTTCGTAGTAAACTAAGTTGTAGCAGAGCCAGACTCTTACTTCTCAGTCTACTTCAAAGGGTATCGTCAAATGTCATGTGCCAAACTGAAAGGATTTTTCTCTGAGCTTACGGGCCTTTTTATTGCGATAAGTGGACCTCGGTAACGTGCTGGCTCGAAAAACGCAGGAAAATTTGCCAGGAAAAAACTTTTAAGAAAAGACGATAGCCGAAAATTTAATTGGCTAGAACTGCTCTAGTTTAGCCACTCAGAAATTGGCACATTCCACATCCGGCTTGTTCTCCTCTATGCGTCAAGAGAAGGGAAGGTAATTCACTTACTCATGCCCTTCCTTTTCCTTTTACATCAAAAATTACAAGATTTTATAATAACTTAATATTAATGTTAAGATGTGGTATTAATCCGTATTAACAAATAGTAACCATTGTTCACCTATTCAATCGAACCCAATGCAAAAAGAGCAGTGAAAATTGCTTAATATTCAGGTTTAATTGAATAAATTTTCGGTAATTCATGGTATTAATAACAGTCTTAGTAGTAGTTGATTTTAGATATCAATAACTATAATAATTGCTAGATTTTTTGCTGTACGCGTGAGCTTTGGTCAGACAAATAATTAATCATAAATGATTACTTACTAACAGCGATTTCTCTGGTTAAAACACGTACATCTATAAAAAAAGTAGTGGGGGGCTCTTCGCAAACTTTTATATTGTAAACTAACTTAGATTTACCGATAGTTTTCATTCATTGACAATTGTAAATGTATTTCAAAATGTTAGTAGCATTTGGTCAACTATGGGTTTTTCTGCTTGTCGTAGGAGAGGAAGTCAGCTCGGGGTGCCCTGGGAAATCAAAAATTCCGTTACCCGTGTTGGGCCAAGAGTGTGGATTTTCTCTGGATATCTCTGTGTCAGGAAAAGGGGAAAGTGTCTTTTCTTTCCCGTTTTCCTTTACATTTGAAACCATGACTGTTTTTTTACAAGATTACAATTTAGGCTATTGCAGTATATTTATGAAATTCTTAACGTGATACAAAAGGGTTGTACAGTGAACTATGAGCCTGCAAACATGAATAGTAAAAATTGGATACTTCTTTGAAAGTCATCAAGATTGGTTTCGTAGGTTTATGTTATATTGTTGCTGGCTAATGGTGTGCAGGTGTAATGATGTAGCATGTACGGGTTGTATTAGCCATATGTCATAATTTTAACAATTGCTACTATTCTCGCGTAGCCTATGGGTCCAAACACTAAGTTATTATAGTTTTTAACATTAAACTCAATACATGTATACTAATATCCAATTTTAAACCTCAGCGCAGCTGTTCCCTGTTAACCTTTTGCATTTTTTACTTTCTTAAAGTTACTTTATTATTTTATGCTTTAAAAAGTATTTTGTTTAATTTCTTTTTCAGTCAGCATGGGCCATCGTGCATGTATGTGAGACATGCATGGTCGTAATACCTCAGCTACAAGCAATCTTGTAGGTGATTCACCTCTTTGCAGATGCACATTGGCCCCTGCGTTAAGTATTCTGAAATTGGCTTGGAAAGTTTTTAAGCAAAAAAAATTATTAATGTGGATACACTAATGTAACACCCCCCTCCCAAGACTGATACTAGGGCTCTCGGTGTAAGTAAAGAGGTTTAGGAACAGTTCGCTGAGTGTTAACAACTTATTTACCTAGTTTACATATAAATCTATGTTTTACAGTTAGTAATTCTTATTTATCTATGACTTATATCTATTCATTAGCCCGCATTTGCGCAGGGTGCTTCAAGGTATGAAAAAACAATGAGGGACTCTGTGTTGACGGGAAAACAGTAATCAAAAACCTTTACCGGGACCAATGCTATAACTAAGTTTAGTAACACTCATACTAAAAAAAAAAGTTTTATTTTTTGTATACCTATAGGGTTGCGCTCCCCCTATCACCCTCCTCCTAAAACTGGTACTAGGGCTTCTGACAAAAAGGTCTAGAAGCAGTTCGCTGAGTACCTGTTTAGAAAGAAGTGTTACACTTTTCATTGGTTACTATGAAATGGCGTAAAGTGGGTCTTCTCTTTAGATAGTATCATGGGTGTTCGGAGTGGTAGGGTTTTGACTTGCATTTATCCTGGTACATGGATTTGGTATTGTGCTTCAGCTTCTTCTTGTGGTGCAGGGTGTCCAATGAAAAGTAGAAACTTCGTAAGGGTGTTTCAGATTGCGCCAAGGACGCGTACTAACCACCTGTAGGTTTGGCGCAGTAAGTAGCTGTTGATTAAACCTTCTGCTATTGTTTTTATTATGTGGATAATCAGGTAGATGGCCACAAATCCTGCACCAGCATAGCCAAAAGTGGTCAGCTTCCCCCATACACGCTTCCAGGCATTATCAGCAAGTTCTTTCAGTGATGCTTTATTAAGGAGCCTGAAAATTGAACTCTGATGGTCGATTGCTGGTTATCCATGCGTATCTCGGGCGAAATCGTTGAGAAGTGCTGGCTGCTCAATAGGGAACTTGATTCAATCTCTGAGCCTCTCTAGATCACTGGGGGTGTATATGCCGCTTGTTGCCAGGTTTGACGGTTCTGCGTATTGCCAGGTGATTTTCATCATTGGCTTTCATGCTTTTGGGGTCTTTACTTCTGTTAAAGTATCCAATACTTGGTACCATCTGCTGTTTGAGGAAATATGTGGTCGCATGGAATCCTCGTTCCGTACTTCTTGAGTACTCGTGTTTTCGGTTTTAGAAACATGGTAGTACCGTTGGTTTTTATCGGTTATCCTGCATAACAGTTTTTTTCTTTCACTAAAGTCACTTTAACGGGTATACATTCGATAGTTCGAATGGCCTCTCCAGTAATGGTAGCCATGTAGCCGGGTCCTTTCATGATGGTGTAAGCGAACTGGTCAGGGGATCTGTCAGCTATGGTGAGTGCATTTTCTAATGGCATGCGCTCTACTCTACAGCACTGCTCTCTGATGTCGCGATACAATGATTTTACTTGTGCTCTAACATGTCTTTCAGTGTAGACAAATTTTGAGTTCATATACGTGAAAAGGTCCAAATTTTAAGGGTTTCCGGACCCCTTTATCGAAGGGGTTTGTACTTTTTGTGTCTTAAAGACGAGAAGCTTCAGGTGTTTGGTCCAAATCACGCTGTAGCCGCATGTTTGGTCCAAGTTTTTCTTTGCCAAGGCGAATCTTGTATCTTCTGATTCAAAAGAGTAAATAATTTCTCCTTGCGGGTCAGCAGGATCTTCGGTACGATCGGCTAAGCCTTCAAAGAAAACTTCATACATCTCAAAGTTACAGTTAGTTTGAGGGGGTACATTCCAATAAGTGCTGCTTCCATCTTGGTCTGTATATTGACCCATACTGAATGAGCAGCGTATGCCGGAATTCAGTGTAATTTTGTCTTCCAGCAGATGGACTCTAGCATTATACTCTTGGACCTTCACTTGGAGTGTACCTTGTGCTGTAACATCACTCCAAGAGCCATATTGATCCACATAGTAGGCTCCTTTGCAACCCCCGTCAGACGTGAGCGAGCCGGTGAAGGTAGCTGCAGTGCTGGTGGTTTTTTTAACCCCAACTCCCTGCACAACTAACAGATCTTTCCTGCATTATCCTGAGTTATATATTCTCATGCAATTCTCTCGATCCATTTCTTCAATAAAGTTTGTGTCTCTATTGTGTACTGTAGAACTGTGAGAGTGAATGCCGCAATGGCGAATATGGCGTTGAATTACTACCTTGCACTGTACGACGTGTGTTTGTACATAATAGTTCATTTGTAGCAGTTGTATGTAGCGCTTCGCTGACTTGACGGTATCATTCGGGATATCGCAAGGGTCTACCTCTAGCAGTTGTAGAGTAGTTACGTTCACGGTTTACACGCCACAGTCATATCCAACTAATTCTAGGGCTACTGGAGCCATGAGGAATATAAAAACGCAAAGTAGCTTCATCATTTCTTCTCGAGTTATAATCAACGAAGACCATGGTTACGTATTATCGAGATTTGTAAGGCTGATTGAGAGACAAAGAGAGAAAGGGGATAAGATAGGTTGGAAATTAAAAGGTAAACCCTGCCATATTCACAAACCCACTCATTTGGAGCTCTCGCTATCAGATTCATGGTATTTATTACTCTTAAAATTTATTTTTGACTGCCGTAATCTATTCGTATGCACTATTCTATGTTCATTACCTATAAAGATTCTTACATTTTGTTTACTTAATACTTCTAAAACCTCATGGGGTCCTAAAAAATGATCTCCAAATTTACCCTTTTTGACCCCCTTTAATAAAAAGATGTAATCGTTTACCTTGAACGTTTTTTCATTTATATTCCTATCGTAATACTCTTTAGATTTAAGTATGGAGTTTACTTAATTTGCGTATACTACTTTTTTTATATTGGTAAGCTTAGTTACTAAGTTTACAATATAGTCATTATATGTAGGTAGGCGGTCACCTTCCCTCAGTGGCGTGGACGATGGTAGTCTAGCTAATCTTCCAAATACAACTTCGTAAGAAGTGTGCTTGGTGTTTTTTTGTATACAAGTATTGTAATTAAGGATGGCTAATTCCACCCATTGGTCCCAATCGTCATAGCTGTCAGCATATTGCTTGAGAAATTCGCCGAGCGCGTGATGCGACCTTTCTAGCGATCCTTTGGACTGCGGGTGAAAAGCTGTGGTTTTGACCTTTTTAATTTTGAAACGTTTGGCGACAATTTGCATCAAATAACTTAAGGAATTTCTTCCCTGATCTGCGAGAATAACCTTAGACGCTCCAAAAGTGCAGATGAAGTGTTTCACAAATGCATCGGCAATTGTAGCCGAAGTGGCATTTTCCAATGGCACTGCTAGGCAAAACTTCGAAAGTTGATCCTGCATCGTTAGTATATACTCATTTCCGTCTTTGGTTTTGGGTAGTCGGCCAACAATGTCTTGGGCTACTTTATCAAACACGTATCCAGGTGTGTCGGTTATGAGCATAGGTTGTTTAGTTTTTACTCGTACTAATTTTTTTAGTTGACACTCTAAACATTGCTGGATGCGTCTTTGGATGTTGTCTTTTATTCTTTCCCAGTAATACTCTTGCCGTATACGTCCGAGTGTTTTGGACGAACCTCGGTGGCCTCTGATAGGGGTTTGTGTGCTTCATAAAATATTCGATCCCTATCGTTGTTGTCTGCATATGCTAAAGTATTTTTACAAATTGTAAATTTGACGTCGCTATCCGAGAACTTATCTTTTAATAAGTTGACCACTACCGACCAGTCCAAGTTGCATAAGGTTTGGCTTTTGACTATACTGACTGTGCTTATATGTTTTTCAGCCAATTTGGTCTTAAGTTTTTCAGACAGAGTTTTTAGTCTATTTTGAATTATCAACTGAGACTCTTTTTTCTCTTTCATGAGGCAGAGCGTGATCTGATATCTATTGTTAGTCAATTTTTTCATGGTGATGCTTCCTAACTCTGTGGGACAAAGTGCGACTATGTTGTTGACTTTGATGAGCCTGCAAGCGCCTTCATCGAGAGGTTGGCCGGATGTGTCCAAAAAGTACATTACATTATCATATCTATACTCTAAAAGTTCTTTTGTTTCTACGAAACGGCCTTGTTGAGGGCTAACGTTCGGTTCCTGATCCAAATCGGGGCTCCCATTTTTCGAAGATGTTTCGTCCCTAAGGTATGAGTGATCGTTAGCTTCATCTTCTGACTAGACGTCGTCACTACATGAAGAATCGCTCAAATCAGGTTTCAGAAGGGTTGGGACCTTTTTGGGACGCCCTCGTTTTTTCTTCACCTTTCCTTGCTCTAATTTTTGTTGATCTGAGGCTTTTACTTGTTCAATATTGGGTTTTTCTGGTTTGCGATTTTTCTAAGGGCTTGGCTGCAGATTTCATTCTTATTGGGTGGTATTGCTGACTTATAGTCTCGTTGTGCCACTTGTCGTTTAGTCACAACGTTAACTTAAGCAGGTGGCGCTGAGTTCCTTGATAATGCGTCAGCGAGTGCATTCAGCAGACCAGGCTGGTAGATTATTTCGTAGTCATATTCCAAAAGCTTAAACCTCCATTTCTGCACTCGTGTATTAAGATCTGCAGTTTAGAACTCAGAATTGATGGAATGTTATTATTGTGAATTTGCAGCAGTATACATAGGGGCGAAAAATCTGTACTGAATATAATACTGCCAGAGCTTTTTTCTCTTAGGTGTCGTACTGGAGCTCCAGGCCTCGTAAAACACGCAAGGTATAGGTGATTGGTCGGTCGCTGCCGAGTTTTCCTTGAGAAAGGATACCGCCTATAGCGTAACCGGAGGCGTCGCATGTACTGATCTAAGTCTGAAAATTGCAAAAGGGGGGCTGTACACAAAGCTTCCTTGAGTGCTTGGAAAGTATTCTCTTCTTCACTATTCCAGTGAAAGTTTTCGTTGCCTTAAAGGAGCTTCCTCAGTGGCTTGGCTTTCCTCACGAAATTTTGAATAAAGCGTCTGTAGTATCCTGCAAATCCTAAAAATTGTCTTACATTTTTAAGATTTTTGGGTGGAGGGTATAATTTTACTGATTCTAATTTTATGGGGTCCGGGTTTAATCCTTTTTCACTTAGTATTTGGCCTAAGTATACTACTTCTTTTTGCATTAATTTGCATTTGCTGGGTTCTAATTTCCAGTTGACTTCGAGTAGTCTTTCCATTACTAGGTTAAAGAGCCGTTCGTGGTCTTCGAGAGTTTTTGCGTAAATGTCTATGTCGTCCATATAAACGAATACACCCTTGCCAATTAATCTGTCAAGGGTTCTTGTCATAGTGGCTTAGTATTCCACTGCTGCGTTTCGTAGGCCAAACGGCATTCAGACGAACTCGTAATGTCCGTTGGGGGTCGAGAACGCGGTTTTGTGGGCATCTTCGGGGTGCAGCAGGATTTGATGAAAGCCTGACTTACAATCGATTACCGTGTAACATTTGGAGTCCCCAACTTGGTCGAATATTTCTGTTTTTTGGGGAGGGGAAAATTCATAGGTATAGTTTTCCTATTAAGTGGCCTAAAATCGAAAACTACTCTCCATTTAGGGGTGCTATCAGTGCTCTTTTTGGGTACGATCCATAGGGCTTTGCTATAACCCGATCGAGATCGTCTCACTGTGCCGTTTTTTAGTAATTCTTGTACTTGACGCTCTATTTCTGTTTTTAATGCGTGAGGTAGCATGTATTGCTTAGTAACTACCGGTATGTCATCAACCGTAGGTACGCAGTGTGTTGCAATGTTGGTAGCTGTAAGTGTATCTCCTTCAAGGTGAAAATTTCTGTGGTGCTGCTCTATTAATCTTCTAGCTTGGGCCATCTCATCAGCTTCGAGCGATTTTACATCTATTAGCATTTCTAGTTGTTCACACTGAGAATGATAATTATTTACGTTACTGTTGGTATTTTGGTTATCACTGGCGTTAAAAGTGGTTTCTTGAGAAAGGTATATATTTGTTTCGCTGTCGTTCATATTTGGGATACCTAATTCGTCAAATAGATCATTAGTTGACTTGAGGAATGTTTCTCTTTCCCTAAAGCTGCAAAATTCATCATTTAAGGTTTCGCAATCGAGAGAGTCGTCATTTTCCTCACCATCAGAGGTCGTATCATTCAGAATTGTTTCTCTGCCAATGGGTAGTTGAAATTTTTCGTATCTTATACTAAGAAGGACTTTATCGCCCTGTAAAGTCAACATCTTATTAGTTAAATAAATCTTAACCTTAATGCGGGTAAAGAACTGAGCTCCTAGGACTCCTTCGAAGGGTAGTTTTGAGTCGTTTGGTATAACCTGGAATGTAGTTTCTACTGCTCCAAAGTCGATGACGGTACTTTCGAGTGTTAATTAGTTTCAAACCCACTCATCATTCTCTTGTCGTTCACATTAATTTGATATGCTTTAAGGGCTTGACTGTCTTCAATTATACTGACTTCTGAACCGGTATCTATCAAAAGCTGTCTGGTTGGTTTGCGTACACTAAAATATAAAAAACTCTCGAATAACTTATTAATGTTAGAGCAGTAAGTCTTACGTGGGCTTATATCTAGATTTTGTTTAAATTTTGTGACACGACCAGGGAGTTTCAATAATTGGTGCTCGAAGCTCATTTTGCACTTTGTGTCTAAAAAGAAGCGTATTCTTAGTATGCCATCCTAAGGTATATTAAACGGCTCTTCTATGACACGAAAGGAAACCGCGAAGTCGAGCACCTTTTGTGTTATTGTTCCAGTAGACGAGGTTGTGTCACCACCTATGCCGTGAAATTTCATTATTTCATTTGTGTTGATGCAGACATTAGTGGGGACGTTCTTCCGTTTTATTAAATTTTCGTGGGAGCCCAAATCAATCATTAGATTTATGGGCTGGGTGCCTGCTATAAAATCTAAATAGGGCACATACTTTGGTTTAGGGTTTAGCTTGAGAGCATTAATTCCTGCAGAATTTAGTTCGTATCCACCGAGTGCGTTACTGCTTCGAGAGTTCTCAGAGCAGCACTCATTACTTGGGCTCCGGTGGGGTTTCCCTGTTTCATACGTTTATTATATTCGCGCTTCCTACATTCTAGTATCGTATGTCCATGGTTGGAACAGTAGGTGCACGTTTTACAATCTGCAGCAACATGTCCTATGTTGCGGCATTGCGTGCAACGTGGTTGGGCGTTAGATGGCGGCTGGCGCCGTCTGCAGTTGAGAGCAATATGTCTGACTAAGTTGCATATTTGGCAGACTACTTTATTTATAAGGCAGTTATTCGTCGTATGGTCTTGTCGTTTATAAATAGAGCAAGCTATTGCACTTTCATTCATTTTTGTGCATCTCAAGGTGACGTGACCCATGGTGTTACAAAACTGGCACGTTACTGGTAGGGTACCAGCTCCTCCCATATTTATCTGCCCTAAGTATCTGTAACACTTGATGGCTATGTGGCCCCGTTTTTCTCATATCTGACAACTAATAGGGTTTTTTTTGGCCATCACTCGAAAGGGGTGGTATTACTATGGACTGTTGTGGCGGGTGGTTTGCATTGGTCGGCGGTGTGGCTTTTCTACTTACATAACTGGCAAGTGGTTTGAGACTCACAGTCAGCATCTATGTGATTATAAAATAGATAATATCAGCAGTGTAAGGCATAGCACCATTTCTCTGGTTGTGGCGTTACCTTTACTTGGCCACTAAGTGCTTGCCTTGTTTGTAGCGCTTTTTCGACCGTAATGGCTCTTTTAATTATATCGTTCAAGCTTTCTGAATCTATAGTGCTTAATTTAACTTCAATTTCTGAGTTGAGTCCATTCTTAAAGCACTCTATTGCTCCCAACTGTAAGGACGTGATGTAAGTGGCTGGGACTACTCCCTCGTCTTTTAACCTCTTTACCTCTAGTATTTGTTGCTGTAAATCGCATATTCTACTGGCGTAGTTAAGCACTGTTTCTTCTAGTTTTTGAAATTCATTACCCCTTTTACCGAGAAGTTGATGTATCGTTTAAGTGGGGGCGTATATAGCCTCTTGATGTGATTTTTTAGTTCTTCAATGCTTTCACAGGTTACTCTACGTATGGCCATTCGGGATTCTCCTATTAGTTTACACCTAATTAGTTTAGTGAGATTGGCCTCGTCAGCTGCGTTTACCCTGTTCTTAGCTTTGTCACAACTTTCCAAAAACATACTTAAGGATGTATTACTACCACTAAACTCTGGGACTACCTTGAGGGCATCTTTTAAAGCGATTGCTTGCGCCATGATTACAGGTTTGTTCCTAAACGGGTGGTGCTGTGGTAGATTTTCCGTGTCGTTCTGATTTAGGTCGTTAGCATCAGGAGTATCGGGTCTGGGTTGGGGTGGCTCGATTAGATTTTCTTGCTGACTTGTATCTTCTTGAGCAGTAGTAATGGGGTTTTCGGTACCAGCTGCAGCCGTACCTTCGTGTTCGTTGAGGTTATTAAGGGGTGCTTCGTTCTCCAAAAAACTCTCCGCAAAATGCTCTCCTGCGTTCTCAACACCGTCTTCTTAATTTTCCTCAGTTTTTGCTGGCGTTCGGGTAAGATTCCGTCGTGACGAGACAGGCTTGAGTCATTCTAATTGGGCGCGAGGAGTACTTGGGTTTTGCGAGGTGGCGTGCCTTTCAACTTCTTCTCGTAACTCGCTGTTACCTTGTGCCTGGTGGCGAGTAATGCGCCTATTGCTCATGAGATGGATACGTCGTATTATCTAATCGTGCACACTTAGAGTTGCAAACTGTGATGCTTATTCGTCTATATTAATCCTATTTTTATTGCAGAGGTGCTCGATGACTGTGTGCAAGGTAGCAACGTAACTTCGAAGGCTATGGACTTGGTCACACAGTGACACGACTGTCACCCAACGATCCTCGTCATACAGCTCTAAAGCGTTAAGTCTATCGTTGACCCTAGAGAACGTTACAATATGTTGACGTAGGGTAGCTAAATTATGCCATGTTTTGGCTTTAACTTGCTCTATGTGTATTTCTACCTTGTGGATGTCATCCACTTCAAGCATGGTTACACTTGGCGCATTACTGCTTGTTCTACCGATGCAGTTTCAGAGCTTTAACACGTTCTCTGACTACTAGGGTAGAAATCTGTTCTTCGACACCAAAAACATAGCATTTATCTAACTGTTTCTCATATTCTTGCCAAGTCTGTGAAAAGGGCTTGAACAATATGACTTCTGGTACGTCGAGTATACCTTGATCGATTTGTTCCAACTTAAGATGATACCCATGGAATTTTACGAACGTAAGTGGGCTGGGGAATAGTTGGTGTAACTCTAAACTGTATTCTGCTGCTCTCAACTTTCTTCCAAAAACTTTGGGAATGGCGTCGAAGGTTACTGGTGTAATGCAGCCACAATCAAGTTCGAAGTATCGTATCATTTGGCCTTCATAATCAATAAATTTCATTGTCTTATTGAATTCCCTTTGCCAGAAGTATACTTTGGTATAGTTACCTTGTATTTCTAATGCTCTTGAAATTCGACCAGCAGACGCGAAGGGTAAATTTAGCACGACTTTTTCAAATTCATTAAATTTTGGGGGGGCCCTTTTTGGCATGGCGTGGGTTGTAAAAAAAAATATACTCTTTAATTTTTATTCAAAAATGAAACAGTTTATTATTTGAAACGATGTTCTGGTTTATTTATTTATTATCACTATGGCTATCTTTCACTCTAATCTGACCTATAGGGGTCGCCGTGATCGCCGAGATTCCTTGGAGCGTCTATTAGTTGCCGTTCTCGTTAAAATAGTGCCTTTATTTCATTCCTCAAAGTTCTTAGGTGATTGTGAATATCTGCTCTTGATTCTCTAATTCGCCAAACGGAGACTGCCGTGCTTGCCGACAGTTGTATATGAATACCAAACTTCTATGGGACTGCTGCCTCTGATGGTGCAGCCGCTTGATCTGCTGCCACAGGTGGTGCCGGGGCTTCCGTCTGACTTCTCTCGTCCTTTTGATTTTGGCGAACCCGACGGAGTTCCTGTTGACCTCCTTTTTTTGCGATTAAGTGTTTCAAGCTTCGTGTTTTCACTACGAAAATGAAGGCATTGCGTGCTCACATTTATTTTATTTTCTTTTATTTCAATATATATATATATATTGGACGTTCCACGTTGCCCAAGACTTAAGTTGTTCGTATGTGGTTAGGATATTCCTTTTGTGAGTTATCTAATTAAAAAAAAACAAAATAGTGAATCCGAAATGTAAAGATTAGATTTTGTTATTATTTATTTAATTTATTTATTTATTTTTACTTGAATTTTGATTCTCAAATTTTAAACTTTATTGCAAGTGCGGTTTAGGTGAAAATACTTGTACTCCCACGCTCAAAGTTAATTAGTTATTTAAATTTATTAAATTTTTGTTTGTCCGTAAGTTCATTATATTTAATTATTTTTGGTTGACGGATGGGTGCAGAATCGAAGAGGGCCTTGATGTGCCCTGATTTCCGTGACCGACGCCGACGTGCCTCAGGCAGTTGCCGGCACGTATACCATTTTCCTGGGGTGACGGGGAGTTCTAGTACGGCTCGTGTCTGTGGGGGTGAAGGCTCTCCCTCAAGTTCCTTTCAAGTATCCAACAATGCAGCCCTTTTCTTCCCTAAGGCCCTTAACTCTCGCCTGACATTTGCTAATTTCCCAGTTATAGCGGGTTGCTCTGGTTTGAACGAAGCTGTAGTCGATGCAGTTAGAGCGATGTTCGTTGATTTTACTGCTACGTGGGTAGGTAGCAGTATGTTACTAACAATCCGGGGCTTGTTTGGTGGCTTCTCGGTCTCCTTTAGAGCTAGTTTGACTCTGCGGTAGGTTGGAGGTACGTGTTCTGGTGCCGTGTGCAAGTTAAAATTCCTTCCCTATGGTGGCAAGTGATCTTCTATCTACTTGCGAAGGTAGTTCAGGTAATCCTGCTTTGCCCTGCACTCTTTATTGACCGCGTATCGCCAAGCCTTACGGTAGTACTTTTCTAACTTCCTTCTGCTGGTTTCAGATGTGGCTTGAGAAATCCACTTGTGCGCGATCTCTCTTAGACTACCGAAGTACACTGGGGGCAAATAAGACAGGGATTTAAGATCTTATTTTTAGGCATTCGCACAGAGGAGAGTAAAATCCTTAGCTACTTCGTTTAATTCCTCAGAATAGAGGCAACGAGTTCCCTGAGGGCTAGGTTAAGTTGTTCTACCAAGGCTCTTTGGCAGCTGGTGAGCTCGTTGACAAGGGTAACCGCTTCGTCTCAGATGACTCTGATGGGGGGCTCTGGGTCGCCCGTGAGGTCTATAATCAGAGGTTCCTTGGTGACTACCACTGGCCTTTTCGTGGGTCGGAATGCCTGGATGGGCCGTTCAAGGGTGCTTAGATGGCTTAGCCTAATCCAAATAGCCCTTGCTTTTCGGCACTTTTGCACTTTTCCGGCTCAGTGCCCTGCCACTGAAGAGAAAACAAGTAAAATGAAAGGATGTATTCTTGGTTATAAGCTTGCTCAGGCAACTCCTAATAGAACAATGAACTGTAGGGGCTCTGTACAAGCGCCCCGACGCACGTATTTTGCCAGAATAGCCTGAATACGGTTTGCGTGCCGAGAATAAGAAGAAAGGTTAAAGTTGCTTAGACCCAGCAGCTATTTACTCAGTCAGCTCTTAACAAAATAATGCACTTCAGGGGCATTGTAAAGCGCTCTGGCGCACGTATTTTGCCCGAGTGCCTTAATACGGTTTGCGTGCCGAAAATAAAAAAAAAAAAGAAAAAAAAAATAAAGTAAGAACGTGAGAAAAGAAGGTACTATCCGATACCCGTGCGATACTACAAGACCAGTAATATCCCTCCGAAGCCTCCAAAAGTTCTATGTTATGTCGATGCAACGTACTATTCGAGCCCAAGCTTTCGCTTAATAGCTCGGGACTCACAGTGAGCGCGTAGGTGGGTTAAAGGGGTAGTTTAACTTAACGACGCGGTACTCGAAAAAGGGGTACGACTTCTTTCACGTGACAAAGACCGACTGCTGTGCAATATTCCGATGCACTTGCTTGCGGCTTGCTTTTACCAAGAGCAGCGTATATCTCGCTCGAGATCTAAAAACTGTTAGCACCGTCACGAGTAAGGGTATCGTACGTGAAAGACGCGTGTTAACTCGCGATCTGACTTAAAGACACTAATATCCAGGTGAGCGTTTGCTTTAAACCAATCAATTCTTCTTATTCTAATAGTATTACTACCGCAGAAAGCAACGATATACGCGTGCCTAATTTAATATTCCCGGTGACCGACGGGTGCCAATACTATGGCGAGAAATGGCATTCGCGCAAAACACTTGATTATTCCCAATGATCTACGGGTACTTATATTATAGCGAGTAATGGCTTTAGCGCAAAAAAAAAAACTTCATATTTTCCGGTGATCCACGGGTACCAATACTACGGCGAGTTATGGCATTCGTGCAAAAACACTTGATTTTTCCCGGTGATCCACAGTCACTAATATTGTAGCGAGTAATGGCGTTCGCAAAAAAAAAAACACTTTATATTTCCCGGTGATCCACGGGCACCAATACTATGGCGAGTTAGGGCATTCACGCAAAAACACTTTATATTTCCCGGTGATCCACGGGAACCAATACTATGACAAGTAATAGCATTCGCGCAAAAACACTTTATATTTCCCGGTGATCCACGGGTACCAATACTATAACGAGTAATGGCATTCGTGCAAAACACTTGATTTTTCCCAATGATCCACGGGTACTAATATTGTAGCGAGTAATGGCGTTTGCAAAAAAAAAACACTTTATATTTCCCGGTGATCCACGGACACCAATACTATGGCAAGTTATGGCATTCGCGCTAAAACACTTTATATTTCCCGGTAATCCACGGGTACCAATACTATGGCAAGTAATAGCATTCCCGCAAAAAGAGACACTTGATAGAAAGAAAGAATTTTTAGAAATCTGATAACTTGCCACTTACTTTTATTTAAGAGGGGAGACTTGGTACAGGCATTGAACCAGCGTAGACAAAAACCACGCTCAAAGAAGATCAAGTGGCAGTAGAGGCAGACTCTGGTTACCAGTTGATTGTTCGAGGGTGACAACGAAATTTGACTGTGTCCTCGCTTTATAGTAGACTAGGTTGTAGTAAAAGTAGACTCTTACTACTCAGTCTACTTCAAAGGGTATCGTTAAATGTTGCATGCTGAACTGAACTGATTTTCCTCTGGGCTTACGGGCCTTTTTATTGCGAGAAGCGGATCTCAATCACGCGCTGGCTTAAATAACGCAGGAAAACTTGCCGTGGAAAAATTTTGAAAAAAAGACGATATCCGAAAATCTAATTGGCTAGAACTGCTCTAGTTTAGCCATTCAGAAATTGGCACATCCAACATCCGGCTTGTTCTCCTCTATGCGTCAAGAAAAGAGAAGGTGATTTACTTACTCATGCCCTTCCTTTCCCTTTTACATCAAAAAATACAAGATTTTATCATAACTTAGTATTAATGTTAAGATGTGGTCTTAATCCGTATTAACAAATAGTAATCATTGTTCATTCATTGAATTGAACCCAATGCAAAAAGAGCGGTGAAAATCGTTTAATATTCAGGTTTGATTGAATAAATGTTCGGTACTTCATGGTATTAATAATAGTCTTAGTAGAAGTTAATTTTAGATATTAATAACTATAACAATTGCTAGATGCTCCCCTTTACACGTGAGCATTGATCGGACTAATAAATAATCATTAATGATTATTTAACAACAGCGGTTTCTCTGGTTAAATCACGTACATCTATAGAAACAGTAGTGGAGGGCTCGTCGCGAAATATTATATTGTTAACTAACTTAGATTTACCAATAGTTTCCCTTTATTGTTAGTTGTAAATGTATTTCAAAATATTAGTAGCATTTGGTCAACTACGATTTTCTCTGCTCGTCGTAGGAGAGGAAGTCGGCTCAGGGTGCCCTGGGGAATCGGAAATTCCGTTACCCGTGTTGGGGCAAGAGTTCGGATTATCTCTCGACATCTCTGTGTCAGGAAAAGGGGAAAGTGCCTTAACTTTCCCGTATTCCTTTACTTTTGAAACCATGACAGTTTTTAACAAGATTACAATTTAGGCTATTGCAGTATGTTAATGAAATTGTTAACGCGATGCAAAAGGGTTGTACAGTAAACTATGAGCCTGCGAACATGAATGGTAAGAATCGGATACTTCTTTGAAAGTCAACAAGATTGCTTTCGTAGGTTTATGTCATATTGTTGCTGGCTAATGCTGTGCAGGAGTAATGGTGTAGCGTGTACAGGTTGTATTAGGCATATGTAATAATCTTATCATTTGCTACTATTCTGGCGTAGCCTATGGGTCTTAACACTAAGTTATTATAGTTTTTAACATTAAACTCAATATATGTATACTAATATCTAATATTAAACCACAGTGCAGATGTTCCTCGTTAATCTTTTGCATCTTTTACTTCTTTTAAGTTACTTTATTTCATTCACGCTTTGAAAAGTATTTTGTTTCATTTCTTTTTCAGTCAGCATGGGCCAGCTTGCATGTATGTGAGGCATGCATGGTCGTAATACCTTAGCTACGAGTAATCTTGTAGGTGATTCACCTCTTTGCTGATGCACATTAGCTTTAGCGCTTGGTATTCTAAAATTGGCACGGAAAGTTTTAAAGCAAAAAAAAAAATTAGTGTGGATACACCGATGTTATACCTCTCTTTCTTTGAAGGTTGCCAGATCGTTTTATATAGTAGCTGGTTCCTGTGAACAAATTTATAAATTATTTGTGATAAAATTTGTGGATTCAGCATGAGTCTCTTAAGGCAGAGTTTTAGTTATATCAACAATCTTCTCCTGCGACTCAATCCATTCAAATTCAACAAAACTTCTAGTTACCTTTTCTTCAACATACTGTTCTCTTATAAAAACTAGTTATTGTAAGTTTCGAAGAAATACAATCTCTTGGCTGGCAAGACTCATAGCAATGTGTTCTACTTGATATGTGGATTAATCTACATACAACTGGTTGTGTACCCTCCAAGCAACAGTACTGCTTAATAGTACGATAACAAAACCCTTTGTTGTTAATTAACCTTTGCAATGTGGAAATCTTGTATCAGAGAATCTTTATAAGTCATCTAACTTTCGTTCAAACTTATTTTAAAATTTTTTTCTGTGAAAGTGGCTAAGTGTGCACTGAAGACATTTAGAGAGTGAGCTACTTAGAGTTTAACTGTGTTTGACAAGTATAGATCTTATCTCACTTACTCTATTTACGGTCTCCTCCTGATTGCCATTAACAAGCATAAACTGTTCATCTATTTGGACTTCTAACTGACTTTCTAGCTCATTATTTTCTCGCATTACATAAGCTTTGTATAGAAAAAGACAAACAGTTTCTTTTGCTATTATTGAAAAAAACGGTGGACCATTTTTCGTAAAATACTGGCATTGAATAAATCCAGTTACCATGGAAATTATTCATGGGACAAGGTAATGAACTTTGATTATCTACAGTCAATAAGTTTGTTTGGATGTTTAAATAACTGGAAAGCCTTTTTAGATTAGTGAAAAAAATAAAACTGACGATTTCTCGTTAAACAATAAAATAGAATAAAGTAGGTAGCAAAAATATCTCTGCAGGGTGAGAGAAGCTGTATTGAGGCTATGAGATTTGTTGGTTGTTTGAGAGTAAAAAGAATATTTTTTAATCGTAAAAAAAAAATCTCCTATATCTCGTTCAAAACTTTGTCAACTGTCAAGGAATATTCATAGGATTTATAGATTATCAAGGAATATTTAGAGATTTGCTTTATCGTCAAGCAATACTTGGAGGGTTTTTTGATCGTCGGTGAACACCCCGTGGTTTCCTCGATTGTAAAGAAATAACGAGAGAGTTGCTGTGTACATTGTACAGGCTTTTTTTTTATTCTTTGACTGTGCGAAAAGTTTTCTAAATTATAAAACAAATAGTTGATATTTTTTTGCTAAATACTGGCATGGAACAGTGCACGTTACCGTAAAAATCATTTGGGGAGAAAGGTGACCAACTTAGACTATCTAAGGTTTCTAAGTTTTATTATGATGTTCAAGTGTCAAGAAAGTATTTCTGGATTAATAAAATAAAATTTGTTGTTTATTTCTTATAAAATAACAAAATAAGTTAAGCAACTTAGCGAAAAATTCACTGTGAAACGAGAGAATCAATATTGGGTATGTATACTTTTAAACACACAAAAGAGATTTTTCCATTGTACAAATAAATACTATTACAACCCAAAATAAATCAATAAATTGGTCATTTGCGGAACAAGGGTAGTTTAATAAACTTTATTAGGTCAATAAGTTTCTTTATTGTTATAATGTTCAATAATAATTTTCTAAATACTTATGAAAAAAAATTTAGAATTATTTTTTTCATGCTAAGCTACTAAGACTATTTCTTAATTACCCTTAAGAAATAATCAGATACTCTCAATAGTCAAGGAATACTCAGAGTGCTTATCGATAATCTATTTGAAGAGTTTTCTGATGCTAGCCAATAATTAAGATGGTTTTCTGGTCATTGAGAAATTGTTAGAGTGCTTATGGATTTTTTACATATTTTTGGAGGATTTTTGATCTTAAAAAAGTACTTAGAGAGTTCTTTGGTCACCACGGAATAATCTTATGGTTTTTTAACCACCAAATGACACTTGAAGTGCTTAGCAATGTTACAAAATTATTAAGAACATTTTTTAACTGTCCTGAAATATCGTGAGGGCTTCTTAAATCGTCGAGAAATAGTCAAAGGGCTTATTAATGGTCTAAATACATTGACAGAGTTTCTTGATCGTTAAAGAATACTCGTAATACTTATCAATTGCTTGCAAATATTTGAAGAGTTCCTGAATCATCAAGAAATACTTTAATAGTCTTTCAATTGCTCAATATTCTGTAGCTAAAACCCTTTGCTGCTAGAATAATTTGTAAATAGAACGATTCAGCATAAAAAAAAAATTTATTATAAAAACACTGCTAATGTAACACTTGTCTCGTTTCGTCAAAGATTTTCCTGCGTATTTAATTTATTGAGCCCCTATTTACAGAGAGAAACTTTTTGTACAAATGTCCATGGAAGAAAAAAACGAGTCACCCTTTAAGCTATCTTATTACTATTAGAGAAATTAAGCAGATAATTATGATCACCTCACTCCACTAAAATGTTAATTTTTTTAATACATTTAAATATCTAACAGAAAATCGTATAATAGCCTCCTAATTAACTGTATGGGTACTAAAACTACATGTTAATCGAACACTCTATTAGAGATACGATTTGCTATAAAACAACAGTCGATTCTCCGAATAGCCAGTTACTCTGTTGAATTAACGATCCTCTATTGGAACGATTACTTGTAAAGGTTTAATGATAATTTTATTTTAAGTTAAAATAACATGATTTACCACTGCAACGAATTTAAATATAACAGTTTTCTGTTTAAAAATTTTATACTGGTAAAATATGCTAATAGAGCAAGTCAGCTTTAAAATAATACATCATAAAAATACTGGTTAGGAACCGTTTCGTCGGTTGTATGGTTTGCAAGTTAAACGATCAGCTAGTGACATAGTATGCTGATAAAACGATCCATCATTAAATTGATTCTCAACTAAACGAATTTCTACCAAAACTCAATCCTCAAAAAACGATTGAGTGTTAAAAAAATCTGGCAGTAGATTATCAAGTGCTTACACATCCTATTAAATTGTTTCTTTTAAGTCCCTTCAAACTGCTTATATGTGTCACACTTTAACTTTTTGTTTCAAGTCTAAATTTAACTATTAATAATTAGAAAGTCTGTCTATGAACTAAAAATAATTTTTAGAGGGCTTATAATTGTCTATGCAAGAAACCAAACTACTGACCCTTAAACTACCATAAAACTGTTTTAGGGTTTAAAAAGATAATTTGGTCCTTCCATAGAACTACAGATTCTGCAGTTAACACTTCTTTTGCACGGAAAATCATATGAGACCTTTTGAATAAATAGAAAAAATAGTTTAAGTCTCGAACACAAAAAAAAATAAGCGTGTTTGCACCGACATATTTTTTCCTGAGTTATAAAGTGGTCTGTAGCTGATGGCTACTTATCAAAACCTACCGTAGAAACGGGATCTCACTGCACTTTCTTGCGTCAAAACAGCTGCTGAGCAACAGATCGTGATCAAACCACGAGTTTTTTATTAAAGAAACATTATCAAAGTTAAAAATAGTTGTCTCCATACAATCTTACAGTAAAATGATCTGCTAGTAAACTTATTCCTGATAAAATCAATTGCTGATCATATAATCCACTAACTGAACGATTCATCAGCGAATCATTTGAACATAAAATAACCTGCTCATAAAAGATATATTTGTAACATAAGCAGGCCATATAAAAATTTACTTACAAAGATATATACTTTTAAAGTCATACGTCGTAAAAAGATTTGTTGTTGCAGCGATTTGTCTGCAAATGGGTTGCCACTAAAATAATTTACCTTTAAAACAATTCATCTAAAAACAATCTTTAGGCAAATTATTTAGTAGGAACCTCTCCTGCCAGTTTATCGATTTGCATTTTCATCAATGAACTGCTAATAAAAGATCTGTTAGTAAATCAATAAGCTAGAAATAAACTGTTAACAAAATAATAAGTGTAGAACATGGTCTAAAAGCAGATAATCCGCTAGTAAAATAATTTGCTGGTTACACGAACATCGTGCTGATGAAGCAATATTTTAACAAAACAGCTCGCTACAAAACAATTTTCTGTCGAAACTGTTAACCAAAGGAACGATTAACTATTAATAAGATTCATCGGTTAATTATCCTGACAGTCAATCAACTCTATAAAGCAATAATCTGCTAAAAATACGATTCATTGTTAAGATTGTTTGGTGAAGTAATAAGCATAATAAACCAATTAATTATGAAAATTAATAATTATTTAACAATCTGTCACTAGAACAATCTGCTCATCACACAATATACCATCACCAATGATATATCATCAAAAGACTGCATATAAAACGATCTGCTAGTCCAACTATAATCGGATAAAATGGCATGACAGTTAAACATTCTATCAATAAAATGACTTGATACTATATTATTTGTTGTCAAACCCTTTGCTGAGAAAAAAGGTTAGCTGTAGAAACAAAAAAGCTTGAAAAGGCATTTAGACAAGCTGTGGGACAAGGATACCATAACAAGGTAATAAAACATCATAACTATACATAATTATCAGGGTGTTTTAAAATTTTTATTTATGCAACTTCAAATAAACCATGATAAACATTTCATAAAAATATACATATCTTTAGTTCTTTCCATGTTGTCAGCCTCATTGGCACTACTTATATGATAGGAAAGGTTTAACATGGAGCAAGCTTGAACACTTGATAAAAGTAAGTGAAGGCAACGTTAAAACTTGTTGCATCTGTGCATGAATAGATATAGAGAATTCTATGTATCGTATTATTGTTTGTAAAAGCTTATTTCATTGATCTTCTAGGGCAGATAAAAAAACTTAGTTTAAGCGACGTTTCATCGACTGGTGTGTGAAACTCTTCAGGCTTTATTAACAATAATGAATTATTACAATGATAAATATAAACTACAGATACGTATATTAAAGAGCTGACACATTAATTACCTTAATTTAAGCCGTAAAAGACAATTTAGTTGACGTATCAAGCAAATGGCTCACACGCAAGTCAAACTGACAAAGGCCCCAACACCGCAATGTACCCGGCTTTTATAACAAACACACACACAAACATGGACAAGTTTCGCAATGCGATGACCCAAGCCACCAGTTCCCATATCACATAATCAGTATACAATTCTAAGAACGTACATAGTCTTTTAAAACGTACAGAATTAAAGAAACTTCGATAAGTACGACTTAAATTATATACATCTTCTTTTTCATTAATATTATGAATGTTGGAGGTAATGCGTAACATTTCAGAGATCAAACGTTTACGATAATTTGACTCTTTGTCTAATATTCCTATATTGTCCAACTCAAAAATATGATTATAAGAAATTTGGTGTAAAATAACGACCGATTCCCATTTGTAGTTGTTTTGGTGTTCTCGTTTTCTCTCTTTTAAAGCTCTCTTTGTCTCACCTGTATATTTTGCTGAACAGTCACTGCATGACATTTCACAAACGACATTAGTATTATCCAAAGTATCAGTAGTATCTTTTTCCAACTGTACAATATGATTCAATTTTTTGTTTATGCTCAAAATTACTTGTGTATTAAAATTTTTTAAAAAACGTTGTATCTTATTAAAATTATTTAGAAAAAAAGGTAAGCTCATAATGGTTATATTTAAAGGTAATTGCTCTGGAACTTACTCTGTTACATCATTATTGATCTTACAAAGTCTTTTCTTGTATGTTTATTAATAAAATGCTGAGGATAGCTATTCTTAAGCAGCATCTGTTTTACAATTTTTACGTTTTCATTATTAAATAAACTGTCAGAGAGTCTTATGGCGCTGTCTATTAAATTATAAATTATATTTTTTTTTTTGTTGCCCAGTATATTCAGATTAAAAATGTTAGAGTCTATTTATAGATGACTTTTTTTGGTACCAATTTGTGATAATTTTGTTGCATCACTTTATTAAAGTCACATCTAAGAAATAAATTTTGTTCTCTTTTTCAATCTCATATGTAAATTTTCAATTTTTGTTATAACTGTTAAAGACTTAAGTAACAAGGTTAATATGCTTTTCTTTAATACGAGTGATTGAATCATTAACGTATGAAGGAAGAGCGGCTGAACACGATGTTTATTTTTTAAGACATTCCAACATTTATTTACACAGTCTTCAAGAACTAAGTCCGCAAAAAAAGAGAAATTGGTGACCCCATAGGGGCACCAAATATCTGTCGATGATACTTTTCATTAAAGGTAAAATATGTATTTTTAAATAGAAACTTTGTTTGATGTATAGTATTAATAAGCGGAATTCTTGATGCACGACGAATATAATCTACACGTCTCTTAAGGCTTTCCAAAACCAAATCATACGATACATTAGTAAACAATGAAGTTACGTTTAGGGATACCAACACATAATCGTCTGGTATCTTATGAGATTTTATTTTGTGTATTAGATCTTGACTATTGTTGATATAGTATTTTGATTTTGGCATACATACTTTTACGTCGTGTATAAAATCTCATGCAGTGCTTGTTCAGCAATAAATACAGGTGAAACGAAGAGAGCTTTAAAAGAGAAACAACGAGAACACTAAAACAACTACAAAACGAAATCGGTAGTTACTTTACACCAAATTTCTAATAACCAGAATTTTGATTGGGACAATATAAAAATAGTAGATGAATAACCGAATTTGAGTAAACAATTAATTTCTACATTTATAGTATAAATAAGAAAGAAGATATTTATAATCTAAATTGCACTGATAAAGATTCTTTAATTATGTACTTTTTTGAAGACTTTGTACGTTCTTAAAAATGTATACTGATAATGTGATATGTGAACTGAGAGCTTGGGTCATCGCACTGCGAAACTTGTTTATGTTTGTGTGTGTATGTGTTTGTTATAAAAGTAGGGTATATTGCGGTGTTGGGGCTTTTGCCAGTGTAACTTGCGTGTGAGCCATTTGCGCGATACGTTAAATGAATTGTCTTTCATGGTTTAAATTAAGGTAATTTATTTGTCAGTTCTACATTATATGTGTCTGTTGTTTATATTAGTCATTGTAATAATTTATTACTGTTAATAAAGCCTGAAGGAGTCGACACACCGGTTGACGAAACGTTGGTTTAACTAAGTGTTTTAATTTGCCCCAGAAGATCAACGAAATAAACTTATACACATAATATGGAGGGCGAGAAAGACTTAACTATCAAAATAGACCTTTGATCGAAGACGAGTCAAGTGACTAATGGATTTTTTTCCACCATATCAGAGACATATTAATGTGAAGGTGCTTAATGCTTACAACCGTTGAAGGAATTGAAAATAAAGCTTGCACGGGCCTGTCCACGAAACGTTTTCCTGCTCCACTGTAAAAAACATGATATAACTTCAGCACACTTAAGATACGCTAGTAAGAGTTTTCTGAACTTATCATTTAAAAGCAGTTTGTGTGAAAAGTTGTCTTCCGATTTTGTTACATAAGTATGCGTGTGATTTCTAATATTCAAAATGAAAGATGTTTTGATTCATATAAACTATTTAAGGACAGCATTACATACACTATATCACGAAAAAACACAATAAATAATTATTAAAAGAGAATTACATTAATACTTCATGAGTGTCGACAAAAATGTTTTAAAATAAGAAATCATGTCAAATTTACGTTTAAAAATAAGTTTGCGTGTTTGTTCTAAGAAATAGAAGCCCAAAAGACAATATTTAAAAACAGGCAAAAAAAATTTATTTATTTAACAAAAACTTTCATACCTGAAGATGTTGCCCAAATAATATCACTTAGATCAGGTTTCAATAAGACAGCATCAATTTTGAAAAAGAAAGACATTATTATTATATTTAAAAATTTAGAATATGGTTTAAAAAACACGAAAATAAATGAAAGTTTAAGAGAAGCAGTACGAAAACTGTTTGTTTAATAGTTAACCTTATTATAAAAAATAAAACACATTAAAATTATAAATATTTAGTCTATAATAAAAAAAACAATTAAACAACACAATTTCATAAAATAGAATCAACATTTCATTTTTCTAAGATCTGACAAGGGTAATACCTCAGTATGCATGAAAAGACACGATTACATTGACAAGATGATGATGCTTCTGGCTGACACTGACACATACGAATAAATAAAGAATAATCCAACAAAAGTTTTACAAAAGAAGGTACGAAAACAATTGAAATATCTCACTGACAACAAATTTTTTAAATATAAGTTTCATAATAAACAAGTAACACAAATGGATACACAGTAAGCCAAAGCATATAGAATCCCGAAAATACATTGAAAAGATATTCCTCTTAGACCAATTATTTGATCAACTACTAGTCCAACTTACTTACTTTCAAATATATTATACAACTACTTAAAAGTATGTATGCCAAAATCAGAATTCCATATCAACAATAGTCAAGATCTTATACACAAAAAAAGATCTTTTAAAATACCAGACAATTATGTAGTGGTTTCTGTAGACTTTACTTTATTGTTCACTAATGTATCGTGTCATTTGGTTTTAAAAAGCCTTAAGAGACGTGTAGATTATATTCGTCGTGCATCCAGAATTCCGTTTATTAATACTATACATTAAACGAAGTTTCTATTTAAAAATACATATTTTACCTTTAATAAAAAGTATTATCAACAGACATTTGGTGCCCCGATGGGGTCACCAATTTCTCTTCTTTTGCGGACTTAGTTCTTGAAGACTGTGTAAATGAATGTTGGAATGTTTTAAAAAATAAACATAGTGTTCAGCCGCTCTTTCTTCATACGTTGACCATTCAATCACTCGTATTAAAGAAAAGCATATTGACCTTGTTACTTAAGTCTTTAATAGTTATAACAAAAATTGAAAATTTACATATGAGATTGAAAAAGAGAACAAAATTTATTTCTTAGATGTGACTTTAATAAAGCGATGCAACAAAATTATCACAAATTGGTACCAAAAAGAGTCATCTCTATAGACTCATAGAGACATAAATAGACTCTAACATTTTTAATCTGAATATACTGGGCAACAAAAAAAAAATATAATTTATAATTTAATAGACAGCGCCATAAGAATCTCTGACAGTTCATTTAATAATGGAAACGTGAAAATTGTAAAACAGATGCTGCTTAAGAATAGCTATCCTCAGCATTTTATTAATAAACATACAAGAAAAGACTTTGTAAGATCAATAATGATGTAACAGAGTAAGTTCCAGAGCAATTACCTTTAAATATAACCATTATGAGCTTACCTTTTTTTCTAAATAATTTTAATAAGATACAACGTTTTTCAAAAAATTTTAATACACAAGTAATTCCGAGCATAAACAAAAAATTGAATAATATTGTACAGTTGGGAAAATATACTACTGATACTTTGGATAATACTAATGTCGTATATGAAAACTCATGCAGTGACTGTTCCGCAAAATATACAGGTGAAACAAAGAGAGCTTTAAAAGAGAGAAAACTAGAACACCAAAACAAGTACAAACCGGAATCGGTAGGTACTTCATACCAAATTTTAATAACCATAATTTTGAGTGGGACAATTTAAAAATATTAGACAAAGAACTGAATTATGGTAAACGTTTGATCTCTGAAATACTACACATTACTTCCAACATTTATAATATAAATAATAAAGAAGATGGTTATAACTTAAGTCGCACTTATAAAAGTTTTTTTAATTCTGTACGTTTCAAAAGACTATGTACGTTCTTAAAATTGTATACTGATAATATGATATGTGAACTGAGGGCTTGGGTCATCGCATTGTGAAACTTGTCCATGTTTGTGTGTGTGTGTTTGTTATATAAGCGGGGCGGTGTTGGGGCCTTTGCCAGTTTGACTTGCGTGTGAGCCATCTGCTCGATACGTTAAATAAATAGTCTTTTACGGTTTAAATTAGGGTAATTTATTTGTCAGTTCTACTTTATATGTATCTGTTGTTTATAGTAGTCATCGTTATTATTTATTATTGTTAATAAAGCCTGAAGAGGTCGACACACCAGTCGATGTAACGTCGCTTAAAATAAGTGTTTTTATGTGCCCCAAAAGATCAACGAAATAAACATACATATATAATATGGAGGGCGAGAAAAACTCAGCTAGTATTATTGTTTATTTAAAAAAAAATTACTAAGAGATTAGTATACTCAAATAATCAATAAGAAATAGAGTATCTGTAAAATATTATACTAACTTAAAGAAAAGCTAGGCCCCATAAACGTTTATCAGTAAAGTTGAATGAATAGTTGAAGTCCTTACATATAGTTTTTTATAATCGAGACTCAACAGAAATACTTTTTTATCATCAATTTGACTAGAAACTAGTATTCAATTTGATCTCAGTGAGGTCCTGTAGGTCCTGCTTTTCTCTGAGCAATTATATAAGCCTAACAAAAAAGTCGCTTGCAATTGTTTATATTCAATTATAACTCTGGTTCCAGTTTAAAAAAAGGAGTAGTCAGTTTGTTTAAGCTGTATAGTGTTTTGTTACACAGATACACAGCTGAACTTAATGATAGATTTGACATGCTCTCCAGGAGTTAAGTATCACACAGAAGGGCCTAAGCTTTTTTTGGAACAGTTCGATTTTATCTTTTAGCTATGCCATTGTGTTTCGGTGTATAACGACTACCCAACTGCAGTCCAACTTTTAATGTTTTCAAAACTTTGAGCGTGTGTCCTCTGGTAAACTTTATCCTCTAACTTCATCTAAAATTGTATATTTTTTTGTTGTCTATAAAATTTCTTACGCTCTTTATAAATAACTCGAAGCAGTTGACTGTTTTAATCTTCTTTTTTTTTTCTCACGGTATATGCCATAGCAGCTCGTGACTTATTATCTATAAACACCGATGTAAATTCATACAATTCAAGATTGCTTGCTTAACTAACGGATTGTATTATATTCACATGTATAATTTGTAATGGTCTTATTTTTGTGTTCAAAACTCGTTTAAATGACAACTTTACAAACCTTCTGTTCCATAACTGAACTATTGAGTTTAGTATTTCGTAAATCTTTCATTGTTAAAATTTTTTTTGAAACTCGTTAAAATACTTTAATGACCTAATGTTATGTGCCGAAGCATTGCTTTATTTTTGTAATTAGGTAAATTAGGATTATTTAAAATGAATTATCAATATGTGTCTTTACAATAAAATTTCTTTGTATCATTTATTTTTTTATTTAGCAATATTTAAAAAATTCCGAGGATTTAGTGCTTAGCTCATTACACTCTTATTTAAAGTTGGCGTAAATCTTATTTTCTGTTTGCATTGGCTTTTCAATATTTTATCCTTTCGATTTGGTTTCTATTACAGTTTGTAACTTTCTATTACTTTTATTTTCTACTTTACCTGCAATTGTTTTTTTTATTACGTATTTGTGTCCTTCTGTTGCCATACTAGCAATAACTTTGTCTGACTTGAAGAAGTCTTAAAACCTATTATCAATCGTTTTGGCTATTGACTCGACAATTTAAATACTGGAACTTACATTAAATATAAATCAGACAGAAAATTTTTTTGGCACCAAGTCTAATATATCAATCTTCTTCTTTTATTAATAGATACTTTGACCGTTGTCAACAGATTTTCGCAAGGGAAATAAATTTTTCGCAGTGATCTAGAATACATTTTGTTATTTAGTTTCTGTTGTCTGTCATGAACTGTAGATCCACTGATTCCTCCTACTCTCTATGATCCTTATATCACCTCACGATTCTCATTTACAGAATTTATATTAAAGGGTGCATTTTTATTTATTGTTTTAAGAAATTTGTACAGTATTAGCCATGTGCTCTGTAGAACCTAAGTCAACTACAAATTTTCTTAAGCGCTGTTTTTGTTCTAAGTAGGTCGGTCTAGCTTTTTATTTGTAGAAAGAATCAATGACTCACTCTTATTGTTTGGCTGATTATACTGCTTCTCTCTAGTCAGCTTTTCTTAGTTTTAGTTATGAGGATTCCTACGACAAGTCCTACATTTACTACGACCTCAACCTGTGCCTCTTGCTTTTTCTCTACCCCTATCGCTACCTATCTTCGGTGTTACTGTTTTTGATAAGTTTCAGGAGTTTTGTCTAATTTTCTGTAACATTTCCTTTATAGTTCTTCCTCCTCAAATTATTATGTAATTTATTGGTATCATACTTTTCTATAGTAATTATTACAGCTAAGATTCTGAGTATAAGCAGTTGGAAGCAATTTGTTCCGCATACTTTTTGCACCGATAATACATGAGCAGATTACTAGTCCAGTAGTTTTATTAGTGACCTCTGTTGCTACACTTAAATCAGATCTGTCAACGACTTGACTTGCAAAAGCTGTTGGTGCTTTGGTCTAATAAAGGGTATTTTAAATTTTCCATCTTGATACCTTCTGTTGTAAAATATACGTTTTAAGTAGGTCCAAGGTCAAATCCTCACCCGGTAGGTTTTTTTTCTAAAACTAAACCTCTCTCATGCTTGGTGAATTAAAAACTTTGTCTTCAAAAAATGCATCTCTCCCTCCAATACCGTAAAGTGTCCCAGAACGCAAATGCTGCTGCTGTATAAAATTATTATTTTAGATTGTACAGTCTTCTTACAACTCTGGCTAATAATAGCATTTCTTTACTTTCCATTAGTGTTCTTACTTTACTAACTAATTTTCAAGGCTCTTGAATGTGTGATTTTTTCAGGTGATGAGTAAAATAAATTCTATTCATAATTATATCCCTAACTTATACTTTATCCTTTTATAACTTATATTTTATCCTTTTTTAATTTGTTTTTCTCTACCTATTTGTATTATATTACCTTTTAATGCATTGCATACAGGAGATCTATTATTATAAGTTTATAAAAAAAATAATCCATGAACAAATAAATGCCTAATTTTTCATTTAAATAATAATCCAGCTTAATGGCTACATTATAATTTGATACTTAAAGGTGTAATTTATTTTAAAAACAGAGTTCCTAATGATTTATTCTTTGCTTATGTTTCTTTAAAGATTTCACCAAGTATCTTTTTTTTATTTACGGTGTTAAATGTAAAATTTTTTTTTAACTACAACTTTTTTATCATGACATTTGTTTTGTTTCACCCCATTTTTAATTTCTATTGTTTTTTTGTCTTTTGCACATGTTAAGCCGATGCTCTGTCTCAAGACACCTTTCCTTTATTGTGGCAGTATTTTTAATTAACGTACAAACAGTTTCTAACTTTTTGCAATTCTTATAACTTTTTAATGTTATGTAAGTAATTTATAGTGTTGGTAGCGTATTATTATCAATTTTGTTTTTGTATATTTGTTCTGCTTGATAGTTCTGCGGCTAAATTTAATTAAAAACATTAATTTTTATTTAGTCCTACATTCTTCGTTTTAATTTTTCTCAGATCCTATTTTACTTTTTCATTTTTAATAATTTAAAATGTACTATCATCCTTTATTCTAATTAAATTCCAATCTAACTTGTCTATATATTCCTCCCTCACTCAAGGCACTCATCAGAACTAAGAAGTAACTGGTTATTGATCTGCGATCCGATCCGTCATTACTCCTTTTTCCAACATTTTTTCCTCGTTTTCCTCTTCAAGCGGTTAATTTTTTTCTCTACTTCTTTCTTCAGCCTCTGTTAACTCTAACTATTCCTTCCTTAATCTTTTCAAACACTGCTAAGTATCTTCCTATTTAAGTGGATACCAACTAAAAGAGTAGCACTTTATAAATTAAACTGCTATTTCCAGTGAATAAGAAATGAAATGCAGTTTTTTTACCAGGAAGTCTACGTAAATTTAAAATTTAAAATATTTGGGAATCTAAAAAATAAATGTGCTCAGTTTAATTTTTACGTTGTTCATATTTTGAATTAAAAGAAAATTTTCTATCATAAATATCTAATAATAGTCAATTAAATTTATACTTATACTTCATCACTTGAATGTATCAATTTTAATTAGTTTGATACATAAAACTCTACCAAAAGTTAATGCGTAATCAGAATCGAGACCGGGAGTAAATATTCTTAAAAGATACCCTACATCAGTGAGCCTTTAACTGTTACGTAGGTACATGGATTAAAGAGGAAACAATGATTGTCTTTTAACATGGCCAATGTCACCAGGCGTTGAATTTTTGAGATCACAAAGCCACTTAACGTGACTGTTGCAGCATAAAAGCAGTTTTTAACAGCCACTACTATTCTTACTTTATACATGCTGTTGCACACACACATATATACACGTACGCAGTGCTCACTCAAATATTGCAGACTATATTTGAGGCAGAAAAAATCATGCACACCTCTAAAATAAAGAATCAAATATTCCTTATGTTCTCGTTTTATAGAATACCTTGCTTCGCGTTTCATTCACCACCTTGGCTACCAGACGGTATCTACAATAGCTAATCCCTATCTGACCCTATCTCTCTCTTTCTCTCTCTTCTTACAATACGCCTAACCATGCTTCCACGGAAACGGGAAAAAGCTTGAAAAACACAATGGAAACTGACACACCAGAACACTGCTAAGACAGATTTTCTGGCTTCAAGAAGTACGAACGGATCTACAGCACTTAGCATACCATCAGTGTAGTGAGAGTGGGCCATGAAGAAGAGAAGCGTGTTTTTTGAAAAAACAAAGCTGACACACTTATACTTTGTTTTCTTATTAAATATTTGCTTTATGAACTTTTTAAAAGCTACTCAAGTGTTCAATACACTTTAATAAGCTAGCTTTGATCATACCCTTAAAGTACGGCTTAGTAAACTCAAATCTAAATCTAAGGTACTTTGAAATGACTTTAAACAATAAGCTAGTTCAGATAATGAAACGCGTAGTGGAACACAGACACGTTGACAGGCAGACAAAGAAGAAGTGATATAGTAGAGAAGAGACACAACCGTGCTACTCTTCTTTTATTTTTGCTCAATCTTCTTGGCTGTTGCAGATACCACTACTACTATAAGGCTTGGGTAGGGTGGGTAAACTAAGCTATCCTCAATAGACCAAGATTGCTTATGAACTGGGGATATCGTTTGTGTACTATTGATTTGAAGAACGTAAGTGGTAAACATGAATGAACGGTAAAATTAACTTGTTTTTTAACATACATTGTTTCTGAGAGCTTTCCGGCAGTTCAAAGATAATTTAATTTTTAAACTCTAACAATTGTGTTATTTAAACTTTTTTCCTAGATAATCTTATTATTAAAGCCATAGCCTCATATAAAACAGAAAGAACGCTGCCGCACCGAAACACATTATATGATGTTTCAAGTCTTATCGTAATAATATAATTAAGAGCTTAACGATAAAAAAAATAGATGGCAGATAATTAACACATAACTTAACTTTTTTTCTCACCGTATGTTGCAAGTAAAAGACGTGTGAGATCCTATGCCATGTACTTGATATTTATCAAAACACATAGTTTTGTTTCTAAATTATAAAAAGCAAAAGCTCAGCGATCTACAAACATTCAATGGTACTCCTGCTTCTGTGATCTACAAACATTCAATGGTACACCTGCTTCCGCAATCACGTAACACATACCTTACTTCCTTTGTAATAAACTACGGTCACAAAACTCGATCTACGGGTGCAACCTCCAACAATCTTGTATAGGGTTCATCATACAACATCATCAGTTCACAGTGGTACATCCAAGAATGGAAATAATGAACAATTTCAACATTTTTTACTGCGTATGTTCACAAAAAATATCGTACACACTTTTGACAGCAACTTGTTGTATAAGAGAAATTAAATACTTGTTTGGAACCCCGCTTAAAAAACTCACAGATACTGCAGGAAAAAAAATATTGTCATCTAGAATTAAGCTCGACTTTTAAATGTATGTCTTCAGGACTAGCTTAATTTTTTTAAATCATTGCTTAGAAAATTCGGAAAGGGAAAGTTGATCTTCTTGGAAATAGCATAAAAACTATGGATCATACGAAAAATTAATCAACATCAGAAATTTAACTCTTGAAAAGATCTAGAAAATGAAAAAAATTTATTTTAGTAGGTCATTTCGTTCGTCTGCAAAGCTTAAAAACCACTAAAACTAGCATATTTTTTAATTATTAAGGCAAATAACTCCTTGAGCCAAATACTTCTAAAATCAATAAAAGTTGGTTATCGTTGTGGCATTAATAAGTGCTTAAGATTTCAAATTAATACAGTTAATACTTATTATAAAGAGTCATTTGTTTATAACAAAAATGCTTTCGTAAGATCGCTGTCATTTTTTTTTTCATGTCACACTAACGACTAGAATTGAATTCTCTTCTTAAAGAGTAACTTTTTCAACTACAATTCTTATTTTATAAATTTTTGCAAATTGTATTGTTTAAAAACGAATTTCAAAAACAGGTACTGTTATGTATCTTAATTGAATCTAACGCCCGCCCTCTAACTTTGTATTAGACTCTCACGACGTAGTCAGTCATGCTCGAGCAGTTCAACAGGACAAGAGGTGCACTCACTGTAATCTATCAGTTTAGCTCACTGTAATAAAGTTTTATATTTCAATAGCTCAGATATTAATTGAGTCATCCCTTTATCCAACTTAAAAACGGAGTGTAAATACAAAAGTGGTGTCATAGGCTGGAATCAAATACGCCTGCTGAACCTAACCTCTTGAAGATATCGGCGTAGAATTTTCTCGAAATGGCTCTCTCGGAGGAGGCTATGCGAAATTTGACAGTGATCCTCACTTCAGCTATAAAAGAATCTCTGGTTTGTACAACGGGTTCAACTTAGTCTACGCAAAAAGACAAAGCCCTTCCTCCACGAGAAAAAGCACCACCATTTTCATGCAGGGAATATCAATCTTCAGAAGAAACAACTGTTTAGGAGTATCTTAAACGCTTTAAACACGGGCTCCAACTACGTGAAGTCCGAGCAAATTTATATGCCAATTACGCATTAGTCTTCATGGGAGTCGAATTGAATAATGCCCTGAAGTGTTTGATCACTCCCAAGACACATGATGAATTAACTTTTGTAGAAATAAAAAGACACTAATCGACCATTTTGATCTCAAGAAAAACAAATGTACAGAAAGTGTCAAGTTTTGGCAGATAAAACAGTTTAATGGTGAGACAGTGGCTAATTTCATCCTCCGTTTATGGCAGGGAGCAGCCCATTGCTATTATGAGACATTCTTAGATCGCATGCTTATTGAACAATTTTTACATGGGCTTAAAAATAGGAATATGTGTAATGAAATTATCACAAAAGAACCAGTTAGATTCAAAGCGGCATATGAAGTGGCACATGTACTTGAAGTGACACGCCAGACATCGGATGCCATAAAAAAGAAAGACCAATCAACAAGGATAGATTCAACTCATGCACTCATAACCACTCCATTTATAAGAAAGCAACAGAAACCACAGTTTAACCGTCACGCTGGCTCACGGGAAATAACGCCAACGACGCCCAATACTACTACTCCATGCAAGTCGAACCAAAACGAATCTCAGGAGTATCCTAAGCTAACGTGCCACGGGTGCAAAGGCCCGCACATGCGCCGCGAGTGCCCTTACCAGAAATTAAAGTGTCATAACTGTTAGAAAAAAGGACACTTAGCCCGCATTTGCAAGGCAAAGAAGATCACGATACACTCGAATGAAGACTATGAGGAGGAGGAGTATGCCCCATCAACAGAGCCTGTGGATATCGTCATGCATTTGAATAAGCTCAGCTATATAGACGCAGTAGCAAAGTGCAAAAAAAATGCTTGGTGTTGACATAAAAGGAACGCAAGTGCAGATGAAACTGGACTCCAGGGCACCAAAGGGTATCATTAGTAAGAAAACAATGCGTGCAATTAATAGAAAGGAAAGCAGATTAGTACCTACAGACAGACAATTTGTCAGCTACTCCCGTCATCCCGTTAAATGCATTGGCCGTCTACTAGTCAATGTAGGGTTTAATTCCACAACGCGTCAGCTGTTTGTTTACATCGTAAAAGAAGAGTACGATTCCCTTTTCGGAATTGAGTGGATCAGCCAATTCGTTAATGAAAATAAATGGAATGAGATTTTTCCACCGGAAATGGTTCATGGCTTCAAGGTATCTTCAGCGTCACTCTCTCCGGAATGGAGTGCCCAGCTTGACCAGTTGTTAAATAAGCACAATCAAACATTCAGTCAATCAGCTGGGACGCTAGTTGGACCTCCTGTGAAAATGCATCTGAGTCCAGAAGCTACGCTAATATTCGAAAAAGATCGTGAAATCCTACTAGCCCTACGAAACAAATATGCCTAAGAAATAGAAAAAAAACTAGCTTCTGAGCACTATACAAAAGTCGAGTATTCTGAATGGGCATCTACCACACACATTGTTGTCAAGAAAAATGGAAATATCCGTATTACCGGAAACTATAAGCTCACGTTAAATCCCTAATTAATTATTTACGAACATCCTATTTGACGACAAGAATACTTATTCAATAAAATCCGAGGAGCTAAGTATTTTTGTCATCTCGACGTCACAGATGCATATACTCATCTGCCGGTTGATGATGACTTTGGTCACGCCTTAACATTGAACATACCAACGCAGTGATTAGTTGGACCAAAACGTGCAGTTTACGGAGCAGCTAATATTCCGGCTATTTGGCAACGTCACATGGAAACAGTCTTAACAGATTTTTAAAATGTGCTGAATTTTTTTGATGACATCATTTTATTTGCAGAAACATTCGATAAGATGATTTTATTGCTAGATGCACTACTAATACGACTTCAGCAGCATAGGTTATGATTAATCGAGGAAACTGTGTCTTCGCAGCAACAGAGGTATAATTTTTAGGCCACAAGATCGACAAACATGGAATCCATAAATCTAACGGTCACATCAAGGCAATTCGTGACGCACACAAGCCATCGTCACAGGAAGAACTGCAATTGTTTTTGGGGAAAGCCACGTATTATAATTATTTTATCCCAGATTTGGCTACCAAAGTCCGCCCGTTAAGAGACATGCTCCTTGCTAAGTCTTTTACGTGAACACCTGCTGCGGATCAGGCTTATACACCTATAAAAAACATTCTAATCTCGCCACAAGTCCTAATGTCATACGATCCATCATTACCCATATTACTTGCCACGGATTCCAGCAAAACAGTACTAGGTGCAGTCCTGTCTCACCGACTTGCCAGTGGAGAGGAACGGCTGATTGCCTACGCAAGTCGCACGATGTCTACAATGGAATAACGGTACCCCCAGATTGACAAAGAAGCCCTCACCATCGTCTGGGCTGTGCAAAATTTTTTCATTATCTGTATGCACGACACTTCACACTCATAACGGATCACAAACCCTTAACACAAATTTTACACCCGCAGAAGTCTCTACCCGTACTCTGTATTAGTCGCATGGCCAACTACGCTGACTATCTCGCATACTTCTATTACGACGTCGTTTTTAAAACAACAAAAGCAAAAATGAGCGCTAATTACTGTTCTTACCTATGCCTACCAATAATAGCAGATACAGTATGCAAAATTTTTCAAGGAGGAGAAAAGACTGAGGATGGAGACAACTTCGACCAATTCATTTTGTCACAGGTTAAACAACTCCCTATTCAAGCCGAACGCATCGCTGAAGAAACCAGGTTGGATCTAGAGTTAAATAAAATTGTTCAACTTCTTAAGACTGGAAAAAATTTGGGAAATGAAGGCTACAAAGCTCCAGAAGTAAACTATAGCCTTGCTGCAAGGTGCCTGATTTTCGAGCACCGAGTTGTGATTCCTACATTCCTAAGGAGAGCCATTCTACTGGATCTACACACAGCCCATATCGGAATAGTTAAGATAAAAGGCGTGGCTTGATTATTTTTTAACTAGCCTGGTATCGACGATGATAGTGAGGTGCTAGCAAAGTCTTGTATCACCTTTTTTACTCCACAGGATTCAGCTAATCATAGGCAGTGAAGGGGTAGGGGTAGTCCTCCCCACTTCCTCATAAGTAAGCAGCGGCAAAGGGACCTGTTTGGAAACTCTCACGAGGTCCCCTCTTTCACGTAAGTGAACGGCGGCACAGCGTCCCATTCGGAAACTCTCACCAGGTGATGAAGATTTGTAGTGACGGGCCACTGTGTCGCAATAACTACTACTATAAATTGTATATACATTGTAAATGCGAATCTTAACTTTATAATTCACATTATTCCTAAAATAAACTATTTCCGGATTTTTTAAGCTTACTAAATCGTTAAATAAGACGTTACTTAGTTAATTAAAAATTTTTTTTTTATTAAATGAAACAATTCCAATTCTTTGCAATATTCCAAGATTCAAAATTATAAAAATATAGCTCTAACTTTGACGAATAAATTGAATATCAAAAAAACTTAAATAAACAACATATGATAAAGACTTTTCCAAGGACGTGAGATCAAAAACAGACAAATAAGATACGCTACTTCTGTGTGGCATAGGATGTAAGCTCAAACAGTATACCTACGCCAGCTACGCGTACACTATTCCATACATATCGCTCGGTACACCTCATACTACAACGCCAAGTCAACGACTTAAAGAAAAACTATACTGTAAGTAAAAGCAAATAAGGTTTGGGCCGACGGCTGGTTCCTGACGAACAAAAATTAAACTTATTCGTTTGTAACACTGGGACGGTTAAATTTAAGTACTGACGCTTTATCGCGTAACTCTGCAGATTCTTATAAAATGAATACTGTAAAAGATGACATAGATTGTAAAGTAAGGCTTAAAAAAGTTTTAAAAAATTTAATATTTAGCAGTAATGGAAGCAAAAGTTGTTCTAGCAGTTTGAGCTCTGACAGCGAGTCTAGTAATTATAAAACATTAAAGTATCGTATGCTACCCTTAAAACCTATTTTAAACATCCCTTAAACAAAAAAAAATGGGTCATGGGACCCACGATAAAAGTGAAACTTCAAGTATCAAATAATGAAGTCATTTTATACGGAAAATTATATGAGAAGCAATCATATGTGTTATTGCTACGAGTTAAATAAATAAATTTCTTTCAATAACATTAAACAAGTAAAAAAAAATTTTGTATTTAAAATGGCTTAAAATCATGTTTTTATCAAACCGAATTGTACGATTCGATTGTTTTTTTCCCTTGAGTAAGCCCATGAGAATTGGTATTTTCGACTTATGTTGCTTCTCCTTCAAGATATGGTGTTTTTTTTAATTTTTTAAGGTAATGTCATAAAAACACTTAAATTTTTTCGCGCACATCTGCATTAATGTTTAAAGTATACTGCAATTTTTTCGTAATTTACAACTCAAATTTCATAAAGATAGACCACAAATACGAATCTGAGGATATGTAATCATAACAAATGACACCTCAATTTGTGCGTCTCAATATTTTATTTCCCCTTTAAGATACCCGTAAAAAAAACGGTATTTTTGGCCTATTTTGCTTCTCCGTCAAGATTTGACGATTTTTCTTATTTTATGAGGTTATATTGTTATAAAAACACTTTAAATTAATTTGTGGATATCTCTATTAATTTTCAAGGTATAATATAATTTTTTCGCAATTTGTAACTCATATGTCAGAAAAGTACAAATAAAATACGAATTTGAGGTTATTTAATAACAAATAATACCTTATTACACACACACACCCACACACACACACTTACACACACACACATATATATATATACGTAAAAATTTGAGCATGTAGTAGCAAGGGGAGCGAGGCAGAGAGAAAGGCCGTCCCACGTCCCACTCTACGCGTATATGCACTGCTCTGGTAGCAAGGGGGACGAGGCAGAGTGAGAGAGAGAGAGAGAGAGAGAGAGAGAGAGAGAGTGGCTGGAGTTGGAGTAGTAGGGATGCCTGTTAGTATAGCATGTGGTGGCAAGGGGGACGCGGAGAGAGAGAGAGAGAGAGTGGCTGGAGTGGTGGGAGCTCAGAAATTTCGTGTCGCTCGAAAAAATTCACAACGTGCCATAAGAAGTTTCACTTTAAAAATTGCTTTAACTAACTAAGAAGATAATGTAATTTTTTTTTAGTTTGATTGCATCTCTCTAAAATAAATTATTTTTTTATTAATTTTTCCAGTGTACACATCGATTTCTTATATTTCCAAGAAAGAAGAAATTCCGTACAAAAAATGCTGGCTGTTAGTGCATACTGGTATTAGTAGTAGTTATGATTTTCCCATCGATGACAGAGGATTTCTAAGTGATGACATTACGACCACTCTACAGAGTCGCACAGACATCTTTCTGTGCGCTTAAAAAACAAATCAGCCGTAAAAAATTGCATTATTTCGGGAGCCATAGGTCATAAAGCAACGTTATTTTTAATTTGAAGTATCTCTTAAGAATAATGACACTTGTTACAATTGAAACTTTCTAAAAGTAAGTGCAAAATATTTGTACAACAATTAATGTTTTTCAATGAACTCGAACATCGTTTTTCTCCATTTTATTTAATTTAACTATTACAGTTATCAAAACATCTCCTTTTTTTTCATGGTGTACATACCACTGCTACCTTGTCAATATTTAGTCGGTAAAATAGAAAACATGGTTTTTTTGGCAAAAGCTTAACGTAGGAAGCGAAGTAAATTCTTATACGTCGACGAAAGCCATATTTTTAAACGAGCAGTTTTTGTCAAACGAAACGAATAAAAAAAAACATGACGCAATTTGTGTTATTTCTCTTTTTTTTAAAAACAAGATGTTGCATCTGTTTCGGTAAGAACATGCAAGAAAGTGACTAAGTTAACTAATTCTTGATGTTTAAAACTATTTGATAAATGAACAGATGGTAGTGTAGACTTCCTACTAGGTTTAAGAAAAAAATTACTATTTTTTATGATTAAGTTGATGTCAAATGACCAACAAATCAATATTACAAGTATCTTCTATTCTTTATATTAAGAATAGTGAATAACTTCTATTTTAAAGTGAATATTCACTGTTTCAAAAAGTGATATGTATACAACTTGGAAATAATGAGTATTTACTCTATCAAATAGTAAGACCATGTTTACTTTTTAAACCAATAGTTATAAACTATATAATATACTTTATATTACCTTATTTAAAAGAGAAATGACTTACTTTCAAACCAATGAATCGTTTCACTATTTAAAATAGTGAAATTCATAACATCATGTAACTATAAAATAAATGAAAATAAAAATTATCAAAAGACAATAGCGTCGTTAAGGACGTTCGGTAGAGATAAAACCTGATAATAAATCTTTTCGTAATTTTAACTATACATTATTATTGTAATTACAATGAAGCTATTAAAATTTCAAGAGGTTCGTCTGTTTCGTTTCCGAGATATTGAATTTCAAACTTTAGTCATTTTAATACGGTGGCTTATAAGGAAACTTATAAAAACTCAGTTAACAAAAAATTGGCGTAATGAATGTCTCCAATTTTTTTATATTTCATAGATAATGTTATTAACTATATATATACAAAGTTTCGCAACGATCATTTGATTAGCTTATGAATAAGAATGATTATTTATTAGTCCGATCAATGCTCACGTGTACAGCGGAGCATCTAGCAATTGTTATAGTTGTTAATATCGAAAATTAACTTCTACTAAGACTATTATTAATACCATGAAGTACCGAATATTTATTCAATTAAACCTGAATATTAAGCGATTTTCACCGCTCTTTTTGCATTGTGTTCGATTGAATGGATAATCAATGGTGACTATTTGTTAATACATATTAATACTACATCTTAACATTAATATTAAGTTATGATGAAATCTTGTAACTTTTGATATAAAAGAGAAAGGAAGGGCACGAGTAAGTGAATCACCTTCCCTTCTCTTGACGCATTGAGGAGAACAAGCTGGATGTGAAATGTGCCAATTTCTGAGTTGTTAAACTAGAGCAGTTCTAGCCAATTAGATTTTCGGCTATTGTCTTTCCTTCAAAATTTTCCCCTGGCAAGTTTTCCTGCGTTTTTCGAGCCAGCGTGGGATTGAGGTCCGTTTCTCGCAATAAAAAGGCCCGTAAGCCCAGAGGAAAATCAGTTCAGTTCGGCACACAACATTTGACAAAACCCTTTGAAGTAGACTGAGTAGTAAGAGTCTACCTCTGCTACAACCTTGTCTACTACGAAGCGAGGACACAGTCGAATTTTTTTGTCACCCTCAAACGATCAACTGGTAACCAGATTCCGCCTCTACTGCCACTTGATCTTCTTTGAGCGCGGTTTCTGTCTACGCTGGTTTAACGCCTGTACCAAGTTTCCCCTTTTAAATAAAAGGAAGTGGCAAGTTATCAGATTTCTAAAGATTTTTTCTTTCTATCAAGTATTTCTTTTTGCACGAATGCCATTACTCGCCATAGTATTGGTACCCGTAGATCACCGGAAAATATAAAGTGTTTTTTTTGCGCGAACGCCATTACTCGCTATAGTATTAGAACCCATGGATCACCGAGAAAAATCAAGTGTTTTTTCGTGAACGCCATTTCTCGCCATAGTATTGGTACCCGTGGATCACCGGAAAATATAAAGTGTTTTTGCGCACAATGCCATTACTCGCCATAGTATTGGTACCCATGAATGACCGGGAAATATAAAGTATTTTTTTGCGTGAACGCCTTTACTCGCTATAATATTAGTACCCGTGGATCGCCAGGAAAAATCAAGTGTTTTTTCGCGAACGCCATTTCTCGCCATAGTATTGGTACCCGTGGATCACCGGGAAATATAAAGTGTTTTTTTTGTGAACGCTATTACTTGCTATAGTATTGGCACCTGTTGGTCACCGGGAATATTAAATTAGCCATGCACATACCATTGCTCTATGCGGTAGTAATACCATTAGAATAACAAGGACCCATTGGATTAAAGCAAATACTCACCACAATATTAGTGTGTTGAAGTCAGATCGTGAGTTAACACGCCTCTTCCACGTACGATACCCTTACTCATGAAGGTGCTGACAGTTTTTAGATCGCGAACGAGATATACGCTGCTCCTTGTAAAAGCGAGCCGCAAGCAAGTGCATCGCAATATTGCACAGCAGTCGGTCTTATTCGCGTGAAAGCAGTCGTAGCCCTTTTTCAAGTATCGCGTTGTTAAGTTCTCGCGTTCCACCTACGTGCCCAGTGTTAGTCCCGAGCTATTAAGCGAAAGCTTAGGCTTGAATAGTACATTTCGCCGACGTAACAGTTAATTAAGCTACTTAATAAAAGCGTGCATTTCAAACAAATGTAAGACTTAGTTCGGTGACTAAGCTGTGTGAGAGAAGCTTGAGCAAATTAGACTACTGTAATCTTGCCCTGTGTAAACTGTAAACTGGTAACTGTCAGTTTGGGTTTCAAAGTTAAAAGCAGCAGCCTCATTTTAATCATCACCACGAGTACTTCCGTGTCCAATTAGTATCATTATTGTTGTCAACCTTGTAAGGTCTTGCAACTGCATGCACTTAAGCAGCAGCTAATCAACGATCACAGAAGTGAGGTAAGTTAAGAAAAACTATGAATTGTATAAATATTTTAAGTAGGAATCTGAACTTAATAATTTATTTTATTTGTAAAATCAGCTACTTTCGGCTTTTCTGAATTTAATAAATCATCAGATAAGACATAACTTGGTTGTTGATTAAAATTTACTTCATTAATTTAAAATATTCTTATTTATGAATTGTATGAAATAGTCCAAGATTCAGAATTGTAACTTATAGACACACAACTCTTACTGTAATGAATGAGTTGAATACCAAGAAAATTTTAAATAGATAACGTACAACAAAAACTTAGCATTATGCATAGGATGTAAAGTTAAATAGTAGGTCAACGACAGCTTATGTATGACACACTAACCCTACTGCGCACATATACTTCAGTGAAATTTAACACCACAACGCTAAGTCAACAACTTAAAAGAAAGGTGTATTGTTAGTCAGAGCGAATAAAGCCTTTGAGTCGATGGTGACGGCTAGTTCCTGACACACAAAAATTAAATTCATTTGTTTATAGAACGAACCTACGAGTGACACCATTAACTTTCAGAAGCTTAGACGTAACAGACGCAATTATAAAATTCAGATATTTACAAATTTAATAAAATATCTATTCACATTAAACGATTTCACACAGCTAAACAGCTAAAGTATTAACATAATCTGATCGATAGGGAAAAACTTTGATTACTTCATAAGTATCCTTGATATAAAGCTGTGAACTTCAGTATTACGTGAACCATAGTAATTAGAGGAATTAATCATAATATTTAGTAATAAATATTTTCAATGGTAGTTAATTTCGAATGTGTCAAATAAATGTGCTTGTAACTTGCACACTGCTGTTAGGGTTTTTCTGTATGCTAAATCATTATACTTGTCTGATACATAACACATAAGGATGTTAAACAGCGTTTAAGTGCCAAATATGTTATCCAAAACATGTGCCATAAAGCAATTTATTCAAATGGTACCATAAGCTCGATAAAAAATACTGCTAATTCTTTAATAAAATAGTTCATAAAAATTATAAGAATGATGTATTATCAATTTTAGGACTATTGTATTCTTTGAAATAGTTTTTTTAACATCTGCATAAATTAGCTAAGCCTACAACAAAGTACTGCATGAATTACGAAGTAGCTTTGAGTATAAATTAAAAAGAACTAGTGAGGTATGGTATACCAAAGTTATTTTATGTTGAGTTTGTCTGCATCCAGCACTTATAATTATAAATAGTATTCAATTTGTTTTACTTATTTTAGATACTTATGAGATATCTGACGTCAACTCTGCCAGTGTAATACCCAAGTGACAAGACATTGACTTTTTAGCTCTCGATTACAACATTAAAACTAACTTATAAAATATTTTATAATACAATTAAAATGTATCATTTTTTTCAAATTCTGGTGTAACTATCGGTTTCTTCTAATTAAAAACTAAAAATATTGTAACTCGTAAGCATAACTAAGGATTTTTTTCTTGGTAGTAAAAATAAACAGAGCATTATTCTTACATTGGAATAGTTATTTTTTCTAGAAATTTTTTTGTCCTTAAGAGAAAAGCGACAACAAACAGTAGGTGCTACGTCATGTGTCTCTGGCTGTTCGTCACCACGTACTAATAGCTCAATCGGCGTAAGTGCGATACATCGCAAAGTTGTGTCACCTTAGAATGGTACTTGTAACAAAGTGTATTAAATAAGATTTGCTAAAGAAAGTCTAACTAAATCTTTTCATCAATTTCAGGAAAAAAAGATAAACAAATAAATCAATTAAAGATATTTAAAACGTAATACCTATATTTTTAAAGCGTTGATTTACTGGAAAATAAAAAAAAAACAGGATGGTTAATACGAATATGTGTGTATTAAAAAACATATGTATTCATCTCTCATATAAATATTTCACAAAAAAATCTACATTACACTTATAAATACCTAAATTACATCTTAAATCGAATGATTTAAAGAAATATCTGACTTATTCCTTAATCTTACTTCTATAATAAAATATTAAGCCTCTAAATAATTCCCATTTTTAGTACTAAAGTTATGCCTTCTAAAATATCATAACTCTACATAATATTAAAGGTGTTATAATATTTATATTTGTGTATCTTTAAAGAAACAATGTTGAAGGTTTCATAATAATACAGACAACTTTATCTCTTGCCATCTTGCCATGTTGTCAGCTTCATTGGCACCACACACACGTCAGGAAGAGTTTAACATAGAGCAAGCTTGAAGACTAGATGAGAAAGTAGGTAAAGGCAACGTGTAAGATTATTGCAGCTTTGCAGTAAGAGAAATAAGACAATTTAATTTTAAATAATGAAATTAAATATTTCGTATGATTATGAATTAAAAAAAAAGAATACATGATACCTACACTTATGATGTGTTTATTTCTTGAAAAATAAAAAAAAGGATGTTTACTATATGCATATAATTTGGTAACCATCCTTTTTTCACTACTTATGGTAGTGTATTCTCATTGCTTTAGCTTTTTCTTCCAGTATCTTTGAAAAAATTAAGTGAATTGTAGCTGACTGTATATTTTAAAGACTAAAATAGATCTTATGAATTAAAATAGTTGCAAGATACCTCAATTTACTTGGAATGGCTTTGCATTTTTTCAGCCTAAATTTTGAATTAAAGTAAGTTTGTTGTACATTTTAAGTGTGTTTAAAAAAAAACCTTTGACTTTCAGAATAATTTTTCGCCCTTGTATGTATAGCATCAGCAGAGGTAACTTCGTTGTTTAAAGTCAGCTGCAAACTTTATCTTTTTGCACTTCGTTTAAAGTTGCCATCCATCCTGTTACATGTGCCTTTTTTTTTTAAGGTGGGTACCTTGCAAAATTATAAGCAGCTAGCCTAGTCCCTGAATAAAATATATACGTGATGACGTTAAATTTTCATCCTTATGTACAAAATTTGTAATAGGTACAGCATCGCACAGTAGGATAAAATAGTCTTAATTTTTCAGAACGTTTGAATTGCTGACTTCTTTTTTTATATTACTGTCTGACATAGCTAAGTGTACAATAAAAACTGCAAAGTTACATGAAAAAGTTTCGTGATAATGGATTAATAGATGTTTCTTATTATTTTAGTTTGAAAGTGTAATAAATGTAGTATATAATAGTTTTTAGTAACGTTTTCTCATATGATTATACATATATTGTTTGATTTGTTGGAATTGTTCACTGAGTTGTCACTGAAATCCAGTTTTTTTTTGACAAAGCTGAGCAAAGGAAGGAGAACTGTGTGGGTACAAAAAAGCGAAAGGATTTTTCACAAATATTTTTCCTCAGGTTCTAATACGACTTGCTGTTTTATTAGCATGAAAAATATAATATGGATATATTACAGAACGACAACATCACCGAATTTATTAATATACTTGATGATGAGCAATCTGCAAAATAAGACATTATAAAAAACGGCATTAAAATGACAAAACAATTCTCATACTAATTAGGAGAGTGAAAAGTTATTGAATAAACTGTAATATGTATTATTCAAAAAGCTAAAATTCGAAAATAAATTAAGGCTCCAATCGTTACCACCCACAGAAGATGATGTAAGACAACATTTTCTTCAAACGTATTTGTAAATACAACTGTGGCACCAGCCCGCCATCAGTTATGACGGAACAGCTATTATTATCTTCCAATAATATTGAGCCATTTGCTGTCGGTATGAGGATGGCTTTTTGTAAACAAAAAGTTTTCTGTGTGTGTGACGATAGGTAAATGTTATAAAAGTAAGAGAATTTTTGCAATATTTCACTCTTAAAATGTTATTCTTTGTGCCATATTATTTTTATGATATTGTATCTATTACGAACCTTTCATGCAAAGACAACATTTAAACGTGATCAAGTCATAACTTTGTTAGAGGAGTAGGCTAGCTGTTACTACTTTTTTTCAGGTATCCTACATTAAAGAAGAAAATCATCAAAAACGGTTCCGTATTTTTTTAAATTATAGTATTTTCTTACAGCATGGCCAATCTAAAGCAGCTCATTAACTTCCAAGTACTCACCCACCTAAATCTGGCCTGTGCAGCAGAGAAGCTTCTCCAACCATAAGTGCATTTCTCTTCGCTTGCTTGCCTCAATACTCAAAGCTGCAAACTGCCATACTTCGTAAAGGATTTTTCAAAGGCTTTCTGATACAATGAGAATTTAAAATGATAATTGTGTTGTATAGATAAATCTGCAAAATACATATCGCTTTGAAGAGCTTGGACTATTTCTGCGGATTTCTACGTTATCTTCACAAAACTCTTTTTTTCTCATTTTTCAAATTGTGGCAAAACTTAAAAAAATTTCGAACCAAGTTCTTAAAAAAGCTGTGTATTACAAAGACTTAAAACTTGAACCCCTGAAAGGGCTCCCAGTACAATTTAATTACAAGTCCTGTAATTAAAGTCCTAAATGGCCAATTTCGAACAATTTTTTGTTTTTAAAAAGAAATTTTTTTATGCATAAAAATATCAACAAACCTGTTTTATGGATCTTTTTGACATTTTTTCACAAAGGTTCTATAAAAACTTAATTCTCAAATATATAATTCACTATTCTCCTTATTGATCTTATAATTGTTGCGTCAAAAAAGTAAGCGGAAAATTCTTTTTTATTAGTCAGGAACCAAGCCAAGAAAAAATATAAAGTTATGATTAAGCAAAACAAAAGAAAACCGTAACAAAAAAAAAAAACATCTTATGCGTTGCCTCTGCTCCTCTTTCTCTTCACACTGGCTCCACCTTTCTCTTTAACCTCTCTCTATCTTAGCCACAATACTACTGGACGGGATTATTATACATAAGCTCTTTCCCTCTGTTTCTCTTGCTAACAGTACAAGTACGTTACATTAGCTGTCACACACTCAACCACATACATATTTTACTCATAACGTATGTATATACATGCAAGGATAAGCTCCACTGCGTCAAGCCAGTAGGAAACATGGGTAAATACGAGTCACAGCATCAGCATAAATATACCACTCTGTTCTGACACAGTGCAGCCTATTCATTGTATATATATATATATATATATATATATATATATATATATATATATATATATACACAATATATGTACACGGTTATAATGATTGTTAGCTTCCGTAAAGCCACCTTTTTAAAACAAATCCGCAAAATGTTATGACAATCGCAATTGTTTGTGAGTAGAAACATTCTTTGCTTCAATTAACTTAAATTCATTTGATCACAGGATGTGCCAATTAAAAAATTATTAGGCGTTACGGCTTCTTATTCTCAAGGATCTTTTGGTACATAAGTCAGTGCTTACAAGTTCACTAAGTGCTTCTATTTTACATAAGTAAGTTTCCAGAACTTTCTTGGTCGCTGCTTGGTCTTTTAGTACAGTATGTACAGTATACAGTATAGTACTGAAAGAATCGGTTACTTCCATGCACCGTCTATGTGCGACGCAGTTTAAGGATTGAATTCTCAAATAATTTTATTTTCATTGATGGAACCCATTAGCTTATTCTCCTCTAATTTTCTCGTTACTTGTACTTTTTTTTGGTGATATCCTTGAATGTCGTACTGTTCTCGTTGTATATAAAGCTTCTAGTTCCTAAAACTACAAAAAAACATCTCAAAACTATGATAGTGGAATCAGTGCTAAAATTGTAAGCAAGTTCTATATGAATCAGACGTATTGTCATATAAGTCAATAACGCTTCGTATGGTTTCTCTTATTTTCTACTAATCTTTATTTGCATTGTTCCAAAACTATTCCACAAATACATACAGACATATGTGTATCTTGTAGTGGGACTCAACCCTCAGCCCGTTTTATGTATTTATACTACTCGAACAAAATGGATTAGCAGTAAGATAATTTAATACAAAATTATTCTACTTTTAAGTAATACCGTTTACAAATAAGCAATTGATCATTATATTCGATGTAATTCTCTGTCGCTGAGCTATGGCTTTTTTACTTAAACGTTAAATTAAATCTCTTACGACTTCCCTTTCTTTGAGTATAACCCCGGTTAGTTGGTGGTGGTAACAATCGGCTAAGAATATTATATGTACCGAGAAAACTCTAAGATTAGGAACCAACACACAAACAATGTTAGTGTTTGTATATCGGAGGGCAGGTTCTTTGCCCTGTGTAAAAGAGCGAAGTGGCTCAGATTGCCGATTATAGAAAATATTTAAAATACATATTATTAAGTTTCAAAATTTATGTGTTAAATAATCAATTAATTCCTGCACAATATACAGCAATTGTTTTCTAATTATAACTTTATTGAATTATCATCGTTCCCTGAATATTCCCTTAAGTTAATGAATTTAATGTATTTTTTAACTCATTCAATATCTTTCTAAATCTAATATCTTTTTTAATTTATTTCTGCCCTTTTTTGGGTACAGACAATATTCTCAGTTCATATAAACAATTTCATAAATATCTTAACAGCTATTATTCTAGTTTTTATCTTAAACTGTAAAAAAGGAACTTGCAATCATACGTGGAGGGAAAGGTTTACTTAAATAAGTACAATCAATTTTTTTTCAATTATCTTATATTTATTCAATCATATAATTCTAAGGAAATCGTATCTTCAATTTCTATATGTATTAATTATATTTAAGTAATCGCGATTCTATGCGTTAATAATGCAAAAAAAAATATAATATACTCGATAATCTAGAATTTACTCAAAATTTATCCGCATTCATTGAACAGAAAATTCTACATAAAGGACAATTTAAATTTGAATTTTCCCTCCTTAATGTCTCCGTTTAAACACATTAGGTTAGACTAGACCGAGTTTTGAGTACAACCACGGAAGGTTAATGCTAGGTAACTACCTATCCTACCAAGTCACGTAGGGTGAGGTTGTTCTCAGGACCCTTGGGTGTCTTGAGCACTGCTCAAGTCGTCAACCCAGGAACTTTACATAAGAACGTGATCGCTAACCTTAGTACCTTGACTACTTGGGGATGCGTCGTCTGAACGCTTAAAGCCAGTGTTTCTAACAACCAAGAGTTCTCGCGCAAGCGCACAACGATTTTTCTCTCTCCACGTCAGGCAGGCACTGCCAGGCAGTGGAGGGAGAGCTCTCCCTACCGTACCTTTAACCTAAGCCCCGCCCACTTTCACAGCTTAAATATGATCTAATGCTGCTGGGTTCCGTAGCTGTCATAGTCGAGCGGTTAAACTCTTTTGCCCACGCGTTGAATCTGACAAACTCAGGTTCAAGCCACGATTCCGACTTTTTTTTTTCTTGTCAATATTAATTTAAAATAACTATTTATAGTTTTTATTATTGCTTAAATAATAAATAAAAGAACTTACTTCATTATTTCGAAATCCTTTTTTTTCAATAAAAATTGTAGATTAAGTAAAGAATGATACTGTTTCCACACCACCTTGCGGTTAGTACCCCGGCGCGTTTTTTTTTTAAGAAAAAATTATTTTATTATTAAATAATGACTAGAAAGTTGAAAAGGAAAAAATGTAATTGGATTAATACTTAATCAAAATGTTTATAATTTGACGACTACTATAGCTCTTAATTTTTTCTTCGAGTGGTTTCCCCACGTAGGCCTAGTCCACTCGTTATTATGTCTGTATCAATTTAAATAGTAACAAGTTAATAGAAAAAAAAAAACGTTAAACGCAACAGATGAAATAATAATGTATATTACAAACATGAGTATTAATAAGCTTTGTTAGATTGTACAATAAAATAATATTTACATTATTGATTCAGACATTTAAAATCTATAAATAAATAACTTAAGCATTACATCTATACATGACTAGCTAATGAGCACGTTTGTAATACTGCATCAATGAACAAAATACTGATTATTTCATGCATAACAAGCAAACGAAAAAAACGAAAAACAGATGTGAATGAAAATATTTACAAGACTATTTACAAAATCATTTACTTTGAGGTTCATGTTTTGAAGTGATATCAACTTTATGTTTATACATCGTCGAATTGAATAAATCAAGATGATTTTTTGTTGCTACAAAATTTAATGCAGTTATACCGCGGACGGGAAAATAAGACCGAATGAAACAAATTGAATCTAATAAATCAATTTCCATTTTATTCCTTTTTTTTTGCTTGACGTCAGTAACAATCGAAAAAACCCTTTCTGGCTCAGCATTAGAGTGCGGCAAAGTTAAAACAGCTTGAATCAATATTTTTAAATTTGGAAATAATAAATTACCGTTTTCAGAACGCATATTAACAATCTTATTCCAAAATACATCGACTTCTAATTCACACAATTGAGCTTCATCGTTAACAAAATACGTCGGCAACAACGCGATTTCTTTTTTTAATAATTCATAGTTGACATCGCTGTACGGGAAAAACCTTTCAAGATCTTTTACTACGTTCGGGTTTTCACTCCAAAACTCGTTGCTCAAAGCATTTGCAGGTTGTGAAAAATGAAGGGAATGTAAAATGTCATCATTTTTGAAAAAAGATTTTTGAATTTCTGTTACCGCTGTTGTGTAAAATTTTAAACAATTTTCTCGAATTTCTAACTCATCTGTTTTTGGAAGATTCTGCAAAATCGAAGCACATGCATCACCAACATCTACATTTTCTAACGGCTTGTAATCTTTATTACTCACTTTGTAATTACTATCTTTGGCGATTTCTTTTATAGCAGTGGCATTGAGAAAATTTGAACTAATAGACGTTAAAATTTCTGAACATGAGCTGCTGACTTTGTGAATGATAGTGTTTTTTGTTTGAAAAGTTGCATTAAACTTATTAAAGTGTAATAAAATGTAGTTTAAAAATTCCAAATATGCTATTACTTTATCGTCGTGTAACAAATTGTTTATAAAATGTGGTGAGCTCTTCTTTTCATCATTACCACTGTTGGGCGGACTTTCATGACATTCGAGAAAGAAAAAAGACTTTAGAGCTGGCAAATTGTCAAGAACGCGATCAGTACAATTACAAAGAGCGAGCCATCTGGTGTTAGCTAGCTTTAAAATTTTTTTAGTCGGAATTTGATAAAAAATTTGAAAATCTTTAAAATTAACGTTTCTTTTCGAGCTGTTGGAAAAATACTTTGAAATGGCTTGAAGCAACTGCTGGCAGTCTATGGAATACTCGCGCAACTTTTTTTGGCAACTAACGCAGATGTATGACATACACATGGTAGTAAAATAACATTAGGAACTTTTTTTTTTAACAAAGTAAAAAAAGAATTTTTTGAACCCGTCATAATACTCGCATTATCACAGCCTAAACTTGTAATATTTTGAAGAGGAACTTCATTCTTTACAAAAAAACTTTTAAATGATTCGAAAAGTTCCTTAGCACCACATTGTCTTGCGTCTAATTCAATCAATGTTGAAAGATGTGATGCAAATTTACCATCCTCGGGATCAATATAATTTACCACAACGCACAAAATTTTTTTCAAAGTGATTTCCGTTGATTCGTCAATCAAAACGGAAAATCGTTGATTTTTTAAAATATTTAATACTTTTTGTCGTTCACAGACGCTCAAAACATAAGTAATCAAACTTGCGCATTTGTCTTTTTTCATGCCCATTTGTGCAACGATCTCCGGCTTTTTACACATCTTCTGCATAAAAGGGATGAGATCGTTAACAAGCTGAACAGGAACGTTATGTTGTGCTAAAAATAAAGCGGTTTGTAACTCATACTCTTTAACTAGAATGTCATTTTCTTCTTGACTTACAACAGAAATGTTCTTCTGTTTTATAGCAACGTTAACATTATCTTTATGCATTTGAGTTTCAGCGTGCCTGATCAAATCTTGTTTATTGTAGCACGTGATATTAACACCGCAAAGGAAGCAGTGAGCAGGTTTTTCGAGATTCATTTCATCTTTGGAAAGCCAATGTTTAAATTGAAGCTCTTACAACCATTTATCAATAAAAATACATGATTTTTTGGATTTTTTTAGTGTGTTAATATCCGTGCCACTTTTTGGTTTCCGCTTTGACGAATTTTTTGCATTGAAAGACATGTTGATTTAGTTTGTTATTAAAATGTTGTAAAATTGTAGTAATAAATTAAAATAATATGAAATTTAGACAATAGTAAAGGAAAAAAAAATTTACAATTTATGTAAATGATAAAAGCTACAATTTAATAATTTATAAAAAAAACTAAATAATTAAAAAAAAAACTACATAATTTAAAAAAAAAAACTTTTTGGAAATTAAATACTCTTTTAAAACTGTTGAAAATGCTGCTTTTTTAAATTTTAATAAACCTTACCACTGCAAAAAAAGCTTCATATTTTGTAAAGTTGCATGCAGCAAGCAAAAAACAAAAAAAGTATCAATTTAATGTACTAAATTTTCAATAGTTAGCTCTTCAAAAATTAAGAACTCGCAAAATTGCATGCACTTGATAAACTGTGAACTTAAGAAGGCTTTTTATTTATTTTAAAGTTTCAACTAGACTACCAAAACGTTTAATTGATGAACAAAATATGAAAAAGTTCAGTAAAAATTTGAAGATAATTTCAGAAAATTTACACATATATTACTTTTTTAATTTAATGAATTTCAGTCAACATTTAGATATAAGATGTACAAACGTACTTTACAATTTGAAAGGAATCGGAGCAAAATGTATTCGCAATTTTTAGAATTAATGAAATTGTGGATAAAAATTATTACTAGGACATTTTAATTATTTTTTCTAAACGAAATCTTGGAACTTTTTAAAAAATTTTAAGAAAAAAAATAGATTACCTATACAGTACTCCTGTTGACCTAAAGACTTGATAAAGAGCCTTTTTAAAATATATTTGACGCACCACTATCTGATTTTTTATAAAATATTTTATAAATTTGTAACACATGCAAACGGCAGCTTACATTCAAAAGCTATTAATTAACAATCACTGTCCGTACACTACACTATAATAATTAAAGAGCGCTTGTTTAAAACGCGCAAAAAGCATTTAAGATGTCTGCCGGAAAGCATTTAAAACTAGAAACACCACTACAAAGCACTTTCATTAAATACAAATATCTACCACCAAAGCAATTACTAACAATGCACAGAAAACATGCAGAAAGCCTGCTAGTAAGTGTTCACCTCTATATTTTAATATTACTAAAAAGTATCTTGATCGAACACAGATATTTACCAACAAAACACTTATTAACAATGCGCAGAAAACATGCATTAAAGATGCGAGACAGCATTTAATACTATAATTAAATGACTAAAAAGCACTGTATTCATACACGAACATCTTCCACCAAAGCAATTACCTACAACACTCGGAAAGCATGAAATAAGGCTGCGAGTAAGTATTTATCCCTACAGATAAACAACACAAAAAACACTTTCATTAAAAACCATAAACACTCGCCACTTGTAGCATTACATGCAATATGAACTAAAAAGCACAAAAAGAAAATACTCGATGCACCGTTACACGGAAAATAATCAAGCACGATTTCTCAAAAAATATCTACTCCAGCAAGCATGCTATCTTGGCGACTACTCGAAAGCTAACTGACTAAAAAACAAAACAGCAGTTTGCGCGAATGTGCATCTTACTGTATAGATGACTACAAGAGCTGAATTCAAAACAAAACAGCAGCTCGCGCGAATGTGCATCTTTTTCTAAAGTGCGTGACTTGAAATATATGTGTATGTAATCAAAACAAACAACTCGCCAAGAGTTACGATGAAAGGACATGGCCTACATTGGGAACTGCTCAAGAAGAAAAAGAGCATTATGTTTTAATCAAATAACACATTTTTTTTCCACCAGTCTGATTTGCGTTTCTTTTCTTTTCTTAATAATTTTATTGTGACAGATTGATTATCATATGACTGGATCTTTTTTTTGTGTGATTAGCAAAGACTGGTCATATTATTTCTTTGGTAGGGTTTTTGAAAAATCTTATTCATATAATAGTAATAATGTAAAATAAATAAAAAAGAAGAAAACTTGTAAAAAAATCATAATTTTTTCTTTTAAAACTAACGTACCACGAGGTGGTGTGAAATGGGTATTTTTTAAGTAACCTAACTATTAATTTCATTATTTCTAATAAAAATAATTTCGAAATAATGGAGCAACAGATTTTCATTGAATGCATGAGCATTAAAAAAAAATTTAAAAATTAAATATTTATTAGTAGCCTTGAATTAAACAAAACAAAAAAAAACTTGTAGTATAAGTAGTAACAAGAAAAAAAAAGTCGGAATCGTGGCTTGAACCTGAGTTTGTCAGATTCAACGCGCGGGCAAAAGAGTTTATCCACTCGACTACGATAGCTACGGAACTTGGTAGCATTAGATTATATTTAAGCTGTGAAAGTGGGCGGGGCTTAGGTTAAAGGTACGGTAGGGAGAGCTCTTCCTCCACTGCGGGAGGGAGTTGTGCGCTTGCGCGAGAACTCTTGGTTGTTAGAAACACTGCTTAAAGCGGGCGAGCACCAAAAGTCCAAGTAGGAACCAGTTAGTGGAAGTATTACCTGTAGGTGGTGTACAAACTTACTTTTCAGCTCTTGGCCTTCGTACTTGGTCTCTTTCTCTCCCCTTGTGCTCGTCACGGTAATGTACCGGTGCACAGGAAAGTTTCAGGTCTGGGTGAGCAGCGAATTTTCCACGTCCCAGGCTCGCTGGAGAAGGACTCCTTTACATTGCGCGCCAGCGCCTTTTATGCCTGCGTTGTTTTCATTTTAGTAGTAGGTTCTCCCTTCTTTAGGTGAACGCGCTCTAGCGTTTTCTTAACGTACGAGACGCACATTCCTTGCGCGTGGCGTTCAAATTTGAGTTTTCCTGTTTCAAATAGGAATTTTCTATAAACTGAAATATATGTATATATAAAGAAAATGTGTACCCTTGAGAAAATGTGTACCCTTGAATTGTCTATTCGATGGATTTTTTTATTACAAGAAAATATAATAAATAGGAGAATGTAAGTATAAATGTAAAGCGTATATTATAAATTCTAGGTGATAAAAGTGCCCCCTTGCACTCTTTTAGATCAATTTATAAAATGGACTGAGGTTAAATACGAAAAATTAGCTAGAATCGATACTTCCTCTTTTTAAGTACTGCATTTTCAGTGATCTGCTTTGACCTCGGTAGCAAAATTAGTGACGTACTTTGACGGAAAAAAAGATCCAGGATTGAGACTCAGTTAAAATGACGTTTTTTTTCCTGCGTATAACAAATTTTAAACGTGCCAGTTGTAGCTATGAAAAAAATAAGTAACTTGCACATATTTACTATGGATACAGAATATTAATAAAGAAAGAGTTTATTTGCATGAAATTTCCCATCAAAATTTGGAATGTTAAATTTTACCATGAACCAGCAGATAAAGTGAAAGACACCGTTATAACTTATGAGGTACAAATTAAAAGAAAAAAAAAGAGTTACCTAGACCTTAGTGTTAAAATAAGTATTACCACTTTTAACCACTGTGTATAAAAAACCTTAAAACACTAGTTGTTTAAGCTATCAAACTCATAAGTTGCATTCGTATGCTTTTTATGAGTAAAGAATGTCAATATATAAAAAAAAAATTATTTTTATAAATTTTCTAATAAAATTAAAGAATTATCATCTATTTTGTTAATTTAATAGTTATTACTATCAAACAATATATTGCTGTACACAATCATATGCATAAGAATATTGCGTTACTTAATTAATACATACATATACATACATGAATGTATCATTAAGCAATAACTCATTTTAATATAAAATTCTCTCACCAACAATATTTTTTAAAACTACCAGATTTTCAACAAAAAATCCTAATTTTTTTTTCGAATCTTGATAGCACTATATAGAATGAAGGGGATTATCATGGTACAATACGCGTTAAAAATATGCTGTATCAAGATCCAAGCTGATTGTACACCTTTCTCTTTCTGTAACGATGAATTTTCATAAGTAAATGGATTTTGGGCATGCGCAGTTCGAGTCTAGTCATCTGCTTGCTTCGTTTTCATCAAGTTTTTGGCAAAATGTGTTACTTTATATTGTAACATTTTATAAACTAGAAAGCTAAGCCTTCTGAAATTTGGGAGAATGCTTCTAAATATAGTCTGTCCTAACATATTAGTTTTTTAAAAAAATTTTTAGGATATCAAACGAGTTCTATGAGAATACGTATCTTTGTCAGCGAGCTCGCAACGACCCCTCCATTAGAGCCCGTATAACAAAAATAATTTAAGATTTTTTTTCTCAAAAACTACAAAATCAGTTTTTCTAAAATTTGTTATGTGTAGTGATAGAATAAGTGTCTCATAATTTTTTTTTTTTATTCTATAGAAAATGAAATATCATGCTAACCCCCTTAAGTAAGATCTTACGAGAATGACTTAACGTTTTTTTTCTATTTAAGATGAGAAGATGTCAAGCCTTCACAAATTTAGCTTATAATTTCTAAAAAAAAATTTACCTTAAAGATGTTATTTAATTTATTAAAATATGTAAGAGTTACGTTATATACGTGAATATAAGTTTTAATTAATCCATTCGATTTCTTTATAGTTTTATTGCTAAAAAACTTTAATAACTGCGTAAGGTTATCATAACACTATTATCTTAACAATTATTCATATTACTAACTATTTTAAAATGTCTGAGGTCCACTATCCATTTTTTTGAAATAGTTAATGTTTCAAAAGCTTTTTTTCTGAATTTTTGTAAAACTTATAAAAATTTATCATTATCTTAATAAATATAAACTTATAGTTTAAATATTCAGGGTAAAATGATCAAAAGTAATCATTTATTACTTTTTTTCTTATTATGCATGAGTAACAATTTTTTTCTGAATATGAGAGATTGACAGAAATCTCTACTTAAAATGAATGATTTTTAATGATAAATATTTTCAACAAACGTTATTGTCCATATGCTTTTTGTTTTTCATGTTTTTATGACTTCAATTATGTTACACTTTACCAATCCAATTTCTGAAGATGCACGCAAAGAGCACAAGAGGATAAAGCTCAGCAAACACGTATCGTTACATAACATAGGTTTTTTTGTTGGTTGGACCACATTCTTTGTGAATAGTCCATATCACACTTTTCGTTGAATCATTAATATCTGTAACAAAAGTTTTGTACACATGACGTTTGTTTTATATTTTTTAAGGACATTAGACATTTCTCGTTTGTCTTATCTAATTTCTAAAGATAATTTGAAAAAGTTTTAGTCATTTATTTCAATATTATGATGTTATATTTACATATGGAATTAAGACTATAAAAAAATTAATTGATTGTTTCCATAGATAATTTACTTATATTAATATTCTTTAAGATGAGCAAGAATAACCGGAAGTCACCTTCCAATACTGTCATTTAATTTTTTTAATAGATGTCTATATTTCATTGATCACGCAACGTCTTATCTATCATTTCTAAAGTTTTTTTTGGATCAGAGAATCTTTATTCCACATGATTCAACCTTCTTCTTCTGTTGTTTTTTTCCTGATGCTAATTAAAAAACGTTTTTAATAATAATTAAATCTTAATGTAAAAAAAAAATTTTTTAACTAGTTATTTCTTCTAAAAGTAATACATACTCTATACCAGTTGTTCCAATTTTTTGTGTTGATTGGCTCTCTGCCGTACATCTGCGTGCATTCAGTCAGTCTTTATTGGACAGCTTTTGTTCGAACTCGCTTGTCCAAGTATGTTATGCATATAGTAGAACAACTAGTAGGATAATTTCCAGAAGTACCGTTTTTCCATGACTATTGTTATTTTTATTAATATATCGATACGCGCAATCTCAATATTATTGAAAGCTCCCCCAGATTAAGAAAAAAAACATCAATTTATGATGCTTAGTTCCAGAGATATCGTTGGTTTAACAATGCGTTGTCGTTTTAAGCCTACACGCTCGAAAGTGCGCCGAGCGCTTAGCGAGGAAGTGGGCGTGGCCTAATTTGGCGGCTCGCCCCACCACTCACCGCCGACGGCCTCCTGCGAAAATCACTGTTTTTCGATGCAATTTTAACAGTACTTCTGAACAAGATGGGATTATGAAATTTTAACATGTTGAACACTAACTCTTGACGAAGAGCAGCGTGTTTGAAAAATGGCCGTAAGTGGTCTCAAAACTTTTTTAGAGCCATTTTTCGAAGGGACCTTTTTTTCTTCAACAGGACGGTTTGCAAAAACTATTAATTGTATGATCTTGAAATTTTAAGCATATGTAAAAGACTATAATAGAAACATTGTATCAAATTTTCAGCTCTTTATATTTAAATGGGACTGAGTTATGAATTTTTTGAAAAACGGCCAAATTTGCGGTTTTTTGCGATTTGCAAAAAAACTATTTATTGAAATTAATTTTAACAAGCCTACTTTTGTGCGGCTTAAAAAGGCGCATCTTTTTTGTATTCAACTTTTTTTTCCATCTGTAACTGTTTTCGATTTATTTGTGATTTAGATGATTTTAGCACTTTTACCATTTTTTTGGGCACTTTTCTGACAAATTCAGATGTTCATTTTTGGTTGCAGCAATTTCCACCACTTTAATCTCCCTTATCCAATTTCTTATTTGCTTATAGGAATTAATTTTTTTTTTAATGGTCTGAAATCTAATTCTATCAGTCTAATAGATACATAAAATGGTCGAATGAAAAAAAAGTTTATATATATTTATTCAAATACACGTTTATTGCTAATTTTTAACTTCACCCCTGTTTTTTAATCATCAGTAAAGGTTGTACAACCACGTATTCTGGAAGTCAGGTAGCATTTTTTTTCTCTTATTTTTTTTTTTTTCTCGTGCCCTTCACCTAGGCGAGAGAAACACGTGTTTTTCTCCTCTTCCTTGCGTGTGTCAATAAGTAAGGAAGAAGCTATGTATGTACGAAGAAGACGACCAAGGCATCCCCCTGGTTTTTCAAGACGTAGAAGACTACAGTTAGCTCTCTTCAATGCATGGAGACAAGAAAGAGCAGGGGAGCATGATTTTATCATCGGAGGTATGCGTGCAAGTAGAAGAATCTGCTAAACAGGTATTCCCAGCTGTGCTGGGTAACATGGTCAGACGAAAACTCTGCTGATCACTGCCAAGAAGTCTCAGCTTTTGGAGTACACAATTCGCGCACAGAGATGGACAATTGTGGCATAATGCTTCAGGCTAATGGTAACACACAATAACGTGGGAATAAGGTTGAATATAACCCCAGCAGAGCATCTCAGATGATTTATTCACATAGTCTAGGTGCAATACTTGAACAGACTCAAGAAATACCCAGAGCCCAAATACAGAATGTAATTTTGCGTTCGTTTATGAATCCTGCAAGTATGCAGTTACTGACAACAGACAGCGTCAGCCAACCACGCATGGAGATTCATAGCCATGGTCTGAGTAATTTTCCACCATGTGAACAACAATTTACCACTGGGTACCCTAACGATATACATGTATCAAAAGTGTGGACATGAATCACGAACAAAAGAATGTCAACAGACCAACGCAAATCACAGATGAGATGTGGAAAATACACGCTAGATATTTTGGCACTATGCAACACAGAATTTCGTGGACGCGCTAAAGTGTTGATAGCATATCAGTGACCGATTGACGGCATACACACATCAACACACACACAAATTTTTTTCATTTGTGGCCATGTTACTTTTGTCCAACATGATTTTATTTTCTTTTTTTTGAAGTAGAGCTCGTAACATTCATTGTTTAGCTAAAGTTCATCCACAGAAGGTTTGCCACACTAAACCTTCTGACAGCGGAACGAGAAGTCTTCGTGTTCAAGGGTAGGTATGCAGGTGAGTTTTGCAGGTGGATGAGTTTGCTCTAGAAAGCAAAAAGTAACGTCAAGGGTCCCTGTGCCACATAAACTTGACCAGAAAATCTATCGATAGAACTGAAATACACGCTCTATTTTCTTGCGTATTCCTCCACGACAGCAACAATAATTGTATTTAAAAAAATAATACAAACCTTTTTTAAAAACAGCAGTAATAGTAACAATAATTCCAAAAAAATAATTAGAAATTGTAAAAATTTTAAAAGTAACTATAATTTTTAAGTTATTAATGACAAAAAAATCAAATGGACTCAAAAATTTTATAAAAGAAAAAAAAATTATTTTTATGGAACAACAAAAAAACAAGAACAAAGGAAAGGCCTGTTCCATTTTAGTGAGCATGCCCCTACATCAAATGAAAGTAACATATGTTTATTGGAAACCTTTAGCGCTTAACCTACAGCTAACAACTTATGTAATGAGTAGAAGAATACAAAATTTTGAAAAAAATTTTAAATGTTTTTAACCACGTATAAGGTTGAAGCAAGTTATCTAAACAAGGTGTCCATGTGCAATACAAAGTGTTGAGAATAAATCAGTCATCGCTTGCTTTCACTTCATTATACGCTTACTTACAGCTTTAGTCAACGTATCCACTTCTTCCTCCTCGCTTTGTAGGCACACATTCAGTATAACCCTTCCATGCATCTCTTAAATACGTACCAGCATGCATGTCTTCTTTTGAATCCACTCCAGACCTGTACCATGATTATTAAATTTTAAAAAAGTGAGCCATAATTAATTGTTTGGCTACGAAAGGGCTCTTGAACCAGTGGAAATAGTGGGCACACTTTGTACCATTGCAGTCAGAAATCTCCTTACTTATTTTTGGTACTATAACTACAGTAAGGTGATCTTGATGTTATTTTTTAGTTTATGATTTTTTTCTAATCGTTTCATTTTTTTGTTTTTCTAGTCCAGACTTGAGGTTCAACGACTTACTGCTTTAACTTATTTGTAGTATTGTTATTGGTGTTCTGTTTTATTGCTAGTTTTATTATAAGTGTTATCATTGCTACAGCTATTTTTATTTTAATTTTTACTAGATGTAAAAATTATTTCGTTATCTTCTTGTATTATTTTGCTTATCATATTTATAAGCTCATACGACCAATGGTATACAAGCGAATGTTAATATATTTAAATCATTGTATCAAGAGGTGCCTATGCATACATGCTGGCACTTTCAATACAAGCACTCTATATCCTCCATACATGCCCTTTTTTTCGACATCCAATGTACTTAAGACTCATAATATCTAACCGCATTGATTCTTCTTTAAGAAAACTTTCTTAAGGAATAAATAAGAATAAGAAAAATATTCTCCCCGGGTGCGGATCAAGCACACAACCTCCTGTTTACTAGACAGTTGCTCTACCACTTAAGCTACTGAGGAGCTGTACTTTCACTCACACTGTAAGTTTGGATAAGTTTCTCATTCTTAATTTTCAGAGCTGTCTTTTATTAAATCCCGATGAAGTAGTTACGTGACTTTAATGCTTGTCAGTAAATAAGAAATTCATACGACCAATGGTATACAAGCGAATTTTGATACGTCGAAATCATTGTATCAACTTATCTAAACTTACGGTGCGAGTGAAAGTACAGCTCCTCGGCAGCTTAAGTGGTAGAGCAACTGTCTAGTAAACAGGAGGTTATGTGTTTGATCCACACCTAGGGAGGATATTTTTCTCATTCTTATTTACTTCTTAAGAAAATATTCTTAAAGAAAAATTAAGATATTATGAGTCTGTCTTAAGTATATTGGATATTGAAAAAAAGGCATGCATGGAGGATATAGAGTGCTTTTATTGAAAGTGCCGCCATGTATGCATATGCACCTTTTGATACAATGATTTAGATGTATCAACATTCGCTTGTATACCATTGGTCGTATGAATTTCTGATTTACCGACAAGCATTAGAGTTACATAACTACTTTATTAAATTTATCTATATCTTAAATTGAAAGGTGCTTGAACAATATTTGGGTGATGAGAATAGAATTACTATTGTATCTGTGTATACTTATTTTACTATGGTTATAATAGTATGAGTAGTTATAACCAATACGTGTTTTTTTGTTTTGGAGGATGCACTTATTAATTTCTTACAGCGTTTAACCATGCATGACATCAAACTTGTTTGTCTCATGAGATAATGCTAAAATACTTGTATGCTAGTAATTTATTGTATATTTGTGCAAAAAATAGCGTGCATCCGACGGCTGTGCATGGCAATCAATCACTGCATATGATCATTTTTTCGTTGCTCGGCTTGATCTATGCGTCAATATGCTTGTCAGACAGCACTGTTCACGTGAGGAAATAAGCTGATCTACAGCATGAGCGTACTTGCTAAGGTATGTTGTTGTGACTTTTTTAGTTTACTTGCATGACTACATTTTCCTTATTAGTGTATATCCTTTGTGCAATATAAAGAGCATTGTAGTTCAAATTTCACTAAATTCTTTTTATGTTAATGTCATAAGCAGTTAAGCGACTGAGCAAGCGCTTAGTACAACTTAATATTCCAGACTAATTTTTGTTACATTTTTACGTCTTTTTGTTACCTCACGCTTTTTGTTTCTGCTTTTTATTTTTCTATGCATTGCCTCTTTGAGGATAACCGTTCTCAGTCTTATTAAATGGCACCATACATTATATGAGTTTTGACAATGAAGTTAAAAATATCCATTGGTTAGCTGCGTGCAGTTGTTTCCAGTACGTGCTTGATAATTTGGCTAATTTTATTTAACACGTGTTACAATCTCATATGTTGTGCTGAATTAATAGCTGTATGTTGCTGTTCCTGTAATTCCTTATTTTTTTTTATGTGTTTGCTATAAGCACGTATATAAGTATATAATTAGTGTGCATAGTGACTTGCAGTTTTTTAAAGCTTATGCTGATACAGGCATGTATTGGCCATAATGTTTATTGACAGCGACATACTAGTGGTCAGGCCAGATGTATGCTATGGAGTTTGTTGTGGTTTTGACTGATTGCATCATAGATAAAGGTGAGTTCTTACATAGTATGAAATACTTTATATCGCTGTATAGAATACTCATTTTTTTTCGTGAATGTTATTGTGACTGCTGAAATACCTATAATATCGAGGGTACTCGTACCTGTGTTTCGTCCTGGAAATGCTAGATGAGTGGTCTTGTATCGGCTATCGATAATATTTTTAATATTCCTCTTGTCTTTCTCATCAAAAGTGGCAAACAAAAATCTATTTATGTTGCCTACGTTAGGAAAAAGGCTCCTTTACTGTCTTTTCTTCTTAGCCTGTGCAGCATGTCCAGACAGTAGATCAATCGTTTATTCTGCTAGTTCTTTAGATTGTTATATTTTTTTGAAAATCTGTATTATATGCTGGCGTAATAGGGCTCCATCCAAGGACTTTCTTAGGTGTTAGAAGATGTCTAATATTTTTGTTAATTTGCATTTTCCATACGAATCATCACTAAAAGTTAGCAACTGTAGGTTCGATAAAAAGTAACGATCTAAATTAACCCTCTGAATTACTTTCCATGTCGTAATAGTGGTGGCGATCGTTAATTTTTTTTGCTACTAGTCCGATGCTGATCTTAATTTGTATCATACATCATTGATTATCCTCCAAGATCATGGCCTAGCTACGGCAATAGGGAGAGTTGATTTTAATTGGTTACTCGTTTTTCTCTTCGTAATGGTATTGTCATTATTTCAATTCTTCATTGCTTTACTTATTTAAATATTTATTTATGTACTTCTTATTAATTGACTTATTTAACTTCTTATTAATTCATTTATCTATTTATTTTTTCGTATTGTTTGCATGCGTATACATGGAGTATTTATGTTCTTAGTTTTTAATTAAGAGACTACACTAAACCCTTGAATGACTTTTATTTCTCGTGTACTGTACTGTTTTTTTTTCTTACACTGTCATTTTCCCTTTTTTTTTCTTTTCGACCATGATAAGGTGTTTGTGGGGTTCTGCACATTGAGTCTCTGCTCTTCGAATTTTTAATCTTCTTTGTCGTTTATCAAGATTGATGCACCATCGCTTTTCCACATATCGATTGTTATGCCCTCTTTTGCACTAATGTCTTTTTTTGCAACGTTAATTGAGGCTTTAGCTTAAAAGCGATTAATTGATATCCATTCAGTATCGATTTCGTATTAGAAATTAGGAATTTATTATTATTCTTGCGATTATTTTTACCATCAAATTTTTGTATCTTTCTTGGTCGTTCAGTTATGCATCAGATTGGTGCCATTCAACTTGGCCGAGTAATTCTTACCTCTTACTTGATTATCTGCTGTCCATCTTTAACACTACTCTCACTCTGTTCATGTATCTACCTGTTATTTTTCTTTTTTCTTATATCCTATATGTCTACGCTGGGTACTTCTGCTGCCGTTTTTCCCATGGCCTCTTTAGCTCTTCTCTCTTTTTTTCTCTCTCTCTTTTCTTGCTTTTTTCACTAGTTAGTGTCAATGTCTTCCTATATTGCGCTTCTTCTCTGTAACGTCCCTTTTTTTTGATGGTGTGTCGCAGTGTACTATGATAATTTTTTTAAGTGGTTCTGTTGCTTCACTACGTTAAAAAAATCTGGGATAAGCCTGTGTAGCGTATCCAACTGGTATTTATGGGGTTTATGTTACAGTTTCGTTTCTGTACTTTTGTTTATAAGTGTTTTTTTCAGTGTTTTAACCTTTTTTTACACGTTTTTTTCTTTGCATGTGTATGATAGTTTTTTTGTCTGCTAGTATTTATAATATTACATCATCTTCTTTTGCATTTTTTTTTCGGAATCATCGCCAGATGTCTTTGGATAGTATTTTTTGGTGATTAGCTTGTGTACTTTTTGATGTTTTTTAATTGAAGAACCTTTATCCGTGATCGTCAATTTCCTTTAGATTTGAAGTCAGCTCCACCGTACAATTATTTTTCTACACTCTTATCAAATTTTCCTTTGGTTATTTTGTTGTTACATCGTTTTTCTTTCACACTGTATCATCTGAATTTTCTTAATCTGAGCGACTAATATTAACTTGCTTTGGCTTACCTCAGAGTTGTACGCATTTCTATTAAATGTGTCAATAAGCTGTCACTATCAGCCAGTTCTTTATTCTCTGGCTCGTCTGCTAGCTAATACAAATCATAGCGTTTTCGTTAAGGACTTGCTTCTTTTTCCATCAGTTTTGGATTTTTAAAGAGCGCGTCTGACACTCAATTTAAAATACCCAACGATGTATTGTATCAAATTTGTAGCCTCATAACTCGATTTAAGATTGTTAAACCGTATGTCAGGCTTTTTCGATGTATGATAGTGTTCAAGAGGCTCACGATATGTAACAACGATAGATTTGCATCTAAAAAGATATGGCTAAAATGTTTAAAATAATACTTTTATATGCGTGTTATGCGTCTGAGAAAATAAACAATTTTGGATTTGTGGCCTTGAGAAAGCGTGTGACAGAAGTGAATTTCGTTTGATTCTTTCCCGTTTGCCGGGGATGATACCATTTTTTCCGAGTCTGGGCTAAAACTATGCCCACGTCAAGATAAAAGCTATGTGAAAAAATATCCAAATATCATTTACTAACCTGACTTGTGTTGGGCTTCCCCTAAAACAGAAAAAAATCATCCAGATTTGCTGATTCCTGCTATTGGCGGCTAACAGCCACCAGTACGTTAGAATAAGCTCACGAATACGAAGATCCTGAAAACGATTCAACATTTTATATTAAGGTTTTAAGAAACTTATGTCAAAGTATTTCTGTTATAAGTTTCATCTTCACATTAGATTCACATGCACGTTAATCTATGGACACCTTCGTAGAAAACATCACGTAATCGTTGTTCTTAGCAGGTATAGTGGCTGCAGTGTTAAGAGTTTTAGTTAGTATTTGAAAAAAAAATATGAGCTTTTTAAAAGATTTTGTAAAGTATTTACCGTTAAAACTATAGACAACAACCACTCCTTATAAACATATTTAAATATGTATCTTATAAAAAATACAAATGTAAGGTGAGCTGAAATGAATTTCAATCGATCCAGGCTCCAGAAAAGGTCAACATATGTATCCAGACTCGGAGAAAATGGAACAACTCTCTCAATGGGCAAATTCTTCGTCTAGGCTTTGAAGCCAAGCATAGTCTTCGTCCAGAGCATCAAAATTCATTTATTTGGTTTGCTTATTGATTGAATTATATATATATAATTTGTGTTTTAATCTTTTACAGTTTTTTTATTTGTGATTAAAGTAATTTTTGACTTAAGGACGTTCTTTATATAGTTAGTGGCAGAAAAATTTAGAGAATTGAGAGAAACGCTAATGTATGCAGTGAATCTAACTTATTTTTCTCATATGGAAGTACGGAAGTACTCACATACATGCTCTTACGCATACTTTCTCCCCTCTTTTTAAATTAAAAAGCAATTTGTAGATTTATTTAAAAATTTGATAGACTTATTTTAAAGTAATCTTTTGTACCTAAAGAATTGAGAGATTCCTACAGATTTAATGAATATACAACGGTATAGTTATAAGTACACGGGGGACAGTGGTCTCCCCACCAAGATTTATTATAACGTACTTTATTGTTAATTACAGACACATACACACACGACTTCTTATTATTCAATTAATACTTGAGATTTAATATTTTTTTCTTTTATTCATAATGTTGAGAATTTTTCTTTATTGATGCATGTATATGTGTGTCTCGTCAACTTTAAGAGTTCCGCGGTCCCAGTCCTATATCTGTCATTTAATATCTAGCTGCTCCACATTTCAGAGTCATACGTGTCCTTGAGTTATAAGTCAGCGGAGCATCCAACGCCTGGGCTTGACTATGTGACATTAAGTAAGATCTACAGGTCTTTTAACCTGTACAAGTACAAGAAGTGCTGTCGAGGGTTTCTGGGCCTGAAAAGCCCGGCTGAAATCACATAAGGCAGGACATAAGGGTATGTCCTTTTCCCTGCGTCATTTCCCCTTGGGCACCCCTTAACATGGCGTTCGACGAAAAATCCACGGTAGCTCAAATAAATTTCAAGGTCGATCGTAAAGACTACGCGTATTGTAATATAGGTATATAGCTACACAATAGGTACAGGTTAATCAGGTAGTCATCTGGGACTACATACAAAGTAATTATGATACTGTTAAGAGATTAGTTGGTCGTGTCTAGTGTGTTAAAACAATTGTCTAAATAATTGCTTCTTTAGCACTCGTGTGTGCCAAAAAATTTGTGCTTCCCAAGTTAAGCTTGTTGCGACCTAGTATTACTAATGCGATGGTGGTGTCCTTCCTGCACTTAACATTTTTACCTTGTGAATAGATGGATTCTTGTTTTTGTTATTGCTATTTTCGTCGAATAAAGGGCTACTAGCCATGGGTTCTACTTGAAAGTTTTGTTTTTTCCGTTTAATCTCAGCCATTTGAGGTAATAGTTAGTGGTCTGCTACTATCGAGATAATGACTTTTTTTTCTTTGTATACTTATTTTTTATGATATCTCGCTAGATCCAATAGATAGTTTATTTGATTTTATTGTCACCTTTTTTTCTTTGGCTGCCTCTCTTTTATTCTTACCCTCTATTTCTTTCTATTCTCAGGGCCTACTCGGGGCTTAAAAAGCACAAGAAGCCTCTGGCAAGCTCAAATTCTCTGTGCTACGATTACATTTTTTTTCATCAAATGCATTACCTGTCTTATTTGTGGATCTTCTGTTGCAATAATTGAAGCCCCCATTATGAATTACACTATGGTTTTAGTGATCTCTATAATTATTGTTGTAAGAGTTGTAATTGTTATTATAATTGCTAATATTTCTTAAATAATTAGCAATTCTTTAGTAATAATTATATCTGTTGTGAATTACATTGTTCTATGGGTTGCTTCTGTAATTATTATTGTAGTTCGGAGTATTTGTTTTCGGAGGGTTCTCATCATTATCCTAGTAGTAACAATTTCATTTGGTATGATTTTGGTTATCATAATTGTATTGCCCGCGTCCATCACTCTTCTCTTATATCATACCCTCCGCATTTGCAGTAAGCGCAATTTTCGTTCTAAATATTTTTTTTATTTTGTGTTAGTTGAGCTGGTAAGTTCCTTGCCTTTTTATCTGGGTTTTAAATTTTCTTATTTGGCGCATCTAGTACCAGTGCCATAAATAACTTTGTAGAATGTTTTCCGTATTTATTTTAATACGAGCAATACTTATGATCCTCTACCATTTTTTTGTCTGTGGAGTCACGTTCTTCTGTTTGCTTGTAACAGCATATGTAATCATCTTTATTTCTTGCCTTTGTTCTCGCTGAGTAAACTTGAATCTTCATTTATACTGGCATTGTTACGCGTAGACTTAAATCATATTATATTTTCAATGCAACTACTATAGCCTGGTCCAATGTTTTTAGATAGAGTCATGTCACTCTGTAGTCATAAGGCTTTTGTATTCCATATATATATTGCTTTATAGCTTCTCCTTTAGCGCTTTTCTTCAACGCTTCTCATTGTCTAAGGGATAGTGTCATATCTGAGTCTTATAAAGTTGTTATTCTACTGTATATTTTTTAACACGGCTATCATATCACTCTAATCATTCACCTCTTTATTGTCTGACAACTTTTAATTTTACTAATAATTTATTGACGCTAACAATACTGCTGTATCTATTTCTTAGTTTTACTAAAAATTGTCTACTAATAAGAACTGCACTAAGCGTGGTATGAATTTGGTTGCTTTTACTTTCAATTAATTTGCCAGTGAACCTATAAAAATTTTTTTTATAAAAGTTCTACAGTTCATGTTACTATTCTTACCATTTGTTTGAATAAAGATAACCTAATGGGATTGCCATTAAATGTTGGTCCATTTGTTGCTAAATGACTTGGTCATAACAATGTATTTTATATTAAACGTTTATGATTAAAATTTTTTGTATAATACGGGGGTAATGTATTTTGGGTTTGGATGCTTTAATAATTTAACTTACACTCTTGTAAAGAATAAGGTAACATCGTAGAATTTTGTGTACAATTTCTATTGTCATAATTTGCATGGATAGTAACTCTATCACTCCTGATAACTTGCTATTCTTGAACCACAGGGATTCACATTGATGTTTGGCACAGTGTAGTGTCTTCGTAAGCTCATTGAATTAATTAGTGTCTTGATTATGTCAGTGTAGGTGTTAGATTCATATTGTCTTGTACACGCTGTGTAGATGATTCTCTTGTTATATCGTGTAGGTTTGTGTAATGCTCGATTTTCACTTTGTCATTAAGCCGATAAGTAAAGGGTCGATTCATGTTCATCGTATCGTTTTTATGCTTGATGGAGATTATAAATTTTTCAAGTGAGAGAGAGAGATCTATTTGTTTTTGTCTGGAGTGGAACCTCAGCTTCGTCATTACTAACGTTTTGCCTATAGCTTAAATGCCAGCGTTTTCCATTTGGCATCAATTTTTTAAGTATTTTTATAATGAGAATTTTTAGTTTCTTATTCAGCGAACTTTTCTTATTGAGCCGACCAATCTGGGTTGTAATTCAGCACTGTTTGTATTATTTCGTTTTTGTCAGGCTTGTTTGTGTGTTTCGCTCGCAATTTCTTGGGTTCAAATTCTTTCATGATAGTAAAATAAGTGCTTATATAAAATAATAATAAACAGTCCATTTATAATTGATTTCTTACTTACTCTCCGCTTTTAAGCAAACTCAGTTTTTTGTTATATCTGAGTTGGCTTTCCTATCTGTATTTTATGAGTTTGACATAAAATTTTATGCTTATCACTGGGCTTTTATTCCTATTACTATTGTTAATATTATTTTTTTCTCCTTTATTATGTCCCTTATTTATATGATTATATTAAACTCTACGTTTTAAGTATTCTGTAACCATTAGTGATTTGTGGAGTACAATGGATAAAAATTCAGTTTATAAATTTTTTTTTATAAAAGAAGTCTTTTCCCTACATTGATTACAGAAGTGCCTCTTCCTTTAACTGTCCCTGTAGGTAAAAAAATAAAAATAAAATGAAAATTTTATATTCTGTAGTTCGTACTAATAAAGTTGTCTCTGTAAAGATAATAACCTTATAATTAATAAATCGGCGCTGATCTGCATTCTTGTAAATCCCCTATGTTTAATATTCATTGTGTTAATTGCCCTCTCTTTTTTTGTATTTCCTTAAATTAGGTGATTAGTAACTGCCTCTAGTGCCCTGATATATAAGTTTAATGTCTTGATTAACAGTTATTTATTCTTCATGTTGATATGGCCTCCTAGCACTTGTTAATCACTTCGCTTCTCTAGCTCACCTCAACTAACTATCCCTTGCTTTATTCATCTTCCCTATTGCTTTTTTTCTCTATTTCCCTATCTTTTTGTGCTCAGGCCAGCAGGTAAAAACGGACTATATGCTATGGTACGTAATAAATCTATAAATAATAAAGATTCTTTCATGAGCGATTAAAAAGATGAGGAGATTAGTCATAAAACACTGCAACTTGCAGCAGAGACTTATTTTAAATTTCAGTGTTACTGTAATGATGTACTACAGGAATTTTTTTTCAAATTCGCGACACTATCTCTAGGTTACTTAGTACCTACTCTTTCTACAAAAAAGTCTAAAATGATGAAACATTCAGATTTGATATTGCATAAAGAACCCATGCTATGTCTTGTATATTTGTATATCAGCCACTCTACAAGAGGGCAGCAAAACGTAAGAACTGCAATAATAATTTAGTTATACTTTTGTTACTTACAATATTAAGTAATATATTTTGAACTACAGTGTCAGAGGTTGATAAATTCAAATTTTCGAAGCTTTCACCAATAGCTCCTACAATAGATTCACCTATTTTTTTTCAAACTCCTGTTCATAAGCTGAACCTGTTGGTTACTGTCATTTCTACAAAAGATGCAACCCAAATAAAGTTGATTTATGAACAGCCAAAGGGTAGGTCATTATTATACACTGATTAATAAATAAGATTAAAATAAACCACCTAGAAACGTAGTGCAAGCCTTTAGAGTCCTTTATACCACTGTTATCAAAAAATTATTTTAAAAAAAATTGTAACATACTTTCAAAATAACCAATCACTTTTTTTTTTCTTTTCTTAAAACAATAATCATCAAACTCTTATTCTTGCAATAATAATAAATTCTGCAGAAAAACAGTACCATTACGCATTTGATTTACTAAATGTCAGCATTTGATTTTGTTGTATAAGACAGTGAAATGTTAAAAATCAACATTTGTTATCATCATTTTTTTTTTAAACTACATTGTTGACCATTGTACATTGTTGAAAATGGAATCTATAGTAATTTAGTTGCAATAACTATGACATAGTATACCATGCCAGGATTTTAATAAAAAACGATAAAACTACTTCAATGGATAATAAAATTTCAGATTAATTAAAATATGTATGTATACTCCACTTATCTATTGGTATTTATTATTTTCGAAACATCTAATGAATTTAGAAAGACTCATAATCAATTATTAATAAAACTTAAACATATTAAAAAAAAGAAGGTCGTAGTCAAACGGAGCATATAAGTGCCCTTAAGTACTATCCCACTGATTTTGTGAGAAAATAGTGACAAGTCTATAAAAAATGGTGATAAGTCATTAGATTTAAAAGATTTTTTGAAATTAAACGGTGGTGCAAAAGCAGAATTTGTAAATAGATATAGCATTTTGTAGAAACTTATTTTAATTAGGAATACACAGATTGCCGAAAGCAAAGTGATTTAATGTTAATTAAATAAATATGTTATGTTCATTAACTTGTTTTTGAACTCCTTTTGTAACCTCTATTAAAGGTAATAATCAAGGCGACAAAGCAAAGTGCAGTATAAAAGCTGTCATGACAGATAAAGTTGTTAATTGTCATTCCTGATCTAGTCAAAAGCAAACAAAAAAAATTTTTAAAACACTGACCTTTACAAAAAATTAGTAGGTAATGAAGTTATATTTGCATAAAAGACTAGATGTTTATTTTTCGAATAAAAATGTTTACGAATTAGTTAAAGAAGATGTAATAAGAAAATTTGGGATGGAAATCAAGGTTAAAGGTAAAAGTAAGTTGACACTGGAGATTTTTACTTCAATCTCTATTTTATAATAACGAAAAAATAATTAATAAACAGGTACAATCACTGTACATGTGCAAGTATATGGAGCGCTTCTTACTTGCTCGACAATAAAAAAGCGTGAGAGCTGAACAATAATATGAATAGTTTAAAGAGTAAAATGCAATAAGGAAGAAAAAGAAATAAAGCAGCTTTGGTACTTAGTTATCAGTCTTTGGAACAGGCAATAGACTAAATTTTTTCACTGGGTGCAAAAGAGTGGACCACACGCTTATAACTCTTGCCATGAGGACAACGTCATCTTTCCCTTTCATAACCTGGACAACCTTTCCAAATGGCCATTTTGATGGTGGGACGTTGTTGTTAATAATAAGGACTATGGACCCAACTTTCACGTTTTTTCTATGATTTTCGTCATTTTAAGCACCGTTGTTAAGTGCTCAAATACTCTTTGCGCCAGCGATCCCAGAAGTGATTCCTCATTTTTGACAGCAGTTTCCAACGAGCTTAGGGAGAATTTTTTCACTGACATAACAAGGCATTGGTACTGGATAGAATGATTCATAAGTTTTCTAATCATATCCAGCCTTTAAACACAAGAAGCACAGCTTGGCCTGTATGATATGCTCCTTACTTTGAGTAGGGCCTCATTTCTTAAAATTACTACATCTGATTAGAAGGTAGATGTCAGAATAACACGTACAAAGATTGTATGACTTATGTTAAAAGGAAGCACACGAATTTACTCTTGGGCTTATTGTTTTGTGGCTCATTTTTCTATGCTAGAGGAGTCTGGAGAATTTAATGTTTTATGGGGGCCAACAGCCTCGAGAGCATGCGATTTTTCAAAAAGTTACAGATCTGTCTGAATGTAGTTACAGATTTGCTATCACTTAAAGATGTCTCCCATTCAATGCGAGTAAGCTTGTATAACTTCTCTGAGAAGAGAAATACGAACCATTCATTCCACGCATCGATTAGCTTGGGAAGCTTTTCCATGGTATTACTTGTTTAAAAAAGCTTATGATAGACTTCAAGTTTAAAGGATCTTCGCAAGATTTCATCGGTTTTAAGTAAATTCACTTTCGTAGGCACGAATTGGACTATACGCAAGTATTATCGTAGCGATTCTTTTAATCAGCAAAGGCAGACGTAGCAGAAGTAGCCTTTATTTGTTGGGGGACATTCGGTATAACGTTTACAGCTTCACCAATTGAATATGATTGATTGAATATGATATAAAAACTTCCGCACGTTATCTAGACCTTCCATCTGATGCACCAAGGTACTGAACTGGTCCTTGAAGATGGTCCACTGAAGTGGATTCCCGTTGATGTTAAGCAGTTCAATCTTGGGTAGCTAGATTTTCTGATTCACGGCCTGTACCACCGTAGTTAGGTCATCTACTGGTTGGGTGCCAGAGTCCTGGTGCCATAAATGCCTTTAAATGAGGTTGTCAATATGATATAAGGTTTCTAGGTAGGCTTCCGCTGTAGACTGCACGACGTCATTCTCGATGTACTGAGACTCTTTAATTTCTTTGACGCAGATCAACATACGATGAATTTCAAGAAGGAAAGCGTCCCAGTATTGTTAGATAACCAATTTTTAGCCACCAAAATGTATATCATTTTGTTTCTCTTGAGACGTCTTTTTTGAGGAGTCCAGGTTAAGGCGTCAATGAGGTGGCTGGACTAGAGAAGTCTTCTACTACTACCTACCCGTAACGATCACTGCCAAGTATGCACGAGCTACCTAAGTCTCGCCACCAAGACGCATGAAAATTTGCATAGCAAAAGGCTTACTAAAAAACTTTTCTGTTGCTAATCACCAAGGCTTGCTTGCTTTAGGTTATACATTATCAATGTATGATACTAACTTACAATGGGTTACTTATCACTGGCGCTTACTAGCCCAAAAGTACATTTTAAAAATAAGTAATACTCAAAAAGCGTTACACTGTTCATCGTTAATGCTCGCTTACTAAAACGCGCTCTTCATGAATAAGTTTTTTTAAAAATATGCCTCTGATATTAATATTAACAAACAGTCGATGATCTTTATAAATAAAATTAAAATTAAAATAGTTTTACGAATTGGGACATTCTTTAAAGTTATTTCAAGATGAAACGTTTTAAAATACATACTATTTTGAGATCACACGTTTTTATAATGCAAACTAATAGGTTGCTCTGTAATAAGGCATTTTCCGGCTCCTATACGATGAGAGTGTCTAGACATTTTGATCACCTTGCGCATAGAATATTCTCGTTCGTCTAATCACCTTCCTAACACCTTTGGTGCTACTTTGTACTGCTTTGCTCTGCTGTCCCGCAAACTAAAATTCTCATGCAAGAGGGGGTTCTGTCACAGAAGACTAGTTGGACAGCAGCTAGTCTTGGATAAAGTGAACAACTCACGAAATAACGTCAAAAAATGTCAAGAAGTAATCTCGATCAAAGTCCTCGCTTACTCCACCAACACAGATTTTACAAATGTAATGTGGGTCCCTGGCGCCAAATGCGATGCAACGCTTTTCTCCCAATTTAAGTACACTTAAACAAGTCTGCAGAGGCTTCGACCCTGGTGATCCCGTCCTCTCGGAAGACTCTCGTGGACTACGTGGATCTCTTTCTCTTTTTTTCTATCCCGAAAAATCCTTATATAGACACACATTACTCTTTCTTCCCCTTAGTGTCTCCCTTGCTATGGCTCATTCCAAACTTCCGGATGCCTTCTCCACGACTCACTCGAATGTTCTCTCCCTAGGTCTCGGCCTCACAGTTCACTCACCCTCTGATACAACCTAGGGGTCATTTACCACGTGCTAACGCTTTGTGACTTTACCTCCACACTAGCTATTTTTCCTTTCATCCTAGATCACTCCTCTACTGGTTTCATCTCTAATGGAACGCCCTCTCCTTCTGTCCAGCGCACGATATCGTTGTATGATCTCGGGCCCTTGACAGAGTTCTTAAGAGGTGAATAGTAGTTTGAAAGCCGGGGTTGGATATGGTCTTGAAGAAGATGGCTGTAAATTGCGTATACAAAGGGCGCGCGTACGTATCTTGACTGCTCGGAAGCTAGCGAAGAAGTAACCTACTGCGGATCTACTGGCTTGCATGGATTTTCGCTAAGTGCTTCGATCTCACACACTCTCATTAACACCATCTAGCCTGTTGCTGATTTGTCCTTAATTCTATTAACACCACTCGTCTATACAGTTGTCAATTTTCCTGATACTTTCTGACGCTATACTTTAACGCATATTACATCAGTGCATTTCTTTAACATTTAAAACGATACGACCCTGATTTTTCAGATTAACGTCAGCAGTTACAAGTTTCCTTCGTTACAACTTTGGCGTTCAATGTATCATACATTCTTTAGATTCTATGATTCGTCACGCCTCTTTGACTAAATGCTTTATCTTTCTATAATGTTCTTTTTTGATTTCTTGGTAAGTGGTGTCCTCTGATATCTAGTCGCTGTCTTTCGTATGAAACCAAAAATCAGACCAAGCACACAATAGCATTAGAAAAAAACGTTATCACATCTTGTGATGGACCCAAATTTTACTCTGAGCTCTGAAAAGAAAAAAAGACTCCATCAAATATTCTTTATTACTAGAACGGACATTCCCTTTAATGCTCTGGTCTACTCCAAACTTTGACTCAATCGTTAAAAGAAACATTTAAGGAATAACCAAATTACCGGGGTCTAAGGACCCTCCTGCATCTGTCGTCATCCTGGATGCTATCACTGAACTTTAAGAACTTTCCATTGTAGCCTTTGTTGGTGATCGTAGTCTTGGATTGGTTGGACGGCATGTATCCAGTAAAGTAGGGTAATCGAGGGGGGGGGGTTGTATTACTTTGCTGGAATGATTTCCCTTCTTTTTTATGCTTCATACATCTACGTCTCTAACTCTTTATCTTTATGTTCCTGTATCTTAATGGACTGACATACTATTAGGCTCTCGTTGCTATTTTTCTGGTGCTAACTTTTTCCTAGTCTCTATAACCTTACTTTTTTGGCACTATACTTAAGATTCGCGAATTACTTTATTCATACGAATAATAATTAACTGAAATCTTTCTGATACTTTTTTTTAAGCATCCTGGGTCACCTAGCGTCTATCTACAACGTCTCCTCGCCTACTTCTTTTTCTCCTTTAAGAACATGAACTGGAGAGCCCAAGCTCACGCAAAACTGGGGAAGGTGCGCATATCGGCGATAGATCGCACAAATTCTCATTTCTCGATCCGCTCTCACTCTACTTTACATTCACGATACCATATTTCAGGTGGTGGGCCACTGTAAGCTCCAGCGTCTCCCCAGATTCAGTACATATTTGGCAGGCGCCTGCTATACACGATTCTAAGGGGTAGATCGAGCTCAGGACCCATCACATCATACGTCTGGGGTTCTTCACACGCGTTCAAGTATCGTCGGTCATACTCCTCTCTCCTTAACTTTCTCCCAGGTCACATATTTTCCAGATGTCCCACCTAGATAGTACCTTGGTGGCAGGGACACAAATCTTTTCTCCTGGCGCAGGTCACAATCACATCGCACTAGAGGAGGGGTGCGATCCCTGCCTTTCTCTCGCACATTTTGAATGCTTCCTACAAGGCTTGATAAATTCGCGTCACACATACTCGTGGGGTCCTTTGCTGCATCATAGACAGTTATTCAGATCCGTCTCTTGGCAGCCACAGTTCTGGGAAAACCTACGAACCAACGGCACGTCACAATCTCCCGAATTATGTCCACATCGCCAGCAGGCAAAGCAGGCGCGAGGCGGGGGTCTACTCTAGGATTGATAGGTATGGCCCTCACCGAGGCAAACACTCTTTTCGCAGGACCTGGTCCTAAGGCGTTTTAGCCTCTCACCTAGGCGGGTGGCTGTGGGTTAAACTTTCTGGGTCCATTTCTTTTGGAATTCGTGGGGCCTCTCGGGTAATGAGCATGTGGTGCAGGGGGGCCCAATTCTGCAAGGTTACTGGAGACTGGATCTCGCGTTAGCTCGAGGAGGAGCTTGGCTCTCCCAAGACCAGTGGGGAGATAGCGCGGTTCGTGGACAGCTCAGCTTCCTTCGGAGAAAACGACCTGATAGGGAAGTTGGGCTTTTTGTAGTTGTTTAGTTTAAGTTGACGGGGCCCCTTGGCCTTCACTTTCCCGTTTGGTTAACTCTCTCCCAGTCTCTTCCGGCGTTCTTTCGTTGCTCTCATTACGCTCTTGAGATCTCATTTCACGTTTGGCTCCTTCCCCAGATATCCAATCAACAGCAGAACTGGCATCGGGATCTCGTCTCACCCAGTGCTCTGCAAGGGGGTTATTCTTATGTCACGATTGAGAATGGCCCCCAACGCTTTTGCCTGCATCTTGGTTACAACACACTCCTCTCTGGCTTCTCCTATTGATAAAAAGGGAAATAAGCACGACGTTCTGGGGGGGCCTGTTAAGTTTTGTGACAGACGAAGCTCTCCACGACAGATACATTTTTCTTGTTCACTGTCCACCAGAAAATCGAAATCGTCGGCCCGTGGGTAAACAAGGATCTATTTAGCATTGGTGAGGTGACTTCAGCTCTTTTCTTATGGTTTTCGACAAGACCCTCCATTGCGTCCTGCTCCTCTGACTCTATAAAGTCAAGGACCAGTGTGGCCAGATGTAGAGAAACCAGATTTAACCCTCACGCGCTATCGTCTTGCTATGACTTCTAGGTCACGTTGTTGAGCATCGCTTCTATACTCGCCAAGCACACCTCCAAACCACCCTTGTTGCTATCTGCTGGCTTACTGAACAATTGGATGGACTCAAAGAGACTTTCAGGAGCTCGATAGCTCTAAGTTTTGAAGGGCCACTTAAGGGGGGTACCTGAGACTTCTCTACTAGGGGATGAAGTCCTGGGATTTGCTAGGGTAAACTGTTCTGGTGGGGGATGGGAAAAGAGCTAGGGCTCTCGCCAACTAAAGCACTAGCCTCCACCGCGTTTTTTTCCTTTGGTTTTGGTAATTTCACTACTGTAACCTGTTTTTGGCGTTACGCGTACAAACACATAAACAAAAAAAAAAAGAAAAACGTTATAGTGAGCAACATTAGATAGTGACATGCAAAATAGACCATAAAGCATGCGAAATGGGCCACAGTCAGAAAGTTTTGTTAAGAAATAAAGTAGAGACCCCATTAATCACATCACTTCTTTACCTACCTTGCCTTGGAGGGATGTAACACTTAATTACTGACACATGTGGCATACGTTCTTCATTCCCTTCCCGCAATATGTAAGCAACTGACGATTTTGCTGCTGTGATTTCATACGGACCCTCTAACTAAATTTCTTTGCCACGTCTGATTGGCAGCGGATTTGTTATATAACTTTTTCATTCACTTCAAAACACGCGTCCCTTCACCTTTGATTATAATATCTCTCCTGATTCGATCTGGCCTCCTCGATATGCTTAGCTACTAATTCACGCAACGCATCCAGTGTCTTCACCCGATCTCCCCACGCTTCTGGCATGATTCTCTCAAGTGGTTCTCCCCATTTAATCTCTAGGCACAAGCTTTTTACGGGCTTCAGGTGTCTACCATAGTTCAAAAACTCTGGTGAAACCTTTAAAGACGGCTATCGTCATAGCTGACATCTTTTTCAGCGTCTGGTTAGTATGTTTAACGGGATCTGCCTGTCCATGATACGGTGGTGTAAAAAACATATCGTATTCTGTAGTCACTTACGGTGTGTGCGATTATTATATTATCAAACTCACACCCATTATCCGTGTAGCAGTATTCTAGGGTTTCCCAATTAATTAAAATTATCTCTTTCAACGCTCTCGCTACGCCTTTTCTATCCTCCTTGGGTAAAGGCTTTATCCCGATCCATTGCGTTAACAAGTCTTGAAAGACTATAAAGTATGTATGACCACTTTTACTCAATCATCAGTCCACTAAATTTCATCAAACATCGTTACTTCGATCTCTTCACTGAGAATTCGGGAAAGCGTATTGGGCATGTGGCAAATTACCCCTTTACGATGCATGATTTGAAAATCTCACTGTGACATTTCTAGAACCCATCGGGTTAATCGACCAGTCGGCTCGCACAAATCTTTGATCCATTTGAGCTATGATCGGTGAAATGGTAACCCTCTAAGTAAGGTCTAAACTTTTTTAGAGCCCAAATCATGGCGAGACACTCCTTCTCTATTACATTATTATTTTTTTCAGCCAGCATAAGGACATGGCTAACATAGATGACGGGTGTTCACCGACATTGGCCTCCTGGGTTAGCAAAGCCCTGATGGCATAGTTGCTCGCGTTGGTCTGCACCGTAAAAGGTCTCTGAAAATCCGGCCTTGCTAAAACTGGTGCCTTCATCAACGCTTGCGTTAGTTATTTAAATAACTTTTGTTGTTTTTCCCCCTATTCCAATGTTTTTTTCGTACGCGATAACTTAACTAAGGAAATTTTCAATTGTGAATTCTTATCTATAAAGTTTTACATCCTTGGGTACTAGATAGTGCAAAACTGGTGCAATCTTCTTAGGATCTGGTCTCAAACCTTCGTTATCTAATACAAAACCCAAATAAGTCAGTTCCAATGTACAAAACACGAACTCTCTCCTTTTAATCGCTAAGCCGGCTTTTGTGGATCGTCACAACACAAGTTCTAAATAGTGTAAGCGGTTGATGAAGTCATCGGTGGCTATTATTGTATCATCTAGGTAACCAAAGACTATCAGCTGCAGGTCGGGGCCAAAGAGTGCCGTGGAAAGGTCATCGGCATGTTCGTCAGTCTGAGCGGCATCGGAAGAAAATGCCACAGTCCTAATCCCAACATCAAGAAAGCCGTATACTTCCGGCTTGTGGCCTCCATCTGTACTTGAAAATAGGCCTACTTCTAGTCAATTTTTGTTAAGCATTTCACATTTCTCAGCCTGTCTTAAATGACGTTCATGCTCGGTAATGGGTACGCGTCTTACTCCGTCACTTTATTTAAATCGCGAAAATCGATGCAAAATCGATAGGTTTCTTCTCATTTCCTTATCATTACTGGTGCACTACTATAATCGCTAGTCCATTTCTTGATTATGCCTTCATTAAATAAATGCTCTACTTTTTTCGTAGCTATATCTTGCATCTTTTGCAACACAGGCCTTAACCAATGTTGGAAAGGCGTATGATTGGTAATTTTTATCACATGCTCTGTAAGATTCATCAGGTCAGGTGCTATGCTACTCGACGCAAAAGAGGCCCAAGGCTCTTCAATCGCTTGCCATAATCCCTCTATAAACTGAGTCTTAATGTTAAAAGCTTGACAAAAGTCTATGCCTAGGAGAGCATCTTGATCTATATTTGTTTTTTTAATATGTCTCTTAAGACTCAATATCATGGAAGGTTTTGTTTAAGTTAATTGATTTTCAATGAGGTCATCACAAACGTTTAAGCTAGTGACACCGAACTTGGATACTGCCCAACTATCCTCGTCTCTACCTTCAAGCTCTAAAGATTAATAGCCAACGGACCCTTGGCGACATCTCGACTGGGAATGTGAGACCATATCCCCCAGAGGCTCTTGCAGAACAGCATTCGAGGTCTTGCACAACCTCTCGCACCCTGGCATCAAATCCACAGCACATCTCGTTTTTGAAAAGTTCATGTGACCTAAGCTGCGGAAGGACGTAACTTGCTAGGCTCAGCAATGCAAGGCCTGTCAGCGCTCAAAAGTTCACCGGCACAACTGCTCAGCCCTCAGCTACTTCAACATACCTGACAGACGCTTTGAGCATATCCACGTCGACCTAGTAAAGCTCCCCCTTACGAAGGGCTTCCAATACTGTCTAACGGTTATAGACAGATTCACCAGGTGGCCAGTCACCGAACAGTGAGAGATATTGCTTTTTTTGTCTTAAAATCATAAATCTCGCGATGGAAAGCAGATATCCACTCAATTATTATTTTATTTTATTGATATGATGATTGTGCATCAAGGAAAACTTACACTGTGAATATTTCATAGTTATAAATAATTATTATTTGGGCATAAGCATGAAAAATAATCTTGTAAAAAAAAGGTACAGCTCTAAAACATAAAGTACAGCTGATCCATATATTTTATTTCTGATCACGACCTACTCATGAGATACGTGGTGTCCAGTGCTATTGTACATTAGATACCACACAAAAACCATAAAAACAAAAAGAAATTTCGTTTTCAGACTTGGTAGGAATTTGTCATCACCTAAAAATGATAAAAAAATACTACAAAAAAAGTATAATAGTTCGTAATGGCATTTTACCTCGTTAAATAAAAATAAAACATTGCATTTTTAATTGTTGGTATAATTCAAGAAAATCTTGTACTATCACAGTCGTCACATAAACCTTATACTTTTATTACTAAAAAATATTTATGGATTAGTGCTTAAGATTAGTAAAGTTTTCAGCAAGTATAATCATACAGAATTTTATCCAAAGTTTTAAAAATATTTAAAAACCTCTGAAAGTAAGGAATAAAATTATTGTATAAAAACATTTTTAAACTATTCTAATGTTCAAAATGATTGTTATCGGGGTTATTATTAAACTCTGATTAACAAAAGACGAGGGGTGTAAAACGTTTGAAATCCTTAAAAATTACAGAAAAAATAATAGTTATTACTTCTATGTTACCAAGGTTTTCCAATATATTATGTAAAGTTTCACCGTGTTTTCGGAATAGACATGACAGTCAACTAACTTTCCCATGAGATTCACCTCAGTATCATCTGAGAATTACGTAATTTTAACTTAAAACTCATTTGAGATTTGGGCATGAGCCTTACCTCATTCGCAGCTGGAATGTTGATTCTGAACTCAACGATTTTTACGTAAGATAGTGCTTTGTAAGGAATTGATAAGTACTTGCTCTGATGAACTAAGATAAACCATATACATTTATGCTTATTAACACATAATATATGCATAACTATTTGTTCTTTTTTTTTTGTCATCGGTCAATCGGTTGGTCAGCCAATTTATCATGTTAGTACTTCTATATCCTTGGAAGATTTGAATATGCTTAGGCTGTAAGAAATGGTTACTTCTTAAAATCCGAGGAGTTCTTGGATCTTAAGATTTCTATGTTCTCTAGACTCTACTCACTAGACAAATGTTTGCTCCGAATCAGGTAAGACTCATGTTAAAATCTCATATGAGTCTTAAATTAGAATCATGAGATTCTCAGATAATTTTAAGCTGATTCTGTGGTGAATTTTATCGGGAAATCAGTTGATTGTCATGTCTATTATGAAAACACGGTGAAACCTTACACATAATGTATTTTAAAAAATGCGTTGTCTAATAATCATGAAGTTTCTGACATGAAGAGCAATCCAGAGAAGTTTCCCACAAAATTGGTTAGGTATGATACATCACACAGAATTTTAGTCTACGGTCTATGTGCAGTCCAGTGGATTGTCGATGATCTGACCATTACTTTTGGCACTCGCCATGGCCAAATCATGCATGTTACTTTGTAGGTTTTGGAAAAGAAAATCAGATGAATCATGCAACTTTATGGATTTTGAGGTTATGTGCTCTTAAAGCATGTGACGTAACGGGTTATGAGGTTATGAGTTAGTATGAGTTAGTATAACTATATTTAACTACATGTATCTCAGAATCTATCTATCATTAAGCTTTGCCTCTATGGAGACTTTTGTGTAACAGGTCAAGAACTAATATTTCCCACAGTTTCAAAGAAATTAACCGGGACCAAATTTTCATAAAATTTGTAAGGGTCCTTTTACGTTCATAACATCAAGTCAATACAAAAGTAATCACTTAACGTAACTTTAATCCAGGACAATTTGATAATTTACTTCGTAAGAACGATTGAAATAACATAACGATTTTGAGACCGATCAGAATTATCTACATATAGAAAAAATGTTTTTTTTTGCAGTTCTTACCAATTTTAAAACAAAACAAAAACTTTATAGTCCGCCATGTTGGATCAGCCTCTACGAATTTTTTAAACTCTGATTAAATGATTTGCAGAGGTACTCGCACGTCTTTCGCCACATTCACGCCATCCAGATACCGCTAGACTCGCCATGATGACTGAAACTATACAATTGAGGTGCCAGCCGCACACAATCTTCATAGACACGTTGAAGCCAGCCTACCTTGAAGCAGCCAGTCTGCCAGTCACTGGCAACGACGTTACTGCTCCGAAAACTCCACAACCACAACTACCACCATTGCCATCGTCAATGTCAGCAGCGGAAAACTCCAGCCAGCAGAAGCTACCTCCAAGATCTTCAACCAACTTTCCACCCACCCAACCCACGCGAGGACTAACGTTGGCTTCGTCCAAGGTCAAAACTATATCGTTCGGTCTACCTTCTGTAGACAACACCAAGGGGGGAGTCCCTGTGGCGTCATCCCCAGGCCGAAGCTCAAAACAATCTTACAGGTGCAAACAACAGCTCATTCCATGGACACATTAGATACGCATGCCAAAAGCGCACGGTTTCTCTCCCCCTATCAACTGCAGTACTTACCTTTAGGTAGTGAGCACTGCCGGTGTCAAGAAGAGACAACTGTACGCACCCCGTCCACGAATATTTCTTGCTTAACACCAATAACCCAGCGTGTTAACTTAATGTGCCTCCTCTTATTTCATGATCTGCTTCGTATCTCCAGAATCCTTGAGCACCAGGGGTTAGCTCAGACGTGGCATCTGGAATTCCCCAAAGATACACTACTTTAAATTACTGTAATCTATCTATATATCGTGCCTTACATTTTAATGTGTGTGTGTGTCTATAAGTGTGTATGAGTATAACAATATCTCAATGGACTCAGTTGTTTATGTGTGCATAAGATTTTTGCGTAAGAGTAAAAGTCCTTGAGAAGTTTGAAGAAATGAGAGATCAAATTGACGAACGAATAATAATAATTTAATAAGGAGATAATCATAACAACAACAAAAATAATGCATACGTCTAAATAACTCCCGACATACACACACACATACAAGCGTTGGCGCACACACACACATACCCACACACAGAGAGAGATATATATATCCACTAGTTCTTTGTTAGCCAACTCTCCAGAAATAGATTATAGCTTCAAGTTTCTTACAATTTCTTGAGAAAGTTATCTTTTAAAACTTTGATTATCTGACTAACAGTTTGTGTTCTGATCTTACATTAATTATAATCAAATTTAATACGACCAATAGGTATACAAAAGAATGTTGATACATCTTTATAATTGTATCAAGAGGTGCATATGAATATATGGCGGCACTTTTCATACAATCACTCTACATCCTACATACATGTCCTTTTCTCAATATCCAATATACTTAAGATTCATAATACTAAACCAAATAACTTCTTTTTCAAGAAATTTTTTTTATGGTGTAGAGCAGGTATGAAGGATATAGAGTGCTTTCATGAAAAGTGCCGCCATCCATACATATGCACCTCTTGATACAATGATTAAGATGTATCAACATTCGTTTGTATACGTATTGGTCGTATTAAATTTCTAGTTTACAGACAAGCATTAAAATCATGTACCTATTAATTAATATCATTAATACATTAAAAAAATAAAATTGTAATAAAATTTATCTGGTTTTCACTTGTTTTTGATTGTTAAAGGCTTATTACTTTATGTATGCTATATTTCTCTAGTAAATGTCTCGAAGTGCTGAATCAAGTTATATACCTTGAAAATAAGCCAAATACAGCATTCGAAGCAAATGAAGTTTGAAAAATGATACAAAACTGTAAGATTTTTTCAATAGCTTGGTTTTAATTTGAAAATATCAATAACTTTCTATATTTCTTAAAAAATGTGTATATTTCTAAGAATTAAAATTGTAATAATAATCTTACTATTTTTTAAAAAGATAAAGCGTAAGAAATGTATAGCAATAGCAGATTGAATATATTATTTTTTACATAACACAAATAATTTGTTGGAAGAGATAAGGGAAGAAAAGCAATAAAGAAAGAACGAATAACATCTTCCAAAGATTTAAAATATACAACAATGCTTGGTATACAATGACTAAATTAACTGTGATAGCTATTGGTTTTAATAATTATTACACTAAAATAAATTTGACTTTTAATTATTCTAGCTTAATTATGTTTCCTTTTAAGTAACAAAAGTTGCTTTTGCATCATTTTTGATATACAAAAACATTGGTGGAGACGGTATAGAAAAAAATTATCAAATCTGTCTAGGAACAATTCATCACAAAAATCCTTGCTTTCCTACACATAAATTGAATATTTAAATTTGATGATAAATTCTGCTAATCCTTAAATTCACACATACCAACAAAAAAAACATTTTTATCAGTTGCTTGGACTATCATTACATCAGTATTGCTTTCAGTTATAATGATCAGTCTTAGAACCTTTTATTGACTTATTGACCTAAACAGTACTGAAAGTATATGATTAGAGATAGCATTCAAAAAAAGAGTTAACGTAAAGGTTATGTAATACTTCGATATCAGGCTTTCATGATGCCAAAAAATTCTTAAAAATAGTAAGTAGTCGTTCGTGTGATCTATGTTATTCAAATACAGATATTTAAAAAAAACAAATAATTGAAGTAAGTTCAGGCACAATTTACTGAATGATGAAAATGTTTAAGAAAATATATACTGTAAGGAAATACTGCATGGTTGCAGTCACAAAATTTTAACGAAATCGTGTCTAGAAATTTCGAGATAAAATTTATATTTTTGGATATTTATTTTATTATAAATATATATTTTAATGGGTAATGTACGTAAGCCTATATACTTAAAAAATAGTTTTGTGAAATTTTATTTGATTGTTTATAAAGGTTTTATTCGTAATAATGCTATTCTTAATCTAAATGTTCCGTTATCACTTTTTTATCCACTGCTTTGAGTTTTATTTTGTTATTATGATTATTTGTATTAGTGATTTAAAAATTCCAGCGTTATAACTTCCTATTCCAAGGTTTCTTTATTGCGTAAGCGTATATACCAACTTTCAAATTCTAGCATATTTATTATAATCTTATTTTTTTTGTGTTAATATTTTATAAGCTTATCCTAAAATTTTTATGTATACCTCTCAAATAATTGATCAGATCGATAAGTTAATGGTTATATTATTTCATTTAATTTTCGGTTGGATACAAATTTATTTGGTGTGAATCTAGTAGCTCTATGTAGTAATTTATTGTATTCATGAATAGCGAAAGGTAACATTTTACCTCAATTTTGTTCAGTTGCATTTTTTTCTTAAAAAGCTTGCAATCATAGCATGGCAACATTTTAGTAAATCCTTAGATTAAGGATAATAAGGTGAAGTGGTCTAAAGGTTAAAACCGAAAGTTTAGGCTTAACTTGTTTATAAATTTTGATAAAAACTCTTTTCACTATCTCTTGGTACTATTGTAGTCCCTCTATACTAAACTATAATGTTTCTTGCCAGAGTTTCTGCGACTGTGATAGCTCGTATGGCTAGTACAGCCACTGCTATAGAGTATTCTGAAAAGAAAGCAAAGTATAGTCAATAAATTTTTATTTCCAGACGTTGTTGTTCCTAACGGTCTTACAGTATCAGCGTCTGTTTTTTAGAACACTTTAGCTGAAGTATCAGTTATCATCATAAGTTCTTTTGTATTCATCTATGTCAATATTTATTCTTGGCAAATTTTGCGCTTACACAAAAAATTTTTAATATCTTTTCTCATACCTTCCCAGTAGTACGATTCTCTTATTCTTCTATAACTTTTGTTTATGCCCTTATGACTGAAACGCCTGTTGTGATATTCTATTGGGTTTTTTTGTCTTATTTGATTTTATGAATAAGCTCATTCACTAAAACTTACAGTTATTCTAACGTTTACATGACTATTTACTTAATGAACTACTTTGGGCAATTTTTCTCTGTACTAATTGTCAGTTATTTCATCCTTCCTAGATATTTTTAATGTCTATACATTCTTATTTTTTATTATCTTGGTTAAATAATTAAAGCTAAGCCTGCAAATTACGAGTGAAGGTTTTAAGGCAATATTTTATGTCTTTCTCTTTCTCTAATAGAACTTTTAGAATACTAATGTATTTTAAAAGTGGTTGTTGTTAAATTACCTACTTAAGGTTGCATTTTTTTAACTCTTTTTTTGAGGTATAATTTCAATTGAATAATCATTTATTGTTAGTCGAATCAAGTGTAAAGTCAACTACAATGAAGGTTGCTATGTTGCCTTTTGTGTATGTTCAACATTCTCGTGTACTTAACATTTCGAGGTGATCTATTTATATTCTTATCAAAGGTCTTACTATAGTAGTTTCTTTAAGAGTGACTTAGTCATCGTATTTTGCATTCAACTGCTGTTCTAACATTTCAAATGCGGCTGTGGGATGATTAGACAGTGTCAAGTTACTCTGCTTCGAAGCGTTATGTTGTTTCATATACATTTTTGCTGGTTGTAACTTAAACGAGATGTAGTATTGGGTATACTACTATGCGTTTTTTCTCTCCCTCTGGCTTTTTCCCTTTTTTTTTATTTATGAGAAGCAATATAAGGCTCCTTCTATACAGAATAAACATTGTCTGCTATTACCGTAGATGTGGCTTTGGAGCGTCTTATAGGTGATTTTGATCTTATCGAAAAGCTTTTTTTTATAAAATTCTAGAAGTCTTCAGAATAGCTTTATAAAACATTAGCTGAAGTTTTCACCAATACAAATAAACATATCATACACTAAAAAAAAATATTTATAAAAACAAATTATTTTGGAAAACGTATTTTTACTTAAGTAAAGAAATCATGAATATAATTGACTGTAAAAAAAATTATCAAAATTGCTTAAAAGAGATTGAGGGATGATGTGACAAACTTGACCTTGAAATTTTCAATTATAAATAGTTTTTTTTCTTAGTTCATGACATTAGCACTAAATAATGCAAAAGCGAAAAGATTATTGTAATATAGAATGAAATGTCTAAAATCATCATCGTTGAGCAAACGTTGTTTCAATTTCTTATCATACAGGCTTAAGGCAGTTAACACATTTTTTTAAGTGAACAACAATTAAGTTTGAGTCTTTCTTATTGCCAAAGTGTTATAGGAATAAATTCGCTTTGGTAATATCCCTTTATACTACGATTTTGTTTTAGTAAACAAAGACTTTGGTGAAACGAAAAATAGTTTTTACTAATTAAACAATAGATTGACTTAACATAAGGTCTCTAAGAGACTCAAAGCGTTACTTTTTTCACTCATTTTAAATCGTGCAAATAAAGCAAAATCTTTAAAAATGTAAAAAGGCAGTTGAATACATATGAAACATCAATTCAATACTTTATATCATAAAGAAGACAAATTTTCTCAACGACATGGGCTGGCGTTGCGTCAGTACTACTACTAAAAGGAAATACTAGTCATAGAACTTTCTGCTTAACTTTGGATTTAAGTAAAATTGAGCCTGCATTTTTTAAATAGAATCTGAAAAAAAAAACTACGTAAAATCAATTTCATAGTTTGGGATAAGGCTTGTATGATTCCGAAAAAAGCTTTAGAGAAAGTAGACAGAACTTTGCGTAATACATGCAATACACACATTCATGTTGGTAATAAATTGATAATTTCTAGAGAAGATTTCTATTAAGCATTTCTTGTTATAAAAATGGTAATGAAAGAATGGTTATTTTAAAAACTATTAAGTCATCATTTCTTTGAAGTTCTTTTTAAACTTTTAAAATTAAACACGATCAATCGTTTGGTTAATGGAAATTTTTTTAAATTACTTCTAGATATTGGAGAGGAAAAACTTATATCACTAATCCTTCCTGAAAAATGAGAGATCAATCAAGTATTTTCAAATAATTAGTAAAAATAAACAATCTTTATTGAATAGTGTTATTTTGACTTCTTATACTTGACACACTACTTTTTTAAATATCAATATCTTAAATTTAATAAAAGGAAATACGACAACTTATTGAAGATTGGATCTTCCCACGTACAAAAGCATTGATAAATTGGATGCCAACGTTTACATCAATTTCCTTATTAAAATATAAAACAATTTTCGTGAAAGTTTGCCATCATATAAACTAAATTTAAAAGTTAGGGCAATAGTTGTGTGTATAGAAAATTTGTGTACAGCAGACGGTTTGTGCAATAGCACACAAACGAAGGTTAGAAAATTATTTAAGTATAATATTAAAACTAAATTTATCGCAGAAATAAAATTAAAGAATTGGGAGTTATCTTATTAAATAAAACAATATTATTTTGTAGTAGAATATAACATGACATGTTTATATTGTATTGTATGACAATTTTGTTAGAAATCATTAAAGTTTTAATTTTAAAAACAAAACATTTATAACAATTTGAGCATTACACGAACTCTAATTGCAGTGGATGGATTAATAAATAATCAGTGAACTCAGATAATTATACTGCTAACTTCTGTTTATTATTGAACGACGTTTCGACCCGTACACAAAACAAGTTTCAAGGCCCTCATCAGGTTCAAATAAAATCTACGTGAGAATTACAATTAACTGTAAGAATTAATTAAATAGACAATAAAATTTTACTTTGGTGAGTAGGTAAACAGTGGCGGTTCTAGCCCAGCTGTGCTACAACTGCCAGGCGTTTGTAGCACACTTGCTCCCTCTTTGCCTGCGGCGAGTATGCCCGAGCTGTGGCCCGAGCTGCCCCGAGCTGCGGCAACTATGCTCGAGTAGCCCCGAGCTGCGGCAACTATGCTCGAGCAGCCCTGAGCTGCGGCAACTATGCTCGAACGGTCTGACGAGCTCCGAGTACCCCCAAACTGCTGCTGTTACTTGATGAACCGCCGCATGCGCTGCTTGAGTTTGTAGAACCTTGTGCAGTGTGTGCAAGTGATAGTTGCATACATATAAAATTTTGTCTGTAGCTATGCTCGACTATGCTACGACTATGTGTGAAGCTCTTTCTCTCTTTCCGTACAGCACCCCAGACCTGTGGAGAGTATACTCGAGCAAATATTATGATGTATAGAGCCCTCTCAAGAGTAATAATTTGTATACTATACTTGATATTGAAACTTAGAAAGTTAAAATCTCTTTCAGCACACATCTCTACTTAATACTATTGTGTGTACGATATTACTGAGTAGAGAATTTCAAGAAATTTCAGAAAATAAAATTTTTGACGAGTTTACAAGAAAAGGTAGTTCAAAAAGTAAAATCTATGTTTGAAGCTTAACTCTTATTTTAATACATTTACAGTTAACCTATTGTGTGTATGTGTGTGTGTGTGTGTGTGTGTGTAATATTATTATATAGGAATTTCATAAAAATAACGTTTAGGTGTTACAAGGAAAATAAGGTTCAACACATTATGATTATTTTTATAATTCATATTAAATAAAATTAAAAATGTATGTACAAAAAAAGGTATAAACACTAAGATATTATAAAATAACATATATTCAAAGTAAAAAAGACATTTTTTTAATAAACTTACTATACTACAATAAAATATTCAAAATTTCACTGTTCATCAAAGTCAAGTGCACGACATACTTTCTTCTGAGGATGGTCAAACACTTCAGTCATCCTCTTTCTCTTTTTTACCCACGTTACTTCGCAGATCACTTCGGGTGACGAGTCTGCGTCCACATCTATCATTAGGGGTAAAGATGATAATTCTATCACTGGAATCGGTGGACGGTTGAGTGCTGCTGGCGACTGTACCAAATCAATGATTGGAGTTGGAAGTTCCAACTCCAAATCAATAATTGGTAATGAGTCAGACACATCTACTGGCAGTGAGTGTATGACGGCCGATGGTGTTGTTGATAAGTCAATAACTTCTATTGACTCAGATACTTCTGCTGTTGTAAGTACCTCTAATTCATTCATACATGAAAAAATTGGAGACATCGCAGTTGTATCTTCGACCGACACGGCCACTGCAGGGCAAAATGGTACTGAAGGCAGACATTTAAGATCTCCTTCGAGGTCTGTTGAAAACAGAAAAATTTTTTTAATATTATTTATGTAGAAAAAAATTCAAGATCTCTTTCGAGGTCTGTTGAAAATAGAAAAAAATTTTTGAAGATAGAAAAAAAAAAAACTTTTGAAGTGGAAAAAGAAAAATTATAAAAACTCACCAATGCAAGGATAGTAGTCGACTTCAACTACTTCTGCTACTTGCGGTTCTACTTCACCACCCTCAGAGCAAAATTGTCCTGGAGACAAAGTTAACAGATCTTCTTCAAAATCTGTGAAAGAAATGTAACATATTATTATAAAATTTACATATTAAAACTAATATTCAATCTCAATATATATATATTATGTACTCACTAACAAATGGATACCACTGTTCTTCATGGCAAACTTCTAATGCCACTGCTTCTGCTTCTGTTGGAAATGACCCGCTGGGAGCCATAACAAGTTGCGCTTCCTCAAGCATCTGTTCAAACTCATCTATCCAGGAGTTTGTTATAGATGATGGTGAAAATATCAGCGATGGAGCCGGACTCAGAGAGCAAACCGTTGGATGCACCATCTATTCTTCTTCTTCTTCCGATTACCAATGATTAATGTCTTCAACCTCTTTCAATTGTAACAGATCCATGTCACAGAAGTGCGGTACAGATCTTGTTCTGGTCATGCTTGCGATGATTTTCAAACTGAATTTTCACAGTCCAAGATCTCTCTTATATTCACTTTAGAAGAGTTACTCCGAAAAAGGTAGAAAATTACCCCCATCATATGTCCATGAGATGAGACACATATGCATATGTACTCTGACGGTGAAAATTTGCAATATCCAATCAGACAATTTGTTCCTGAGTAAGAGGGGGAAAAATCAGCCCTCCTGAATATTTTCTCTGCGTGAGAAATGTGAATTTTGGTGATGTGAAGAAGGATTAGAAAGAGAAAGTTATATTTACAGTCTCACATGGTCCTATTATTTTCTGAACTTTGAAATAGAAAAATTTTTATTGGATGAAAAATATTAGAAAAAAATAAACTTTATTTCACCCCACACTTTGTACCAAGGAAATGTGGAAGAGGTCAGTTAATTTTAATTAAGTGACCTGGTTACTTTACTATTTAGTGTTAGCGAAGCAGTTCAAAGGTGATTAAGTTCAGAGCAAAGGTGCATACAAGTGAAAGGGAATACGTGTGCAGCAATTGTAGAACATATAAGTAATTAACATTTATAAGGTAAGTATAATTTTCAATTGATTTATTTTATTTTACTCTTGACGTTGAAACTATACTGAGAGTTTTGCATGTTTTACTTTCGGCATAGAAATGATGTCAAGAGTCTTTACCTTTTTTCTTACTTTTAGCGCAGAAATGATGTTGAGAGTCTTTTTAAATATATTTCTTCTTCACTCGGCGCAGAAATGATTCCAAGTTCTTTTACAATACTTTTCTACTCTTAGCACAGAAATGATGCTAAAAGACTCTTTTAATCTGTATTTCTTCTTTGCTCGACGTAGAATTAATGTCGAGCTCTTTAAAGTCTATATTTTTTGCGCTGCATAGTTTAATTATGATTCAAATTTTTTAACTTTAATAATTCTTGCATTACAGTTTTCAAATGGTTAAGAAGACAAAAGTTTCTGACATCAGGAGGTATCACGAACAACTTCTGCGACAAGCTCTAGCAGTTCATGCTAGAGATTTTGACGCTATGGCCGAGGTAGTAGCACAAGTTCTGCCCCAGGAAATACCAGCACTAGAGCTGACAGTTGAGGAACCATCAGCATTAGAAAACTCAACTTCCCAAGATACTCCAGCAGCAGCAGCAGAAAACGCAAGTTCTTTGGATACTGCAGCTAAAGAAAATTTTGAAGCCATGATGTCAGCAGCAGAAAATGGTAAAAATATAATTTTACTATTACATTATTCTAAATGTCTTTTCTAATAATTTTTTCGTTTACAGAAACTGGAGAATCAATGCAGGTAACGCAGCCTGATTGGCTAGATTGCCTCATATATTTCCAGCCACTATTGTCACAATCAGCTTCGTAGTGGCTGGATCAAAACTGGGATTTTAAAGAATTGTTGCCAACACCTTCCGAGGAGGAGAGCGTTTTATCGATGCCGAGCACAACGAGAGCAGTGGAAGATGCACCTGCCGCATATTCAACACCTCAACCATCATCATCATTAGCTCAACAGTCTTCTTGTTCTTCTCCTTTGTCTCTGATGGTACTACTATCAGATAATTTAGAAGAAGAAGAAGAAGAATGGACTGAAGACGATTCTAAAATTTTAATGACAAGAGTTGAATTAGCACTTAAAAATGCTACAAAAAAAATTACTATACGAGAAAAAAAAAATAGTTAAAGAGAAAATAAAATTTAAAGAAAAAATATTAAAACAAGAAGTTGCAAAAAAAAAAAAAATATTAAAAGCAGAGGAAAAAAAAGTCAATACCTAAAAACTATCAAGGAAATGAAAAAATAAATATTGAAAAGGTAGCTGGCGAAAGTTTAAAATTAATATTACGTTTGAGTTTAAATTGTAAATCTCAAAATTGGGAAGTTTGTAAAAAATAAAATAAATTATATTAAGGATAATTTCTACAAAACATCTTTTTATAAATGCATGTTGTAATAAAATACATTTTTGTAAAATAACTATTTTTTTATGGGATAAATAATTTTAAATTAATTTGTGTGCAAATTATTTATTTAACTGACAGACCAAAGACTCAATTGTATGAAAGTAAGATTCTGGTACATGCTGCACTATTGAGTTAGAATCTTCTTACATGTGGTACGGCAAAGAAAAATAAGTAATTGTTTGTATAGGTGTACTCAGTTGTAGTTCTTGCATTCTTTAAGTTGTCATGATTCGTATATGGCATTGGGCTGATAGTTTTATATGAAGCTATTCGAATGGCACAATGTAGGATACTGTTAAGTTGTGATATACTATTTTGTATGAATGAAGTCCAGAACACTGATGTGTATGTAAGAACAGATAAAACTAAGGTATTGTATAAATAAATAATCGAGTCCGGTTTGTTGAAGTCGTGAAATTGTATTTTTATTTTAACAAGTTGTAATTTTCAAGTCCGTACAATTATTATGAATAAAATCGTTTTCTCATCTTTTGTATCAATGGATAGTTTTATAAGTAACGCTCAAAATTTCATAATCTGAATTTTTCTGGATCCAGTCTTTTGTTGCTACAACATTCTTTACCGCACACTTTGGATCGATGTGAAAGCTATAGTGTAAACATGGTATGTAGTCACGTGGAAGAGTTGAAAGAGCTGGACACCAATACTCTTTAATGTTAGTAACCCTAAAATTTTAAAAATAAGAAATTTAAAATAATACTCAATGCATTTTTTATTTATTTGTTATTTCAAATACATACTTGCATGATAATATTCTTTGTAGCCAATTTTTCTTTTCACGACCCTTGACGTAAATCTCTTCAACATCAACCAGCGTGCGTTGAAAATTTCCAAGTCCTCCCTTGTAAGAAATGTTGCCAAAATTCCAGCTTATGCCAAGAAAATTAGCCTCCAACTATTTATTCAGACCTTGATCTTTTTTTGATAAACATTCTAATGGATAAGGTGGCTTGAGCACTATAACAATAGGTATGGCGTCTTTCTTTAACTCAATGAAAGAAATCTCCTTAAAAATAAAAATATTGTCAAAGCTCTGGAAGCCTTGACAGTCTACGATGTACTTCATTTCGATAAAAAGAAAACCAATGTTGCTTAGTTAAAAATAGTCAAATGTATGAATTCCACCACTAAAGACTTACAATATATCCACGCCACCATACTCAAACCCCCCTCCTTTCTTCTTATCACTTACCAATAAAAAAGTGTCTCCTTCTCCCACCATTTTTTTCGTAGAGATTTTAGGGAATGTGTTGGCTTATGCAGCTCACTTCTACGCGAACGTTACACTAGTAAACTTTCTCGTGCAAGTTTTTATGCAATGGCTTCTATTCAATATTTTAAAGATGTGGCTCATTGCATTTGGCAATCATATCAACAAATGATCAATAGTGAAGTTGATATATGTCAAATTCAAAGACTATGAAATGTTAGCCTTACAATTCTTAAAGAAATTAATATTTTCACTCAAAATAATAATAATTTGACAACATGAGAAAAACAAAAACTACAATCTGTAGTGGTTTTACTAAAAAGTATTATATTGATATACTGCATCTTGAGGATGTTTTGGTGTTCCAACATTGCACAATCTTTTATTATCTAAGTCATACTGTCCATCTACAGTAAGTTTGTATCCAATACCAGGAGGACCTCGGCTGCCGCCTCTGGTCCTACCCAATTTTCGACCGAATACATCAACACTCATTTTGATACTGAAGAAATAATTACATACATCAATATATATATCCTCCCTCACGAAGCTCTTCGATAAGTGATATAATTTCATTGTCATGACTTGTATTTCCTGCCAACTTTTCAGCTATTAATAAGCGTAAACGGTCTACTAATTCATTAGGATCGTCCCAGTGTATATAATCTACTTGTTGCATTATTTGAGCAGTTTTATAATGAGGTAGCAACGATCCGCCCTTTTTACAAACCATAAGATCAAAAATTGGAGCAATAATTTTATTAAACTTATTGCTATTATGGGTTATTACCCTTTTCTGTGAACATTTGAAATTTTCAATAATACGTAGTATTTTTCAAAATCCTCCTGCGTCAACAGAGATTTATTAGGATGCTTTTTGATAAGTAGCTCCATTAATCCTGGAGTCATTGGATACTTTAAATCATCTATTTTGATATGATTATTTTCAAATTCTATTTGCGAATCGCCAAGTTTGTACAACTCATTTTCTTTTCGCACTCCATACTTTAAATTTAATAAATCTTTCTGATTCTGATCAAGTATTTGTAAATAAAAATTATTTGATATATTTTTACTGACTTAAACAGAATCATGGGATTGTTGTTAAATAGTATTATTTAAATCAGTATCATCATCATCATCATCACTTTGACTAACGGCAGACTCGAATGTTAAATTATGATCACTGAATTTTTCTGTGTTTTTTTTTTTTTGTTGATTTACTTCATCAACTTTATTACTTACTTCATTGTTTTTGTTATAAAAATAATTGTGAGTAAGAGAGTTATTACTACTATTTTTGTGTTTTTTTGTTTCGGCAACGATTTCCATTAAAGATCTGTTATTGGTTTGAAAGTTTCACTAAGTACTTTTTCGGCCTCATTTTTCCCAAACTTCAACAGTCTGTACTTTTCTTTAACCGCCTCTCGCGCCTTCACTAACTGGCGTAGAACGTCTTTCTCTTGTTGATACATGATGATGATGATCCAATGTCTTGCAACAGACTGTAACGATAACGCTAGGTATATCCTAAATGTACGGCAAAATTATCAAAACCTTTTCTGTAGCAACCATTATTTATTTGTCTATCCTTGTTTATAACGACGAATCCATGTTTATCATCATTCCAGCAATTAGAGCATAAATTTTTAAATTGAATAAATGACATGTCTGAGTTTACATGATCATCATACACATGCTTCAAATTAACTTCATCTTGACGAAATAAGACCAGAAAATTGACATTATCTCTTACAAGATGCTTTGGTACTTAAGCATATGACTGGCAAAGATAGAAACAGTCTACATTTTTGTGTCTACCCATGCAGAAAAAAGCCTTTACATTATCTTGTTTCTCACAAGCTATATCATCAAAAATCATTATAGAATTTGGTAAAGCATCATCTGGTGAGACTACGGTTTCGTGCTCGGTGAAAGGTAAGGATTTCACACCTTCTATAGGCTCCAATAGTTTTTTTAAAAACTTGTATTTTGGTTGATGTAGAGATTTTGTATACACATACACATTTTCGAACTTAACTCCATTAGGATGCACAATTAAAGCTAATGAGCTATTAGTTTTACCACAATTAGATGGACCGCAAAATACCGCACGATTACTGTCAGGGATCAGTTCACCATGTCGATTCGAACGCTTTTCTTGTTTTACTATAGCGTCAAAATAAGGAACTTGTAATTTTATGGATTGCTCTTTAAATTCAATGTCTATGCTGCATGAATAATCAGTTACAACTAATCTTTTAGTAAAATAGTACAACTGTTATATAGTTTAAGCTCTTTATTTGTCAACGAATTTTTTCTACTATAAATACATTATATATTTTCTCGAACACTTAGTCATGATCCAACCTCTGAAGACTAATCAGCATCATCATGCACCGTAAGAGAGGGCCTGGTCTCGTAAATAAAATCATAAATTCTTTACCAGTAGAGCTTCATTTGCCAGGATATCAGTACTGTGGTCCAGTTATTAAGCTTGCTAAGCGTCTTGCTAGAGGGGACCCTGAAGTAAATCCGCTAGACGCGGCGTGCAAAGAGCATGATGTAGCGTACTCAAAAAATCGACAAGATTTAACAGCTAGACACGAAGCAGATAAAATTTTAGCTGAGAAGGCGTGGCAAAGAGTAAAGGCTTTAGATTCTAGTATTGGTGAAAGAGCTGCAGCTGCCCTGGTGACCGGCGCTATGAAGGTTAAAAGTAAATTTAGTATGGGCTTGAAGCAGGAGAAGAAACAGGGTATTAACAAAAGGAAAAGAAGGATGGGTAGGTCAAAGAAAAAACAATGCAGTGCTTTAAGTGCATTTATTAAGGCTGCCTCGCAAGACATGAATACTAAAAGCAAAAGGGCTCGAGATGTCATTAGTAGTGCTTTAAAAGGTGCTTGTAGTGCAGTTAAAAAATCAGGAGGTAAAAAGTATGTTACGATTCCGCGCATCTTACGCCTTCCTACTCAAATTGGTGAAGCTTTACCTTTGATTCCCTTGTTTCCTGGCTTAAGTGCAACTGGTGCTATAGCCAATGGAATAGCCGGAATTATGAAAAGCATTAATGCTGATAAGTCAGCCAAAAAGCAGCTAGCAGAAAGTCAGAGACATAATCAAACCATGGAAGCTATCGCCGTGGGAAAAGGTCTCTATCTCAAGCCACGTAAAACTGGATTAGGAGTCTATTTAAAGCCTCTCACTGAAAACGGTTAAAAAAAAAAAAAAGCCCTACAAAAAAAAGTTCAAAGAAATAAAATTACCTGATCGAGCTCTTACCAACATAGATTTGATAAAATATTCTAAAATCTTAAAAATGCCCCATTTTCGCGGAGTATTCATGAGAAACAATTTACCTGCTGATGGTCCATGGTTTTGTAAAACAGCTATAATAAATCTTGATGATAAAAATGGACCTGGCACTCACTGGGTGGCTTATCGAAAAAGTGGTAATAATGTTATGTACTTTGACAGTTTTGGAGATCTGCAGCCACCAACTAACTTAATGTTATATCTAAAAGTTAGTAAGGTGAAATATAATCATAAGCAAAATCAAAAATTCAACTCTTACAACTGTGGTCATTTGTGCTTAAAGTTTCTTTTAAAACAAATATAACTTTCTTACATGGAAAGAAACAGCTTAGTTACACTCTGACAACCATGGAAGAAGCATTAACACTCAGCCTTTCTGGTACTTCTTCTATTTTAGAAGCTCAGTATTTTCCACCGATAGAGTTATCACCAAAACACAGCTACGTTCTTGGCCTAGTAGAACTTTTGTCATTCAACTCAATCCCAAATATTGATGAAAATTGTAATAAATTTTATGTTGGCAATGAAGTTATTATAAAACCAACAGGCAGTTATGAGATTGAAGATATTAGGTCATTTTTGATTGAGGTACTACAACCTCGCAACGTAACTTTCGATATAAAACAAAACAATAATACGCTTTGAAGTGTTATCAAGTGCAGTCATACTATTGATTTTAGACCCAAAGATTCTATAGGCAGTCTATTAGGTCTTACTCAGAGAGTTCTAAAAAATAATACTACTCATATTTCAGACTTACCTGTAGCTATTCTAAAGATAAACGCATTAAGAGTTGAATTTAACATCACGAGTGGAGCTTACATAAACAGCCACAAAGTACACTCGATTCATGAATTTTTTCCTGCTGTACCACTTAGATATAAAGTTATTTAAGTTCCTTCGCAAATAATTTATTTACCGATTATTGGACGTATCATTGATCATATACAACTACGCATTGTAGATCAGGATGGTGATTTAGTCAATTTTCGTGGAGAAATCATAACTATAAGATTGCACATAAAACCTTCTCTATAATGGGTATTGTTTATAATAATTAAACAAATCATATAGGTGGCTCAATATGCACTCCAGCACTCAGTCAACAACGAACTGTCAAAGCGTTGAGACGTCTGAGAAAAAAGTCCATCAAAGCATCGAGACATCCAAGAAAACGATTCACACGTCAAAAAAAACTAACTCATCAAAACATTCAGTTTATAAAAAGTCTCGGTCTGAAAATAAAAAGCCCTGGTGGAAACTAAGTTGGATATTTTGTTGTTCTATACAAAATGGACAAGATTCTAAGTATTTAGTCTCCAGTCGCATTTGACGAATCTATTGCACACTATGAGATTCATGCTCATCAGCCGTATGCATCATCAACATATGGCAACAGTGATGAAATTCGAATTTCAATTAAACATCAAGACTTGTGTCTTTTACCATCCAGAAGTTCTCTACATGTTTACGGAAGATTGGTCAAAGCAAATGAAAATACAGTAGTAACAAACACCGCATTGATAAATAACGCCATCTGTCACTTATTTGAAGAAACAAGATATGAAATAAATGCTATAGAGGTAGACAAGTGCAAAAATGTTGGACTAACAACCCTGATGAAAAATTGGTTATCGCTTTATCCTGATGAAAATAAATCTGTGATAAATGCAGGTTGGCTTGGCGTTGGAGAAGAAGACGATAGTCTAACTAATAACAACGGCTACTTCGATATAATACTTCCACGGAATATGATTTTAGATTTTGCTGAAGACTATCGTAAGATAGTTGTTAATGTAAAACATGAACTTATACTTACAAGATCAAGAAACGATTTGAATGCTGTGTTGCAAACTCCGCTTAATGCCAATGCTGCTGATCCTGCGGCTGCAGCAACTTGGGAAGACTTTAAAATATTAATATTGAAGCTTGAGTGGCTTATGCCCTATGTGGTGATCTCAGATTCTTATAAAATTTGTTTATTAAATTATCTGCAAAAAGATAAGTTTATATCTATGAGTTTTCGAACTTGGGAATTATATGAGTATCCCCTGTAACCTAGCACATCAAAGCATATCTGGACGGTTAAGACATCCAATCAGTTGGAAAAGCCACGTTATGTTATTTTAGCCTTTCAAACTAACCGAAAAAATCAGAAAGATGTAAACGCTAGTATGTTTGACCACTGCAATATAAGAAATGTGAAACTCTATTTAAATTCACAATATTATCCATATGGTGATCTTAATCTCGATATTACGCGTAATCAGTATGCATTGCTATATAATATGTATGCTAATTTTGAAAATTCATATTATGGCAAAAATAGTACGCCTTCATTAGGCAAACATCACTTTCTCAATCAAATACCTTTGATCGTTCTCAATTGTTCCAAACAAAACGAGTCTTTAAAAAATGCTCCAGTAGATGTGAGGCTAGAATTTGAGTTGCATAACTATTTCCCTGCTAATACATTAGCTTATTGCTTAATTTTACACGATCGTATCGTTCGGTATAATCCAATGAGTGGGGATGTCAAAAAACTCATGTTAAAGCTATATAAAGTCGATTCATGGGCTCTGCGAGCATCAGTTTATTCTCAGCCATCATGGATAAAGGCCAGAGCAACAGTTGAAGTAACGAAGAAGCAGAAAATAAACGTTGATAAGAAAAGTGGGAAAAATTTATGAAGAGAAACGAGAAGAAAGATGTGAAAGTTGAGAAAACAAAATCTGTGGAAAAATCAAAAGATGAAGACTGTAGAATTGTTTGAAAAATCAATTTGTTTTAATAAGACTTTTATCAATATGTTGCATAAACCGAGTACAAGCAACTTAACAACTAATGTTAAGTATCAAAAAATTTCGACTGAGGACGATGATAATAGAAACAAGAAATCTTGGCTTCAAAACTTGGTTGATAAGTTTTTAACCAACAAAGAATCGTGTCCTAAAAACGAAGTTTATGAAAACATAAAAAAGTATAATAGTGAAAAAATGGAGTATTTTGTGGACATGCAAGGTTTCATGAAACCAAGTAATGATTATGTGCTCAAAGAATTGGCTATCCTTCCACTCAGTGCTACCGATACAGAAGCATAAGTATATCTTTTCAAAGCACCCTTTACCTGGCAAAAATTACCACAAAAGTATAAACATAAAAATTTATACCTTGAACTCAGGAAAACTCAGGAAAAATTGAGTACACGGAAATAGAAAATTTTTTACGAGAGAATCTTGAAAATGCTACAAAGATACTTGTTATTGGAGATCTGAAAATTAAGTGGCTTGAAAGATTTGGCTTTAAAGTCACCAATATGACAGACTATCCACCGTTTGAACTTCCAAGATTAGTTACTACTTGTGCTCATCACAACGGAGCCTATAGATCAATGTGTGCTCTTCATAATGTCAGGCGAATGAAAAAGTTTTACTTTAATATGGAATGGGTTGATGTTGATGACGACGATGACGATGATGATGACGATTATAATAAAGAGCTGTGAAAATGTACTGTATTTTGAAGAATAACATTTTTCAAAAAAATCATTTTTTCATATATGTACATTTTTTTAGTTTAAAATAAATTAATCAAACAAAATGAAACCAAAATGTGAAACAAATTATTTTTCTACCACTTTGCATCCTACATTATTATGCAACGCACTCGCTTATACAAAATGTATACATTCATCGCGTGCACAAGCTGCACAAGACTTTGCATATTCAATCGAGCAAAGTTACAGACAAAATTTTATATGCATGCAACTATCACTTGCACACACTGCACAAGGTTCTAAAAACTCAAGCAGCGCATGCGGCGGTTCATCAAGTAACAGCAGCAGTTTGGGGGTACTCGGAGCTCGTCAGACCGTTCGAGCATAGTTGCCGCAGCTCGGGGCTGCTCGAGCATAGTTGCCGCAGCTCGGGGCTACTTGAGCATAGTTGCCACAGCTCGGGGCAGCTCGGGCCACAGCTTGGGCATTCTCGCCGCAGGCAAAGAGGGGACAAACGCCTGGCGGTTGTAGCACAGCTAGGCTAGAACCGCCACTGTTTACCTACTGCTCTCCTTTGATTTTTATCAACCCTGACTTTAGAAAAACGTTTATACCGACAACAGAGGCTTCGGGCTACGCTATAAAAGGGGTGCTCTCATAAAAAAAAAATTGAAAAAAACAAATATATCGCATTCATATCTTGCACCTTGTCTGAAAGTGAAAGCCACTACTGTATATTCTCCAAAGAAACCCTAGCTCAAATATATTGCACAGAGCAGTTTAGAGATTAGAGTATACCTGTACGAAAGAAATTTTATATAAGTGACCGATCATTGACCCCTTGTGTGGCTTAATTAGATAAAAGACCCATGCTCCCGGGTCACGCACTGGCTACTTAAGCTCGCTGATTTTCAATTTGATATAATATACAAATCAGGCTTCCAGAACGTTACCGCAGACGCATTATTTAGAAACCTTATCAACGCTTACATATTTTCACTCCCCTGCACAAAAGAAGAGCCGCAACAGCTACCAAATACCGTATCAGAAGAAACCTAGCAATACGACCTAATGACACGCCAAACGGTAGGTAAAAGCCTCAGCTCCCGCAACAAAGAAGCCCTTTCAGTCTTAGCTCCCAAAAAACGAATACTTAACAACAATAACAACAAAGATCATGCACCCAGCTCAGTTAGTTTCAAGCAAGAACAGGCGGTCTCTTTTACAGAAGTAAGGCAAATTGAAGAAAACTCGCCAAGCACCCATCACAAAACTAATAAAAGTTAGCAGCGAGACCCTCATAACGGCGAAGAAATTTTTTTCCATTTTCGACCCTTATACAAAGCATCCATTCTTGGAAACACGAAGAAAATAATACACAGAAAAGTTATAATAATAACAGCCCAACCACCCAAATCACACAAAAAATCAAATAATTTTTTTTAAAGAAAAGATTTGTACAAGAAAAAACAATTAAAGACAAAATTTTCACATAGTTTTAGCCATAAGAGGCCAAGACAAAGAAAGCATAACAAACATAAAAACAGGGCTAGATGAGTCAGTCATTAACTCAAACAAAATATTAATTATAAGAAAAAAATATCGACAATCAGCATTCCTAGAACAGCCAAATTAGAAAAGATCGAGTTTCATAAGATATTAGTGATGTTACAAAAACACATTACACAAACCAAACTGATAATTTGTCTGCAAATTATACAATATCCACGACCACAAGAAGGATATAACATTATTAAGAAAATGCATGACTTTGGTAAATGAGGGCACAAAGGTTTTAATAAAACGTACAACAAACTAAAACACAAACATTTTTGGGAACAGTGGGAAGAAGACATCCCATCGTACATACAAAAATGCTTCAAATGTCAACTAAAAAAAAAAGTACGTGTAAGAACTAAACAAAAATTGATTATCACTGACACATCAACCAAACCTTTTACTAAGCTCTAGAATTAGTGGGTCCATTACCAAAAACTCAGCAAAATAATGAGTATATTCTAACAATGCAGTGCTTATTCTCAAAATATGCTATGTATAGCAGTGCCATTCAAAGATCAAACTGCTATATTAATAGCAGCCGCTTTTGTTAAAAAATTCATTTGTATTTTAAGAGCTCCAGCAGCCACACTAACTGATCAAGGCACTTACTTTTAAAGGTAATTAATTAAGAGGGCAGTTGGTCGATTCAAAATCAAGCAAGTTAAATAAACAGCGTTCCACCCCCAATCAAACAGTTTCCTTGAAAGATCACATCACACCCTTGCTGAATACCTTAAAATGTTAATAACAAAAGAACGACAGTGGGATAAATGGGTAGGATTGGTAACATTGAATTTCAATACTAATAAACATGAAAGCCCACAACACACATATTTTGAATTAGTTTTTGGAGGAACAGCATGTTTACCTAGATGCGAACCTCTCAAAGCAGATGATCTATTACCCAAATACTCACAATACATGACAGATCTCGTCACTTAACTAAACACTCTACATAAGATCGCTCAAGAAAAATTGATTATAGCTAAAAACAGAACAAAAAAGATGTACGATAAAAATCAAGTTCTGAATTAATTAACATAGGAGACAATGTATGGCTCCAACAGGGCCTCAAAGGTCACAAATTTAACGATCAGTATTTAGGATCTTCCTTAGTGCACAACACATGGGAAAACGGAAACGGAAAAATTAAGAACAACGTAACACACTGCAAAATAGTACACAGCAACCACTTACGCCATTCATACATCTCTTAGAATTCCTAAATGAATAAACATATAAATAAAAAAACAAAAAAACATAAACACATACTTACACGAACATACCATCTGCAAATAAGTGAACCTACTTTGCTTGCTTAGCGCTTGTGTGTATTGTCATCGTTTTTGTGTGATATGCTGTACAGACCATGCTAAAGCATGAGTCAATAAAATTAATCACGAAAAACAAACTGAAAATTACTCATTTCATAGATGAAGTTAATCATCTGGCTATTCATCTTTTACGAAATCGTAAACCCAGCTTCAGCAAACATGGAATGTAACTGCAGCCATTATATTGCTAATTTTACAACATTCTCTCTAGTTACTGTCAGAGAATGCGATATTCCAGAAGCAGTCATAAATTTAACGAGAGCGCATGTGTCGCTCATCTAACTAAACGACTACGCTTCCACATGTGTCATTTATTGCAAAATCAAGCTTGTAAAAACAATTCAATATTGCGGCATGTGGTCGTACAATTCGGTAACAAAATTAAAAAACGGAATACCTCAAAGAAATAAAACAAGATAAATGTAATAGAATGCATTTACACAGAAGTATAACTTTGTACGACAACATAATACAAGACATTCCCATCAATAATACGAAGACCTTTTTTGTGAAATTAGCAGGCTCCGTAGGCTCTAACGGCGCGGCGGCAGTGCCTGTGAAAACGCAACATTATATACAGACACATGTGGAGAATATAAAAAAAGTATCCATACACGGTTACGCTACCATCACATTAGAAGAGCGTTACAATGCCATAGATTTAAACAATAATAAAATAAGTCTTGAATCTGGAATGTCATGTATCTTTGCGGATGATCACTGCATTGACAGCGTTTACGGATACGCATTTTGGAACGTAATCACTATTGACTCATGCGACCGTAATCGCTAAACAAATCTTTTTACAGGACACGTAAACAGGGTACTTAAAAGAGAAAATGAGTTCAAATCGCTGTATGTACTCGAATCGGATCATATGTCGTACGCATTCATCAAACACATGGGTACTGTAAACATATGCTCTTTCTCACTTATTAAAACAGAGCATTCAAAAAAACTTCTACCGACAGATCCCGAGAAGCAGAATTTTCCAGCAGAAGAAAACGTCGATATTACCAACGTACTTATCAAATAAAGAAACATTACAAAGATGTACTGTAAAAACGTAATCTACTATAAGAATATTTTGAAGAAATCGTACCGACAACACAAATTAAACGCATTCCTCGTAGCTAACCAAATCGATTGCCTAAATTTTAGTTTTAAATATAATTGTAGCTATTAAAAAAAAAAATAATGATTATAATAAATAAATATAAATATATATATATGTGTGTATGTATAAACATAACAGTGTATAAAAAAACGCACATCACTTACTGTATCATTAGAAAATAAGATAACTGTTTGCTATTAACTCACATTGTAATATGAAATACTAATTTGTAAATACAACATTTTATGTGAATGTAACCCTAGCTCTATTCAACTTATGTAATACACATATCTGTAAAACGCAAAACGACTTTACCAGGCATGAACTTGCCCGGTGAGAAAAAACTTAGGGGGGGCGTGTCAAGTCTAGTGACGTCTACCCACAGTCGATAAAAAATACGATATGGTGTTCGTCACCTAGCGGCTGAACCCACAAATCGATATCAAAGCACGCTCGGTTGATCGCGTGCTCACCAGCCATTCCCGCTCCCTAACTCCACCCCTGACAAATTCAACATCTGGCTTACGCCTGCAGCTGCACCTTTTTCCAAGAATATGTTAATTAAATTTACCTCTACTCCTTGACTCACCACCGGTCCTACCCCTGATTATTGATCCGATTTGGGTTTAAATAGAACCACGCCCTGTGAGCTTGTCCTCATTCCTGGAGAAACTACCGACCAACAAGCAAGTAGCCGATATTGACTGAAACAAGTTGTATATAGAAACGGCTGTCTGATTATTAAAATTGTCGTTATAATATTTGTGAATCAATAAATCAAGTTTTGCTAACTATTCAATTTAGCTTTTCATTTCGCATAATATATTACCGGTTGAACATGTAATTTACTTCACCTGCTAATCCAGGAGAGCTGTCAGCTGCTAATCGTCCATTGATCGTAAAGGTACTGGTAAATCACTTTTAATGTCTTAATTACCTTAAACATATTGCTGAATACAAACGCATTTGCTGTCCACGTGCTACACACGGCATTAAAATACTCACACGCTAAAGTTACCTCGAAGAGCCACGATGTAACACTAGTAAAACTTGAACGAACACACTATTACAACTGTGTTTACGGCTCTTTATGCTTATATCATAATTTATACGAAAGTTTTATTAAATGGTTACACAGTCAAATTTATTGACATAAACATTACAACGTTTTTATCTTGTACGCGATGCTTTTGAGGTACTTAAAACCAAATAATGTAAGCGTTTTACTAATATTTGATAATAGAGATTTCAAATCAAATGAGTCTTTCATACATCTATTTAAAATCTCCCTTTTCTATCGTACACTGAAAACGTGATTTAGAAATAGTTATGACAGTTGAAAAACAAAATATTTTATAATTTAAAGAACTACAAAATATGCATTACCTTGTCCATCTTTCAATGCTGGATTAATATTGAGATATAATTTGATTTGTAGACTGCAGATTTGTATTCAACAATTCGAACATAACAAGTTTTCTAAAGTTAGAGTTAACATAAGTAATTTTAAGTCTTTTGATGCTTTCCTCAAGCCACTTGTTTTGAAATATTTGTTAAATTTAAATGGGTTGCAACTTTGATCATATCGAATCTTACACTTGGCATTGGACATATTGAATGGATACCAAAAATTTCAAACCACTGTAAAATAAATTAATATTATAAATGCACAAACACGTGGTTTTAAACTACACAACCAAAACAATAAGAGTGACTGTCACGGTACGTAAAGAAAAATTAAGTTATCGTTAATATTACAAAACAAAAAAACTAAAAAGTGCAGATAAAAAATTAAGGCACTACCACGCTAGGAACTAAAAATCGTATGCTTTAAAATAAGTGTGTGTTTCAGGGTTGTAAGTCTACCTAACATTAGTATTATACAGGTGTTGTATATAATCTGTATGTTCAAATGAAGATATACAAATTGTACATTTTTCTTATTCTTTGAGGCTCTAAACATTTGTAGGCTCACGAAATAAAGTGGATAGAACAAGATAATACATGGCGTGTGTGTAGAGTATTCGTACATACTGCACAGTATTAGACACACACACACACGCGCGCGCGCACACACATGTGAATGCGAGCGATACGTAGAGTACCAGAGCCAACCCGGTTGTCAACGTGATGCACAGTTGGGCAAATCACCAATAAGCTGGCCGAAAATTGAAAAACAAAGCAATTGATATATAATTCAGTACTTGGGAGTTTTTGGGATCGCTGTTTACGAATTTCATATTAAACGTACAAAAGTTAACCCCCTTTACCCCTCAAGAACTACCCCCTTGCATGAAATACCACATTATTTATAAAGTTACCAAGTCATGTACCATTTTCAACGTTTTTGCAGTCACTGATTACGAATTTTACATCAAATATACAAAAATCACCTCCTTTACCCCTAACGATATCTTTCTAGATATATAATATATATAATAAATAGATTATAGATATATAATAAAGGAATTAAGATTAAAAGTAAGAAATAATTTCTTGTTCATAAGTTTTTATTTATCTTATCTATTTTTCTTGTAATGAAATTTTAAAAGCTCAAAACTAAACATTAGTTTTCAATAAAACTCTAATTCTGATTCGGAATCACTAGATTTGTTTTCTTTGTCAGCGGAAATTATAATACAACCAGTATCTGTTGATAATTTTAAAACATCAGTTAAAAATGGCTTCTTTGTTTTCTTAGGTTTAACTCCTAATAATGACACGTAAGAATCCGAGTGTGAAATCAGTTTATGAATGATGTACTCGTTAGTTAAGTACTTGACATTTTCCTGCTGTTATCTTTTCTTAATAGTTTTATAACCTTGTGTGAAGATTCTTGAATTTCTTCTGAAAATTGACCAAGAGGTAATACGTAATGTCGTATCACTGGTGCACCATCAATCAAAATTTGGAACGCAGTACAGGTTAGTAGATACTATGGTTTTTTTCAGACACGTACAAAGATCAAAATTAAGATTGGTGATAAATTAATTCAGTCCGTTTAGTAGATTGTGAAATTTAAAACTTTTTCAGTTGTTTCAAGCTTGAGTCGTGGCTTATAAATTTGTTAACCCTGTAGTCTGCTAATAAGTTGAAAGAAAATAGTTATTATATGAACCGTTGGTGGCATGTAATACCAAGAGTACAACATTATATATTGCTCTGCGGTTTCCAAGCAATACTTTTTTAAAGCAGTTTTATCAATTGTATATTCACAAGTTATCGTTATAAGTATATGATGAAATCTCTGTATTAGCTCTTTGTCAATCCCTAACAACAAGTCAATTGAGATGAATCTTTTCACAAAAATAGTTACAATGTCAAAAATATTTGTTTGTACCAATTATTTCTGTAGATTCTAAAAATTCTCAAAAAATCTTTGAGTGGTGTTTCCATTGTTAGAATTTCCAAACTCTTGTTTTGGAAAGTCAACCCTTAATGACAACTGAGATAAAAATTAAAAAAAAATTTTTTTTTTTTCGATTTTCCATTACTTCTTTATACCCATTTTTAACTGTAGCCTAAAAATATTCTGGTAAAATTTATATGTACACTCGTTTTAAGTTTCAACAATCTACATAGTGCTATTATTTAAAATATTATGAATTGTTAATTTGTCTATGGCAAACAATTTGTAAACAAACCTAGCTTCCGTTGCTTAAAATCCAGTCAGTAAGATGTATGCAGGCAGCAATCGTATAAGTGCAGCTAAGAGTGTAATACGAGTAAGCTATAAGACAATGCTTGATCATTTTGTGATTTTATTTACCAGTTTTGCAGCAGCGTTATTACCATCAGAACGTAAGGCCATTGATACTGCAGTCGTAAACGCATTAACACTATTTGAACTACGAAGAGATTCTGTTTTTCGTGTTTTACTACCATCAGAACCTTCGTGAAATGACTTTGATTTTCTTCCTCTTTTTGCGTTTTCTTTTTTTTCTACTATTTAATTATGATAATAATTAATGCGTATCATATTAAAAGACTAAATGAAACTTACGTAAGTGGCTGTTAAATGTAAAATCAATTTCGGTACATAGCCAGTCCTGCTCTTTCACAAACAATCGATTATTATAACATTTTGATGCATTCAATTTTTTACTGTATCTGTTGTAAAATCTTGAGTTTAATTTATTTTAAAAAGCTTTTCTTGTAAAACAATCGTTAAAAACATCAAATTTATCTATTTATTTCTGTATAACTTCGACTTTCTTTTCAGCAATTGATTTTCTAGTGGTCTTCAGGTAAGCATAATAGAGTTCAGACCATTTTATTTTATTTATCGTTTAATTTTATATATACGCGAAGAAAATTTAAAATGGACAAGAGAATATTACTTCACTTATAACAATAATAGTTTAGGAGAATATCGATAGATTTTTTACTTTGCACTATGCAACTAAATCTTACTTTTGCTAGTTCTAATCTAATCAAACAGCACAAAATTCTAAGATACATGGTTATACCCAGTAGCGTAGTGTCAATTTAGGTACGTGGTTGTTTAAAAAACGGGAAATATTTTATCAAATATTAAAGAGTGTTACAAATGTTTAAAAAAACTCATGTTTCTGATTTAGTACTTCAATCGAAGTAGAAATGTTTTCTTAATACTTTTTTCTAAAATGCTTCTATCAAAAGATATTAACAATTACAGTTGAGAAAAAATGCCTGATTTGGGGACTTCGAAAATTTACTAACTTTTTTTAGAAGCTTTTTAGAAAAAAATTACAAGAGATTTTTTTCCCTTACAATATGCTAGATTCTTAGAAAAAAAGTGTTTGAAACCTAAATTTCGATTTTTTAAAATATTTTTATAATTGTTTATATAATTCCGTTTCAGAAAAATTGTACCACTTTAAGCAAAATGTATATAATCAATTTAGATTCTGCATAAAAATATTCACTAAGAAAACTCTAAAAAAAACGTTCATTCATCCGGTGCAGACTGGTTCTACATCAGAAAAGACCTAGCCCTTGGACTATTGCGCTTACTTAAGAAATGATTTTTCATCTCGTATTTAAAGAGGGGAAAATATGAGCAAGATTTTTTGATGGATCTACTTCCTAGGTATGTGTAAGTATATAAAATCTCTAGACAGCCTGTGAAAGCTCGAGAAAAACTTTTTTGATTTTCTACGTTTTCTTTCAACATTTGCATAAATATACCATTTCTTGAGAATCAAACTAAATCCCTAAAGATCTATTTATTTTCATAAGTCAATAAGAAAATTGATTATTTATATCGTAAATAATAATATTAAAAAAAAATTAATGGCTTAATCGAACTAAGAAATTGTACAATTAATTTAAGAAACGAAAATCAAACGAAAATTCGAAAAAATTTAGAAACAGGAAAGTTTACTTACTTGGAAGCTGCGTACGTTTAAGACTAAATTTTTTTTTGGTCATGATTTTTACTGATTTACATGCTTTTAAGTATCATCAAGAAGAAGTGAACATCACAAAAAATGGAAAATTCGAAACTTGAAAACTTTAATTTTGGCCAGTTTTTTGGCAATTTTCCCCGCTGTGCGACGCTACTAAAAAGTACAACCACAGTTAGTAGGCATGTTCCACAATCCATCGTTTTTCATGGTATATCTTGCTATAGAACAGTGCTTGATAAAAAATTATCATGCCCTCCATAGTTTTTGGGGTTGCTGGTTACGAATACGAGGTCAGATTTAAAAAACTAAAAATGGGAGATCCAATATGGTACCCAACAATTTTCAAATTTTTTAATTTGCAAATTAAAAGAATACCATAGCATTCCAAGCAGAATTTTATGTTAAAGTTTACCTGTTTTTAAAATTTTCTTTATAAACCTACTTTGTGCAAAAAAATAATTAAAAGGTAGAATTTTTATTAATTGTATGCCCACTACGTAAAAAAGAAATTATTAATACATCATTTTGTAGTCCTTGAGATCGCAGATTAAAAATCGAAAATAGAATTTTTTTAATGAAAAATGACGGATCCAATATGAACACAAAATTTTTGAATTTTCGAATTTCTAAAGTTAAATAATAATATTTTATTCAAAATAAATTGATATCAATGGTTTTGTGAATGATTTATTTAGAAAGCTCTCTTGTCACAGTTCTTGAACATGGACCAGATGAATTTATCAGTTAAAAGTATGATTAATCTAACGGTGTCCTTATTTATATCATTTAAAGTGCAAAATTTTGAGATGTCATTGATATAATGTTACCCCGTTGAATGCGTATTCTTATGTCGGAGCACGCACTAGCTATTAAAAAAACTTTATAACTTAAATGAATTAACGGTTCCCAAAATAAGATTGCACAAGTTTTGTAAAAAAAACTCGTTTTTTAAATGATACCCAGCAAGTTAAGTATTTTTAGGGAAATTTTTAAGATTTCCGACTAGAATGTCAGAAAATGAAGCTGGTGATAAGTACAGCGCGCCGTCGGCTGCTTTATCTCGCCATCTTCTAAGCACTGACTCAACTATATTATTCTATAAGTTGGTATCCCTACCAACTTTTATTTGTCTCAATTTGGGTTGTCATCTTTGCACGGGTGAGTTTCCTCAAAACAGACGTTTTCAAGAAAATAGTTTATATATTTTTTCTTACTATAACACGCGTACTTTTATCAGATGATTTTGATGAATTGTCTTTTAGTATGCTTGACATGTGAATCTGTAATAATTGTTGTTATATTTATCGTGAAAGTTCAAGTGCTCTCAGAAAAGTTGATAAACAAAGGGATTAAAAAAAACAAAATGTGAATCAATGTGTTAAAATAATAAACACTATTTTTTGTCATCATTGACTATCTTTCTTTCATTTAATATAAAATAATAATACTTCATTTACTTAATCATATACTTCATTTTCTTAAGACTCTATAATTTTTTGAAACAAAATACTCGAAATCAATATTTAATAACCTGACTGTATTATAACGCCAATTAAAAAGCTTTTTAGCTGACAAAGTTGTTTGTATCGCCTGAAGGCTAGCACGCACTGCACTAGGCCTTACTGTTACTTCTAAGCCATTACATGGATCTTTGCCATGGGCAGTTGGAAAAGAATGCCATTCCGTATCGATTTCGTAGTCTTTATAGTGCCAAGGTATGGTATGCCAAGTTAATAACATTTTTATAGTGTTTGTACTATTGAGGTGCTCTAACAGTGAAATAATAAATCTTATTTACTCTATCAATTTACTTTATAAATATTTTATCATGATTTCGTAATAAATACAATGAAATAGCATCATGATGCAAACAGTTAGATACTACGATTAAACTGTTGTACTCCGTTGATTTCTCACGTTTGAAATATAAAACTGTATTTTAAATAGTAGCTTGGTCGTCGTTCCAATCAAATCCTGGAATAGCATTTTGAACTGTAAATGTATAGTTTTCTGCGAAATCAGCAAAAATCATAAATCATCTAGGTTTCAATTTTTCTTTAAAAACATGATTTAATTCTGATTGCTCCACAGCGATAAAAGGGTATGAAAGCACCTCTTTAACTTTGCCCTAAAAACAGCATATAAATTCTTCTGGATTTTTTACAAAAGTTTCCAGGGTAGATCTCCATTGCAGAACATACCGCTTATAAACAATTTTATCTATTCTCCCTTAAAAAAACTCTTTCTAAAAAAATCTTTAACCTGTTCCATTCCTAGACATTCATTGCAGTTTGTAAAATAACGACGTTCATTTGGGCGTCGCAAATGATATTTTTAATACTATCTTTGTACGTAGACAAATGATATTTCTTTTTTTCAGGGAGTTGTGGCAGGTTAGAATCTATAAAAAAATTATCAATTACACTGGCTACAAAGACATTTTTATAATTAAGTTACAATTCGTAAGTAGTTTTGTGTACAATAATATGAATGGTTTCCGCAATTCTGAATTATCAAATTTCTCGAATAACTTTAATAAAACAAGAAATAATATAATGTAATAATACTCTCTAACGTTTAATTTAATTTTTCTTATTTCTGAACATTTGTCACACACTGAGCACTCAACATGATTCAGAATGACCTTTAAAACTTAGCAGTTATCATCCATTCCCGATTCTGATAATAAGGATAGATTCAGATGTCATGTGCTCCACTATTACCTGCAAGTACGCATTGCTTTAGTCTTAGCAATGCAAGTTTACTGAATCCAATGTAAATATTGGGATATTCCTGCTCCAAAATTGCATTTATTTTCTTTAAATTTAGCAGCAATGGTTGTTTTTAAAATTTCTGTTTCTTTCCATCACATGTTCATGAGCTTATTATATCTTTAATACCTGGCGTGGTAGACGAAACGTCGTCTCTAACATAAAGTAGTTTGACGAAATTAATGATATCTTCACTCAAACTTCTTTCTGTAATATAGGAATAATTGGTAAATATTTAAGTTAAGACAATGCTTACATGAATTAATAGTAAACAATTGTTAAGAAGTTTGGGTAACAATTTGCTACACCACTGTACATGGGCGAATTCGTACTATGAAAATTTGATTTTTACTTATTAGATTAGAAAATATTAAGAAAATGAAGCTTGCTTTTTCCAGACTGACATTAAAAATCAATTTGTTACTTTAATTATTGTAAAAGTTGTACTTTTGATTAATGAAATGAGAACTAATACAGCTGGTATATAAATGAATAAATATCATTATGAGCATTATTTTTAATTAAATGACCTTTAATTAGTTTTGTGTTTGCTTATATAATTTTATAGTTATAAGTAAACAGTATACTTAAAAATATTTTTATAAAACAAAAATTTTTTTTGAAATAGCAGACAATTTATAATGTTTATATTTTTAATTTAATCCTTATACCTAGAGAAATGTCAAACAAAATTGCAATAAATAAGTAAACACACTTAAAATTGTGTAAATAAAGAATTATAATATTTCATTTTTTACGAACCTCATTTAAGACTAGGAACAAATGAAATCCTACTTTCTACGACTATTTTTCTGGATTAATTAATTATTGAAGTAGATTCATCCAAATAATATTCAATCGTTGAATAAGGCCAGTTTCTTGGAAAAAGACTAAGTGTTTCGTATTTCTATGTGTTAGAGCATGATTTATCATGGTGTATCAATTTAATATGATTTATAAACTGTAAGGCATTAGTTACTACGCATTTATAGGTACAGATAACTCGGGATCCTTCATACCTACTTCCATAAAATTATCGATAATATTTGCCATTACCGAATCCCCAGTATTTTGAGAAGATACTGTGGATACAGTTATATGGTCTATAATATACAAATACGACTAACAAATTTTCTTCATAAGTGTAAATACGACTGTAACTCTTCTGAAGAACATCATCTGAAATCTTACTTGAGATTCTCAAAAAAAAAGTTTTTTTTTAAGAAATTTAGTAAATATTTATTTAGCATGACAGCATAAGTTATCAATTTAATTCAAATATTATATGCATACTAATGAAATATTTCTAATAAACTCCAATATGTACTATGTAACCATTAATAAGACATATTACTTAAAATTTTGGAGCAGAATAATTTAATAACTAATAATAATATTAGCTATAAGATATAAATATACGTGTTAAACAACATTATTTTAATTTAAATACTGTTACAATTTTGGTATACCTTAATTTATAATAGCATTAGGATTTAAAAAAATTTTTTGGCTTACACAATGTGCACTTCAATGAACTACTGAATAATAATGTATTTAATTTCAATGAAAAATGTTTTAATCATAATTAAAGAATGCATAAATTTTTCTTCGGTAACAAATTTGGTAAATACGTAAACGTGAGGCTCTTTTTTTCATACGTATTTATCGTGTGCATTTTACGTGTGCATAAGCCATGCAGGGCTGACCAAGCAATGATAATGTCAATACTGTGTAGTATGTGCACAGATCCCTCGCCATTTGCACCCCGGCACATGCGCACATAAGCAATATATAATTTAGTAGCAAAATATTTCTGTATTATTAAATAACTAGCAGCCCCCCGTCTCGGCTTCGCCCGAGACTTACTAAATGGAACACCGTATTGTGTTGTCATGTAAAGCAAAACGTTTTCAGCTAGAAATTTTACATTTATTCCTGACACTTCTCAAAACAAAAATCTTCTTACTAAAAACATGTTTGTTCGCAATCCATACAGTTTATTTGGTCAAAAAATAAGCTGTAAAAATTAAAAAAAATATAATTATGCTGAAAAGTATCGTGCATTCATTATGCCATGAAATAATCGTTGGACATAAGGAGCGGTTGATTATCAGTTTCTCCCGTGTAATTTTCGAAAAGAGCTATTTTTTAAAGATGTTAAGATTTTAAAGTCCCCAAAACATATATTAAAAAAAATCTTTTTTCTCTTATCTCACAATTTTATTACCATAGCAACAAAGTCCTGAAGCTCAATCTCTACATTTTTTATTGCAACAAAAGTACAAATATATTTTCTTCTTATTTCAAAACCTGAATTTAGATCTTCAAAGATTTAAAAGATTACTGTGAGGGTGAAATGAAAAGCTGATCTCTCACGTAATGGATTCTTTATTTGTCGATTTTGAAGCTGCTGTTCCAATCTCGATAAATTTTCTGCGTCAGTTTCTTGACACCTAAAATTGTATTCATTAGATACATTTAAAGTCTTCCTTCCAATTCACCCTCTTGCGACTTTTGTGACCCCTAAAGGCTATTTTCTGTTAATTTTTTTAGGTTCTAATATATTTGTTGGCAAGGTAGTTTGACGTCCAATTGCCCTAAAAAAGACCGGTGAGTTTTTTAAGTAAACTCTTTCTTAAAGCTTACAGCAAATGTGACTGCCTGGATACCTCAGGGTGATCTTCTCTGGCTTGCTGTTGAAGACCCAGACTGATCGGGAGAAAAATTACAAAGTCCGAAGTATTGGGGCTAGTAGCAGTGCTCTTTCCCAACGTCTCCTGGCAAAACGTCGAAGACTTTGGTGTCTGAAGCACCTTTTTTTGCAGACTCAGTTGTTTTGATGATCTAAGGTAGAGAGATTAGTAGAGATTGGTTCGTGATGCTTGCTCGTTGGAGCCTCTCGTTGGCTCAAGTTTTTTTTTTCTTCATAGCTGTTAAGTTCACCCAGCGCAGAGCTTGGAGAGGATTGGTTATTCCTGGTTACATGTTTAGAGTCGAGGGGGTAATATAGGGTCACCAGCCACCAGGGCTCCCAGCCTTGCGATGAACAACTCTGCTCGTGACGTCTGCCAGTGAATGACTGACTTGGTTTAATAGTGGCCGGCTTTACGTAGTCTTTTAGTCAACGAATAATGTTTCCGGAAATGGTAGTAAGAATGTCTTAGTTAGCACGGTAGTTTAAACTTAGGGGGCCCTTAAAACAACCGATGAGATTGAAGGTCAAGTAATGAACGTAAATACTTATATTGGCCCTGAAAAAGGCCAGTGATGAAATTTCTAGTTATTCCTTATTATTATGCTTGATGATTGAGAGCCAGCTGTGGGTAGCTTGCATCTTACCCTCGGAGTCTCTGTGTACGGAGACCGTACATGAGGGAGATACGCCGCTGATCAAAATATATCTCGTCTTCAGGTCGTTCCCCAGATAACTACCGCTCATCGTTAGTCGGGAAAGTGGGCCTGGAGAATATCTTCTCTGTATGTATGCTGTTGGAACGACCACTAAGAAGTTGGCAGTCGTGGCTGCCTGTACTCTTTAGAGCTGTCTTCCCTGGCTTCTATTTGTAGTAAAAAATTCTCTGACGGCACCAGGCCAGATTGTGGTACGGCCACAAAACTCTGAAGTGTCGGAGCAGGATGTGATCTGGCTAGACACGTCACGTGGTAAGCCGCCGGAGTCGTTATCGGTTAGAATAAATTTTTCATTAGTGGCACTCATAAATCCTTAAGGTTCCAGGTGAAAGTGAGAACCTAGATCACTTCCGCTTCGGAGAAGAGCGTCATCGGTACCCGGGATACCCAACTGCACAACAATCTGCTACATTTTCAATGCAGCTCGATGAACTGCCAGTCGACGATTGCAGAAAAAACTGCGACGCTCCGGCCTATTACAATCACACTTATTTCATTCTGTTGCAGGTAGCTTCGATTTTATGTCGACGCCACCTAGTGGATCCTACTGAACTAAAATGAAAAGCTGGCGTATTTTTGAAAAACTTTGAGCTTATTTATTGCTATTGTTATTGAATTTTTCAAGATAAAAACTATACTAAAACCATCTAGGAAAGGTCAAGAATCGGTATGCAAAATTTTAGCAAAATCGGTTTAGTAGTTTTCGTGATTAGCGGTTACAACGGTTTTAGCGACTTTGCTTTATGTATATAGGTAAGATACCCATTAAAACATGCTTCCCTTCTCTTAAATTTCTCATTTTTACATTGTTTAATTCTGTAACAGTGATAAAAAAATTTTTGGATCTATTTTAAGGGGAAGCTATACTAATGCATATTTACTCTAAATTAAAAATTTTTTAAACTTTTGTCAAATTGGAAAAACTTTTAAATTACTAGAACATACAAATATTGACTAACTTTCCTACAGTTTTTCACAAAACGGTATTTGTTTGTTAAATCATATTGTTGATCATACTTCTTATTAAAAGGTTACGTACACAAAACTTGCTATGATATACTTTAAAACGTATTCTTAGTCTAGTCTTACTACAGAGAAAAAATAAATTTAACAATTCACTTGTTTAAAATAAAAGTGTATATTATTTCAAACCTGATGATAAATTATTCAGTTTTTGATCAAATTACACATTAATGTATTTTACACCTTACACATATACAAAAATAAAATTACTTTGTTCTGCTCTAGAAAAAAAAGCAATATTCTGACAATCTTTGTAACTAATAAGCTCAATTTTTTTTAACATACGCTGCGCAGGTATTGGGTGTAATTTGAATGAGGAAATACTTTTTTTGCAGTTTGTGATGCCGTACGCAAGCTTTTTCAACATGAGAATCTAGTTGAAAAGGATTGCAGCATCTATCATATTGCACTTTTGACATTATCGTATGTTGTAATCATAAGCACAAACTTATACTTGAAATTCAAGAAACTTTTATAACTACATTTGCGTATGAGATGCAAAAGGGGTTTATTAAAACTAATAATGCACGCCCAAAAAAAGAAACACTAAGACAAGAACATGAAAGAGAGATAGGAAAACCATGTATAGATATAAAATGCATTCCGAAATACTAGTAGCACGAGCGTCAGTGCCATCGTTTCGAAATGCTTCTAAACACGAGATCGTACTATACACGACTGCAGTGCAGTAATGGTCAATAAAGTACGCGTATAGTAAGTGTTTTACCCTATATGTGTAATAAAGAGTGGATTCTGCGTAACATAAAATAACTATTAATAAATTGTAACCAATGTCCAAAGCTTTCTAACGCAGAAACTTAGGAAACAACGAATTGATTACGCAGTTAATAGATCGATCATGTTTTCATTGAATGGATAATTAATTAAAAAATATTACAACATTTCTTTTGTAAGAGCCTTTAACGACGCCGTACTCGCAAAGGGGCTACGACTGCTTTCACGTGACTAGGACCGACTGCTGTGCAATATTCCGATGTACTTGCTCGTGGCTCGCTTAAGGTTGGTCAATTTAACTAGGAGCGGCATATAAAAGGGTATCCCGTTCACGATCTAAAAATTGTCAGCACCTTCACGAGTAAGGGTATCGTTTCTCGGCTTTACGTGGGGAAGAGATGTGTTAACTCGCGATCTGACTTTGATGCACTAATATCGTTGTGAGGATTTGCTTTAGTCCGATCGGTCCTTGCTATTCTGATGGTATTACTACCACGGAGAGCAACGGTATACGCGTGGCTAATTTAATATTCCCGGTGACTAACGGGTGCCAATACTATCGCGAGTAATGGCATTCGCGCAAAAACACTTTATATTTCCCGGTGATCCACGGGTACCAATACTATGGCGAGTAATAGCGTTCGCGCAAAAAACACTTGATAAGAAGAAAGAAACTTTAGAAATTTGATAACTTGCCACTTACTTTTATTTAAAAAGGAAAACTCGGTACAGGTGGTGAACCAGCGTAAAACAGAAACCGCGCTCAAAAAAGATCAAGTGGGAGTAGAGGCGGACTCTGTTTACCAGTTGATCGTTCAAGGCTCTGACAAACGAAATTTGACTGTGTCCTCACTTCATAGTAGACTAGGTTGTAGCAGAGATGGACTATCACTACTTAGTCTACTTGGAAGGGTATCGGTGAATATTGTATGCCGAACTGATTTTCCTCTGGGCCTTTTTATTGCGAGAAGCAGACCTCGGTCACAGGCAGGCTTGAAAAACGCAGGAAAACTTGCCAGGGGAAAATTTTGAAGAAAAGACAATAGCCGAAAATCTAATTGGCTAGAGCTGCTCTAGTTTAGCCACTCAGAAATTGGCGCATCCCACATCTGGCTTGTTCTTCTCTATGCGTCAAGAGAAGGAAAGGTGATTAACTTACTCGTGCCCTTTTTTTTCCTTTTACATCAAAAAGTTACAAGATTTTATTATAACTTAATATTAACGTTAAGATGTGGTATCATCATTATTAACGAATAGTAAAGATTGTTCACCCTTCCAATTGAGCCCAATGCAAAAACAGCGGTGAAAATCGCTTAATATTTAGGTTTGATTGAATAGATATTCAGTACCTCATGGTATTAATAATAGTCTTAGTAGTAGTTAACTGTAGATATTAATAACTATAATAATCGCTAGATTTTCCGCTAGTTACACCTGTACAAGTAAATATTGATCGAACTAATAAATAATCAGGAATGATTAATTAGCAACAGCAGCTTCTGTGGTTAAGACACGTATATCTATTGAAACAGTAGTGGGGGGCTCGTTGCAAACTATTATCTTGTTAACTTACTTAGATTTACCGATAGTTTCCATTTATTGTTAGTTGTAAATGTATTACAAAATGTTAGTAGCATTTGGTCAACTACGATTTTCTCTGCTTGTCGTCGGAGAGGAAGTCGGCTCAGAGTGCCCTGGGGACTCGGAAATTTCGTTACCCATGTTGGGGGCAAAAGTGCGGACTCTCTCTCGACATTACTGTATCAGGAAAAGGGGGAAGTGCCATGACTTTCCCGTTTTCCTTTACATTTGAAACAGTGACAGTTTTTAACAAGATTACAATTTGGCTATTGCAGTATGTTTATGAAATTGTTAACGCGATAAAAAAGGGTTGTACAGTAAATCATGAGCCTGCGAACATGAATGGTGAAAATTGGATAATTCTTTGAAAGTCAATAAGATTGCTTTTGTAGGTTTATGTAATATTGTTGCTGGCTAATGGTGCAGCGTGTACAGGTTGTATTAGCCATTTGTAATAATTCTAGCATTTGCTAATATTCTCGCTTAGTCTACGGATTTTAACTCTAAGTTATCCTAGTTCTTAACACCGCGTCTTTCAAACTTGATCTATATATACTAATATCTGATATTAAATCTCAGCGCAGCTGTTCCCAGTTAACCTTTGGATCTGTTAGTTTTTTACAGTTATTTTATTTATTTACGCTTTGAAAAGTATTTTATTTTTTTCCTTTCTGGTCAGCATGGGCCAGCATGCATGTATGTGAGACGTGCATGGGCGTAGTACCTTAGCTACGAGCAATCTTTTAGGTGATTCACCTTTTTTCAGATGCACATTGGCCCCTGCGTTAAGTGTTCTAAAATCGGCACGGAAAATTTTGAAGCAACGGAAAAAAAATTAATGTGGATACACTGATGTTACAACGCACAGCAGAAATAGACTCAGCAAAATAGCAGAAGTGGCGGCAGCAGTAGCATTTACAGTAGTAGTTATCATGATTACTTTTCAACGTATAACTAGGAGACCTAATGATACATTTACCTGCAGAGTACATTAACAGCCAAGTTATCTTTTATTTATGATTGAAGTATCTCAGCCATATGCTCTTTTACTTGCGGTACAACCAATATTTGTATAGTAATAACATTTATTACGACAAGAAGATATATATGAATAAATACAAACACAAATGGGAGTTTTTTAATTACTAGGTAATGAATTACATTTACACAAGTCTTATTTTTTATTTTTTTTCACCATTTATTTCTTAAAGAAACAAATATGTTAAATTTCATGTTATTTTAACAAAATTTAAATTTTATATGATACATCGAAATATTTTTTTTACCTCTTATTTTCATTGATACCACTTCTCCTCTTCCTTTTTTTGTTGATGGTTATCGAGTCTTGCAGCTCAATTATTGGTGGTGGCAAATCATCCTTCTAACTCAGGTTTTTAGTTGACCCATCCAGAGACTGCAATAACTCACTATTTAAGCAAACTATTAGTAATGTTGCCTTAAACATCGCCGATTTTTTGACCGATGACTATGTAAGATTAATTATGGGTGGTGATACAGGTGGTGGTGACAGTATCCGATAACTAGTCTGCTGCTCCTTGATCTCCTCCACAAATGAAGACGTGGGGCTAAACGTTGACTTTAACAGCAATGCCGCTTTTAGTAATATATGCTCCATTATCGACGACGTTACTGTTAATACTATTGGATGTTTTACCGGTGACCACGTGAATTATGGGTGGCAATGCAGTGGGTGGCAGTGATGGCTGTCGTCTAGCTATTTTATGCTGCTTATTGAACTTTTTCATAAACGAAAGGGTAGGACTTAACATTGTTATCACTGGAAAAGGGCCACCCAATAATAACAGTGATATAGGTTGAGAGACTTACTTCTCTCAAAATAAATCATCGCTGTTGTTGTCATCGCTTTGTCAATATTTTGCAAATTCATCCAGCTCTACTACAATTGTTAGCTATGCTAAACGGCAATCAGAGATGAGCACTTTCACATCCTTAGAGCTATCTTGTGATGATGATAATAGATGGTCAGCGACAAATCGTCCTACATTCTAAAAGTTGGTAGTTTGTGAAGACTCGAACAACTGCTTGCAGGCTGCTATTCATAATATCTCAATCAGCGTAAGAGGTACTTGGCGTTAATCTATGGCAATATATGGATGAATGAATGTCTGAAGGACTGGTGCCCCGTATAAATAGGCAGTCAAACAGCTACGCCGAAAAATTGAAGTATTAGAAAAGGAAGAAAGTATAAGTGCTACTATCTCTCTTCTTTAAACACAAAGAGCATTATACATGTAGAAATGTATGAGAAGGGGAAAACTGTGTTATGCACCTATTGGACCATCATTAGGCAGAAATCTGTAAGAAGGAGAAAATTTCGTTAGAAAAGAATACAATTATAATTGTATCTATTACTCTTCTTAAAATATACGCAGCGTTGTATGGGTAAAAGTTCGTAAGTAGGGAAAAACTGCGTTTTGCATCTATTGGACCATCCCTGTGCGAAAATTCATAAGTAGGGGAAATTGCACTTCACATCCAAAATATCTCTACCTAATACATACATGTGTATGTACGCAAATTAGTCATGTGCTTGATTTTCTTTAAATGGCAAAATTAATTTGCTCACTTTTACAACAGAATTCAAAAAACCAAAAAGTCTAAAAAAGAAAAACAGAAGATAAAGAGCTCAATTTTCTAAGGAAGAAAGTAACATCAACGGTAGCTGAAAAAGAAGCAGCAGGAATGAAAACAGCTATCAAGTGGTCTGTTAATTTAACGCACCAAAGGTAAGAGTGCCTTTATCTTAAAATCATAAAAAACCTTTTTGTATTTTTCTCTTACAAACTTGACCAATTCGGTATTTCTGAGGTTATTCCTACTTTTTCTCATACTCGCTCAACTGACACTATTATTCTAAAAAACTGTTCGTATAAAATTATTCCTACTCTTTCTCACACCTACTTGACTCAAACTGTGTTTCTGAAAAACTTTTTGCAATGGAATTATTTCCACTCGTTCTTATACTCACTCGACTAAAACTATTTTTCTGAAAAACCTTTCGTAGTAAAACAATTTTTCACATTTTAACCTGACACATTTTACTTTACCTACTAAAATTTTTTTCAAACCAAAAATCTTTTCCCATAGTTCATAAAATCCATCTACATACGTTTGATGCAAGCTGTCTTTTATAAGATATTTCTACTTTTTAGACATGAGATTCTAATGCTTGTCGGTGAATGAGAAATTCATACGACCAATGATATACAAGCAAATATTGATACATCTAAATCATTGTATCAAGAGGTGCATTTGCATGGATGGCGGCAATTTCAATACAAGCCCTCTATATGTTCCATACGTGCTCTTTTTTCCAATATTCAATATTCTTACTTAAAACTCATAATATTACACCACATTAGTTCTTCATCTGAAAAATTTTCTTAAGGAATAAATCGAAATGAGAAAAATATCCTTCCTGGGTGCGGATCAAACACAAAACCTCCTGTTGACTAGACAGTTGCTCTACCACTTGAGCTACCAAGGAGCTGTACAGTCATTCGCACCGTAAGTTTATATAAGTTTTTTATTCTTAAGTTTCAGAGCTACCTTTTTACCAGATCCCAATACAGTAGATATGTGATTATTATGCTTGTCGGTAAATTAGAAATTCATACGACCAATGGTATGCAAGCGAATGTTGATACATCTTAATCGTTGTATTAAGAGGTGCATATGCAGATAGCGGCATTTTCAATACAAGCACTCTATATCCTCTATTTATGCCCTTTTTTCAATATTCAATATACTTACTTAAAAGTCACAAAATAACACCACATTAATTCTTCTTTAAGAAAATTTTTTTAAGAAATAAATAAGAATTAGTAAAATATCCTTCCCGGGGGCATATCGAACACACAATCTCCTGTTTACTAGACAGTGGCTCTACCACCCATATTGAATACTGAACAAAGGGCATGTATGGAGAATATAGAGTGCTTGTATTGAAAGTGCCGCCGTCTATGCATATGCACTTCTTGATACAATGATTTAGGTGTATCAACATTCGCTTGTATACCATTGGTCGTACCAATTTCTAATTTACTGACAAGCATTAGAATCACATATCTACTGAATGAGGCTCTGGTTACAAGATAGCTCTGAAAATTAAGAATCAGAAACTTATATAAACTTACGGTGCGAATTAATGTACAGCTCCTTGGTAGCTCAAGTGGTAGAGCAACTGCCTAGTCAACAGGAGGTTGTGTGTTCGATCCGCACCCGGGGAGGATTTTTTTCTCATTCCTATTTATTTCTTAAGAAAATTTTTTTGATGAAAAATTAATGTAGTGTAACATTGTGAGTTTTAAGTCAGTATATTGAATATTGGAAAAAAGGGCATGTATGGAGGATATAGAGTGCTTGTATTAAAAGTGCCGCCATCTATGCATAAGCACCTCTTGATACAATGATTAAGATGTATCCACATTCGCTTGTATACCATTGGTCGTATAAATTTCTAATTTACCGACAAGCATTAGAATCACATATCTATTTTATTGGGCTCTGGTGAAAAGATAGCTCTGAAAATTAAGAATGAGAAGCATATCCAAGCTAACGGTGCGAATGAATGTACAGCTATTAGGTAGCTTAAGTGCTAGAGCAACTGTCTAGTAAACAGGAGGTTGTGTGTTCGATCTGCACATGGGGAGGATATTTTTCTCCTTATTGTTTATTTCTTAAAAAAATTTTTTCGAAGAAGAGTTAATGTGGCGTAATGTTGTGAGTTTATTGAATATTAAAAAAAAGGCATATATGGTGGATATAGACTGCTTGTATTGAAAGTGCCGCTATCTATGCATATGCAACTCTTGATACAATGATTTAGATGTATTATCATTTGCTTGTATACCATTGGTCGTATGAACTTTTATTTTTACTTTTTCTTATACTTACTTGATTAAAACTATTTTCTTGAGTGAAACTCATCGTAGTGAAAATATATTTTCAATTCTTTCCTGACATATTTTACTTTACTAACTAAAGTTGCCTTGTACGAAACTAAAAGTTTCTTTCTCAGAATTCATTATTTTTATCTACATAGGTTTCATACAAACTGCCTTTTATAAATGATTCTTACTTTTCATGACATGCGCTTGACTAAAACTATCAATCTGAACAATTGCTGGAGTGAAAATACTTTTTGTTAGTATATTCACTAACTTCTTGTTTTTATTCTCAAACTAAGAATTACTTTTCTTTTACATTATTCATCCCATCTACTTTATATATTCAATAAATATTAAATTAATAATACCCACAACGTAATTCGTGAAAATATAATAGAATCCAACACATAAACCTATCTAACGAATAATGATTTTAATATGCTTTGTAGTAATACAACAATTGTTGGCCTTATGAAGAATGAATATAATGGGAAAGTCATGTTTGAATCCATAGAATTGAGCAGTAAAACGAATAGTGTAAAGATTCAAGACCAAAGGCCATTATAGGAAGCCAAGGGTGTCAATAGTTCAACAGTAAAGGATATGATAAATTTTAATGTTATGGTAAATTTGTAAAATTTAATTGATAAAATGAAATTGTCGTTTACTTCCGTGCATTATTTTTGGTCCAGTGACTTCAACTATCACCAGTGATAATGGTCCTTTAAACTGTGGCACGGTCTGAATAATCACGAACGATATTGAAAATTCTAATTCTCTCAACTATGGTCATTTGAGCCTAAAGTTTTAATTAAAACACATACAAGCACTTCAAATAATAATAAATAAGCTCAGTTTTACAATGACTGTCATAAAAAAAAACATTAACACTTAGTTTTTCTGGTACTTTTCCTACCCTAGAGGTGCAATATTTTTCACCTATTGAATTATCACTAAAGCACAAATATGTTTTTGGCTTAGTAGAACTCCCAACGCTTGATTCAATTCATAATATTGACGTGCATGATAATAAATTTTATGTACGCGATCCAGTGGACTAGCAGTTATGAAATTCAAGATACAAATTTATTGTTGGTCGATATATTACAACTAAAAAATGTAAGTATCAGTATAAAGCCAAAGAATAATAGGCTTCGTAGTGCTTTAAGGTATATTTATACTACTGATTTCAGACCCAAAGATTGTTTAGGGTGACTACTGGGTTCTACTGAACAAGTACTGCTAGATAACTTGACTTATAATTCTGACTGACCCGTATCTATTTTCAAGATTGATGCATTACAAGTTAAGTGCAGTATCACTAGCGGGGCTTATATAAACGGAAAAAAAGTTTATGAGACTCATGAATTTTTTTCTCCGGTACCACCAGGATAAAAAATTATTCTAAGTTCTATCACAAGTAATTTACTTACCTGTCATTAGAAGAGTCATTAGATCACTCACAACTGCTCGTAGTTGATCAAGATGGTAATTTAACTAAATTTCGTGTAGAAGACATAACGATAAAATTACACACTAAACCTTCATCGTAATCAGTATAATTTAGAATCAAAAGATGTGTAAGAAATAGCTTAACACATATTTCTGTGCTAAATCAGTGGCATGCTTTCAAATTGTCGAGACGTCGGAAAAGACAACGGAAGTGTCAAAAATTGACGAATCATCTTATAAATCTTATCTTGGAAGTAAAAGCTGTGAATGAACGTTTAAATTTTTAACGTAAACGATAGATGACATTTTAAACATTGAGTCTCCCGTTACGTCCGATAAGTTTATCGCACACTATAAAATTCATACTTATTAACCATATGCATTACCATCATGTAACAATAGTGATGAAATTCGTATATCAATTCAACATCAAGACCTATGCCTGCTACAATCCTGCAGTTCTTAACATATTTATGGAAGATAAGTCGAAGCAGACGGCAATACAATGGTTGCAAATTCTAAATAAACAAACAATGATATCCTTCATTTATTCGAAGAAATAAGGTATTACATAAACGCTACAGAGATGGATAATTGTAAAAATGGAGGTTCGATAACTCTTATTAAAAACTGGCTGACTGTCAATCCTGATAAAGACGTATTCACTGAAAATGCTTGTTTCCTTGTTACTTTAAATAAACTGAATCAATTAATTAATAATGGCTCCTTTGATCTCCTGATTTCTCTCAGTATGGTTTTCGATTTTGCTGAAGACTATCATAAAATAGTTGTTAATGTAAAGCATGAACTTAAACTCACAAGATCTAAAAATAATTTGAATGCAGTTTTACAAACTGGAATTCCTGCTGCAGAACTAAATGAAGTGGCAACTTGAGAAGACTTCAAGATGTTATTAATAAAACTAGAATAGCTCATGCGTATATTGTTATGTCAGATGCGCAAAATTCATCTACTTAATTATTTGCAATAAGATAAATTTGTATCTATGAGCTATTGAACTCGAGAACTTCATGAATATTCACTTTCACCTACTGCATTGAAACATATTTAGACATTTAAGACGTCTCATTAGTTGCAAAAGCCACGCTATGTTATATGAGCCTTTCAGAAAAATCGTAGAAATCAGAAAGGTGAAAATGTTAGTCATTTTGATTATTGCAAAATAAGAAATGTAAAACTGTATTTAAGTTCAGAATGTTGTTCTTATGGAGATTTTAATATTAATACAACCATCAATCATTTTGCATTTTTAATCTTACACGATCGTACCGTACAGTACAGTCCAATAAGTGGGGATGTCAAAACACTTGTGAGAGGCTATAAAACCTAATGAATAATACTACAAACATTATTTATCTGTTAAACACTATAAAGAAAGATCAGAGAAGTGGGATCACAGAAGAATAAGAGAATAAGTGAAAACGAGCAGAGTGGACAAAATTTCAGAAGAGACATGCTGAAGAATGAAAAGAAAAAAAGTTCAGGCAAAAATAATAAGATCATAAAAGTTGAAATATCTTCTAAAGTAAAAAAACCAACTCGCTAAAAAAAGTATTTGTTAATCAACATGTCTTATAGGCCTACCATTGGCAAACTTACTACTAATGTTAAATATCAAAAACTCAAGGTTTTTACATGGAAAAACGGATAAAATAAAATATGTGGTTGACATGCAAGGCCTTAAAAAGCTGGAAATAATTACGTGCTTGAATATAAAAGCTATTCTAAAGGAATAAGCTATTCTTTCGCTTTATCTAAACCATGATGAAACATAAATACATTTTTTCAAAGCACCCCTTGCTTAGCGTAAATTATCATAGAAGTACAAAGATCAAAACTTATATCTTAAAATTAGCTATGACGGACTAGCCTGGAGTTTACGTTATACAAAGTACACTAAGATTGAAAATATTATACGAGAAAACCTTACAGATGCCACAAAAATTTTTTTAAATGGAGAACTAAAAAAAATTGGCTTAAAAAATTTGAATTCAAAGTCACTGATATGACAGATTTAATGCATGATCGTTTAAACTCCTAAGACAGGTTGCCACTTGCCCTCATCATAATGGTGCTTATAAATCTATGTGCACTCTTCATAATGCTAAAGGCATGAAAAAATTCTACTTAAATGCGAAGTGGAAAGAAGATAGAGATTTTAATCAGGAGCTAAACGCATATAAGCTTATGAATAATGTATATAATTAATTTATAAATAATGTACAAATAACTCACAAAGAATTTAATGCATACTCGGTTAATACAATTTTTAAATTTTTGTTTAAAACAAATATTTTAAAAATACTAAAAACAAAATTGTTTTAAAAGTAATTATTTCTTTAAAAAAAAATCCACTCGTTATGTTATTTACAAATTCTACAGAAAATTAGGATACATAGGATGTCATCTGTTGGAAGAGTAAAAAGATTAATAATTTTACCATATTAGTAAGAGCGTATAGTTATAGCCTTTATCTTAGATCTTCTTATCTCTAATTTAAAAAATATAACAAAAAGATACATATGCGCATCGTATGTAGTATGTAGATAAGCATATAGATGGGTGCATATATTACCTTGGAAAGGTAACACTTATTCGTCATACCTAACAGATATGAGCGTATGGTTCAGAATCTTATCCATACATACAAAAAAATACTCTCTCTCAAATGATCACCAGAGAGAGGGAAGCTGGGTACAATCCCTAGTGCTACATGTAGAGTCACGGTATCCGTAAACTGTCGCTTGCGTAAGAAGGATCAGGATGTGCGCTAGATTTGGTTTGTGCTGGTATTGGCCTAGTTTATCTACTACTCAACAAATAATTGAACCTACTGAACAAATCGAATAAAGAAAAGATTTTTGTCCTTTCGTCATTTAAGTAGTACCTGAAAAGCATTGTGAGGCTGAAAGAATTTCATATATAATTTAACAAAATCAAATCAATAACCAACTGCAAAAGTATCACGTATTTGGTAAGGCGGCTAAAGAAGAGCTTGAGGGTGTCAGAGAGGGTAAGGGAGTAGAAACTGAGATAAAAACCTTTACCCAATCAAATAAGTGACAAACTAAGACAGTTTAAGATGGGCTGAAAGAGTTTTTAAACAAATAAGGGACGCCTAATGGGGCCAAGAAGTGATAATAAAACAAAAATGTGCTGCAAAACGGCTGGGGCTTTTATTAAAAAACTGTACCCATTTTTATTATTGATAAACTACACTTACGAATTTTTTATCTTAAAGGGCGATGAAGGGGATCTTGACAATGCTAATAAGGGGTGAGAAGGGGTGGAAGATAAGTAGAAAGTTAATTAAAAAGATAACCTGATTTCAATAATAAAGAAGTTACAAAAGCGTCACTTCATTTTAAAAAAGGATAATGAGCTTACATTAAATATTACACAGAACATGACTGTACGTGTCACATAATTTAGCTAGTTTATATGTAGCGATACACTTAAAATCTAATAATGTATTTTTGAGACACTATAACTGTAAATTTTAGTACTCTCTATATAAAATTAGTTTTACATCAAAATATCGGAAAATTTGAGGAAGAATGAATGTATAAATAAATAGAATGGTGTATGAAAAATTGTCATTGATTTTATAAGGTAAGGTTTTTCCATTCTCCTATTGACTTCTACAGGCATTAAATATACATCAAAAAGCTAGTGAAAGCTTACTTTTGTAATAACTCTTTTGTTATTCTTCGCTACATAACGTTGTTACAGCTTGTTTTGAGTCAAATAAATAAAAGACCATCCAAGGTAGTACTCTTAGAAATCTACTCAATTAAAATTTATTTAAATTGTTTGCAAATTGAAAGAAAGATTTTATTTTTACTTTTATAGTCAAAAAATCTACTGACAAAGCACGTACACACAAATTTCACTGTATTTCATGCAAATATCAGTAGTGCTAAGATACGACAAATATATATTTAAAAACGGCATAATAATTGGCAATTGCAATAATCATAACTTTGAGAAAATACCTACGGTATGGCTGGTAATTGAAACCACCATTCTTTCATGTATGATAGGCCCTAAATGAAACCTTTTAAGAGCACTAAAAAGAATTTTTTTAAAATGCCAAATGGAGTCAAAATTATCATAAGTTAACATAAATGTGTAGACAGAGGCTATTATATATTCTACACAAATCAAATACATGTATACCAATCCGAAAAAAGTGGTTTGGAATTATTGAATAAGAAATAAATACATAGCTTGGTCATAAGGTGTGTATTATTCTTATAGTTTGGTTACAAAGACAGTAAGTATTAACAATTGTATTATTCGTAAGATGGCTTCCTAAAATAAATTTCGCAGTTTTTCACTGTACTTTATCTGTTTTGCAATAACAATGTCTGACTTTATAATAATTACGACTAATACAGGAAAAAATTGTTTTATTTACATAAATTTTAAGTACAGAACAGTAAGTTTCAACACTGTAGAAAAGACTGTTCGGCAACGGTCTGTTCGTGAATGTCCCGAAAGATAGTTTATAAAAGTGTTTTCAAAGATACGATAACTTCAAAGGACCATAAAAATAACAAAGCTAGCTCTGAAAATACCGTAAAGAAATATGTAATTAATAGTGGAAATAGACACTTAACACCGGAAAGCAGAAGACCATGTTTTTTGAGTCTATTGATGTGTGCGACAAATTTATAATGTTGGTGGAACATAGTAAAATTATTTTAATAGATGGAATTTTCTACGCCTATCCACGTCGTTATTTTAAGTTATTTATTATACATACTTAAAATGATAGCGTATACAAATAATTCGTGTTATGTTGTCTGCTGGGGAGATCTATCGAGAGGTACATCAAATGTGAAAATGCAGTAAACAAATAGAAAGTAAAAGTTATCGTACGTAAATATCACAGATTGAGACTACTCTGAAGGTAATTTTGTTAATTCAAATTAATGTCTTTTATTTCTAAAGACAGCTCAGTGCAAAAATAAGGTGATACAACTGAAAAATTGTATGGATAAGGAGTACAAAAATTCACTTCATTTTTCGAAAAAAATTGCCATCAGACAATCCTTGGACGATTAATGGCACAGGAGCGTTTCACTGTAATTTCAAAGATTATTTTCGTACTACTCGTCTAAATAGTCATTCGTGCATGGATATACTGAGAATGATATAAAGATCTGCAGTAGGTAAACTATGGCAATTCAAGGACAGTGAAGATTCTAGGACAGTGGGAGCTCTAGGACAATGGGAATTTTTTCAATTTCAATTTACATGAGTGGATTAGAATCCCCACTGTCCCAGAATCCCCATTGCCTTAGAATCTTCATTGTTCTAGAATCCCCACTTTCTTAGAATCCCCACTATCCTTAAATCCCCAAAGGGTTTGCGGCCGGGCGGTTGCTAAGCCTGGTGGCCACAACGCTACTGCGTTGAGAGTGCTACTGCATTGAGTCCTAATACCCTACTACCTCTGTCGCTTTAATCGCTACGTTACTGCGCAGTAGCAGCAAACAGCACGTAGATGCTGTTGATGCACAGCAGCTCCGCTGCTAAAAATGCTATTCTTGGATGTCCTGGTTGAGAAAAAAAAAAAAAAAATTGTGCACATAATTAAATGGGAAAAATTAATATTAAAATTGAAACTTTATTAAAAATTACTTATGAAACATAATAATTTAAAAAATAAAAGTAATTTATTTTAGATTTGTAAATATTCTTCACATTCATTCCATAGACTCAGGCAAATCTAGGAGAAACTTTGTGTATAGTCTAACGTTATGATGCGCATGGTTGGCTTTATACGCCCTTTTGTGATGTTGGCAAACAGGGGCTAGTTTTATTTTATCATGTGGAGGATAGCCTAAATTAGTTACATCACAAACAATGAATTTAAATCTTTCCAACCATTACTTCTACATTGAGACCAATACATGCACTTTTCTAGCATTGTGAAGGTGTTCTCGACGAACTATTCCTATAGTATTGTATGAAAAATTGCCCGACTGCCACGATGTACCATGGAAACAGCGTTCCAACCACAAGTTTTCTTTTCTGTATATATCTGAGAGTCGTTGCCATGAAAATGGCTTTTTGAAGAGGAATACTATAGGTTCACCATCAGAATGGAGTGGTAGTATAGCTAACTCCTTGGGAACTCAATTGTCCACAGGCTGTTTAAAAATCTTACATATCAACTACGTAATTCATTAATCTCAAGTGCGTAGGATTTTTCTAATACTTAATGTTCTTCTTCCTAATAGATCACTATTTTTTACTACTTTTTTCTTATTTATTTTTCTTCTTCTGTTAAGTCCACTCCACATACCTGTCAATAAACTTTTCACACTCCTTTATTTTCTATCGTACTCTTTCTTTCCCGCACTCTGACCTTGTCCCATGATGTTCAGCTTTTGTGAGACATGAATAGCTTTGTAAAAAATACCACAATTTTTTTTATATTCAGATTTGTTTTCAGACTTTTTCTGTGCAAATTCTCTCTCCTCACGTCTCTTCTCAAAATTGTTTCTTTCTTCTTGTCTTCACTTGTTCTCTTCTTCTTCTCTGCTCCAGCTGTTGCTGCTGTTGTGACCTTTCTCCATAAAGGTTAAAAGACGAATGATGTTAAGAAAGCTAGACACGAACCGTTATGGTCTTACCCCCACAACCACTATCTACCCCCACCAGTACTTTACGTGAGTTTCTTGACATCTCTGCTCAGTGGATTAGATTAAACAATGCGATCGTGTAGAATTAAGCAATAGGCTGACATATTAGCAAAAAAATTATTACGAGATTCAAATTCCAAGCGTGCATTAACTGGAGAATTTTCCAGTGACTTATTTTGCTTGGAGCAATCAATGACGGTGGGAGGTATGTGGAATAGGAATTGGAGTTAGCTCAACAATGGGGCATGATCTTTACCATAGTACGAGTTTTAAAAATTAGCATACATATCATACAACAGTACAAACTGATTTTTTGCTATATCGAGATTGAGATCAGTGTAGGAATAATATTGTGACTTTAAATCAAGTTTTGTATTCCTTATGTTGCAATCATTGAACATACTAGTATTAACTTCTTTTTGATTCTTACAGTTCGTCTGAAAAGCTAAAATTATATAGCGTGGTTTTTTAAACTGATTGGACGTTTTGACTGTCCAGAAATGTTTTGATGTAGTGAGCAAGAGTAGATATTTATAGAGCTTCCATGTTTGGAAACTCATAGACATGAACTTATTTTTGTGTAAATAATTAGGTAGTCACATTTCATGAAAATCCGACACCACTACATAGGGCATATGCCATTCAAGTTTCAATATTTCTATCTTGAACTTTTCCCAGACTCATACTGCGTTAGCGTCACCATGAGCCACTATTTGTGATTGAATGACTGCATCTTAATCAGTTCTTGATTTGGTGAGTATGAGTTCATGTTTCACGTTAATAACAATCTTACAATAGTCTTCAACGAAACCAAATATCATATTTAGAGGAATCAAGACATTAAAGTAGCCGTTAATAGAAGTAATTGTTAATAGTTGTTTATCCAAAATTCCAAACCAACCAGAATTTTCAGTCATTAGATCCTGATCAGGACTAAGTGTGAGCTAATTTTTCATAAGGGTCGTCAGACTTACATTCTTACATTTATTTATCTCTATAGCATTTATCTTATACCTAATTTCTTAAAATAAATGGCAGATAACGTTATTTACCAACTGAGTACTTGCTGTTGCTCTATTACCAACTAATTTTACTAACCTTCCGTAAATGTAAAGGAAAACTACGTGATGGTAGCAGACACAAATCTTAATGTCGAATTGATTTACAGATTTTATCACAATAATTATAAGTTGCAAATGCGTATGGTTGATGAGCATGAATCTTAGTATGCAATGGACTTGTCAAAGGTGACAGGTGACTGAGTTCTTCGAATTTCTTCTATGCTTATTGCAAAAAAATAATAATATACAAGTTTGTTTCCAACATGGTCTTTTATTTTTAATCCTAGACTTCTTAGAAACTAAATGTCCTAATGCGTTAGCTTTTGACGTTTCAGATATCTTCTCCGTTGACGTGTTAACGGTTTGGATGTTCATTGTCGACTGAGCACAGGAGTATATGTCAAGCTGTTCATATAACTTTAACAGTTGTACACGATTCCCATTATTGTAAGGGTTTTATGTGCAACCTTATCTTTATAACTTCACCACGAAAATTGACTAATTCACCGTCCTTGTCAACTATACGTAATTGCATGTGATTAATAGTGTGCCTTACAATCGATAAATGAATTATTTGTAAGGGAACTTCAACAATTTTAATACCCCGGTGGGATGGCTGAGGAAAATTCGTGAATTGTATGAACCTTTTTTCCGTTTATAAAGGCTCCAGTAGTGATTTGGCACTTAACTCGTAATGCGTTTACTTTGATAATAGCCACAGGTAAGACTGAGTTATGGTTGACGTTATCTTTTTAAATACGTTCAGTGAAACTCAAGAGACGGCCTATTGAATTTTTTGGTCTGAGATCAATTGTATGATTACAGATAATTACACTACAAAGTGTGTTATTGTTGGGTTTAAAATCAATACTTATATCGTTATACTGTACAATATTTCCACTAAAAATGATTCGATATCTTAAATTTCGTAGCTAGCTGTTGGAAAAACGACCACTTGGCCACCTACGTTAAATGTATTATGACCTTTGTCAATATTTTGAATCGAATTAAATTTAAGGAGTTTTAATAAGCCAAAAACGTAGTTGTATTTGAGAGATAATTTAATCATTGATTTTTTTTAAACCACTTCCAGCAAATGGCTTCAAGTAGACATCTAATCCAGTTTTATTTGGTCTAAGTTTGAGATCTTTCCAAGGGTAATAGCCTCCATATTCTTACTGTGTCTTTAGCTTTCTTGCAGCTGCTGTTTACTAGCCTTAATAGCTTTTATGCTTTTCAAAATTCCAGCTACACTATAAGCTAGTGCTCTGGTTGCACTCAAACCAGCAATAAGGGTATAAGAGGTAGTAAACTGCCAGTTTGAGCAGAGAGACGTAAGATACGTGGTCTTTTTACACTTTTTCTACCACCTAATTTCTAAACTGCGCTAAGTGCTCCTTCAAAGCTGTAGTAATAACCTTGCTACACGCATCTTTGCTCCTTATATTTATTTTCCATGATGATACTTTTATGACTGTACGCAAAGCAGTACACGGTCTCTTCTTACTTTTTACACCCATACTCAATTCACTTTTAAGCCTCATCGTACTTGCAATAGCTGAAGCTGCTGCTTTTTTCCCAATACTTTAATGTTCGGCTTTGACTCTTTGCCAAGGTTTCTTACTGAGTTTCTAGCTACAATGTTTTCTCAATTCTGAGAATAAGCTTTTCTTATGTATGATTATCACTCTGGGAAGGTTGGATTGCAACTGAGCTTTAGAAGAGGATATCATCGTGTTTACAGTCTGCAGGTCTGAAAATATGCAACCACGAGAGTATAATTATAAGCAGTGTTTTTATGGACTAGACGTTAGTCGTAGTCTAACCATTGCACATTTCAGACATAAAATCTTAAGAGCAATCCGTAAAATTGCACGTCCCTAACTTTGATGCTGTTGTAAAACACAAAAGGCGCTTCAGTCAACATGGTGACTTACTGTCTGACAGTATTCGAGCTGTTTTCTGCGGTCCATCTAACTGTGGCAAAATAAACACTTTATTATCACTAAATATACATCCTAATTCCCTAAGATTTGAAAACATTTATCTTTATCCAAAGTCGCTTCACCAACGGCAATATAAATTCTTAGAAGTTTTTTTATTTTTTAGTCTACATAAAGCAGTAGTGTCTCCAGACGATGCTCTGCAAAACTCTATTATGACTTTTAATGATATCGCACGCAAAAAAAAAAAAATATGAGCTTCTGACTGCATAGGGAAAAATAAAAATATCAATTGCTTCTATCTTGTTAGCCATATGCACAAGTACCGAATCACCATGGTAAAAATAACGTTAATCTTGTATCTCTGTTTCGTCAAGATAAGCTGAATTAAAAGCATGTTTATATTGGTTACGTTAATTCTAATATGACTTATAGTCATTAAAAATGTCTGCTCAAGTGGTTGGAATGATAATAAATATTATTTCGTTGTTACCAACAAGGATGGGCAGATGAACAACGGCCAATACCGTAAAAGTTTCGACAGTTTTGCCATAAATATAGGTCTTATATAGGGCGAACTAATTAATCTACTGTGAGACATTAAAGCGTCAACATGTACGAAAAAAAAATCGTTCTTCATCAGCTGGTGAAGGATAGAGTAGCTATTAAAAAAGAAATATAAAGTATCAAAATTTTGACAAGATAAGATTAAAAAGGCACTTAGTGGGACTTTCAAACCAATCACCGATCCTTTAGAATAAACCGTGACGCAAACAAAGGGGATAAAAAAAGTCATTCCGTAATTAATAATTATTTCAATGATACTCCTTCACCAAAGCTATCTATTGGACGAATCAAAAAGAAAAAAAAGCGATGATGAAGATACGATGTTTGAGTCCACTGTCAGTCAAAGTGACAATAATGATGATGATAATGACGATGATAATCATGATGATGATGATGATGACGATGATAATGATGATGATGATGGTGATGACGATGATGATGATGACGATGATAATGATGATGATGATGATGATAATGATGATGATGATGATGATGATGATGATGATGATGATGATGATGATGATGATGATGATGATGATGATGATGATGATGATGATGAAAAACTCTTTGGAAAAGGTTGTACGCCAAATTGTTCTACAGAGATTCTCAGAATTACTCAAATATTAAGAACAAATCCAACTACTTACTATTTGAATGATTATAAAGGTCAACTAGTGTCCGGAGGCTTTTACGAGTAAGAATTTTTAAAGACCAAGCATTCTGATGTCTATCTCATGGAGGAAGTTCTTAAAAAACGTGGTAATTAAATTTACGCTTAATAGCATAGTAAGAATTTAATAGTTCTCATAATAGTTGGATTAATGAATCTGATATTTAATGGAAAAATAATAAAGTAAGAAAGAGAAAGTAGCGGGAGCCCCAACCAATGCCCTTTTTTGTGGGAAACAACCTTTTAAGTATTCATTTTTACCTCCATGGACTGTCTCTTTCTCTTTTTTCCTTTGTTGATGTATGTATACAAATTTATTTTTACAAACTTATATTACAAATCCACAAATTTAAACTTATTATTGCCATTATAAACTATAAATAAAGCATACTTTTGAACTTTTTTCCTCAATTTATTATGCAAGTCTTCGTTTTTCTCGATGGCTTTAGAGATGTCATCTGAATCAAAGACTTTGAACTTATCATCGATAGTGATGATGACCTGGCCCCAAAGTGGGTATTAACCTTCTTAAGCTCTGTCGCCAAATATCTCCTATCCTTCTCTTATTCTAATAACTTCCTTGTTGGGAGGTAAATATTTTCAGCGATACTGTTCAACCCGGCAAGGTCCATTTTCTAAAATAAATCGAAAATACAGTCATTATGTGCTATAGCTTACAGTATATTAAGTAAAAGGAGCTACTAACCTTCAAGTCAAACTCAATCTCTTAATAGATAAGAAGATTTAAGATCTTTGTATATTGCTTCGAGGAGGACTCGATGAGCTCTCTGGCTTGTTTGACGTTGGAATGACTTCTACAGGCTGGAACGCCTCCTTATGTAGGGCTAGCTTCAGTCTCGTACTTGGAGGAGGATCTGATGGGCTCTCCGACTTATTTAGCGTTGGAATGAGCCTTGCAGGCTGAAGTAACTCCTGATATAGGGATATTCTCTCTCCAGAAGCTTCCCCCACTCCAACATCCTTCATTGGCTGTTATTATCTTTTGGACTCAGAGCTATTTTTTTCTTTTTTTTCAGTGTTAACGTCATGATTCTTGGAATGAATGAGATTTTGCACGCATGTAATTTCAAATTTGTTAAATAAACAATCTTCACAGTTTTCAAATCTTATTTTTGTCTTGAAAACAGATGTTCTCACACCTTTTGCTTTTTAATCAACTTATCGTCTTGCACACGAATCAATACATAATACTACTAAGACCAATAAATTCAAGCATAATTTTACAACAATGCTCATTGTCCATGAAACTAATCACTTTCTTGTTTCTTCCAGCTAAGTTGAAACGATTATCATCTGCATAACCTGGTATATCGAACTTATCGATATCTTTGCCCATTACTTTGGTCTTTATCTTGAATTTCATAAATCAAACTATCAGTGTCTGTGTATAATAACTTGCACATATCTGCAAAACGCTGCTTCATGTATGAATAATGAAAGTCATACTTTAGTGTTCTCAATATATGGAGTAAACGAAGCCTAACCTAAATACGCTTCCTAATTGTGATATCTATTCGTGCAAGTTGTATGGCCACCAGATTTTCAGCGAATATTGTGTGACTTTGAAAGTTTGGTTTAGCAATAAGGGTCATCTCTGCACTGTAGCGCCCATGCTATTTAATAACCAGCTTTACGTCAAGTCTTTTTCGTTCATTTTCCATTCTTTTTCCGTAAACCACATTTATTAATAGCTTGAAAAAGGATTTCTCTAACTAGTTTTTAGCATTCTTTTTCTTCTCAGTATTCTCATCTTATAGAAATGTGCTCGAAGTTATATTATATCGATCCAAGTAAGATGCTAGCTTTTCCAATAATAACGGCATAAATCTAAACGAGTCAATGAATCTAAAGATAATATCACTACCATCAACATATTTTGTAAAAGATATGTATTTTTCCTTATTTACAGCAATTAGCGTGACATGACCTTTGAAGTCTGCAGCTGCCGCAATTTGTTTTATTATAAGGTGAGAGTCATATCTAGTTAGATTATGAAATACAACAACTATATATCTTGAATGTCTATAGTTAATGTTACATCCTTTATGAGCAGCTCTTTTTAATTTTTCTGGTAAATATTAATGATCTCTCACTTTTTTTCTAAAGATTTTTCCACAAATATGACTTGGTTTTGCTTATGCAAAGCTTAACATTTCTCCATTCGTGAGATTCATTGGCTTTGGTTCCTTATACATTTGGTCTAGTTCATCGGTAAGAGCTTCAAGGTTATCTACAAACTACTCTGCAGAAGTTTTATTCCCACTGATATTTTCTTCTTGTCTTTGGCTATGATAAACTAAGCGTGCACCATTAAAACTGGCAATTTAAAAGGCATATTAGTTCATCTTATATAACATAAGAAATATTTTTTCTATAATTAAAATTATTGAACTGGAACACCCTTTGATTCTCAATTGAAAGTTTTACTTTACACTTATTAACCTCTACACAGTCAATTTCGTGTTTTCGAAGTTTATATTCAGTTTCAAAAAATTCCAATCATCTCTTACAAATAAAGCACTTACATTTATGACTTGTTAATTCACTTTTAACTAAACGTGATAAATTTTTAATCCACCCATAGTGGATCTTAAATTATGGAAGACTCATTTCACTAGCAGCTTCATCATGTTCTTCTATTTCTTCGTCATTTTTATCAGTACAGTAATCCTGAAGGAGTGATAAATTAGTATGTTCTTCTTTCTTCATCAACGCTACACGGCATGGAGAAACGTTTTAATTATTTTCAACTTTCTGGAGGGTGTAAAGAATCACGGATACAGGATTTTGTTTTTTACATTTTACAATATCTTCCACTGATACTGGAAACTTTATACCACTTAAGTTAAGTTCATTTTGATAGTGCATGTGCTGATTGATATGTTCACTGTGCACTTCTGCTGGCTGCATAGCCGACAATACGACCCACATAAAACACTTATTATCATTGTTCTTTACATTAACACAAGCTCTGTTGTTCTAAATAACATGCGGTAATTCAAGGTGCAAACTTCCGTTCATCGGATTGAACTTATTAATACTTATCATTAGATGTCAAATTTCTTGTAATGACCAGCCTGAATCTCTTTCCTCAAACTCTGCTATCTCTTGTTTGAATGGCTCACTCACACGGTAATCAAACCACTCACTAAGATTTATCGTATTTCAAATTAAAGCATTTTTAATATTAAAGTATTTAATTAAATTACTCTCAGAGTAATTTTTTTGTAGCACATATTCGCTTAAGAGCTTAGCGCTCACCTTTAATGCACTGTATTTTTTCAGAGCTCCTATAATATTTTCTTCAAATAAAAATTTTGCATCATCTAAAAATTATTTGACGTCTAGGTGTACAAAATTTGTAATAATACCTGATCTTATACGTCAATCAAAAGCCAACGGAACATCATTCCATTGCACAGTATTTTTAGGTATTATTCATACATACGATTGTGCTCTCAACTCTCCTTCAGTTTTGTATGAAAATCTTGTAAGTTTATTCTTAATGCTTACTAAATTAGCTGTTAGCGCTATATACGATTGCCTTTTTGCTCTGGTTAATTTTTACATAGTAAGCAAATCTTCTAGTGTAGAGATTGCCTCTGAAGTTAATTGCAACCATCTACGTAAGTCTAAATCATCCACATCCATATCTACTGCATAATCCAATGACTGCAGCAACATTTTCACTGTCAGTTTGAAGTATTGTCAATCTGCTAAGGTATACTTGATCCTTAATTGAGCTGAAATGATTCTTAGAAAGTTCTCGTTAATATTCTCCCGACGAAAACCAAACGAAGAATAATTGCTCTTCTGCTTAATCACATCTTATATCAGCCTTGTTAGAGTCGAAAAGCCATTGATATCTGCTCTCACTGAAGTGGGAGACCGAAAAGACCCACTCTGCAGGCATAGTAAATCTCGTTGTTTCTGCTGCTGTCGATGTGCTCCCGACAACCACCATCCGAAGAATGACTGTTCCAAGTTCGAGGCTACCTTATCTCTCTATCTACTTAGAGTAAGAAATCGCGTAGACCCTCTGCGCAGGTGTAGTAAAGCTCATATTCTCTGCTGCTATTGATGTGCTTTCAACTGACTTGAAACAAAGAATGACTGCTGTGATGCTCAGCGCTACCTTATATCCTCGTATGACTGGAGTGGGAGTAATGTGCCCATAGGCATGTGAGTAAGAGAGATGGGAGTAATCTAGAACCTCCATATAAGGAGGTTACAAGCTGTAGAGAGGTCATTCTGCAGGTCTATATAACATTTTCTTATTTCCTTAATTATTGTAGTAAATCGTGACTAAAAAGAATTTTTAAGATATTCATTCAAAGAAAAAGAAGTGGCAAGAGCTCCGACCAACACCCTTACTCCTGAAGAACAACCACTCATTTATCTTCCCCTTAACTTCTTTTTCTTTATCTTTTTTTTTTTTTTTTACAAAATTGTAAAAATACGATACGTTGTATAGGATAACTTATTTATTTTACAGTTATTTCGTTTTATGTTTCACTGGTGTAGTGACTGAGTTTGGTAACGTAGACTAACGTTCCGAGGCCCACTTCACACGTGCGGTTTTTCTATTCCACAGCACCATCCTTTAACCAAAGAAAGCTATTTCAGTATCCTCATCACCTTTTGGTAATTATGTAAAACTGAAAATTTTTTGTAAGAAAGGAAGATTTGGATACATTTCTAAGATGTGTAGTTGCTGTGAAGATGTTGGCAGAGAGCAGCGTCATTGGCCGCAGTGGAGAAAGCACCACTTCGTTACCAAATCATCATGAGCAGCTAGAGAGAGAAAGAGAGAAATGAATGCATGCATTACGTTTTTGAACTCATTACTAGAAAAACAAATACAAGCATGCGTACTTGTGGATAGTACTCGTACTTAATATAACATGTGACGTGTTTAAGTAGAGCAGCGATTGAGAGCAACGACAGATGCAGCACCAAGAACACACTTTATAAAATCATTATGAAATAAACTTATACATTACGGTTATTTGAACTTATTAATAAAAAAAATGAATACAAGCATGCGTACCAGCGGATAATGCTTCTTTTAACATAACAGGCTGATGACGTGTTTAAGTAGTGCAGCAATCAAGATCAGCACCGAGAACACCCGAGAGCGTCACTGAAGATCCGAGTAGCAGTACAACAATCATGGCACCGGCTGCAATACAATACTGCACACACTTAATCGTAGCACAAGATCTATACGTAAAAGCAACGTGAATGGTACCAGGTACCGTACAACAATGCATATACTTAATAGCAGCACAGGGTTTATATGTGAAAGCAACGTCAACAGTACCAGCTGCAGTACAACAATAAACACACTTCATGGCAGCACGAAGTCAATACGTTAGAGTGACGTCGATGATACCCGAAAGCAGTATCGACGGCACTAGTAGCAGTACAACAATGCACAAACTTAATAGCAGCACGACGTTAATATGTTAGAGTGACTTCGATGATACCCAAGAGCAGCATCGATGACACTAGCAGCAGTATGATGCACACATCTAATGGCAGCTCGAAGTCAACACACGAAACCGACGTCGATGATACCTATGAGCGGCATCAACGGCACTAGCTGCAGTACAAATACCATGCATACACTTAATGGCAGCACAAAGTTATACGTAAGAGCAACGTCGATAATATCAGCTGCAGTGTACAACCACCATGCACACTTAGTGGCAGCACAAAGTCTATACGTAAGAGCAATGTCGATGATACCCGAGAGTGGCATCGACGGCATGAGACGCAGTACAACTACAATGCATACACTTAATGGCAGCATGAGGTCAACACGTGAGAGGGACGTCGATGGCACTAGCAACAGTACAAAACGCACTTAGATAACGGTAGTACGAAGACAGTGGGCAATAGCGAATAGTTAAATACGCGAGAGCAGCAGTGGAACTGCTGTGTGTTAACAGCACCTACGTGCTGTTTGCTGATACTGCGCAATAATGTGCACAGAAAATAGTGGAAGTATTAGAGTACCCATAGGAGCCCCACTGCACAGTAAAGTGCGCAGTAAATCAAAAGAGGTAGTAGCGTAATGGAACTCAATGCAGGAGCACTCTCAACGCAGTAGTATTGCGGCCACCAGGTTGAGCAACCACCCGGCCGCAAACCCTTTGGGGGTTTATGGACAGGAATCCTCTAACGTGGAATAAAATCCACACTGTCCTAGAATTTCCACTGTCCTAGAATCCCCATTGTTCTAGGATCCCCACTATCCTAGAATCCCTACTGTCTTTGAATCCCCATAGTTCACCTACCATCAGCTGATTGTGATTTTTCTGATTCTTCGTAATCAAAGACAAAAAACAAGCATAACAAAAGTTAAGCTGAATATGTTGTCAGCCATTGTGCTGAATTCAATTACAAGCAATTGCCACGGTGACAGTACCTTTAAAAAAATTCGTTAACAATCTCTACCTAATCTAATTTCAATGCATTCTTACGACTGTAGAATCACAGTCAAGTTTTGTTTTACTTTTAACAATATTATGACAATTTTAATAAATGTTAATATAATAAGTAAAAAAACTAATTTTTTAAATTATTGTTACGGAAACAACACTTACTCTTTATGTCTATAGTTTATTTATTTATTCTTCCTAATAATTCTGATTGAGCACTTTTAAAAAGTTCTAGTAAGCAATTTTGACAGGTTTTATTCAATGCTTTTCAAAGAAAACGTAATTGTTTTGGCACTGTGAAAATCTACTACGTGAAATAAGAATAACTGGAACAGCCAAATTAAATTTACTCTACATTTATATTGTGCAAAAAATTAATCTTGTACATACTTCCTACATAATATCTTATTCTCTCTAAGTCACCTAGCAACTAATGTACCAATTTTCGATGCTGATCCCATACAAAAATTCTTATGTAAGCAAATGATAAGAATAGAAGCATAAGCAGTCAGCCTTATAAATTAGATTTCAATAATAGCGCATCAGTAAATGAATTTAAAGATAAAGAAAAAAGTGGCGTGATTTAGAACAGTAAGAAAATTTCTAGTAGAATTTAAAAGGAGATATATTAGCCTTAGTGGTGCTGACCTGCTATGTGCAAAATTAAAAATGATAAGGCAAGAAGGCTATACAAATGTGGAACTATCTAGAACTATAGTAGTAGTGTAGGAAGTTTGTATAGTAGAATTATAATGTCTTATGTCTCCAAACCAACTCACCCAATATAAAAAAATTCATACTGAACGACAGAGCAAAAAAAGATACGGTAAAATGATACGCATACGATATAGAGATCTCCAATCGAACTTTAAAAGAGTAAAAGAAAAGCACCCAAAAGACTTTACGTAACATCACAAAAAAACAGGAATAACAGACGTATTAAAAAGAAGTGACACTTATTATAATGATTAATTTTAGTAGTATTGTAGCAAATTTGGCAATAATTCTACAAAATTATGTACTAAATAAGTAACAGACAAGATGGATTACAAAATTCGTAATCCAAATGCAAAATTAAGGGATCTACCATCTTATCTGAAACAGAAAATTGTAAATTTTAGGATAAAAATTATGCCTTCTGCCAGCAAAAATGTTCAAAACGTAAAGGAATGTTACTTTTTAGTAAAGCATTCAGAGGAAGGAAAATACAACAAAAATAGAGAAAAAAGTCCTAAGCTGCTGCATAAAGAGCTGTATTAACTTGCTGAAAAACCAGAGAAAAAGGGACACGAACGATAAACTGGAACGATGTATGCATGCAACAATATATAAAGAGTCAATATATTAACAGTATTCATAATAACTATAGTAAAATGCTATGATAGAAGCTGATAATGCCATCAGATTTAAGAAAAACCAAAAACATAAAAACATATATTCTAAAAACCGCAGTTTCAATCATTTTTATGGTTCTATGATACATACCATCGCTACATCACGCGTTATCCCATTTTTTCGCAAGTTCTTATTTACAAGCCTTTTCAATCAATTCTATGATAAAACTTTTTCAGTCAACACGACAACTAAAATCATTGATACTAGTTTTAACACACAAATACTATAAACAAAAACTTTTTCTTTGAGGCACGGGAGAATTTTTATCTGATTTTCTACTAGTGCACACAGATAAACTCTAACTTTAAGCAGGGATTAGTAAAGAGATTGCTGACTAAAATGCTATGGCGCGAGTTCACTTTTGGCCACTGTTTCAAGCGCCCCATCCCGGCCAAGCGGTTGGACTAAGTGCACATATTTTTTTTTTTATTTCAGAAGCGTGGAGGAGATATACCGAGTGTGTGCTTACGGATTTGCGCGTACATGGGCATGTAGGCACTTACTTTGGAGACGCGTTAAAGGGATGTACTGAACATGTGCCTACGGAGAAAGGAGTAGTGCATGAAAATGCCAACTACAGCTTTATAACTGTTTGACCACGTATATCATAGCGAAAGCAATCGACGACTCTTTCTAGCTATACTTACTTCTGAAATAAGGTGTTAGAAATTAAAGGGACAGTAAAAAAAGAGATTTTAAATCTAATATTTATAAAATAAAAAACCTATTCCTCCATTTTACGATTCTCTATAACATATGAAAGCTGAAGAGAGGCTAGCCATATTATTTTTCGAAAATTAAATCATACAAATAAATGCTTACACAATTATAAGCTCAGACTTTTAAGGCATTTATTATTTAGCTCTTTCTGTACTTTAAATTTTTGTATAGTACTGTCTATCAAAGAAAGTACGTTAAAAAAATATTTAGCTTGAAGTGTTTTTTGAGGTTGACAGTATGACTATAACCACCTTAAATATAAATTATTATTTTTACTTTTTATTTTATTTTACTTTTGAATTTTACCAGAAGATTACCAAGTAAATAGACAGGGTTTATTTTGAAAGGCTTTAAGTGCTATTTTGTTTATGACCTTAATAAATTTTTGATACCATCGTTTGAGAATTATTTTGTGTCCACACAGAGACCTTTTTAATTTGCATACTAAACCTTCAGTCACTTGGTCTAGCAGACTAAACCATTCAGGGATTTTTATATTTTTTTCCTGAAATAGTGCCATGCAAGAAAGCCGTTCTAACATCCAGTTCACACATTCATAGATCATGTTTGTTGATGGCTACAAAAATAGAACTGACCAATGCCAGTCTTGAGACCAGAGCGTAATTTCCTTTTGAGATATAATTATCTTTATCTTTAACCCTCGAATGACTAATCTATTTCTGAACTTACTTTCTCTCTTTTGATCCACTTTTCTTTTAAAGACTTATCTAGAGTCAATCTAGGCTGGGTCTTTGTTAACTTGAGCTAGAAAACCATACTGATTACCTTCTTGAGTATGCGTTTGGATTTTGAGTGGTCTTCCTCTTTTCTTTTAAATATTACTTATTACCTCCGTTTTCATTACATCTTCTTTCTCTACTTTATTGAATTTGATCAGCTAGTTTTTCTTGTTTGAACCTCCTATTACTTTCTCTCAAACTTGAATACCAGTTCTACCATATACATCGCCGTACACAATCTTTCTATTGAATTGAACGTCTCTACATTGAAAACTGAATTAAGATCCTGCCGTCCTTTGTCAAATTAAAGTTGTGGTGCAAGAAGAATGACTAAATAGGTATCTCCATATTATATGACTTGTGCTGCATTCAATTGTAAGTTAATATTGCGGCTCCTAAGCTAGGTCCCGTGTATTCTCCGGTAAGCGAGAATGATGCATGTAAGCTCTCATTTTGCCTTGTATGGTTTGACTTGAATTTTTGTATATTTAATTATGCGGAAAAATGTCAGGGCAAGCTGATTGAAGATCCATTTTTAATTTTTCTTACACTTAATTTGTATCTTCTTTTGTAAACAAAGTTTTTGGTTGGTTATTCGATGGTAAACTCTAGCATAACTGTCTGATAAATTGCTTGAACTATTACCAAACGCTTCCTGGCACTGGCAAGTGTCACTTTTATCTCGTATTGGGTATGCAAGCTATAGTCTCAAGCAATCATCAATGAACACAACGGTTCATTTATACCGTTCTGATGTAATTTAGGACTAAAGGGTTCTATCGTATTTACATTAATAATTAATCAAAAGTGGTTTAATTGCTCTTGTCCAAGCTTGTTTCAACAAAAGTTCATTTAACTTTGAGATCGCCATTAAAGATTGCTTTATTCAGGTGTTTAATACTTAAAAATTTTTTTCAAAGATCTTTCAAATATGATATGAAAGCATAGGCCATTTTAAGGTGCCATAGCATCGCGCATTTGTTTCTTGTAAATTTTTGTTCAGTTTAAAACTTCAATCACTTTTAATGATCAAAGTATTCATGGTTACTGGTTTCATTTAATCAACTTCCTTTATTAAACTTCTCTTTATTTTTCCTTACTCCTGCAACGGCCCTTTATATAAAATATTAAGCTTCAAATTATTGTATTTAATAGATAATTAATACTTTCATTTATTTAAAGTGTGACTACCTAGTATGATTTTTCTTCGATTTCATACATAACTACTGTATTTACTTTGAAGTGAAATATATCGATTTTTTGTTGTCTAGTCAGATACCCAGGCCATTATGCATAAGCTTTCTTAACAATAGTACATTTCCGTCACAAAAGAAGAGTCTCCTAACCTCATCCATTTACAATTATTGTATCCTACTATATCCGCTATTAAAAATTAACTTAGAATTTGTTAAGTGCTCAGTAGCATCCAAGTCTGCAATAAGCTTTCCAAGATTCCTTAATTTATTATCACTACTGGCACTCACGGATGCTAAGAAAATAGTTAAGGATTAAAAGCACATGTTATTATTTCTATTGTATTTGTTCCTCGTATTATTACGTCATTTCTTGTCTAATTTCTTATCGTTTAAGATTTTTTTTCTTGTGTCTGTTTTCTACCTTCTGTGATTATTATTTTGTGATTATTGTTGTTATTGTAACCATTCCTATTTTTTCGTTTTTTATTCATCTATGTGTTGAATATGTACGCGTCATCTAGCAGTTTACCACCATGGCTCTTGAAATCCTAGCTTTTATTTTTTAATTAGTACTCTATGCCTTTTTTTTATTGAGAAAGTTGTTGTCCCAATGCACATCAGTATTGACAAACTTTTCACACCAGAAGCACTTCCTTTTTTCTTCTGTCCTCGTGTTGTCATAGAATATGTGATTTATTGAGTCAAACTTGAAACGTTTGGGGGGGTCTTCTCTCAAGATCGCAGTGTGACAACAGATGCCATTGCAGCTGGCCCTCTCAGCATTGTGTGAGACTCAGTCTTTTGAAGATATAATTTGATTTGATGATATTATAGTGCCTCACCTTTATTAACCTGGTATAAAAAGTCTACATTTAGTACGTTAGAAACCAACAGTACGATTTCATTATAGAATGCGTTTCTCTTCCTCCCTTCCGATAAAGGGAAATTATTATTCTGATTGTCGTATCTACGTACTAAATCTTTAAATTCGGCACAAAGTTAGATAGCAGACTTTCTGTAGTGGTTGAATTTGATGTTACTTTATCTTTTTATAATTTAGTTTGTAAATTCACTTGATTGACATCCATTTAATTTTTCTATTTTCTTTAACGACAACGTTGAGTCTCTCATGTGAGCGGTTTTTCTATGATGTCTTCCATGTATATCTTACTGATGTATAAAGAAAAGTCACTAAAACCATTGTAATCGCTAACCGTGGAAAGTACTTAACTGATCTGGCTGATATTTTGCATACTCATTATTCATGCTTCCTAAATGGTTTTAGTATAGTTTTTAGTTTAAAAAAATTTATAATGATAGCACTAAATAAACGCATAGTTCTAAAAAAATATATTTACTTTTTATGTTATTTAATAGGATTCGCTAGGTGACCTAAGCATGAAATTGAAGCTACCTGCAATAGAAATAAATAAGTGTGGTTAAAATAGACCAGAGCGTCTTAAGGGTTTCTAAAGTCGTCTACCAACAGTACATCCAGAATACAGTTAACAGCCGTGTAGCTAGGTATCCTGGCTACCAACGACACTTTTCTTCAATGGTCAAGCGACCTACTTCTTTTTCTACCCTGAACCATCTGAATTAACAAGTGCCACCAATAATAGAATTTTGTATATGATAACGTGTCCAGTGAAATACCAGGAGACGTGTCTAGCCAGAGCACAACCTGCTCCAACACTTCAGAGTTTTGTGGCCATTCAACCATCTGGCCTGGCACCGTCAGTGAATTTTTTACTAAAAATACAAGCCAGGGATGACAGCTCTGAGGAATTGCCACAATGGCTTTTTTTTCAGTGGTCGTCCCAACGGCATACCCACAGACAAAGTTTTCTCTAGGTCCACCTCCCTGCCTAACGATTAGCAGTTGATTATCTGGGAAACGACCTAAAGACGAGATATTTTGTGGGCCAGTGGTGTGGTGGCGTACCTCCCACCATCGCGGTCTTCGTACACAGAGACCTTGAGCATAAGAGCCAAGCTATTTTTTAGTGTTATGCATAGAAAATTATTAAAAAAGTCATAAAAAAAATTGTATACGTGCCAACTGACAGAAAATGTTAGTAGTTGTAGTACGATCTTTACAATATTGAGTTATTAGCATAAACTAATTATATTAAAGAAATTCTGTAGAAGGGACATAAGGAGAATTCAAATTTTTAGAAACTTATATGATACGTAAGAATCGGGAATCCAAGCACTTAAAAGAGCTTATTCTGTAATTTGACTTTCACAATAACGTACTATCATAAATGTGTATAGAATAGGAGTTATAAATTATCCATGCTAGAATATTTTTAATTGTATACTTGAATATTTGAATATACTTATACTGTAAAAATAAAGATCAACGGTGAATAACTGGCTTTAGATGCTCTCCTTACTTGTGCCGTAGAAAAAAAAAAATTACATAATACGTATTTTGATTAGGTTTGAAAATATTTGATTTAAAAAGTCATTTATACTTTCGGTAGTACCTTTAAGACGAATTTATGTTTTGATTCACCAAGAAAGAATATATGTGACCTCTTCACTGGAGTATCAACAATGTGTGGTATTCTTAATGCTGAAGTTACTTTTAGCGATGCATTCAGGAGGCTTTCATGATTTGGTCCAATAAAACCTATAATAAATAATTTTATTTAAGACGTTTAAAATGAATTATTTTTAATCACGTGTGACAATGGTTATAACTAAACAATTTTCAGCTGTTATCATATTATTATTCAATGCCTGTTAATGAGTCTAAATGTAAGACCATCGGTTATTACTCTAGAAAAAAAAAATTTTCTTTTTCCATTTAAATTTATTTAACTACAATCACATAACATTTCGATTACGAAAAAACAAAAGAATTCTTTACTGTAGATAAGCAATAATCATTAAGTATACTTGTTCAGGCTGCACACCGCAATCAACGCAAAAGAGACAATTTGACATTATTTTTTCATTAGTTTTTTTTTATATACTTGCTTTTGTGTTAAATATTTAAATGAGGTGCCTAGCAATGAAGGAACTAGCAGCGACACAAGGGACATCATCGCAATTTACGTTCGATAGCCTTAGACAATGCACCCAAGTCACGCCCCTCTTTCTTACGAACGAATCAGACAGACAAGTGACAAGACAGTGTCAAGCCTCAGAATCAAGGTTTCCAGGCGCCTTAAGTCACACTATTAACTCGTAGTTTCCGAGCACCTTCTCTACTTAATGTGCTTTAAGGAATTATTACTTCGAATTACACAGCAAGATCTTCAAAAAAACATAATGGTGCCCGTATATTCTTCATTAGTGCTAATACTTCTATTTCTTGGACGTGCACATTTATGTGTCTTAATGATTTATTAACTAACTTTTTTTTCTGTTATTTTTGTTACTCAGTGATGACGTTCAATTATTAAATGTGTCGAATTATTTCTTTATTTTAAATAGTTTTTTTTTTTTATTTAATCATTTGAAAGATAAAAATAATATTTTTTAAAGAAAGTTCTTCAACAATTCTCTAGTAAAGGAAGCTTAAATAAATTAGGATTGCTATAATATTTTTGTTCTGTTTTTAAGGCTTGTACGCTATCTATTGAACGTAGACATTTATTGGAAAAATGCATTACATTTACGGAGATTATAACACCTTTTAAAATTATGTAAGATACACTTAAGATCATTAAGGGAGCATAATAAAACGAAAAAAAAAGTTCTTTTAATTAGTAGGTGTATGAACTCTGATTTTAAATGTACAAGCCACGTTTTTTGAAAATATACATATACTTTTAAGTAACTTGTGTCAGTAAGCAACTTATTTGATAGTAGTGTATTAGCATAATTTTAGCATCATGGTAACGATTCTGACTATTAGTTCTAATAACCACTCTAGGTAACGGTCGTTCTTTTAAAGCTACTAGTTCCATTATTATTTAAAAGCCTAATTTTTCTAATCGTTTACTTATTCCCTCAACAAATATAGCTTATTATTAGTAAAAATTTATTGTTTATAAGAAAAAAAAATTAATAAATAAATAAATACAAAAGAGTTTCTTTCCCCAAAAACTTTGAACAGCTACAAAGCTAGCTCTAATGTAAGACAATCACATCTGCAAATATTATGGTGTTGTTTAGTTGCATTATTGAGTATTACAATTTTTTTTATACAAAGAGGTAGAACAATAAGATTTAATTATGTTCTACCTTTGCAGCCTAGCTTACCTAACATTGGCCAAACATGGTTAATAGACAGCAATGAAATACAGTGTTACTTTAATCTTAGGTAGAGAGCTTACTTTAAATAATACGTCCAAAAAATATTTTTAGAATAAACAATTACTAATAAAATAAAATAAAATTAATGTTTTTTGTAAAACTAATAGGCAGATTCCACTGTCTACATAAAATTTTTAATAATATTCAGTTTCGAGTCTCATTCAATTTATCCTTATTTAGAATCACATGTCATATCACTGTCGGTCAAATCTATAAGATTCTACTTTTTTTGATCATATTTATTAAATAATGCATGAATTACATTGTTATTTGCATTAGGTACTTCGTAAGTAAAGAAATTTGTATCAATAATACTTAAAAGAACTTCTAGTCTACTTAACGTGAAAGTCATCTATCAACTTTTATGCGTTTTAGGATACAATGACATTCTTTTACACTTTTCTTACTTGATAGCATGATTTACTGAATTACTTATTTTCAAAAGCAACAAACCATTATCAATTAATCTGACACTTGATGTTGTGATCATGTTAGGTTACATCATTTTTAGAGCTGCTCTCAACTTTTATCTAAACTGCTTCATGCATATTTTATGCAAGCCGTATAAGATTAAGGGAGATGAAAAATATCTAACTAGGCACCTAAGCTTGCTCTTAGTTCATGCCCTGTTACAATAACAGTGTTAACCCAATTTAGGTACGATCGTGTTAGCCTACCTTGGTCATATTTTGCACTTTTTTTTCTATCTCACACTATCTAATTATCTCTATCTGCCATTCTCGAAACGTGCGAAGTTTAATGGTGACACTCCCAAGCATGCATTATACAGTCTCTTGCACAGTTACTTGTCTTTTACACTTACTATCTCTCTTTTTCTAACTAGCCTCACCTCCTGATTGAACATTCATGAGTCAAAACCCCGCACGATAGTGTCTGGGGCTCCTCTAGCTTTAGTCATTCTAAAAGAAGTAATCAGGAGAAATTTTCACGTTTTCTATTCACTGATACCATGTTGATCCGAAAAGAGCCACTTTTAGAGCAACAAAGTGTTACACGCTCTGGTCTTTTTTTGTAGGACAACTATCTAGCTTAGGTCCAAATTATTTTTACACCGTTTGCTGCCTCTTTATTCGTATGCAGTAATTTTTTTTTAGGTGAAATGAGCTCAGACAATTTTTATTTATGACTTATTTAGATTAATGTAATTTTCTGTTATTTACAATGGTAACATAAATATATTACAGTTTTTTAAGAATTTTTGAAACTAAATCATTAAAAATACATTTAAAATACTGGAAATCAACGTTATGTCACAATAAAACTTATTACATTCTTATTAATGCCCCGTAGTAGTTTTTTGCCTTTAAGAAAACCTATTTTTTTTTTTTTTTAAGTCAATCTCATTTTTTCAGATATGAAATACTTTTTACTTTTTTTTTTATTGTTTATTGTATTAAAAAAAACAAGATACACTTTTTTATGTATGTAATATATATACACATTTTAGAACATTTTCACATGTATAAACGTATTTAAATACGCTTATATACTTTGTACGTAGTAAATGCTATTCCCTTTAGGTATATATATCCCAGTTAGGCTTCGCCCCCTGCTCGTTCTGCGTGCCAATCCTTTTATTTTTCAGAATAAGTGAAATACTTTATTGTTTCAATAAGTTCTTTAAAGATCAAAACATACAGAGATCTGTTAATAGAAGTTCAAAATTAGAACAAATAAAGTTTAAATGTGATATATGTTTTAAAATAAATTTTTTATAAAGTTTTCTGTCTGGTTTCTAATCTCAGACATTATCTATGGTTTGTAGAAAAATCTAATAGAATCTGAAAAACATTTTTAATTAGGTTATGGATTCGATGCTATTCTTAGAAGAAAAGTCTGGAAAATTTTTCTCTACTTCAATTTGTCGTCTTTGTGTAAGATTCCAATTAGCCCTGATACTGAGTGAAAATAGAAATATTGAAAACAGTAATAAATATTATAAAATTGTGATTTTTCTCTGTGGTGTACGTCAAGTAAGTGCGATAGTTAGTACACGTCAACAGTAGTGGCAGCTAGTAATATGGCATTACAGTGGTCTATTATTGCTGCTAGACCCAAAAGCAGATGCACCAATGTCGTCAAAAAACAAGATCAGCCGTAAATTTTTCTAAAATTTAGAAACTTTTTGATTCAAAAAAATGTACAAATTTTTTTTCACATTCTATTTAAGTAAATATATGGGCAGTAAATTAGTACCGTTTGGTCAATCCCGTGTTCCAATCACAAAACTGGTATCTTGGTTACCTTGCACCAAAACTTAAATTAATTTTTTACATAAAAATTGACCTTTAATAAAATATACGCCTACACAGCAGCTGTAGCATGCAATAGAATCAATATTACTTTTAAAAGAAATGATCAGTCATAAAATATATTGTTTACCATTACATTCAAGCAATATAAAAAGTTTATTTTTTAAATTTAAGTCTGAAAAAAAATTAAGTCAAGGAGATTTAATTGTATAAAACGAGGCTTCTACAGCCTAAAAAAAGGCTAAGAGGTAGTTGAAATGACAGTACGTGATTTATGTAATTTAAATATCTATTTTAGAAATAAAATTAATCGTTTTAATAGGACGCCTTAGACAAATTCTTCTTATTTTAAGGAATAGTAATACAATTATAAATAAACAAGAATTTACTCAAGTATTATAATTTTGGTTATAATTTTGTGTTGTTAAATTTAATATTAATATTTGTTTAATTAACAGAATATTTTTATAATCATCATTGGATAACAGAGAATAAAAAACTGATTTTTTTAAAGTGCCAAATAAATGAAAAATAACAGATGTTTGTACCAATATTTACAGTAAAGATATTTATTTTTTGGTAAATATTTTTATACTATCTTTTCATGATGAATAAACTTTATTTTTGAATAAAAAAATTATAAATAAAGTAAAAGAAAAAGTGAAAATATGTTCCAAGACAGATGATGCTACTTACGAGGGTATGAATAAATCTAATAGTAATATTATAAATTCACCATTTAAATTTCTAAACAATATTTGTAAAGGCTTACCTCTGCAAGTGTTAAAATAGAAACAATTGTTTTAATTATATGAAATTTAAGTATAATTAATAGCTCATGTAACGGTACAAGATTACACAATATCAAATTACTCAAACGTAACACTAAAGCAAAAATTATAACTGGAGAAGAAATTGGAAAAATAGTTTGTATACTAAAATACCTCTTAATACAGAAAATTTATCATTGTTACCTTATATTTTGCACAGAAAATAAATTCATTTAATCTTAGCATTTTTCATGACTATAAGTCTCAAGGTAAAAGTCCTAAAAATACAAGATTACACTCGAAAAAAAACCCTTTGTTCAGATGTTCACTGATACGTCATGTTATAAAGTCGCAGAAATGAAACTAGAGTTTATATTTAATGACAGCGTGATAATAATTAAGGAAAAGGAGACATTATTTAGAAAGAAAGTCTTGACATTAACAAATCTACAGAGAAAAGAGCTGTTTTAAAGTATTAAATCGAGCCGTTTATGTAACTGATTAAAGAACTTAATATTTAAAAAAAATAAAATTTAATACGCTAAAAAAACAGAAGACACCCTCAGTAGCTTGGCTTAATGTTAGTTGAATTACTGACTCTGCTAAATTATTAAAATGAGCATGATTCTTTTTCGTGAATTTCAAGCAGTAACCTCAAGACTTTAGAAAAAAGGAAACGTTAAAAAAAAAGAACACAGGAGATGAAATACATATTTTTTAGAAAACGCAACTAGTTTTTTCAAATGACAATTAAAAAAAAAAAAATTATCAAACAGAAAACACAATTATCTGAATGGCATAAAAATACACAAAAGCTGTGAATCTAGAGTGTTTAACGATACAGCAAGTGCTACAGATGTATTTTGAGGTTTTTTATCTGCAAAAAACATTTATGGCGATAACATAAGGAATTAATTGAAAAGTTATCTTATACAAGATTTTATTTAAAACAATAAGGCCATTGAATGTTTCATCAGTTAAATAATGACAAGAAGAATTGAAAATGACTTTTTAGTGAAAAACCTCAACTAGTTACTTTATTCCTCAAAGTGAAAATATGATATTAACAGCTTTGACTGACATCACAGTATTTACATTTCTCAATGTAATGACTAGTTATAGAAACTTTTGATCACCTTTGGAGTTAAACAATAAATAAAGCATTGTTTTAGAAATTGAAAAAAAAAACATAACGTGAAGTTGAAGTTGTAATTTGACATAAGACTTCCATGATGCCCACAAAAGTCTCAAAAGATTTTGGCAGTAATTTGTGGAATCTATAAGTAAAGTCGTAAAATCTAAAAAAGAATGGTTTTATTGAAAGATTCTAAAAAAATTTTTCTTGTCATACGAAACAATAATAGACGTATAGTTAGTTTTAGCTATGACTATAAAACTACGATTTTTATAGAAATATTTTTAACATTAAACTATTAAGTATAAGTGTCCTTTCTTATAATAAAATTTTGAGAATAGTTCTAACATTTTAAAGAAAAAAATCAAACATTCAAAACCTTAAGTCATTGGAAAACAAATGAAAATATTTTGTCATAAATAAATTCATACCCTGTTTTCGTACTAGATACACTCGTTTCCTAACTGATTAAATTTTGAAGCAACCGAGCCTGAATGTATATTAACTCACATTAGTAAAGGGCGTGCAGTAACGTGCAGTTTACTCAAATAATAGTATTAATGACTTTAAATTTTGTATGAATATTTTAGTTTAACAATTATTTAATGACAAAAACACCATTAAAACAGTGTTAATTAACGTTTGATAAAAAATATTTAGTTGCACATAGATAATTTTATGTAGCGTTGTAACAACTTAAAACAAAAATAGTATATTTATATACAACTAGCAGCCCCCCGTCTCGGCTTCGCCCGAGACTTACTAAATAAAACACCATAGTGGGTTGACATGTAATGTGAAACATTTTCAGTTAGAAATTTTACACATATTCCTTATACATCTAAGAACAAAAATCTTCTTATTAAAAACATATTTTTTCGGAATCCATATAATTTATTTGGTTAAATAATGAGGTGTAAGAATTCAAAAAAATTGTTATGCTGAAAAGTACCGTGCGTTTTTTATGCCATAAAATAATCAGTGGCCATAGAAAGCCGTTGATTTACAGTTTCTCCCGTGTAATTCACGAAAACGGCTATTTTTTAGAGCTGTTAAGATTTTAAACCCCAAAAAAATTTATATTAAAAAAAAAATTTTTTTCTCATATCTCACAACTTTATTACCAAAGCGACAAAGTCCTGGACCTTAAATCCTACATTTTTATTGCCACAAAAACACAAAAACATGTTCTACTTATTTGAAAATCTGAAGTAGGATCTTTAAAGATTTAAGAGATTGCTGTGAGGGTACAATGAAAAGCTGATCTTTCACGTAATGGACTCTTTAGTTGTTAATTTTGACGCTGCTGTTTCAATCTCGATAAATTTTCTGCGTCAGTTTCTTGACGCCTAAGTAAGATTGTATTTATTAGATACACTTGAAGTTTTTCTTCCGATTTACCCTCTTGCGACTTTTGGCATGCTTAAAATTTTTGTGACCCCTAAAGTGAGTATTCTGTCAGCTTTGTTAAGTTCTAATTTATTTGTTGGCAAGGTAGTTTGACGTCCGATGGCCCTAAAAAAGAACGGTGAGCTTTTTAATTTAACTCTTTCTTGACTGCAGTTAACAGCAATTGTGACCTGGATACCTCAGGGTTATCTTTTCTGGCTTGCTGTTAAAGATACAGACTGATTGGAAGAAAAATTACAAAGTCCGAAGCTTTGGGGCTAGTTGTAGTGCTCTTTCCCAACGTCTCCCGGTAAAACGTCAAAGACAATGAAGTCTAAAAAACCTTTTTTATTTGCAGATTCAGTTGTTTTGGTGATCTTCGATGGAGAGATTGGTTAGTGATACTTGTCCAGTGGAGGCTGCCCCGTTGGCTCAATTTTTTTTTCCTTGATAGCTGTTAGAGGTTTGCCCAGCGCAGACCTTGGAGAGGATCAGTGATTCCTGGTTGAATGCTTAGAGTCGAGAGGGTAATATAGGGTCGTTGGTCACCGGGTTTTCCAGCCTTGCGAAGAACAACTCCGCAAATGACGTCTGCTAGTGAATGGCTGACTTGGTTTAATAGTGCCCGTCTTTAGTTGATATAGTCTTTTAGTCGACGAATCGCTTCCGAAAATGGTAATAAAAATGTATTTTTTGGCAAGGTAGTTTACACTTAGGTGGATGCTAAAAAGAACCGATGAAATTGATGGTTAAGTAGGGAACGTAAATACTTATAATGGCCCTAAAAAGCGCCAGTGGTGAAACTTCCAGGCTATTTTTATTCCTGATGATGAAGAGCTGGCTACGGTTGCTTGATTCTTACCCTGGGAGTCTCGATATACAGAGACTGTGATAGAGGGAGGTACGCTGCTGACCAAAGAATATCTCGTCTCGGGTCGTTCCCCGGATAACCAACCGCTCATCGTTAGACGGGAACATGTGGGTAAGCGCATTGGGGACGTGACTACCAAGAAGGTAGCCGTTGTGGCTGCCCATGCCTCTCAGAGCTCAGAGCTGTTTTCTTCCCTTGTTTACATTTGTAGCCACAAACTCTCTAACTGCACCAGGTGGGATGGTGGAATTCCCTTACAACTCTGATGAGTTGGAGCAGATTGTGCTCTGGCTAGATATGTCTGTTATTATTGTGACAGAGACGGCATCGGTTAAAATTAATTTTTTTTTTTTTAATCGCACTCGTCGAGATTCAGGGTGAATAGACACGTAGGTCCCTTCCCCCTTAGAGAAGAGTGTCGTCCGTAACCGGGATACCCAGCTGCAAGACTATTATCAGCATTCTCATTACAGCTCGTTGAGTTGCCGAAGCTCGACTACAACACTATGGAGACGCTCCAGCCTATTATAACCACACTTATTAAACTATTTTGCAGGTAGCTTCGATTTTATGTCGACGCCACCTAGCGGATTTTACTGAACTAAAGTGAAAAGCTGGCATATTTTTGCAAAACTTTGAGCTCATTTATTGCTGTTGTTATTAAATTTTTTAAGATAAAAACTATACTAAAACCATCTAGGAAGTATCATGAATCAGTGTGCAAAATTTCAACAAAATCGGTTCAGTAGTTTTCGCGGTTAGCAATTACAACGGTTTTAGCGCTTCTGCCTTATATATTAGTAAGATAAAGGTGACAGGAATCATATAATAAAAAAACGTTTCTAAAAAAGACTATTTTAAGTTAAATCTTCCTAAAAATTATTAATCTCAAGTAGATGTACAAAAAAAAGTTGTTAAAGGAAATTAATAACAAAAAAATATTAATGAAAGTATTAGTTTTTATTATTTTACTAATAGTTGGATGCAGAGAACTAAACTATCCTTGAAGTTCTGCTGGGCTACTGCACTGAAAAAGATTCAGCGCACCCCCTACTCTTCAAGTAAAGAGGCTACTCTGATTTGACATAGCAGTACCTATACTTTCCATCGGAGTATCAGCTACTCCGATCGGAGTAATATACGCTCGGCATGTATACTATAGCCTTAATATTACTTCGAATCGGAGTAGCCTGAACTCTGATCAAACGTATAGTGTTGTGCATAGTAGTCGATACAATGGTGCTACATGTGAAAAGTGCTACTGTTACTCCATTTCCGAGCATCATATACTCATACAGGAGGCCGCTGCTGTCACTTGTATTAGAGAGTAGCCAGCATGCTGAATTATTTTCAGTGTGGTGACGACCACATTGTTTATTGTTATTCCATTAAAATGTTAAAATTTTTAAACTACATAGAGAAATAACGCGTCATATGACACAGATATATTTGATTGTCATTGAAAAAAGCGTTGGTACCTATTTTTTAAATAGTTTTAATAGTTTTTAAGCTCTGTCTATTTATAAAAAACTCTTTCTATTTATAAAGCAGTGCAAGAATAAAATATGTTATCCCAATAAAGCCTGCAAAGGAGCTACAAAAAATCGAGAGGAGCTATTAAAAAATGTCTTTCAAGGGCTCTTGAGGAGGGTTCTCAAGAAAAAACCGAGCCTATAAAATAAAAGGAGAAAATAACAAATTTTTCTTAATTTGTAGGAATCTGAGAGGAGACCATGGGCAGGCTGTAGAAGTTAACGTGGTAAGTCTTACTTAAGTCACTATATCATATAGTTAGGTATATACGCTAGAGAAATTCGTATTGTTACGGGAGGACCTTAAAGGATGGCCCTGAAGAGGGACAAGGTCTTAGAAATAAGTGGAGTGGGGTGCAAACAGGCCCTCCTAAGAAAATTCATCTATATTTTTACAAATATTGCACAGTTATATACTATACAAAATTAAGTTTTCTCCCCATGATTCTTTACACTATTCCAAGACCCTCTAATTGCTTTCCCGCAAATAAAGGAAATTTTTCTTATTTTTACATTTTGTGATAAGAAAAAAATAAGTAAGCAATTAAATTAAGTATTACCTCGGTTAATTGCAAGAATATGAATTTATAACGGATACATGGAAAAACGGACCAAAACTCACAGTAGTGTAGAACAGCAGACCACCAGACATAAACAACTAAAGTTCTATCATATGAAACATCAATTCATAGTATGCATACTGGTTCTTGAATCAAATTTCATAAGCAGCTTATTTTTACTGTTCTCTATAAAATTTTTAATTTCGTTGAACATGCTTCATAACGTTGCTGAGAGTTTGTAAAAAAATACTTAGTAATTAAACACAGATTTTATGTTTTTATCGTCTTGGTTCGACCATGAGCACATTTAAGCCAGGCATGGTGGTTTTTGCCAGATAAGTGCTATAGTTTTCCTATCAAGGGTATATTTGTGGCCCCACCGTCCAAAGACACGGGGAACAAACGAAATCGACGTAAGCAACAGCTAGTCCCACGTCAAGTATTCGCAGCAGCACCACCGTGCTGTGCTACCACCACCGATCACTCCAACTACTACGATTCTCTCAGCCACCTAAGTGTGGCATACTAGCGTGGAATCGACAGTAACACACAATCCTCTACACGATACACACGCGCTCCTAGTCAGCAGCACAATAGCTGCTTGTACATTAAGACCAATAAAGGTTTCTATTCTTGTAATTACACAGGCGAGTCATCATTTCTCGCTCTGCATACTCCTCCAGCCTCCTCAGCTAAGGATATCTTACCAGCTAGTTCCAAATTGGTGACCCCAACGTGATCTTCTTGAACAAGGAGACGCCGTGAGGTAAGCTAGTGCGCGCGTTAAAAGAGGCTCAGCAACAGCCTTCAGTGACATTGGTGCTAGTGTTAGTGTGCGTAGACATTTTTACTCTTTATCCGTCGCTGTTCTCGCGACCAACGCTACTCATCCGCACCCCCCGGCATTTTCTTTAAGGCAGCTGCTCTTTCCTTCCTGGAGGAGCCATCGCTGCCCCACGAGTGTCGTCCATACACACTCGCGACATAACATTGCATTAGCCCGACGCGGCATTTTCTTCTCTTCCGAGAATCGACCACGTGCTAGACAGCGCATACTTCGAGCGTTTTCTTTTTCTCTCGGTCTCCCTTGCACGCTACCGTCGCTTAGCCATTATCTATCAAACGGTCTTTTCTTTTGATCCACGCCCCACTAACTCGAAGAAGCGAACAGTGTGGGGCCATACATTATCTCTGTCTCACTCTCGCAACAGTATAGTGCAAGTGATACAGCAAGTGCCAGTGACGATTCTGCTTGTCTCAAGTTTTTTCTTGTTCTGCGCTTCACGATGACAGGCGCAGGCAGCGGAGAGCCAAACGGCGCCTCGGGCTCAGGCCTCGACAACAACAATGGCCTTGGTGCTAGCAGAAATGACCCCAGCAAACAAATTCCACAAGTCATAGATGATGAATCGGAATACGAAGACGCCGCAAACCTCCGTAACAGGAGAAAAACGCCATCTCTACATCTGCCACCCTTCTGGAAAATGAACCCCAAGGTGTGGTTTGTGCGCGTTGAATCGGCCTTCAACAAGTACGGCATCCGGGCAGACACAGCTAAGTTCGACTACGTCGTCACGGCTTTAGATGACACGACAGTCCAAGATATCTCGGATGTTTTGCTTAACCCCCCGAATACAGGCAAGTACGTTTATCTAAAAGAGGAGATATTAAAGCGCCTGACGGATACACAAGATCAGCAGCTACATAAGCTGTTCACACAACTCGAGCTTGGCGACAAAAAGCCATCGCAGTTGCTCCATCACATGAAAACCCTGGGGGGAGCGGCAGTCTCTGACGAGGCTATTTGAGTCAAGTAGCTCGACTTGTTGCCAGCCTTCATCGCCCGTCACATCAGGGTCCTGAAGACCTCGCCTCTCAACGAGCTGGCTACTTTGGCGGACGAGCTCATCCTAGACTACCCCACTACAGCAGCCGTCCACCAACAACTTCCACTGGCCCAGCAGATGACCCAGCACCAGGCACCACCAGCAGTGGCAGCAGTTCAAGCTATCCGTGGAGATAGCAGCTATCCATCTTTCCATGGCCCAGCTCCTTTCGCTCACTTGGTCCCAGAGGGAAAATCGACGACACTCCAGGTCGAGAAGCAGGTCACGCAGCAGAGGTCTGGACACCAGCGACTGGTGTTGGTACCATGCTAACTTCGGTGAAGATGCGAGCAGATGTAAGAAGCCCTGCTCGTACCCAGCCCTGTCCTCAGGAAATCAGTAAGGCCGCCTCCTGTCCAGACAGTGGAGGGTGGCATGACACTGCCCGTGGAAAACCGTCTACACATCTTTGACAGATCATCAAAACTCAAGTTTCTGGTTGACACAGGTTCGATCATCTCCCTGCTTCCCTGGTCGCAGGTCAAGACCAACCTGCAACGCCGACCCCTCAAACTTTCTGCAGCCAACGCTTCGGCCATCACCACCTATGGCTCGCACAACCTGCAGCTCGATCTACGTCTCCGTCGGGCCTTTGAGTGGTCCTTCACCGTGGCGGATGTCGAGACTCCAATCCTCGGCGCAGACTTCCTGGCCCACTACGAACTTCTGGTGGACCTGCGCAACAAGCTGCTGGTCGATGCAGCCACTCGACTGACGTCCAGAGCTTTCACATTGCCGACATCACTTCACAGCGTGTCAGTCGTCACGACTTTCAACGTACCAGCTGGCGGTCTTGGTCGCCACTACCAACAGCTGCTGGACAAATTTCAGGATATCACCAAGGTAGATGGCTTGCCAGCGGAGCTGCCGGATCTGCCAGTGTACCATCAGATTCACACAACTGGCCCTCCAGTCTTCGACCGACCACGCCAACTCACTGGTCCATGTCTCGAAGCAGCCAACAAGGAGTTCCAACGGCTCCTCGACCAGGATATCATCAGGCCATCGTCCAGCCAGTGGGCGAGCCCATTACATCTAGTGCCAAAGGAAGACAGAAGCTGGCGTGTGACAGGCGATTATAGGCGCTTCAACGCTTGCACCGTACCTGACCGCTACCCGCTGCCCATCGTTGAGGACCCGCTCCAGGAAGCCAAGGGCAACGTTTTTTTTGTTGTACATCTTAGGAAGGCATTCTACCCGATCCGTATAGCAGACGACGACATCCCGAAGACAGCTGTCACTATGCCTTTTGGGTTGTACGAATTTACCCGGTCTTCAATGGGTCAACGTTATGCGGCACAATCTCTCCAACGCACTGTAGATCATCTTCTCTGAGGCTTGCCTTTCGCAAGAGATTACCTGGATGACATCCTTATCACTTCCGACAATCACGAACAACTCTTCATACATCTGTGACAGCTGTTCGATGTCCTTCGGGCGGCTAAGTTGCGCATAAGCCCGGACAAATGCGTGCTAGGTCATCAACAAGTAATCTACCTGGGGTTCTTGGTTTTGGCGGACAGTTTCAAGCCCCTGCCGCACAAGATCCAAGCCATCACCGACTTTCCTCGCCAGGAAAACTCTACGGAGCTTCGCCGCTTCCTTGGACTCTTCAACTACTACCGACGCTGCGTGCCTATGGCAGCCAAGATCCTAGCGTCTTTGAACGATCTCTTAAAGGAGCTACCGCACGAGCAGAAGAAGGCTGACCTCACGTGGACTTCGCAAGCAGACGCCGCTTTTACAGCAAGCAAACTAGCTATCGTTGATGCCACGATGTCGTCCTTTCTTCGTGCTGGCGCTTCCTTGGCTCTACGCACCGACTCATCGGACTCCGCTATTGGAGCAGCCCTAGAACAACAGGATGATAATGGCAACTGGAAGCCCCTAGCCTTCTTTTCGAGGAAGCTCACCAGTACTGAGAGACGTTATAGCGTCTACGACCATGAGCTCCTCGCCATCTACTTAGCCATTAAGGACTTCAAGCGTATCCTGGAAGGTAGGGACTTTACGGTCTACACAGACCACAAGCCCCTCATTTACGCAGCCAAACAGCCTTCTGATAAGGCTTCACCTAGACAAGTGTGCCACATGGACTTTATCCTTCAACACAACGCCAACCTCGCTTACGTGAAGGGAGAAGACAACCCAGTCGCCGATGCGCTTTCCCAAATTTTCACTGTCTCTATGCCCACGGAATTAGATGCAGAGACCATCGCCATAGCCCAAGCCACAGACAAAGAGCTGCAGCACCTGGAGGAAAACACCAGCCTGGTCCTGCAGAGTTTGCCCGTCGACGGCCACAACGTCTTCTGCGACACTTCCACAGGAGCAGTAAGGCCTTATCTGCCTACAGCCCTGCGTCGCAAGGCATTCGAGATTCTTCACAATCTCTCTCACCCAAGTGTCAAGGCCACGACACGTCTCGTCGCTTCCAAATTTGTCTGGCCCGGGATGCGAAAGGAGATCACTCGTTGGGCGCAAACCTGTGAAGCCTGTCAACGTGCTAAGGTACATCGGCATAATCGGTCAGCATTGGGGAACTTCGAGGAGCCAGAAGCGCGCTTCGAACACCTCCATATCGACCTCATCAAATTACCCATCTGTCAGAGTTCCAGTACTGCCTGACCATCATAGATCGTTTCACTAGATGGCCAGAAGCAATTCCTATCCCTGACCAGCAAGCAACAGCAGTGGCTAGAGCCCTCATCGACAGGTGGATTCCCCTATACGGAACCTCACTCACCATCACTACCGACCAAGGTGCTCAATTTGAGTCAGCATTGTTTACCAAGCTCACAAAACTCCTGGGTATCTCCAGGATCCGAACGACTCCGTACTATCCCCAATCGAACGGGATGATTCAACGAAACCACTGGACAATCAAAGCAGCCCTTATGTGCCAACCAGATCATCCATGGCCTCAGATACTGCCACTGGTCCTGCTTTGCTTACGCACTTCTTACAAAGAAGACCTGCAAGCAACTCCAGCCGAGATGCTGTATGGCACTACGCTTCGGGTACCAGGAGAGTTTTTTACAACTCAAAGTCATCCAGACGCACGCCGAACGACCTTCGTTGAGAAACTCCGGAGCCTGACTCAGTCGATGAAGGCAACACCAGCTTCCAGACACACAGTGGAAAACGCACGTTTTTCCACAAAAATCTCAGGACGTGCTCTCACGTCTTTAAACGGGTGGACTCCATCCGGAAACCTTTGCAGGCACCATACACGGGTCCTCACCAGGTCATCAGGCCAGCAGACGACTGACCATATGTAGTCAATGTTAATGGCAGACATCTCACCGTCTCCACCGACGCTCTAAAACCGGCCTACGTGGAAGTAGCCGACTCACTATCCGACGCAGCCAGCACCGAGGTGACGCCTAATCAGACGCTTAATCAGAGCCCCGGCTATACCTGCCTCTTCACTACGACCAACGACGTCCGAGTTCAACGAGCGACCGGCGCCTATTGTTTCGCCGCCTCCAGCCCAGTCAAATCCTGCGAAACGGCCTATACCACCCTCATCGTCCACGCAGCTTTCACCGCCTGTACAAGCCACCCCAAAGAAGACGGTATTGTTCAGCTCGCCTCTTGCAAGCTACACTGGAGGGAGAGTGGATGTGGCCCCACCGTCCAAAGGCACGGGGAACAAACGAAATCGACGTAAGCAACAGCTAGTCCCACGTCAAGTCTTTACAGAAGCACCACCGTGCAGTGCTGCCACCATCGGTCACTCCGACTACTACGATTCTCTCAGCCACCTAAGTGTGGTGTACTAGCGTGGACTCGACAGTAACACACAATCTTCTACACGAGACACACGCGCTCCTAGTCAGCAGCACAATAGCTGCTTGTACATTAAGACTAATAAAGGTTCCTATTCTTATAATTACACAGGCGAGTAATAATTTGTGGTATTTCTTAACAAATACTTCTATTCAGGCTGACTAAACTTATGCGATTATTGCTTCATATATGATAAGTCTTTTTTAAATGCACATAGTTACTCAAACTCGATTGTTTTATAATGTTTCCTTCTACGACAACTAAATACTTTAACTATATAATTAGTGTATACGTTGCAAGTGAGAGATATACAGTAATATACACACACGTAAAAGGTGATTTATTTTCAAGATTTTGGACACTATTCATTTTACATTATATAACCAATTTAAGACAGTGATGGAAATGTAACATCTCATTGTAGCATAATAGTCGATTAGATTTAATAATAAAATGAAATTTGTACGCGTGCACGTGTATGTGTGTGTGTCATGAGTTAGAATCCATAAAGGATGGTAGGGTGTCAGTAAGGTTCCATAAAAATGATGTGGAGGATACTCGTATATAAACGAGCAGGGAGTGGTAGGGTTCTGTGGGAGTTTATAAAAAGTCCATGGGGGAGTCTAAAAGGGGGCACACAGTGTGAGACGTTTTTTCTTGTTTTTTAATCTTAAATTTTGGGATAGAAACCTGACGTTTTACTTAATTTTTTAATTCAACCAATAAAGTGATTATGCAATATGCAAAAATAAATCCAAGTACACTTAATTATTATGAACAATCCTAATTTAGGCACAATCATGAGAAATAATTTTAGGAAAAAATAAAAATAGATAAAAAAAAATCAAGTATTTACACGATTATTTTAAAATAAGGTATAATTAATCCCTCATAATTACAAAAAAAGGTTTTTTTTTTATTTCAGTGTATCTGATGCAAGGTGGTGAACTAAAAACGTTTAATGATTCCCGTGTTTGACTCCCCACGTTCCCGCAGTATCTGATTTATCCTGACATTAAACTGTTTAAAAGTTTCTCTTTTAATAATACTTTATGCCTTGGAATAGCCTTCTAAAAGAAGTCATTAGTGGATTTTCGAAAAAAAAGATTATATGAAAAATATTTTATTTTTATACACTAATAATGCGTAAGTATTTAAAATTTCACATTATATTGTAATATCATTTTTTTAAGCGTTTCTTAGACATCATTTATGATTTTCTCATACAAGACTATATTTATAAGCTCATAAATATTATATACAGAGTAAAAAGGGATAGTATACTGTATACACGTTCTTGCTCATAGATGTATAAATGCAAAGACACACAAACTTATAATATTGAATACAGTGAAGTGCTAGTAAGAAAACATCCTGATTGTAATTTTACAAATATTATATCAAAAGCAGATGATACTCTGATTAAACTATTGCATAATTTGTTTTATAGGTAAGGCTACCCTAACTTACCACTTATTTGAAAAATGACACACAAAACTTTCTATTTTTTAAACTGTTATCAGCAAAATATGTTACAATTCTTTTATACTGAATATTTCTAAGCAGCAAAATGTTTCTAAGACTTAATTGTTAGCTTAGCCTCTATATTAAGAAGTTATTCTACATTTTTCTGAATTTTCTTGTTAAAACTCGAAATTTTATTTTTTCTTACTTTTCTTGTTTTTATCATTGTTTCAAATGTTTTTCCTTCCATCCAACTAAGTTATTACTAAATATTTTTTGCTATTGTCTTGACGAGTAATATTTAAAAATAAATATAAAAATTGTAACTATTTAAATTTTTTTAAATTAATACTTATTTTAATTATTATTTTTTAAAAAAGAAATCTTTTGATTTGTAAACAGCTGTTGAATTAATAAAAACAAATACAAATAAGTCACGAATATTTGAGAAGTAGTGATAAGATTCTTTGTGTTGAGGATGAGCTATGAGGTTTTAGATTTCAGAAAGTGTAGAAAACGAAAGTTATTTGTAGAATATACTTTCAGATAGCAGTGACAAATCTGTTAAAGAGACATATGTCTATGCGTATTTCATAGGCAGAACCCTGCGTGATGATCAATAAAATGTTAAATGCAGTATTTTAAATTATTGTATGTCCCATTGTGATAAATTAAAAAGCACTTTTACGCCAAAGTTAATCCAATGTTTAAATGATCGTATTTTACGATGAAGTTAACAAGGACCATAATTATGTGACAAATTACTAAGCGTATTATTTTATATCTAAGTTTTCAAATTTATAACTTGTTTATAAATACGTTGGACATGAGACAAATTATTTATTACAGATAACAACATTCAAAGTTGTTTCATCAAACATGGTCTAAAAACACTGTATGTAGTTTTTACTGATTTTCCATTAGAAATTAAAATAACGTGGAAATACAGATAAATATAGCAACTATGGTCTTGTACACTTATCACTGCTAAATATTTATTTTACAGTAATGGTGCTTGATATAAAAAATCAATGCAGAATTATTTTAGAGCATTTTTTAATATTTTTGCCCTCATTACCCTTCTCTCTAGAGGGACTAGAGTTTTTTTACTCAGATTTCTTTAGTGCTAGCTGTAAAATTCCTCAATTATTTTCTGCAACATAAGCAATTTCTACAGTTTGACAAAGAATAGAAACTTTGAAAGCACCGTCATTGCTTTTATGTCTTCTTCTAGAATTGACACTAACTTAAAAAATTTCTTACAAGGGTACTCACTTTTTGATGAAAAGATGATCGTTATCTACTCATGATTTCATTAAAAACTCTATATAGTAATGTGTTAAACTGATGGATGTTGAAATTTGTCCATTGTTTACAAAGAACGTCACATGATCATTAAAACCAAACACTAATGATTCCGTGACAATATCCAGACTTACGAAACAACTCCTCTCGTACATTAAAAGGTAAATTATAAACACATTGTAGCAGTGACTTGTGTTACACGCATATGCCAACTTTAAAATTCAGTATTTAATAAATTCCTACTATTATGGTGGCAGTTAAGGTACATGGTTATTGATAAGACATTTTTTCCCCACATTTCATGTTTTAAAAGCCACTAATAATGGCATTGAAAGATAATAAATAGTTACGTTACGTATGATCTTATGAATATTGATAAAAAAATAATAAAGTCAAAATTGCTTTTTGTTACAACCACACACTTTTACTACCACGATGATAACAAGATCTTATTAAACGGCAAATTCCAAAATTAGCTCATTTGTGTAACGCAACTAACTACTACTATGTGTTTATAATCTACTATTCCTTACTAAACTATCTTGCATGAAAATCTGCAGAAAATTTGGTAGACGTATTGTACTAATTTTCTGCAAAAAAATAAGTAAGATTTTCTACAGGAAATTCTACCTAGAAATGAATTAAAAAAAGCTTTTTTATAGACTCCAGTTGAATTATGCCACGATTTTTTTAACAGTTTTACTGAAAAAAGGGTATTAGTCACGTAATTTCGGCAGTCCTATAATAACAGAAAAGTTCATCTATGACATTTGCAACTCCGCATTAAAACTCTTTTGAACCTACAAAACTCCAATAAATCAAACTAATTTTGGAAACGGTGTGGTCATTCGTTTGCAAAGAATACTTTATACATCTTTCTATAGTGTATAGTTGTTTGTGTGGGACATCATACATAAACCCCTTATCGCCCTCGAAATCCACGCAGCACCCATTTACCCCCATTGACTCCCACCACCTTCATAAAATAAAGTAAGATTTCCATTTTGTCTCTTTTATGTTGGCTTAGCTTACTTTTTCTTCAAACCCTCCACCACACCCATAGACTTCCACAACCCCTTTATACTCCCTAGTGCCCACCTGCAGAACTTTTATAGACACCCACAGCCTCAACACTATCTTTGTGAAATTAAACTATCACCCTACTCTCCTTCAGGGACCTCAATATTGACCTACGGCCATATATGTACGCGTATAATATTGTTTGAAACAGTGTTATGTTAGCAAACTACGATGGGACGTAAACCTTAAGAGCAAACGAATATATACTGGCTTATACGTAAGGAAATAATATTTTCTGGAAACAAATATATTATTTTTATATTATACATCTCTAAACGTTGTTTCTATTTTAATGACTTTCATTGATTTTCAGCTAGACACCTTACCAGTCTCTACCATCCTTATAAATATCTAAATGTATACATTTTAGTTCAGAATCACATACTGGTTCCACCGATGATGCAAGTAGATTGACTTGATACACACGAATAATGAATGAAGTATTAAATCATTTATTTAACTAAGATTCCATAATATTTATGTTTGTGTGTAGGTATGAAATTCTTAGGTGCTCAGCTTTTTTTGAACTAAGGGTGATAGACTATGTAAAAAATTTTCATTGTCTTTGTATGACATAATTAAATTGTACATACTTACATTTAAATAGCACTATTTCATACATTAAAACAAATCAGAGAAATATTGCCCTATTAAGGAATCGTATTGTTGTAAGTCAACTTACTTAACAAGTCAAATAATTCGATGAGTATTAATTCTGCTTTGAGATATAAGCATGATCATAATCATGTTTTGTGATTTTTATTTTTTTTTTTTTTCAAGAAGAGTCTGATAAATGTTTGATGAATTTTTCTTATAAACGTTAAAAAATTAGAAGTAAGTACGTAAAGCTTAAAACAGTAAGTATATTTTAAAAATTTTCGTTGATTAACATCAAGATTTAATTAACGGGCAGAGCATTTTTCATACCAAGTATGTCTTTCAAGTCGAAGGAGAATGAGATTGAAGAATGCTCGTAATACTATCACAGAAGATATTTCTAGATGTCAAAAAGTTATAAAAATTGGTGATACATGCAAATAGTTTTTGATTATTATAAGTATTTCAAGCAAGAACTGGCTTATGATGCACAAACACAATTTCTGTGTAAAGATACTTTTTATCACCTAAAAAAGCACGGAAAACAAATAATTGGGATGGTTAACGCTCCAAGCGCACAAAGTTTGAGCTTAACTAACATATATTTTCGTACATAAAATAGTTATTTCGATAGGTCTGTCCACAGATCCTGATACCCCTATGGTACTATCACAACCCCCCTTGGGCCCCCCACAAAACAAGGAAAAAGTCTTCATGCTTTTCGTGCATTTAACCTAACATAAAATGTGTCAAACCTTCCTGCGATGCCTCTGCTACCTTTCCGAGACCCTCCTCGTAAATTTAGTTGTCCCACACAGCCCTTTCAGAACTTCCACAGAAACCTTGAATATTTTAAGATAACGTTATAATTATCCTTTTTGCTGACGCCACCCACACCCTGATGGCTTCCCCTATACCCCTAAGCTAAATAAAAAAATTTTTTCTACATTTTTTCATGATTTTCACCCAACAAAAAATTTGTGAATCCCCTCTGCACACTTTGCTAATACACCAATCCAATATTGAGTTGACTCTTTAACTGCCTCTCTATAGCCACCCCTACAAAAACTTAGAAATTTTTTGTGAAAATGTGTGACAGAAGGGTACGTACAAGGTAATTTTCTCACGCTATAGCACCCCACATCCTCTTTATAGAGACTTGGAGTGTACAGTAAAAAGACTTTATCATAGGGTCGATATGGGTTGCTTACCCCTACAGCTCTCCCACAACCAACATTACCTTACAATTTTCTATGAGAAAACTATATGGTAGCATCAACAGGGGCAAATTCTTCTCTACCCTTCAACAAAATATTAGACTTTTTTCTTAGACACCTGTTATTTCTATATTTGTCTACAACTCACCTCCACTGTTTATTTACATTAATTTGTGTTTCTTCTATTTAATGAGTTTCTATTTTATAACAATAGATTTAAATACAAATAATAAATCTTTGAATAAATATAGCTTATGAGGTAGAAAATGTCAATTATATAATGAATCACATGACGTTCAAGTCTTTCTATACCATACACTTATTTTGACCAGTGTGTCTACACCTCCACCTTCTTTTAAAAATGTCTTATCCTACTGTTTTTTATGCCAACCATAAGATCAAGAAAAATACATAACTTTTTGTTAGGTAAATTTTTCTGTTTATAACAAAACACCCTTCTCCATTTCACAATTACTATTCTTTTATTTTTGTTATTGGCTGACGTTTTTCGAAATCGTACGGTCTAATATATGTATATATATAGTTACTTAAAACATTATAATTTATAATAATCTTTATATAATTTTAAAACATAAAAAAATGAAACAATTGTCTCATACATTTTTCCGTACCAAGCATAAGTCTATTACACAGGCTCACTGACTTTTTTTGTTGTTATTAATGATCTATCAATGTTTAAATTTTTGTATATAATACATATAAGTATGCGACACGTATGTTGAATAATTTAAAATTTATACAATGATGTAATAATAATAAGTGTGGAAGTCATCCTTCAACATTTTTGTACACAATCTTATAAAACCATTTAACGAAACATACCAAAACATATAGCATTAACGTTCATCTTTTGTTCATTGTAATCACATATTTACATAAATTAACATATGTATACAAAATCAGTATTAGTACATTTATTCCTATTGTTAGTGTTATTTTAAGTAAGTAATTTTGTTCCTTTTGTTATTTTTAGTTAAATTTTTCATGAGGTTAGACTTTGTTGAAAAAAAAAAATTTGATAAGCTTTTTTTTCTAATTAATTCTGAATACCATAATTGGAGGATTGGTGTGTTGGACGCATAAGGGAGTTGAGTCTTACTAGTGAATATATTAGTGGCCCCTGTCTTAACTTAACGCGAGATTTTTTAAGTGAAGCACTGTTGTGTGTCGATTAGTGAAGTGAATAGTTTGTCTTTAAAAATTTTGCATCTATCATTAACGCATGTTGGAACTAAAAAAATTTAACTAAAAATTTTTGTTTGGAATTCACGCAGTTTTGGTAGTTTAACGAAGTGTCAAAAAGTTTGAAAAATATATTCTAAAAATTTCTGTACATTTCTGACACTATCCTATAGTTTTATCCCTCAAAACAAGCCGTTGGTTCTCACTTTTTCCTGTTACAAAGCCTGAACATACGAAGAAGGTTATCTATTAAAGCCTGGAAGGCTTATAATTAACGCATAATATGTACTTAAAAATTTTTTCTAATCATTAACTTTACCACTATAACAAAAAAGTTCTTGAGACTTATCGTTTCATTTTGAGGGCTACAGTAAATAAAAATACATAGTGTTCTACCAATCTAAATAGCTGATAAATTAAAGTAATACATGCCAGGGTTAGAACAAAAAGCGGATCTGTCACTTGAATAGTTATTGATTTGTCATCTTTTACGCTACTGCTTCACTCTTGATAATATATTTTACGTCAGTTTTTCAAGCCAAAAAGTGAAAGCATTGAATGCATTTAAAGGAGTTTTTCTGATTCCCCCTCTTGTGATTACACGCATTGTTAAAAAGTTTTGAATTTTTGAAAATTTTTTTAAGTTATAATATAATTTTTGGTAAAGTGGTTTAACGTTACATGGCCCGAAATAGTTAAGACTGGTGAGCTAGACCAAGTAGGCTAAGCACAGCCCTTAAAAGATAATTAATTCTTGGTTGAGTACCCAGAGCCGATGGGGTGTTGCAGGGTCATCAGTGTCTGGGGTTCCAAGCCTCACGAAAAAGACCTCGCTCTTAACGTTAGTTAGTAAATGAGTGACTTAGTTTAATATTGGATAGTATTATATGTACCCTAAATAGCCCAATCGTTGTCAAAACTTGCTTCAAGATATAACTCTGTTTATCTTGTACTGTCAGTGAACGACTATAATAGTCGATAATTTGCTCGGGGATATTATAACTTCTTACTGAGTTCGATTACAGCTGGCTCTTACTTGACTTTGATGCCACTTAGCGTATGCTTTTAAAATAAAAAGTAAAGCTATTGTATTCTTGCAAAACTTCGAGCTCATTTATTGCTATTCTTATTAATTTCTTTAAAAATAACAACTTCGCAAAAACCATCTTAAAAGTGTCAGCATTAAGTATGCTCAGTTTCAGCAAAACCAGTACAGTAGTTTTTGTGGTTCGTGATTACAATATTTTTTTAGACCTTGCTGTATTTGTAAGTGTGGTATATATGTATTTAATAGGGGCAATTTTAGCAACGCATGTACCTACCAAATCCTGATATCTCAGTTCATATCATACCCAGAGAAAATGCAGTTAAGTAAATCTTAGAATAACCATACTAAATTTCTTAAAAATAACCTTTCCATTGTTATCAGTAATCAAAAAAAATTTTGATATTGTCGTCTTTAGAAAATTCTGAAGCAACCCAAAAATGAAATTTGTTATCTTCGATCAGTTGTATTGAAGTTTTTTAAAACAACCTTTTTTCTGCAGTCAGTGACCTACAGAACTGAATAATACTTTATTTTAAGATAAGTGTGCTTGTTACATATTTTATTAGGCCATTTCTGTGTTTTTCAGAAATCAATTTCCATGGTTGTGCTTTTATTATTGTTTATAAGAATAAAATAACAAAATCAGCAAAATTTTAAACTGTATGGCACTAGAGAGTCTGGATAAAAATTATACTATACCAGAATAATGGAGAAAAAGACGGACTTTTACCTTATTTCGTGGTGAGGGCTGTAAGAGGTCATGCCAAATGTTTAAGACTATTAGCTATGTATTATAGAAAAAAAGATTAAATATATACTAGTAGGGCTTCACCCCCTTTTACTTTGCATGCCAGCCACTGACTACTTCAACTAGAATAAGGTATCTTTCGATTTGATAAAACAAATGTTTATGTATGTAGTATTTCAATTATTCGTATTACCATACACTTCATGGAGCCACGTAAATACTCCACATCAAAAATTTTCTTAATCTGGGTGAGGTTTCTATGCGGCTTAAATATATACCGTCAGTATAGTTCGTAATTTTGCCATAAAATTTATACTTACTTTTCTGAGCAACTCCCAAAACTCTTTTTTTTTCGTCATACATTTAACAATAAATGTATCATGGACTTATGGGTTTTATTCTGGTTTTTTGTTGAAAAATAAGAAAGGAAATAAAAAATTTTCAATTTTCCTCATCAACGCGTTTTAAGTGATATCTGTTCAAAAATATTTTGTAATTAAAAAAGTTCTTTAGCCAATAAATAGAGTTATACTAATTTAATATAATCAGATTGACAGCTTTTTTAATAATAATGTTCTTAAAATATTAACCGGAGCTTTTGAAACTTACTACAGAATAGATAACGTAGCGAATAAAGTAATAAATACGTCAGAAAAAAATATTTATAGAAATTTTTATTAAAAATTTGAAATAATGTAAGTAAAGGCTTACAACTCCATAAACTAAATAAGAAAATAATACAGTAGCATCTGTGATAAGTGGTTGTGGAAAGACTGTATCACCAAGTTGATGGCGACCACAAACAGCACTATTACGTTACGCTACCCATGGGTTAGTGGTGAGTGGTTTTTGTGTGTATCACAAATGTAGTAGCTTTCTTGCCATTGCTTTAAACATACGTACATACACGAGTGCCCATGACTTTCAATATTAGGACGTCTCACACCATTTTCTCTTCACCCATGTACCAGCGTAGCGTCTACGCACACCTGCGTTAGGCTCTGGCTTTTGCAGCTAAACTACAGAATTTTCATCCCTGTTATTTAGTATATGTGCTTTTACTCTTTACTTTTTGCTGCTTAGAACGTTGTTTTAGTCGTTGTTGGCTTAGTACTACCTCTTACTTCTCAGACGATTTACTGTAGCCTCTTTTGTGCCTTTTACAATTAAGTTTATAAATATATTACTGATTAATTGTATAAATTGCTTGAAAGTACAAAGTAAATAATTAAACTTATTTTAAAATCGTAAACTTAGTAATAAGGTGTTGATGTAGTAATGAAAATGGATATAAAAGTACTTGCAAGTATGGTTGCTTGTTCTAAACATTTTACAGAAGATAGTAATTTTAAAATAAAGTAGATTTGGTTAAGCTAGAAAGCTAAAATATGTTTTTTTTAAATAAAACATTTTTTTTTAACAGGTAAATTGATAAGACTTAAAGGCTCTTTCCGTAATGGAAGCAAATAAAAAATCTAAGAAATGGATAACAGGCAAGAAAAAAGTAAAAAAATAAAACAAAAACACGAACAGTGTATGTATAGAAGAAGCGATTGTTAACAATGAAAATTGTATTTTTCGTAAAAATATAAACAATTTTATATACTAACTTAGTTAAAAGTTATAAGATGTTAAGAACTAATTGGTATTTAGGATTTTTATAAGTTAAATCTTGTTATTGAACTTCTCAATATGGTTTTACCTTCAATTCCAACGTCCAGAATGTACAAAGACGAAGTTACTATCACTATGATAAAGGTAAAACACACTATTAGTTACTTTTTTCCAATATTATTCATAACTGTTGCTATAACAAAAATTGTTTTATGATTGTCAATAATATCAAACATTTAATGAGCCAATATTTGAAATTCACTATCGAATGGCCAACCAAAGATGAAGTTTTAAAGAATATCCATCAGTTTTAACGTGTATTCAGAAATGTCCAAGCAATTGGAGACTGCAGTGAGGTTGCCATTCAATTTTGCCATAAAAGTTTATGTTGTCAAGTTATCACTTACTTACATTATAAAGGTAACCAAACTCTGAAAGTTTCGCCTGATTTGTTACCTAGAAAGATTATAACTTTTAAAAGTCAATTTTATGGTTGTCCAGAATTTGAAACAGTAATATTTAAACAAAGCGAAGTGCTTGATTTATTGGAACCAGGAAACGCTTAATTGACTGAGAAAAGATTTATAGTTAAAGACGATTGCAGAGAAAGGAATATAATTTAGAAAAGACCATCTGTTCTGACAGACAAAGTCAAATTTACCCAGAAAGAATTTTTTGAAGCTTTAAAATAGCTTCTGCGAAAGTTATGTAAAACTAGTGAATCATAGAATAAACAGTTTTAAAATTTTTGAAAAAATACCATTTTATTTGTTACAAAAAATGTGAAGAGGTCCTTATAATAATTTAAGGTCTAGTAAATTTAAGTGCCCCAATTTTTTCTGATGAAAAATTTATAAAATATTGTAAGTAATCACACCTTACATAAGTATACGTTTATGATAAACAGATTATTTAAGTAACTGTATTGACATATACGTAAAATAAGTATTGCACGCATTCTCAGTTCAAGTCTTTCTTAGCTCATCACTTTCTTCATTACACACATTATGTATCATATAATTGAAGCAGATTTGTTTCAAGTGGATACAAAAAATTATATGTGAGCGAGCAAACGATCAACTATTAAGGTAACGACGACTTAGCCATCGTCAAAAACAGAGTTAATAATAAAGTAAGTCACTTAGTAATTCATCACAACTATGCCAAATTGTATTTGAGTTTGATACGGTGGCTGCTTCCTCAAGCTTACCTTATTATTTTCGAATACTGTCAATCACGGTTAATTTTTTCTACAACCTCAACAGTATTCTCATTATTACCATTGTAAGAATATTTAATCTCTCTTAGCTAATAAGGCTTATTATCTTTGAAAATAACACCGTTAGGTAAATAAGCAAACCATTGATTCTCTTTTGAGACCACCAAACCATAAATAACAACTGTGACATACAGGCAATTTCATAAGCTCAACAAGCTTTTGATTTGAAGTAAATGCCGTAAGTTATGTACTTTTTTTTCAAAGCTACTAGATTTAAATATTTAAATGATTTTTTAGATAAGTTAGGATTCTCACTTCTTGCATACGTAAACAAGCTGTATGTAGTATTGTGAACTTGCCACGTTAAACTGTCGTTCTTTTTTTCACTCATACAGTTATAAGCCGGTTCTCATCTATACTTTTTTAGGATCTCTGCTCAGTCATTTTAAAAAGTTCTTACAATATTTATCCTCAAACGCAGTTTCTATTGTTGACAAAGCTTAGAGGAACACGAAACTTGCGTTGTTAAATATCAGCTAAATTAAAATACGCTTAGAATTTTGTAAGTCAATCACGAGTTGGAAAGAAACAACAGGATACCAACCCAATCTGTGCAATGTTAAAATAAAGAATTAACAGTGAAAATTTAAACTTAACAAACTTATATTTTACTGTAAGGGAAACATCAGAAAAAATCCATTATTTAGTTGAAATTATTCCTTCGATTCATAAAATACATAAATTTTGTTATTTATACTAAAATACAATTTTTTACCGTGTACAACACAACAGTACGCTTAACATACATTCTTATTTTTTGCTCAATTAAGCCTTGCATGACCATTTCATATTTATAATTTTTCCAGCACTAAATATAGATAGATTACTATTCTGTTAATCTGGATTCTGCTCTGTATCCCAGATATTTGTGTACGGAAAGCAGTGGTCTCCAGATAATATGGTGTTATTTGCGTTTATCCACATTTTAATAAGTAACTAGCATTTAAGTCTCTTACATACCTTACATTTTCTTTGAATCAAAATACAACCTAAAATTTTTTATATTGAAAAACAAAAGTTTCGTAAGTGTATGTACAAGCGGATTTCGTTATTCAAAAATTATTATCAGTATAAGGTCGTGAAAAATGATGTATAAACTTAGAGAGTTTTTCAATATAATTGGGCTAAAATACTTTGAGTCCGAGTATAATTAATGTCTGAGTATAATTATTTGTGTCTATACTAATGAAAGACAAGAAGTATAATTTTTTTTCAAGCAAAAATAAAAACTTTGCCATGATTAATAAGACACATTTCTTTATGCCATAGAAATAAGTTATACTACGTTCTGTTAGTATAGCCACAAGTTTCCCACATACTTGAACCCACTTTGCCATCCTATTTAAAGGCATTTCGTATATCGGCCAGAGTTTCCACTGTACTAACTTCTCTATTGTCAGAAATTATGGTTATTAACTAATTATCTAGCTGTTTAAATCCAAAATGAGGAGAAGAGCCCCCAAGCTAGATCTTTGATTAATCTATCGAGCCTAAATTCAATGCACTGCGTTGCAAATTGAGAGAGAAAAGTTACATTTCCTGATCATGAAAGAGTGTGTTAGTGTTTATAATCTGAAATGTAGCTTTTTCAAAAAGTAATGCAGTGAATTATCTGAAATTTTGACAGAGCCTCTAAAATGAAAAGACAAACGCTGATCCTCTCATGGTTTTTGAAAATATACAGATTAATGGGGTTTGTGATGCCATTTACAACCAGTATCAATTTTGTAAGACTCAACAACTGTAAAAATACGAGAAGAGCCGTGTTTACTTCTTTATTTTAGAGGTGCAACTCAAATTTCAGATGATTCAATGCATTACTTTTTTTTAAATTTACACTTCATATTATGCACACTGACACACTCTTTCATGATCAGGAAATGTAACTTTTCTCTCTTAATTTGCAACGGATTGCACTGAATTTAGGCTCGATTGATTCCTCAGAGTATAAACTTGAAGGTTCTTCTCCTTATTTAAGATTTAAACAGCTAGATAACTAGTTTTTTTTTGCTACCAGATGACCATGACAGCCTACTCACCTAGTCGCTGGGGCCACCTACTCACCACCAATAAGTGGGGGTGTATTGCCACACCCATTTCCAAACTTTTTTACTGATATCAGTACAGTGCTCTCTGCCAAAGCATTGGATCCAAGCTAATTAGCATCCCCGAAGAAGTCCCACGTTTCAGGGACCACTCCTCGCCAGTATGGTCAACGATTCCTGTCCAACGCCTGGCATCGGATCGACTAATCCCTACTTATAGTCCTAACACTGTTTCACATTTACCCAGGCCCGAATACCTGTGGGGCAAGGAAAAAACCCTGGAATTACTCTGAAGGAAAATTCCACGGAAAAACCTGCCCCGAAACAGCCGGAGTTATATAGGAACTTTTCTCGATGAAAACAGTTTTTCAAAAAATCTGCATTCACCGGGAATCGAACCCACGACCCCTAGAACTGCGTTGTATCAGTAACAAGCACGCTCACCACTGAGTTAAGGCCACTTCTCAGCTAGATAATTAGTTAATAATTATAATTTCTCACAAGAGAGAAGTTCGTAGAGTAGAAACTCCGGCTGATATACTGAATCCCCTTAAAGTCAGTATCAAACTTCCTATCAAAACAAAGCTATTACTATCCGTTGATCAAACGGTATTTCTTTTATTGCTATTATGAGAGGATCTTGGTTTATAACTAATTCTTACAAAAATTATTAATGTTAAGATCATTTTTTAATTTTAAAGTGTTATTTCTACAAATTGTTCTTCACACCTGACGGTCAAAAGTTTAGTATGTTTCTATGTGCCTAGAGATATTAGCAATTTTTATTACAGTAAAATGTAAGAGCATAAGATCCAGGATTATATGATAAGGTCTTATATATTGCTTATAATATTCAACGTCTTGCTTAAACCAAACATTATATTGGGAATCTTTTTATGATTTTCTGAACAGATGTTGATGGACCCCATCATATGAAAAAACCTGATTAGAATTAAGTGGCTATAATCAGGTAATGCAATAAGCAAGATGTGTTCGTAACGGTTTTGAGCACATAAATAAACGAGTTAAAAAATATTTAAAACATTTTTAACAAACGGAACTTGAAGTAATATACCTTACGTAACTAACTGATTATATTATGTGATATCACAGTTTACTTTTTATTATTTACCGAAAGATAATATTTGTTGTAAGGTTAAACGTACATTTACTAATGAGGCTCTGCCCCTCTGCTTGCTACGTTTGCAAAGTATAGTGTATAACATGGTCATGTATTATGAGTAAAAAAAATTATTTATACAGGTATTTCATCGATTTTATTACCTAAAGACATGACTAGGCATCGTACTTTCTGGCTAAAATTGAATTTGAGTATTGTAGAAAACTTAGATTGAGATGGAATTTCTAAAAGAATTATTGCAAAAAGCAAATGAGCGTAAGTAAAATAAAGCTAGTATGATTTTTAGAGAAGTTTAATAAATATTTAACAATAATTTGAAAAGTTTTATGATTGTAAAAACCGTTTAGAGAAAAACTAAAAATATAAGGTGCTGATTTTTTTCAAATCTCACTAGTGGTACAAAAAAGTTAAAGATGACCAATACTAAAAGAAACAAGAAAACATTTATGTCTGTGATAAAAATTTACTATATTAAATTTTTTTAAAAGTGGACGTTATGTTAAAAATAATTTTTCATTAATGCTATTAGATATAGATAAAGGGAAAATCAACAATCTTACGGTTAGTAGTATAATAGTATTAAATGATTTAAATAAAGGCCTCCCACCTTATAAGCTACATTTAAAAATCAAATTGATAGTGATGTTAATTGAAAATGTCAGTACTTCAGAGGAGTTGTGTAATAGATATAACAAAATTTAAAGTTTTAAAATTATTTAAATAGAACATTGAAGCAGAAATCATTACAGGTGGGAATGCAGACGATAAAGTATTTATTTTATGGATTACTTCAAACATGGGAAATTCTTTATCATCACTTTTTGTACTCAGTAGGAAATAATTTATATTTGTCTGGATATTGTTAGACGTATGGACATTATTAACGTTCAATCCAGAATGATACTTTACATCATGACATTTTTAATTGCTTAACTGAGTGACTCTAAGCAAATCTAACCTAAAAAACTTTGTAGTTGTCCGTAGTAATTGGTACGCAGCAATTGGGTCTGGGGCTTCAGCATGAAAACTTTATGGGACGTACCCACGCAGTAGTTGCGGGCGCAGTGACTGGTGCTGATTTTGTAACCGTGCGCAGTAATACCAGCAAGTGATATAAGCACTAAAACAATGATTTTAAAAAAAAAAGTAACATAATAGAAAAAAGCTTATCGTTTTAATCACATAAGATGCTGCAGATAAAGATTAAGTAAAATTGCTTCAATTAATATAAAAAAACATTGAGAAATGAGAAACTTAGCACAGTCAAAAATTTCAGTGCGCAGTTGTTGGTTCAGTTACCCCTAAGGGCTGCATTTATCTTTTAGTTTATGTGCCTTACAAGTACTTTCTGACTGATACAGCACCTGTAAAGTGTGACACAAGCATTGCTTAATTATTTACCAAGTACTGCAAACGTCTTTAATCTTAGTAAGGTGCTGTCTAAGTTTAATTCAAATATTTCTTACAAGTAGCATTGAAATTTCATTTTATTTAACACTGACTCAAAATATAATCAATTTTTTCAATTTTTTAGCTGTGAAATTGTCAGACAAGAACTGCATAATAATATTACTGCTTTACCTTTGTTTAAGTCTTGCTGAGTTAATGTCCTGCTTAATAAGTGCAGAAGGGTAAGTATGACTGAAATATATCCTTTTATATTTTTCTCTAGACTGTATCCAAAGTCACCATTATCGGCACTGTAGTTGAAGTTATCACTTGTTACCACTGCGTTTTACTTGTGCTGGCTGAGAGTAATTTAGCTTTAACATAGCGTTATATTTCTCTATAACTTGGAAGACGTGTGCCAAATATAAGCAATATGCTCACTATAGTACTCATTTCACTATGTATAATATATGGCTCTAGAATTTATTCAGTTATAGTGATAAGAAACAAGTCAGACATGTAAACGGTAGCGTATGTCATAAACTTAACTTAACTCCAAGATATTAGAACCTTTTTTAGATACTTAATAGCTCGTTTTCACAGGTGTACTTATAATAAGAATAATTAATTTTATTAATACTCGTGCCCTAAGCTTTCATGTAAATCATGGTTAACCTCGCTCTGGCTCCTTCTTTAAAAGTAACAAAACCATATTCTCTTCATTCTTTCATCGAATTAAATTTTGTTGACTGCAATCATTATTTAAGACATAATTAGAATAGATAAGATGAGACTGACCTTTATTGAGACCTGGTGGCTATGCCATGTCAGGCTCTTTAACGAAAATACTTATAATAATGTAAACAGAAACTATAGAAGTACATGTTCAGATAAAATTCTACAAAACATACAAAGTAAGTCAATTGAATTAAAAGTGTAAAGTTGCATAGTTTATAACTTAAAAGACTAATAAGAGATGTAAGTAGATCAAAGTTTACATCGATATCAATAAAAGCCCTTATATAAGTGGTTACATGGGTAAGTAAGTGAATTATAAATTAATGTGAAATTTGTCGTATTGTTCAGGTTTAACATGTGTTGGCCTTAGTTACGTAAAAAGTTAGTATGAAAATAAGGAATTTAATCAAATAAATAGTAATGACAAAATAAATGTAAAATTACAATTCAATGGAAACCAGGCCATGATAAATAGTATAACGTAAGCAATTTTAGTGTATGTAAGTTTATTTAGCACAGCTGCGTCAACTGCTTATTGTAAACACAGTTCTGTTACTACTGAGCCGTTTTTTGCTGCATGGACAAAATTGTCCATAATATGAAATAAGGTTTACAAAGTACACTTAACCTATAAACCTAATTTGGACTATGTCAAATTACCCTGTTAGGAGATTTGATCTATCAAAGTTGTTTCGCTTTAAACTGTCACCAACATACGGTCTAAAGGTTTCATTTATCATTAATTTTTTTACCATCGTCGGGAATGCTGTTTCTTATCTTTTATACGAACTTTGACATGAAACTGAGGCCAGTGATCTTACAATTTAGTCGGCTTCAATCAAAATTTTGTATGTAAAAAGCATCTCTCCAAATACACGCGTGATACAATGCTTGCTTAGAGCCCACCGAAATTTTGTACATAAACAGGTGTGAAATGCCAACGGATTTCCTTGTTAATTGGAGACTAAGCTATCTGCTGACCTATTACTGAGGTTTTCTTGAACAAGTAGCTAAGTTCAGCGACCGCCTAGTCTAATCAAACCATCTGTGTCAAGAATGGGGTTGAGTCTTCTAAAGTGACTAAATAATGTTACCTTGCTTAAATATCTCAAGGATTAAATCTTATCATAGTAGGTTAGTCAAATTAAACACCGCAAACGGACTTGTTCAGCATTGATATATTTTGCAGAGAGTTAAGTTGACTGGCGCTCTAATGGTTAAAAGGTAAATGTTTGAAATCAAGGCATGTAGGAAAGAATGCAAATGAGCCGCTGAATCGAAAAAAATTGACCAAGTCACTCATTTCAGTCAATTTCGTTCTCAGAATCTATGACACAAAAATTGGTGGCACTTTTTCTTTCTCATTTCGTCAAGGGACTAAGGTGAATGGAAGGTCAGGTATCTGATAATCCAGAAATCCTGCAAGAACCATGCCACCAGAGTGCTGATCCCTATATATTTCTGATCGAGCCACCTCTTCAAACACAATTAGCTGGACTATACCTGGACAAAAATCTAACGCCAGGTTACCTGAGGCATCAATGTATATATTTCGTAGGTGCAGCAGCGCCGGATTTACCTATAGGCAATGTAGGCTACTGCCTAGGGCGCAAAATTTTTTGAGGGCGCCGAAATTCCGAAATTGGAACGTGCACATAAGAAAGTGAGTTGACGATCTTGACCGACCAGACCATTCTTATCTCCCAAACGAACCCAAAACGTTTATATATGTAACCCACAATCTGATAGAGTATGTAAATAAACATAGCCTTACCTAGTAGAATCAAGTGCGCGCGTGTTTATCATTTGTTTTGCAATGTCTCTGTAAGCAACTTACGTGTGCAGCACTGCCGGCAGTAAGACGATATTTTTTACGGTGTTACAATTTACACATCATAAATACCAAAATAAGTGTGCAGAAAAAAGCAAGTGAGTTACAAAATAGAAAGCGTTTGAAAGAATCTTTGAAAAGAAACAACAAAATCTTTAAAAAAAACGTAAACTCGATTCTTTCGTTGTTACTACACCACAAGAAAATAAAAATGATAGCACGAGTCATCTGGAAGGACCCATTTTACTTGCTAAGATGACTACTCCTGCTAATCCTACAGAAAATTTAATGTCTGAATCTTCTTCGAATTCACCTGCAGATACTTTACCCATCCTTCCAGATCCACCGAAACAACGTGAGCTACTATTCATCGTTATAATCAAATAATTAAAAATATAGCTGATCCAATCGATAGTTGTTCATGTTATGTAATTTTTTAAATTTTTTTCTAATAAAAGAAGTATTTAATATTGTTGTATTATTTCATAAGTAACAGTTTAAAATATATTTTCTACAGTTTTCTAGAAAATTATACATATTTTTTAATTTTTGTGGTACAATTCAAATACAAATTATTGAAATCATTTTGAATACTACGGTATAACTCAAAGCTAAAACTAAGTTTTTAAATATTTTAATGCAAATGAAAATTTTCAAAGTTGAATTAAAAGTTGTTAACTAATAAATTAAAATATTTAGCATTCTTAGAAGTGCAAGAGGATCAATTTGTCATGATCACTGATCCCGCTGTATGGATAATTAACAATCACCTACGAGATCATTTAGCTATTCATGGCATTGAACAAAGTATTAGTACGGATTTTCCTCTGAGTAAGAGAACGTATGAAGATAATACAGTCCGTTATTTATCCAAATCTTTGTTCGAGCACGTCCATGTAAATAGTGAAAAAAAAACCTCCTAACTGGCTAGTATATTCTCAAAGTACAGGACGAGTGTACTGCGCACCATGTCTCGCATTCAATGGTAAATCTCAATTCGCTTGTAAAGAAGGATTTAATGACTAAAAAAATGCTTCCAGTCGTGCTGTATCACACAAAAATTCGTTGGAACATAAATTATGTGCTTTGAGTTTGAAGAAAAGAGGAAGTATATGTGGTTGCATCGATAAAAAACTTACAACTCAACTCGACAAAGAGATTTCTTACTGGAAGAACGTATTAAAACGTGTAGTAGCTACTATTAAAGCACTTGTGTCAAGGGATCTTCCTTTTAGAGGAGACAATGAAAAATTCGGATTGGTGCATTATGGCAATTACCTAATGTCCTTAGAACTTATAGCAGAATTTGACCCATTTTAAGCTGATCATATTTCGAGATGTGGCAATCTAGGCAGTGGTCATACAAGTTATCTCTCGTCTATGATTTGCGAAGGATTCATACACTTAATGTCAAAACAAATGACAAACGTTATCGTTGAAGAAATACAGGCAGCAAAATATTTTTCAATTATTGTAGAATCTACGCCTGATTTATCTTATGTCGATCAATTAACAACAATTATTCGTTATGTATAAAATGACGGCTCGCCTATTAAGCGTTTTCTCGAATTTATTCCTTATGTAGGTTATACCGCAAAGAAAATTTCTGACGCTGTTATTGAATCATTGGAAAAATTTGGGATTGACATTAAGAATTGCCGTGGGCAGTCTCACGATAATGCCTCAAATATGATTGGCATTTACAACGGGCTGCAAGCACAAATTAAGGACTTTCCCCACAAGCTAAATACATTATGTGTGCAACGCATTCGCTTAATTTGATTGGTGAATCTGCTGCAAGTTGCTGTCAAGAAGCATGTTATTTATTTAGCTTGTTGGGAAAAATATACATATTTTTTAGTTGTTCAACTCAACGATGGAAAATTTCACAAGATGAAATCAAACTATCTTGTCAGTTCAAGGGAGACAAAGGACAATCTGTCACTCTAAAAAGTTAATCAGAAACTCGATGGTCTGCGCGTGCAGATGCTTGTAAAAAATTGTACGAAAATTTAGATGACGTTTTGCATGCTTTACAATTAATTGAAGAAAATACACTATTCAAATCGGATACGAGATGTAAAGCAAGAGTCATTCGGCTTAAACTAGAGTAATTGGAAATTGCGTTCATGATAGTTTTGTGGGGGTTCTTACTGAGCAAAATTAATGCCGTGAATAAAAAACTGCAGAGTGTAGAAATTGATGTATTTTCAGTTATTCAACAATACGATTTACTAATTAATCTGATTACAAAAACTTGAGATGATTTTGATTACTTTGAAGAGAGGGCTCTAGGCATTTCAGATGTCCTAGAATAATAAAAAGATACAAGACGAGAGAAAAAGAGAAAGAGAATAGCCGATGAATCTGTAAGAGAAGAAGTTAAATTAACCGGACGATCAGTACTTTTCTAGTCATCATTGATAATCTTCTGAGTGAGTTTAAAAAGCGACGCGATGCATACCAGCGATTTCATGATAAATTTTCATTCCTAATTAACTTGTCAAACTTACGTTCAGTTGATATTCATCAAAAAGCGAACGAATTACATAAGATATTTCCTGATGATCTCGAAGAAACATTTTCCGATTAATGTGTACATTTTGGTGCTCACTGCTCTTTGAGTTCTGAAAAATAACAGACAACAACGCAATTATTGAAGTTGATTCGCAACAAAGATTTGCAGAGTATATACCTTAACGTCAATGTCACTCTTTGCATGAGTGTTTGTGTTCCTTCGACAAACTGCACGGGAGAACGCAGTTTTTCTTGGTTGCGTCGTGTCAAAAATTATTTAAGATCTTTAATGACAGAGGTCTGACTAAATGGTCTCGCTGTACTTATCATAGAATCACAATTACTAAGATCTCTGGACTACGAGGATGTGATACAGTCATTTGCCAAAAAAAAAGCTAGACTAGTAATGTTGAGAAAGTTTAAATAAATATGAATCAGGAGGGTTCACAATTTCTATCTAAATAAGAAACAAATGTCATTTTTTTAAATAACTTTATGTAATAAAAATACGTGTATTCTTACTATTTATAATGTATCACTGAATAATTTTCAAAATAATGTTAAAATTCAAATGAAAAACGTTACTCAAATTTGAATTAAAAAAAAATTCTTGTAATTTATATTACAGTCAAGACTGACTTTTTACTTATTGTATTGACTTTTTGAACCTTTTCTGTAAATAACTTGAATAAACTTTGTAAGATATCGCATGGCTGCATTATAGTACTTAAGGCAGTAGTTCAGTTCAGTATATCGTGTGGCATACTGCACTATAGAGTATGCATAGGTTATGCAGTCTTTACTGTACAGCTGTCATTGTCCCTCTCACGCAACTACACGAAAGTTTTTAACTTTGGAAAGCTGAAATACAAAAACTGTACGGCTAGGCTTCTTAAGACTTGGTATTTAGTTTATTTATAGTATTAATTACAACATATCGTTTTTTTGAAAATATTGATTGTTTCATTTGGGAGTTATGAATGATTTCGTTTAGTATTCTACCCCAAACCAGGTGCTTTCCTATCTCTCACGAGTTAAAAGATCAACAGTAAAACTTTAATATCTCCGAAACTACACGGCTAGGCATCTCCAAATTTAGACTCGTGATGAACTATATTAAACTTAAGCCACACGCAAAATTTTAGAAAAATTTACTGTCTAGTCGTTTTACTGAACTACACCTTAAAAGAGACCTTAATTTTATTCAACTTGAATAAAGTAGCCCTAGGAATTATATTTAATATTACCTAAACAGCTGTTTGAATTTATAAGTTTTTTTTCAGAAGACAAAAAAGGGGGCGCTAAAAATTTGTAGCCTAGGGCGGTAACCTCTCTAAATCCATCCCTGCTGTACGTACAAAGATGATTACCTTAAGGATTTCGACTGACAGTTACATGTGCGTTTGTGCGTTTGAGAGGCATGGCTGCGGCACTGCAGCATGTAAACACTGTACGTAAGGCAATCATTTTTTAATGATGACACAACAACAACACGAGACACGGGCGTGAAGGCTTGACAAAAAAGCAAGATGTATCAGCAGTAGAACTGCCTTGTACGTGTGCGTTTGTATAAACAGTAACTATGGAAGCGCCTATCTACTGCACCATCGTGATGTACGCGATGCACAACTGCTCACACTAAAACGGAACGGCGCAATTGTTTTGTTCTGCATCTCTTGAAAAATTGAAGCTATCGATAATCTTGATGTATCAATGGAATCTCAAAACGCTTTTTTTCGTTTATTTGAGCTGACTGGCTGCGTCAACGATAGTTTAGAAAAGCCTTTCACCAGAATATAGTAATTTGTATACGTAGTGCAGTTAATCTATCAAGATAGTACTTTTTTTGTTAAAAGTTTATTGTGACATGCAAGATAAGAAAAGTTTTTGTTCTTATAATACCTAAATTTCAGATGGAAGTATAACTAATGTGAAAAGTTAAAAAGTATTTCATGAAAAATTGCAGCTACAAGTGCATAATTAAAAAAGTCAGTAACAAGTGGAGTATACAACTTTCCATTAAAACCTTTTATAGAGTTCTCAGAAGCAATAGCCTGTATGGAAAAAAATAACATAAAGCCCAGTCAAGCATAGTGTTCTAGCGATAACGTTAGAGCTGAAAGAAAGTGGAAGGTAAAGAGCTTATCATGCTTCAGGCTTTAACTACGTTTGGCATGCTGATGGACATGATAGTTAAGCTAAAAAGGTATTTATTTTTGATATATCAATTCGCAAAACGTCTGAGTTGTACTGTTAACGTCTAATTTAAATGTGCTAGGCTTAGGTTCGCTATATATGGCATCATCGATGGATTTTCGAAAAAAGTTTTGCTACTGGAAGTTACTACAACCAATAATAATCTAGATGTCATTGGGTATTACTATTTGAAGCTAGTACAAAAAATGGGTTTTTTAACAACTCTTTTACGAACAGACAACAGTACAAAAATCTCGCTGACGGAAGACTGCCACATGGCTCTGCAACACTGTCACGACGATGAAAATGCTGGGCCAAAAAGTCTTTTGAAAGGGTGTAGTACGTATAATCAGCGAATTAATAGTTACTGGCGTCAGTTTCGTCAACATGTAGGAGACTTTTATATGTTCTTATTTTAGAAAGTAGAAGAGTTGTTGATGTTGGATGTAGGCAATGTTTTACACATTGAGTGTCTCCAATTTTGTTTTGCTCCATTGATTAGAGTAATTGTGACACTTATTTATATTTTTTATTTTAATTCTTGAATTTCTCATTAAAATTCGTATTACTATCTTTCAGGAAGAATTAATACAAGCCCGCAAGAAATGAAATGAGCAGTCAATGCTTACGTAATAACAGGCAAACCCAATAAAATGTTTTATTTTTCGGAAAATTTTGGAGAAGAAGATGATAAAAAAACTGAGAATTTTACCTACGTCCAGTTTTTTTTAGAAAAATATACCCAAGGATCCAAACTGTACTCTGCAAATACAGAAGAGCTTATAGGCTTGTTTACAGATCAATCAAGTCCAATTCGTGCAATGGATGCATTCAACCTTTACTTATATGAAATAGATAAAATAATTTGTAAACAATTTAATGAGAAGCTTTAACAAAAGTTAGTCTCGTTTATTTTTGTAAGGAAAAATTATTGAACGTTTGTAAAATGTAATATTGTGTTTGATTTTTTAAATATGTGCAGCAGTCGAGTTGATAACTTGGTGTTAAATTTCATATGTTTAACGCCATTTAACACAAAACGATGATGAAAGCCTTATAAATAATATTGTAGCTGGTTGATATTAAGTTTTTTTTTAATGCTAGTTTGCAATTATTATTTTTTTTTTTTTTTAGTAAAATTGATTTGAAGTAACTGTCCAGTTAGTTTGTGCAAGATTTATATGCTTAGTTTCATTTTATCTTATATATTGTAACGTTGTACCCGGCCAGATTAACACCAGCACACTACTAGCCCAAGTACAAAGCCACTTGTACTACTGTGCGGCTCCAGCCTCTTTGATGCGACCGTCGTACCCCACAACCCAAAGTACCCCGCACATCAGTTATTGGAAACACTTATTCCCTGATCACGTAGCTAACACTTGGCGAACCACTAAATTTCCACCAACGAGTCACTAACAATGCCCCCTAGGGAGCCACTATCAATTTCCTTCGAAGCCACTACTCGCGACCTGGAGTCACTACCCGCTATGCTCGAGGAGGGCACAAAGTGCACCTCATGACCCAAGTTTCCTCTCAACCAAGCGTCATGTATAGCCCCTCACACAGAAAAACCAACCAAAATATACTCACTAACTTACTCTTGACCATCGATATCAAGGGACTCCTTGTCCTGGATGTCGGCTCCGGCTTCTAGGGGTTATTGGGCTTCTATTCTCTCTCTCCAACTCACTCAGCCACCCATTCGCACCCAGCCAGCCAAGATCCTCAAGCTCCTCTCCAGTCACAATACCCTTAGAGAACGGAATCAGACGATATCGTGAGCCACACAGTAAGCTTTTGTGCTATTCAAAATCTTTTGGGTTGCTTTTTCACAATCAGGCCACGAAAAACAAACGAGGGAAAGCGAAAAATCCAACTGCCGGTTTTCAGCTACTTTCTCCTGCTCGATACTTCGGAAAATCCCAACTAACGATCCTTGATCAATCGCCTACCGTCGATCAACGATCGCTGATTGGCTGGTTATACAATAGCACCCTCTTTTATTTATTAAGTCATCCTTTAATATTTATTGGCATACGGTTTTGACCAGCAAATCATACCAGCGCGGGCGCCTCCACCGGTCTGATCCTCCTGTTTCAGACTGTTCCTCTCCCTAAAGAGTGGAGGCGCCAACATGAACCGTCTACCCGCCACCAACCAATAAGCCACACCTCTCATACCCGAGTCACGTTAGCGCCGCTCACTGAGCGCGCGCGCACGACCCAGGGTCTGAGAGGCTGCACTGGGCACATACACATACATGCACACATATCGCCTGAAAGTTGCCACAGCCATGCCTCTGGGTGTGCATGCTCGACGCTGCGACTTCGTCGCAATATATTTTATAGCAGATTCTAAAGATTAAACTTGGATGACTCCAAGTTTTATACTTCTTATATAATTTATATTTTTATAAGAATTTACTAATATTACTTTTGTATGTGATGGACAAAATGCTTTGCTCATTCTAAAAATATATTTCATGACACAAAATTGAGTACAGTTGGACATCATCGATGAGGCATCCAGCTCAAGTTTATTGTTTTATCTTTATTTTTTACGACACTTTAAGTTACACACTATGAAAATGTATGAACATAAGAATGTAAGGGTAGCTAAGACGTTTTACAAAAAAGCACTATGTACCAGTGCCAACTACCTATCCTCAGTAAGAATTGAATGGAACTGCTATAAAAAATAAGAAATCATGAAAAAGTTTTTTGGGCTTACTAAAGATCCTGGCAACCTGATACCAGTGTACAGGAATATAGGTCGATCTTGCTATTTGGAAGCTTAACGAAGACAATCCCGGCAATACTAGAAAGCTGACGAACCCAATAATGTTGTCTACCACTTTTTACAATTATAAGTCGTGCAGAACTAAGTGATTACTTAATAATCACTACTAAAAAAGAAAAAAAAAATTTTTTTACTAGAAGCTTCTATTTAACTGTATATAACATTGATACAATGCAGATGTTTAGTTTTTTGGTTTATGTATGTATTCAAAATTAAAAAAAAAAAAAAAAAATTATAAATGCAGTGTCAACAGAAAAAGTGAAGTATAATAAAACAACTATTATAAAAATGTAGCCATATTAATAAAAATACTAATGTTAAATATGTTTGAAAGATAATGATTTTGTTTGTGACATATACGAATTGTTACAAAAAAAATGTTAATGAGTTTTAATTAATTTTTAATTACATTTATGTAATAATGCACTCTTCTATTCAATATTTATTTTCATTACATGAATTGGTAAATAAGTTTTTACCCATAGGTAAGTTTATTAATATATGTACTTGAAAAATTTCAAATGTATTTAACACTTAAGATAACTGAACTATTGTTATTAAATACTCTTTTATGTCTTTTGTCCCTTGTACTAGATTGTATCATAACAGTTTTATTACACTGGGTTATAAATACTGTTTTTAAATGAAAATTTGTTTAACATTAGTAATGACATACATTGCCATAAACTTCGTAAAGCTCAAAAATCTCTAAGACATCTTGCATGTGTGGTCTCTTATTATTATCATAGTCTAAACAACGCAAGAAGATGTCTTGTAGATGACGTGAAAGTCTTACTAAGCTTGGAATTATTCGATTATCTTAATTATATTTTGCACAATTCCGTCTATCTATAAAACTTTTTGCATCCCAAACGGACTGTACGTTGTACAATTCTATAGCTATACAGATGAACGACCACATATCCCATTGTATTGTTGCGTCTGCTTATTTTAAAAGAATTTTGGGAGTCATAAAAGATATGTGCCTTTCATTGCCCATTTACGTAATGTTTTGAAACTATCATTAATCATTGAGGATTTTGCCGAACCAAAATCACGAAGCTTAGCTGTGCAACGATGATTAATAAAAATATTACCGGGCATAACATCTTGATAAATTATTAGTTTTGCCAGACAGTGTAAATACGTCAGAGCCATGCTAATGGCGTATAATATTTTGTTTTTCGTGTTCTCTGTCAACTTATATTTCGATTTTATCTTATCTTCTAAAAGAATGTCAAACATGGAATTTGATGGAAAATACTCCATAATAATATGACTCTGGGTTATTGTATTGCAAACGCTCAAGGCATAGAAAACATAAGGATGACGAATTGTATCCAGATTAATAAGTTCTTTCACAATCATATCATTATTTCTTCGACTTTTTGAGAACCTTGACCAAGCAATAGGTTAGGAAACGTTATGTCATCAAATAGTACAATAATGTTAAAAAAAATCCACCATTAGCCATTCGCTCTTTAAATTACATTTCTCTTGCATTGACAAACAAGAATGAATCATCATCAGTGGACATTTTATCATTTTTTTTTTCCTTCATTGCGTTTGGATTGCAACTCCTGATTTTTCAGCTGGTGTTACTACTGATATTTCAGGCATTGTCTTGCTCTGATAACTACCTGGAATAGGTAGTACTACATCTTCTTCAATCTTCTTTGATGAGCCATTATGTTTGAGTAACTAAAACGAAGTATAATTGATAGTTATAACACGGATGATGTCATGGATTTTCTATAAAAAAACATTCATTTATACACAGCTATTTAATGTTTACATGTGTTATGATTATTTATGGATAAACAGCTGGGTAAATTTAATATTTTGGAAGTCTTGGGTACTGCTACTGAAACTTCTAAAGCAAGTGGAGTAGTGAGCAGATGAAATGTGAGAGTGTATCTTTTAGTCCGCAAATACTTTTAACAGTGTTTCCACATATTACAGCGTTCTCCTTTATTCAAAAAACCGTTGAGTACTTCATAGTTTCCAGTAGCTAACTGTACATTTGCTGACTCAAAGAAGTTTTTATTGTATTCGTTAACATATTTGTCAACAAATATATTTCGTAATTGTTCCACACAGTAATCAACACTCTCATCTAATGTGACAGTGATATTTTATCTAATATCGCCCAAATGTACATTAGTGGCACCAACATGATTTCGATTCCACTAGGTGACATTAACTTTTCGAGCTTAGGGTTGTTGCAGAGGTCTTATAGCATCGACTTGTTTTTTGTTTGCAATTTTTTCATTTGTCAACTAAAATTATTAAGTGCAGGGAAGTCTTAATGATTCTATGTACATTGATTAATCGAAGAATGTACTTCTGAAATCACAAACTTTGTTTTTCGGCGTTTTTCCGTCTGAATTTTTTTCTTCGTACTACTCACTGAGAATAGTATAAAATCACATTATTTGTGAACTGTTGAGATGCAATGAATCGGCTTAAATAGAAGGTAAAAATTATCTTATTTGTGTCACGACTTACTTATACACCTAAAAAAAGTATCAAAGTCTTATTACTTTCTTTTTCATTTAACACGTATAGAACAATATCTGAATATAAATTCACAAACTGATCGTCACTTTTCAATATAAAAACTTCTTCACCTACTTCGTAGGTTAAGTTACCAGCATCAGGAACACTTTCACGAAGAACGGTTTTTGATAACTTATTATTAAACACACACATACTCACAGTACTATTACCGTGAGTAATGCTAATCTTACGTCAATTCCAAAGTGAATTTTAATAATGTTAAAATTTTGGACCAGGAAAAGAATAAGTTTTAACGCGAATTTTCAGAAGTTCTGGTATACATTTTTGTTTATGATAACATTGATAATAGACAACAACACACTAGTAAATTAAATATATATTATAAAAAATTTTACGAGGTATTAAACAAAAAATTAGTCGTTTTTACTCTTAAGTTGTTCTTTACATTTGTATTACACATTTTCTCACGTTTTTTGCGGGTCATATACGTCGTATATGTCATATACAGTTTAATGTGTTTTTTGGTTTTTCAACATCCTTGAATATTTCGCCTCATTATTATGTACAGACATTTTTGTGATACTTAGTTTTATCTTCCGTTTACCTTATTATATACAGTCTTTTGCTTTCAACTTACATGCATTCTATGATGTTACTTTTGAACGGGAAAAGAAAAATTTTGACTGAACAGTTATTTTCGTAAATTTGTAATCATACAATAAGTTTGTGTTACTCCACTTGCAGTGTTATGTTATGTCCTAACACTTGCATTTATAAATAACTTTTTTTATTTTGCTATCAGTAATTTCTAATGTTGTATTTCATTTTATTGTACATTGTTATTAGTTGCCCTGAGGATGTCGCCAGCAAGACATTAAAATATTGGCAGTTTTGTTAATCATTAAAATAAAGTCTTGCTCGAATTACCACTTCGTATACTGTCTTATTATTGATTAAACGACTATGGAGCAAGTGTTATCATGATATACCTTCACATTAGTATGGTGAAATTTAAAATTTGCCAACCAACCCGATTTTATTGTCGATAAGTTTTACGCATAAATAACAAAGAAAAGATAATTTTTATTGACATAGTGATTGACGAAAGTAACTGTCAACAAAAACATTTTTCTTAATACTGCATTACAGTACTTACAGGTGTGTAGTGAACATTGCATACGAACTATATAGTTACTGTTGCACTTAATAAATAAGAAACATAATTGTTATAGTACAAATGATAAACAGTTATAATATAAACAACATTATCATGACGTATAGGTCAGTGCATTACCATAAGCACTCATTGAACAACTTTATAAATTCTGTGAATATCACTTATTCAGCTGCTGTTTTTGTTAATACTCTTTACAAAACACTTTTTCTAGAATACTGAGGTAATAAATGAACGACAAAAAACATACATGTATTACCAAAGTGCATGTTTTACATATATTTATGTTCTGCAGAAAATACAAGAAAATTCTTTAATTTTAAATATCTCCGATTGTGTTATAGTGAATTACAAAAACGATGAAAGACTTTAGATACCATAAATAAAAATAAATTCAAACGGTTACTAAAAGTAACAAAAACTGTAAGTTATAAGAACACTTACATATATGTGGTATGAAATTACTTGATGAATTAACAGATATCTTAAACTGTTAGTTATTAAAAAAAAAAAATTTAGATAGACAAAGTAATGAATATGCACTAATAAGCATTTATCAATATTCCAATATTCTTATTTTATGTCAAAGAGTAATGTGATCACTAATAATAATATATACAACTGTCTTGTTAACTCTCACAAAAAGCAAAATATTATATTACTTTGATAACCAAAGTGGCGCTGAAATTCGAAGTAATTGGGTTATAATTTTTTTTATTCTTTGTTATTTTGCATACATTGTAACAGGAGTTAAGGTAACCCAGCTGGCTAAGACGTATGTGCTTATACCGTTGCAGAACTGGAAGGGGAACTATATGTTTCTAATGCTCAATACCTGCTGTATACTAATGTTAGGATGAATATGTAAAAATAAAGAGTAAAAAAAAGAAATACGAAGTAAATTTTAACGTAACAATGTAAAGTTGAAAAACACACTTCAGAGTACATAATTTTTTAATACGTTAACCGTAATAAGACAATAACTGAATCTGAAATGCATCTAAAAGACAAAAACAAGAATATAAGTTTAACAACCTTACTAACAAAATAACACGTAAACAAAACAAACATAGATAATTAAAAAAGCTACTGTCAGTTGACAATATCTAATTTAGTAAGAAAAATATTTAAGAAAGTAACCCAATATTATACATAAAATGCTTTCAAATCACCGTTAGAATATTGTTTACGTAAGGTGAATAGTTTTCACTAAAAACCACTTGGTTATAAAAAAAGTGTGCAAAAATTAAAATAATAAAACAAATACAAACATATTTTTAAAAAATTAGACCTAACAAATACCAGTGACACATATTGACTTAATAAAACATAAAAATAATATTATTAATAAGTGAAAAAATTATATTGTTGCTCAAAATAAGAAATAATGACAAAAAAAACATATAAAAAAGATCTTATGAAAATAAAAAAAAATAATAGTGATACAGGTAATAATAAAGATTAGTATAAAAATGACAATAACAAAATCATAAGCTTAAATGAATGTAATGACCGTTGTAATAAAATTTGTCAAATTGTTAATTCAAACAATAATAAAAATAAAGAACATAAAAATTATAACAACTATATATACTGAGGTCATCGTAACTTAAATGACAGGAAGTAGTGTAACAAAAGAATATGGTTGTAAAGAAAAAAAAAATTCATTTCAATGATAATTATGATAAAAATAATGATAATTAAAATTAAAATAATTATAATAAGATAATATTGAAATAAACAATAATAATAAAAAATGAAAAAAAATTATAAAAATAATTACACAAAAGATAATAATTAATACAATGGTGGTCATGATAATAATAATCATGTTCTGATTACAATAATGACGGCAAACGCTAAACTTACTCGTGGAATAAGAAAATTGCAAGATTGAGGCACCAATGTCTCAAACACAGACGCCTCTATCAAAGGGCCAGAAAGAGACCAGAGGCTAAGCAAAGGTACTCCAAGTACCAGCTTACAAGAAAGACGATGCGAGCTGCTATTAAGAAGAGCAAACAGCAGTGTTGGCAGACTCTGTATTGAAAAGTAAATAACGACCCTTAAGACAGAGCACACCAAGTAGTGATGGAAAAACTGGGAAGAATAGCACCAACTGCAAACAAAGACGTTAAGACCATAAGGCATATCGTCGATACGCTATTTCTGACGCATCTAGAACTTAAGGATTAACAAGACTTGAAGCTCATTAAAGATGTACCTTTATACACCCAGAAGGACCTAAAGCTATCAGCCGCATCATTAAGAAACGGAAAAGCTCCTGGACCACATGGTATACCAGCAGAAGTCATTAAGACAGTGGTGCCAAAACATCCACAGCTGCTCTTAAACCAATACAATGCATGTTTGCAAAAGAGGTTGTTCCCAACCTCCTGAAAAAATGCACGGCTGATACTGATCGATAAAGTTACGGGGGAGCCTAACTCCTCGTCATCTTTCAGGTCATTATGCATGCTGCATACGCCTGGAAAAATATACGAAAAGCTGCTTAAGGCCCGTCTTCTACAAGCCATTTGAAACGCAGGAGACTTATCCGACAGGCAGTACGGATTCAGAAAAGAAAAATCTCCCTCAAGAGCAGTAGAAGAAGTAGTAAAAGCAGTTCAAAGCACTGAAGACATATGATATGGAGCAAAACCCCTCGTTCTTCTGGTAACCTTAAACGTAAAAAACGCTTTCAACTTAGCAAGATGAAAGGACATGCTTCAAGCTCTGAAATACACATTCAGAACACTAGACTCTCTCTTAGGAGTATTGAAAAATTATGTCAAGGACCACTTCTTGACTTATACGACAACAGAAGGCGAAACAAAGAAGAAAATAACTGCAGTGGCATTCCAGGGTTTCATACTTGAACCCAATTTCTAGAACATGTCGTACAACGGACTACTCTGCCAGGAAATGCCAAAGGATACGTTTTTCGTAGGATTTGTGGACGATGCCGCTGTAGTGATTGTCGAACGCACGATGGAACTAATCCAGATACGACTTAACCAGGTTATGCGGAGAGTAGCTCCATGGATGGAGAACCACGGACTCGAAGTTGCAGCAGGGAATACGGAGATGGTACTATTGACGAGAAAAGAGATGGATACCATCATCCCCCTCAAGGTACAAGAAGAAGAAGTAATGACGAAGGATGCCGTTAAATACCTAAGGGTGACGCTGGATAGAAAACTTACGTTTGGGAGCCACCTTAGGCAAGCAGCAGACAAGGTGGTGGCAAGAGTAGTGGCATTAAGCCGGATCATGCCGAACGTTAGAGGGCCAAAGCCTGCAAAACGCAGGCTCCTTATGTCTACGGCCTAGTCTATCATTTTGTATGGGGCTGAGATATGATGAGATGAGATGAACGTCCAAAAAAAAAAAGTGAAAATCGGCCAAGTTCAAAGAATAGGAGCCTTGAGGAGAGCCTGAGCCTATCGCACAGTCTCAGAGTCTGCAATAATGTTGATAGCGGATGTTATCCCCATCCACCTCCTTATAAGGCAAAGACGATAGAAGCACCTTACGGAGCAGGATCTAGAAAGAATGAAGGCCAAGAAAAACGCCCAGGAAATTACCTGGGAATACTGGCAACATAGATAGTAAGAAAAATCTAGAGATAGATGGACGGCATGCCTGATAAAAGATGTCAAGGAATTGACAGAGCGGAAACTCAGGGAAGTAGATTACTACCTCACTCAATTTCTCTCAAATCACGGATATTTTTGGTCTAGTGTTAATGATAATGATAGAAATAATAATAATAATAATAATAATAATAATAATAATAATAATAATAATAATAATAATAATAAAGATGATGATAATAACGATGATGATGACAATATCAATATTAATTAGTATAATCATAATGGTGTTAATAATTATAACGATAAAATTCTTGGTAATAATAATAACGATGATAGTTATGATGTAAATGATACAAATGATGTTGATGATAATAACGATAATAATAATAGTCACTTTGATAAACACCAAAATGAACGATGATTTTCTGGACGACAGAGGAGAGGTGGTGTGAGCGTGAATCCAGTGCCGTGGGAAAGGCATGGGGTGGTGCTTTTGCTGCGGTGCCCAAGGGGGAAGGAAGGGGGGCGGGGCCTTGGAGGTGGGACAGCTAGGGCGTGGCCTCGGGGCAGTTGGTGTGTGGGATGATGGCTTGAGTGGATGCTCAAGCGCGTGTGGACTCCTTAGATAGCTTCTTTATATCACGTTTGTTCCAATGAGTGGCTGTAGCCTGGTGGCCCATGCTTTCAAACGCTTCGCTGTCGCTGCCGTTTTTTTTGTGGCAGTGGGCTTCTGGGTTGTAGTTGCGGGTTGGTCGGTGTGCAGTATGGGGGCTTGCATGGGTGGTTGATTGCAGGCAGGCTCCTAAGAACCGCTTCGCTATATCACCGTCCTACCGATGAGCAGCTGCACCTTGGTGACCTAGGTCTCCACCCTACGGGCTCTGCGGTGGTTGCGCTTCTTTTGCCTTTGTTGAGGTTAGCCAGGTTTGGGCTTGCGCTGGAGAGTATTGGCTTATCATTTTGCTGCATCCCTCCAAGTAAACAGAGACGAGCAGTTTGGATGCATGATGGATACTGGAAAATACCCTAATGGACGTGAAAGTTACAAAACAAGTTGGTAACTAAACACTGAAGGAAGCCCGACCGAGGGGCTAAGCCTATGTGGCCCCGACTTGAAGTGTAAATGCAAGAGAAAATTCCCAGCTAGGTGTCGCATGTCACAGGAGAAAAGTATTGCCAGTTTAGTGGGTATGGTAAGAACGAGTTCCACACAGGGAAAAGTTCGTACACTCTTCTTTATTGCATAAAGGCATTCTGGACAACTTTGAAAAAAAAAAACTAAAAATAAAAAAAAATAAAAATAAAAATAGTCACATTGATAATGACGATGATGACTGAAATAATGATGAAGACGTCAAAATTTATGACATTATGATAAAAATGATGAAAATATACTGATAAAGACGATGATAATAATTACAATGACAAAAATAATAATAATGATAATTTTGTTAAGGATGACGCTCTAAGTAATGATGATGCCAATAAGACAATAATAACGTCTATGATGATTATGATGATAATAATGATAATATTTATAGTAACGAAGATAATAATAATAATGATAAAGATTTTAATGATAATATTAATAATGCTAATTATTAATAATAATCATCATAATGCTAGTAATAATGATGATGATGATGATGATGATAATGACAGAGCTCATAGTAGTGATGATAATAGTAAGGACGATATTAATAACAATAAAACAAGCAATGTTAATAATAATGACGATGTTAAAAATGATAATGAAAAGAATAAGATCAATGATGATTATGATGGTGATAATGATAATGATAATCACGATATTGTTATTGATAATAATGTTTGTGATAATGATGATGACGACGATGATGGTAATAATGATAGTTATAATGATGATCATGATGCTAATAATGTTAAGGATGATGAGAGTGGTAAAGAAGATCATGATCATGATAATAATAACCATAATAAAAATGATAATGATAATAATAATTATATCGTTAATGACAATAATTACAATTATTATGTTTGTGAGAATGTTGATAGTAATAATGATAATGATTAGAATCATAACGGTCATAATAATTATAATAATAGAAATAAAAATCATAATAATGACAGTGATAATGATACTCATGATGATTATGATAATAATGATGATAAAAATGGCAATAATGTTGATGATTGCAATAATAATAAGGATAAAGGTGATAAAGAAAATGATTATGGCCACAATAGTAATATTGATAACAATGATGATGATGTTAATGATCATTATAATAATTGAGATGTTGATAATAAAAATAAAAACAATGATAATAATGTCGACAATGTTCATAATGACAATAATAGTAATAATAATAAGGATAGTAAGTATGATGATTGTGAAAATAATGATTTTAATGCTGATGTCGATAATCATAATAATAATGGTAATAATGATGATCGTGATAAAAATAAAAATAGTAAATTTATTTATAATAAAAATGTCAATAATAATTATAATAATGATAATAAAGATAATAATGATAACAAAATTACTGAAAATGACAATGACTTTAAAGATAATAATTATGTTGACAATGACGGTTGTTATCATGTTGCTAAAGATAATAACATGGCACTGGTAATAATCATTATAATGATAAAGAATTATGATAATAATAATAATAATGGCAATTGTGATTGTAATGATGATGATGATAATAATGATAATGATAATGATAATAATGATAATGATACTAAGGATAATAAAAATCATGATAATAATTATAATAATAATGCTAAAAATGATGATGACGTTCAAAATGAGGTTTATATATATATCAATAAAGATGATAATAAATATGATGATCTTAATGCAAATGTCGATGATGACAGAGATAATGATTTCGATAATGATAATAAGGATAATAAATATGGTGATATCGATAATGATAGTAATAATGATCACAATAATAATAATAACAAAGATAACGATAACATTGATGGTCATTATAATGATGACAATGATACTGATGATAATGATCATGATGATTACTTTGATGATGATGATGTTGATAATGAAGATGATAATAATGTCAGTATTAATAATAATACTAGTAATAATAATAATAACAGTAAGTACAATGATAAAATTGTTGGTAACAATAATAATGGTAATATTTTTAATAAAAGAACGATAATGATATTGATGACGACGATGATAGTAATGACAATTATGATAAATAATAATGTTAATAATGATAATGATAATAATGGTACTAATGATGACATGAATAATGATGGTAAAAATGATAATATCTTTGAGGATCATTTTCACGTTTATGATAATGATGATTATTAAAATGATGATAATAATTACGTTGGTAGTAGTAATAATGATGATGATAATAATAACGTTAGTAAAAGTAATAATGATTATTATTGTTTTACAACCTCTTTAATGATAATGATGATAATAATAGTGATGGTTATCATGATGAAAATAATGTTAATAATAATGGTGATGATATAAGTGATTATGTTAAAGATGATAATAATGATGCTTATGTTGTAAAAAATAAAAATGATGATAATTATTGTTACGATAATGATACTGATAATGATCTAGATAGTGACTATACTGTTATCTTAAAAAATAATGATGATGGTATTTATAATTGTGTTGATAAAAATGCAGAAAACAAATATGTCAATGATGATAATAATTATGACGATGTTGTTGATGATGATGATCATAATACTATCGATGATGATAATGTCAATTATCATCATGCTGATGATAATAATAATTATTATTATAATAATTATGATGATAGTAATAGAAATAATAACAATAATAATAATTATAATTATTATTATGATAACGATTTGATTATTTCAATAACAATGATGGAGATGTTAATGATATAAATGATGACGATAATAATCATGATAATGATATTGATGATGATGATGATGTTGTTTCTGATAATAATAATAATGATGGTGACAATGATTATGATTATGATGATTACGATATCTATAAGGACGATGATTCTAATGAAAACGATGATTATTTTGATGATAAGGATGATAATGATAGTTTTGATGATGATGATAATGATTATGATAATGATGATAATGACTCTGTTAATGATCATGATGATAATAAAAATAATGTTGATGATGATGGTGATGATTACGTTGTTGTTTATGATGATGATGATGTCGATGATGATTACGTTGTTGTTTATGATGATGATGATGTCGATGATGATTATAATGATAATGATAACGATAATGAAGAAGACGTTATGATTTGACGTCATAATAATAATAAAGATGACGATGATAATGGTAATAATAAAGTCGATAATTATGATGCCATTTTTTCGTATAATAATAAAGTTTGTTAGATTAAATGTGTCATATCTTTGTTGTGTTGCGGAATTGGTAGAATGCCTGTTACGGTATGGACGTGTAAAAGAGATGTTGTTGCAGGGTTATCTTATGCGTTAGGGTGTGTGCAGCGTTTAAGGCGCTTCGAATGGACCGTGAGGTAGTAAAGGTATTGCTTGACTGGCTTTTTTTCAGTTAAGCTAGAGCTAGCGGAGACAATGGTTGAGTGAGCCAAGCTAGCTGACTGGAGCACTCATTGAGTCTTGCGTGGTAGCCAGCAGAGTGTATTGGATAATCCGCCCTTCACATGGTTGGACCTGCGCCTCTTGTTTTAAAATGACGTACCTATCGATCTCATCGTCGTTGGTGAGGGCTTGGTGCGAGCAGTTGACCGAAATTTCTAGGAACATTCACGTCAGCACTTGAAGGGCCTTGTCGACGGCTTAAAGCGTCACTATGGCAGTAGGATTAAAATTTTGTCTAGCGCAGGTTGTTATTGTTTGTTTTACAACTTTACTTAAATGTCGAGCATGTTTTAGTAATCAGTTGAGCGCTTTGTGTACAATCATATTTGTTTGTTATTAAATCGATAAATCATGCAGTCAGTTATTACTTGAAAATTGTGTTTTGTTGTTTTACGAAAATCTGAATTCTTATCCTTCATTATCATACCACAGAGCAAGTTGCTCCGTTTTACGTACTAACTTAATTAGTGGAGGCGTCAACATTTATGGTAGCAGATTGGGTATATGGTGGAGGAGAAAGGAAATTTTTTCGAGATTGAGCCATAACTGAAAAGAGCATCGTTATTTTAGGTATTTGTACATTACTTGTTGATTCGTGCGTTAATTATTGGCGTGGTTGTTGTTGTTAATTGATGCAATAATTTCCAGGACCTTGGCATATACTTCGAGACAATAACAAAAGAAGCAGCCGCAGCTGTTGACACAGCGTGTTTACGTTTTGCGCAGAAAGGTTTTGTCGACCAGCAACAGAGGTCGACAGGTCATCGATCAACAAGTGCCTTTGAGAGTTTTTAAAAGCTTAGTTTAACTACAGGTATAACAGCAGCTTATTCTACATTTGTTTACGTTTCGTACTTCTTCTTTGAGCATTTTGTTTTATCTTTGCTGTGCTTAGTGTTGTTTATCGATCGTATTTATTTGTTATTGTTACTAATGCTTGAATTTGTTAGGCATTTTGAAATAGCACAATGGCTGAGAAAACTATGTCTTAGCAAGTAAAGCGTGCCAACATGATAATTAATTTTTCACAAAATACATTTGAAAAAGCCAGTTCTTTGAAGCAAACCATACATCATCTTGAATCGTGTGCTCAGTTACTCGAGCAGTAATGGTCAACACGTATCGTAGAGTGTTAAGCTTTGATGAAAAACGAATCGGAACTCAGTCAAAATGATTATTTTGCTCGAGATGCTGACTTGCGTACAGAAAATGCATATTCAGATGCTCGCGTGCAATTAATTGTTGAAATTTGGGAATTAAAAGTTAAACCTCTAAATCTGATGACTAATCTAACTAATCTGCAGGAAAATTCTCAATGTGATGGGTTAAGTTTTTCTCTACCGATGCTTTCTCTACCTACGTTCTCTGGTAGACAGGAGGACTGAGAGAGCTTCAAGCAGCGATTCAAGGCTGTGATGAAGTCGCAGACGCGTCACTCAGGCGTGACAAAATTGCAGCACTTGCTTAATTGGGTGCAAGGAGCAGCTGCACAAGGATTGAAAGGCTTAGCTGTCGTAAAAGTCAATTATGAGATCGCGTGGAAGTGCTTGTTGAGACGGTACGGTAATCTTCGTCTGCGTTTTGTTACGCATTTGGAGAATTTGATTTAGTTACCTGTGGTAAGGGCACAAAACGTTGAGGACTTTTCGGTCGTCGTTAATCGAGCTGAGGAAACTATACAAGCACTCATGGACTTAGATTGGCCAATCAAACAGTGCAATTGTTCTATTGTTCATTGTGTTGTTCGTAAGCTTGATCTGGGTATGAAAGAGTCGTAAAACGTGTCTCAAGAAAATAAGAACGAATTTTCTCAATATAAAGATGTGATTTCGTTTTTGGAGCTCCAAATTAGATCAATAAATTAAACTAAGTCAAATTTACAGAGTGAAATTCGTGCGCGAAATCAATTAAGAGTAAAGCCATTTAATATGAGTAAAAATCAATATCGAGCCATTGTCGCCAATGAAGTACAGGATACTTTGAATGTGTCGGGCGTAATTTGCCAAAATAAACATAATTTGTAATTGTGCGAAAAGTTTACAGAGTTAGATACAGCTTTGCGTTTTATATTTTGTAAGAAAGAACAGCTCTGTTAGAATTGTCTAGGTAAAGGTCACCGCATGGCCAACTGCCCATCAAAGCGCAGTTATCAGTTCTACGGTAAGCGCCATCACTCATTTCTCTGTATGCAACAGTCAGTGGGATCAAAGCCGATTGCTTCAGAGATAGCCGCATACCAGGCTCAAACGACTGCGTCCGATGGTTCTCATACTGATAGCCCGGCTACTTTAGAGGAATCAGCTCTCACCTTTGCAGTGTCCATCGGTAGTCGAGTTCTTCTTGTCACAGCGAGCGTTATTATTTGGAATCGAGATGGTGAGTCGAGAACGATTCGGGCGCTGATTGATCCTCTCGCAGAGCATTCTTTTCCATCAGAGCACATTACGTTTTGCTTGTTGTTGCCTCATCGCAAGGTATCGATTGCTATATCAGGGGTTGGGTTGTCAGTTTGTACTCATGCTTCTTGTAAAGTCACGGCTCTTTTGGTTTCAAAGTTCGATATTGACTTTGTTCTTGAAAATCAGCTTATTGTTATTGGTGAGTTGTCTCGAGCACTTCCTTTTTATGTGGTTGAGGTTTCGGATTCTTGATATTTATCAGGTCTCTATTTGGCCGACGAGAGATATTCAGTACCTGGTCGTATTGACGCTATTCTCAGTGCTAATGTTCATGTCGAGCTTATTCTTGAAGGACTTAGACGAGGTCCTCCTGCGGCACCAGTGGCTCAGTTTTCTGTATTCAGATGGATACTGACTGATTCTGTCTCTGCTTAATCGGGGCAGACAGTGGCAGTTAAGGCTCATCATATTTGAGTGGTCGTCAGTTTAGAGGGGCTTTTTTTCAAGTTTTGGGAAACAGAGGAGGTTCCTAGTAGACTTATCTTGTCAGTAAAGGATGAGTATTGTGAGGAGTATTTCAGGAGGGTTACTTATCGTGGTAGTTCTGGTCGTTTTGCCGTTCGTCTGCCTTTTCGCTCTCGGGAATCTCTTTCAAATTGTACAGAGATTTTGTTGACTTGTTTGCTTCTTTCCGAAAAATGTCGATCAAAATCTAATGATCTTGAAGTAGCCTACAATCAGTTTATGACTGAATATCAGGAATTGTGTTACATGAAGGTGACGCCCCAGGCAGACATTAAGTTTGCGTCATGTTATTTGCTTTATCATGCCGTATTTCGCAATGATCTCCCTTGCAAAGTAAGACTAGTTTTTAATGCCTCACAGAAATGTAAAAATGGTCAGGCTCTCAACAGTCATTGGCGTTTTTATAGGTTTGGGCTCACAACAAACATTGTAAAGATGTTTAGACAGGTGCTTGTGCATCCTGAGGACCGTAAGTGGCAGCACATTCTTTGGCGTTTGAGCGCTTCCTATCTGGTAATCCAATTTGTACTTCACTTTAACTAGCCAAGGAAGGTAAGAAGATACATTCTGAGGCAGCTACCATTCTTCGTTCACAGGCTTATGTTTATGAAATTTTTTTCTGGAACTGATACACTGAAGATGACTCGTCATCGTCGCGACGAGTTAGTAAGGTTGTTAGCTAGTGCTGAGATAGAGCTTAGCAAACGGGCTTAGAATGCTCTGGAGTTATTAAAGGGCATTAATGACGTGTGTAGTAATTCTACAGTACATTAATCATTACTATGAGGTTTTAGTTGAGCAGGACGAGTTTGTATCGGCGTTAGGTTTAACGTGGCATCCTTAAAACTAAGAGTTCTTTTTTGTACTGGAACTTCCTACTCTGCCGATGCATGTCACAAAAAGACTGGTTTTATTAGAAACTGCTCGCTTGCTTGATCGTTTGGGATTTTTGGCACCTATTATCGTAGTACCAAAAATATTGATGCAGCACCTTTGGTTGGTAAAATTTAATTCGGACAAAGAGCGTCCTGATGATCTTAGATCGCGCTGGTTAAATTTTCGCAATTTATTTGTGAGTTTGAGAGAAATCAGAATTACTCGTCCCGTGAATGTGTCTGGTTTGGAAGCTTGGAGTTTGCATGGCTTTTGTGATTCTTCTCAGAGAGCATACTGTGCTACAGTGTATTGTATAAGCGCAAATGGCCGGTCAACTTTGCTGATGACTAGGTCCAAAGTTGCTCCGGTCAAGACCCAGTCTCTTCCACGACTAGAGCTCTGTAGAGCCATCCTTTTAGTTCGATTGGTGAGATTCATTATTGAGCACTTAGAGTTAAAACCAGCGACTATCCAGTTTTGTCCTGATTCACAAGTAGTATTAGATTGGCTCAAGGGTCACCCATCGCGTTGGTACGTATTTGTTGCTAATAGAGTTAGTAAGGTACTGGCTTGTTTTTCATCACTACCTTAAAATCATATACCATCAGCTTAAAATTCAGCTGATCTTGCCACGCAAGGTGTCACTCCATTTTAGTTGGCTCTCTTAAGCTGTGGTGGTATGGTACGTCGTTGCTTCGGAGTGGCTCACTTTATTGTGCGAGCTTTGAGCCAGTCAGGGAATTACAGGCAGCCGCTGCCCAGGCAGCTTTGAAGGTCATTAGTAAGTCCATTGAGATTCAGAAAAATGAGTTGATCGAGGTCCTGAGGCAATTTTCTAGTTATTTAACGATATTTAGGCTCTTTGCATTGTTGATTTGGTGGAACTTTTATGTAAGTCTTAATCGGGCTGACTTTTTTCGGTGCGAGCTCTGACTTGGCGTTCATCGCACTCCCTTGTCCTTTGAGGAGAACCACCTGGTTATTTTGCCCAGTAAGGAGCCGCTTATTCGTAGAATGGTAGAGCACTGTCATCTCGTTACTATGCATGGCAGTGTTTCTCTGATAAAAAGTTATCTAAATTGATTTTGTTCAATTATAGATGGACTTAGATTAATTGAGGGTGTTTATCGTCGTTGTGTGACTTATTTCCGTTGGGTTGCTCGATCTCTGAAGCAAAAAATGGCACCATCACCGGGCTTCAAGTTGCAGGCTGTTCGACCTTTTGAATTACGGGAGTAGATTTTGCGAGAACATTTGCTGTAAGGTTCTCTAAGGGTCGTGGAGCTCAGTCGGTGAAGGGATATGTCATGATTTTTGTTTGTGTGATGATTAAGGCTGTGCATATTGAAGTTGTGTCTGATTTGACTGTTAAGGCCTTTTTAGCAGCATTCCACTAATTTACCTCCCAACGGGGTGTTTGTTTGCGAGTTCACTCGGACAACAGCACAAACATCCGAGGTGCCGCCAAGAAGATAGCTGCAAGGTTTCGTAAAAGCTCTCGGGACATGCAAGTTATAGTGTCCTATTTGTTGGAGCAAGGCATTGTATGGGAGTATATTCCTTCCAGAGGACCTCGTTTCGGAGGGGTCTGGGAGGCGGTTGTTCGAAATTTTAAGTTTCATCTTCAGCGTGTTGTTGGTCAGAGCACTTTGACGTAAAAAAAGCTTGCAACCGTAACTGCTCAAATTAAGGCTTGCCTCAATTCCCACGCAAAATGTCCAATGAGTTCAGTGAGTTATAATTGTATCGCTCTCACTACACTGAAAGCAGAGTGCTGATCTCAAAATAGGTGACGTGGTAGTTCTTTGCGACAAACTGCTACCTGCTAGTCGATGGCCCTTGGGACAAGTAGTTGAGACCTTTTCGGGTCAAGATGGTTTACTCAGAGTCGTCAGGGTCAAGACAGCTGGTTCAGAGTTCAAACGTCGGGTAGTTAAGTTAGTAAAGCTCCCTATTGATCAGGATGTTAAGACTATATTTGCACAAGTGAAGGCATGACTTTCTGGTTAGGTTTCATTTGGCGGGCGGCGATAGGTCATGCGGATGGCATTTTTTAAGCTAAAGGTTGCGTATGGTAGCGTAATGACAAGTTAAACTTTAATGTGAAACATAGAAGGAGCGAGATTTGGGGGGCTTGCGTTATAGAATAATCTTAACAAGTGTCATATGGATCCATTTATTTAAATAAATTTATTTATTTATTAGTTTTTTTTCTACATTACATGCAGTTAAAATTAATGTTAATTTTCTTCTAGATATCTATTTCTAACTAAGCATTTTAATTTTCATTTAACTCATAATTTCATTATTTCTTTGCCACAACAATGCAGGCGAAATGATCGTGTGAGTGTGACGTATCTTCGTTGTGTTGCAGAATAATTAGAATGTGTGTTGCGGTATGAATGTGTAAAAAAGATAGTATTGTTGCAGGGCTAGCTTGTGAAGCCTATGCGTAAGGGTGTGTGTAGCGTTTTTGGTGCTTCGAAAAGAGCGTCAGGTAGAAAAGGTATCGCTCGAAAGGCTTTTTTCCAGTAGAGCTAGAGATAGTGCAGACGATGGTTGAGTAAGCCAAGCTAGCTGACTGTGGCATACAATGAGTCTCGCGTGGCAGTTAGCATAGCAGATTTGACAAGCTACCCTCCACATAGTCAGACCTGCACTTCTTGTATTAAAAAGACTCACCTGTCAATCTCATCATCGTCAGCGAAGCCATGGTGTAAGCAGGTGATCGGAAATTGCCAGGAACATCCGAATCAGCACTTAAGGGGCCTCATCATCAGTAGAAACCGTCAGTTAGTCAGTAAGATTAGAATTGTGTCGAGTGCAGAGAATTATTATCTGTTTTACAACTAGACTTAAAAAACGAACGTTTTAAAGTGAGCAGCCCAAGCACACTGCGTGTACAATTATATTCATTCGTTATTAAATTAATTAATCACGTAACCAGTTGATACTTATACGTTGTGTTTTGTGGTCTCACTAAGATCCAAATTCCTATCCTTTATCAGCATACCACAAACCACGTTTCTCCGTCTTATTCGCTACCTCAAATGGTAAAAGCTTGAATAAAGATGATAATGATGATGATGATGATTATGATAATAATGATGATGATAATGATAATAATCATGATGATAACAATGATTATGATGGTAATGATAGTGATGATAATGATGATGATGATGTGATGACGATAAGGATGGTGACGACAATAATTGAAATAATAATAATGATGATGATAGCAACGATAATGCTGATATTGATAGAAAGAATGATGCTAATAATGTTATCAATGATGATAATAATTAGAATACTGATAAAAATTACGTTAATAATCATGAAAATTATAATATTAATGATAACGTTAATGATGATAATTATAATAATGAGGATAATAACAACGTCATGATAATGATGATAATAGAAATAATGATAATGATTGAGGCTAGAAAGGTGATAATAAAAATAAAGATGTCAATCATGATAATAACAATAATGTTCTTAGTGATAATAATGTTTGTAATGATGATGACAATGTCGATAAAGCTGATGATGGTAATGATAATAATAAAGATGATGATAATGATGATGATATAAATAATAATGATGATAATAGTGATAACAGTTAAAAAAATAATAATAACGATAACGGTGCTAATGACAGTAATAATAATAAAAATAATTGTGTTAATCATAACTAAAATAATCGTAATGATAATTATAACGATAATATAAAAGATGATAAAGACAAGGATGACAACAATGATAGAAATAGTTATGAGGATGATAATAATAAGAAACAATATTATGATGACATTTAAAATGGTGAGTATGATTTCATTAAAGATAAAAATAATAATTTTAATAATGGTTACTATAATATTAACAATAATAATAAGAATAATTATGTGAGTAATAATGCTGATAAAAATAATGACAATGATAATGATAATAATAATGATGATAACATTTACGTTAATAATTATGATAATGATAATAATGATGAGGATGGTGATATTGATGATGATGATGATAATGATGATGATGATTATAATAATGATGACAACGATTCTTATGACATATGATGATGATAATCATGATCATGATAAAAAGGATTAAAATGTTCATGATTATGATAACGATAATATGTTTGGTAATACTAAAAATGGTCATTATAAGCCGCTAGGCTTTGGCACTGACGATAATGATTTGAATAATAGTAATGATAATAATATTAATGATAATGATGATAATTATTATAATGATAATGATGATTACGTCGATAATGATTATAAGTATGATAATAATACTAACGTGGATGATTATACTAACGATAATAATGATAATACTTATGATGCTGACAATAATGTTAACGTTAATGATGATAGTAACGATGATGATGACAATACAAATAATGCTGATAATAATGTTTAAGTTAATGATGATAATAATAATAAAAATAATTATTATTTTTTTAAGAGATATAAAAATAATTTTACTCTAAATGACTATGATCATTATAGTTATGATAGTAATGATAATTATAAATGTGATTATTATAATGATTGTGATCGTGATGACGATAATTATGTTATTAATGAGGATAAAAATAAAAAAGATAATTTTAATGCCTACGTTACGTACAATCGTGCCAATGATAATAATAATAATGCTAAAGATAATGATGATAATTATAAGAAAGATTTTAATGATAATATCGATTATGATGATTATGGTATTGATGGTGATAATAAAGATGATAAATATAAGACCAGCGTTGATGATGATGATTTAAAAAATAACAATAATGATGATAATGATAATGATAACAGGAATAATCATGACAATGTTAGTAGTTATAATGAATATTTAAATTATAACTATAATACCTTATTTTACAATAACGAAAATGTTAATGATGATAATGATCATGACAATGATAGTTATGATAATGATAAAAATAAATGTGAAAAATGTAATGATGGTAATTTTGAGGATAATAATGATGACGAGAATGATGTTGATCAAAAAAATACTGATAAATGAGATAAATAAAATGCAGACGATAATGACAATAATGATAATAATGATTAAAATAGTAATTATAATGACGACGATACTTATAATTTTCAAGATAATGATAATGAAAATAATAATAATAGTGATAATGACGATGATGCTCATAATAATAATAATGATATCTTAGATGATAATAATAAAGCGAACGTTGATAACGATGATTTTAATGATGATAATAATAATAATAATAATAATAATAGAAATGATGATGATTATAATAATGACAATGGTAGTTTTGTTAATGTTGATTATAACTATTATAATAATCTTAACGTTGATAATAATGATAATCTTGACGTTGATTAAAATGATAATAACAATGATGATTATAATGATTAGTATATTGTTAATGATAAAGAGTACAGGAATAATATAAGTGATAGAAATTTTATTAATAATAAAATTTGATACGATTATGACAGCGTTAATAATCATAGATTTAGAGATAATGATAAATAAAAAAATGAAAATTTTGATAATTACTATAGAGGTAATGTTAATTAGGATGAACAAAATAAAAGTAATAAATGTTTAAAATAACAATGACAATAAATGTTATAACGATGGTAATAACAATGTTAGTAATTATAATTAAGGTTCTGTTAATAATACTAATAATAAGGATAAATATAATGATAATTTTAATAATAATAATAAAGGACATAAATTAAACAATGTTCATAATCAAATAATAAAATTCAAATTAAAAATGAAAATCAATGTCGTTATTGTTATTTTATTGAGAGTGATAATTGAAAGAATTGTAAAAATGATAATAATGTTAATGATGACGATGATAAGGAAAATAATTATTATGCTAACGTTAAAGATAGCGATGATAAAAATGACAATAATAGTAAAAATAACACTAATAATAAAAAAGATTATAATTTTGATGATGACACTAATAAAAATGATAATTCGTGTCGATAATAATGATAATGATCATGCTGCTTATATTGATGCTGATAATTATAATGATGTTCATGATAAAGATTAAAATGATGATGATACTGATAATGATGATGATAATAATGATATTAATGATAATAATGTCAAGGATGATAAGAAAAATGATTTTGGTAATGATGACAGTGTTGATGATAATGACAAAGATAATAATAATAACGTTTACGATGATGATGATCATAATAAATATGATGTTGATAATGATAATGACGATAATGATCTTGATAATGAAAATGAAGATGATAATAATAGTAATGTTAATTATTAAGATGCCGATTTCGGGGATAAAAATAATGTTATTAATAATAACGATGACTTGGATTATGATAATAAAAATTTTAATAATGATCATTGTAATATTTATAATAACAATGATGACGTAACTGATGTTGATGATAATGATACAGATAATGATATTAACAATAATGATTATGATTATAACGATAATAATAATAGCAACAATGATGATGCTAATAAAAATGATAATTATGAGACTGACGTCAAAATTGATAACTTTGATGATAACAATAATGATGTTGATAATAATAATGATTATAATAATTATTATATTGATTACAATAATTATTTTGATGATTACAACAATAGTGATAATGTTTACGTTAAAGATAACCATAATGATAATGATAATCGTCATAATGTTAATAATAATGATAATGGTTACTTTGTTGAGATGGATAATGATAACAATAATGATAATCATAATAAATATGATTTTTCTAACGATAATCATAATAAAACAGATAATGATGATGATGGTCATAATAATAAAAGTAATAATAATAGTGTTGATAACAGTAATAATAATCACTATGTTTATAATTATTATAATTTATATTAATATAACAATATTCTTTATGATTAAAATAATATTGACAATAATAATAATGAAGATATAAGTCAAAATTATTATAGTAATGAAAATTACTATAAGGATGATTAAACTAATCATAGTAATGATAATGTTGATGATGATGATGAGGATAATGTTGATGATTATGATGAGATAATAGTTAAGATAATGATAATGACGTCGTAATGATAAAAATAATTTTAATAATAATAATAATAATCACGCTAATAATAATAATGATAATAATATTAATAAGGTCGACGATGATGATAATAATAAAGTTGGTAATGATGATGTTGTTAATAATACTGATAATAAAATAATGATAACGTTTACGATAATGATGATAATAATTATAATGATGATGTTGTTGATAATAATTATAATGATGATGATCTTGATGATGATAATGATAATGATGATGATGATGATTAGGATGATGGCGATAATGATAATGATGATGATGATGATAATGATGATGATGACGATAATAATGATAATGATGATGATAATGATGATGATTTTGATGATAATAATGATAATGATGACGATGATGATGTTGGTGATGATGACGATGATGGTGATGATGATTGTAATGATGACGATAATAATGGTAATAAAGACGATAATTGTGATGATATCATAGTTGATTAGGGTTATAACTATGGTGATAATAACAATTATGATAGTGATAATAACTTTATGGATGCAGGTGATGGCAATGATGATACTAATAATGATGATGAAAATGATAATAGAGATTATGATGATAATAATAATCATAATAATAATAATAATAATGATGATAATGAAATCTTCGATGTTGTCACTATTAATAATGATAACGGTGATTATGAATATCATTATAATTGTGATACCAAACAGGATTATAATGACGGTAATGATAATGATAATAAAGATAATGGCAAAGATTATGATTATGATACTTCTGATAGAATGAAAAATAATAGAGATGGTGATGTTTCTGATAAAAGTATTGTTTACTATGATTCTTGTACAAATATAAATCAGTATAATTATTGTTTCGAAAACACATATTTTAATAGCAGTCATGTTAATTATAATAATAATAATAATTATAGTAGGAATCGTGATAACGAATATGCTTATTATGATTACAATGATGGTAATTATGAGTCTTAAAATGAAAAAGATAATAGTGTATAAAATGATAACGATGCTGATAATAATTTTACGAATGATTACAATGATTATTATAATAATGATTATGATAATATTGATTTAAATTATGATAATAATGATTATAATTACAGTGACGATGATAATAAAAGTGACAGTTTTAAGGCTGACATTGTTAACGATAATTGAATGATAATAACGATGATGATAATGATAATTATAACGGGAAAAATAATTGTTATAATAATAATAATTACACTTATGATAATTATAATACAAAAATTACGATAACGTTAATGGTTATCATAATGATGATAATGATAATGATAATGATGCGGACAATAACGTTTACGTTAACAATGAAGATGATGATGATTATTTCCATAGTAGATATTAGAACACTTATCATAACGACGAAAAAATAATGTTTGTGATAGTAACAATAATGATGAATATGATTACTATGATTATAATGCTTATCATTATGATGACTATGATATTGATAATAATGATGTTGATGGTGATAATGATGATAAAGGAAATATTCATAATGCTGACATTGTTAACAATAATAATGAGGATTATAGTTCTAATTGTAACAAAAATAATGATGTTATTACCGACGTAACGTATGATAATACAGATATTAATAACAATGAAGATGGTGACGTTGCTGATGATGATGATATAGATAGTAATCATGATATAAATAACAACAATTGTAAAAATAAAAATTTTAATTACAAGAACAACATTGATAATAATAATTTTGGTGATAACAATAATAATGATAATAATAATTGTAATAATAACCACGATTATAATAACGATAATAATAATAATGTCCACAATTTTAATAATAATAATAATGTTCACGTCAATAATAACGATGAAGATGATAATGATCCTAATAATGATAATGATATTGGTAACTGTAGTGATAATGTAAATAATAATAATCATGATAATAATGCTAAATAGAATTATGATAATAATCGTAAGTATAATAATAATATTTATGATAATGATAATCATAATAATAGTGAAAATGATGATGATCTTAACAGTAAAGAGAATTACTATGATTATAATCATAATACTGCATATCATTATAACGATAATTTAAATGATAACAATAATAATGATAAAAACAGAAATGATAATGATTAATATAATTTAAATAAATATGATGATAGTGATTGTGATAATTATAACGATAATGATGATTATAATAATAACCATGATGATGATAAAAAAAAAATATAATGGCGACATTGATAACAACAATGCTGATGACAATAGCGATAATGATGATAAAGAAACTGATTAATTTTACGTCGTTACGTATGATAATAAAAATGATAATATCGATGATAATGACGATGATGTTCATGGTAATAAAGATAATAATATTAAGGATATTAATTATACGGTCAATAATTATAGTTTTAGTAATAAAGATAAGAGTATTCATAATAATAATGATGATGATATTATTAATTTCATTGATAATAATGACGTTGATAATAACCATAAATATAATTACAGTAACGAAGTCAATGACTCGTTGGTGATGACGGTACTAGTCATGCTAATAATAATGATAATAATAATAATAATAATAAGAAGAATATTAAAAATATTGATGTTGATAATAAACATGTTGATAATAAAAATGATGCTAGTAATGCAGATAAAGATGGTAATAATGTTGATGATAAAGATGATGATAAAAATAATAATGATATGAATTTCGATTATTATAATGTAAATAATAATAATTACGTTAATGATAATAATGATAACGATAACGCGAAGTTCATGATAATTTTAAAGATGATAATAATAACGATAACGTTGGAGATAACAAAAGTGTTGGCAATGATGATAATGACAATGATAACAGTAATGATAATGATAATAATGGTTATAATAATGATCACGTTAATAAAAATAGTGTAAATTTTGAACTTATAATGACATCGTAATGATGATAAGAAAAATAATAAAGACGATAATTATGCTAGTAAAAATGGTCATAATGACTGAGATAAAAATAACCATGATAATCATAATGTTAAGGATAAGGACGTTATTGATATTTATGATGCAAATAGTATTATAATTGATGTAAATGATAATGATCACGATAATATTGATAATGATATAGATAATAATGACAATTTTTATGGTAATGATAATGATGATAATGACTATAGTGTTGATGGAAAAGATAATGATTATAATAATACCTTTAATGATGTCAATGATGATAATAATGATGATAATGATATTAATAATAATAATAATAATAGTGATTGTTAAGACAATGATGATAATGATGAAGATTATGGTTATAATAAAGTTGTTGCTAATAATTACAATAATAATGATAACAATGATAATATTAATGCTGACAATAATATACACGTCGTTAATGAAAATAATAGTAAAGGTAATGCTAATGACGTCGGGAAAATAGTTATAATTGTAATGATCATAATAATTAAGTTATTAATAATAAAGATAATAATATTAATGATGTCAATGTTGATGATGATAATAATAAAGTTGGCAATAATGACGTTGTTAATGACAATGACAATGATAATTATAATAATGTTTACAATAATGATGATGATAATAACAATAACTTTGTTGATGATTAAAATGATGATGATGATGACGACGATGATGATGATGATGATAATAATGATGATGATGATAATGATAATGATGATAATAATGATGATTTGGATAGTACGGATTCAGGAAAGGAAGTTCTACCATAAGAGAGGTAGTAGAAGTAGTAAAAGCAGTTCAAGGCACTGAAAACATATGCCATGGAGCAAGACCCCTCATTCTTCTGGTGACCTTGGACGTAAAGAACGCTTTTAACTCAGCAAGTTGGAAGGACATGCCTCACGCTATGAAACATACATTTAAGACTCCTGATTATCTCTTGAGATGATGATGATGATGATGATGATGATGATGATGATGATGATGATGATGATGATGATGATGATGATGATGATGATGATGATAATGATAATGATAATGATGATGATGATGACGATGATGATGATTATGATGATGATGATGATGATGATGATGATGATGATGATGATGATAATGATGATGATAATAATAATAATAATAATGATAATAATAATGATGATAATAATGATAATAATAATGATGATAATGACGATGATTGTTTTATCGAACATTGTTTTCATTATGTTATTTTTGTGCATTCAAATTGATTTAAAATTGTTATAGTGATGATCAGTTCATTTGTTTGTTCGATTCGATATTTTTCTTGTGAATGCTACCATGACAACAAAAAGAAAAAATTCGAGCAATGATCACAAATTCGTCACTACTGTTCTGACAGCAATAAGAAAACCTTTTCCTCTAATCATAACCAACAAAAAAAAAACTATGTTTGTTCTTTCTTCTCTTTCAGCATAATTTTCAGTGCTGTGTTGTGATCGTGTGTGTGTAAATTTTTTAATTTGTGATTCTGCTGATCACAAATTTTCTTGCGGTCGACGGTGAGAAAACAGCCATTCTGTTAGCCTGAGCACTCGGCATATCTGCTATTAATTAGCAACGGCTGCATCTTGTTCGTGACAGATTACGTCTTCTCTTTTACGGACAACATTTCATTTCTCATGAAATAAATACAAGATCGTCAACCCGGGTTTTCATCACCCATTGTGCTTTTAACCACCGATTAATTGTCAACGCACACACAAGTTTTTTTCTTCTCTTCTCTTTAATTTAATATTTTTTACTTTACATGCTTTTATCTCAGTTTTGTTGATGTTATTATTATTATTATAATTTAAAATCTGGATAATTGTATTTTTTTGTCTGTAAATAAAACAGATTTTGTGATTTGAGTACTAAACTGAAAAGAACATATGTTTTAAATTTAGGGAAAATTACTTGGTCTCTTGATCTATGGAGTGGCCAAAATCGCCCGCCTATTCAACATTTTGGTGCCTTCTGTGAGGTTGAGCCTCTTGTCTCTTTCTATGCTCCCTATTAGGTCTTTCTTTTTTTTTATATATTTGCGCGGATTTATTATAATCCCGCTGAAAAGCACGACCGCACCTCCAATCGTATATCGAGCTGATCCAACATCATCGAGAACATTGACGAAGACATCATCAGCAAGAACGATCAACATTACTTTAAAACTATGATTTTGTCGCTCGCTTTAATCAGGAGATCCATCACCCATCAAAAGGTAACGCGTTTGATGGCTTTAACGACAGATAGGTTTTTTTTCTTTAAAGGTAAAATAAAATAAACAATTTATTACAAGTTTGCAAACGGTTTTCCAAATTGACTTAATTAAAAAAAAATAATAATAATTTTATTATAGCTGGTGATTCGTGCTCATATTTATCATTCGCTCACTTTCATCGGGCGCATTATTCAGAAAATTTACCACATTTACACGTGAGATCAAAAGCAGTGCTTTTATTTTGTTAAGTATTTGTAAAATATCGAGATATCAGCCACAAAAAAAATTGATAGCATAAAGGTTAAACACGATGTTTTGGTTATGCAAACAAATGCATTGACAACCGCAGCTGCTGCCGAGAATACCGTTGTAGCTAGCCTAAAATTATGTTTAAATCGGCTTACTACACACTTTTAAACATACGAGAGCTGCCATGAGGAGTTAGTTCTACTAGATCCTGAAAACACATTAATTTCTGCTTTTAATGAAACTCAAATCTTATTTTATGATTTGTCTGCTAAAATTGCACTTATGCCTGCCTGATCCAGATAATTCTGCGCCACCACCATCGCCTCTCGGCAATTTGACTTTCATTGAAAAACAACGACTACCAAAATTACCGCCACCTCAGCTGAAAAAATTCGACGGATGTCACGAAAATTGGATATCGTGGAAAAATTTATTTGTTTCTTTAGTTGATGTGCATACTTATATCAATGACGTTGTGAAATTTACGCATCTTCGAGATTCTCTCATAGGCAATGCACGTGATTAAATCGAGAGATTTGATGTTACGGCAGCAAATTACAAACTTGCATGGCAACTTTTAGTAGAAACTTATCAGTGTAAGCGACTGTTAGTATACAAGCACTTAGATGCAATGTGAAGAGCTCCACAAATAACAAAGGCGTCTTTATCTACTCTCTCAAAGCTCGTTGATGATAACAAACAACATTTAGCTACACTTAAAGCACTAGATCTTGATTCGAGTCAAATACATGATATTACAATGGTAAGATTGTTAAAGTATTCTTCTCCAGCCAATATCAAACGTAAATGGAATGATTCATTATCAGCAGATGTTCTTCCAAGTTTGGATTAACTTCAAAAATTTTAGCACGAAACCTCATTCAAATATTTCAATTACGAGCAGGATAGTTTATCTATGCTAGATTCGAACAAACGCCGCTTTGATTTTACTCCATCGTCAGCCAAGGCAAGGCGAAGTGACTCAGGTACTCAAGTTTTCATGACTTCTACGTCAGACGCGTGCGTAAAATGCAAATTACTTCACTCACTTTTTAAGTGCCCCACTTATGAAAAAATGAGTGTGCAGCAACGATGGGATTTTGTTAAGTCAAAAAAACTTTGTTATAATTGCCTGCACACTCATGAGCTGGGCAAATGCACTAGCAAAAATCACTGCAAACATTGTCCTCGTAAGCATCACTCGTTGCTGCACTTTTATCAAAGGAAAAATGAGATTAATAGTCTGACTCCAACAGTGAGCGAATCTTCATCTACAGGTCCGAAAATCAAACTCATTAAATCATCTTGACTAGGCCATGTAACACTAGCATCCGCATCGCAGTCTTTCGGATCTCAGCTCATGATGAGCGCTGTGGTACGAGACAAGGATTTACTAGGAAAATTCATAGCTGCTCGTGTTTTGCTTGATACATGTTCCACTGCTCATTTTATTACTGAAGCTTTAGCTAAACTTTTATTCCAGTTGGTACCATCTATGGAATGAATACAACTTCAAAATATAAAGTAAAATTAACATTCAAGCCACTTCACAGTAATTTAACAAAAACACTTTTTTTTTACTATACCGAAAATTGCAGATTTCGTTCCTGACTCATTATTTCCGCGAGACGCGTTTAATATACCTAATAACTTAATTTTAGCTGATCCTCAGTTTCATGTGCCCTGATCTGTTGATTTACTTATTGGCGCCGGCGCTACTTTATCGTTATTATCGATAGGCCAAATAAATCTTTCATGAAATAATGGCGAACTTATCTTACAGAAGACGCAACTTGGCTGGGTAATTGCTGGGGGAATAAATGATACTCGACATGCTTTGACGGCTTTCAGTGTAGCCGATTGATCTGCACAACTCGATCGATTTTGGAGTATTGAAGAGTTCGATTTTAATGCCAAGCTAATTTCCGATTATAAACTTTGCGAACAACATTATATTAAAAACGTATCTCAAGACTCGTCAGGTCACTACGAAGTTGCTTTGCCTTTCAAAACAAAGAATTAAAAATTAGGTAACTCTCGTGCTCAAGCTCTCAAGCGATTTCTTGCATTAGAATTTAAACTAAGTAAAGATTCAGAGCTTAAAATAGAATATTGCAAGGCAACTAATGAATACCTTGAATCAAAACAAATGAATTTAGTTGAAAATGACGATGAAGCAGGCTATTATTTACCTTATCACCCCGTAATTAGAGAATCTAGTTCAACCACTAAAATTTGACCAGTTTTCGATGCATCAGCTAAAACGAGTAAGGGTACATCTTTAAATGAATCTCTTTTAATTGGTCCGACAATTCAAGATAAATTGTTTATTCATTTGCTTCGTTTCCGCATTCACCGTTACGTTTTAACAGCTGACATTGAAAAAATGTATCGACAAATAGGCATACGACCCGAAGCTCGAAAATTTCAACGCATACTTTGGTGACATCAAAATCAAATTTGTACTTTCAAACTTAATAGAGTTACGTTCGGAGTTTCTGCAGCTCCTTTCTTGGCTATACGTACGTTACATCAATTATCGAACAATGAGAAATATAATTTTCCATGAGCAAGTGTTGTTTTGAAGCGTGATTCTTACGTTGACGACTTTCTAACCGGAGCTGACAGTTTAAATGATATATTACAAGTATGCAACGAATTAATTGAAATTCTTGATAAAGGCGGTTTTCCAATAAGAAAATGGGCTTCAAATCATAAGCACAGTCTTGATAACCTTAACGAAAAAACCTTTAAATTAGATTGCGTGGTAGAACAAAATCCAATTCACTAAGCTTCAAGCGTCATTTCGAATTCACAGAGTGATTTCTTTACCTTTTCAGTAAACTTACCTAACGCAAAAACAGAAGTAACTAAGCAACTAATTTTGTCTTTCACAGCAAAAATTTTCGATCCTTTAGGTTTGTTTGGACCAGTTATTTTACATGCTAGATTTATAATGCAACAGTGTTGTTTAGCTAAGCTTAATTGAAAAGAATCAGTTCCTCAAGACATACACGATAAATGGACCACCTTTGCCAAACAACTTCATATGTCAAGCGACTTGAAAATTTCTCGTCGAATTTTAATAGATAATCCAGTTAATGTTCAAATATACGGCGTTTGTGATGCTAGTTTCGACGGCTATGGTGCTTGTATATATTTACGGTCTGTAGATGCAAACGAGAAAATTCAAGTCAACTTAGCATGTGCTAAGCTACGAGTAAAACCAATCAAAGATACAACTATTCCAAAATTAAAATTATGTGGGGCTTTAGTGTTAGCTAAACTTCTGCATGAAATAAGATAAGGCTCTCACATCTATTAATTGTACTACTATAAGTCATGTTTTTGGTTGGTCTGATTCAACCATAGTTTTACAATGGTTAAAAAGGCCGCTTGAATCATTAAAAATTTTTGAGAAAAATCGAGTAGAAAAAATTCAAACTTTGGCCGATTTTGTTGAATGGAGACACGTTAGTTCTCAAAATAATCCTGCCGATTCTCTTTCTCGCATTCAGTTACCGGACAAATTAAAAAAAAATTCTTTGTGGTGTTTTGGGCCACCTTGGTTAAAACATTTAGAGCATGATTGGCCTCAAAGCATATTAAAGTCTGGCAAAAACCTCCCAGGAATTAAGGAGCATATTTGCTTAATTACTAACAAAATCCGCGACGATCTGTTCAATCGATTTTCTTCCTATAAAAAATTACTTAACGGTATACTTATTAAGAATGAAACCCGCTAAATTAAAAACCATTCATTCAAAAGGTAAAACACTTAGTATTGAAGAAAGAGCTAAAGCAGAACATAAAATTTTATCACTCTTGCAAAGTAAACATTTTTTTCTGAGCTAAAATCGTTACAGTTAGCTCAGTATACAAATCCAAGCCAAATATCTGTACCTTATCACAAAACAACACGTTTTGACGAACTTAATCCATTCATAGGAGACGATGATCTTTTGCAAGTTGGAGAACGATTAAAACGATCAAAATGAATGTTTGAGCAAAAACTTCCTATCCTACTGCCATCAAATAATCATGTTACCGATCTCATAATAAAAGATATGCATGAAAAATCCATGCATGCAGAATTCAAGCAACTTAATATTATTTACGCTTGCGTTTTTGGTTATTTAATAGCAAAGATCAAGTCAGAAAGGTCGTGCGTCAGTGTGTCACATGCGTCCGTATGAAACCCATTGCGTTGCAAGCTCCCATGGCAGACTTACCTGAATCTCGCATAACTGAAGCACCAGCATTCATACACGTAGGAGTTGATTATTTTAGTCCTATATTTATTAAACAAAAAAAATTACGCAATCAAGTCCGCATCAAGGCCTACGGTTGTTTATTTGTGTGTATGAGCACAAAAGCTGTTCACATTGAAATCGTCAGTGATTTGACTACTGATGCCTATATTGGGGCCTTGAGGCTATTTGTCAGTCGTAGGGGCATGCCTCAACATATTTATGTGACAACGGTTCAAATTTTAAAGGTGCTTATAATCAACTCTAAGAACTTTATAAACTCTTACACTCAAGGGAATTTATATCCGAAGTTGAAAACCACGCGATTGACCATAATATTAAATGGCACATTAATCCGCCCCTCTCCCCTCATTTTGGTGGATTGTAGGAGGCGGCGGTAAAGTCTTTTAAACATCATTTTTAACGAGTAATTGGAAACCATTTACTAACTTTCGAAGAACTTAACACATTTGCAATCGAAATTGAAGCAATTTTAAACTCACGACCTTTATGATCAATATCATCCGATCCTAACGATCCACTCTCTATTACACCTGCACATTTGTTAGTAGGTCGGCCACTAACAATGCTCCCTGATCACGATTATTCTTGCATTCCAGATAATCAGCTACCAGTGTGGAAATTTTTAACCAAAGCCGCCCAAGATTTTTGGCGGCACTGGCATTTGGAATATTTAAGTGAGCTTCAAGTCCAACAAAAATGGAAAAATTCTAAGGTAGAAATTACGGTTGGATCTGTCGTAGTTCTAAAAGAGAAAAATGTTTCTTGCGGTCAATGGCCACTGGGTATAATTACGGAATTACATCCTGGAAGCGATAGAGTCGTAAGAGTAGCTACCGTCAAGATAGCCAATGGAACGTACAACAGAAATGTGACGCAGTTATGTTTACTACCAGTCGATCAAGCTTAAAAAAAATGAATTTCAATAATAATTTATTTCATCTTCAATGTTCAATTGCTTTGCAACTCGCCACGGGAATATGTTCCATCGAACAATTTTTTTTAAAGTTATTTTTGTGCGTTCAAATTGATTTGAAATTGTTACAGTGACGATCAGTTGGTTTGTTTGTTCGATTCAATATTTTTCTTGTGAATGCTACCATGATAACAAAAAGAAGAAATTCGAGCAATGATCAAAAATTTGTCACTTCTATTCTGACAGCAATAAGAAAACCTTTTCCTCTAATCATAACCAACAAAAAACAAAAAATTTGTTTGTTCTTTCTTCTCTTTCGGCATTCTTTTCAGTGCTGTATCGTGATCGTGTGTGTGAAAATTTTTTAATTTGTGATTCTGCCAAACACAAATTTTCTTGCGGTCGACGGTGAGAAAACAGTCATTTCGTTAGCCCGAGCGCTCGGCATATCTGCTATCAATTAGTAACGGTTGCATCTTGTCCTTGACGGATAACGTCTCCTCTTTTACGGACAAAATTTTATTTCTTATGAAATAAATACAAGATCGTTGGCCCAGGTTTTTATCACTCATCGTGCTTTCAACCACCGATTAATGGTCAACGCACACACAAGTTTTTTTGTTTTTTTTCTTTAATTTAATATTTCATTACTTTAATTGCTCTTATCCTAAATTAATTGTTGTTATTATAATAATCATTTAAAATAAGGATAATTGTATTTTTATGTCTGTAAATAAAACAAATTTTGTAATTTAAATATTGACCTAAAAAGAATTTATGTTTTGAATTTAGGGAAAATTACTTGGTCTCTCGATCTATCCCGCCTCTTAAACATGATGATGTTGATGATGATGATGATGATTATGATGATGATGATGATGATGATGATGATGATAATGATGATGATGATGATGATGATGATGATGATGATTATAATCATGATTACGTTGATAATAGTGCTAATCTTAATAATAATGATGACGTCAATATTAATATTGACGATGATGATAATGATGACAATAATTCTAACAATAATAATTATGATAATAATAATGTTAATTCTGAGAATTATGATTGAAATGACGACGATGATAATTATAATAATGTTGGAGTCAATGACGTTGTTGATGATAATGATGATGATAATATTAATGATTATGTCGATGATGATGATGATGATTATTTTGTTGATAATAATAATGATGATTGTGATGAAGATGATAACAATGATGATGATGAAAACGATGATGATGATGATGTTGATGGTTACGATGATGATGATAATTGTGATGATAAGAATGATGAGGATGACGATGCTTATAATGATGATGATAGAAATATAGATGGCATTAATAATTATTTTACTGGCGATAATAAGAATGATGACGATGATAACAAAAATGCTTATAATAATAATGAAAATAACGATGATAGTAAAAATCATCATAATAATGATAGGAATCATGGTAATGATGATATAAATAATATGAGTTACTATGATTACAATTATAATAATGATAGTTGTGCCTGGATCTGGTATGTGCATGGCCTTTTGACAGATCCTGGACAAAAAAAGAAGAATCCCGACATAATGCTCTTAGATCTTCATGGGAGCATGAACGCGGCAATTGACGCAGATGCCCTTTTGCTACAAATATTATTTGGAAAAAGTGTAGACGTACCGCTCATAAGCGAGCAGGTCAGGCACTTTAAGCTGCCTAAGAGGCTCAGCATTGCAATTAATATGTTATCTATTTAAGTTCCTAGACCTGACAAAATCAGCCAAGACGCAAGTGGATTTGAAAGACATTTTGTCTGATTGAGAAGTGGAGGCATTACGTATGTCACCTGCTACTTTTCCACAATTTTTAGTATCAAGGCATACAAGAGAAAAATGAATAACGTTGAAGATACCATAAAGAATGGCATAGAAAGCAACCTTATAGTCGCTTGAGACTCCAATGCACGAGCAGTAGAATGGGGAATGCCTCCAACAAATTGCAAGTGCCAGGCAGTCCTAAATATGGCAAGAAGGCTAGGACTAGTCGTTGTACCCAAAGAAAGGACCATGACCTTCCGAAGGCTAGGATTTGGATGTATGATATCAGTTATTACACTCGGTTTGTAGAGCGTTGCGTCAAGAGTGAAAAAATTGCAGGTAATTGAGAACAAAAATAGTAGCAATTAACAATTTATTGTCTTCAAAATCACCGATTCAATAGACAAAAGAGGCATTGCACGCAAAACAGGAAAGAATGTTTAGAAACTGGACACAGAACAACTAGCAGAAAGAGTTTAGAATGTCATCGCTTTCATTTTGAGCAAACAACAAAACCTTTACACAGTCAAAGGAGTACAGAAGCTCACCGAGACATTTATACAACTCCTTAAAACCACATGCTAGGCTTCCATGCCCAGAAAAAAAAGATTGAATGGCAAACGCTCAACTTACTGGTGGAACAAGGATATTGCGGATTTGAGGCGCCAATGTCTCAAACATAAATGCCTCTTTGAAAGAGCCAGTAACAGACTGGAGGCCGAACAAAGGTCGTCTTAGTTTCAGCTTACAAGAAGTACGATGCGAGCTGCTGTTAAGAACAGCAAAAAGCAGTGCTGGCAGACTCTATACCGAAATGTAAATAACGAGCCCTGGAGCAGAGCATACCAAAAAATAACGGGGAAACTGGAAAGACTGGCACTAACTGCAAGCAAGGACTCGGATACCATGAGATATCTCGTAGACACGCTATTCCCAACGCATCCAGAGCTTTAGGATCCATTAGACTTGAGCTCATAGAATATGTACTCTTATTTACCAAGAAGGAACAGGAGCTAGCACTCGGGTTGCTAAAAACTGTAGAGCTCCTGGACCAAATGGTATACTGGTAGAAGTCATTTAAACAGTGGTGGTAAGCCACCCACAGCCGCTCTTAAACCTGTACAATGCCCGTTTGCAGAAGGGGTTGTTTCCCACCCCCCTAAAAAAACCCACGGCTGGTATTGATCGATTAAGGCAAGGATGAGCCTAACTCCCCGTTATTTTTTAGGCCGTAATGCATGCTGGATACGTCTGGAAAGTTATACGAAAAGCTGCTTAAGGCCCGTCCTCCACAGGCCATACAAAACGTAAAAGACTTAACTGACAGGCAATATGGATTTAGGAAAGGAAGTTCTACCATAGGAGGAGTAGTAGAAGTAGTAAAAGCAGTTCAAAGCACTGAAAACATATGCCATGGAGCAAGACCCCTCATTCTTCTGGTGACCTTGGACGTAAAGAACGCTTTTAACTTAGCAAGTTGAAAGGACATGCCTCATGCTATGAAACATACATTTAAGACTCCAGATTATCTCTTGAGATGATGATGATGATGATGATGATGATGATGATGATGATGATGATGATGATGATGATGATAATGATGATGATGATGATCATAACTTTAACGATAGATGTTCTATCGGTGATAGCGATTATGGTGATGGTATATTATCATATCTTTACGGTGACGATAACGGTGGTTAAGATGATCACAAAATTGATAGTTATGATGTTGATGATGTGGATGAGAATGAAACTAATGATAATGATCTTGGGGTATTTAACGTTGCAAACTTGATTGACATGATGATTACAAGTTTATTATCATCAATGATGTTCGTTTTAATTGTCATAATAATATCGATAAGGATTGACACAATGGTGATTATGACACAAAAGTAATTTTATAATCAGATGATACTAATAAGAACTTAAATTACTATTATTTTTTGTAATGTTTTGGATAATGTCAAGATAGCAGAAATGAGATTGACGATATCGACGACCTTGTGATATTTTGCAGGAGAAGTATGATTAAGTTAATTTTTTGTTTTTCTTAAGTTTTTTGAAGAAATTTCATCCTATCAACATGCACTAAAATATAGGTTTTGGTAAACGTGACGAAATGTATTCTTTTTATCTTATGTGTTGCCATATTTGTATATATTAAATGTTAAAAAGTGAGAAATATTTATAACGTAATGAGAAAGTCTTTATTAGCTGCTTGATTATATTTGTATTTGATTAGATAATAAATTGCATAAAGAATTAAAAAAATAGATGTTTGAAGTAGGATAGAGATACTTTAAACGAATGAAGTACTAAGTTTTTTCTTATGAGAAATGGAAACTATATTTCTAACAAATTTTTGTTAAATCTTTAAAAAATTTATATAATTTTTTGGAAATTCCTATACACATCTAGATATCTTTTGTTAACTGCGATACTTAAAACTTACTTAGCAATAAATAAAAAAACTTGGGGTATTACAGGGAAACAAAGATAAGCCAAAAACACTATTTTTTTAGGGTACTTACATTCTTGCAGTACACGAAACGAGAGTTTTTTAGTGACGATCTAACATTAGAAAGATGGTTAGGTGCAGAAAATCTGACGAATACCTGTTAATAGTTTATTTTCTCGAGCCAACATACCAAACAAACTGTTTTTGTAATGCGTGTCACGCAAGACATTTAACTTGTTTTGTTATTCTTGTTTCTTGTGTAAATATATATGAAAAGCTTTATTTTTTATATAAGTTTTATTTTGTATATAAATTTTATGAAAGTGTTTCATACTTTACCTAAAAAAAATGGTGGTTGTAAGCACTCCGTTTCACTTTCAACTATAGTTTGAAAAACAGCCTTTAAGGTGTGACTCTCACTATTGCATGTCGTAAATGTGGTTATTTCTGTAAGATTTAAAAATAAAAAATTTGTACCAAAAGTATGTAGAACTGTTAGTATGCAAAGTATTTTCAAGTAAAAAATAACTAGTAATTGATATTTTACTCATAAAAATTCTGTGAGTTATTCTTAAAGCTTTGTTTTTAATGTTTATACTATAACCAATACGAAGAAGCTAAAGATATTTGAACCTTTAATCAATGAATACTTAAAGTAGTTATCAATACATTAACATTGAAGAATTGATGTAAATGACCTTACAACCTTAGAATGATCTACTTTTAAGGAAAATATTTTTATACATTCAATTATATGACGTTATAATTTTCATTTGCTTTTTACGTATGATCTTAGTATTTTCTACTTATTTAAGACAGCTTTATGCTACATCAAAAAAAATCGATCTTTCCTAGACTTTTAGTTTAATCTGTCTGTAATAAGGGTTCTGCAATTATTTTCTAAGAGTACAACTCTCAGGGGGCAAACAAATTATGTTTGTATGTAACATAGTTTATGATAAACTTTTATCAGGAAGTATTTATATTTGTCCTCAAGTATCTAGAATAAAAGAAATGATAGTAAACTTGTTGAAAAACCGTTATTCTTCGTTATCAAAACTGCTTTATGTGTTACTTCCTCCTAAGAAAAATCTTCAACTTTAAGGGTACATGTGTATATAAAAACTAATTACAAGTATAGACTTTACAATTTTTTGTGTTTTTATTTGCATATTGAAAATCGAGACGACAAATGCAACCGTAAAATAAGCTGTAATGCTATAATGCTATAATGTAAAGAAAAAGTTTTCCATACAAGAAACTCTTTATGAGCTCTTGCACCCTTTGATTTTCCGTTACTCTGTTTTCCTCAGTTTGCTTTAATGAATTCCTACTCCATTTTTTACAATTTTCTGATTCAAAAACATAATAGAAGAACTAATTTCTTGAAAATTAGTAGTTGCTGGCATATGAAATATTTTCCGATGCAATTATTATATGTGACGTATTAATTTTTATAACATGTAGAGCCTTCTGACAAATGAGGGTCAAAATTGATAGTAAATAATATCGTCAAATTTTTTCAACAAAGAGACTCAAATACGTTTTAACATAGTATGTCTTCTTATAATAACTTTTTTATTACTCAAACAGTAATATTACTCATACATAAAGGAAAGTCAGAAAAACAGTAGTAATCGCAACAACTATCCAACCGATCTTTCTGTAATTTTGCGTACTTATTATTGACACTTTTTAGATAGTTCTTGTTTAGTTCTTATTAAAAGAAAATTTCATAACAATATCAATAAATAAGCTCATATTTTTTCAAAAACACACTAGCTGTTTACTTGAGTTCAGTAAGATCTTATAGGTGGCGTTGATATCAAACTGAAGCTACGTGCAATAAAAGTAAGTAAGTCTGATTATAATATTTCCAATAAAATTAACGAATACTTGATTCGTTTACTGGCAATGCTTGAAGAATAGAGTTGTAAGTCATGTAACTGGATATCACAGCTACCGATGATACTTTTCTCCAATGCACCAATGACTTATATCTAATTTTATCCCAGACCATCAAGATTAACGAGTGCCACGAATGAAAGGTGTCCTGAACTCTAACGTGTCTGGTGTATACCGGGAAAACGTCTAGCAAGAGCACAGTCTGCTGTATTGAAGAAGGAAGTCGTAGTCGTTCTTCCAACTGACCCAGTGCTAGCAGAGCATATTTTGTTAAAACAGCAAGCCAGGAAACGAACCCTGATGAGTTTAGGCAGCTTAATCAGCTACAAATTTCATCAGCCTCTTACTTTGTGAATCGTCCCAACGGCATACCCACAGAAAAAGAGTCCAGTCCCACTTCTTTGACAAATGGTAAATGGTTGGTTATTTAGGGAGCGACCCCATGATAAGATATTCTTCTGCCAGTGGTGTACCCCCTTTCAGCGCGGTTTTTATCCGCAGAAACTTGAAGGGTGAGAATCAAGGTTTTTATTAACAAGTATGATAATAATAAATAATTACCTTACCAAAAAATACATTTTTACTATTATTGCTGGCTATAGTTTGTCTACTTAAAGACTATATAAGGCCACACACTATTGAATCAAGTCATTTATTTACTGGTGCAGACGTTACGTGTGGAGTTGTTCGTCACCAGGCTGGGAACCCTGGCCCATAACAACTTGCAAAACCCTCTTAACCTTAAGCATTTAATCAGTTATCACCGATACCGTTTAAGGTCTGCTCTGAGCAAACAAAACAGTGAAGCTATGTTGGAAAAATAAACTTTGGCAAATGGGACAGTATTTAACTGGCAAGCATCATGAACTTATACCTTAGATCATCAAAGCGACTGAGCTCTGCAAAAAAAGAAGCTTGAAATATCATCGGCTCTAGGGTAACACAAGCAGATTTTGGGAAAGAGCTCTACAACTAGCTCCAATGCTTCATACTCTGTAGTTTTCTTCCAAATCAGTATGGTGCTACAGCAGTAGGGCAGAGAAGACCACGCAGCGGTATCCAGGCAGTCACGATTGCTGAAAACTTCAGTCAAGAAAAATTTAAGCTCACCGATTCTTTTTAGAGCTATTGCACATCGAACTAACTTGCCAACAAATATGTTACAACTTTGAAAAGTTGATAAAAAAAAGCTTTTAGGGCTCACAAAAGTGTTAACCACGCCTATGGTTGCAAAAATTCGGATAAGATAAAAAAATTTTAATGCTTTAAATGTGTACAATCTTAGGCGTTAAGAAACTGACGCAGAAAATTTATCAAGATTAAAACAGAAGCGTCAAGTTTAACATATAAAAAATCTATAAAGTGAGGGATCAGCTCTCCATTATAACCCTGACAGTCATTACTTAAATCTTACTAATGTTTTACAAGGTACAATGATGTGTATTTTAACTTATTGTGGAACAAAAATTGACAGATGGAGCTTCAGGACTTTGTTGCTCTGGTTACAAAGTTGTGTGATTGGAAACAATAATTTTTCATTTACATTTAGCTTAAAACCCTTATAGCTATAACAAATAGCTTCTCTTTTTTATAACGTAAGAAAGTACAAATAAATAGCACTTAAGGATTTACAGTTATTCAATGAAGTATAGAAAGCACGGCACTTTTCAGCATCATTACTTATATATTTTTTTTACTTTTTACACCTTATTATTTGACAAAATAAGGTGAATTAATTTTAAATAAAAATGTTTTTCATAAGAAGCTTTTTGTTTCTTGAAGTGTCATGAATAGATGCAAAACTTTCATCTAAAAACGTTTTACATTACGCGTCAACACATAGCAGTGTTTCATTGAATATGTCTTGGGTAAAGCTGAAACGAAAAGGGTCACCAGTACTATTATAAATAGATCGTACTTCCCAGGGTAAGTAAGAACTTTCTTGTCAATCTTGGATCTTAATTCAACTGTATTGATCCTACTAGCATTTTAACTTGCTTGTTTATATGACCTGGTAGTATAGTACAAAATATTTATCATCTAATTTGCATTTATTCTTAAGAAATGATAATGTCGTACTTTCTGTTTAAATGTCCGTGTCAAATTCTTTATGACTCAATTGAAATTCGAGCCATCAATTGAATTTCGATTCGTTTATGCCGACAAATTATTATTTTGTTAAGTTTTTCTGTGAAATTGTAAAAAAACTTATGTGGATTTTCTTTGCCGATTTAGAGGATTGATTTTTTAGGTGGAATATTCAAATCAACTCTTTCAAAACTTTACAGTTAAAGTTCTTGCGTGATTATTTTATTAACAATAACAGAAGAGTAAACAAATAAAAAATAAAAATATGAAACCATCTAATGATAAAAGAAATATCTGGTTAAAAGAAAAATTTAACCAAACAAAAAATGTCAGTATGCCAGTAAATCCAGTTCGATAGATTTAAGCTGTATTCCTCGCAATTTTTTTCTTACAAATAGCAAACAAAGATTTCAATGTTACTTTGAGATAAGGTAAAAACGACAAAAACTATTGGTCTTTAACGAAGTAGCATAAAAAGTAACAAGCAAAATTTTGACTGACAAGTCGTTCAGCAGAGGGGCGATTTAGCAACAAATAACCAAAAGCCAAAATAAGGAACTATGCAGAGAGTCCTTTGCAATACCACGAAGGAAGCAATTCGTGTGCGTTTAATTTAGAAGGTATGAAGAAGCGGCTACTTGCTATCCGCAAGACAGCCAAGCGAGGAGTAGACCGATTGGCTCGAGTCGCGAAGGCAGGCAGCCCCGCGTAGGCTTAAGGCAGATGGGTAAAGGTGACGCACACATAACTGAAATAAACTACTCATGTGAATACAATTAAATTAGATAGTTTCAATCATGCGTGTGCCGCTCCCGACCAGTCAGTAGCTAACCGGAGCTCCTTAAAGGTAAAAAATAACCCTTATCCCAGAAAGACCTCTTCAAATCCAAACATACCGCCCACTTTGACGCAACACAGCGTTAACAATAAAATTTAAAACACAAAAAAAAAAAAAAAAAAAAAACTAATAACTTGCGCTGATTATTTTAAACAATGTTACTTCAATAATTGCTTATTAAATCAAATTGCTCTAAACAATTTCGGAACAAGCAATAGATTATTTTCTTAAAGTTTAAGTAACAGAATAAAGTAAAATTATAATAATAAAATTAACAAAACCTAGAAAGCAATCCGAACTACAATAACAAATTATTTTAAGCGAAACGAACGAAAAGCTTTAAGCGAAAAAAAATGAAAAGGATAATCAAATTAAAAATAATTAAATATTAAAATTGTTTCGCAAAAAAAAAAAAAAATATTAAGTGTCCAAACGGACGTCTTCTTGGTCCCGTGGTTGAGATTGCTCAGCATCAGTATTGAGTCTGATCAACTTGACAATTGGTCGAGTGAAGGTTGAGCTGGCAGTTTTGATTGAGATGACTCGGACCAATCCATCAGAGCCAGGATGAACTTCAGTAATGCGCCCGAGTGGCCATTTAGTTGGTGACGTGAGCTCGTCCTTTAATATGACCAAATCGCTAGGCTGCAGGTTTGGCTGAGGGTCGAGCCACTTATTTCGTTGTTGCAGATAGTGTAAAACCTCGTTTCTCCAACGAGCCCAAAATGAATCGCGAAGGTTGCGAAGAAGCCTCCATCTACTGGTAAAACACTTGGGTTGAGCATGTTCGTCGTAAGGCTCTGGGTACGAAAGGAGAGAAGAGCTGACCAAGAAGTGTGCAGGTGTAAGAGCAACCACATATTCAGCATTGTTGCTAAGTGGGCAGAGTGGCCGTGAATTTAGACAGGCCTCAATTCGAGACGCCAGGGTTGAAAGCTCATCGAAGGTTTGTGTGGAATCACTGATAACGAGCTTGAAATGGTATTTAAAGCTGCGTACTGCAGCCTCCCAAAGGCCACCAAAGTGGGATGCTCGTGGTGGGATAAACGACCACTAAGTGCCTTGAGCTGCCAAGTTCTCGGTTACGCTGTTGAAAAACGCAGAACTTTGCTTGAATAAGGACTGCAGCTCCTTGAATGCGCCCTTGAAATTTGTAGCATTGTAAGAGTAGATTTTCGAAGGAACTCCTCGACGTGCACAGAATCTTGCGTAGGCTTCAAGAAAGGCATCAGAAGTTAAATCTGAAACAATTTCCACATGAACAGTGCGAACGACTAAACAAATAAATATAGTGACATAGCCTTTAGTGGACTTCGCTCCTCGTCCTTTTATGAATAAAACTGGAATTAGTCCAGCGTAGTCTAAGCCTACTATTGAGAACGGTCGACTTGGTGTTTCGAGCAGCTGGCAAAGGAGCCATTTGCTGTTTTAGACCCTTTGCCTTATGTCTGAAACATGTGATGCAGCGTTGATACACTCCTGTAGCAATATGCAAGCCGCGCGTAATCCAAAACGTACGATAAAGGTAAGAAAGCATGAGTTGCACGCCTCCCTGCAGTGTGTTTCGATGCGTTTCTTCAACCATCCTCTTGACTATCGAGCAGTTACCAGGGATTACGATTAGATGTCTTTCATTGTAAGGCAGCAGCGAATGGTGAAGTTGACCTCCCACACGAATTAAGCCGCAGTCGTCTATGAATGGACTCAGCCTGGCCAATGGACTGCGCTTACGGATCGGCCTTTCAGACAGCAATAATTTTTTTTCAATGATAAAATGATGCGATTGTATGGCTCTAAAACAAACGAAGTGGGCCAAGCTACATTGTTTATAAGTCAAAGTATACGACCTTTTCTTCAATGAATCTTGAACTGAGCGCAACTTCCAACGAAAACAATATACCAAGATTTTAAATAATCTTGCTAAAGCTTCAAAATTTCTGCAAAAAAAGCAGACATTTAAGTTTAGATGTTTGAGGGTCTTTAGCCGCGTCCCTTTCCTCAGTAGTGACGTGTGCATGGACAATTTGCTCCAACGAATCAGCTGGTGGCCACTCCAACTCAGCCTCCTTTAACCAACAGGGACCGTGCCACCATTAAGAGAATGCAGCCAGGTCAAATAGAGAGACACCTCTTGTTGCACAGTCTGCCGCATTATCCGCAGAACGAACATGCGTCCAGCGTGCTTCTGGTAGTGAAGTCTGAATTTCACTGGTGCGGTTGGCTACGAAGGTCTGCCACTTGAAAGGATGACTCTTGAGCCACTCTATGACCACTTTAGAGTCCAACCAGCAGTTGATGCTAGATGGTAAATGCCTTAAATTTCTTACTAAATGATAGATTAAGCGAACAAGCAGCGTGGCTGCGCAGAGTTCCAGCCTCGGTACAGTTTGAACCTTGATTGGAGCCAGCTTCGATTTGGCAATGAGCAGCGAAGAGGAGCGCCCTGGTAAGACCGCATAGATGGATGCAGCGTAGGCTCTCTTTGAAGCATCAGCAAAGCCGTGTAGGTACCAAACGTCCTTCTCTGCTAATCTAAGCCACCTGGGAATGTGAATAGATTAAATGGCATATAATTCATCGTGGAATTGCACCCAGCGTTGCTCCAAGGTTTTCGAGACCAGTGTGTCCCAACCTAATTTATCAAGCCAAAGGTCCTGTAATACAATTTTTGCTGTAATCAGTGTTAGAGCCAGCCAGCCCAGCGGATCAAATAATCTGGCAATTTCAGAAAAAATCGAGCGCTTTTTAATAATAATTGACTGATGAGCCGAAGCGATTTCAAAAACAAAACAATCAAACTTTGGCACCCATTTAAGGCCCAAAGTTAATATCACCTCGTCGAGTTTTACTTTTACCTCATCAGGAGTTACTGACTTTAAACCTTGAATTTTTTCAGCTTTGTTTGCGGCCCATTTTCCTAAAAACATTTTTGCAGATGATAGCAGCTTGATTACTTGATCTCGGTGCTGCAGAATACCCTCCATCTAGTCAGCTCCAATAAATATATCATCTACATATAGTTGGCGTTGTTGAATAGCAGCAGCCTCAGAAAACTGGTGAGCTCCATCTTCAGCGAGTTGCTTCATCATACAAAGTACAAGAAAAGGAGCAGCCACTGTGCCGTAGCTTACCGTTATACATCTATAATCTTGTAGCGGTTGATCAAAGTCTCTGCACCATAGCACTCTCTGCCAGTCCGCATCCTCTTGATGCACTAGAATCTGTCGAAACATTTTTTCAACGTCTGTAATACAAGCAAATTTGTAAAAACGCCAATTTGTTAACACGACAGATATATCGGCTTGGAGTTTCGGCCCAGGAAGTAAGATATCGTTAAGGGACTGACCGTTTGAAGTTTTTTGCGAATCATTGAAAACAATTCTTATTTTACTAAGCTTTACCGCTCGAACAACGGCATGATGTGGTAAATATATACAAGGGCAAAAAAGCTGAGCTTTGGGAACGAGCTCCATGTGCTTGAGGTCTATATACTCCTGCATAAAATTCTAATATGCTTCAAAAAGCCGAGTATTTCGTGTGAAACGTCTTTCAGAAGATAAAATACAGGCCTTAGCAGCAACTTTTGATTCACCTAGCACTGGCCTTTTCGAGAAGGGCAACCGAACAATAAATCTACCCTTATCAACCCGCGAATGAGTACGTACAAATAAGTGTTCGCAAAATTCTTCCTCTTGTGTAAGGTAGGATTCACGACGGATATTCTCAAGCTCCCACAACTTACTGACAAGCACCGATAGTGATGGTTCAATAAATGTGTGAAAAACACGCACCTCTTTCTCGCTAAACGATTTATCGTCCGACAAAAGAGGGCCCGTCAATAGCTAGCCAAAAACCGAATTTTGCGCAACGGGCGTTTCAACTGCTCCCTTAATCAGGCCACTTAAAATCAATGCAGGGTAAGTGTCTGCTCCTAATATGCAATCGGCTTTGGCCGGGGAAGCGAATTGAGGATCTGCAAGTGGTAGGGTTTTAATATGAGCCCAATCTCTTAAATTTACTGTATTCTGGGGTAAAAAGCGCGTAAGTTCGTTAAGAACTATTGCCGAAATGTTAAGAGAAAACTTAAGATCTTATTTTGATTTTACCACACGTTTATCTCCATGCTAGTTTTTGCCGTCGATTCAGTACCGATGCCAACTATCAATAGCGACGTGCGTTTAAAATTGGACTTCAGTTGCAAAGCTATGCATTGAGTTATAAAGCTTCGCTTCGAAGCTGGGTCTATTAGTGCACGAATCGTAAGTGGGTGCCCTTCAACGGTTTAAATCGAAATTCGAGCGGTAGTTAGTAAAATTTCAGATCCTGCTGAAGTGCTGTGGGAGTTTACAGTAGTCAAATCGTTATTTTGACTATGTGACGATCCTGCACCGTTACTAGGGTTCTCGTTCTGCTGAGACACATTCGATCGAGGATTTGGCTTTCCCCTTGAATGAATTATCTTTATCAAAGTGAAACTTTGTATGGTGTTTTTCTTGACAGGTAAAACATCGCAAACTAGAAGGGCATTTATCAGCAAAATGAGATTTTTGCAAGCAATTTAAGCATAATTCTTCCTTTTACAGAACTCAAGTCTTTTAGCCTTTGACATACCGATTAAAATAACAACGATGAAGCCAGTGGCTAGATTGGCATAAATCGCATACTGGGACTTGCTTCGAGTCTGAAGAGTCAATAACATGCGTATTATTAGCTGATACGCGATGAGACTGATTTTTGCGCGAACTAATATTAGCCGTATTTTTGCTTTGACCATCGTGAGTATCAACTGTCGTGCAAGCTTGTTCAAGTGATTGAATACGTTGTTCTAAAAATTTGATTAAATCAGCGTATTTAGAAAATCCGACGCATTCTCTTGCGATATTTCCCAAATCTCGCGAGAATTTATATTAAGTTTGCGCACTATGCAATGGACAATCCAGTTGTAGTAGTGATCGACTGGACAATTTAATTCTCGTAGTAAGCGAACCGCTTTTTTAGCTTGGTCAATTAAATCGTTGAGATCTTGTACGTTTCGAATTTTAACTTGAGGTAACTGAATTAAATTCTCGAGAGTATTAAACAACTGAATTCAAGAGTTATCGTGTCTGTGAACCAATTTTTCCCACGCTACTTTAAAATTTGCGTCAGTTATATCGAGTCCCTTAAGGCGCTGCACAGCCTGACCCTGAACAGCATTCATCAAGTGCTGAAGCTTCGCGACTCTGGGAATTGAAGCCTTATCTATGATGAGAGAAGTAAGGCGCTGCTTAAAACTCTCCCAATCACTGTGTTTACCGGAAAAGGTAGGGAGAGCAAGACTAGGCAATGAAACATGAGACTCTGCCGCAATAAAATTACTTACAGTGGTAGCCGGCAATGGGTTTTGACTCGGCGGAGATGCTGCATTGATAAAGGCAATTCTGTCACAAATTCGAGATTTAGCACTAATATATTCTGCTTCAACTAACTTGTAACGATCTGCTTTGAAATACTCGTTTTCCTTTAATTGATCCTCGTATTCTATTAGATCTTCATGTCGATCGGTAAATCTCTTCCAGTAAGCTTCAAGCATTTCTAATCGAGCTTCGAAATGCGATCGCGTTTGGTTTGCTGTTGCAACTTTATCCTTTGAATTCACATAAAAATTCAGTATGCATGGAATTAATTTATTCTGTGATGCAAGAATTTTATCCATGATGAATTTGACAAAAAAAATAAAATCAATTAACCGATACCAACCAATTTAAAAGAAACGAACTATTAAAATGTTAAGCGTTTTATTAAAAAGCTCATATTTACATAGGTAAGAACTAATCAACATAACACCAATAATATAGTGGGCTTATTAGACTACGACTTGTAACAGGTGAGAATTCGAGTAATGTTTTGAAGATAACAACATGGCCTTCACTCACCTTGCTGTAGCTACGCCTCTGCTCCCACTTGCTCGGTCGCGTGACATAACCGAAGAATATGGCCCGCTGCAGCTGAGCTCGCAGGAAAGAAGACGAAGAGGCAGCCAAGAGGAGAGGGAGTCGCTTGAACAGCTGGCCGATACAGCATGAAGAAAGTGCTAGAGATTCTCCTCGCTTGGCGTTGCGTCGCTTTTCTTTCGTGTATGAGAACACTGGCACTGGCGTGATCTAATGTCGTCACGTGCTTGGCCTTGAACTTGTCTTAATTTTTATCGACGAAATTTGTCCTCCAAAACGGTAACCTTATGCTCTGCTACCAAAGTGCTTAAATGTCCGTGTCGAACTCTTTATGACTCAATTGAAATTCGAGCCATAAATTGAATTTCGATTCGTTTATGCCGACAAATTTTTATTTTTTTAAGTTTTTCTGAGGAATTGTGAAAAAACTTATGTGGATTTTCTTTGCCGATCCAGAGGATTGATTTTTTAGGTGGAATAATCAAATCAACTCTTTCAAAACTTTACTGTTAAAGTTCTTGCGTGTTTCTTTTATTAACAATAACAGTAGAGTAAACAAATAAAAAATAGAAATATGAAACCATCTAATAATAAAAGAAATATCTGGTTACAAGAAAAATTCATCCAAACAAAAATGTCAGTATGCCAGTAAATCCAGTTTGATAGATTTACGCTGTATTCCTCGCAATATTTCTCTAACAAATAGCGAGCAAAGATTTCAATGTTACTTTGAGATAAGGTAGAAACGACAAAAACTATTGGTCTTTAACGAAGTAGCATAAAAAGTAACAAGCAAAATTTTCACTTACAAGTCGTTCAGCAGAAGAGGCGATTCAGCAAAAAATAATCAAAAGCCAAAATAAGGAACTATGCAGAGAGTCCTTTGCAATACCACGAAGGAAACAATTCGTGTGCATTTAATTAAGAAGGTATGAAGAAGCGGCTACTTGCTATCCGCAAGACAGCCAAGCGAGGAGTAGACCGATTGGCTCGAGTCGCGAAGGCAGGCAACCCCGCGTTGGTTTAAAGCAGACGAACGGGGGTGACGCACACATAATTGAAACAAACTACTTATGTGAATACAATTAAATTCGATAGTTTAAATCGTGCGTGTGCTGCTCCCCACCAGTCAGTAGCCAACCGGAGCTCCCTAAAGGGGAAAAATAACCCTTATCCCTGAAAGCCTCTTCTTATCCAAACACTTTCTATGTTAATTTTATAGACTTCTTTTTTTTTTTTTTTTTTTTTTTTTTAGATTAGAATTAAAAAATAGAATAACTTTTTTTACTGCAATAGTCAGTTTAACTTATTTTTTTAGCCTACAAGTAATATATGTTGTAGTAAAATTTGACCATTAAGTGCTACTTTTGGATCTGATAAATATTTTTATATGAGACAGTCACAGCCCTTCTAGACCCACTAGTACGTCACATGATTTACACCACAGGTTCGTGAGTCTTTGAAAAATTTTAATGATTGTTCAAACCTTGTGTACAGGTAACCAGAAGAATACTTAAGTGGCATTTTTACCGAGCCATTGTTAGATCTTTAATACATTAGTTGACCAGTCATCTCGTTAAAAATCTAAAGAAGGCTGAAAAGTCAGTGAAAACTGTAGGTGGCTAATTGCTTGCATCAGTTTAAACCACTATCCTCTGTGAGTTATCAATGATCTGTAACAAAAAATTTTCAGGAAGATCCTTGTTGTTGTGTAATTAACAATAACCTTCTATAAGATCCTGAATACTGAGAAAAACATTTTTAAGACTGCAATGATTACTTTGTTTGGCTTCTACAAGCTTTCTAGATTCAAGGGCCAGTATAGTACAGCACAATTACTTTAGCAAACGATGAATGGCGTGCTAAGTAACCGTACTTTTGCAAGGAGCTACCTCGTCAACATTTTTGTGTCATGTAAAGACCATGAACAGAATCTTTTCTACTTATGTATTGAAGTCCAGGATGTCCATGAGTTTTCAAGACTAGAAGACTTGTCGAAAGTTTGAAACTTTTTGAGCTTGATTACCCAGGGTATAGCCAGAACAGCACATGTTATAGCTTCACTTAACAAACGCTTCAAAAGTTCCGTTTAAAACTGTAAAGATAATAGCAACCTCTCGCATCCTAGCATCCCAGGAACATTTTATTTCATCTTTGATAATTTTATATAGCCTAACATGCGTTTAAAAGTCATCCTCTTGGTCCAATAATGCGAACCTTGCCAGCGATTAAATGTCCACCAGCAAAATTGCACAGCTTTGGGTGACTTTAACAAGCCAGATGAGCGTATCAATGCTTCTTCCACCCTACTCTATCGTCCTAAAATGGGATTGTGATTAGCCCTGATATCGACTAAAGATTAGGATGTTAGAACAAGTTATAAAATTAACAAAATTATGGTAGTTCTGTTTAGCCATAGACTACATGTAAAAGCAGATGCACAAATGTTGTCTAAATACAAGAGAAGCCGTAAATCTCTCCAGGATTTAGAAACCTTGTAATTCATAAGAATACAAAATATTATTGTAATATTTTGTTCTGGTAAAAAAGTTAGGTAGTTAAGTAGTGCTATTAAGTCAACATCATGTACCAGTCACAACCTTACTAAACAGATAGAAAATAAAAAGATGTAAGAGGAAAGTACAAATTTTGGGAATATTAAAATTTATTTTGAACTTGAAAATTGACATTTAAAAAGATGTACTCTCATATAACAGGAATAGCATGCAATACACTTGTAAAAAGTTTATTTCATATCGAAAGAGAATAACTACTAAAAGAATATTTTTCTTACCATTAGACTTACACAATAAAAGAAGTTTTTTCTTAAAATTTAAATTTGCAATAAAAGTCGAAAAAACGGATTTGATTATATAAAACGAAGATTATATATTTCCAAAAAAATTCTTCAGAATAGTTAAAAAAAACATCACGTGATTAATGAGATTTAAATATCTTTTCTGAAAATGAATCAATTGTTCGAAAAACAGGTCTTAGACAGATTTTTATAAATATTAAATTATCTTTAAGTAGTTGTATCTTATAACCCTTGATGAGATTCAGTTAAAAAACTTTTCTGATTACATTTAAAAAAAAAATAAGTTTATTTAATTACAATACTAGAATTTATGAAAAATTGTTAAGTCAATCTTTCCCCTTGTCATAATGGACCAAAATTCTCCTGATCTAAAATGTAACAAGTAGTATACTTATAACATTTAAAAAAAAAAAAAATAACTGACTCACCATCCACGAAGTAAACAAGTCTATAGCTTTAAGTTTCTCTTGTGTTATTGTAAGGTGTGATATTTGATGCAATTTATATAGCTTTTACTTAATTCGTAAACTCTTTCTCAGCTTAATGAGGTCAGGAAATATACTTAACAAAATGATGCAACAACGATAATAAAATACGTATTTAACAACTTCTGGGTTTTGTTTGTTTATTTGTCTAAACAGATCGACAAGTGAATTCTTTTACTCATATCAATACTACAATTGAAGTTAGCAACATCGTGAATACGATGAACGATTGTATATAAGTTGAATTGAATTGTGTTTCGTTCTTCCAAAATTTTTTTATTCGTGACTTAGGTGATAATTGGACCAAGGGATGTTTATTATAGTTAGCAGGGTAAAATTTGGAAGAAGTCAAAGGAGTAAGAATATGCAGCAATACTGTAAATTATTTTTAGAAATCGAAAGATTTCTACACATTATTCTTTTACAGATGAAATCTTACAGGATTTTTCAGTAAGGATACATGTTAAATTCAACTTTTTCTTTTAATTACACATATATTAAAGAAGTCATAAGTAAACAATTAACAGTTTTTTTTTTGTTATTTTTTATACGATTTTAAAAATACGTCCACAGTTTGAATGATATCAGTCAAAAAAACACATGCGATCAACGTCCTGAAACGATATTTACATGCGTATAATACTACTTCATTGAGAATAGAGCAGTGCCACAGGGAGCAATACTACAGGGTGGTTTTTACTTAACCATTAAGATAAAAATACATTTTGGGTATTTAATATAGACTACATTGAGAGATTAGTGGAGCGCCCTCTGTCTTCGTACGGTCGAATAGAGTCCTAATTTAAAGTACGCCTACCGACCCAGGCAGTGGGACAGCTGGTGAGTCATTTTGAACGCTCAGCGGACCACCGTAGTACAGCAGAAGTACTATCTATGCAGTACAGCAGTTGTCCCGGTATCTAGTGCATGGTCTGTTCCGGTTCGTAGTACAGTATATGTCCACGACACAAGCTACTTATACTATCTATTAGATAAGTTATTTAACATAGACACATTAGACAAATTACATACACATATGCGCGTCGAGTATGCATTGTAATATATTATACTCGACGCTCGGCACGCGAGCTACTGTGGGAACATCTAATGTACTCGTTAATAGCACGTTAATACCACCATACTTGTGGCACGTTGCTTGTGCTGCAAGAGTGGAGCGTCTGGCGTCCCACTCTGGGTCATCTCTTGTCTCAACGTACGAGGTAGCTCAGCCACGCCACCTGAAGGACAGAGGGCGTTCCACTAATCTCTCCGTGTAGGAATAAGTGTGTAAGTGTACGTGACAGATGCAGGAATGACGTCAGAGTTGTAATCCTGCTGTGGCTTTACTTGGAACTTGTTTATTTACGAAACATATTGCTTATTATTATTTCGTTACCCAATATTGAAACATTTTTTGAAACGACGTTTTAGTTACAAACGTATATACTCATTCTAACCATAAATGCAACAACTTTGCACATGATATTGTTTCATAGAAGGTATTTCTATATTGTTTGCCATTTAATTTTATAGAAGTATAACTTAATTCAAGAGCACGAAAGCACTTACTTACCACTGATTTTTTTTTATGGAATAGCTTGTTATAATATTAAGATTGCACGTGTTAAAAACCAATTATTATTAAACATAGCTTCTTAAAATACAGTATGATACTGATTGTACTTTGTAGCTTTCTTCTTTTTCATTTTGAATTTTTTTTGCATAATAACATTTTGCACATCAGCATAGTAAAAGATAAAGTTGCTAATAAGTTTAAATATAACAAGAGTTTATATAGAAGTTTGTATTGAAAAGTCATTATAAATAAATTTTTTAACTGTTACAGTTTATATAAGGTGTTAAAATATATCATTTATCAGCAACATTATCTTCTGGTTTGCTGTGGAAGAGGTTATTATACAGAAAAAACTTTTTTTTAAGATGAATATGCATCATACATTTATTTAAACCATTGGCACATAAAAAACATCTTTTGGAAACAATTTTTATGTTGTACATCATTTTTTCGAATTTTTCCCAAAAAAACTTTTTTTTTTGTCGTTGAATTCTACACTCTATATACAAAAGATTTTCAGAATTAGAAATTGCTTAAACAAGTCATACTTTAATCTGCATAATACTTACATAAGTTATGCAACAGAAAATTTCTCACTAAATTACTCGCCAGAGTCTGTTGCATAAGAAGTTCTACTACTGAATATTTTTAAAGATATACTTTTATACGCTTATTATGCGTGAAGGTAAATTCACAATTTCAGATTCGTGGCCCTTAAAAAAAAGTGTGACGGAAGTAGATTTTGCCTGATTTTCCTCCCTTCGCCGTGCCCCCCATGACGTACCTCTAGTCCCCTCTACACCTCATAACACCACCACACCACACAACACTACACTACATCACACCACACGTTCGAATTGTATGAATTTTATTTCTTTTTTTTTTTTCAATTCTAAAAAAAAAAAAAAAACAGTTTTTTAAGAAATTTGAGCCCCTGACCTTGTGCTTACTATTAAAGGCCCTTACCCACTCTGCTACAAGCGGTCCCGATGTATGAATTGGATTCCCGCATGTAAGTGTGTGGTTTGCAACTAATATTTCGTGTATAACGGTATTTCCTTTATGGATATTGATGTTATTACTTGATGGATAAGTATTATATGTAATTAGTCAAGTTATTATATATTGACCTCCTCCAATAAATTGCGCTGTTTATATTTTTTTTATATTTTAATTTACAGAAACGCAGTACTTATTTTCATAGTGAAAATCTCTGAAGTGCGAAAAAACTTTGTCTACTAAAATAAAAAAGCAATGAAAAAAAGTATCTGTTTTGGTCAGGAATCAAACCTGGGCCTTCTTCTCACCGGGAAGGCGTGTTAAACTACTTTGCCACCGAAGCCTTGGTGGACACCATTTTCCACTGCTCTTCTTAGGCGTGTCTTAGGTCGAACACCAATATCATTGATATTGATGTTATTACTCGATGGGTAAGTATCATATGTACTCAGTCAATATATTATATATTGACCTCCCCCATCTTAATTGTGCTATCTATATTTTTTTTATATTATAATTTATTTGTATTTTCTTTACATTTAATAACTTGATTCGATAGTAAACTAAATTGAAAAATTAACTCAAATAAACTAACTTACATAATATAGGTAATAAACTTATCTTTTCAGTTAAATGTTTTTTCCAAGCACTTAAAAATAGTATACTCAAGCAGTGCAGCTTTCTTATGGATTATTAAATACTTACTCCTATATATTTAATTTGTTACTATAACAGTAAATAAATTACTATCCACACACTTTTTCTTATTTCTTTCAAATTTTCCAAAATTAAAAGAAATTTTTTAATACAGTATAAATACAATAATTGATTTTCATTGTTTTTTATTTTTTCACAATTTTTTTATTCGTAGTTAAAGTGATTTTATGACTTAAGGGCGTTCTTTACGTAGTTTGTGGAGGAAAAATTGAGAAAAGTGAGAGGAACGCTAATGTGTACAGTAAAGCTAGCAATTATTTTTCTTATGTGGATGTACTCCCGTACATGTTTTAACGCATACTTGCTCTCCTCTTTCTAAATTTATTAAAAAACCAAATTGTGGATCTAATTAAAAATTGGATAGGTTCATGTAAAAGTAAAATGTCATACCAAAAAATTGGGGGATTTCTACAGATTGTACAAATGCAATTTGACAGTTAAATGGCCATCAATTTATTTTGAGTATTTCTTATACTTTTTCGAATGAATATTTAATGTGAATAATACCTGTCCAAAAAAACCTTCGTGTGATAAACATTCTGAAGAAATATTCCCTGGCACGTAATGCCCTATTTAAGAAAGCGAAACTACAAGATGGTTTTGCCTACTTTTCTAAGTACAATTATATTTTGGGTATTACATATGGAAGTAAGTGTGGAAGCGTGTGTGATAAATGTGAGCCTGACGTTACAGATGTAATCAGCGTAGGTGGTAGGAAATTGTTTTGAAACAATCAGATGATGCGATAAAAGGGCAGTCTTGTACTGGCCAGCCTATATAATTTTTTCGTTGTATTATGCTATTGTATATTGTTTATAATTGTTAACTAATTAAATATTCATTCAAAGCATTTTCAATTGACATAGGTATACTCATTCCTACAATAGTTGCACCACCTTCGTACACAATATAATTCATAGAAGGTATTTTTATACTCATAATTACATTCTTTGCACAAACAATTGTATAGAAGTATAACTTTATACTTGGGTACCTCAGCAAACACTGTTCACTGGTTTTTTTGCTTTGAAGGTAGTTCTTTGATTTAAAATACGTTGCATATGTAGCGAAAATCACCATGAAAAATAGCTAGACTATGTAGCCTACAGTTCTAAACTCCGTTACATGTAAGTTTTCAAATGGAATAATTTCTTTGAAGACCAAAAGACTCTTCTTGTGGCAACAATAAGACAAATGTTTTTACGTCTTTAAGTATAATTCATTAATAAGCATCATAATCTTCTGGTATGCTGTAAGGGTTGTAATCATACAAAAGCATCTTAAACTGTGCAATCTTAATATTATTACGGGCTACTAAAAAAAAAGAGAAAATTGTTACTTAAAAATGTTCCAATCAGGTGATATAGATAATTTTTTCGACCCCGTCAGTTTGAAGCAACTTGATCGAAAATAATGGTTATGACACTCCGAGGGAAAGGGCATGGCCTAAGTCGGCAGCTTGCCCATCAGCACAACCGCTGACAAAAAAGACTTTTTTTTTCGATACCTTTTTAAAATGGTTATAAACAAATTGGGGATAAAGAAACTTACCCAGAGTTAGATTAACATTTTTAAAAAGAATTTTTTTTTTTAAAGTAACTATATCTGGTCTGCCATCTTATAGAAGGCCCTTTTTTTGGAGAACTTTTTATTATTTATTCAAAGATGTTTAATAAGCTTGCACTTAATCATTTTAAAATTTTGTAGGGCTAGCCTAATAGTTCGTAGAAATTTGGAATCAAAATTTTGATGAGAGCACCAGTTACAAACCGTCGAAAAACAGGGTAAAAATGGCATTTTTTGGCCATGCGAAGACAAATATTAAGGTCAAGTTTGGCCTACCACAGATTATTTTGTTCGCATTGGATTTGCTCATCTTTTTTATTTAAAACGTTTTTTTCTGAATTTTTACTTGTCTGGTTAAAGTAAAAAAAATGTTTTGGACATTTTTACTGTTTTTTTTGTACTAAATAAAGTAACATTTATTGTTGAGCTCAAGGTACACCATAAGGTATTTTCATAAGTCCCATGCAAAGGGAATTTTGTTTTATTGTCTGGATGTAGTAGCTAAATATCTTGTTTGATTACACTATATGCTATTGACTAGCCACATCATGACATGGTATGGCACTATCACATGACATAGCAGAAATAGTAGCTTACTCCGCAAAATTGTAGTCTTTCACACTACACGTTACAATACGACACCGTTGTCACTACGCTTGTTGACTTATAATATATAAAGGTATATCACCCGAGCTCACGCATTTTTTAATCATTATAGGTTGCTATTGGTTACAATCACTAAGTACTTGTAGTCGGATGTTCTAGTTAATACCCATAGTAATGTAAACACTGTGCCCAATTATAAAGTATTTTAGTTCTGGAACTATTTTTGTCTTTTGCAAGAACCAGTACTTTTTGTTTTTGAAGTCTATAAAATTGAAACCTGCAACAGAAATACAATTTTTTAATTTGTTAAATGTCTTTTAATTTAGATAAAGAGCTTAATAGTGTTAAATTATTACGGCTTTACATATTATAAGAGTTAATTACTTTTTTTATGAAATGTATTAAATAACGAAAATAAAAGTTATTGATTGTCTTAGTTGCATGTGCTTTATTAAAGAAGATACTGACATTATTAATTAAACTAGAAAATTTTTGCTTTAAATTTTTTGTAATATTGTTTATGAAAATCGGCTTTTAGGCGATCAAACATCTGTGGTTAGCAACCTAACTGACTTTTATAATACTTAATGTACGAAATGTATACTGTATTTTTGGATGAGCAAGCATCGGTGATTAGACACGCAACTGTTTTTACGTCGTACCTATTATTAAAATGTGTCGTTAGGTCAGCAGGCATCAGCAATTGGACACCTGATTTTTTTTAATGTTACTTTTTTACAAAATAAATGAATAATTTAGCGACCATGAATCAGCAATTAGCATTTGAACAGTTTTTTTATCATAGTTGATTAACATAAGATATTTTTTAGTAAGCAAGCATTAGTCTTTACCAACTTAACTTTTTTGAAGTGTAGTTGGTTGATGAAAAATATTCTTAGGCAAGCAAGCATTGGCAACTGGCAAACTTATAAATTGACAGTTAACTGTACTTAATAACACTTGTATTCCTTATGACTAATGATAGCTAGACTAAAAATATATTTTTGTATTTACTTTTACTTAATACTAGTTTCGTTGCTTCTTATCAATGTTTGATTATCTACAACTGAGAAAAATAAATTGTGTTAATCAACTGTACTTGAATAAAGTTAAGTTGCTCATCACCAATTGCTGCCTGCTCACAGATGCATTTAATTTATAAATAATGCTGATAAACAGTTAAGTTCTCATTTGCCTATGTTTAATCGTCTGAGAATATATTTTGTTAACTTACTATACTAACAAACAGTTAAGTTGCTAACTGCTGATGCTTCCTGACCCAAGTGTACACTTTATTAACTAACTTTACGATAAAAAACAGTTACGTTGCTAATAACCAATAATTGCTTATTTGAAGAGAAATCTTGTCAACGTACTATACTTAAAAGCAATAAAGAATATTCATGCGGCAGGATTCAGCCAACTAATACTTTACATGGCTAGCATAATATCAACTGAACATGTATGAGTTCTAATATCATCAATGAATAGTACATAGATCAAGAAATTGAATATTTCCCAAGCACGTTTTTCAAGCTCTCATTTAAATTAATATCACGTGACAGTGACGTGAGAACTTCTGAATTTTTAAGGTTTACTTGACTTGTGATTAAAGACGTCAGATTTTGCTTTGAGACGTCATTGTTCTTCATTGAAATACGCTTCATTCAAAACAAACAGTTGATTATTGTTTTTTTGAGGAGGTGTTGACACTTGGTCTATTAGTACTTGTCTCGTGGCGAGAGAGTCGCAGGTGACTCGCTCTCCTAGTTGAAAAATAAGGAAAAGGAAAACAAATAAAGACACTGCGTTTTTTTGAGGGGAAAAAACCTTGCGGTAAAAAAAATCCCTTTTATTGAAGAACACAACTAAATTTACATACACTTGACTCGACTACGAATTAAAACACGCACGCACGCACGAGAGCCGCGAATTACAGCTGTTCGGGCTTTAGACGCTATCGGATACACAACAAATTGACTACACTAATACTATGTCGACGAGTGCACTCGCGAGAAACGCCGGTAAAGGCCCAGAGAGATATGATTGCCGTGTCAGGGCGAATTGAGTGTGTTATTGCCGTGTCAGGGCGAATTGAATATGATTTAGGTATTGCCGTGTCAGGGCGAATTGAGTATGATTTGTATTTGAGGCAACGGAGCTCCGCACGCATTGAGGTGTCTCAACAGACTGGCTCAGCCATGCACGCAGGCACGCGAGCGTAACGACCTAAGATGGCGGCGGCGCACAAGCGTGCGCGCCGTGAATATGTATATATGCTTTTAAGCTGACGAAGCAATGACGGGTCATCGCCTCGTCAGCCTTATGAAGGCATGTACGACTGTACAGTACTAAAGTGACTATGAATTAAGAATGTATTATAAAAGCATCCAATAATTTACCAAAAATAGATTTATATATGATGTTTAATTTTATTTATTTCAACAAGTACTATTGAAGCATGGAAATGCGTTGCAGAAGAACTCAAAGGTTTTGTCACATTTTAACATATTGGATTAATCAATTTTATACACATTTCTTAAATTACATGAAATATTGTAAATCATTTTGCAACTAAGTTCTTAAAAAAGGTTAAATTTCACTGTTACTGTAGATAATCAGAAAATCAAAAAATTCTTTTAAAACACTTGTGCTTGCATACATACATCAAAGTGATCCTCACGATAGTGATCAATTTTTCTCAATTTTTTTCTGAATAACTTATAGCATAACACCACAGTTTTCTTTTTAAAGGGTCGGTTAAGATGACTTAAAAAATCTTGGGTTGATTATTCGCTGTAGCATTTTTACATCCTGGCACAAAAGAGTACTTGTACCAGTTAGAATTAGAATTAATTTCTAATCCTTTCATTTTTCAACCATTTGTTAGTTGACAGTTGTACGTATAACCTTATTTATACCTTGTATTAAGTCATCCAGATAAAGAAGCAGATAACACAGCTAGTGTCTGCTTTCTATTGTAGTTTATTTGGTTTTAAAGATCAACAGCACATAACGAACGAACCTACATAATTCAGAAGTTTCTATGTCGTGATCACGTGACATCGATTTAAATTAGGTAAGGAACTTCCATGAATTGTTGTATGTATTTCAAAGCCTTAAAAAAAACTGTCTGGTAAGTTTACTCCGGGCATTTTCAGCAATTGAAAAAAAATTGAATTGGAGAATATGTGAGTTCTCTATTAGATTACTAACTGCAGAAGCTTTCTTGCTTAAAGAAGTACTATGTTAATTTTTCGTACTAAGAATACTGTTTCTATGCTAGTCACTGATACTTGCTTGCCTAAGTAACTGATTCATTAATAAATAGCACAAAAATATTCATTTGCTAATAGTTCATGCTTGCTACCCTCAGAGCCTATTTTAATGACGAATAATTCTTTAAATAGTTAGGTTGCTATTTGCTGTTGCTTTTTTGCGTATACATATAAATTAGTCATCTACCTTACTTACAAAGCTCGTTAAATTATTTTTGTTTATGATTGCTTCTATTACTGTAGAAGCCCTGTCCTATCGTAGTGCTGAGTAACATCTACTCTCCCTGCCCAACTGCATCTTCACTCTCTTTTCTGCTTATCTATCATTACGCCATGCATTTTTCAGCTGGCACTGTCATTATTAAGTTAAGTCTCATCTCTGCCATGCAACTACTGCATAAATTTATCTCCGGGTGCCAAAAAATTACACATTGGTGACCCTCACAGTTTCTTTTACCGAAGAGGTTATGGCTTTATGCCGGCTGCATGGGTCTTCTTTACGACGAGTCAAATCAGAGCACTTTAATCCCAAGGCCAACGCGTTGCTTAAGTATAAAAACAGACGAGTTTTCTTGACGCTTCTTTTATTTTCTGCTTAAACGATCGCACTCTCGGAATCTTTATTTTTTTGCACATGCAGGCAGAGTCTCTCCACACGTGCCAAGCTACGAACGACCACTTGGCAAGTCGTGTTTAGTCTAGCTTAATTCAATTTCTCCCAGCTTGCAGTCCACCTGATCTAGGCCACAGCTAGATTGCAATCAGAGCCTTTTACACTTTATGTTATTTCTGTCATCACAGCATTTCTTCTGTTTAATTTAGCACGCGGCTGTTGTTGCACCATTGCTCATCAACCTGTATCCCACACCAGAGCGCAGTAGTACTGTGGGGCACCACGGCCTAGAGGTCTCCATCTTAGTTCAACCTATGTTTGTGCACGCGCGCGCGCGCGCGCACACGTGTATGTGTGTTTACAGGCATGCGTCCGTGCGTGTGTAAACATATAGGTATAAGTGTTTGAACGGTATTTGCATGTACTCTCCCGCGTGGCTCTTTATTGCGTACGAACATGTTAAGTTTAACGTTCGAAGTATATATGAGGCTCTGCTCCTACTGCACGCACTGAATCCCTACTAGTCGTACTTTAACGAAAAGTCTTTTTTACTTAATGTGTTAAATTAAAAACATGTAGAATTACGATTTAAAATTCTTAAAACTGATGGATTGAGAATAATGACCTCAAGAAAATGTGTAACTAAAGTGGGTTTTCAGCTTTATCTTGCAATCCCTACTGAGCCTAGCCACACCAACAAAGCACGTATACGAAGGTAAAGTAATTTCGAATTTTTGTCTTTATTGCACACTTGATTCTCAAAAAATAAATAAATAAATGAATATAAATTATGAGTATAATACACAAATATAAACATAAATTATCTGCATTATTATTATTCATTAACTGTTTGTTACTTATTCAGGTTTGATGATACATTATATCAATTGATGAATTTCTTATTTCATTAACTTTTTTTTTATACAACTTAATAATTGTAAAAGGAACTAAGAAATAATTTTTTTCTGTGTAACCTGATTATTTAACATATAAGTGTTATAAATCAGTTACATAGAAATAATTGATTGTAGAATCTAATTCAGTTTCATACTATTTAAGTTGTGATACAATAAATATTTGGACAATAGAGTACCATAATAAGACTAGTACATTGAAATTTTTCATGTAAAATTTTTTTATAATTCGCATACAAAGCTATCATTTAGACACCTAATTTTGTTCGAAAAACTAGAGATATTACAGATGTTCGATTATAGTTTTTAAAAACCTTTTTTGAACAAAAAAAATTATTGTAGAACAAAAATACATCAGGTAATGAATCTTTATCACAGAAAAAAAAAATTAATAGAATAAATTTGAAGTTAATGTAAGAAGTTATGTTTACATGGATGTCTTAAAATGTTAAGTAATAACGAAGTTTTTTTTCTATTTTTAACAGTATTTTTTAATTTACGAAAAATCACTTTAAAATTCGATGAATCTTTTGTTTTTAGCTAAAAAAAATTATGAACAACTGGCCGTAAGGAAATACTGGTGTTTTTAAATATTAACTAACACTATCAATTTTGACTTTTAAATGTATAGATAGTCAGAGCAAATGTTGCAAATGCTTAGAATTTCCAACTTTATGAAATAAAAGGTAGTAAAGAGATATTTTTATACAATGATACAAACTTTATGTGCAATGATTTTGTTCGTTATTATTTTCTCTTCTACGTTGTATTTCAATAATTCAGTTGCTTCTAACCAAGCAACATAACAAAAAACATCTTATATACTCTAATTTCTTAATAGAATTACTACTGTACTTATTTGTACACTAATTTCATACAGTGGTAAGCCTTTACGAATACTGTTTAACATCAGTAATACTAACAACCAAGAGTTCTTGCGTAAACGCAAAACGATTTTACTCTCTTGACATCAGACAGGCAGACTATTGGAGCCTGAGCAAACGGACGAACGAAGCGAACCATAGAGGTTATAGATAAATCTGTATATATAATTCTAACGTTTCGTTCGTTTGTTCGCTCGTGCTTCAAGTAGCATTACGGTGTTTTTTTAAAATCAAGAACAATACTATTATTATAATGACTACGTAGAATGAATGAAACAAATTATATAAGCAGCAGCAGCAGCAGCTTTGGCGTTATAACAATATAATGTTACGTGGCTCTTCCAACTGATAAGTAGTCTTGACTGCCCAGATATGCTTAGATAAAGTGGGCAAGCGTGAATATTCATAGAGCTCCCAAGTACGGAAACTTATAGATATCAATTCGCAGCAGAAATAGTACCTTTAACAACTACATTTAAATCATTTTTCGATCTCGTGAGTGTGAGTTCGTGTTTCACATTGACAGCAATCTTACGATAATCTTCAGCAAAACCTAAAATCGTGTTGAGAGGAATCAAGATATCAAAGCAGCTACCCTCTGTTAGACCTTAAGTATAAGTTCCCTTCCAAGCTGCCTTTTGACTCAATACGCTTTGATCTGGACTGAGTGTTAACCAATTTTTCATAAGGGTTGTTAATCCTACATTTTTACACTTATTTATTACCATAGCGTTTATCTTATACCTAACTTCTTTAAATAAGTGACAGATGGAGTCATTCACCAGCTCAATATTCGTAGTTTCTGTATGTCCATCAGCCTTAACTTATTTTCCATGAATGTGGAACGAGCTGCGAGATGGTAGCAGACATAGGTCCTGATGTTGAATTCATATACGGATTTCTTCGCTATTACCGTAAGTTAGGGATGCGTATGGCTGATGAGCATGAATCTCATAGTGTGCTATGGATTTCTCAAAAATGACAGGAGACTGAATGATTAGAGTTTCTCCCATCTTTTACGCAACAAAACAAGAATATGCAAGTGAGTTTTCACCACGGCCTTTTATTTTTAATCCTAAACTTTTTAGAAACTGAATGTTTTGACGTGTTAGTTGTATTTGACGTGTTGACAGTTTGACTGTTCATTGTCAACTGACTGCTAGAGCGCATGTTGAACTACTTATATAGTTTTTGTTGTTGTATACAATCCCTATTATAGGTATAGGAAGGTTTTATATGTAACCTCATGGTTATGACTTCTCCTCCAAAATTGACTAAATTACCATCCTGATCAACATTGGGTAGGTGTATATAGTCGATAATGTGTCCAACAATTGGTAAATAGATCATTAGTGATAGTATTCTGATAATTTTATAACCTGGTGGTACAGCTGGAAAAAATTCGTAAATGGTCTGAACTTTTTCTCTATTAATATAGGGTCCAGTAGTGATATTGCACTAAACTCTCAGTGCGTTGACTTTAAGAATAGCTGCAGGTTAATCTGAGCTGTGAGTGGAACTCTCTTCAAGAACACGTTCAGTAAAATCTAAGAGACGGTCTATAGAATATTTCGGTCTAAAATTGATTGTATGACTACAAGTGATCACACTACAAAGTTTATTATTATTAGGTTTGATATTAATAGCTATATTATTAAACTGAATTTTTGAATCGAACTTTGAAATCGAATTAAATGTTAGGAGTTCTACTAAGCTAGGAACGTAAAAATGTTTTAATGATAAGTTGATAGGTGAAAAATATTGTGTTTCTAATACAGAAGAAGTTCAAGACAAACTTAGTGCCAGTTTTTTTTCATGACTTCTCAAAAGCTAGCTATGACATTAACTTATATACTTTTTAAAAGAAAATTGACCACAATCATGAGAATCATAATCTTGGTATTTGACATGGTTATACTAAATATTGGCAACTCCCAAGTAAAATATTGAATTGATGGGTAGTTTTAGATAATCAAAACTGTTAAAATAGACAACATCGTTACCACGTTTTTGATATGCCACTCAGTGTGTTCCAGGACCATCTTTATTATTAAGATTAACTATATCAGTTTCAAGATAACAAGGTCAATCAACTGGTAAGTCATTCCGCATGAATACTCCTTGGGAATTGGGGAGTTTCAATTTTTGAGCTTACTTTAATAAACCAACAGTTGTCAGAGCTCTAGTGGGTAGTCCTTATTCAAGCTTTTTTTCAAACCTTTTCCAGCATATGGCTTCACGTAGGGACCTGATCCAGTTTTATATGGTTAAAGTCTTAGACATTTCCCAAGTGCAATGGTCTCCGTAGTTTTATTGTGTCTTTGGCTTTCTTGCAGTTGCTGTTCAGCAGCCTTATTCGCACTTATACTTTTCAATATTCCAGCTACACCATTAGCTAGTGCACTGGTTGCACTCAAGCTAGCAAATATGGGTACAAGAGGTAGAGAACCACTAGTTTGAGCAGGAAGACTTAAGACACGTGGTATTTTTACATTTTTAGTACCACCCGATTTCTTAACTGCACAACGTGCTCTTTTCAAAGCGGAAGCAATAATCATGTGTGTATCCTTGCTATTTATTTTCCGTGATGCAGCCTTCATAACTGTAGTCAAAGCAGTGCAAGGTTTCTCCTTTTTACTTTTAACACCCATACCCAACTTACTTTTTATCTTCATGGTACTTGCAACAGCTAGAGCAGCTGCTTTTTCCCTAATACTACCCTATCTTCAGATTTGACTCTTTGCCAAGTTTTTTCAGGTAAGACTATATCTACTGAGTTCCTAACTTTGATGTTTTTTCGATTCTGAGAATAGGCTATATAATATTCCTTGCTCGCTGCGTCTAGTTGATTTATTCCCTTTTTACCTCTGGCCAGATGTTTGACAAGTGTAGTGCCAGGACCACAGTACTGGTAGCCTGGTATGTGTAATTCTACAGGCTTAGTATTTACAACCGTATTTAAAAGACCATGTGCTCTTGCACGATAAATGATCATCACTCTTCAGCGGTCGAATTACGACCGAGCACCTTCGTCTAAAACATTGTATTTATAGGGTATAAAAGCACTGCCCATTTAATTATCACATTAGTCGATAGCTAGCCATCATACCATGCAGATATGCAGCGTAAAAAGAAAATTATGGAATTTCAAGTCCCTAACTTTGACGCTGTTGTAAAACAGAAAAAGCGTTCAAATCGACACGGTGAATTACTCCCAGATAGTATTCAAGCCGTATTTTGTGGTCCATCCAACCGTGGTAAAACAAACAATCTACTAGCACTAACTGTAAACCTCAATGGGCTAAGGTTTAAAAATGTCTATCTGTAATCAAAGTCGTTTAATCAGCCAAAGTACAAGTTCTTGCAAGAATTGTTGGACCGTATAGATGACATAAAATTCTTTGCATTTAGTAAACATGAAGTAGTAGTATCTCCAGTTGCTGCACTACCCAACTCTATCATGATTTTTTAAGACAAAGCTTGTGAAAAGCAAAATAATGTAAGAGCTTTCTACAGTATGGGAAGACATCAAGATGTGGACTGTTTCTATCTATGCCAGCCGTACGGGCAAGTACCAAAACACTTTATGAAAGACAATGTTGATCTTTTGGCTCTATTTCGTCAAGATAAGCTGAATTTAAAACATGTGTATGATGATCATGTGAACTCTGACATGTCGTATACCTTGTTTAAAGATCTCTGCACAAACTGCTGGAATTATGACAAGTATGGTTTCGTTGTCATCAATAAGGATAAAAATATAAACAGCGGTTGAAATCGCAAAGGTTTTGACAATTTTGCTACAAATATAGGGTGCACTTAGTGTACCATATTCAGTATACTCTAAGACGTTGAAGCATCAACATGTACAAAGGAGAAAAAGATGTTCTTCATCAGCTGGTAAAGGCCAGAGAAGCCGTCGAAAAGAAGCATCAATTATTAAAATTTGGAAAAGACAAGCTTGAAAAAGTTCTCAATGAGACCTTTAAACATATTACTGATCCTCTTCAGAAAATCGTCACTAAAACGAGACCAAAAAGAAATAATTATGTAATTCCTAATAAGCCACTATACATAAAACGAATGAAAAAAGAGAGATACAGCGATGATGATATGATGTTTAAGTCTGCTGCTAGTCCAAGTGAGAATGATGATAATGATGATGATGATGATAAAATGAGTGTTACTATTCAACCTCTTAACAATGTGTATTTACAAATAGTTGATAAGAATTAAAGAGTTTTATTAGATTTAGTTTATGGAGTGTGAAAAGAAGGTAAATTATGGAAGCTTGGTAATTCATCGATAAACTTTAAAAATAATCAAATTCAGATGGGTGAGTTGAGCTTTCCAATAAATTATGGGTTGATGGAGCTACTGGTGAAGAAACATCCTGATAGATCTCGCATGACCCAAGATGATTTGGAAAAATATTACATGCTTTTGATTTTTTCAAGTGACCACAGGAGAGACCACAACAAAAAAAAACTTATCAGAACACACAATAGTAATAAATTTAATGAAATTTTAGCTCTAACGTTTGATCTTATAGCTAGCAAAAAGGGTGGATTATTATTACTTCACTTTAAAATTGCTAGAATAGTGCAGCAGTAAGTGGATTATGTGCATTGGGATGAAAAGATGTTACACTAGCAATGAAGTTTGCTTTCAACTATTGCTATTTAGCCTGCCGATGTAACAGCTGACAATCAAGCTTACGTTTTACAAAAATTCACGGTTATGTCGAAATGATAAAAAGAGCGAAATTCAAAGTTATTGATAAAGTGCGTGTCAGTGAAGCTAAAAATGTCTTTAAAAAAGGCTACACGCCAAACTGGTCAACCGAAATATTCACAGTTTATAAAGTATTAAAAATCAATTCAGGTACTTATTATTTAAAAGATTATAAGAACCAGCTGGTTTCTGGTGGCTTTTACAAACAAGAGCTTCTAAAATCCAAGTATTCAGACGTATATCTTGTAAAAAAAAATCATTAAAAAACGTGTAAATGTGTAATGTGGTTTATGTTGAATGGTGGGAAATCGACAAATCACATAACAGTTGGATTGACATGTTAGATATTTAAGAAAAAGAAAAAGTAGAGGAGGCCCTGTCTAGCGCTTTATCCTGTGATCAACAGCCTTTCATGCATGTTAACCTCCGTGAACTTTCTCTTTTTTTATTTATTTACAAATTTACAAAATCAAACTTATTGTCACTATGATATACAATAAGTATAGCATATTTTTGAACTTTTTCTCTCAACTCATTGTACAAATCAGCATTCACTTATGTTACTTTTGAAACACGATTTGAAATGGAGACTTGGAATTTATCATCTATTTTGATGGCTACTCTGCATCCAAAGCGGGTATTGACCTTTTTAAGCTCGGTCACCATGTATTTCCGCTCCTTCTCCAGCTGTGATAACCTCATGATGGGGAGGTAGCTATTGTTTGCGATACGATTCAATGCACCAAAGTTTATTTTACTGAAACAGAAAAAAGAAAAATTAGTATACAGCACATAAAGCTTGAATGTTTCCACGGCAATACCAACTATGGGTTTTAATATCAATAGCTAATGGCTCATCGCGATATAGGCACTTGTGCCGCTGGATCAAAAATTGCTGCCTTTACAGCGCCAAAAGCTTTTCAACAGGGCTTGATACGACCTTACAAGGAGCTTGAGATTAAAAATAAAGCACGCACTCGTTTTGTTTAAGTATAAATTAATTGAATCAAATTTATTAACAAGAAAGCATAACAATAAAAATAAACGTAATAATATAACAAAATATGTGTGCTTGCTTGCTTGTTTGTTTGGTTGAGAAAGGAACAAAAAACAAATAGCTGAATGTTAAAAGACTGCAAATAAAAAGAGCTATTCTGGAGGGATTCGTGACTTGATAAATTCGACGTTAGAAGTCGTAAAAGGTCGTTAACGACGCAACACTGCTTTGCTGAGCGATTGATCTGCTCAAGAGACAAAGCCTTACTGCTGGTGCCTGCGAGCGAGAAAAGCCAGTATAGCTGAAACTTTACTTGCTAGGTAATGTACATGTAAGTGTAATTGCTAATTCATGGCTGTGACGTCAATTAATGTTTCTGAATTCAGCCGTACTGTTTCGCAATCAGCAGCAGCAGCTTTAGAGTCTCTATTTACATTTGTAAAAACGCGTTGTCGTGAACATACCGCCCGTTTTGCTGTATTACTACAAATTAATATCTTTAAGAAAAAAGAAAATTTTTATATGTGTTTAGCTTGAAAAAAAAGAATAGGAATAAATATAAAATTCGCGAATTGACAAAAAAATTAAAATTGCTCTTTTATTCGAGGGCAAGACAAGCGAATGAGGATCACTGATCCTCTTACAGTATGTTATTAAGTTTTACAAAAGTAAGAAATACATGACGACTCTTTAATCAGATTTTAAAAAATCGATACTTTTTAAAGGCTTCAAATCGTTAACTAGTGGATTTTTAAAATTTAATCGAATGTCTGTATCTTAATTACTTTACTAAAATCAGGATATTTGGACTATTGAGAAGCTGTGTTTGTTGATTTTAGTTGCTGGTAGATATCATTAACGTCCGTGTCGACTGGAAGCCTCACCAGCATGACGATAGGGCGTACAAAACTACTGTCAGCCGTCTTGACCGTGATTGCTCTGACGAGTCCGTCCTTTTCAGAATTGAGAGTCGTGACTTGTCCCAGTAACCACTTTTTTGGCGGAGTAAAATCATCCTTTAGCAGTACAATGTCATCTATTTGTAGATTTGGTTGAGGATGTAACCACTTGTTACGTTGCTAAAGCTGTTGTAAGACCTCGCCTCTCCAACATTTCCAGAATGTGTTGCGCATTTAGCATAGCAAATGCCAGCGATTACAAGACGTTTTCTCGACTGCTTCTGGATGTGAGAGGCACGATGAACCAATGAGACAGTGCCCTGGAGTTAAAGCTATTAGTTTAGTACTCAAATGGGATAGAGCACGAGAGTTCAGACAAGCTTCAACTTTAGTTGTCAGCGTGGTAAGCTCCTTAAAAGTAAGCGTGGAGTCGCTAATTACTCTTTTAATGTGATACTTGAAGCTGCGTACTGCAGCCTTCCATAGGCCGCCAAAGTGGGGCGCTCGTGAAGGAATAAACTTCCATGTTGTGCCTTGAGTTGCAAGCTGACCAGCTACCTTTCTGTTGAACTCAGAGGGCTCTGAGAATATGCAAATGAGCTTCACTAATGCCCTTTTAAAAGTCGCGGCGTTGTCTGAGTAGATTGTGTCGCAGACTTCTCGTCGAGCTGTGAAGCGATCATACGCAGTCATGAATGCATCGGTCGTAAGATCCGACACGATTTCGATATGGACGGCTCTGACTACAAAACAAACAAAGATTACGATATAATTCTTCATGCTTTTTGCACCCCAACCTTTGGAGAAAAGCACTGGTATGGGCCCTGCGTAGTCTATTCCATTTATGGCGAATGAACGTAGTGGAGTAACTCTTTGTGCTAGTAGTGCAGCCATCCGCTGATGTCCACTTTTCTGGTTGTGTCTGATGCACTTGTGACGATTCCGGTAGACTCGTTTGACAAGCTGATGTGCTCGTGTGATCCACACAGTTCAGTATAGCTGTGAGAGCATGAGTTGCACTTCTCCGTGCATTACATTAATGTGTGTATCTTGGACAATTTGCTTTACTATTATGTTATTGCCAGGCAGGACGATAGGGTGTCGCTCACTGTATGGAAGTGGAGCATTTTCCAAACGACTACCAACTCTAATGAGACTAATCTCGTCCAAGTATGGCGCCAATCGCGCCAAATTGCTGCGCTTAGAAAGTGGTTTGTTGGCCTGTAGCTGCTCTAATTCGATGTGAAAATGTCGACGTTATAGTTCCCTAAAACAAAAGGCAGAAGCCCAAAAGAGCTCCTGAGCTGATAAAGAACTGTATCGACGTTTGTCAGTTTTCTGTCGAGCGTTAAGTATCCATTACGCGCAATAGGCAAGAATACGCCGCATCTTAGCAAAACTAGAAAAGCGCTGCAGATATAGCAGATAGTCGTCATCAATATCCTTTCGTAAAGCTGCCTCCTGCATTAAAAATGCTTGAATTATCTGTTGATCGTTGCAATCATCATTTTTTAATGAAGGCCACGTTGGTTGTGGTGACGTGATCCATGTGGGTCCTGATCACCACAGGGTATGTTTGGAGAGTTGCTGAGGTGTAAGTCCTCGAGTTGCGCAGTCGGCAGCATTGTGCGAGGACGTTACATGTCGCCACCCTGCTTGTAGATACAAAGATGTGATTTCGCTTACTCGATTGGCGACGAAGGTTTGCCATCTTTATGGATGACCTTTTAGCCAATTCAGCACGACTTCGGAGTCGGACCAAAAGTGGATGTACTGTGGTTGTTGATGCAGTTTGGGTAGCAAGTGCTTGGTGAGGCAAACAAGCAACAGTGCTCCACAGAGCTCCGACCGAGGGAGAGTCTTCAGTTTTGTTGGAGCGACTTTTGTTTTGGCCAGGAGCAGTACCGAAGTTTTACTAGGAACTATAGCGTACACTACTGCAGCATAGGCTCGCTTTGAAGCGTCAGCAAAACTGTGAAGCTGCCAAGAAGATGTTTCTGCACAACCTACCCATCTTGGCACTTTGATGACCTCTAATTTTGTCAGAGAGTTACGGAAATTCACGTACTGCTGCAAAGGATCTCTTTAAATCAGCACGTTCCAGTCAAACTTATTGATCCACAGATCCTGTACCATGATCTTTGCAGTTACGTTGACGGGTGCAAGCCAACCTAATGTATCAAATAATTTAGCAGTATCTAAGAGAATAGTTTTAATTCAAACTTCCCATTTTCTTCAAATGTTGAAGTTGATCGAAAGCAATGGTCACATACGAAAGGTCTAAGCCTGGCTGATCCTTTGTTCTTTAAACCAAGTTGAATTGATTGTATTCTTAGCGCAGATGTTTATTCATCAATCATCATTGACGGCTTAGTGAAAGGTCCAGTGAGAACACTAATGGCTCAGAATTTTATGTTCGGATGGATTCTGATAGGAGATCCTGCGACCGATCAATCGCTTCATTATTTTTTAGTTCAGATGTTTTGCACATACACTGAACCGTTTCTCAATAAATTCATGGAGAAATTCTGGGAGATACAGGAGATCCCTCATGAAAGGCACCTCACCTTAGAAGAGCAATTTTGTGAGAATTACTACTCTCTTACGTACACTCGTAATCTTCAAGGTCGTTTCTTCGTTCGACTGCCATTTTTGAAGCAAGTCTCGTTCTCTGGTTGGCAAGGTATCGCTATGGCTTGTCTCTCTCGCTCTGCAAAGCGTCTAAACAAAAATCCACTCCTCGCCAACAAGTACAAGGCTTTCATGCAGGATTACTTAGATTTAAAGCACATGGAGTGAGTCCCGTTAAATTAAATCTTACGTGAAATTTACTACATGCCTCATCATGCTGTTTTCAGACAAGAAAAGCCTGGAAAATCAGAGTAATTTTCAACGCTTCCCAAAAGGATGTGAGCAAATGCTTGCTTAATGATGTACTGCTTTCAGGTCAAAAACTTCACGTGGACAACATAATCGTTTTAACTTGATGGCGATTTCAAAATTAATTTTTTTACTAATATTATCAAAATGTTTTGACAGATTCTGATTCATCCTGATGACGCAGACTGGTAGCGCATCGTGTAGCGATCCTTACTTACGCAGCCCTTGCAGGATTACAGAGCGCTTACCGTCACTTACGGCACGGCTCCAGCACCTTACTTGGCGCTTCAAGTACTCAAGCAGCTGGCTCAGGACGGCCGTACGACGCATTCAGAGGCATCCAAGCTTTTCGACCATCAAATCTTCGTGGACGACTTCTTCGGAGGCGCAAACGATGTCGACTTAGCCATCCACCGACGTGATCAGCTGATTCATCTTATGGCATCAGCAGGGATGGAATTGAGTAAACGGTCAGCAAATAGTTAAAGGCTTTGTGATGAAATTGTCGCTTGCAACATTGATAAGGTTTCTGTTTACGTGGATGAAGCGGTATCCACGATAGGCCTCAAGTGGCTTCCTCAAGCAGATCAATTTATTTTCAAACCTACAATAGCACTCTCTCCACCAATCATAACAAAGAGAACTATTCTCTCAGATACTGCTAAATTATTTGATACATTAGGTTGGCTTGCACCCGTCAACGTAACTGCAAAGATCATGGTACAGGATCTGTGGATCAATAAGTTTGACTGGAACGTGCTGATTTAAAGAGATCCTTTGCAGCAGTACGTGAATTTCCGTAACTCTCTGACAAAATTAGAGGTCATCAAAGTGCCAAGATGGGTAGGTTGTGCAGAAACATCTTCTTGGCAGCTTCACAGTTTTGCTGACGCTTCAAAGCGAGCCTATGCTGCAGTAGTGTACGCTATAGTTCCTAGTAAAACTTCGGTACTGCTCCTGGCCAAAACAAAAGTCGCTCCAACAAAACTGAAGACTCTCCCTCGGTCGGAGCTCTGTGGAGCACTGTTGCTTGTTTGCCTCACCAAGCACTTGCTACCCAAACTGCATCAACAACCACAGTACATCCACTTTTGGTCCGACTCCGAAGTCGTGCTGAATTGGCTAAAAGGTCATCCATAAAGATGGCAAACCTTCGTCGCCAATCGAGTAAGCGAAATCACATCTTTGTATCTACAAGCAGGGTGGCGACATGTAACGTCCTCGCACAATGCTGCCGACTGCGCAACTCGAGGACTTACACCTCAGCAACTCTCCAAACATACCCTGTGGTGATCAGGACCCACATGGATCACGTCACCACAACCAACGTGGCCTTCATTAAAAAATGATGATTGCAACGATCAACAGATAATTCAAGCATTTTTAATGCAGGAGGCAGCTTTACGAAAGGATATTGATGACGACTATCTGCTATATCTGCAGCGCTTTTCTAGTTTTGCTAAGATGCGGCGTATTCTTGCCTATTGCGCGTAATGGATACTTAACGCTCGACAGAAAACTGACAAACGTCGATACAGTTCTTTATCAGCTCAGGAGCTCTTTTGGGCTTCTGCCTTTTGTTTTAGGGAACTATAACGTCGACATTTTCACATCGAATTAGAGCAGCTACAGGCCAACAAACCACTTTCTAAGCGCAGCAATTTGGCGCGATTGGCGCCATACTTGGACGAGATTAGTCTCATTAGAGTTGGTAGTCGTTTGGAAAATGCTCCACTTCCATACAGTGAGCGACACCCTATCGTCCTGCCTGGCAATAACATAATAGTAAAGCAAATTGTCCAAGATACACACATTAATGTAATGCACGGAGAAGTGCAACTCATGCTCTCACAGCTATACTGAACTGTGTGGATCACACGAGCACATCAGCTTGTCAAACGAGTCTACCGGAATCGTCACAAGTGCATCAGACACAACCAGAAAAGTGGACATCAGCGGATGGCTGCACTACTAGCACAAAGAGTTACTCCACTACGTTCATTCGCCATAAATGGAATAGACTACGCAGGGCCCATACCAGTGCTTTTCTCCAAAGGTTGGGGTGCAAAAAGCATGAAGAATTATATCGTAATCTTTGTTTGTTTTGTAGTCAGAGCCGTCCATATCGAAATCGTGTCGGATCTTACGACCGATGCATTCATGACTGCGTATGATCGCTTCACAGCTCGACGAGAAGTCTGCGACACAATCTACTCAGACAACGCCGCGACTTTTAAAAGGGCATTAGTGAAGCTCATTTGCATATTCTCAGAGCCCTCTGAGTTCAACAGAAAGGTAGCTGGTCAGCTTGCAACTCAAGGCACAACATGGAAGTTTATTCCTTCACGAGCGCCCCACTTTGGCGGCCTATGGAAGGCTGCAGTACGCAGCTTCAAGTATCACATTAAAAGAGTAATTAGCGACTCCACGCTTACTTTTAAGGAGCTTACCACGCTGACAACTAAAGTTGAAGCTTGTCTGAACTCTCGTGCTCTATCCCATTTGAGTACTAAACTAATAGCTTTAACTCCAGGGCACTGTCTCATTGGTTCATCGTGCCTCTCACATCCAGAAGCAGTCGAGAAAACGTCTTGTAATCGCTGGCATTTGCTATGCTAAATGCGCAACACATTCTGGAAATGTTGGAGAGGCGAGGTCTTACAACAGCTTTAGCAACGTAACAAGTGGTTACATCCTCAACCAAATCTACAAATAGATGACATTGTACTGCTAAAGGATGATTTTACTCCGCCAAAAAAGTGGTTACTGGGACAAGTCACGACTCTCAATTCTGAAAAGGACGGACTCGTCAGAGCAATCACGGTCAAGACGGCTGACAGTAGTTTTGTACGCCCTATCGTCATGCTGGTGAGGCTTCCAGTCGACACGGACGTTAATGATATCTACCAGCAACTAAAATCAACAAACACAGCTTCTCAATAGTCCAAATATCCTGATTTTAGTAAAGTAATTAAGATACAGACATTCGATTAAATTTTAAAAATCCACTAGTTAACGATTTGAAGCCTTTAAAAAGTATCGATTTTTTAAAATCTGATTAAAGAGTCGTCATGTATTTCTTACTTTTGTAAAACTTAATAACATACTGTAAGAGGATCAGTGATCCTCATTCGCTTGTCTTGCCCTCGAATAAAAGAGCAATTTTAATTTTTTTGTCAATTCGCGAATTTTATATTTATTCCTATTCTTTTTTTTCAAGCTAAACACATATAAAAATTTTCTTTTTTCTTAAAGATATTAATTTGTAGTAATACAGCAAAACGGGCGGTATGTTCACGACAACGCGTTTTTACAAATGTAAATAGAGACTCTAAAGCTGCTGCTGCTGATTGCGAAACAGTACGGCTGAATTCAGAAACATTAATTGACGTCACAGCCATGAATTAGCAATTACACTTACATGTACATTACCTAGCAAGTAAAGTTTCAGCTATACTGGCTTTTCTCGCTCGCAGGCACCAGCAGTAAGGCTTTGTCTCTTGAGCAGATCAATCGCTCAGCAAAGCAGTGTTGCGTCGTTAACGACCTTTTACGACTTCTAACGTCGAATTTATCAAGTCACGAATCCCTCCAGAATAGCTCTTTTTATTTGCAGTCTTTTAACATTCAGCTATTTGTTTTTTGTTCCTTTCTCAACCAAACAAACAAGCAAGCAAGCACACATATTTTGTTATATTATTACGTTTATTTTTATTGTTATGCTTTCTTGTTAATAAATTTGATTCAATTAATTTATACTTAAACAAAACGAGTGCGTGCTTTATTTTTAATCTCAAGCTCCTTGTAAGGTCGTATCAAGCCCTGTTGAAAAGCTTTTGGCGCTGTAAAGGCAGCAATTTTTGATCCAGCGGCACAAGTGCCTATATCGCGATGAGCCATTAGCTATTGATATTAAAACCCATAGTTGGTATTGCCGTGGAAACATTCAAGCTTTATGTGCTGTATACTAATTTTTCTTTTTTCTGTTTCAGTAAAATAAACTTTGGTGCATTGAATCGTATCGCAAACAATAGCTACCTCCCCATCATGAGGTTATCACAGCTGGAGAAGGAGCGGAAATACATGGTGACCGAGCTTAAAAAGGTCAATACCCGCTTTGGATGCAGAGTAGCCATCAAAATAGATGATAAATTCCAAGTCTCCATTTCAAATCGTGTTTCAAAAGTAACATAAGTGAATGCTGATTTGTACAATGAGTTGAGAGAAAAAGTTCAAAAATATGCTATACTTATTGTATATCATAGTGACAATAAGTTTGATTTTGTAAATTTGTAAATAAATAAAAAAAGAGAAAGTTCACGGAGGTTAACATGCATGAAAGGCTGTTGATCACAGGATAAAGCGCTAGACAGGGCCTCCTCTACTTTTTCTTTTTCTTAAATATCTAACATGTCAATCCAACTGTTATGTGATTTGTCGATTTCCCACCATTCAACATAAACCACATTACACATTTACACGTTTTTTAATGATTTTTTTTTACAAGATATACGTCTGAATACTTGGATTTTAGAAGCTCTTGTTTGTAAAAGCCACCAGAAACCAGCTGGTTCTTATAATCTTTTAAATAATAAGTACCTGAATTGATTTTTAATACTTTATAAACTGTGAATATTTCGGTTGACCAGTTTGGCGTGTAGCCTTTTTTAAAGACATTTTTAGCTTCACTGACACGCACTTTATCAATAACTTTGAATTTCGCTCTTTTTATCATTTCGACATAACCGTGAATTTTTGTAAAACGTAAGCTTGATTGTCAGCTGTTACATCGGCAGGCTAAATAGCAATAGTTGAAAGCAAACTTCATTGCTAGTGTAACATCTTTTCATCCCAATGCACATAATCCACTTACTGCTGCACTATTCTAGCAATTTTAAAGTGAAGTAATAATAATCCACCCTTTTTGCTAGCTATAAGATCAAACGTTAGAGCTAAAATTTCATTAAATTTATTACTATTGTGTGTTCTGATAAGTTTTTTTTTGTTGTGGTCTCTCCTGTGGTCACTTGAAAAAATCAAAAGCATGTAATATTTTTCCAAATCATCTTGGGTCATGCGAGATCTATCAGGATGTTTCTTCACCAGTAGCTCCATCAACCCATAATTTATTGGAAAGCTCAACTCACCCATCTGAATTTGATTATTTTTAAAGTTTATCGATGAATTACCAAGCTTCCATAATTTACCTTCTTTTCACACTCCATAAACTAAATCTAATAAAACTCTTTAATTCTTATCAACTATTTGTAAATACACATTGTTAAGAGGTTGAATAGTAACACTCATTTTATCATCATCATCATCATTATCATCATTCTCACTTGGACTAGCAGCAGACTTAAACATCATATCATCATCGCTGTATCTCTCTTTTTTCATTCGTTTTATGTATAGTGGCTTATTAGGAATTACATAATTATTTCTTTTTGGTCTCGTTTTAGTGACGATTTTCTGAAGAGGATCAGTAATATGTTTAAAGGTCTCATTGAGAACTTTTTCAAGCTTGTCTTTTCCAAATTTTAATAATTGATGCTTCTTTTCGACGGCTTCTCTGGCCTTTACCAGCTGATGAAGAACATCTTTTTCTCCTTTGTACATGTTGATGCTTCAACGTCTTAGAGTATACTGAATATGGTACACTAAGTGCACCCTATATTTGTAGCAAAATTGTCAAAACCTTTGCGATTTCAACCGCTGTTTATATTTTTATCCTTATTGATGACAACGAAACCATACTTGTCATAATTCCAGCAGTTTGTGCAGAGATCTTTAAACAAGGTATACGACATGTCAGAGTTCACATGATCATCATACACATGTTTTAAATTCAGCTTATCTTGACGAAATAGAGCCAAAAGATCAACATTGTCTTTCATAAAGTGTTTTGGTACTTGCCCGTACGGCTGGCATAGATAGAAACAGTCCACATCTTGATGTCTTCCCATACTGTAGAAAGCTCTTACATTATTTTGCTTTTCACAAGCTTTGTCTTAAAAAATCATGATAGAGTTGGGTAGTGCAGCAACTGGAGATACTACTACTTCATGTTTACTAAATGCAAAGAATTTTATGTCATCTATACGGTCCAACAATTCTTGCAAGAACTTGTACTTTGGCTGATTAAACGACTTTGATTACAGATAGACATTTTTAAACCTTAGCCCATTGAGGTTTACAGTTAGTGCTAGTAGATTGTTTGTTTTACCACGGTTGGATGGACCACAAAATACGGCTTGAATACTATCTGGGAGTAATTCACCGTGTCGATTTGAACGCTTTTTCTGTTTTACAACAGCGTCAAAGTTAGGGACTTGAAATTCCATAATTTTCTTTTTACGCTGCATATCTGCATGGTATGATGGCTAGCTATCGACTAATGTGATAATTAAATGGGCAGTGCTTTTATACCCTATAAATACAATGTTTTAGACGAAGGTGCTCGGTCGTAATTCGACCGCTGAAGAGTGATGATCATTTATCGTGCAAGAGCACATGGTCTTTTAAATACGGTTGTAAATACTAAGCCTGTAGAATTACACATACCAGGCTACCAGTACTGTGGTCCTGGCACTACACTTGTCAAACATCTGGCCAGAGGTAAAAAGGGAATAAATCAACTAGACGCAGCGAGCAAGGAATATTATATAGCCTATTCTCAGAATCGAAAAAACATCAAAGTTAGGAACTCAGTAGATATAGTCTTACCTGAAAAAACTTGGCAAAGAGTCAAATCTGAAGATAGGGTAGTATTAGGGAAAAAGCAGCTGCTCTAGCTGTTGCAAGTACCATGAAGATAAAAAGTAAGTTGGGTATGGGTGTTAAAAGTAAAAAGGAGAAACCTTGCACTGCTTTGACTACAGTTATGAAGGCTGCATCACGGAAAATAAATAGCAAGGATACACACATGATTATTGCTTCCGCTTTGAAAAGAGCACGTTGTGCAGTTAAGAAATCGGGTGGTACTAAAAATGTAAAAATACCACGTGTCTTAAGTCTTCCTGCTCAAACTAGTGGTTCTCTACCTCTTGTACCCATATTTGCTAGCTTGAGTGCAACCAGTGCACTAGCTAATGGTGTAGCTGGAATATTGAAAAGTATAAGTGCGAATAAGGCTGCTGAACAGCAACTGCAAGAAAGCCAAAGACACAATAAAACTACGGAGACCATTGCACTTGGGAAATGTCTAAGACTTTAACCATATAAAACTGGATCAGGTCCCTACGTGAAGCCATATGCTGGAAAAGGTTTGAAAAAAAGCTTGAATAAGGACTACCCACTAGAGCTCTGACAACTGTTGGTTTATTAAAGTAAGCTCAAAAATTGAAACTCCCCAATTCCCAAGGAGTATTCATGCGGAATGACTTACCAGTTGATTGACCTTGTTATCTTGAAACTGATATAGTTAATCTTAATAATAAAGATGGTCCTGGAACACACTGAGTGGCATATCAAAAACGTGGTAACGATGTTGTCTATTTTAACAGTTTTGATTATCTAAAACTACCCATCAATTCAATATTTTACTTGGGAGTTGCCAATATTTAGTATAACCATGTCAAATACCAAGATTATGATTCTCATGATTGTGGTCAATTTTCTTTTAAAAAGTATATAAGTTAATGTCATAGCTAGCTTTTGAGAAGTCATGAAAAAAAACTGGCACTAAGTTTGTCTTGAACTTCTTCTGTATTAGAAACACAATATTTTTCACCTATCAACTTATCATTAAAACATTTTTACGTTCCTAGCTTAGTAGAACTCCTAACATTTAATTCGATTTCAAAGTTCGATTCAAAAATTCAGTTTAATAATATAGCTATTAATATCAAACCTAATAATAATAAACTTTGTAGTGTGATCACTTGTAGTCATACAATCAATTTTAGACCGAAATATTCTATAGACCGTCTCTTAGATTTTACTGAACGTGTTCTTGAAGAGAGTTCCACTCACAGCTCAGATTAACCTGCAGCTATTCTTAAAGTCAACGCACTGAGAGTTTAGTGCAATATCACTACTGGACCCTATATTAATAGAGAAAAAGTTCAGACCATTTACGAATTTTTTCCAGCTGTACCACCAGGTTATAAAATTATCAGAATACTATCACTAATGATCTATTTACCAATTGTTGGACACATTATCGACTATATACACCTACCCAATGTTGATCAGGATGGTAATTTAGTCAATTTTGGAGGAGAAGTCATAACCATGAGGTTACATATAAAACCTTCCTATACCTATAATAGGGATTGTATACAACAACAAAAACTATATAAGTAGTTCAACATGCGCTCTAGCAGTCAGTTGACAATGAACAGTCAAACTGTCAACACGTCAAATACAACTAACACGTCAAAACATTCAGTTTCTAAAAAGTTTAGGATTAAAAATAAAAGGCCGTGGTGAAAACTCACTTGCATATTCTTGTTTTGTTGCGTAAAAGATGGGAGAAACTCTAATCATTCAGTCTCCTGTCATTTTTGAGAAATCCATAGCACACTATGAGATTCATGCTCATCAGCCATACGCATCCCTAACTTACGGTAATAGCGAAGAAATCCGTATATGAATTCAACATCAGGACCTATGTCTGCTACCATCTCGCAGCTCGTTCCACATTCATGGAAAATAAGTTAAGGCTGATGGACATACAGAAACTACGAATATTGAGCTGGTGAATGACTCCATCTGTCACTTATTTAAAGAAGTTAGGTATAAGATAAACGCTATGGTAATAAATAAGTGTAAAAATGTAGGATTAACAACCCTTATGAAAAATTGGTTAACACTCAGTCCAGATCAAAGCGTATTGAGTCAAAAGGCAGCTTGGAAGGGAACTTATACTTAAGGTCTAACAGAGGGTAGCTGCTTTGATATCTTGATTCCTCTCAACACGATTTTAGGTTTTGCTGAAGATTATCGTAAGATTGCTGTCAATGTGAAACACGAACTCACACTCACGAGATCGAAAAATGATTTAAATGTAGTTTTTCAAGATGCTATTTCTGCTGCGAATTTTCATGAATAACTGACTTGGAAAGGGTTTAAAATAGTAATACTGAAGCTTGAATGGCTTATGCCTTATGTAGTGATGTCAGATTCTTGTAACATTCGTCTGCTCCATTCTTTGCAAAAAGACAAACTGATATCTATAAATTCCCGTATTTGGGAGCTCTATGAATATTTACGCTTGCCTACCACATCTAAGCATATTTGGGCAGTCAAGACATCCAATCAGTTGGAAAAGCCACGTTACGTTATACTGGTTATTCAATCAGACCGAAAGAGTTCTAGAGCTACTAGTGCTAGCAAGTTCGATCACTGTAACATAAAAATGTGAGACTTTATTTTAATTCACAATAGTATACCTATGATGATCTCAACTTCGATATGACGAACAATCATTCAGCACTGTTGTACGACATGTATGCTTATATTCAGAATTCTTGTAATGGTAAAGATCCTGCACCTTTGCTAAACAGATATGATTTGATGAATGTCGTGCTTTTGATTGTGATTAATTGCTTTAAGTAAAGTGAGTTTTTAAAAAATGCTTCAGTAGATGTGCGTTTGGAATTCGAATCTAACGTTTATTTTTCCACCAATACATTAGCCTACAGCTTAATTCTACACAATCGTATTGTTTAATACATTTCAATGAGTGTACACGTTAAGAAACTTACGCAAAATTGGAAATGCCATGTGCACTGCTCAACTAACATCATCTGTCTTTCGACCGTCATGGAAAAAGGTCAGTAGAGAAAAAAAAGATAATAAACGACGACGAAAAGAATGGGCAAAGTTTTGGAAGAGACACGCAGAGAAGTGGGCAATGGAGAAGGCTAAAAAGTGTAAATTATTTCAGAAAATTTATTTTTAAACAGACATTCATCGACATATCACATTAGCCAATTGAAAGCCAATTTACCAATGACGTGAAGTATCAAAAATATCTACCAAGGATGATGATGAAAGAAAAACTTTGTTTGAAGAATTTCCCCGAAAAATTTTCAACTTATAAATCATCGTCCCCTCAACGTGAAGGTTATAAGCAATTGTAATCAACGGATAACATATCATGGTGGTAGAGGTATAGCTATAAGGGCTGATGGATAACCCTGCTGACATCATTCATCTCTCAATCGTCATGGAACAAGGTCGGAGCGCAGAGAAAAAAGAGTACGATAGAAAATACAAAGAGTGTAAAAAGTTAATTGACAGGTATGTTAAGTGGACTGAATGACTGAACAGAAGAAAAAAGAGTCTCAAAAAAATAATAAAATAAATAAACATTGGCTAGGGAAGTATTAAAAAATACGATAGTGAGAAATTTATAAGCAAATAATGGATTACATAGTTGATATGTAAGGCTCTAACCAACCTCTCAACGATTTAGTTTTCAAGGAATTAGTTATTTTACTACTTTATTTTGATAGTAAACCTGCAGTATTTCTCGTCAAAGAACAACTTCTATGGCAACAACTCTCAGACAAATATAGAAGAGAAAACTTATGGTTGGAACGCTGTTTTCATGGTATACCGTGAGAATTGAGAAACTTCCCGTACAATACTATATCAACAATTCTGAAAAAACACTTACACAATGCAAGGAAAGTGCATGAGTTTGGTTCATTAAGAAAACAATGGTTGGAGAGATTCAAATTTAAAAATCACGTTATAATAGATTTGGGTTGTCCTCCGACAGATGAAATAAAACAGGCCACTGTTTGCCCTCATTATAATGGGGCGTACAATGTAAACTGTGCACATCATAACATTAGACTGTACAAATAGTTTCTCCTAGATTTGCCTGAGTCCATGGAATAGATATAACTATTGCTTTTTAATCATCCTTTTTTTTTTTTTTTTTTAATTTATGAACAAAATATTTAGCAACACTGCTTTTGGAGAGGAAAAATTTGGTAGTTGTAGCTCATGGATAAGAGCGTTTGGTTGGGGCTTTTATCAAGCTTGCCACAAAATTGTAATAAATTAAAACTTCTTTAAATTATCTTATGGGCTTAAACTGTATCAGATACATGTTTAAATTATTTTTAAGTTACTTTATAGTTATTTAAAGTCATATCTCAGTTATCTTAAAGTCACCTTTACCCTAATTCCAGATGATTCTTAAGTCATCTTCAAGTTATCTTTAAGACATCTACACTTAATGTCAATATGACAGTGTGGTACGATCTTTCAAACATATCAGTATTAGTACAGATATCTTCTATCTATCTGACAGCACAGTCAGTAGCATACCCGTCTGTCACCCCGGAGTACTAGGCTAAAATCCCTTGGAGAGGAAACTTTTTATTAAATACATAAGATTTTAATTTTATATCATTAATATTAAATAAATATTATATTAAATATTAAAAAAATAGAAATGGAAATAACAATTAAATGAAAACAATTTTGAAATCTAAAAATTTCTAAAATTACATTTCAAACAGCCTGTGTTCGTAGCCACGTGAAAACGAGCACAGGCACGGGAGGAGGGGCGTACAATAGCACGAAACTCTGATGGAGGGGAGTTGTCCTCGTAGCTGCCTAGTTGATCTACTAACGTCACATTAAACACAATACTACCATGTAAAAATTAAAAGTATTTAAAAATTTTTGCAAATCTAAATGGTTCATTTAATGTATGATCTGCATATTTTACCCGTCAAGTATGAATCAAACTTCGATTAATTACTTTTAATTATTTACTAAGAATCACACATAAGGAATTATAGGCCAAAAAAAAATAATCCGCTTCTAAACATTGATTTTACGACTGTGCAGTGCTTAAAATTAACTTTAAAAAATGCTATTTATTGTCCTTGTACAAAATCCCACCCAACCATCAGTTTTAAATATTTTAATTGAACGCACTTGACCTTCTTGAGATACTTTTTTTCTTGAATAGTAAAATGCACGGGAATATCATTAGTTGTAAAAAAATTACTTTTCTTACATTCATTGCGCAAGTAAAATTATTTCAATATTTTTTGTATTAAAGGGTGTTCAAATTGTTGTCTATAACTTTTTTTCAACAAGGTATGTGCTGCGTATGGCAGTAGTCCTACTTAGCTTATTAAGAGATCTTATTGTTTCATATATTCAACTCATTTATGTTGGTATTTCTTGTCATAAATAAAATAAGGCAGATATCTCAATTTATAGTTTTCTAACATATCTAGTTTTTAGTTGAATGGTTTTAACTAAGAAGAAATTTGAAATAATATACCAGTTAATGCAGAAAATTGAAGCCATCTAATATTTACTATACTTATTTAATAGAAAATCTAGTACTACTTCAATTAATTTGTGCCTTTCATGAACTCCAAAATCTCCATGTAAATGTAAAAGCTGTCTATGTGACACTATACTGTGAAACATACACTGTACGTATTATATACGTAGCAAAACATATTCATTTATACATGTATACACACTCTTGACTCTTGACCGTCTCATAGATACACAAATACATATGTAAATCAGGACTTAGTGCCCCTCACACCCTCTGCATACATTCATCATTAAAAATATTTATTTTCTGAAAACAAAGAAAACTACAGTTTAAAAGATGTGAAGTATGAGTTAAGCTGAGAATATTGTTTGTCTTTAAGACTCTTGATTTAAGGTAGTATTGAATGACGTGAAGACACTATGAAATGTCTTAAAATTTTGATAAATTTTCCTGCATCTATTATTAACCGACTATTTATATTGTAAAGACCCCTGCGGGGCCAAAATGAGAATATAAGACTTTAATGTTACACTACTAAGCATTGTGAGCAAAAGACAAAACGTGCACAAAATAAGAATTTAAGTAGATTAGAAAATAATTATACAATAAAATTTTTTTTTTAAACTGATGTTTTATTTTGCATGGCTATAGAAATATCATACTGCAGAAAAAGAAAATTGCCTGTGCCAATTTTCTTGTCCTTACTCTAAAATCGTGGCATCTATCACAGGAAAGGAGATATACTTTTCTTATCTTTCTAAACGAGACTATGAAATATTATTTATATTTTTTATTTTTCTAATAATTTTCCTCAACACAAAAAAAGTAATTTTTTTGAGACTTGAACCCACGATCTCCTACACACAAGCTGGGTCCTATACCAACAATGCTAAGAGCGGTCCCGATATTAGAAACTCAGTTATATTCTTTTATAATATGGTTCGTAACTTTTTTCCGATGTAAATAGTCATTCAATTACTGTTTTCATTGGGTTTGACTATAAATAAATTAGACAAATAAATTATTCATTTTTTATTGTGGAATCTCTTTAAACTTAACATTGTTCAACAAAAGACATGTTCTCATTTATAATAATATTGTCTGCCATCAAGTTGCTTATATTTATAGCTTTTTACTTAAGTACCCAAGCACCCACTGTCCATTGGTGTGTTTTTTTTAACTTTATTAATATTACCATCAAAAGTATCTCTTGCAGCTATCATTCCCTTCTTAGTTATTTTTTATTTTCTTCTTCTTCTTCTTTTTGATTTGCTTGCGCATTTCCTTCATCTTTTTTTTCTTGCCCTTTAGGACGTCCACGCTTTGACTGCATAGTTCTACAAAGCAGTTGCAACTAAAATGACTTGTCGAGTCGACTAACTTTATATCCCGAACCTGTCGTAAGTTTGTCCGATTCTCCCTCGGCTTTATTTTTTTACTTATAACTAGATTTCCTTGCTTAAGTTTGTAACGTCTTTTTAAAAGGTTTATTTTTTGTTGTGTGGCAGATATAATGTTTGTACCTGCACGAACAACTTCGTTGCCAACAGCTCTGGCACCTCATTTAACAAGGGATAAAACTCGTCAAAATACTCTGATAAGAAACGATCTGATGTTTACGCATTTATATTAATTAGCAAGCCCAACGTTAATGTGTCCAACACCTTTACTATCTCCGTAAATCGTGGTCAAACTCTTACCACCATTTCATGTGATAAAGTAATTGTTGTAGGGATCCATAATTTTCAATTGGCTTGTTCGAAGTTAAACGCTGCCATCACTGTTTGAAGTCGATTGGTATGACTTCACGAATTGGGTCTCTTATGTTGATTTCAATGTAGTGAAATGAGTTCAATATGGTATGTACAACGACACAGCCTGTGAAAATCGTGACACAACGTCTTCTACAATGTATGGTTTATAGATATCACTGTCAATCATAAGTATCTATGGTAAAGCGTTATCGAGACTTTTTGAATAAGCAGATCAAATTTCATTATTTTCCAAAAAAAGACTTTTAATTTTAAAGCCGTAGACCTTACGTAATTTTTCGAATAAAAGTAAGCCATACATTTATTCACTGCGTGCTGTTTCGAAACAGATTAACTGAGCCACTTCGTAACCACTTATTTCCAAACTGAAAATTCATGTGATCTCAAGTGGTATAAGAACAACTGATTACTCTTATCATTTCTGCGATATTAGCGTATTGTAAGGAGGCATTCTTTATTAACTAGAAATTTATAATATATACGTTGAATTCTTATTTATGCTCTTATATTTGTTTTATTTTTTCGTAAAGTAAGGAATAACCATACATTAAATTCACCAAGTTAAAATTTAAAGAGTTGGTGCAAAGCATATAACGTGTACTGTCAATTATTAGCAAGAAGCTAGATAAAATATGCGCAAATATAATCAGCAAATATGTGTAATCGATAGTACACAGAGAGATAGCGCAGATTATGGCGAACTGTTTGCAAGTTGGCTATGAAAGGCACTGACGTGCCAGTCAACATGTTCCTTCTTCAGCGAGCCTGGGACATGGAGATCGCTGTGTCACTGATTATTTGTTTAACAGTTTAAAAATTTGCATTAATATTGTTAAGGCTATACGAGATATAAGACTACAAAATTGAAATAGTAGAGAACGAAACGTGAGAGCGATACGGAGTTGCTGAAAAGGCTTTTCAAAATAAAGATAATCTAACACAAAGCACGTAAATAGCAATAGCAGTCAGAAAAGCCGGCTCTAGTAAAAGTGTAGTATATGCCCACTTGAAGTGCCCGTCAAAGTTCAAACAAATATATTAAATTTTTTATTAAAAATCTTACGAGAATAACAGATTTTTGAAAAAACTTGTACTTGACAGACAGTATGTTTTCGATAAACTTGGAATTCTGTCTTTCCTCCTTTTACCACTTCCCTTTGAGCTCGTTGATGTTGTCGTCGTCAGAGCGATGGTTATCTTGTAATACCTAGACGTTTACCATGATCATGTCAGCATGTCGTTTTATTTTGCTGCTCAATTTCTTTAGGTGCAAATACCATTGTAAATTTTTTTTGTACCTCCTCTACTTTTTTCCCTTGTCAGTATACAACGAATTAAAAATGTCATTTATTTCTTCATCAAGCCAATCCATCACTGTAGTAGCGTTTACACAGATTTCAGACTATAGTTGAGAAATGCTGTTTGGAATTGGTCCACGCTTTCGTTAAGTAGAAGGATCATTTTGTCATATTTGAATTAGTTGTCATGTTTATAATAGCATGAACGACACTGTTATAAGAAGTAGGCTCGACAAAATAGGTACAAAACTTTCTTCGTGTTTTATGATAATCTTTTTGTTTGACAATAATTAATTTTTGCATACGAAAGTTTTCTGAAAACGTAAGCAGATCCACGCAAGCTATTCTTTTGTGCCATAGTTAGCGGAAAGTTTCCTCCAAGAATTTTTAAGGTGCACTTACAAACTTACTTGATTGGCATTGTATCAGTTTTGCGCAACAGGACCCAGTGTTGTTTGGTGGCGAAATAATAAGGAGATTTTAAAATGGCGACGTGTTTTCGGCCAAACAGAAAGCGTGATTTTGGTGCTATTAAAATTATATGATTGGAACTCAGTTTGGCATGTCACTTTCTTTCATATGTTTTTATGCTACATATAGGTACAGATACTCGTCACTCAACTGTTAACTAGATACTTTTGTTTCGAAGTTAAAGATTCGTGGTAAAGGATCTGCTGATGTCACAGTTTTTTAAAGATGTATCATGTTTTTTGAAAGTAATTAGAGACATCAAATCAGTTTTTATTACGTAAGGGTATTTTTTTGATATAGAGTTTAAGGTTTGCAGTGAAAATATGCTGATATCATCTTTCTTGGAATATGTATCGGATTTCATTTGTTGCAACACTGATACAAATCCAACGCAATCAATTACATTTCAAAGTACTATAAATGAGCGATGTGTTGGCTTTCAAAAGGACCAACTTTTTTACCACAGTCTGGTAGACATGTTATATTTTTTAACTGAGTCATCACATCATGTAAAATTGAGCAAGGAACAGAGAAATTCAACAATGTTACTTCCATAATATTAGGCTTAAGACACACAAATCATATCAAAACTTATCTTTTAACTATAGATGTGATAGAATTTGATACCTTTTGCCTTGCAAATATAATCTTCACCACTATTAGGTTTTTCAATCATGTGTGCGTAATATTTCGATCCACTAGATAAAAAACAAATTAATGTTTGTGATGACTTCCTTATTAGCCAATTTTTCAGTAAGACTACTGAGCGTCGTGTCAATAGATGAATCGTCAAGTCCTTTCAGAAGACATAAAAAACAGAATCCACATCATAATAAATAATACATTTTTCTATAGAATGTCGATAATAGAAAGGCTTTAAGCATGTTTGTGCTGTCGCAAAAGCAACGACCACAACTTTTGTTGATAGTCCTGATGTTAAGGCCACAGTCTCATAATTTCAGTTAACGTATAATGTATTTCCGTTGACGGCTAAAGCTCCATTCACATCGATTTCTACACTCATAAATGATTGTATTAATCTTTTTTAGACTGTCACCAACTCAGTCTTTGCCAAACTCTCACACTCTCCAAATTCATCCCACAAAAAATTAAGTAAAATTTTTACTTGAGATCTTAAGCAAGTATTTAGGTTTATTTTATTTTTGTCATAATTCATTTCTTTAGTTTTACAAATTTCGTTGTTATAGGCTTTCTTTTGTTTAAGTGGTTAAACTGAAGCTAGTATTTTTTGTTTTAACAATTTGTAAATATAATGTATAAATAAATTTCCTTAGTATGTTTTTTTTATTGAATTGAGTAATCTTATACTAATATATTTTATGAATATTTTTTACACTATAATGATATACTTAAACAGCTATCTTAACATCTTCAACTACCCACGAAATGAGCTTACCGTGCATTTTTACTGGTAGTATAGGATGATACAAATTTCTAGGAAGTAGCATATAACGCATATTTAAACTGTTTACTTGGAAAATATCATTTTTGTCACACATAACTTGTTTTTACTCCGTTTAATTAGAGTATAATGTTGGACGGCCAAGAGGAAATATACCTAGTTTGCAAATACATGAATTCCAGAAGCATACGTCAATATTTAATTTTTTCTCCATCCTGGCAATCATACAATTTTACAGTGTTTTCTGTTTGGCCACCGTTAAATGCATTATGCAGGTTCAATAGTTTTCTCTCTCAATAATTATTATTTTCTCCAATAAAGTTTAAAAATTTTTTACTCTCACATATTTCTTAGTTAAAATCGCTATCCTATTTTTCCATCTATTCATAATTAAACATTTTTATTTTTTTGCCAACTGCACAAGTTTTCTCGTACCGATCATCTATTGCATCTTTCATCATCAAAATAGTATCTCAGTTTATTCGGTAATGATGTAAACAATGGTGTCAAAACCAACCTTGGAATTGTTATATGATTCCTTGATGATCATGTACTCCATCTAGATGAGTACAGTAACCATCAACAAGGATCCCACAGTACTCAGCGTGCCTAATAAGTCGCTGGAAAAGTAATTTTTCCATCCAATTAAGATGATTTAAGGTTGATTATTTGGCATTTAGTAGCTTTTTAATGGCGTTGCATCAATTTGTGCAATCCCCAAAAACTTCTCCCTGAATTTTTTAAATATTTTTCATAAAGCTCAACAAGCTAATCGCAAAATTTTCAAGTCCTGTTTACAATATTTAGTACTTTTATTTTTTAAGTTAAGTATTTAATTATTTTCTAGGCCATCATTGTACCATTCTAAAAACTAACCTAGATCTTTCGTATGCATAGTGTCAGGTGAATGTATGTCAAGCAATGGTGGAGAAAGCCTTTATACGATTGATTCCTGGGTTTGTTGAAAAAATGTGAAAAAATACTATTTTTAATTTTCTAGAGACTGTAAAACTCAGGTTATCTGCTTAGAAGCAAATGCAAGTAGTTAAGACTATCAATAAATTTTTTTTTCATAAATGTCATCAATATTATTTTTGATCCGTTCATGATAATGTATTGTACTACGTGGTTACCATGTTATTTAATATACTTAAAAATCAATCAAACATCAAATCCTAGCGCGTTCTGAAGAAAAAAAATAACCTTGTCAAAATATTTTTGCTAATCAAAACAATATATATGTGAAATTTGTTCGAAAAACATGTTCTCGATGTCCGCAATAATCGCACCTAGTCAAGATACTTTGTACATTACTACAAACATAACACACTTGTCAAGTGACACACAGATTTACAAGTTGGTAATGCTTCATCACTCATGGGGGGCATCGTCTGTTAGATTTTTTGCTGTTTCATTTCAACGGTTTAATGTAACATTTACAATTTACGGGCAAATATAATTATAATACTCAGCGTTTTCATAATACATTAACCATAACGTATGAATGATTTGTGCTTGAGTCTCTTGAACTAAACTAGAACCATTTTACAGGGATCTATGAGTACGCCAAAAGTTTCGAAACGAATAATCGACACTTGCTGTCGTGTGAGTAGAAACAATGTTTGAAACTTGTGAACTTCTGAAATCAAACCTCGCATACACCGTAATGTAGCATACCTGTGCTCATGTGTCCCTGGAGAACACAAGCATCAGCTGCTGCTGGAGCTCGTGGTAAACAAAGATTATAATTTTACGATGGTAAAATAATATGACGGTCGTTGTGATTGTTTCATCAGACGCAAGAGCTTTGTAATAGTATCTTGTTTTTAATTTCTAACAATAATGGACAGCAATTTTGTCAATGAAAAAAAAAAATTTATAATTCTATTACGAGATCTCATGCAATTGAAATTTAAAAGAAAGACATGACAGAAAAACTGTTTTTATATGGTGAGGTAATATGACAAGTTTATGAACAGGAATATGGAATATGAAAAGTTTTTTAACCATCTTTCATTTCCTAATAATGACAGATAATAAGATGACGATTATAAGTATATATCTTCTGCGAAACGATTTAGTGTAAGAGAGATGGTGCAATTATCGTTGGAATGAATATACCTACGTACATTTTGTGTGCTTTCAATAAATTTTTTAATATTTCTTCACTGAACAATTATAAACAAGACATTATGGCAAAATACAGAATAAAAACCATGTTGGCTAGCCAGTATAAAACTATGCACTTCTATAAAATCTTCCAATGATTCCAAAACAACTTCTTACCGCTTACGGTAGTTACATTTCTAACGTCACGCTCACATCTGTCACACATGCTCACACACTTAACCCTACTCTATACTTAATATCTAAAATCTAATTATCCAAGAAATTAAAACAAGCCATTCTGGGGTACTGATTTCTCTAATATCATAGTATCAATTAGAGCATCAGTGAGTATTGTGATAACTGTGATAATAATGTTATGATGATTGAAAACAACGTCTACGACTGCGACTCTGGTTATGAAATTGACATGTAGTTGTCACTTCACTCTCATAAAAAGTTGTGAATTTTGTATGTCGTTATGTGCTATGATATTTAATTTAATGCCATTATTATTAATATTTTCTTAGATTTTATAGTTAATGCATTCTCGTTATCCTATCCACTTGTTGTATAGTTAAAGATACTTTAAAAACTTTGCTGTCAATTTTATTATAGCATGTTTTTTCTGATAATACTGTCTTATATTTTATTTAATAACTGAAATCATTAATTAACACTGTTTTTTGTTACAAATAATTTTATTCTTTGAATCCAACTAAATGTTATTACTGACTATAAACAATAAAGAAAAACTTTGTTCTCAATAAGTTTTTCAATTTATTGCTGAACAAGTTTAAGTTAACAAAGTTATTTGTATGTTTATTAGTTCGTTTCATTGTATTTTACGTTATTTTTAAATGTTTAAGAGAGATTAGTGTACAACTTATTCGTTTATCAGCATGTGAATGGCACGCGCTTCAAATTTAATCAAGAATAAGAGTCACCTGATGATTTATTACTACCAAACGTTTGATTAATCCTGTTTTGACTTTTGGATGAAAATAGATATGGTGTTACGACCAGTCATTCTATTACTTTTGGCAGACCTGATGTTTATATCAGATTTTTGTATGGACTGATAAAAAATTCGCTGAAACTTAAAGTTAATGTCTGAAGGGTTATTTTTAATATAAAACGTTATACGTAATTAGACAAGGAGGGTACCTTGTTGTAAATAGGTATAAAAATGTCAAAGTCTCGTTATTTACTATTGAAAAAAATTTTAAGTTTATTTTATCTACAACTTATGAAGGGACAAACTAAACATAAAATTACAAGTGGGTCAAGCAAAATATTTTCTATCAATTATTATTTTACTTCAAATTTGCCTCACTTATATTTTTAGTATGAAAAATACAAGGCGTGTACGTTTATACACGTAATGCAAGGACTTTTTGCTTCTTATTTAGGCGTATAATCTATCAGCATCATATTTTTCCCTATCGAAAGCGGGTGTATCGAGTGCTGCGATTTGTCAGGGAACACTTCTATACTATGTTATTATCAAAAATTAATCATGTACCCCTTCCGATTGTTCAATGCCTGCTACCTTATTTTTGATGCAGTAGACTGTCAATAAATATAGCTCTCATTTCTAGTCTACATGCATGCAATACCTAAAACCAACGATTCACCACTTCTAACAGAGATGTAAAATACAACACCTCAATGTTTTCATACTTAGGAACTGGTATTAATAGTTGCTAGAGAATAAATGAACGCTGTTTCAGTACTAAAAGCAGATTGTGTATTTTTTACAACTGCCCAACACTGGCTTACTTCTTTTTGATGCAGTCGTAGTGTTTTTGATTGCAATGGATTATGCAGCGCAGGAATTCAAATATTTTAAATAAGTAACATAAGCACCTATCAGCAGATGACTCAGGAAACTAAGTGGCCACCTTATGAATTCATAAAAATAAAAAAAATTAATAATATAGGCATCCTTAAAAAAGTAACTCAGGGCTCTTACTGACCTAAATTAAAACACTATATTAACGAACACCTTGTAACACATACGAAAGTCCACTAAAAACGCAACGGATAAAATTATTTATTTAAATAGTAAGTAATTAAAGTTATATTAAATCAATTCAGTGCGATTGAAAAATTTCAATTAAAAAATTATAAATTTGATACCTGGTCCACAGAAGTGTTTAGGTTTCGTACAAAGTGCTTTCGAGACGTTATGATTTTCAAAAATATCGATCATAACAAATGATGAACAGCCTTAATTAATATAATATTATATTATATTATATTATATAATATTAAGTGCAATAAGACCTTTCGTTTTTAATTACTGTATTTCTTTTTTTTTTTTTTTTTCTTTTTCTTTGTATAAGGGCTTATGTATGATAAGTTATTCTTTATTTATATACATTTAACTACAACATCATTATTGTTTTTCGCCAGGATTTGTTATTTTCTTCTAAAATTGAAAATTAAAAAGCGCATTTATTGCTAAGTGAAAAAAAAAGTTATTTTTGCTTATTTTTTCGTACATTTTTTTGTATGTACATCATAATATAAACTCTTTCACAATATTTTAGAGTGTACGTAATTTTCCACATAAATTTTGAAATAATATGTTTACATAAGTTAGGTGATTGATGATCTGTTGGACGCGAAGTTCAAGGAATTATAACATTCAGAGTATTAGCATTTCTTAGTTTAATACGGCAACTTTTTGCTGATCGTTTGTGTTAGCCTTGTCAGGCTAAAATAGCTGTTAATATGATAACATACGCACAACGACGCAATGTACAGTACAATTTAACAATATGCCACATTTACATCAGATACGTGAGAGTTCGTTAGTCTTATGACTCACTTGCTGCTTATCAAGTTAGAAACTAAGTTATGTATGATAGGCCTTCGTGGTGCTTATATAACTGGCTGGTCAAAAGGTAGATGGCTGAGGGCATTGCCTTTGTTTGGAACATTTATGGTTTCGTAATAATGAAATATATAATTTATTAAAGTATAGTAATCCTTTTTGTCGCCGATGTAATTACTGTCTGACATAATATAGAGCAATTGGAGAACAATTCGTTTAATATAGTCGACTTTTTTGTCAAGTATTATTACATTATTTCGATCAAAGTCATGGTAGTACGTAATTTTTGTTTTGTAATTTTAAAAAGTTTATTATTGTACGACATTTTGCACTGTTTAGGACAATGTCACAAGCACCCTTACAAGTTTTTTGCTTAATTTCAATTTAAAACGTTCCGAGTACAAACATTTTAACAACTAGGGTTATAAGAGCCTCATACTGATAAGATTTTTTTACAATTAAGGTAGCTCCCTTGCGAAAATCTACAGAATTAAATATGTTTTATTTAATAGATTTTAATCCACTGAATCAAATGGTGTCCTTATTTATACCCCAAGTGGAGAAAAATCTCGAGATATTTCAGCTTAAAGTTGTACCTTCAACACGAGCTTATATGGAAGAACATTAAAACATTAACCTTATAGGCATTTCCTATCTCAGAATAAGAAAATCTGAGCAGACTATTTACGATGTACTTTTAGAAAATCTCTGTTTTTCTTCAATCCTGTCATGTAAAATGCTGGTAATGGGGCATTTTTCAAAGATACTTGCCAAGAAAGATGTGAAAATCAGCTTTAAGGCTATAAATGACAGACGGTAGCAGAATATCAACACTGATATATGTATTTACGTATACATAGACAAGTGAAACTCTTCTACTTGACCAGAGAAGTAGACAAGGGAGCTACCTTAATAGATAATACAACATTAGGTATATGTGTTACGTCAGCATAAAGTTTACCAAGTACTTCGTACCAATATTAAAGTGGACTAGATTTTTCAGGATTTTTATTAGAACAATAATAATCATTAGAATAAAAATTATGGTACTGATAGTAATATTAATAATAATAATAATAATAGTAATAAAAATAATAATAATAATAATAACAATAACAATACTAATTATAATTGTAACACTAGTAGTAGTAGTAGTAGTAGTAGTAGTAGTAGTAGTAGTCGTAGTAGTAGTAGTAGTAGTAGTAGTAGTAGTAGTAGTAGTAGTAGTAGTAGTAGTAGTAGTAGTAGTAGTAGTAGAAGTAGAAGTAGTAGTAGTAGTAGTAGTAGTAACAACAGTAACAATAATAATTTTAGTAATATAAATGATAATCATTGATTTTATTTAAATAATAGCTTTGTCTCTCTTTTGCACGTTTTATCGGTGCTTAAAGTTTTCGATTCTTTTTTTTTTTGCACACAAAAACTGAAGACCATTCACCACCTGTCTAGCTTTATGATTAATTTTTGTTGTATCTGTGCATTTTTTATGGGTGGTGCTTCGTTTTTCACAAGAAAACTGGGGGACATTCACTTCCAGTCTGATCTATGTCCTACTATGGTCAATATTTGTCGTACCTCTGCGACTTATATTATATAAGCATTGTTTTGCTGTCACGCAAAAAAAAATGGAGACATTGACTACCTGTCTAATATACTCCACGTTAGGGTCGATATTTGTTGCACACTTCTGTATCTTTTGTTGGTGCTTAAAGTTTATAGTATTTTTTTTTGCACGGAATCTAGAAGACATGCACTGATTGTTTGGAGCACGTTCAGGTGCAAAAAGCTTATGATTTTTGTTTAGGGAAAAATATTTTGAATCTCAAGTATTGATGAAGATTAATCGCTGATGCAAAAGGTGGGCAAGTACTCTTACTTCTTACGGCTGAAACAAATAGTTAAGAAAAAAAAAGGAAAGTGATCCTAAAGATAGTCGTTTTTTTTTTAGTCATTGTTAGAAAATTCCGGAGAAAGGAGAGGAAAAAAAATAGAGACATTGAAGTAGATCCCTGATGTTACATATGTATTTGATATACTTATAATCCTAAGTTTATAACTTTATTTTTAAAGTAAAATAATAATAAGCAGAAGAATAATTCACTGCATTGATAAATTGTTAAAACAGAGATCAGATCGTTCATAAAAACAAGAAATTGTAAACAGTGACAAACACCGTAAAAAGAATGTATTATAGTATGTTGTCTAAGTATTTATCTTTAACGGGTGTGCATGTATACGTAGACCGAAACCACATTAAAAAGTTATGTAGTTCTGCAACCTGACAGCTGAATAGAAACACATCTTGCCTTTTTGTGACAAATTATTTTTTTGCTACTTAATTTTCATAAAATATCAAATGAACTTGTATGTCTTATGAGTATACAGACCAAAATTAAATCCTCCATACGAAAAGTCCCTCTTCCGTCCAGTCATTTGGTCTTGTTTTTCAGGAACAATGTAGTTCTTTAGCTTATCAGTACATTCTTGTTGATCTAAATCTCCAATCACTGTTATTCGAGCTTTATTCACACATTCAGTCTTTCCACCACATGTACATGCACAAAGTATACATAGCATTGTTAAATGGTGCCCTACGTTCTTCATATTTTTATTCGTCTAGTGTTATAATATGTAGCTATTACTTGTTCAACTTCTATACAAGATGTATACTAATAGATAAAAGTTATGATAATGGTGTGACGATCCTCAAAATTTCAGGAACTCTTAAAAAACTTAATAACGACTTCTCAAAATTTAATAAACTTCTGGACAGTATAGTACGTTGGCTGACAGTATTCCTACGGATGCTTGAAGACTTAGTAGTCAATTTGCTTATAGATATACCAAACACTTTCACAAATATTGACATTCTTATGAATGGGCTCATCACTATACGAAAAAAAGGTTCTCAAAATAAAGTTATGCATTGCATTAAAAAAAATGTAAGGTTATTTTCTTCATTTAAATTATATTTTGTTGAAAACTAAGTTAGTCAAGTATTTGTATGACTTCAAAATTTTAGGCTGGTTCTTGAAGCAAACATAAAGAAAGTTTTTTAAGCTCACTTTACAAATGTCAGAAACTTATCCCACAAAAGAATGTTTTTTTTTTTCTAACAACATACTTTCAAATTGCTTTCAAATGAAATGTTAGCCTTGCAAAATTATGGAATCCAAATATAAACATGGTAAATTGCTTTTTTTCATTCTCTTGCACAGCTTGCTTTTTCTATGAAACTCATAGTATTATTTACTTTCTTGTACTCGTACATTAATAAAGTCATTCTAAATTATATTAACTTTGGACTGGTACTAAACGCAAACCTGACATTAAGTACATCAATGCCTTGCTGTGCCGTAAGTATATAAAAATGTAAGGGCATTACTTAATTTATCTAGTGTGACGTTTGCATGACCCAATTAAAAATGTCTAATAAAAACTGATAAAATTTTTTTTCGTCTGTTTCTATTCGGTTTTTGCACTAGGAAAACCACATAAAAAACAATAACGTTCGGAAGCTAATTTTTCTCATATCTATTTTTTTACTAGCATAAGATTAAACATAAGTACATTAACGTAACGAGGTTTGTAAAGGAGACTTTTCGAACGAGTTCCAGAAAACTGCTTTTTCGCCCGAGGAAGTACCAGCCTCCCAAAACCACCTGAGGGCGGAAAATTATTTTTAAGTACTGATCCCAGCAGTCCTTAGAATTTTGAAGTATTATTCTATTCTGCTTAATACCTTCGTACATAACAATTACTGAATCCTTAAATTACTGAATTATCAAAGTGGAAAAGAAACATTCACTTGTAAACGTTTTTTTTTTTCTTTTTTCAAGATAACTAGCCACGCTACACAGAACTTTATACATTAAGAAAACTCCATATCATCAATTAGGTAGCTCTATTGCATCAAAGCAGTTTATTAGATTCAATAAATTGTTATAAAAAAAGTGAAAGTCCTCTCGTTAGCATACCTTTTTTGTGTTGTAGTATCTTCTGCACAGCTTCTTTTCACTGAGGGTCTTTCCATAAGCCACATGGCCTCATTTTTAACGTTTATCAACCCCTTCATGCCCCTACGTGGTCATCTGTGGTCTTTTTTCAGATCATCCCTCCCCCAAAGGTACATGGTTTTTTCCAAAAACAATTTATCAGCAATTTTTTGCAATGAATAAATATTTTACAAAAATTCTGAAAATATTATTAATCAATTAGATTGAACAGTCAAACAGGCTAATTTTTAAGGTCTGTAATTGTAAAAAAACTGTTACCTTCCAAAAGTATTTCGACAATATTGTTACTCATTAGTTAAAATGAATAGTAAAACAAGCTAATTTGTCAAGTCACTTATTAAGAAAAGACTCGTATCTCTATCATCACCATTATCATTACACCGATCACCGTAATTTATGTTTATTATAATATCTTCTTTATCAAACCAATTAAGTACTGGCGTCACGTCACCTACTTTGCGCACTAATTCTTTGTTTCTTTTTATGATGACTTTCTAGGCTTTCTGATCGCTATGACTAGATTTCCCTTGCACTTTTTGGTATGCAAATTTTTTTGCTTTTAAGATGCAAAATACTGACTATATGATTTGCAGGTTATGCCTAAGAAAACATAAAAGTTGTAAAATATTCTGAAAAGTAAAAATCAAGCAGTGTAAGTATATCTCACCAATAATCTCCTGACGAATCAATGGACGAGAGAAATCATACTGTACGAGAAAATTCGAGTTTGCATTAACTGGTCTTAGACAAATTGATTGTCTTATAACTAAATCTGCTAATCTACCCTTTTCTTTAATTGCTTCTGGCTTTATTATATCAAGTAAACATTTACATTTTCGGCGCAACGGAAATAAAAGCTGTAAAAAATCGTTAGTCATAGGTATGTCTTTGAAAATATTGCTCTATTCTCTACAACAGTTTACAACCACACACTTGACAATCTGAAATCGTATGGATTAAATAAACAAGAAATAAATAGTTGGTTATATTAGATGGAATTGCAACCTCTTTTACGAAATGAACATTGGTGTAGTTAACAATACGCTTAAGAAATTATTCTCAGCTACGAAAACTCAATTTGGAAAACAAGCTACCCTTCAATACAACAGATATAAAGTTAAAAAAAAATAAAATTTTTGATAAAAATCTACAATCCTGCAGAAAATACTAACTTTCTGGCACGTGAAAATTATACCATGTAAAAATTAGAGGAGAGCGGGGCACTACCGGCTCCTTTAGCTAATTAAATCATTGTACCGAAAATTTTTTTAATTTAATGATCAAAAATATTCCATAATAAAGACAAATACCTAAAAAATATGCTGTAAGCCCTCCATGATTATATCAAAATTAAATGTGCATGTCATTAATAAAAATAGAAATCGTTTGAGAACAGGGCATGGGCTGTCATAGAGAGGTATGGTCCGTTATGGGGTGGGGCACATTCGGCCTGAGGATTACCTGTAAAATGATTTCATGTATCTTCAATTTATATGAATTATAAATTAATTTATATGTTTCTTGAAACATATTTTATAAAATGAAATAAAGTTAAAAATATGGAATAGGGAAAAGAATACACAGTATAGAAATTATTTTCAAAATTTTATTTGGAATCAGATTTTTGGTTTTTATTATTAAGACAATTGAAGAAGTATTAATGCGTAATGTCTTTCAATGTCAAACAATTTTTATAAATTTCATATATTATATTTATTAGAAACATTTAAGTAACGATTTTATTAACATATGACTATTTTTACAACAATATTTTATCAAAAATAATCAGTCTTATTTCTTATGTGCATTGTAAAAATAATTTTTTTTTTAACAAATATTTGTTGTCTTCCTTTTTTTAAATTTACATTACTTTTAGTATACATAATTATAAATATATTTAAACATTACTTGTCTGTCCCTTTGAAGTACTATTGTATGATGCTGCTACTTTATCCTGAAGTGTCGTTCTGGGAATACTGAACTCTGATGCAGTATTTTTAATTGATTTTCACATCTTGTACTTTTTCCAAGGCTAGTATCATTTGTTCATCTGTCCAAACACACTTTTTGAACTTTTTTTTGTAATGCCTAACCATTTTATAAAGACATCTTGTAAGAGCTGTCAGATAATTACAAAAATTGAGGTTAAACGACAATCAAGCAGCAGACGAAACTTTTTCAGTTAAAACGCCTGCGCAACTGTTGCCACGCATCCAGCTCAGGCCAGCTTGTGCCCCACCATGGGAGACGGACTGTGCCCCACATGAGACCTTGTTTAAATAATTTATATTATTTTTAATATTAGGTCTCAAAAAATTTAAAAAAATATCTGCACATAGTTAAAAATTTAAATTTTCGAGTATGCTAACTTTGATTTGTGTTACGTTAATATTTTAGTGTTGAATTAGAGACTGAAATTTTTAAAAAACTCATACCAAATACCTATTGAAAATTAAATCAGTCTACTGTAAAGAAATCACTTTTCTCTCTTACAACTTTTGGAGAAGAATTAAATGAAAGCATTAAATAACCGATTCCAAATAGATTTCGTTGGCAATATGTATCAGTATGAAAAAAAATTAGGGTGTCGAAGTTATTCAACGGACGACGCATACCCCGCTCTCCCCTACTGGATCGGGCTCTTCAACAAAAAACTCGTTGCTGATGTACTCTGCGTAAACATAATTATTAATAACAAGCTTGCTCCATATTTCAGTCAAAGTTTGACCAGCAAATTCAAAATTCTTAATCAGAAGCTCTGTATCTACAGTATGTGCTGAATTAATGAGGTGAGAGCCATAGTGTTCAAAAGATAGAATTAAACCTGCTTATTCTTGATGCGTAGGAGCCATACAACGTTCTACTCAATTATACACACTTCTCCCTAAAGTAGTTGTAATTTAAAATACAGCATCCAAGTTAAACATTGTAAAATGATTTACAGCATAACATATTACTTTATTATAACGTGGATTATCGTCAGGCCTGCAATCCAACATAACTACTCCTATTGGTTTTGTTTGATCTGAATTTTCGCCTCAAAGTAATTTTAATTTTATGCTAAGTTAAGAATATATTTTTAATGCATACGAAAATCGGTTTATTTTATACCGTACAAAATATCTTTGTAAGAATTTAAACTAAAAAGTTTTCTAAAATAAGAGGCATAAGCTGCTGCGGTACTAGAACTACATGCTTAGCACTTATCAGTAGGCTTCGAGTAAGTAACAATTATCACATCACCGATTTTTTATCTTTTATTTTTATCCCAGCATAAACACTAGGAATAAACCTATGAATTTGTGCAACTGTCCAATTATGATCCAATAAGTTTACCTTATACTTCAAGTGCATTAGGAAAGGTACCTGTTTACTTGCAGCTGTAATACCAATCAGTACTCAGCTTTTGTCATCTTGAAAAATGACTGAAACTTGATTACCACCCAATATTGAGATTCAAGGTGATCGGTGATTTGTTGGGGGCGAGACACAGTAAATAAATAAATACATACAAGGTGTATTTAAATTATCGATTGGCAAATGCTCATCACGTCCCTCGATTGCAGCGACAAGTTGCTTTTCCAAGAGACTAATTTAAGGGGGCTCCTTCATGAAAGTCCCTAAACAAAGATAAATTATTTTTTGTAAATAAAAGTCTAATGAATTTAATGGTGGTCTAAATTATATTTCGAATGGGTCAAAATTTTGAGAAATCCGAGCTCAAAGTTGTAACTATTAGCATGTGTTCCTATGGGGCAGCGTGAAAAACAATTTGTTTTCGCTTATAATAAACCTAAATTAAATGTCCCAGCAGACTGAATATATACATTTTGTAGATGAAGTCTTCCTCTGTAATATGCTGTATTAAAAATTGTAGATAAAGGACCATTTTAGCGAGATATTTGTGATGGAAAAAAATGAATAGTGTCCGGGAGGTCAGGAGGTCACGTGGGTAGCAGACGTACTTGTTCACCTAATCACTCGAGTTTTCCAAAAGTTGAGATTCGTATAGCTTGAAGTTTGTATGTACCTAGCATTATTTTTATCGAATAATTGTATTTATAATTAACATCACCCAATACGTCTTCATTTCATATTTCATCCAAGAATTAACTTAACAAACATACTTGGTATAACCTCTTGAGTGCCTTTTTTTTCTCATATTTTGTTACATACTTTTTTTCATGAACTTGCCTTTCCTCCATCCTCTTGAGACTCTATGTGCGTGGTATTCTTTTTTTTTAGGTGGATTAGAAGGACCGTCATCCATTGTTTATCAACTAAATGATGTTAATGATATACAGATACTAAACACTATAGAGGTAGAGTAATAGCAGAAAGGCATGCAAACACGACATATATATACCATATACCTATATATTACATCGCTATACTACACCAACACAGGTAGTGTACCCTCGTATGCACTAGACTGGTCAAAATAATAATTAATTTTTCGTACAAAGTTAAACTGCATACATAAATATCATTTTTCCCACTTCATACGTTATTAAAAATATCATAATGATTTTCAGATACATTTGTTTATTGAAAAACAAAACTTTATTTTTTGTTTGTCTTTGACCTCAGCTGTAGTCGTAGGAGCCCTCTCAAGCTTTTCATATATCTTGACCAGGAGTAGTGTAAATTCCATTCGTGGTGGAGTTCAATAATGTAAAAATTGGCTTCTTCCTTCTCATTGATGCAGCTTGCTTCACTAGTTAGACCAACCACCTCATTTGTATTTTCTATTGAAAGAAAATTTTCCTATTAATACTAATTGTTACTCATTCAATTAAATTTTTTCTGTAAATTTAACAATCGTGACTCACCTTTTACATTACTTTCATCAGTTTAAGGAGTTTTAATATCATTAATTGATATTGGAGTGGAGGGATTTGATCCAAGCACTTATAGATTTTCGGGCGTAAGTGAATCGCTTGAGGCGACATTTTTCCACTTTTTCTTAAAAAAAGTTGCATGCATTTAGTTTGTATTATAAGAAATCAAAGGAACAAAAATATTTTGTAAATATTTATAATAGGCAGCTTGCGTTTTTCTTACTTTCATGTAAGTTAAAATAAAAATTCAATCTAGAAAACGTGAAGACTTTAATTTACTTTGTTTTTACTTCTTAAAAAATATGTTAAATGCAGCTTAATTATTTAGTGCATTTTTACATAAAAGTGAAGAATTTATTACTGTATGATTTATTTATACATAATAAGCCTCACTTGCCGAAACAAAAAACTCATAAAATGCGCATCCGTTTTTGGTTTTTCCTGCTGTGATTCTCTTATTTTTGCTTTTACATTTGCAGGATATGACAATTTATCTTCTTTGAATAATTTTTACATTTTATTAACTGAATATTTTATTTTGACAAATCACTGGAGTAACATTTATCGTACGCATCAAATAATTCACCGTATAACGACATTTTTGTACTAATACTAACAAAAACAGACAACTTTTTGTTACAACGAAGATTAAAAAAAAGAATTCTCTTGTACGTCCACGTCCCTGGTAACAAAAAACTTGCTTAGGACTGTCAGTTTGACATGAGCGTAAACAGAAAAAAAAAAAAAAAAAAAAAAACACTGACGACCGGCAAAGTCAGCTTCTCTTTCTGTCCATTAGGTTTCCTTCCCTTGGCTTTGGATATGGTACCCAAATTTAAGTTTATTATTTTCCGTTTTACACAGAAAATATAATCAAAATGCTGTTTCTCCTTCCCAATATGTTTCGCGGATCACGTGGCTCAGTCTTAAATCCTTTCTCCCCCTGTATGGTTCAACATAATTTTTTTGCCGTACCCTTGCCCCCCTTAAACTGACCATGTGGGTTAAAGCAAGCCCTAAATAACTTACCCAACGGTTCAAGGTTTTATTTTTTATACCAATTTTTTTGAACTTATCATCACCTTTGCAAGTAATGTAAGCTGTCTCAAAATTCATTGAAAGGCGTGTTTGCATTTAGAGTTATTTTTATATTATAAAATATGTTGTGAATCATTGATTAAAATCACCTACAAATATTTCGTTTTCTATGTATACAGCTAGACCCTAAAATTATTACCGTAAGTCGCCATGATTTAACTCAAATTAAAACTTTTATTTTGTATCAACGGTTAAAACAAAATTACTTTCTTTCCATAGTCCTTGGTTTGTTAATTAAAAAAAAATTGAATTTCACGAAAATTTGATAAGTTCAATACATCGCTTAACATTTTTAACATTTTTGTGGATGATATTAAATCTTTTCTACTTAAAGCTTAATCTACAAGTTATAGTCATAACAAATATTAAAAACATATGCAATTTATTTAGTTCGGTAGCCTGACTGAAGTAACAAAATAATTTACCTTCTGTATATTTAAAAAAAAAAAAAAATAAAAAGCAGTCATTTTCGACAAATAACGTTTATTTATTGTTATAAAAAATACATTCATTTTTCAAGATGTTAATTTTGTCTTATGCAAAACCAACAAACAACTTGTTATATTTTTTTGTACACATAAAGTTTATGTAAAGTGTTCTAACTGCAACGGACAAACATAAAATTAACTATTCAGGTAAAATTATGAATTTCGGATTTCAGCACAAATCCACGATTGCTACACGCGATAAGTTGTAAGGACGTGAGTTCTTGAGAAAGGTGAAATGAACTGAGACAAAGGTTTGTTGCTCCAAGACCATCCCTTGTTATGTGCCAGCTCCAAGTACAGCAGCTCTGAGTCCAAATCTACTTTTTTAAGAAAGAGTATGTCTTACGTCTGCAAAAGACAATCTATAGCATGTGCCAATCTTTATATTATGCGAATATGGGATTAGTTGAGGTGCAAGATCAAAGCCGAAGCTGAGTTATAAATTATGCACTCCCATAGAAGGCTACTGAGACATGTGCTTCAAAAGTTATTGATACTTCTGACGCACATGGCTTAGTAATGTTGCTATAGTTCTCAAACTAGCCACATGGCTCTGCATTCATTCTTTTAACTTTATACAGCTAGATGGCCAATTAGCCGTGCTATTCAATCGTTTGAGGTACCCACTCTATTCTCATGTCTGCGCAGCGTTTCCCTTATGACTATAAAGAATATAAGACGTTAAATAACGGTTAATAATTAAAATAACGTCTAATGGTGATACTGTCAGATTTTGTATTTATTGAAAAACAAAACGACGTTTTGGCCACTTGGACAATGTCCCAGCCCTCATCAGGTAAAAAAATCTATGAGTAATAAAAAAATCCTTTACAATAAAAATTTTGGTAAATACAATGAACGCAAATTAGGTAAAGTGTATCCCGGTCGCTTCGACCTTAAAAAACGTCCCTGCGCTCTCGCTCAAAGCCCTAAAGACCCCAACAACACTCTAGGTCTTCAATCTTCCCTGCTTCCGTCGGATGCATCTCCAGCATCTCGACGAAAAACCGCGACTTCAATTCGTATGCTCCCCACAGGAGCACCCAAACTGTTCGCCGTATCCTTTACAGCCTCAACCCCATACAACACATATACAAACCACAAGTACGCTTCCAATTGCACAGTACACAGCATACTCACACAACTCACACACACATACAAGGACACCAAATTTAAGCTTTTCCAACTCTATTCCGGCGCAATGCCAATACTCGAGCTTCACTCAGATGCGTAAGTGCCCCTCCTCTTATCTCTTCGAGAGCGAATCAGCCTCCAAAATTCTCCGATATTTTCCTTTTCACTCTTCTCTTATGCCCTTTTGTCTTTTAGGGGAGTGGTCTCATCGGACCTGTCCCATGTAGGGAGGTTAGTTTTTAGTCGGTAGGCACACCAGCTGAGTCTGACACTACCGCCGGAATAGCCGGGGTGTCTATGAAGATTTTCTCCTCCTCACTCCTTCAAACAAAAAAACAAAAAACAAAAAAAAAGCTAAAGTGTATAATATACCTCTCACTCTTACGGAGGGGATGTAAAATCGTAATGTCGTCAGAGGTTTAAGTTTCATTGCTTTTATACCCTGCACATTCATAAATTACATAGTATACGCACATAATACAATCAAATGAGAATCGCAAGCAGTTCCTTGTAAGACACGCAAATAGATCATGTTTTCCTAATACCATAAATGAAAGGGGCCCTCCAATCATGTACATCAAGTTAGCCTCCTTTCTTTATTGACTTAACGAAAGACTTGTAACAATTTTTCAATTTTTCTGTATCTTGATGTCCATTCATATTATTATTAAAATAATGTACATTCAACATTTCGGAGAACTGGCGCTTTTGATAATTTTGTTCTGTGTGTAAGATTTTTATTTTATTAAAATTACAGTTGTGTGTAAATTCAATGCTATGCTGTGATAGTACAGATGTATCCTTTTTTTTCTCTGCGTCTCTTTGATGTTCTGCCGTTCTAAATTTTACAGCTCTCAATGTTTGACCGACATAACAGGGGTCTGACTTCGATCAAGAAGAAACAATCTTAAGAAATCTATCATTTAACAAGAAATAAATATTACGAATCGTGTTAACATGTTATATAAAACAATTTTTTGGCTTTTTTTTCTAATTCCTTTTTTTTTTTTTTTTAAGAAAAATTAGCTTATACCTAATGATTATTGAAAACGCTGTACTCAAAGTACTATACTTAGCATATAAAAAGGTGCACAAAGTTTACACTGTTTAAAATAAAATTATCGCTAGTGCGCATAGCTTGCAGCAAAGATGGGATCTTCATCGAGTGGTTTCGTGTGCAATTATCTGGCACTTTCAATACATAGTCCACAAATTTTATACTTAAACATGAGACTTAATGTTAAAGACAACTTCACCAGCAGTATGACTCAATGCATCCATATTTCGCTGCAAACATTTCACACTAGTCGGAGATGTAAAGCGCAACGGCGCAATGAAACTACAGAGACGAACTGAAGGTGAGATACCATGAAAAATTACAATGAAAGATGTTGACAGAAAAATAAATTCTGTAATTCCTAGTATCGGTTTGAAATTTTCTTAACATTTGATGATCTTTTCCTCTTTAAGTTAAACTGGCGCAACTCCAATTTTTTTTCCATAAACAGTTTTTTTTAATGATGCGTTTTCGTTTGATTTTGTTGTTACTGTTTCTGCGGCTTTCAGCAGTGCCAGATTTGTTTTAGTTGATGTTGTTGGTATTGTTGCTGTTGCTGTTAGTATTGAAAAATTATTGCATAACTTTTATAGCATCTTATATGCTATGAATTTTAGTACTCTTGTTCTTAGTTACTTTTGTTTACTGGCCTTCTTGTACTAGTAAACATGTTGGGGCTGCTGCTGGCTTGATCACAGGTGCTGTCTGTGAATGCGCGTTCTTTATTTAAATGTTCCATACTTTAAAATGTGATACAGTACGTCCCAGACTAAATATAAAATGGCTTACTATCCATCTCCAGTTTTCTTGCTTGATAACAGATGTAGGATTTATACGTGAATAATTTCTAGCAGTGGTAATATCTATTAATGGCATAGTATTCGCAGTTGAGGTACTGGAGCTACCACTGGCTTGTTTTCCTGTGCCACCTGCAAAACAAAAATTTTTTAAAGTAGCATTTGCAGACATTTCTAGAATTAAATAACTTTATAATACTTTTAAAACTAGTGACCACTATTGGCGAATGTATTGAGTTGCTTTTCTGTTTGATAAGTCTTTGGTCAGTGGATGGTACTCCTAATTCATAAACAACAATGTGTTGGTTCATATTTTTTGAAGTACCTATTAAGTATTAAGACATTATTATGACATTTAAATGTCAATTGTAATTACTGGCAGTTTTGTATAGATACTACATTGATAGGTCAATGTACTCCCCACACTTTGGTGCGGAATGTGTGTTTCTAGCCATTATATTCTAATTTTTGTTTATACCAGGTAGTACTCCACTTTCTGGTATCAGTTCTAGGCCGCTCCTATGACTGGTGCCAATAATGGACATTACTTTTTCATGAAGGGGATCTTGCAGTTTCACGTTTTTATCTGCTTGGTTCCCTGTTTGTCTCTGAAATTTCTTCATGCTCGCACTTATACTCTTATGTTTTCCCTTTTGGTACTTAAAATGCTACATAATACACAAAAATAAATTAGAATCAAATACAATGGCAAACGAAGTAAGAATAAAAAGAGACATCAAAATTTTTATATGGTTGTTGACGTTTTGTAGAGACTACAAAATTGTTGACGTGGTACATAATAAATATAGTAGTTAAGCTTAGCGTGAGACAATATTGTACCTACTTTGTATGATTCCCTTTGATTGTTATGTACGTATGAATTTATTTATGTATGCTTAAATCCATGACAAAAGAAATCCCGTAATTTGATGTATATGCAGCCCTACCATATCAATTGTAACAAAATAGTACTTACGGCCTTGCATTGTTTGATGGTTTTTGCATTTCCAACTGCTGACACCGTTGAAGCAATTTCCTGCCATGCTTTTTGGATAGTTTCCCTTGCATTTACGGCCTTTACTTTATTCGCAGCTACATCCTTCTGTCTGTTTAGATAGTTCAAAAGGACGCGTTTCTCGTCCAGAGACCATCGACAGGCAGTTTTCTCGAGTTGCGTAATCCTAGAGCATTAAAACATTTTAAAATCGTAAAAAATACGCAGGATGATATAAACTCTTTTGAACATACGGAAAGTATGAATATGAAAATTACTATTTGAAAAAAAAATCAGCGTGTAACTTGTAAACAACGAAGAATTGCAGTTTAAGCTTATGTACCGTGATAATTCGGAACATAAGCAAGGATTTTTCTTTTTTTTTCTTAATGCATTAAAACAAAATACACTTCGACAGTGTACTATTCGCATTTGAGTAGTAATTTAAACAATGTACGAAAATTTTTCTGGAAAAAATGATTTATTTACTTACTTGCTGTTGCTCATTGTTTGGCAGTTTCGCACAATAAAGAAATTAGAAATCTCGTACAGAGATCTGTCTTGTACTTACATGTAAATAAGTACAACAAAGGGCTGTGTTTGCGAAAGACGCTCGGTTAGTTTCAGTTAAGGTCACGTGATCATTTACCATGAGTGTAAGAAATGAACAGCCACGAACGTAAAAAATTAACTAAGTGTGGAATATTAGGAATGAAACTACGACGAATGAGGCAGAGTTGGGCAGTTGGGATATTCTGCTAAGTGGTAGCGCTGCTACACCCATGTGAAATCCGCGAAACATGAATCTATGAAAACAATGTTTTTTTATTGTATTTTTTCTACAAAACAATACATTATTCTAGCGATAGCAATAATTGTGTGGTCCATAATTTGTCATAATTATTTGTATTCCTATTTATAAAATTATTTATTGTTTGATAAAAAAATACAATACAAAAACTTTGTTTTTCAAATATTCATATTTCGCAGATAGCAGATTTTACATAGCTTAGCAGCACCACCACTTGGCAGAGTATTCCTCGTTTCTCGTTGCTCGTTATTCATGATGAAGGCCATACATTTACATACCATCGGAAATCGGGACATACATGCATGCACATAGTCTAACGCGAAGTGGTGAGAGAGACTGAGAGCTCTTTGAGTCTATTGTAAGTTTATTTCTTTAGCAGGTTAGTAAATACTTCTATTAAATTTTTTTCTTTCTCAGAATTAATCACAACGTTTCTATAATTACAATATAATATGTTGGGCGATGCTGATGAGATTCACAATAAACGAGAAGATGAGATTATGTTGCTCGTCAGAAAAGTTCATGACACATGCACAACAGAAACGTTTTCTAAGACATGTTACGAATATTTGAAATTGGAGATAATCTCTTTAGAAAAGTTTATCACATGCTTCCATGGGTGGCTATAACATTCATTGATTGCGTGGCTGAAAATTTACCTTTTCAGCCACAGGCGTTGCCAGTATACACTCAAGTCTTGAGTACCACTTGTTTTTTGGCATCTGGATCATATCAAAATGACATTGCTCTGGATAACGTGCATCCCATGGCACAGTCAACGTTCAGTGGGTGTCAACATAAAGTTGTCGACACTATTGTGGCAATGGCCGACCAATATATTGTACTTCGAGAAAATGCAATTCAAAGACAAGCAGTTGCAAACGAGTAAATAATTTTGGTTCTATTTTTAACACAGTAAGACTACTCAAATCATAAGATATTATGTACATTGTCCGTTGTGTCAAATTATTACTGCTGTTGTTTATGATATAAAAATATTGTAATTCTGACATTACAGATTTAGAGAGAAAATAGGTTTTCCAGGTGTTCTGGGAGCGCTGGACGGTACTCTCGTGTGGATTATGGTGCCAGCTGTTAATGAAGAAGTGTACGTGGATCATAATTTCAATCATTCTATAAACGTACAATTAGTAAGACAATCTCACTGTTACACAAAATCTCATTAATTGCGTAGCCACTTTGTTATTTCTTGCTATCATTGTTATCAGGTGACAGACTGTAACTACAACATCATGTCTTTAAGAACTACTTGCGGTTCTACACATGATACCTTCATGTAGCGGTATTCTGATATCCGTACACATATCTACGATCTGAGAAACGATGCAGTAATAGTCAAAGCAGAAGAGCATTATTATCTTATAAGTAAATGAATCTCTCAACTGTTTATGTTATGTAATTTTCAAAAACAACCTGTACATAATATTGCTACACGTTCAAGTTCCATTGAACTCCACACTATTATTGTCTAAATATTATTTTTAGGAGACAACGGGTACACATGTTCCCAAGTTTTATTAACTCCAATAGTTGATGCCAGGCCACAAACGCCCGACTTGGATTACTCCGCAACCATAAGAAGGACGAGATGCGTTGTGGAGCAAACTATAAGTATACTCAAACAAATGTGCCGTTGTATTAACAGTAAGCGTGTTCTATATTATAAACCAACATTCATCTGCAAAATCATTAAAGCAGCTGCAGTATTTTATAATCTCTTACGTCACGAAGGGTACAAATATTTCTCTAGATAATATCATTGAATTAATTATGCACAGCATAACTATTTTTTGTTTTCTTGTTTCACCTATTGAAGTTATTATATGCTTGTTCCTCCCAAGGTCAACGAAGAACCTTTTATCTATCGACCATAGGACAACAACGAATATAAGGTCGGTCTTTAAGTCAAACGTCAAATCGTGAACCATTATTTTGATGAATAAAAGGTGGTAACAGTTAATAGAGTCTATATAATAGGTTGCTTTTTTTACATTTAATATATTTCATTGTAATTTTTCTTGGTATCTTACCTTCAGTTTGTCTCTGTAGTTTCATTGCGCCGTTGCGCTTTACATCTCCGACTAGTGTGAAATGTTTGCAGCGAAATATGGATGCATCGAGTCATACTGCTGGTGAAGTTGTCTTTAATATTAAGTCTCATGTTTAAGTATAAAATTTGTGGACTATGTATTGAAAGTGCCAGATAATTGGACATGAAACTACTCGATGAAGATCCCATCCTTGCTGCAAGCTATGCGCACCAGCGATAATTTTATTTTAAAAAGTGTAAACTTTGTGCACCTTGTATATATGCTAAGAATAGTACTTTGAGTACAGCATTTTCAATAATCATTAGGTAAAAGCTAATTTTTCTTTAAAAAAAAAATAAAGAGAATAGAAAAAAAAAGCCAAAAAATTGTTTTATATAACATGTTAACACGATTCATGACACTTATTTTTTGTTATTCATAGATTTCTTGAGACTACTTCTTCGTGACAACATTGCACGTTAAAAAGTACAAACTTGAAAATGTAAGTCAAAGATACCTCGCTTGTTAAGGTTTACTGTTATCTATGAACAAAAAAAATATGTTTTATATAACATGTTAACACGATTCGTGATATTTATTTCTTGCTAAATGATAGATTTTTTAAGATTGTTTCTTTGTGATGATGTTGCACGTTAAAAAATACAAACAAGAATGTAAGTCAAAGATACCTTGCTTATTCATGTTTACTATGATCTAAGAATATGTTCAATAAAAATTTCGAAATAAATAATTATTAAAAATAATGTCTTTTATTACTTATATGCATACGTGACCCACTTACCGCAATGAGAATTACAACACCATTACTTACAGCGTTATATGTATCGTCCAAAATTTTTTAACAGCTTTCTATTTTTACGCGCTTGCCAATTGCAGGCTCACAAATTCTTAAGGTTTCTAGTGTTTGGTTACGTGATGGTAATATTGCTCAACTCGCAGTAATTTGCGAGATATTGAATGCCCGAGTCCGACGCCAGCAGTTGCAATTCGCACATGGTATGTGGTAAACGACATTAATTCTATCGAGTGGCTCAGTTTCATCTTTTCTAAGTGAAAAGATCAAATTCAATTCACTGTTTTAACTGTTTACAAGACTAATGTGAAGCTTCTTACACAAATATTAAATAGGACCGTGAAAGTGGGAATTATAGGGTAATGATAAGATAAGTCATCAATTATTATTGTTTCTATTGCAATTGTCAATCATGTTAATGTTCTTTAAGGTATATATTTTTTGTTTAAATATTTACCAATAAATTTTTGAGTATAATTGTTAGCTAGTAAAAATTTTTTGATTACTTTTAAACTATCGTTATCAAATTGAGTGTCTGCTAATTTAATGGAAAAGTCTATTAATGTATAAATGATACCTATTGTATGTTGTATTGGATGGTGGAAGAGAAAATTCAAGTATCGGCCTGAATGTGTGGGTTTTTGGTACCAATTAGTTAGCACTGTGTTATTTTGTTGAATTATAATCTTTAAATCTAGGAAACTAATGTTGTTGCTGTTGCATATCTCAAGAGTGAATTGTAATTCCGAAAAAAAGCTATTAAAAATGTTTTTAGTATAGTTAATATGCTCAGTAGGCACACATATGAGAGTATAATTCCCATACCGCACATACAGTGGAACATCAAAACATAACTTCTCGAAGCATGAAATTTCAAGCAAACGCATTACGAGATCACACAGCACTAGACTACAGGAACTGACCATTAGAGAGCCAAAAACTTGTTTATAAAATTTGTTGTGAAAATGGAAAAAAGTTGAATTCAAAATTAAAGATGCACCTGTGCAAAATTAATTGAGAGAAACGTTGATTTTACCATTCAAGAATTTCCAAAAATGTCTTATTGCATTTATGATTAAGGTTTTACTAGTATTCGTAAATAAACTAACAACATCTAGACTAATAAGAGGGTAACCAGGTTCAGTATTGGCAACGCATAGTAAAACGAAAGGTAAACGTATAGACTGGCTTATAGATAGCGGTTGTACGGATCATGTAGTTATTCGTGATGATATTTTTGCTAATTTTATTAATTTAAGAAATCCAGTGAATGTAAATGTAGGTTATGGTAAGAGTTTAAAAGCGACAAAAGTAGGACAAGTTTTAACTGATTTTTATGATAAATTTGTTAAAATTAATATGTCGAATGTATTTTACGTAAAACATATGACAGCAAATTTAATTAGTCTTGCTTAAGTAAGGGATAAAATTAAAGTTGTTGCGCAAAATAACATGGCAAAAATTTATAAAAACGATGGTGCGCTTCTAGCTATAGTATATTTAATAGATAAATTTTATAAAACGCAAAGTAAAATTCGAAATGATGACAAGATTACCGATGATTATATGAGAACCAAAAAAATTATAAATTAACTTTGGAAGAAAAATGGCATCGTTTTTTAGGACGTGAAAATTTTGAATATTTTAATATGTTATGTAAAAATAAACTGGCTGAAGGAATACCTAAAAAAATTAAAAATAATTGAACGTAATGTGCTGTTTGTATTAAAAACAAGATGCATAATTTACTATTTTAGAATAACAGAGAAAGGGCAAAAGATATTTTGAAAACAGTCAACACTGATTTAAATGGCCCTCACAATACAAGTGGACTAAATAGAAAAAAATGTTTTTTAACAGTCATTGACGATTATAGTTAAATCTCTAGAGTATATCCAATTAAACAAAAAAATTAAGTTTGTAATTGTTTTGTTTTATATATTAGTAAAGTTAAAAATTTATCGGGGAAAAGAATTCAAAAGTTGAGATGTGACAATGGAAAATAATATATGAATGAAAGAATTTTTGATTTAGTAAAAGAAAAAGGAATAAGTCTAGATGAATGTCCACCGTATGTACACAGATTCAATGGTACTGCTGAAAGATAGAATAGAAGTATTATGGAAATTTCTAGGTGTTTATTGCGTAAGGCTAGGATAGGTAAAATATTTTGGCTGGAAGTCATATGTGCAGCAGCCTATTTAAAGAATAAGACACTTGCAAATACTGCTGAATTAAAAACACCAGGTAAAATTTTCTTTAGTACTGAACCTAATGTGAGGCATTTGAAAATATATGAAAGCAGGGTATTTTTACTTGTACCTGAACAGAGAAGGAGGTCAAAATAAGATAGAAAAGTAGATTTAGAAATTTATAAGAAAATTAGTGTTTTAAAATACTAAAGTAGACAATTGTTTATATTTATTAAGCAATGAGAAAGATAAAATGTACATTATTTTATTTGTTAATAACCTATTCATTTGTTGTAAAAGTAAAAAGATTATTAATGTGATTTAGAGAAAATTGTTAAAAAGATTTCGCATGAAGGATTTGGGAAAAGTAAAGAATTATTTGGAAATAGATATTAATTTTAATGTAGAAAAAAAATAAAATGTTTTTAAGGCAGACAAGATATATTTAATCTGTGGAAAGTAAGTACAAACTAGAAAATACTAAATTACATGATACACCAATGGAAATTAATTTAAAGCTGGAACAAGCAAAAGAAGTAAAAATTGATTTAAAGTATGAAAATCTGATGAGTAAACATTTGTACATCAGGAACTAGACCAGCTATAAGTAACAGCATAAATTACTTAAACAGACATCAAAATTGTTACAATGAGACACATTTTTAATATGCGACAAGAGTTTTGATGTATGTATACCTCACTAGGAATTGGAAATTAATGTACAAGAAAAATAAAAATGTAAATATTTTGGACTGTTTTGTAGATTCAGACTGAGCAGGTGGTAACATAGATAGAAAATCTACATCTGGTTACATTATAAAATTTTTTGGTCATGCTTTTTATTAAAAAATACGTAAACAGAGTAGGGTTGCGAAGTCATTAACATCAGCTGAATATGTTGCTTTGTCAGAGGCTGTAAGTAAATTCAAATTAATAAAATATTTGATAGACATTTTCTATTTCAAGTTTGAAAAACCGATTGAAATACATGAAGACAATTCAGGAGCTGTAAGCAGGTCAAACTTTAATAATTTTACGAAAAATTTAAAATGTATAGAAGTACATTACCATTTTGTAGATGAAAGTTATTTAAATAGGATAATCGATATTATGAAGGTTGAATTAGAAAATAATACTGCAGAAATTTTGTAAACAATCTCTTGGAAGGATTAAGTTTGAAAAGATAAGAAAGAAGTTAAGCTTAAAAAACTTAATAAAGAAAAGCAGTATAAATGTAAGAAGGTGTATTAAGAATATCATACATTTATACTGGAGACTATGTATATAGATTGTACTTATGTAGGAAAGATGGACTAGCGGCGCTATCTCTAAATAAATGCAAGCAAATAGCTTTGCGTAACGTGGTGCTCTGACGAAACACGCAAGCTGATAGATCTTGTCTGTCTATCGAAGCATGCGATTTAGCGAAACCAAGAGGAACTGAGTTTTTCATTGTACTCTTGGTAAGGGCCTAACCTAGTGTCTCCATGCAACGCTGAATGGTAACGCCGTGAGTCCCAACAGTTAAGAGACTCGCAAGGGTGGCGAAACCAGGATTAGCTCTACCTAGTTCAAGGTGATGTTGTAAGGATTGATTGACTAAAGGTAAAATGAAGAGGCTAGCCCTGAACGAGCTGGCTTGGGAAAAAGTGTCCTCGTTTCAGAATCCTCAGGGGGCTGTCATCAAAAATGACGGCACAGTGTGTGGCAAGCCCGAGTGACTTCGAGCTAGGGAAAATGAGCACCGTTTTCTCTCAATAACAATAGTCAAATCTCATGCTTCAACGACTTCAGCTAAGGCGTGAGCGGGATATTGTTGCATGAAAGGAGACCCGAAACCAGAACTTGACCATATGGTTGAGAGTCTGAGGCTCTTTAACCTTTTCAGAAAAATAAAGCGCATGAAGAACACTGCAATTGGGAGCAGCGGGTTGTTCTGGTCAAACACCCAATACTTCGCGCGACTCTTGCTTCCATAAGAGCAGAAAGGCGAAATCTGCAAGTGATAACAAGCAGGAGCAAATGGCAATGAAAGGTGAGAAAGCGCAAAGAGCAACTTACTGACTCTCGCATAAACCTCAAACGAGAGAAGCATTGCCCTTCGCAAGACTAGAGAGTGGATAACCCTTCTGAGGACAAATAAGGACCGCGGTCCAGTTGCGATCAGAGCTGGGTTTGTCTCAGCTCAAGACCTGAAGCGCAGAAGCGCCAGGCAAAGGCATGTGTCGCCTTAAGTACACCACTGCCAGTTAAGTCACTTCGTTAAGACTGTGAAATGAAAAGCGGACGATACGGAAAGCCTCTCTCCCGTGAGATTGGATGACCTGACAACGAGTCCGAAGTGAGGGATCGAACACGGGGCAAAACTTGACTGGCAGGCTGAGTGCCAACAATTTTAAGAGCTCGGTGAATAGACGTGTAACGTACTCATTCATCAAAAATGTCGAAGACCGACTTGATACGAGGTGTTTAGAATTAAACCACGCAAACACTGAGGTACTTACTGGTCATAAAAACTTCAAGGCAAACCTGCACCGACTTGAATTGAAAGACAGTGACATCTGTGTTTGAGGAAAAAAAGATACCACTGATCATAGACTTTCAAGTTGCCCCAGAACGCATGAAAATCAAAAGCAATTTATGCACAAAGTGAGACTTCATAAGTGGCCAGAGAGCAACGAATACTTCGTGTCAAGACAAGAAACCTTCGCCACTTTCTCGGAACTTTGCAGATCCATCGTAATAGATGCAAACTCTGAAAGAGTGGAGAAAACTTAAAAACATTTTCACTAAAGGATGAGTTTGAGAGACCAGAAGTAAGCTATCTGGGCTAGATTTCTCTCTAAAAATATTTGAAAAAAAAAAAGTTAAATAATGTATACTGCAAAAAATTGATCATATCTCTTACAAAGTATGTTATGGATGTCTACGTATTAGTTATTCTTAGGTAATCAACTATGAAGTAGGATTCTATATTAAAATATTTGTTAAACAAAGCCAGTAAATAATGTAAACTGAAAAAAATTCATCATTCCTTTTACAAGATATGTCATCAGTGTCTCCGAATTAAATATTCTCAGGTGATTAACGTGTCGGTAGAATTATATCTTAAAATATTTGTTGAACAGAGAAATTGAATAATGTTTACTGCAAAAAATTAATTATTTCTCTTACGAGTTATTTCATCGATGTCTCCGTATCAAATATTCTCAGGTAATCAACGTTGGAGTAGAATTCTATCTTAAAATATTTGTTAAACGGAGAAATTAGATAATGTATAGTGCAAAAAATTTATCATTTCTCTTACAAGGTATGTCATTATTATCTCCGTATTAAATATTTTTAGGTCATCAACGTTGGGGTAGAATTCTATTTAAAAATGTTTGTTAATTGAAAAAATTAAATAATGCATACTGTTAAAAATTGATTATTTCTCTAACAAGGTATGTCATCGAAGTTTTCGATCCAAATATTATCAAGTAATCTACGTGGAAGTAAAATTCTATGCAGAAATATTTTTTAAACAGAGAAATTACATAATTTATACTGCAAAAAACTGACCATATCTTTTAGAAGGTATTTTATCGATGTCTCCGTATAAATTATTCTCTAGTAATCAACGTTGGGATGGAATTCTATCTAATAATATTTGTTTAACAAAGAAATTTAATAATGTAAACTGCAAAAAATTAATCATTCTTCGTACAAGGTATGTCATTAAAGTTACCGTATTAAATATTTTAAGGTATTTAACGTTGAGGTAGTATTCTATCTGAACATATTTGTTAAATGAAGTAATCAATCAAAGTGTACTGCAAAAATTGATATTTTTTCTTACAAGGTATGTCCTTGATGTCTACGTATTAAATATTCTCAGGTAATTATCATTTGCGTAGAATTCTATCTAAAAATATTCACAAAACGAAGAAGTCAAATAATGTTAACTGAAAAAATTTGATCATTTTTCTTACGAGGCATGTCATCAATGTCTTTGTATAAAATATTTTCAGGTAATCAACGTCAGGGTAGGATTTTATCCAAGAATATTCGTCAAAGAAAGAAAATGAATAATAAGTGCTGCAACAAATTGATTATTTCTCTTACAAGGTGTGTCATCGATGTCTCCGTATGAAATTTTTTCAGGTTATCAACGTTAGGGTGGAATTTTATTTGTACATATTTGTTAAATAAAGAAATTAAATAATGTATACTGCAAAAAATTGATCATTTCTCTTACAAGGTATTTTATCGATGTTTTTGTTTCAAATATTCTCGAACAATCTACGTAAAAGTAGGATTCTATGTTGGAATATTTATTAAACGAAAAAATTTAAAAATGTATACTGCAATAAACTGATTATTTCTTTTACGAGGTATTTTATCGATGTCCACGTATTAATTATTTTCTGGTAATCAACGTTAGGGTAGGATTCTATCTAAAAATATTTGTTAAACAAAGACATAAAATAATGTAAACTGCAAAAAATTAATCATTCCTTGTACAAGGTATGTCGATAAAGTCTTGGTATAAAATGTTTGAAGGTAGTGAACGTTGGGATGGTATTTAATCAAAAAATATTTGATAATCGGAGAAATTAAATAAAGTGAACTGCAAAAGTTGATAATTCCTCTTACAAGGTATGTCATCTATGTCTACGTATAAAAAATTCTTAGGTAATCAATGTTTGGGTAGGATTCTATCTAAAAATAGTTGGTAAACAAAAGAATTAAATAATGTATTCTGCAAAAATGTGATCATTTCTCTTACTAGGTATATCATTGAAGCCAACGTATTAAATATTCTCAGGTAATTAACGTTGGGGTAAAATTCTTTTTGAAAATATTTGTTAATTGTATAAATTAAATAATGTATACTGCAAATAATTCTTTATTTTTCTTACAAGGTATGTCATCAATGTCTCCGGTTCAATATTCTCAGATAATCTATGTTAGGGTAGGATTCCATATAAAAATATTTGTTAAATAAAAAAATTAAATGATGTATACTGCAAGAAACTAATTATTTTTCTTAAAAGGTATTTCATCGATGTCTCCGCATTAATTATTCTCTGACAACCAACGTAAAAATAGGATTCTATACAAAATCATTTGTTAAACAAAGAAATTAAATAAAGTGTACTACAAAAAAATGATTATTTCTCTTACAAGGTATGTCATTGATGTCACTGTATTCAATATTCTTAAAAAATCGTGGTTGGGCTTGGTTTCTCTCTCAAAATATATTGAAGGAAAAAAAATTAAATAATATATACTGCAAAAAATTGATCATATCTCGTACAAAGTATGTTATCGATGACTTTTTATTAATTATCCTTAGGTTTTGAACGTTAAAGAAAAATTCTATTTTAAAATATTTGTTAAACGAAGTCATTGATAAATGTAAACCAAAAAAAATTGATCATTCCTTTTACAAGGTATGTCATCGATGTCTCTGTACAAAGTATCCTTAGGTGAAAAACGTTGGGGCAGGATTCTATCTAAATATCTTGATTAAACGAAGGAATTTAATAATAATTACTGCAAAATATTTATTTTTTTTCACAAGATATGTCATTAGTGTCTTCGTACTAAATATTCTCAGGTAATTAACGTTTTGGTGGGATTATATCTAAAAATATTTGTTGAAAAAATTGATTAAATAATGTATAGTATGAGAAATTATTCATTTCTCTTACAAAATATGTTATTAATAACTCCGTATTAAATATTTTTTACGTCATCAACGTTGAGGGTAGAATTCTATTTAAAAATGTCAAATAATTAAATAAAATGAATAATGTATACTTAAAAAAATTAATTATTTTTCTAACAAGATATGTCATCGATGTTTTCGTTCCAAATATTTTCAAGTAATCTACGTAAAAGTATAATTCTATGTGGCAATATTTGTTGAACGAAGAAATTAATTAAAGTATACTGCAAAAAACTGACTATTTCTTCTAGAAAGTAATTTATCGATGTCCCCGTATTAATTATTCTCTAGTAATCAATGTTAGGGTAGGATTCTATCCAAAAATATTTTTTAAACAAAAAAATTGAATAATGTAAACTGCAAAAATTTGATTATATCTCGTACGAGGTATGTCATTGAAGTCTCCGTATTAAATATTTTAAGGTATTTAACATCGGGATAGTATTCAACCTAAAAATGTTTGTTAAACGGAGAAATTAAATAAAAAGAACTGCAAAAATTAATAATTCCTTTTACAAGGTATGTCAACTATGTCTATGTATTAAAAAATCTTAGGTAATCAATGTTTGGGTAGGATTCTATCTGAAAATAGTTGGTAAACGAAAGAAATAAATAATGTAAACTCCAAAAATTAATCATTCTTCGTACAAGGTATGTCATTAAAGTTACCGTATTGAATATTTTAAGGTATTTAACGTTAAGGTAGTATTCTATCTAAACATATTTGTTAAATGAAGTAATTAATTAAAGTGTACTGCAAAAATTGATATTTTTTCTTACAAGGTATGTCCTTGATGTCTACGTATTAAATATTCTCAGGTTATTATCATTTGCGTAGAATTCTATCTAAAAATATTCACAAAACGAAGAAATCAAATAATGTTAACTGAAAAAATTTTATCATTTTTCTTACGAGGTATGTCATCAATGTCTTTGTATGAAATATTTTCAGGTAATCAACGTCGGGGTAAAATTTTATCTCAGAATATTCGTCAAAGAAAGAAATTGAATAATAAGTACTGCAACAAATTGATTATTTTTCTTACAAGGTGTGTCATCGATGTCTCCGTATTAAGTTTTTTCAGGTTATCAACGTTAAGGTAGAATTTTATTTAAACATATATGTTAAATAAAGGAATTAAATAATGTATACTGCAAGAAATTGATCATTTCTCTTACAAGGTATTTCATCGATGTTTTCGTTTCAAATACTCTCGAGCAATCTACGTAAGAGTAGGATTTTATGTTAGAATATTTATTAAACGAAAAAATTAGAAAATGTATACTGCAAAAAAACTAATCATTTCTTTTACGAGGTATTTTATCGATGTCCACGTATTTATTATTTTCTGGTAATCAACTTTAGCGTAGGATTCTATCTAAAAATATTTCTGAGACAAAGACTTTAAATAATGTGAACTGCAAAAAATTAATCATTCCTCGTACAAGGTATGTCATTGAAGTCTCCGTATTAAATATTTTAAGGTAATTACCGTTAAGGTAGTATTCTATCCGAAAATATTAGTTAAACGAAGTAATTAAATAAAATGTACTGCAACAATTGATATTTTTTCTCACAAAGTAAGTCATTGATGTCTTCGTATTAAATATTCTCAGGTTATTATCGTTTGCGTAGGACTGTACCTAAAAATATTCATAAAACGAAAAAATCAAATAATCTATACTGAAAAAATTTGATTATTTTTCTTACAAGGTATGTCATCAATGTCTTTGTATTAAATATTTTTAGGTTATCAACGTTGGGGTACAATTTTATTCAAGAATATTTGTCAAACAAAGAAATTAAATAATAAGTACTGCAAAAAATTAATTATTTCTCTTACAAGGTATGTCATCGATGTCTCTGTATAAAGTATCCTCAGGTGATTAACGTTCGGGCAGAATTCTATCTGAAAATATTTGTTAAACGAAGAAATTAAATAATGTATACTGCAAAAAATTGATCATTTTTTTTACAAGGTATTTTATCAATGTCTCCGCTTTTAAAATTTTTTTGGTAATCAACTTTGGGGTAAGATTTTATCAAAAAATATTTGTCGAAATAAAGAAATTGAATAAAGTACTGCAAAAATTAATAACTCCTTTTACTAGGTATGTCATCGATGTCTACGTAATGAATATTCTCAGGTAATCAGCGTTGGGGTACAATCTTATTAAAAAATATTTGTTAAACGAATAAATCAAATAATGTATAGTGCAAAAAATTGATTATTTCTCTTACAAGGTATGTCATTGATATCTTTATTTTAAATAATCTTAGGTCATCAACGTTGGTTTAAAATTCTATCAGAAAATATTTGTTAATTGAAGTAATTAAATAATATGAACTGTAAAAAATTGATTAGTACTCTATCATGGTATGTCATCAAAGTTCTTGTTCTAAATATTCTCGAGTAATCTACGGTAGAGTAGGATTCTATGTAAAAATATTTGTTAAACAAAGAAATTGAATAATTTATACTGCAAAAAACTGATCATTACTTTCACAAGGTATTTAATCGATGTCCACGTAATAATTATTTTCTGGTAATTATCTTCATAATAGGATTCTATCTGAAAATATTTGTTAAACAAAAACACAAAATAATGTAAACAGCAAAAAATTAATCATCTCTTGTACAAAGTTTGTTATCCATGTCTTTGTATTAATTATTTTTAGGCAATTAACGTTGAAGACGGATTCTATTTTAAAATAATTGTTAAACAAAGTCATTTTATAATGTAAGCTTAAAGAAATTATTTATTTCTTTTACAAGGTATGTCATCAATGTCTCTGTATCAAGTATCCTCAGGTGATCAACGTTGAGGCAGGATTCTATCTAAAAATATTGGACAAACAAAGGAACTAAATAATAATTACCGCAAAAATTTATTATTTCTTTTACAAGATATGTCATCAGTGTCTCCGTACTTAATATTCTCAGGTAATTAACGTTTTGGTGGGATTATATCTTAAAATGTTTGTTGAACAAAAAAATTAAATAACGTATAGAGCAAAAAATTGACCATTCCTCCTACAAGGTATGTCATTAATGTCTCCGTAATAAATTTCTTAAGGTCATCAACGTTGGGGTAAAATTCTATTAAAAAATGTTTGTTAATGAAAGAAATTAAATAATGTATACTTTGAAGAATTAATTATTTTTTTAAAAAGGTATGTCATCGATGTTTTTGTTCCAAATATTCTCAAGTAATCTACGTGAGAGTTTAATTCTATGCAAAAATATTTGTTAAACGAAGAAATTAAATAATGTATACTGCATAAAACTGACCTTTTCTTATAAAAGGTATTTTATCGATGACCCCATATTAATAATTCTTTAGAAATCAACGTTGGGGTAGGATTCTATCTAAAAATATTTGTTAATCAAGGAAACTGAATAATGTAACCTGCGAAAAATTATTTATACCCCGTACAAGGTATGTCATTGAAGTCTCAGTATTAAATATTTTAGGGTAATTACCGTTGCGCACCGGTAGTAATCTATCAAAAAATATTTGTTAGACGAAGAAATAAATTAAAGTGTACTGCATAAATTGATATTTCTTCTCACAGGGTATGTCATTGATGTCAACGTATTAAATATTCTCAGGTCATTATTGTTCGCGTAGGATTTTATCTAAAAATATTTATAAAACAAAAGAATCAAATAATGTATACTAAAAAAATTTGATTTTTTTTTTACAAGGTAGGTCATCGATGTCTTTGTATTAATTATTTTCAGGAAATCAACGTTGGGGTAGGATTTTATTTAAGGATATTTGTCAAACAATGAAATTGAATAATAAGTACTGCAAAAAATTGATTATTTCTCTCACAAGGTGTGTCATCAATGTCATTGCATTAAATATTTTTAGGCAATCAACGTTGAGGTAGGATTATATCGGGAAATATTTGTTTAACTAAGGAATTAAATAATGTAAACTGCAAGAAATTTATTATTTCTCTTCTAAGGTATGTCATTGATGTCTCTGAATACAGAAAAATAATAAAGTATCTTTAGGTCATTAACGTTATGGCAGGATTCTATTTAAAAATATTTGTTAAACGAAGAAATTAAATAATAAAAACTTCAAAAAAATGATCATTTTTATTACAAGATACATCATTAATGTCTTTGTATAAAATACTCTCAGGTAATTAACGTTAGGTTAAAATGTCATTAAAAAATATTTGTTGAGCATAGAAAGTAAATTATGTTTACTGCAAAAAATTGATTATTCCTTTTACAAGGTTTGTCATCGATGTCTCCGTATTAAGTATTCTTAGGTTTTCAACAATGGGCTAGGATTCGATCTGTAGATATTCATTGAACGAAGAAATTGAATAATGTATACTGCAAAAAATTAATTATTTTTCTTACAAGGTGTTTATCGATGTTGCATATTAAATATTTTTTGGTTATTATCGTTGGGGTAGGATTTTATGTAAAAATATTTGCTAAACAAAAAAAAATTATATAATGTATATTTCAAAAAATAAATTATTTCTCTGACAAGGTATGTGATTATTGTTTTCGTATTAAATATTTTAAGGTATTCAACGTTGGGGTAGGATTTTATATTAGAATATTTGTTAAACGAAGAAATGAAATAAAGTGTATAGCAAAAATTGATTATTTTTCTTACAAGGTATGTCATCAATGCCTCCGTATTGAATATTTCCTGGAAATCAACGATGGGGTAGGATTCTATCTAAAAATATTTGTCAAACGAAGAAATCGAGTGATGTAAATCGCAAAAAATTGATTATTTTTTTTACAAAGTATGTCATTGATATCTCCGTATTAAATATTTTTAGGTCATTAACCTTGGGGTAGAATTCTATTTGAAAATATTTGTTAGTTAAAAAAATAAAATAATGTTTACTGCAAAAAATTGATTGTTTTTGTCACTAAGTATGACATTAATGCCTCTGTATTAAATATTCTCTGGAAATCAACGTTGGGGTAGGATTCTATCTGAAAATATTTGTCAAACGAAGTAATTAAATAATGTATTCTGCAAAAAATTGACCATTTCTCTTTCAATATATGTCATTCATGCCTCTTAGTAAATATTTCCAGGTCATTAACATTGGGGTAGGATTGTATTTAAAAATATTTGTTAAACAAAGAAATTGAATAATGTCTACTGCAAAAAATTGATTTATTTTTCGCACAAGGAGGGGTTTGGTTAATGACGGGAAAAGTTTATTTTGTAATTATTATTAAAATATAAATAATTATTTTACTAATATTTTTAACAATTTAACTTTCAAAGTTCATACTTATTAAATATATTTAAATCTTGAAGGTTTAGATTTTAATGTAACTTAAAATCTTAAATAATTTTATACATAATAATAAATATTGATATTAACAAAAATAATTAATTTAAGCTATTTGTCATAAATGTTAAAAAATTAATAAATTTAAAATTCAAATTCATTTAGTATGGATTCTTTATAGAAAAATAATAAATAATTCGCTTATAACAAAATAAATATAGTAAGAAAGCAGTTATTTTAAATATCAGTAGATAAATTAATCTAGTAATAAAATATTTAGTTATAAATAATTATTTATGCATTAATTCTGTAAAAGAAGAAACTAGTGCTTATGATTGAATTATAAATAGTAAGAAATAAAATATAAAATTAGAAAATTTTATATTTTTTATTTTCAAAGTAAAGTTATAATGAAAAATGTAAAATTATGCCTATGTATTTAAGGTGATGAAATTATAGCGTAAAAAAAAATATTCCAAATTTTTTTGTTTAAAAATATTAACATAAGTATTTAAAATACTGAAATTATTGAATAAAAAGATATAATATTTTTAAGAGAATACCTTATAATACTTGTTAAAGAAATTTTAAGAAAATTATTCAAGATATAAATTTTAGCAATAAAGAATTTAACTTAAAAAAAAAATCCAATCGAAATACTTATTTATTTTAATATACCACACATAAAAAAGGGATAGGCCAATTTTAATTATTATTTTTATTATAAAAAATAAAAGTTTTTTTTCAATAATAAATTTTTAATTAGACATAAATAATGATGAGAATTAGACTACAAAAAATTAAAATGATAAACAAGAACATAATCAATTAAAATTTTTATATTTATCTGATTAAATATATAAATAGAAAGAACAAAACATAATAAATTTATGTTTAATTGATATGATTTAATATCATAATAAATTCAATTCCATTACTATTTATATAAATAAAGATGATGTGAAAAATAAATAAAAGATTTAAAAAAAAACTATAAGGATAGAATAGTAATAATAGTATCTAAAAATTTGATGGAAATCCTGAATAAAGAATAATTCTGATAGAATAACATATTTAATTATTAAAAATTAATTTAATTATTAATTGAAACCAAATTAGAGGTAAATTATTGTTAATAGTTTTATTGAAATTAAATTTCTTATTAGTGATGTCGCTTATCAAAGCAAATAAATTGTAAATTTATAGATAAATTTTATTTTATTATGATTGTTGTATAAAAAGTTGTTTTATACAGTTAAATTTTTAAAATGTAAGAAAATAATTTAAATTATTTTACATATTAAATAAGACATTAGGATATTTGAATTTTCAATTTATTATATAAATATTGGATTATTTATATCTTCAAATCATAATCATTAGAAAATAATTGGTTAGAATTTGTAACTAAACATTATAGATAAATTATTAGATAATTTAATAAATAAATCAAAATCATCAAAATTTTAAGTCAAAATTGAAATCTATATAATTAGATTCATTTATTCATCCAAATGAAAATAAAGCTCCTTTGATCCATTTTGTATAAAAACCTAAGATTAAAATAAAAAAAAATAAAATTGACTATTAAAATGAAGGAGTTATGACTTAAAAAGTTTTAGAATAAGAATGGTGAAACTGTTGCAATTTTAATATTAAAAATTTAAAAAATAATTGAGATTAAATAAAATTGCAATTAAAAGGGTAGTCAATTGTTAGAAATGGAATCAAACTCACATTTAAATCCTGATATTTTTTGACGTTCTTTAAATATTTTTTTTTATATTATAAGATTTAATCGTAATATTAATAAAATAATTTATATTATTGAAAATAAAAATAAAATCATTTTCCTTATTATTTATACTAAAATTTCAACTTTTAATTTGGAAATCAAATATACTTAATTATATTATGTTAATTATTTTAGTAAGATTAAAAATAAAGTAAAATATACAGAAATATTTAAACTACATCAACAAAATGTGAATATCATGCAGCAGCCGTAAATCTAAAAAAATAAGTTTTTGAAAATTTTTTAATATTTATTTGAAGAAAATTTATTAGCAAGAAAATTGTCCAGACTTATACATGAAATCCATGAAATCCAGTAGATAGAAAAAAAATTTATCTGTAAACTGAATCTCTAAAAGTAAAATAAGCAAATTCATATTCTTTCAATTGAAATAAAAAAAAAATTATTCCTAATAAAATAGTTATTATTAATCCTTATTTAATTTGTTTATAATTTATATTAATTAATAAATGATGACATCATGTAATAGAAATCCCTGAGGATAAAAGAATCACTGTATTTAATAAAGGAATTCTGTAAGGATAAGAAATTATAATATTTTTAGGAGGTCAATTTTCTCTAATCTTAATTCTTAGAGATGGGAATATATAACAATGACATCAAAAGATTCTAATAAAAAAAAAATTTCAGAGATAATTAATAAAATGATTCCTAATTATAATCCTATACATAGTTTAAATGTGTGATAGCCTTGATATATTCTCTCTCGAACTTCATGTCGTCATCATTGATATGAAATAATAATAGGTAAAATTAAACTTAAAAAAATTAATTTATATTCTATAAAATTAAATCAATAAATATATAGCTAATTATTAAATTAAAAATTAAAAATGATATTGAAATTGGTCAAAGTCTTAAAGTAACTAAATAAAAAGGTTGGAATAACATTTTTTTCATAATTTAATTCTCTTTTACACAGGACTTTGAACATAGAAAATATGTTAGCTTGAAACACTGAAACACTTAATTCTAAAATAATTAATAATCTTTGTCTAATTAATACAATCATTGATAATATTATTCTTAATGGAGAACCATTTGAAGGAATTAAGGTTATTAATAAATGTCCAGCAACGATGTTAGCTGATAATCGAACTCTTAATGTTCCAAATCGAATAATTATTCTTAAGGATTCTACAATTACTATAGAGGGCATTAAGATATTTGGAGTTCTTTAAGGAACTAAATAAATAAGTCTATAATTAGTGTTTTTGATCCATCCAAATAAAATAAATAGATAATCATAATCTTAGAGATAGTGATACTCTCATTATTAGATGTCTTAATCTAGTAAAAATGTATGGAAATATTCCTATAAAATTATCTAATAAAATTATTAATAATTATTAATAAATAGTCTAATTTAGATTAATAAATTTATGAAATTGCAATTTTTATTTAATTATATTTTTAATTCATTATTTCATATGTTATTTATATCATTTGAAATTAAATTTATCTAAGAAGGGATGAATTAATAAATTATTGGGATAAATAAAAAAATTTTAATTCTCCTGATTCAATTTATTGAACGATTTGTGGACAAAGAAGGGTAAAAAATTAAAAAAATTATTTATCATTTATTTAAAAAAACAATTTTAAAATGATTATTTTTATTATTATTATTTCTAACATTTTAATGTAATATACAAAAAATAATGATTATTATTATTAAAAATAAAATTAAAAAATATAAATTTAGTAATAGTCATATTATAAGTCTCATCTTAGTGATTGAAAATCATTAAATTAATTATTTATTCAAAATTGACAAATTTATGTAATAAATTAACTAAATTTTAATTCATTTGATATCCTAATCTTAAAGAAATGATTTTTTAAATTATATATAGTAAGATTTACTTTAAATGAGATATTAATTATTATTAACTCAATTTATAAAATTTTCAAATGTATTCGATTCTAATACAATAGGCATAAATCTATGATTAACCCCGCAAATTTATAAGCATTGACCATAAAATAACCCTGGACGATTCAAATTTATTCTTATTTGATTTAAACGTCCTGGGATAGCATCAACTTTTATTCCTAATCTTTGTACAGTAAATGAATGGATTACATCTATTGATTTAATCATAAATCGTTAATTTAAGTTTTTTGAAGCTACTAATAAGTTAGCATTATTTAATAATCAAAAATTAAAATTTTCAATATTAGAAATTATAAAAGAATCAAATATTAAATTTTTAAAATTTGAGTATTCGTATCATCAATATCATTGATGTCCTAAAACTCTGATTTAACTCCAATTTTGTTTCCATTTAATGATGATAGTCACCTAAATATTTCAATTCCAGTAGAAGTAGCAATAATTATTGTAGCTAATGTAAAATGCTCGTGTATCAACATCCATTCCAATAGTGAATATATAATGAGCTCAAACAATAAAACCTAGTAATCCAATAGAAATTATGGCATAAATTATCCCTATAACGCCAAATACTTTTTTTTTCATTCTTTCATTACAAATCATATGTGAAATTAATCTGAAGTCTGGAAGAATTAAAATATAAACTTCTGGGTGGCTAAAAAATCAAAATTAATGTTGATACAAAAAAAGATCCCCTCTCCCCACTCGATCAAAAAATAAAGTATTAAGATTACGATCAAATATTAATATAGTAATTATCCCTGCTAACACAGAAAAAAATAATAATGATAAAATTGCTGTTAATAATATTGCTCAAGCAAATAAAGGTAATATTTCTAATTTAAAAATAATTATATTAAGATTGTTAAAATAAAATTGAAAGAGCTCCTGCAATATGTAAAGAGAAAATTGTTAAATGTACTAATGGGCCTATGTGTGATAAATTAAAAGATAATGGAAGGTAAACAGCTCATCCTGTTCCTGTCCCAGATCCAACAAATATTCAAGAAAATGATAATATAATCTTAGGGGGTGATAATCGAAATCTTATATTATTTATTTGAGAAAAAGCTATATCAGGGATTCCAATAGTTATAGGAATTAAATAATTTTTAAATCCTCCTATTATTACAGGTATGACAAAGAAAAAAATGATAACAAAAGTATGGGCTGTAACTAAAAAATTTTTAATTTGATCGTTTTCAATCAAAGATCCAGGATTTCCTAATTCTTATCGAACTAAAAATTTTAGTCTTAATCCTGCAATTCCAAATCATATTCCAAAAATAAAATGAAACATTTCGATATTCTCATGATTAGTAAAAAATAATCATGTTTTTATTAATTTATATAGTTTATAATTTTTTGACATTACAATTTTAATATAAAAGAGAAATTAATTTTCATAAATATTTAAAAATATAAAAATTTTTTGAATATTTTTTTATGAAATTTTAGAATAAACTAGTTGGATTCAAATTACTATTGTTAATAAAATAAACAATTAAATTACTATTATTAAATTTATTATAAAACTATTTAGATAAAATTTAAAATTTATTAACTTTATAATACTAATGATTAAATTTTTTTTAATAAAATTATTTATTTTTTCATAAATTAAAAAATTTTATTATTTTTTTTTCGGATAAAAATATTATTAATACAAAAAATGTATTTTTCCAAAAAAAATATAAAATTATTTTCAACATGTTAATATTTAAATTAATTAAATCTTAAAATGATTAAAATCAAACAAAAAACGAAAATTAAATTTTTTTAAATTTAAGTAAAAAAATTTCTTTAATATTTATAAAAATTATTATAAGAAAATATTTTTTAAAAATAATAGAATTAATTATCATAATAATCATAGAAAAATTAATAATTTTTATATCATTACTATTAAAGTAATTTGAAAAATTTATTTTTTATTTATTGAATAGTAAAATATTCAAATAGAATGATTAACTGTTAGCATAGTCCTAACAATTAATCGAATGTATAAAATTAAAAGAAAATAATTTATAAAAATTTTTTCTAAAATGAAATCTTTAGAATAAAACCCAGAAAAAAATGGCATTCCACATGAACAGAAATTAGAAATTTTTATTGTTATTATAGTTATTGGTATTAAATTTGTTAAATTTCCGATAAAACGGATATCTTGATAATTATTTATTGAATGAATAATAACCTCAGAGCACATAAATATTATAGACTTCAATATTGCGTGACTAATTAAGTGAAAATAAGCTAAAACATGAAATTTTATTCCATAAATTTCCAATATTTAACCTAATTGAGACAATGTAGAATAAGCAATAATTTTTTCATATTCATATTTGAAATTTGCGGATAACCCAGCTATTAACATAGTAACTATTCTAGCAATAAAAATGTAAAATAATAGTCTTTTTCTTTTATATATTAAATTATAAAATAAATTAATATATAAATTTCTGCTGTTACTATAGTAGATAAATGAACCAATGATGATACTGGGGTAGGAGCTGCTATTGCAGCTGGAAGTCAAAAAAAAGAGAAAAATTGAGCTTATTTTGTAAAAGATCGAATCATTACTGAAATTTACAATATTTTATCATCAAAATTTAAATTTGTAAAATTTCAAGACCCATAAATTATTATTTATCTAATAGATAATATAATTATAGTATCTCCAATTCGGTTTCTTGAAATTGTTAGCACTCCCGAATTATAAAAATAAAAATTTTGATAACAAGTTACGAAACAGTAAAAAACTTAGCCCTATCTATCAGAACCTAAAATGAAAGAAATTATATTGGGTCTAATAATGATTAAAAGCATACAAATATTAAAAAAAATACTGAATAAAAAAATCAAATTTTATATAAATCGCGCCTCAGATACTCACAACAATAAAACATAATTATTAAAGAAATTGAAAACACAGTAAATAAAAAAAGTAAAGTAATTTAATCTATATAAATGAGCATATTTGTTAATAAAGAATTTATAATTATTCAATTTCATTTAATAAATAAATTTTATTTTATAAATATGAATAAATGATCAATAATAAATATCAATAATCTTATTAAAAAAAATTAATTATACCAAAATAATATAAAATAATATATTTAAAACAAATTTTGTAAGTTTAATTCCACAAATCAATATTTTTAATTTAATTATTTCAATTAATAAACAAAATTAGTCGTTAAAATTATTAAATTTAAAGGTAAGAAATGAAAAATTAATAATGAATATTCGATTATACTATTAAAATTAAATTTTATTAGTTTATGATTTCATATCCCATGAAAACAGTATTAAAATAAATAAAAATCATAACGTGCTCTAAAAAATATTCTTATAATTAAAATAAATAGAATCATTTTTCTTCATTATAAAATAATCATAACAATTATAATTTTTATCAACAAATTTAAAAAATTGGAGAGGCTATGTTATTTATGCATAATAAAAATCAAAATATTATTAATGATGGTATCAAATAAATTATTCTTTCATTTAATATTTTATTTTGTCTTTCAACTCGCAAATAAAAATAAATAACCAAAACTTATATTATTAAAAAACATATTACATGAGCAATTATTATTATTAACCCTCCGTAATAACCTTGAATTTTTATAGAAAATAATCTAATTAATATCATTCTTATATGCACAACAGATGAGTAAGCAAAAATAATTCTTAAGTAATAATGTCGAAGGAATAGAAAAATTAAAAAGATCATTCCAAAAAAAACCTAAAAATTATAATAAATCATTAAAAACTATGAAATTAGTATTAATTATTATTACCATTCAAAACAATCCATTACCTCCTAACTTTGATATAATTGCTGCTAAAATTATTGAACTAATCACAGGTGCCTCAACATGAGCTTTAGGTAACTAATTTTAAAATATAAATATTGGTTATTTTACCAAAAATGCTGTTAACGTTTGAAAATAAAAAATAACGATTCAAAATTTATTTAATAAATTAATTTCTAAAAATAGAAAAAATCTTATTAAATTAAATATTTAAAAAAAAAATTAATAAAGTAAGAAAAATACAAATCGTACAAGATACTATGTATAAACATGCTTTTAATCACTTAGGTTAGTAACCTTATCCTATAATTAGTAAAAAAACTTAGATAAGACTAAATTTAAATATAAAATGAAACGTAAGACAATTAACAAATATAAATCTTATTATTAGGACTAACTTTAAAATAATTAATAATATCAAATAAATTGATAAGTGAAAATTTTCTTTTCCTACCATAATTACTAACCTAAAAAATAAAAAAGTTGACACAATTATTGTGAATCAAACTTTATTAACTATAAGTTTAAAATAAGTTATTATGAAATAATTTTTATAATCAAATGATACAATATATACAAATAAAAAAAAAAAAATTAATATTCTTAAAAATAAGTATAGATCAATATAAAAAAAATTATAAGTCGAAATTGATATAATTAAATAAATTTAAAATTGTATAATAGATTTTCAAAAAAAGTTCTAAATATGTTTCTTTCTTTGTTTTAAATTAATATTAACATTAAAGTAAATCAGTAAGCTCTTTAACAAACATAAAAAATAAAATAAAATAATATTAAATTTAATAAATAAATAGTATAAACTATTATAATTAAAAATATTAATCATCCTGATATTAAAAATTTTAATCTTATTTAGTTTAATATTACATTTTTGTATAAACAAGAATATAAAAATAATGAAATAATAAATATAAATATATATGTGTAATAATTTAGGTAAATTGATTTAGAAAAAAATATGTTTATCATTATTTTCTATAATAAATGTTTTAAAATTTAACTGTTTTTTAATAATTATCAATCTTAATAATATATTAATTTTGGAAATGAAATATGTAAATTTTAATTTTATATCATTGAATAAAAATAATATTTTTAATTCATACATTTAATAAGTTTATTCTTACTACCTTAAGTTTGATTAAATAATAATTCTTATCTTTTTTATCATGAAATATTCTATCCTATACTTGGAGAATCAATTTTCTTATCTTATATTTTAAAATGTTTATTAAATTTACTTATTTTTAATAAAAATAATTGATGATCGTATATTAGAATTTTAATTATTGTAGAAAAATTAAAAAATTTATATTTATATTTTACTAGATTTATAAATGATATAATTACTTTAATAAAAAAATTTTTTTTCAATTTCGTAACGAAATCAATAATATTTTTATTTCATTTTATTATAATATTACATAATAATAAATTTCTAATTTGATTTAATAATTTTAATAAAATCTCTTAATTACTTACATTAAATAAATTAAATTTAAATGATATAAGTTCGATATTATATATATGGATGATATTAATTTAAATTTAATAATGTCTATTATTCATAGTTCAATTGTTTTGAGATTCATTGTTTAATTAATCATTCTAAACAAATTTACTTTCCGAAAAATAAATTAATGAAAAAATCAATTTTGAAATCGAATAAATTATTAAGAATTATCAACTTGATGATTGTAATTTTACCGACTCCTCTAAATGTTTCTGTTATATGCAATTTTGGTTCAATGTTAGGAATTTGCTTGGATATTCAATTAATCACAAGGTTACTTTTATCTTTTCATTATTGTCCAAATATTAAATTAGCTTTCAATAGAATTATCCATATTTTACAGGATGTGAATTATGGATAACTTTTAGATTATACCATATAAATGGAGCTTTAATATTTATTATTTGCTTATTTATTTATTTTGAACAAGGGATTAATTATAATTCTTTTTTTTTATAAAACTTAAAATTCAAAAATTTTTATTTTTTCAATTACTCTAATAACTGCTTTTTTAGGTTATGTTTTACTTTGAGGTCAAATAACTTTTTGAAGGGAAACAGTAATTAAAAAATTCACTTTCAGCTATTCCTTAGGTTGGAAATTCATTACTTTTATGATTATAAGGAGGATTTTCTATTAAAATGCTACATTAAATCGATTTTATTCATTTCATTTTATTATACCTTTCATTGTTTTAGCTTAAGTGATTTTTCATTTATTATTTTAACATGAAACTGGTTCTTTTAATTATTCAGGATTAAATAAAATTATTTGTAAAATTCCTTTTAATCCTTATTTTTAAATTGAAGATATTTGAGGACTTATTTTATTTTATAATTTTCTTATTTATTTGTTTATCAATACCATATAATCTATAATACCCAGAAAACTATAATAAAGGTAATCCTATAATCACTCCAGTTTATATTCAACCTGAATGATATTTCTTGTTTGCTTATGTAATTCTTCGATTTATTGCTGATAAATTAGTAGGAGTTATTGCCTTCTTATTGTTAATTCTAATTTTATATGTTATACCATTCAATTTTGAATATAAAATGGAATCATTTAAATTTTGTTTTTTAAATCAAATTTTGTTTTGTAATTTAATTGGATTATTTATTATTTTAACTTAAATTGGGGCTCGTCCTGTTAAAAATCCTTATATTTTATTAGGCACATTTCATCAATTTTTTACTTTTTATATTTTTTCGTTTACTTTTATATCTCAAAAAAATCTGATATGTATTTAAATAAATAATTATTTAGTTTTTTTAACTATACGTTTTAAATACATATGTAAAAATTTGATTATTCTGATAATCTAAAATTTTAGTTATTAAAATAAATATTGAATAGTTTAACCCACAGGTAAATAACTTGTTCAAGTTAAATATATTAAATTATCATATCGAAATCGAGGAGATGCACCTCGAATTTAAATCACTAGAAATAAAATTATCATATATATAAAATAAAATTTCATTTTAAGTTAATCCCCTTCTATAAATACAAATATAAATAAAATTATAAATATTAATATCCCATATTTTGCAATAGAAATTAATGCAAATCTTTCTCTAAAATATTAAATATTTAATCCTATAACTAATTCTGATTCTCCTTGGGAGAAATTAAAAGGTGTTCGATTTATTTCTGCTAACAATCTAACAAAAAAAAGTAACACTACCGGAAAATTGAAAAAAAATCAAGAACATTTTTGTTAATTTATTAGGCTTAATAATTAAGTTGTTTCTCTTAATATTAATATTGATAGAATTATTAAAATTATTCTAACTTCATAAGAAATAGTTTAAGCAATTCTTCATGACCCTCCTAATAGTAAATAAATTTTATTAGACGATCACCCATCAATTATTGTAGAATAAACTCTTAAACATATAAAACGTAGATATAATATTAAATTTATTTTTCTAAAAATTAATATATTTAAGTAAGGAAATAACTATTGTAAAATTATTATTAAATATATATTTTTTAAGGTACTAATTGAATAAAATAAATAATAAGATTTAAAGATTAAAGAAATCTCTCTATAAAACAGCTTAATTGCATTACTGAAAGGTTGAAATAATCCTATAACCTTAACTTTATTCGGACCTTTTCAAATTTAAATATCACCTGAAACTTTTCGTTTTCGAAGTGTAATAAAAACTACACTCATTAAAACTATTTAACTGTATTGAATCTTCTATAAAAAAAATTTATATATATATATATTTATATATATATTATTACTATTTAAAAAAAATATTATTGATAAATTCCTAATTTATCACACTTATTTGTCAAAACAATTATTTTTATTTTCAAAATACACAAATTGTTAAAAAATTAAGTCCTTTCGTACAAATATTTTTAAAATTTATAAAGATAGAATTAAATCGAGCTCACACTGATTTGAACTCAAATCATGTAAGATTTTCAAAGTCAAAGAAAATTAGTTTATTATTTTCTTTATAAATGATTTATCCTAATTTAACATCAAGATCGCAATCTTTTTTACAAATACAAACTTATACAAAAAAAACGCTGTTATCCTTAAGGTAATTTATGTTAATTATGATAGTTAAATTTTTAAATATGATTAATTTATAATGAATTAATAAAAAATTTATTTGAATTTTCTTATATTTCTAATATAATATATTTAATTCGTAAAAATTTTTATATTATTATTTATAAATTAATAATATAAAATTTTACAGGGTCTTTTCGTCTTCTAAAAATATTAGAAACTTTTTTCTTAAATATAAAATTTAATTATTTAATTTGATAAATTTATTATTTAATTTATTTTTATATTTTTAACCTTATAAAGAAGCCAAGTGATTATGCTACCTTAGTGCAAATATGCAGCCATTTAAAAAATTCTTATGGAGCAGAAACTATTTACTATCATTTATTTAATAAACTATGTTTTCATTAAACGGATAAATAATAATTATTGCCAAATTGATTAAACTAATTTTTTTAAATACAAGATCTTATAATTTAATTTTTACTGATTTAATCATTGTTGATTACATTTATTAGTTAAATTAAATAATTTTATAAATAATTATATATTATTTCAATAATTTTAATTTAATAATTTTGTTATAATGAATTGTAGAAAAATTTAAATTTTCAATGAAATTTTTAAAATAAGTTTATTTATATAATAATTAAATAATTTTTAAGCTTATCCCTAAAAACTTTTTTTTTTTTAATAATTTAATTTTTATAATAATTTAAATAATAATCTCAAACTGAATTAGATGAAATCATAGCATAACTAGCTATCAATAATTATGTATAACATTATTCCAATTGAAATATTTAAAACAATTATTTCCAATAATTTTTATGTTTATTGAATTTTATCATTTTCAATGAAATATGATTAATCATTTAATATTGAGTAACCCTGATACAGAAAGTCAAAATTATTAAAATTATATTTCATGAAATAAATACATTTTTTTTATTAATACTCAAGCTATTAAATTATTTAACTTTTAAGAAATACGTTATTTATATTTATTATAAATTTAAAAAAAGTTAATATTAAGATCTTACAAATCAATTTATTTCATTATTTTTATATAATATTTTAAAATAATTTTTATAAGTAAAATAAGGTTATAAATTCAACTATATTTCTATCTCTAAATACACTTTCCAGTATATTTACTTTGTTTCGACGTATTCTAAATAATTTGAAGAAGTGACGGGTAATTTTAACATATTTTGAATTAAATATGAAAACAATAATTTTTTGTCATTTTTAAGTTAAATTTTAAAATAATAAAGTTTATTATTTTGAATTGATTAAATTGATTGTATTTTATTTTTATTTTAATACATTACTACATATTTATATACAATTTTATTTTATAACTATTTTAATTATTGAATTTTAAAGAAATAGTTTTATTGCAAACATAAATGAATTTGATAATATAAGTTTATTTTATCGTAAAGTATCAAATCAAACAACAAAATTCCCTAATAAATTTAAATACCGTCATAATTTTTTATTATTATTTTCAGGAATTAATTATTTTGATATTTGTTTTTTAGATAAAATAGTAGGGTATCTAATCCTAGTTTTTATCATATTTCAATGATTGTCTTTATTTAATTTTAAAAAATTAATTTTTAATCAAAATTTGAAATTTCATTGAAAAATTTGTTAATAAATTATTTAAATTAATTCATATTCATAAATTTATTCATTTTCATATTTTGTACAACCGCAAACGCTGGCACAAAGCGATTTCAAATTAATTTTATATCCTTCAATTAATTTATCGGTAATTAATAATTTTATGTATTGATTGTATAAAAATTATTTAAATTTATGTAATGTTTGAATAAATCAGTTAAGCAAAGCGATAAGATTCGTCTAAAATAAAGAGTTTATTATTATCATTTACAACTATGTACAATATTATAAGTAAGCACGTTTTTAACTAACCTAAAATAAAGAGAATCAACAATCAAGACTATTGCTTTACGGATCTCTCAACAATCACTGACACTACTAATATTTCACAAACTCAGAATTCTTTATGAAAATTCTGATTAAATTCTATTAATTTTATTTATCTTAAATACAGTATCTTAAATAACTATGTTTAAATTTCTATCTCTTGAGTCAATGCTCGACAATGTTTTCTATCTATCTCTCTCTATCATAAGGCTCGTGTCGAGTATTTGTTGTGGCCGACACGAGACGGTTTCTTACCAGCGTGCTTTAATATACGCACGAAGCTTACATTTATTTACATTATTAAAATTAATGTATACAATATCAAATTAACAAATTTTTAACTGGCTTGATATTTAAAAAATTTAATTTTTATAATCTTCTTTTTTTACAAAAATAAAATTTTTTCATAAACTTAAATTTTTTTAAGAAAAAGATATATTTATTTTTAAATAATGAATTTAAGGACTTTAAATTAAGTCTATTTTTTTGAATTGTAATTGAATTTAATCAAAATAATTTTTATTAATTACAAATATTTTCAAATAGAATTCCACCCCAACGTTAATTACCTGAGAATATTTAGTATAAAGACATCAATGACATACCTTGTAAGAGGAATGATCAATTTCTTGCAGTATACTTTATTTAATTTCTTCGTTTAGAAAATATTATCAAATAAAATTTTACCTCAATGTTGATTAACTGAGAATATTTCATACGAAGACATCAATGGCATAGCTTGTAAGAGAAATAATTAATTTTTTTTGCTGTATACATTATTTAATTTCTTCAATTAACAAATATTCTCAGTTGGAATTCTACCCCAACGTTGATTATCTGAGAATATTTTCAAAAGTCTTAGTGGAGCTTCGAACGAGTGAACACGCGTCTTTTTGTGGCTCTACTGTGTTTTGATTTTACAAAATTATTAATTAAACAGCGCGGTCTGACGGCAAAGGGCAAAAAGAGAAATAAGAGCTACGCGGTTTCCGTGCCGGTGGAGACCTCGTATTAATATATACATCTTGAATAAGTTGGTCATCTCCTTGTCGAAATGACCAACACCAACGTGAGCAATCTAACCTCAAACACCTCCCAGACCCAGCCATCCCAATCCAGGCCAACGTATTCGCAAATGACGCAACAGTTCAAGTACCCTACAAAAGAAGAAGCGATTATACTAGACTTCATGGAAGGAGTATCAATACATTCTTACACTATTGCATTGGGCACCTTAGTAGAACCCAAAAATGTCAGATTTGTCTCACGCATATCATTAAACCGAGTTGGCATTTACTTAAGCGACAAAAAATTTGTTGAGGAACTCTCCGGAAAGACGGTTCAGATAGAAAATTGCAATCTAGTTATAAGGCCTCTAATCACTCAAGCTAATCGCATTATTATCTCCGATGTCCGTCCCGCAATAACCAACGAAAAAATAGTTGAGGAACTAAATAGACTAAAAGTGAATCCAGTTTCACAAATAACGTTTATACGATCAGGCACAAAGCTACCAGGATACGAACACGTCTGTTGTTTTAGAAGGCAAATGTATGTAAAACCATAAAAAGAGACTCTGATCTCGGCAAGGCTCGAAATTCAACATGACAGCGTAGTGTACTCCCTTTATTTCTCCACAGAAAAATTGAGCTGTTATTTGTGCAAGGAGGAAGGGCACATTGCTAGATATTGTCAGCCACTTAGTCATTCCGTCAACCAAGCACAATTTATTAAAGAAAAGTCTACTGCTGAAATTGCCGACATCGAACCTTGTGAAGAGAGTACGATTTTATCGACCACTGACTCAATCTCTGGGGGCAAAAAAGTAAACTCTCCATTGACACCCAACCAGACTACAAGTATGACTCTGCCTGGAAACTCAGCCCTGAAAAGACCGACAACTACCTCGTCAATTTCTTCTCAAGACTCACACAATGTACATAAGGAACTTTTTATATCTCCTAAGGATTCCTCGAAACCTAAAAAAAAGAGACCACGCACTAAATAACAAGATCAGGCACAAGAAGACATCCTAGCTAATATTTAAAAACAAATGGAACCAGCCCTAGATTTTATTAAAAATAATAACGATCGATATCCTATTAATTTAACCTCCCTCGTAGATTTTCTCAAAGAGACTCACAGCTCCAATAGTGTTCTTAAGATTGCTTACAGATATACTGTAGACACACAAGGCCAACTAAAAATGTTATCAGATGCAAAAAATAAAATTTCCAGCACCGCATTAAGAGCGCGAATATTGAGGCTATTGAGAAAATTATCCAACCTTGAAACTCAAAGCTAATCAAGTGACTACTCTAGTGTTTCTGCAGGAGAAAACTAAACGAGACTAAGTAAAAAGACTAAATTAAAAATAAAATCACGACTTCCTTTCAAGAAACAGTGCTTAATATCGTATGCTGAAACGCAAGAAGCTTAGTGCAAAATCAATGGGATATTCGACAAAACTGCAGTCAACTCGATATAATAATCTGTGTAGAGTCCTGGCTTACCAACAAAGACAACATTCACTTTCCTGGCTTTCTTACACTCAGAAAGGACCGGACTACGGGAAAGGGAGGAGGAATCGTCTTTTTTATACGTAAAAATATTTTATATGTAGAACTTAATCTTATTTCCCCAGATCCATCACTAGAACTATGTGGAGTTCACATTAATAATGTCAATCCTGTGTTTGACTTGATTGCATGCTACAGATCCCCAGGTGTCAATCTAACGCAGCATCAATGGAACCTCTTAGCAGATAATATTAAAAATCCTAACACCATATTGTTAGGTGACTTCAGTTCGCACAACACAGACTGGAATTGCGAAAAAATCGATTTAAATGGTGAAAGATTACAAAATTTTATCGATTCCTACAATCTTATTCTGCATAACAGCGATACACTCTCATATATAAAATTAAACCGCGATTACATATCCAATTTAGATCTGGTTATTTTCACTCCCAACATCTAGGACAAAATAATTGTAAGCTGCTTGGATGACACTTGGGGTTCAAATCACTTTCCTCTTTTTATAAAATACTCGACAGAAAAAATTTGCTACATCAAAAAAAGTTTCAAACCCTACACTGTTCGCACAAACTGGGAAAATTTTAACAGCGTACTTCAAAATTCAATAGTAAAATCTTACTCTCCCGATTATAATTTACTTGACTCCTCTGAAAAATACTTTTTTTTTACTAAACATAAAACCGATGCAATTAAGTCAAGCACACTAGTTAAAAAGATAAAAATTGGATCGATCTCACGCAAACCTTGGAATCCGGTACCCTGGTGGGACTATGATTGCCTTAAAGCAAAAAGATTCCGAATAGCTGCTTTTAAGAAAAGGGAATTTTCTCACAATTTGGAAAATCTTATACAATATAAAAAATATGCAGCCATAGCCAAAAAAACTTTCAAAAATAAAAAAAAACAACATTTTCGTGATTTTGCTGGCTCACTTTCGTTTAATATCAATAACACTTATGTATGGAACAAATGCAAGATTCTAAAAAATGGCTGGGTCAAAACATATAATGAAAATCAAACGATTAACATGCATGCACCTGAACAACTAGAGCAAGCTCTTATAAAATATGTCTTCCTTGGGTGGAGACTGATCCATCTATCACTCCCCAAACTAGTAAAAATCCATTTATTGATAATCCTTTTAGTTTCTCTGAATTCAACGTCGCTCTAAACAAAAAAAATATCAAATCCTCTCCAGGTCAAGATAGCATAGACTACTTTATACTTAAAAATCTACCGATTTAATACAAGCTCCTACTTTTAGACATATTTAATGAAATCTACATAAGTAATATTTATCCTGAAACTTGGTCTCATTCACATATATACATTTTATTAACAAGAGTGACAAGATTAGTCTCCGCCCAATAGCCCTGACATCTTGTATTGGCAAAGTTTTTGAAACGATTTTAAAAAACCGTTTACAATGGTGGATTGAAAAAATTAATGTTGTTCTAAACAGTCAACAAGGTTTTAGACAGGGACGCTCGTGTAATGATAATTTAGTAAATCTTCTTTTAAAAATAGAGGAAGCATTTCTTGAAAAAATAAAAGAAGTTTTGGTGGTATTCTTAGATATTAGAGCTGCATTCGATAACGTGAGCACGGACATCTTACTGTCTAAACTATCGGAAATTGGCTGTTCAAACAATATTATTAAATATATTAACTTTATCACAAAAAAAAGATACATCCACACGGACTCTCTAGGTGATGATAGTAGGACTACATACAGGGGAGTGCCTCAAGGGGGAGTCCTTAGCCCACTCTTGTATGTAATCTATGTTTCCAAAATTTTGGAAGGTGTGCCAAAATTTATATGTATATCTCAATTTGCAGATGATATCGCAGTATACATAAAATTTAAATATGAAAATTACGGTAAAAACAGAATAGAAGCTGCTGTTAACACTATCTTCTATAATCTGTTTAATATAGGACTAGATCTGGCTCCGGAAAAGTCTAAACTAATACATTTTAATAACAAAAATATTCAACCAGGACAGATTAGTATAAAAATCCAAAACTCTGAAATAAATTCAGCCCCCACTGTAAAGTTTCTCGGTCTTATTCTAGATTACAAACTTTCTTTCACTCCTCAAATTAACAATATAAATAAAAAATGTACAAAAGCATTGAACATAATTAAATTTCTTTGTGGCACATGGTGGAGATCGGACCCAGAAACTCTCATCACTTTGTATAAAAGTTACGTTAGACCAATAATCGAATACGGTAGTTTTGTCTACTATCCGAAACAAATAATTAATCAAGAGAAACTCCAAAAAATCCAAAACTCCGCTAACAGAACAGCTTTGGGGTGTAGAATAAGCACACCTACGAGCATACTACACGCCGAATCAAAATTAGTTATGATAAAAGACAGAATAAAATACCTATCTAATACGTATTTAATTAAAACACTTTCAAATTCGTCTACGCTAACATATAACTCCATACAAACTTATTTTAGAGTGTTAAAAAAAAAATCCAAAATCCATTCGTCTTTTAAGTCAAAGCATACAAGAAATTTTAGATTTACCTGGTATAATTATTTCGAATTTTAATTTTAACAGTTACACTCACAATTTTGAAACAAATTTTACAAATATTAAAATAAATACTGAATTAGACAAAAATATTCAAAACTCGTCTTATCCCACGAAAATATTCAAAAGTTATCTTAACGAAAAAATGCATGCGGCTTTTTACACCGATGGCAGCAAAATAGAAAATGCCAAGTTCGTAGGTTCTGCTTACACTTGTCCATCTTTGAATATAAGCGCAGCTTTCAGTCTACACCCTCAAGCTTCTGTATATACAGCAGAATGCCTTGCTATCGACAAAGCCTTGGAGTTGATTATTAAAAATTGCATCCCTGACGCTATTATTTTCTCTGATTCCCTCAGTGCACTGCAAAGCTTAGAATCTCTTAATATCAACGTTAAAACTAACATCTACGTATTCGAAATAAAAGAGAAATACAATTTGTACCTTAAGGATAACCCAAACTTCTCAATAAGATTCTACTGGATTCCATCGCACTTGGGAATCGAAGGAAATGAGAAAGCTGATGAGATGGCAAAAAGGGCTACCAACAAAGTCTCTCTTGACGTTAGTAGAGTGCCTTTTACTGATTTCTTCGAAATATTTAAAATCCAAATGCGTAACTCCACAACAGACTTAATTAAACAACAAGGTCTTGAGAAAGGTACTCACTATTTTAACAACTACTATAGTAATGTAGCAAATCCATGGTATGCCCATAAAAAACTTCCTCGAAACTTTATCACACCATTAATAGAATAAGAGCAAATCACTATAATCTTGCTGACTCTCTCCACCAAGTAAATATTGTAAACGATCCTACTTGTAAATGCGGGAAATTTGTTAAAAATATAAACCATGTACTCTGGCAGTGTGAACTCTATGACAAACACAGAAATGAACTTATTAAAAAACTCAATAAGTTGAACATAGGATTGCCGTGTACAGTTGATATCATCATTATCCGACCAAACGTACCTGCATGCGTCCACATGTATAATTTTTTACAAAACTGTAATCTACAAATATAATGTAAAACTATAATGTAATCATGTCACTGCAAAGCTGTATGGGCCAAATAGGCTCTTAATGCTTTTTAAGGAACTTGTTCCTAATAAATAAAAAAAAAAAAAAAAAAAATCTGAGAATATTAAGTACAGACACATCGATGACATACCTTGTGAGAGAAATAACCAATATTATGCAGTAAACATTATTAAGTTTTCATCCGTTAAACAAGTATTATCAGTACAACAATAACAATATATATATAATTAATAATAATTATAATGATCATAATAATTATAATGATCATAATAATAATAATGAATAAAATAATAACAATATTAATAAATTTTTTAAAATTTAAATAAATAATTAACATATAAAAAATTATCACATAGTAAATTAAAGATTATTACATATAATTGATAATTCAAAATATTTTTTTTTTCTAAACGAATAAATATTTTATCATTATTAATTCGAACTTTTAGGATATTTATTTATATATATCTATATTTGTTCTTCCTAAAAAAAGATTTTTTTATTAATAAATTTCTATATATATATGTCTTCCTTAACGTAAAAACATTAAATCGGATTTTAAAAAATTATGTTGATAGTCAATTTATCTAAGCTTGTTAGAATAAAATCAAATTTAAATTTTTAAATAAATCTTTATTAATTTAAGTAATTTATTCATATCATAACATTGTTTATGAATAATATTAAATTTGATTAATTAAAATATAATATTTTTATAAAAAAATTAAACTTATTTATTTATAATATATAATTATACGTTTGGGTAGGATTCAATCTAAAAATATTTGTTAAACAAAGAAATTGGATAATGTATACTGCAAAAAATAAATCATTCCTTGTACAAGGTATGTCATCGATGTCTCTGTATTAAATCTTCTCAGGTAATCAACGTCGGGGTAAATATCTACCTCAGAATATTTGTTGAACTAAAAAATAAAATAATAAACACTGCAAAAAATTGATCATTCCTTACAAGGTATGTCATCGATGTCTCCGTATTAAATATTCTCAGGTAATCAACGTTGGGGTAGGATTCTATCTGAAAATATTTGTTAAACAAAGAAATTAATCAAAGTATATTGCAAAAAATTGATTATTCCTCTCACAAGGTATGTCATTGATGTGTCTGTATTAAATATTCTCAAGTTATCAACGTTGGGGTAGGATTCTATCTGAAAATATTTGTTAAACGAAGAAATTAAATAATTTATACTGCAAAAAATCGATCATTTCTCTTACAAGGTATGTCATAGATGTCTTTGTATTAAATATTTTCAGGTAATCAGCATTAGGGTAGGATTGTATCTGAAAATGATTGTTAAACGAAGTAATTGAATGATTAATACTGCAAAAATTGATTATTTTTCTTACAAGGTATGTCATCAATGTCTACGTATTAAATATTCTAAGGTAATCAACGTTTGGGTAGGACTTTATCTGATAATATTTGGTAGACGAAGAAATTAAATAAAGTACACTGCAAAAAATTGATCATTCCTCTAGCAAGGTATGTCATCGGTGTCTTTGTATTAAAGATTCTCAGGTTATCAACATTGAGGTAGGATTTAATCTGAAAATATTTGTTAAACAAAAAAATTAAATAATGTTTACCGCAAAAAATTGATCATTTTTTTACAAGGTATGTTATTGATATCTTCTAATTTAATATTCTCACGTCGTCAACGTTGAGGTAGGATTCTATCTGAAAATTTTCATAATTAATGAACATCATATTTATTATATAGTTTAGTCAAACATTCGTTATTTTTGATTTGTATATGTGAAATTTAAGAATGTAAATAAATTAAAACAATTTTTATAAATTGAATATATAAAATTATTAATTATTGATAAGTTAATTAATAGATATAAAATTAACATGAAATTAGTTTGTGCCAGCATTTGCAGTTATACAAAGCATATAAATAAAAAAATTCATGTTAATAAATTTATAAATATCAATTGATATAAATTTTAAAACAAAATTTAAAATTTCCTGTAAATTTAATTTCTATCAAATTAAATAAAGATGATTATTAGAAAATAATAAGAAATAGGATCAGATACCCTACTATTTTATCAAAAAAAAATTACAGAAACTATTTATTTTTAATAAATAACATTAAAAGATAATGACGTTATTTTAATTTGTAAGGGAATTTTGTTATTTAATTTAATACTTCATGATAAAATAAACTTATATTATTAAATTTATGTATGTTTAAGATAAAATTATTTTATCAAAATTTAATAGTTAAAATATTTATAATAAAAAATCTTATATTGATGTGTTATTATATGAAAAAATATAAATAAATAACAATAAATTTAATCCATTCAAACATATAAAAATTATTATTTTGAAATCAGATTTTAAAGTTAAGAAAAAATTGTTTTTTTTAAAATTAAATTCAAAATATGTACAAATTACCTGTCACTTTTTAGAATTATTAGGAAAAAGTCGAAACAAAGTAAATATACGGAAAAGTGTATTAAGAAATAGAAATAAAGTTGAATTTATAATATTTGTTTTGCTAATTAAAATTATTTTATTATGTTACTTTAAAATCATAAATTAAATAAATTTGAAAGATTCTAATATTAATTTCATTTGAATCAATAGTAAATATATGAATAATTCATTTTTTAAAATTAAATAATTTAATACCTTAATTATTGATAACGAAAATTTAATAATTAAATAAATTATAAATCTTATTATTTTGTTTTAAAGTAAATTGAAATTAATTAATTGATCTTATCTCTTAGAAAATGATTTAATTAATTAAATATAAGAATTATAAAAAATCAATTTTTCAAATTTTTATATTAAAATTATGTTATTTATAATGATTATTATTTTATTATTCCATAATTTAATTTAAGTTAGTTTAATTTTATTATTCAAATTAATTTAGAAATTTAAATATATTTTTTTTCAATTTTTAGGGATAAGCTTAAAAATTGTTTTAATTAATATATAAACAGATTTATTTTTAAAACAAAATTAAAATTTTTCATTTACTTATAACAAAAAATAACAAATTCATTAAATTAAAATTATTTAAATAATATTTAATTATATACTCAATTATCTAATTTAACAATTTAATTAAATAATTCATGGAATCATTAGTGAAAATTAAATAATAAAATTTTAAAACTTAAACAATTAGTTTTTATAAGTTTTACAATAATCATCATTCATCTGTTGTAACACTGCATCCTCCGGGACCTGTAAAATACAAAGGGGGAAAGGGGTCCGGGTCAAACGTACGGGGAAGCTGGTTACTAAGAGTTCTCTTACTTTACTTTCTATCTCTTCTCTCTCGATCTGCTCTGCTCACTCGTCCTCTTGTCCCTGAAATTCTAATCAATAAAAGAGGGGGGGCTTTCACGCAGCAAAAAGGGAGGGGAGTGGGGGAGGAAATTCGTCCTTTTCTAAGGGACGGAGAATAAGACGTAAACGTCAAATATAACTTAACTTGATTTATTAAAACACTTTTATCTCGGAACACATACAAAGGGGGCCGCGCTACAGCCGTCCGCGCCGCACGCGGGTGCAGCGAGCGCGCGCTCAATCCGCTGTCTCGTCCTCACTTCAGACACTGTCCTCTCTCACTTCGTGAGCACGATCCTCCTACCTGATCACGTACGCACACGCTGCCTCGTCTCTTTCTCTCGTCTTTACCCGCTACCTCGTTCCCACCCTATCTCTCTCTCTTTCTCACTCGCGTCCTCGTACCCTTAACCTCCTCTGCATACACATGTACACCAACACGCCGTCCCACTCGTTCTCACGCGTTCCCGCTCTCTCGGCTCTCTCTCTCTCTCTCTCTCTCTCTACTCTACTATCTACCCTAATACACGACAACACGCACGAAAAATGGCGGCCCTCCCATGCACCTCACGGTCTCTCGCACACCTCGTCTCGTCAACCCAAACTCTCTCTCTCTCTCTCGCCCTGTCTACACTACCCAATATCTCTCTCTCTCTCTCTCTCTCTCTCTAGCCTCACCTCCTAGTCAAACGTCTGCGAGTCCAACCCGGCATGATGCTGTCCGGCGTCCTCGAGCAGGTCGTTCGTCCTGCGGCTTCACCCTTTCACTTCTCTCTCACGTGCCCTACCCTTCTACACGGTCACGGCCCACCCACACTCTCCACTCATCCTCTACCTGCCTCGCGCCCTCTTTTCGTCCTATGGTCGTGCCCTTTGTTCACTCCCACATTCACACACACTCTCACTCGCTCTTTCACACTCAAATCCGGCCAGCCCACGCGCATAAAAATACCAAGGCACGCTACCTTCCTCGTCGACCTTGGGTAGTCCTAGGGGGGGGGGGCGACGTGGTCCGGTGCGTAGACGCGGACGTTCGGTGGCCTTAGACAGGTGGCGGGTAGACTCTGCTCTCGGCGCGTTCTCGTCCTCTGCTTCCCTGACTCCCTGGAGGCCGCCGGCTGGTGGACCCACTGCTCGCCTCGTCGTCGTCGTCGAACCTCTCTCTCTTTCTTCACCCTCCACGCTTCCTACCCACGTCCCTCGGTACTCCTCCCTACTCTCTCTCGTCCTCTACCTCTTCTCCACGGACTCACTCTCTCCACCTCAGCTACACCCAAAAAAAATCTCCGCAAAACTCTCCAAGAACACACGAACAGAAAAAAAAAGAACGCGCGGGAAAAACCGTCAACCACAAGCGCACGCTGGCTCAACAGGCATATTCCGACTGACTCTCCTGTGCATCTCGCATACATCGGGTGCGCCGCAAAGTCCACGCATCTTTTCTTGCAGTTGTATCTGTCGAACGGCCTAAAAGCATGCTGGCAGGGCTCGAGTGCTCACTCGTTAAGAGTCGCTCCTTGTCGTCGTGCTGTCCGTGCTGCTGCTACCTCGTCGTCCATTGGTCTGGGGGGGGGGCATCACATAAAAAAAAGAAATAACAGGGCGATTCTCCATATCGCCCGCGGCCGTTAGTCTGCGAAAGACCCGATAGGCGGCTGCCTGTCAGAAAAGGCGCGACGAACGAGTAAAACGGCAGATCACAGTCTTACCTTGTTACACTGTTTAATAAAAACATACTTCATTGAATAAAAAGTAGTGAATAATTTTAGCTTCATGAAAATTTTTTAAATAGGTGCATATTTGTACTAAGGTAGCATCATTATATGGCTTTTAAATAAGGTCTAAAATGAAAGAATTAATAAAAAAAAACCTTATAAAATTAAATAATTAAATTTTATATTCAAGTAAAAAATCATGAATATTTACAAAAGACGAGAAGACCCCGTAGAATCTTATATTATCAATTTATAATTGATTGTATAAAAATTTTTATAAATTAAATATATTATATTAAGGGTATAATAAAATTTAAATAGATTTTTTTAGTAATCTACTATAAATAAATTGTGTATAAAAATTTAATTATCATAATTGAAATAAATTACCTTGGGGATAACAGCGTTATCTTTTATATAAGTTCATAGTGGTAAAAAAGATTGCGACCTCCATGTTAAATTACGATAAATTATTAATAAAGAAATTAATAAATTAAGTCTGTTTGACTTTTGTAAATTCTATCTTTATAAATTTAAAAACTATTTGTACGAAAAGTTTTTATTTCTTTAATAATTAATCTGGTCTTAAAATAAAAATAATTATTTTGACACATAAGTGTGCTAAATTCAGAATTTATTAATAAAAATTTTCTTTACATAGTAATTATATATATATTTGGAACTAGCTGGGGAGCTATCCTTAGTTGAGGAGGCCGGAGGAGTTTGTAGGGCGAGAAATGATGACTCGCCGGAGTAATTACAAGAATAGGAACCTTTATTAGTCTCAAATGTACAAGCGACTATTGTGTCGCTGACTAGGAGCGCGTGTGTCTCGTGTAGAGGATTGTGCGTTACTAGCGAGAACACGCTAGTACGCCACACTTAGGTGGCTGAGAGAAACGTAGTAGTTGGAGTGTGCGGTGGTGGCAGCACTGCACGGTGGTGCTGCTGCGAAGACTTGACGTGGGACTAGCTGTTGCTTGCGTTGATTTCGTTTGTTCCCCGTGTCTTTGGACGGTGGGGCCACATCCACTCTCCCTCCAGTGTAGCTCGCAGGAGGCGAGCTGAACGATACCGTCTTCTTTGGGGTGGCTCGTACAGGCGGTGAAAGCCGCGTGGACGATGAGGGTGGTGTAGGCCGTTTCGCAGGATTTGACTGGGCTGGAGGCGGCGAAACTGTAGGCGCCGGTCGCATGTTGAACTCTGGCGCCGTTGGTCGTAGTGAAGAGGCGGGTATAGCCGAGGTAGGCGTCTGTTTAGGCGTCACCTCGGTACCGGCTGCGTCGGATGGTGAGTCGGCTACTTCCATGTAGGCCGGTTTTAGGGCGTCGGTGGAGACGGTGAGATGTCTGCCGTTAACATTGACTACATATGTTCGGTCGTCTACTCGCCTGATGACCTGGTGAGGACCCGTGTATGGTGCCTGCAAAGGTTTCCGGATGGAGTCCACGCGTTTAAAGACGTGAGAGCACGTCCTGAGATCTTTGTGGAAAAACGGTGCGTTTTCCGCTGTGTGTCTGGAAGCTGGTGTTGCCTTCATCGACTGAGTCAGGCTCCGGAGTTTCTCAACGAAGGTCGTTGGGCATGCGTCAGGATGACTTTGGGTTGTAAAAAACTCTCCTGGTACCCGAAGCGTAGTGCCATACAGCATCTCGGCTGGAGATGCTTGCAGGTCTTCTTTGTAAGAGGTGCGTAAGCCAAGCAGGACCAGTGGCAGTGTCTGAGGCCATGGCTGATCTGGTCGGCACATAAGGGCCGCTTTGATTGTCCGGTGGTTGCGTTCAATCATCCCGTTCGATTGGGGATGGTACGGAGTCGTTCGGATCCTGGAGATACCCAGGAGTTTTGCAAGCTCGGTGAACAATGCTGACTCAAATTGAGCACCTTGGTCGGTAGTGATGGTGAGTGGGGTCCCGTACAGGGAAATCCACCTGTCGATGAGGGCTCTGGCCACCGTTGTTGCTTGCTGGTCAGGGATAGGAATTGCTTCTGGCCATCTGGTGAAACGATCTATGATGGTCAGGCAGTACTGGAACCCCTGACAGATGGGTAATTTGATGAGGTCGATATGGAGGTGTTCGAAGCGCGCTTCTGGCTCCTCGAAGTTCCCCAATGCTGACCGATTATGCCGATGCACCTTAGCGCGTTGACAGGCTTCACAGGTTTGCGCCCAATGAGTGATCTCCTTCCGCATCCCGGGCCAGACAAACTTGGAAGCGACGAGACGTGTCGTGGCCTTGACACTTGGGTGAGAAAGATTGTGAAGGATCTCGAATGCCTTGCGACGCAGGGCTGTAGGCAGATAAGGCCTTACTGCTCCTGTGGAAGTGTCGCAGAAGACGTTGTGGCCGTCGACGGGCAAACTCTGCAGGACCAGGCTAGTGTTTTCCTCCAGGTGCTGCAGCTCTTCGTCTGTGGCTTGGGCTATGGCGATGGTCTCTGCATCCAATTCCGTGGGCATAGAGACAGTAAAAATTCGAGAAAGCGCATCGGCGACTGGGTTGTCTTCTCCCTTAACGTAAACGAGGTTGGCGTTGTGTTGAAGGATGAAGTCCATGTGGCGCGCCTGTCTAGATGAGGCCTTGTCAGAAGGCTGTTTGGCTGCGTAAATGAGGGGCTTGTGGTCTGTGTAGACCGTAAAGTCCCTACCCTCCAGGATACGCTTGAAGTCCTTAATGGCTGAGTAGATGGCGAGGAGCTCACGGTCGTAGACGCTGTAACGTCTCTCAGTACTGGTGAGCTTCCTCGAAAAAAAGGCTAGGGGCTTCCAGTTGCCATCATCATCCTGTTGTTCTAGAGCTGCTCCAATAGCGGAGTCCGATGCGTCGGTGCGTAGAGCCAAATGAGCGCCAGCACGAAGGAAGGACGACATCGTGGCATCAACGATGGCGAGTTTGCTTGCCGTGAAAGCGGCGTCTGCTTGCGGAGTCCACGTGAGGTCGGCCTTCTTCTGCTTGGGCGGTAGCTCCTTTAAGAGATCGTTCAAAGGCGCTAGAATCCTGGCTGCCATAGGCACGCAGCGTCGGTAGTAGTTGAAAAGTCCAAGGAAACGGCGAAGCTCCGTAGAGTTTTCCGGGCGAGGAAAATCGGTGATAGCTTGGATCTTGTGCGGCGGGGGCTTGAAACCGTCCGCCGAAACCAAGAACCCCAGGTAGATTACTTGTTGATGACCTAGCACGCATTTGTCCGGGTTTATGCGCAACTTAGCCGCCCGCAGGACCTCGAACAGCTGTCGCAGATGTATGAAGTGTTGTTCGTGGTTATCGGAAGTGATAAGGATATCATCCAGGTAACCTCTTGCGAAAGGCAAGCCTCGAAGAAGATGATCTACAGTGCGTTGGAGAGATTGTGCCGCATTACGTTGACCCATCGAAGACCGGGTGAATTCGTACAACCCAAAAGGCGTGGTGACAGCTGTCTTCGGGATGTCGTCGTCTGCTATACGGATCTGGTAGAATGCCTTCCTGAGATCTACAACAGAAAAAACGTTGCCCTTGGCTTCCTGGAGCAGGTCCTCGACGATGGGCAGCGGGTAGCGGTCAGGTACGGTGCAAGCGTTGAGGCGCCTATAATCGCCTGTCACACGCCAGCTTCCGTCTTCCTTTGGCACTAGATGTAATGGGCTCGCCCACTGGCTGGACGATGGCCTGATGATATCCTGGTCGAGGAGACGTTGGAACTCCTTTTTGGCTGCTTCGAGACGTGAACCGGTGAGTCGGCGTGGTCGGTCGAAGACTGGAGGGCCAGTTGTGTGAATCTGGTGGTATACCGGCAGATCCGGCAGCTCCGCTGCCGAGCCATCTGCCTTGGTGATATCCTGGAATTCGTCCAGCAGCTGTTGGTAGCGGCGACCAAGATCGCCAGCTGGTACGTTGGAAGTGGTGACGACTGACACACTGTGAAGTGATGTCGGCAATGTGAAAGCTCTGGACGTCAGTCGAGTGGCTGCATCGACCAGCAGCTTGTTGCGCAGGTCCACCAGAAGGTCGTAGTGGGCCAGGAAGTCTGCGCCGAGAATTGGAGTCTCGACGTCCGCCACGGTGAAGGTCCACTCAAAGGCCCGACGGAGGCGTAGATCGAGCTGCAGGCTGTGCGAGCCATAGGTGGCGATGGCCGAAGCGTTGGCTGCAGAAAGTGTGAGGGGTCGGCGTTGCAGGTTGGTCTTGACCTGCGACTTGGGAAGCAGGGAGATTACCGAACCTGTGTCGACCAAGAACTTGAGTTTTGATGATCTGTCAAAGATGTGTAGACGGTTTTCCGCGGGCAGTGTCATGCCGCCCTCCACCGTCTGGACAGGAGGCGGCCTTACTGGTTTCCCGAGGACTGGGCTGGGTACGAGCAGGGCTTCTTACATCTGCTCGCACCTTCGCCGAAGTTAGCGTGGTACCAACACCAGTCGCTGGTGTCCGGACCTCTGCTGTGTGACCTGCTCCTCGACCTAGAGCGTCGTCGATTTTCCCCCTGGGACCGAGTGAGCGAAAGGAGCTGGGCCATGGAGAGACGCATAGCTGCCATCTCCGCGGATAGCGATTCCACCGTAGGCGCTTGAACTGCTGCCACTGCAGGTGGTGCCTGGTGCTGGGTTATCTGTTGGGCCAGTGGAAGTTGGTGTTGGACGGCTGCTGTGGTGGGGTAGTCTAGGATGAGCTCGTCCGCCAAAGTGGCCAGCTCGTTGAGAGGCGAGGTCTTCAGGACCCTGATGTGACGGGCAACGGAGGCTGGCAACAAGTCGAGCCACTTGACTCGAATAGCCTCGTCAGAGACTGCCGCTCCCCCCAGGGTTTTCATGTGACGGAGCAACTGCGACGGCTTTTTGTCGCCAAGCTCGAGTTGTGTGAACAGTTTATGTAGCTGCTGATCCTGTGTATCCGTCAGGCGCTTTAATATCTCCTCCTTTAGATAAACGTACTTGCCTGTATTCGGGGGGTTGAGCAAAACATCCGAGATCTCTTGGACTGTCGTGTCATCCAAAGCCGCGACGACGTAGTCGAACTTAGCTGTGTCTGCCCGGATGCCATTATTGTTGAAGGCCGATTCAACGCGCACAAACCACACCTTGGGGTTCATTTTCCAGAAGGGCGGCAGATGTAGAGACGGCGTTTTTCTCCTGTTACGTGGGTTTGCGGCGTCTTCGTATTCCGATTCATCATCTGTGACTTGTGGAATTTGTTTGCCTGGGTCATTTCCGCTAGCACCAAGGCCATTTTTGTTGTTGAGGCCTGAGCCCGAGGCGCCTTTTGGCTCTCCGCTGTCTGCGCCTGTCATAGTGGAGCACAGAGCAAGAAAGAAAAAGTCGAGACAAGCAGAATTTTCTCTGGCACTCGCTGTATCACTTGCACTTAACTGTTGCGAGAATGAGACGGAGATAACGTATGGGCCCGCACTGTTCGCTTCTTCGAGTTAGTGGGGCGCGGACCAAAAGGAAAGACCGTTTGATGGACAAAGGCTAAGCGACGGTAGCGTGCAAGAGAGACAGAAAAAAAAAAGGAAAACGCTCGAAGTATGCACTGTCTAGCACGTGGTCGATTCTCGGAAGAGAAGAAAATGCCACGTCGGGCTGATGCAATGTTATGTCGCGAGTGTGTATGGACGGCACTCGCGGGGCAGCGACGGATAAAGAGTAAAAATGTCTACGCACTCACACTGGCACCAATGTCACTGAAGGCTATTGCTGAGCCTCTTTTTCTGTCGCGCGCACTAGCTTACCTCGCGGCGTCTCCTTGTTCAAGAAGATCACGTCGGGGTCACCAATTTGGAACTAGCTGGGGAGCTATCCTTAGTTGAGGAGGCCGGAGGAGTTTGTAGGGCGAGAAATGATGACTCGCCGGAGTAATTACAAGAATAGGAACCTTTATTAGTCTCAAATGTACAAGCGACTATTGTGTCGCTGACTAGGAGCGCGTGTGTCTCGTGTAGAGGATTGTGCGTTACTAGCGAGAACACGCTAGTACGCCACACTTAGGTGGCTGAGAGAAACGTAGTAGTTGGAGTGTGCGGTGGTGGCAGCACTGCACGGTGGTGCTGCTGCGAAGACTTGACGTGGGACTAGCTGTTGCTTGCGTTGATTTCGTTTGTTCCCCGTGTCTTTGGACGGTGGGGCCACATATATATATATATATATATATATATATATTGTTTTGTGAGAATATTAAATATGATTTTAATAGTTTCAATTACTGTAGCTTTTATTACACTTCTAGAACGAAAAGTCTTAGGTTATATTTAAATTTCAAAAGGCCCGAATGAAGCTGGGATAATAGGATTATTTCAACCTTTTAGTAATGCAATAAAATTGTTTAATAAAAAGATTTTTTTAATTTTTAAATGTAATTATGTATTTTATTTAATTAGTCCTTTAATAAGTATACTTTTAGTATTAATTTCATGAAATTTAGTTCCTTATTTAAATATATCGATTTTAAGAGCAGTAAATTTAATATTATATCTATGTCTTATATGTTTAAGAGTTTATCCTTTAATAATTGGTGGGTGATCGTTTAATAGAATTTATTTACCATAAGGAAGTTACAAAGAATTGCCTAAACTATTTCTTATGAAGTAAGAATAATTTTAACAATTCTATCGATATAAATACTAAGAGAAATAACTTAATTATTCAGCCTAATAAATTTACAAAAATATCCTTAATTTTTTTTTTAATTTTCCGTTAATATTAATTTTTTTGGTAGATTGTCAGCAGAATATGTAATAATCATATTTATAATAATTTTATTTATATTTCTATTTATAGGAGGGAATTCATTTAGAATAAAGTTTTATTTTATATATTTGATAATTTTATTAATATTTCTTAATATTTTATAATAAGAAGGTAAAAAATTAAAAATTAATAAAATTAAAGGCAGTGAAAATAAACTTGTTAATAATGTATCAATTTAATATTTCATTGTTATTTAATTATATAATATTACAATTTATAAATTCAATACACAAAATTAATATTGTATTTAACTTAATTATTATTAGAAAATAGTTTAATCTTAAAATATTTATTTTTGAGAATAATGTTAAACTTATTTTTTTTTGAATATATTTTTTAAAATTATTACAAATATATTTATATTCATTATTTTATAATTTTTTTATTTTTGTTTGCACAAAAATTTTATTTTTAATTTAATAAGATTAGAATTTTTAATTTAGGAGTATTAATATTTTTAATATTAATAGTTAGTACTATAAATTTATTAAATTTAATATTATTTTATTTAATATTAATATAAGACACAATAGTGGAGTCCAGTTGTTTATACGGAGTTAAAATATGGGGGTGGAAAAGGTGAGAGCAGATTGAGAAAGTGCAGGGAAAGTTTGTAAAGATGGCATTGGGGCTAAATGAAAATACTCCGACGTATATCTGGAGAAGGGAAGCAAATAGGAAAAGTTTGGAAATTGAAACAAGAAGGAGGGCAGGTGACTATTTAATAAACATAGCGGAGATGAAAGACAATAGATGGCTAAAAATTTGCTTGAAGGAGGAGATAAGGGGACTTGGGAACGGGAATGCTTCAAGTTGGGGAAGAATGGTAGCGGAAACTTTTAAAGAAGTAGGTGATGGAGTGGGGTTGAAGGGGATGTTTGATACAATTGAGAGGTGGGATTTGAAAAAGAGAATGACCGATGAGTTGAAAGTAAAAGAAGACCAGGAAGTGCAGCTAAATTGGAGAAGGATTAAGAGATCGGAATGCTGTGATTTTAATAAATATATTAAACGAAAATTAGGAAAGAAAGATTATTGGGAAAAATAGGTGTGAGAGGAAAATGTTTAAGAACAATGGACGAGGCTCAGATGCGACAGTGTAGGTAAAGCAGGCAAGAAAGAAAATTTAGATAGCACATGCAGGGTATGCAAGAGAAGAGAGGAAAGTATTCAGCATATCTTTTATTGTCAGATAGTGAGAAAAAAAATTAATATAAAGCAGCCTGAAGTAGTACAGGAAGTAGGATGAAAAGAATCGGAGGAGGCAATTAGACAAAGATTGATCAGACTATTGGAAGGGAATCCGGTTGAGGTAATTTGCAAATATGTTATAGAATTCGAGAAAGTGGCCAGATCAAGCGCTAAAGATAAATGGGGGGGAGGGATAATTATTTTGAATAAAGGAGAGGACACGCTTAGAAGTTTAGAAATAATTTAAACGAATGATGAGAATTTGTGAAACTAGAAGATAATGTGCTTGTAAAGAAGGAAAATTAAGGTACATGAGGAACATAAAATAATACTCGATTCAATAGCAAAAGTTGTAAGCTCACGGCATGTCGTGTAAGGGATAGATGTATGCAAAAAGATGTAAATCTATAGATGGAAAATAAATAAATACAATATAATACAATATAAAATGGATAAGTAATTTTATTAACAAAATTTATTCACATCAGAATTTGAAAAATAATCTGAAAAAGGCTTTTGTTTCAGTAGTTTTTTTTTATCATTTCTTTCTTTCATTGAGTAACGTGATTGCTATATATAGTTGATCACTTATTCTCCTTGTGCGCCTAATTCACTAAAAAACATTTTGAATATTGCAAGAAAGTTAACTTCGACTTATTTATTGTTATGAATAAGATGATTTCAACATTTTATTAATTTTTATAAATCCACTACTCGTACCGACATGTTATATCAGCATGTTATAGCCGTTTTTAATGTTCTTGTATTTTCAATGCTTAGTACTGGAGAAACTATTTACGATGCTTTAGTCCTTAATTCTACGACTTAGAATTTTTTAACTTAAATTATAATTTCCTTAATCAATTTAAATATATACCAGTTTTTTCCATATACCAGCTTATTTAAAACTAACATGTATTTTGCAGTTTTACAGTGAAATAGTAACCACTTATTTTTCTACATATTGACAGTGTTTTGAACACAGAGGTGCATAAGACTTATAGTTGCATAACATGATATTAAGACAAATGCTTCAGATGCAAACACTTAAAAAAAATATGCACGAGAGAATAACAGGCAATATAATTAATAAACGTCAGATAGCACTAAGTAAAAATAATAAATTCTAACTTATAGTCATGTCTGTAGAAAGCCAAAAAAAATCAATATTCCCATTGGTATGTTAACTATAAAATATGATAAAACAACGAAAAGAAAATTTTAATAAATTGATAATGAAGATGTGTACAAATATTAATTCAAAAGGCTATGTATTTGATGTACAAGTAATACATGGTTACTTTTAACACTTTTGATTTATTTACTTCCTTTTGTTGTTGCAGATGAGTCTATTATCATTCAAAAATAAAAAAAAAATAAAAATTGAAGCAGCAACGTAATGTCCTACACAACAAAGAGAAAAAAAACACAATAAACTTTTCAATCAAATGATCAGACATGTTATAAACGATAAAGTGATTTCTATGCTCTACACAAATAGGACTAAACAAACCTTATATCACATTTTTTATCAGTGTACGTCGAATAAGTAATCATATCGTATTTATGGTGGGCTAGACATATGAACTATCGTTTTATCAGTTAGTCAAAAAGATAAGAAAGCGAAGTAATTGTTAATTAATCAACACTAGGAGTTTTTCGTTCGTGTTGACATTGTATTAAAAATATCCATGTGGTACGAAAGAAACTTATTACTAATTCGTTTACAGAAGAGCTAGCTTAATATGGATCGACACTTTCTTATATTTACATCCCAATTTCTTAAAGTAATCTTTTCTAATGCTGCGTAGTCTTACTTAACGTAGAAAAGTGTTATTAATCACGTAATTCAACCTAATAATAGATGTTAGTTGAAAAACTGCTCATACTAAACTCTATTTTCAGCATGTACGCCGTTTTTGTGATACATGTGTAGCAAGGAGGCACTTCTGTCACCTAGAATTTATAATACACGCTTTACATTTATATTTATATTCTTCTATTTATTATATTTTCTTGTGATGAAAAATCCGTCCAATAGACACTTCAAGGGTGCACATTTTTTTTTTAAACATACATATATTTCATTTTTCCTATTTGAAACACGAAAATTCAAATTTGAACGCTGCGTGGGGAGAATGTGAGTCTAGTACGTTAAGAAAATGCTAGAGCGCGTTTACCTAAAAAAGGGAAAACCTGCTACTCAAAAGGAAACAACGATGGCATAAAAGGCGCTGACACGATATGTAAAGAAGTCCTCTTCCAGCAAACCTGGGACGCGGAGATTCGCGGTTACCCAGATCTGGAACTCTCTCGTGCACCGGTACATTACCGCGACGAGCACAAGGTAAGAGAAGGAGACCAAGTACGAAGGCCAAAAGCTGAAAAGTAAGTTTGAACACCACCTATAGGTAACCCTTCCACTAACTGGTTCCTCCTTGGACTTTTAGAGCTCGACCGCTTTAAGCGTGGAGACAACGCATCCCCAAGTAGTCAAGGCACTAGGGTTAGCGATCACGTTCTTAGGTGGAGTTCCTGGGTTGACGACTTGAGCAGTGCTCAAGATACCCACGGGTCCTGAGAACTATCTCACCTTACGTGACATGGTAGGATAGGTAGTTACCTAGCATTAACCTTCCGTGGTTGTACTCAAAATTCGGTCTAGTCTAACCTAATGTGTTTAAGCGGAAATAGTAAGGAGGGAAAATTCAAATTTGAATCGTCGTTTATGTAAAATTTTCTGTTTAATGAATGCGGATGAATTTTAAGTAAATTTTAGATTATCGAGTATATTAAATATTTTCTTTTTGCATTATCAACGTAAAGAATCGCGATTACTTAAATATAATTAATACATATAGAAATCAAAGATACGATTTTCTTAGAATTATATGATTGAATACATATAAGATAATTAAAAATAAATTGATTGTACTTATTTAAGTAAACCTTCCCCTCCACGTACGATTGCGAGTTCCTTTTTTACATTTTAAAATAAAAACTAGAATAATAGCTGTTAAGATATTTAAGAAATTGTTAATATGAACTGAGAATATTGTCTGTACCCAAAAAAGGGTAGGAATAAATTAAAAAAGAAATTAGATTTAAAAAGATAATAAATAAGTTGAAAAAGACATTAAATTAATTAACTTAAGAGAATATTCAGGAAACGATGAGAATTTAATAAAGTAATAATCAGGAAACAATTGCTGTATATTATGCAGGAATTAATTGATTATTCAACAGATAAATTTCGAAACTTGCTAATAATCGTTTCAAATATTTTATATAATCGGCAATCCGAGCTACTGCGCTCTTTTACACAGGGCAATGAACCCGCCCTCCAGCATATAAACACTAACATTGTTTATGAGTTGGTTCCTAATCTTCGAGTTTCCTCGGTACAAATAATATTCTTAGCTAATTTTTACCACCACTCATTAAACGGGGTTATACTCAAAGAAAAGGAAGTCGTAGTGTTTTAATTGTTAAAATATTTTAAAACTATTTATGACGCTTTATTAATCGTTTCTACATCATGGTATTTTTTTTATTATATCTGTAACAATAACAGGTTTTTCTGTTCTTTTAAATTGTTAAGATAGAATTTGTATTTTTCATAACTGTTAATATGTGGTAACAACTTTGTTATTTGATCATTTATTATGTGTCAAACATGTTGTTGCTTGGTTTTTTTTATGCCTCGTGTAACATAGGAAATTGTGCTTTATTCACAAGATCTAACAAATCTTTTCTGTAAAATAATAACTGATTATTTAAATACTGACCTTTATTTTGCACTGAGTAAGAATTAAAAATTGTAACGAATAATCGTGGCTTTACTAAGCAATAAAAAATAATCAACTAATAATATCAATAAAATGTTAGTATAGAGAAATTCATAGAATATCTAAAAAAAAATCATATTTATCAATAAATAAACACATCGTACTGCAGTCATAGTTATAAAACCTATGTTTTTACTGCAAACCTGTTATACAGTTAGTTTGTTTTTACTGCAAACCTGTTATACAGTTACTTTGTTCACATTTGCTCAAGTTATTTTCTTTTTCATTAAAAACAGGTTAGTATTCTCTTTAAGGTTATTAAAAAAAACTTACTAGCCCACGATAACAATCAAGCATGAAATAAACGATCGAATGATTTCTATATAAAAAACAAATGCTCATAACAAACTACATGTAGCACTTTTTCTTGTCGTACGTCATAAACAAATAACATTCGTGGTATGTTAGACCAAATTAGTATATTTGTTATAAACGATAAAGTAATTTCTATGCTCTACACAAATAAAACCAAACAAACCTTATACGGCATTTTTTAGTAGTGTACGTCGGATAAGTAATTATATCGTATTTATGGTGGGCTAGACATATGAACTATCTTTTTATCAGTTAGTCAAAAAATTTAGAAAGCGATATAATTGTTAAACAAGCAACTGTAGGAGTTTTTTGTTTATGTTGACATTGTGTCGAGAATATCTATGTATTAAGAAAGAAAAAAATTAGTATCTCATGAATCAAAGTGCTAGCTAAATATAAATTAATACTTTTCTTCAATTTACATTTAAACCTCTTCAAATAATCCTTTTGAATGCTTCGCAGTGTGATATAATGTAAAAAAGTGTTAAAAGTCACGACATTAGACCTTAAAATTGATGTTAATTGAAAAACTGCTCTTACCAAACTCTATTTTCAGCAAATTAGCTGGTTTTCTAATACATTTATATTTATTGTGTAAATATTTATTGACCATTTATGACTTCATTATTTGTTTTTTTATGATAGCATCCTTAAAATTAAATTTTATTTTTCTCATTGTATTTGACAATAACATGTTTTTCTGTCCATGTACACTGTTAAAAAACTTTAAGTTTTGCATGACTATTAAGATTGAGTAACCACTTTGTTATGTAAGCATTTACCATTTGTCAAACGTATTGTTTTTTTGTATATCTCGTTTAACATAAGAAAATATGCTTTATTTGCAAAATGTAACAAAATTTTTCTGTAAAAGAGTAACTGGCAGTTTCATTACTGACCTTTTTTTGGCACTAGGTAAAAGTAATAAATTTGAACTAATGGTCGTGGTCTTACGAAGCAATAAAAAATAATAAGCTAATACTACCTCTAAAATATTAATACATAGAAATTTAAGGAATATCGCAAAAGAAACCATGTTTTTTGAATAATAAAAACATCGTACTGGAGTAATAATGAGAAAAGCTACGTCTTTACTGTAAGCCTATTACATTGTAAGTTTTTATACTTTTGCTTAAGTTATTTTCTTTTTTCATTACAAACGAGTTAATTATCTTCTGAAGGTTATGGAAAAAAAAATTAGAGTAATTTATTCCTTAATGACAAAAAAAAAGAAAAAAAACTAGACTACCATAACAATTTAACACGTTATAAGCTAACTAATGATTTTAGTGTATAAAACAAATATGAAACCATTTTTTGTAGGACGTCAAACAAGTAAATCGAAGAATTCAAAAACTTAATTAATACTTGAAAATAATTACTAAGACTTTCATGTTTAGTTTGATATTGTGTTGAAAGTATGAATGCATTAAGTGTAAGAATAATCGCTTAATCATCAAGTAAAGTAAATGCTAAATATAGCTTAACACTTTTTTTTATTCACACTTAAATGATTAGAAAATACCTATATTAAGCTATGAAGTCAAATGAGGTTGAGAAATAAGTTGAGAATATTATGATTATACTTTAGAATTAGCTTTATAAGTTGTACTGTTTGTACCAACCTTTTATTTCAGCATGTCATAGACTTTTTTGTAATCCTTGTGATTGAAAAGTTTTGAACTTAAAAAACCATTCATGACACTTTATTTATTATACGTATACATTGATTTTTAATCGTATTTTGAATTTTTTTATAGTGTAATTTATAATTATAATTTTTTTATATTGTAATGCAGGTTTTTCTGTTCTTCTACTTAACTAGAATTAGCTTGTATAATGGATTTTATTGAGATAAAGTAATAAATCTTTCATGATAGGATTTATTATGTGTCAAATATATAGTTGCTTAAGTCTTTTTATTTCTTATATAATATTAAAAATACGATTCCGTTGCAACATCTAGCAAAATTTAGTCAATAAGAGAATAACTAGAAGAATAATTAAGTAACGTCAGTTGGCACAAAGTGTAGATAATAAATTCTAACTGAATGATGCGGTTGTAAAAAGCAATATAGAATATGTAAGTTGTTTCATTGACAATAATTATTGATGTAGAAATTCAAAAAATATGATGAAAAAAGATTTTGTATTATAATTTCCTTTTTTTCTATTGTAATTGAGGCCATCATCTTCTAAAGTTTCTAAGAAAAAAAAATGAACTCAAGTATTAGCGTACTTTCTTCATAGTAAAAAGAAAAAGATACACTAAATTTTCCACACACATAATAAATCATGTTACAAGGGATTTTTTGTCGTACGTCAGACAAAAATCTGAATCACATTGATTGTGTACTAAATTTACTTCGTATTGTTTTGTTTCTTAATTATTAAGATCAGAACCGAGAATTCTGACTAAGAGGTGCGGTTATAAGAACCAATAAAATATAGATAAATAATTTTATTGACAAAATTTATTTAAATAGAAACTCGAAATATAACGTAAAAAAGGCTTCTATTCCATAATTACGTTTTCTCTATTGTAAATAAGGCCACCATCTTCAGAAGTTTGTTAAAAAAAAAAAAGAAAACTTAAGTAGTAATGTACTTTCTCAACTATAGACCAAGAAAAAACGCAACTTTCCATATGAATAATAAATCATGTTATAAGCGATTAAATAGTAAATATGTATTGCATAATTAGCTTATAACAATCCACATATGGTACTATTTTTTGTCGTGCGTTAGATAAAAAACTAAATCATATATATTGTGTACTAGACTTACTTCGTAATATTTTTATTGTAAATTAATAGGATCAGAAATGAAAGTTCTGACTTAAAGGCGCAATTGTTAAGAGCGAGATATTTTAGATAAATAATTCTATTCACAAAATTTATTTGTGTATAAATTCAAATAATAACGTAAAAAAGGCTTCTGTTCGATAACTTTATTTTTTCTTTTGTAAATGAGGCCATTATCTTCTAAATTTTTCTAAATTCTTTCTCAATCGCTGTTGAGATTCCTTTGTTCACAACGAGATTGTGTTGAAAATAATTATGTTGTAGGGGTAGAAATTATAACTGTATCATTATTATGTTACGTGTATTATTATGTTACGTGAAAGCTACACATAGTTTGACATTTATTATCGTTTTGCACATGTATCTCTAAGAAACATTTTGTCAAATGCAAGAGAGTCTAATTCAACTTCAAATTCGTTCAAATTTATTCAAATAACAAGATTTCACCTCCGAATTAATTTAATTAGATCAAATTTTGTAACAACTTGGTATATCAGAATGTTGTGGCCATTTGCAATTCTTTTGGCTCCAATGTATAGTACTTAAGGAACTATTTACGACACTTTAAATCTTTATTCTACATTTTATAAAACTTCAAATAATATTGTATTACCCTTATTCAATCTGACGATAACAGTTTTGTCTATATACCCGCCTACTTGAAATCAGCCAGTATTTTGCAGATGTACTAAAAAATAGTAACCACTCTTTTATGTACAGATTTTTTATTTTTCAAATACAAAGTTGCTTAAGATTTTCAATCGCATAGTACGATATCAAAATAATGCTTATGATGCAAACACCAACAAAGAATATGCACGAAAGAATCATAGATAATTTAATTTATAAACGTCAGATAGCAGTAAGTAAGAACGATAAACTCTGATTAACAGTCATGGCCATCCAAAGTAAAAAACATTTATATACCTAATGAAACGTTCACATATATATTATCAAAGAACGTTAAAGATAGAAATCTTAATGATTCAATAATAAAGAAACCATGTTAATGTAATAATATTTGTTTGCATAAGCCTTAAGATTAAGTAACCACTCTGTTATGTAAGCATTTATTATGTGTCAAACGTATTGTAGCTTGTTTTTCTTTAATGCCTCGTAGAACATTCGAAAATATACTTTATTTGCAAACTCTATTGAAAAAAACCATATACATTTTCCATATGGCTTTTGTTTCAAATATCCATATGGATAAACTAAATGGAAGTAGGAGACCATATGGAAGTTGATAAGCCACGTGGAAGTCAGTAAATTTTAAGAGTTATAATATCCTGGTATAATAGATCATACGCACGGGAAAAAAATATTCTCTGGTCGATGTAACGTGAATAAATATTAGATATAATAATTAGCATACACCAAATAACTGGAGCAATTTCATGCTCCTTTTTGTCTACTTTTTGAACTGAGACCATCATTTTATGTTCATAAAATTACAAATGAACAAAGCAATGGTTTCTCCGATCGCGTATAATACTAGTAGAATTTCTAATATGCAAAACGTCATAATTTTTATTCTCTGTATTGTAAAATATAAAAACTAAAAGTGAAATTGTGGATTGCGTGCTTGGAATGTTAATAGTACTTTTAAAAATTTTGGATCAAATTAATTTTTTTACTAATGCGTTAACAGTATGATGGAGTGCACATGACTTACATTCTAAGACGATAATAATCGAATAGTCAAGACTATTATTTAGAAAAATTTTTTTCTTTATTAGTATCATAATTATGATATATAAAATTTAAGATTACATTTTTTAAATCAATTTTTTGATTTTTTTGACGTTGCACCATTTATAAGAAAATTATATTATTTTTAATCAAGTCATTGTAAGTTATTATATTAAGTTATATTTTTTAATAATTATTATTCTTTTGTAATAATTGCTTCGTCTCTGAGCCAGCAGAGTTATAGTCAAGGCGTCAGAGGCTCAAAACTAGTAAAGTAGTGGTTGATCCTAACGATGCGTATTTATGCTTAAAACTAAGAAAAAAATATAAGGAACAATACCTGAAAGTCTTTACATAAACCAACATACGTGTTGTAGATTTTTTAATGCAAAATAAATGATTTTTCTGTTTTTTTCTAAATTTTCTTAAATGTCTTAAAAACTATTAAATATAAAAGGAAATGTTAAATTAAAAATTGTTCGGAAGATAATTTTGCATACTGATTGAATGTGAAAAAAAAACCAAAAATAAATTTGCATCGTTTAAACAAGTGAAAAAGTGAAAAAAATGAAAAATAAAAAATGCGTTAAAATACATGTGAAATTAGTGAAAATTGGCTGATAATGGGATATGGTATTAAGTTAAGTGTTTGCGTAACTTTTTTTTTTAATTTCTACCGTGTAGCACTTGATTGCGCTTGTTTTCTAACGAATTTGAAAAAATGCGTTATTTTTACAGGATCAATAGTAGCTAAAATAAAATGCTTTCACTTTTTGGCTAGTATTTTAGCTTCTATTGACCCTACAAAAATATTTTTTTGTTTTAAAATAAGCCTAATTGAATACCTTAAGTTACAAATGGAAAAAAAAAATTGTTAACAAAAATAGAGCCCTCTGTTACAAGTTTTCATTAAATAATTTTATTGTTTGTTTATTTGAAAATTTCAATTTTGGAGATTCAAATTTTTAGAATATTTAAAGATATTATTAGTACCTAGCAATTTCAAAAAAGCAGATCTCGATTCATCACGGTTGGCCAATTGTACGAGAAATAAAAATTTCTAATCAACAATTTGGCAATATGTCTCCATTCTGGAATTTTACGAACGGACTTGGCTTTTAATGTTAACCACACTTATGTTTGTTACATGTCCAATTTTCAGTGAATTTTAACTTATTTAACATGTATTTTAACGCATTTTTTATTTCTCGGTTTTTTCTACTTTTTTACTTATTTCAATGATTAAAATTAATATTTAGATTTTTTTGTAACACTAGCTCTTTGCAAAATTATTACGCCAACAACTTTTGTACTAAACATTTTCTTCTATAAACGAAAGTTTTTAAGATATGAAAAAAAAAAAAAAAAAAATTAGTTACTACTGCATTAAAAGACCCATGACACGTATCGTTGCATATGTAGAGACTTTCTGGTACCTATTCCTTACATTTGTTTTTTAATTTTAAGCATGAATACGCTTTGTTGGCATAACTACCATGCCAACAAGCTCTAGCGTTAGTAGTTTTACTTCTGTCAGTATATATCACCGCTTACTCTTCTTCACTTTCTTCATCAATGCTGTCAGTATTGCTGGAACTGTTATTACTGCTTGAATATGATTCTGCACAAATGTCTTTATCTATTATTAATAATATTTTGTTAATGTAATAATCATGTTTGATAAAAATAACATAATAATGATTGGCACGTTCTAAAATTACCGTTTATTATTTAGAGCGTTCGTTCCGAAATTACAAAAAAATATTTACTCATTATGGAGCAAGTACTCTATTATTCCATAACTTATAAAATTTTCTGTACATTTTTGCAACGAACAATCCAAGTGATAAACGGTAATTTTCGAACGTGCTCGATAGGATATTTTAATATTAGTTATTGTCTCATACCTTGCTTATTTATTCCCCTCTCTTGTTTGATAAGACCGCTGATGCATTCTCCGACTTCTAATTTCCAATTTTTTTTTTTAAACTTCCGTTTACTATCTTTTTTGATGTTGTCATCAAGAAATTTGTAGTAACACTCTGTAAGTAAAGTTTTATTTTATTTGTTTTTTCCTCATTGGGTATTTTTGTTTGTTGGAAAACAATTATTAATTAAAACAGTATTTGTCACATAAAGGAACTAAATCATGCTAAAAAATCTTTGCGTCCCAATTTTAATTACATTTACCAGTTATATTTACCACTTATGTGCATAACAATCAAACGTATTTCAGTGTGTAATGCTATAAATACGTAAAGAATTCTCCTCTTTCTTTATTGAGAGGACAAACTCCACCAAAATTGTATACTTCTTCTTCAATAATTGTAGTATAAGCGTCAAGTCGTATACTAAACTTTTGCCAGTCAAAGAACCATAACCGTAAATTATAAAAACAACTTTTGTTATCATTTTTTGTCATCTTTCGAGTAGCTTGTGCTTGAAATAAAAAATGCACATGCATCATTAATTCTTTGGGTTAATATATTTATTTTGGTGTACCTGTGAGAAAATGTATATTTTTTCGGTTGTTGTTTTTCGTAAAAAATATGTTATCTTCATTATTTTTATAAAATTATGAATAATATTGTAAACGACGATTTTGTAAATCATAAATCAGTAGATCAGCTTCCCCTGAGTCAAAATCCGTTTACAGAATAATTTTTCAACAATTATTCATCAAGTAAATGGATTTATAAAAGTGCTGAATTTCAGCATATTTAGAACGCCAATTCCAATGGCGCGGACTGCCATGAAGAGCAGTGTCATCGATCGCAACAACATAGTAACAAACCTCTAAGTCGGTAAACAAAGTCTGAATAGATCCCCTAGCGGGCAGGAGATGGCGCTCAAACGTGATTAAAATAGTAAAAACGTGTAGATATGAAATTATTAGAAGGAGATAAAGGGCTGAGTATCAGAAACGTGAAAACAAATAATCAAGCGTACAAAAAAGTAATTTAGTTAACCCAAAATATTATTGTGAGATCATTCTACATACGATGAAATTGACAATGACGATGAAGATGATGATGATAATGATAAAGATAATAAACATAATAATTAATTAAATAAAAGAAAAAAGGTAAATTGTAAACAACATTCATAATAATAATAAATACTTATAATAAATACAAATGTTTAACTTAAGCAGCTATCAGGGCCGCACTTGGGTAGTACTTGAGCAGTGGTGCTCGGGCGATACTTAGACGGCACTTTGGCGGCACTTGGGCAGAATTGAGGCAGTGGCACTTGGGCGGTACTTTGTCGGCACTTTGGCAGAATTTTAGCAGCGGAACTTGGGTAGTACTTAGGCAGCAGTTGGGCCGTACTTGGCGGTACTTTGTCGGCATTTGGGCATAATTTGAGCAGCGGCACTTGGGCGGCACTTGGGCGGTACTTTGTCGGCACTTGGGCATAATTTGAGCAGCGGCACTTGGGCGGTACTTGGGTGGCACTTGGGTGGTACTTTGGCGGTACTTTGTCGGCACTTGGGCAGAATTTGAGCAGCGGCACTTGGGCGGTACTTGGGCGGCACTTGAGCGGTACTTTGTCGGCACTTGGGCAGAATTTGAGCAGCGGAACATGGGCGGTACTTGGGCGGCAGTTGGGCCGTACTTTGGTGGTACTTTGTCGGCACTTGGGCAGAATTTGAGTTGCGGCACCTAGTGGTATTAAGGCGGCACTTGGGCGGTACTTCGGCAGCACTTAAGCGGTACTTGGACGATACTTTGGCGGCACTTGGGGCATAATTAAAGCAGCGGCACTTGGGCGGTACTTTCGCGGCACTTGGACAAAATTTGAGCAGCGGCACTTGGGCGGTACTTGGGCGGTACTTGGGTGGTACTTTGGCGGTACTTTGGCGGTACTTTGTCGGCACTTGGGCAGAATTTGAGTTGCAGCACGTGGCGGAATTTAAGTGCCACTTGGGTGGTACTTTGTCGGCACTTGGGCATAATTTGAGCAGCGGCACTTGGGCGGTACTTTGGCGGCACTTGGACATAATTTGAGCAGCGGCACTTGGGTGGTACTTGGGCAGTACTTGGGTGGTACTTTGGCGGTACTTTGTCGGCACTTAGGCAGAATTTGAGTTGCAGCACGTGGCGGTAATTAGGTGGCACTTGGGTGGTACTTTGTCAGCACTTTGGCAGAATTTGAGCAGCGGAACTTGGGCGGTACTTGGGCGGCAGCTGGGCCGTACTTTGGCGGTACTTTGTCAGCACTTGGGCAGAATTTAAGTTGCGGCACGTTGTGGTATTAAGGCGGCACTTGGGCGGTACTTCGGCAGCACTTAGGCAGTACTTGGACGATACTTTAGCGGCACTTGGGCATAATTTAAGCAGTTGCACTTGGGCGGTACTTTGGCGGCACTTGAACAGAATTTAAGCAGCGGCTCTTGGGTGGTACTTAAGCGGTACTTGGGTGGTACTTTGGTGGTACTTTGTCGGCACTTGGGCAGAATTTGAGTTGCAGCACGTGGCAGTATTTAGGTGGCACTTGGGTGGTACTTTGTCGGCACTTGGGCATAATTTGAGCAGCGGCACTTGGGTGGCACTTGGGCGGTACTTTGTCGGCACTTGGGCATAATTTGAGCAGCAGCAATTGGGCGGTACTTGGGTGGCACTTGGGTGGTACTTTGGTGGTACTTTGTTGGCACTTGGGCAGAATTTGAGCAGCGGCACTTGGGCGGCACTTGGGCGGTACTTTGTCGGCACTCGGGCAGAATTTGAGCAGCGTCACTTGGGCAGTACTTCTGCTCAAGTGCCGCCAAAGTACCGCCCAAGTACTGCCCAAGTGCCGCCCAAGTACCGCTCAAGTGCCGGCCAAGTACCGCCCAAGTGCCGCTGCTCAAATTCTGCCCAAGTGCCGACAAAGTACCGCCAAAGTACCACCTAAGTGCCGCCCAAGTACCGCCCAAGTGCCGCTGCTTTAATTCTGCCCAAGTGCCGCCTAAGTGCCGTCCAATTATCGCCCAAGCGCCACTGCTCAAGTACTACCCAAGTGCGGCCCTGATAGCTGCTTAAGTTAAACATTTGTATTTATTATAAGAATTTATTATAATTATTAATGTTGTTTACAATTTATCTTTTTTTTTATATTTTATTATTTATCATGTTTATCATTTTTATCATTATCATCATCATCTTCATCGTCATTGTCAATTTTATCGTATGTAGAATGATCTCACAATAATATTTCGGGTTAACATAATAACTTTTTTGTACGCTTGATTATTTGTTTTTTTGTTTCTGATACTCAGCCCTTTATCTCCTTCTAATAATTTCATAGCTACACGTTTTTACTATTTTAATCACATTTGAGCGCCATCTCCTGCCCGCTAGGGGATCTATTCAGACTTTGTTTACCGACTTAGAGGTTTGTTGCTTTGTTGTTGCGATTGATGACACTGCTCTTCATGGCAGTCCACGCCATTGGAATTGGCGTTCTAAATACGCTGAAATTCAGCACTTTTATAAATCTATTTACTTAATGAATAATTGTTAAGAAATTATTCTGTAAAGGGATTTTGACTCAGGGGAAGCTGATCTACACGCTGGTTCCTGCTCCTCAAGTGCTTAAGAATATCCCTTACAAAGATATGATAATGCGTGTTACAACTATTACGTATACGGACTTAGATATAGCATATTGTAATAACACTGTTGTACAAAATTCTTGCATTTTATAAGCATTGTACTTATCATGTTGCAACACAATTAGATTAAATACAGTTATTTATCACGCAAATATTATTTATTTTTTCTTTGTTACCTCTGACCACCAGTTATACACTGTATCACAATTGACTTAATAGGCAAATTCTAATTCTATCTGTATTCATTATTTCAACATACTTTAGTATCAAATATGTTGAAATTGTGTCTGATAACGTATGACTTTTTTTATATTATTGTGAATGATAAGCCTCGTGAAAAATCTGTAAGCCTAGATATTACTTTTTAACACATTAAGTTTTTTTTTATGCTGAAATAGTAAATCATGTAGTCTGTTGAACTTACACGATAAAGAAATTAACACGTAAGGATTGCATGTTTCGTCTTCGACGCTCCTTTTATTAAAATTTACTAAATAATAAAAATCTAGATTCAGTCATACTTTGTACAATTTTGACAGCGTATATTGAATTTTTTTCAGTGTCTTACACAATATAAAGAATTACAATTACGACGTTCCGTATATTTAAAGTTTCTACTAGTATTGTACACGATCGGAAAAACTATTTCTTTGTTCCTTTGAAATTTTATAGATATAGAATGATGGTCTCAGTTCAAAAAGTAAACAAAAAGGCATCATGAAATTGCTCCAGTTATTCGGTGTATCCTAATTATTATACCTAATATTCATTCATGTTATATCGACCAGAGAATATTTTTTTCCCGAGCGTATGATCTATTATACCGGAATATCACAACTCTTAAAATTTACTGACTTCCACGTGGCTTATCAACTTTCATATGGTCTCCTACTTCCATATGGTTTACCTACTTCTATATGGTTTATCCATATGGATATTTGAAACAAAAGCCATATGGAAGAACCACAGGGAAAATCCATATGGATCCATGTGGTTTTTCCATATGGAAAATGTATATGGTTTTTTTCAATAGAGAATTCTAACAGAATTTTTTCTCGAAAGAATAACTGTTAGCTCAATGACTGACCTTTGTTTGGCACTAAGTAAAAACAATAAATTGAAACTAATAGTCGTTGCTCTACAAAGAAATAAAAAATAATTCACAATTATTACGAATAAAATGGTATTATATGGAAATTCAAAGAATATGGCAAAAAAACCTCACTTACTGATATATAAACACATTGTATCAAAGTACTACATAAAAAAGCTGTCTTTACTGTTAGCCTGTTACATAGAAAGTTTGTACTCTTTAGCCAAAGTTTTTTTTTTCTTTTTATAAAGGAGTCAATTATCTTTTGACGGTAAGAAAAAAAAAAGAAATTAGAGTCATTATTTTTTTCTTAACGACAAAAAAAGACCTTTACTTATCAAGCATGTTATAAACGGCCTAATGAATCCTATGTATAAAACAAGTAGCTCTTAACAAACCACATATGACACTACTTCTCGTCGTACGTCAGACAAGTTAACAAATATTATTCATGGTATGCTATACCTGATTAATATTTTTTATCAGTAAATTAAAAAGATCAGAAACTGAATTAATGCTTGAAAATAGAAACTAAGACTTCATTTTACTTTGACATTGTGTTAAAAATATATATGTAATACGTGTGAAAATAATCACTTCATTATCAAGCAACTTAAGTTAATCTAAGCCTCACTTACCTTTACAGCTTAAATACAATTCAATGCTTCGACGGACCGTAGCTGTCATAGTCGAGTGGACTAACTCTTTTGCCCGCCCGCTGAATCTGAAAAACTTAGGTTCAAGACACGCTGCCGAGTAATTTTTTTTTTTCTTGTTACTAGTTATACTTAAGATTTTTTTTTGCTTTATTTTAATGTTGCAAATTAATATAAAATAACTATTTACGGTTTTTATTATTTCTCATGTACTAAATGAAAAAAATTTGCTGTATGTGTCCAAAATCCTTGTTTTTAAAAACAATGATATTAATTTTTTTATAATACCAAATAAACATCATTTCCACACCACTTCGTCACACTTTTTTTTTTTTTTTCTTTAAGAAAAAATTTATTGGAGATTTCTTAAAAACATATGTTAAATAAATATCGAATACGCTCCTTACGATCTATGATACGGACTATACTATCGTATAGCTACTATGTCCTGCAATTTGATTTAATATTAACTAAAAACAAGCTCAGATTTTTTCAGATATTTTTTTTCAGGGTTAAAATAATTAATGACTACTTTTCTGTAATATTTTTACAAAAATTCTTTATTACCATTGAACTAATTAGTTATTTTACAAACCCTATAAACGAAATTTTGTGACCAGTCGTCTCTAATTACACAACAAAAATGAGGTTTCAGTCATATCATAATCAAATGTTTCTATATAAGTTATAAGAGAGTTAAAAAGAAATACAGAACATCGAAATGAGGGAAAAAAAATGTCATTAGTTGACTACTCCAGTCTGCACGCAGAAAAGAATTACAGAAATTTTTACCGTAAAAGCAACGGTAATCCTGTGATGATTTTTCATGACGTAAATTTTTACCGTAGATATTCATGAACGTTTACCGTAGTTAACAGTAATTTTTAAGGTAACTGTAAAATTTATCCGAAATTCAATATAATTTTTACTGTACGGCAACAGTAAAATTTACCCTAAAATAGTATATATAGCTATAGGCTGCAGGGTCACGTTGGCTGGAGGGAAAGGCCAAGCACCTGATCACAGTGTTGGCTTAAGGATGGCAAAAAGTGGTCCCCCCACCACTCTCCCGTCTAAGAAGACTGGTGGGGGGACTGCGTTTTGGTCGCGGCTGCAAGACAGCCAAAAGCGTCGTCTGCTACGACAACGGTTCTCAAATTGCAGGGCTGCACGATTATATATATGCACACATATATTGTGTCGCCAAATGCATGCATATACATATACTCTCGGGTACTTGACCGTCAGCACATGATGATGTATTTTGTCAGCTGATCGTTGCATAAGTGCCAGTGCTGTCCTGTGCCGGTGCTGATAACGAAGGAGCCTTGACTCCTTTTTTCTACATCTTGGTCGAGCTGACAAGTCTGGCCTTTCTCACCAAGTCAAACAATGAGGTAAGCAAAGATAATACTGTTAGTGCTAGCAGTTTGATAAGTAGCTGCTAAGCAGATCTGACAAGTAAACTGCATATTTCAGTTATAAGCCCAACAGTGTTTGGTGATTTGCAGTGCTTGTTTTTTAATTCTCTTTTTGTATAGTTTTTTGTCTCTTCTAAATTTGTATATAAATTAAGCAGGACTTTAACGTAGAATTGCTGACAAATGAGTAATTCCCACGCATTTCCCGTCATAAAGTTGTGATTTACTTTTCGTGCAATCAAATCAACTAAAACAAAAAAAAAAACTTATCAAGAAGCAAGAAGTTAAAATTTTAATTATTGCTTTTATCAAGCACAATTTTGAAAGATAATAAGAAAAATCAAGGGCTAATAAAGTTTGACAAGAAAATGTACCTGAATCTATGAAATCATCAAATGGCTGTTAATTCCGGTTGCTCCAGAGGCTGTAGTAAGGAGTTCTTTAATAATTATTGTTTACAATGAAGGTACAGAAAAAAGTCACTCAACGCTCTAATCAAAACTTGGTTCTATATGATGCTTAAAGCACAGTTAATAATAAAAACAAAGTTCAGACTTGCTCAAAGTTAACAAGTGCGCAGCTCATCATATTCCAAACATATAGTACAGTTGTGGTAGATGGTCTTTACAATTATTCAAACAAAGTAAATTATGAATGTTAAGAAATTTCATGAAGCTGTAGATGTGACCTGGTCACCTTCAGTCCAGCAGCCCACCAACTTTCCAATTTTGCTGGCTGCAGTAACAGTTGCTCAGCAGTTGGATATCAGTTTTAGTATTGTAATGCCAATTTGGATTTGTATTTTCTCAACTTGGAGCAGCCAGGCTGTATGATATGTACATCAAGATCAGTGTGCCAAGTAATCAAAGGTTTTGTCCTTTTTTTTATTCATGTGTACCTAAAATATTCGTAGTGTTGAGAAATTTAGTATGATAGTTGTAATTACCATCAAAATTTTACAAAATAATTTGGGGAGCTGGTGGAACGAATCCAGCTGGCATTATTGTGAGTTGCTATGATTGTGAAAAAGTAATAATTCACTTTGCTGACAAGATGTTAAGAACGACAGCAACTGTTTGATTAGAGGTCCCAACAAATACAAAGGTCCTGTGAGAGCACTGGACATGAATCCATTTCAGTGAAATTGAGTTTTCTAGCTACTGGTGCGATAGATAGTGAAATTTATACTTTGTATATTAATAGGACAATTGAGCCTATGTCTCCTGGTTCCAAAAAAATTTACCACCTGAGGATACACTAGATTAATTACGGAATACACGAGGTACGTTAGTTGGCAACATTTTTTTTATACATTTATAATTGACATTGAAGCATTTTGTTGTTTACAGTGCAATACATTCTTGCTTCAACATTTTCACAGCGTTGTGTCATTTGAAGAAGAATTAAGCCATGGTAATACTCACCGATGCCAATTCAAGAGCCTCTATAAGTATTTTTATCAGGATTTTTAACATAATAATTCTTCATCATTATTGAAATATAAGTAAGATGAAGATCAGTCTTGCTCGAGCGCTCGTACCGAACGCACTCTTTCTGCGCACGCCCGTTACGCATCGCTCTTACTCAGACTTGAGTTCTCCCTAAACGGCCTTTTTCAGGGCTACCTAATTCACCTATTTCTCTTTCAGTAAACGCGACTCAGTCGCGCCGCGCGACTGTGTTTCCGCTAAATTATACACCCACGTACCCACCGCCCTCAGGGGTGGCCCAATTGGCTAGCCCTTCACTAGGGCACAGCCAAAAAATGAACACTGTGGATAATCCACAATTCAAAGTCAGTGTGACTAACTCTTTCGACGCGCTGTTGGAAGAAACAGACTCATCATCCTCCGAGATGTCCGCGCTAAGTAGTGCAAGTGATTGTGCAAGTGCTAATGCAAATGACAATAGTGCACAGTTCCCCGCAGTATCTGACATGTCAGTCAGCCGGCCAAAGGACCAACGATCCCTCGAGCTGAAAAGCCGAGACCTCCGCGTCAACCGACACGACTCCCAGCGGGAACGCAGCCCGCTCTCCCGTGGCGATACACTGGCCAAAATTGTAGCCGAACTCGCCGAACTCCGGCAGCGGAACGAGTACCTGGAAAAGATTACGGGTGAGTACTCTATCCAGCTAGAAAAATCCAACCAGCAAATTGCTAAACTTGTCAAATCCAACGAGGAGAAGGACAATATTATCGCGGCTATTTATACAAAGTCCCCCCGCGCAGCGGAAAACACCCTGGCAAAAGTTCCAGATTTCATCTCCCCGTCACCCGCAAACCGCTACCCACTAAACCTGCTAAATCCTTCCACTTCAGGAGCAAAGCAGCCCCCTCCCATGCCCAGCCCTAGGCCAGTGGAAAATGCCTCCAAAAATTCGGCTGTCAAGAAACCCGCTGCAAAGAGAAGGCGTACAAAAATAGTGACCAACGTGTCACTTTCAAACCCCGAACTCTCCGATATGGAGTTTGAATAGTCTCGCGACTCCCAACCCCCACAAAGCTCCTCCCAAACAGGGAAAAACGCGTTCGAAGGCCACCTCAAGGACCAAGCTCAACATGACTTGGAAGAAACCAACAGCGCCCCCAAAAAGAAGGCACCTCCACCGATCACAATCCTGGACCAAAAATTATGGCCCAGGATTAACAAAGCCCTCATAGCAGAGAACATCCCTATCCGCCGCGCCATTACGACATCTGAAGGCACTCGCGTGTACCCCGAGAACGTCGACAGCTTTCGACGAATCGTCCACGACCTTGACGAGAAAAAGGTCGAGTTTACCACCCATCAACTTCACGAGGATCGTGAAATGATAGTTGTCATCCGTGGGGTCAACATCGGCTATACGGAAGCAGAAATCCTGGAGATGATCCAGGAAAAAGTACCATCTGCCCGTCGGGTCTATCGAATGACCAAGGGTGAACAGACCTGGTCCCTAGTTACCGTGTACCTGGATGCGTTGGATGCCAAATCCAACGACATCTATAACCTCAGGTCACTCGGGGGCACTTCTGTCAGAGTGGAACAGAAGCGCAAATCGAGTGATGTACCTCAATGCCGTCGCTGCCAAAAATTCAACCACACGGCAACCTACTGCCGCGCCGCCTTCGTCTGTGGTTTCTGCAGTTTAAACCACGCTACCGCAACCTGTCCAAAAAAAGGACAAGAACCAAGTCACCCCTCGCTGTGCTAACTGCCATAGCGAGCACCGCGCCTTCTACCGGGGTTGTCCGAAAATCCCCCAAAAAGGAGTTCACGCTCCAAAGAAAAGCACTACCCCACCTCCCCCCCCCTTTTGGGAGAGCCACCCCTCGGACCACAGCCCAAGGCTCGAACATCTTTCGCCCGGGGATGTCATACGCGAATGTGACATCCTCTCAACACCGAACAGGAGCTCCTCCCCCGAGTCCTCTGCTCAACACACCCCCGACCACCGAGACAATCCTCCACTCAATCATGACCCTGCTGACTCGCCTCGACCAAAGAGTGTCCGGTCTCGATGGCAACAGAACAGCAGCACGCTAGACAGAGACTTTACGCTACTCAACTGGAACGCAAACAGCATCACACACAAAACGACTGAACTCACACACATACTCCAGACAAAAGACATCGACATTGCATACATCACTGAAACACACCTAGACAACACAAAAACACTTTACATACCAAACTACACGGTACACAGACGTGACAGACTCGAAAAATCCCATGGCGGAGTGGCTATCCTTGTACGCAAGGGCATCCGCCATCGAGTCATAAGTACGGACGCTGCCAACTGCGAAGCAGTCGGCATTGAAGTACACACCACCTCTTCTGCCTCCATCAGGATCATCTCCCTCTATTCTCCTCCAACGGATGATTCAAACCTCCAATGCATAATCCCGCTGTTTGACTCCAACATTCCTACGATAGTTGCTGGTGATTTAAACGCCAAGCAAAAATCGTGGGGATGCAAACACGAAAATCCTAAGGGTCGTTCCCTCCTCAAACACTTGCGCAACCTCAACATTAACATTGAGGTTCCGAATGAACCGACTCACTACCCCAGCTCACCAGACCAAGACCCAGACATCTTAGACATATTCCTGACGAAAAACTTGACCATCCCTACGGAACCACGAACATCCCCAGACCTCCCTTGCAACCATAACCCAGTCTACCTAGAGATCCCAAGATCCCTTCTCACCATACCCGACACCACCAGCCGCATAGACTCGGTCCACCTTGCGTATAACCTCGAATCCTCCCCATTTAAATGTCGTCCCATTAAGTCCCAAACGGAACTCGACATAGCAGTAGACGAACTCACTGACGAACTCAACAAATGCACACACGAAGCCACCACAACAACCACAGCTCCCCAACACACACTTAAACTCCCTCGTGACCTCCTGCGTCTCATCAAGGAGAAGAAAAGAGTCCAGAAACTCTGGCAAAAAAAGAGAACCCCCGAACTTAAAGTTCATCTTAACTCCCTTGAAAGGGAAGTCAAATCCAAAGTCTTCGAATTCCGAAACAAGGAATTTAACAAATTCATAGCCGAGGCAGAGTCTCACCCAAGAAATGCTTGGAAGGTCGTTAAAAAACTCCGTAACAAACGGCCTTCCCTCCCCCCCCTTCAACAAGGGAAAAAACTCTACTCGCTAGATTCGGACAAAGCAGAGATCTTTGCAGATTCGCTGCAAAATCAATGCTCCCCCAACCTTAGCGCTGAAGAACTAACGCAGGAACACGCGAGGATCACCCACACGGTGCAGCAACAGGTCCTTGACAATCCAGATTTCGAAGACTGCACACCCTTCAAAATCAGAGGCATCATCCGATCCCTAAAAACTTGAAAAGCCCCTGGCAGTGACGGTAACTCCAATAGCGTCCTGAAAATCCTCCCTCAAAAATTCATCACGGCGATTTGCAACATCACCAACGCCGTGATGCGCCTTCGTTATTTCCCAATTGCGTGGAAGGTGGCTACAGTTATCTGCCTCCCGAAGCCGGGAAAACCCCTCAGCAACCCCGCGAGCCACAGACCTATTAGCCTACTCTCATCGCCCAGTAAAATCACTGAAAGTGTCATTCTCACCCGCCTAAACAAGCACGCCACGGAAAATAACATCCTTCCAGACGTGCAGTACGGTTTTAGAGCCAGACACTCGGCAGTTCACCAGCTTCTGAGAGTCACCGAAGACCTCTCCGATAGCCTCATCCACAAAAACTTCTCCGTGATAGCTTTTCTAGATGTACAGCAGGCCTTCGACAGAGTTTGGCACGAGGGCCTCCTGTACAAGCTTATACAGTTAGGTTTTCCACACTACCTTATAGGCACTGTCAAATCTTACCTCTCGGACAGATTTATCCGCGTTAAAGTAGGCGACTCCCTCTCCGACCCCCGCTCAATTACCTCCGGAGTCCCCCAAGGCTCCAAACTCTCACCCACCCTTTTCAACATTTTTTGCCACGACCTGCCCCAGCGCGAAAACATCAACACGTACGTCTACGCAGACGACGTCGCGGTCAGTTGTACGTCAAAACATTACTCTCGGTGCACCACCCTTCTAAACGAGCACATCATCACTCTACTCAACTGGTATAGTCTTTGGAAACTGGTCGTCAATGAGGCAAAGACTATGGCCATGCTCGTCTCCTGGAAAAGTCCCAGGAAGAAATTGCAGAAGATAAGGGTCAACGGAGTAGATATCGACTGGAGCTACTCCGCCAAGTACCTTGGCGTAACGCTAGACCGTCGACTCACGTACGTTCGGCACATCAACAGCACCCGCGGAAAGGCATATGGAGCCTTCGTGCAACTAAAGCCCTTCTTCAACAACAAAACCGTCTCCCAGAAGACCAAGCTGCGCACCTTCAACGCCATTATCAAAAGTATTAGCACCTACGCGATACCAACGTGGGGCGCTGCAGAGGGAAACCGACTACAGGGCATCCAGGGCCCTTTCATGAAGATACTGAGGTCGGTCCTGGGTATTCCGTGGTACATCAGGAATACTCAGATTATCAAGGAGTTTAACATCGTCCCTTCAATACAAGCAGCCCCCGTCCTTGCGTCTAAAATCCGCGCCTCCATTACGGACCACCCAAACCCCACCATCGCCGCACTCGCGAACCTCCAACCCGGTCGCTTCGACCTTGTAAGACGTCCCTGCGCTCTAGCACAGAACCCCGAGGACCCTCAATACACTCTAGGTCTTCAATCTCCCCTGCTTCCATCGGATGCATCATCTCCATCTCCATGATCTCGACGAAACGAACGCGACTTCAATTCGTGCGCTCCCTTCAGGAGCACCCTTCTATCCGCCGTATCGTCTACGGCCTTAACCCTATACAACACTTACACTAATCACAAGTACGCTTCCAAATACACAATACCCAGCGGACTCACACATCTACACACACACTCATACAATAACACAAAATTCAAGCTTCTCTAACTCTATTCCGGCGCAAGCCAAGACTCGAGCTTCGCCCAGATGCGTAAGTGCCCCCTCCTCTCATCTCTTCGAGAGCGAGTCGGCCTCCGAAATTCTCCGTTATTTTCCTTTTTTTTTCTCCTCTTATGCCCTTTTGTCTTCTAGGGAAGTGGTCCTCACGGACCTGTCCCATGCGGGGAGGTTAGTTTTTAGTCGGTAGGCACACCGGGTGAATCCGACACTACCACCGGATTAGCTGGGGTGTCTATGAAGATTTTCCCCTCCCCACTCCATCAAACAAAAAAAAAAAAAACAAAAAAAAAAAAAAGATAAAAATCAGTACACTGACATCCTGATATATAGTCACATAGCTGTCTCTTGCTTCAGAAAAGGATTAAACTCCAGTTATTGAACTGTGGGATCTGAGACTTGCAACCACACCGCAAAAACATTCAAAAACCATTAAATAAAAGTAAAATCAATTGCCTGGAATCCTTATAATTCTGATCTTCTCAGTTATGCAAAAGACAATAGAATTCTCTCTTGGAATCCTTATTTCGATATTCCAGTGCGTAGCAGTTAAATTTTTCTCGCAACTCTGTTTTTTATTGTGTGATGCTTATTTTTTATTACAAATCTTATTTTAGAGTGGTGATATTATTGGCTAATTGGCCAATATGATCAAACAAATCATGGAAACTTAAATGTGTCTTAGTGTCCTAGATGAGCTTGCTTGGTTGTAAGTACTAATTCATATGGCCAGGCAATAGTATACTCTCTGTTAGGTGGAGCTGACCATTGATCTGCTGAAACGTTGAATAAAATGTTGACTTATTTCCCGGCATGGACCCATTCCCACAAGTCTGACTGATGATGCCAACAGAAGTAAGTTATGAAAATAATGCTGTAGAGTCCCTAGTCTCTGGTTTAATGGTAGCTAACTATACAAATAATACCATAGTTAAAGTTATACCTTTTATCCAACTAAGAATGAGAGTTGGAAACAAAAATAAATTAGTACCTGAACTGAAAAATATATCAATTCAGTCAGACTATACAGCTGGAATAAATGATCAAACTGCTCAATTCCAACCACTCCAACAATTGTAATTAAAACGCTTCCAACTAGTGTTCTCGTAATTTATGTAGCTTCACAAGATTCTAAAGTAATATTTTGTAGCTTGCTATACATGCCAATATATTTAAAGTTCCAGCAATCAATACAGTTATTGCGCCAAAACTGTTAAATTACTTGAAAAAAGTAAACACTGCAATTGACAAAATTCTTCAAAGAGATGCTACTTTTAAAAATTTAAGTATAAGTTACATTTTAACATTTTTACAAATTAAAACTAATTTTTTTTTTTTAATTACAAACATTTTACTACACCTGGATCTGTCCTTACTCTTTTTTTCCATTATCCTTTTTTCACGATATTCTCTATTAGATTAAATTTTTCTTTGAGCTCATCAATAAAGAAAACATTAATTATACACAACGTTAAATATCAAAAGAAAATTGCAAAATCTACACCTATAGAAATGATGTAAAGACAAAGACAAGATTATTTAAATAAAAAATAGAGAAGTAAATAAAGAGATGAATAAGAGAATTAATCGAGTTACTAAATTGTATGTTCGTTCATTTACCATAAATCAGCTATTAATCATTTTTTTTTTTTTTTTTTTTTCTATTTAATGATTTTAATTTAGTAAACGACTTTTTTTTGGTCACATTTTTTACAGTCAATCTTTCTCTGTTAAAATTGCACCTGATAATGAATATGCAACAGTTGGACTCATCAATAGCTTAATAAAAATCAGGTAACTGTTAAACGAATATTATGTATACACCAGGTAGGATTTGCTCAAGATGTACATAAATATATTAATCTAAAATTACAAGAACATTCTAAATAATAACTGAATTAATTACTGGGAAAAATGCGCCAGTTAAAAAATCCTTGCTGTTTTGGAGATTTTAACCGTTAGTGAAATAATTCTTATGTTAGCAAGTGGTGGTGATAACTAGCCCAGTCGTTTGTAAATTTATTTAATAAATAAATTATTTTTTCAGCAAGCAAGTGACGGCGAAAAGTAGCTTTACCATTTATTAATTTACTTAATAAATATGTTATTTCATTGACAAGCAAACGGTACCTACAAAAAGTTTGGCAATTTATTAGTTTATTTGATAGATAAACTTTTTCTTTGACAAGTAAGCGACAACAACAAGTAGCTCAGCTTTTTGATGGATTATCGAGTTAATAAATTTATTTCTTGATGAGCAAGTAGTGGCAATAAGTAATGTAGCTGTTAATTAGTTTATTTAATAAATTTATAACTTCTTTGGCGAGCAAGCGATGGCAGTTTATAGCTCAGCTATTTATGAGTTCAGTTAAAAAATAAGTTTTTCAGTTGGGGAGAAAGAAATGCCAATAACAAGCCTAGCTATTTCTAAGTTTAATGAATAAATTATTTTTTTGCTGAGCAAGCGAAAGTGGAGAGTAGCCCAGCTATTTATTAATTTGTTTTATATGTGTATAATTTCTTTAGCAAGCAAGTGACGTTACTAAGAAGCTCAGCTGTTGATGAGTTTAATAAACTAATTAACTGTTTAGTGAGCAAGTGACAGTAAGAAGTAGCTTAGCTATTTATAAGTTTTTTAAATGAATTAATTCTTTCTTCGGCGAGTAAGCGACGGCGATGATTTGCTCTACTATTTATCAATTTACTTGATGAATACATTTTTTTTTGGCAAGAAAACCACGGTAGTAAGAAATTCAGCGATTTATTGGCTTATATGATAGATAAACTATTCCTTTGGCGAGCAAGCGATTGCAATAAATAGCTCAGCTTTTTATGTTTTTTTTTTTCATTGTTAAACTTATTCTTTGGCAAGCGATCATTGGTGGTGAATAGCCCAGCTTTTCATTAATTCATGCAATAAATAATTCATTTCTAAGGCGAGTAAAAGTAAGTTAGCTATACAATAGTTTATCCGTCAAATGATTTATTTTTATGGCAAGTAAGTGTCAGTAAGGAAAAATTCAGCAATCTATTTGTTAGGAAAAATCGGGTTTTACCTGGTGCGTATTCGACCAGGAAATCACAAGTCAGCCAATAACACTACGCTTATGATGCTTTTTTACTGCTAGCCTATAGATAAACTTTTTTTTTGACAAGCAAGTGACAACAACGAGTAGCTCAGCTTTTTGATAGATAATTGAGTTAATAAATTTTATTCCTTGGTGAGCAAGTAGTGGCAATAAGTAAATTAGCTTTAATTTTTTGGTGTGCAAGTGACGGCAACGAGTAGCTCAGTTTTTTATTAGATTATTCAGGAAATAAATTGATTCCTTGGCTAGCAAGTGGTAGCAGTAAGTAGCTCAGATTTTTATTACATTATTTGATAAATGGAGTATTTGTTTGATGAGCAACTGTCAGCAAGTAGTAGCTTACCTTAGTTTTCGTTTGTTGAATGGATAAATTATTTTTTTTGTGAGCAAGTGGTGACATTGAGCAGCTCGGCTATTTATTTGTTTATTTGACAATAAATACATTTTTTGGCGAGTTGGTCACAGCAATAAGTATATTAGCTATTTTTGAGTTCATTCGATGATTAAATTATTTTTTTATGAATGAGCAAGTGGCAGAAGATTGTAGTTTAGGTAATCATTATAGTTTATTGGATGGATAAATCTTCTGATCAACGAGCAAGCGGTAAAACTAAGTAGTTCAGCTTGTTTATTAGTTGAATTGATGAATAAAAAATTTTTTTCGGTGACAAACCGATGACAAGAAGTAACTTATCTATATCTTAGATTTATCAAGTAGACGTATAATTCTTTCAGCGAGCAAGTACCAGAAATAAGATAAGTTTAGCTATTTATTAATTCATTTAATGAGTAATACATTTGTTTGGCAAGTGAGCGATGGCCTTACATAAAATCATTTATATAATAGTTTATTCGTCAAATAAATTAATTTTATGGTGAGCAAGTGGCACCAATAAATCGCTGAACTATCTCTTAGTTTACTTGATAGATAATCTATTTTAGTAGCGAGCAAAAGACGCCGTAAGGTCATCTGCTATCTATTAATTCATTTAACAAATATACTACTTTTCTGTGCGATCATGAAATGGCAATAATTTGGTTAGCTGTTAGTTACTTTTCTGCTATGCTTATTTTTTTTTTTTAGCCAGTAAGCGGATTTAACAAGTAAATTAGCAAATTATAAGTTTACTTACTAAATAAAATATTGTTTTGGTAAGCAAGCGACGGAAAAAAGTTTTTTTAGCCCTTGACTAAAATGTTTAATTAATAAGATAGTTTTTTGGTGAGGAACTGATGGCAAGGTGCGGCTTAGCTTTATTTTCAGTTTGTTTGATAGGGAAATTTTTTTTTTAGGGAGCAAGTGGTGGCAATGAATAGCTGAGTTTTTCCTTAGTTTTTTTGATGCTCTTACTATGTTTTTTGCGGCCAGGCCATGGCAATACGTGAATCCCATAGTTAATTTATTTAATATGTAAAATATTTTTTTGGCCACAAAGTGCCGGCAATAAGAAGCTCAGCTATTTATAAGTTTATTCAACAATTAAAATTTTATTCTGGTGAGAGCAAACGACGGCAATGAGCAACTCAACTTTTTATGAGTTTATTTGATGAATAAACTTCATTTTTTGCAAGAAATTAATGGCAATGAGAAGCTAAGTTATTTATATAAGCTTGAGAAATAAATTAATTTATGGGCGATCAAGCAGTTGCAAAAAGTAACTCAGCTCTTTATTAATTTATTTCACAAATAAATTACTATGGCGCGCAAAAGCGGTGGCAATCAGTAAATTAGCTATTTATGAGTTTAATAAGTAAATATAATTCTCTGGTAAGCAAGTGGCATCAAAATGTAGCTTCTCTATTAATCAGTTCAGTTAATAAATAAATAAATTATTTATTTAGGGTGCAAAAGGTGCCAATAATATGCTCAGCTAAATATTTGTTTAATTAATAATTTTTTTTGGTCAGCAAGCAAGCATTGGAAAGGAGTAACTTAGCTATTTCATTATTTATTTATTAAGTAAATTCTTCTTTTGGTGACCAAGCGATGGCAATGAATAGCCTAGCTATTTATAAGTTTATTTGAAAAATGAACCATTTCTTTAGTAAGCAAGCAGTGGCAATAAGTAGCTCAGCTATTTGTTAGTTAATAAAACAAAATAATTTTCACTCTGCTGAGAGAGTAACGGCAAAAAGTTGCATAGCTGTTTTTTAGTTCCCATCATGGACAATCTATGCTATTGATCAGTTTATTCAAAAAAGACGTTGTTTTTATGATAATTAAGTGACAGCAAACATTCCTCACTTTTTTATTAGTTCATTAATTAAATAAGTTATTTGTTTTTGAGCATGCGTTGGCATTAAGTCAATCACCTACTTTTCATTCTATTTAAAAAAATTAGCTGTTTTTTTTTGGCTCAGTGGTAGTCGTGCTCGTTATGGATTTAATGCTGTTCTAGGGGTCTTAGGCTTAATTTTTTATGAGTACAGATTTTTCGAATAACTTTTTTTACTGGAAAAAGTTTCTGTAAATGTCAATTTACTTTAAGGAAGGTTTTTCCGTAAAATTTTAATTAAAAATAATTTTCTTGTTAAGTTTTCTTCTTGTTGAACAGGTCTTCGAGACTGGGTGAATGCGAAACAGAATTAGTGATACAGGGAAAGATTAGCCTGGATCCAATGCTCAGACTGTCCCGGTACTTAACCTAGTTAAACATAAAAGAAAAGAGAATTAATTATATCTTTGGCAAGCAAGTACCAGCAAGCAGAATCCAATCGATTGTCAGTATTATGAAGAACAAAGTGCCAGTAGGCAATCAAACATTGCTGCTAAGCAACATTACAGTTTTGATATATCATTTATAGATAAAATAGTAACATAGGCTAGCAGTAAAAAAAAGCGTCATTAGCGTAGCGTAATTGTCTGACTCGTGATTCCCTGGTCGAATACGCACCAGGTAAAACCCGATTTTTCCTAACAAATAGATTGCTGAATTTCTCATTACCGACACTTGCTTGCCATAAAAATAATTCATTGGACGGATAAACTATTATATAGCTAATTTACTTATTGCCACCACTTTAACTCGCCTAAGAAATAAATTATTTATTGCATAAGTTAATAAAAAGCTGAGCTATTTACCACCAACTATCGCTTGCCAAAGAATAAGTTTAACAATGAAAGGAAATCATAAAAAGCTGAGAAATTTATTGCTACCGCTTGCTCGCCAGAAAAATATTGTATTTATTAAATAATCTAATAAAAATCTGAGTTACTCATTGCTGTCACTTTCTTGCAAAAAAATGCTTTATTTAATAAATAAATTCATAAATAGCTAATCAACTAGTTGCCGTCACTCGCTCACCCAAGAAAAAATGTAGTTTCTAAATAAAATAATGATAAACTCAGCTTTTTTTTTGCAGCTGCTTGCTTGCTAGAAAAATAATTTATTTAATAATTAAACTAATGAATACCTCAGCTTCTAATTAACGTCGCATTCCCGCTATAGAAATATATCTATATTAAGATTTATTTTTATCTATTAAATAAATTAATAAGTAGCTAAGTTACTTTTTGCCGTCTCTGGCTGATCAAACAACTATTTTATCTATTGAATGAACTTTCAAAATACTTAGCTTTTTCTTGCCATCGCTTGCCTGCCAAAGAATCATCTTAGTGAATATATAAACTAATAAAGAGCTGAGCTATTTATTGCCACTGCTTGCTCGCCAAAGGAATAGTATATCAATTATATAAACCAATAAATCACTGAATTTCTCACTGCCGTGGTTTTCTTGCCAAAGAAATAATATATTCATCAAGTAAATTAATACAAAGTAGAGCTACTCATCACCGTCACTTACTCGACGAAGAAAGATTTAATTCATTTAAAAAACTAATGAATAGCTGAGCTACTCCTTGCTGTCACTTGCTCACTAAAGAGTTAATTAGTTTAGTAAACTAACAAACAGCTGAGCTTCTTATTGCCATCACTTGCTTGCTAAAGGAATTATACACATATAAAACAAATTAATAGATAGCTGGGCTACTCTCCGCTTTCACTTGCTCAGCAAAAAAATAATTTATTCATTAAACTTAGAAATAGCTGGGCTTGTTATTGGCATTTCTTGCTCCCCTACCGAATAATTTATTTCTTAACTGAACTGATAAATAGCTGAGCTATAAACTGCCATCGCTTGCTCGCCAAAGATGTTATAAATTTATTAAATGAACTAATTAACAGTTAACTTACTTATTGCCACTACTTGCTCATCAAGGAAAAAATTTATTAACTCAATAATCCATTTAAAAGCTGAGCTACTTGTTGTTGTCCCTTACTTGTCAAAGAAAAAGTTTATCTATCAAATAAACTAATAAATCGCCAAACTCATTGTTGGTACCGTTTGCTTGCCAATAAAAAAATATATTAATTAAGTAAATTAGTAAACGGTAGAGCTACTTATCGCCGTCACTTGCTCACCGAAGAAATAATTTATTCATCAAATGAATTAATAAATGACTGGTCTGGTTATCACCACCGCTTGATAACATAAAAATTATTCTACTAACGCTTAAAATCTCAGAAACAGCAAAGATTTTTTAACTGGTGCATTCTTTTCCAGTAATGAATTTAGTTAGTATTTAAAATGTTCTTGTAATTTTAGATTAATATATTTATGTACATCTTGAGCAAATCCTACCCGGTGTATACATAATATTCATTTAACAGTTACCTGATTTTTTATTAAGCTATTAATGAGTCCAACTGTTGCATATTTATTATCAGGTGCAATTTTAACAGAGAAAGATTGACTGTGAAAAGTGTGACCAAAAAAAATCGTTTACTAAATTAAAATCATTAAATAGAAAAAAAAAAAAAAAAATAAATAAATTGTTTAATAACTGATTTATGGTAAATAAACGAACATACAATTTAATAACTCGACTTACCCTCTTATTCATCTCTATAATTACCTCTCTGTTTTTTATTTACTTTTTAAATAATCTTGTCTTTCTATTTACATCATTTCTTTAAGTGAAGATTTTGCAATTTTCTTTTGATATTTAACGTTGTGTATGATTAATGTTTTCTCTATTGATGAGCTCAATGAAAAATTTAATCCAATAAAGAACATCGTGAAAAAAGGATAATGGAAAAAAAGAGTAAGGACAGATCCAGGTGTAGTAAAATGTTTGTAATTTATGAAAAAAAATTAGCTTTAATTTGTAAAAATGTTGCATTGTAACTGATACTTAAATTTTTAAAAGTAGCATCTCTTTAAATAATTTTGTCAATTGCAAATGTTTACTTTTCTCAAGTAATTTAACAATTTTGGAGCATAAATTGTATTGATTGATGGAAATTAAAATATATTGGCATGTATAGCTAGCTACAAAATGTTACTTTGGAAGCTTCTGAAGCTACATAAATTACGAGAACACTAGTTGGAAGCGTTTTAATTACAATTATTGGAGTCGTTGGAATTGAGCAGTTTGATCACCAATTTTAGCTGTATAGTCTTACTAAAATGCTATATTATTTGGTTCGGGTACTAATTTATTTTTGTTTCCAACTCTTATTGTTAGTTGAATAAAAGGTATTACATTATCTATGGTATTATTCGCATAGTTAGCTACCATTGAACCAGAGACTGGGGACTCTACAGCATTATTTTCATAATATACTTCTGTTGGCATTATCAGTGAGACTTGTGGGAATCGGTCCATGCTAGGAAATAAATCAACATTTTATTCGACGTTTTAGCAGATCAATGGTCAGCTCCACCTTACAGAGAGTATACTGTTGCCTGGCCATATAAATAAGTACTTACAACCAAGCAAGCTCATCTAGGACACTTAGACACATTTAAGTTTCCATGATTTATTTGATCATATTGGCCAATTAGCCAATAATATCACCACTCTAAAATAAGATTTGTAATAAAAAATAAGCATCACACAAGAAAAAACAGAGTTGCGAGAAAAATTTAACTGCTACGCACTGGAATATCGAAATAAGGATTTCAAGAGAGAATTCTATTGTCTTTTGCATAACTGAGAAGATCAGAATTATAAGGATTCCAGGCAATTGATTTTACTTTTATTTAATGGTTTTTGAATGTTTTTGTGGTGTGGTTGCAAGTCTCAGATCCCACAGTTCAATAACTGGAGTTTAATCCTCTTCTGAAACAAGAGACAGCTGTTCGACTATATGTCAGGATGTCAGTGTACTGATTTTCATCTCGCTTATATTTCAATACTGGTGAAGAATTATTGTGTTAAAGTTCCTGATGATAATGCTTATAGAGGCTCTTGAATTGACATCTTTGAGTATTACCATGGCTTAATTTTTCTTCAAATGACACAACGCTGTGAAAATGTTGAAGCAAGAATGTGTTGCACTGTAAACAATCAAATTCTCTAATGTCAATTATAAATGTATGAAAAAAAATGTTGCCAACTAACGTACCTCGTGTCTTTCGTAATTTATCTAGTGTATCCTCAGGTGGTAAATTTTTTCGGAACCAGGAGACATAGGCTCATTTTTCCTATAAATATACCAAGTATAAATTTCACTATCTGTCGCATTAATAGCTAGAAAACTCAAACTCACTGAAATGGATTCAAGTCCAGTGCTCTCACAGGACCTTTGTATTTGTTAGGACCTCTAATCAAACAGTTGCTGTCGTTCTTAATATCTTGTCAGCAAAGTGAATCATTACTTTTCCACAATCATAGCAACTCACAATAATGCCAGCTAGATTTGTTTCACCAGCTCCCCAAATTATTTTGTAAAATCTTGATGGTAATTATAATTATCTTACTAAATTTCTCAACACTACAAATATTTTAGGTACACATGAATAAAAAAAAGGACAAAACCTTCGATTACTTGGCACACTAATCTTGATGTACATATCATACAGCCTGGCTCCTCTAGGTTGAGAAAATATAAATCCAAATTGGCATTACAATACTAAAACTGATTTCCAACTGCTGAGCAACTGTTACTGCAGCCAGCAAAATTGGTAAGTTCGTGGGCTGCTGGACTAAAGGTGACCAGGTCACATCTACAGCTTCATGAAATTTCTTAACCTTCATAATTTACTTCATTTGAATAATTGTAAAGACCATCTACCACAACTGTACTATATGTTTGGAATATGATGAGCTGCGCACTTGTTAACTTTGAGCAAGTCTGAACTTTGTTTTTATTATTAACTGTGCTATTAGCATCACATAGATTTAAGTTTTGATCAGAGTGTTAAGTGACTTTTCTCTGTACCTTCATTGTGAACAATAATTATTAAAAAACTTTTTACTACAGCCTCTGGAGCTACTGGAATTTACAGCCATTCGATGATTTCAGAGATTCAGGTACATTTTCTTGTCAAACTTTATTAGCCCTTGATTTTTCTTATTATCTTTCAAAATTGTGCTTGATAAAACCAATAATTGAAATTTTAACCTCTTGCTTTTTGGTAAGTTTTTTTTTGTTTCAGTTGATTTGATTGCAGGAAAAGTAAATCACAACTGTATGACTGGAAATTCGTGGGAATTACTTATTTGTCAGCAATCCCACGTTAAAGTCCTACTTAATTTATATACAAATTTAAGAGAGACAAAAAACTATACAAAAAGAGAATTAAAAAACAAGCACTGCAACTCACCAAACACTGTTTGGCTTATAACTGAAATATGCAGTGTACTTGTCAGATCTGCTTAGTCAGATCTTCTTAGCAGCTGCTTTTCAAACTGCTGTCACTAACAGTAGTATCTTTGCTCACGTCTTCGGTTAACTTGGTGAGAAAGGCCAGACTTGTCAGCTCGACCAAGATGTAGAAAAAAGGAGTCAAGGCTTCTTCTTTATCAGCACCGGCACAGGACAGCACTGGGCACTTATGCAACGATCAGCTGACAAAATACATCATCATGTGCTGACGGTCAAGTACCCGAGAGTATGTGTATATGCATGCATTTTGCGACACAATATATGTGTGCATATATATACAATCGTGCAGCGCTGCAATTTGAGAACCGTTGTCGTAGCAGATGACGCTTTTAGCTGTCTTGCAGCCGCGACCAAAAAGCAGTCCCCCCACTAGTCTTCTTAGACGAGAGAGGGGTGGGGGGACCACTTTTTGCCATCTTTAAGCCAACACTGCCTGATCAGTTGTCTGCTCAAGCGTGGACTAACCTTAGATCATATTTACCTGGAGGGAGCATACAATGCTTCGGCTGCTTGACTAGCAAAATAGAGAGAGGGCTCGTGATGCAGGATATGCTTTCTCTCTCTTACACTCCGATGATTGGCTAGCCTCTTTACGTGTGTATAGCTATAGTCGTCTTTAAGAGTGGAGCTGATAGAAGAAGATAGCACATATACAACTATACCTCGATACCCCTCTACATCTTTAACCAATATATATATAACTCAAGCTCTGGTGACATACAATTTATATATTACATCTGTTGCAATCCTACACGTCAATGATGATAGCTGAGTGGGCTGCATATGCCGGATAGTGTTTTTTTTCAGCTGTAGACCTAGATGGAGTCCCAACTGGGAAATTTTTTTTTTTTTATGCTACAGTATACATTTCTATTGTAAATCCATGCAGATACAATTGGAACATTTTAAAATAAAATAAAATTCCAAGTGAGGAAAATTTATAAGTACAGATGTGTTACTTCAATTACTACAATACAAATAGATAATACTGAACAGTACTACAACAAAAACCACAATATAAAGGAAGAAATAGGGTATGTATAGGATACTTTGCAGTTTTTGAAATATACCCAATACATATTCATAGAAACTAACTTTATAAATAAGATTTAAGGACAGCTATCGTTAATTTGCTTATAATGGAACATTATTAATTGCGAAATAATGTAAGTTTTGTGTTAATTCTTTGAATTTTTTGAGCAGCTAAATTTTTTTGTTTTTTGTACTGATGAATCCTGATGCATAGGTACGTAGTAATAATTTGTTTAAGTAATTGTAATCCATGTTTAAACGGATCATCTGTATAATTGATTGGAAAAATATCATCAGGGACATTCTTCTCTACAATTTTAATGATTTCTGTGAGTACATTTTTTTCCTTTGTAAAACATTCTAAATACTTTTTCATTAATTTTGCAAACTGTTATAACATTCAGTGATGACAAGATCAGACGACCTTTATTTCTTATTTCTGTCGAAGCTGAATGACTAGGTTCTGAAGTGAGTGTCAAAGGACATTGGTAACATTTTATTTTATTTTAATATTGATCAAATAACGAAACCAGCAGAGTGACCCATGACATTGTCTATGTATTTTTACCTTTTGCTTTACCATAGAATAGTAGAACCGTAACATCATTGTTCAACGTTGTTAGTAATTTTTATCAGCATATTAACAAAAATGATGGATTTTTACTAAAGTAAAAGCTGTCGCAAGACCATCTGAAAAATACATATATCAAAATATCCTGTACATACCTTATTTCTTCCTTTATATTGTCGTATTTGTTGTAGTACTGTTCAGTAATTATTACTGTATTGTAGTAATTAAAGTATTACATCTGTACTTATACAGTTTCCTCACTTGGAATTTTATTTTATTATATAATGCTCCAATTGTATCTGCATAAATTTACAATGAAAATGTACACTGTAGCATAAAAAAAAAAAAATTTCCCAGTCGGGACTCAATCTAGGTCTACAGCTGAAAAAAAAACACCATCCGGCACATGCAGCCCACTCAGATATCATCATTGACGTGTAGGATTGCAACAGATGTAATATATAAATTGTATGTCACCAGAGCTTGAGTTATATATATATATATATATTGGCTGAAGAGGTAGAGGGGTATCGAGGTATAGCTGTATATATGCTCTCTCCTTCTATCGGCTCTACTCTTAGAGACGACTATAACTATGTACACAGAAGGAGGCTAGCCAATCATCGGAGTGTAAGAGAGAGAAAGCATTTCCTGCATCAAGGGCCCTCTCTCTCTTTGCTAGTCCCGCGGCCGAAGCATTGTATGCTCCCTCCAGGTATATTTGCTCTAAGGGAGTAACCTACAAATTTTACACTTGTACGGATATTTGCATTAACAGAATTAGTACTTAACGAATTGTTAAGCACATTATGCAGTACTTCTTCGCTTACAGCCATTCATAAAAGATACCCGTACTTTCATCTATACGTTGATTTCGGTAGTACAGATGTTACGTCAATCTCGTTCTCTCATACAGGTTGAAAAGCCCACTACAGTAGACATCTGGTCAGCCCTTCCCTACAGCGCACGAGACCCTGCAGCCAATAGCTGTATATGCACTTTCAGGGGAAATTTTACTGTTGCCGTACAGTAAAAATTATAGTGAATTTTGGATAAATTTTACACTTACCATAAAAATTACTGCAAACTACGGTAAAAATTCATGAGCATCTACGGTAAAAATTTACGTAATGACAAATTATCACAGGATTACCGTTGTTTTTACGGTCAAAATTCCTGTAATTCTTTTCTGCGTGTGCTCTTTTTTTTGAGTAGTTTTCAACATAGACCTCCTACCCTTGTAATAACTGGCAGCGAGTTGTTTGTGTTGATGATATTAATTTATTCCGCGTCCCGTGTTATTTTCTACCACTTGCCAAAGCTTTGAACAAGAAGTTTTGGAGTTAAAACCCAAATGTAGCTCAAGATCTTAAAAGGTCTTTTCCGTACAGCGATGTCAACTTAGCCAAAGGCTTAGCCAAAAAGAGTTTTTTCTATTGTTACCGACGTCAAGCAAAAAAAAAAAAAATGAAAATGGATTTATTGGATGAAATTTGTTTAATTCGGTCTTGTTTTTCCGTCCGCGGTTGAACTGCATTACATTTTGTAGAAACAAAGAAATCATCTTGATTTATTGAATTCAAAAAGGTATAAACATAAAGTTGATATCACGCCGAAACATAAATCTCAAAGTAAGTAATCTTGTAAATTTACATCTGCTTCTTGCTTTTTTCGTTGTTTTTTTGAGCATGTAATAATCAGTGTTATGTTCTTTAATGCGCTATTACAAACGTGCTCATTAATTAATCATATTTAGATGTGTTGCTTAAATAATTTATTAATAGAATTTAAAAGTCTGAATCAATAATGTAAATATAATTTTATAGTACAATCTAATGAAGCTTATTAATAGTTAGATTTTGTAACATACATCAGTATTTCATCTGTTGCGTTCAACATTTTTTTTACCATTAACTTACTACTCTCTGAATTGATACAGGCATAATAACGAGTGAAATAGGCCTTCTTGGAAAATTATTTGAAGAAACAGTTAAGAGCTACAGGAGTCGTCAAATCATAAACAAATCTTTAAAATATTAATCCAATATAATTTATTCCTCCTAAACTACCTAGTCATTATAATAATATTATTTTTTATTGAAAAATAGAAAGCACCGAGACATTTACCACAAGGTGATGCGGAAACAGTATTATTCTTTACTTAATTCTTACTCATTATTTCCAAATAAAATATTTTGCATGAATACAGTAATAGTTTTTGTTTAATACGTAAGCAATGATAAAAACCGTAAATAGTAATTTTATATTAATTTGCAACATTGGAATAAAGCAAAAAAAAGTCTTTTTATAACAGTTTTTTTTATAATCCTGCCTATTGAAAATCAGCATGTATTTTGCAGAACTTAAGTAAAATAATCACTTTTTTACGTAGAGATTTATCATGTCTTAAACACAGAGTTGCTTAAGACTTAGAACTCCAAGGTACGATATTATAATAAATGCTTTAAATGCAAACACTAATAGAGTATACGTACAAGAAAGTATCAGATAACATAATTGATAAACGTTAGATCGATAGCACTGAGTAAAAACGATAAATTCTAACTAATAGTCATGGCCGCAGAAAGCAAAAAAAAATTAATATTTCCAATACAATGTTAGCACATAGAATATTAACAAACATCTGAAATAAAAAAGCTTGATTATCTAACAATGAAGATGTCATGTCAAAGTAATAATGCAAAAGGCTATGCGTTTGATGTACAAGTATTACATGGTTACTTTTATCACCTTTGATTAGTTTACATCCTTTTTCTTGTTGTTAACGAGTGTATTATTATTCAAATTTAAAGAAAAATTGAAAACGTGAGCAGCTATATACGTTCTGAACAATAAAAAGAAAAGGACACAATAAGTTTTTTAATCAAATAGTCGAGATATGGACATTTCTCCCAAAAGAAAATTCTCCCGGGAGAAATTTCCATAGTAACGGATTGTTTGCTATGTTCGAATTTGTATTTATCAATTTGAATACTTAAGTGACAGCTTTGGTTTTATGTCACACTGAGCTACAACAATACGATTAAACACGCGATTTTCTCATAAGAGCACGTAAAAAAAGCAAAAACGGAAAGTTTTTTCACGTTTGAAAATACTTGATGGTAGAAGCTTCATATATGATCGTTTCGTATAGCGTCCTTCTCATACGTATAATATTATTTATTATATACGATTCTGGAATGCACCAAGCATGTACGACGGGTTACCGAAAACGAATCAAACAGTTGTAGAGTACTAAGGAGTTGGTACTTGGTCGTATATCGGCTTTCGTTTTCCTACAGTCCCGAGGAGGTTGATATGTGTATCTTCTACCGTAAGTCCGTTTATGACGTCTTGTGACAGTCTGGAAAATAATCAGCAGCCGTAATATACTGTTATTTGACTTTAACTGGCACTTCCATTAAATTAGTCAACATTTATTTTATGATATACAGTCATAGATTTTTTTTTCTTACTCAAAGCGAAACTTTTGTTACAGTGAAAATGTTCAAATAGTTAATTTTTATTTCTCTCAATATTTTCGAAGTCCCTAAATACGAAAAATATGTTTTTAAGAAAATATCTATAACTTTGTATGTATGTGACACTTTGTGGTGAGGTTGTTACTCTCGAAGAATGGCAATTATTGTGCTGAAATTTTAAATAGGTATATTTGTTCCACTGGAAATAAGAGCTGCACACGTTTTTGTGTAAATAAGTATTTAATGAGCTAAAAATAGGCTAGAAAAGAACATTTATGTATAGTATATATTTAAATATTGGGGGGACGAGATTCGACTGAGCTTACAGGTTTGAAGAAAATTTAAATATTTTTAGTGGGAACAGTTAAGCAAAATTTAGAAACGATTGGTTTTTTTTTTTTTTTTTATAGATAATCTGAAATACAAAATTGTATTAAGATATCTTTTGAAATGAGATAACAATACATTTATCCTTTTTTTAAAAGACAAGTTGAATAACTTATAATCATTTAATAAAATTATTGACCACAACAAAAATAATAATAACAACAAAGAATTCACTAGTTTATTATCGTATTAACATAGTATATGTACAACATTTTACAATCTTAAATAAAACAACTGTGTTGTAAAACATTTTTAAATCAGTGTGTGAGTACTAATATTAAAAAGTATAATTTGCGTTAAATAAGGAGGAGAACAACTCTCAAGAGACAAATAAAAAAAATTAGGAATTGTTTTCCAACAGAACCGAAAAAACATGAAAAATCGGTAAAAGGCTCTATATGTCTTCAGCAAACGTAAATTACCTAACATATTGTAGAAACTAGATTTGAATACATAGTGAATATTGTAATTTAATCAAATGCAAAATTTTGAGATATCCATTCAGCCTAGAAAGAAGCAAGATTTGGAAAGAATGCTGGAAAGTCGTCATTTTGTTATATACAGTAATAAGAATGTTACAAATACTTTAATGCTTGTACAATACACAACCTATTACCAATTTTTTATTTTCTTTTCGATTTTTTTAATTGCAAACTTTATTTCTCCTACCATTTTTTTTTCTACACAAAAAAATTTAAGCTGGGACAGCTTTATTATACGTGTTGTGGCAGCATAAACAGTATGAACTACAAAGACATAACATAGGTATTGGTGCAGGAAACATGGAAGAAGAACCGCACGAGCTGCGATGAGATCATGATTGCTTAGGATGATGAGGAATCTCACAAGTTTCGAGATCATGTGGTTCTTCTTCCATACCGTTTACGCTAACACAACGCGTATAATTATAAGCTGTCCCAGCTCAAAATTTTTTTGGATGTTATACCCTCTTAAAAAATTAACTTTTAGTACGTTCTTTCAGTTAAATATAAATGTAATCGTCATACATTTTTTTTTCTTATTCTTTTTATTATTAGAGCTTTTTCTTCTTTTTCAAGTTTTTCTTTTTATCTTTTTTTCCCTTTGACTGCGTCACAGCAACATTTTTTTTTTTTTTTTTTTCCAGTGCACTGATTCGCTTCATTGGTTTGGGATCAACCTGTCCACTTTTTTCCTTAAATCGATAACACACAACAATGTAATAATAATAATTAATTAATATTTATTTTTAACATAATATGAAATAGAAAAAAAATTCATTCATAAATTTTTTTATAGTTTCACAAATTCAGTCTGGGAGCCTTTTATTTTAAGAAAATATTCAAGATTAAGGAGACTCTGTGAAATAAGACTGTCAATATCAGTAAATTAGTGTACTTTCTATTAAATTAACATACTCTAGTCAGACCGATGTCTTGATCGGCTGTACTCTGGATCGGATTAGAGGTGGAAGCAGTTAAAACTGGGCAGTCTGTACGTATTTCTGGTATCAAATCATCACTGCCTTCCTCCTGGATAAATTTCATGATTTTTTTAAAATAAATTTTTCTTCATTTTTTATTGTGGAATGTATATAATATGCTTAAGAACACTATCAGTCAAGAATTATTTTATGGTATTTTCCAAGCACACGTAAACATAAATATTTTAAAATTTTAAAAACAACAATATTATCTTACGATGTCATGATGTGTGGCCTCGAAGTTTATCGTTGCTATTAATGGTACATCGTGTGATGAAGTGCTCGGTAAATCCAGATAGACATCAGTCGGTGGGTCAACGTTTTCGATGAATTCATTTTCTTCGCAATCCCTTACTTCATTGGCAGTGGTAGTCGTATTTTCCTGAGTATGAGACAACAGTATTTGTAAGTTATGTGAATCTTTGAAACTAGCAATGTTAAAATTTTGAAGTGAAACTTTTTATGAGAAGAAGAAGATGCGAGATTAAAGTGCTTATGTTGGTGCGTTACGTAACAGGATTTCCTACATTATTACCGGTAATTTTAGTGGTATATTTGCTATAAGTCTACTTACTATGGAAGAAAGTAAGACGGACTGTGTTGAAAAAGTACGAACGAGAGTATATGCTATAGCGTGAGAGTGCACAGAGTAGGAACAATATTGGATGCTACAATGCATGCAGAGAGAGGGAGAAGAAGAGAAGACAAGCGCAAAGTATTAGAGTATAAATTTGATTATTATATAAATGAAGATAAATATCGAACGTTAATAAACATTTAAAAACTCATGCATTTGTCATATTTCGTTCTATTCTCATCCACATCGAACGAGAAACCTTCGTATTCGTCCTCATTACTATCATCCTCGTCTTTTTCATTATCATCTTTATCGGTATCTTTCTCTATTTCTACATCTTCCTCGCAATCACGCTCAGAACCTTCCTCATTTTTATCATCCCAATCTTCTCGATTGTTGTAGCTATCTATGAATACATCTCTTTTTATTAAGGATATATTATATGAGACAATTATATTATATTGATTAAATTTTATACAATTACTGCGTAGTCTATTAAGTACAGTCTGAGTCCAACTATGCAAAAACTTTAAGAATTTAGAAAACATTGATATAAAATTAAGAAAATAGGAAAAGTTGTACTAAAGTCCTCAAGATCACGATCTTTTTAACGGGAAAAAGCTGTAACTGCTAAAACACGCAGTTTACACGGCAGCTACGCCTTCTTCCTTTGTGAGTATATAAAAAGTTTTGCCTATTTTTTCAAACATTAGTTATTAAAATAAAAGAAAAAAAAAAAAAGTAAAACGAAAAAAAAAAAAAAAAATACATGTCAAAACCCCGTAAAACGCGCAATCGTCTTAATAATTGAACGTTATAAAAATTTGTTTTTGAAAAAATGTTATTTTCCGCCTTTTTTTTCTTTTGTCTACAGAACTATACAAAACACTTTATACGTGTGTTAATTGTGAACACGTACTAGTTTTCATCTCTTCGAAAATGTCATCGTCATTGTATCCAGTGACTTCATTTAAAAACTTCTTGGCAGTCCACGGTGTATTCGACTCGAGTTGCTTCCAAGCGCTTCCTATGACTTTGTTACGAAATTTTTGTTTTGCTGTTTGTGTTGATGTTGTCCTCATCATGTTCTAAGCCCATTCTAAGTCTTGAATCGCCCTTTCCTTGATTCTTATAAGTTCTTCTACAATATCAAAAATATCATTATTTCATACATCGTTTACTATTTTTGACGATCTATTTGATGTATGCGTAATGCGTACATACTGTCCATAATAAAAAACTGATTTTAGTAATTTCACATCAATATTGCAAAAAAAAAAATTTTATTTAACTCATGCGTATGCATTGTCTCATTCGTGCGATTCTTACGTTCTCTTTTATATAGGCTGGGCGTGTGTATAAGCACCAGCGCTGCAAGGTGTTTGAAATTCGAGTCCAGTTGGTAACTTAAATACATAGTCTGCATAAACAACGAAGAAAGATAATTTTTTGTGAATAACTAAAGATCTTATGATTCAACTCGTGCTGGCTCTGTTTGTAAGATGATGAAGAAGGTAACCTTTGAGGAAAAATTTTTTTTAAGTGCAAAATAATACTTCAGTAAATAACAAACGTTTGTTTTTCATGTCAACTGCATTTCTGTGTGAGTTGTATTAAATGTGTAAGTATCGCAATTATATACCACCACAGCTAACTTGTAGGCATGTGGTGCTCGTGAAAAATACAAAAACGTTGCGACTGCAAAGTGAAATTTGAAAGTAAGGCCATACCAATGAGTGCATCGATCGCACGAGTTGTATACAATACATTTTGTGATAACTGTTATTCGTGATGCAGTTCGGTGCGTAAAATTACATTTTAAACACTAATTTTAGTTCGTTAAATCAAATTTTACTACACTGAGTACGTAAAATTAGTGCGTAGAATAAAAATGAGTATGTATAATAAAATATGTGCGTAAAATAAAAATTATTGTGTAAAATAGTAATTTCCAGAATTTGTTAAATTTCTTCCAGTATTTGATGAGTAGTAGTTTTTCCGAACAAACAAATGGGTTTTAGAAATTGAACACCCTTATTGCAAAAAAACGCATTCTCGCACTCGTGCGATCGGTGCACACTTGTCTATGTGGCCTCGCCTTTGCCTCTTGTTCTGCGATCGTCACTCGTGTGCTACGCGCACTCGTATAACGATCGATGGGCAGTGTTGGCTTCAAGATGGCGAAGAGTGGTCCCCCCACCACTCTCCCGTCTTAGAAGAGTGGTAGGGGGACTGCTTTTTAATCGAAGCTGCGTGACAGCCAAAAGCGTCGTCTGTTACGACAGTGGTTCTCAAATACTAGTCACTAGTCATGTATGATGTAGCTATATATATACATGTGTGTATATAATATGTACGAGATGATTGTTGCGCTATATAGTGGTTAAGTGCTCTGTTGTCTGTTCTGTCATTCCTGTCTCCTGTACCGGTGCTGATAACTGAGATACCAAGAGCCAAGCCAACGTTAATGCTGGTACTTATAAGTACTGACCAATGGCTTGACCTTGACTTCTCTTCAACCAAATGTGGCCTTTTTCACCAAGTTAAACGATGAGGTAAGCAAAGATACTACTGTTAGTGCTAGCAGTTTAACAAGTAGCTGCTAAGCAGATCTGACAAGAAGCCTGCATATTTCAGTCATAAGCCCAACAGTGTTTGGTGAGTTGCAGTGCTTGTTTTTTTTATTCTCTTTTTGTATATTTTTTTGTCTCTTTTAAATTTGTATATAAATCAAGCAGGACTTAAACGTGGGATAGCTGACAAATAAGTAATTCCCACAAGTTTCCAATCATAAATTGTGATTTACTTTTCCTGCAATCAAACCAACCAAAATAAAAAAAAACTTATCAAGAAGCAAGAGGTTAAAATTTGGTTTTATTAAGCACAATTGTAAAAGATAATAAAAAAAATCAAGGGCTGATGGAGTTTAACAAGAAAATGTACCTGACTCTCTGAAATTGGCTGTAAATCTCCATTTGCTCCAGAGGCTGTAGTGAAGACTTTTTTAATAATTATTGTTCACAAAGAAGGTACAGAAAAAAGTCACTCAATGCTTTCATGAAAACTTGGTGCCATGTGATGCTAATCACACAGTTAATAATAAAAATGAATTTCAGATTTGCTCAAAATTCACAAGTGCGCAGCTCATCATATTCCAAACATATAGTACAGTTGTGGTAGATGGTCTTTACAATTATTCAAATAAAGTAAATTATGAAGGTTAAGAAATTTCATAAAGCTGTAGATGTGACCTGGTCACCTCCAGTCGAGCAGCCCACCAACTTTCCAATTTTGCTGGCTGCAGTAACAGTTGCTCAGCAGTTCGATATCAGTTTTAGTATTGTAATGTCAGTTTGGATTTGTTTTCTCTCAACCTGGAGGAGCCAGGCTGTATGATACGTACATCAAGATCAGTGTGCCAAGTGGTCAAAGGTTTTATCCTTTTTTTATTCATGTGTACCTAAAATATTCGTAGTGTTTAGAAATTTAGTATGATAATTATAATTATCATCAAGATTTTACAAGATGATTTAGGGAGCTGGCGAAACGAATCCAGCTGGCATTATTGTGAGTTGCTATGACTTTGGAAAAATTATAATTAACTTTTAAAACTCAAAAAAATTTACCACCTGAGGATGTACTAGTTGAATCACTGAAGACACGAGGTACGTTAGTTGGCAACATTTTTTTTCATACATTCATAATTGACATTAGATAATTTTGTTGTTTACAGTGCAACACATTCTTGCTTCAACATTTTCACAGCGTTGTGTCATTTGAAGAAGAATTAAGCTATGGTAATACTCACCAATGCCAATTTAAGAGCCTCTATAAGCATAATCATCAGGAACTTTAACATATTAATTCTTCATCATTATTAAAATATAAGTGAGATGAAAATCAGTACACTGACATCCTGATATATAGTCACACAGCTGTCTTGCTTCAGAAGAGGATTAATTTCCAATTTTTAAACTGTGGGATTTGAGATTTGCAACCACACGGTAAAAACATTCTAAAACCATCAAAGGAAAGTAATATCAATTGCCTGGAATTCTTATTATTCTGATCTTCTCAGTTATGCAAAAGACAATAAAATTCTCTCTTGAAATCCTAATTACGATATTTCAGTACGTAGCAGTTAAATTTTTCTCGCAACTCTGTTTTTTATTGTGTGATGCTTATTTTTTATTACAAATCTTATTTCAGAGTGGTGATATTGTTGGCTAATTGGCTCAAACAAATAATGGAAACTTAAAAGTAGCTTAGGGTCCTAGATGAGCTTGCTTGGTTGTGAGAAATACTTCATATGGCCAGGCAATAGTATACTCTCTGTAAGGTGGAGCTGACCATTGATATGCTGAAACGTTGAATAAAATGTCGATTCATTTTCTAGCATGGACCCATTCCCACAAGTCTTACCAATGATGCAAACAGAAGTATATTATGAAAATAATGCTGTAGAGTTTCCAGTCTCTGGTGTAATGGTAGCTAACTATGCAAGTAATACCATAGTTGACGTTATACCTTTTATTCAACTAACAATGAGAGTTGGAAACAAAAATAAATTAGTACCCGAACCAAAAAATATACCAATTAAGTTAGACTATATAGCTGAAATTGATAATCGAACTGCTCCATTCCAACCACTTCAATAATTGTAATTAAAACGCTTTCAACTACTGTTCTCGTTATTTATGTAGCTCCACAAGCTTCTTAAGTAACATTTTGTAGCTTGCTATACATAAGAAATAGAGAGGAAAATATAGAGATAAATAAGAGGGTAAGTCGAGTTCTTAAATTGTATGTTAGTTTATTTACCATAAATCAGTTAGTAATCAATTTTTTTTTTTTTTCTTTCTATTTAATGATTTTAATTTAGTAAACGATTTTTTTTTCGTCACATTTTTCACAGTAAATCTTTCTCTGGCAAAATTGCACCTGATAATGAATATGCAAATGATGGACTCAACAGTAGCCTAATAAGAAATCATGTAACTGTTAAATAAATATTATATATACACCAGGTAAGACTTGCTCAAGATTTACATAAATATATTAATCTTAAATTACAAAAACAATCTAAATAATAATTAAATTAATTACAGGGAAAGAAAGTGCCAGTTAAAAAAGCCTTGCTGCTTCGGTGATTTTAACAGTAAGTAGAATAATTCCTACGTAAGCAAGCGGTGGTGATAAGTAGCTTTACCATTTATTAATTTACTTAATAAATATATTATTTCATTGGCAAGCAAGCAATACCAACAATAAGTTTGGCGATTTATTAGCTTATTTGATGGATAAACTTTTCCTTTGACAAGCAAACGACAACAACAAGTAGCTCAGCTTTTTGATGGATTATTGAGTTAGTAAATTTATTTCTTGGTGAGCAAGTAGTGGCAATAAGTAAATTAGCTGTTAATTAGTTTATTTAATAAATTAATAACTTTTTTGGCGAGCAAGCGATGGCATTTCATAGCTCAGATATTCATCAGTTCAATTAAGAAATAAATTATTTAGTTGGGGAGCAAGAAATACCAATAACAAGCCCAGCTATTTCTAAATGTAATAAATAAATTATTTTTTTGCTGAGCAAGCAAAAGCGAAGAGTAGCTCAGCTATTTATTACTTTTTTAAATAAATTAATTCTTTCTTCGGCGAGTAAGTGACGGCGGTGAGTAGCTTTACTATTTATTAATTTACTTGATGAATATATTATTTCTTTGGCAAGCAACTTACGGCAGTAAGAAATTTAGCGATTTATTTGTTTACATGATAGCTAAACTATTCCTTTGGCGAGCAAGTAGTGGAAATAAATAGCTCAGCTATTTATAAGTTTATGCAATAACTTAGATAATTCTTTGGCAGGCAAGCGATGGCAAGAAAAAGCTTAGCATTTTGAAAGTTCATTAAATAGATAAAATATTCATTTGATCAGCAAGAGACGGCAAAAAGTAGCTTAGCTACTTATTAATTTATTAAATAGATAAAACAAAATCTCAAAATAGATATATCTCTATAGCGGGAATGCGACGTTCATGAGAAGCTCAGCTATTTATTAATTTATTTACTAAATAAATTATTTTTCTAGCAAGCAAGTAGCTGCAAACAAAAAGCTAAGCTTATCATCATTTTATTTAAAAACTACATTTTTTCTTCGGTGAGCGAGTGACGGCAACTACTTGATTAGCTATTTATGAATTTATTTATTAAATAAAGCATTTATTTTGCAAGAAAGCGACGGCAATGAGTAACTCTGATTTTTAATAGATTTCTTAATAAATATAATATTTCTTTTGCGACCAAGCGGTAGCAATAAATAGCTCAGCTTTTTATGAATTACTTTTATTGTTAAACTTATTCTTTGGCAAGCAATCGTCGGTGGTAAATAGCCCAGCTTTTTATTAATTAATGCAATAAATAAATTATTTCTTTGGCAAGTAAAAGCGGTGGCAATAAGTAAGTTAGCCATATAATAGTTGATTCGTCAAATAAATTTTTTTTATGGCAAGCAAGTGTCGGTAATGAGAAATTCAGAAATTTATTTGTTGAGAAAAATCGGGTTTCACCTTGTGCGTATTTGACCAGGGAATCACGAGTCAGCCAATAACGCTACGATTATGACGTTTTTTTACTGCTAGCTTATTGATAAACTTTTTGTTTGACAAGCAAGTGACGACAACGAGTAGCTCAGCTTTTTGATGGATTATTTAGTTAATAAATTTAGTCCTTGGTGAGCAAGTAGTAGCAATAAGTAAATTAGCTGTTCATTAGTTTATTTAATAAATTCATGACTTCTTTGGTGAGCAAGCGATGGCAGTTCATAGCTCAGCAATTTATCAGTTCAGTTAAGAAATAAATTATTCATTTTTGGAGCTAGTGACGCCAATAAAAAGCCCAGCTTTTGATGAGTTTATTTGATAAATAATTTTTGGCAAGAAAGTGATGGCAATGAGTAACTTATCTATTTATTAGTTTATTTCATAATCAAATTAATTTTTTGGTGAGCAAGTGACGGCAACGAGTAGCTCAGCTTTTTATTAGTTGAATTGATAAATAAAAAATTTTTTTTTGGTGACAAACTAACGGCAAGAAGTAACTTATCCGTATCTTAAATTTATCAAGCAGATACATAATTTCTTTATCGAGCAACTACCGAAAGTAAGAAGTTTAGCTATTTATTAATTTATTTAATTAGTAATACATTCGTTCAGCAACCAAGCGATGGCCTTACATAAATCATTTATACAATAGTTTATTTGTCAAATAAATTTATTTTATGGTGTGCAAGTGGCACTAATAAATAGCTGAACTATTTCTTAGTTTACTTGATAAATGATCTATTTTAGTAGCAAGCAAAAGACGCCCTAAGGTCATCTGCTGTCTATTGATTCATTTAATAAATATACTACTTTTATGTACGACCATCAAATGCCAATAATTTGGTTAGCTGTTAGTTACTTTTCTGCTATGTTTATTTCTTCTTTAGCCAGTAAGCGAATTTAACAAGTAAATTAGCAAATTATAAGTTTACTTACTAAATAAAATACTGTTTTGGTAAGCAAGCGACGGAAATAAGTATTTTAGCCCTTGACTAAAATGTTTGATTAATAAGATACATTTTTGGCGAGGAACTGATGGCAAGAAGTAGCTTAGCTTCATTTTCAGTTTGTTTAAAAGTGAGATTATTTTTTTAGGGAGCAAGTGGCGGCAATGAATAGCTGAGTTTTTTTTAAGTTTATTTGATGCTCTTATGATGTATTTTGCGGGCAAGCCGTGGCAATAAGTGAATCCTATAATTAATTTATTTAATATGTAAAATATTTTTTTTGCCACAAAGTGCCGGCAATAAGAAGCTCAGCTATTTACAAGTTTATTCAACAATTAAAATTTTATTCTTATGAGAGCAAAGGACGGCGATGAACAGCTCAACTTTTTATGAGTTTCTTTGATAAATAAACTTAAATTTTTGCGAGAAAGTAATGGCAATGAGTAGCTTAGTTATTTATATAAGCTAGAGAAATAAATTAAGTCATGGGCGATTAAGCAGTTGCAAAAAGTAACTCAGCTCTTTATCAGTTTATTTTACAAATAAATTACTTTTTGGTGAGAAAAAACGATTTTATTTTTTGGCAATAAGTAAATTAGCTATTTAGTAGTTTAATAAATCTATTCACTCTTTAAAAAACAAGAAACAGCAAAGAGTAGTTTAGCTATTTAATATTTCAATTTAAGAATAAATTATTTTTGGGGTGAACAAGTGGTGTAATGAGTGGCTTAACTACTTATTGGTTTAATAAAAAAAAATAATTTTTTTGCAAGAAAGTGATGGAAATAAGAAGCTTAGCTATTTATTAGTGCAACAAATAAATTTATTCTTTGGTGAACAGGCAGTGGCTCTAAGGCAATTATCTATTAATTAGTTCATTTAATAAATATGTAACTTCTTTGGCGAGCAAGCAACGCCAGTAAATAGCTAAGCTATTAATCAGTTCAGTTAGTAAATAAATTATTTATTTTTCGAGCGAGTGACGCCAATAAAAAGCCCAGCTTTTGATAAGTTTATTTAATAAAAAATATTTATTTTTGGCAAGAAAGTGATGACAATAAGTAACTTAGCTGTATATAAATTTATTTTATAAATAAATTACTCCTTTGGCGAGCTAGCAGTGGCAATAAATAGTTCATTTATTTATTAGTTTATATATTAACTAAGATGATTCTTCAGCAGGCAAGCGATGGCAAGAATGAGCTTAGCAATTTATAAGTTTATTTAATAGTTAAAATATTTATTTGATCAGCAAGAGACGGCAAGAAGTAACTCAGCTTTTTAATACATTATTCAATAAACGAAATATTTTTTTGTAATCAGCCGACAGAAATAAGTATTTCAGCTCTTTATTAGTTTGTTCGATTAATAAGATATTTTCTTCGCGAGAAACTGACAGCAAGGACCAGTTTCGCTTTTTTTCAGTTCATTCAATACTTAAATTATTTCTTCTCCGAGCAAAAATTGGCAACGCGTTGCATAGCTATTTGTTATTTTATTTGATAAATAAATTATGTTTTTGGCAAGCAAAAGTGGTGGCAATAAGTAAATTAGCTATTTATTAGTTTAATAAGTAAATATGATTCTCTGGTAAGCAAGTGGCATCAGATTGTAGCCTATCTATTAATCGGTTCAGTTAATAAATAAATAAATTATTTATGTAGGGCGCAAGAGGTGCCACTAATATGCTCAGCTAATTATTTGTTTAATAAATAATTTTTTTTGGTCGGCAAGCAAGCTTTGGCAAGGAGTAACTCAGCTATTTAATTATTTGTTTAAGTAGGTAAACCATGGCGGTTCTGGCACCCCCCCAGCTCCCCCCTAAGGTAGTGGTGGGGGAAGAGGCTCTAGCTATAGCTGTGGGTGGAGAAGAGGCGGTGGAGGAGAAGCGGTGGTGGGGGCTGATCGGGTGGTAGAGGAGAGGCGGTGGTTGGGGCTGATCGGGCGGTGGAAGGAGGGACACTAGCGGTTTGTGGTGCGGACTACTCGGATGGTAACGTCAGGGGAGGGGGGCCTCTTCTGGATGCTGTGAAGTTGGATGGTATTGACAGCTTCCCTCCTTTCCGACCGCGAATCAAGCTCCGACGTCATCAGGATGGGTATGAAAGGTGTAGGTGTGACAAGCCCAACGTACAGCGCGAGAGGAAGATGATCAAGCATGAACGTGTATTTCTTATCAGTGGACTTAGCGGATCGCGTATCCCGTTCAGCTGCGACCAACGTTGGCTTACTCGACGCAGTACCTTGCCAAGGAATTTAGCCAGCTTATGAATTTAAGTTTAAGATTTTTAGGATAGCATGTATATGGGTTTTAATAATAACAAAACTTTAATTTTAATACACATATATTTTTGCTAGCTTCAAAAAAAAATACACAAAAATTTTATGGTTATTGATTTTTTTTTTTCAATATATCATATCCATCTTTATTTGGATAAGAGCGAATATTTTCGGAATAATAATTTCCCTTCACTTTTGATTGAGATGCCTTAACGTGCTTTTCTAAAAGAGGTTTTTAGCTATTCTTATCTTTCTCCTTATCCTCCTTACCGAGGCTCTCATGTTTTAGTTTGCTAAAGATCGGACCCATGTTATTGATGTTGACTGCTCAATCGTCACAGGATAACTGAAGCAATACGCAAATTTTCATCAGCTTATAAGACGGCGCTAATTTCTCTGTACTACCACACGGCAAGATGTACTTTATATTTTTAATCTTAAATTTTATGCTTACTTTACTCTTTTTTTTTTTTGCCTACACACAGTCATCGTTTTTGACACCAACATTAGTATCAGTTTCAGAGTCATTATCAGTATTAGTATCAATATAATTAGCATTAATTCCATCAACAGTATCACAACTGGGAAGCGTTTTAGAAAATTTCTTCTTATAACTATTAAGCGCGTCTAAAAAACATTCTGTGTATGGTTCAATGCTACTTTCCACCAAAGAGCAAAGCCACAATTTTATTTGATGAGCTTTACTAAGTGCGCAATATTGCTTTCTACGTAGACTTTTTTGTACATCATGAGTACCACACATTAACGCCTTTGTTGAATATCCCATATTAAGAATGTGACGCGATGGCACCATATACTGCTGAATGTTAATCACAGTACACCCTATGGTCGATTCCAAATAAGTGGCTGTATTATCTTCATAAACGTAAATTCGATGTGCATTTTATGCTACAGTGTACAAATGTTGCTGTAACTTTCTAATGGAACAATCACCCTTGAACCAGCGAAGTCCATGCACTCGCTTCGACTGAAAGTCGTTGTTTTGGCGCACATCCATAGGTAAGGTGGAAAAATTGCACGGGGGCCGCACAATCCACTGACTGATCGCTGGTCTCATAAGCGACACCACAGCCACTTCTTTTGGTAAAAACTGTTGAGAAGCGTCCAGAAAACCTTTAATCTCAATAACATAATCCTCGTAAAAATTCATTTTTATTTTGCAGCTTAAAAGCGTCGTACTAACTGCGATATAAACGCGTATCCGTTGCGTTTGATGCTGCGTGATGAACTAAGCAGCACTCTGCACCGAAATTAGTTTATATACACGTTAGTGTAGGCACTGCACAAGTGTGTGTTTTATCAGAATGAATCATCGGTTCTTAATATTTTAATTTTAAACTAGTTTTGACGGTAAGGCTACATAAATAATAACAACAATATAATTCAATACATTTATTTATGACATAATTTCAAAAAAATACAGTTTCATTGAGTTTTTTATTATACATCTTCTTCAGAATCAGTAACATCTTCCCATTCCATATGAAAGTAGAATTTTTTCATTCGTTTGACATTGTGGGTGGCACACATAGATCTATACGCACCATTATGGTGAGGACATGCAGTAGCTAATGTCGGGAGTTCAAACTCTGGATAATCAACCATATCATTAACTTGAAAATTAAACCTTTCGAGCCACCTTTTCTTCACCTTTCCAATCACAAAAATCTTCTTAGCATCTTTGAGATTCTCCCGAAGAACATTACCAATTTCTGTGTAGTCGATAACACCTGATTGCCAATCTAATCCATGATAGAATAGCTCAAGCCATAAATTTTCACGTTTGTATTTATCATTTAGTTTGCGCCAAGGAAATGGCGGCTTAAAGAGAAACACTTGAGGCTCATCATCTTCATGGAGTGGAAGAATCGCCAACTCCTTAAGCACATAATCGTTGCCAGGCTTCTTAAAGCCCTGCATGTCCACCATGTACTCCATCATGATAAAGACTGACTTCACTGCTAGTATTTTTTTTTTTTAATTTTATATACGTGCTTAAACAAGTTTTCTCACGTCACCACAAATGTGAGTGTACTCTACGATGCGATTGTGTAGAATGAGACAGTAAGCTGATACATTTTCCGGGAAATTCTCTCGTGCTTAAAACTCCAAGCGCACGTCTTCTGGCGCGCTTTTCAAAGCTTTATTCTGCTTAGAGCAGTCAATTACAATAAGAGGCATGTGTGTGATAAAATCTTTTTTATTCAGCATAGGTTCTAGTTCTTTCCCGTAATAGGTGGCTTGAAAATTCTTATACATATCATATAATGTTGAAAACTGATTTTTATTAATGTCAAGATTAAGATTTCCATAAGGATAGTCTAGAAGTTTTTGGCAAAAGAGGATACTTATACAACTTCCAATTGCGGAAACTCATTGAAATAGGCTTGTCTTTTGCAATAACATCAAGCAAACGAATTTTTCGTCTGTCTGATGCAGTTATGAAAGGCACAAGCCACTCAATCTGAGTCAATTTAAGCTTATACTTTTCGAAAATTTGAATTTCAGGTACTTGTATAACGGCACTAACATCATCTCTTGATCTTGTGAGAATTAATTTATGTTTTGCACTAACCACAACTTTGCGATAGTCTTCAGTGAAACCAAATATCATACTCAAAGGTATTGACACTTCAAAATGAGAATGATCATTGATAATAGAGTTTTTCTCTTCAATGTCTATCCAATCAGCAATTTCAAGCATTAAACTCTGACTGAGAGAGAAAGATATCCATCCTTTCATTAAAGTTGTCAATCCAACATTCTTACACCTATCAATTCCAATACCATTTAGTTCATACCATATTTCTTCAAACAAATGGCAGATGGCGTTATTAACTAGTTTTGTTTTCTTAAGAGATTTATCATCTCCAGTTGTTATACGTCCAGAAATACGTAGAGAACTTTGAGAAAGTAAAAGACAAAAATCTTGATGTTGAATTAAGATGCGAATTTCATCAGTGCAATTAAATGCTGATGCAATGTGGGGTCGATGTGCATGAATTTCGTAGTGTGCAACCGACTCATCAAACACGACACCTGACTAAATCCCAAGAATCTCTTCCATCACAACTTTTTCTCGTTCGCAGGCAGCAAAAAAAAGCACAAGTTATTTGCCACCAAGAGCTCTTACTTTTAGGCCTAGGTTTTTTAAGAACTGGACGTTGTGACGTGTTAACGCTTTGAGCGTTCGTTGACGACTGATCCATCTCATCCATTTTGGTTTATTCTTATAGCTTCGTCCAATTGTGTTGTCTCGTGGATGACTATTCGTCTTCACCCTCGTTAATTCTTTTTCATAGCCTCGTCCAACTTTACTATTGTTGTACACTATGCCCATTTCAGTTGAGTTGTTTCAAGTGTAGTCTTGTATTTATAACTTCTCCACGAAAATTAATCAAGTTACCTTCCTGATTAACAATGCGTACTTGAAGATGATCTATAATTTTAACAGCAACGGGTAAATAAATGATTTGCGATGGAACTTTGACAATCTTGTATCCCGGTGGTACAGCAGGAAAAAACTCGTGGATGGTATGAACTTTTTCTCCGTTTATATAGGCTCCACTAGTGATATTACACTCAACTCTCAATGTGTTAACCTTGAGAATAGCAACAGGTAAATCTGAGATGTGAGTACTGGTATCTCTAAGAATTCGTTCAGTAAAGCCTAAAAGACGGCCTATAGAATCTTTTGGCCTAAAGTCAATAGTATGACTACACGTTATCACATTGCGAAGAGTATTATTATTTGGTTTGATGCTAAACAGCTATATCGTCGGGTTGTAAGACGTCGATCAGAAATGACTCAATATCTTGAATTGCGTAGCTGCCAGTTGGAAAAACAACCACTTGATCGCCTACGTAAAATTTGTTATTACCTTCGTCGATATTTGGAATTGAATTAAAAGTTAGGAGTTCTACTAGACCAATAACGTAGTTATGTGCTGGTGACAACTCGATATGTGAAAAATATTGTGCTTCAAGAATAGACGATGTTCCTGATAAAATTAATGTCAATGATTCTTCCATGACGGTTTGTCAATGACTAATGTTACTTGCGTATTGGGATACATTTATATTGGATGATAATTAAGTTTCTTACAAAGAAAGCATAAGCAAAGATGGCCGCAGTTGTATGTACCAAAATCTTGGAACCTTTCATAATTATATTTGACACATCTAACACCAAGATATAGCAGTAGATCAATCGGTGGCTGTAGGTCGCCAAAACTGTCGAAATACGTCACGTTATTGCCTCGCTTTCTATAGGCAACCCAGTGAGTACCAGGACCATCGTTATTATTGAGATTGACTATTGTTAATTCGGAAAAACGTGGGCCATCGGCTGGCAAAGCATTTCTCATGAAACCTCCACGGAAATGCGGTATTTTCAAACTTTTTGCATACTTGATGAGGTCATAGTCTGTGAGAGCTCGGTAAGACAGTTTTACGTAAAAATTTTTTTCTTCTTTCCATCTTTTAAGCCTTTTCCAAGCCTTAAATGTAGACCTAAGCCAGTCTTATATGGTTTTAAAAACAGCCCCTTTCGAAGTAAGAGTGCTTCCATTTCTCTATTATGCCTCTCACTCTCCTCTAGCTGTTTTCGAGCAACTTTAGCATCATTAATAGCCTTGACAACTCCAGTTACACCATTAGTGATAGTGCCTGTAGCACTTAGGCCAGCAAATGCAGGAGTAAGGTATGGTAGGAATCTTCCAGTTTTCTGCGGGATAGGCAATACTCGAAGTATTACAATATTTTTCCTACAACTAGCTTTTTTCACAGCATCCTGTGCTCCCCTTAACACCGAACTTATAGCTTTTCGAGCACTAAGATTAGAAATCATGGACTTTGAAGCACTTCGAATCAAGCTTTTTTAAGTAGTTTTCTTCGGCTTCATTTTGTTCTTACTCACTTTACTACAATTCGTACTAGGAAATGCTCCCATGCCGAGTTTGGATTTTAATTTCATGGTACTGGTTATAGTAAAAGTAGCAGCTTTTTCCTCTAAACTAGTGTCTGTGGCTTTGAATCTTTGCCACGCCTTTTCAGCGAGAATTTTGTCAGCGGTGTTTCTTGCTGTAATATTTTTTCGATCCTAAGAATATGCTATATCGTGTTGCTTGCTCCCCTGATCCAATGGATTGATACCCAGATCTCCGCGAACTAATCTCTTGGCTAGTTTAGTGCCCGGTCCACAATATTGATATCCTGGTACGTGCAGCTCTATAGGCAGTTTATTGATAAGTGTGTTTATAATTCCACAGCCTTTGCGATGATGAATGATCATTACTTTCCAAGTGCTTAACGATGAATGAGCTCGAAAATATATGTAGAGCACTATTTATAGTTTTATATTTCAGCATGCAGTAACCACGAGCTCCGAGGAACAGAATATTTAACTTCCTGTCATAAATTTCAACAAACTGATAAGCAAGATTAGGAAATTCGATGACAGATGTGTTTCAAAATATACAGGCAAACTATTTACAGTATCATGTTTCAGTCTCAGTTGAGTCAGCATACAGTAAACATGAGCTTCATAGATCAGAATATAAAACTTCCTGTCGTGAATTTCGACGGAATCGTTAAGCAAGATAAGAAAATCCAACGCCATGGTGATTTGCTACCCGATACGATAAGAGCTGTTCTTTGTGGTCCGTCAAACTGTGGAAAAACAAACAGCTTGCTGGCTTTAATTACTCACCCCAACAAATTGAGATTTGAGAATGTTTATCTATACTCAAAGTCGCTGAATCAGCCAAAGTATAAGTTTCTAGAACAACTGTTGGAGCCCATAGATGGTGTAAAGTATTTTTCATATATCGATCATGAATCAGTCATATCTCCTGATAAGGCACTACCCAACTCCATAATGATATTTGACGACATTGCCCGTGAAAAACAAGATAATGTAAAAGCCTTTTTCTGCATGGGACGTCACAAAAGCGTTGACTACTTCTATCTATGCCAATCCTATGCTAAAGTTCCAAAGCACTTTGTCAGAGATAATTTAAACCTTTTAGTAATATTTCGACAAGATGACATGAACTTGAAGCACATCTATAATGATCATGTTAATACTGATATGACGTACAATGAATTCAAAAAATTATGTTTAAACTGTTGGAGAGTTGGAAAACATGGATTTGTCGTAATAGACAAGGAAAGAGATGTTGATATAGGTAGATATAGGAGAGGATTTGATTCTTTTGCTATAAATATTACTCATGCTTATTAAGTGCGTATTAGTCTCTTGTTAACCATCAAGCGATCAACATGAACACTTTTCGTGAGGAAAAAGACGTTCTTTGGCAAGTTGAAAAAGCTAGAGAAGCTGTTTGACGTAAGCATCGATTGTTAAAGTCAGGAAGAGAAAATTTTGAAAAACAGATTGGAGAGACTTTCAAGCCTATTACTGATCCACTGCTTAAAATTATTGATGACACAAAGAAAGTCAAAAACGTGCCACTTAGCTCTGAATCTTTACTTAAAAAACGCTTCAAGCCTTTTAAGTCAAAAATTAATAATACCAACGCATCAATGTTTCAATCAGCTAATAGTAACAGTGATAATGAAGAAGATACTTTTTTGTCAAATGATACTATCAAAGACTATGATACCGTTGTTGAAAAAAGTGACGATGATAATTCAGCGCATGACATTGATAAAAATAAACCTATGAATCCATACTTTCAAATACTTGAAAGAAAAGAGTCAGAGCTGGATCGAATTTATGGGATAAAAAGGGAAAAAAACGGACAGCATATACTTGGTGATTCGCCTATATATTTCAAAAATAATCTAATTTGAATAAAGGATCTAAGATATCCAATGAATGATATATTAATAGAGTTACTTATAAAAAAGCATCCTGATAAAAAGCACATGACACCAGATAATTTAGTTAAATACAAACAAATCTTAAAAACGTCAAGTGCGCATAAAAGAAAATTTGACAAAAATGAGACGATTCGTCCATACAATAGTAATAAATTCAATAATGTTATTGCTCCATTATTTAATCTCACTCAAATTAAGAAGAGAGGCGGGTCCATACCTTCATTTAAAATTGCTAGGCTGAACATGCAAGTGGACTACGTTTACTGGGACGATCCTCACGAGCTGGTCAATCGGCTAAGATTACTAGTGGCAGAAAAATCAGCCGGTAATCCTAGTCACACTAATGAAATGAATTTAATCATTAAGAAGCTTCGTGAAGCTAATATCATATATTGAGAATCGTTATCAATTCTACTTCAGTGTAAAAATGAGCATCGACGTGTTCGGACGTGGATCAGTTAAGTCAAAAAGTGGTAGTCGAGGTCCTCAAGGCATTGGATATAATCTCACCACAGATGGTCAATTTGACTTGAAAAATAAATGGTTGTGGAATGTTGCACCAGCTATTTAACCTCACGATGCTGTAAATCTTACTACCTTACAGAAAGAAAAAAGTTTCATTTTGGATGAACAAGAGAAAATAAATTTACTATTGAGCAATTTAAGTGATGTATTCTCAGAAACAATACTAAATTTGCAGCGTGAAATAAATACACTGAAGGAGATCGTAGCACATATATATATCTAGTATAACTCCAGAAGACAGTTAAGAGAGATGGAAGCAGTAGTGGAAGAGCTTCATAAACCTGCGAGACGCAACTACCTTCGCCGAAAGTTTGATATTCGAGGCTTGGATAAAACATGGCAAGCTGATTTTGTGGAGATAATACCTTATGCTCATGAAAATAAAGGTTATAGGTATTTGCTTACAAATATAGATGTATTCTCCAAGTATGCATGGGCTGTGCCCGTAAAGAATAAAACCGGTAAAGATGTGACTGCAGCTATGAAGTCGATATTAACAGAGGGAAGAGTTCCAACTCATTTGCAAACAGATCATGGCAAAGAGTTTTACAATGTGAATTTCCAAAGTCTCATGCAAAAGAACAAAATTAACTTGTACTCGACTTATAGTAACCTTAAAGCATCTTTATGTGAGCGATTCAATCTTACACTAAAGCATGATATGTGGAAAAATTTCAGCTTGCGTGGCAGATATAAGTGGATTGACATCTTACCTAAGTTACTGACGGCCTATAATAATCGGAAACATCGGACAATAGCTATGAAACCAAATGATGTGTCAGCTGCTGCTGAAAATGAAATTTTGAAAAAAATTTTATCAAGAACAATCGGGATGAGAAAACTACCGAAATTTAAAGTAGGAGACAAAGTGGGAATAAGTAATGCTAAGCAAGTATTTGAAAAAGGATACACACCTAACTGGTCGACTGAGGTATTCACTATAACACGAGTAGCTCTAACCAATCCACCAACTTACCATTTGAAAGATTACCAAAATCAGCCAATTTCTAGAGGCTTCTACGAGCAGGAACAGCAGAAAACCAAAAATCCTGATACTTATCTTGTTGAAAATATTCTTCGTCGACGAGAAAATCAAATATTCGTCAAGTGGTTGGGCTTTGACAATACCCATAACAGTTGGATTGATAATAACAAAGAATAAAAGTGATACGTACTTTAAAAATTATTAAAATTCAGAAGTCGTAAAAAAATTTGTATAAAACTTGTTGTGGTCTTTTAATGTTATTAATTATGTGTGCAAATGAAATTTTTTTACAGTACATGGTAATGTTATATCTTACATAAGATTCATTGAGATAAATAAAAACTCTAAACATGTAATAGATTGTATCATTTATTTTGTCTCACGTTAAACTAGTTTCACAAAAATAAATTTCTTTTTCTTGTATTTGTATAATTAAACATTTATTGGTTAAAAAATTCAACACTATCACCATTGTAGCGAACTGACAGCTTTTTTTTATTAATAGATTCCAACAAACTATTAAATGATAGTTCGTTACTCACAAGATACTCAGATACTTGATTAGGTAAAAATATTTGGAAGTGATCGTCTAGTTCAGCGATAGCTTTCGTGCCAAATTGAGTGTTAGCTTTTCTCAGCTTCGACACTACATGACTTTGCCCCTTGACCATTTCGTTGATCTTTTTTGTTGGAAGGAATCTTTCACAGGCCAGCCGATTTAGTGCTGCTAAATCAGCCACCTGAAACATAAGAAAATTATATGAGTTTTATAGATAGTAAAAAAAAAAAAAATATATGAATAAGAAGACACGTTACAAACCATTATTAATGAGCTTTGCTGTTCCAAACGGATCTGCTTATCTCTGTAGAAATTTTTCAACTCCAAACCTGTTCTTTTGAGAGCTTGTTGTTGTTGTCCTGTGCTGCTTGCGTTTGATGATGAAGCGGTCGATACTTTTATCTGCTTACTACAGCTCTGACTGAGCTCTGCTAGTTGATGCTGCCGATGATATAGGGACTCTCCCACTACTGAAGGAATCTCCCCCTCTACATTGGCTGCTTTTTTGTTGGCTGCTGGTCTGCTATAATTTTCTACACACTCTCCAGTTCTTTGTTCTTCTATTATTTTAATCCTATAATGGCCCCAAGGCAGCGTATCTGTAGTGTTTGATAAAATATATATCATCTCGGGAACTAAGAGCAATTTTATTTTGCCTCTCAGTGTATAGCTTATGATGACGTGATCTTATATTAATTTGCTCTTAATTATTGTTTATAATTTGGTCACATAGGCACTCAGTATAGTCGTTGAAATCGATAGTTGCCTTTACGACGTTACTCTTAACACTCTTTGCTCTTTTGATCACATTTTCATTTTCAAGAAGAATATTATATTTACTATTTTCTGGATAATCTGATGTGTCAAATTAATTAATATCCAATTTCATTGTTTTATAAATATCATGGTTTGTTACCTCATATATCAGACTGTCTGTATTAGTGTAAAAGAGTTTACAATCATTTTTTAATTTGGAGACCATATAATCGTAGTGAAAACGATACACAAGTGTCTTCGATAAATCTAAGACACTAAGCCCAATGTATATTGGCTTTTTCATCATTACTTCTGCACGTTGTAGCTGTATGGCTACAAAATTCTCATCAAAAATATCACAGCTGTGAGAATTTGGCTTTGCAATGTACGATGCCGCACCATAGCGTCCATTCCAATGGTTGAGAAGTTTGACATCGATACGCTTTCTCTCATTTTCCATCGTTTTTCGAAAAATAGCATTATTGAATAGTTTGAAAAGCATTTTTTCAAACTCATTGTTAGCCTTTTTTTCTCAATGCTATTGAGCTCAATATATTCTTTAAGCCATGCACTTTGCCAGAATTTTAAGGCTCGATATATTTTTGTCAGTCGTAATCCATGATTTGTGGCTTGCTTGAGGGCTTCATAATGAAGTACATATTTATGCTTGTTACTTAATGTTGTCATTAATTTAGGCTGCTTCGAACCTAGTGCTAAAATGTGTTCGGAACAAAATGGCAAATCTTTATGAGAATCGTGGAGCTCCTCTGGATACTCCAAATCCACTTCTGAAATATATCCGTAAGCACTTTCATTTCCAATATTATAAAATTCATGAGGCTGTTGCTCAACATTTTCGACCCACTGAAATCCACCATAAGGAAGTTTTTTAGTCATTGCCCAACCATACAAATTATTTACGTCAAAATATGCTATAATTTTTTCAGTTTCATCTTTTTTATAATTTTTCATATAGTAATTATTAGCTTCTGCATATCTGTTACAGCACTGGCTTATTCTACCTCGTATGCCTTTTTCAATGAACATAAACATATCCATATCAGTAATGAGTTCTAGTGAAATCTGAAAAAAATTCTTAATTAATAACTAAAGCACAATTGACATTATATTCTTATACATAATACTTATTTTCGTTTTTTTCAACATGGCATCCCAAGTGAAGCCTGGAGTAGTGAAATAGTGAGCAGGATCTAATTTATAAACCTTGAGGCAATTATTTCTAAAGTTTTCAAATACTTTTGTTAACAGAAGTACATCAGTTTTGATGTAAAGATCTGAATACTGTCCAAGAGTTATAATATCAAAAGTTTTCCATACTGTTTCAGCATGTATATAATCTTCACTACTTATATGTGCATTATATAATTTACTATAAAAATCATCTTTAGATGGGAGCCCGATTTCTTCAAGTTTCTCGAATGATGCTACATAATCGTATGGAAATACACCCTCCCTCTTCAGCATATTGATTTGCTCGAAAGTGTATTTATGATCTTGACTGAAAACCTTTTCTAGAGTATCATACTGCTCTAAGTAAGATCCCAACTTATCAAGCGACGACGGCAAAAATCTATACGAGTCAATGAAGCGTAAGTTTATGCTTGTCCCTTTAACGTACTTCGTAAAAGAAATGTATTTTTCTTTAGTTTGAGGGATAACTTGTACTCTTCCGGGAAAGCAAGTTAAAATTTCTTGTATAAATAAGTGGGCATCATAATTGCTGAGATTATGGAAAACTATTGGTACTGCTCGCGAGTCCTGATACTTGAGATTACATACATTGTGAGCTGGGCCTCAATATCTGAGTAAAAAAAAGCGAATTTTAGTTTAAAGGGAAAAATTTTCTCAATTACAAACTCATAAATATAATACTTACTCTCCAGAAAATGGCAATGATCGTAAACTTTTTCATTATTTTTAATAGACTTCTCACATAAGTGACATATGTCAGCATTGAAAAAATCAAAGTCCTCTTCTTCCGTTAATGATCTTATTGGTACTGGATTGTTGTACATTCTATGTAAATCTAAGGCAAGATCTTGCATTTTTTTTACAAACCAGGTAGCTGGATTCTCACTGCTTTCAGTTTTTTTCTGTAGTAAATGCATCGTGATTTCGCGTTATCAAAAATGCACTTTACATAATATCCAACACTTAATGCTTCATGGTGTTGTATTGCTCGCTCACTATTATGCACAGAATTTAATAAACACTCAAAGTCTGCGTATACTATAAATAGTTCACGATTTTTATTTATGTGATTTTCAAATTTTAAAATTTTATTATCATACCTCGGCAAGCTAATTTTACACTTATTCACTTTAACGCACTCCACCGTATGTGTTTTTAACATTTCATCAGTTGTAAAGTAATGAAGACAGCGGTCGCAAATATATATTTTATGTTGATGTTTTGTTGAAGAACTTCTGACCAACCTAGATAAGTCTTTAATATATACGTAGTGGTATTTCATATCATTATCAGCACTATTATCACCATCTTGGATTCCTTCTAAATATTCTTCTCTATCTTCTTCTACCTTATCTTCGTCCATTGCCTCAGCATTAAAAAAACCTTCTCTATCTTCTTCTACCTCATCTTCATCCATTGCCTCAGCATTAACGAAATCATCACGTTCTCCGTCAATATTTTTTTGTTTCTTTGATTTTCCCTCACTATACGTGTCAATATAATAATTTTGTATAAGCAGCAAATTAATATGTTTATTCTTCTTTTCTGCTGTCAAGTAAAGGGGAACTGTTTTATAACTATTTTTACTTTTCTCCAAAAAATACACGTTAATAGACACATTATTCTGTTTTTCAAATTTTGTAACTTGCTTAGGCTGCAGCGGAAAAATGATCCCCTCAAAACTATAACTGTTTTCGTATTAAGTATAATTTGACACTCGTTGTGCATTTTTATTCACTGGATGTAAAGCTGAAAAAATGGCCCATTTGAAGCATTGCTGATCTGCGTTCTGTACATTCACGCAAGCTTTTTTTTCTCGATAGTAGTAGGGAGTTCTATGTAAGAACTACCACTTATTGCATTGTACTTATTTACATTTACTACTAAATTTAAACTTGAGCGTAAAGTCCATCCAGAATCACGCTCCTGAAACTCTTCTATATCTGTAGAAATAGGCTTCTGGACATTCGTTTTAAACCATTCATGTAGGTCTGTCGTTTTAAAAATGGAATCAGATTTAGTATTAAAATATTTAACTTCAACAGTCTCTGTATCATTTTTTACTGTCAAAAACTCTGCTGATAATACTGTATTAATTTTCAAAGCATTTTGCTCGTCGAGAATTTCTCGCACTTTTAAAATGAATACTTTTTCCGCAGACTTAAGAAATTTTATTATATCTGAATGCCTACTATTTGTTATAACAGCCGTTCTTTTGCGATTTTTAAAAGCACTATTAAGATCTTTCCATGTCACAAAATTATAATCATCTGGATTGTCTAATTTTTCATCGAGCCCTGACCCTTGCACTTCTAGAATTTTATAAAATGCTGCTATAAACGTTGATAAAAGACACTTAATATTCAACAACTTATTTTCCACTAGCGATGACAATTTCACAGACAGCTTATAGTCGGAAATACTTTTAAGCACTATTTCTCTATTATCAATAAAATCTCGTATCTCGGTCATATTATCACTATGCAGCAAGCGTTGATATTCTATTCGCGCTATTTCACAGAAAATCACGTAACGCTCCATGGCGTTGGCGTTAGCGAAATTCTCACGAAATTGCTCCATTATACTTACAGCTCGCGTTAACGTACTCAAATGAATAACAAGCAGCTTGAACTTTTCTTTTATACTGATTTACCTCTGCGAAAGCGATACGAGTGATAACTAGCGGTGACTAGCAGTTGTTTATAAAGAGATGACACATCGATAGAGGGGTTAGTTAACTAATAATCGTCTCAACGTTAAGACGACGAAGTACGTGGTTGATGTTCAAGGCTTTAAAACCATGCACAACAAATTTATTTTTAAAGAGGTCGCTATTATACCTCTACAAGAAAATGCTGCACCGTTAGTTTTTGTCTTTAAGCCCCCATATTCTTGGGCACAGCTCTTACCTATGAACAAATGTGAAAATCGATAATTGGAGTTTAATTACCACGGTCTTCGTTGGAGCTCAGGAGAAGTTCCCTACGAGGATCTAGCTACAACCTTTCAAGCCATTATTAAAGAAGATGATGTTATTTACGTTAAAGGTCTCGAAAAAATCGAATGGTGGTGCCGTGTGCTATTTAATAGGTACATTACTCGTAGTATGATTGTACGTTTTACTGAATATTTGCATAATATAAATATTTTTATAGGTACATTTATGATTTTAAGCAATGTCCAGCTTTAAAAAAAATTAGTATGGATGATATCGAATACATGAATCACCAATTTAAATGAGCTCATTGTGCTGTGAAGAATGCTACAGCTTTAAAAAAATGGATTTTAAAAGAGCAGCAACGACAAAACGATATTTTTTAATCAATGTACACCTGATACATAATACTTATGCAATAAATTAGTTCTTCATAAATCTATGTCGATTTTTTCCATTCACGCCTCCTTATTACTGCGCCCATTAAAATTACTTTATCGTATTAATTGACTCTATTCGTTGGCGAGGTACTGCGGTGAAGAGGAGTAAGCCAAGCAATGTTGGGATACGCTTTCGTTTATGAAATGGTATACATGTTCTCTAGCAACACGCATCACTCGATACGCCCGCACTTGAGAAAAAAATATGATGCTGGTACATTATACGCCTAAACAAGAAGCGAAGAGTTATCGGCCACGGCTTACACATACGTGTATCCTAGCATGACTCGTTGAACCCGCTCTTGCTAAGAAAAAAATATTACACTTTAACATTATACGCCTATAAATAAGAAGCGAAAAGTCATCGGCCACGGCTAACACATCCGTATCGATAAGAAATAATAGCTCCATTACTTGGCAAGGTACTGCGTTGAGTAAGCCAACGTTGGTCGCAGCTGAACGTGATACGCGATCCGCTACATCCACTGATAAGAAATACACGTTCATGCTTGATCATCTTCCTCTTGCGCTGTACGTTGGGCTTGTCACCTACACCTTTTGGACCCATCCTGATGACGTCAGAGCTCGATTCGCGATCGTAAAGGAAGGGAGCCGTCAATAACATCCGACATCACAGCATCCGGAAGAGGCCCCCTTCCCCTGACGTTACCATCCGAGTAGTCCGCACCACCCACCGCCCGTGTCCCTCCTCCCACCGCCCGATCAGCCCCAACCACCGCCTCTCCCCTACTGCCCGATCAGCCCCCACAACCGCCTCTCCTCCACCGCCTCTTCTCCTCCCACAGCTATAGCTAGAGCCTCTCCCCCCACCACTACCTCAGGGGGGAGCTGGGGGGGTGCCAGAACCGCCATGGTTTACCTACTTATTTATTAAGTAAATTCTTCTTTTGGCGACCGAGTGATGGCAATGAATAGCCTAGCTATTTATAAGTTTATTTAAGAAATGAACTATTTATTTAGTGAGCAAGCAGTGGCAATAAGTAGCTCAGCTATTTATTTGTAAATTGGATAATTGAATAATTTATTTGGCAATGAGGTATTGGCAATAAGTTAATCAGCTTTTTATTCATTTATTTAATAAATTAATTATCTCAATAGCTAACAAGGAACGGCAATATGTAGCTCAGCTATTGATTAGTTTGTACAACAAATCAATTTTTACTTTGCTGAGAGAGTAACGGCAAAAAGTTGCATAGCTGTTTTTCAGTTCCCATCATGGACAATCTATGCTATTCATCAGTTTATTTAATAAGAAACTTGTTTTTGTGATAATTTGGTGACAGCAAAGATTACCACACTTTTTTATTAGTTCATTAATTAAATAAGTTATTTGTTTTTGAGCATGCATTGGCATTAAGTTAATCACCCACTTTTTATTCTATTTAAAAAAATTTAACTGTTTTTCCTTGGCTCGGTGGTAATCGTGCTCGTTATGGATTTAATTCTGTTCTAGGGGTCTTAGGCTCAATTTCCTATGAGTACAGATTTTTAGAGTAACTTTTTTGACTGGAAAAAGTTTCTATAAATTCCAGTATGTTTTAAAGAAAGTTTTTCCGTGAAATTTTATGTCAAAATAATTTTCTTATTGAGTTTTTTCCTTCTTGAACAGGTCTTCGAGCCTGGGTGAATACGAAACAGTATTAGTGATACAGGTAGAGATTAGCCTAAATTCGATGCTTAGACTGTCGCGGTACTAAACCAGGTAAAACATAAAAGAAAAAAGAATTGATTATATCTCTGACAAAGCAAGTATCAGCAAGCAGAATCTAATCGATTCTCAGTATTGTGAAAAACAAAGTGCCAGTAGGCAATCAAACATTGCTGCTAAACAACATTACAGTTATGATGTATCATTTATAGATAAAATAGTAACATAGGCACTTGCCTGCAACAGAAATTATTTAAATATTAAATGAACTGAAAAAAAGTGAAACTGTTCCTTGCTGTCAGTTTCTCGCCAAAAAAAAATCTTATTAATTAAACATACGAATAAATGGCCGAGCTGCTCATTGTCGCCACTTGCTTACAAAAAAAAAAATTTATCCATTCAACAAACGAAAACTAAGGTAAGCTACTAGATGCTGACAGTTGCTCATTAAATAAATTATCCATTAATCAAATAATGTAATAAAAATCTGAGCTACTTACTGCTACCACTTGCTCGCCGAGGAATAAATTTATCTACTAAATAATCTAACAAAAAGCTGAGCTACTCGTTACTGTCACTTGCTCACCAAAAAATTAAAGCTAATTTATTTATTGCCACTACTTGCTCACCAAGGAATAAATTTATTAACTCAAAAATCTATCAAAAAGCTGAGCTACTAGTTGTTGTCACTTGCTTGTCAAAGAAAAAGTTTATCTATCAAATAAACTAATGAATCGCCAAACTTATTGTCAGCTCAGCTTTTTGTTTGCAGCTGCTTGCTTGCTAGAAAAATAATTTATTTAATAAATAAATTAATGAATAGCTGAGCTTCTTATAAACGTCGCATTCCCGCTATAGAGATATATCTATTTTTAGATTTTGTTTTATCTATTTAATAAATTAATAAGTAGCTAAGCTACTTGTTGCCGTCTCTTGCTGATCAAATAAATATTTTATCTATTTAATGAACTTTCAAAATGCTAAGCTTTTTCTTGCCATCGCTTGCCTGCCAAAGAATCATCTGAGTTATTGCATAAACTTATAAATAGCTGAGCTACTTATTGCCACTACTTGCTCGCCAAACGAATAGTTTATCTATCATATAAACTAATAAATAGCTGAATTTCTTACTACCGTGGTTTGCTTGCGAAAAAAATTATATATTCATCAAGTAAATTAATAAATAGTAGAGCTACTCATCGCCGTCGCTTACTCGCCGAAGAAAGAATGAATTAACTAAAAAAAGTAATTAATAGCTGAGCTTCTCTTCGCTTTTGCTTGCTCAGCAAAAAAATAGTTTATTCATTACACTTAGAAAAAGCTGGGCTTGTTATTGGCGTCACTTGCTCCCCAACTAAATAATTTATTTCTTAACTGAACTGATGAATAGCTGAGCTATAAACTGCCATCGCTGGGTCGCCAAAAAAGTTATACATTTATTAAATAAACTAATTAACAGCTAATTTACTTATTGCCACTACTTGCTCACCAAGAAATAAATTTACTAACTCAATAATCCATCAAAAAGCTGAGCTACTTGTTGTTGTCGCTTGCTTGTCAAAGAAAAAGTTTATTTATCAAATAAACTAATAAATCGCCAAACTAATTAATGGTTCCACTTGCTTGCCAATAAAATAATATATTTATTTAGTAAATTAATAAATGGTAAACTACTTATCACCGTCACTTGCTCGCTAAAGTAATAATTTTTTCATTAAATAAATGAATAAATGACTAGGCTAGTTATCATTACCGCTTGCTTACGTAAGAATTATTCTACTTACTGTTAAAATCTCCGAAACAGCAAGGCTTTTTTAACTGGCGCTTTCTTTCCCAGTAATTGATTTATTTATTATTTAGATTGTTTTTGTAATTTTAGATTAATACATTTATGTAAATCTTGAGCAAATCTTACCCGGTGTATACATAATATTCATTTAACAGTTACCTGATTTTTTATTAGGCTATTGTTGAGTCCAACTTTTGCATATTTATTATCAGGTGCAATTTTAACAGAGAATGATTTAGAGTGAAAAATGTGACGAAAAAAAAAATTGTTTACTAAATTAAAATCGTTTAATAGAAGAAAAAAAAAAAAAAAAAATAAAAAAAAAAATGATAAATAACTGATTTATGGTAAACAAACAAATATACAATTTAATAACTTGACTTACCGTCTTATTTATCTCTGTATTTACCTTTCCATTTTAAATTAACTCTTTAAATAATCTTGTCTTTGTCTTAACATCATTTCTATAGGTGTTGATTTCGCAATTTTCTTTTGATATTTAACGTTGTGTATAATTGATATTTTCTCTATTGATGAGCTCAAAAAAAAATTTAATCCAATAAGGAACATAGTAAAAAGGATAATGGATAATAAAAGTAAGGACAGATCCAGGTGTAATAAAATGTTTGTTATTTCTAAAAAAAAATTAGCTTTAATTTGTAAAATTGTTGAAATGTAACTTATACTTAAATTTTTAAAAGTAGCATCTCTTTGAAAAATTTCGTCAATTGCGAATGCTTACTTTTTTTTAGTAGAGCTACATAAATCACGAGAACAGTAGTTGGAAGCGTTTTAATTACAATTATTAGAGTGGTTGGAATTGAACAGTTTGATCATCAATTTTAGCTGCATAGTCTGACTTAATTAGTATATTATCTGGTTAATGTACTTATTTATTTTTGTTTCCAACTCTCATTGTTAGTTGAATAAAAAGTATAACTTTAACTATGGTATTATTCGCACAGTTGGCTACCATTAAACCAGAGACTGGGGACTCTACAGCATTATTTTCATAATATACTTTTGTTTGCATCGTCGGTAAGACTTGTGGGAATGGGTCCATGCCAGAAAATGAATCAACATTTTATTCAACGTTTCAGCAGATCAATGGTCAGCTCTACTGTACAGAGAGTATACTATTGCCTGGCCATATAAAGTAGTACTCACAACCAAGCAAGCTCATCTAGAACAATAACATACATTTAAGTTTCCATGATTTGTTTGAGCCAATTAGCCAACAATATCACCACCCTAAAATAAGATTTGTAATAAAAAATAAGCATCACACAATAAAAAAAGAAAAATTTAACTGCTACGTACTGAAATATCGAAATTAGGATTCCAAGAGAGAATTCTATTGTCTTTTGCATAACTGAGAAGATCAGAATAATAAGGATTCCAGGAAACTGATATTACTTTTCTTCGATGGTTTTGGAATGTTTTTACGGTGTGGTTGCAAATCTCAAATCCCACAGTTCAATAATTGGATTTTAATTCTCTTCTGAAGCAAGAGACAGCTGTGTGACTATATATCAGGATGTCAGTGTACTGATTTTCATCTCACTTATATTTCAATAATGATGAAGAATTCTTATGTTAAAGTCCCTGATGATAATGCTTATAGAGGCTCTTGAATTGGCATCGGTGAGTATTACCATGGCTTAATTCTTTTTCAAATGACACAACGCTGTGAAAATGTTGAAGCAAGAATGTGTTGCACTGTAAACAACAAAATTCTCTGATGTCAATTACGAATGTGTAAAAAAAATGTTGCCAAGTAACGTACCGTTGCCAAGTATCGTGTCTTCGGTGATTTAACTAGTACATCCTCAGGTGATAAATTTTTTTGGAACTAGAAGACATAGGCTCATTTGTCCAATGAATATACAAAGTATAAGTGTCACTATCTGTCGCCCCAGTAGCTATAAAATGAGACTGAAATGGATTAAAGTCCAGTGCTCTTACAGGACCTTTGTGTTTGTCGGGACTGCTAATCAAACAGTTGCTGTTGTTCTCAAACATCTTGTCAGCAAAGTGAATCATTATTTTTCCACAATTATAGCAACTCATAATAATGCCAGCTGAATTCGTTCCGCCAGCACCCCAAATTACTTTGTAAAATCTTGATGATAATTATAAATATCATACTAAATTTCTCAACACAACGAATATTTTAGGTACAAATGAATAAAAAAAAGGACAAAACCTTTGATCACTTGGCACACTGATCTTAATGTACGTATCATACAGCCTGGCTCCTCCAGGTTGAGAGAATACAAATCCAAATTGGCATTACAATACTAAAATTAATATCCAACTGCTGAGCAACTGTTACTGCAGCCAGCAAAATTGGAAAGTTGGTGGGCTGCTGGACTGGAGGTGACCAGGTCACATCTACAGCTTTATGAAATTTCTTAACCTTCATAATTTACTTCATTTGAATAATTGTGAAGACCATCTACCACAACTGTACTATATGTTTGGAATATGATGAGCTGCGCACTTGTTAACTTTGAGCAAGTCTGAACTTCATTTTTATTATTAACTGTGTGATTTGCATCACATGGCACGAAGTTTTCATGAGATCGTTGAGTGACTTTTCTCTGTACCTACTTTGTGAACAATAATTATCAAAAAACTCTATACTATAGCCTCTGGAGCAACTGGAGATTTACAGCCATTCGATGATTTCAGAGATTCAGGTACATTTTCTTGTCAAACTTCATCAGCCCTTGATTTTTCTTATTATCTTTTAAAATTGTGCTTGATAAAACCAAATTTCAACCTCTTGCTTCTTGATAAGTTTTTTTTGTTTTGGTCGATTTGATTGCAGGAAAAGTAAATCACAACTTTATGATTGGAAACTTGTGGGAATTACTCATTTGTTAGTAATTCCACGTTAAAGTCCTGCTTGATTTATATACAAATTTAAGAGGGACAATCTACTATACAAAAAGAGAATAAAAAAACAAGCACTGCAACTTACTAAACACTGTTGGGCTTATCACTAAAATATGCAGTTTACTTGTCATATCTGCCTAGCAGCTACTTGTTTAACTGCTAGCACTTACAGTAGTATCTTTGCTCACCTCATCGTTTGACTTGGTGAGAAAGGCCAGACTTGTCAGCTTGACCAAGATTTAAAAAAAAGGAGTCAAAGCTTCTTCGTTATTAGCACCGGCACAGGACAGCACTGGGCACTTTTGCAACGATCAACTGACAAAATACATCGGTCAAGTACCCGAGACTATGATATATGTATATGCATGCATTCGGCGACACAATATATATGTGTATATATGTAATCGTGCAGAGCTGCAATTTCAGAACCGTTGTCGTAGCAGACGACGCTTTTGGCTGTCTCGCAGCCACGACCAAAAAGCAGCCCCCCACCACTCTTTTTAGACGGGAGAGTAGTGGGGGGACCACTTTTCGCCATCTTGAAGCCAACACTGTCGATGGGCCCTCGTCTACGATTCGGTCACGATTCGTGCACGGTAGTCAAACTTGATTCGTGAAATCACGTTTTACAACTTAGTTGCATAATATACTATAAAGTGATTGTAAATGAAAAAAATGTGAAAAATAAACAGTGTTTAAAATGAAAAATAATGTGCGTATACATCGTTTCACATAATCGTTTCAGGATTCACGCTATTTTACATAAAATATTAAGTACTTACGGATGAATGTAAATACGCTTGGGTTTTTCTGTAGAATGGCATTTAAAACTTTGTGGTAGCTCTCCAAGTGATTGTTGGTGCGATCTATCGTTTTGTAAACTGTAAAAGTTTTTGGGCCAACTTTCTTTACCCATAAACCTTTGAAGTAGTTTTGTATATAGCTTTTCCACATTTTCAAATTGCGGGGATCGTCAGCAAATAGTTTTTCAGCTTGTTTTTCGATAGCTGTTACAGCTGCGTTGACTTGATCGGACGGTAACAAGGCGACACTGATTAGTTTTTTTATAATCAGATGTCCTTTAGAATTTTTGTCCTTGTTATTACTGCTTAAGAAAAGCCTGAAGTTTTTAGACTTGGCTTTTCTGACTAAGGCCTAAAATTGAATTTTAAGTATTTTAGTATTAAGATGGTTTTTAAGCGGGCACTTACAAAAAACAAAACTTTTGTTTCGTTTCGTTTCCCAAGACGGAATCAAAATTTATATTTCTTTTCGTTTCGTTTCTTGTACGTAACGAAACGAAAGTTGAAAAAAATTTCGTTTTACTTATGACTTACATTACTATAAGAGTGAATAGTTAAGTTTTTTGTAGTTCTTTGGTAACGAAACGAAAATGAAAACGAAACATAATTTATCTTGTTATTTTATTTTGCAAACAGAAATGTAATTTTGAATAATTTTATTTAGTTAATTTAAAAGAAAATTTTTTCTCAGTACGGGAGTAAACAGAATAAAAAATAAAAATTCTATGGCTTTGCTAGAGCCAAAAATATCAAAAAATTTCATATTTTTTGCTTAAAAATCGTTGTTGTAATAGATACAGAGCTATGGAAACAAATTTTTTCGTCTCCTAAACTGCTTACGGGTCATATACGATGTCTCTATTACGTAAAAAAATTATGTTGAGGGATAAAAAACCCAAACTACATAGTTGTTACGGCTATTTACTGCCCCATTACAGGAAAAATTAAAAATCACGATCTTAAAAACTTGATCGCGTGAGTGGAAGTAGAGAACATTGGTCTCCGCAGTTCGGGTTGGGCGGAAATATCTTCTTAGGGGCCGTCCATATATTACGTCACGCTGTTATTGACACTTTTAAAACCCCCCACCCTCTTCCTTGTCACACTTTGTTACGCAGGTCTTATACCCCTTTTCCGCTTGTCACGTCACGATAACGTTTATCTTTTAGGTAGTAGTTGGATATTTTTTTAAAATATAATTTTTAAAAGCTTTTTCAGAACAATTTAAGCTAACTAAGTAATTTAGTTTCTTAGAGTTTACAAAAATAAAATCAGACTTAGAAAATAAAACGCAATCCATTTTTGAAAAAAAATTTTATCAATCATCGAACTGTCATTTTTGCATGAATAAAAAAATGGAACATCGCCAGGACGGAACAGGAAAAAAGTCACTGGTAGTTCATATGTTGTCACCTACCGTTAAAACAATGTGAACTTACTTTATTTCACCTCATAAAGTAAATACGTTATTTTCTTTTATGACTAAAAGGAAGAATATTAGATAAACTTTACATTAATCTTACTGGCATCAAAATATGAAGATCTGTGGCATCTTAGAATCTAACGCTTTACATTTCTTAAGTTACAGCCAATTTTAGATGATTTTTAAATAAGAAAGGTACCGTATCAAGAAAATTTTACTTAGGTAATGCAGTGGAGACTTTTGATCAAGCTTCAACAAACGCTGAGATCAAATCATATCGTAAAAAAAAAAAGATTTGTCCTAATTGATGCTAAAAATAAAAAGTTATAGAGGTTTTGAGTTAGACAGTGAGATTTTTACATAAAATAATAAAATAGATATTTCATGGAAATATCATTGCTCAATTTGAAACCCCTATAACTTATGATTTTTAGCATCAAATTGGACAAACTTTTTTTTTAATTGATGGGATTTGTCTTCAACTTCTATTTATGCTTAACCAGGAGTCTCCAGCCTTCATAATTCTGTCCAGCTGAGCTATACGCAATACAAGTGGTAACTTTATTTTTCAGAAATCATCTAAAATGGCAATAACACAATAAACATTTCAATCAGATGATCAGAAATGTTATAAACGATAAAGTGATTCCTATGCTCTACACAAATAGGACTAAACAAACCTTATATGGCATTTTTTATTAGTGTACGTTAGATAAGTGATCATATCGTATTTATGATGGGCTAGACATATGAACTATCGTTTTATCAGTTAGTCAAAAAAATTAGAAAGCGATATGATTGTTAAACAATCAACACTAGGGGTTTTTCGTTCATGTTGATATTGTGTTGAAAATATCCATGTGGTACGAAAGAACCTTATTACTACCTCGTAAATAGAAAAGCTAGCTTAATATGGATCGACACTTTCTTTTGATCTACATTCCAATCTCTTAAAGTAATCTTTTCTAATGCTGTGTAGTCTCATTTAACGTAGAAAAGTGTTATCAATCACGTCATTTAATCTGATAATTGATGTTAATTGAAGAACTGCTCGTACCAAACTCTATTTTCAGCATGTCCGCCGTTTTTGTAATAGATGTGTATTAATTCTTAAAATATTTCAAAACTATTTATGACACTTTATTCATTGTTTCTACATCATCGTATTTTTCTTATTGTATCTATAACAATTACAGGTTTTTCTGTTCTTTTAAATCGTTATAAAAAAATTTGTATTTTGCATAACTGTAATTACATAGTAACCACTCTGTTATTTGAGCATTTATTATGTGTCATACATATTGTTGCTTTGTTCTTTTTATGCCTCGTGTAACATAAAAAATTGTGCTTTATTAGCAAAATCTAAAAAAATTTTTCTGTAAAACAATAACTGATTATTTAAATACTGACCTTTATTTGTCACTGAGTAAAAATAAAAAATTGTAACCAATAATCTTGGCTTTACTAATTAATAAAAAATAATAAACTAATAATTACAATAAAATGTTAATATAGAGAAATTCATAAAATATTTCTAAAAAAACATATTTATCGATTAATGAACACATCGTATTGCAGTAAAAGTCATAAAAGCTATATCTTCACTGCAAACCTGTTACATAGTAAGTTTGTTTACATTTGGTCAAGTTATTTTCTTTTTCATTAAAAACAGGTTAGTCTTTTCCTTACGGTTAAAGAAAAAATCTTACTAGCCCACGATAATGATCGAATGATTTCTATGTAAAAAACAAATAGCTCATAACAAACTACATATACCATTATTTCTTGTCGTACGTCATAAACAAATAACATTCGTAGCATGTTACACCAAATTAGTATATTTTTATTAGTAAATTAAAAAGATCGGAAACCAAATTAAAACTTAAGAATCTTTACTGAGACTTTTTTGTTAATTTGGACATTGTGTTGAAAATATATACGTGGTAGGTGTGAGAATAATCAATTCATCTTTAAGTAAAGTGAATGCTAAATATAGTTCATCACTTTTTCTCGATTTGCAGTTAAATCATTAGAAAGCGTCTATTTTCATGTTACATGGTGAAAGTAAGCATAAAAAAAGTTAATAATATTAATGTTTTACCTCAAAATTTGCTTTTTTAGTTGCACTGTTTGTACTGACCTTATATTTTAGAATGTTATAGCCTTTATTGTAATTCTTGTGTTCCAGATGTTCAGTACTTAAAAAACTATTTATAACACTTTTATTCTTATATGAACATCTCATAATTCTTAAGCTTATATTCTATTTCTTTAAACTATATTTAATGATTGCATATTTTACTGTACTTTTACTTATGTAGAATCAGCTTGTATATTGCAATATTATTGAGATAATGTAATCAATCTTATATGATTGGATTTATTATGTGTCAAATATAGAGTTGCTCAAGTCTTTTTATGCTTTGTATAATATAAGAAAATATAATTTTATTGCAAGGTTTAGCAAAATTCAGTAAAAAAAAGAGAATAACTGGTATATTAATCGATGAACGTCAGTTAGCACTGTGTGAAAAAACAAATGCCGACTAAAAGTCGAGGTTGCAAAAAGCAATATTAAATAGATAAGTAATTTTAGCACTAAAATTTATTTACAGAAAAATTCGAAAAATAAGGTAAAAAAGGCTTTTGTTTCATAAATTCCGTTTCTCTATTGTGAAGAGGCCATCATCTTTTATAGTTTGTTAAGAAAAAAAACAAAACTTAAGTAGTAACGTAGTATCCTAATGACTAAACGAAAAAGATACACCAACCTTTTTACACAAATAATGAATCATTTTATAAGCGATTAAATTGTAACTATGTATTAAATGAGTAGCTCATAACATCCCACGTATGGCACTATTAATTGTCGTTCGTCAGACAAGAAACAAGTTTTATTTATTGTATGCTAGCCCTATCGACTATTGTTTTTTTTTTAAACTAATGAGATCAGAACGGAAAATACTGCTTTCACAATTAATGTTGAGATTTTTCTGTCCACAACGATATTGGGTTCAAACAATTTATGTGGTAGGGATAGGAATTATAACTGTATCATCCCGTAACGTTATAGCTAAACATAGTTTGATATTTACTATTGTTTTGCACACAATTATCTTAGAAACGTTTTGTCAAATGCAACATAGCCAAATTCAACTTTAAAATCGTTATGAATAACAAGATTTCACATTTAAATTAATTTTTATAAATCAACTACTTGTTCTAACTTGGTACATCACCAAGTCATAGCCGCTTTTACAATGCTTGTGATTTCAATGTTTAGTACTTTAGAAATCGCTTACGACACTTTCATCTTTTACTTAACATTTTGTAATTACTTAAAACTCTCGTTGTACTATCCTTATTTGATTTAACAATAACAGTTTTTTTATACACCTGCCAATTTAAAATGAGCATGTATTTTGCAGATGTATGAAGAAAAATAACCACACATTTATGTACAGATTTATTATGTATTCAACCCAAAGTTTCTTAAGACTTCTAATTGTCTAATACATTATGAAAATAAATGCTCCAGATGCCAACGCTAAAAAAGTATATGCCTGAAAGAGTAATGTATAATATAATTAATAAACGCCAGATAGCACTGACTGAAAACGATACATTCTGACTAATAGTCATAGCTGTAAGAAGCAAAAAAAAATTAATATTCACCTTGGTATGTTGACATATAGTACATCTTAAGACATTGAAAATGAAATGTTAATAAGTTTATAATAAAGGTATTGTGTATAAGGAATCGTTTGGAAGGCTTTGCATTTGAGGTAGTTCACTCGGCCCAGTGGTACTCCACTCAACGAAATGGCATAAAGATCATGCTGTCTTGTAATCGTACAAGAATTAGTTGATAACCTCTGTGCTCTTTTTTTGTTCACTTGTTGCACAGAATGACAAAATCAGAGTTCTACGCATCTGTCAGCATAATGCTCTATAGCAACTGTAGCCTCTCTCTCGTGTGGCTCATATAACGAAGCAAAAAACTACGTGATTTAGATTAAAATATCTCTAAATCTAGTACCGATTGCTGTATTTAACAAAATCACATCTTAGTTCTTGTTTTCTAAACTGTTACATACTAGTTTTTAAATTTCTAGAAGAGATACTTTTTATATAGTTAGATGAAATATCAGTTCATAAGTGTGTTTCCCGTATACTCGTGTGTAAAAAGTGTCAACTTTGAACTTGAATATCTTGAAAATAAGTACTTCTTGCTGCCTAAAAAAAAATATTACAATATCCGTTGAATTCTTAATGATAACGTACTATGTTCCGTCTCAAACTCATATAGTAATACGCTAGTCTCTCTCGGTCGTACAAACTCTGTTCAGCCACATCGGAAAAAATCTGGCACACGTGCGCGGGCGTGTCTATTACACATCGTTTGCTAATTGGTGTGCTTTCAGGCCGGGAGGAGAGAGAAAAGGATAATGCGGGAGAGCTACCGAATCTTCAGGAAAGTGCCGCGCGTATTCGTCCACTCTGTTCTCGCTCCTCGCTGACGACAGTCCTCTGCCGATGCCACTTGGTGAGATCAGTATCTTTTCTTGTTTGTACTATCGATTCCGTTTTTGGGTTAATATTAAATATTCCATCCGTGAACAACATTTTTGATCGCGAATAACGGTTTTGTCGTGTACGTGGAACACGTGTAAATTGCTCGCGAGCGCGGGCTCGCCACGTGCCACAGATTGCGCCACACACGTGTGTCCGGCGACTTCACTTCGCCACGATTACCACCGACGGGGCACGTCATCATCGTCGCCCTTAATTGTGCGACCGCGCTTGGCCAGCTGGTCTGTAGAGTGTGAGAGCGTCTCTCCATTCTGACCTATCTCCTTGGACGTCCACCAGCTCGAGTGACACGCGGAATCGACGTCTCCATCTTCCCAATCTCTCTGACTCAGCACCACGTGCCAACCTATTCGTACTCTACTTCTACTGACCGTCTCTCTGATCTTTCTACACACGCATACACACGCTGCTTACACCTCACATACTAAAAAAAATCAAGTCTAGCTGAAAATAAATTTTTTGAGTGAACTACCTTAATGTACAAGTAATACATGGTAACTTTTAACACCTTTGATTAATTAATTTTTTTTTGTTGTAAACGAGTCTATTAGCATTTAAAAATAAAAAAATGAAAAAGTAGAAAATTTAAGCAGCTACATATATCCTCAACGATAAAAAGAAAAGAACACAATGAAATTTTCAATCAAGTGATCAGACATCTTATAAGCAATAGAGTGATTTCTATGCTCTTCACAAATAGGTCTCAACAAATCTTATATGCAATTTTTCTTCATTTTACGTTAAATGAGCAATCATTTCGTACTTACGGTGGGCTAGACATATTAACTATCGTTCTATCAGTAAGTCAGAAAGATTAGAAAGCGATGTAATTGTTGAACAATAAACACTATAAGTTTCTTGTTCATATTGACATTGTGTTATACGGCACTATTTTTAATCCAACGTCGGACTGGTGGAAAAATAATATTTATGGTATGCTAGACCTGGTTAACGTCTTTTTATCAGTAAATTAAAAATATCAGAAACTGAATTAATGCTTGAAAATGGAAACTAAGACTTTATTTTACTTGGCATTGTGTTAAAAATATATATGTGATAGGTACGAAAATAATCACTTTATCATCAAGTTAAGTAAATGCTAAATATAGTTCAACACTTCTTCTCGATTTGCACTTTAATCATTAGAAAATATCTATTCTTATGCTACAGAGTTTAATTCAGATTTAAAAAAAAGTTACTACTATAATTATTCAACCTTGAAATTTGCTTTATTATTTCTACTGCTTAAACCGACCTTGTATGGCCTTTTTCTCATTGTACGTCCGACAAGTGATGTATTTATATTTATAGTGTGGTAGACACACTGATTATCGTTTTAGCTGTGAGTCAAAAAAATTAGGAAGCGATGAAATTGTTAAACATTCAACACTAAGAGTTTCTCGTTCACATTGACATGGTGTTAAACGTATTTATGTTGTAGGAAAGAAACTAATGACTATATCATTAATAATAGCGTAAGCTTAATAAAGATCGATACTTTTTTCGATTTACATTCCAATCTCTTAAAATATACCTTTTTCATACTGAATAGTCTAATTTAACGTAAAAAAATATGATTAATTACGACACTCGACCTTAAAACTCATGTTTATAGAAAAACTACATACACTTAACTCTTTCTTTAGCAAGACAGCTGTTTAAGTACTAGATGCGTTTGAATTGTTTAAACAATTTAAAGCCATTTATGACAATTTTTTTTTTTCCATCCTAACATCCTTTAAATCATATTGTATTTTCCTTATTTTATTTAACAATAATAGGTTTTTCTGTACTTTCACTTTGTTAAAGAAAAACTTGTATTACGCATAACTGTTAAGATTCAGTAACCACTCTGTTATGTAAGCATTCATTATGTGTCAAACATATTGTTGCTTCTTTTCCTTCAATGCCTTGTATAACTTTCGAGCATTTGCTTTCTTCGCAAATCCTGGCAGAATTTTCCTGTGCAAGAATAACTGTCAGATCAATTACTCACCTTTATTAAGCACTGAGCAAGAAGAATTGGAACTAATAGTCGTTGTTTTACAAAGCAATGAAAAATAATTAAAAAATACTACGAATACAATGGCAATACACAAAAATTCAAAGAATGTCACAAAAAAACCTCATTTACTGTTTAATAAACACATCTTATTGAAGTGTCAAATAAAAAAGCTGTTTCTGTACTGTTAACCTGTTACATAGTAAGTTTGTACACTTTAGCTAAAGTAATATTTTTTTTATTTAATAAAAACGACTAAATTATTTTTCTTATGTAAGAAAAAAAATCTTTTCTTGCGCTACGGATTTAAATGAAGCTTAGAAAAAAGTTAAGAATATTATTATTTATCTTTGGAATTAGCTTTATCAGTTGTACTGTTTGTACTGACGTATTATTTCAATATGTCATAGCTTTTTTTGTAATTATTGTATTCAAAATGTTTAGTACTTAAAATACCATGTACGACCTTTTAATTCTTATGTATACATCCTATGATTCTTAAGCTTATATTGAATTTTTCAAAATTGTATTTAACAATTGCAGGTTTTTCTGTACTCCTTCTTATTTAGAATCAGCTTGTATTTAGCATAATTATTGAAGTATTGTAATCAATTTTTTTATATGGATTTATTTTCTGTGACACATATTTATGCTTAAGTCTTTTTATGCCTTAAATAATATAAGGAGGCGTGATTTTGTTACAGGATTTAACAAAATTTAGTGAACAAGAAAATAATTGGTAGATTAATCGATGAACGTCATTTTAGCACTAAGTGAGGCGAATAGATTCTGACTAAAAGTCGAGGGTGAAAAAAGCAATATAAAATAGATAAGTTATTTCATTGACACAATTAAGTCATACGGAAATTTGAAATATAACATGAAAAAGGCTTTTGTTCCAGTAATTTCCTTTTCTCTATCGTAAAAAAGTCCATTATCTTTTAAAGTTTATTAAGAAAAAACAAGAAACTTTAAGTTGTAACATACTTTCTTAATGATACAAAGGAACAGATGTACCAAACTTTCCACACAAATAATAAATCATGTTGTCCAGTGAATCCATTATTGTAACTATGTTTCGAATAAATAGCTTATAACAATCTACGACAGACAAAAAACACATCATATTTATTGTCTGCTAGACCTACTAGATATCATTTTGTTTGTAAAGTATTAATTTTAAAAGCAAAAATACTTCTTTTACAGTCATTTTTTTAATTTCTTTGTCTACAACGATATTGTGTTAAAAATAATTATGTGGTAGGGGTAGAAATTATAACTGTGTTATCGAATAACGTAATTACTAAATATAGTTTGACACTTATTTTCGTTTCGCACCTAATTTGTAGAAAGAATTTTGTCTCATACAACATAGTCAAAGTCAACTTAAAAATTGTTATCAATAACAAGATTTAACCTTTGAATTAATTTTTACGGATCTACTACTCGTACCGACCTTTCATATAAGCATGTCATAGCCGTTTTTGCAATACTTGTGTTACAAATTTTCAGTACTTTAGAAACCATTTATGACACTTATAACATAATAAACACTTTTTTGCATGTAGTTGCTTGAGTCTTTTTATTGCATCGTATTATATGGAATTATATGCTTTCGATGCAAACTTTTTTAAAGTCTACGTTCGGGAAAATAACGGGTAGTTTAATTAATGATTATTAGTTAGCACTGAGTAAAACAGTAAAATTCTGAATAACAGTTGTGGCTGCATTAGATAATAAAAATTAAATAACTTATATCACTGATGTTACGTTTATTTATAAAAAACTAAAAAATGTTGCAAAGTAAGGGCTTATTGTTTGATTAATGAAAATATTATTCTGACGTAATAATGAAAAAAACCATGCATTCAATGTAAATTTTTAAAATAGTTGGTTTAAACAATTTTGCTCCTGTTATTTTCTCTCTTCTGAAGTGAATGAGTCCAGAATTTTTAAAAGATTGTAAAAAAAAAAAAAAAAAAAAAAAAACTTAAACAGTCAAGATAGTCTTAACAATCAGAAAGAAAAGATTCACTAAACTTTTCAAACAAAGAATGAAGTATGCCATAAGCAATTGTGTAATACCAGTGTATGAAACAAATATTACTCAACAAACAACATATGGAACTATTTTTAGAGATACGTCGGACAAGTAAACAAATCATTTTTTTGGTGTGCTAAACCTTTTTACTACTGTTTTATAAGTAAATCAGTACTATCAGAAACCAGAGTACTTCTTGCACAATTATCACTGAGATTTCATCGTTAAGTTTAATATTGTGTTAATAACATACATGTGGTAGAAGTGAAAATAATCACTTAGTCATCAAGTTAAGTAAATGCTAGATATAGTTTGACACTTTTCTTCGATCAGCACCAAAATCTTTACAAAAAATATTTTCTCATACTATGTAGACTAATTAAATTAAAAATAAAAAACTTAATAGCAACATTTAATCTTAAAATAGAACTTATTAGCTGTACTGTTTGTACCAACATTTTATTTCAGCATGTCGTAGACATTTCTGTAAACCTTGTGGTTCAGACGTTTAGTACTTAAAAAGTAATTCATGACAATTAAATGCTTATTTCTACACTTTATGATTCTTGAACTTATATTGAATTTTACTTATTGTACATAACAATTACAGTTTTTTCCGTACTTCAACCCATTTTAAATCAGCTCGTATTCTGCTTAACTATTGAGAAATAATATTTAGTCTTCAAGGTACGAATTTATTTTGTGTGAAACATAGCTGCTTAATACTTTTGTATGCATCGTGTAATATAAGACTATATGTTTCAGTTGCAAAATTAAACAAAGTTAACCTACCAGAAAATAACTGAAAGATTGATTGATGAATATTATTTTTATTCTATTGCAATTGAAGTTATTTTTTTTTCTATTGCAAACGAGTTAATTATCTTTAAAAAATTTTTTGAAGAAAAAAACTGAGGGAGTAACAAATTTTCTTCGAGATAAAAAGAAAAAGGTAAACTAAACTTTGCTAGGAAATAATAAAGCATAATGTAAGCGATAAAGTGATACCTATATTTCAAATAAATAGCTCTCAACAAACCAAAAATGGCACTTATTTTCGTCGTTCGACGGATAAGAGACAAATCATATTTATGTCGAGCTAGACTCATGAATCATCGTTTTATTAGTAAATTGGTAAGACTAAAAATCAAAATAATACTTGCACAATTGTCACTGAGATTTTTTTCTTAACTTTGATATTGCGTTAGAAATATACATGTAATAGGGGTGGAAATAATCACTTGATCATCAAGTAAAAAAAATGTTAAATATTGTTTGACACTTTTTTTTGATTTACGCCAAAATATTTAAAATATGTCTCTTGTTATGCTACGTAGATGAATTAACCTTAGAAAAATATTAATAAAAACATTAAACCTGGAAATAAATTTAATTAAAAGTTCTGTTCATACCAACCTCTTAGTGTAGAATGACATAGCTGTTTTTGCCATATTTTTATTTTATTTGTTAAGTACGTTAGGAACCATTAATCACACTTTAATGAATGTTTCAACATCTTATGATCCTTCAACTTATATTCTACTTTTCTTAATATTTTTAATAATAGAAGTTTCTTCTGTATTCCGACCTATTTTAAATTAGCTTGTTTTTTGCATACTGATTGAAATTATGTATGAACTCTTTCATGTGTCGATTTATCATATGTTAAACATATGGCTGTCTTAGACGTTTCAATGACACGTGTCACATTAACTAGTATGCATCGGTTGCAAAATCTAACAAAATTTACATTCGAAATAATAACTTATAGATTTACTGATAGTAGATGGATAGCACTAAGTGAAAAGGATAAAATGTGACTAACAGTGAAGGCTGTACAAAGTAATAAGATATAGATAATTAATTTAACTGACACAAAGTTTTTATGTAGAAGACCAAAGAATACGGCGGAGAAATAGCTTATTTATTAAATAATAGTGAGATCATGAGTAGTTAAACCATGGTGATTCTGGCACCCCCCCCCAGCTCCCCCCTGAGGTGATGGTGGGGGGAGAGGCTCTAGCTATACCTATGATTAGAGAAGAGGCGGTAGAGGAGAGGTGGTGGTGGGGGGAGAGGCTGATCGGGCGGTAAAGGAGAGGCGGTGGTGGGGGAGAGGCTGATCAGGTGGTGAGAGGAAGGGCATGGGCGGTATAGGTAGTAGAGGCGGTGGGTGGTGCGGACTACTCGGATGGTAACGTCAGGGGAAGGGGGCCTCTTCCGGATGCTGTGACGTCGGATGGTACTGACGGCTCCCTTCCTTTACGATCGCGAATCGAGCTCTGACGTCATCAGGATGGGTCCGAAAGGTGTAGGTGACAAGCCCAACTCACAGCGCAAGAGAAAGATGATCAAGCATGAACGTGTATTTCTTATCAGTGGATGTAGTGGATCACGTATCCCGTTTAGCTGCGACCAACGTTGGCTTACTCAACGCAGTACCTTGCCAAGTAATGGAGCTATTATTTCTTATCTATACAGATGTGTTAGCCGTGGCCGATGACTTTTCGCTTCTTATTTAGGTGTATAATGTACCAGTGTACTATTTTTTTCTTAGCAAGAGCGGGTGCAACGAGTCATGCTAGGATACACGTATGTGTAAGCCATGGCTGATGACTCTTCGCTTCTTATTTAGGCGTATAATGTACCAGCATCATATTTCTTTCTCAAGAGCGGGCGTATCGAGTGATGTGTGTTGCCAGAGAATATGTATACCATTTAATAACCAAAAGCGTGTCCCAACATTGCTTGGCTTACTCCTCTTCACTGCAGTACCTCGCCAACGAATAGAGTCAGTTAATACGATAAAGTAATTTTAATCGGTGCACTAATAAGAAGGCGTGAATGAAAAAAATTGACATAGATTCATGAAGAACTAATTTATTGCATAAGTATTGTGTATCAGGTGTACATTAATTAAAAAATATCGTTTTGTCGTTGCTACTCTTTTAAAATCCATTTTTTAAAGTTGTATCATTCTTCACAGCACAATGAGCTGAATTAAATTGGTGATTCATGCATTTGATATCATTCGAACTAATTTTTTTTAAAGCTGGACATTGCTTAAGATCATAAATGTACCTATAAAAATATTTATATTATGCAAATATTCAGTAAAACGTACAATCATACAACGAGTAAAGTACCTATTACATAGCACACGGAACCTGGCACGGATCCTCGTAGGGAACTTCTCCTGAGCTCCAACAAAGACCGTGGTTATTAACCATTATTCAACCATCGATTTTCACATTTGTTAGTAGGTAAGAGCTGTGCCCAAGAATATGGGGGCTTAAAGACCAAAACTGTTAGTGTAGCATTTTTTTGTAAAGGATAATAGCAACTTCTTTAAAAATAAATTCGTTGTGCATGGTTTTAAAGCCTTGAACATCAACGAAGTACTTCGTCATCTTAACGTTGTGACGATTATTAGTTAACTTACCCCTATATCGATGTGTCATCTCTTTATATACAACTGCTAGTCACCGCTTGTTATCACTCGTATAGCTTTCGCAGAGGCAAATCAGTATAAAAGAAAAGTTCAAGCAGCTTGTCATTCATTTGAGAACGTTAACGCGAGCTGTAAGTATAATGGAGCAACTCCGCGAGAATTTTGCTAACGCCAACGCCGTGGAGCGTTACGTGACTTTCTATAAAATAGCGAGAATAGAATATCAACGCTTGCTGCATAGTGATAATATGACCGAGATACAAGATTTTATTGATAATAGTGAAATAGTGCTTCAAACTATTTCCGACTATAAGCTGTCTCTAAAATTGTCATTGTCAGTGGAAAATAAGTTGTTAAATATTGAGTGTCTTTTATCAACGTTTTTAGCAGCATTTCATTAAATTATAGAAGTGCAAGGGTCAGGGCTCGATAAAAAATTAAACAATCAAGATGATTATAATTTTGTGACATGGAAAGATCTTAATAGTGCTTTTAAAAATTGCATAAGAACGGCTGTTATAACAAATAGTAGGCATTTAGATCAAATAAAATTTCTCAAGTCTGCGGAAAAAATGTTCATTTTGAAAGTGGGAGAAATTCTTGACGAGCAAAATGCTTTAAAAATAATATCAGTATTAGCAGCAGAGTTTTTTACAGTCAAAAATAATACAAAGACTGTTCAAGTTAAATATTTTAAGACTAAATCTGATTCCATTTTTGATACGACAGACCTACATGAATGGTTTAAAACGAATGTCCAGAAGCCTATTTCAACAGACATAGATGAGTTTCAGGAGCGCGATTCTGGATGGACTTTACGCTTAATTTTAAATTTAGTAGTAAATGTAAATAAGTACGATGCAATGAGTGGTAGTTTTTACATAGAACTCCCTACTACTATTTAGAAAAAAAAAGCTTGCGTGAATGTACAGAACGCAGATCAGCAATGCTTCAAATGGGCCATTTTGTCAACTTTACATTCAGTGAATAAAAATGCACAACGATTGTCAAATTATACTCAATACGAAAACAGTTATAGTTTCGAGAGAATCACCTTTCCAGTGTAGCCTAAGCAAGTGAAAAAATTAAAAAACAGAATAATGTGTCTATTAACGTTTTTTTTTTGGAGAAAACTAAAAATAGTTATAAAACAGTTCCCCTTTACTTGACAGCAGAAAAAAAGGATAAACATATTAATTTGCTGCTTATACTAAATTATTATATTGATACGTATAGTGAGGGAAAATCAAAAAATCAAAAAAGTATTAACGGAGAACGTGATGATTTCATTAATGCTGAGGCAATAGATGAAGATGAGGTAGAAGAAGATAGAGAAGGTTTTTTTAATGCTGAGGCGATGGACGAAGATAAGGTAGAAGAAGATAGAGAAGAATATTTAGAAGAAATTCAAGATGGTGATAAGAGTGCTGAAAATAATATAAAATACCTCTACGTACATATTAAAGACTTATGTAGGTTGGTTAGAAATTCTTTAACAAAACATCAACATAAAATATATATTTGCGACCGCTGTCTTCATTACTTTACAACTGATCAAATATTAAAAACACATACGGTGGAGTGCGTTAAAGTGAATAAGTGTAAAATTAGCTTGCCGAGGTATGATAATAAAATTTTAAAATTTGAAAATCACATAAATAAACATCGTGTACCATTTATAGTATACGCAGACTTTGAGTGCTTATTAAAACCTGTGCATAATAGTGAGCGAGCAATATAACACCATGAAGCATTAAGTGTTGAATATGATATAAAGTGCAGTTTTGATAACGCGAAATCACGATGCATTTACTACAGAAAAAAACTGAAAGCAGTGAGAATCCAGCTACCTGGTTTATAAAAAAAATGCAAGATCTTGCCTTAGATTTACATAGAATGTACAACAATCCAGTACCAATAAGATCATTAACGGAAGAAGAGGACTTTGATTTTTTCAATGCTGACATATGTCACTTATGTGAGAAGTCTATTAAAAATAATGAAAAAGTTTACGATCATTGCCATTTTCTGGAGAGTAAGTATTATATTTATGAGTTTGTAATTGAGAAAATTTTTCCCTTTAAACTAAAATTCGCTTTTTTTTACTCAGATATTGAGGCCCAGCTCACAATGTATGTAATCTCAAGTATCAGGACTCGCGAGCAGTACCAATAGTTTTCCATAATCTCAGCAATTATGATGCCCACTTATTTATACAAGAAATTTTAACTTGCTTTCCCGGAATAGTACAAGTTATTCCTCAAACTAAAGAAAAAGACATTTCTTTTACGAAGTACGTTAAAAGGACAAGTATAAACTTCGTCGCTTGATAAGTTGGGATCTTATTTAAAGCTGTATGATACTCTAGAAAAGGTTTTCAGTCAAGATGAAAAATACTCTTTCGAGAAAAACAATATGCTGAAGAGGAAGGGTGTATTTCCATACGATTATGTAGCATCATTCGGAAAACTTGAAGAAATCGGGCTCCCATCTAAAGATGATTTTTATAGTAAATTATATAATGCTCACATAAGTAGTGAAAATTATATACATGCTGAAACAGTATGGAAAACTTTTGATATTATAATTCTTGAGAGAAAAAAGGCTGAGAATGCGTTTGAAAAAATGCATTTTTTGAAATACGATGGAAAATGAGAGAAAGCGTATCAATGTCAAACTTCTCAACCATTGGGATGGACGCTATGGTGCGGCATCGTACATTGCAAAGCCAAATTCCGACAGCTGTGATATTTTTGATGAGAATTTTGTAGCCATACAGCTACAACGTGCAGAAGTAATGATGAAAAAGCCAATATACATTGGGCTTAGTGTCTTAGATTTATCGAAGACACTTGTGTATCGTTTTCACTACGATTATATGGTCTCCAAATTAAAAAATGATTGTAAACTCTTATACACTGATGCAGACAGTCTGATATATGATTTTACAAACGATGATATTTATAAAATGATGAAATTAGATATTAACGAATTTGACACATCTGATTATCTAGAAAATAATAAATTTATGATGCCGTTAAGAAATTAAAAAATTGTTGGGCTCATGAAAGATGAGTGCAATGAAAATATTATATTGAACTTTGCTGGGCTTAGAAGTAAGATGTATAGTATTCTTTTTGAAAATGAAAATGTGATTAAAAAAGCAAAGGGTGTTAAGAGTAACGTCGTAAAAGCAACTATCGATTTCAACGACTATACTGAGTGCCTACGAGACCAAATTATAAACATTGATTGAGAGCAAATAAATATAAGATAACGTCATCAAAAGCTCTACACTGAGAGGCAGAATAAAATTGCTCTAAGTTCCCGAGATGATAAACGATATACTTTATTAAACACTACAGATACGCCTCCTTGGGGCCATTATAAGATTAAAATAACAGAAGAACAAAGAGCTAGAGAGTGTGTAGAAAATCACAGCAGACCAGCAACCAATGAAAAAGCAGCCAATGTAGAGGGGGAGATTTCTCCAGTAGTGGGAGAGTCCCTATATCATCGGCAGCGTCAACCAGCAGAGCTCTGTCAGAGCTGTAGTGAGCAGATAAAAGTATCGACTGCTTTATCACTTAACGCCAGCAGCTCAGGTCAACAACAAGCTCTCAAAAGAACAGGTTTGGAGTTGAAAAATTTCTACAGAGATGAGCAGATCTGTCTGGAACAACAAAGTTCAGAAATGAAGGTTTGTAACGTGTTTTTTTATTCATATTTTTTTTTACTATTTATAAAACTCATATAATTTTCTAATGTTTTAGATAGCTGATTTAGTAGCACTTAATTGGCTGGCCTGTGGATAATTTCTTCCAACAAAGAAGATCAAGAAAATGATCAAGGGGCAAAGTCATGTAGTGTCGAAGCTGAGAAAAGCTAACACTAAATTCGGCACGAAAGCTATAGCTGAACTAGAAGATCACTTCCAAATATTTTTACCTAATCAAGCATCTAAGTATCTTGTGAGTAACAAACTATCATTTAATAGTTTGTTGGAATCTATTGATAGAAAGAAGCTGTTAGTTCGCTATAATGGTCATAGTGTTGAATTTTTTAACCAATAAATGTTTAATTATACAAATACAAGAAAAAAAAAGTTATTTTTGTGAAACTAGTTTAACGTGAGACAAAATAAATGATACAATCTATTACATGTTTAGAGTTTTAATTTATCTCAATAAATCTTATGTAAGATATAACATTTGCACGTATGGTAAAAAAATTTCATTTGCACACATAATTGATAACATTAAAAGACCACAACAAGTTGTATACAAATTTTTTTACAACTTCTGAATTTCAATAATTTTTTAAAGTACATATCACTTTTATTCTTTGTTATTATCAATCCAACTATTATGGGTATTGTCAAAGCCCAACCACTTGACAAATATTTGATTTTCTCGTCGACAAAGAATTTTTTCAACAAGATAATTATCAGGATACTTGGTTTTCTGCAGTTCCTGCTCGTAGAAGCCTCCAGAAATTGGCTGATTTTGGTAATCTTTCAAATAGTAAGTTGGTGGATTGGTTAGAGCTACTCGTGTTATAGTGAATACCTCAGTCGACCAGTAAGGTGTGTATTCTTTTTCAAATACTTGCTTAGCATTACTTATTCGCACTTTATCCCACACTTTAAATTTCGGTTGTTTTCTCATCCCCATTGTTCTGGATAAAATTTTTTTTAAAATTTCATTTTCAGTAGCAGCTGACACACCCTTTGGTTTCATAACTATTGTCCAATGTTTCCGATTATTATAGGCCGTCAGTAACTAAGGTAAGATGTCAATTCACTTATACCTGCTACGCAAGCTGAAATTTTTCCACATATCATGCTTTAGTGTACGATTAAATCACCCACATATAGACGCTTTAAGATTACTTTAAGTCGAGTACAAGTTAATTTTGTTCTTTTGCATGAGACTTTGGAAATCCACATTGTAAAACTCTTTGCCATGATCTGTTTGCATATTAGTTAAAACTCTTCCCTCTGTTAATATCAACTTTATAGCTGCAGTCCCATCTTTACCGGTTTTATTCTTTACGGGCACAGCCCATGCATACTTGAAGAATACATCTATAACTGTAAGCAAATACCTATAACCTTTATTTTCATGAGCACAAGGTATCATCTCCACAAGATCAGCTTGCCATGTTTTATCCAAGCCTCGAATATCAAAGTTTCGGCGAAGGTAGTTGCGTCTCGCAGGTTTATGAAGCTCTTCCACTACTGCTTCCATCTTTCTTAACTGTCTTCTGGAGTTATACAAGATACATATGCTACAATCTCCTTCAGTGTATTTATTTCACGCTGCAAATTTAGTATTGTTTCTGAGAATACATCACTTAAATTGCTTAATAGTAGATTTATTTTCATTTGTTCATCCAAAATTAAACTTTTTTCTTTTTGTAAGGTAGTGATATTCACAGCATCGTGAGGTTGAATAGCTGGTGCAACATCGCACAACCTCTTATTTTCCAAGTCAAATTGACCATCCGCGGTGAGATTATATCCAATTCCTCAATGACCTTAACTACCACTTTTCGACTTAGCTGATCCACGTCCGAATACGTCGATGTTTATTTTGATACTGAAGTAGAATTGATAACGATGCTCAATATATGATATTAGCTTCACGAAGCTCCTCAACGATTGAATTCATTTCATTAGTGTGACTAGGATTACCGGCTGATTTTTCTGCCACTAGTAATCTTAGCCGATTGACCAGCTTGTTAGGATCGTCCTAGTAAACGTAGTCCATTTGCATGTTCAGCCTAGCAATTCTAAATGAAGATATGGACCCATCTTTCTTCTTAATTTGAGTAAGATTGAATAATGGGACAATTACATTATTGAATTTATTACTATTGTATGGACGAATTGTCTCATTTTTGTCAAATTTTATTTTATGCACACTTGACGTTTTCAAGATTTGTTTACATTCAACTAAATAATCTGGTGTCATGTGCTTTTTATCAGGATGCTTTTTTATAAGTAACTCCATTAATCCATCAGTCATTGGATATCTTAGATCCTTTATTTGAATTTGATAAATTTTTAAATATATAGGCGAAACACTAAGTATATGTTGTCCGTTTTTTTCCTTTCTTATTCCATAAATTCGATCTAGTTCTGATTTTTTTTTATCAAGTATTTGGAAGTATGGATTCATAGGCTTATTTTGATCGATTTCATGTGCTGAATCATCATCGTCACTTTTTTCAACAACGGTATCATAGTCTTTGATAGTTTTATTCGACGAAAAAGTATCTTCTTCATCATCACTGTTACTATTAGCTGATTAGAACATTGATGCAGCAGTATTATCAATTTTTGACCTAAAAGGCTTAAAGCGTTTTTTAAGTAAGGATCAGAGCTAAGTGGTACATTTTTGACTTTCTTTGTGTCATAGATAATTTTAAGAAGTGGATCAGTAATAGGCTTAAAAGTCTCTCCAATCTGCTTTTCAAAATTTTTTCTTCCTGACTTTAACAATCGATGCTTACATCGAACAGCTTCTCTAGCTTTTTAAACTTGCTGAAGAACGTCTTTTTCCTCACCTAAAGTGTCGATGTTGATCGCTTGATGTTTAACAAAAGACTAATACGCACTCAATAAGCATGAGTAATATTTATAGCAAAAAAATCAAATCCTCCCTTATATCTACCATTACCACGACAAATCCATGTTTTCCAACTCTCCAACAGCTTACACATTATTTTTGAATTCATTGTACGTCATATCAGAATTAACATGATCATTATAAATGTGCTTCAAATTCATGTCATCTTGTCAAAATATAACTAAAAGGTTTAAATTATCTCTAACTAAGTGCTTTGGAACTTGAAGATGTGATTGGCATATATAGAAGCAGTCAACGCTTTTGTGACGTCCCATGCAAAAAAAGGCTTTCAAATTATCTTGTTTTTCACAGGCCATGTCGTCAAATATCATTATGGAGTTTGGTAGTGCCGTATCCGAAGATATGACTGATTCATAATCGCTGAATGAAAAATACTTTACACCATCTATGGGCTCCGAAAGTTGTTCTAGAAACTTATACTTTGGCAGATTCAGCGACTTTGAGTATAGATAAACATTCTTAAATCTTAATGAGTTGGGGTGAGTAATTAAAGCCAGCAAGCTGTTTGTTTTTCCACAGTTTGACGGACCACAAAGAACAGCTCTTATCGTATCGGGTAGCAAATCACCATGGCGGATTTTCTTATCTTGCTTAACGATTCCGTCGAAATTCAAGACAGATTGTTTTATATTCTGATCTACGAAGCTCATGTTTACTGTATGCTGACTCAACTGAGACTGAAACATGATACTGTAAATAATTTGCCTGTATATTTTGAAACTCATCTGTCATCGAATTTCCTAATCTTGCTTATCAGTTTGTTGAAATTTATGACAGGAAGTTAAATATTCTGATCCCCGGAGCTCATGGTGACTGCATGCTGAAATATGAGACTATAAATAGTGCTCTACATATATTTTCAAGCTCATTCATCGTTAAGTACTTGGAAAGTAATGATCATTTATCATTGCAAAGGCTGTGGAATTATAAACACACTTATCAATAAACTGCCTATAGAGCTGCACGTACCAAAATATTAATATTAAGGCCCGGGCACTAAACTAGGCAAGAGATTAGCTCGAGAAGGTCCGGGTATCAATCCATTAAATCAGGTGAGCAAGCAACACGATATAGCATATTCTTAGGATCAAAAAAATATTACAGCAAGAAACACCGCTGACAAAATTCTCGCTGAAAAGGCGTGGCAAAGATTCAAAGCCACAGACACTAGTTTAGTGGAAAAAGCTGCTACTTTTACTATAACCAGTACCATGAAATTAAAATCCAAACTCGGCATGGAAGCATTTCCTAGTACGAATTCTAGTAAAGTGAGTAAGAACAAAATGAAGCCGAAGAAAACTACTTTAAAAAGCTTGATTCGAAGTGCTTCAAAGTCCATGATTCCTAATTTTAGTGCTCGAAAAGCTATAAGTTCGGTGTAAAGGGGAGCACAGGATGCTGTGAAAAAAGCTAGTTGTAGGAAAAATATTGTAATACTTCGAGTATTGCTTATCCCGCAGAAAACTGGAAGATTCCTACCATACCTTATTCCTGCATTTGCTGGCCTAAGCGCTACAGGCACTATCACTAATGGTGTAACTGGAGTTGTCAAGGCTATAAATGATGCTAAAGTTGCTCGAAAACAGCTAGAGGAGAGTGAGAGGCATAATAAAAAAATGGAAGCACTCTTACTTCGAAAGCGGCTGTTTTTTAAAACCACATAAGAACGGCTGAGGTCTACATTTAAGGCTAGAAAAAGGCTTAAAAGATGTAAAAAAAAAAAAAATTCTACGTCAAACTGCCTTACCGAGCTCTCACAGATTATGACCTCATTAAGTATGCAAAAATTTTAAAAATACCACATTTCCGTGGAGTTGTCATGAGAAATGCTTTGCGAGCCGATGGCCCACGTTTTTCCGAATCAGCAATAGTCAATCTCGATGATAAGGATAGTCCTGGTACTCACTGGGTTGCCTATAGGAAGCGAGGCAATAACGTGACGTATTTCAACAGTTTTGGTAACCTACAGCCACCGATTGATCTACTGCTTTATCTTAGTGTTAGAAGTGTCAGATGTAATTGTGAAAGGTTCTAAAATTTAAGTACATTAAACTGCGGCCATATCTGCTTAAGCTAAATTTGTAAAAAACTTCATTATCAGCCAATATAACTGTATCCCAATACTCAAGTAACATTAATCATTGACAAACCGTCATGAAAGAATCATTGACATTAAGTTTATCAGGAACATCATCTATTCTTGAAGCACAATATTTTCCACCTATCGAGTTGTCTCCAGAACATAACTACGTTAATGGTTTAGTAGAACTCCTAACTTTTAATTCAATTCCGAATATCGACGAAGGTATTAATAAATTTTACGTAGGCCATCAAGTGGTTGTTTTTCCAACTGGCAGCTACGAAATTCAAGATATTAAGTCATTTCTGATCGACGTGTTACAACCCGACAGCTTTTTTATATATATATATATATAATAGTGCTCTACGTCTAGCTTCTTTCATAAGGGCACTACTATAGGCACTTAGCACTTGGGAAAGGGACAAGGGAAGGGATGGGAGGCCTTCCATTACTGAGAGGGGGGTAGGGGGAAATTAGGCAATTTTTGCTGCGAGAAGGTCGCCTAAGCCCTTTTCGAGGAGCATTGCGTGATGAAAAAGCACATGTGAAAGTCACTAAGGTACTTGCCCGAAAGTCGCACTATGGCCGGGACTCGAACCACGGTTTCTCCCACGTGCCAATCCACGACCTAGCCGACCGAGCCACCGCACGCTCGACGATATAGCTATCAGCATCAAACCAAATGATATAACTCTTCGCAGTGTGATAACGTGGAGTCATACTATTAAATTTAGGCCAAAAGATTCTATAGGCCGTCTTTTAGGCCTTACTGAACGAATTCTTAGAGATACCAGTACTCACATCTCAGATTTACCGGTTGCTATGCTCAAGGTTAACACATTAAGAGTTGAGTGTAATATCACTAGTGGAGCCTATATTAACGGAGAAAAAGTTCATACCATCCACGAGTTTTTCCCTGCTGTCCCACTGGGATACAAGATTGTCGAAGTGTTATCGCAAATCATTTATTTACCCGTTGCTGTTAAAATTATAGATCATCTTCAAGTATACATTGTTTATCAGGAAGGTAACTTGATTAATTTTCGTGGAAAAGTTATAAATACAAGACTGCACTTGAATTAACTCAACTGAAATGGGCATAGTGTACAACCATAGTAAAGTTGGACGAGGCTATGTAAACAAATTAACGAGGGTGAGGACGAATAGTCATCCACAAGACAACACAATTGGACGAAGCTATAAGAATAAACCAAAATGGATGAGACGGATCAGTCGTCAACGAACGCTCAAAGCGTTAACACGTCACAACGTGCAGTTTTTAAAAAACCTAGGCCTAAAAGTAAGAGCTCTTGGTGGCAAATAACTTGTGCTTTTTTTTGCTGCCTGCAAACGAGAAAAAGTTATGATGAAAAAGATTCTTGGGATTCAGTCAGGTGTCGTGTTTGATAAGTCGGTTGCACACTACGAAATTCATACACATCGACCCCACATTGCATTAGCATTTAATAGCAGTGATGAAATTCGCATCTTAATTCAACATCAAGATTTATGTCTTTTACCCTCTCAAAGTTCTCTACGTAATTCTAGACATATAACAACTGGAGATGATAAATCTCTTGAGAAAACAAAACTAACTAATAACGTCATCTGCCATCTGTTTAAAGAAATACGATATGAACTAAATGGTATAGAAATTCATAGGTGTAAGAATGTTGGATTGACAACTCTAATGAAAGGATGGATATCTTTTTTTTCCAGTCAGAGTTGAATGCTTGAAAATGCATGTTGGATAAACATTGAAGAGAAAAGATCTATTATCAATGATCATTTTTATTTTTAAGTGTCAATACTTTTGAGTATGATATTTGGTTTCACTGAGGACTATCGCAAAGTTGTTGTTAATACAAAACATAAATTAACTCTCACAAGATCAAGAGATGATGTTAGCGCTATTATACAAGTACCTGAAAATCAAATTCTTGAAAAGTATAAGCTTAAATTGACTCAGATTAAGTGGCTTGTGCCTCACATAACTGCATCAGACTGACAGAAATTTCGATTGCTTAATGTTATTGCAAAAGACAAGCCTATTTCTATGATTTTCCGCAATTGGGAGTTGTATGAGTATTCTCTTTTTCCAAGAACTTCTAGGTATGTGTGGACTGTCAAATCAGTTGAAAAAGCCTCGTTTTGTTATTTTGGGCTTTCAGAATGAGCGAAAAAATAATCCTGCTTTTAATGCCAGTCTCTTTGATCGCTGTAATATCATCAATGTTAAGCTTTTCTGAAACTCACAGTACTATCCTTATGGAAATCTTAATCTTGATATTAATAAAAATCAGTTTTCAACATTATATAATATGTATAAGAATTTTCAAGCCACCTATTACGGGGAAGAACCAGAACCTACGCTGAATAAAAAAGATTTTATCACACACATGCCTCTTATTGTGATTGACTGCTCTAAGCAGAATTAAGCTTTAAATAGCGCGCCAGTGGACGTACGCTTGGAGTTTGAAGCAAGAGAAAATTTCCTGGAAAATGTATCAGCTTATTGTCTCATTTTATACGATCGCACCGTAGAGTACAATCCTATTAGTGGTGACGTGAGAAAACTTGTTTAAGCACGTATGTAAAATTAAAAAAAAAAATGCTAGCTGTGTAGTCAGTCTTTATCATGATGGAGTACATGGTGGACATGCAGGGCTTTAATAAACCTGGCAACAATTATGTGCTTAAAGAGTTGGCGATTATTCCACTTCATGGAGATGATGAGCCTCAAGTATTTCTCTTCAAGCCGCCATTTTCTTGGCGCAAACTAAATGATAAATACAAACGTTAAAATTTATGGCTTGAGCTATCCTATCATGGATTAGATGGGCAATCAGGTGTTATCGACTACACAGAGTATGGTAATGTTCTTTAAAAGAATCTCAAAGATGCTAAGAAGATTCTTGTAATTGGACAAGTGAAGAAAAGATGACTTGAAAGGTTTAATTTTCAAGTTAATGATATGGTTGATTATCCAGAGTTTAAACCCCCAATATTAGCTACTGCATGTTCTTACCATAATGGTGCGTATAGATCTATGTTCGCCACCCACAATGTCAAAGGAATTTAAAAATTCTACTTTCACATAGAATGGGAAGATGTTACTGATTCTAAAGAAGATGTATGATAAAAAAACTCAATAAAACTGTATTTTTTTTTTTGAAATAATGTCATAAATAAGTGTATTGAATTATATTGTTGTTATTATTTATGTAGCCTTCCCCTCAAAAATGGTTTAAGATTAAAATATTAAGAACCCATGATTCATTCTGATAAAACAAACTTTTGCGCAGTGTCTACATTAACGTGCATATAAACTAATTTCAGTGCAGAGTGCTGCTTAGTTAATCACGCAGCATCAAATGCGACGGATACGCGTTTATATCGCAGTTAGTACGACGCTTTTGAGCTGCAAAATAAAAATGGAGTTTTACGAGGATTATGTTATTGAGATTAGAGGTTTTCTGGACGCTTCTTGACAGTTTTTACCAAAAGAAGTGGCTGTGGTGTCGCTTATGAGACCAGCCATCAGTCGTTGGATTGTGTGGCCCCCGTTCAATTTTTCCACCTTACCTATGGATGTGCGCCAAAACATCGACTTTCAGTCGAAGCGAGTGCATGGACTTCGCTGGTTCGAGGGTGATTGTTCCATTAGAAAGTTACAGCAACATTTGTACACAGTAGCAAAAAATGCACATCGAATTAACGTTTATGAAGATAATACAACCACTTATTTAGAATCGACCATAGAGTGTACTGTGATTAACATTCAGCAGTATATGGTGCCATCGCGTCACATTCTTAATATGGGATATTCAACAAAGGCGTTAATGTGTGGTACTCATGATGTACAAACAAATCTACGTAGAAAGCAATATTGCGCACGTAGTAAAGCTTATTAAATAAAATTGTGGCTTTGCTCTTTGGTGGAAAGTAGCATTGAACCCGACTCAGAATGTTTTTTAGACGCACTTAGTAGTTAAGAAGAAATTTTCTAAAACGCTTCTTAGTTGGGATACTGTTGATGGAATTAATGCTAATGATACTGATACTGATAGTGACTCTGGAACTAATACTGATGTTGGTGTCAAAAACGATGACTGTGTGTAGGCAAAAAAAAAAAAATAAATAAAGTAAGCATAAAATTTAAGATCAAAAAGTTAAAGTACATTTTGCCGTGTGGTAGTACAAAGAAATTGGCGCCATCTTATAAGCTGACGAGAATTTGCGTATTGCTTCACTTATCCTGTGACGATTGAGCAGTCAACTTCAATAACATGGGTCCGATCTTTAGCAAACTAAAACATGAGAGCCTCGGTAAGGAGGAGAAGGAGAAAGATAAAAATAGCTGAAAACCTCTTTTAGAAAAGCACGTTAAGGCATCCCAATCAAAAGTGAAGGGAAATTATTATTCCGAAAATATTTGCTCTTCTCCACATAAAGATGGATATGATATATTGAAAAAAATAAATCAATAACCATGAAATTCTTGTGGATTTTTTTTTAAGCTACCAAAAATATATGTGTGTTAAATTTAAAGTTTTGTTATTATTGAAACCCATTTACAAACTATCCTAAAAATCCTAAACTTAAATTCATAAGCTGGCTGAATTCCTTGGCAAGGTACTGCGTCGAGTAAGCCAACGTTGGTCGCAGCTAAACGGGATACGTGATCCACTACATCCACTGATAAGAAATACACGTTCATGCTTGATCATCTTTCTCTCGCGCTGTACGTTGCACTTGTCACCTACACCTTTTGGACCCATCCTGATGACGTCGGAGCTCGATTCGCGGTCGGAAAGGAAGGGAGCCATCTGTACCATCCAACGTCACAGCATCCGGAAAAGGCCCCCTTCCCCTGACGTTATCATCCGAGTACTCCACACCACCCACCACCCCTACTACCTTTACCACTCGTACCCCTTCTCCCACCACCCGATCAGCCTCTCCCCCACCACTGCCTCTCCTCTACCACCCAATCAGCCTCTCCCCCCACCACTGCCTCTCCTTCACTGCCTCTTCTTCTACCACAGCTATAGCTAGAGCCTCTTTCCCCACCACTACCTCAGGAAGGGACCTGGGGGGGTGCCAGAACCGCCATGGTTTACCTACTATCATGATACATTCATAATTAAAATATCTAAAAATTAAATGTACAATTTAGACATTGTGAATTTGAGGACTTTCGCTTGAGTTACTTTTTTTTCGAGTGTAAGCTAGTTGTATTTACCTCATAGTTTATACAAAAAAAAGACAAAAAACTAAGGCATAACATTTTTTTTTAACAATGAAAAATAATGAGATATACAAATCTTTTTGATTTATTATTAAATAATCATGCATGTTATAAACAACATAATGATATCTATGTATTAAGCGAATAGCACTCACCAAATCACATATGGCACTACTTCTAGTGGTACGTCAGATAAGCTAATAAATTATGTTTTTGGTGTGCTAGATCTATTTTTTACTGTTTTATCAGTAAACGAGTATAACCAAAAACTAAAGTACAACTTGGACAATTATTACTAAGTTTTCTTCGTTAACTTCGATACTGTGTCAAAATTGACATATGGTAGGGGTAGAAATAATCACTTTATCATCAATAAGAAAGGATGCTAAGTAGAATATGACAATTTTTTTCGATTAGCACTAAAATCTTTATATAATATCTTGTTGCATGCTATGTAGTCTAAAAAAACTTAGAATCATGTTCCCAATAACAACATTTAACCTTAAAATTTATTTGATTAGATTTTCTGTTTGTACCGACAGTTTATATTAGCATGTCGTAGAAATTTCTGTTCTATCTTAGACGTTTAGCACTCCAAAAAACCATTTACTACCCTTTAATGCTTATTTCCACATCTTATGATTCTTAAACTTATAGTGTATTGTGCTTATTGTAATTAACAATTACAGTTTTTTCCGTAACTCTATATTAAAATGAGCTTGAATTTTGCATAACTAATAAGATATGGAAATCACTTTTTCACGAGCAGATTGATTGTGTGTCAAACATGGTGGCTTGAAACATTTTTAATGCCTAGTATGATATTATTCTGACTGAAAGTCAAGGCATTGTACAAAGCTATTTAAAATAGATAAGTCATTTTATGGACAGAATGTTTTTATATGGAAATCCGAAGAATAACGCCAAAAAAAAAAAATAATAGATTAATGAAGTCACCATGTTTAAGTAATATTAAAGAAGGCTATGCATTAAATGTACACTTTAAACTTAAATAAATGTAACACTTTTGCTCAAGTTATGTTTTTTTCTATTGCAAACCAGTTAATTTTTCTTTTAAAAAGTTTTGAGAAAAAAAATACTTAGGCAGTAACAAATTTTCTTGGAGATAAAAAGGAAAAGGTACAAAACTTTAGAAAGAAATAACTAAGCATGTTATAAGCGATGAAGTCATATTTATGTATTAAACAAATAGCTCTTAACAAACCGAATACGGGACTAATTTTTGTCTGACTTTGGACAAGTAAACATATTATATTTATGGTATGCTACATTATTAACTATCGTTTTATTATTAAATCGGTAAGACCAATAACCAAAGCAATAATTGTACAATAATCACTGAGATTTCTTTGTTAAATTTAAAATTGTGTTAAATAGACTATATAGTAAAGGTAAAAATAATCCATTTATCTTTAGATAAGGTATTTGCATAATATAGTTTGTTACTTTTTTTCAATTTGCACACAAATTTCTAGAACACATTTTTTCTAAGTCTACGTAGTCAAATACAAAATTTAAATGAATTTAACTACGAGAGAATATCTAGAAGATTAACTGATAATCATTAGTTAGCACTTAGTGAATAGAATAGATTCTTACTACAAGTCAAGATTGTACGAAGAGATATAAAACAAATAAGTAGTTTCATTGACCAAATGAATTTATGTAGAAATCTGAAGAATAACGCAAAAAAACTCATTGATTAATTAATTGATTAATATAACCTTCATGTTTAGGTGACAGTTTGTTTATAAAACAGTTTTTTGCATATTAAACATATAGTTGCTCGAGACTTTTAAATGCATCGTATTATATTAAATTATATGCTTAAGATTCTAACACTAAAAAAGTAGTCACACGACAAAATAATGGGTAGTTTAATTAATAAACGTTAGTTAGCTCTGAGTAAAATAAATAAATTCTGATGAGTTGTCATCACTGTATAAGGCAAACAAAAAATAACTTTTATTAATGATTATATGTTAGTACATGGAATACGAAAGATCATTAAAAATATAATTCTTAATAATTAAATCATAGACATATCGTGATGAAGTAACAGTTTAAAAGGCAATGAATTATTGTATATTGTACAAATTTAATGTACAATACTTACATAGTTACTTCTAAGACTTTTGCATCAGTTAATTTCTTTTCTCTATTGTAAGCACGTCCATTATCATCTAAAGTTGAGTAAGAAAAAAACATCTTGTGCAGTAACATATTGCTGAAACGATAAATAGAAAAAGACACACTAAACTCTCCAATCAAATAATCAAGCATGTTATAGTAGATTGGGTGATGTCTATTCTTCAAATGAATAGGTCCAAACCAGCCCCATAAGACTTTTTTCTTGTCGTTCATTGGACAAGTACACGAATCATATTTATGATGTGCTAGACACCCAATAACTGTCATTTCATCAGTAAATCGGTATGATCAGTAACTAACGTAATTTACCAACAATCGACACCGAGATTTCTGTAGTTACGTTAACATTGTATGGGAAATATACATGTAGTAGAGGTAAAATTAATCACTACATCGTCAAGTGAGCAGCTTAGTGAATACTGATTGACACTGTATCTGATTTGCACACAAATCTCTAGAAAACATCTCTTTTAATGCTAAGTAGTCAAATTGAAAGTAAAACAGTGTTTTTAATAGCAACGGTACCCTTGGAACTTATTTTAAAAGATGTACTGTTCTTACCAAACTCTTTTGTGAGCATGTCATAGCTATTTTTGCCATACTTCTGTATTAACTATTTAGAACTTTAGCAGCAGTTTATGACGCTTTCATTCTTATTTCTATATCATATAATTCTCAAACTTATGTTCTATTTTTCTTAGGTTATTGAACAACAGCAGTATTTTATGTATTTTTACCTATTTAAAATGAGCTTAAATTTTGCATAACTATTAGAAATTAGTAACCACTTTTTTAATGTATAGATTTATAACGTGTTAAACGTATAGTTGCTATAGATTTTTTAATTCCTTACGTAATATTATAAAATATGCTTTAAATACAAAATCTAAATAAATTTACCTACGAAAGAGTAACAGCAAGTTTAATAGATGAACGTCAGAACTGAGAGGAAAAAACAAATTGTAACTGATCATCGTATCCCTAGAAAGCAATTAGGAATAATTAACTAATAATACTGATAGAATGTTTCTTTATGGAAAACTTCAAAATATCGCGAAAAAAAATGTTAGTCATTGATTTATAAAGACATCAAGTTAAAGTGATAACTAAAGAGGCTATGCATTTTACGTGCAATTAACACACAACTAGATTCAACACTTTTGTTTGAGTTTTTTTATTTAATATAATACAAACGTTTAAAAAAAAATTTCAATTCAATTCTCCCTTTGTAAAATAAGAAGAGGCATTAAATTGCGCTAAATACACGCCCTCAGTGCACTTTAACTTCTTGTCTTATTTAATTCACTTTTATGTCAGGTATTAGCATATTAAATAAATACAAATCCTAAAAGTTTAACAGAACAAATGTGCGCAACGTGTGCTGTCTTTTTCCTTTGTTTCATTGATTTATTAAACGTAATACTCATGTTTTAAAAAAGATTTTTATCTTCTAGGCTTACTACCACTGAGAAGGCTATATGGTGGCACCTTAGTGCCTTACGCCAGCCCGTTTTGTTGGGTTGTCTGCGCGGTCATGGAACTGTACACCTGCCGCTCATCTCACTAGGATGACCGTTGTGTACCAACATATACATACATTAAACACAAACACCATTCTTACACTTGTTACTCAACGCCAGGGCAGTCTCCGTGGGTGGGACTGAGGGAGAGTGGTGACTCCCGGCCAGCCCGAGCAAAGAGCGGCTCTCTCTGGTAACAGAGAGGGCTGCTGCCCTGATTTTAACCCTTTCCAAATACTCATTTCTATAAAAAAAAACATGTGCTGGCCCTCGCGGGTCAGTACGACAATAAAAAAAATGCGTATATAAAGAACGTCGATGCAAAACTTGTACTCCAGGCGGTAACCTCTCTGAGGGAATCCGCCAGCAGTTCCGATCCGGTAAAAGCCCGGGTGACTGTCGCAAGCCCCGCGGATTCTGGGGGGGGGGGCCAAAAAGACGTGTATAATGGCCATCAGGGACTGCTTAATGGTACATGGCCCTTTCTAATGGACGAAGGACGAAGGGGAAGTCTGTCGAGCATAGGCACCAACGACACTGAGGACAGCAACGTGTCAGTATTTAGCCACTAGACCCAGGAGGAGCTTGCCTCTTTAGAAGAAAGTGGTGCTAAGCTCAGAGTAAAGCGACAGCAATTGGCTGATAAAGTCCAATCAGCAACGAAAGATTTTATGGAGACGCTACAATTATTAAACGATAAGTACGGCAACACAGCGAATGCTGGTAAGAATGGGCTCAAAGCCGCGCTTAAATACCTTCAAGAGGCAGAGGTGCTGAAAAAAGTCTTTCTTTATGAAGAAAAAGTGTGTGCAAACGCTTGGAAGTTGTCGTTCGAATCCCTGCAGTGGAGGGAACAAAGGAGAGATGATTTTCGACGGCATGTACAAAAACAAACCCTGAACACTGCCCTAAAGAAAATAGAACGAAGTAATAAAAAGAATAAAAAATAGAAAGAAGTAAAAAAAAGTCTGATGTGGAAGTTCAAACCACTGGAAAAAAGAGTGTCTAGGACCAGCACGGTGATTCCTTTGCCCAACAACGGATAACAAGCACAAAGCAGGCAGCAAAAGCTGCCCTCTATTTACTAGAGCCCTAAAAGAGACCAGGAATAAGGCCTTAGCAGGATCAAAAAAAGGCAGAAAGGCCTTGAGTTGAAAGACAGGCTTATGTGGACCCACGCTGCACTGGGTACTTTTTACCTATCAGCGAGGGAAAGCATTAACCTTATAGGGGTGCTGGCTAAGTAGGAGGCCTACTACGAAGCACTAGACAAGTTGCTGGTCCTCAGGGAACCCGAGTCCTTTTTAGGACTAGAGAACATCAGCACCTCTAGCAAATGGTGGCGAGCTAGCTCGTTAATGCTGTGAGACGCGATGGTGTCCCTGGTGGCTCCACCCTAAAGTAATGCTGACGCGGTTTCAGGGTCGATTAAAAGCCACGCGGCATGGGGGGGGGTTTTAGTGGGTATGGGTGGTCTAATAAAAAAAAATCCACCGAGTCCCACGAGCTAACTTACCACCATTTGCTAGAGGTGCTGATGCTCTCGAGTCCTGGCTTTGAGCCCATTCACAACAGTATTCGCTGTGTTGCTGTACTTTTCATTTATTAATTGTAGCATCTCTGTAATATATTTCAATGCTAATTCGACTTTATCAGCCAATTGCTGTCACCTTACTCTGAGCTAAGCACCAATTTCTTCTAAAGAGGCAAGCTTCTCCTGGGTCTTGTGGCTAAATACTAACACGTTGCTGTCCTCGGTGTCGTTAGTGCCTATGCTTGACAGACTTCCTCTTCGTCCTTTGTTTGTTAGGAAGGGCCATGAAACATTAAGCAGTCCCTAATGGCCATGAGACAAGTCTTTGTGGCCCCCCCCCCCAGAATCCGTGAGGCTTGCGACAGTCACCCGGGCTTCCACTAGATCAGAACTGCCAGCGGATTCCCTCAGAGAGGTTACTGTCTGGGGTACTAGTACTAGGGTACATTTTTTATTTTGGCATCTTTTTTAATGGCGTACTAACCCGCGAAGGCCAGCACTACCCTTTTTTTTAAAAATAAGTATTTTGAAAATGTCAAAACCAGGGCAGCAGCCCTCTTTGTTACCAAAAAGAGCCACTACTTGCTCGGGCTGGCCGGGAGTCACCACTCTCCCTCAGTCCCACCCATGGAGACTGCCCTGGCGTTGAGTAACAAGTGTAAGAATGGTGTTCGTGTGTAATGTATGTATATGTTGGTACACAACGGTCATCCCAGCGAGACGAGCGGCAGGTGGACAGTCCCACGATCGCGTAGACAACCCAACAAAACGGGCTGGTGCAAGGCACAAAGGTGCCGCCATATAGTCTCCTCAGTGGTAGTAAGCCTAGATAAGTCGGCTCACCACGTCTTTTTTGTTAATGAGGCGTACAGCTATATTAGATGTGGTTACCCAGACTGACCTGGGCCTCATCATCCGGCTCCACCCGGCACCAGGCCTCCAATGCAAGCCCGGAAAAGGACCCGCCACACGCAACCTAGAACAATCCGTAAGTGTCCCTGTGTTTGTTTAGTGAGAGTGTGTGATGCATGTATCTGAGAAGAATGTTTTAGCCGCCGCTTACTTCTGTACACGACGGGTGCTAGTTTTTGTTGGCCCTTATCAAGCAATGGAGTGCCACCCATGGAAGTAGCAAGTAGCGAAGAACAAGGAGCACAAGCAGAGCCGGCCCAAACATCCACACCGATGGAGACATGGGGCACTAGTCCCCCGTCCACATCGCCACAGATAAACACGCAAACGCCACACACGCCTCCTGATCCACGCCCCAGACCACTACTACAGAGAGCCACCCCAGCTGCCCATCGTCACCACATATTTTAAGAAGATGCCCCTATCCGCCACCCCGTGAAGCGCCCGGTGTGAAGAAACTAGCAAAACTCTACCCGCAAGTAGTAGTAGTAGTAGTAGTAGTAGTAGTAGTAGTAGTAGTAGATGTAGTAGTAGTAGTAGTTGTAGTAGTAGTAGTAGTAGTAGTAGTAGTAGTAGTAGTAGTAGTAGCAGTAGTAGTTGTAGTAGTACTAGTAGTAGTAGTTTCTTTTTTTTTTTTTTTTGTAGAGAGAGGAGAAATGCATTGAGGCACATCGCAGGGACAGCGGTAGTGTGGGACTCAGTGGATTTTTTTATTAGACCACCTATACCCACTAAACCACCCCCCCATGCCGCGTAGCTTTATTTCTACCCCAGAACCACGTTAGCATCACTTCAGGGTGGAGCCACCAGGGAAATCATCGCATTTTACAGCAGTAGCGAGCAAGCTTGCTACCAGTTGCTAGAGGTGCCAATCCTCTTGAGTCCTGAAACGGACTCGGGGTCCCTGAGGACCAACACCCGTGTTTTAGCGCTTCATTTATGCTTACCCTTGTTGATGAGTATAAATACTTAGCACAGCTTGGGTCCGCATCAAACGACTCAGGGGCCCCCACTACCTGCGCGGTGGCTCTCTCCTCTTATTTCTTCTGCCAGAGGACTGTCCCGACGAAGCCATCCACTCCCGTCCACCCCTCTTCGCTGCTAAGCATCTCAGAGATAATGGTTTCAGGAGTGGGTGCCACGCCGATCTTGTCCACCAGCTGTTGGCGCTCACGGTGCCATCTCTCACATATGAAGAACGTATGTTCGACGGTATCATTTAACGCAGGGCAGTAAGAACACATAGGTGATGCCTTCACCGCCCTACGGTGAAGATCATCATCGAACTGGCCATGCCCGGATACGGTTGAGGTAGTAGTTTACCTCTCTATGCCCGCTCCCCACCAATGGTCACAGGTTCGGGATTACCCGGTGTGTCCATCTAGCCACACCAGCCCGACCCCACTTCTGTTGCCACGTCGTCAACGTTTTATCCCGCCTGTCGCTATCACTTTCGTCGCCAGAGCCCAGCAATTGCCTCCGCCGTTTCCACGTAAGCAACACGACGGGAATCATTCGCGCTATCACCATATCAGCATTGAAGGAGATCGTGCGGTAGGCACACGCGATTCTCAAGGATCCAATGCGCTGCACCGAACTTAAACGCTCTCGGACATCCTTCCTCGCGAGTGCATCCGCCCACACCTCCACGCCGTACAGCAGGATCAATTTCAAGACCGACGCAAGGAGCCGTCTTTTGGCTTCCCGCGGGCCTCCAACATTCGGCAATAGCCGTGAAAGCGCCTCAGAGACCCTAGCGGCTTTGTCAGCTGCTCTCCTGATGAGCTCCCCGAAGGTGAGTCGTGAATTGATCCACAATCCGAGGTAGCGCACCACCAGACTCGTGCAGATTACCTCACCTGCAACGCTCGAAAGTTTTCCCCGAACCATCTCTGCCTGGTGAGGATGACCATCTCTGTTTTTCCTACAGCTTGCTCAAAACCGTGTCCCCAGAGCCATCCCGACACTATCGCGACCACCCACCATATTTTGCGCTCGGCCTCCTCTCGCGATCTCGCTGTGACGTGCAATGCTATGTCGTCAGCAAAGCCCGTCAGCTTGACCCCCAGAGGCAATTTAAGGCGCAAAAGTTCGTCATAGACCAGGTTCCAGAAATTAGGGCCAAGGCTAGATCCCTGTGCTACCCCCGACGTCAGACGCCTCTCTCTTGGTCCATCTTTCGTGTTGTACTAAAGTACTCAATCCTGGAAGTGACTTTCCAGGATCTTTCTCAGGTAGTCCGGTACAATCTGGCGCTTCAGGGCCCTCATTATGTCAGAGAATTTCGCCGAGTTGAAGGCATTCTTTACATCGAGAGTCGCCAGGACACAGACGTTCCTCGTCTTATCAGAGGGTTTCCATGCTTCCTTGATCGACTCAAGAACGTCAGTCACAGCCATAACCGTCGATCGCCCCTTTCGGAACCCGTACTGATTTTCTGAGAGGCTGACTTAAGCGGGTTTTTATCAGCCTCTCTAGCATTTTTCCAGCATTGTTCAACATATTTAAGGGTCAAAATGACGACGGGACCAGGGGGGGGGTGGTTTGCCCTGTCCAGAATAACAAGCCTTCGGATCTTTCACCGCTTACTAAACAGTCCAACGCGCAGGCACGCATTAAACATGTCCAACAAAACGTGTGGCTTCTCCACAGCTATGATCTTGAGGATCTTTGACGGCAACCCGTCCGGAGCAGGGGCCTTATGCCCTGGCGTCTCCGATGCCACCAACCTCAATTCATCGAGCGTAAAGAAAGGTACTTGTCCTACACTGAGGTCCTCCTGCCTCCTAGCGGGATGCTCTGGAAAAAGACAAGAGACCACTTTCTCCATGAAGGAAGGTTCCATCGGCGGCGTCGAGTCCGTACCGCGAAGTCTTTTTAATGCAATCCGGTAGCCCAGGCCCCACGTGTCCTTATCTACCTCGGCGATAAGCTCGCGCCAGCATCGGTTCTTGCTCACCTTCATCACCCATCGCCCTCACCAACGCTTTTTTTGCTTCCTTGTACGAGGCAACAGCTGCCCCGGCGCTTTTGCGAGTTTTGTGTCGCTGTGCAAGACGCCATAGATGCTGTGCCTCTCTGCACAAGTTAGCGATGTCTTCGGTCCACCAGTAGCACGAACGTCGACCTCTTCCGGCGGATCTTTTAGGAATACATTCTTCGCACCATTCCTTGACCCGTCTCGTAGTGCCATTCACGAGTGTCTTGGCCTCCTCTGGATTTGTGATCTTGTTCTAATCGGCTAGAGGTGGCGCGCTGACCATGGCTTCCAGCAGCAAATCTCGGTTGAGTTTTGCCACGTTCCACCTGGCAACGCACCTTCAGATCACATCTCACGAGCCTGCACCACGATCCTCGTTTACCACGAAGCTGACATACTGGTGATAACTGGCCGTGTAGTCCTCCAGGACTTGCCAGTCAGCAACTCGCGCCGCCATTTCTGACGAAACCAGCGTGAGATCGATGATCGATGATCGTAACCTGGTTACCAGGTCGCCTGAACGTTGCTGACCCACCAGAGTTCATGACAATGAGATCCAGCCTCGCAACCGACTCTAGCACCACCCGTCCTCTGGGGTCAGTTTTCGGCTCCCCCCAAGCGACGGCCTTGGAGTTAAAGTCGCCGGCCAGGACTACATCACTACTCCCCCTGCACACTCGAACGGCATCCTTGAGTTCGGCAAGCCACTCTCCAAAAGTTCCAATCAAAATGTTAGGGGATGTGTAGCAACTTACATAGAAAGCACTTCCACACCTGATCCACACGAACCCGTGCCACCTCCAGTATCGGATACGGAGAACTTGTCGCTGCGAATCAGGATGGCTACGCCTCTTGTCCTGTCGCAGTACTAGCCTTGGTCCAGTAACGTGCAGGATGGCTCATTAATGAAGAGCATATCAACACCCCGGGCATGGGAAAACTGGTCCGGCAGATCGTGCGCGAGCACGGTCCTGTCAAGATTCACCTGCAGGATCAGCGCCATTTCTTGGGAGTAATTCTCACAGCCGCCCCTAGGGCTCCACACCTGGCAGTATCAGCGACGTGGCTGGTATTCAGCCTTGGATTCATGTTCTCTCACAGGTAGCAGTTCACTTTTTTTTGCGAGCAGCTCCGTGCCACGTGACCCTTATTGCCACACCTGAAGCACACCCCGGTCCTGTCAGACCCACCACACCCAGTAGAGGTGTGGCCGAACCCAAGGCACCGGTAGCAACGCTCGGCTCTAGTCCTAGGTAGTTGACCCAGCCCAGCCGCAGGTTTTCCATTTTGTCGAGGACCACCGCCACAGACGCAAGAGCCTCAACATAGGCAACCCTATTACCTCTGATTATTTTCGACGAAAGCCGCACGACTATCTCTGGTGAAGCAGCGTCGTCAAAACGACCTTTCAGCGTCTCTTTCACCTTCTCTTCAGTCACCGTCGAATCAACGTCTCGGTTTTTCCAGGCGAGACTTGGAACGAGGGTGCAAACGCTGCTAGCATGCGCCACAGCAATTTTTACCGCTGCCGCGAACGCATCGCGGCGCTCAGCGTTGGCATTCTGCAGTTCAAAAAGGACTTCACCCGTCCTCGTCTCCCTGACTGATGCCACTCCCACCCCGATCTCGTCCAGGCTCAACCATTTCATCTAGGCCAGGACCAGTAGAAGAAGTAGTAGTTTTTTTTTTTTTTTGTGGAGGGAGGGGAAATGCATCGAGTTACACCGCAGGGACAGCGATAGTGTAGGACTCGGTGGATTTTTTTTATAAGACCACCCATACCCACTGACACCCCCTCCATGCCACGTGGCTTTAAATCTACCCCAGAATCGCGTTAGCATTACTTCAGGGTGGAGCCAACAGGGAGACCATCGCGTCTCACAGCATTAACGAGCTAACTCGCCACCATTTGCTAGAGGTGCTGATGCTCTCGAGTCCTGGAGAAGATTCGGGGACCCTGAGGACCAGCACCTTATCTAGCGCTTCATAGTAGGCCGCCTTCTCAGCCAGCACCATTATAAACTTAATGATTTTCCTTGCTGATACGTAAAAAGTACCTAGCGCAGCGTAGGTCCACATTAGCCTGCCTTTTAACTCAAGACCTTTTTGCCGTATTTAAATCCTGCTTAAGCCTTATCCCTGGCCTCTTTCAGGGCTCTTCTGTTAAAAGGGCAGATCCCGCTGCCTGTTTCGTGCTTGTTGTCCGTTGTTGGGCAAAGGAAGCGCCGTGCTGAGCCTGGACACTCTTTCTTTCGGTGGTTTGTGCTTTCACACCAAAAGCAAAGCTTGGATCTGTTTTCGTTATCACAGTAGCCTGAGACGTGTCCATATCCCAGGCATTTGTAATATCTTGTTACTCTTATTCTTCTTCGGATTCGCCAGCTTACAAAGCCAACTCGGAAACTGCCTTCCTTTTCTACTTGTCTGGCAGATATTTCGTCCACCTTTATGAAAGCCAGCCTATGTCCTCTGGTATTTGGCTTTAAGAAAGCAACTTCTAGCTCCTGGCTCTGATAACCAAAAGTCCTAGCGAAAGCCTCTTTGACCTCATCTTCCTCTATAATTGCATCCAGGTCTCAGACCTCTACTGTCACTTTTTTGTCACTCATTTTGACATTACCCTGTCTGGCTATTGACTTTTTAATTTGCTGTGAGAATGCAGTAGCATTCTCTATACCTTTGGCTTCAATAAGTATGTTTTTTTTTTTGTAGTGACAACACTTTGAACTGCTACTTTAGCCTTATCATGGTCAAAGTTCGCCTACATAGTCTTCAGCATCGTTGCAAAGGTCTGTCCTTCAGCCATCTTCGCTACTACTGTTGTTGTGGCGTCCACTTTTTTCTTCTAGCTTGTTTTGTCATTCAGTAAAATTTCTTCTTGTTTGCCACTGCCTGTTTTCTTTTTCTCTGAAGACATAGCCTGCTGGCGTTTCTCAGGGCTATCCGTTGGGCTCCGGTTTCTCTTGCTTCGTTCTATTTACTTTAAAACAGTGTTCAAGGTTCGTTTTTGTACATGCCGTCGGAAATTATCTCACCTTTTTTTTCTCCACTGCAAGAATTTAAATGACGACTTTCAAGCGTTGGTATACAAATCTTCTTCAGTAAGACATCCTTTTTTTAGCACCTCTGCCTCTTGAAGATGCTCAAGCACTGCTTGTAGCCCATTTTTAACAACGTTCGCTGTGTTGCCGTACTTATCATTAATCAGTTGTAGCGTCTCTGCAATGTCATTTGTTGCTGATTGGACTTTATCAGCAACTTGCTATCGCTTTACTCCGAGCCTAGTGACACTTTCTTCTAAACAGGCAAGCTCTTCCTCTATCTGGTGGCTAAATACTGACACGTTGCTAACCTCGGTGTCATAAGTGCCTATACTCGACAGGCTACCTCTTCGTCCTTTGTCTGTAGGAAAAGGCCATGGAACATTTAGCAGTCCCTGTTAGCCATGAGACATATCTTTGTTGCCCCCCCCCCAAAAATCCGTGGGGCCTGCGTCAGTCGATCGGGCTTTCACCGGATCGGAACTGCCGGTGGATTCCCTCAGAAAGGTTACCGCCTGGGGTACTTGTTTTACATTGACGTTTTTCATTTTAGCATCTTTTTAGTGTCGTTCTGACCCTCAAAGGCCAGCACTTTCCTTTTTTTCTATAAATAAGTATTTGGAAAGAGTTAAAACCAGGGCAGCAGCCCTTTCTGTTACCAGAAAAAACCGATACTTGCTCAGGCCGGCTGGAAGTCGCCACTCTCCCACAGTCCCACTCACGGAGACGGCCCTGGCGTTGAGTAACAAGTGTAAGAATGGTGTTTTCGTGTAATGTATGTATTTACTTGTACACAACGGTCATCATAGCGAGACGAGAGGCAGGTGTACAGTCCAAAGACCACGCAGACAACCCAACAAAATGGGCTGGCGTAAGGCACTAGGGTGCCGCCATATAGCCTCCACAATGAAAGTAAGCCTAAATTAGTCGGCTCAACACGTCTTTTTTGTTTATAAGGCGTACAGCCCTATCAGATGTGGTTACCCAGACTTACCTGGGCCTCATCATCCAGCTTAACTCTTTATTAGGCCTCCAACGCAAGCCCGGAAAAGGACCCACCACACGCAACCCAGGACAATCCGTAAGTGTCCCTGTGTTAATTTGGGGAGAGTGTATAATGCATGCATCTGAGAAAAATGTTTTAACCGCCGCTAACTTCCATACACGACGGGTGCTAGTTTTTGTTGGCCCGCATCAAGCAATGGAGTGCCACCTACAGAAGCAGCAAAAAGCGAAAACCAAGGAGCACAAGTAGACTTGGCCCAGGCATCCACACCAATGGCGGTATGGGGCAATAGTCCCCCGCCCACATCGCCGCAAATACACACTCCAACGCTACACTCGCCCCCCGATCCATGCCCCCAACCACCACCACAGAGAGCCACCCTAGCTGCCCATCGTCACTCTATATTTTAAGAGGATGCCCCTATCCACCACCCGGGGAAGCGCCTGGTATGGAGAAACAAGCAAAAACCCCACCCGGGAGAAGTAGTAAAAGTAGTTGTCGTAGTTGATGGAATTTTTTTTTTTTTTTTTTTTTTTTTTTGTGGAGGGAGGGGAAATGCATTAAGGCACACCGCAGGCACAGCGGTAGTGTGGGACTCGGTGGATTTTTTTTATTAGACCACCCATACCCACTAAAACCCCCCCCATGCCGCGTGGCTTTTGATCCACCCCAGAATCGCGTTAGCATTACTTCAGGGTGGAGCCAACACGGAGACCATCGCGTCTTACAGCATTAACGAGCTAATTCGCCACCATTTGCTAGAGGTGCTAATGCTCTCGAGTCCTGGAGAAGACTCGGGGACCCTGAGGACCAGCACCTTGTCTAGCGTTTCATAGTAGCCCGCCTTCTCAGCCAGCACCATTATAAGCATAATGATTTTCCTTGCTGATAGGTTGAAAGTACCCAGCGCAGCATGGATTAATATGAGCCTGACTTTTAACTCAAGACCGTTTTGCCGTATTTAAATCCTGCTTAAACCTTATCCCTGGCCTCTTTCAGGGCTTTTCTGCATAAAGGGCAGCTTTTGCTGCCTGCTTCGTGCTTGTTATAGATTGTTGGGCAAAAAAAGCACCGTGCTGGACCTAGGTACTCTTTCTTTCGGTGGTTTGTGCTTCTACACCGGAAGCAAAGCTTGGATCTGTTTTCTTTCTTACAGTTGCCCAAGATGTGTCCATATCCTAGGCATTTAAGACATCTTGTAACTTTGAATCTTCTTTGAATTTGGCAGCTTACAAAGCCAACTCGTAACCTGCCTTCCTTTTTTTTTGTCTGGCAGTTGCTTCGTCCATCTTTATTAAAGCCAGCCTCTGTCCTCTGGTATTTCGCTTTAAAAAGGAAAATCCTGGCTCCTGGCTCCTGGCTCTGATGTCCAAAAGTCCTAGCGAAAGCCTCTTTGACCGAATCTTTCTCTACAATTGCATTCAGGTCTCAGACCTCTACTGTCACTTTTTTGTCGCTCATTTTGACAGTACCCTGTCCGGCTACTGACTTTTCAATTTGCTGTGAGAATGCAGTAGCATTCTCTATACCTTTGGCTTCAATAAGTATGTCTCCATTTTTTGTAGTGACAACAGTTTGGACTGCCACTTTAGCCTTATCAGGGTCAACGTTTGCCTTCATAGTCTTCGGCACGGTTGCAAAGGTATGTCCTTCAGCCATCTTCACTACTACTGTTGTTGTGGCGTCCACTCTTTTCTTCCGGCTTGTTTTGTCATTCAGCGGAATTTCTTCTTGTTTGCCACTGCCTGTTTTCTTTTTCTTTGAAGACATAGCCTGCTGGCGTTTCTCAGGGCTGTCCGATGGGCTTCTGTTTCTCTTACTTCATTCTATTACCTTTAAGGCAGTGTTCAGGGTTCGTTTCAGTACATGCCATCGAAAATTATATCGCCTTTTTTTCCTCCACTTCCGGGATTGGATTGACGACCTCCAAGCGTTGGTATACAAATCTTCTTTAGTAAGACATCCTTGTTTTAGCTTCTCTGCCTCTTGAAGATGCTTAAGCGCCACTTTGAGCCCATTTTCAACAGCAGTCGCTGTGTTGCCGTACTTATCATTAATCAGTTGTAGCGTCTCTGTAATGTCATTCGTTGCTCATTGGACTTCATCAGCAACTTGCTGTCGCTTAACTCCGACCCTAGTGACACTTTCTCCTAAAAAGGCAAGCTCTTCCTGGGTCTGGTGGCTAGATACCGACACGTTGCTAACCTCGGTGTCGTTAGTGCCTATACTTGACGGGCTTTCTCTTCGTCCTTTGTCTGTAAAGAAAGGCCATGAAACATTTAGCAGTCCCTGTTGGCCATAAGACACGTCTTTGTGACCTCCCTAAGAATCCGTGGGGCCTGCGTCAGTCACATGGGCTTTTACAGGATCGGAACTGCCGGCGGATTCCCTTAGAGAGGTTACCGCCTGGGGTACTTATTTTGCATCGACGTTTTTCATATTGGCATCTTTTTTAATATCGTACTGACCCACGGAGACAAGCACTACCCTTTTTTTCTAGAAATAAGTATTTCAAAATAGTGAAAACCAGGGCAGCAGCCCCCTTTGTTACCAGAGAAAACCACTACTTGCTCGGGCTCGCCGGGAGTCGCCACTCTTTCTCAGTCCCACCCGTGGAGACTGCCCTGGCGTAAAGTAACAAGTGTAGGATGGGTGTTCGTGTGGAATGTATGTATTTGTTAGTACTCAACGGTCATCCTAGCAAGACGAGCGGCAGGTGTACAGTCCCGAGACCGCGCAGACAACCCAACCAAACGGGCTGGCGTAAGGCACTAGGGTGCCACCATACAGCCTCCACAGTGAAAGTAAGCCTAGATTAGTCGGCTCAACACGTCTTTTTTGTTTATAAGGCGTACAGCCCTATCAGATGTGGTTACCTAGACTTACCTTGACCTCATCATCCAGCTTAACTCTTCATTAGGCCTCCAACGCAAGCCCGGAAAAGGACCCACCACACGCAACCCAGGACAATCCGTAAGTGTCCCTGTGTTAATTTGGGGAGAGTGTATAATGCATGCATCTGAGAAAAATGTTTTAATCGCCGCTAACTTCCATACACGACGTGTGCTAGTTTTTGTTGGCCCACTTAAAGCAATTAAGTGCCACCTACGAAAGCAGCAAAAAGCGAAGAACAAGGAGCATGAGCAGAGCTGGCCCAGGCATCTACAGCGATGGAGGCATGGGGCACTAGTGCTCTGTCTACATCGCCGAAGATACGCACGCCAATGCCACACACGCCCTTTGATCCAGGCCCCCAACCACTACCACAGAGAGCCACCCCAGCTGCCCATCGTCACCCTATATTTAAAGAGGATGCCCCTATCCGCCACCTGGGAAAGCGCCCGGTATAAAGAAACTAGCAAAAACCCCACCTGGGAGTAGTAGTAGTAGTAGCAGTAGTAGTAGTAGTAGTAGTAGTAGTAGTAGTAGTAGTAGTAGTAGTAATAGTAGTATTTTTTTATTTATTTTTTTTTTGTGGAGGGAGGGGAAATCCATTAAGGCACACCGCAGGGACAGTGGTAGTGTGGGACTTGGTGGATTTTTTTTATTAGACTACTTATACCCACTCAAACCTTCATCTAGCTGCGTGGCTTTTAATCCACCCTGGAACCGCGTTAGCATTACTTCAGGGTGAAGCCACCAGGGAGACGATCGCGTCTCACAGCATTAACGAGCTGGCTTGCCACCATTTGCTAGAGGTGCTAATGCTCTCGAGTCCTGAAAAGGACTTGGGGTCCCTGAGTACCAGCACCTTGTCTAGCTCTTCATATTAGGCCGCCTACTTAGCCAGCACCACTATAAGCCTAATGCTTTCTCTTGCTGATAGGTCGAAAGTACCCAGCGCAGCGTGGGTTAATATGAGCCTGTCTTTCAACTCAATGCCTTTTTGCCTTATTCTGATCCTGCTTAGGCCTTATCCCTGGGCCCCTTCAGGGCTTTTCTGCATAAAGGGCAGCTTTTGCTGCCTGCTTTGTGCTTGTTGTCCATTGTTGGGCAAAGAAAGCACCGTGCTGTACCTAGGCACTTTTCCTTCTGGTGGTTTGTGCTTCCACACCGGAAGCAAAGCTTAGCTCTGTTTTCTTTCTTATAGTTGCCCGAGATGTGTCTATATCCCAGGCCTTTAAAACATTTTGTAACTTCGATTTTTCTTCGAATTCGGCAGCTTACAAAGCCAACTCGGAAACTGCCTTCCTTTTCTTCTTGTCTGGCAGATGCTTCGTCCACTTTTATCAAAGCCAGCCTCTGTCCTCTGGCATTCATAAATACTGACACCTCTAGCCTTGTGCTCCATCGTAGGCTCAATCTTTTCAAACGCCATTAAATGCTTGGTGCGTCCCCTTGCTAATAAGGAGAACCACTTAGAGCAGCACAGAAATGCTTGCCTCCGACTCCTGCAGTGGCACCTCGAGATGTTGGGCGAGCCTTACACAGAGAGTAGTGATTTCTTAGTAGAAGTCTAGATGAGCTCTTGCAGCAGCCGTGCATATATGACCACTTGTGAGTTGAACAAGTGCCATCATAAGGTCGGCTAGTCAAGCTTGTAGCTCTATAGAACTCTGGAACTCGGGGCAGCGCCCTAAAAAGTGAACACTGTGGCAAATGTCGCAGTCAAATAAAAAATATTCAGGTGAATTTCCAGGTACATCCTGGATTTCTAGCTGGAAATCCGGCCACTTCCAGGTTTTTCCACTTGGATTTTCCAGCCAATACTGGTAGATTTTACAGCCGATCCAGGTGAATTTTCAGGTCTGTGCACGTAGATTTTCCAGCCAATCCAGTTAAATATCCAGGTCGATCTACGTAAATGTTCCAGCTGATCCAGTTAGTTTCACAGGTTGATCCCCGTGTATTTTCCAGCCCATTCAGGTGAATATACAGGTCGATCTACGTAAATTTTTCAGCCGATTTAGTTGGATTTTCAGGTCAATCCACGTGGATTGACTTGAATATCTACCCAGATTGGCTGGAATATCCACGTCAATTGACCTGGATATTCACTTGAATCAGGAGGAAAATCCACGTGGGTCAACCTGGAAATCCACATGGATAGGCTGAAAAATCCACGTAAATCGACCTGGAAATCCACATGGATAGGATGGAAAATTCACGTGGATCAACCTGGAAAATCACCCGGATTGGCTGAGAAATCCACGAGGGTCGATCGGTATACTTACCTGGATGGGCTGGAAAATCCACATGGATTGACCTGGAAATGGCTGGATTTCCAGCTGGATATCCAGAATCTACCTAGAAATCCACCTGGATATTTTTGATTGGGAGATCATTGAGACACCCTGGGTGGCAAGAGTTCAAAAATTTCGTGTGTTACCGATGGAGCAGGCCTGCGTAAAGTGGTAGCACTAGCTGACCGTTCTGGCTTAAAAGCCTCTACGAAGGATGAAACATGGCACTTGCGCCGGAGGAAGGCTACCAAAGCGTCAAATGTAGCGGTGTTGTCAGGGGTTCCATTTGCTATCTCTAGCTTTTCAAGCTTATCCTCCTAACCCCATTGTGTGGCTGGATCCATGCCTGTCAGGGCCCATGAGATAAACCAGACATCTCAATCATTCACCGGGCCATCTAGAGCTTGCAGCTAGTCGTGGTGGCACTCTAATATGTCCATCAGAGCCTGAAGGCCCCCTGCCGATTCTATTTTCATGGGCTTAATTTCTTAGTAGTAAGGGTTCTACTTTGCCAGATACTTTCATTTATGTATGTCATACGGCTAGCACAGATATATATGATATGGCTGGCACCAGAGACATGGCCACGGGTCCTTTTTTAGATAGACGTCACGTGATCAAAGCGGCAGAAGATTGAAACCAATCACCCTAAAAATTTGTAAATAATGGATCCAGATTTCAAGCAAAATTTGAATTTGATTACTGATACTGCTAGGTCGGTAAAAACAATTTTGAAGTAAGACATCTTGAGGCAGACAGTAAACAGCAGCATGAGGAGAAATATGCAACGGTAAGTCTGGTCCGCTCCTCAGTTACTGTTCACCCCACCACTGGGGCCTCGTTTTCTCTCTCTCTCTCTATATATATATATACATATATACTAGTGGGGCTAACGCCCCCCTGCACGCTCCGCGCGCGAACCATCCAGTAACAGATTGAGTAGACAAAATAACGACATTACTCGTGTATTTATCAATGCAGGCTGAAAATTAGTTCACAACAGCAGAATACGTGACTCACAAAGGAGTTGATGAAAAATATCATTAACTTAACATAATTAAATTAACATAAATATTAATTCTCCCATAATATTTTAAAATAATATTAGAGAGGGTCTTCCATTACACGAATTAAAATTAAAAATAAATGCTATAGTAGTGTTAATAAGAACTTTAAGTATATCAGACGGTCTCTGTAGAGGCACAAGATTAAAAATAAAAAATTTATTCAAGTATAATATACAAGCAGAAAACATAATGGGAGAAAAAAAAGCAAAGTTTATATTCCTAGAATAACATTTAATACTGGCACCTTATTATCATTACCTTTTGTCTGCTATAGAAAACAGTTTCCCTTTGTATTAGCATGTTTTATATTTATTAAAAAATCAGAAAAACAGAGTTTTGATTCTTTAGGATTGTATATAAAAAACCTTTATTCTTTGACGGACAATTATACGTTGCTTTATTAAAATGTAAGAATCCAAAAAGAATTTTTATTCAAATTGCATCCGAGAATAAATCAGAAATTAAAAATATTGTTTAGCTAGAAATTTCTCAGTAATTCAAAAATATGTAACTTTGAAGATTGTCACATTAAAAGAGACGTATGTTAATTCATAAAAACTATGAAAAACAAATATGTGAAAAGTGTGGAGTGGGTTTTAAAAGAACAGAAGAGTTAAAATGACACAGAAAATGTTACAACATTAAACTAACAGAATGAATTATTGTTTTAAAAGCTTAATTGTGTTTGTCTATTTAATAATACCTCCTCCTGAATTCTGTCTTTTACTTAATAAAGTCCTCAAGTAATCAAGAATTTTATATTTGGGTAAAGTAGACATAGACCAGAAAGAGATTTGAAATGTAAAAGTTCAATCAAGTTAAACAAATTATGGTACTTCAGAGACACATAGTGAGTAAGGGGAAGCAAATAGACAGAGGGAGACCTATGATCAGTGACTTAAAAAATCTTAAGAACGAGGTATGACTTAGGTACTAAATTGCGTATATTTTTTAACATTTATGATAGTAAAACATGAGATAAACAAGTATTTTGTTGGGGGGAGCTGGAGGGGGAGCAAGGGGGAGCTGAGGGGGAGCTCACTTAAATATGATTTAATTGAAAATGATGTTAAAACAAGCAAATAACTACGTAAATCGAGGGGGAGCTGAGGGGTAGTGGGTGGGGGGCTGAGACTCACTTTCGTCAATACAACTATATAATATAGGGAGATACATATGTACATACACGCAGTGGAACTTGTATCGATTGTGCTACGCAAAACGCCGATCTGTTCTGTATTTTTAGTAATTATGGATAATAACTAAGATACTTCTTAATTAGAAAATTGAATGATAGTTAGGTATTTTTTATGTCATATGTAATTCAGCCCGCTAATTGAAAATGAAATAGTTATAGTTATTTTTAGGTGGTCTAATAATGTTAAAATCATGTTGAAGTTCGTTTTCTCATATCTTGTAACGGTTTGATATATGGAATAAATAAAAATACAAGCATGTAGGGTAAAAAATTTTCTATCAATAAACACTTTTAATTAGGTTTCGACAAGCGCAAAATGTTAAGAAAAATAACTTTTAAAGTCAAAAAGGCATTTTGGTAGTACCTATAAGAGTAAGTGAGATAAAAGAAGACATTGATTGTCTGCTTTGCTGTCGTGCTCACTCTCTTTTTATTGTACTCATACAGGTAATCCTTTTTCATTGATTTATTAAATTTTTTGCACTTTTAGAAAATGATGAATCAATATTAGAATAAGTATTATTTTTTCATCACTTTTTACAAATTTGTTCTTTGTGAACATGATTATTTTTAAATATAAATATTTGACCATAATGCAAAGTTTTACCAGGGTCTTTTAATTGCGTTTATTCAAACCCCATCTTAACCCGTCTTTGGTAAAGATCCAACGAAATTTTGCGCACTTACGCAACTACGTACGGGTATTCGAAAAGAGACAGACAGAGGGACACACAAAGTTATACACACGAACGTATTTTTGAAACATGTATGTACCTATGTGTTAGTAAACTGAGAGGAATTGGGGGAGCCTCTCTACCGACTGAAGATGACTTGTCACTAAAAGTGGTAGCTCTGCTTCCATTGCAGCAGGACTGCCTTCCTGCTGGACTGGAGGCTATTTTCTCCCAGTCAGGAGCGCTGAGCCACTGGCCCAAGCAACAGAGCCACCACAGTGGAAGCTACTTTCTTTTAATAGGTTAGGAGAGCTGCCCCTTGACACTTTCGAGCAGCTGCTCGCCTAGATTGAAAAAGCAGCTGTACTAGGTAGGAGAGAGGCGCCACTAGAGCTATGGTGGCGCGTCTCTTCTGTATCCAAAGAAGCAGCCCCACCAATTCCCTCTCAGTGTAGATTGTAAAGATACTCTTCTCCGCATGTTGTTGTTCTTTCTCGTTCTTATAATTAATATCTTAACGAACAAAAGAAATACAAACGGAATTGAATATTTGCTTCTTCCTAATCTATAATATTCACTGATAAAAACAAATATTCGTAAATTCGTAAAGTTTTCGCGGGTTCCTTGGGCAAAATAGCCCTGGAGACAATGGCATTTATCTGACAAAACAACTATTTTCATCATAGACAAACAAATTCCACCGAGTTCTATAACATATTTTTTAATGTTTTACATCTGTCGGGTTCTTGAGATCTGCTCCTGGTTCTTTTTTTTTTTCGGTTTTTTTTTCTTTTTTCTTGGAGGAAGAAAATTTAGAAGCTGTCCGAGTACCCCCTCTGCTTGGTCAGTAAGAATTTAAAAGCATTGTGAAGGTAAGAGGAGCGGGTTACGGGTGGGCTTTTTGAATAAAAACAATTTGAAATATATCTTATACATACATTGTACAAGAAACTCGCAATATAAAAATGAATATAAAATTTGAAGCCTACATACAAAATGTTCTAATCTTATACCGAATTATTAACTCTATTTAATTCAAAATTTTTATCATTTGAAAAATCTCTAAGCAGCATTTGGTTAATTGTAAAAATACACAATATGCAATTTATACTAATTTATATAAATTTTAAAAAACGTACCATTTTACAGTTAAATCTAGGTTTATTTACTTTTACAAACAAAATACTTGTATCACTGATTTTAAACATAGCAAGTTCACCAGCTTTACTAAAACGGCCCTGACACTTGCAACATCTTCTTTTACAGTTTTTTTCGTCACAATTTACTTCTTGTATAAAACCATTCCAAAGACAGAGATAATGACTCATTTTTTTCAAACCAAGCTCGTATGATTGATAACTTTAGTTTGACCACGTTATATTTTACTAATGCACATATTGCTTTCACACCAACAGCTCAAAAATTGCTACCATACCCATGTGTTCCTCAAGTACTCCAGCTCCTTCAGCTTTTCCTATTAGGTGATACGCTGCACAAGAAGCCTTTCTTACCATAAGACAAGTATCTACGTGAGAATCCACGTAGGCGCCCATCAATCGTGGGATTTTCCGTGGGAACCTACAAAAATTATGTTTGTTACCACGAAAAAAAATAGTTACAAATAGTTACATGGAAAATACACATTCTATCTTATAAGGCAAGTAGTTCCGAAGAAAGTCTTATGTTCGTTATCTGAATGGCTAGAAATAAACACGTGACCTTTATTGAAACAAAACGCGTGAACCATAGAAATTAATACCTAATGAATCAAGACTATACAATAATTTTTATTTGGTAGAAAGTAGAATAAAAAATGACGATCTAATTGATGCTTGGTTATGGTTTTAAATAAAAGTAATCGTAAATATGACTGGTTTTAATAATATTACTATGTAGTAGGTTAACAAGTGATTTTTAAACAAAAAAGCAGAAAAAAGCAGATATTATTAATTAAGTAGGTTCGATAAAATCTTTTAGAGTGGTGGTGGAGTGGGGTCTGGGGTGTAGGAAGCTCATGGCATTAACGACAGAATGTAATATAGTTAATTCCTATAGTATACATGCATTGATCGTATAAAAGTAAGCAAAGTTTTTATTTTTATTTTAAAAAACTGTGATCTTCTTTCTAATTAGTATAGATACTAATAAATATCAGCGGATTGTACGAATCCTCAGTATTTGAAAAATTGAAATATTTTTTTCTTTTGATTCTTTTAACCATTTGTGAGGTATGTTATTCGTAGGTCACAAAAGTTTTTCCACAACAGCCCGTGCTAAGTTTATTTTTTATTTTTAAGCATCTAAATAACTACATGGCTGAGATCATCCAAAAAAAGTACGTTTGTTTTTTATAATACAGAATGAATTAAAAACATAATTAGCGCTGACAACCACTGTTAGTGATATGTCTGTTCATTAAAATAACTCTGTTATTTTGATTATAATTTCTTCGTACGAATTCAAAGAATTTGTACAGATTATAAGACTTCAAGTTACAAAACAAAACTTTTTATGATTAATGTTTTGACTGTAAGGTGGCGTATTACCTCCAAACTTTATGAGATCATTTATTGTACATTCGTGTACATGCACAAATTTTTTATTAAGCTGTTCTGTTAACTGCTTGACCAGATAAACCTTTTTAAGCTTATAATAATATCCAGACCATCAATAAATAAGGACTACATTAAAAAATACAAATAACTTTCAGCTTATTAGTCGAACTTTTATTAAGGTTGTTATTCATAACTGTACGTTATTAATGAATTGAATTGAATTGAATCTATTATTAAAGAGCTAAGAGCAGAGCACTCTTCGTATCTCGGCTCGTTACACATAATTTAATACAATTGTAAAGTTAATTGCTAATTAACACTGGTGTCATAGGCAACAACAACAAAGAGACTGTATACAAAACAAATATTAAAACAACAATAAAATGAATAATAATAATTAACCATATAAATAAATAAATTAAAATAAGCCAAATAGGCAGACGACTAGTCTTTCTAAAAAGAATAACTAAGTACACACTGGTAACACACACAACATTTACAGACACGTCCCTTAAAAACAACGGAAGTGGTCCTGCCGCAAAAATTCAGCCAGTTTCCTCTTAAAACAGGGTCGGTCAAACTGCACACGAATGACAATTTGTAAGCGATTCCAAAGTCGAGCAGCGTAAACTCTAAACGAGACACTGTAGAACTCAGTCCTCGTCCACGGGATAACCAGATCCAGGGTATTTGCTCTCTTAGAGCCTGCAGCATCAGACGAGCGGAAAACCATCCTCTCAGAAATATACCACGGCTCACTAGATTTCAAAATGCTCCAAAGCAAGCCAACACACATATAGTTCTGACGAACACTGTAGGGCATGAGATTGAGGTGAATGTACGTGGGTGTGATGTGCTCATTTTTCTTGAGCCCCGCAACAAATCTAACTGCCGCGTTCATAGAACGCTGCATTTTTACCAACAGCTCCAATGACAAGCCAAGAAATAGGCAGGCAGCATAATCGTAGTACGGAAGAACAAGCGATCTTACAAGCAGCAAACGCATTTCAGGCACGAGAGAGTCACCACACTTACGCAATCGAAAAAGAGCAGCGTAGCACTTCCTACTGGTCTCCGTAATCTGCTGCGCCATAGTCAGAGGCCCACCAAGGATAACTCCCAGGACCCTAACTACATCACTGTACTCAATGAAATTACCACCTACTCGAACCTTCGATGGATTAGAGTTACGAATACGGCTGACAAAGCCACGGGAGCCATATCACGCAACCTGCATCTCCCCCAAATGAATTTCCAAGGCACAGTTAATGCCCCACAGACCAAGCGCATCAAGGTCCTCATGTACAGAGTGAGATCATCTGCATATATGTAATGTTTGCAGTGTCTCAGCACAGAAGGAGCATTGTTGATGTACAGCGAGAACAGAAGAGGGCCCAACACAATCCCCTGAGGGACACCCGCCCTCCGATACAGTGGAGCCGATCCTCCACCATCATCGTCCAACACCACCTGCTGTCGACCGGAAAGGTAGGATCCAATCCATGCGCACGCTGAGTTGGAGAATCCAAGCCTCCCAAGCTTTACCAAAGGCAAGCTGGCATAAACACAGTCGAATGCCCTTGAAAAATCGACAGCAACAAGCAACATGATCAGCTGATCGTCTGCAGCCTCCCTTATGTCATCGACCATCCTTATGAGTGCAGTATGTGTGCTGTGATGCTTTCTGGGTCCAGACTGCAAGTGATCAATAAGGTCACGGTGCTGGATGTATGCAGTAATCTGCTCGGCAGCGACAGCTTCCAGAATCTTAGAGGTGGCCGACAAAAGAGCAATAGGTCGAAGATGGCCAAGGTCAGTTGACTGTCAACATTTAGGAATCGGACGTATAAATGACGTTTTCCACGCAACAGGAAATACTTTAGACTGTAGTGAGCAGTCAAATATATGCAGCAAGACTGGGAGAATTGTTGGAAGACAGCTCCTGAGGCTCCTTACAGGTATACCACCCGGGCCAACAGCATTATACTTAGCCTCGGCGATTGCCCTCAATAGGCTCTCCGGCGTCACATAGGAGAAGTAAAAGCGGTCATCAGAAGAGACCTGCACATTTGACCACAGACCATCGGGAGGTGGAGGGTGAAAGCAACCAATAAAATATTTATTTATTTCATCACAGCTAGTGAGGAGCGCAATTCTCTCTCTGCACCCCGTAGAGGCGCCCATCTCACCCACGTATCTCCACATTTCATTCGCACTTCTCGATTTAACCAATCTATCCTTGTAGTTAGTTGTCATGGCCTGATGCGATGCTCGGCGTACATGACCCCGCAGCCACTTGTATGCCGCATGATAAGATTCCCTTCTATACCTCCTGTACACAGTCCACGCCCTATTCCGTGCCCTGATCAGTTCGCGCAGATCATTAGTAATCCAAGGTGAACTCCTCTTCCGAGGGGTGAACACTTGATATGGGGCATGCACATCGTAGAGCTGTGTAAGACGCTCAATGAAATAATCAGCCTTCCAACTAACATTCGGCAGCCCGTGAAGGTCACTCCAATCTATGCTTTGAAGGCCATTATTGAAAAAATCAATGTCAAAGTCACGAAATGATCGTCTTGTCATTAAGCGACTAACACATTCCGGAATTTCAAACAGCAGTGAAGCTAACAGGAAATCATGTTTAGATATTGCAGCATAAGGCAACTGAGTGAAATCGCTAACACGGTTAACATCACTTACACAGATATAGTCAATTGTCGTGTGTGAATCACCAATGTGATGAGTTGGAAAAAAATAAAGGCGCTGAAGGCCACACACCGTCAAGGAGCCCCGCAAAATGCGGCAGCTTGAAGAATCATCGATCCAGTTAATATTGAAGTCCCCAAGCAGCACCGTAAAATCACAAGGCACATTGCAATTCATAAGAACATCCTCAATGTCAGACCAATAACCAGCCTTTGGGGGGGAATAGATGACACCGAGCAGCACGTGCGCACTGCGGAAGTCAAGTGAAACAAAGAGGTATTCAGGTCTTTTTGAGTAAGTTTTACCAGCCATGGTGTAAAATACCACTCTACAAGGAATGGACTCATGCACGTATAATGCAACACCCCCACCGCCTCTTCCAACGTGGTCAGACCGAATCAGCTTAAAGTTCTGTAAGGAAATCTATTGAAAGATGTAAATGGCTTAAGCCAGGACTCACTAATCGCTAGCAGGTGAAGCTTATGATCCGAAATTAAAGATGGGATGTCAGCAAAATGAGCCTCCAGTGACTGTGCATTAATGTGGCCTATCTTTAATAGTTCTTTATGACAATGAGCCATAATCAATAAATCTAATCTTACGCTCAACTTTTTTTCTCAAGATTCGACATCCAACCTTGTCAAATGCTGAATGCGAGTGCACAGCACGACCTGCAGCTATACAGTTGCAACACTTGAGAATTTCACTCTTGTCTCTAACTGTGCACTTACTACTCAAATGGTTGCCAGCACAGTGGCCATAACAAATATCTTTATCACAATTATTGGCTATATATCCATAGATCAAGCACTTTAAGCACTGCATAATTTTTATGTGGTCCTCAATACGGCATCTAGACCAATTAACACAGATCTTCTGCTGTCTCAGTAACTCCAGCCTATGCTTAAGACTGACCTCAATTACACAAGAGCGCACTTTCTTTCTGCCAGCAGGATACAAGTAAATAGGCTTAATGACGTCAGTAGCAGCAGAGTCAAGATTTTGAGTAGCAATACAGGCAGCAATCTCGTCCTTCTCCAGATCAACAGGAACATCGTAAACAATTAGGCGTGGTGACATTTTTTCATCCAACTTTATCTCAAGCCCCACCTCTGCAAACTCTGGACACCGCAAGAACACTGAGAGCTCAATCCATGACCCTCCAATACTACTGTGTTTTGTGGACCATAATCCACTCTCTTAATATTTAGCTTTAGCTGAGACGGCTTCACGGCGCCCAACAATTTTTGCTTGGTTATTGCGGAAGAAGTGAGCCTGTTGACAGCAGCCTCGGAGGGTCCAATTACAACACGTTCAGTATGCTCAATGGAAAGTGCTTTACCATTATTTAGCGAGATTTTTTGCGCTGGTTCATCCCAGCGCGCAGCCGCCACCACCGCATATAATCTACAGAAATTCTCTGCCTGCGGAGCCCTCTTAACCGCCACATCCGCTGTGTTCACAGACTCACAAGCACGATCAAGGACTTTTTTATAAAAGCAGGCCATGTTGGAGACCATCACTTGTACGTAAGCAATGGACAGCGCACGAAACGCCTCATCAATACCCAATATAGCATTCTTTATCTTGGTGTATCAAGGAGATTCCTTTTCAGTGCGAAAAAGATCAAGCAGCGTAACGCGGTGTGTGTTTAGATTTTCTGCTATCTTGTTGACATCCTGTAGTATTAGTAGTGGCTCGGGTAAGGAGGGAAGCGACGAAGTGCTCCCCTCTCTTCCTTCATCATCGTTTTCCTCGCATTCCTTACGCCAGCGCTTCGTCATCACGGCACACTATCAACACCTCTAGTAAGCAGGCGATTCATTCAATGTTCAAATTGGCCGCCAAAATATGCCAAGACGAAACGGATTCGGAGAAAAATGGGAAGAGCACAACGAGAACAGTAAACCGAAAACCTCAAACTCACAGCACACAATACACAAGTAAGAACACTACAAGCCAATAACACTCAAATAATGCTGACAGCAAAACACACGCGTCAGCCACTAAAAAAAGGCCAAATCTCTCAAAGAACTAAAAGTACTGCGTCTCAATATACGGAGCGAAAGAACAGCACACCCGCAAGCGCGGACATCTTGTCAGAGAAAGTTAATGATACTCTAGATAAGTTGTATTACGTATTGTCATTGTATTCTAAAATTTCGTGAATACACAAATGTGACATATGTCGTTGGTGTTAATTACAATGACATCATTTGCCACGCTCGTAACATTTTTGCAACAATTACTATTATTGTAATTTTGTTTATTTTATATTGATATAATTCAGGCACGCTCATTTATAATACTGTTTTCTATAATACATAATTTTTAAGTGATTTTTGACATTTACAAATTCAAGTGTTAGCTACTTGTCTCGACTATTTGTTAATAAACCTTTTAGTAACTCTTATATTAAGTCTAAATTTATATCAAAACTATTGTACTTTACACAAATCTTACTAATATATGAAGCAAAGTCGCTAAAACCGTTGTAATCGCTAACCGCGAAAACTACTGAACCGATTTTGCTGAAATTTTGCACACTGATTCATGATACTTCCTAGATGGTTTTAGTATAGTTTTTATCTTAAAAAATTTAATAACAATAGCAATAAATAAGCTCAAAGTTTTGCGAAAATACGCCAGCTTTTCACTTTAGTTCAGTAAAATCCGCTAGGTGGCGTCGACATAAAATCGAAGCTACCTGCAACATAAATAAATAAGTGTGGTTATAATACGCCGGAGCGTGTCGTTAGCTGTATAGTCGAACTTCGGCAGCTCATCAAGCTGTTCAGAGAATGCTGGTGATAGTCCTGCAGCTGGGAATCCCGGTTGCGGACGACACTCTTCTCTAAGGGGGAAGGAACCCAAGTGTCCCTTCACTCTGAATCTCGACGAGTGCGATCAAAGAAAAATAAATTAATTCCAACCGATGCCGTCTCTGCCAGAATACCAGGAGACATATCTAGCCAGAGCACAATCTGCACCAACTCTTCAGAGTTGGGTGGCAGTCCCACCATCCCACCTGGTGTAGTTAAAGAATTTGTGGCTACAAATGTAAGCAAGGAAAAACATCTCTGATGGGCACGGGAAGCCACAACGGCTACCTTCTTGGTAGTCGCGTCCCCAACGCTCTTACCCACATGTTCCCGTCTAAAGATAAGCAATTGAGCAGTTGGTTATCCGGGGAACGACCCGAGACGAGATATTCTTTGGTCAGCGGCGTACCTCCCTCCATCACAGTCTCCGTACATCGAGACTCCCAGGGTAAGAATCAAGCAACCCGTAGCCAGCTCTTCATCATCAGGAATAATAATAAAGAATAGCCTGGAAGTTTCACCACTGGCGCTTTTTAGGGCCATTAAAAGTATTTACGTTCCCTACTTAACCATCAATTTCATCGGTTCTTTTTAGGGGCCACCTAAGTGTAAACTACCTTGCCAACAAATACATTTTTATTACCATTTCCGGAAGCGATTCGTCGACTTAAAGATTATATTAACTAAAGACGGGCACTATTAAACCAAGTCAGCTATTCACTGGCAGACGTCACCTGCGAAGATGTTCTTCGCAAGGCTGAAAAACCTGGTGACCGACGACTCTATATTACCCTCTCGACTCTAAGCATTCAACCAGGAATCACTGATCCTCTCCAAGGTCTGCGCTGGGCAAACCTATAACAGCTATAAAGGAAAAAAAAACTTGAGCCAACGGGACAGCCTCCACTGGACAAGTATCACTAACCAATCTCCCCATCTAAGATCACCAAAACAACTAAATCTGCAAAATGAAAAAAGGTGCTTTAGACACCAACGTCTTTGACGTTATACCGGCAGACGTTGGGAAAGAGCACTACGACTAGCCCCAAAGTTTCGGACTTAGTAATTTTTCTCCCAATCAGTCTGGGTCTTCAACAGTAAGCCAGAGAAGATCACCCTGAGGTATCCAGGCAGTCACAATTGCTGTTAACTGCAGTCAAAAAAGAGTTAACTTAAGAAGCTCACCGGTCTTTTTTAGGGCCATCGGACGTCGAACTACCTTGCGAACAAATGTATTAAAATTAACAAAGTTGACTGAAAATAGCCTTTAGGGGTCATAAAAGTCGTAAGCATACCAATAGTCGCAAAAGGGTATATTGGAAAGAAAACCTCAAATGTATCTAATGAATACAATTTGAGGCGTCAAGAAACTGACGCAGAAAATTTATCGAGATTGAAACAGCAGCGTCAAAATCGTCATTTTAAGAGTCCATTACGTGAGAGATCAGCTTTTCATTGTACCCTCACAGCAATCTCTGAAATCTTTAAAGATCCTACTTCAGATTTTTTAATGAGTAGAAAATGTATTTGTGTTTTTGTGGCAATAAAAAATGTAGAGATTAAGCTTCAGGACTTTGTTGCTCTGGTAATAAAATAGTGAGATATGAGAAAAAACAATTTTTTTTTTAATATAAATTTTTTGGGGGTTTTAAATCTTAACAGCTTTAAAAAATAGCCCTTTTCGTGAATTACACAGAAGAAACCAAATCAACAACTTCTTATAGCCATCGATTATTTTATGGCATAAAGAACGCACGGTACTTTTCAGCATAATTATTTTTTTGAATTTGTACACCTTATTATTTGACCAAATAAACTATATGGATTCCGAAAAAATATGTTTTTAATAAGAAGATTTTTGTTCTGAGATATATCGGGAATATGTGTAAAATTTTCTAACTAAAAATGTTTCACATTACGTGTCAACACACTACGGTGTTTTATTTAGTAAGTCTCGGGCGAAGCCGAGACAGGGGGGCTGCTAGTACTTAATAACCTCAAACATGAATAAGTTACCCTTAATTTAATACGTCTGCTTTTATCTGCTTTTGTGTTTAAAACCGACCTGTTATCTATTACATAGTAATATTATTACCGCCAGTTATATTTAACGATTAATTTTATTCAAAAATATAAATGAGCAGCAATTGGATCGTTAATTTTTATTCTACTTTGTCCCGAAGAATATATATTGTGTAGTCTTGATTTAGTAGGTATTAATTTCTAAAGTTTCCGCGTTTTGTTTTCATAAGGCTTCCTTCGAAACTATTTGTCTTAAAAGATAGAATGTATATTTTCCGTGTAATTTTTTTTTTCGTGGTAACAAACATAATTTTTGTAGGTTCCCACGTAAAATCCCACGTAGGAACACACGTGGGATCTTACGTAGATACTTTTCTTAGGGTATCTGTTTATGTTTTAAACACATATCCGCACGTTCATGTGTCATGTTAATGCAGTGTCGTCTTCGATGTGAAGCAGTGATCTAATAGGTGGTAGAATATGAAGCGCGCGAAACATGAACACAAGGAAAGCATATTTTTACCTGAATTAACAAAAATGTCGTAGAAAAGTTATGGTATCTGTGAAAAAGTGTAAAATGACATGAACAGTATGATATAATAAAATAATGGGGCTGGAATAAACTTTTTTGTATGTGTAACATGATACAAATTTAACAACATTTTTGACGCAGCTCATTTTGTACGTAAAAAAACATGCCACATCATTTTTATGAACATCTTAATTTGTTGTTACATTGATTACAGTTGTATATAAAAGTGAAAAAATAAAAAATTAAAAGACACTAGTTAAATTGCACGCTGCGTTATCGTCAAAGGTTAAACTGTTCGACACCAGAAATGAGGGAACAAACCTTGCCAATGCACTGCATCAATGTATCTCCAGCAGACAGTCAATTTGACATTACTTTTTCTTGTACTATATCTCGCCGGCTTACGCAGAAATTTGGTTGTACTTCTACCAGAGAATATAGAATATATCTCTTTATGTATAGAAGGCCAGGGCAGGCCTTTTCTTGTTTCCAACTTTTGAGGCACATAAACTTAGTTAGGTACCCGATAAGGCAGGTGGTGTTCTCATTTTGGGAAGTGTACCGAAGCAAAAACTATGAGCATGTTAGTCAGTGCTACAAGTTACCATATGCTTCGTCGTAATATGTAAACCATCTGAAATGTCAAAAACAACTCCTTTTGATCGTTCTTAATTATTTATTACGACACTTAATTTGCCTAATTAACAATTATGATTTTTCTGCTTCCTCCTAAAGGTACGAATTAAGAGCATGAAGAGACGATAAATTTACTCAATTATCGTTTCGAAGTTATTAATCAGAGTCACAAACAATGAAAAAAGACTCTAAATAAAGTTAAATCGAATATCGAGACTTGGGCTAGCCAGATGTATTTTGGTGACGAAAAGAATAATTTTAAAGACTAAAAAGGAATTCTTGCTTTACAGGTCACTCCTCAATTAAACGTTTTCTTGGAAAATGTGCTATAAGGTATGTTGCTCGTCGTCTTGTTTTAAAGTACAGAAATAAATTTTATTGCAAATTTTGTATGAACGCATTTCAGAGAATAAGCTTGGAAACCTTATTGTATAATCTAATTAATTTTTTTCCCTCAATTAACTATCTTATAGAATTTTTGATAATAAATTTAGAAGTCACATTACAGAAAAATTTATTGTTAAAAATTTAAAGTCATGTACTAAAAAGATAGTTAAGCAGAGGTTTGATTGTGTTATTTGATCGGAAAAAAACGTAAAAAAAGGATCACAAAAACTGTTGTGATTTCCGGCAAGCGCGTTAATATAAAATTTGCAATCGAATAATTTCTGTACCTTAAAACAAGATAAGCAGCAACATACTTTATAGCACATTTTCCGAAGAAACATTTTGTTGAGGAGTGACCTGTAAAGCAAAAATTTCTTTTTGGTCATCAAAATTATTCTTTTTGTCATCAAAATATTCGTGGCTAGCCCAAGTCTCGATATTCGATTTAACTTTATTTAAAGTCAATTCTTATTGTTTGCGATTCTTATGAATAACTTCCGAACGATAATTAAGTAAATTTATCGTCTCTTCATGCTCTCAATTCGTACCTTTAGGAGGAAGCAGAAAAATCATAATTGTGATTTAGGCAAATCATGTGTCGTAATAAATAATTAAGGACGATCAAAAGGAGTTTTTTTGTCATTTCAGTTGGTTTACATATTACGACAAAGCATATGGTAACTTGTAGCACTGACTAACATGCCCATAGTTTTTGCTTCAGTACACTTCCCTCAACGAGAACACCACCTGCCTTATGAGGTAGCTAACTTAATTTATGTGCCTTAAAAGTTGGAAACAAGAAAAGGCCTGCAAGAAAAGAGATATATTCTATATTCTCTGGTAGAAGTACAACCAAATCTCTGCACAAGCCGGCGAGATATAGTACAAGAAAAAGTCATGTCAAATTGACTGTCTGCTGGAGATACACTGATGCAGTGCATTGGCAAGGTTCGTTCCCTCATTTCTGGTGTCAAACAGTTTAACCTTTTTGATAACGCAGCGTGCAATTCAACTAGTGTCTTTTAATTTTCATTTTTTTTGTTCTTATATAAAACTGTTATCAATATAACAACAAATTAAGATGTTCATCAATATAATGTGGCATGTTTTTACATGTACAAAATGAGCTGCGGCAAAAATGTTGTTAAATTTGTATCATGTTACACATACAAAAAAGTTTATTTCATCCCCATTATTTTATTATATCGTACTGTTTCATGTCATTTTACACTTTTTTACAGATACCATAATATTTCTACGACATTTATGATAATTCTGGTGGAAATATACTTCCCTTATATTCGTATTTCGCGTACTTCATATTCTATCACCTATGAGATCACTGCTTCACATCGAAGACGACACTGCATTAACATGACATATAAACGCGCGGATATGTGTTTAAAACATGAACAGATACCCTAAGAAAAGTATCTACGTGGGATCCCACGTGTGTTCCTTCGTGGGATTTTACGTGGAAACCTACAAAAATTATGTTTGTTACCACGAACAAAATTAATTACTTGGAAAATATACATTCTATCTTTTAAGACGAATAGTTCCGAAGGAAGCCTTATGAAAACAAAATGCGTAAACTTTAGGAATTAATACCTAATGAATTGAGACTATATAATATATATTCTTTGGGACAAAGTAGAATAAAAAATGACGATCCAATTGATGCTCATTTATAGTTTTAAATAAAATTAATCGTTAAATATAACTGGTGGTAATAATATTACTATGTAGTAGATAACAAGTAGGTTTTAAACACAAAAGCAGATAAAAGCAGACGTATTAAATTAAGGGTAACTTATTCATGTTTGAGGACATTAAGTATTTGTGTAAAGTACAATAGTTTTGATATAAATTTAGACTTAATATAAGAGTTACTAAAAGAATAATTAACAAATAGTCGAGACAAGTAGCTAACACTAGAACTTGTAAATGTCAAAAATCACTTAAAAATTATGTATTATAGAAGACAGTATTATAAATGAGCGTGCCTGAATTATCTAAAGATGAATGAAATGAAACTACGATGATAGTAATTGTTGCAAAAATGTTACGAGCGTGGCAAATGATGTCATTGTAATTAACACCAACGACATACGTCACATTTGTGTGTTCACAAAATTTGATAATAAATTCACCCTAAATTATTTATATTTTGAGGTCATACAAAAGTTAGGGGTGATTAATGTTTCCAAACGTTAACAGAATACGGGAAAGTAAGATTTTTTCGAACCCGGTGTGATTCAATCAGTTTCTGACATTTAACAGTTTATTCTGGCTTTTTAACTTAAGAAAATATATATTCAAAGTCTTTAGAGGGGTGAAAAACAGTGTCACAAGCCCTAAAATCCTTATATACATTTTTCCCCTTATTTCTCAGGGTATATAGAATGAGAAAAAAATCGGTTCAAGTGCGTGCCTCAAAATAAAAATTTTTTTTTTGGAACGTGTAAATCCAAATTAGAAATGGATTTCCTTATATGTGAAGCTATAACAAAAACAAAAATTTCATTATACTGACAGTAAACTGTTACTATAATTTAATTTTCCAGAATCTCTCATTAAACAGAGGGAATGAAGAGTAAGCTGAAAATGAGCTCTTTACGATTGCTGAAATTGTTAAGTACAAGATTTACAGCGTCATTAATTTTTACATCAAGTATATACAAAATACAGTTATTACAGATGGCGATAGAACTCAAACGTATGTTTTTGACATATTTTTTTACACAAGCATAAAATCTAGTGTATCCTTAACTGTATACCATGGCAGTAGTTTTACGAAGAAAATTAATATCTTTGACAGAGAATTTGTGTTCCAATCAACAAAAAGTAAAAATATTTATTTCAATATATCTTTGTGTCGTTCCATTTATTAAAATTTTGTACCCATCTGTATTTAAAAAACCTTAAAATTGTTTTTGAATGCCATCTATTTCAATTTAATTTTAATTGATATTGTACTTTCTCAATTAATACTATATTAGTACATAAGAATTACGGTAATACTTATTTAATTACGAAATGCCTGGTAAAAAACTAAGAGCTTATACCGTGCACTGTAAGAATTTTCGTCTGTACACTTAAAACGATATTTTGAGAATTCAATGCTTTGCTTCGAAACAAAATTTGTACTATCAATAATTGTTATGTTGTTAGTAATTATTAAAAGTACGTGACTCTCAGAAATGATTAACTAAAAATTAAATAAGAACACCTACGTACTTAGTTTTCTAATGGTTACGAAAAAAAGTAAAAATATGAAACACATTTTGATAAGTAAAAAAAATACATCATAAATCAAATATTTTTCAGGAGCCACTGGTTCTTAGCAATTGTGTGCTTTCCCAAAAAAGACCACAACAAAATAGTAAATCTTTCGCCAGAAAAACGACTGTGTCAAAATTATACCATTGCCAAAAATTGTACAAAGGAAAAGTAAGAATTAAACTTGTCATTCGATGTAATATTTTTTTTAATGAGAAATATTACTCTAAACCAAAAATAGGAAAATAACCACTTAAAAGTGTAATACGTGCAATTCATGCTTTTGAAGGTATAAAACAGCAAGCTTGTTCTTTTTAAAGTATAACATCGAAAAATCTACTTTTCAAAACTATAAATATTGTATTTTCTACGTTTAAGAGTAAGAATTTCGTTATATCTACTTTTGAAAAGTACAAATGACTATCTTCTACTTTCCAAACATTCAATAATACATCTATTCTTTACGAAAGTAAAAATAATATGATTTATACTTCTGAAAAGTAGAAAATAGTTCATTTCGTCTTTTCAAAGAATAAATACCTGATTTCCATCTCTTTTTAATCAACCTATGCACATATTATACGTATGCATAATAGTACAGTTGATATATGACTGTTAGAGTTCAAAATTTCAATCAATCTTTTTCTCTTATAGGAATCCAAAGTTGAATCTAAAAAATATCCTGCGTAGAAGCTTATCCTCAACAAGCATGACCACTCCAAGATGAGAAAAAGTCAAGATTTCAGTTATCACGGTCACACCGTCAAAATCAACATCGTTCCCTGAAGATTTAAAGTGACTGGAAATTGCTTATCAGTAGGTAAACTAGGCAGGGACTGGGCCACCACATCCATACAGGTACCGGGCCTGCTCCCCTCTATCCTCTATCCAGCTATGGCCTCGTAGCTAGGCAAGTACAGGGACACCCCCCCCCTGGCCTTGCTCCGAGGCCAACCATGGCCTCGTAGCTAGGCATATACGGGGCCAACCCCCCCACCCTAGCCACGCTCCGAGTCCACCCCAGGCCTCGCTTCGGAGCCACTCATGGCCTCATACTTATACAGAGGTCTGATCTCTGCTTTCATATAATAAGCGTATAGTGCATACTGATTGTTTGTCATATCGAGATTGAGATCACCATAGGGATAATATTGTGAATTTAAATAGAATCTCACATTTCTTATGTTACAGTGATCGAACTTGCTAGCACTAGCAGCTCTCTGATTCTTTCAGTTTGTTTGAAAAGCCAGTACAACATAACGTGGCTTTTCCAACTGATTGGACGTCTTGACTGTCAAAATATACTTAAATGTTGTGGGCAAGAGTGGATATTCATAGAGCTCCCAAATACGTAAGCTCATGGATATCAATTTGCCTTTTTGCAAATAATGGAGCTAATAAATTTTAAAGAATCTGACATCACTACATAGGGCATAAGCCATTTGAGCTTCAGTATTACTATTTTAAAATCTTCCCAAGTCAGTTGTTCATAAGCATTTGCAGCAGGAATAGCACCTTGAACAACTGCATTTAAATCATTTCTTGATCTGGTTAGTATAAGTTCATGTTTCACATTGACCACAATCTTACGATAATTTTCAGCAAAACCTAAAATCATGCTGAGAGGAATTAAGACATCAAAGCAGCTACCCTCTGTTAGACTTAAAGTATGAGTTCCCTTCCAAGCTGCATTTTGACTCAGTTTTCTTTGATCTAGACTTAGTGTTAACCAATTTTTCATAGGGGTTGTTCGACCTACATTTTCACACTTATCTATTTTAATAGCATTTTTCTTATATCTAACTTCTTTAAATAGGTGACAGATGGCGTTATTCACCAGCTCAGGATTCGTAGTTGCTGTGTTTCCGTCTGCTTTAACTTATTTTCCATAAATGTGTAACGAGCTACGTGATGGTAGTAGACATAGGTCCTGATGTTGAATTTATATACGGATTTCATCACTATTACCATAAGTTGCGGAGGCGTATGGCTGATGAACATGAATCTCATAGTTTGCTATGGATTCATCAAAGGTGACAGGAGACCGAATGCTTAGAATTTCTTCCATATTTTACGCAACAACACAAGAATATGCAAGTTAGTTTCTACCACGGCCTTTTATTTTTAATCCTAAACTTTTCAGAAACTGAATGTTTTGACGTGTCAGTTGTCTTTGACGTGTCAACACTTTAACTGTTCGTTGTCGACTGACTGCTGGAGCACATGTCGAACTACTTGTATAGCTTTTATTGTTATATACGATCCCCATTATGATGAAGGTTTTATATGTAACCTCTCAGTGATGACGTCTTCACGAAAGTTTACTAAATTACCGTCCTGATCGACAATGCGTAGCTGTATGTAGTCGATGAAGCGTCCAACAATTGAATAATAGATAATTTGTGATAGCACTTCAATGATTATATTACCTGGTGGTACAGCTGAAAAAAATTCGTGAACTGTATAAACTTTTCCTCCGTTTATGTAGGCTCCAGTAGTAATATTACACTCAATTCTCAGTGCGTTAACTTTGAGAATAGCTACAGGTAAATCTGAACTGTGGGTAGTGCTATATTCAAGAACACGTTCAGTAAAATCCAAGAAATGAGCTATAGAATCTTTTGGTCGAAAATCAATTGTATAAGTACGAGTAATTTCGCTACGAAGTGTATTATTGTTGTGTTTGACATCAATGGCTATATCGTTAGGCCGTAATGCGTCAACTAAAAATGACTCGGTATCTTAAATTTCGTAGCTGCCTGTTGGCAAAACGACTACTTGATCAGCCACGTAAAATTTATTACTACCGACGTCAATATTTGGAATCGAATTGAATGTTAGAAGTTCTACTAAGCCAAGAACGTAGTTATATTTCGATGATAATTCGATAGGTGAAAAATATTGTGCTTCCAATACAGAAAAAGTTTCAGACAAACTTAGGGTCAATGTTTCTTCCATGACTTCTTAAAAGCGAATGAATGATTTTGCGCTATGACATTACCTTATATACTTTTTGAGAGAGAAATTTGAAGCGCAATTGACTACAATTGTGAGAATCATAATCTTAATATTTTACGTGGTTTTACTTGATATTGCCATCTCCCAAGTATAGCATTAAATCGATGGGTGGTTTTAGATCACCAAAACTATCAAAATAGACAACATCATTACCACGTTTTTGATACGCCACCCAGTGTGTTCCAGGACCATCTTTATCATAAAGATTAACTATAGCAATTTCGCGATAACAAGGTCAATCGGCAGGTTAGTCATTTCACATAAATACTCCCCGGAAATTAGGGATTTTTAACTTTTTAGCATATTTCAATAAATCAACATTCGTCAGAGCTCTAGCGGATAGTTTTACTTCAAGCTTTTTTTTTTTTTTCAACCTTTTCCAGCATAGGGCTTAAAGAATACACCTTATCCAGTTTTATATGGTTGAAGTCTTGGACCTTTTCCAAGTGCAATGGCCTCCATAGTTTTGTTGTGTCTTTGAGAGATAAGATTCGTGGTATTTTTACTCTTTTCTTACCACCTGCCTTCTTATTACACAACGTGCCCTCTTCAAAGCTGAAGTAATAACCTTGTGTGCATCATTGCTATTTATTTTCCGTGATACAGCCTTAATAACTGTACTTAAAGCAGTGCATGGTTTCTTTTTCTGACTTTTCACACCCATCCCTAATTTACTTTTAAGCTTCATAGTATTCGCAATAGCTAGAGCAGCTGCTTTTTCCCCAATACTTGAATCTCCGGCCTTGACTCTTTGCCAAGCTTTTTTGGCTAATACTCTATCTGCTAAATTTTAAGCCTCGATGTTTTCTCGATTCTGAGAATAGGCTACATCGTGTTCGTTGCACGCTGCGTCTATTGTATTTATTCCCTGATCACATCTAGCCAGACGTTTGACAAGTTTAGTGCCAGGACCGCAGTACTGGTAGCCAGGTATGTGTAATTCTACAGGTAAAGTATTTATAACCCTATTCAAAAGACCAAGTCCTTTTGCGCGATGAATGATCATCACTCTTCAGTGGTTAAATCACGACTGAGCACTTTCGTCTAAAAGCATTGTATTTATAGGGTATAAAAGCACTGCACATTCAATTATCACATTAGTCGTTATCTAGCCATTATACCGTGCAGACATGCAGTTTAAAAAGCAAACTATAAAATTGCAAGTTCCAAACTTTGATGCTGTTGTGAAAGAAAAAAAGCTTTCAAATCGACATGGTAAATTACTCCCAGACAATATTCGAGCCGTAGTCTGTGGTCCATCCAATTGTGGTTATACAAACAGTCTACTAGCACTAACAGTAGACCCCAATGCATTAAGGTTCAAAAACGTCTATTTGTACTCAAAGTCGTTTAATTAGCCAAAGTATAAGTTTTTTTAAGAGCTGCTGCAGCCCATAGATGACATACAATTTTTTGCATTCAATGAACATGAAGCAGTAGTATCTCCACATAATGCACTACCCAACTCTATCATAATTTTTGACGACATAGCTTGTGAAAAGCAGGATAATGTAAGAGCTTTCGACTGCATGGGAAGACACAAAAATTTAGACTGTTCCTATCTATGCCAGTCATACGCACAAGTACCGAAACACCTTGTAAGAAACAATGTTAATCGTTTAGCTCTATTTCGTCAAGATAAGCTGAATTTAAAATGTGTGTATGACGAGCATGTGAACTCTGACATGTCGTATACTCAGTTTGAAAATCTCTGCAGAAACTGTTGGAATGATGATAACTATGGTTTCGTTGTCATCGATAAGGATAAAAAAATGAACAGGGGTCCATATCGCAAAGGTTTTGACAATTTTGCTATAAAAATAGGTCGCACATAGTGTACTACATTCAGTCTACTCTGAGACGTTGAAGCATCAACATATACAAGGGAGAAAAAGATGTTCTTCATCAGCTGGTGAAGGCCAGTAAAGCCGTCAAAGAAAAATATCAATTATTGAAATTTGGAAAAGATAAGGTTGAAAAAGTTCTCAATATGACCTTTAAACCTATTACTGATCCTCTTCGAAAAAGTATCAGTAAAACGAGGACAAAAAAATGATTCTGTAATTTCTAATAAGCCACTACCCATTAAACAAATGAAAAAAGAGAAATACAGTGACGATGATATGATGTTTGAGTCTGCTGTTAGTCAAAGCGATGACGATGATGATAAAATTGATGTTACCATTCAACCTTTTGACAATGTGTATTTACAAATAGTTAATGAAAATTAAAGAGATTAATTAGATTTGGCTTATGGAGTGCGAAAACAAGGTGGATCATACAAGTTTGGTAATTCATCGATAAACTTTTAAAATAATCAAATTCAGATGGGTGGGTTAAGCTTTCCAATAAGTGATGGGTTGATGAAGCTATTAGTGAAAAATCATCCCGAAGATGATTTAAAGTAATATTACTTGCTTTTGAATTTTTCAAGTGTCTACAGAAGGGACTACAACAAAAACAGACCTATCAGAACGCCCAATAATAATAAATTTAATGAAATCATAGCTCCAATGTTTAATCTCATTGCTAGCAAAAAAGGTGGATCATTGTTACCTCATTACGAAATTGCTAAAACAATGCAGCAAGTAGATTATATGCACTGGAACGATCTAAATAAGCTAGTCAACCGCCTTCGATTACTTATAGCAGAAAGATCTGCAGGAAATCCTAGCCATAACAATGAGATAATATTGATTATTGAAGAGTTGCGTGAAGCTGGCTATATTTACTGAAACTGGTGAGCATTCACGTTAGTAGCAAAATAAACATTGACGTGTTTGGACGTAAGAGTGAAGACGATAGTCGAGGTCCTCCTGGTCCTCTAAGTGTTGGTATAAACTCACTACAGATGCACAATAGGATATTGAACATAAAAGACTGTGCAATGTTGCAGCAGCTATCCAACAAAATAATGCAGTGAATCTCAACACTTTTCAGAAAGAAATAAAATTGATGAGGGATGAGCAAGGTAAAAAGCGAAGCAGTTGCAGTGATGTGTTTGCTAAAAAAATTGCAATCTTGGAGCGGAAAATAAATACGATCAAAGAGGTGTTATCTCAGATCTCTTCTCTAGAAGAATATTAAACCGAATATAAAAACAATGGTCTGAGTCTCATTCGCTTATCAGCCATCAATGAGGATGGATCGTAAGAAGGAAGTTGTTGTGGAAGAGCTCCACAAACCGGCTCGTCGTAATTATCCACGACGAAAGTATGATATCCAAGGTTTGGATGAAACATGGCAGGCCAATTTTGTAGAAATGATACCCTATGTTCGTGAAAACAAAGGTCATAGGTACATGCTAACTGTAATAGATGTATTTTCAAAGTATGCATGGGCTGTACCTGTGAAGAGAAAAACTGCTGAAGATGTTACAACAGCAGTTGTATTACGAGATGGTCAAGTATCGAAAAATCTGCATACCGACAGGGGTAAATAATTCTATAATACAAGTTTCCAAGACCTGATGCGACAATATAATATCAATCTTTATTTGACATATAGTAATCTCAAAGCCTTGATATGTGAACGGTTCAATCGCACTTTTAAAAACAAAGTGTGAACAAAGTTTAGTCTTTGTGGAAGTCACAAAAGGCTTAATATCTTACACGATTTAATTGCAGCGTACAACACTCGCAACCATCGAACGATTCATATTAAGTTTGCCAATGTAACAGCTGACAATCAAGCTGAAGTTTTACAAATATTCACGGATAATGATGAAATAATGAAAAAAGCAAAATTCTATTATAATGATAAAGTGCGTGTGAGTAAAGCTAAAAATGTTTTTGAAAAAGGCTACACGCCAAACTCGTCAACCAAAATATTTACAGTTTATAAAGTATTGAAAACTAACCCAGTTACTTATTATTTAAAAGATTGTAAGGATTAGCTGGTCTCTGGTGGCTTTTACGAAAAAGATCTTCTAAAATCAAAGTGTCCAGACATATATCTTGTGAAAAAAGTCATTAAAACGTGGTTGTTAAATGGTTGGGATTTGATAAATCACATAACAGTTGGATCGATAAGTCAGATATTTAAGAAAAAGAGAAAGTGGAGGGGGCCACGTCCAGCGCCCCATTCTATGACGAACAACCTTTCATGCATATTCACCTTCGTGAACTTTCTCTTTTTTTATTTATTTACAAATTTACAAAGTCAAACTCATTGTCACTATGATATACAATAAATAAAGCATATTTTTGAACTTTTTCTCTCAACTCAGTGTACAAATTATCATTGGCTTCTGTTACTTTTGAAACACGATCTGGAATGAAGACTTGAAATTCATTATCTTTGATGATGACTACTCTGCAATCAAAGCGTGTATTGGCCTTCTTAAGCTGAGTCACTATGTATTTTCGCTCCTTCTTCAGCTGTAACAACCTCATGGTGGGGAGGTAGCTATTTTTGGTGATACGATTCAATGCAGTAAAGTACATTTTACTGAAACAGAAAAAAGAAATATAAGTATACAGCTAGTATACTTCTCAAGTGACAAAATGAGCTCTGCTGAAGGATGCAGCTCTATTTGTAGCTCTTCTCTCTTCTCCTCCAATTCTTTTTCCTCTTCTTTCTTATCATATAGATGGTTGAGCACATCCAGTAGCTGAAGATCTTCATTGTCCAGAGTAATGTAGCCCCATGGTAGCGTATCTGTGCTAACCAGGAGTAACTGACGTTTGTAGTTTTGTGGACTGAGAGCTATTTTCTGCTTTTTCTCTGTATAGACGATGTGTAGCCTGGAGCGAATATTGTTTTGCTGACACATGACTCTTGACTTATTGAAAAGACAGTTCCAGTAGTCTTCGAAAAAGATTTTGGTCTTTACTACAGCTGGTTTGACACCCTTCACCTTCTTAATCAGCTTCTCGTTTTATACTTGAATGCTATACATCTTACTACGCAGCCCAATGAATTCCGTCATAATGTTGCCACAACACTCATCTTTCATCAATCCTATGACTTTTTTATTCATGAGAGGCAGATCAAATTAATTATTCGATGGATAATCTGATGTGTCAAATGTATCTATGTCTTGCTTCATAACTTCGTAAACATTTTGACCAAAAATTTTATACATTAAGATGTCGGTGTCGGTGTACATTAACTTGCGTCTATTGAAACGTTTCTTCATGTATGAATAATGAAAATCAAATATTAGGGTCTTCGATATGTCAAGTACTCTCAGACCAACATATATTGGTTTTCTCACGCTGATTTCTGTACGAGCAATCTGTATAGCCACAAGATTTTCCGTAAAAGTGGAGCGACTGCGGAAATTTGATCGGGCTGTAAGTGTTTTTGCGCTGTATCGTCCATCCCACTTATTTACCAGCTTAACATCTACTTGCTTTCGCTCGTTCTCCATAGTCTTACCATACATATGTTTATCATATGTCATTTTTACTCTGCTTCCTCAGATCAACTTAAGGTTTGAGCCATGGGCTTTCTCTAAAACGCAAGACTCTATGAACTTTTTAGAGCACTAGTCAATTTGCAAAAGCCTGATTAAATGCTTTATGGTGTATGACATATTGCTCTTTATCATACAAAGTTGTCATGAGCTTTTGTTGCTTAGAGCGAGGCGGAGCTATATGTTGTGGACAGAAAGGTAAATCCTTGTGTTCATCATGGATAGCTGCTGGATAGTCCATATCTACTTCCAGTATGTGCCCATATCCATCATCTGGCATATCGAGGAAGTTAGATTCTGTATCAACCCATTGGAAGTCTCCTTTTAGTAGTGGCTGCGTCACTGGCCATCCATACAGGTTGTTCGCATCAAAGTACATGAGATATTTGTCTTCGACCTTTCGATTAAAATCCTCCTTGTACTTATTGTTGGCTTTGGCATAGCAGTAACAGCACTGGTTTTCACCTTTTCTGATGCCTTTTTCTACAAACAAAAACATGTCTATATCTGTAAACAGCTTCAATTCGACTTGAGTGAGCCTGAGTATGGCCCCCCACGTTAGACCAGGCGTAGTGTAATAATTTGCAGGATCTAACTCGTATGCTGCCAAGGAAGTGGCGCGAAAGTTCTCAAAGACATCTCTCAACAGAAAAACGTTAGTCTTAAAGTATAAATCGGAATACTCTCCAAGCGTTTCAATCTGGAATGTTCTTCATACATTCTGTGCATTCTCATAATCTATATAAAAAATTTCATTAACGTTCAACTTCCTGTAAAATGTAGCTTTAGAGAAAAGCTCTCTTTCTCTCAGCTTCTCCAAAGTACTTACATAATCGTAGGGAGACACACTCTTTTTTAGCTAGAGCTTTGTTTGTTCACCACTATGTATACGTTGGAATTCGTTGCTAGTGATGTCACACTTATACACGTATGATGCCAATTTTTCTAAGGAAGAGGGCATGAATCGAAATAAATCGATAAATTGGAAATTGATGTCACTGCCCTTTATGTGCTTAGTGAATAAAATGTATTTCTCCTTATTTTCAGCTATAAAATTGACACGTCTCTTGAAGTCTTTACTGGTGGCCAACTCTTTGATGATAAAGTGTGAGTCGTAACCGGTGAGATTGTGAAATATCACTGGAATGAACCTTTAATTGTAATAGTTGATGTTGCTGTTTTCGTGTGCAGCACCTCTAAGTTTTTCAGTCAGATGACAATGATCTCGTAATTTTTTCTCATTTTTTCCAAATGAACCACCACATATATGACAATCTTTAGCTGCTCTGAAGTCATTCTCAAACTTGGATTCTCATATAATTCTTGCAGTTTACTTGCAATGGTCTTTAGCTTTTAAATGAACCATTCTGCTGGTGTTTCAGCATTATCTTCTCTACGATAACTTGCATGGTGTAATTGACTATCGTCAAAACTGCATTTCACGTAATAGCCTATACTGTAGGCTTGATGCTTCTGAAGTGCACGAACATCTTTTTTCAGCAAACCTGCGATGTACTTAAAGTATTCTACAGACATTGCACTCTTCAATGTTGACTCTTTAAGTTCTGAAAACTAAGTACTGTTTTTCTGATGCTTTTTATACACAAATTTTTTTTTTTAAATTATCATTTAGTCATAGAAATAAGGGGGGCTTGATAATAGCACGTATATCTTAATTTATAAAAAAAAAATTTTTAAAAAGGTGGTGGAGGGCTCCAAACCTCACCCCCCTTTCTCTGCAGACCAACCATCGTTTTTGACTGCCCCATTATTTTTTTTCTTCCATATATTTATACTTTTTAAAAGGGGGTAAATTAAACATTGAGAAACCATGCTTTTTGGGATTTTTTTTTTAACTTCCTTTCACTCTCTCCTCTTTATCCAACTCTTCTCCTTCGGTTTTATCGAGGATCGAGAATGAATTAGAAGAAGACTTAAGGAGGTAAACATCAGAGTTTTCCTCCTTCTCATTATCATTATCATCATCATCTTTATCAAACAGACGATGTCTCACTTGATCCAAAGATGACAATGGACCGGGGGTGAAGTGAATAGGAGCCTTCTTAGGAGGCGAAAATATTGGTGGTGATGTTGGTGGTGGTTGTGACAGTCTCCTTAGGAAAGGGGTGTTTAAAAATTCCTCCTCGAAAATGATCTCCATATTATCATCAGAGAAGCTATCTTTTCCTTCCATTACTCTAGAAATTGTTCAACAATCATTCAAATAAAGAAACAATTTTACATAAGAAAAGGTTTTATAAATACAATGAAGTTTGAGTGGAGGTAGAGCGAGTTGTAGCCTCCACGACAGGTAAGGTTAGTGGTGGTTTAGATAGCTGCCTTAGAAAGGAAGAGTCAAGAATCTTCTTCTCCCAAAGGAAATTCTCCCAGTCCTCCATAACAGGGGGGGGGGAAGCAGTTGACTTCCCATGAACAAGATTTCTGTATCATCATCAGAAAAGTTTTCTTCATCTTTCATTACTCTAAAATCGTTAAATTTTCCATTAAAATTAAATAAATTAAAATTCAGAACATAAAAGTAGGGTATGCAAACGTGATTCACAACAGCAAGCGTAAAGAGTTAAAACTCACGAGAACAACTTCCTCTTGACGAGGCAGAGTGAGGAATGCTCCTTCCAACAATGACGCTCCTAACCAATTTCATCGGCCTTTTATTCACATCGAGAGGTGGTGGCAGACAACCAGAAAGAGAGGGAGACAACCAGAGAATGGGGGGAATCTTTTGGTGGGGAGAGGACTAAGTGGGGAGTGGAAAGGATATAAGGAGATTCAAATGAGGAGGAAAGCTCAGTTGACAGCAAGTCGGCTGAGCGGTTGGGCCTACCAGTCCAAGTCTTAAGTAGTGTGCATCACGTGCGAGACAATGACTGGAACCTCCATCTTTCTTACCATTACCCTATGTAGGTGGTAGGGATAATGATTGGAGGGAGAAAAAGTATATATTAGGAGCTTTCTAAAAACTGGCGAGCTCAGTTGACAACGAGCTAGTCAAGAGATTAGACCTACATGATCATGGACTGTATCGTTGACATTCAGGGCTTTAGAAGGTCCACAAATACTTTTATTCTGAAAGAGCTGGTTTCTTACCACTTAAGGCTGATGCTCAGTCAGAAATCTTTCACTTCAGCCCCCCCTGTAAAAGATTTGATAAAAAATCTTCTAAATGAAGAACGCTCTGTTAATGCTTGGCTTGAAAAATACTTTCATGGAATACCTTGGGACTCAGGAAGTACATTTTCCTCTAGAGTTACTTTCATTGTTCAGTATTTCTTGAAGGACGCCAATATCATTTACGTCAAGGGACTGAAAAAAAAGGTGGCTAAAAGAAGTACCGTTAGAGAAGTAAGTACTTCAAACAATAATTAACAATATTTCAATCAATAATAATCCTACTATGTTTTAGAGACATCTGCAATGCTGAAGACGTTGGTTTCCCAACTATCAGTAAAATAAATAAGGAGTATGAAGCATGCTTTGCTCATCAGTTATGCACAAACCCTGTTTGCACTGTAAAAAATGCCTCTGCTTTTAGGAAATGGCTACTCACCTCAAGAGATATAGTGAATAATGTACTTTACTCTGATGCTGATGATGATGATGATGATGATGATGATGATGATGATGATGATGATGATGATGATGGTAATAATAATAACTTATCTTGAATAAGAGCGTTTACAAATGCATGGATCTGATACCAGTCCCTCAATCATGATTATCACCTTAGGAACCGACACAGGAACAGCTTTTTTTTAATCTGAAAAGTAAATAAGTATTTTGACAACAAGTTTATTATTAAAATGGATCCATCGTTATAGCAAAAACTCACATTTTTTATTTGTTGAAAGAGTCTACGTTTTTTTTGATGCAGCATTATTCTCCTGTTCTGCTATACATCTTTTTGTTTTATTTGATACTTTTTATGGCATGGGTAATGCTTTAGCCTGTTTTTGATGCTGTATAATAAATTTTTATAAGATATAAATAAATTGTAGCATGTTTGAAATTTATTTTGAAAGAAAAAAATTACCTCATTATGAAATGACGGTAGTTTCAAGTTTATGGAGCAAGCTTTGTCCTAATTTGATTTTGCCTGGTGCTGCTCTAGTAGAAAACCCCGTTTTTGTTTCTGATAATACATACGAAAAATTATTATTAAAAAATTTTTGATGACCTTTTTGAAACTATTACAAAAAATAAATCATTTCCTCTTCAAAAACTAATGGTTGCTTAAGTTTCTTAAAACGTGGATCTCCAAAGTAATGTTCCATCACCAGAAATGGTTGAATTGTATTTGTAGTTGGTATATTGTACGTGGAAAGTGTTTTACTTTCAACAATATACTCATCCACAAGCTCATTAAGCATGAATAGCTGTCTTGAGACATCTTGATTGGACTTAACTGTCTCTGATGGCTTGGCCTGGTTTGACTGCTTGCTGTGCCACATCTGTTACCTGTTATTGAAAATTTTCTAATTGTTTTTAAAATTTAAAATCTTTCTTATATTCCTTTTTTATTAAATATTATGTTTATAAAAATTATTAAGAATAATAAACTGATCCAAAAAGGATACTAATGCTGACCATTATTACCAAGATAGAGTATCTTAGTATCGGTAGTATCACATTTGTAAAATATTGTAAGATCAATTGCATGTAACTGATTATTAGGTTATTCTTGATTTGCAACACAAACGAGAGATTTTTCATTATCTGCACTAACAGATTTTTGAATAAATGTATCGACAGATTTTTGAATAGTTGTATCGACAGATTTTTCATTAGCTGCACTGACAGATTTCTGAATAGCTATATCCACAAATTTTTCATTAGCTGCACTGACCAATTTTTGAATAGCTATATCCACAGATTTTTTATTAACTGCATTGGCAGATTTTTGAATAGCTATATCGACTGATGTTTGATTAGCTATGTGATCTATCCATCCTTTCTCTATGTAATTCGTATTTAAGTTTTTAACTTATGATGAAGTATCATTGTTTGTTAGACCTAAGACAACGAAGATATCATCATCATCTAATTCAGCATTATCAGACTGTATTTAGTCAGCTCTGCTTCCAATGCAGCTACTGCCTTCTTGGTTTCACTATGATTTATGTTTTCTAGTGAGATAACGATAATAAAAGATCATTTTCAATATATTTTGAAGCTGGGGGTATCGCAGCAGCACGATTTTCTTCCTCTGACATTGTGGTAGTAGATGATGACGAAGAGGCGGATGATGATGATGAAGATGTGTTAGCGAGATGTTCTATGTGACTCATAAGTGCTCTGGGTCTTCACGAACAACACTATCTTTACATTAATACGCACAATAACGATGAAAATACGTACTTCTATACAAGTATACAGTTGCGGGACGGATACTACGCAAAACACTATGACATTGGTGGTGAAAAAGCCATAAAGGCAAAGCGCATTAGCACATACGTGAATTGCGAGCAACAACAAAGGCGACCACTAAAATCGTACGAGGCTGTCACGTAATGCGCACAACAGGACACACGTTTGAGCTACTTCACCTTGATCAGAAGGTCCGATTACTTAACAAACCTGCCATAGACTGAGCTCTCCAGTGCATACTCCTCCCATTCTCCGATTTCCTTACTCCCAACATTGTTACGGTGGGACGAGCACACGGGCAGATGCAGCAGCCATGGATGCCACGAGCACACGGAGAAAACAAACAAGGTATTATTCTAGGATGATTTGTACACCTAACTATACTACATAATTTTCAAGCTGATACCGGATGTTTTCATGGTATATTTACAGAGTTAACAGAACAGAAAAAAGTCCACATTTTTTATAGTACTGTTACGAATGTTTTAGCCACCGTTTGCTTGAGAGTCATCCAAATAAGCCATAGACTTTATCATCTGATACTTCGAGGTGTGTCACGGGATAATTCTGGTTTACTTAATGAACAATTCTGGCTTAGTTATAGGTATACACTCACAATTTACCAGGTGTATACTCTGTACACATGAGAACGGCATGCATGCGCTATACTACTATACCTTTGTTGTATAGGAGTGCGTATACGCGTGCGTGTGCACGTGTATGTATGTCTATATATGTTCGTGTGCCTGTATAATGGATTGCACAAAGATATATACAAATGTAATGCACGCATATAAACGCATACATACGCAGACCTGTAAGCATTTATGTGTTAATTATATACATAAGTGTACATAAATTTTTTTTCATGATTTTACGTAAACTAGATAGATTAGGGGAATAGGTGCACTTCGAGCACATAAAGGAAATTTCTGATGGTGAATATTTTGTTACATATTTTTTTTAATTGCAAAAGAGTATTGACTATTTTCACTTAAGTTCGTACCTTCGTAGAACACATATTTTTATCTTGCTAAGAATATGTTATGCAATGTGCTAAAACTATGTATGACTTACTTATTATCATACTTTATATTTATCATTTAATTTTAACAGAGAATAGTTTCCTTAAATTGCGATTCGGATTACACTTTGTAAAAACAAAGATTAATGGAAGAGTTATGCATTATTTGTTTATTTTTACAACCCACAAATGTCTTTTGTGGTGTGAAAAAGAAAAGTAATATATTTTTTACAATTCTGTTGTAAAAGTATATTTGTTGTATTACAAAAAAATTAATAAGATGACTATATATATTATCATGACTTTATTTAGTATGTCAATATATTGACGTACTGACTGCTGCCAACAGTGTCAGCTCGTCAGCTGTATCAATCGCAGACTGCTACTACATATATCTGTTGCAACACACATGCACACATGTATATATATAAATTACCAGAAACCTTACACTCTTATACATGATCACTGCCTATACGCTACCAGGAAAATTCCGTTATGGGCACGGTATGATCAGGTGAAGGAGAATCACGCAAATATTGTGGCTACACTGTACCAATCAACAGATGGCGTAACAGAGGTTAAGCAGTACAGTACTGGGTGAACGGCGCATGTTGGACGTATTATTGCCAAGTTATTGACTTTACTGATTTTCACGTGAATTTCAGACTATCATCACTTTTATTTGAGGAAATATAACATGAAAAAGTAACCGAGCAGTTATTGGATTTAAAGACCATAGAATGGTACTTTGTTGATTCTCTCCGTACAGAGTCTGGAGAAGTAGATAAAGATAGCACGCTAGTGCAGCAACGCAAGTAATTACGTCGTGGTCGCGGTGGCGCAAAGGTAGAGTTGCAGTTCCATCGATCTTCGAGGTTAAGTTTCATTCGAGGTGGTTAGTACTTGGATGGGTGACCGTCTGGTGACCATTCAGGTCTCGCCATTTCGCCTGTGCTCTTGATTCTCGAGGGTCGATTAACTATTTCTCTTTCGCTTTGACATCGTGATCATAGGTGTGACTATAAGTTGGACCAGATGTTTATATGCATATAAATATCAGGTCATAACTCAGGTGTACTGATGGCTGAAAAACACTATTCTTGTATGAAAAAGCCATATGTGAGCCTTCAGGCGATGATGAACAATAAATGAAGTATATATAAGCGCGCTTTTTTTTTCACGGGGTTGGGACTGGAGGAACGTGCAATAGCACGAAACTCTGATGGAGGGGAGGTGGCCCCGTACCTGTCCAGTTTGTCTACTGTACAAGATTCTTTTATTAAAACAGTCTGTCCAAAGATCTAGACGTCTAAAATTACATACGTGAAGGCGCGTGCACACGGCTGTAAAATTCTCACTGTGCAAGTATACGTTGACTAGAGTAATAAGAGGCCCTTTTTGCATAGAGATGGACAATTGTATTGAGTAAGACATTTGATTGTTCAAATTAAATATAAAATCTAGTAAAAGACGTGGTTTCCTTTCTAATAATTATCGTGTGATGTAAAATGCGCTTCAGGAGTCTTAAGTTACATACACGTACGTGTGTGCCTGTTTAACACGCACTGTTTAAGATTGCCATGTAAGGCATTTGGTTATTCGTACAGAATAAAAAATCTGAATTCTTTTTTTTCAATAAATATATAAAATGAAAATACAACTCGTCATACATGCAGAGGGTCAAGGGACAGTAAGGCAGATGAGCCACCGTGTTTAGGACACCAACAGAGAAACTGTGTAGCTATTAGGCTTGTGCCATACCGACTTTGAGACGAGACGAGACGGTCTTGACAAAAAAATATCCAGACCGAGACTAAATGAGACGAGACTTGACAAAAGTCTCGCCTCGAAGTCTCGATAAAATTTTTAAGACCTACGATACTTTTGTGAGTCCAAAAGGTCTCGAAGAAAATTTTTGAGACCTTCGAGACTTTTTGGGAAGTCTCGGAGATCTCGAGAAAGGTTTTCGAGATTTTCGAATTCCTTCAATGATTATCAAAAAACTTGGACTGCGGTCATATACATGTAAACGTGGATTGCGAAAAAGTTAACGCGATACAATTCAACGGGTTTAAGCTTTTTTGGGTACGCATTACATGTATTTTTACACTTTATTTTGACTACAGTTACAGGCTGCGATCTGACGATGTGGTAATTGACGGGACATTTAATTATGCGAGAGGAAGTGAGATGTGCTCGGCAAATGCGGTAGGCCACGGGTTACATGGTGCATCAATGCTTCGTTGCGTCATGTGTAAAGCCTATGAGACATTTGGAAGCGAGAAAAAGGTGCGTGAAAGATGAAATCCTCTAACCTTTCTCTTACTCTCAGGATTTTATGTGAGCTATACGCTACTTAGTAACTCAATGACGCACCATGCAACACACGGACTTCTATCTCCGTCAAAATGCGACCTAAGACTGTAGTCACAAAAAATGTAAAAAAACATGTTATGCGTACCAAAAAAAGCTTAAATCCGTGTAACTATATCGTGTAAGCCTTTTTGCAGTCAACGTACACGTGTATGTGACTACAGTTCAAGTTTTCCGCTAATCACTGAATAAATTGGAAAATCGTGAAAATCTCCCTCAGGACCTTCGAGACTCCCCAAAAAGTCTCGAAGGACTTAAAAATTTTCTCCATAACGAGACCAAGACGTGGCGAGACTTAAAAAAAATTTCAAGACCAAGACTTTTGAGACCGAGACTCAAAAATTTCGAGACGAGACGAGAAAGTCCCGTTGCATATAATATCAGTATCGCTCATGCCTAGTAGCTATGTATATTACTCACATTACTTATACACATCGATTTATGTTACTCAAACTTATAAAGCTCACAAACATGAGATTCCGAACCAGTGATTAGTTAATTATTGAGTATTATATAAGTAAATTTTTTCTCTCCATATAGTATTACTTGTTATGAAGGGAATTACCACAAAGTATTTAACTAGTGTTACTAAGTGTTCTTTACTTATTGCAAATGTTTACAAACAGTACATTCATACAATATGCCGTAGTAAGTGGAGCAACGATTTAAAATCGTTATCAATAAATGTATTGGTTAGAAAGTTTTTTTTTTTTTTTTTTTTACTACATTGTTGGACGAGAACGATTAGTAGTGTTCTTATACGCGGACTTTTTAACAACATAGTGCCTCTCAAAATAGTTAAGAAAGCTGTCAAACGAAGAGTCGACGATAATGACCCACTGGCGAAAGATTTACTAAGATGTTACAGCAAGTTTTTTATTTTGACCCGTATAAATCGTTTTTTACTGTTTTATTATTATTTTTTTATTATTTTTTTTTTTTTTTTTCATAAAAGTACGTGTTACAGTACTTAGACGTACGCATGGCGATACATCTGAAGTTGTATTAATAATGCAATGCGTCAATACAACTGTGAGAGAAAAAGGTGAGTAGAGTATACGATGTATTTTATTTAAATGATGATTGATCGTAACTTTAGTTAATTTTTAGTGAACGAACAAAAACCGTCGACCAGCAGAGTCACCAAATCTGTACATGCAGACGTCAGAAATGATGGTAAGTAACAAAATAACTTACATCTTTCATCTAGTGATTATATTTTAAAATTAATTTTTTGCACATTGAACTTTTTAGATGAAAAAGATAGTAATGATTCTACTACCAGTAGTAGCAAAATCAATTGTGGTAGTAGTATTAGTAGCAACAGCAGCACTAACACCACAAGCAGCAGCGATACTGATACACTCCATGAAATAAAGTATTGTTATCACTTTTATTGATTTTTTTTAAACGTCATTACAGATTTTCATTTACAGTATGGAGAAAGTAGTTTGAGGTTGTTTAACATTATCGTAGCTTCAACTATAAAGGACGAAAGGTACAGGGACGCTTGTCAAAACCACCGCTAAATGTAAATGTATATACCTGACTAGAAAATTTTTTGAATGATTTGCATAGACAGGCCATAGGTTAAAGTGATTCAAACGACTTCTTTATTGTAACAATAAAATCAGAAATATTTAATTACAGACTTTCATGGTTGTCATTAAGACTAGTGCACGAGTTTCATGTCCAAAATTTGTGAAAAGCATTGTTTGGTGATATACAACGTTCAAATGACTTTAAAATTATCTTAACCTGTAGATAACTCGTGCAATCGTCAATGTTACTAGAGGGTGAGGCCGTGTAACATAAGGTGAAAAATAGTAAAGAAACAATTAACCTTAGTAAAAGACCCAATGCTTGATCACAATATTTATGTCATCTGCACATGCACAAAAGCAAAATGTTGTCATCTACTTATGCGAAAGAATCAAAAATGTATCTCGATTTAGGTGATTAACTTTTGGGGTAACAAGAGTACTTTCAGAAATTTGTTAAGGTGATTCAATTTTAGAAGGCAATCATTCTTTTATTTTCAATACTATAAAATTAAGCAGTTTGTTTATGCTGTCCAACCATTTCAGTACTTAATTTTTATAATTATTTTATTTTTCTGATCAATCAACCTAAAAATTGTGAAAAGTGGTCAAGTATTGGGTCCTTTCCAGGTAGCATACGTGACCTCTTTCCTTTAGGACACTTGACAACTAACAAAAGAGAAAATCACGTCAATCTTTTAGCTGTCGAAAATGTTTATCTAGATAGTGAAGAAGAAGAAGATAACACAAATATAATAATTAACAGTGATAAAATTACGTACAAATATAATTACGTATGGATACAAAATATATCTTGTCTAATACTTAAGCAGTTATCTGGACATGAACATGTAGGAAATATATGTGATCGCTGCTTTTGTTTACTATTTTTGGTCCAAAGAAAAGTTAAAAGCAGTAAAATTGATCGTAAAAATTTAAACAAAAGTAAGCTATATTACCTCACAGAAATAATAATAAGCACATACTAAAGTTTAAAAATTTTACACACAAGAACTGTGTTTATTTTGTTGTATACGTCGACTTTAAATTCCTATTTAAACCTGTTAGAATTATTCAAGACTATCAATGTCACAAAGCATTGAGTATTGGTCATTTCATAAAGTGTCCGTATGACAATAGGAAATCAGGATATAAAATCTATAGACAAAGTAAAGAAGATGGAGAGCCATCTACTTAGTGGCTTATTTAAGCTTTTTATTTTCTTGCTCTGAAACTAGAAGAATCATGTAAAAATTCACTGAAAACGATTGATTTGACTCTTCAAGAAAAAACTAAGTATGACAAAGCATCTTTGTGTCATATATGTGACCAATCCTTCAACTTAGATGATGTAAAACTATGATATCATTATTATTTTACTTGGAACTAAATTTAGTTTAGTATGTTAATAACTTTTTATCTAGTCAGACATGCTTTAAAAGGTGCTCGCAATGTAGTTAAAAAATTGAGAAGTGAAAAGTATGTTACGACTAGCAGCCCCCCGCCTCAGCTTCACCCGAGACTTACTAAATAAAACACCGTAGTGTGTTGACATGTAATGTGAAACGTTTTTAGTTAAAAATTTTACACATATTCACGACAGATCTCAGAACAAAAATTTTCTCATTAAAAACATATTTTTTCGGAGTCCATTTAGTTTTGTTGGTCAAATAATAAGGTGTAAAAATTCAAAAAAATAATTATGCTGAAAAGTACCGTGCGTTCTTTATGCCATAAAATAATCGGTGGCCATAAGAAGCCGTTAATTTACAGTTTCTCCTGTGTAATTCACGAAAACGGCTTTTTTTTAAAGCTGTTAAAATTTTAAACTCCCAAAAAATTTAGATTGAAAAAAATTTTTTTTTCTCATATCTCACAACTTTATAACCAGAGCAACAAAGTCCTGAACCTTAAACCCTACATTTTTATTACCACAAAAACACAAATACATTTTCTACTTATTCAAAAATCTGAAGTAGGATCTTTAAAGATTTCAGAGATTGCTGTGAGGGTACAATGAAAAGCTGATCTCTCACGTAATGGATTCTTTATTTGTCGATTTTGACGCTGCTGTTCCAATCTCGATAAATTTTCTGCGTCAGTTTCTTGACGCCTAAGTAAAATTGTATTTATTATATACATTTGAAGTTTTTCTTCCAATCCACCCTTTTGCGATTTTTGGCATGCTTAAAATTTTTGTGACCCCTAAAAGCTGTTTTCTATCAACTTTTTTAAGTTCTAATATATTTGTTGGCAAGGTAGTTTGACGTCCGATGGCCCTAAAAAAGACCGGTGAGCTTCTTAAGTTAACTATTTCTTGACTGCAGTTAAAAGCAATTGTGACCACCTAGATACCTCAGGGTGATCTTCTCTGGCCTGCTGTTGAAAACCCAGACTGATCGGGAGAAAAATTACAAAGTCCGAAGCTTTGGGGCTAGTTGTAGTGCTCTTTCCCAACGTCTCCCGGTATAACGTCGAAGACGTTGGTGTCTAAAGCAACTTTTTTATTTGCAGATTCAGTTGTTTTGGTAATCTTAGATGGGGAGATTGGTTAGTAATACTTGTCCTGTGGAGGCTGTCCCGTTGGCTCAAGTTTTTTTTCCTTCATAGCTGTTATACTTTTGCCCAGCGCAAATCTTGGAGAGGATCAGTGATTCCTGGTTGAATGCTTAGAGTCAAGAGAGTAATATAGGCTCGTCGGTCACCAGATTTTCCAGCCTTGCGAAGAACAACTCCGCAGGTGACTTCTGCTAGTGAATGGCTGACCTGGTTTCATAGTGCCCGTCTTTAGTTAATATAGTCTTTTAGTCAACGAATCACTTCCAGAAATGGTAGTAAAAATGTATTTGTTAGCAAGGTAGTTTACACTTAGGTGGCCCCTAAAAAGAACCGATGAAATTGATGGTTAAGTAGGTAACGTAAATACTTATAATGGCCCTAAAAAGCGCCAGTGGTGAGACTTCTAGGCTATTTTTTATGATTATTCCTGATGATGAAGAGCTGGCTACGGGTAGCTTGATTCTTACCCTGGGAGTCTCTATGTACGGAGACTGTGATGGAGGGAAGTACGCCGCTGACCAAAGAATATCTCGTCTTCGGGTCGTTCCCTGGATAACCAACCGCTCATCGTTAGACGGGAACGTGTAGGTAAGCACGTTGGGGACGCGACGACCAAGAAGGTAGCTCTTGTGGCTGCCCGTGCCCCTCAGAGCTGTTTTCTCTGGCTTACATTTGTAGCCAAACATTTTCTGACTGCACCAGGCGGGATGGTGAGACTGCCACACAACTCTTAAAGGGTTGGTGCAGATGGTGCTCTTGCTAGATATGTCTCCTGGTATTATGCCAGAGACGTCATCGCTTACAATGAATTTTTTTTTATAGCAATCGTCGAGATTCAGGGTGAATGGAAACCTAGTTCCCTTCCATCTTATAGAAGAGTGTCGTCCGTAACCGGGACATTCAGCTGCAAGACTATCATCATTCTCTATGCAACTCGTTGAACTGCCAAAGTATAACTGCATCACTATCAAGACGCTCCGGCGTATTATAACCACACTTATTTAATTATGTGGTAGGTAGCCTCGATTTTATGTCAACGCCACCTAGCGGATTTTACTGAGCTTAAGTGAAAAGCTGGCGTATTTTTGAAAAACTTTGAGCTCATTTATTGCTATTGTTATTAAATTTTTTAAGATAAAAACTATTCTAAAACCATCTAGGAAGTACTATGAATCAGTGTGCAAAATTTCAGCAAAATCGGTTCAGTAGTTTTCGTGGTTAGCGATTACAACGGTTTTAGCGACTTTGCTTTATATTTTAGTAAGATTTTGCGCATCCTACACTTTCCTACTCGAATTGGTTGAGCTTTACCTTTGATTCAACTGTTTTCTGGCTTCAATTCAATCCCTGATATAGCCCGCATAGAATAGCTAGAACTAAAAGAGCAATTATGCTGCTAATTCAGCAAAAAAGGAGCTAGCTGAAGGTTAGAGACATAATCAAACCATGGACGCTATCGCCCTTAAAAAAAGTCTTTATCTCAAACCACATAAAACTGAATGAAAAGTCTATTTAGAGCCTCACACTGGAAATTGTTTTAAAAAAATACTTTACAAAAAAAGTTTACAGGAATAAAATGACTAGATCGAGCACTGACTAACATAGATTTAATAAAATATTCTAAAATCTTTAAAATTACCCATTTTCGGGGAGTACTCATAAAAATCAATTAACTTGCTGATGGTCCATGGTTTTGTAAAACAAACAACTATAGTAAATTTTGATGATAATAATGGTTTTAAAACTTGTTAGGTGGCTTATCGAAAACGTAGTAATAAGATCACTTTGACAGTTTTAGTGATCTGCGGCCACTGACTGACTTAATACTGTATCTAAAAATTCATCAGCTGAAATATGATCGTAAGCGATATCAAAAAGTTAACTTCTACGACTGCAGTCATTTGTGCTCAAATTTCTTTTAAAACAGATGTATCTTCCTTACATGGAAAGAAACCACTCAGTTATACTTTGACAAACATAAAAGAAGCATTAACATTCAGCCTCTCAGATACTTCTTCTATTTTTTGAAAGCACAGTATTTTTCCACTGATTAAGATATCACCAAAACACAGCTACGTTTTTGACTCAGTAGAACTTTTGTCATTTAACTTAATACCAAATATTGATAAAAATTGTAATAAATTTTATGTTGGTAATCAAGTTGTTGTACTACCAACAGACAGTTGAGATCAAAGATATTAGGTCATTTTTTATTAAGGTATTATTGCACCCTCACAACGTAAATCCTGATATTAAGCCAAACGATAGTACACTTTAAAGTATAATCAAGTGCAGTGATATCATTGATTCTCGACCTAAAGACTCTATAGGCCATCAATTACATTTTACTCAGCAAGTTCTAAACAATAACATTAATCATACATCAGACTTACCTGTAGCTATTGTAAGGATAAATGATTTAGGAGTTGAATGTAACATCATGAGAAAAATTCGCATAAATAGTTACAAATTACACACAACTTATGAATTCTTTCCAACTGTACCACCTAGATATAAGACTATTGAAGTTGGTTCACAAATGATTTATTACCGATCATGCATATCATTGACCATATATATTTACGCATTGTAAATATTTTTGTGGAGAAGTCACAACCATAAGATTTGACATACAAGCCTCTCCATAAGGGGAATTGTTTTTAATCAAACAAATTATGTAGGCAGCCTAATATACGCTACAGCACTCAGTCAACAACGAGCTTTCGGAGTGTTGAGACATCAGAGAAGAAGTCCATCAAATCATAGAGACATCCTTATCAAAACTTTTAGTTCATAAAAAATCTCGGTCTAAAGATAAACAGACGATAAGAATATTGAATACTTTTTTGTTGTGTACAAAATGGACGAGATTTTCAGTATTCAATCTCTTGTTGCATTCGACCAATCTATTGCGCACCAAGAGATTCATGCTCATCAGCCGTATCATCAACATATGGCAACAGCGATGTAATTTGCATTTCAATTTAATGTGTCTTTTACCCTGCAGAAGTTCTTTACATGTTTACGAAAAATTGGTCAAAGCAAATATTGGCCATTACTATAGAGGTAAACAAGTGAAAAAATGTTGGACTCACAACCCTTATGAAAAATTCGCTTTCACTTTGTTCTGATCAAAGAAAGTCTGTGATAAATACAGGTTGGCTTGGCGTTGGAAAAGAAGATGATAGTCTCACAAATTATAACGGGTACATTGAAATCATACTTTCATTAAATATGATTTTAGGTTTTGCTGAAGACTATCGTAAGATAGTTGTTGATGCAAATCATGAGCTTCTACTTACAAGATTCAGAAACAATATGAATGCTATGTTGCAAACTTTACTTAATAACAATACTGCTGATCCCACGGTCGTACCAACTTGGAAAGACTTAAAAGTAGTAATATTGAAGCTTAAGTATCTTATACACTATGTGGAAACGTCAGATTTCCATAAAATACGTTCATTAAATTATTTCCAGAAAGATAAGTTTGTATCCATGAGTTTTTGAACTTGAGAATGCTATTCCACATAGCATTGTCCGTTTCTGAAACGTTTTAGAAACGTAAAATCTGTAACATTGAAACGTTTCATCAAAGTTGTTAAAATGTTTTCGAAACGCTTCTGAATCCTTCTTTTGTCCACAAAAATGGGAATCTGTAAAACGTCTCAGAAACGTTTCTAAAACACTTCGATGATATTAATTGGTTCGGGCTTCGTTCACCGTTACCATCTTATGAACGTTTCTGAAACGTTTCAATGGTTTATATCGATTTAGGTTTCGGTCGTCACTTACATTGCAGAAACGATTCGGAAACGTTTCGTTTAAATAATAGATTACATTTCCACAAGGTATGTAATTTTTATATTAAACTTTTCCTGATGTAAATGTTTTGAATATTTTTATTTTCAATTTGTAATAATACAGATTATATTCGTAGTCAACATACAAGTTACTTGATGTTATCATACATAAGTCTTATTAAATACATTGATCCTAATTTTAATTATTGTTATTTTTACAAAAGCTCTTCCAGGGATGTGTCCTCTCTAGTATCATCAGCATTGACGTATTGCAACTCCATACCTATGCATCTTCTAAAAAAATGGAGACAAATCACATAAAATAAATTACAAGCAGGGTGCTTGTAAAATAGTTTAATTAAAATTCAATGTATGATATTCCTTTTGATATAATTTTTATCAGTAAAAAGCATTTAACTAGAAAAAAAAAATTTTACCTTTGAATTTAAATAAATTTTTTACGTACATAAATTGAAAATACAATAGAATTTACTGCACACATTGCTTTAAGCTCTGAACACTATCACTCTCTACGATTCCTTCAACCGTTGAGAGATCAATTCTCCAGTAATAGTGGCTGTTTTTTTTTTTTTTTTTTTTTTCATATATTTTACTAACCGAAAGTAATTTTTTTTTTTAAATAAGTAATATACGAGAAACATAGTACTCGAGAGATCACCTGTTATCAGTTGATTGACATTTTTTAAATTTTCAAAAGCATGCTTCTCTCCTCTGCCTTTGAAGTTGAACGTAACAGCCAAGTGGTCAGTTATAATTGTTTGGAGCATACGATACACAGAAGTTTGAGGATTTTAATCCCCTTGCCTTTTTAGTAATAATTTCTGCAAAAAAGATAACATCTTATTTCTTGTTACTTCATAAAGTAGGAGTTAGGTTTAATTTTTTACAAAATTTCTTTCATTAAAAAAATATTGTTAAATAAAATTAGAGAGAATTAAAATTTTTTTGCTTCCCCATATTACCCTCCTTCAATTTCTGATACTTACAACATTTCTTTTGAGATTGCAATTATTTATCAGAGTGGTGTTAAAATCATTCAAAGGCGCATAAGCTTCGAAGGGTAATGTAGTACTGGCTCGTGTTACGGCTTCCTCTGACGCTACACTATTTCCAACATTTTCGTTCCCTTGTTTTTTTAATAATTCCAGCTGGTCACGAGTATTTTTTCAGAGACCCCTGAAATTTATAACCGTTTAACACAAAATATGTATATGATGTATATAAACAGTTACTAACGATGTTTTTTTTAAATTAATCAATTCCTAATGCAGAGGCACTTTTTTCTAACTTGTACCTGCCACATAAAGACACCGTTTGTGCTCGTTGAGATAGAGGAGATCGTCTTTAGTCAAAAGCTTAGAGGCTGGATTGGGCCGTTATATTTACTGATCATTGCCTAAAACCAAATCATATCTATAAAAAATTAAGATTTTATACTCAAATAACAGTAATTTTTTGTAAAACTATTTTTATTGCTTATCACGTATAAATATTTGCAAAGGTTTCAAAACTACTCGTATTCAATAAAGTAAAAATAGATTTATTAAAAACAATGATATTCATTTTATCTAAAAATATACAATATCTATTAATTGTTTGTTATTCACCTCGAGACGCCAATTGGAGTAGTGACTTATCCTTTAGAGAATTTTTTACGGTAATCATAGCTTTTATTAAATTAACCATTAATTTGCCTGCCAACAGTAAACTACATTCTTTAAATAAGTACAATGTATAAATGAAAATGTAAACGTGCTACTAATTAAGGTATCATCATAAGTCTTTGAAATTTAATTTTTTTTCTTACCATCAGTTGTATCTCCACTATTTTCAAAGTGCTCCTCACTGCTAGACTGTGTGACTGCTACATCTATATATAAATATCAACATTAAACATAAATCTACGTACTTTTTTAAGGACGTTCGGTAGAGATAGCGGGGGGGAAACATGTGCAGGGCAAGGGAAAGCCAGCGATGAGTGAAGATTTGACAACGCTGTACGGGTCTTCAATGTGTGAGTGTTCATGTACACGCACCAGGTGTCTGCTCGTCTCCTGCGTCGGTTACAACAGTGTTATACGTGTATGTTCAATATTTTTGTGATAAAGCAGTAAGTACTTGACTTTGATTCGTTATAAATCAGTAATGAAAACGAATAAATAAGTAATTGAAAAGACTTGTGATCATTGTATTTATATTCGTAGATTTCATTCGTAAAACTACCCAAAACCAGATAGTATAACCTCCAAACTACGACAAATCAGAAAGAAGCAGAAAGAACAGAAAGAATCATTATTTACATTATCATGACATTATATGAAGAGTACACATGGATTCGTAAGCTCCGTTATAGTGTGCACAAAAAGTCACCAATCATAAGAGCTCAAACAGTATAAAGTCTGTCATATCAGTGACTTGAAATCTAAACCTATTAAGTCACAGTAGTTTCCAATTTCCAATCACAAGTATTTTTAAAGCATTCTCAAGATTTTTCTGTAAAAAATTTTTTGTTTCTGAATACTTATTTTTTCTAAATTCCAGGTTAGTCAGTGATGACAAAGTTAAAGGTATAGAATCTTATATTTATACTTTTATGGTAGTTTTCACCACGTAAAAGGTGCTTTGAAAAAAAATAGTCATGCATCTATATTGTTAACATTGAGTGGAAGAATAGCCAATTCTTTGAGCACATAATCACTATTCAGTATTTTAAAACCTGGCATGTCCACAAGATACTTAATTTTTTCACTATTATAAAATTTACTTCAATTTTTTTATCTTTTCCTTACCCTTATTCTTAGGACAAGATCCTTTGTTGATTTCGTCCTTTTCATCTTCAGAGCTGGAAGATGCAACAATATTCACTCGCCTCAAGCGTTTACTGACAGGTTTTGTCTCGTTATCGTCATTCTCGTCGCTACCAACAAATTTTTTCTTATGGCGTCTGCTTCTGGAGTTTTTGTTTTGCACCTCAGCATACTTTTCATCAAGCCTAGACGTATCTTCTGCTATTGCAGCCTTTTCGGCTGCTTTTTTATAGTTATCTATTTAATATAAATATAATTTACCATCGCTGAGTAAAAACATACCATTAAAGAAATTCTATTGCTAAACCAATTTTTATTCAAAATATCTATTTTTTTTTCCTGATTCAAATTTCATTGCGTCACTTTAACGAATACAAAAACAAAAAATGGGACAAAAAGTACTTTTCATATTATTGGACGTAGGGATTTATTTTAAGAAACACATGTAGTGACTAAAATTTGTTTTAAATAATTTAAAATAAATAAAAATTTTTTTCCATACTCATTATAAACGGGCAAAAAAACATGAATAAAGCATTCTACAATGAGAGAAAGCGAATAAAAAATACACAGAGAAAGAAAAATTATGTACACAATATACATACCTCTATGTATCACATATTCATGCATGATCGTCTCGTTTACTATTGCTCTCTCCCTCTCTTTCTCTCTCTCTCTCTCTCTCTCTCTCTCTCTCTCTCTCTCTCTCTGGTGAGTGTCTACCAGACGTTTTTAACTGTGCTCCGCTTTTCCTGGCCCGATACTTTTGCTGATACCTCCTGTGGGAGCTATCGTTATCAGGTGAGCCTCTTCCGGAAGCCAGGTTGGCTTGCACTGTACCTAAATCGTGCCTTTTGCCTTCTGGGGCCAGGTATCTTCGTTTTGAAAAGGAGCTGTGGCTTCCTAACCTCAACACACCTGCTGGACTTGGTGTCTTGGTGCGGCCGGCACTGATTCGTTGACTTCGACGTCGGGCGAGCTGTGTCAATCATGCGGCTTGGTGGCTGTTATCGACCTCGACGTGTGGCTGCCTTAACATTGTTGCTGGGAAACTAGTGCATGGGTGATTAGATTGAGTTCTCACTGCTTCTTGAGATTGGTAAGCTGCACTGTGCTTTGTTGGCTGGCTGTGTGCCCTGGGACTCTTCGTGAAGCCCTGATCACCCTGATCACCTGTGATCGTCTGAGACTGGAGATAACTTTTCTCCTGGGTCGACTCCTGGGGCTGATCGAGTTGGGCTGGGCCAAGTCCTACCTTGCCGATTTCTTGAGGTTGGATGACTATAGTTACTGACTGCTAAATTTAGTTTCAGTATCTCCATCTGTAGATGGTAATGGAGTCTTAGGGCCATTCCTGCTTACCCGATCGTCTCAGCTAAATGGTCACACATCACTGTCTTACAACGGGCTGTATTTAGGACATCATTTCTTTCTTTTATGCAAATTACTCCCGGAGAAGAGTTATTCGTCTCGTAATTGCCTGTCTGTGTAGGTTGAATTCTGTTCATAGCTTTTTTGCGTCCGGTGAATATCCATAATTTTGTTGTATATATTAAGTGTGTTTGATTTATATATTGCTTGTTTACACTGTCTACAATACACAGTTGCCGTCATCTACAGATATTATATCATAGTTAGATTCATTTGATTATTGAACGCGTCTGTAATTGTATTATGTTAATGTACTTTTATTGTCTATTTTAGAGTTTTACCCGATTGCTGTCTGTAGTAATCAGTGCGACGTAATACATTTTGTCTCTGTGCTATTAAATTCAATAAGCAATACACAGATTACCTGTAGCAAGTGTACAAAGCCTATAACCCATATACGCAAGACTTGCTCTACCTGCCAGAAGTCGTTCGATAACCAGTGAGTATTGCGACGACAGTCGCAATCGCAGTTGGAATCACGTGCGCGCTTGTTTGACAGCGTTCGTGGAGTTGACCTGGTTTGCGGTGGGCATTCGTTGGGGGTCTCCGAGTTGCAGGTGGATTCAGTGAATATTATGGCTAGCGGAAATGGGGGTGAATCAACTGAGCCCGTTGCATCCGACGCTCGTCTGCCGATGGACATTGAGATTGGACCTGATGGGTTGCCTGTGGGGTGGGATACGCAGTCACCGGATGAAAATATGGCTATGCTCTTTAGAGCCATTACGAGATCGAGTGCAGAGACTAGTTTGCGATTACACCGCATTGAGACTCAGGTTAGCACTAATACGGACGAGCTAGGCTGTTTGCGTGACGAGAATATCCAGCTCAGGGCCACACTTCAGCGCGTGGTAAAGGTGCAGAGGGATCCCACGACTTCCTGCCCGCTTAAGATCACGGGTGTGCTGACACATTATAAAATAAATCAGCTCAAATTTGTGCAAAAAATCTTGCTTCTATTACAGCTGCAGGGATTCCTTTCAGACGCGCTAGAGGTGTGCCCATTATCTAACAAAACTAGAGCAACTCCGCCAGAAGGAGGTGGGGTGCGTGACGGTGTTGGTACCACAAGCTCTTATCAAATTACACTAAAGTGGGGTCCAACTCGCTATTATATTTTAAAGGCTTTTAAAAATTTTGGCAAATTAGGCTTTTCACAATGATATAATGATTATACTGGTTCTGAAGTCATTAAACTTTACGAGCTTCTCCCGCGCTCAACGCACGCCCTCCTAATGAAGGCCAAGTCCAAGGCTAAAAGCCTTAATTATAAGTTTTTTTAGGCCAAAGGCTGTGAGGTCTATGTGCAGCATGACGAAAAATTGGTCCCACAGTATCAGCACTGAGGCAGACTTAGAATCCTTGCACTGACTATCGTGTTCTTTGCATCACACGTGTGTTCATGACCACCGACCTCTACGCGTGGCTCACTCTAATGTAAATTCCATACGTGAGCACTTGCATGACATTTAGTACCTTCTCCATTATTACGATATAGACGTGCTAGCAATGTCTGAGACATGGCTGACCATCGCTCAATGCACCTCATTGTTTAACATACCTCATTATAGACTTATCCGTAACGATAAGGGTTTGAGGACGGCAAGGGGACGTCGTGAGTATGTACAGAGTGGTAGAGTTGCGTGCTACGTTTGTGAGAGTGTTGCTTGTCGTATTGTCGCGTCCCCACAGATTTCAAGAATAAATGAGACTGAGTATTTGATGTTGGATCTTACGGTGCGGGACGGTTGCCGTCTTCTTTTCACCTTGGTCTACCGGCCCCCGAAGGGTGATGTGCTTACGGACTTATTCACTGCCCTACAGGGTGCTGTTACTCATTTTTTAATCATTATTGTCACCGGTGACTTAAACTCAGACCTGTTACGACGGGATTATTACTCGTCTCATCTACGTTACTTAATTGCGGAGAATTCGTTATATCTCGTTCCATTTGAGGCAACTTATATTTTTAATTTTGATAAATTCAATACTCTCCGTTCTCCACCATAGTACGGGTGTGCTCTTTGCTGACGATTTGCGAATTTACTTCCAGTGCAAACCCTCAGATCTCCCTCGGCCGATTGGTGTGTTTAATGAAAAAATCGCGCGTATTGTGTCTTGGTCGCCGGTTCACGGTCTGGCACTGCACCATGGTAAGATTTTGGCGACTCTCATCGGCACATGCCAGCAGCTGATGCACTTGGATGAGACACTTTTGCCCCTTGCATTGGTCAATGGAGGTGTAATCCCGCTGCGTGGCAGGGTTAAGGAACTTGGCGTGTTGATCTCAAACGACTTATCTTGAAATGCTCATGTCTCTGCTATCTGCGATCGATTTCATGGTATTTTGTACAGGTTGTGGTATAAGGGTCGATTTCTGTCTGTCCATATTCAATCGATGCTGGCGTCGTCTCTTATTAGGCCACACTTCAACTATGCGTGTTTGGCGTACTTGGGTCTTTCTGGTTATCTTTCCATCAAGTTGGATCGCTTGTGGAATACGGTGTTAAGATATGTTTTTAACCTTCGTCGTGATGCAGCCATGTCGCCTTATAACGCACGGTTGGATTGGTTGCTTCCGAGTAAAAAGCGGGACTATTTTCTAGGAGTAGTGACGTACAAAATTTTATCTACGCGAACACCTCAATACCTGTACAACCTATTTCCGAAGATTTGTGATGAGCTCCACCGGTCGGCACGTCAATTGCAGACTAGCCTAATTATACCACGCGCAGCCCTTTCGTCATATGCTTCTTCATTTTCCCAAGTGTCTATGAGATTCTGGGAAACCATTCCAACTCCTATACGCTTAAAAGATAACGTTGCATCATTTAAAATGGCCTTGCACAGGTACCTGCTTTCGTCACGTCCAGATAACTAGGGACTTTACCTTGCTCATACTTAGGTATTAAGAACGAATGTATCGAGTAAATTGTAGGTTAATTCAAATTTGTGTAAATTGGTGACTTGTTTACTTTGGTGATCTGTGATTGCTCTTGTTTAGGCGGGTTAAGCTTGTACGATAAGCTATGTACTATGCAATTTCATGCTTTTTGATTGTACTTATGCTTTATAACATTTAAGATTAATTGATAAAATTGTTTTATATACATTCATTGTTGCAAATACAAATTTAGTTTCTTAAGGAGTTTTATAACGTAAAACCTTCTTTTTTGTAAAGCTTGTACGCTTTTGCCATTCAGATATTTTATCCTTGGCATGAATAAAATGTGTTTCAATTCAATTCCATTTTCTCTCTCTCTCTCTCTCTTTCTCTCTTGTTGGAGTAACGAAACTGAAACCACGGCTACATGGCAGCAGAAATAGCCTGTGGAACATTAACAGAATTCATTTAGGCCCATGAGAGCTACAGAGAGGTCCATTTCGCTATCCCCTCTCTCGCTCGCTCTCGTGAGCTTAAGTGAATTCCGTTGACGTTTCGCAAGATTTTTCCGCTGCCACGTAACCACGGCCTAAGATGCTCAAACAGTTGTTCAACTGCTTAACTGATTCTCCTATATCATGTATATATTCCATGCATACACATCCCTATCTCAAGTTATGACGTCAATCATGACGTCATTTGTGACATCGCAAAATACAACATTTTATGAGGTCATAAATGACATCACATATATATAAATATGACGTCATTTACGACGTCGCTAAAGATTGGCGCTTGTGTTATCATTCAATAATTTATTAATTAACAAAGTAGTCAGTAAGTGCCCCGGGTTATGAGGTGATTGGCGCTTGGGTTATTATTTATTAATTAATAGAAGGGACAGTAAGCGCCCCGGGTCATCTGGTGATTAGCGCTTGTGGTATTATTCAATAATTTATTAATTAATAAAGCGGGCAGTAAGTAACCCATGTTATGTGGTAATTAGCACTTGGGTTATTATTTATTAATCTGTTAATTAATAGTGGCCAGTAAGCGCCCCAGGTCACCTTTTCTCGTCAAAAAATACAAAAGAAAACTACAATTTTTAAAAAACTACGTAGTTTTACAACTATATGGAGATTGAAGGCTAAAAACCATATAAAAAACATATTAAAATCTTACCGTCAACCATAGACAACCCACATGAAATTATGCGGGTTTTTTATTGGTTTTCTGACATGGTTTTTTTTAACAGAGTATCAAGACATGGATAATTAAAAGTAATCTTCCGTGTGGACCATATTAAAAAACGATATTTCAGTCAGCTTTAAGATTTATATCCATTCCCACCTCTACGTTACTAACCAACCGTGTATCCAGACATGTATACACCGTTTAGTTAATCAGCTGATTCGAGAAAGTTCTAAAGCATTTTGTTGCAGTTTTGAGGGTTTCAGGCCTTTACCACGTGTATTAATCAAGGGACTTTCATCTGCTGCAATGTAAAAAAATGTCAAATCAACATAAGTAAATATTCAGTAACATGAGCAGAACTCTCAATTTTCTTAATAGCGCAAACTTATACACAATGTAAATTATACATATTATTTATATAGGCTAATTGAAAATTTGTTTACGTATGCAACTGATGCTACGTTAAATTGACATTAATGTATCGCAAAAAATTTACACAAACATCATATGGATTGGTGCTTAACTTAACTATTCGCATTAAAAACATACGCTTAAAATCTACGTACAGAACGTACATGTCTATTTCCTCGTGAAAAACACTTGCAGATACTTATAAAAAAAACGTTTGTCAAATTTAATGTATAAAGAACCGTTCATCGTAAATAATTATTTGAGATTCTTAAATGAAAAGTACCTGTAAATATCCACGTTAACAATGTATGTAGATTTCCAAAAAAATGAATTTAGGTAAGGATTTTAACAATCCACACGTATTAAACGTGGTTAACTTATGTAAAGTCTGGCATCAAATATCCATATGGAATTCCAAGTAGAAAATTTATGTAGGTGGCCTAGTCAAATATCCATGTAGATTTCCACGTGGGAAATTCGCGCAATAATAAACGAATGAGAATCACTGACTTTTCTTACAAAAATTCGTCAAAATTACTACGTGGACAATCCACGTAAATTTCTCTGAGGATAATTTACATTTAACTCTATGTAAAAAATTCACATAGATTTTTATGTAGAATCCATATAGATCTATAAAGAATCCACATCGAATCCACATGGAAGTCCACGTGGAATTCTACATGGATTCTCGAGATGGGGTACCAACGTACCTACCAAAATATTCTTTACTAAAACTACCCAACCTCCTATCTACCTAGGTGCAACTTATATACTGCATCTAATCACATAAAGCTAAAGTTAAATGGTGGTCAAGTAGACTGCTGCGCACAATTTAGCCGATTCAAATTCCAGCAAGAATGGTTTTTTCTAATTTTTTTTTATAATTCAAAAATTATTACAAACAGGGTTAGACAATAATTTTCTGTACATAAGATGTTTTTTTTATATTTGAGTCAATAAAGATATATTTTCTGTATATTTGATAATTAATATTATTTATCAGACGGTTTTCATACCCTAATTTTCATTTGGCATACTAATACACAGTTAATGATTTGTCAATTTCAAATGCAGTATCTGTTATTATTAAGATTTGTAATTAATAATATAGTAATGATATTTATATTGTTAATTATTATGTTACGAAAATTATATTATGTTTGAAAAGTGTATCACTCACTGGCTAATACTTTCCAAGTAAGGAATTTCACAAGCGGTTCTTTTTCTACTGTATCCTGAAACGTAAGTAAAGAAGCAATCTCGTTTGACAAAAGTTGATACAACAATTTAAAAACAAGATGAAGCCCTTTATTTACTTTGTTTCGAATAAGGTGATATTTCTAAATGTAATAAATAATTAAATTTCATGTTGTAATAACCATGTAATAAAATGACAACTCAAATTATTATACATAGATGGTATAATATTGAAATTCATAGAAAAACTATCATGCCAGTTGTGTGCGTACTTCTTTGTTGTGCATTAAATAAATGCTATAAAATTGTTTAAATTTTTTTATATCATTAAAAGGTTGTTAGAATGTAAGTGAATTTATATTGGTTGTAGTTAGCAACCTCTACTGTACGGCGTAGACACGACTCGTACGAGACACGATGAGAGTAAGAATAATTAGGAAGTATTAGTCAGACTAATTATGGCCGTTGCCGGGTACGCACACTCACGTAGTGTCTCTCTCAGTGTCATGAGAGTAACTGTAAGAATCATTATTTATCTTTATTCGTTGTATTAAATAATCTTATATATTAGTTAATCCGTCCTATACATTTTGTTTGCTACCTCACCATACATTTATTTTATTTAACATGGTAGCCAAGTCCGTGGTTACAGTGTCGATTGATTTTTATTTTGATTTTCCTGACTCTCTTCGAAGGCTGTGAACTTCAAAGAAAACACGTGCACGGATGAAACTCACAAGGGGTTTATCCAACGAAAAAAAGTTTTAAAAAATTGTGTAAAGGAGTGATCACTAACATATTAATAGTAAAAAGGTTTGTTTTCAAAGAACAAGAAAAATCTGAAAAAAAAACAGAAGCCAAGATGGTGGACGATATAAGAGTACCAGTTTTTGATGGTGAAGATTACAATATTTGAGAGAAAATAATTTTAATGTTTTTGAAGTTAAAAAAATGAGACAAGGTGGTAACAATGAAGAAACAGACAATGGACAAAGAAGAAGAATGGTTAGAAAAATACTTAACAGCAATAAATTATATATATTATGCAATTTATCAAAGACAAAAAAAACGGCCGCAAGCATAATGAATAAATTCGATGAGATGTATCTAAAAGAATTTACTGCACTGCAAATACGTGTGAAGAACAAATTAGAAAAATTATTATTAAAAAATTTTAGAAAATCAAAGGTATTTTTTACAGAGCTTAAGAAACTAATAAATAAGTTAAAAAGTGTAGGTGCATTGATTAGTGAAAAAAAAAACAAATCATATGTTAAACACTTAGCTAAGTTCTTTCAATTACATTGGTGATATGATTGACGTTTTAAAAGAATCAGACAAGACAGTATAATTTGTCAAAAATAAATTCAAGATGACTGGAATTATAAGTATGTTTATAATTAAAGCGACCAGTGAGAACCCCAGGTTGTATGGGGATTGGGACTAATGCAATTATTACATTTTCTATAGAAAAATAAAGCTAACAGTAAAAGCCCCAGAATGCGAGAACTTGTCATTTACTTTATTATTTCATTCATTATAAATCCTGTAAGCGACCAGTAAGCGCCCTAAGTTTCCTACTGATTGGCTTTCACCTCAATATTTTATTTATTGAAAATTAAAAAAGCGCCTTGAGTTGCCTGGTGACGGGCGCTTACCTCATTATGTTATTTTTTTTACATTGAGTAAGCGCTCTAAGTTGTCTGGTGATTGGCGCTTCCCTTAATATTATATGTATTACAAAATAAAAAAGTGCCTTAAGTTTTCTGGTGTTTAGTACTTGCCTTATTTTGTTACTTATTACAAATTAAGTTAGCGCCCTGAGTAAACAGGAAATTGGCTCTTGCCTTCATATTTTATTTATTATGAATTAAGTGAGTGACCGGTCAGCACCCTGGGTTGTGTGGAGTATGCTGCTAGCCTTATTAATTTGTTTTTTATAACTACAGTTAATGACCAGTGGGCCCCTTTAATTGCCTGTTAATTAGCGCTAGCCTCGTAATTTTTTTTTTTTTTGTAAAATGGGGTAATAATTGGCGTTTGCTTCATTTATTTAATTGTTATAAATTAAGTAAGTGACAGGTAAGCGCCCCGGGTTGCTTAGTAATTGGCACTTGCCTCATTATTTTATTTGCTGTAATTTAAGTAAGCAACAAGTTAGTTCCCCATGTTGTCTGGTGATCTTCGCTTGCCGTAATATTTTATTGATTATAAATTAAGTAAGCGATCAGTAAGCGCCACTGGTTGCCTGATAATTTGCTCTTACCTTAATATTATATTAATTATCAATTACGTAAGCGACTTCTAAGCTCCCAGAGTTGACTGCTCATTAGCACCTGCCTAAATGATTTATTTGTTGTAAATTTATTAAGCGACCAGTAAGCGCCGTGAGGTGCCTGGCGATTTACTCTTGCCTTAAAATTTTACTTATTACGTATTAAGTAAGCAACCAAAAAGCACTTGAGTTGCTCAGTGATCAGTAAGTGCCTCAGTTTGCCTGATTATTGGTGCTTTCCTTATAATTTTATACATTATAATCTAGGTATGCAATTACGGTTGACTGGTAAATGGCGATTGCCTTAATTTTAGTTGTTGTAAATTTAGTAAGCGATAAGTAAGCGCTTCGAGTTGCCTGGTGATTGATTTTTGCCTTAACATTGTATGTATTAGAAATTAAGTAAGCGACCGAAAAGTACCTGTGTTGCCTAGTGATTAGTGCTCATGTTATTATTTTATTTATTATAAATAACAAAAGTGACCAGTCAGTACCCCAGATTCCCTGGTGCTTGGCACTCACCTTATCATTTTATCTGTTGTAAATTAAGTAAATTATCCAGGATGCAGGATGCCTTGTGATTAGCGATTGCCTTAATATTTTTGTTATCATAAATTAAGCGATTGACTAAAAATTGCCTAAACTGCCTAATAATCGGCATTAATGTTATTCATTTATTTATTATACCTGTTTATAGGGACAAATAAGATACCCAGAATGTGTGGGGATGGGTACTTTCATTATTACTCAACATATTATAAATTGAGTAAGCAACCCAAGTTGCCCGGTGATCTTGCATCTTTATTTTGATTAATATAAATTAAGTAAGCGACCAGCAAGCATTCTAGGTTGTGTAAGGATTGACGCTTGTCTTGTTATTATATTAATTATAAGGAATTAAAGCAATTAAACCACGTCTAGCGTTAAGTGAGAATTGTCGCTTGCCGTATTATTTTATTTATAATAAATTAAGTAAGCGACCAGTAAGAGACTTCCGTTGCCTGGCGACTGGTGCTTGCCTACTTATTTTGTTTGTTGTAAATTCAGTAAGTAACTCGAGTAACCTAGTTATTGGCTTTTGCCTTAATATTTTGTATACTATAAATTAAGTAAGCATCCAGTAAGCACCCCGAATTTCCTGGTGTTTGTCTTTTTCCTTATTATCTTATTTATTGTAACATTAAAAAGCGACCAGTAAACTCGCGAGATTGCCTGGTGATTAGCGCTTGCCTTAATGAGTTATTTATTACAAAATAAGTGACTAACCAATAAACGCTTTAAGTTGTTCGGTAATTGGCTTTTGCCCTAATGTTTGATTTATTACACATTAAGTAACCAAAGAAAAAGCGCCCCAAGTGCCTAGTAATTGGCGCTTATGGTGATATTTTATTTATCATAACTAATTAAAGAGATCAATACATCCCCTCATTTGTGTGCGGATTAGGGCTTAAGTAATTGATTAATTCTCTATAAATAATTCTAGCTACCAGTAAGTGATTTAAGTTGTGTGGGTATTGCCACTTGCCTTATTATTCTACTATTAAAAATTAATTAAGTGACCAGTAAGTGCCTCGGGTTGCCTGGTGGTTGGTGCTTGCCCTAATATTTTATTTATAATAAATAAAATAAGCCACTAATAAGCCCCCCACGTCGCCTGGTGATTAGCTCTTGCCATCTTATGTCATTTGTTAGAAATTAAGTAAGCAACCAATTCGCGCTTCAAGTTTCCTTGTAGTAAATGCTTACCTTATTATTTTTTTTGTTGTAATTAAGGTAAACGACCAGTAAGCCCCCCATGTTGTCTGGTGATTGGCGCTTGCCTTAATGATTTATTAATAATAAATTAAGTGACCGATCGATAAGCGCCCCGAGTTCTCTGGTGTTTGCACTTGCCCTAATAATTTATTTATTACGAATTAAGTAAGCGACTAGTAGGTGGCCTAAGTTGCCTATTAATTAGCTTTTGCTTTAACATTATATTTATTATGAATTAAGTCAGTTACCAGTGGGCACCCCAAGTTGCCTGGTGATTGGCGCTTGCCTTATTATTTTATTTGTTGTAGATTAAGTAAACGACCAAAAAGCGCCTGAGTTGCCTGGTAATTGGCGTTCATACTTTTATTTTATTCATCATGACTAATTAAAGGTACCAATACATGCTCTGAGTTGTGTGGAGATTAGGGTTTATGTCAATAATGAATTATCTATAAATTGATAAAGCTATCAGCAAGTTATTTAAGTTGTATGAGTATTGCCGCTTGTCTTATCATTAATTTTGTTGTAAACGAGGTTTGTCGAGACTGGCGATTGTCTTTTTATTATATTTATCAATTATAGATAAAGCGAACAGAAGACGTTTATGGTCCTTGCCTCATTATTTTATTTATTATAAATTAAGGAAGCGACAAATAAGTGCTCGAATTTCTATGGTAATTTGCATATGCCTTATTTTTTTATCGATTATAACTTAAGTAAGCCATTAGTAAGCACCTTGGTGGCCTGGTGGCTGGCGCTTGCCTTACTAGTTTATCTTTTGTAAGTAAGGTGACCTAAGTTTTTTGATGATTAGCACTTGATTCAAAATTTTGTTTATTATCAATTAAGTTAGCCATCAGTAAGATCTCTGAGATGCCTATTGTTTGGCTCTTTTGTTAATATTTTATTTGTTTTAAGTTAACTAAGCGACCAATAAGTGCCCCAAGTTGCCTGGTGATTAGCTCGTACCTTAATTTTTTATTTATTTTAAATTAGGTAAGTGATTAGAAAGCTTTTTGAGCTGCTTAACATAGGCTCTGCCTTAATATTCTATTTATTACAAATTAAGTAAGCGACCAGTAAGTGCCTCGGAATGTCTGGTCAATGGCGCTTGCCTTATCATTTTATTTGTTGTAAATTAAGTAAGCAACCCAGGTTGCCTAGTAATTGGCTCTTCCCTTATTATCTTATTAGTAACAAACTATGTAACTGACTAGTTATTACCTCAAGCTGTTAGATGATTGGCACTTAACTTGATATGTTATTTGTTATAAATTTAGTGATCAATTAGTAAGTGCCCCTCGTTGCTTTATTGTTGCATTTGTTAAATATTACGTAAGCGACAAAAAATTGCACGAGTTTCCTGGTGATTGGCGCTTATGATATTATTTTATTTGTTATAAATAGTTAAAGCGATCAGTTACCGCACACGGTAGTGTGGAAATTGGGGCTTATGTATTTATTGAATTCTCTTTAAATAAATAAAGCAACGAGTATGTGCTCTGGGTTGTGTAGGTATTGGCACTTCTCTTATTATTTTATTTATTCTTAGTAAAGTAAGTGACCAGTAGGTGCCCTAGGTCACCTGGTGATTAACGCTTGCCTACTATATTTTTTTTTATATAAATTAAATAAGTGACCAATAAGAGCCCTGAATTGCCTGGTGATTTGCTCTTGCCTGTATATTTTATTTATTATAAATTAAGTAAGCAACCAGTAAGCACCTTTGGTTGCCTGATAATAAGCACTTGATTTATTTTTCTATTTGTTATTAATTAGGTAAACGACTTACTTGTTCTGATGATTGGCACTTGATTCAAAATTTTATTTATTATAAATTAAGTAAGCCATCAGTAAGATCTTTGAGATGCCCATCATCTGGCTCTTTCTTTAATATTTTATCTAATATAAAATAAGTAAGTTACCCGTAAGCCACCTGAGTTGCCTGCTGATGGGCTCTTACCCTAACAGTTTAATTGTTGTCAATTAAGTAAGCGATTCCGGTTTTCTATTGGTTGAGTCTTGCCTTATTATTTTTTTAATTATGAATATTGAAAGCGACCAGTAAGCCCTCTGAGTTGTGTGGGAATCGGGCTTATGTAATTATTGAGTTCTCTATAAATAAATAAAGCTACGAGTGCACGCTCCAAGTTGTGTAGTAGTTGGCGCTTGCCTTATAATTTTGGTTATTATAAACTGAGTCATTAACTCATTAGTTACCCAAGTTACCGGGCAATTGCCTAATTCTCTTGCCTTAATATTTTATTAATTATAAATCGAGAAAGCGACTAGTAAGCACCTAGGATTGCATGGGGATTTGCGCTTGCCTTATTATTAAATCTATTAGAAATGAAGTAAGCGTTCAATGTATGCCATTAGTTGCCACGTGATTAACTCTTGCCTTGTTCTTTTTTTTATTCCAATCATTTTTAAATAAAATAAGCCACCTAAAAGCGCCACAGACTGCCTGAGGATTGGTGCTTCTTTTATTATATTACTTAATGTAAATTAAGTAAGCAACCAAGCTTTCCTGGTAATTGGCTCTTGCCTTAATATTTTATTCATTTTAAGGTGGCTCATCACGATGGTGCCGTATCAAGCAGGGGCACCGGGGGGGCTTTTCTATAAATTATAAATTTACTGAATATAAACCAATAAAAAGACAGTTAGTGGTTTGTGCCATGTCTTATTCATGATTTATGAGCAAAAAAATGCGAAAAAATTCCGTAATTGAAAAAAGTTACTATTGATAGGGTATCGAAAAAGCTTCGTACGTCCCTATCCAAGCAGACGAACTCGCGCGTGTGCCTCAGCTCCAGCACCTGTCAACTTTCTTATACTTGTTTTGTGTGTATTTTTTTACCAGTAATTTTTTTACGAGAAGCGCTGCCTCAAAGAGTGAAAGAAAAAAAAAATTTTTCAATGGAAGCATTAGTTAGTGATTTTTTACAAACAGAAAACACAGAGTCACTTTATAACGCTGTGGAAGATGTGCGAGTTCTCAGAAATTTGTTAGTTAAATTAGGAATAAGTGATGATATTATAAGGGAAAAGTCTCAAAGTATTTCTTATATTTTGAAACAGAAAAACGAAGAAGCAGCTGTTTCTTTGAATAAAGCGTCTTTACTAGAGTACAAAAATAATATTTCGAATGGTATGATGCTGAAAATGGCTAAGGCGCAAGTAAATAAATCTATTTTAAATGAAGTATTTACGAAAAGTGGAGAAAAAGGACTAAGGCTTTTTCTAAGCAAGAATGTTGGAGAAAAGCCACGGGTGACTACTAACACAAAAGTATTAGACAAAATAAGCCAAATATTTGTTTGTAATGAAAAGTAAAGGATATTTTATTTGATTGGAATTTATATTATTTATGGCGTTATTGCTATGTTGTCATCAAATGAACAATTAATATAAAAGTTTTATATTCAACTATTTTTTATTCAACCTTTTTATTTAAATTATTGTTATTTAATATTTTTACACAAAGTTTTTGCAATAATATGCGTTCAAAACCGAGCATGACATTCCAGTTTTAGATGTAAACAATATTTTTACAATTTTTTTGCCCACATTCTTATATATGACATTTGAATCTCCCGGGCTAGCGCCAAGAATCAAAATTGAGGTTATCCTGCGGTTAGAACTTTCAAGACTTTATATCTTTTTGTTTTTACCGGTAATCTTGGACTTTCGCGATTTTGTTAGAAAGAGGATTATTTAAACTACTTGCTCTCAGTTTCTGGAGACTGTGGCCCGACTTTTAGCCTACGAAATCTAACACTTTCGGTGAGAAAATCAGACTGCTCCATAAGACCAATGCTTAAATTTCAAACTTTCAATATGATTATTTTTTGATTTTGGCCGGCAACATGCCCTAAAATTTTAACTGTACATCCGTTTAGTCATATTTTAACATAAATTTCAATTTGGGTGCAATGGCTCGACTTTCAAAAATGTGATGAGCCACCTGAAATTAACTAATCGACTCGTAAGCGCCTCTGGTACCCTGGTGACTGGTACTTGCCTTATTATTTTACCTATTGTAAATTTAATAAGTGACTAACAAACGCCCCAAGTTGCCTGGTGATAAACGCTTGCCTTATTTTTTGAATCGCTGTCAATTAAGTAAGCACCCTGCGCAGCCTGGTGAGTGATGTTTGCCTCATCATTTTATTCACTATAAATTTAATAAGTGACCAATGAGCGCCCCGAGTTGCCCGGTGATTAACTCTTGCCTTACTCTTTATTTCATTAGAAATCAAATAAGAGACCTGTAAGCGTTCTGAGTTGCCTGATGATTGGTGCTTTTATTATTATTTTACTTATCATAAATTAAGTAAGCTACTAAGGTCGTCGGGTGATTGACTCTTGCCTTATTATTTTATTTATTATAAATTCAGTCAGTAACTTACAAATGCTCCCAGTTATCTGGTGATTGGCTTGTGCCTTAATCTTTTATTTATTTTAAATTAAGTGAGCGACCAGTAAGCGCCCTGAGTTGCCTAAACATTGGCTCTTGCCTAAATATTTTATGTATTACAAATTAGGTAAGTGACCTGTCAGCAGCCAAGATGCCTAATGATTGGTGCTCATGTAATTGATACATTTATTATTAATAATTTAAGTAACCAGTAAGCGCCTGGGGTTTTGTACAATATGGAGCTTATGTAATTATTGAATTCTATATAAATAAATGAAACTACCTGTTATCACCCTAAATGTGGTTGGTGATTGGTGCTTTTTTTTTTTTACTTAATATAAATTAAGTAACCGACCCAGGTTGCCTGGTGATTGGCACTTGCCTTAATATTTTATTTGTTGTAAATTAAGTGAGCAACTCAGGATACCTGGTGATTGGCGTTTGATTTATTATTTTATTTATTACAAAATAAGTAAGCGTCCAGTACTCGCCCTGAGTTGCCTGGTAGTAGTATAGCTTGGAGGATACGGAGCCTTCTGGCCTCGTATTCCTCTAGGATACGGAGCCACTGTGGTCTCGTATCCCCTTACGGATACAGAGCCACTCTGGCCTCGTATCCCTCTACGGATACGGAGCTACTCTGGCTTTGTATCTCCCTATGGTGTCGGTCAGGCATATGTACTAGCGCCGGATCGGCTGGCGGATCCACTCTTGCCTCGTATCTTCCTACGGTGCCAGTCAGTCATGCCTACTAGCGCTGGATCGGCCGGCGGATCTGCGCCTCTACACGTGTAGCTTTTACACTTAGCGCACATATTAGTGGGTCTAATCGTTCGCATAATACCGGCTAGCAGTGATGAAAGTTCTCCATAGCACACGTACGTCACTCGAAAGAAATAGAAGAATAAACGTGCTCTACTCGATGCGTCTTGCTCCACAATGCATGTTTGGATGAGCTGAAAAATAAGGCTTTATTTACGTACGACTCTAGTGAAGAAAACATCGAGCCACAATTACAGATATCAATTGTAATGTAATATCATACTATTTATCTAACCGGTGTGATCATAATTCACTCACTTGCTAGTTTATACACACTATCGTTGACGAAAGATGTACATAGCACGCGTACTTACACTGAGAAAACAATGTAGTAAAGTCTACGTTAATGTTCGGTTGTTGCTACTACGTAACTGTCGTAAGGTGGTTGGAGTTACGTTATTGGCTAACTCTGTGTAGTAGCTTCTACTACGAAGTGTAGAGTAGTTAGCTTTTAGTTAAAAACTTATTAATGGTATCAATTATATACATGAAGTGGAAAATACAAAGTCGATCTTTTATTGGGACCAAAATGCAAACAAAATTTCTTGACACTTTTTACCGGAAAAAGCGAAATTAAGTTGAGAAAATTCATAAGCTCGAAAGTACCTGTTTTTTGTATCAAACGTTGCATTGATAACACTGTATGAATTTAGGAAAAATGGATATTGAGATGTGGTTAAACTAAATTAATGCAGTTATAATGTAACAGTTAGCAAATTATGAATTTGTTTGCGTGGTTATCGACGGAGCTCATGCAGTAGCTTTTCCTTGGTTTGTATACATATACTGAGAGTACACATATAGGGGTGCCTTATGTGTGTGTGTGCACGGAAGCGTTGGGGGACAATCTAGCATGGGGAATGCGTGAGAATTGAGTTGGTAAGGAACGCGCATCATGACGGCGGCATTGGATAGCGGTCTGGAAGTGGGGCCTCACTGGAGTGGAGCTCGCTAAAGAGAGCTCAGGTAGGCAGTTGGAGTCAGTAAGCCCAAGGGGATGACACAGTCATCAACCAGGGGCGCGTGTGGGACAGCCAGCACCTCTCGTTTACCGCCGGAACTCTCCACAAAGAAGCTAACAACATCACTACACACTGCTGCACGGTCGAAAAATAGTTAGTGTGCCCTTTGTCTGCTGGGATCGTCTTCTCATCAACTTTTGTTGATAAGTTCAGACTTGGGACAGAAAATCTCCCTAGTTGCTTAATTTATTCAACCAAGTGGTGGTCCTGAGTCAGCGACCGGTAACAAAGGAGGACTATTTTCTGTGTGTGTTGATTTTCTCGGTGCGCAGTGGTTTGGCTTTGAGGAAGATCCCCGGTGCTTCCTTGTATTTTTTCTTTATCGGACGTCGACACGAGCGCAAAGCGACTTACCGGAAATGGCGTTTGATTCTGACTGACGATAACCGCAGCAGCAGCAAGCTGCTGGACAAAGGTAAGTATAAACAGAGTCTATTGGTGTATTAATAGACGCGTGCACGCTTATGATTGGCCCTTATAGGTAAGAGAATATTCTAAAGCGCGAGATTTCAAATCTCATAAACTAAATTTTCCATTTACGTCAGTACAATGTTACTGATGTTGCACATAGTCCCAAGGTTGATAGACAGAAGTGTAACGAATGTATATCAATGACAAGTCTTAGAAGAACAAAAGGGTGGATCGCATTCCACTTACAAAAATTATAAATAATGAAAGTTTTTTTTTGTTGATATTATGACATTCAGCCGGTAACAATCAGTAATACAGATGTTTTACATAGTCCCAAGGTTGATGGGCAGGAGTGAGATCGAATGTGCATCAAAAAAAATAATATACAACTAAGTACCGTGTAAATAAAGCAGTGGAATGCTTTCCACGTACAATAGCAAATAATTTAAAAATCAAAAAAAACATAACAAACAAATTACTAATAATTTTATGTATATTTTCGCAAGGTTTGTCACTTTGAGATATGAGATTTAATAATCATAATAGTAAATGAAAAGAAAATAAATTGATCTCAATAAGACTAATTATTATTGTGTCCTGACTCAACTTCAGATACGGTGCGGAATAATATTAGTTTCTGTATTGGCCTTACAAAACTACATGAAATGGTTCTAATCTTGGCGACTCTGACGAGAGACATGGCATCCTTATAGACTTCAACAACCATGCCTAAAGGCAATTTACCAGGTAAAAAAGACTCATTTTTTATAAGCACGAGATCACCAGGCTTAACCGAGCGTTGAGGATTCAACCACTTGCAACGATTTTGTAACGTGAAAAGGTATAGTAAGTTTATAAAAGTCTCGTAGTTGACCTAAAGTAGAAGGATTACTGCTACTACCTAATATTTTTTGCTAATCCTTGTTCATTTGAAAATTAAATCTACTAACTATAAGAGCGATAAATATGTCAGCGTCTCCTACTGCTCTTTCTAAAGATATCAAGGAATCAACAGAACTTATCATCTCCTTAGATATGCGCTTTATTTCAGAGCAAGAACTGCCTTTCATAGCTTGACAACTAAAAATAGTAGTTGTATACGTATTAATGAGACGAAGTTTATTATCATAATACCAAGTTATGGTATCCAAGGCCTGTATATAACTCTCTTCAGACAAGGGTATATTTTTAATGAGGTCTGAAGCTTCACCCTTTAGATGCGCCCTAAGATGTTGATATTTTATAATAGATGGTAATTCTCGCTTCCTATGGACTATAGCCCTATAAACATCGTGAAAATTCTCCTAACTAGCAAAATCACCATCAAAGGATGGCAAGTCTATTGTAGGTAAAGAAGAGAAACTCTGAAACAAACTTACATTGGTATTATCAGGAGGTAACGTGCTTGTTGGATTTGAATGATCATTAAGCGAATTGAAAAAATCGTTAAAATCACCCTGAACTGAATGAAAAGTATCCTGCACCACTTCATAGCACTTATTTTTAAAATAATCATGAGTTGTGGGTAAAGGTTTTATATTCATAATATCATCATGAGTAGATTTAAAATGTTTAAAAGTATCTTTGAGTTTTTGAAGCCTACAGTCAGCCTGATCCCTGGTCATTTTCACCTGGCCAAATTTCTTAAAGTTTGTAAAGGAACCTTTAATTTTGTTAAACAGTTCAACTTGTACCTCATAAGGGTTATCCATTTTAATAAGGTAAATTTCAATGCAATTCATAAATATTCAATAAATAAATACAAACCACGCACCGTAGCCAAATTTGAGTCAGACAAAAGCTAACTAATTCAACAATAACGCTAAACAACAGTAGTGTTCTTAATTTTTACAAGTGCTTACATAAAGTTAAGTTTGCAAAATGTATTTGAGTCAATCGGTAAACAAAAAAAACGAAAAACCATAAGAAACTGATGTTACATGCCACAAAAGATACAATTTTACAAACCGTGTAAACAGGACCAAGTATTCGTAGTTATGTTGAGTTCCAAAGACCTGCAGGACTTGACAGCAGCGGTGCTGACTCAATAGCCTTCAGAGGCAGGCAGCAGCACACGCTGACAACGACCCAAGCACGAGCAGTAGCAGCAGTGTTGGCACAATAGCCTGCAGAGGCAGGCAGCAGCACACGCTGAAGATGAAAGGACCCGTGGAGCCAGCAGCAGCAGCGGTGTTGTTTCAATAGCCTGCAGAGGCAGGCAGCAGCACACGCTGACGACGACTAAAGCACGAGCAGTAGCAGCGGTGTTGTCACAATAGCCTGCAGAGGCAGGCAGCAGCACACGCTGACGACGACCAAAGCACGAGCAGTTGCAGCGGTGTTGTCACAATAGCCTGCAGAGGCAGGCAGCAGCATACGCTGAAGATGGCCAAAGTACGAGCAGCAGCAGTGGTGTTGTCACAATAGCCTGCAGAGGCAGGCAGCAGCACACGCTGAAGATGAAAGGACCCGTGGAGCCAGCAGCAGCAGCGGTGTTGTCCCAATAGCCTGCAGAGGCAGGCAGCAGCACACGCTGACGATGACCAAAGTACGAGCAGCAGTGAGTCCCTAATATAAATAATGGACTCGCTCGCACTCAACGACAAACGAATAAAGAATAAAGAGAAAGAGATATGGATATATGTGTGTGTGTGTGCGTACGAACTACGCGCCGGCGCGTTGACCGCGTCAGCCTCGTCGCCCGAGAAGAACGCAAAAAGAAGCCACGATGGCCGATAAAATGACCACGTATCTTTCACAAAAGGAAAATGTCCTACACCTATATTTCACCTCCCCACATCTGGCTCGAAGCACGATGTTCGAAATTAAACTTAGTAAGATAGTGGACTGTATAATTTATGTCGCACGCCAGATTTGGGGGATCGTGAAAAAGGATGTAAATAAAAAGGACACAACAATAAATGCACAACACACTTTTAAACACTTTAGCCGTTTATTATAAAAAAACGATCTCTCTATTTAATTTTACTTTAACAAGTCATAATACTTGCTTACTTGGAAGATAAAGAAAGGGAGAACTAATTTTTGAGTCACACGGAGAAATTACGTGTCAATCGAAAATGTAAATGGTTTTTGTTACAGAAATCTTACATAAAAACGATACACGTGAAAATTATAAACACGAGCGCAAAGCGACTTACCGAAAAAGGCGTTTGAGGCTGACTGACGATAACCGCAGCAGCAGCAAGCTGCTGGACAAAGGTAAGTATAAACAGAGTCTATCGGTGTATTAATAGACGCGTGCACGCTTACGATTGGCCCTTATAGGTAAGAGAATATTCTAAAGCCCGAGATTTCAAATCTTATAAACTAAATTTTCCATTTACATTAGTACAATGTTACTGATGTTGCACATAGGTGTTTTACATACTTCCTTTTAAAAAAAGGATTGTAATCGATAGTAGTGTAAGTGGTAGTAATTGTGACAATGACATAAATAAAATTAAAAATGAAGTAAATGAACACAGTTATGATAGTCACGACAGTGATGATAACGATGTGAGTAAAAGCGACTCTATTATTCCAGTTAGTGGTTTGTCAGTTATCTCACTACCATTAAAATATAGGTATTTAGGATTCAATAATGAGCTTCCTCTAAAAAAAAGGAATTTGGTTAACAATAGTGTTGATAATAGTGATACTGGTGCTGATTGTGCATCTCTAGTTTTAGTAGGTGATTCATCAGACTGGTAAAGTGGACCAGTCGGTATCACAATTGATTTTAGTGATTACGAAGATTATTATAATAGTGGTAGTGACAGTGAATCAGTATTAAAACAAAAAAGTGTCGCTGATTCTGACTCTCACGAAACATTTAATGGTTTTAGTTTTTTGAAAGATGAAGAAAGTACACGGTTATTTTTATTAGAGATGATAATGAAACCAATGATAATTGGACTTGTAAAGAGAAAAAAAATCTCGTGCAAGGTTAAATGTTCGTTGTATCAGCTCAAATATTATAATCAAAAAAGAAAGAAAGGACGAAAGTGGCGTTATTATAATGGTTTAAACCATGGGTGGTCATGCAGTCTCTGCATTCAAATATTTGAATAAGTAATCATAATTATGGTAATCAACCTCATTATCATTATCATTATCATTACAAATGGTTATCAAAGAAATTATTAAAATATTTATATATATTCTTTCAGTTACATTTTAAAACTATTCTAATTACTCCTTTTGTCAAAATTATTCTAAATATATAAGAATACGTACTGTATATGCTTGATCGTACTTTTACTAATAAAAAAGTATTTGAAAAGTATTTTGGCTAAAAGATATTCACTTTTACTAATTACTCATGCATACTTTGTTATTTTTGAAAATAAATAACATTTAAGACCATTGGGACCCTCAGTTAGTAAGAATACTTTATTAGGATAGAAATGATTAATAAATATCTTTATTACTTTTGTAGTCAAAATAATTTACTTATATTTTTAAGATTAACTATATGATTAAAATTTTGTAAATTAAACTTAAAAACAAATATGTTGTATTGGTAAGTTTAATGAAAAAGAGAAAGTATTGTTTCTATAAATACTTTTTTATTCTAACTAAAAACGCACTACAATTTAAATAGTAAGCAACTTATTAGAATAAATAACATCCATCCATTATCCATAACATTTATCTGAAATGTTAATCTTGACTTATTTATCACCTCATTTTGAATTTTGTATCCATTTTTTAAGTGCATAAGTATTACGTAAGGCGCACTGGGCCAGCATATAGTTTCATGCTTTACGATTAGCACAAAATATTGATTCATCGTACAAAGTTTTTAATGCTGGGCACCCAAAATCTTCAAGATTATGAACCAAGCTAAAAACCAATTTTATTAGTTTAATGATTCTGTTTGCCAGTCTAAAAATTTGAAAACTTACCATTCAGGCAAAATTCTAGCCAATCACTTAGTTTTTTCTAATTTCTTAACGTATACCTCATCACTCATGTTAATGACAGATTGTATTATATGCTGCACTTTATCATAAGATATTTTTCCCGATCTCCAAAGTATTCCATGAAAGTTGGTTTCCAACCGTGATACTTGGTACATTTTTATCTTCGATAAAAATATCCATGGATAACGAGGTTTAAGAAGAAATACCAATGATTTCCTGTCAGTCTTCACGTCCAATACGGCTACCTCTTTGAAAATAAAGTTATTTTTGTTAATATGATAACCTTGAACATCGACTTTAAATTTTCTTTTGTCACTAGTATCTGCAGTCATTTTCAGAGTATACATTAAACAATCTCTTTTCACTTAGAGTTTCATACATAGTGTCTATTTGAGCGCCAAAGTATTTCAGAAGAACTTTCTTTGGCAACATATGTAGATTCAAGGAGTTCACATGAGGTAACATGTCATTGATGGCAGCCATCGCGTTACTGACTAAAATCATTCATTTGCGAGTGTATATAAGCAATTGCGACATAGAATACAATGCTATAGGAACAGTGGAGAAGGATACATTTAAAAATTAGCACTATACACCCTCTCCACTATGAATACTATTAATGTTATGACTAATACATTTCATGTCTTATGAAGCTGGCAAGCTCAACTTAGAGGGCACAAAAGAGAAGAGCCTTAAGCCAATGAGAGTTTACCATACATAGTATAGGATAGTTGACATAAGCAATAGATGGCATATATATATTTTTCATGTATATAGATGTACTATGATAACTCCCATTGACTGGACTTTCTCTTTTATGCCCTCTGCTGAGTTTGCCAACTCACTAGTCTGATATACGTAAATACGTATAAAACCCGCGTCGTAGCATGAACCGTTCAGTTTCTTAAAAATTATTAAAGAGAATTAGGCTTGTCTACTAAAAAAGTGAATCATGTTTACTGCTCAGTATTTTAAAGATGAGGCAATAAGCATACATAAATCATATCAAGAAGTTATAAAAAGTGAGAGTGATATCATATACACAAATAAAATGTTAAGTTATTGCTACACAGTTCTTCAAAATGCTGGTATTTTTTGCGAACGTCAAGATTTAACAATATTAGATAAACAGAAATTTCAAGCTGCTGTGGCTCTCATTGAGAATGGACCTGATTTTTTTTAATATTCTCAGCTAGTAAAAAGTGATTACCATAAAGTAACACAAGGAGTAGGAATCTCAACAGCGACGCCAGATACTATAGCTACAACATCCTTTAAAGATGCATTAGTGGATGGGGAGATTATTAATAGAACTTTCAAAAATCAAATAAATACTGCTTTAATCGTGAATCACAAACATTTAGATCTCTTCACATTTATGAAAGACGCTTGGCAACAATTTGTTAAGTGAATAAAACAAAGTCTTGACGAACATCAATCGTTAAAAGTGAAAACCAATCAATTCAAAAAGATATGGAAGATTTTCAAGACAAAAAATCTGGTTGGTCATTACGTTCTATACTAAATTCAGTCGTAAACATTAATAAACCTAATCTTATGAGAGGACGTTCTTATATTGAATCGACAAATTATTTTTTTTTTAAACTGGCTTGCAAAAATGTGATTAATACGATGGCTCTTACGAAAAGCAACGGAACTTAGATTTTTCTATTTAAAATAACATTGGAATTTCTGAGTTCTGATGTTTTTCGTAAAAGCCGTCGAATAATGATTATCAGTACTTCAAATGGGCTATTCTATCAGCGTTGCATCCAGTGCAGAATTATGCATATCGTATCATCGACTACACTAAGTATGAAAATGAATTGACTTTTAATGATGTTGAATTTTCAGTATATCCAAAGACAATTGAAAAATTTGAATGACAGAATTATGTTTCAATAAATTTATATTTTTTGACAAAAAAAAAAAAATTATATGATGGTTTCCCTTGTCATGTAACATCTCAGAAAAAAGATAAACATGTGAATCTTTTGTTGGTTGAAAGTTTTTATTACGATGAAAATGAAAAAACAGAGCAACATCAAGAATAGTAGTTTTCCTACGAGCTTGAAAAGTCTTTGTTTGCGAACCGAGAGGTTTGCGACCTGAGCCGAAGGCAAGGGACGTAACGAGGTTCGTAAAGGAGACTTTTTGAACGAGTTCCGGAAAACTGCTTTTTCGCCCGAGGAAGTACCAGCCTCCCAAAACCACCTGAGTGCGGAAAAATAATGTACATGTATCCAACAGATTTCACCACGTAAAGATAAGAAATCTTTCTCGCTGATGGTGCACAAAAGTCTACACAAGGGAAAACATCATATACTTTTCTTTTTTTTGTCAAAAAATATAAATTTATTGAAACATCATTCTGTCTCTCAAATTTTTTAATTGCCTTTAGATATACTGGAAATTCAATATCATTAAAATTCAATTCAATTTCATACTGAGTGTAGTTTAAGATACGATATGCATGATTCTGCACTGACTGTGCACTGCGCATGTGGCGAACTCCCAAAAATCTGGGAGCTTTGCACAGAACATTCTCTAAAAACTGTGCATCATTCATATGTGATTGTTGTCTTTATCATTTTTAGACAGCGCAAAAATTACTAGCACATGAAACTGATTGTAAGAGTAAAAATAAATGTAAAATTACACTTCCTAAAAAGAATAATTATGAAAATATACTTGAATTTAAAAACTTTACTTATTAAAATCGTGTACCATGTGTAGTATGCGCAGACTTTGACTGTTTTTTACAACCTATTGAGCGTGATCATATTTTTTAAAAGTACAAGGCATTTAGCATTGAATTTTTTATTAAGTGTAGTTATGATAATAGTAAATTGCAGTACAAGCGTTACAGACAGAATTGTGAAGAAGATGAAGCACCTGCTATGTGGTTTGTAAAGAGTTTATATGCTTTAGTATTTCAATTACAGTACTTATACGATAATCTATGCAAAATGATAGATTTGACAACTCAAGAACAAGATAAATTTAGTAATGCTTTGCTGTGTCACATTTGTAATGAGTCTTTCAGATCAAAAGCAGAGAAGGTTCGAGATCATTGTCACTTCACTGGAAAGTAAGTATCAAACAATGAAATATTACTTTATGGTACTATTTGCATTATGTAGACAATTTATTATGTACAAAATATATTTCAGGTATCGAGGACCTGAACACAATAAGTATAACCTTAATTACAAAGATTCAAGAACAATACTTATAATCTTTCATAACTTAAGTGGTTATGATTCACATTTGTTTCGAAAATAACTTTCAATGAGCTTTCCAGGCCAGGTAAAACTTCTCCCACAAACAAAAGAAAAATACAAACCTTTACTAAGTATGTTGAAGGGACCAACAAAAATCTTCGTTTTATCGACTCCTTTAAAGTCATGGGTTCTTCTCTAGATAAGATTTCATCATATCTGGATGATTTTGAAATGTTAGAAAGAATACTTATAAACTATGATAAATACAGTATTGAACAAATCGTATTATTGAAGAGAAAAAGTGTATTTTCATATAAATATGTTTGTTCATTTCAAAAGCTCCAAGAAAACAGTCTTCCCTTAAGAAATGATTTTTGTAGCAGTTGAGCATATGATTTGGACCCAGCTCATTATTATACTTTGCCTAAGTTAATCTGGGATGCAATGGTAAAATATACAAAGGTAGTGGTTATGCTTTTAAATACATAAATTTTTTATCGATAAATCTTATAAATTAAGACATTTTTTCAGATTCAATTGGAATTATTAACAGATATTGATATGCTTCTGTTTATTTAACTTGGTATACGAGGAGGCATTAGTCAATGTAGCAGTCGTTATGCCAAAGCTAATAACCAGTATATGAATGAAGGTTATCAACCTAACGAAGATGAGAAGTATCTTATGTATTATGACATTAACAATTTATATGGGTAGGCAATGACTTAACCATTACCTTATAGTAGTTTCAAATGGACACAAAATATGAATTCGGTGGGTATCACGAACGAAAAAGATGATGTATCAGAAACCAAACTAAAATACGAAAAAAAAATTTGAGATGATTTTGTTCAAGCTGTTTAACATTGCAGTTTATGGAAAAACGATGGAAAATATGCGAAAACATGTTGATGTAAGACTCTTTAATAAGTGGGAATGACGATATGGTGGAAAAGCACTTATTGCTAGACCGAACTTTCATAGTTGTGATATCTATGATAATCAGCTTGTTGTAATACAGTTGTTCCATACTAAAATCTGCATTAAAAACCTATATACGTTGGATTATGTGTCTTAGACTTATCAAAAATACGTGTTTATAGATTTTACTATGACTTTATGAAAAATTATGTAAGGGATCAATTTAAACTACTTTCTACTGATACTGATAGTCTTTTATATAAAGTAACTAACACCAATATGTATAAAATGATGAGTGATAATCTTGAAGAATTCGATACCTAGGATTATGCTGAAAACAATCCATTTAACATTAAACGAGGCAATAATAAAATTGTTGGCCTCATGAAAAATTAATGTAATGGAAATATCATATTAAAATTCGTGGGATTGAGGAGCAAGATTTATAGTGTAAAAATACCAAATTAAAAGCAACTAAAAGAGCAAAAGGTGTGAAAACAATGTGGTACAGGCTACAATCACTTTCAATGATTATGTCTGTGTGAAAATACAAGCATGTCTCGAGAGCAAAAAAGTGTCCGATCACGTCATCATCAACTCTTCTCAGAAAAAGAAAATAAAATAGCCTTGAATGCATATGACGATAAGCGTTATCTACAGTGTGATCAAACAGATACCCTACACTGGGGCCACTATACTATCATTCCAAGACTTATCAATGAAGGAGAAGAAGCCACCTATCAGAGAAGCGAACCTGGAGTAGAACCTACCAATCAACAAGTTGAATTACTGTCAAACAAAGGGGGGAGAGCCATGTATGAGGAGCTGCAACAACGGACTGAGCCTTATCTGTCGACAACTCCAAAGAAGATTAACATTGAAAATTTTATGTTTTTGTTAAATTAATGCATGCACTGATAATTCCTTAAATGCTTTAAGCTGCACAGTTAATACACTATCAATGAGTTTTTTTACTTTACAAAAGCTTTTGAATATTTTTTTTTTTTTTGTGTTACAGATGAATCTTGATAAATTGAATCGTATTGCTAGTGGTCAATATCTCACCACTAAAAAACTGAGAGAAGTGGAAAATTATCGCATTTTCATGCTCACAGAACTGAACAAAGTCAATACGCAGTATAGGATGAAGATTGTTGCCGAATTGGACGACGAATTCCAAATGTTTCTTCCAAAAATGATTGTTGATGCGTTACTAAAAGATTAAAATTATTTAATAAAATTACAAAGAGATGCGAATACAATGAAATTATTTATGTGTGTTACGGGAACTAAAGTTATATGTTCATATGCATAGTTATGTAATAATTGTAGTGTAACAAAAAAAATAAAGTTGAATGCAATTTTGTGTATTTTATTCATTTACTTTTCATACAATCACCACTAATAATTTTAATTCTTTGCAAATTTTTTTATATTAACATAATGTTTTGGAAAAACACGTGATAAATTATTTTTATCAACCCAACTATCATGAATATTGTCGAAATACAACCATTTAATAAGAACGCAATTTTTTTGACAACTTATAATTTTTTCGACAAGATAAGTATCTGGATATTTCGTTTTCTGGAGTTCCTGTTCATAGAAACCTCCAGAGATTAGTTACTCTTGATAATCTTTTAAATGGTAAGTTGGTGGGCTATTACGAGATACTCGTGCTATTATTAAAATTTCAGTAGACCAGTTTGGTGTATATCCTTTTTCAAACATTTGCTTGATATTGCTCACTCGTACTTTATCACCCAATTTAAATTTAGATTTTTTCCTTCCTGATGTTTTTCTAAATATGAAATTTTTAATAACATTGTTTGAATTAGCAGCTGACACATCCTAAGGTTTCATAGCTATCGTTCGGTGCTTCCTATCATTGTAGTCCACCAATAACTGAGGTAAAATATCAATCCACTTATAGCTACGTTGTAAACTGAATTTTCTCCACATAGCATGCTTCAGTGTATGATTGAATCGCTCACGTATGGATACTTTGAGATTGCTATAAGTAGAGTACAAATTAATTATGTACTTTTGCATGAGACTGAAAATTCGCATTGTAAAACTCTTTACCACGATCTGTTTGTGAATTGATTGGAACTCTTCCCTCTGTTAATATCAACTTCATAGCTGCAGTCACATCTTGACCAGTTTCATTCTTTACAGGCACAGCCCATGCAAACTTTGAAAATACATCAATGACTGTCAGCATATATTTATAAGCTTTATTTTCTCGAACATAAGGTATCGTCTCTACAAGATCAGCTTGCTATGTTTCATTTAAGCCATGAACATCAAACTTTCGACGGAGAAAGTTGCGTCTGGCCGGCTTATGAAATTCTTTCACTACTCCTTCCATCTCTCCTAAATGACTTCTCGAGTTGAATTAGAAATTTTTGCCACAATTTCCTAAACTGTGTGTATTTCACGCTGAAAATTTAGTACTATTTCTGAGAATACATCACTCAAATTGCTCAATAGTAGACTTATTTTTTCTTGTTCATCTAAAATGAAAGATTTTTCTGTCTGTAATGTCTGATTTACAGCATCATCAGGTTGAACAACTGATGCAACATTGCACAATCTTTTATTTTCCAAATCAAATTGACCATCTGTGGTGAGCTTATACCCCAACACACGAGGACCTCGACTACCACTTTTCGACTTAGCTAATCCACGTCCGAATACGTCGATGTTTATTTTGATACTGAAGTCAAATCGATAACCAAGCTCAATATATGATATTAGCTTCACGAAGCTCCTCAACGTTTGAATTTATTTCATTTATATGACAAAGATTACCAGCTGACTTTTCTGCCACTAGTAATCAAAGTCGATTGACCAGTTTGTTAGGGTCGTCCCAATAAACGTAGTCCATTTGCGTGTTGAGCTTAGCAATTTTGAACGAATTTATGGATCCACCGTTCTACTTCCCTTGTGTGAGATTAAATAAAGGGGCAATAACATTATTAAATTTGTTACTGTTGTATGGTCGAATCGTCTCATTTTTGTTAAATTTTCTTTCATGCGCACTCGTAGTTTCCAAGATTTGTTTGTATTGAGCTAAATTATCTAGTGTCATGTGCTTTTTGTCAGCATGTGTTTTTATGAGCAACTCAATCAATCCATCAGTCATCGGGTATCTTAGATCCTTTATGTGAATTGGACTTTTTTTCATCATGGGTAAATCACCGATATATATATCGTCCGTTTCTTACTTTTCTTATCCCATACATTTCTATAAAAAATTTGTAAGTATGGGTTCATGGATCAATTTTGATCGATATCATGCGCTGAATCATCATCATCACTTTTTTCAACAACGGTACCATAGTTTTTGATTGTATCATCCAACGAAGAAGTATCATCTTCATCATTACTATTACTATTACTATTTGTTGACTGGAACGTTGATGTGTCGATATATTTAATTTTTAGCTTAAAAGGCTTGATCGGCTCTCCAGGCAGAGATTCAAAGCTTGGTGGATGGTTTTTTTCCTTTTTTTTTCATAGATGATCTCATTAAGCCAATCAGTAATAGACTTAAAAGTCTCCCCTATCTGTTTTTCAAAGTTTTCTCTGCCTGACTTTAATAACCGATGCGTACGTCTAACAGCTTCTCTTGCTTTTTCAACTTGACGAAGAATGTGTTTTTCCTTACGAAAAGCATCCATGTTGTTCGTTTGATGGTTAACAATAGACTAATACACACTCTATGAGCATGAGTAATATTTATAGCAAAAGCGTCAAAACCTCTTCTGTATCTAACATCATCCATATCTCTTTCCTTGTCTATTATAATAGACCCATGTTTTCCAACTCCTTCACAGCTTACACATAATTTTTTGAATTCATTATCTTGTCGGTATTAACATGATCATTATAGATGTGCTTCAAATTCATATCATCTTGTCAAAATATCACTAAGAGATTTAAATTATCTCTGACCGAATACTTTGGAACTTGAGCATATGATTAATAAAGATAGAAACAATCAATACTTTTGTGACGTCCCATGCAGAAAAAGGCTTTCACATTATCTTGTTTTTCACCAAGTGAACTGTTTGTTTTACCACAGTTTGATGGACCACAAAGAACAGCTCTTATAGTATCGGGTAGCAGATCACCATGGCGTTTTATTTTCTTACCTTGCTTAACGATTTTGTCAAAATTCACGACAGGAAGTTTAATTTTTAGTTCCACGAAACTCATGTTTGCTGTATGCTGACTCAACTAAAACTGAAATATAATACTATGAATAATATGCCTTTATACTTTCAAACTCATGCGTCATCGTATTTTCAAATCTTGCTGATCAGTTAAATAAAATTAATACAAGTAAGTTCAATATTATGTTCTTCAGAGCTCACGTTGACTGAATACTGACTAAGTTAAAATATAAAACTATAAACAGTGCTCTACTTATATTTTTAAGCTCATTCATGGTTAAGCACTTGAAAGTCCATGATCATTCATTATCGCAAAGGCTGTGGAGTTATAAACACACTTATCAAAGCTGCCTATAGAACTGCACATACCAGGATATCAGTATTGCGGATCAGAAACTAAATTAGCCAAGAGATAGCTTGTGGGGATCCAGGTATCAACCCATTAGATAAAGCTTGTAAACAACACGGTATAGCCTATTCTCAAAATCGAGAAAACATCGCGGCAAGAAACACTGCTGACAAGATTCTCGCTGAACAGGCGTGGGAAAGATTCGAAGCCAAAGACGCTAGTTTAGGGGAAAAAGCTGCTGCTTTTTTCATCACCAACGCCATGAAAATGAAATTCAAACTTGGCATGAGAACGTTTTGTAGTACGAGTTCTAGTAAAGTGAGTAAGAATAAAATGAAGAAAAAAAATAATTACTTTGGAAAGCTTGATTCGGAGTGCCTCGAAGTCTATGGTTCCAAATAGTTGTGCTCAGAAAGTTATTAGTTCGAAGTTAAAGGGAGCATGGGAGGCTGTGAAAAAAGTTGGTGGCAAGAAAGATATTGTAATGCCTCGAGTATTGCCTATACCACAAAAAACTGGTGGCTTTTTACCTTATCTCATTTTTGCGTTTGCTAGCTTCAGTACTATAGGTGCTATTACTAATGGTGTTACTAGAGTTATCAAGGCTATTAATGATGCTCAAGTCACTCGAAAACAGCTAGATGAAAGTGAAAGGCATAATAAAGAAATGAAAGCTCTCTTACTTGGAAAGGGGCTCTTTTTATAACCATATAAAAACGGCTTAGGTCTTCATTAAAAACCTGGAAAAGGCTTGAAAGATAAAAAAAAAAAAAAAATTCTGTGTAAAACTTCCTTACCGAGCTTTCACAGACTATGACCTCATCAAGTATGCAAAAATTTTGAAAATCCCACATTTTCATGAAGTTTTTATGAGAAATGCTTTGCCAGCCGATGGCGCACGTTTTCCGAATCAGCAATAGTCAATTTCGATGATACAGATGGTCCTGGTACTCACTGAATTGCCTATAGAAAGCGAGGCAATAACGTGACGTATCTCGACAGTTTTGGTTACCTACAGCCACCAATTGATCTAATACTATGTCTTGGTGTTAATAATGTCAAATATAATTATCAGAGCTACCAAGACTTTGGTGCATACAATTGCGGACATCTTTGCTTAAGCTTTCTATGTAAAAAACTCCATCGTCAGCCTATATAAACGTATCTCAATGCTCAAGTAACCTTAGTCATTGAAAAACCGCCATGAGAGAATCATCGACATTAAGTTTATCAGGAACACCATCTATTCTCGAAGCGCAATATTTTCCACCTATCAAGTTGTCATTAGCACATAACTACGTTCTTGGTCTAGTAGAACTTCTAACTTTCAATTCAATTTCAAATATTGATAAAGGTAATGATAAATTTTACGTAGGCGATCAAGTGGTTGTTTTTTTAACAGACAGCTACGAAATTCAAGATATTGAGTCATTTCTAAACGATGCATTACAACCCAATGATATAGCTATTAGCATCAAACTAAACTATAATACTCTTCGCAGCATAATATCGTGTAGTCATACTATTGATTTCAGACTAAAAGATTCTATAGGCCATCTTTTAGGCTTTACTGAAAAAGTTCTTAGAGATACCGCTACTCATAACTCGGATTTACCTGTTGCTATTCTCAAGGTTAGTACATTGAGAGTTGAGTGCAATATCACTACCGGAGCCTATATAAACGGAGAAAAAGTTCATACTATCCACGAATTTTTTTTAGCCGTACCACCAGGATACAAGATTGTCGAAGTTCTATCGCAAAAAATTTATTTACCAGTTGTTGGGAAAATAACAGATTATCTTCAAGTGCAAATTATTAATCAGGGTGGTAACTTGATTAATTTTCGTTGTGAAGTTATTAATATACGGCTACACTTGAAACAACTTAACTAAAAAATGGGTATAGTGTCCAACAACAACAACAAAAACAACAACAACAACAACAACAACAACAAAAATTTGGACGAGGCTCTGAAAATAAATTAATGGGGGTAAGAACAATTCGTTATACATGAGTGACTAAAATTAGACGAAACTATAAAACTAAACCAAAATGGCAATGATTACATGCTTAAGGAGTTGGCGATTCTTTCACCCCATGGGGATGATGAGCCACAAGTATTTCTCTTCAAGCCGCATTTTCTTCGCACAGACTAAATGATAAATACAAACGTGAGAATTTGTGGCTTGAGCTAGCCTATCATGGATTAGATTGGAAATCAGGTGATGTTAACGACACAGAAACTGGTACTGTTCTTCGGGAAAATCTCAACGATGCCAACAAGACTTACGTAATTGAACAATTAAAGAAAAAGTGGCTTAGAAAGTTACAAAAGCCATAAATTTTTTTTTTATATGTATTCAAATTTTAAAGAATTGTATTAAATTTAAAGTTCTTATTATTATTTAAGTAACCTATCCTTATGCTATCCTTACTATTAAAACCTACCAATTATTTATTACAATACGCAGAAAATTTATTTAGTGAATGAATGTTAAACAGATATTTATAATATCAACAGCAACTTGATGAAAATGGTATAACAATCAGAGATCACAGTATCGAGACGAACACGTTAATTCTTACATCTCTTTCGAGTAACATAAGTACGCGTGCTATAAACATCTTTCGTCAACGATGGTGTGTATAAATGAGCAAGTGAGTAAATCACGTCCACACCGGAGAGGTCAAAAGTATGATATTACATTACGCTAAGTATCTGTGTTTGTGGCTCGATATTTTCTCCAGCAGAGTCATACATAAATAGAGCCTTGTTTTGCAGCTCATCCATGTATGCATTGTGGAGGAGGACGCATCGAGTCGAGCACGTTTATTCGAGTAATGTACGCGTGCTATGCAAAAAATTTCGTCAATTCTAGCGGGTATTATGCGAACAATTAGACCCATTTATATGTGCGCTTATCAGCGTGAAAGTTACATGTTTAGGGGCGCTCATCTGCCAGCCGATCCAGCACTAGTGGGTATGCCTGACTGGCTCCGTAGGGGGATACGAGGCCAGAGTAAATACACCGGCCGATCCAGCGCTAGTACGTATGCCTGACCAGCTCCGTAAAGAGATACAAGGCCACAGTGGCTCCGTATTCTAGAGGGATACAAGGCCAGGTGACCCCGATTTCCCCAGCTATACTACTCCTAGAAATTGGCTCTTCCCTTAATATTTTATTAATTAAAATTTTAGTAAGTGACCATTAAGCGCCAAGTTGCCTGGTGAATGGTGCTCATGTTATTTTTTTATTTATCATAACTAACTAATAGGTCAAGTAAAAGCCCTGGGTTCTATGGGGATTTGTGGTTTCTTTGATATTCCACATATTATGAATTGAGTGGCACAGGTTACCTGGTAATTTGCTCTTGCATTAATATTCTATTTAATATAAGTTTAGTAAACGACCAGTAAGCACCCTGAGTTGAGTGAAGATTGGCGATTGTCTTATAATTAAATTTATTATAAGTAATTGGAGCGACCAGACAAAGTCTCGCGTTGTACAGGTATTGTCGCTTGCCGTATTACTCTATTTATTATAAATTAAGTAAGTGACCAGTAAGCGCCCCAAATTACCTCGTAATTAGCTTCTGCCTTATGATTTTATTTATTTTAAATTAAGTAAGCGACTAGTAAGCACCCTGGATTGCCTGATTATTGGCTCTTGCCTTATAATTTTATTTATTATAAATTAAGTAAGTGACCAGTAAGAAATCTTGGTTGACTAGTGATTGGCGCTCGCCTTATTATTGTATTTGTTGTAAATTGAATGAACGTCCAGTAGGCTAACTGGGTTGCCTGGTGATTGGCTTTTACCTTCTTATTTTATTTATTATAAATTAAGTAAGTGACCAGTAAGCTCCCGAGATTGCCTGGTGATTGGCACTTGCCTTAATATTTCATATTTTATAAAATAAGCAAGTGACCAATAAGCACCCCGAGTTGCCTAGTGATTGGCTCTTGCCTTATTCTTTTACTTGTTTTAAATTTAGTAATCACTGTGAGTGGCTTGGTAATTGGCGATTGCCTTATTATTTTATTTACCATAAATTAAGTAAACGAACAGAAAGCGCTCTAAGTTGCTTAGTGATTGGATCTTTCCTTAATAATTTATTTATTATAAATAAAGTAAGCAACTAGCAAGCACCACCAGTTGCCTGATAATTCATGCTTGCGTTATAAGTGACTTAGGTTTCCTGATGATTGGCGATTGAATTAAACACAAATTTATTATAAATTAAGTAAGCGACCAGTCAGTGCTCTTAGTTGCCTAATAATTGCCATTTTCCTGAATATTTTATTTTGCCTTATTCTTTTATTTGTTCGTCATCAATTAAGCACTTTAGATTGCCAGATAATTTGTGCTTGCATTATTATTCCATCTATTATAAATGAGGTAAGCGACCAGTAAGCGCGCAGGGTTGCCCGGTAATTAGTGCTCGCCTAAATATTTTAATAAGTATAAATAAAGTAAGCGACCAGTAATCGCCCTCGGTTTCCTGGTGATTGGAGCTTGCCATATTTTTTTACTAAGCACCCAGGGTTACGTAGGAATTTTCGCTTGCTGTATTATTGTAATTATTATAAATTAAGTAAACGACCAGTGAAGGCCAGAGTTGCCCGTAGATTGACACTCATGTTATTATTTTGATTATTGTAAATAATTAAAGTGACAAGTACGCTTCCCAGGTTGTGTTGAGATTAGGGCTTATGGAATTATTAAATTTTCTATATATAAGTAAAACTAAAAGTAAGTGCCCTGGGTTGCCTGGTAATTTGTGCTTCCCTTGTTAATTGTGAATGTGAATCGACGATTACTGTTTGTACAAAAATTTTTGGACGATTTGGAATTTCTAAGATTTTAGTATCTGATAACGGTAGGACTTTCACTTCCACAACGTTCCAGGAATTTCTTAAAAGCAATGGTATTGTACATAAAAGAACAGTTTCGTTTCACCCAACGACGAACGGTCAAGCCTAAAGATACGTGCAAACAATCAAATTAGCACTAAAAAAATTACAGCGTAAAGAAAAACTTAAATTAGATTTGCAATTGATTTTAGCACAACATCGTCAAATCCCTCATGCACTTTTATGGACTCCGCCAACAGAATTAATGTTCGGTAGAAAAGTAAGATGTAGATTAGATTTAATTAAACCAAGTGAAATTAGAAAAAGAGCGAAATTTAATGACAATAAAAAATACAGAGAAATTCAAGTACGGAGAAAAAGAAGAATGGATTTTTGGTAATATAGTGCGTCGAACAGGTAAATTACATTATGAAATTAAATTACATGATGGGAGAGTATGGTTGCGACACATAAATTAATTGCAACGTATAGAAAATATACAAAAAAAAAAATTTTTTCCAGAATTTTTTGTTCCGGAGGAAGAGATAGCAATGACGCCTATAGAACCAAAAATAATAACGAATAATCCTGACACTTAAAGGTCTTCAGAGTCAATCTCCTTTATTGGCAGTAATGCCTCTACAGAGTCAGGAAAAGACATTAGTCCACCTGTTAGACGAGTCAGAAGACGGAGAAAAAAACTAAAAAAACGGGTTGGAAGTACGAGCATATAAAGCGAGCGAGTAGCCAACAGTCCGCGTGTAACTGCCAACTAGCGCACATGTAATAAGTAGCATGGAATCAACGAATCATTCAATTACATTCCCAGAGTACTCCTTTGATATAATTCCTAAATACAAATGCACAACAGTTATGATAAGACACATTTTAAATATGCATTAAGAATTTTGAAATATTTATTTTTGACGAAAGATTCAAAATTACTTTATAAGAGGGATAATAGAGGTGATCTTATTGATTTTTATGTTGATGCTGATTGGGTTGGTGATGTAGTTGATAGGAAATCTACGATAGATTACATTGTAAGGTTACACGGTAATGTAATTTTTTGGAAATAGAAAAAACTAAACAGTGTTACTAAATCGTCAACTGAAGCTAAGTATGTTGCATGATCTGAGGGTGTAAGTGGACTTAAAGTGATTAAGAACATTTCAAGTGATTTTAAAGTTGAGTTGAAAGAACCTATTAAAATTATGAAGAAAATAGTGGTGCTGTAAGTATTACGAAATATGGTGATTTTACGAAAAATTCTAAGTATGTTGAAACTCATAATTATTTTGTAAATGAGTAAAATTTAATTGATATAGTAAAAGTTGATTTGAATGAAAATGTCACAGATATTCTGACAAAGCCATTAAGACGTAATAAGTTTGAAAAATTCAGAGATATACTTGTTTCGTTTCGAGCCTCTAGGTCGCGATGGACCATTATCAAGGTCGTGGGGGGGGATGTACCCATTATCGTTGACAAATGTCTGTAGAGAGTGGGGAGAAAATAAAACACTCAACACGAACACTTCGATAATAGGAAACAACTTGTATTTTTACAGCAAATATAAAGATGAAGGCAAATCAGGAAAAAAGACCAAAAAATGACGCTAATAATTAAACAAATTGAAATTATGGACTGTGCTCAGACGAAGGAGAGAGAGTAAGGCTCTCCTAGGCCAGCGTGTGTCGCTTGGTCAGTGCGAGAAAAAAAATGCCGATCAAAGCAGACGAGTACTTGAGTCACGCTCGTTCTAACGCTCTTCGATTACAACTCACTCTCGCTCGCGATTTGTCTAGAGAGACTGGACAATGCGGCGACAATTAAGGGAGGGGAGCTCTGTTGGAAGAGACCCCCCCCCGCGTTGCGATGCCACGAGGCCTTCGTCTCTCTCTCCCTCGCTCTCAATAAGCGTATATACACATACACGAACAATATTGAATGTAACATAAATTTGAGGAAATGTGTTAGAATATAAGTAAATTTATATTGATTGTAGTTAGCAACACCTACTGAATGGCGTAGATACGACCAGCGTTGGCCACGATGGTCAAAAGTTTGCTGCCAACTGCCACCTTCAGCCTTTAGAGCGCTTCTTTATCGGCACCACCGCTGGCCAAGATGTGAGCTATCGCGGATGTACACATATGTATACATCTACATGTAGTTTATAGCAATAGTTCACAGCTTGGACACACGTGACGCTGATAAAGAAGCGCTCTGAAGGTTGCGGTTGGCAAAAAACTTTTGACCATCGTGGCCAACGCTGGCCACAACTCGTATGAGACACGATGAGAGCCAGATTATATGTAATTAGGAAGTATTAGGCAGACTGATTATGGCCAGTGCTTCTCTCAGTGTCATGAGAGTAACCGTAAGAATCATTATTAATCTTTATTCATTATGTTAAATGAACTTATACATTAGTTAACCCGATCTCTTCATTGTGTTTGCTACCTCGCCATACAATTATTTTATTTAACAAAGGTAATAGTGCACAAACTAAGTGGTTATTCGTGACATTAGATAGTTCTTTTTTTAAGCTTACAAGTCCACGTTGTATAAATCAAGTTATATTTTATCTGATCACGTAACATTTCCTTATTTTTTTGAAAAAGCAAATTCATTTGATGTACATTATTGCATGCTATTTTTTTACAAATGACATTTAGAATAATTATGTTAAAGTAATGAAACTTTTAATATAAATTATTATTACCAGCAACATAAATAAATTTATTAATTTTTGAAACTTGCTTCGTTATTTTTTCTGTATGAGCCTTCTCTATTTTTTGCATTTTCTCCAATGCATCACTGCATAACTCTGTTTTAGAATATAGCAGCTGTTGAATGTCAAAACTCTTGACCATACCAAAGACAGTGTTTGGTATGTATGTAGTGGATTGTTGACAGTGATGATTTACATATTTGGACAGAAATATGAGAGACGGGTCTTAGTATTTTATTTGGTAGGCCTTTGTAAGAAACCGATCATGATCATCATTGACCGAACCACTTATACTTGTTATCAGAAAACCGTAGCCTTAATTTATTTTTTTCAATGGATTTTTAAAAGTATTCCGTAAAATATTAAACTTTGAAAAATTTTGTTTCTTTAGGTTTTATCAATACGAAGACTAAGTTAAGTCCTACAAATTCAGCCACACCATATTCACATACCACGTGAACTCTGATAGATTAAGCTTTTGTATACATCATTTATTTCATTTAATTTACGAAAAATGTATGTGAATATTTCAAACACAAATACTTTTTCAAAAAGGGGGACCCTATCGCCTTGTAAAATCAATAATTTGTTCCTAAAAATAATCTTAACCTTATTGCGAGTAAAGAACTCGGCTTCTAAGACTCCTTCGAAGGGTAGTTTTGGATCATTTGGAATAACTTGAAAAGTAATTCCTAAAGTTCGTAGGCTGATAACGGTACCTCCAAGCATTTCCATTCTTTTTGCTCCAAAGCCACTAATTACCCTTTTGTCGTTTGCATTTATTCGGTATCCTTCAAGCGCTTTACTGTTCTCAATTATACTAACTTCTGAGCCAGTATTCATCAGAAGCTGCCTGATTGGCTTGTGTATATTAAAATACAGAAAGTTTTCGAGCAACTCATTGATGTTAGAGCAGTAAGTCTCGCATGGGCCTATATCTAGATTTTGTTTGAATTTTGTAACGCAACCAAGGAACTTCAATAATTGGTGCTCAAAACTCATTTCGCATCTTGTGTCTAAAAGAAAACCTTTTCCTAGTATACCATCGTAGGGGATATTAAATGGCTCTTTGACAATATGGAATGAAACCACAAAGTCGAGCACATTTAGTGTTATTGTCCCGGTTGACGAGGTCGTATTACCACCTATGCCTCTTGCGCTTTGTCAAATGTTCATGGGAGCCCGAATCGATCATTAAACTTATAGGCTTGGTGCCTGGAAGAAAATCTAAATAGGGTACATACTTTAGCTTGAAGTTTAACTTGAAAGCATTAATTCTTGCCAAATTTGACTCGTTTCCACCGAATGCGTTAATGCTTTGGGAGTGCTTAGTGTCGCACTCATTACTTGGACGCCAGAACGGTTTCCCTTTTAAATGCGTTCGTTTTATTCACGTCTTCTACATTCTAATACGGTGTGGCCACCATTAGAACAGTAGGCACAAGTTTTATAATCTACTACAAGGTATCCTCAGTTGCGACATTGCGTGAAACGTGGTTGGGTGTTAGGCGGTGGCTGGCGCTGTCTGCAGTTGATAGCTGCATGCCCGGCTAAATTACATATTTGGCAGACTATTTTGTTCATTGGGCAGGTATTCATCGTATTAATGACCCTTAAAAATAGAGCAAGCTATCAAATTTTCTATTATTTTTGCGCATCTAAAGGTAGTGTGACCTATGGTGTTGCATAACTGGCATGTTACCGGTAGCGCATCAGCTCCTCCAATATTTCTTTGCTCTAAGTATTAAAAGCACTTGGTGGCCACGTGGCCTCATTGTCTCAGACTCGACAAATAATAGGGGTTTGTTTTTCGGCTGCTGCTCTGAAAGGTTTGGGGTAGTACTACTGCTAAGTGTTGTAGGGGGTGGTTTGCACTTATCAGCGATGTGACCTGCTTGCTTACATAACTGGTAAATGGTTCTAGATTCACAATCAGCATCCATATGATCATTAGATTGGCATAATTGGCAGTATAAAGCGTAGCGTGTAGCTTAGCGGTCTTCGTTGAACAGCTTTAAAGCTTTAAGTCCATCGTTAACTCTAGAGAATGTTACGGCGTATTGACCTAGTATAGCTAAATTATGCCGCGTTTTGGCTTCGGCTTGCTCTATGTGTATTTCCACCTCATGGATGTCATCCACTTCGAGCATGGTTATAACTGGCGCATTTGAAAGTATTACTGCTTGCTTTACCAACGCAGTTTTGGGGCTTATTCAACAATTTCTCTGACTACTTTAGAAGAAAACTGTTCTTCGACACCGATAATATAACATTCATCTAGTTGCTTCTCATATTCTTGCCAAGTCCGCGAAAAGGGTTTTAGCAGTAATTTTTCTGGTACGTCCGGTATGTACTGGTCAATTTATACTAAATTAAGATACTAACCATGAAAAATTTACAAATACAAGTGGGCTAGGAAACGGCCACATAAACTCTAAGCTATACGCTTCTGTTCTCAACCATCTACTAAGAACCTTGGGGATGGATCGAAGGTTACCAGGGTAATGCAGCCGTTATCGAGTTCAAAATACCGTATCGTTTGACCTTGGAAATTAACTGATTTTTCTGTTATATTAGAGTCCCTATGCCAGAAGTGTACCTTGGTACTGTTACCTTGTATTTCTAATGCTCTTGAAATTTGATCAGCAGATGCAAAGTATAAATTTAGCACGGCTTTTTCAAACTTATTAAATTTTGAGAGAGGGGTCACTTTTTGGCATGGCGTTTGCCTAAGCCTTTGACAATAATACTCTGTTCCAGGGGAAAGAAATTTATTTATTTACTTATTTGTTTATACGTATGTATATATGTATTTTTTATTTATTGTTATTTGTTTGCAGATGGCTTAACATCTAGAAAAAAAAAAATTTTGGGTGAGTTGTACGTGTCAAAAATTATTGAATATATAATTAGTCACTGGGAAATTTAATTTGTATGGCTTCTATTTATTTATTACATTATTTTCATTTTTTTTATTGGTAAGATCATTTTTCGTTTGTATACAAAAAGAACTTATTAGTGACGGGCGATACGTAGGTGTCTGGGGTAAGCAACCGAATCAAAATAGGGTTCTTATATGTCCTGATATCTGTTTTTTAATATCATCCGGTCATGGCTGACTTTTCTACCACTTCCCGGGTGTGATGGGGAGTTCTGATACGACCTACGACTGTGGGGGTGAAGGCTCCCCTTCACGCTCTTCCCAGATACGCAACAAAGCAGCCCTTTGTTCCCCTAAGGCCTTTAGCTCGCGCCTGACATTTGCCAGTTTCACAGTTATGGCGGGTTGCTTCGGGTTGTATGAAGCTGTAGTAGGTGCGGCTGGAGTGGGTTTTGCTAATTTCACTGCTACATGGGCGGGTAGCAGAATATAGCTAATGATGCAGGACTTGCTTGGCGGCTTCTCCGTCTCCATCGAAGATAGTTTAATTCCGCGGTGGGATGGAGGTACATGCTTCGGTGCCGTGCGCCAATTAAAATTCCTTCCTCATGGTAGCAAGTGTTTCTCTATCAGCTTGCGAAGGTGAAACTGGGAGTCTTGTTTCGCTCATTGTTCTCTGTTTACCGCATTTCGCCAGACCTTGCGGTAATACTTCTCTAACTTCCTCCTGCTAGTCTCTGACGTCGCTTGAAAGATCTGCCTGTGCAAGACTTCTCGTAGTTTACCAAAATCATAAGGTCTATGAACGGTGGCTGGTTGACAATTACCACTGGTCTTTTTGTGTGTTGGACTGCTTAGGTAGGTCGTTCGAGGATGTTCGGATTATTTAACCTATTTCAAATAGCCCTTGTCTTCTTGCACTATTGAACTTTCGTAGATCGATGCTCTATCACTGAGAAAAATAAGTAGAGTAAAAAACAATAGTGCATAAGAAGTTATCCTCGGTTACTTATCTACTCGGTCAAGCCTCAACAAGCTATGCACTAACAGGAGCGCTGTAACGTGCTTTTAATGCACGTATTTTGCCAGAACGGCCTAGATCCGTTTCTGTAGACCAAGAGTGGAAAACAAAATCATAGGAAGTAACTGCTAGACTCGGTAGCTGCCCGTTCAGTCGACTCTTAACAAAGTAATGCGATTCGGGGGCACTGTAAGATGCTCCGACGCACGTATTTTGTTAGAGTTGTCTGTATACGGTTCTGTGTACCGAGAATGGAAAATAACTTTAATAGAAAAGAACCGCTAGACTCGGTAGCTGTCCGTTTGGTCGACTCTCAACAAAATAATGCGTTTCAAGGGCACTGTAAGGCGCTCTGACGCATGTATTTTATTACAGTGGCCTGGGTACGGTTCTGTGTACAGATAATGGCAAATAGAAAAACACGAAAAGGAAATACAAGACCAGGGATATCCCTCCAGAGCCTCCAAAATATTTATGTTACGATTTATTTTTGAGTCTAAGCCTGCACTTAATGACTCGGGACTAATACTGAGCACGTAAGTGGAATGCGGGGCTACAGGGTAGTTAAATTAAATAAAATGCGGTGTTTGCGAAAGGGGGCACAGTTGTTGTGCAGTATTCCGATACACTCACTCGCGGCGCGCCTAAAGTTTGTTGAAGTGACATGGAGCGGCGTGTCAAATAGGTGACCGTTTGCAGCTTAGAAACTACCAGTATCAATACGAGTAAAGTTGGTGTTTCTAGAGGTTACGTAAAGGGGGCTAATTGTATTTTAATTCGCGACTCATCTAGAATCTATCAATACCGCCACGAGTATTGATATTCGTTTTTGAGATTTCGATAATGCACTCAGTTATTTACTTCACGGTGGGCTGATAGTATCCCTACTGTAGTAAGTACTGGTGTTCGCGTCTGAACTCAAATCCTCTTAGTACTCTGTGGGTACCACTACTATAGCGAGTAAGTGGTGTTCGCGTCTGAACTTAAGCCCACACTGGAAAGGAAAGAAGGGAAACAAGAAACATAAAGAAAAATTATAACTTGCAGCACTTACTTTTTATTTGAAATTAAGTAAAAAAATACGGCAAACCACCGCGAGAGTAAGATGTGTTAATTGAAGAGGTAACCACACTCGTAGAGGATCGAGAATAGCAGAGGCGGACTCTAGCTATTTAGTCGATCGTTTGAGGGTGAAAAACAAAAATAACTGATTTTTCCGGGGCCTCCAGGCCATTTTATAAGGAGTAGCGGACGTCAGTAACGCGCTCGTTCGATAACGACGCAGGAAAGCTTGCCGGGAAAAAACTTGCAAAAATGACAGTAGTCGAGAATCCAATTGGCTAGAACTGCTCTAGCTTAGCCACTCAGAAATTGGCACTTCCCACATCCAGCTCACTCTCCTCCTTGTGTCAAGAGAAGGGAAGGCAATTCACTTGCTGATGTCCTTCCTTCCCCTTTTACATCCAAATTTTACAGGATTTCAATATAACTTAATATTAACATTAAGATAAAATATTTTATAATATTTACTAATGCTAAACACTGTTCGTTTGTTCAATTGAACTCATTGCAAAAAGAGCTGTGAAAATAGCTTAACAATTTAATTAATGCTTGGGTGAATAAACGATCGGTGCGTTACGACACATCAATTAATACTAATATTTAAACAGCAGTAACGGTAGCCGTTGCCATAGTAACTTATAATTATAATGTGAGTAATAGTAGTTTTAATAATAATAATAATAATAATAATAATAATAATGCTAATAATAATAATGAATATAGTAATAATATTAATAATTCTCGTAGTAAGAATAATGATGAAAATAATAGTACTTTGCCTGTCGCGAGTTAATATAATTTAATTTACAGGTAGTTTGACAAAATAATACGGAATTTTGGTAGGGTTTTAGTCAACATGTTTTTCACTGCTTGTCATTAGAGAGGAAGTCGACTTGTGGTGCCCTGGAAAATTAGAAATTTCGTTACTTGTGTTGGACGAAGGAGTACAGACTCTCTCTCTCTCTCTCTCTCTCTCTCTCTCTCGACATCTCCGAGTTAGGAAAACAGAAAGGGTTAATCTTCCCGTTTTCCTTTACATTTGAAAAAGTGTTAGAATTTAACTAAATTATAAACTAGACTTTTGCAGTATGTTTATGAAGTTGTTGATGTGATTTAAATTGGTTACTCGCTAAATCATGAGCCTGCGAACATGAATGGTAAAAATCGGATAATTTTTCAAAAATTAATAAGGTTGTTTCAGCAAGTTTACCGTTGTTAATATGTAATGTTGTTGCTTGCTAACAATGTAGTGTGTATGGATTGTTTCTAACTGTATGAGAGAATTTTGGCATTTTCTTTTATTTTCGCTTATTTATATGTATTAATTTTAAGTTATCCTTATATTTAGCTTTGTGGTGTTAAATTATAATCTAAAACCATTTTCGCATCTAAAATAACCCGTCAATTGAACTGTTCACAGTTGAAATTTTGCATCTACGGTTGTTTCATTTTCATGCATCAAAAATTATTTCGTTTGTTTTTTATTTTCGGTCAGCATAGGCCAGCGTGCATGTACATAAATCATCATTGTGCTGCAGGTACGAGTAATTTACAGGTGATTCACCTTTCTTCAGATGCACTTTGGTTCTTGCTCAAAATACTTTCACAACAACATTCCTAAGAAATGAGCAGGAAATAGTAATTTTAGTCTACCGTCATGACACAAGAATAGTATGAGAATACGTCAAATGTCGTCAAGGATGGCCTTAAGACTGCTCTTAAACATTTCCAACCAGCTCTTATTATAAGAAAGGTACCAAGTATTAAAGAAGAGTTCGACAGTACACGGGGGAAAAAGAGTTTTGCATCATTGCAATGCAGGGAGAAAAAAGGGATGATTTTCATCTACACATGCAGAAAATAACTTTAAGTACTGCCCTGAAGGAAATAGAACGGACAAAGCAAAACAGGAGTCCTTCAATGAGCCCTAAAAAATGACAAAGAGCTGTGACTTCAAAAAAAAAAGAGAACAAGCGATAGCAATAGGGAAGATGTTGCTTTTAGTAATAGGAGCGGCCTAAAAAAGATCCCCGATACAACTACAGAAGTCCTGTAACTAAGGAAGGAAAAATCTTCACCGAGATATTTAAGCCCATTGAGACTGGCTTTTACCCTTAAGAGATAGGAGCTGTAGTCTAAAGTTTTGTGACCACTAAGAATGGAGATTCTCTCTTAAAAGCCAGAGGAGTTAAGGATGTCGAAAAATTTTCTCAAAATGTGGAAAAGTCAGTAGTGGATCAAAGAACATAGGTTTCTACTGCACAAAAAGTAACGCTTGACATCCGAAAAAGCCAACACTTGGCCAGCCCATCGGGTAAAGCCACTGTTGGTTATAAAAAAGTGCTTCAGACAAATGCTGCGCTCTGTAAGTAGTACTCAGTACTATGACCGAGTACTGTTCGGATATGAGTACTAGGCGAGAAAAGGAGGGTGAGAAGAGGCAATGCGAGTGAGCACCAATTAACGAGGCGCTGAGTATCACGCGATGTAATGTTAGCCGTGCGACGATTAGAGAGCCACGCGAGGCGAAAATTCGGCAGTGCCGGTCGCGCACCATCGAGGCAAGACGTCTCGCATGCTCTACGCGAACGAGGCCAGGGCGCCGCAGCTTAAAGCGAGAAAGTTCAACCAAGTTTTGGTGAGAGAAGAAAGCTCCTTCTCACGATTCAAGGCCAGGGCGCCTTCAGGTGGGTAAGCTGGGCTTACTCTTGGGCTTTTCCTCTACATCACACAAAGTCAAAGTTCTATCAAGTTAATAAGCAAGAGTTTACGTTGGCTTTTGTCACAAGGTAAATTTGTTAAAGGTTACCTCGTGGTTCGCTTTCTCGCTGTTGTAAGACACCGCTAATTGTCACATCTAATGAAAGGCCACGGACCGGAAATTAACCTATTATAAGTTACCTTATCAAGCATAGTGTCGTTAATAATAAAAGAAGTGAGTTTTCTACAACGAACAGTGATATTTAAACTATATTAAACTCGAAGCCTTTTGGCGTTATTTCGTCAGCTATAGCATTGTTAATAAACTATCTTCTAATTTTTCTTTTGTTTTTATTCACTATTAAGTTCAATTCAATATTTACGATAATAACCTAGTGAGTGCAAGGTTAAAAAAGAGTGAAGTTTCGGAGCATTTGATAATTTAGTTTTCACTTGAAATTGTAATTTCGTCAAAATAAAAACATTGGTTTCAGAGCTTTTGATGCAAAACTAATCTTGTAATAAGAAAACTTTGATGTATTAAAGAGTTAATTTTTCTTGTAACAACAGTGCTGTGTAGAAGAGTTAATTAACCGGCCTCTCAAATCCCGCAATCCGGCTTCCTAACAACAAACAACCAACAGTTAATTTTACAGTCCACTCGACGTATTTGAACAAGTACATAACTGAGTCGTCTGAGGGCAACTTTGCAAGGGGGCCGCACGAAAGACTCGCATACTTGGGAAAATAGGAGATGGTAATTACGGAAAAAAAATAAGGAAGGTAGAGATTAGGGACATAGGATACGTAAAAACCATACAAGAGGTATACCTTTTAATCCTAATACAATTTACAAAATACATCATACCTTTGCTTATCTGCCTTGAGAGACCGCTTATTAATATGATAATTTCAGTCTACGCACGACTAGCTTTGTGAACGCTTCTCTCTCTGCTTACCACTAAAGTACATTACAGTACTTGCGTAACACATTGCTATGCTAGTGTTCAGAAACATTGTTGGACTCATTATATGACCTACATTAATTTAAGTTTTGCTTATTACTAGTTAAGAAGTTGAGTGTTTCTTGTTACTTCCCCCAGTTTCTGATTCCTGACCTAACACGAGTATCTCTGCTCATCCGATGACTCCTTTTATCATACACAGTCCACCTGATATCAAACAAGACGTAATGTAAAATATTTTCAGTTTATCAATTTTCTAAAGTTTAGTGTCCATTGTTGACAATTCTCAAGATAAAAAAATTCTTATTCAAGAAATTTTGTTTGGAACCAATGCAGTTGTGGTTGAATGAGAAGCTGTAAGAAAGTTTAATATAATATGACGATACTAAAATGCACCGTACGTTTTTTCCGCTGTAAAATAGTTGATAGTAAAAGGGCCTAAGGGGCCAATAACTTGTACTTTTCCATGATATAGTATATAAAAACTTTTTGTTAAGGCTGTGTGGATTCGAAAATAATTAAAAATATATAGATTAGAGTTGTTTATGTGAAACATCTATAAGCGCGCGTAAACATGGTGAGTAAGAAACGTAAGCGATGCGTGGTAACCGTTACGAAAAATATGTAGATATACATTGCATACGTGTGTACAGGATAGTATACTGTACAGGAAAAGTGTACAAACAAGGGAGTAAAATAAATCGAAGAACTTGACCAAGGCATTCCCCATCCTCTCTCTAACTGTTTACGCATGCAGCAGGTATAGCTATAACTTATAGATGTATAATGCCTATACATACACACGTGCACGCGTAGTCAGACACATACACACGTAGTCAGAGCAAACAAAGTGCACGTGTCAAGCGGCTGAAGATATATTATAATTGCTCCCAAACCTCTGTACATAATACAATATTAGTATATCTAAAACGTACTTAGAGTCGCTTGGTTTGGTATGTGCGTGTTTTATTGTAAAACATCTATTGACACGCTTGGGGGTTCGACCGACGCCATGGAACGACCCTTGAGATGGCAAAACCTTGGGTTAAAGTCGGCTCGGCTCGGCTCTCTGTCTCTTTCTCCATGCGCTTTCAGCCACCCCTCTCTCGTATGTAAAGTGTACTACCTGTATAACTACAGCTATATAAAAAAGAATATAATAATTAAATATCATACATGTATTATGAATATAGCATATACATACGCATGTTCACATGTGTATATTGCATATTATACATGTGTAAATAAAATTTTCAAAGTATACTGACTCTGAGAATCGAACTACATGTTTAGGATTGGTAGTCAGGGACCTTATCGATTGTGCTATGCAGCATGCCAATCCAATCTTTGTTCATATTATTTATGGACACCAACCAAGTAACTTCTGAATTAGAAAATTGATCTATAATTGGGTGTTTCTTATGTTGTATATAATTAAGCCCACCGTTTCCGGAAGAAACAGTTATGATTTTTTTAAGTGGTGAAGTCATGACAAAATTGTATAAAATTGTGTTTCAAAGTTCGTTTTGCTTCTATGTTTTAACGGTTTGATATACAGAAAAAATAAAAATATTAGCGTGTGGAGTAAAAAATTTTTTATTAAAAAGCACTTTTTATTTTGTTTCGACAACCACAAAACATTAAGAAAAAAATTAAAATGGCATTTTGGCAGTACCTGTAAAAGTGAGAGAGATAGAGAGAGCCATTGATCGTCTGCTCTCGCGCTCGCTCTCTTCCTCTCTCTCGCTCTTTTTCTCTTTATTGTACTCATATAGGTAGGCCTTATTCTTTGCTTTTTTAAATATTTTTTGCTTGTTAAATATAAGTAATAAATATTAAATTTTTTTTCTGTGAATAGGATTATTTTAAAATATAAAAGTTTGACCATAATGCAAAATTTTTCCGATTTCTTCTAACTGTGTTTATACAAACTCTATCTTAACCCGTCTTTAGTACAGAGCCAGACCAGTGAAATTCGCGCACATGCGCAACCCACAGTAAACAGGTTCCCGAATCCAAAAAGAGACACAGAAAGTTATACACACGAACGTTTGTTAAACTAATTTATATACCTTTGTGTAGGTAGGTGCAATCGATACTCTTTGCCGTCTATTATTGCTTTTTCTTGTTCTCGTTGCTTACATGTTACTAAAATAAAAATTAAACATAATCGTAATTTGCTTTTTTCTAATCTGTAATATTCACTGGTCAAAATACATATTTCCAAATAAAATGTCATTTTAATATAAAAAAATTAAATGAACATTATTTAGAGTAAAAAATAATAAATACTTCTCCTATCATACACGTTTTTAAAGGCCGGTGTGAGCTCAGTAGAAAAAATAAGATTCGCCACATAAGAGCCATTGCTCCGTGGCTGCCTTACGTCCCTCGCATCCTGTTCCGCAGGTCCCTCAGGCTGCAAAAAAGCCCTGGAGACGATGGCACTTATCTGACGAAAACTATTATTTTTATCTGATACAATTAAATACTACCAAGTTCCACAACATATTCTTTAATGTTTTACATCTGTCGTGGGTCCTGCAACCCACACCTGATTTTTTTTTTAATTTACCACAAGAACAACAAAAACATGGAGTCCCCTCTAAATTTTTATTTTTCAGTGCCACTATGAATACAAATATATAATGAAATTAATCACAATAAAAAGCTGATCTGTTACTTTATAAATTGTTTCTTGACGCCTTGAATTGTATAAGTTAAAACAATTTAAAGTTTTCTTTTTAATTAGCCTACTTACAACTTTAGGCTTTATTAAGCTCTAAAACGCCCCAAAAGCCCTGGCCTTTTTTTTCCAATTTTTGTAAGTTCTCATACATTTGCTGACAAATTAGTTAAATGTTAAATGGACCTTGAAAGGACGGATAAGCTAAATACTTTTTTGACTTAAGTTTTGGTAAACGTAACTGCCTAGATATCTCATCGTGATCTCTTCTGGTCTGCTGTGATAACACTAGACTGGTCGAGACAAAAACAACACGACTCTAATAAGTTCCATATAGTGGTAATGCTCTTTTCCAACATCTTTTGGTACCATGGCAGAGACGTTGCAGTTCAAAATACCTTTATAGTGTGGAACTCAGCCGTTTTGATAGTCATAAGTAAACATTAGTTCGTGTCGGTAAACTGTTAAGGACTGCCCTGCTTACTCAAGTTTGTTACTTGTTTATAGCTTTTCAATGAGGTTCACTCAACGAAGACCTTAAAAGAGATCGGTAATTACTAGTTAAATAGGATATATATACACATTGCATGTATCTTTAAAACATATGCAATAATATTCATCGCAAGAAGTTGCAAAAAAAAAACATTTTTTAGCGAGGTGGTTTGACTTAAGAGCCTACAAAGCACGGCTTCATACAAATCCTAGATAAGACCAATAATTGCAGGCAGAACCGCATGTGTCAGAAATTGGAGGTAAATTTAATTAGCGTATTTCAGGAAGAGGCGTGACGTAGGCCAGCCGTTGATTTTGGACGCTGTAGACATCAAAGAGCTGATATGTTAAATTGTTAGTGATCAAGCAACCGATTGAGTTAGCGTCAGTAGTGATTCGTAAGTGTCGTTGCTAGGTAACGGACGCTATGTAGCTGTTACTGACAGTGGATAGACGTCACTAGACGTGACACTGTAGCGGATACAAAAATTCCTTGTTCCTCAATGCGAACCAGCCTTGCACAAAGAAATAACGTACCAGCTCGCGAATTTTAGGAACTACGAAGAACTAGCTTAAGTTATTCATAAAAGTATTCACGTACTTTATCTCTTATCACAACTATCATTACAACCTAGCTATCAAAAAGTACAATTAAAAACAAAACATATAAATTCCATCTATCTTACGACTTGAACTAAAACTTTATACGTATTGTCAGTTGCTTGCTTCTGTTCTTTTTTCAGCCTTTTACAATCCTTCTCTATCACATCATTTGTCATCTCCTTGGCTTGTTCTGCCTTATCAGTGGCTGATATTAAACTTATCCTCCTGCGGAAGCCTGTGTGGCTCGCTGGCCACATATGGTGCTAGATGCACCCTTATGGATCGTGTGACCTTCTTTTTTCTCTTGTAGGTAGGTAGTTGTCAAGCGCGCGCATGCATTTCTCTCTTTGTTCAGTAGGACTCGTTAGGAGGTGGTACATTTTGTTTTCTCGTTTGTATGTACATGCTTATAGGTTATAAAAAAAATACCACTTAATGGAAGTAGAATGAAATCTAGGAAAATATGTGGTAATAGGTAAGGATTCATTTGAGTATTCAGCTATTTGCATTGTATGCAGATATTTCTGCATAATAAGCCGATTTGTATGATGACAAAAAGAAATTCGATTTTAAAAATCTTCTTAAAACGTACATCAACACAGCTAGTAGAACTTGTTTTTTGACATTTCCTAGGACAGATCACTCAAAAGTAAAGAAAACCGCCAATGAAGAATTGTCTAAGTCGATTTGCTTAATTATTGCGTAAATGCTCAATTGTTTGTACCGGTGTTGTTATTTAGCCTTCCTGATAGCTCTTACTCGTGTGAAAAACCTTCTAACAAGTACTGCATTCAATGAATGTACAGGTTTCTAATTTTAGTCCTTTTTCTTAAATTTTTGTTCAAACTTCATTTGTATTAAAGTTTATGCATCTCATATTTCAGTAAGGCTTTTAATGCCAACACTCACATTTATTTAAGGCAGCCTATACCAGAAAGAAGATTCTTACAAGTTTCGATGAAAAACGTATCTAAGCATGGCCTACGTGAGCTGTACCCCCATGAAACCATGTAATTGATGTTTCAAGGCCCATTTACAGCCACGCATCTCAGAAAACTACCACCGAAAGATTGTCGATTGACTACAATTTCACGTAAATACACCTGTAAGTGCACTTGAGTTGTAGTTTGATCTTATTAACAGTTTCATCGGTCATGAGATTTTGAATCGTATAAACTCTTCTGTCTTGTACTGCAATTAATGCAGGTACAGATTTTTATTTTATTTAAAAAAATTTTTTTTTTTACATACAAACTTTAGTTATTCTGTTTTGTAATTCATTGCCTGCGTTTTATATTTTCAACAAGCTTTTAAAACTAACAGTCACACCTAATCGAGGTTGTCCGAACGAGAAGGAAGATTTTTATAAGTTTAAATGAAGAATTTATACAAGCATGGCCTACGAAAGCTCTAAACACATACAACCACGAAATTAATGTTACAAGGCCCATTTACAGCCACGCATCTCAGAAATCCTCCTTCAAAAGATTGTCGAAGTCGATTTGCTAAATTATTACGTAAATGCTTTATCGTTTGTTTTTCTTTAGCCTTTTGCACAGTTCTTACATGTGTGAAAGTTTTTCTGAGTAGTACTGCACTTAATGTAGGTACAGATTTGTAATTTGAGTTTTTTTTTATTTTTGTTCAAACTTCATATGTATTGGAGTTTATGCATCTCATATTTTAGTCGGGCTTTAAATGCCAACAATCAAATTAATTTAAGGCAGTCCATACAAGATAGAAGATTTTTACTAGTTTTAATAAAAAATATATTCAACCATGGCGTACGTAAGCTGTAAACACATGAAACCATCTAATTGATATTTCAAGGCCCGTTTACAACCACGCATCTCAGAAATTCTCCTTTGAAGGATCCTCGATTTGCTAAATTATTAGGTTCATATATCTGCAAGTGCATTTGGGTTATAGTTTGACCTCATGAACAATTTCATCGGTTACGAGTTTTTAAATCGTATAAACTCTTTTGACTTGTATCGCAATTAATGCAGGTACAGTTTTTTATTATTTTTTTAAACACTCAATTTTTATTTAACCCCTTTTGTAATTCAGTGCTCGCATTTTCTATTGTAAACAAGCTTTTAATGTGAATAGTTACGCACCTGGTCAAAGCTATCTGAACAAGTGGGAACGCTTTGATGACAAGATATTTTTCTATACTATCCATTGCTTCGTGTTGGAAATGTTTAAAAATTTTAACGAAAAAAAGTTTGGAGTATTACATTGCAGTTTTTATAGTAATGTTGTAAATTTTTGCAATTGTAGGGATCGCTTATTGTAGGTAAAACAAATCAGCTATCTACGTACAGCTCTCCTATTCTGTTTTTGTTTGTAGTCCAGATACCAATTGCAGCTTACAATGGATCATGTTTGTGTAACAAACGAGAAAACTTCGTTTCACTTGCCAGTCAAGAATCACTTTATCAACTTATCCACCTTAAAAGCTTACTTTCCTAACATTACAGGATTAACCTACGAAATCGGTGGCGTTAAGTATGGTGTTGGTAAAATTGGTGACAGTTTTGAGGTACCTGTAAGAATAAAAGCTTTTAACATTATTTGCAACAGTGAAAATTGAACGAGTAAGTAATCTATGTTTAACGAAACATTGACTGAAGACTAATCAACTTAATGCCTTCCAGCCATACAGCTACATAGTTCTAGAAAAAAGTAGTTTTATTATTAAATTAATAAATGGCTCGCGATGTGTAAGACTAACTTTTTTAACTACAGCATATATAAATAAAAATTGTAGTTTCTCTTGTAATTCTGTACACACGTACATACCGACATAAAAATGCAATGAATGGTTGAGACTCTGTTAGCACTGACAAGAAATTGTATACTGTAATTTATTGATTAATTATTTTTTCATTTTTTATTTGTTCTACAGCACCAAGCACAAAAAAATATAAACCACATATTTTAAGCTTCATCAAGAAACACTTGCATGAAAAAAATGCTGAAGTAACGAAGAAAGTGGTAAAAATTTTAATACTAATTTTACGTTATGGTTACGCCATGTGAAATTTTTTTTTTCTTTTTTTTTTTATAAATAAATTTTTATGTATTGTAGGACGCACCTCAAGTAAAAGAGATTTTTTTGGGCTGGGAGCATGAAGGTGTTAATGATTTAATGATGCCAAATACAGGGACCAAAATAACCAGCTACCAAATAATTTGCAAGTTGGCCTAAACTTAGGAAAATAAGCTGTACAAGCAGTCACCCAAAATTGTTGATCAGATGTACGTATTAGTGTACCTGTAATCAAAAAGACAGACACGACAATTTCTAGTTTCTCAATCAGCAAAGGCGCATTTGGCAGCGTGTTCAAGGCATTTTAGAATCATACCGAAGTAGCTGTAAAAATGGTCAGAAAAAATCTCAAAGAAAAACATTTAAGAAGTAAAAGAGAAGTTATGATAATGGATCGTATTGAACATCTTAACATTATTCCATTGTTAGCTGATTACGGAGACACTACTTATTGTTTTCTTGTGATGGAGTTGTTTGGTTATTGTAATTTAAGAGATTTCTTTTATAAAGGAATGTTTTCTACTATTTCAGAAATTGATAAAATTAAAATTTGAGTGCAATTGTGCTCAGGTATATCATATTTACATAAGTCAAATTTTACTCTTTTACACAAAGATGTAAAGCCCGAAAACATACTAGTCAACAAAAAATTTTAAATAAATCCGGACGATATGGGTCTGAGCCAGATAGAAAATTAGCCTGAAGACTTGTTAACGACAGCTGATAGGCGCCCTCGAAGGACACTGTATCATACATGTGTCCGGAAATGTTATTGAATTATAAAATTGCCACAATTTACTCTGATTTCTGGGCTGTAGGCAGCGTAATTGTAGAAGTTTTCAGTGGAGAACAGATCTGGCCTGACGCGGACGTAAAAGCACTGGAAATGATATAAAAAAAAAAAATTAGAGCCAAGTATGATAGCAGTTCCTTTAGGGATTGCAGCAATTGCGCGCAAGTGTTTTGATTACAAGCCTAGTAAAAGAATCAGTTGTAGTGATATGCACGAGAGATTCGCAAGTTATTGTACGTACTTGCAAAAAAATTCTGACGATTAATTTTTTATTTTATTTATTATTTACTATATTGTAATAACTATCGTTTTCTCCGTTTATTTTTAAGCTATAGTGAAAGCACCAATTTTCGATGACGCTTGTATTTTCTTATCCTAGAAAATATATTAAAAAAAACAAACACTTTTTTTCTATCCTGCATTTGCCAGTTTCAACTTTTGTTTGTAGATGTAATCTGTACCGTGTAATTTTACAAAAGAAACCATTCAGTACGAATATCAGAAATGTGTAGCTTCAAGGTATCGTAAATACCTACTTTATATCCACGAGAATATATACAAAATATTAAAAGAGAGATAAAAGCTGTTTTGTGAGAATAAACCAAAACATCAAAACTATACATTAAGGGTTACTTAAAAAATTTTTAATGGTACAAAACTCTTTTTTTTGTGCATGCAACAATTCTTGTACAACGTGAATCATGTACAAGTATTTCGATGATGGTTCCTGTGTACGAATTAATGTTAAGTACAATGTGTAATAATTCAAAGTAGAGAAAACGTGTGCAACATTCATTAGTTTAAAAAAAAATGTATTATCTGTTGCATGAATAATAATCTATAATTTTTTTTTATGTTTCATAAGAAAGATTACTTGTAATTCAGTAGTATATGAAAGTTTGAAATATTGTGCTCGAAGTTGTGATGAACAAGAATTCACAATTGCTGATATATTCAATTTTGGGTCTGATTCAATCATTTTTACATTAGAAAATTTTGTTTTTTACTTAGTATAAAACGTTGCGTAAAAGTCAGTTACAACTGCTGTATGAATTGCATGTACTTAAATATTTATAATATAATAATATAACAAAATGTGTAACACTAAAGTTATTATAAAGTACATTGTATAGAACTCCTAATAGTTTTGTGGAACTTAAATGATAGTTTTGTAATAAAGACTAAAAATGAATAATGGTTTGACAATGTATTTTATTTTTCGTGTTAAGGTATTACATAATATGTAATGCACAATCACTGAAGAATTATAACCTCAATTTTACAAATGTAATTCACTAAGTTGAACACTACTAAATGTATTTATAATCATTTTGTACAACACTATAGCTTCATCTACGATTTTAGGCGTACTCTCGTTTGGTAATAGTTCGTCAATCATATTTTTGAAGTTATCATTTACTAACTGAGGTTGTACCATAAATGTCTCACGCAATTCAATAATAGCATCCCTATCTTCATCTTTCCTAAAATCTATCGCACATCGCACCTTGATCTTCTGGTAGATTAAACAAAATATAAGGCTTTCCACCTATTTGATTTTGTTCTATTTGTCGTCTAATTGGATGCTCGTTCCATAGTTGTTAAGCCAAAGCTAATTCTTTTTGTATAAGAGTCCTAAATGAATATCTCAGACAGTTTTTATGGAACTCTGAACCGTCGAACAAGTTCTCGTGTGCAAGACATTTAAACAGTTGAATAAAAAAATCAGCAGAACGTTGTCTCATTTGACCCCACTAGGATTCAATACGCTGATTGTTGACACTTCTCCCCTTAATGTAGCTATTTTTACCATATACTGCGTCACCATGACTTTTACGTAAGCACACTTGAAGAGTTTCAATGAGAGTGTTCTCTGTTCCCTTATCCGTTCTTACGATTATAGAGATGCAATTACACTCCAACACCGTCGTTAAGAAGTAATAAGCTGTAACCTTGGGGTCATTATTCGTAGCTGCAACACGAAGCCAAAGTATATATCTTGAAAATTCATCTACACACCCATAAATTGCAAAACCAAAAGGTTTTAGTTTGTCGGAACCATTAATGAGCCAAATGTATTTTGGGCCAGAACTCAAGTACTTCATTCACCGGACACGGTCACAAAGTTTATTGGACAGACCACCAGGATAAATTAATTTAAGAATATCCTATACTGTATCTCTTTTCACTATCGAAGAATTTTTTTTTCCTCCATAGAGATTGGTAACACAAGTTAATACCAGCTTCGTTAAGTTCTTGATACATTGAAAAACATATATCTCTCATACAACTCTACTTAAAATTTTTTTTCTTCTTCAGTCCAAGTCTCATAAGTATTTTTTTTATGCTGTTGATTAATTTTTTCACAACACACTCCTTTTTTAATAGAGCAGATATTTGTTTATTCGTTAAATTCATGTGCAAATATTTTTTTACTAAGTTGTCCATGTCACATCTAATTAACTAAATTTTACTTTGCACGAATAAAAGGATAACTTTTGAGTAGCAAGCTTCTCTCAGCAATAAACACCAACAAGTAGAAAAAAAAAGAAAAAAAAAGAAATTATGAAATTGATTATTCTATTATTTTACATAACACATACGTTAATATCTCTGATTTAACTCACACTTTAGTAATGGATTATTAAGCGAAGATGAAGTTGCTACTATGTGAATCTTTACAAAACTGTATAATCGTAAGATGACGTAGCCTCAACCAGGTGCGTAACTATTTACATTAAAAGCTTGTCTACACTAGAAAATGTGGGCACTTAATTACAAGAAAGGCTAAATAAAAATTGAGTGTTTAAAAAAATAATAAAAAACTGTACCTGGATTAATTGCGATACAGGTCAAAAGAGTTTATACGATTCAAAAACGTCAAAAAACAAGTTCCACTAGCTGTGTTGATGTACGTTTTAAGAAGATTTTTAGAATCAAATTTCTTTTTGTCATCATACAAACTGGCTTATTATGCAGAAATATCTGCATACAATGCAAATAGCTGAATACTCAAATGAATCCTTACCTATTACCACATATTTTCTTAGATTTTATTCTACTTCCATTAAGTGGTATTTTTTTTATAACCTATAAGTATGTACATACAAACGAGAAAACAAAATGTGCCACCTCCTAACGAGTCCTACTGAACAAAGAGAGAAATGCGCGCTTGACAACTACCTACCTACAAGAGAAAAGTGAAGGTCACACGATCCATAAGCGCGCATCTAGCACAACATGTGGCCAGTGAGCCACACAGGCTTCTGTAGCCTTCTCAACCACCTCATACTTGGCATCTCGGAAGGTGGAAACCACATCTGCTGGAAATATCATTAGCCTCCTTCGCAGTGGTTCCTTTCATTGGCAAATCTACAGAATAAGGATTTTCCAGGCTTGCATCCCCGACCAGTGATAAAGGTGAATTATCTGGAAGATCACCCGACGACGAGGTATTCTTCGACCAGTAGCGTACTTTCCAGTCTCTCTAAGCGCAGAGACTTCGAAGATAAGAGTTAGGTTACCCTGAGTCCAGGTACTGGGACGTCAAAATTTATAAATTTAAAATGGCAGATCTTATATGGTAGCCAAAAAAGTGAAAAGGTGATTAAAATCAATCATTTTTGGGCCACACAGTCTTTTGAGATCGCTGAACATGAATCTGATATTAGAATTACAATATTTAAAATAACGTACACAAAGGAGCGGCGTTAGTTTAGTGGTAAGCGTTCTTGTTACTGATACAACGCTGTTTTAGGGGTCGTGTGTTCGATTTCCAGTAAATTCAGATTTTTTCAAAAAACTGTTTTCATCGGAAAAAGTTCCTATGTAACCCCGGCTGTTTCGGGGCGGGGTTTCTCGTGGAATTGTCCTTCGGAGTAATTCCAGAATTTTTTCCTTGCTTCACAGGTCTTCGGGCCTGGGTAAATGCGAAACAGTGTTAGGAGGTAAGGATTATTGGATCTGATGCGCCAGGCAGGGATCGCCAGCCTTACCAGCGAGGAGTGGTCCCTGAAATATGGGGCTTCTCCAGGGATACTATTTAGCCTGGATCCGATGCTTTGGCACAGAGCGCTAGCTTAACCAGCGAGGAGTGGACGTCCTGAAATGTGGAGTCCTCTTTAGGGAAAGGCTACACAGTGGCGAGTGGACACGATGCACGATTGGTGTAGAGAGTATCAGCTTAACTGGCAGGGTGTTTCACCGGAGATACTCGCACTTTTTCCATGGATTAGGTATAATATTAGTAAAAGGGTTGGAAAGTAGACGCGGCAATACACCCTCACTCATAGGTGATGAGCGGGTGGCCCCATCGACTAGGCCAGTAGGCTGTTGCGGTAACCCGGTAAAAAAAAAAAAAAAAAATAAAAATAACGTACACAAAGTGGCAACCAAAAAAAAGAACGTTGTGAAAATGTACGAAAATCTGTGATTAAAGGTTTTTTGAGGTCATTGTAGTCGTATCTGACATCACAATTTCTAATTAAAAAATGAAGGATGTAATATGAGTACTTATATATTTATAAATATTTACGGAGAGCCTATCATATTAATAAAATCATAGGAAATTATAGTGAGTTTTTTTCGCTGGCTACTTGTACAGTGAAGACTAAATAAAATTTTTTTTCCAAGACCTAAAACTTAAATGCTGTGCTAAGAAACTTTGGGTCCTCAAAAATATATTACAGTCTTGAAAAAAAAATTCTTCCTCACAGATTTTTTAAAATTATTTTTTATTTCTGGAACAATACGTTTGGAAGTTTATAACTTATTTCATTAAAAATACGATAAAAGTACATATGCACTTTAATTTTAGCATAACATCTTATGTGTGGTGTTATTTGCGGTAATTGCGAGTTGAACACAATTGAAATTTTTGTCATGGAGCTCCCAGATGCATTTCCACTGCTCCACAGTGGGACATTATCCAAAAAAGCTGGCCAAAATTAAAAAAAAATTTTTTTTGATAGGCTTTTTTTTCTTAGGTTGGCTTGAGAACACCTGTACCCGTAAGAAATCAGTCACGAAAGGTTATATTTTCTTCCATGGCTTGTGAAATCAAAGTTGGAAGTTTACTTTTTCTCGTTTCTGGTGAAAAGTTTATATTTATTGATATTGATGCGTATGTCGCTGGCTAAATAAGAAAATCAAGTTGTAAATAATTGCAGTCAGAAAAATGGAATCATCTTAAAAAGGTTTGTAGAGTATAAGAATATTTTTAAATGTACTAAATAAAAAAGTATATGATATAAACAAAGTAGCACATCCAGATAGTTTTCATTAAAAAAATTCGCGAAAATGCAATTCGTTTAGAACAAAAAGTAGTGTTGCCCAGATCTGCCCGGTAAAAAAACTTGCTGGATATTGTAGGTAATGATATAACTTTCATATCTAAAATAATAGACTACCTTAACTTGCTCCTCCATGTTAAAAAAAATTTTTAAAGAAAAAACTATGATCGTCAGAAAACTGTTGTAAACAGCAATTGAAGAAAATCTCATCTTTTATTGTTTAGTAATAATCAAATCTATAAAGATATGTTTGAAGGTATAACATATGTCCACTGTCGTGTGTTTATGAATACGTTTACATGTATACATACATATACATGTGTGTATAGTGTATACTGCTTTACTAGTCTGGTCAAATTAAACTGCACTTAAAAACTAAGTCTAAAGTATGAATTTAAATTAAAAATGTATGTATGAATGTGTGTTTACCTAAAAATAATTGACATTTTTTAAATTGAATCAATTAAATTTTTAAATAACCATACAACAAAAGTTAGGAGATAATTTCCTCATAAATGCAGTTTTACGCGATTCTTCGATAAGATTGCATGTTAAATTAGTACTTTTAAATGTAAAACATGTAAAAAAAAGGAGCAGTTAAACGGTATGCAAATGTTTTTGGTTATTTTTTATGCTATTTCGAATAACATACGTTTGATGTTTGAATATTATCTGTCAAAAAAACCTATGTGTGATGAACATCCTGAAGTACATTTACTGGCATATAATACTCTCTTATTGAAGATAAAGCGGTACTACATGTTATTTTTTCTTAACCTTCAGTATACAAATATATTATGAGTATTAAATATGGACTAGAAATGAGTGTGGGAGCATATGTAACAAATGTGAACGTGACGTTAGAGATGTAACCAGCACGTCTTGCTATGGCTTTCATTTGAACTTTTCCTATCTACGTGAGATATTGTTAATAATTGTTGGTTTGTTAAATATTAAAATATTTATCAAAATGACATCCAGTTAACATAGGTATACTCATTCCAACAATAATTTTATCACCTTCGTACACAACATCATTTCATAGAAGGTATATATTGTAACATGTCGTGCCTCACTCATACTTACCTATAAGTAGCGAGGCATGGCATGTGGTTATTTTATCAACGAACTGAAGGGATGAGGTGGATAATTATATAAACTTAAGAGAACATTAAGCTCATAGATTAACAGAGATTATATTTATTGTAACTATTACTTGATTCTAACAACTATGCATATCACCCGACTATCTGACTTTCTACGTGATCGCGTCAACCTTCAACTTCACGGGTATAGGCTCAGCAGTTGCCGCTCGGCACAATGCTTAGAGGGTAAGGGATAAGATATTCAGGAGCAGGCCTACCGTGGCAGTTTAACAGCACAAACTGGTTGCTACAGCAAGTGTAGTTAATGGGCACAGGGAGGTCAAACGGACAGTGGCTGGCACTTGGACACAACAGTCCTTGGCAGCGCGTGTGTTTAGGTCGTTGCAGCAGACCAGGTCTCCAACAGGTAGTCGTTGCTGCGTCTCCTGCTGCCACTCGGTGCTGTACAACGTTAAATGCTCTTTACACACACGCCCGAAGAAACGCATGCTAACGAGGTTATCATCGCTTCAGAATAACATGTCACGACGCGACAGTAAGCAGACAAGAGCGAGAGTGCTCCTCCTGCCAGCTCGACTATTCGTGCTGCCTCGGTGCCCTAGCTACCTGTATGTGTTGGTACACACACACACACACACATGCGCGCGCGAGCGCCCACCAAATTTTGCGCACGGTCGAGGGTTGGCCGTGCTGCCTATAGTAGGGACAGGTGCAGGTACATGAGTCTTGGATAACGTAGGGTTAGTAAGCATCGTACCACCTTTCCTCTTGTCTGCTACTGCTAAACATATACTTTTACTGTGACGTCGGTTTGCCACATCATGATATTTATATTCATATATACACTGCCATTCAATTTTATAGAAGTATAACTTCATATTTAGGTACCCAATCACCTACTACTGCCCACTGGTTTATACATTGTGTTGATATAACTCTTTCCCGCCACGAGCATATTTTTAACACTTTTTGGCAATCCCTCAAATATAGTATACACAGCTTGGAAAGCAACGTCTCATTTTATAACTTAAGAAAGTGTATATGTTTAATGCTCTTTATTTTATACTTATTGACTATATTACATAAAATATCTACATTTTGCCATTGCAAGGGTCGCATAGATTCTTTGTGGTAAGGTGTTGAAGATTTAAGGTTGTTGATATAAAATAACAACTTGTAAACAAATATTTAGCAATGAAGTAGATTATAATACATTTTATCTGCTGTCTTTTACATTGATCTGTACTACTAATTTACCACCGTTATTTCATCGTCTGCTTCACTTTAGGAAGGTTTTTCAACATTTAACTCACGAAACAACTTCTAGGAAAGTTTAAGCTACCGTAATTTTTTAAAAATTTGACTGGTGCAAAAAGACCCATGTATTGAGAGCATTGTTTTTCAAGTTACTGGAAAAACTCTTGCTAGCGTTTAGAGTAAAATAATTCTCATTGGTCATTTCATGGGGCAGTCTAATGCACACAAGGGATTGTTCACATTTTCGTTGAGTGTAAATTTTTTTACACGAAATCCTTTGCACAAGCTTATGAATCAAGACCCCAAAATATTTCATAATTATCTTCATGAACACAATATTTTTGCGTAAATCAACGTACGTTTTGTGTACGTCCTATTAAAATTAGACATTATCTCATTATCTGAGAATCAAACTCCAATAATTCAGGCCCAAATAATTTGCACAAGAAAGTTAATAAAATACTTCGTCACTATTATTTATTAGCATGTGGGCAATAAGTATTTCATGTTCGAAAATTTTTAGACAAAAAAATTGTGTACGATTCTTGTGTGAACTGAGTATAGCCTGCCTCTTGCGGTAGCTGAATTCGTGAAATTTATAGATAGGATGGAGAAATGTGAGAAATTTTACTATGACTGGTTTATTAAGCACGTACGTAAAATAAAATATCTTTGACAGATTAACAGAATATAAGTTTAAAATAATAGTCAAATATTTAATACTATTCAAAAAATTTTTTTAATTAAAATCTTTAATGGCTTAAATTTTTTCTAAAAGTTACTAACTGAGATGTTGAATGTAGTAGTTTGATAAGTTACATTCGTAGTATTTCTTCCTGCTCCTTTAAAATTACTTATGATGTTATAACAGGGCTAGTTCAGATGCCTTAGATAATTAACCCAGCTAATAAAAATACAAGATTTATCCAATAAATAATGACAAGTACTAAGGGCTATGCTGTTCAAATTGACTTTATTTGAAAAACGACGTTTCGACTACTCCAAGGCAGTCCTTATCAAGTCACTAAAAATTAATATACAGCAATAGTAATATAGATATGTATGTATATAAAGATGTACACAACAGAAAACGCACTAACAATGTATATAAGTTTTATCTTTACTTACAATATTAAACAATAATCGCAGAGTGTCGTCAATGTAAAATGTTTATTCTACTCAACTGCGATATAGTACTATATATGGGAATTCTTTTTAAAGCTAAGTGAGAACATGTGTGTGTAGTACTACAACAGTGGTGAACCTGGTGTAGTACAAAATCAGCGGTAATTTATGAAACTGAGTTTATTTTTACTTTAAAGAATCAAACTCAATATCAAGGAAAGTGGCCACTAACCGATAAATAGAGATTGATGGATATAAATTGTTATGAATTATCAAATTATGAGAATTGTTATAAGTATTTGTTTATATAAAATTCAAAAACTGAGCCTAAACTTTGTGTATCTGTAACTTTGTTAACTGTATTATATTTTTTCATAAAAACCATTTCTGATATTAAACGCTTATAAAAATTTGGTTCATTATCTATAACTTTAAAATCATCAAAATCAAATAAGTGGCCACTGTCCTGTACATGATTAAAAATAGCTGATTCGTTCTTTTTACTTTTCACATCTCTCTTATGTTCATTTATTCTTTTTGATACGACTCGACTAGATTGACCAACATAACATTTATCACAATTTTTACATTTAATACAATAGACTGAACAAACTTTATCCTTATTTTTAATTGAGTCTTTTCCCAATTGGTTTAAGAATTTTTGTTTATTTACAGATTTAAAAATGGTTTTATAACTTACTTTATTTAATAAACTTTTGAAGTTACTATTACAATTTTTTATATACGGTAAAACAATACAGTTTTTGTTATCATCATTTAATTTTTTTTTTTGAATTATTATTATTATCATTTTTATTATTATAATATAAAATTTTTTTTCTTCTCTCTGCGTGTTTTTTTATGAAATCGGGTGGGTAATTGTTTTCTTTCAAAATTTCATATACCTTTTTTAGGTTGTTATTGTGATAACAAGTGTCTGACAATTTAATTGCACGATCGACCAAAGAATAAATCACTCCAATTTTTTGTGACAATGGAGAGTGTGACCAATAATTCAAATATAGGTTTGCATGTGTTGGTTTCTGAAACCAATTGGTTTTAATGCGTCCATTATTATCCCATGTTAAAGTCATATCTAAATAATTTATGCTATTGTTTTCAGGTGTCTCCATAGTAAACTGTATATGCTTATCAATTGAATTCAAATAATTCAAAACCTTGTCGGATTCCGAAATCTTAATGCAAGCCAACAAATCATCTACGTAAACTTTTATTAATTTAATTTTAAAGGGACCGAGAAATAATAGCATTTTTATAATGTGACGCATAACTATATCTGCAAGTGATGGGCTGCATGGATTTCCCATGGCAGATCCAAACTTTTGTCTGTAATTTTTGTTATTGAAGCTAAAATAATTATTCTCCATAATGAACCTAATGATATTTAGAAATGAAAAGAATTCTAAGTTAATTTTAAAATTTTAAATGTGCCATACTAATTCTAAAGCTATTTTTACTGATTCAAAATGAATGTTATTAAATAAAGCAACGACATCAAAACTTACGATACAAAAACCGTCAGTTATAAGGAAATTCTTAATATCATTCTTAAGTTCAAAACTATTTTTTACGTTATGAGGTGAAGAAGGTAAATTATTTTTCAAAAATTCTAAAACCCACTTTGATAAAAAATATGTGGGAGATCCTATATTTGAGATTATAAGCCTCATGGGCTGATTTGGTTTATGTACCTTAACTAAGCCATAACACTTAGCCAAAATAACAACCTAAGTTATCACAATAACAACCTAAAAAAGGTATATGAAATTTTGAAAGAAAACAATTACCCACCCGATTTCATAAAAAAACACGCAGAGAGAAGAAAAAAAATTTTATATTATAATAATAAAAATGATAATAATAATAATTCAAAAAAAAAAATTAAATGATGATAACAAAAACTGTATTGTTTTACCGTATATAAAAAATTGTAATAGTAACTTCAAAAGTTTATTAAATAAAGTAAGTTATAAAACCATTTTTAAATCTGTAAATAAACAAAAATTCTTAAACCAATTGGGAAAAGACTCAATTAAAAATAAGGATAAAGTTTGTTCAGTCTATTGTATTAAATGTAAAAATTGTGATAAATGTTATGTTGGTCAATCTAGTCGAGTCGTATCAAAAAGAATAAATGAACATAAGAGAGATGTGAAAAGTAAAAAGAACGAATCAGCTATTTTTAATCATGTACAGGACAGTGGCCACTTATTTGATTTTGATGATTTTAAAGTTATAGATAATGAACCAAATTTTTATAAGCGTTTAATATCAGAAATGGTTTTTATGAAAAAATATAATACAGTTAACAAAGTTACAGATACACAAAGTTTAGGCTCAGTTTTTGAATTTTATATAAACAAATACTTATAACAATTCTCATAATTTGATAATTCATAACAATTTATATCCATCAATCTCTATTTATCGGTTAGTGGCCACTTTCCTTGATATTGAGTTTGATTCTTTAAAGTAAAAATAAACTCAGTTTCATAAATTACCGCTGATTTTGTACTACACCAGGTTCACCACTGTTGTAGTACTACACACACATGTTCTCACTTAGCTTTAAAAAGAATTCCCATATATAGTACTATATCGCAGTTGAGTAGAATAAACATTTTACATTGACGACACTCTGCGATTATTGTTTAATATTGTAAGTAAAGATAAAACTTATATACATTGTTAGTGCGTTTTCTGTTGTGTACATCTTTATATACATACATATCTATATTACTATTGCTGTATATTAATTTTTAGTGACTTGATAAGGACTGCCTTGGAGTAGTCGAAACGTCGTTTTTCAAATAAAGTCAATTTGAACAGCATAGCCCTTAGTACTTGTCATTATTTATTGTATTATTAGCTGTTCTTGGAATCAAACAATATCAAGATTTATCCAGATGTTTCAAAGGTAGAATCTTGAATCGTCTGTTTTATCATAAACCAAAAACTAAAATTTGCCATACCATTCCTATTGTTTTACCATGCAGTTACAAATACAAAAGAGAACTTACTTTATATGTGATGTATACTTTAATTGCAATAAAAAAATTGACGAACACTAGAATCTTACTTATTATGACGTATCTTTTATTTAAAACAAAATTTCCCTGTATTAAAGCACGTCGAAAAAAAATAACTGCTGCATGTAATTAACGATGATGGAACATCAGCTGAAAATGCTAAATGAATATTAGAAAAGCATGTCGAGTGCATAAAATCTTTAAAATGTAAATTCATAGGTAGTTATACAAAAGCTTATGAAATAAGAAATATATTTAAATTTATCATGTTATTGTTTTTATATTTTGAAAAGTGTACTATTAGGTATTTTTAATAATGATGTAAAAATTTGTAAGTAATCAATAATAATTGAATTTTTTTTTCTGAACTAATTCCGATAGTACAAGATAATTTTTTATTAAACTTTTTTATGGTTGTTATTTTCATGCCTAAATACTACGTCAGGTAAAAAAGAAGAGGATACATGTAAGAAAGTATTACGGTTTCTTAAATCGAAAGGAGTGTCAAGAATGGTACAAATTGTTGTATGTGCATTGAACACGTCCTCCAAGTAAACGAGAGAAGATGAATAAAAGAATTATAAAATTTGATGGGAGAATACAAAAATTTAATTAATGATACTGATACATGCAAATATTAAAATGTTTTTGAATAAACAATATTTATGAATTTTATTACAAAAAGTGAACGCATAGGTCAACATGACCCATCTTCAAATGAATAAACACATGTGTTCACTGATAAGAATTAGAATAATATTTATTGTATTTATCTTTGCTGAGAGGGAAGAGGCGCCACTGTAGCTGTTACAGCAATATTTGTAGTATAAGACGATGGATTTGAAGGATCAAGTAAAGACTGAGGGGTATAGCTATTTCCTCTTCCTCTTCCTCGACCTCTTCCACGACCCCTACCACGCCCCCTCCCTCTTCCGCGTCAACTTCTTCTTTCAGGCATACCAATATTGCTAGTTGTTTTTTCCAAGAAAGCTAAGGGGCCTTGTAGAGAAGTGGTATTAAGACTACCTACAGCATATCCAGAATTTCTGACATTTGTAACATTTCCTTGATTCATGAAAATATTTTGAGAGCCTGTGGTAGTTCCAGGTGTTTGTAATCCTGATGTTAAAGTTGAGCTAGTTCCTTGTTGAAACTGTGAAAAAAATTAATTTTAAAACTATTTATTATTCCATTATTATTTTGTAAAATTTTACAACAACATGATATTTTAAAACCATTAGTTGTAGAAAAGTGCAATATCTAAGTGAATAAAATAAACATAATGAGGATGAAAAAAATTAAAACACAGTACATTTTTGCATACCAACGTGGAAATGCATACAACTTCTTACTACATCAGAATTTTGTTTTGTTATTTCAGAATCTTACGTTCAGCATTAGTACTACAAACGTTTCAATCTCAAACGACTGTAGCGATAGTATATTTCGCTAGCCAAGAGTTAATTTTTCAAATAAAGGTAATCCTATCAAATACTTGTGGAATAAAGTATGCTCTTAACTTCAGAACGTATCTTATGTCTTGTTATGATTTCCTGTTTATAGCTTAATACTTTTTATATTGTCAAGTGCTAAAAGGAGAATAATCTCTCTCTGTACTTGAACAGAGAAAATAGTCTCAATAATATCTGATAACGAACACAGTTATCTATTTTTACTGGCAAAGAGTCTACCATTTTAATTAAAAAAAAATACTGATTTTGTTGAAGCCGGTACTTTAGAATATTTTCGTAGCAGTTAAAATTACATTTTAACCATAGTAGAATTTTCTAGAATGTTCAAATGTGCCTATTACGAGTGTCACAAAGGTAGTTCATTATTTGTGTGTGTATACATAGAGAATTATTATACTTGTAGAGAGTAAACGTTGTGGGATTTAAATTCATATTGAGCTTGTCACTCTCGCCTTCACTCACGATTCATTAACATCGTCTTGCAAAAGGATTCATAAAGCAAAGCGTCGTTGCAAAGCATTATTTTATTTAAGCGACTATTTCAAAGCTAATTTTTTTATTTAAACGTTGAGTTAAGTGAATTGGTATTGTAATTTTATCAGTTCTACCGAAAAATTTTTGTAAACAACCATAGTGTAATATATACTTGATAGAAAAACGAAATAGTATATTGTGTTTGTGTGTGTTTCTGTTAAAAACGGAGTCCAGTGAAAAAAGGCCAATTTTCTCATCCTCGCAGAGATCTTGGCAATTGATGTAACAGCTACACCAATTTCAATTTACCTTACCAAAAATATACTATTTAAATTTATTCAACAATTAACGTACCAACTTGATTATCAACTACAAAGAACATTTTAACTTGGTTTTTCGTAACAAAAAATTATCTGTTTGATTTTCTTCTAAAAAAAAATGGATTTATTTCAAATTTTATAATTGTTAACTACAATATAAAAACATTCAATTTTTTATTTTATACTTAGATCAGCTCTTATTCTAGATGCCTAAGAATTTTGATTTTACTTATTGTTTAGAACGTGAACAAGCGTGTTAGAAACAGTGATGAACATGCAAGTATGCGTGGCACACGTGCGCGTTCATGCATAGCTTCCAACTGATAAGCTGTGAAATTAGCAACTTTTTGTTTGTCAATACCCTAATTAGGAGTATGAACGAAAACTTGTTCAAACTTCACCCATTTCTAAATAAAATTTTACCATGTCTTTCATAAAAACAATACATATCATTATTTTAAAATGAAGAAAATAAGAAAATTAAGTCGTGTATTACTTTTGATAAATACAAAATTAAAAGCAATTTGTTACCACATTTTAGCAGACGATGTGGATACATCTTTAAATAAAGTTGATCTGAATACTTCTCATGACTGAAACAACCAAATTTACTATTTTATTAAATGGTTTCACAGCCAAGAAAATACGTATCATAGAATAGACTGTGCTACGTATTAAGATGCAGGTCTTACGCTGAAGAAAAGTTTTATGGATCTCTTAAAGAAATAATATTGTTATAAGTGTCAGAGCCTCTAAAATAATAAGAGTACATACTTCAATAGATTACAAGAACCAAAACTGTTAAGAATATTTTGCGTAGTTACGATGAACGAGTAGCTCAGATAGTTATCGAGACGACAAAATTAAAAGTATTTTTTCTTTGGATAAACAAAACATTCGGTGTTTTACATTGTGGGGCTGGAACGACCGCTTATTCACAGAGAAGAAAAAGATGGGCTTAGTGCTCGTAGAGTACCATGAACTTAGTTAATCAGGTGTCTCTAGCGTCGGAAGCGGCTCTTGAGTCTCGTACATCATGGCTCTTTTGTTATTGCAGATGCGATATTAAATAATTTCTTGAGCATTATAGGTTTTTCTTTATAACTTGTATAATATTAATTTATTTACAATAGTTTGAAACCATAAAACTGAATGAAAAATTTTATTCTGTAGTTGTCTAAGATGATGAAAAATTAGTATTTTAACGGTGATAAAAAAAATCTGTACAACTTTCTCGAGTTTTGTAAAAAAGATTTGAGAAAAAAAGATTGATCAGACTCCACAGTATGAGACAGTATGATAGAGTAATAATAAAATAGAGTAAAATGTGAATTTAAAATTTAAAATATCACATTAGAAAAAACCTCTCTTACATGGTTATTGATTAGTATTTATAAAATAATAAGAACATCTTGTTTTCTTGTTAAAAATATATATATACACATATGTATATATGTATATATAGATATATACGTACGTAATTAACATACGTACATGAGTATAGTGACCCAGTGACCAGTTGAGAGAGAAACAACTTTAAAGAAACATATCTCTAAGTCTGGTGTAGAAAATGATCCCATACGGGGTTTCTAAAGCTGATTTTCAATAAGAAATCAATTGAAATTATCCTCATACTGACAATTAAAATGAAAAAATTTAATTTTTTTTTTCCGTGAGCATTTATGCTGAAATAACTTGTGTATAATATTGAAGGCTGAATCAGCGTTGATGAGATACAAGGGTAATCGTTATGATTTCATAAGGCGTAATAAAGTAACGATTATTTTTAAAAAGTCATCCACTCACTACATATTGGTTAAGGAAATTGGAATGCCATTTCAATTCTAAACACAGAGACTATTGACATCGATTGACCGATGCTTCACACTTATAGGCTGGTTACGTTCCATGTTTCGTACACACTCTTTATAATTTGAGCCATAAATATTGATTTTGACGCATATATCCCTTCTTAAATATAAACAGGGTGATAATAATATGTAAAGAGATACTTGTTTACGTGAAGAAAGTTGTTATTTCAAACAACAGGTTACACGAAAAAGGATAACAATGTAACACAACAGAGCCTATTATTATGATAAATCGTACATAAACGTTAACTTAAGAAGGACTACGAACATTTAATCAAGTTACGGTTTTTTTATGGCCAGTACTTGCTGGTCACTTTGTGGGCACTCAAATAACTCGGAAACAGCATTTTAACTAGACTTGTGCGGAGAAGTGCCTCTTAATTATAACTTGTACTAGACTTTGTCATAAATTGAGTAGTTACTTGAGCAGCACGTGTTTTGAGACTCACTTGGAGACCTTTTTTTTGGAGTCTTTTTGAGATCCGTTCTAAGACTTGTATAAAGACTCGTTTTGTGACTCGTTCTGAGACTTGTTTTCAAACTCGTTTTGAGACATGCTTTGTCACTTGTTTAGAGACTCATTTTGAGATTCGACTTAGACTCGTTGTATGACGTGTTTTTAAAGTCGTTTTAATACCTATTTTGGAGCTCGTTTTGAGACCTGTTGTAAAACCTATTTCGAGGCTCGTTTTCTGATTTGTTTAGAGTTTTGTTGTTAAAACCTGTTTTTAGGCTTGTTTTAAAACCATTTTTGGAACTCGTTGTGATATCTGCTTAAAACTTGATTTGAAACTCGTTATTTCTCTTGTTTTGGAAATTTTTTTTAAAACCTGTTTTATAACGCGATTCAAGATTTGTTTGGGGACTGGTTTTGATACTTGTTTTCGGACTTGTTGTGGGACCTCCTTTAAAATCTAATTTAAGACTAGTTTTAAAACTTGATTTGATGCCTGTTTTGGGACTTGCTTTAAGACTTGTCTTAAAACCTGATCTAGACTTGTTTTGAGACTTGTTGTGAGGCCTGTTTTCAGACCTATTTTTAGTCCTGTTTTGGAACTTCAAACTTCATTTGAGACTTGTTTTAAGACTCGTTTTGATACTTGTTCTAAGCTTCGTTCTGAAAACCATTTGGAGACCTGTTTTGTAGTCATTTTGAGACTTGTTTTAGTACTTGTTTGGAGACCTGTATTGAAACTTGTTTTAAGAGTTGCTTTAAGACCTGTTTTGAGACTTGTTTCACGACAGGTTTTGAGACGTGTTTCAAGACCTGTTCCAAGACTCGTTTAAATATCTGTTTTGTGGCTCGTTACAAGCCTCGTTATGACACTTCAATAAATCATTATTTTGCTATTTCCTCAGACATTATTAATTTTCTTGATTTCAGATATGCTTAAATAAATCTTTTAAGGATTGTTTGATGATATTTTGGTACTTTTTGCTTTTTTGTTTCTTATATGTTGCTCATTTTTACTCACAGTTGCCTTATTCTTATCTTTTTCACTGATTACGAAGCTAAGCAATGTCCGCTACAATGTTTGGTTGCCACTGTTATGCTTTCATGGTACTAGCAGTCCAGCTGTGCTAATGACAGAAAATGGAAGTAAATGCTTAGTAGTTAAAGTAGCTGCTGCCATAGTCTGTTGTCAGTGCAACTTAACCGTTACTATGATGTTATTATAGCAGTAGCAACCATACTTTGTTGCAAATGCTGCTAGGCTGATTTTTCAACGCATTTAGTGTATACTTAGCTAATATCTGTCTGGCAATATAGCGTGCTCGTGCGAGTTTATAATGCTTTAAAAGCAGCGTTATTTTTCTAATTATTATTATATCATTATATTTGATTTATAGTTGTTGTTAATTTTATTCATAATTTTTTTGTTAAATAGTATTTCTTACAATTATAGTTCATGGATAACCATGTTCGCTTTGTTTTTTTAATAAATTAATAACTGTCTTCCAGGATCGTTGTAAACACTTAATAGCTTACGTGATAGTTTGGGAAAACCTTCAGGTGTTGAGGGTGGTAGAGAGGATTTATAAGGGAAATGAGATGGGCGCTACCATCTTGCCTAAGTACGTCATCCTTGACTGGGCTATGGAGCCAGGAAACCCTAGTCGACACGCCTCGTAATCAGAACAGGCTCTCTTGGACTGTTTACTTACTACCATCTTGCTGTACATGGGCACCTCGTGTGCTGTGGACTTGTAACTCAGGGGTGTACTTTCCTGAACATACGCTTCAACTTTATGGTCTGTACAGAGAGAAAAGTGGGGAGAGAGTGGACGTAGGTACAAACACTCACGCACAATGAAATTATGTTCAAACTTGTGTAAAATTAGTATATTCTATTAATTCAAGGGTACAAAAGAGGAGTCTAAAAGTGTGTAATATTAAATAGCGAGTACGAGTGATTAATTTATAGCTCTTGTTAAACTTTTGTATATGACGTATTCTCCAAAAAATCTTGATTTACTCCTCATCGTGTTGTCGGAGATGGCGCATCATCAAATTGCAAAAAAAATTATCATGTGACACATAGTTTTTTTCGTTTTATCTCCCTGTAACTTTTTACCCTAAAAAAAGTTACAGACCAAAAGAGAATGATGGAAAAAAATACAAAATTCGCTGTTTTTGGTAACAAATGTGGTATAGTATTTCAATCATATTTCAGCTTAAATACATTGCAGAGTGATTTTTTACAAAGTAATCAAAAGGACCTTAAAAAAGCTTTAGAATAAGCTTAGGTTAAGTTTAAGGTGGTTCTTTGATGAAATGATTATGAACACAATGACATAGTATCTTGAGAAATCATTCATTAAGTTTTACTACACTACCCCTCAAAATTTTAATGTAGGCTGACGAATAAAATCGCGAAAAAATGATAAATGAAAATTAAACTCTTAAAAGTTGTAGCCTAGTTATTCATTTGCTGAACGTAATTGAGTAAAAAACTTTTGAGTTCTAAAATTTCGAGATATTAAAAAAAATACAGGTATACATTTCCATATCCTATGTTAAAAGCTTGGGCAGTTCTCTAATAATTGTATTTTAAGGTAAAAAACAAACATTACATAATCATTCCTACGAATTTTTATATTGCATATTAATTATTTTGAAAAAGTTTATTTTGAATGAGTACTCAATTTGACTCATTAAACAGTATTTACAAATAGTTAATTTATATTTAAGCAGTATGTATGAATACCAACTTGATAGTTGCCCCTTTGACTTGTGAGTCATGAAAGAGCCACCCTAAAACCTCACTCAGGTCAAAAGTTTTAGTTTAAGTTCTAAAACTCAAAGATCTTGAAATCGCTGAAAATCACAATTTTCAAACAAAATTCCTAATCGCTTGAAATTTTGGACCCTAAGCTCATGTTCAAGCTTTTTTTAGGTCCTTTTGACAAGTTTTAAAACACCACTCTGCAATGTGCTTAGGCTAAGATATACTAAAAATATTAAGCCGTATCATTTACAAAAAAAAAAAAACACCGAATTTTGTAATTTTATCCATCGTCTATTTTTTGTCTGTAACTTTTTTCAGAGTGAAAAAAATGAATGTCACAGAGCATAAAATATGTAGGGGAGATTAAAACAAAGAAAATTATGTGTCACACTATGATTTTCTTGCGTTTTGATGATGTGCCATTTCTGACAACGCGATGACGCGTAAATCAAGATTTGTTGAAGATAACGTTATATGTACTGATAATTAAAAGTATAAAAAAAGAGGTGAAGGTTTCATGGTTAACTTAACAGATACAGAGTAAACACTGTTCTAGAAGTCATGGGCTCTATTCTTAGTAAATATACATATTTTTGACAAGCTCCTTTTTGAGTAAATCATCCCGAACAATACCTATCTTAGAGGGGACTTCTCTTTGGTGTGGTAGCGCATTGATCCTTATTCTAGAGATCTTAAAGGTCTGGGTAAAATTATGAAATGTATAAGATAATGTAAAAAAATAATTAACTGATCCAATGCTTCAGCAACAGGTGCCATCTTTATTCGATAGGCTTTCATTGGTATACTTAGTGACTTTTATTACATAACTATGTATCTCACATTTTATATTTTTATTAGTTAACTATATATCTCACATTTTTGTATGAATATCAAAGCTAAAATTTTAACTGCGAGGAAAGAGCACGAAAATAAAATATTACATGAAGTCTTGGAAAAGTTAAAATAAGTCAAATATCATACTTACTTTTCCTTACGTGCACAAGCATAACTTCAAAAATGTGTAAAAATTAATTTATAACCGATCGAATTAAATGTCACGTGATTAAGCTCTGGCCCTTGAGAGATAGAGGAGCGCAGTTTGCATCAAGTTGAGAAGAGCTAGGCCTAGGCAGAATAAAAGCGCCTGCCCACGCTTCATGGAAAATTTTTGGGGCCCATGGCCGTATATAAATCGCGAGCTCTGTTTTGATGAGCACAGTCCGCCTACCAGTTGCTAAGCTGAGGAGAAGTCCCTTAGAAAAAAAAAAAAAATAAATCTGTCAAGGCCTGCTTCCACTGTCTTAATATCTTAGAATGATGAGGATGACCTTACGACTGATGTCTTACTGTCGTCACTAAGATGCCATGGTGCTCCCTAGTTCGCTTGACCTACACATAGAGATATAAAGATAAAATCAAACAAGAGCATCAATCTTGCGATACACGCAAAGAAAAAGAAGAGAAGACCAACATCCCTCTTTGTCTCTATCTAGCTGAGCACTATGATACTCACCAGAGCCAATCACAGGGCTTGCCAAATAATGAGCCGTTCCCTTTTTCTCTCTGTTTGCACGTATCGCTTGACTCACAGGCAGTTATACCCCTTTCTCACTTATCTGTATGTCTCACTGCTATTGTCACGATCTGTAATTTTGACGATGATACCGTAGACGATATCGTGCTGCTAAGATGTCATTCTTCTCCGAGATTGGATTAACTTCCCAAAATCAGTACTGTGACGTATGAGAGTACAACCAATCATCTAAAATATGACACCTATTGGCAACTCACACGCAAGACTGTTATCAGTCAGAAGAAATAACGTACTTGCCAAATAACTAACCATTACCAAAACTTTCTCATTTTAAAGCTGAGATTTCCGAGGGGTGTGCAGCCAGCAATTCATTTATTGCCATTATCATCTGGAGTAATAATATATAAACGTGAATACCTAAGTTTAATCAGCCTACTTATTCCCATAGCAGCTTCCCATGCACCTTGAATTGAATGTGTTGCAAACCGTTCTTCAGCTGTCTGGAACAACACGTCTCTGATCGAATGTTTTCGTCCTTCTCTTGAAGCTTTGACGTCTCAAAATTGTTAAAATCGTACACCCAACCTCATTAAAAAAAATAAGATAAACTTAATAAACCACTTTTAATTATTGACTACGTCCATTATTATTAATTAGACATTAAGCTTTTACTGATACGGATATAGCAAATATAAGTTATTTGTTATACACATGATTAACCTGTAAAATGCTAAATACCCAGATAACGGTATGTCATTAGGGAATCTTCGCTAAAAACTTCCTTCTGCCTCTCTTTAATGACGGTCACACTCAACGAAGATTGTATACATTCTAAATAATTCTTCTCTTGAAAAAGCCGTCAAAGTAAAACTGTTTGCATAAATTTTTAACTAGACTACGTAAACTTGCTGTGTTAGAATTAAACTTAGCTTCAAAACGAAAATTCACAGTAAACAACAAGCACATTTAAAGGGCCAAAACGAGTAAACGCTCAAATGGATTTTTAATTATAAAAAAATTCTTTTTGTACTGTACATGACCATTATAAGTGTTTGAAATTGAACTCAGTCAGATAGTAAACTGTATAATTTATATAGCACGCCAGATTTGAGGGAGCGTGAAAAAGATGTAAAAAAAGGACACAATAATAAATGCTCAACACACTTTTAAACACTTAAGCCGTTTAGTAGAAAAAAACAATCTCTCTATTTAATTTTTTCTTAACAAGTCATTATACTTGCTTTCTTGCAAGATAAAAAAAGGAATAACTAATTTATGAGTCAGACGGAGAAATTACGATGAATTGATTTTGTTACATAAATCTTACATAAAAACGATACACGTGAAAATTAAAAACACGAGCGCAAAGCGACTTACCGAAAAGGGCGTTTGAGGCTGACTAACGATAACCACAGCAGCAGCAAGCTGCTGGACAAAGGTAAGTATAAACAGAGTCTATTAGTGTATTAATACACGCGTGCACGCTTATGATTGGCCCTGATAGGTAAGAGAATATCCGAAAGCGCGAGATTTCAAATCTCATAAACTAAATTTTCTATTTACATCAGTATAATGTTACTGATGTTGCACATAGTCCAAAGGTTGATAGACAGAAGTGTAACGAATGTATATCAATAACAAGTCTTCGAAGGGCAAAAGGGTGTATCACATTCCACTTACAAAAATTCTAAATAATAAAAGTTTTTTTTTTAATATAATGACATTCAGCCGGTAACAATCAGCAATACTGATGTTTTACATAGTCCCAAGGTTGATGGACAGGCGGATGGAATAATATACAATTAAGTACCGTGTGAATAAAGCAGTGAAACGCTTTCCACGTACAATAGAAAATAATTCGAAAAATAAAATAAAAAAAATATAATAAACAAATTACTGATAATTTTATATATATTTTCGCAAGGTTTGTAACTTTTAGATATGAGATTTAATAGCTATAATAGTAAATGAAAAAGAATAAATCAATCTAAATAAGACTAATTATTATTGTGTCCTGACTCAAGCTCAAATACGGTACGCAATAATATTAGTTTGTGCATTGGCCTTACAAAACTAGATGAAACGGTTCTAATCTTGGTGACTCTGACGAGAGACTTGGAATCCTGATAGACTTCAACAACCATGCCGAAAGGCCACTTACCAGGTGGAGAAGACTGGTTTTTTATGAGCATGAGATCACCAGGCTTAACCGAGCGCTGAGGATTCATCCACTTGCAACGACCCTGTAAAGTGGAAAGGTATTCAAGTGACCACCTTTTCCAGAAAACTTAGAGAGATTGTGTCACTATCTTCCAGCGTTTAAGTGGCGATACCTATTCAGAAAAAATATCGAACTTTGGCACAAGAAATGGAAACCTCATGATCAAAAAATGAGCAGGAGTAAGAGGATCAAGCTCAGAGGAATCATCATTAAGGCGAGCCAAGGGCCGAGAGTTAAGGCATGCCTCTATTCTACACAATAAAGTAGAAAATTCAACTACTGTCAAAATCTGATCGCCAACTACACGCTTCTAATGATCTGACTGCTGATTCCCATTAACCCCCAAAGTGTGGAGCAGAAGCGGGAGTAAAGTGCCACTGTGTACCTGATTTACCTCATTAATAGCCAAATTAGGGTCACTACTACGTTCTACCAACATTCTTTTCAACTTAGTATCAGAACCAATGAAATTCGTGCCATGATCACTGAATAAATCTGTGCAGTGGCCACGTCTAGTAATAAATCTGTGAAAAGCAGCTATAAAGGCCTCATTTGTATAATCCTCCACAACTTCAAGATGAACTGCACGAGTTGACATGCAGATGAAAACTGCAATGTAACCCTTAAAAGATCCTTCACCCTTGTGTTTTGACAAGCGTATTGAAAAGGGGCCAGCATAATCGATCCCTGATTTTTGAAAAGGAGGACTCGTAACACGAGAACAAGGAAAATCTCCCATTAACTGAGTTTGTGATTTAGACTTATATCTTTTACAAGTGATGCAACGAGTAAGCTCAGCTCTTACAGTCCGTCTACCACTTACAATCCAGTACGTTTGACGGAGTGTAATAATCGTCAACTGCACTTTACCATGTAAAGTTAATCTGTGATAATAGTCAATGAGCATAAATTTCAACTGATCTCTATCTGTTAGTATCAAGGGATGTTTGGCATCATCATCAAGTAAGGCTCTACTTAATTTACCCCCGACTTTTATCAATCCGCAGTATATAAACGGCGTAAGATTAAGCAAACGGCTGGATCAAAGTAGTGGTAAGCTATCTTTTAAGCTATGATCTTGATTTTGAGTTAGTACCTTGAACTCAGCGGAAAAGTGACATTGTTGATGCTGATAAACTAGACACAGTCTAGCACAATCAGTTTCTGATGTTGAAGGGTGAATCGAGACAACTTCAATTAAAGGATACAAGTCAATAAACTGCAAACTAGCCTGTAAAGGGAGCTTAAGATTTCCAGCTATAGGTAAATATGAATTCTTTTGTTTAATTTTATGTGAACAACGGTATATAAAACAAAGGTAATATGCTGTTACTCTTAGCAACCATTCCTACTTGGAACAACGAGTTAATAGAGTTATATAAAAAGAGTCAGAATTATTTACAAGAGTATTTACAGAAGGCATTAAACTACTTACATTTATAGAGGTTAGAGCAATTATTTATACTCCAAACTCTGGATAGTTAGGGTGCAATTTATGGAGAATCTTAGGGCCCTTAAACCATAATATTTGATTTAGCAATTGGCCCGGAAGAACTCCTCTAGAAGCTACATCAGCTGGATTTTGCTTTGACGTGATATAATGCCACTGGAGTCAATTAATAAATTTTTAAACACCTATTAGCTATGAAAACTGGCCATTTGGAAGGAAGTTCATGGAGCCAATATAGTACATTCCTAGAATCGGACCTCATGTGAACTGGTACTTCTTTCAATAAATTAACATCAACGAAATGACTAACTACTGTGGATAACAATTCTGCAGCACATAGCTTTAGTCTTGGAATACTTAGCGTTTTAATCGGAGCTACTTTTGTTTTGGCTAATCAAAGACGTACAAAAATCTCACCCTCACGTACAACGCGAAAATAAACAGCCGCTGCATAGGCGTGCATTAGAAGCGTTGGCAAAACCATGAAGTTCGAGAAATTCACAATCTAGTGAAAAATGATTCCATCTAGGTATTCGAACTTCGTTTAACAAAGGTGTTTTGCAAAACCGCTAAACTGACTCATTAAGCTAAGGTTCCTTAACATTAACCATAACTTATGATTTTAGTGACAAGTTGGATCCTAAACCAAAGAGCATCTGACCTGATAACAACCAACCAATTTGCGAGGCAAAGGCAATTGGGAAGTCAGGGGCTAATTTGCGAACTTTCTGACCGATGATAACTGCATGGACAGATACATCTAACAAAATATCAATTTTATCTAAACTGTAAAATTCTGGATCTGCTAGAATTACATCCTTCCCATAATCTAAATTTGCCAAACGACTACCTAGAGGTAGTTCGTAGGAAGAAGTTTTTGGCACGACTAACGCATCAAGAAGGTGCTCAAAACCATACTCAAAATGAGGCCTAAATTTGAAAGAAACTGATTTACTAGCGTCCATGAAAATCAGTCCACCCACTACTGATAGAGTCGTACTAACTGATTTCGGTTTCAAATGCAGCATATCACAAAGAGATTTAGTGATAAGACAACTCTGTGAGCACTGATCAATGAGAGCTCGTACCAATATGCGAGATTTATCAGTGGCATACACAAAAACACGAGCAGTAGCTAAGACCATCTTAAGTGAGACGATTTTGTTACTACTACATGACTGTACATTTACAGTAGACCCTGAAGAAATCTGAGATTGGTTTTGTACAGTAAAAGAGTTCGTCAAGTTTTTTACAGATTTTATTTGCTTATTTTTAGCAGACATAGATGTAGAGCTGGACTAATCCCCTCTGTGCATGATAGTGTGATGCTTTTGGTTGCAGTGTGAACACTTATTATTAACAGAGCACTTCCGATTAAGGTGAGGACCAAAACAATTAACACAGAGACGATGGAACTTCATCGACTTCCATTCAACTTCCATTGTAATGATTTGTGCCGAAATGAAGTCTCGCAGTTGACCTAAAGTATGAGGATCACTGCTACTACCTAACATTTTTTGCCAATCCTTGTTCGTTTGAAAATCAAATCTACTAACTACAAGAGTGATAAATATGTCAGCATCTCCTACTGCTGTCTCTAAAGATATCAAGAAATCAACAGAACTTATCATCTCCTTAGATATGCGCCTCATTTTAGAGCAAGAACTGCCTCTTATAGATTGACAACTGAGAATAGTAGTTGTATACATATTAATGAGACGACGTTTATTATCATAATACCGGGTTATGGTATCCCAGGCCTGTATATAACTCTCTTCAGACAAGGGTATATTTTAAATGAGGTCTGAAACTTCACCCTTTAGATTTGCCCTAAGATGTTGATATTTAATAATAGCTAATAATTCTTGCTTCCTGTGGACTATAGCCCTATAAACATCGCGAAAATTCTCCCAACTGCAAAATCACCATTAAAGCATGGCAAGTCTATTGAAGGTAAAGAAGAGAAACTCTGAAACGAATTTACATTGGCATTGGCAGGAGGTAAGGTGCCTGTTGGATTTGAATGATCATTAAGCGAATTGAAAAAATCGTTAAAATCACCCTGAACTGAATGAAAACTATCCTGCACCACTTCATAGCACTCATTTTTAAAATAATCATGAGTTGTGGGTAAAGGTTTTATATTTATAATATCATCATGAGTAGATTTAAAATGTTCAAAAGTATCTTTGAGTTGTTGAAGCCTAGAGTCAGCCTGACAACTGCTCATTTTTACCTGGCCAACTTTCTTAATGTTTGTAAAGGAACCTTTAATTTTGTTAAACAGTTTAACTTGTATCTCATAAAGGTTATCTATTTTGATAAGGTGAATTTCAATTCAAGTAATAAATATCTAATAAATAAATACAAACCGCGCACCGTAGCCAAATTTGAGTCAGACAAAAACTAACTAATTCAACAATAACGCTAAACGACGGTAGTGTTCTGAATTTTTACAAGTGCTTACATAAAGTTAAGTTTGCAAAAATATATTCAAGTTAATCGGTAAACAAAAAAACCAAAAACTATAAGGAACTGATATTTCATACTACAAAATATACAATTTTACAAACCGTGTAAACAGGACCAAGAATTCGTAGTTATGTTGAGTTCGAAAGACCTGCAGGACTTGACAGCAGCGGTGCTGACTCAAAAGCCTGTATAAGTTAGCAGCAGCACACGCTGACGATGAAAGGACCCGTGGAGCCAGCAGCAGCAGCGGTGTTGTCTCAATAGCCTGCAGAGGCAGGCAGCAGCACACGCTGACGACGACCAAAGTACGATCAGCAGTGAGTCCCCTATATAAACAATGGACTCGCTCGCACCTGACGACGAACGAACAAAGAAAAGAAAGAAAGAGATATGGCTATATGTGTGTGTGTGTGCGTACGGACTACGCGGCGGTGCGTTGACCGCGTCAGCCTCGTCGCTTGAGAAGAACGCAAAAAGAAGCCAAGATGGCCGATAAGACGACCACGTGTCTTACACAAAAGGAAAATGTCCTAAACCTATATTTCACCTCCCCACATCTGGCTCGAAGGACCATGTTCGAAATTGAACTCAGTAAGATAGTGGACTGTATTATTTATATCGCACGCCAGATTTGGGGGAGCGTGAAAAGGATGTAAAAAAAGGATACAATAATAAATGCACAACACACTTTTAAACACTTAAGCCGTTTATTATACAAAAAAAATGTTTCTATTTAATTTTACTTTAACAAGTTATAATACTTCCTTACTTGCAAGAGAAAAAAAAGAAGAACTAATTAATAAGTCAGACGGAAAAATTACGTGTCAATTGAAAATGTGAATCGTTTTCGTTACAGAAATCTTCCATAAAAACGATACACGTGAAAATTATAAACACGAGCGCAAAGCGACTTACTGAAAAGGGCGTTTGAGGCTGACCTACGATAACCGCAGCAGCAGCAAGCTGCTGAACAAAGGTCAGTATAAACAGAGTCTATTAATGTATTAATAGACGCGTGCACGCTTATGGTTGGCCCTTGTAGGTAAGAGAATATCCTAAAGCGCGAGATTTCAAATCTCATAAACTAAATTTTCTATTTGCATCAGTATAATGTTATTGATGTTGCACAATAAGCAACAGCTTTTTTGGCACTACTGGATCTTCACGAGTAAAATTTGTATGGAAACTGCCTTAAATATATTATTTAAAAAAATAAAAGCGTCATGGGCTCTTATCAAATCTTATTATAACAGAGGTAATGACGCTGTCAATTATAACTCGTCTTTATTCTTACATTTGTATTATTTATTTACGATTAACGTTCATATAAGTCACTATGAAAGTCGATAATGCAACATTGAACGAAGATACAATGCATTTTATTATTACGTGATGGTGTCACGGGCTCTTAGCAAAAAAGGGTCGTTACCGGCTCTTATAAATATGTTGAAAAATTGATATTGTGATGCAACAAATGGAAATTAAACTTCGTCACTGCACTTAAATTATATAATAAATAGCTTCATTTCAACCTGTTACTTTATGAGTTGATAGTCAAAGGCTTCAAAAAAATATACGACATTCTTCAGCGTTACAGGCTTTTTAAGAAGGAGCCTTACGAGCTCCTATAAATGCGTCGATAAATCGAGATGGAAACGCACCAAATGCAAATTAAACTTAGCCACTGTACATATACCATACATATGACAGCTATATCTTAACTTGCCACCTTTTGAGTCAACGATCCAACTTCTCGCAATGTTACATGACATTCTTTAGCGTTACGGGCTCTCAGTTTTTATTTTGGGAAGACAGAGTTTGAAAATTTGCGAGCCTACAGGCTTATAGCACTGGCTTATTGGATTGAAGAAATTGGAAAAAATTTCTGCAACATCGTCAATCCCTATAAAATACAAATCATCTAAATTGGAACAACCAAGCTCGATTGCCTGCATTTGTGAGAGCATTCTCCGTTAAAGGGTTAAATTTATGAGATTTCGGTCCCATAACTTCAACACTATCCAATTCTGAAAAACAATTTTTTTTTGCTATCTTAAATGTATCAATCTGTTGTTAAAGTTAATCACTTTGAGGACCACTGCCATTGAGAAATTCAAAACTCTATACTTTTCTTCCAGGCATCGTCAGAACTTCAAATTTTTGAATAAGACACGAGCCTGTAACGCTATTTTTGCCCTATTTTTGCATCTAAAACTAAAAGACTACTTTTTTGTGATTCGAATTCTATTGTGCTTTCAGCAGTAAAAATTACTTAGATAAATAAAAAAGTTTCGAAATGCTACTTTAGCACTCAATAAGTATAAGAAGTTGTATAGGAAAAATGTTATCTCAGTTTTCTGGACAGGTGCTACAGCGGACTATTGAGTAGTACTTTTTAGCAATATTAATATGCATAGAGACAAGAGTTCTGCACAGTCATGCACCTAATTTTTTGAGATAAGTCTCATGAACAAAAACTGTAAGAAAATATACCTACATTGTCTTCAGTACGCTAAGTAAGTAGCCTATAATTGTGCGGTCAAAAATGTGCAAAAGCTGGGTTGTTAAACTATGCATCATCAATTACAACCCAAAAACTAACAAATTATCTCTTTGTCATAAAAAGAAGATATTTATTGTGTTTTTTTTTTTTCTGTGATTTCTTAATATTATATGATTTAAAAGAATAGACGACGATTCACACCCTAAAGTGGTGCTGTTGACGTTACTTACTAAACGTATAATGATACGCGGTGTGAACACATTTGATAATTTTCAATCGTATGAAAGTTCGTAGCAAAATTTGAACTTAATCCAACGTTTAAGTGCACGATTCTTCGTGGATTTTTTAATTCATTAAATTCACACAAGTTTATTTAATTATGTGATACTAGACGTATTTTGAATGCAGGGTCACATAGCGTACACATATCTTTTAATTTTGGACGTTCTGAATTGAAAGTTGATTAAGTACCCGAAATGCTCGATTGTCTAGTCACTCATAACGCGTTCATCAAACCGTACATTAGCTGCACAAAAATATCAAACTCTTCAAAACCATAGCCCTATAAGTAGTCATGCAAAGTCTGTTAAGGGGTCTGACCCAAGAGTACCAAAAAAGAGTGATGCTATCCCTTCCGCTTCCAGAACTTGCACAATTAAGGAACAGATATAACGTACTTATTTTATCTGATAAAGCATTAATTTGATCAAAAAAATTTCAGCAAAATCATAGTGAATTTAATAAATTTTACCATTAATTTTTACAAGATTGAGTTACGTCCCAAGTCGCATATCTACATTGCTTGTGCTGAGCTAAGAGAAATTATTACCAGTACAGTAAAATAAAATTATGCACAAATGGATATCCACAATCATTAGAAAAAAAATTTGAAAACAATGAATCTAACTGGAAATGGAGAAGCTGAAAAAATCACTGAATCAGTATACAAAGCTGTTTTTAGTAGTTGCAGTGCGATGTTTATTAAAATCATCGTTTGTAGATATGTAAAATATTGTCATATGTTAATTATATTTCCTTAGAGTTTGTCGATGACACTGTTGAACCCGGAAGAAAATAAGTCAATCTAAATATCGTCGTACTTTAACACAGTTATGCAATTCTGTTCATCATAGAAAATATTCAAGAAAAACCAGGAACAACAGCGACGACACTATTCAATATATTAATTATTAATTTTCCAATTCAGTTCAAAATATTTATTTGTTAAAAAATATAACTTTAAAATAAAAGAACTTATATTCATCCAATAAAAATTGCTATAGGTCCTCTTAAATTCTATTTAATTGAGAGACTGTGGCACCATCTTCGTACCTAGTGGGGCGCAAATTCTCAAGTTATATTTAAATTGTCAGTACCCACAGAATACTCAGAAAATTATTTTTAAAAAAATTAAGAGACATTTCTATGGCTTCTAGTTTCTTAATTTTTTTTTAAAAGTGTTGTGTTGTAAGAATTTTTAAAAAATTGTTACCTAAGAATTTAAACTTGCATTGATAAAAAAAATAGAAATTTTAAAAAATCAAAAACATTTTAATATTACATCATGCATCCACCTTTCAAGAAAATATGTACGAGGTTTCAGATCATAATATTTAAAGAGAAAATAGAAGACGCAATTTATTGAAAAAGCATTAAGCCATGCTGCGCTGCAGCACATGTTTTGGGCGTTTTTTTTACAAATTCGTTCAATACTCGGAAAAAAATACGAAAACCTTGGGGCCCTAAGGTGCTCATTTGTTAAAAATTTCACAAGCTTTAACGACGTATGTCGCTTTTTACGAGAACTTGCCTGACACTGTTTATTCTAACAATAAACGTTAAGTAAAAATAGCTTCCAGGTTATCCCTCATACGCTGTAAGATTTCTCTCGTTTCTTACTTAGAAACTAATTTTGATTGAATATGTCTTAAAACAGGTACAGTAAGGTCCTTAAACGAGTCTAAAAATAGGTCTCAAAATATTTCTTAAAACAAGTCCCAAACCAGGTTCCATAAAAAATTACAAATAGGTCTCCAAACAGGCCTTGAAACAGGCCTTAAACGAGTCTCAAAACAGATCTCAAAAAGAGTCTTACAACAGATCTTAAAATGAGTCTCTAAATAAATCTCAAAATAGGTTTCAAAATAAACCTTAAAACAGATTTCAAAACGAGTCTCAAACCTAGTCTTAAGACAAGTCTTAAAAAAGGTCTCAAAATAAGTTTTAAATTAGGTCTCAAAATAGGTTTTAAAGGAGGCCTCAGAACAGATCTCAAAGCGGTTCCTAAAATAAATCTTGAAACGGGTTTCATAACAAGTTTCGGAACAAGCCTGAAAATGTGTTGCATAACCGATGGTTAAGTGCTGCTAAAGTTCTGACAAAGTACTATCTAAGTACTGCACAAGTACTGCTCAAGAGCCGCACATGGGCTGCATAGGTATTCCCCAAGTGCCACATGGTACTGCTAAAATAGTACTGAAATACCGCACATGCACCGTATAAGTAACACTTACGAATTTTCTAAATAAAGGAAACGTTCCTAGAAGTACCACTCGACGAATGCTTTAATTGCACAGATTTACCGCGGATTCACCGCTTGAATGATACCAATGTCCCTTAAAAGTTTGGCAACACTAATACGAAATCTGTAACGCTGCATTAATTCCCTTGCACCGCTTAAAAATAACACTGTTGCTGGAGAACTGCCACTAAAGTATCTATAAAATATCGAAGAAAACGGACCTAATAACAGCCTAAGTGCCACTCCAGTACAACTCAACTTACGACATAGTCTAGCACAAGTAATAAGTAAGAGTCGTTTCTCCACACAACTTCTGTTAAAATACTGTTTCCGAGTTGTTTGAGTGCCCAGCAAGTACTGGCCATTGTAAGAGCGTAATTCAAATTAAATATTTATAGTGCTTCTCAAGTTAACGTTAGTGTAAAATTTATCATAATAATGGGCGCTGTTATGTTACATTGTATTCTTTTTTCGCGTAACCTGTTGTTTGAAATAATATCCTTTTTCATCTAAGCAAGTATCCCTTTACATATAATAACCACCCTGTTTATCATTAGAAAGAAAAATATGCATCAAAATCTAAATTTATGGTTCGAATTATAAAGACTGTGTACGAAACATGGAATATAACCAGCCTATAAATGGAATGTATCTGTCAATTGATGTCGATAGCCCCTGTGTTTAGAGTTGAAAAGACAATCCAATTTTCTTAACCAATGTGCAGTGAGTGGATGACTTTTTTAAAATGATCGTTACTTTATTACGCCTTATAAAATCATAACGATTACCCTTGCATCTCATCAATACTGATTCAGCCTTCAATATTATACGCAGGTTATTTCAGCAAAAATGCTTGTGAAAAAAGAAATTTATTTCCTTAAATTTAATTGTGATTGAAATAACAAAAATTTTAATTAATTTCTTATTAAAAGTCAGCTTCAAAAATGCAGTATGGAATCATTCTCAACACCCAATTTAGGAATATATCTCTTAAAAGCTGTTTTGCTCTTAACTAGTCACTTGGTATATATGCGTTTTAAAACAAACAATAGTCAGTTCTATTACTCTTTACCAAGAAAATCATTAGGATTACATTTATTATCACTTTTTTGTGTAGTATAATGTTGTAAAAGTGCTTATTTATAATGTGCATTTTTTATTGCGAATTCATATTAGATTATTACTCTATTATGATGTCCCATAATGTGGAGTCTGTTTCATTTTTTTTTCTTAAATCTTTCTTACAAAACTCAAGACAATTGTGTTGATTTTCTTTATCATCATTACAATACTTATTTTTCGTTATCTCAGGTAACTACAAAATAAATACCTTTCATTAGACTTCATTATTTAAAATTATTGTAAACTATGTCTATTATAAAAGTAATAAGCATAAAACTTTAATGCTCAAGAAGTTACATAATATCGCAGGGGAGTTGAAGCGCAATTCACTCAGCGATGAAAATGTTTTTTTTTAAACATGTATTTTGAAAAAACACTACCTGGATGTAGTCACTAAATTTGAACAAAATCACGTATACAGATTTCGAAAAAAAATTTACAAAGTTTCTCTTTCGTCGTCTTTAACATGGGCTCAAATGTAAGTTGTCAAAAAAGTTTTTAAAAAATATCCATCATACTTGATGAAGCAACGAGAATTTTTAAAAAAACTAATATTTTATGAATGACAAATTTATTGAAACACGCTCAAAGTTTCAACAAAATCGGGTCTGCAGTAATGGAAATATTTGCACTACGGTAAAATAATTTTATTATGTTGGTTGGTGAAGATGTAGTTCTGCTCTCAGTTGTTTCCATAATTTCTTGAATTTTTATTCTTACTTCTTGATTAGCTCTAGCTTATCGTGTGCTTACGCACTGACCTTCAAAGAATCACGTAAACAAATGTTTTTTCAGCTCGTTTGCTACACTTATGCTGGAGACAAGAACACACTGAGTATACTATCTGCCATCAGCTTAACTTTCTACGTAACATGGTGGCTTCTTACAAAATCACATCTAGAAACTGTTCTATTTAAAATTATGATCTCAAACTTGACTATGCTATTAACTTCTTATGTTTTATATCCCTTGAAAAAAAGTATTTATGCTATTTGATTTGTACTATAAGAAACTGTATACCTTGAAGAATATTATGTTATTTTTCTTAAACGTATTATTAATACATTCATGAGTACTGACAGCAAGTTAAACAATAATACATTTTCCGTCATCGAGAGGGCAGACATTTTTGGGATAGATCAGTACAGCAGACTTTGTAACGACCCCTTATGCATATACACGTGCTTCCCTTTGATCTCTCACCGGTGCGATTCAACTCTCTTAAAAGAATATGTCGAATTTATAGCAAGGAGACCAAATCATATTCCATACCGTCAAGTCTTCGATTATACAAGAGATGAGCCGATTGATTAAACTAGATCACAAGGAACGCATACAGGCAAGTGATATTTTTATGACCTCACAAGGTCAAGAGTATTATAGTCAATTAGACTTACTGCACGAGAGTAGTGTAGCTAAGCCAGTTTTAAAGGACTTCTGGTCAATTGCCCGAAGGATTTTTTAATCTTATGTTTTCCAGCAGAGAAAAAGTTGGTCGTTCCCTTTCCAGAAATTCCCCAGGAATACGGAAAAAATAGTTTTGTCCAAAACAAAAATCGGCTTCATTTATTTATTCAACAATGTATAATAAAATGCCAAATTTTTATTTAGTTTTTTGCTTATAACTCCGCTTTTATTCCTCTTAGAGAAATTTTTCGACCACCAATCTCTTTGTCATCAAGTTACCTATCAAGAAGATACTTTTGAAAATCCATTATCGATTGTAAATAACATGTTAATAGCAAAAAAGGGTGGAAAAAAGTTTTTTGTACCGAAAAACTTTAGATTAACTTAAAAAAAACTATCATGTTAATTTGAACATTACCCAGCTAAAATATTTATGTTAAATTTGATAACAAATATCTATTTATAAAATGGCAAAATAAATGTTAGTTTTTTGTTAATTGATTTTGTAAGGTCGATATTTAAGATGATATTACGAACTTTACAGTCAGTTCATCGAAATTTTGCTTCGATAAAAACATTCTATTTTATGTTATAGCAATAATGACAAATAAAAAAATGGACTTCTGTGATTTCTGACGTTTTGCCAGCAAAAATTGTATTTTGCAACATAAAAAATTGCAAATATCTCCGTCAATTTTGCATATTTTCTTTCTGAACAGATATCATTTGATTTGTGATAAAAAACATGAATTTGAAAAAAAAAAAAAAAAAAAAAAAAAGGATGCTTTAGCACATTCTACAGCCGAGATACAAGAAATTGATGTCGAGTTAAAAAACGGACTAATAATTGCATTTTTTACTGCAAAAAAATTTGTGTATCATCTTCATGTATTTCTGCATCACACTACCGGCAGCACTTTAGGACTTCGTCCTTACCCTCTCGCGTCTCTAGCTGATCTCCCCGTCCCTTCTCTCTACCTTTCCTATCACCTCTCTTTTCTATTCCCCTACCTTTCAGGCCCAAGCCAGCAGAGGCGCAGACACGCATAGCTATATGCTATCGTACGTAACAATACACTAAAATGAAGATTTTTATCTTTCAAATGCAGTGGGCTCTTAAAAGTAGTTTTTTTTCATACATTTTCTTAAAAAATTTTTAAGTACAACAAAATAGAAACCTTAATAGCTTAACTTGCACAGAAATAAATAAATACCATTCAGAAAAAAATTTCTCTAATATCGAGCACCTGGAAGTTTCGAATAACATAGAATACTGCGTATACACCGATTTATCAAAATTACCTATAACCCCACACAAGATACTAGACAAAATGGACGACAAAATCGATACTGATGTGATGCAAAAGTTTGTAGACAGAAAATATTTGTAGTGAAAGTTGATCGTAATAAAAAACAACAAAATTTTAATGTGTCAAAAAAAGCTAAAATGTAATGTACACAAAAATTTGAATAAAATATTTCTTATTGCAATCACTTTTCGTGTTTATTTTGTTGATTAAGCATGTTTAATGTTAAATACTACGTTTGTAAGTGTATCATTATGTAAAACAACTCATTGAAATTCAAACACCAGCCATAGGTCATATTTTGACACATGCGCACTGCTACAGTACTGGTTGCAGTAACTGGTTGGCCACTTCGTCGCAACAGAGGGGTACAGATATGAGCACCGAGCTGCTCCCGGTGTTAAAATGTGACTTTCTTGATTTTTTTAGCGTCCCTATCAATGACATTGATAAAGTGCTCTGGCAGTGTAATGTAGAAATATATGAAGATACAAATTTTTTCGCAATAAAAAGTTCAACTAGGGGTAAACGGTACAGTTGTTGATCCCCCAACAGTGATTGACCTCTTCTCTATTATTTGATAAAAAGTAAGGAAGGACTTTCTTTTTTGACTAAAATAAAAATTTATAAATATTCCTTGTGCTTTTTTCTTTTTTCTTTCATTGCTAAAACATTCATTTATTGTGGAATAGAAGTGAACATAGCTTAAAAAAAAAAAAATACTTCAAGCAACTAAGTCACCTTCATGATTTTTGTCATCTTCTTACGAAATACATTAGACATGCACAATTTCATGTGGACTATACAGAAACATACGACTGATTAAACGTACTTGTACTATCACTAATGCATATTATCACATTTAAATTCTATATTTTCACGTCCATATAAGTAAAAATTGAGTTTATAAATAAATAATTAGGTGGCCAACAATTGCATCTCAAACACTTGAAAATTTAATGATTGACTACTAGGTCTGCAAGTACTAAGGTTTGTATTAATTTATTTATGTCAATTTATATGAATCAATCAATAAATTTGCATCGTTTGATACTTCCGAAGTTCATAAGAAGATTTAAAATATTGTATTTAATAATTATTTGTATTCAATAGCTGACGCAAAATAGTAAGAATAATATAAGCATAATTTTTTTAAGTTAAACTTATTTACAGTTATTAAAACTCAGATGCAAAATGCATAAAGTAAAAGGGAGCTTCGTATAATGAAGTCTACACAGAAGAACAAATTCAAAAAGCCTTGAGTGCCGTGAAAAATAAAGTGTCGAGATGAGAGGCATCCAGGTTGTATTGCATTCCTCGAAGAACGATAATTTTTAGAATAAACTCACCAAATATCAAAACAACTTCTGGTCCAGCAGCTGCATTTTGTAATACAGTAGAGTAAGATTTGGTGGATTGGATCACCAAATGTTAGGAAAGATGATTTCCTCGAATAAAAGAAGATATTTTTGATTGTGTCAAACAGTTTTTGGATTAAAGTCCTACAGGAAATAGTTTTAAGAATAATGTACTAGGAGACGGTTGGTATAAAAGCTTTCTTAAAAGATACCCACGTACAACAGAGAGTTTCCTTGAAGGAGTAACGTCTGCGAGCTCTTGTGTTTCTAAAACAAATTTGAGAAATTGGTTTCAAGAAATTCACAAGTTTTTATCAAGAGAAAATTTATTGAAAATTTCAAAGGAGCCTAGTCGTATTTTTAACTCAAATGTAACCTATTTCTCAGTGTATCCAAAAATAAAAAACGTACTGGCCCACGGTGAGAAAAAAGCACTTTTTTTTGTTCAAAAATCGGCCGACACCACAATTTTTGACGTAATTCTCCTATTTTTTTTTTTAAAACTCCTTAAATGTCAAGCTTCAGTGTGTCACTGCCACTTTTTTTCAAGAGTCCAAACCCTAACCTCTAAAAATTGGGAAACACAGAAAAAATAGATTAAAAAAAAATAAAAAAAATTTCTGCGAAAATTAGTTTTCAGGGGTTTTATGGTCTCTAATCATAAATTTATTTGTTTATACAATTTTTAAATGGTGAATACAAAATGGCGGCCAAAAACTAGAAATTCTGATTTATTTTGCGTTTTTTCGTATAAATTACTACAAACGATCTTTTTGTTGCTGATTACGAACTTATTTTTTATCATATAACAAGCTATAGTGTGTCACGGCCATTTTTCCTTAATAATTAAAACCAGAACCTCAAAAAATCGGGAAACACAGAAGAAACAGATCAAACGAAAAATATTATTGCGAAAATGAGTTTCTAGGGGCTTTTCAGGTCTCTGATCGAAATTTATTTGTTTATATATTTAATTTGAAAATGGCGGAGACAACATAAGCCCAAAAATTAAAAATTTGCTTTATTTTGCTTTGCTCTATACAAATTAGTAAACAATTTCTTCAATCCGAAAAATACTACATCTCAATCAAAGATGCCTTATAATGCTGTATGTGTAAAAATTTTGAGAAAAATTATTCTAAGCTTGAAAAAATAACTTTATGAATGTGTCATTCTTTGTTTTCTTTCCATCATTATCCAACAAACTACAGAAAATGTACGAAAATATTCCTCTTCAAAATAAAAATTTTTTTCTCTTTGAAAATAATAGAACTCACTTTATTTTAAACCATCTAATTCATTTGTATCTATTTTAAAGATGAACTAAATGTGATTAAAGTTTTCACACTTTAAAAATAAAAAACTCCATAAAAAAACTACTTATAAAGACAGTAAACAATAATATAATTTTTTTGTGTTTTACTTTACTTAAAATACCTTATACGACCTAGGTTCTCCTGCTGTACATGATTTTTTTACCAAATATACTATATTGTAGCAGATACTTTTCATGCGCTTTTTTATAATGAACTTCACTGTTTTAAAAAATATTACGAAATTAAAGAAAAAGATGTCTCACTTTTTTACATGTGTTAGTCCTTAATTTTGTAGGCATCACAGAAATTCAATTTCAGACATTTCTGGAATTGAGCAGTTTAGTAATATACTGTCATTTTTGCTAAAAAAAAAAAACAATATGATAATCGGAAAAAATTAGACAATAAAGGTGAAATAAATTTTTTCAAATAATTGTGAACAAAAGTAAGTTTTTCGAATTTTTCACTACATTTTTTCGAAGTTTTTTGAGGTTAGAAAAGATTAGTTATGTACTCGATCAAAAATAAGCATAGATTTGTGATCAGCGATAAAAAATACGTATTATTAGGCTTTAAATTGAATTTTAAAAGGTCTAAAACTATTTTAAATGAGGTAAAACTGCTATTTCAGAGTGATTTTGACTAACTGCAGCCTCCATAATGGTCCGCCATTTTGAATTGTGAAAAAAGCCGGACGGAAAAAGAACGCCTAATAACTAAGCTACAGTTTACGCTTATAAAACATTGTTTACGACCTATAGAATTTTGGACAGATCTTTATTCTGTTTAACAAAGAATGTCCCATGTATAAATTGATATATAAACACATGTAGGTGTGTGAGTATTTGTATCTGCTATTTTAAGTTGTGGAATAAAAAAGATATTTTTGTAATTTAAGGGAATCCACGTGTGTATTACTTTGTATTACATCTGACATTTTAATTTTTAGGAAACATAAAATTTGTATTTCAAAACTCAAAGTGGAAATTGTTTATACAGTGATTATGAAATGAGAAATTTAGATTCCAATCGCCATTTTGTATCGAACGTTTTTAACTTTCATAATAAAAGTAATAAGTTCACAATCAGAGACGAAAAAGATCGTTTGTAGTAATTTATACGAAAAAAGCACAATAAATCAGAATTTTTAGTTATTGGCCGCCATTTTGTATCTGCCATTATGAAATCGTATGAACAAACAATAAAATGTATGATCAGAGACCTTACAAACCCCCGAAAACTAATATTCGCTAAAATTCTTTTTTTTATCTGTTTTTTCTGTATTTCCCGATTTTTTGAGGTTATGGTTTTGACTTTTGAGAAAAAGTGGGAGTTACAAACTAAAGCTTGTTACATAATAAAAGAAATAAGTTCGTAATCAGAGACGAAAAAGATCGTTTGTAGTAATTTATATGAAAAAACGTAAAATATATCAGACTTTTTAGATTTCAGCCGCCATTTTGTATTCACGATTTCAAAATTTTATGAACAAACAATAAATTCATGATCAGAGATCTTAAAAACCCCTGAACCTAATTTTCACAGAATCTTTTTTTTATATGTTTTTTCTATATTTCCCGATTTTTTGAGGTTAGGGCTTGGACTCTTGAGAAAAAGTGGCAGTGACCCACTAACGCTTGACATCTAAGGAGTAAAACAAAAAAAAAATAGGAGAATTACGTCAAAAATTGTGGTGTCGGCAGATTTTTGAACAAAAAAAATGCTTTTTTCCCACTGCGTGGCCCCTCGAGAAGCCAAAAATGTGTATAAAATCGAAAAAGGTAATGCAAAACTAAATTTGACTGTTTGGTTTACCTTTAGTGCAGACAATAGCATTACTCCCCCGACGATGGTTTTTCCCTTCACCGTTTCCCTAGTACTGTTGCACGATCAGTGCCAGATGAATGGAGAATCGATGTTACACCAAGTGGATGGATGAGTGATGAGCTTTTTTGCGAATATCGTGAAAAAATATTCCATCCCTACTTATTGAATAATAATATCAAAGAACCCGTTATACTGTTTGTAGAGGGGCATGATAGTCACTTAACATTCAAAGTTAGTGAACTCTGCTCTCAACTAAATATTATTTTTCTATGCCTCTATCCTAATGCAACACGAATCCTCCAACCAGCTGATGTTGCAGCATTTAAACCACTAAAAAACTTGTGGAAAAAAAAGTACTTGAGTAGAGATAAAAAAACCCCACTGCGCTTTTGAATTTGGAAAATATGTCACCTATTTTGAAAAATGCTGTGGATGAGTTTTCTTCCAATAATGCTCCAGTGAAAAATGGATTTAAGGCCTCTGGCCTTTCTCCATGAGATCCTGATGCTATAGACTACACAAAATATCTAGCCACTAGCTCTTCCACAACTTCCACCTCAAAAGTCGATGAAATACAAATTAGCTATCCAGTATCATCAGACGTTTTTACTTTAGATACTTTTATGGAAACTTTTAGTTGTATAAAGAACTGTCATCGATTACTTTGACAGAAGCAACTCAGTTAGAAAAATCTAAGGAATCCATGGCTTTTCAAAGAATGCTGATCTTTCTACAAAAATCAGAAACTTGTGTGGAATCTATTATAAATGTCCAGGAAGCTAGTGTAAATTCTAAAGAAACTAATGAATTTACCTAGAGAGCCTATATTATTTCACAAGAAGCAGATAATACTCTAATCACTAAAGATACAAATACTTAAATTCATTGTTTGACAGGCATAGGTACAGATAAAATAGAAACTTAAGTACAAAGTTATTTCTAAGATGCAAAAAATGATTTGAATCTGTTACTTGAATGCTCTAATGAGACTCAACAATCTGTGATGTCCTCAAATATTGATATAAATAGTGTACCAATTATTTCATCAAATGATATCTCATATAATGATTTGCTAGTATATATCGGTGCCCTCCGGTGAATTTGGAAATTCAAAGTGATCAGTGATCCGTTGGGGGCGAAATGTAAGAAAATAAATAAATACAAGTAAAGTGTATTTAAATTTAAAACAAAAATCCCGATATATTTTTCACCTCTGCTGACAAAGGCAACGTTACGGTTTGTCTCAAAAAAAGTGACTATACGGAAAGAATGCATAATTTACTGTCTGATAAATCGACGTATAAAATTATTTCGAAAAACCCATTAAACTCTCTACAAAAGAGAACCTCTAACATTTTAAAGAATCTCAACTCTAACGGCTTCCTTTCTAGAACATACCATCCCAACGCTTTGTCGCTCACAGATACAACTCTAGCTAAATGTTATGGTTTGCCGAAAATTCACAAGGTCGATGCCCCTTTACGTCCTATCGTCTCTCTTATCAATAGCCCTACATATTTTCTAGCAAAAGTAATTTACGATGAACTCAAGAAGTCAGTCAACGTTCCAATATCACACATTAATAATAGCTTTGAATTGAAAAACAAACTAAAAAATATAAAACCCACTACTAATTATAGACTAATGTCTTTAGATGTCAGCTCCCTATTTACTAATATTCCTCTAGAGTTGGTACTACGGAGCATCGATCGACGTATTGTGACCATAATGAATAAATGTCGAATCCCGGTTGATGAAATTCGACAATGTACAGAATTTTTGTTCAATAATACTTTTTTTACTTTTGATAACATTTTTTATCAACAAATTTTCGGCACGCCAATGGGTTCTCCTATTTCACCTTTGTTTGCTGACCTTGTAATGGACGACCTGGAAAATGATTGTCTCTCCATTTTAAAAAATACCTATAATATTATTCCATCTTTTTATTTTCGTTACGTGGACGATGTATTGCTTTTTATTAATGTCAACCATATTGACCAAATCTTAAATATTTTTAATTCATATCATCCCAAACTACAATTTACATATGAAATGGAGATTGACAAGAAACTCAACTTTTTAGACTTGACGATAATAAGAAATTCTAATAATTTTAATTTTGACTGGTTTGAAAAACCTACTTCTTCCGGACGAATCTTAAATTATTTTTCTGGTCATCCAGTTAGCTATAAGAGAAATATTGTTTTTAATTTGGTTGATAGGGCGATCTTACTTGCCAGTACACGTTTTCACGGTGTGAATATTGCTAGGGTGAAAAACCTGTTGATAAAAAACAATTACCCTTTTAACTTTATTAATAAAAACATAAAGGTCAGATTAAAAAGACACAAATATAGTAATCATAACAGAAGCACTACAAACACCTACCCTCTCTGCAAAATTGGCATACCATATATCGACAATAATTTTGAAAAAATTTCAACCATGTTAAAACCCTACAATATTCACACTTACCCTCTTATTAACAATAAACTGCAGCATATCGTCCGCTTGGGAAAAGATACAACGAATAAACATAAACAGACAAATGTAGTATATAAGTTTTATTGTAAAAATTGTCCCGCGTCATATGTGGGTGAAACAAAGCGAGCGGCGGAGGTCCGCATCAGTGAACATATGAAAAGTAAAAACTCCGATTCCGTTGTTTGTGCACACCAAATCAATTTTGACCATGAATTCGATTGGGATAACTTTAAAATCCTTGACAAAGAATCCAATTATAAAAAAAGAATTATTTCCGAAATGCTTTATATAAAACTCGATAAACACAACATCAATAGAAAGGAGGATGTGCTTTCCTTTAATAGAGCATACCTTCCTTTACTACGAAAGTTTAAATGTCCCGATCGAGTTCATCGCCCTTTACCGTCTACCTTTGCGGCTCCGCCTATATAAGCGCTGGCTTGTGGTTGTAATTGATTGTCAGTCGACAGCACGACAGGTGACGAGTAAGTCAACCAAACTTACGAATTCTCGCGTATCTGCGGTAACAATTTACAATAAATTTATTGTATTTTTGTGTTTGAGCCTTCCAGATCACTCATTGTGTGTTTTTAATTTTAATTTTGTAGCCTGATGAGGCTGACGCATATTGTCAGCGAAACGTTGCGCATCAATAAATCAACGCAGAAAATTTAAATACACTTTACTTGTATTTATTTATTTTCTTACATTTCGCCCCCAACGGATCACTGATCACTTTGAATTTCCGATATCTCATATAGCTATGCATCTGGTGGTGATGTGAATTGTGATCATTTTAGTGATAAAAGTACCGGTAGTCAATTAATGACTGAAAATGTGATAGATTCAAATAGTATGATAAATGTAAATATTCAAGAGACTGATGATGGGCAAACGAATTGTGCTGCAATTGGGATGAGTGAAATAAATAATTTAAGTGATTTTAAGGATAACCAGAATTTTGATAATAAAGTCAGTAATACTGTTATTTTAGATTTATCTTGCAATCAGTCAACTGATCGTCCAAAAATATTAAGTGATTTTTTTAAATCACCACCACGTCCTAAGCGCAAAGGAATGAAAATTAATGATAAGAAAACATATGCTATAACATCTTCTGAATGGAAACTGGATGAAATCAAAAAGATAGAAAAAAGTAAGACTGAAACTAAAATAAAAGAAGCTAAAAGAATTGAACAATTAAAGAAAAAAAAATTCAATGAAAAAGAAAAAATCTTTACAAAACAACTTGCTTTGCAAAAAAAAGTGAAAGAGAAGCCCTCAAGCAAGTCTCAAAAAGAATACAAAAACAAAAAATTTAAAACAACTCAGAGAATAACAATACTAAAATAAGCATAAATAAAAATGAGAATATTATACGCTGAGAAGAGATGATTTTCAAAATCTTATTTCTACTGGTGTGCATGTCAACAAGAACGTAAGTCCATTTATAATTAAATTAATTTTATACCTTACTCCCCGGAAAAAAGAGGGAAGGCACTTATTAGGCGAAAATAAGGTCGTAGAAAATTTTTGTTTCTGGATTTATACTTATTATCATGTCCGCTCCCCATGTTTGACGTTTTTTTTTCTCACTCTTAGAACCCGAAGAGAAATCGTGCGAGACAACAGACTCAAACAAACAGCAAATTAGGAAAATTTGGGCATATCAAACATAAAACAGAGGGAATTTATAAGTAGGCTTCCACAGATATAGGAAATATCCGAAAATAATAATATAATAATAATAACCGGCACCCATATACACCATTAATTTCATTATTATAATTCTTATTACCAAAACAGACCGCAGATATTCCCAAAATAATATTTCTTCCTAGTTATCACTAAACAAAGAAAGGGCCAAAATTAAAGAGAGCTAGTAAAAGACGAACGCTGCTCTTTTATTTTCTTATCTCGCCTGTCACTACTCTTTCCACCCGATTATTGTTAAGCTGTGACACAGGTAATTAAACGCAGCCCCGTTGCTAGGAGAATAAATACACCTTATCAGAACCAAAAAGGAGAATACGACACATAGAAATACATATATAAAAGAGGAAAAAAAAAGAAAAAGAAAATAAAAGGAAAAAAAAATGATTCATCTACGCGACACTATCCATGAGTCAGAGAGTGATAGCGAAGGCCCAAGTAATAATATGACGGCAGACTTGTACAGGCCAGAGCCCAATAGTAAACAAAAAAAGGAAAATATGACGGAACGAATGTTGGAATTGGAGCTGGAACCCGAGATGTGCGAGAAACTAGACGCCCTGGACGAAGAAACAAAAGCGATAGTCATGAGTTTATTTTCAAAGATAAAAGCAAAACTAAAAAGAGCAGAGAAAGTGAACGTGCCACATGAGTCAAACACTGAGACCAGCCGAAATCTGTTACCAACGATAAGGGATCAAAGGGACATATTGTGTGACACAAACGCAATCACAGGACGTATAAATAAAGAAATGGACCCTCTTTCTTGCGAACGAGTCTTCGGGCGAAGCTTAAGAGAAACTGAAGAAATACATGGAACTCGAAAAAATAAAACAAATATGTTATCAACACAATGGAGCATGCCAGAGAAACAAGAGCGGCTGATTCACGTTACACCCCGTTACGAATATCAAGGCACAAGAAACTCCGGGACGAGAGACTTACATGCTCAACAGCTGTGGGATGGATTAAAAGATATGAACAAAGAACCTGGAAAAATAAAGGAATTCGTGTCTATGGTAGCAGAACCACCGTTGACTAATAATTACACAAACTGGACCGATTTCAATGAACATAGGGATAGGGACAATATAGCACTAACCATGGGTATATATACAGAAAATATGCAAGCTACAGGTAATGATAACCATCCACGCAGACCGCAGAATTTACAACAAAACATTCTGCCCACGCTCAGCCACATGGCAAATAGCATCCCGTTCTTCGACAGCGACCCAATCAATCTGCCGCTATTCGAAAGAATGGTAAGAATGACTGCTCAAATGATCGGTCCAGAATATGAATTATTTTTCCTTGGAACCATTGCAAGCAGACTGAAGGGAAAAGCAGCTGAGCATTTCGTGCCTAGATTAGCTTTATTTGGCACGGTCCAGGAATTTCTTCGGGAACTTTTGAACAGATATGGGAGTATAAATAATTCAGACACTTTAATGGCACAATTCAAGATAATCAGACAGCAAAATCGGGAATCGATAGAAGATTACGGCGGAAGGGTACAACGATTATATAATAGGCTCACGATGCTGCACGATTCGAATCCAAGCTTACTGCCGATTCAAAAGCAGGTCCTAAAGGAAGACGTGGAGGCAGAAGCAGTCAAACAATTCACATATGGGTTGCACCCAACATACAGGTGCAAAATCACAAGCTTAAATCCGAGGACTCTCTGTGAAGCAATCATAGAGGCATTAAAAATAGAGAGTGACCTCAGTCTACGGCACGCATTACCAGTAAGTGCACTGCCTGCATACAATAAGGCAACAACCGAGCGAGGGCCACTAGTAAACCTAGCAAGTAAAGAGGATAACACAACAGAAATCACTAACGAGGCACAAGGGACCGCAGCAAACGTAAAACGCTGTATATATTGCGACGGCCGAACCGGGCATTCAGTCGAGGAATGCCGAAAATTACTAGCAGTAATCAATGACAGAAAAACTTCGTGAGACAACGGAAGAGAGTTAAAAGGAAATTACAGTTATTGTCAGAGACCAGGACACTACGCGAAAGACTGTCGTTTACGTATGCAAGACATAGAGGAAGAGGAAAGACGGCGAAACGAGGGAAATAACCAACCCGTGAATAATACCCATACCAACAGAAATGCCTATGATTATAGGGGTAAAAATGATAACTTTAATAACAATAATTACAATAATTACAACAGGGGCTATAATAATGGCCCAGCGGAACAATATAACAGGAATAATAATTACAATTATAGGAATAATAACTACAATAGTAGAAATAGCGATTATAATAATAGAAATAACAACTACTGTGACAGGAATAATTACAATGCCAGGTATAATAACTACAACCCTACAGGGAGCAATTATTACACCAACCGCGGCTACAGTGACCAGTATAATAATAACAACAGGGAATCATTCAACCGTTATGGGAACAACTATAAAAATCAAGACAGTAGGGACGGCTATAATAGGGACCCAATTAGGCAAGAGCCGCCACGGGATAGGGGCCCACAGCATCAAGAAAACAACGCATACGGCCATGACAATAGGAGAGACGTATCGGCAGCTTTAAACTCGCAAGATGTTTGGCGTGCTCCCCAAACGTCGGGCATCAACTAGAGAAAGAGATAGAGAAAAGTGTGTCCAGTGAGGAAGAATGTGTGAGAGAGAGGCCACAAAAGACGGAGAAAGAGATAGTAGAGAAGAAGACGCACAACGACAGTCCGAGTACTTACACAGTGCAAGAAAAAATAGAAAGTAATACGGCACAGCAGGATACCACTCCGATAAAACGGAGCGGAAAACACACAAGAAAAGGCAGGAGAGCCCTCAAGAAAAGTAATCGGACAAAGGCACTGGACACACATGTAGATAATGATGAACCCAAGCTTTCAGAGCGCGACGAAGAAATAGAGCAGCTTCCCAAGATAACTATAAAACTCGCGAGAACAGGGCATAGGCCACCATCAGTCCAGTTACAGGGACCACAGTTGAAGAATGGAAAGGCGACTTTTTATGCGGATACAGGCGCAGAGATTTCGATTGTAAAGGTTAATTTTCCAAGCACAGACATGCTAATAGACAGAAGGTATCGAGTAGCTATTATCGGCGTGACTCACGGAGCACGCAAAACTTTGGGCACAGTACAGGCCCAGTTGCACGGATTAGAGTGCACATTACATGTAGTCCCCCATGACTTTCCAATTGACGCGGAAGGAATCATAGGGTAGGATATTTTTAAGCGATACCGGGGCCAGATAAGCGCCGCCGAGAATACGATTAAATTGGATAGCGTAGAGATACCACTGGTAAGGCCGGAGTGTTTTAAAATACCTGTGAGATCGAGGCAAATAATTTATGCGCGAATAAGAAAAAGCAAAAATAATTCAGAAAATGGCTGGATACCCCTCCAAAAAATGGAGGAAGGAATACTGTTCGGGAACTTTATAGCCAGGAATGTTAATGGTAAAATAGTCGCAGAGTGCTTTAATACAAGTAACGAAATAAAATACGTGCCTGTTCCGGAAGTAGAGCTGCTAGAATATGGGGAAATTTACTGGAAGCGCGCAGAAGACGTCAAAGGGGATGACGTCGAAAGCTTGTGGGAAGCAATGATAAGATTATTTAATAAAGAAAAAAGAGATGACGAGGAAAAAATTGAAATTTTCACAAAAAACGAAGGGGAGCTAGAGAAACAAAAACGGGTAGACAAAATAATGCAACTGGTAGACACAGCTGGTTGCAACAAGGAAGAAATAGAGCATGTGAGAAGACTGATCGAGTCAAACCCTTATGTATTTGGCCTAGACGGTGAGCCTCTCAAGGCAACACACCTGATAAAACACCGAATTATAACGACGTCGGATAAACCCATCGTAGCGAAAAGATTCAGATATCCACCAGCAATAAAAGATCAAATGAAAGTCGAAATTTAAAAAATGCTTGAACAAGGGATAATTAAACCCTCTACCTCCCCTTATAACTCAAATACATGGATAGTGGCAAAACAACCGGGGCCAAACAATGAAAAAAGAGTAAGAGTAGTCACAGACTTTCGAATACTAAACGAAGTCACAGTAGGGTCATGTTACCCGCTACCGTTTCAGAGTGACATTTTAGAGAATCTAGCATCAGCACGTTACATCACGGTAGTGGACCTCAAATCAGGATTTTTTCAGGTAAAAATACACGAAGATGATGCACATAAAACCGCATTGTCGGGCCCAGACGGGCACTACCAATACAAAAGGATGCCTATGGGGTGCAAGGACTCACCAAACACATTTCTAAGGGCTATCGCACTAGCACTAGCAGGATTACAAGGCCATGAAATAGAAGTTTATCTCGACGACATAATGGTATTTGCCCCTGACCTTGAGGAACACGGGAAACGATTTAATAAATTGCTAAAACGGCTCGCAGCCGCCAACTTCACGATAGAGCCCAAAAAATGTCAATTCTTAAAAAGAGAGGCAAAAGTGCTCGGTCATATTGTAGGCAATGGATAGATAATGACTGACCCAAAGAAACTTGAGGCAGCTAGAAATTACCCTCAACCAACAAATGCAAAAAAGATAAAACAATTTTTAGGATTCGTAGGCTATTACAGACGATTCATCAAGAATTATGCACAAATTGCCCAACCCCTATCAAATCTCCTAAAAACGGGCACGAAATTCGAATGGGGCGATCAGCAGGAGCAGGCATTTAAAACTCTTGTGGATACATTGTGCAGCGGACCTGTACTCATCGCCCCGGATTTAGAAAAACCTTTTATCGTTACGACGGATGCATCGGATTACGCGATTGGAGCAATTTTGAGTCAAGGAGAGATTGAAAAAGAATGAAAATATTGAAAAAAATATTGGGGTGAAAATATTGAAAAAAATTCAGATATGGGAACAGAAGGTCAAGAAAACGGCGATGCGGACTCCGAATCAGAGGAGCCTAGCAAAATGTATTCGCCGCTGCTGCTAGCACTACGGAACCAAAACGAGTTGAAAATACGCGATGTTACAGAAAAAGGGGAATTTATTTCACAGGGGCCAGCAGACGGAAAATTGGGCTACATTCAAAAAGAACCGGGCTTTCGAAAAGGGATAACTGCTACAAGCACACCAGCAATCGAGAAAAACGAAATTGGACCAAAAGAACGGAAAACTCGTAAGCGTCAATTAGACACACTTACGAGGAAGCAAGCACCATTCTCTATCACAGAACACAACGAAAGTCCGTCAAGAGATATTATAATTGCAAACTGCGGGACACCAATAATAACAAATGATGATTCAGAAAACCATAGTCCAAAACTTGATGATTGGGGTCGGCAGCTGATACAAGCAAGCCTAGCAGCCGAAGCGGCGGAGAAAAAGAGAGACAAAGAAGAAGCAAGCGATATACGAAAGCTGACGGAAATAGACGAAACAGCAGAAAAGATCGAGATCACGGAGAAAGGCGTTTTCAAAAGCAAGGAGGTCGAAGTGATGGAGAGAGCCGACCAAGCACGAAGCGAACCAAAGGAAAAAGAGAGCGAAGAGGAGCTAGCACGGGACGAGCATACGATGAATAGCCCGCTCACCAACGGCACCAACACATATAATAATACTGAACGTATAAACGGCGCAATCCGACACGACGCACACCTTTACGACCTAATAGACGGCCTTGGTGGCGGATTTCGGGCGAAAGTCCTAATTGACGTTAAAAAACGAGCGGTTGAAGGTAAACAAGGATTAAGAATAGACCTATGAAAAGATGAAAATGACCGAGTAGAAAAATTAGAAAGTTTAATGGACAGTAAAAACCAAAAAGGAAATGAGAACACGAGAATTAGGAACGATTCGCCACCAACAAATGAGTTAAGGGAAAATTATGCAACGTCGGTCGAAATGAGCGAAGGAGAAGATAGGTTGACTCGTAAATGTGGAGATTCTTGCGCAGAGCCGAATAAGAGGCTCACGTGAGTCGATGTACCCCGGGACAGAAGCTGTCTCTTTCATGGCCTCATACTTTTATATGGATTGGAAATGTCACAGGACAGACTGAGAAAAACGCTCCTTAGCTCGGAATGGATAAATAAATGTAAAGACCCAGAGGGCACAAAAAATATCTTAAAGGAGAGCCACGCGTTTGGGGACGGGGAATGCGCCTTTGTATTTTCTCAAATACATAAAGTAAACATATGCATCCACTTTCAATTATCAAGAGAAAGAACAATCTTTCAACATTTTATAGGGAAAAAAGTGGAAACATTTAAACACATACGCCTCAAGAATGATCATTATCAGGCTTTGATAGAATACGATGAAGGCAGCCATCTGACAACAGACTACGAAGAAAATAGTGAAAAGGGCTCAGCTGGCGGGAAAGATTTGAACGATACTAGAGTCAGCACCAGTGAGCAGGGCGATTGCGAAGAAGGACACGAAACAGGAGATAGTGATGTAAGACGTATGAGCAACGGGAAGAGCTCCAATGATGAGTCAGGAAAAGGAGAGAGACAGACGAGCAGTGAAAATTTCGCACAAAAAGAGGGAGAGAGCGCAACAGAGAAGGTGCACGAGGACAGGGATACACCACCACCCGACCCTCCACCACCACCTGATTCCGATAGCACATCGAAAATAGCCTCGGGAAGCGAAGAAGAGAGCAGGGGACTTAAGTAAGCTCTAGTCGAAGAAAGCGAAAGCGATCAAAAGGAGGGGAGTGATCTCAAGAACTTCAGCGCGCTAGATAAATATAGGGTATGCAGAACCCGACTACCGCGTGATAAGCCACCATGGGTCCTAGGCGATGGATCGGACCCCCCTCTATTTCAAAAAGTAAAGAAAGTAGAAGATCACCCCTTCAGATACCTAGACAATCTAGCCTTCTGTACAGTAGTGGAAAACGTCCCGGATACAGAGACAATTGACGCGCTCTACGAGTGGGGATACATTGATCCAATAATGATGAATCACGAAGTGAGGGCGGTTGGTAACGCCATGCTTTCTAGATAAAGGAAAGTATCGGTCATACGCATGTACGTGAAAAAACACTTCGATGACAGGACGTTACGGACAGACATCAAGATATGCTTAAAATCACTCCAGGGATGAGTGAAAAGCAATAGTTTAAAAAACATTGGAATAATAAGGGACCTCGCGATTCTAGACATAAACCAATGGATGTATTTGATCGAGCAGCTAGAAGAAATTTTCAAGGAAATGAATATTATAATTACTTTGTACACAAACACGCTTGTTGTGCCACCGGTAGATCAACGATTCAAAGTTATTAAAGAGTACCATGAGTCAACGGTGGAAGGACATAGAGGGATCAACAAAACTTATAATAGGATAGCAAAGGATTTTTACTGGAGAAACATGAGACCCGAAGTTAGGCAATTTGTGGCGGGATGCGAATCGTGCCAAACGAAAAAACTGGTAAGAGTAAAAACTAAACAGGCGATGCTTATTACTGACACATCGAGAAGACCATTTGAGAAAATTTCAATGGATTTTTATGGACCAATAAATAAGCCTTCAGACCATGGTAATACGCATTTATTGTCAATCCAGGACTGGCTGACAAAATACATAGTATTAGCGCCGGTACAGCGAGCAACGGCGCAAGAGACGGTAAAAGCTCTCTTAAACTACTTTATGGCATATTTTGGAGCCCCAGAAAAATTATTATCAGACAGGGGGACACACTTTATGAACAGAACAATTGAAGAGTTCGCAAGATTGTTCAAAATCGATAAAATCGGCAGCACAGCATTCCACCCACAGAGTAATGGAGCAATAGAAAGAATGCACCATGTGCTATGCGAGTATCTCAAGGCGTACGTCGACAAAAACGAAAAATAGGATGAATTAATACCTTTATGCATGCTCGCATATAATACATCCGAGCATGAGAGCACGGGGTACACTCCGTACGAGTTACTCTTCGGACAGAGAGCACGTATCCCTTCGAGCTTTCAAAGGGTAGAAACAGATCAAACGTATAGCAAATACTTTGAGCAAATCACAGATACCCTCACACAAATGCGAAGAATAGCAGCGCTAAAACAGGTACAAAGCAAGTATAGAGACAAATATTACTACGACAGGAAACTTAACACCAAATTTTTTATCGAAGGAGAAATGGCGTACATATTAAAAGAGCCATCGAAAGGCAAATATGATTCGCTATACGAGGGCCCGTATGAAATTACAGGTATCAATTATATTAACAAAAACGTGAAATTACAAAGAGGTGACGAAATAAGAGTATCGCATGTAGATAAGATCAAAAAAGCATGCATGGTAAAGGCACCGCCAGAAAATGCGAACAGGGTGAAGAACACGGAAGTTCGGAATTAAACATTTGATTTCACTTAAATTTTCGCGGCCCCGGACGCGGCGCGAAAATATTTCAGGAAAAAAGGGATCAAGTGGGCTTATGATAAAGTTTTAGCGGCCTTTAAACGCGCGCAAAAATATAAGTGGGAAATAGGAAAGAGAAGGGAAGTAAAAAAAAAAAAAAAAAAAAAAAAAGGAAAGGTAGGGGTTAGATCAACAAATATACAGGCAACGATACAAGCAATACCATTGAGGAATCAATAAACAGATAGTGTAGGGCATCAGTATGCCTAAATACGTAAGCTGAACAAAAGTAGGGCGTATTGCGCTACCTCATAAAATTAATTCGTTAATCACGAAAAAAAGCGATGACTAATGTAATAAATACGGAGAAAGTAAAAAAAAAAAATAAATAAAATAAACAAATTGTATCAAACTAAAGCGAGTATTTCAATAAAGTAAGGAATGGAATTTTTTTACCAATTATGCACGCTATTGCAAATCAAATGCAGAAGACACATATAGATGTGTGAATATAAAAACTTGTACATCATGAATGATGAAGCATGCTAATAATCTAATGTGCGTGTTTCAATAAAATTAAGGTATGAATCATTGCAAACCCAAAATGAAAACAAAACTGAATTTTTTTTTCAAAACTAAAAGAAAAGTTGTATAACAGAACGACGTTAAAAAAAAACAGATTGGCAATACAATAAGACTCTGAGGCCGTTGGTTTCAATAAATTTTTTATTTTCTTACTTTTTGTTTTATTTTGTTTATTTTACGGAACCATTCCAGCATCCTCCCGCCTCCGTCCTCGCCCACGGGACCGACGCGGTAGAGCTATTGGATTTGCGGGTCCCGGCGTCGGCACTGCACCGAGGATGCCGCGGCAGCTCGCGCAAGAAGGGGGTGCCACAGCCTCCCTACTTACAACAAAGAGCCCACCGTCAGCAGGCTGGACATATAAAAAAAAAAAAAAAAAAAAAAAAGTCAATGTATGCCGATAGGAAATCAACAATTAATAACATACAAGAAGACAACACTCAAGCGTATGCAGGGCCGCCCTTCCAGGGGAAATCCCCCGGGATCGTCCGCCACCACATCAATAAGCAACGCGAGGAATGTCCCATGGCATGGACAACCCAGGGCCGTGGCATAAGACGCCCCTGACTCCAGGACGTCACAGCGGGTACGGACTATTCGACCGGGGGTAAGCAAAAGCGAACCCCGGGGGCAGTCCTGGAAAATTGCGACGAACAACTGCTCGGAAGGACAGTAGACGTCGCAACAGACGACTCCCCCACGATACTTGTACCTCTGCCAGTGCAGAGGTACAGCGGTGGTCGGCCACCCGGACTGACGCAAAGGACGAGGGACGCCGAAGAACGCGAAGGGGTCCACGACCAGCCGCATCCCCAACTGCAATACAAAAATGAGAGAAAATCAGGAAGATCACAAGACGCATTAAAAAAAAAAAAGAAAAAAAAAGAAGAGAGAGAAAATAAACAATGAGTTATATCAAACAGAATACTTACCGCCCCGTGGGTCGGGCAGATAATGGGGGCAAACGCAGTTTGCCCCTCAACCACCACGAGCTGGGCCCCGCGGACGCGCCCGACGGACGGCACCCGTCGGCAAATATACAACACCACGGACTAAAGGATAAAAACAAGGATGTTACATACGGTCACGCACAAGGTAATTGGACCAGAAGAAAAAAAAGAGACACTTACATGATTTCACTGGAGGCACATCAACGCCTCCTCCAATGTGGCCCCATCCAGGATGGCACATATACTCCCATCGGTAGCCTTAAACCCAGGCTGACGCAAACTATCGCGATTCAAACTCGCAAAATCCCGAAGCCGGCTCATAAAACCCGTCAAATCGCAATTAAAGGATGACATTATAGATAAGAAAGAATGAATCAAATGATACAAGCAAAAATTGAAACCGGCGGACGACGAGGACTTTTCGGGCGAAAGATCCAGAGAGCACTGAGGAAAAGCCCGGAGGACTCAATGCAATAAGGGCGTCTTTCTGTTATAAATAACACACAGAGTCATATAATACGACTGAGCAAACAGGGCACAATAATCGGCTCGCGTCAACTATAGATGCCAATACATGCTTTCTCTCGCTCCGAACACGTGTGCAGCAATGTTGCACAGTTCACTTTCTTTAGGAAAGGACGTCTGCTTGTATTTTATGAGTTTACTAAGAATTGCAGCTATTTAATATTAGGAAAGAAGTGTTCAAAACATTTCAATGAACCAAAAAAAAAAAAAAACTTTTTCCCCTTTTTTTTTAGCAAAAGTACTGTAAAAATGTTTGGACAAACAGCCTCATATAACTCGAATTAACGAATACTTGTTTACCGTTTCCAACCGTATAACAATGTAATAATTACTTCACTATGCATGTATTTTTTCTTAATTTTTTAAGCTGCGCAACAAACCACGATATGTAAAGGTAGAGCTATACTCCCAACTTGACCCGCAATATACAACTCGTTCACGTAATAAGATTATAGATTAAGCTTTTGTCATTGCCTGTATAAAACGTTAGGCTTCACAAGGGAAATTAGGAACCACATACGGGTGCCACTCATAACCAAACTCTTTTTAGTAATCCAAAAAAAAAGGGGAAGCACAAGAACCAAAAAAGTTAAGTACCCACCCTTTTTTTGTTTTAGGGCGGAAGCCGCACAAGGAAAAAAACAAATAGGAGAAGTAGAATTAATAAAAAAAAATCCAGGAATAATAGTGGAAAACCTGGATCCAGTCCAGTCGGCCACAACAACGTGGAAAGTTATATGGTACGTAGATTGGAGCCAGCTGATCGAGGAGGCGGAACAATTTTTACGAGCGCAGAGGCAGGCCAGCTGGAAATGCACAGTAACATTAAGAAAGAAGGACGAATGTACGGAGCAAATAAATCGGGCCACTGAGGAAGTTCTGTAAACAAGGGAAAAAGTGCAAGAAGCCTACAGAGTAGTAGTGGGCCAAGGAATATATAGTCACACCACAAATGTGCAAATAATTCAAGGACAATTAACAGGTGCGGAAAAGGAGAAAATATAAGAATTAATAATTTCAAAACCTCTTACTACAATAGACACAAACAAATATTTAACGGAACATATAACGATCTCAACGTTTGGGGATCACGTAGAAGAAATACAGAAAATGAGAAAATTCGAAGAAGAAGCAGGGAAAATAAAGGAAGAAGGACTAACAATAGCCGCAGACTGGATAACAGGAATGGACAAAGTATCAAACATGGTAAAAGAATTTGAAAAAATAGCCAAAGAACTCGCAACAAAATTTAGAAAGGCAGCTGATATAGTATATTTAGCGAGCCGTGGCGTAATACACCTACCGGAGGAAACATTAATAGCCATATCGGAGGCCAAAATTTTGGCAGGACAGTTAAGATCGGACCTCAAGTTTCCGGGGGAGGAAAGCGCTACAACAGAGGAATAAATCGGGGAAACTGTGGAGGCAGCAACCATAGCATTTAACGGAAAAATTATATATTATATAGAGATACCCTTGGTGACAAAAGAGGATTTCGATCTCCTCAGGATATCTCCGTTACCGGTGGAAAAGGAGTGGTTTAATGCAACAGACATCGTGGCATACTTACAGCCAACATACAAATATGTAGCAATCAGCACAAGTGCAAAGAGTTTCGCACCAGTGTCGCCAGAAACTGTTCAAAAATGCAAAAAAATAGGACGAAAACGCATTTGCACACTGTTGGAACCGGCACATGAGATAGAAGAAGACCACATGTGCGAAATAAAATTAATCTTGGATTATCCAATGAAATATCCAGAGGAATGCCCGATAATATTGGCCAAATTAAGAGGTACTTATTGGACACGCCTACATGCAAAGAACCAGCATGTTTTCAGCACTACGGGAGAGGAGAAAATACATGTGCAATGCAAGCATACGGAGCATAAAACGTTAAAAGTTACAGACGCAGGAGTGATAAATTTATCAGAAGATTGCACGGCTCAAGCATCAGAAACAAGGCTGAGTCCAGGATCAGAAGAGGGCAAGAGCCCAATAAAGAAGTTTAATGACTCGAACCTAAATATAGGGAAAATAATACAGGGTATAAAAGGGATAAAAGGGGGCAAGTTACGAGAGCTAATGAGTATAATAATAAAAAGGGATGGGTTACAGGACCTTGGCAATCAAGAGCACGGGGCTGAGGAAAACTTAAAAACTGGCACAAAATTAATGGACACAGTCCAACGCGTGCGCGAACTCTTGCAAACACAAAGCAAATTATCCGATTGGAAGGAGTACGCGTGGGCGGCAGCAGAAATAACTTTAGGCTTAGCAGCAGGGTCATTCGGATTCCTAAAATGGGGGGGCCCCTTGATATTAAATCTGGCTAGAATGTTCGCAGGTAGACAACGCAGCGACAACGCAGAAAGGGAAGGGACTGCAGCAACGAGTCCCTCAGCGCCTCAGCCGACATCCTTCGAAATGCAGAAGAGGACACCGAGACACCTAGCTAACATCCCGGTAACCATCACGGGAGCATCCTCCACGGGTCTTGGGCCCACATAAAACATACGACGTAACAAGTGATCCCTACTACCAAAAAAAAAGAGAAAATAACAAAATTAAGGGACACAAAATAATAAGTAAAATATAGGAAAAAAGCATTGTAATAATAATGATAACAATAATAATTAAAATTATGTAATAATAATACAGTATAGTTATATAGACACTAAGGTAAAAGTATAATAAAAAAAAAAAAAAAAAACACACAACATACCATTTTAACAATGAAAAAAATAAGAATGAGCACCAAGAGTTGCTCGACTATATCAAAGGGCGCAGTCCGTAGGACAATAAAATTTTTTTTCCTTCTAATGATAAGGCTGTTCGGAATTTTTACATTTTTTTTTTTTTTTTGATATCATTTCGTGGTTTGTTTTTAGTAGTTTTTTAACGTGTTGATAACCATTTGTGTTCCTTACCACTGTTGTTTTTTTTGCGTGCTTAGACTACTATTATAACTAAATTTTACCAATACGAATGATTTTTGGTAGAGAATATCTTTTGTTCATCAATATGTTTCTAAAAATCTTAAGCCAGGTTGCAATGGACGATGGAGATATGCTTTTTTTTGCTAGAAAATTCAACAATAAAACTAGACTCTTTAATTCATCATGAAAGGAGTAAACCAATAAGTTATACTAACCAGAGCGTCAGATCTTTGAAGAATTTCACCATTTATTTCCGGTGTTACGTCATAATGAGAAAATTTTTTTTTCCTACTTCGGGCAATTTTGAGGGTATGGTGTGCCCTCCGTAGAAAAAATAGGAGTTGCACTAGGTGCGCATCAAACCAGGGCAAGCACAAGAAGTCCCTCAGACCTGGTGCTTGCCCTGGAGACATGCACCACCAGGTACGAAAACTAGTATCAAATACATGCGAATGAAACACAGCACCTTCGATTATGAACTAGATAAAATGTCTCCATATTTAATAAAAAATTGGTGAAATTTTCAAAAAATTCTATATAACCTAAAGAAAGACTGGTAGTGACAATGAGATTTGTACAAAATAATTCTTTCAGAAACGTAATTAAAGAATACAAGTTAACAGAAAAGAAAAATCCTCATTCTCTAGTGCGCTCGTGCTCTCTAGAAAAACAAAATTGAAGATTTTGATACTTTTTGCAATTAAAAAAAACGTTTTCTTCTCAGATGGGCCTGAAGGGTCACAAAAACTTATTTATTCAAAACTCTAATTGATCACTCAATTTCTCGAAATAAAGAACTTTGTTAATGGTATGGACTGGCATAACATTAATTTTTTTTCTGAAACAGATGACAAGCCATAGAACTTTCAGACTTTCTTTAGATCTTAATAATGTGAAGAGTTTTTTTTTAGAATTAGAGTCAAATAAAAAAAAAATTTAGAAAAATACATTTAATTCTTTCAAATAAGGCTTCTAAAATTTCAAAAAAAGCATTGAAAATAGTAGACAGAATGTTAAAAGACTTATATTATTCTACAAAATATTTTGAAAATTAATTAATTGTTTCGGGAGATGATTGATGTCAAATTCTTTCACTGATAAAAAATAGTCACAAAAAAATTATGATTTATCAAACTATTAAATCTTCCTTTTTGCAGAGCTCATTTTGAATTTGAAAATAAGAAATTTATATTTCTTCTACTAACTGAGAATTTAATAAATTACTATTAGAAATTTGGGAACAAGAAATAAAAACTTTCAACGTTCCTGACGATTGGATATCAAATGATGTATGTTCTCAAATATTTTCTAATATCTATAATTGCTCGATACATAGTGTTACATACTAACATCGCACAACAAGTGCACTCGTTATTCAAGTGATAAGATTTTCGAAAAATTAATAAGAGAAACTTGAATTTACTGTAGTATAGACAACGCAACTTACAAAGGAGTAGATAAATCGGACGATAAGATTAACATACATTTTTCGGTGAAAGTGTTGCACAATATTCGTGAAGGATTACCATCTCACAAGCTAGACTTAAAAATAAGTATAATAGAAATGGTACTAAGAAATTTTAGTCTATCAGATAGACTGTGTAATAAAACACGATTAGGAATATTATAATTTAAAAAAAGAAATATTAACTATAAAAAGAATTAAAAATAAGGTCTTCAATTCAAAAAATAGTTTCAAACAAAGGAAGCATCTCAATATTATTCTTTATTTTGTATCGTAAGCAATTTCCAATCCTTGTGGCATTTGTTTTGACAATACACAAATCTTACATAAGGAAATAAGTAAGAGACAGACATAATATTTTATGAGTAAAATACTTAGAGCTATTGTTATTTTTTTTTGTTACTATTTTACTAATATATAAAGCAAAGTCACTAAAACCGTCGAATTCACTAACCGCAAAAACTACTTAACCGATCTGGCTGAAACTTTGCATACTTATTATAAAAACATTTTACATAGTTTTTGTATAGTTTTGATCTTTAAAAATTAAATACAATAGGAAGAACTTAGCTCAAAGTTTTGCAAAAATAAGCTAGCTTTTCATGTTAGGTCAGTAGGATCCGCTAGGTGTCTAATTTAATAAGTGAGGTTATAGTAGGCCAGAGCGTCTCAGAGATTTCCATAGTCGTCTACGAGCAGTACTTCAAAAATACAGTTGTTAGTCGTGCAGCTGGGTATCCCGGCAACTGACGACACTTCTCCTATGGGTAAGAAACCTACATCTAATTCCACCCTGAACCACCAGGATTGACGAGTGCCACCAATAAAATAATTTTATAAGCAATGTTGTCTCCAGCGGAATATCAGGAGACGTCTAGCCTGAGCTTAACCTGCTCGAACACTTAAGAGTTTTGTAGTTGTTCAACCATTTAGCCTTGTGTCATCAGAATTTTTTACTACAAATGCAAGTCAGGGAAGACAGCCCTAAGCAGTAAAGGCAGCCACAACGGCTTTCTTCTCAGTGGTCGTCCCAATGGCATACCCACAGAGAAGGTATTCTTTAGGCTTACTTTCCCGACTGACGACGTTGAGCAGTCATCCGGGGAACCATCTAAAGACGAGATATAATTTGTCCAGTGGCATACTTTCCTCCATCACAGTCTCCGTACATAGCGACTTCGACGGTAAAAGTCAATCTACCTGTACAGGAAGAAGATTTTTTTTTTTGAGACGTGTCAGGAATGGATGTAAAATTGTTAACTGAAAACGTCTTACATTACATGTCAACACACTATGGTGTTCCATTTAGTGAGTCTCGGGTGCAGCCATATTTTTACACACGGTTTAAAATATCTTATTTATTAATACTGTTTTATTAATGAATTTTAATTTTATACTTCATTACGATGTATTAAGTCCATCTTTCTTTCTTGTTAGCAGTGTGGAAAAGTATATAAAAAGAATTATTTTTTTAAATTAAGTAAAAATTATCAATATTTAGTACGTGTAAAAAGGGAACGAGAAAAATAACGTGATGAGCTGTGCAAATTTTACGATAACAATACAAATGTCAAATAACCGTTGAAATTGAGCAAACTTCACATTGTATGGGGGGGGGGGGGGGGCTATGGGAGGCCTGCGGGGTTCAGGTGGAATGCTTCAGACACATAATTAATTAATTATATATATCTATATAAATGTATATAAATTTCGTATGTCTTAGGACGACAAGAATTTAACGAGTAAGTTGGTTTGCAGTTTCTCTTGACTAGAGTTGGTTTTTCTATTCATTTCTTATATTCGTATTTGTATTGGTATTTTTTTGCTCATTGCAGCACCAGTTGTAAAAAAGTTGCAAGATTTGTATTAGGCACTTGGAGCATACTTAGATTGGTATAGTATAAGATGGTGCTGAGAGTTCACGTAAACTTCGCATAACTTACTCTTTTCGTTAGTTCAATTTTGTTTTTCTAGAGAGCACGAGCGCACTAGAGAATGAGGATTTTTCTTTTCTGTTAACTTGTATTCTTTAATAACGTTTCTGAAAGAATTATTTTGTACAAATCTCATTGTCACTACCAGTCTTTCTTTAGGTTATATAGAATTTTTTGAAAATTTCACCAATTTTTTATTAAATATGGAGACATTTTATCTAGTTCATAATCGAAGGTGCTGTGTTTCATTCGCATGTATTTGATACTAGTTTTCGTACCTGGTGGTGCATGTCTCCAGGGCAAGCACCAGGTCTGAGGGACTTCTTGTGCTTGCCCTGGTTTGATGCGCACCTAGTGCAACTCCTATTTTTTCTACGGAGGGCACACCATACCCTCAAAATTGCCCGAAGTAGGAAAAAAAAATTTTCTCATTATGACGTAACACCGGAAATAAATGGTGAAATTCTTCAAAGATCTGACGCTCTGGTTAGTATAACTTATTGGTTTACTCCTTTCATGATGAATTAAAGAGTCTAGTTTTATTGTTGAATTTTCTAGCAAAAAAAAGCATATCTCCATCGTCCATTGCAACCTGGCTTAAGATTTTTAGAAACATATTGATGAACAAAAGATATTCTCTACCAAAAATCATTCGTATTGGTAAAATTTAGTTATAATAGTAGTCTAAGCACGCAAAAAAAACAACAGTGGTAAGGAACACAAATGGTTATCAACACGTTAAAAAACTACTAAAAACAAACCACGAAATGATATCAAAAAAAAAAAAAAAATGTAAAAATTCCGAACAGCCTTATCATTAGAAGGAAAAAAAATTTTATTGTCCTACGGACTGCGCCCTTTGATATAGTCGAGCAACTCTTGGTGCTCATTCTTATTTTTTTCATTGTTAAAATGGTATGTTGTGTGTTTTTTTTTTTTTTTTTATTATACTTTTACCTTAGTGTCTATATAACTATACTGTATTATTATTACATAATTTTAATTATTATTGTTATCATTATTATTACAATGCTTTTTTCCTATATTTTACTTATTATTTTGTGTCCCTTAATTTTGTTATTTTCTCTTTTTTTTTGGTAGTAGGGATCACTTGTTACGTCGTATGTTTTATGTGGGCCCAAGACCCGTGGAGGATGCTCCCGTGATGGTTACCGGGATGTTAGCTAGGTGTCTCGGTGTCCTCTTCTGCTTTTCGAAGGATGTCGGCTGAGGCGCTGAGGGACTCGTTGCTGCAGTCCCTTCCCTTTCTGCGTTGTCGCTGCGTTGTCTACCTGCGAACATTCTAGCCAGATTTAATATCAAGGGGCCCCCCCATTTTAGGAATCCGAATGACCCTGCTGCTAAGCCTAAAGTTATTTCTGCTGCCGCCCACGCGTACTCCTTCCAATCGGATAATTTGCTTTGTGTTTGCAAGAGTTCGCGCACGCGTTGGACTGTGTCCATTAATTTTGTGCCAGTTTTTAAGTTTTCCTCAGCCCCGTGCTCTTGATTGCCAAGGTCCTGTAACCCATCCCTTTTTATTATTATACTCATTAGCTCTCGTAACTTGCCCCCTTTTATCCCTTTTATACCCTGTATTATTTTCCCTATATTTAGGTTCGAGTCATTAAACTTCTTTATTGGGCTCTTGCCCTCTTCTGATCCTGGACTCAGCCTTGTTTCTGATGCTTGAGCCGTGCAATCTTCTGATAAATTTATCACTCCTGCGTCTGTAACTTTTAACGTTTTATGCTCCGTATGCTTGCATTGCACATGTATTTTCTCCTCTCCCGTAGTGCTGAAAACATGCTGGTTCTTTGCATGTAGGCGTGTCCAATAAGTACCTCTTAATTTGGCCAATATTATCGGGCATTCCTCTGGATATTTCATTGGATAATCCAAGATTAATTTTATTTCGCACATGTGGTCTTCTTCTATCTCATGTGCCGGTTCCAACAGTGTGCAAATGCGTTTTCGTCCTATTTTTTTGCATTTTTGAACAGTTTCTGGCGACACTGGTGCGAAACTCTTTGCACTTGTGCTGATTGCTACATATTTGTATGTTGGCTGTAAGTATGCCACGATGTCTGTTGCATTAAACCACTCCTTTTCCACCGGTAACGGAGATATCCTGAGGAGATCGAAATCCTCTTTTGTCACCAAGGGTATCTCTATATAATATATAATTTTTCCGTTAAATGCTATGGTTGCTGCCTCCACAGTTTCCCCGATTTATTCCTCTGTTGTAGCGCTTTCCTCCCCCGGAAACTTGAGGTCCGATCTTAACTGTCCTGCCAAAATTTTGGCCTCCGATATGGCTATTAATGTTTCCTCCGGTAGGTGTATTACGCCACGGCTCGCTAAATATACTATATCAGCTGCCTTTCTAAATTTTGTTGCGAGTTCTTTGGCTATTTTTTCAAATTCTTTTACCATGTTTGATACTTTGTCCATTCCTGTTATCCAGTCTGCGGCTATTGTTAGTCCTTCTTCCTTTATTTTCCCTGCTTCTTCTTCGAATTTTCTCATTTTCTGTATTTCTTCTACGTGATCCCCAAACGTTGAGATCGTTATATGTTCCGTTAAATATTTGTTTGTGTCTATTGTAGTAAGAGGTTTTGAAATTATTAATTCTTATATTTTCTCCTTTTCCGCACCTGTTAATTGTCCTTGAATTATTTGCACATTTGTGGTGTGACTATATATTCCTTGGCCCACTACTACTCTGTAGGCTTCTTGCACTTTTTCCCTTGTTTACAGAACTTCCTCAGTGGCCCGATTTATTTGCTCCGTACATTCGTCCTTCTTTCTTAATGTTACTGTGCATTTCCAGCTGGCCTGCCTCTGCGCTCGTAAAAATTGTTCCGCCTCCTCGATCAGCTGGCTCCAATCTACGTACCATATAACTTTCCACGTTGTTGTGGCCGACTGGACTGGATCCAGGTTTTCCACTATTATTCCTGGATTTTTTTTTATTAATTCTACTTCTCCTATTTGTTTTTTTCCTTGTGCGGCTTCCGCCCTAAAACAAAAAAAGGGTGGGTACTTAACTTTTTTGGTTCTTGTGCTTCCCCTTTTTTTTTGGATTACTAAAAAGAGTTTGGTTATGAGTGGCACCCGTATGTGGTTCCTAATTTCCCTTGTGAAGCCTAACGTTTTATACAGGCAATGACAAAAGCTTAATCTATAATCTTATTACGTGAACGAGTTGTATATTGCGGGTCAAGTTGGGAGTATAGCTCTACCTTTACATATCGTGGTTTGTTGCGCAGCTTAAAAAATTAAGAAAAAATACATGCATAGTGAAGTAATTATTACATTGTTATACGGTTGGAAACGGTAAACAAGTATTCGTTAATTCGAGTTATATGAGGCTGTTTGTCCAAACATTTTTACAGTACTTTTGCTAAAAAAAAAGGGGAAAAAGTTTTTTTTTTTTTTTGGTTCATTGAAATGTTTTGAACACTTCTTTCCTAATATTAAATAGCTGCAATTCTTAGTAAACTCATAAAATACAAGCAGACGTCCTTTCCTAAAGAAAGTGAACTGTGCAACATTGCTGCACACGTGTTCGGAGCGAGAGAAAGCATGTATTGGCATCTATAGTTGACGCGAGCCGATTATTGTGCCCTGTTTGCTCAGTCGTATTATATGACTCTGTGTGTTATTTATAACAGAAAGACGCCCTTATTGCATTGAGTCCTCCGGGCTTTTCCTCAGTGCTCTCTGGATCTTTCGCCCGAAAAGTCCTCGTCGTCCGCCGGTTTCAATTTTTGCTTGTATCATTTGATTCATTCTTTCTTATCTATAATGTCATCCTTTAATTGCGATTTGACGGGTTTTATGAGCCGGCTTCGGGATTTTGCGAGTTTGAATCGCGATAGTTTGCGTCAGCCTGGGTTTAAGGCTACCGATGGGAGTATATGTGCCATCCTGGATGGGGCCACATTGGAGGAGGCGTTGATGTGCCTCCAGTGAAATCATGTAAGTGTCTCTTTTTTTTCTTCTGGTCCAATTACCTTGTGCGTGACCGTATGTAACATCCTTGTTTTTATCCTTTAGTCCGTGGTGTTGTATATTTGCCGACGGGTGCCGTCCGTCGGGCGCGTCCGCGGGGCCCAGCTCGTGGTGGTTGAGGGGCAAACTGCGTTTGCCCCCATTATCTGCCCGACCCACGGGGCGGTAAGTATTCTGTTTGATATAACTCATTGTTTATTTTCTCTCTCTTCTTTTTTTTTCTTTTTTTTTTTTAATGCGTCTTGTGATCTTCCTGATTTTCTCTCATTTTTGTATTGCAGTTGGGGATGCGGCTGGTCGTGGACCCCTTCGCGTTCTTCGGCGTCCCTCGTCCTTTGCGTCAGTCCGGGTGGCCGACCACCGCTGTACCTCTGCACTGGCAGAGGTACAAGTATCGTGGGGGAGTCGTCTGTTGCGACGTCTACTGTCCTTCCGAGCAGTTGTTCGTCGCAATTTTCCAGGACTGCCCCCGGGGTTCGCTTTTGCTTACCCCCGGTCGAATAGTCCGTACCCGCTGTGACGTCCTGGAGTCAGGGGCGTCTTATGCCACGGCCCTGGGTTGTCCATGCCATGGGACATTCCTCGCGTTGCTTATTGATGTGGTGGCGGACGATCCCGGGGGATTTCCCCTGGAAGGGCGGCCCTGCATACGCTTGAGTGTTGTCTTCTTGTATGTTATTAATTGTTGATTTCCTATCGGCATACATTGACTTTTTTTTTTTTTTTTTTTTTTTTATATGTCCAGCCTGCTGACGGTGGGCTCTTTGTTGTAAGTAGGGAGGCTGTGGCACCCCCTTCTTGCGCGAGCTGCCGCGGCATCCTCGGTGCAGTGCCGACGCCGGGACCCGCAAATCCAATAGCTCTACCGCGTCGGTCCCGTGGGCGAGGACGGAGGCGGGAGGATGCTGGAATGGTTCCGTAAAATAAACAAAATAAAACAAAAAGTAAGAAAATAAAAAATTTATTGAAACCAACGGCCTCAGAGTCTTATTGTATTGCCAATCTGTTTTTTTTTAACGTCGTTCTGTTATACAACTTTTCTTTTAGTTTTGAAAAAAAAATTCAGTTTTGTTTTCATTTTGGGTTTGCAATGATTCATACCTTAATTTTATTGAAACACGCACATTAGATTATTAGCATGCTTCATCATTCATGATGTACAAGTTTTTATATTCACACATCTATATGTGTCTTCTGCATTTGATTTGCAATAGCGTGCATAATTGGTAAAAAAATTCCATTCCTTACTTTATTGAAATACTCGCTTTAGTTTGATACAATTTGTTTATTTTATTTATTTTTTTTTTTTACTTTCTCCGTATTTATTACATTAGTCATCGCTTTTTTTCGTGATTAACGAATTAATTTTATGAGGTAGCGCAATACGCCCTACTTTTGTTCAGCTTACGTATTTAGGCATACTGATGCCCTACACTATCTGTTTATTGATTCCTCAATGGTATTGCTTGTATCGTTGCCTGTATATTTGTTGATCTAACCCCTACCTTTCCTTTTTTTTTTTTTTTTTTTTTACTTCCCTTCTCTTTTCTATTTCCTATATATTTTGATTTTTTTTATCAGGATACAAAGTTATTTAAATATGTGCATCAGGTGGATCACTTTTTTGGAATTTAATGGTACACGCAAGATAGTATACATGCTGAAATCCGATATCAACAGTGGCGGCATCGTGAAACAGGAAGTGTAAACTACATACATCGAGAATCGTGACATGAGCGCCGCTGTACTTTTTGATTCTTGATGTACGAAAAATTTACATCCAAAATCCTGAAGTAAAATTTTTCGTGAGTGTGCGATTCGGATGCGCGGTCGAGTGTATGTATGAAATTAAGATATACTGAATATTACTTAGCCATTGCCATATGCATAGGTAAAATACATACCTGCAGATTGATCTTCCACTGCGATTTGTAATATTCACTGAAAAGAAACACATGACGTGCTCTCTATAAAAATTAAGCCACGATTGTCTTACAGATGACTTAAATGAAAAAAAATTATATAACTTTTACTTCAATAATTAAATGCTTGTTTTACAAAATTTTATAAAAAATTTATGTGTCAACCGTCCCCTGTATAATAATGGATTAAAATTTGTTTCATTTGGTCTGTAAAACAGTCCATCCAAATAATGTTGTAACAATTATTGTTTTGCTCTTATTTAATTAATTTCTTACGTAAACAGTATTCTATTCTAAATCTTCTAAGGAAAAAAATTATGAAAGCCCCACAGGATTGATAAAATGAGATAGTTTGTGTATAGTTGTAAAAAATTTTTTATATTGTGTAGTTAAATGTGTGGGGCATTTCATATAACAAATTTTATCGCAAAGTAAAAATCTTCACATTAAACAAAGACTTAACGTACATCGTATAAGACATGTTTTATAAATTTTTACATATCTGTATAGTGATAATAACGTTAACTGTGGACAGTAGGTGCGTTGGTACCCAAGTAAACAGTTTTTTTTTAATTAATTTATTTTTTTATATTATAGTGCTCTTCATCCAGCTGCTTTAATAAGGGTACTACTATGGGCACTTAGCACTCGGGAAAGGGACAAGGAAAGAGATTGGAGGCCTCCTATTATGGGCAGGGGGGTAGGGAAAATTAGGCAATTATTGCTGCTAAAAGGTCGCCTAAATCCTCCTCGAGGATCATTGCGTGGTAAAAAATCACAGAGATACTTGCCCGAAAAGTCGCACTGGCCGGGAATCAAACCACGGTCTCCCGCGTGCCAATCCACGACCCAGCTGACCGAGCCACCGCGCGCTCCCAAGTATATAGTTATACTTGTGTGAAATTAAATGGCAGACAATATAATTATGAATATGAATGTATCTCCTATGAAATAATATTGTGTACGAAGGTAGTGCAACTATGGTTGAAACGAGTATGTCTACGTAAATGGGGTGAGATTCCGATAAATATTTTAATATTCAATACATGAACGATTATAAAGAATAGTCTACAGTGCAATGAAATGTTAACAATATGCAGGCTGGCCAGTACAATATTGTGCCTTTTCATCAAATCTTCCTGTGATTTGAAAATAGCTTCCTACCGCGTATGCTAATAACATTTCTAACATCACGCTCAGACCTGTCACATACGCTCATAGACTAATTTCTCATCCATATTTGGTACTTGAAATATAATTTTATCTAAAAGGTTAAAAAAAATTATCTTGGAGTACCGCTTTTTTTAATAGGGCATTACATGCCAGTTACTGGCCTTTCAGGACGTTTATCACAAATGCATTTTTCATTTCAATATCAAACGTTCATTCGGAATAGAATCAAAAACACCTACAAAAAATAGCAGATTGTATAACTGTTCCCTTTTTTAAATGTTAAATTTTAAAAAATCGCAATCTCACCTGGAACCTTATGCAAAATCACGTAAAATTATATTTATAAGATCTAAAGAAATCTCTTAACTTTTTTTTGTTTGAAAGAGTACTTTCAGATGAACCTATTAAATTTTTAAAAAGACCCACAAGCGGTTTTTTTCTTAAATACATGAAAGAAGGGGTTAAGTATGCTTAAAACGTGTATGTAGGTATACGTGAGAAATTTTATGAGATCAATAGTTGTCAGCGATGCTGCACATATTTGCTCTCTTCTGAACTCTTTTAACTTTCCCCCGCTAACCGTGATAAACGTCCTTAAGTCAAAAAATTACCTTAAATACGATTGTAAAAATTATGAATGAATTAAACGTAATAAAAATCAGTTTACTTAATCTATTTACAGAGTACAGTAAAAATTTTTGATTAATTTTTAAAAACGTTGAACAGAAATGAAAATTTTTTTAGTAATTTCAATACGTACGAAAGCTGCTCTGCTTCAATGTACTAATTTCTAAGTTTAAGAAATAAATCATTTTACTAAAAAAATAAGTTTAATAAAAAAACAATTTATTTATAAATTTAACGAAATTCATTAAGAAGCAGTAAATAACTATTAACACTAAAAACAAGTTACGAACTGTACCATAAGAAAAAGTAGTCGATGATTACTTGGGGGTCATTGCGTAAGCACACGATCAGTAAGAGCTAATTTAGGAGTGAGAATGAAAAACTTCAAAAAGTCAGGTGTTGGTTTGAGCAAAGTTTCGTGGTCTTAACGCCAACCTTATCAGGCTCACTTTATTAACGAAAACAAAAACAAAAAACAACAATTTTTGTAAATTACACTGTAGGGGCACTATTAACAAACGTTAAGATTAATTTTATGAATAATTGTGTGTTAGTAGTCTAGAATGAATTGTAATAAAAATAATTTTTGAAAATTAAACAATTACTCACGTCTATATTGTTATGACGATTGTTACAGACTGCTGGTCACCTTACACGAATAACATAAGTATCGAACATGTATGTATAAATATATTTCCATGTATAAATATAAACAATAAATGTATGCTTCTTGCGAATGTAGATAACATGTGTACATATCTACAATGTAGAGTTAAAAGAGATTACTTATAAAATCTTTATATGTGTTATTGAGAAATAAGGTGACCTCTTTTTTATTTATTGTGTGTTTCGTAGAGTATGTATGCAACATTTCTAATATTAATTTTTTCTGTCTATTTAGTTGATGCTCTAGCATTTTGGTTTGAGAAAAATTAAAATTATGGTGAATTCTTTCGAGTGTGAAACGACAACAAGTACATCTTTCTTTGTACTTTTGTGTTCATTCATGTGTTGTTTCAATGCTCTATTTGTCTCCCCTACGTATGATGTGGAGCAAGAATCACAAGCGAAATGATACACAACTTTGGTTTAATTGAGCTTATCAATTTTATCTTTTCCAAGAATGATAACACTGTCCAATTTATTTTGAATAAGAGAGTGAAAATGTGTATTCAATTTTTTTAAAGTTTTTGAACAAAATTGAAAAAATAACGGTTTGTTAAGAATAGAAATTTTTAATTTAGCACGTAGATTGTCGTTTAGTTGACTGTCATTTAGTAGATTGTATTTATCATTGTTAGTATTTTTTATTTGGTAAAGTCTTTTCTTAATGTTTTTTTTTATAGAAAGTTCAGTACAGTCATTATCACGTAAAATTCTTTTAGGCATGAGAATGTTTTTCCTGTGGTATGATTTATCAGATAAAAGAATGGCTCGATCAACCAAACCGTATACTGCATTGACTTTTAACGATGGTAGATGGTAAGAATTAAAATTAATTATTCTACTGGATGAAATTGGCTCAACATACCAATTCGTGGTTGTTTTCAAGTTTTGATATGTTATTGTAATGTCTAAGAAATTTAAAAAATTGTTTTTCTCTACTTCGCAAGTGAATTTTAAGTGATTGTCTTGTTTATTAAAAATCTATAAAAATAGTTGTGCCTGATCTTTGTGTACAAATATGATAGTGTCGTCGACATACCTTTTATATATGAAAAGAACGCAATTATGATTTACTTTTAACTAGCACAGGGCTTCCGTCTCAATATCTTCTAAAACTAAATCAGCGAATAGTGGAGAGACAGGAGAACCCATTGGGCGGCAAAAAATCTGTTAATAAAATTTTTTATTGAAGGTGACGTATAGACTGTTGAATAAAAATTTTTCAACGTTCTATAATTTCATGATAATAATGGTTTGCCTTGACAAAAACTCATATGTACAGAACATGAAGGTGATGTTAAACGATAAAACTACGTGCGAAGTGGTAAATAAGAATACATTAATTAGTTTAAAATCAGAAGTTTACAAAATTTTAACGAAACTGAACAGCAAGTTTTTTTAAATATTAATATTATAACAACTAATTAACGCAAACTAATAAGAATTTATCTAGATGTTATAAGTTGCCAAAAATACATAAACCTTCTGATTCTTTTAGACCTATCATTTCATAGATTCACACTCCTACACACACTTGTCTCAATCCTCTATAATTCTCTTTTTAAAGTATTTGAAAAACCTTTTTGACATTTAAATAATAAACAATTTTCACAACAACAATTAAAAATTTTCTAAAATATTTTACAAACGTAACATCATTTTAATTAAATGGCTACCCAAATATAAAATAAAAAACTTCTGAACATGTTTATAAACTTAAGATGAATGACAAAATTTCAGCAAATAATAGGATAGTTGCTCCATATAATACATTTTTTTGTACCATATGAATGTCATATAAACATTAAATTCATTGCACCTATTTAAAGTATAAATTATAATTATGACTATATACATTAAGTTAGTAAAAAAGAATACATTAGAATTCAAAAATTGAAAGACTAAGGAAAGCAATATTTTATGAAATCAATAGTTACGTTGATGCTAGATACGTGGGTCCAATAAACTAACAATGTTCATAAGTTTGAATAATGACCAGAAAAAGATATTTAATACTTTTTGCAAACAAAAAAAAACGTTTTCTTCTCAGATGGGCCTGAAGGGTCACAAAAACTTATTTATTCAAAACTCTAATTGATCACTCCATTTCTCGAAATAAAGAACTTTGTTAATGGTATGGACTGGCATAACATTAATTTTTCTTCTGAAAGAGATGACAAGCCATAGAACTTTCAGACTTTCTTTAGATCTTAATAATGTGAAGAGTTTCTTTTTAGAATTAGAGTCAAATAAAAAAAAAATTTAGAAAAGTACATTTAATTCTTTCAAATAAGGCTTCTAAAATTTCAAAAAAAGCATTGAAAATAGTAGACAGAATGTTAAAAGACTTATATTATTCTACAAAATATTTTGAGAATTAATTAATTGTTTCGGGAGATGATTGATGTCAAATTCTTCCACTGATAAAAAATAGTCACAAAAAAATTATGATCTAACAAACTATTAAATCTTCCTTTTTGCAGAGCTCATCTTGAATTTGAAAATAAGAAATTTATATTTCTTCTACTAACTGAGAATTTAATAAATTACTATTAGAAATTTGGGAACAAGGAATAAAAACTTTCAACGTTCCTGACAATTGAATATCAAATGATGTATGTTCTCAAATATTTTCTAATATCTATAATTGCTCGATACATAGTGTTACATACTAACATCGCACAACAAGTGCACTCGTTATTCAAGTGATAAGATTTTCAAAAAATTAATAAGAGAAACTTGAATTTACTGTAGTATAGACAACGCAACTTATAAAGGAGAAGATAAATCAGACGATAAGATGAACATACATTTTTCGGTGAAAGTGTTGCACAATATTCGTGAAGGATTACCATCTCACGAGCTAGACTTAAAAATAAGTATAATAGTGATGGTACTAAGAAATTTGAGTCTATCAGATAGACTGTGTAATAAAACACGATTAGGAATATTATAATTTAGAAAAAGAAATATTAACTATAAAGAGAATTAAAAATAAGGTCTTCAATTCAAAAAATAGTTTCAAACAAAGAAAGCATCTCAATATTATTCTTTATTTTGTATCGTAAGCAATTTCCAATCCTTGTGGCATTTGTTTTGACAATACACAAATCTTACATAAGAAAATAAGTAAGAGACAGACATAATATTTCATGAGTAAATGTAAAATACTTAGAGCTATTGTTATTTTTTTTGTTACGATCTTACTAATATATAAAGCAAAGTCACTAAAACCGTCATATTCACTAACCGCAAAAACTACTCAACCGATCTGGCTGAAACTTTGCATACTTATTGTTAACACTTTTTACATAGTTTTTGTATAGTTTTGATCTTTGAAAATTAAATACAATAGCAAGAACTAAGCTCAAAGTTTTGCAAAAATAAGCTAGCTTTTCATGTTAGGTCAGTAGGATCCGCTAGGTGTCTAATTTAATAAGTGAGGTTATAGTAGGCCAGAGCGTCTCAGAGCATTCCATAGTCGTCTACGAGCAGTACTTCAAAAATACAGTTGTTAGTCGTGCAGCTGGGTATCCCGGCAACTGACGACACTTCTCCTATGGGTAAGAAACCTACATCTAATTCCACCCTGAACCACCAGGATTGACGAGTGCCACCAATAAAATAATTTTATAAGCAATGTTGTCTCCAGCGGAATATCAGGAGACGTCTAGCCTAAGCTTAACCTGCTCGAACACTTAAGAGTTTTGTAGTTGTTCAACCATTTAGCCTTGTGCCATCAGAATTTTTTACTACAAATGTAAGTCAGGGGAGACAGCCCTGAGCAGTAAAGGCAGTCACAACGGCTTTCTTCTCAGTGGTCGTCCCAATGGCATACCCACAGAGAAGGTGTTCTTTAGGCTTACTTTTCCGACTGACGATGTTGAGCAGTTATCCGGGGAACCATCTAAAGACGAGATATAATTTGGTCAGTGGCATACTTTCCTCCATCACAGTCTTCGTACACAGAGACTTCAACAGTAAAAGTCAATCTACCTGTACAGGAAGAAGATTTTTGTTTTAGACGTGTCAGGAATGGATGTAAAATTGTTAACTGAAAACGTCTTACATTACATGTCAACACACTATGGTGTTCCATTTAGTAAGTCTCGGGTGCAGCCATATTTTTACACACGGTTTAAAATATCTTATTTATTAATACTGTTTTATTAATAAATTTTAATTTTATACTTCATTACGATGTATTAAGTCCATCTTTCTTTCTTGTTAGCAGTGTGGAAAAGTATATAAAAAGAATTATTTTTTCAAATTACGTAAAAATTATTAATATTTAGTATGTGTAAGAGGGGAACGAGAAAAATAACGTGATGAGCTGGTCGAATTTTACGATAACAATACAAATGTCAAATAACCGTTGAAATTGGGCAAACTTCACATTGTATGGGGGGGGGGGGCTATGGGAAGCCTGCGGGGTTCAGGTGGAATGCTTCAGACACATAATTAATTAATTATATATATCTATATAAATGTATATAAATTTCGTATGGCTTAGGATGACAAGAATTTAACGAGTAAGTTGGTTTGCAGTTTCTCTTGACTATAGCCGGTTTTTCTATTTATTCCTTATATTTATATTTGTATTTGTATTTTTTGTCTCATTGCAGCACCAGTAAAGAGAAAGTTGCAAGATTTGTAGTAGGCACTTGGAGCTTACTTAGATTGGTACAGTATAAGATGGTGCTGAGAGTCCACGTGAACTTTGCATAAGCAACTTTTTTCGTTAGTTTAATCTTGTTTCTTTAGAGAGCATGAGCGCACTATAAAATAAGGATTTTTTTTCGTATAAACTTGTATTCTTTAATTGGGTTTCTTAATAGTACACTTAGATAGTGAGATAGAACTGATAGTGATTGCAAGATTGTTGGAATAAATTACGTAATTTCCGTAAGAATTTACTCGTTAATTTAACAATACCCACACATACATTTGACTAACAATATTGTATTGAGTTATTAATCTTAGCTATATTTATTAGTAGACTTCTATACTACTCGTATTTAACTACCGTAATGCTTCAGTAATTGAGCTCTTCTGAAAGCCATCTTTAGAGAAATTTATTTGAAAGTGGCTTTTTGGTTCTTTACTTTATCAATGGTATCCGTAAAACATAATCATCTACAGAATTTAAGGTAAATTAAACAGTTTTTAACATTTTTAACTCCATTCGGTTATTTAATTTATAATGAATCGATAAAAATCACGTTTCTCACGTAGTAAGGATCCTCTTTGTAGTATAAAGCATTCGAAGCTGTTAAATGTTAAAATGTTAGGTTTGTAATTATTATTTTTATGATTTTGAACAGGTTTAGTTGATTAAAAATAAAAATTAAAAAAAAAATCTTAAAGTTTTCTTGACATCTGTGTGGTTTTTTGGTGAGGTAGGATGGTACGAGGCAAGAAAACATGGCGAGTAGCCAGCATCTGTACAAAAAAAACTATACAAAATAAAATATAGACTTTACACCACAGGTATTTGCACTTTGTAAATTATATGAAACAAATAAGCTGATATGTGTGAAATGTATGAACACTGCGAGATTGAGCGAAATATTATTACTAAGCAAATTTTTTTCCTTTCATTTTTGAAAGAAGCCTATTTAAGATATAAATCTAACAAAGTTAACAACAATTGCGTCTTAGACAAACTGATTCAAACTAAGGATGAATTATGCTCTTTTAAGAAGTAGGACACGCACTTTTGAAAGCACATAAAAATGTTATTTTTATAAATGTACGTGCTATTAAAAAATAATAATAGAAATAAGAATTAAGAGCCTAAGATAAATGATAGTAATGAACGGTAAGTATAGAAGCATCGATCCAGTAAGATACACTTAAAAAGAGATAACAGGTATCGAGACTCAGTATCATATATGGATGAGAAATGAGTCTGTGAGCGTATGTGACAGGTGTGAGCGTGATGTTAGAAATGTTATTAGCATAGGCGGCAGAAAGCTGTTTTCAAATCACATTAACAGAATCGTGGAAATATAAAGTTAAAGATAGCTGCATAAAGCTAGAGACGTAAAGGCATGGGCTTGAAGTTATAGTAAAAATATTTTGAGAATAAAAATGAAAAATTTTAGTAGAGATATCAGTACGTAGTTGTAAAGACAGAAGTCATTTAAAAACAAAAATTTAAATAATAAAGAAAAAGGAATGCACAAAAAATATTTTTCAATCAATAGATACAATAACTAGTAGATATGATGAAAGAAAAAAGACAATAGTATTACAATACATAACTAAAGCCTTCTAATTTTAAAAAAGCTTGACGGCTCACGTGACATTGAAAAACAAAATTACTCGCCCTCTAGCGATCAAAAGAAAAGATGCTTTAGCCAAGGCATTCCGCTGTCAGTTTTCTGTAAATAGCATAAGAACTTCATTATCAAAGTTACTATTAATTTGAATAGCCCATAATATATCAGAATTAGTAGACAACCTTTAGTCAAAATTTAGAATCGATTGGTTTAGTAGTTTTGAAGATTTTTGCCAGCATTAGAACAACGATTTTTCTCCATGTAATAGTCAGATTTTAAGGCAACAAAAAAACTTTTTTCTTACAAAAGAAATTAGGAGTATCAAACCTGTGACATGCGCTACTTTTCTTACATAAAAGAGCTTTATGAAGTATTACTGACTAGTATTTTTTTTGTTTATTAATAGATCGAGAAACTCACGTAACATCTCTACGTATTTTTTATTTTTTTATTTTAGCTTTTACTTATCCCTTAATTGTTTTCCATTATTTCCAAAAGCTTTCAAAATACAATAAACATTATTCAAGAGTATGTATTTGAATTTCCTTCTACTCCAATTTCACAAAATTAATAAGATTAGCAGTAAAGCCTACCACATATTACGTAATGGAGCAGTAAGACATAAGCACAATGAACTCACAAAATATTTAACAGCATGTATAGATGAATTAGAAAAACGAGATCAATGGCTAGCACTGTGCATGATAGCATAAAATACTTCAGAACACAAAAGCACGGGATACACTCTACACGCGCTTGTATTTGGACAGCCAGCGAAACTTCTGTCAAGCTTAAAACAACAAGAGAGCAGGCAGACATAAGCCAAGTTTTTGACAAATATTGCAGGAACATTTGCCCTACTAGGAACAACTGTAATAATAAACGAGGTTCAAGCAAAATGTCGTTTAAACTACTCTTATGGTTAAAATCTAAATGTTAATTTCTTTATGGAAGGTATATCTATGCTCACCTTAAAAAAGCCCTTCAATACGATGTACAAAACAAAGGTCCTTATATAACCGTAGGGATAAGTTACAAAAACTATGAAGTCTAACTTAGGAAGAGCGATAAAATTAGGACTAACTATGTTGACATGATAAAAAAAACATCCACAATATTTAAAAAATGCAGACGTAGTGTAGGAACGTTAACGAGTAAAAAATGGCGAAATCAATTATAATAATAACCATCATTATATCGTTGCTGAATATTAAAGAAGTGGTTGAGTAGGACAGGGGTATTGTTAATTGTTTATAATTGCGAACGTAAGGGGCGTTCGAGAGGCATTGATTGTAGCAAGACCGATTGATGTATTTACTCTTTTATATCAAACGTATTGTGCAGCAGTACGATGTAAATTACTTAAAAGTAAACAAGAAGTCTGTACAACCAATAAACTGGCTTATGTCCCCTGACATTAGAGAATAAAAACTAATTGTTATTCTATAAAACCCTAAGTAACAAGAGAAAAAAAATAAAAAAAAAAAATAAAAAAAATACAAATAGTGATAAAAACAACACAAATACTTGTATTGAAAACAGTATCTAAAGTATTAATGATAAGTCACAGCGCTAACAACAAAGGAGCTACTTAAGCAAAACAAAATATGTAAACATTGTACTACTTGCTATGAAAACATTTATACATAAACGAATTTCTTATAAAATCGCATTTATCCTTATTCAGGCGAAGTCCGCGTTCTGTTAATCTCTGACAGACCGTTCGCAGGTTCTCAAAGTGCTCTTCATTTGTTTTACCAGTTACGTAAATATTATCCATGTAATTTATGACGTTTGGAATACCTTGCAAACACTCTGTCATGATTTGCGTGAATTCGCTTGGAGCAATGCTGATGCCTTCTGTCATGCGAGTGTGTTGGAAAAAGCCGACGTGTGTAGTAACAGTTACATATTTATGCGACTCTTTTTCCACCGGACACTGTATGTAAGCATGTGGTAAGTCTAACTGTGAAAAGGTTATTCCATTTTGCATCACTGTGAATATGTCGTCAATTTTTTCTAACGGTCGCTTCGTTATTTGTATGTGAGGATTCACGGTTACCTTTAAATCGCCGCAGATCCTGACGTTACCGTTGCTCTTTTGTATTGGAACGATCGGCGTTGCCCATTCACTTGACTCAACTTTCTCCAAATTTCCCAATTTAATTAATCGATCAATTTCTTGCTCGACCTTGGGTCTCAACGTGTACGGCAAATGCCTTGCTCCAAGCGCTACCGGCTTTACATTAGGTTTCACGTGTATTTTGATTTCACGTTTATTGTATACACCCGGTGCTTCGCTGAACAGAGTTTTAAATTCATTTAGTAATTTCTCGCGCACACCTTCGACTTGCATGTTATACACGCCGTATTTATTTTTAGCGATGACGTCTGCGTGTAACAATCGCTCCAACGGCCAAAACCCAAAAATTGAGAGCCACTGTCTTCCGATTAGCGGAACTTTTTTACCTTTTAAAATCAAGCAACTCAATTTCTTTGTTTTGTCGTTGAACGTAACTGATAAATTATTTAGTCTGACTCACGGTTCCATCGCTTTATTATCATACGAAATCAAATTCGTTTTTGATCTATTGATTTTAAGATCTTGAAACGTTTTATTTACAAAACCCTCGGACATCACGCTATAGTACGTGCCCAAATCAAATTCCATCGCGACTGTTTTACCGTTAATTTTAACATCGAACAATACCGGGTCGGCGCATATCGCGGAAAAAACATCATGGCACACAAAAAGAGAAATGCTGAGTTATGTGAAGACATAACCTTAAATTTTAGTATTTTTAATATTTTTCTATAAAATCAAGGTGAAAAATTTGTGAAAAAATTATAGCATATTTGCAAAATTATTACAAATATGCAGGATATATTTCTCGTTTTTTGGCCAACAATAACCTTCAAAATTATTTTAAAAAATTCCCAAGTCGTTCATACATGACAAATGTACAGGGAAGACATAAATATACCACCGTAACTCACGAAAAAAATACATATTGAACTCACATGTATTTACAAACCTTGTTTTTTACAGTACACACGTGATTTCTACGTACATGCGAGAACTTCGTTCTTACCGAGAGACTCCGAGTCCCACACTCTGATTTTTGTTAGATTCACGTTCTAAAACTGCTGTTTTAATGTTACTCAAATCTGAAGGTACTCTAAAAATTCAGGGACTTGTCATACCTCTAGGTAACACAATAGAAGAAATCCTCTACTGAACTCTCACAGTTTTTAGAAAAACCCTGGAGGCCGTCACCAACCACAGCAATTATTCAAAAACCCACAAGCCCCACACTGCCTCGAAAAAATTTTAGAAAAACCCAGCCATTGGCCTCTTACCAACCCTGTACATAATCAGAAAATATTTTAGCCACATTATAATAAGGTCTTGCCCTACACAATAGGTAGAAACATTCGTTAAAAAATTTCTTACGTTATCTCAAATAAAATGATAATGCACAATTCGCATTAATAAAATGTTTAGAAAATTTCCATACCACCTATAGGGTATTACTAATGGTTACTTATGGTTTATTAGTGACTTTGTATTAAATTAATAAGATTTTCAAATATATTCATCATGTTATTAAGAAAGTATTATTTTGCTTCATATAAAAATTATACTAATGCAATATGTAATTTATAAATCATTTGAATATCTAAATCCTAGTTCTCGCCGTTAGACCTACTTTTCACGAGAAGGTAGTTTAAATAATTCAAAGCAGTTCTAAGCAGTTCATATACTACACCAGAAAATTTGTCATAACTACTCAATAATAAGTCTAAAATTTTCACTCTGATAACAAAAATTTTAATTTTACTTTTCAATCTTGATAATATTTAAAAAAAAACTTGAACATAAAGATATTCATTATCATTTGTTTAATACATGCAATTTAATGAAATAAAGAAGACTTCTTTAAAAAACAAATATTGTATTTCTAATTCTTCACGATTAATTTGAATGAATAATCCATTTTTTCTGTTTCATCTTGATAAAGCAACATATAAGTAACTACAAGCAAATAAAATTTTTTTAAATATGGACAAATTTTATAAAAACTCTGGCCTTGAGATGTATTCATTAATTATTAATGGTCATTAAAAATTCTAATACTAACAAAAATATCATTTTGTACTAAAAAAAGGTAATTAACATGTACTTCCAGTATTCAAAGTTATCTTTAAAACAAAATCTATTTTCCGATTTTTTCACTAGTTATAATTTCAGCCGCAATGCTATATTTAAATAATTTTATAATATGTAATCTTGCTTCAATACATAAACCATCAGCAATTCTTAATTTTTCTGTTTAGCATTAGCATCGCTATGATTTTTAAATTTAGCTCATGAGATGGCAGACCTTCACAAATATTATTTAACACCTAAAACTAAAAAAATTATGTAAATATCATCGTCAGACTTATCAACCTATGTATAAATTCAATGATCTATGCTATAGTTAGTGACAATTTCTCCTGTTAAATAATTTAGGATTTTGTTGTTCAAAAATTAAGTGTGTTTATTATGGGAAGTGAGAATAAATTACGAATTTAACAATGTATATTTTTTAAGAAAATTTTCAAGCATACAATGACAGCACGTGTAAAAAAAAGCACAGCTCGGGAGCCTTCGTAAAAATAAACATACCTCAACTGTTCAGATGAAAGAAAGTACAATTTAAGAGAAAAAGAGCAATGCTCATGAGCTCAGACGATAAAAAGCAGTGCTCTTTTTTAAAGCTGAAAAGAAGCCCAGTAGGTACATTTGGATAAAAAAATCGTAGTTCACACATTCAGATAAATAAAGCATAGCTCGTTGCATTCAGGCAAAATAAAGTACAGCTCAAGCATTCGACTACAAACAAGCACTGCTCCTCATTCGATTTCTTTCATACTTACAATTGGACTAAAAGTATCATGACTTAAGTATATCAAATAGATATTAACAATATTTGATGAGTATTTTAATAAGTTTTTTACTATATATTTAATAATATTTATGTGATATCTATAAATGTTACACTATATTATATTGTAAAGGTTCGAGAGTTTTTCTACAAGAAGTGAGCAGGTCCTTGCATTCAAGTAAATCCTACACAAATGTCATGTATTATTATAATGCAGGGTATTAATCATCTCTGGTAGTTTTTTAAAATTATTGATAAATAAAAAACAACCATAGGCGAGTAAGCATCAGGTGTAAGAAAACCAATAGTTTTTTAGTATTAATAATAAATAAAACGTGCTCTTGACTTAGTAAGCATCAGTGATAAGAAATCCAACAGTTTTTTAATATTAAATATAAATAATATACGATCCCAGGTAAGCAAGCGTCAAGAGTTATAAGCCCAATAGTTTTTCAATATTATTGATAAACAAAATACTATTTTAGGCGTGTAAGGGCCAGCGGTTAGAAACCCAATAGTTTTTTTGTATTAAAAACAAAAAATACACTCTTAGATCAGAAAGCATCGGCGATTAGAACCTCAATAATTTTTTAAGTAATAATAATACATAAAATAAGCTTTGAGGCCCGTAAGCAACAGAAATTTGAACCCTGTAGTTTTTTGGTATCAATAATAAATTAAATTTGCTTTTGAGTAAGTAAAAATCAGCGATAAGATCTAACAGTTCTTTAGTATTATCGATAAATAAAAAATACTCTTAGGCGAGTAAGCATCGACAATTAGAAACAAATCAGTTTCTCAGTATTATTAATAAATAAAACATGATGTCAGGCAAGTAAGCATCAGTGGTTCGTAATCCAATAGATTTTTAAGGATTAATAATAGATGAAATGTGCTCTTGAGTGAGTAAGCCTCAGCAATGAGTAACCCGACAGTGTGTTAGTATTATTGATGAATAAAGTAAGCTCTCAGGCGACTAAGCATTGGCGATTAGAAGCACAACTGGTTTTTAATAATAAAAATAAATAAAATACAATTTTAGGCAAACAAGTATCAACAGTTAGATATCCAATAGCTCTTTTGTATTATTGATGAATAAAATACACTACTAGACAAGTAACTATCAGCGATTAGAAACCATACAGGTTTTTTAGTATTATTGATAAATATAATATAGCCTTAGGCGAATGAGCATCGGAGGTTTAAAGCCTAATAGTTTTTTTAGAATTAATAATAAATGAAACGTGTTTATGAGTGAGTGGGCATCAGCGATAAGAAATCTAGCAGTTTTTTTTTAGTATAAACTGAATAATAAATAAAATATTTTCTTAAGTAAGTAAGCGTTAGTGATAAGAAACTTAACTGTTCTTTAGTATTATTGACAAATAAAATACATTCTAAGGCGAGTAAGCATCGGAGTTAAGAAACCCAATAGTTTTTTTAGCATTATCATTAAATAAAATTGTCCTTAAGGCAAGTAAGGATTAGCGATTAGCAATTTAAGCGTTTACATCGCAAAGACAGCTCCATAAAAAAATAGTTTGCTGATTACCGTTTGTTTTTCGGGCATGTGTACATTTTATTACATAATAAAACCTATGACAGTTGGATTGCTCGCCTAGGAGCCAACTTGATCATAAATTATACTACAAATTGTTGGGTTGCTAATCCCCAATACTGGCTTACGTGAAGATATATATCGATAACTAACATACTACCCTGCAAAAATTTAAACTTTTAATCGGCAATGCTTGCTTGCCATGGAAAAATTTTTAGTGAAAATCATCTCTAAAAGACACTTATCACTTATACTAGATCCACCGGAGGTATTTTTTTATTTTTAAGTAATACAAAAATACAGTTGGCTTTTTAATTAATAATACTTACTCACCTTAAAACAAACAATTAAAATAAACAACACTTAAAAATAGTTATGTTGCTAATCAACAATGCTAGCACACCAAGAACAAATTTTATTTGAATTTTATTTGAATTTGATCTGCATTGTATCACCATGTGAAAGATTCAGGACACAATATAGATTTTGAATATAGTAATGTACAGATTTTAGATGTTGAAAATGTAAGGAGTAGGCGTGAGGTATCAGAAATGATACACATAAGTAGAAATATCCATAACTTGAATAGACAATTTGATACACAAAATTTATTACCAATTTTTAAAGAATGTATCAAAAGTAATTTACACTAGTTGCAGACAACAGCATAATAACTAAATAAATTTTATTCAAAAATATTATTTCATATAGGTCACGCCTTCTCTAATACATACATTAACCATTTCAACTCTTGCACATGTATGTATTGGTATTGGTCCTGCCTCATAGATACCTGTCCTCGGTATAGAAATTAATTTTCGTTAGTATGTTCGAGTCGCTTACAGGCTACAGTCAATTAACTAAGATCTCGACAAATGTAAGCAATCACGTAAAGCCTGTATACTGTAATATAATTGTAAGTTTTAGTGTTTTAAACTACGAGCGATTGTATAATTGTTTACCTTTTTATTAATTTTGTCATGATTTGTATGAAATTTATAGTGCTTGAAAAGGGCCTCATTTTAAAGTGGCCGAAACGTTGCTTTAATAAATAAATAAAGACCATTGGACAGCATTGCCGTTGGAGTCATACTTTAATATTGCAATATCCTGCTGTCGTCAGATTCATAGTATTACAAAAAATTCTATTTATTCATAATACGAAGATCTATTAGGTTTCTAATCAGCGATGTTTGCTCGCCAAAAAGCATATTTTATCAATTGATAATACTAAAATCTGTTAGTTTTCTAATAGCCGACGGTTACTTGTTTAGGAAGTCCGAAGTATTTATTATTAATTTAATTACTAATAATACTAAAATTTATTAGATTTCGAATCACCGATGCTTGTTCCCTAAATAATATTTTTTTGATAAATACGCTAAAAACTGTTGAGTCTCTAATCACTGATGTTTACCTACCCACCTAATAGCGAACTTTATTCATTTACATTACTAAAAGACTATTGGGTTTCTGATCACCGATACCGACTTGCCTAAGATCATATTTTATTCATTAATAATACTAAAAAACTGTAAGGTTTCTGATCGCCAATGCTTACTTACTTCAGAACACATTTTATTACCAATAACACTAAAAAACTGTTAGTTTTCTAATCACTAATACTTACTCACCTAAAAGAGTATTCTATTTATTAAAAATAATAAAAAATGATTGGGTTTTAAATTTCTGGCGCTTATTCGCCAGACATCGTATTTTATTTATCAATGATACTAAAGAACTGTTAAGTTTCTCATTACCGATACTTACTTGTCTAAGAGTGTATTTTATTTATTAAAAATACTAACAAACGATTGGATTCATTTGAACCGTTGCTTACTTACCTTACAGCGTTTTTTATTTATTATTAATTTTTAAAAAACTATTGAGTATCTAATTGCCGATGCTACTCGCTTAATAGGGCATTTCATTGATTATTAATGATAAAGAACTGTTAGGTTTCTAATCAGTGATGCTACTCCCTTAACAGCCAGCGTATTTTATTATTAATTCTAAAAACTGTTGGGTTTCTTATGACCGATGCTTACTGACTCAAGAGCACATTTTATTTATAATTATTACTAAGAAACTATTGAGTTTTTTTTATTGCTGACGTTTACTCGCCTATGGTTGTTATTTACTTATCAATAATCCTTAAACCTAAAAGAGCTAAGTAATACCGTCCATTATACTAATATTTGATATTTGTATTAGATTGACTTAAATGCAAGGATCTGCTTACATTTTGTTGGAATACTCTTGAACCTCTCCAATACAATTTAGTGTAGTATTTATAGATATCACATAAATATCATTAAATATATAGTAAGAAATTTATTGAAGCACTCATCAAATATTGTTAACAATCATTTGAAATAATTAAGTCATGATACTTTTAGTCCAATTGTAAGTATGTAAAAAGGCTGAATAAAAAGCCGTGCTTGTTTTTATCCAGACGCGTGAGCTGTGCTTTATTTTATCCGGGTCTGATGATTTGTGCTCATTTTCTTGTGAACGTTTGTGCTGTGATTCTGTTCACTTAAACGCGACGAGCCATGCTTGGTTTCATACTAACACGTGAGCTGTGCTTTTTTCCACTTAAATGCGATAAGCTATGCTTTTTTTTATCCAAACGCGTGAACTGTACTTTTTTTCATATGAGCCTGAGCTATGCTTTTTTTATGCGGGCCGTCGACATTATCAGTTTTCTGGGTTTCATCAATTAAAAATAATTGTATTTGTCCTCCAATTTCTATTAATAATTATAAAAATTCAAAGTTATTACAGCGAATATCATTACCTTATTTCAGTGTATAAAAATATGACCAAAAATAAGGTGATCAAATACTTTTGGAAATAATAATGCTTTTATTATCCTTTCTTAAAACCATCAAAACTTGACGGAAATCTCTACCTAAAATTATTATTCTGTTGTCAAAATGAATGTCTGTATTAGATGAATCACACTCAATTCTGTCAACTATTTCTAATACTTTTTTAGAATAATTTAAGTCTCTTCCTAGATTATCAAATCTATTTCTTTTCATTTTCTGCTTTCCAATTTCAATTCGAAAAACAAACGATCAACATTATTCACATCTAATAATAAATGATAAGTTTTCTGACATGTTACTTCTTGAGGAAGTAATATTGAGCAACACGAGTCCACGCTGTCACAAAATTTTATTTAACTTAAGAAATGATGGAATTTTTTTTGATTTTGTGTTGTAATGTTTTTCATAAACTACGAGGACCATAAAAAGATAATTTTATTTTTTTCTTCACATATCATTTTGAAAATCTTACTTGGTTTGGATTTAATTTACCGTGGATATTTTTAAACATTTTTGTACAAAGTGCAATTTCCTTAAGATTATCATTTTCCTCTAATTTAATATTTACAAGAATCGGTAAGCTGACCGATTCACAAGACTTATCTTCTAAATGAAAAATTTGATTTATGTGTAAAAAAGGACGATTATTTTCATTATCGATGAAGTCTTTACTAAAATGGTCCTTACATTTTTTTCAAATCTTATTACCTTAAAAACCAAGCTAAAGGTTAAATTTATTGGTTTTTTGTTTTTTCTGGGGGTTGGCACACGGAGCGCGCAGGGGGGCTAAGCCCTACTAGTGTACACATACATAAGTATATAGCACAAAAAGCACGTCACAAATATTTTATATGACAAACATACGAGTTAAGATCGACGACATCACAGCCTTGGAGGTGTCAGGTATGATATGCATGATGCATCTGATGTGATTACCATTCTACTAGAATTGCAACACAATAAGGTAACAAAGGTAAGGCTATAAAAGGGGACCCCGTGCAAGTAGATAGGCAGTTAGGAAGTTACGAGATCAATCGAGCAGGTAGACAGTAGAAGAATTGAAAGTGCTGAACCCGCAACACCCTCTATTTTTCTCATATAAGAGAGTTCAATAAAGTCTTACTCACTACTAAGAACTAACCAATATTTGCTTTATTTATTAATAGATCGAGTAACCCAAGTAAAAACTCTACTTATTCTTTTATTATTTTAGCCTTGCTTATGTTTGAATTGTTTTCTATTATTTTCAAAACCTGAAAACATAAAATATCTTTAATTCAAGAGTATATATTTGAATTTTCTTCTATTCTAATTTCACAAAATTCACACTTTTAAGTACCTTTCCAGAACTATGGTTTCTGGTATGATTGTTTTTTAGAATTAAACTTTCTCCATGTATAAACCACTAAAAATATACACGAGTTTATGTAATTCGATGTAAATACGCGTCCAACGTCGGTTATTCTACAAAAGCAATACTGGCTGCTAATGATCGTATTTCGACAGTATCAATCAGGCTATCATTGAGATAGTTAATTATTCAAGATACATCAAATTATTAATAAGACAGAAAGTGTACGAGTCTCACGATATAATTATTATTGCTGTTGGTTAACCATATACTTAAGTACGAATTGTGTGCTTTATGAACATAATTGTAACGACTTAAATACGTTGAGTAAGAACTATTGATGTATATTTTTATATACGATCAATTACGTAACTTAAAAGGTCCAAATAAGTTGTATACCATATTCATGGTATATACAAATGCTTTCGTTATCATTAGAATAGATAACTTGTCGAACAAATTAAACTCAACGATGAAACTTAAAACTAATACTTTTTTAAAGGTTTTGTTTTCAAAAAAGTATTTAAAAAAGCTTATTACATTAGTTATACATTTTTTACCTAGGGCAGAAAGTACAAAATGCGGGCCTGAAGGGCACGGTTGGTGTATGTTTCTGCCAGAGGTGAGAATGACCTTTTTTGTATCGAGGGTGGAGAGGGCCACTTTGCGCCCATGGGCATACTTTCCGCTCGCCAATTACTTTCCACCCTAGGGCGTTAAGAAACTGTGGGCCCGACAGGGCCAGAATGTTTCTATCCAAAAAATGTCATTCTCACCTCCAGCAAAAACATACAACACGCCCTTCGGGTGTGCATGTTGTACTTTCTGCCCTAGGTAAGAAATATACTACATCAAAGTATGGTATGATTTCTTAAAACTTGTTACTGCAAGCTCTATTGTGTTTTTTTCTGTGATATAGGATTTATTTAATTTTTTTGTTTATCTTATCTTTATAATACTCTGTGTATAATACACATAAACTTGTGATAATGATTTTGAAAATTAATTAGGGAATACAGTATTTTTAAAAAAGGTTATTTTAATTTATGCATGCAAGTATCATAAATTAAAATCAATAAAAATAGTAAAAGAAAAAAGCTACCTTAAATTAAAAAAGGAAAGGATTTAGAAGCAACAGAAGCCGAGTTATTGCAAAATTTTTTGTCATCTCAGATTAAAAGGTACACGCACAAAAAGGGCACTTGACAACTCTAGCTAGTGGTTAAATCACCACCGACAAGTAGACTCTCTCCTACATCCTAAAGTTTAAAAAATTTCAGGTAGTATAAAATTACTAGGTGCCTAAGTGTACTGCAGCAAGCGAATTGTAAGTCATATGCAATCAAATGAAGGATCATTTAAAACTATAACTTTCATGTCTTGCTGAGCTGTAATTTTGCATCTTATTGGTTACAAACAAATTCAAATTTAATCAAAAAAGAGCCTGTGCTCACTTTTACTAACTGTACGACAGTATTACTTTTTTTCCAAATTCGCTGAAAGAATTTTAGCAAAATAATTTAATTTTTTTTTTTAATACTTGCAGGCATTTCTAAGAACAGTGCACAAGAGGCTGGGCAATGCTGTGTTACTATGCATACGTATGCTACCATGGTTGGCATAGCGAAAAACCACCTCGGACTTAAATTGTCATATCAACCAGTTACACAACAAAGGGGCCTTATCTTACATAGCTTCCAAACCATTGAACCACACTTGAAATACGCCAGACTACAAAAACTGCATCCTTAACTACTGTAATATTGTGGCCCAAAAATTAAACTGTAAGTATTATCCAGTTCTGTAAAATTAATTTGATAGATGATTTAACTACAAATAATTTTCACTACAAAAAAGACATTCATTATGAAGAAACGCAAAATTTGTTATTTTATTTTTTAGTATGTGGTTACCCAAGGATAATAAATTAAGGGCGGTAATGTACGATAGCCAAAAAAAATTTTACGACAAACTGAAATTAGCTAATTTTTTTAGGTGCAACATACATTGTTCAGTAGCTTTTTAGTAAATCGTCATTATCCTTAGATATTTACTTTTAAATAACGTGTACCACATCGTTGTAAATTTTTAGGATCGTATAACAGTTGCAACAATAGTTGTTAAAAAAAAACGAAAATTCTGAAGTTTTGGTTTTTTGCTATTTGCAACTTAATTCTTGGTCATAACGCAACTTTTTTTTTAAATTGTAGACAATGGGGTAAGCTATAACTTTTACACGTAATTTTTTTTATTACAACTCACAGTTTTTCCAATTTTTCATAAAAAATAAAAAACAAAATCGGATTTTTGTGACTATTTTGTTAATAAACAACAACACTACGCCATTTCATTGTTACTTATTGTAACATTTTTTGTAAAATGCTATCTTAACGCTTTAAAAAAAAGTTAGTAATTAATTGATCTTGTGCTCAACTATTCCAAGAATTTGTGATTTGCTTTCTTTAACTTTTTGATAATAAATAATTTATGATGTATAGTATTATAAACTTTCTTATTATTATCAAGACAAACAAATTTTTTTTTGAAAAAAAAAAAAAAAAAAAAAAAACATTTCTTTTAGATTTCCGAAAGTAGAAGCTTTATCCTTTGAATTTTTTGCAAGTTACAATACCTCTTTTTCACTTTTACGTGTTTACTTTCCCAATTAAGGTTGGTAGTATAAAGATCGCTGAGGACAAAAACTACCACTCCAACAAGCTTAGGGTTGGGTGACTGAAGAGGTAACGCCCGGGCAACGATGTCTAAGGTACGCGAGAAAAATGTACTAAATATGCTTTTATAGATTACAGAATATTAAGAATTAAAGCCAGCTAGTAGAGCTTACAGATAAACGTTAGAATATACTAATAAAACAATACAATAACACTGTTTTAAAGATATAGAAAGAATTGAAATCATCACTTGTCAAAGTCAATGTACGGCTTTATTTTTGGAATCCAATAACTGTAGATTAGAAACTTACTATAATTAAAAAGTTCAAACGTTTTTCTTAAAAAGTGTTTATAATGTTCATAATAATAATATGTTAAAACGGCTTTAATTAAGATTCTAAAATATTTTTGCTCAAAGTTTTACAATATATTAATACCTTAGCAATGCAAATCTTATGCTTGTTTTCACTGTAATTTTCAATATTCATACAAGCTTCTTTTTCTGTATCAAAAAACAGTTTTTTATCATGCCTTGAAAGTAAAAAAATCAGTTTTCACAAGTTTTATTTCTTATCTGAACCCTAGTTAACTAAACTGTATAAAATTATTTTACTTTACTTTTAGTCCTTCATACATCAAAGTTAAGACGTAGCAAAGCCTTGATTAAACTAAGAACCATGACACCTAGACTAAGTGGGTTTCTAGTAATAATTATCACAGAAGTTTGGTTATTTAACCAACCTTGTTTTTATGTTAAAAAGATGCAGCATTTTTAAATTTATATTTTTTTTGCATCAGTAACTAATTATTAATTTTTTTAGATACTACTCGTTATGAAAAAAAGAAAAAGCAAATGGTGATATTTTTCACGAAGGAAGTAATCATCGTGACGGAGACAATAAAAACTGTTTGTTTTCGTAATTTAGAAGTAATACGCACTAGTTTTTGCAAGGCGATCGCTAACACTTTTAGGTCTCGTAAAAATTTCTAAAAAGCCAATTTCTGTAAGAAGCTTAATCACATTATTGCAATATTTCGACGGCTCGGTAATGGAAAGAGCCAACTCAGAAAATTGGTGAAAAAGTAGTCAACTCAGATTTGGCTTGACAAAAATTCAAGCTCAGGTTTGGATTGAAGAAGCAGCCAACTCGGGAGTAGTTCTTTTTCATCAAGTTTTGTCGTGGTAACACTGACATTTACAATATAGGTATATCTATCTAAACAAACATAGATTTTTCAGTCATCCAACATTTTAGAAAAATAATTTACATTGTTGTAATAGAACAGACTATTCTTATTTGATAGTATGCTCTACTAATGGGCCGTTCTCATAGGGGGAGAAAAAACGCTGAATAAATATGACTGTATGTTGTATACAAACGTATGTATGTAAATATACTTTCAAAAATATGGAAATGCAAGAAAAAATTAATAAGTACGATAACTATTTATACCAAAATTCATAAAAAAATTCTATTGTCGTTTAAATAAAATTTTTATTAAATACAGCGCTTAAAAATAAAAAAATTAGTTTCAAATTTTCTACGTACTTTACCACCCACATTTCAAAGGAAACGAAGAATATTGACAGAGACGGTTCTGGAACTCAGTGGTATTTGAATGTCAATGATGAAAAAGTGTATTTTTTTTCACCGTACATGATCTTCATTTCATATTTTTATATTAAAAAGACGATTTTTTACGAATATGTATTTGTATCAGTCAATATTAAAGGTTAGAAAAAAGCAAATATTAAATAATATTTATATTATCTTTAACTATCAATATACCACAAATATATATAATGAATTGCAACTACTCAAAAAATAAAAATGTGATTTGGAATAAATCAGCCTTCTTTGTACAACAGTACATCATATTAATAGAAAAAAAAAATTAAATTGTTTTCACTTACACGTTAGTACGACATTCAACGATTGAAACTGTAGAATATTCTAGTCTATTTTTTATTATAGTAAGAGTTAGTTTATTATAAGAAAAATGAAAATTATATATTTTCATCGATTTAATTATATCTCAGAATCTAGCAAATACTGCATTAATAGCAGTACATATTTAGTGGTTGGTTCTTTGGGATCATTTATCGTTGTTAAATGTAATGTATCTCCCAAAAACTTCAAATATTTTTGTATTTTTGTTCATGAAGAAGAAAATTTTTTTTAAGTGATAAAGAAATAATCCTTGTTCTAATATTAATTTAACATTTTCTACAAGCACTACATGTTAAGAAAATCAAAGAAAAAGGGCTACCTGTAGAAGTACGATAGAGAGAGCGAGTGCGATAGCAGATGATCGATAGCTCTCTTTATCTCAATTACTTTTGCGGATTCTGCCGAAATACATTTTCAATTTTTTTCTCAACATTATGCACTTGTCAAAACAAAAGTGGAAGTGCTCCTTGATAGAAAATTTTCCGCCTTACTCGCTGGTGTTTTAATTTTTTTCGTATCTCCAACCGTTAACAAGAAATAAGCAAAACAAACTTTATCACACGATATTAACGTTATTCCATCACCAAAAAAGAGTTATAAATATTTTATTTGCAATCAGTGGGATGAATTACGTATAATGTAAAAAAACGCTTAATTATCTATGAATTTTCTTATGCAGTATTATTTTCTTGTCAGTTAGTATCTATGTAAGTAATAAGAACAGAAACCAGATCAGTGTACTGCATAGCACAACTAGTAAGGTCCTTAACTACTAATCCAAAGGTTTGATTTTAGGAGTCAGAAAAATTTAAAATTTTTTTTTAACATATATATTTATATAATACATATTACATTATGTATATACATATATATATGTACTGTATATGAATACATGTTACATTAAATTATAGTTTTACCGTATACGTATATACGTATTGGTATACACTGTATGTATGTATGTATGTAGAGAGAGAGGGAGTGCCACAGTGGTAGGGTTAACTGTAATGGAGGAGCGGACCAGACTTTTCGTTGCATATTTTACCTCACGTGGATGTTCACTGCCCGCCATAAGATGTTTCACATCAAAAATCACTTTCGAGTTGGCTGCTTCTTTCACCTGAATCTGAGTTGGCTTCTTTTTAAAGCCAATTCTGAGTTGACTATTTTTTTCACTAATTTTCTGAGTTGACTCTGTCATTTATCGAGCCATCGATATCAAAGCGGTACAAAAATCTGAGAACATCATATGTAGTCTTTCCTTTTTTTTGACGTTCGCAACGATGCCTATGACAAAAAATATTGTCTACTCTTAGGCTTGAACAAAAGAATATAAAAATGTTTTACTTAACTAATCCCAGATTATTATTGGCCAACAATAAGTATTAGCTTACGACTACTATGATAACATCTTGGACGAAGAGTAGAAATATTTTCTGAGCTCAAATACAGACTTGAACGTTAATCTGAAAATTAATTTTTTTTCTAAAATTCTTCAATATCAATAGAAAATTTTCTATGAATTTTCCGCCTTCTCACGTCAAAACAGCACCTTGACCGTTTGCTTTTGGAATCTTAGGTGAAAAAATAGTATACAAAACTTGTTTAAAAAGGCTTCTTTATGAACCTCATAACGGCCGTTACCATACGTTTTTGCCGTCAACCTTTAGATTCGTAAAAAATTGAAGCCCTTGCAAATTCTTAAGTCATATATTTATTATTGTAATCATGTTTTTAATAAGCATTATATTAAAAATAATCATTTAATTTTATTGATATGTTTAAAGCATTTTTACGGTTATGTTTTTTAATGTAATTTGTACTAGTCTTTCTCCTAACTTCCTTAACCGTGCCATTCTACACCCCAGCACTGCAAATAGTTCTACTATTCGTCCTAGATCAGCAAGTTTATGAGCTCGAAAAAAGCTGTAGGCGTGGTTTGGAGTTGGAGAAGATTGTCCTAAGCCCCTTAACATCAAGTATAAATTATGAAAAGGTAAAAGGTATTAAACTATAATTCTTTAAATAAATATGCATGATATGTAACGGTGGCATTTCCCGAGAACCGCGTGTAGAGCGATTTTTTCTGACGCGAACCCCGTTGGAATTAATTTTTTAGGGCAAATAGCTTTTAAATGAGAGCCGATTGAAAATACGTTCTAAACTACCCCCAAATGGGGTTGGAAAGCTATAGCGCGCCCGCATGAACTCGCGACGTTGCCATATTGTTATTGGAGCTTAGTCGGTAAGCAGTGAGAACTATATTCATGTGCGCACGCAAGACCGTCAGCTACTGCTGGTAACTTTAAGGTCGGATATAAAAATTTTTATACCTTAAGGTAAATATTGTCTGCTCCTTATGTTGTCAGTTGTTTATCCACGCGCTTACTGTCTTTCTCACTCTCATGTAGGACAAAAACATCTTTAAATTTTTATACTTAAGTAATGTTACCTCGAATAAAAGTAAAATACCATATCAGTAGGGATTTTTTCACTCTACACGACAGTATTTATGCAAAAATAGTCAACCTCTCTGTCAAAAATATTGTTGTTAGGTATGTCTTGCTTACGTTCCCGGGTATGTCGTCTGTACACGATTTAGAACGAGTCCATTCATAAATTGCAATAATCAAGTACCTTGAAAGTGCCCGGGAAGTACCCGCCAAGTGCCCGGGAAGTACCCAAGGAAGTGCCCGGGAAGTACCCGCCAAGTGCCCGGGAAGTACCTGCCAAGTACCTGGGAAGTACCCAGGAAGTACCCGCCAAGTGCCCCGGAAGTCCCCGCCAAGTACAATACAGTCGGGTACTTCCTTAGGTACTTCCCGGGCACTTCCTGGGTACTTGGCGGGTACTTCCAGGGCACTTGGTGGGTACTTTCCGGGCACTTGGCGGGTACTTGGCAGGTACTTCCCGGGCACTTGGCGGGTACTTCCCGGGCACTTCCTCGGGTACTTCTCGGGTACCTTCCGGGGACTTGGTGGGCACTTTCTCTGATACTTCCCGGGCACTTGGCGGCTCCTTCCCGGGCACTTGGTGGGTACTTCCCAGGTACTTGGTAGGTACTTCCCGGGCACTTCCTCCGGTACTTCCCGGGCACTTGGCGGGTACTTCCCGGGCACTTCCTCCGGTACTTTCCGGGCACTTGGCGGGTACTTCCCGGGTACTTCCTCGGGTACTTCCCGGGCACTTCCTCGGGTACTTCCCGGGCACTTGGCGGGTACTTTCCGGGCACTTGGCGGGTACTTTCCGGGCACTTGGCGGGTACTTCCCGGGTACTTCCCGGATACTTGGCGGGTACTTCCCAGGTACTTGGCGGGTACTTCCCGGGCACTTCCTTGGGTACTTTCCGGGAACTTGGCGGGTACTTCCCGGGCACTTTCCGGGTACTTGATTATTGCAATTTATGAATGGACTCGTTCTAAATCGTGTACAGACGACATACCCGGGAACGTCAGCAAGACATACCTAACAACAATATTTTTGACAGAGAGGTCGACTATTTTTGCATAAATACTGTCATGTAGAGTGAAAAAATCCGTACTGATATGGTATTTTACTTTTATTCGAGGTAACATTACTTAAGTATAAAAATTAAAAGATGTTTTTGTCCTACATGAGAGTGAGAAAGACAGTAAGCGCGTGGATAAACAACTGACAACATAAGGAGCAGACAATATTTACCTTAAGGTATAAAAATTTTTATATCCGACCTTAAAGTTACCAGCAGTAGCTGACGGTCTTGCGTGCGCACATGAATATAGTTCTCACTGCTTACCGACTAAGCTCCAATAACAATATGGCAACGTCGCGAGTTCATGCGGGCGCGCTATAGCTTTCCAACCCCATTTGGGGGTAGTTTAGAACGTATTTTCAATCGGCTCTCATTTAAAAGCTATTTGCCCTAAAAAATTAATTCCAACGGGGTTCGCGTCAGAAAAAATCGCTCTACACGCGGTTCTCGGGAAATGCCACCGTTACATATTATGCTGTATATATACATAGTCATGTGTACATATTCGTGTGTGTGTGTGCGTATTTATGCATGCGTGCGCGTCAATGAAAAAATTAATTATTATAGTTGAAAATCAGTTTTCAATAGTTACCTGTTGCTGTTGAATATGTTGAAGATGTTGATGTTGTAAATGGATTTGTTGCTGTTGAATTTGCTGATGCTGTAAAACGTGTTGAGCAGAAGGACTGTTGTTACTAGAAGTGCCAGATGAATGAGAGTTCTGACTAGAACCTGTAAGCCCTAGCAGTAGCATTAGTAAAACAAAATTTAAGAAAAACTGAATTATACTAAGTACATTAAAATCTGAAGAACAAAATTAAATATGTATTAATTTAATTACGCTTACACTTATATAAACGGTTTTTTCGTTTAATTTATGTAGTTTTTTATCTGTGAGTGTTACAGTAATTTTCATAACAAAAATTGGACATAAAGTGTCCCGTACGTTGGATTTTATTATGTTTTTGGCTACACATTGATGAAATTCTCAACGATTCATGCTTGAAAAGGGGACTTCACTACACTCCAAAAATGTTGCAATTTCATAAACAAATTACCAGCTCGATAGGATCCAGTGTGATAACTGATTTCATTCACTCACTAACCTTACATCCTCAATTATTAATCCATTGAGTATCTTGGGAGAGAAATATTCTTATAGTAAAAGTAACATTTCCTTACAATGCAATAAAAGAAATTCAAATAACACAATTTTTTCATCGACGTCAATTCTTTGTATTTTTTTAGTACTCAATACATATCCCGTAAGTACTTAAATCCTTAAGTATTTGTTACTTTCCAAACATTCATTTCATCTACTAAGTGATCATGTTAATTATTCTTATACTTTTATCACTAAAAAAATAAGTACCTTATTAATTTCAGTTACATTGTTACATGGAACGATACTTTCAGATAAGATCGTGGATGTACCAAACGGATGAAATCAAAAGTAATGGCATTTTTTTTTTAGACTAAGACTATAGATAATTCTAGGCAATGGCATAACTAGGGGGGTGGGAACTAGGTAGCGCAGTGCAGTGGGGCCCCAAGCTTACATTAAAGGGATCCTTCGGAGCTTAAGTTGAAATACAGATGGCAGAGAAGAATCCTACACTACGCTACCCTACACGACACATGTTTACATACTGTTAGTTAAGGTCAGCTGTACACAAGCACTCCTTTATTGAAAATTACATGGAGCTTCCTCTATGTCATTGAAAAAATGTTGAAACGTTGTCAGTGAACGGCACCATCGTTACAAATTCAATTTTATTTGGAGTATAAAAATAATAAAAGTAGCAATTAAAGAAATACATTATAATGTAATAGAACGTATTTTAAAATTCACAAACAAACGTGAAATCTTTCTGCTCTGTTGAATCGGTTCTGTTGCGTATGTTCTTTTGTATGAATCAACTTACCTACACAAGAAACTCACTTAGGATTACTAAACATTTATTTATAAATGCCGAACTAGAAAGCTTTGAAATTATGTGTATTAAAAGTTGGGTTTTTCAAATGTAAAGGCCCAGAATCTAAAATTTTCATCACACTGGTCACTGAATACTTGAGCACTTACGAATAGATTTACCAAGATGTGTTAAGTACGCAAAGAATCATTAAAAAAAAAAAAAAAAAAAAAAAAATGTTTTTTGCAGTGTCGTGATAATTATAAAACTAAAATAAAGAATAAAAAAAGTGTCTAGTGGCGTTGTAAAGCGAAAACAACGAAACGAAAAAAAAAGATAGTGAGCAAAAATTGCTTAAAATTCCCACATTTTTAAGCGTTGCAGACGAACTCGATGATCGTGTCAATAGAAACAATGCCTAGATGGCTCAGAGCACGTAGGAAAAATCATCATTACCATTTTTCGGAAACTTAAATAAAACTGTCTATGCTTTAGAAAATCTTACAAACAAGCCATCAAGTGATAAAGAAAAACGTTCGATTCTATTTATGGGGATATTACAGCATCTTGGCCCTTATCCAAAAGATCTTCAATAAATAGGTGTTTTTCCACATTGTTTTATTTTTTTACTTTTAAATATGGACTAGTTAATCATTTTTGGCTGTACTACACAGAAATATAAGATGCTGCCTATTGCTAATCATCAATTATTTCATTTGCAGAAAAATAGTGTATGGTGTACTGGTAACCAGAACTGGAGGCATGTAGCAGATAGAATTAACATAGTATTTCGAGTAGGCGTGTAAGAGCATGTAAGGGAAAGAGGGAAAGAGTAGGTTCAATGGGTAAATTTGTGACCCTGTATTAGAATCAAATAAATAACTTTCAGTCAATAGATTTTTTTTTCTTGTTAATTAATAGTACAGCTTTAATCCTAAAAAACTTTTTGACTAAAGAACTAATAATTAAGGGATTAAATTATTCAAAATCATCGATCTTATCAGCTACTCGAATTAATATCCTACAGAATGCAGAATAAAAGTTATGTTGAAACTAAAAAGTTATATGATGAGGGCAGGCTGGACATTAACGGGAAGGGCAGGATGAGCACAGTGACTAGTGGCAGCTATAGTTTCAAGCCGATTGTTTGCGCTCTCCTAACCCAACTTCTTATTTTCGAAGACTGTGCTTTTTTGCAACTTGTAACAGTATTTCAATAAGTAGGACAGTTTGTACTGACAAATGAAAAAGTGAGAGAAGAGGGTGGATTGATGATTAGTTGCAATTGGCTATTAATTTTGTATACAGCGGTAAATCTATAAAAAGCTCTGCTACTAAGTTCGGTGTACCTAGAACGACCCTTGAAAGAAAAATAAAAAAACCTAAGTGTAAAAAGTGATAGAAAAAAGATTGATAAGGCTGTCATCAATTGAATTCAGACAACTAGGTTACGATTTTGCCACTAAGCTTTGTGTAACACATCTTTTTAACTCAGAAACTGGTAATGTACCAAATAAAACATCAACAATTTATCTCTGCCTATAATATGTCTTGAAAACCTAAGAATGTTTTTATTTTCACATTACTTTTCAGGTGTCGCAGGAAAATATTAGCTACACTGTTTCATGAAAAGTCATGAGCTTTCTAATAGAAAAGCTCAGCCAATATCTGTAGCTAGTGCTAATGGATTTAATAAATACAGTATTGATGAGTTTCTCTTACTTCTAAAAGAAGTTTTATAAAAGTATAACATCAGTGCTATGAACATTTGGAATGTCCACGAGACTGATATTTAAATTGTGCCAAAGTCTGATATGAGAGTCATTGCCAAAAGAGGAAGATGTCAGGTCGAGGAAAAATATCTGCTAAGCGAGGTGAGACTGTCACTGCAGAGTTATGTATATCTGCAGCAGGTACTTTCATGCCTGCGATGCTCATTTTTCCTCACGTTAAGCAAAACGACTTGTTTTTGAATGATAAATCAGAAGGATCTTGGGCTGTTTTCCGGAAAAGTGGTTGGATGGAAACTGATGTTTTCACTCAATGGATTATTAAATTTATTGAATTTTTAAAAGCATCCCCAGAAAATCCAGTGTTGTGACTTTTGGATGGACACTGCTCTTATGTCAAAAATCTTAAAGGGACAGAATTAGGTAAAGAGAAAGATGTCATTGTTCTGTGCTTTCCGCCACATTGCACTCATCGAATGCAACTACTTGACGTGGGTTGTATAAAGCCATTGAATTATTATCATGCGGAGGAGGTGAACAAGTTTCAGCGTAGTCCTTCCCAAGTTCAGATGAAAGATGTGTTTGGAATATGTGGCATAGCTTGGCAAAAAGTATGTAAAATAGACATGGCCTTCAATGCTTTTAAGAGAACCAGTATTTAACCATACAATGATTCAGCTTTTAATGATTTGCTAGTATATATCAGTGCCCTCCGGTGAATTTGGAAATTCAAAGTGATCAGTGATCCGTTGGGGGCGAAATGTAAGAAAATAAATAAATACAAGTAAAGTGTATTTAAATTTTCTGCGTTGATTTATTGATGCGCAACGTTTCGCTGACAATATGCGTCAGCCTCATCAGGCTACAAAATTAAAATTAAAAACACACAATGAGTGATCTGGAAGGCTCAAACACAAAAATACAATAAATTTTTTGTAAATTGTTACCGCAGAAACGCGAGAATTCGTAAGTTTGGTTGACTTACTCGTCACCTGTCGTGCTGTCGACTGACAATAAATTACAACCACAAGCCAGCGCTTATATAGGCGGAGCCGCAAAGGTAGACGGTAAAGGGCGATGAACTCGATCAGGACATTTAAACTTTCGTAGTAAAGGAAGGTATGCTCTATTAAAGGAAAGCACATCCTCCTTTCTATTGATGTTGTGTTTATCGAGTTTTATATAAAGCATTTCGGAAATAATTCTTTTTTTATAATTGGATTCTTTGTCAAGGATTTTAAAGTTATCCCAATCGAATTCATGGTCAAAATTGATTTGGTGTGCACAAACAACGGAATCGGAGTTTTTACTTTTCATATGTTCACTGATGCGGACCTCCGCCGCTCGCTTTGTTTCACCCACATATGACGCGGGACAATTTTTACAATAAAACTTATATACTACATTTGTCTGTTTATGTTTATTCGTTGTATCTTTTCCTAAGCGGACGATATGCTGCAGTTTATTGTTAATAAGAGGGTAAGTGTGAATATTGTAGGGTTTTAACATGGTTGAAATTTTTTCAAAATTATTGTCAATATATGGTATGCCAATTTTGCAGAGAGGGTAGGTGTTTGTAGTGCTTCTGTTATGATTACTATATTTGTGTCTTTTTAATCTGACCTTTATGTTTTTATTAATAAAGTTAAAAGGGTAATTGTTTTTTATCAACAGGTTTTTCACCCTAGCAATATTCACACCGTGAAAACGTGAACTGGCAAGTAAGATCGCCCTATCAACCAAATTAAAAACAATATTTCTCTTATAGCTAACTGGATGACCAGAAAAATAATTTAAGATTCGTCCGGAAGAAGTAGGTTTTTCAAACCAGTCAAAATTAAAATAATTAGAATTTCTTATTATCGTCAAGTCTAAAAAGTTGAGTTTCTTGTCAATCTCCATTTCATATGTAAATTGTAGTTTGGGATGATATGAATTAAAAATATTTAAGATTTGGTCAATATGGTCAACATTAATAAAAAGTAATACATCATCCACGTAACGAAAATGAAAAGATGGAATAATATTATAGTTATTTTTTAAAATGGAGAGACAATCATTTTCCAGGTCGTCCATTACAAGGTCAGCAAACAAAGGTGAAATAGGAGAACCCATTGGCGTGCCGAAAATTTGTTGATAAAAAATGTTATCAAAAGTAAAAAAAGTGTTATTGAACAAAAATTCTGTACATTGTCGAATTTCATCAACCGTGATTCGACATTTATTCATTATGGTCACAATACGTCGATCGATGCTCCGTAGTACCAACTCTAGAGGAATATTAGTAAATAGGGAGCTGACATCTAAAGACATTAGTCTATAATTAGTAGTGGGTTTTATATTTTTTAGTTTGTTTTTCAATTCAAAGCTATTATTAATGTGTGATATTGGAACGTTGACTGACTTCTTGAGTTCATCGTAAATTACTTTTGCTAGAAAATATGTAGGGCTATTGATAAGAGAGACGATAGGACGTAAAGGGGCATCGACCTTGTGAATTTTCGGCAAGCCATAACATTTAGCTAGAGTTGTATCTGTGAGCGACAAAGCGTTGGGATGGTATGTTCTAGAAAGAAAGCCGTTAGAGTTGAGATTCTTTAAAATGTTAGAAGTTCTCTTTTGTAGAGAGTTTAATGGGTTTTTTGAAATAATTTTATACGTCGATTTATCAGACAGTAAATTATGCATTCTTTCCGTATAGTCACTTTTTTTGAGACAAACCGTAACGTTGCCTTTGTCAGCAGAGGTGAAAAATATATCGGGATTTTTGTTTAGAAAATTTTTTGTTGATTTTAAATTTTTTGCATATTGGCGGTCCTTTCTAGAAATAGCTGGCTTTTGTTTGCAAGCATTAACTAAATATTGAGATAATTTGTCACGGATTTCGGTCTTTACTCGATCGTTCGTATCGAGGTGTGAGAGACCAACTTCTAGGTTTTTGATAATACATAAAAAATCGCGTTCACGAAAAGATGATGGGAGATTGAAATTCGGTCCAAGAGATGCAATTTCGGCGACATCTTTAGGAATGGCTGTATTCGTTAAATTGTGTATTGAATTATTATTACTGGTTGTGGTGTTTGTTTCCGGTAAGTCACAAGTGATGCTTACATTGAAGAGTTCAACATGAATCAAAGTAAAAAATTAAAAGTAGAAACAGAAAAAAAGTAAAAAAAAAAGCCCAAGGAAAAAAAAGGAAGCAAAGTGACAATCAAGTCTGATGGATTATTAAAAAAACCTGTAGAGTTCCACAAAAAATCATCTCAAAAGATGTCTGCTTATAATGGATTGCACAGGTAACCATTAACTACTGCCAATCAAGAAAGCACTCCAAATGATATTTTACATCATTCGATTTTTAACTATCCTTTTCTTTTGGGAACGTTTGTGGTGCAATCTGAGACTTGTGAGCTTAAAAAAGCACTCGGTGAACCTTGTGAAAATTTTATTTATGGTAATTTTTTTCAAACTTAAAGTCAAACAATACAAATTATTTATTATTATTTATATTACTATATATTATTTCAATACCAAAAAATTATTGAATCTCACAACGAAATCAAAGTGATATTAAGTAAAATACAAAATGATTACGTTTAAAATAAAATAATTCTATAATACGTTATTTTCATTGATAAGGACAAAAATAATTGATCAGTACTTATTTTTACAATTTTTTAATTAAATGTGTACCTTGATACCTCAAAAAATTTTGTACCCAACTCTTTATGCTCATCGTGTCCGACACTGAGATCTTCCTGCCCTGTATTTTGCAGTGCCACTATGTGCTTAACTCGATTTGAATTTTATCATATGTTATACTCTAGATCTTTCTCTTTAAAGAGTACCTTACATCATTTTTGTTAACGATTAATACTATTAATAAGAGCTTGTTACGAATAGAGTATCCGTACCGCCCGGCCTTCCTCTCTCTTACTGTATACAAACTTTGAAAAAATAACTATCGACAAAAAACTTAAAAGTAACATTCGTAAGGAATGTCCTTTTAAAAAATGGTTCATTAAAGATTGTTTGATGTCATACTAACGTTCGCGAAATGTTCTTTGACTCTCAGGAGTCATACAGAAGATCTAAGTCAGAAAGGATACCATGGAAATTTTTCACAATTTTTCGCTAGGCATGATTGGATATGCCAAAAGGTAAAAGATGTCATTTTTTTTGTAAATAGTGTTTGTGATATCTTTCTTTTTGCGATATCACTATTCTTTTATATTATTATGGACATCACGTAAAGCACTCGTGTGTTGAATGATAATGAAGTTAAATACCAAAATCTTCACAAAAAATGTGATATTAATTTAAGTAAGACAAATAGTGCTTTAAAAGAGATTAAATCAAAATCCAAAACTTACAGAAATTGTTTTTACTCATTTAGAGTTCAAGCAAGTAATGATGCAAAAAAATGTGATGTAGATCCTTATTTCCAAGTGACTCAAATGCTTATGTTTTTAGCTCAAACATTTCGACAAGCCACTGATAAAGCAATTTTATTTCAAATGTGTGATCTATTTCTAAATAAATGTTCTGATTCAATAAGACCTGGTTTTTCTCTTCAAATCCTAAATGACTTTCACCTTCTTTTATCTGTATAAATACAGACATTGACTCCTCAACTTTGTTAGCAAACAATTAAAAAATACGAAATAATTCAATGTAACCTTACCGAGGTTTTTAGAGACATTTTGTTATTCAGAAGTAGAAAAATTAAATTATGAATTAAATTAGAGTAAAGTTGTAAAGTGGATTATTGAGTTATAAGAAGGTAGGTAACTGTCCATAAATCAGTATGCTGGCTGAAAGTATTAAAATTCTTTAACATGATGAACTACCCTCAACCTATTCATTTTGTTTTGTTTTTCGTACCTATAATTATCAATTACACTCTACTTTGTTATAATGTATTAAATATATAAGAAATTTATTTTTCTAAGTATTATAATAAAATATTTGTGTAGATACATACGAGTGGGGCTCTACCCACCTGCATGCTTTGCAAGCCAAATCTAACAATTATAACCTTACAAGGAATTAAAGTTTTTTAATAAATTTTTTTATACAAACGATTTTTTCATTAGTTTTAATCTGAACTACTTGCATCTATATTCTGTAGTGAATAAAGAAATTTTAAATTGGAATTATTTTAACATATTCTAACTACCTAACACTAATTTATATATTTTCTATTGACGTTTTTGTGAAATGTCTCAAAATATCCATTTAATTCATTTTTTCTTTTTCAAGGAAATTTTTGCAAGTCGCACGCTTTTACCAACGGTACGGGGACGAACTCCAGGTAAATAAATGTGCACATCTTCATTTTACAATAGCAATTAATTTTATACTACCTATTTTTTATACTACACTGTACCTATGACCTTCTTTTCTTACTCAATTAGTACGTATCGAGGTTTTAGTACGTTTATCTATTTCTTTGTTAATACTATTGTACAACTACGAAAAAGTAAAATTTTGTGTGTGTATGGTTATGACATAACAAAATTACATACATCAATTTAAGTTTTTCAGAGTCATTTAATAACAGAAACCCTGGAGGTTTTTCCTAATAAACAGCGAAGAGACAGTAGACTACTTTCATCAATAGCATAAAATAAAATTAATTTTTCTGATCGAAAGAGATTGCCTGTCTCTTACATGATTCCATGCCGTATTCGCTCCGTGCATAATCGGTACAAATTGGAACTTCGACACTCAATTTGTATTTGAAATACGTGTATCAAGTCTATAGGTTTGGCATTAGTGTCGACTTATACATGTATTTAAAAGTCGAATCGGGTGTCACAGTTCCAATTTTTGCCGTTTGTGCACATAGCGAATACGTAACATAAAATTATTATTGACACGCATACGTAATATAAAATCGTATGTTATTTTAATTTCAATAACAAATTATTCTACAAAGCAGATTTCGAATGAAACATTAAAATTCTTAAATATTGTACTACTGCCAGTCTCGGCTTTGCCCGAGACTCGCTCAATGAAACACCGTAGTGTGTTGACACGTAAAGTAAAAGTACATAATCTAAGGTGGGGAGATTGATTTGTGATGCTTGCCAGTTGAAGACTGTTCTACTTGCTCAAGTTTATACTTTCTTTATAGCTTTATTGTTAGGGCCAGCCTGCGCATACTTTGAAGAGGATCAGTAATTCCTGGGTAAATGCTTAGAGCCGAGAGGGTAATGCAGGGTTGTCAGTAGTCAGGATGTAACCCGTGACATCTGCCTGTGAATGAGTGACTTGGTTCAATAGTGACTGGTTTGATACTCTTTTAGTGAGCGAACCGTTGCTGAAAATTTTTTCAAGTGTGTAATTTTTGGCAAGGTAGTTTAACGTAAAATGGCCTCAAAAAGAACCGATGAGATTGATGGTACGTTAGAGAATGTAAATACTTATGATGGCCCGAAAAAAGCTCTGCAAAGAGTGCATAAATGTAAATATACATAGATGTACATAATACATGGCATAAATTTTCCTTCCCTTTACAAAAAAAGCTACTACGACTACACCCCCCGGTATGCGTAACTTTATACTGATTGCAGCCTAGCTCAGGTGAGGGGGCTTTGAGCTGATGGCATACCTTTTTTCTTATACTTCTTCTAACTCCTTCATTCTTTAACAAGGCTTTGGCGATTTTGAATTAAATGATGGCTTGCTCTGAAATTTAGAGATTCTGTAAATAAAGTACACCAGATTTTTTTATGAAAAAAAAATAGGTAGGTCAACACATTTATTTTTGAGAAAACCACTTGTGAAAATTCGTCATTTTAACACGTCACCTTATAGAACCTGACATTAAATTGACTATTGTACTGCAATACAAAGGTGTAGGCCCAGAAATTGAATTGGTACATATACTTTTCATTATAAAAAATCTGTTACTTAAAAAAAAAAAGGGTCAATACGTTAAATTTTGAGAAAACAGTGAGGAAAACGTCGAACGTGAGAATTGTTTTGTTCAGGTATTGTAAGATCGCATGCGCTATACATACATAAAGATACAAGCATAAAGAATTAAGTCCAACACAACTATAGGTACGTACTAGCAGAAGAGAGCAAGAGAGTACGGTGTTGTCAGTTTTATCAGGTCAGGGCCATCATCTTTAAACAAGGTACCTCGGGAAAGCTAATAATTTTTTAAACATCTGTTTCTCTTTTCCACGTATTATCAACATCTTGTTAACACACGTATATAATAAATATAATTGTGAAAAAAAAATACAAATAATCATGTGCATTATAAGTACCACACAATAGATACGACATTAAACGCACAAACTCTCCTTACCATAATCCTATCAACCCTAGCATACATTAATACTGATATACGCCTGTTGCAAAATAATTTTTTTTTTTCAAAAAACGTTACTTATCTGTAAGATTTTTTCTTATATTGTTTTATTGCACTCCAATCGTTTTAAGAGATTTTAAATAATGTTTTGTAAATTGAGTTTTGATACAGTTGAAAAACGATTATTTATAACGAAGGAAACAAAGAGTAAGTTATGTGCTATTTCAATGTTTTATATCTGACTACCAAGTTCTATGAAATTTTTTATGATATAAGTAAATATAAAATTACTGTTGCATGTAGAATTAGTTCTATTAATTTTTTTGATAGTTTATATGTAGGTGAACTATTGAATAAAAGTACAGGTCTAATAGGCATATTGTTTTGTGCTGTTTAATTAATGAGTTTAATTTTCATGTTAGTGGATTCACCTAGACAATGGAGTTTTATGAAATGCTAGAGTAAATAGAGGATTTTTTTTTGTAAATTCATGAATTCTAGTCGCTACTTTTTTCAAGGGTCTTTTCTCAGTTTAATGAAATTGCAAGAAATGTAACCCAAACGTTTTTAAAATATAGTAATGTTTATTTATCCCTACTACAGTTTTTTCTTTGTCCTCTTATGTCACAAAAACATTATTTAACTTTACCCTATTTCCAATGCTATAGGTTTTTAGTACATAGTTATTTTTAGCCAAATATAGATAATTTCCGATAATTTTCGATAAGTTTTTTTTTGTAAATTTTTATAATTCATTGTGAGGCAAGAGTTTGGTGCTCAAAAATATTTTTGTACATACAACTGCTAACAAATCTTTCATTTTAATGGTATTATAGGTTTTAAAACTTAAATTAAAATTTTTCAATAAATGCACTTTCTTATTGCTAAATGTGATATTTGACAATAAAAAATTTATGATCCGAAAATCTGTTCTCATCATCCGTGTTAATAATTGTGTTATCATTTAACTGTCAATTTTTGTTTTATTTTAAATTATATAATTTTTTGCTTTGTTTCATATTTCTATTTCGAACAACAGAATGAAACTAAATATTACTTTACAAAAGTTTTGTTTAGACGACTTTTAAATAAATGCTTATGACATCTCTTTTATTTTACATTTTTTTTCTGTCTTTCACTAACCATGTCCTTCCTGCATTTTTAACTGTATTTTTGAAAATGAGTTGTTAACGTTGGTTTTAATCGATATGTATTTCGACAACGATTCATATTTTAAATACTCGTTGTAGAACTAGCTTGAAGTATTTTTTAACCAAAATGCTTGTTTTAAATAAAGGATAGTATTGGTCGTCACTTGATGAAGGTCCATGTTAGATTGATTAAATAAATAGAACTAAAAACTGATAGGACTGATTGCAAACAGCACTTATTTTGTATCCACTTTTAGCATGAAAAAATTTCATAGAGCTTATTAGTAAGATAAAAACCTTAAAACACCGCATAACTCAATCTTTATTTTCTTCAATGTAAGAAACTATTCTACAAGTTTACCAATACTCAATGTACAAAATATTATGAAAAATCTTTTGAAATAATCTAGTTGCAATGAAACAATCTTAGCAGAAATCTTAGAGACACTTAAGGTTTGCTCAATACACGACTATTTTCAGTTTCAAAATAAAATATTTTCCGCCATAGACGGTCTCACAATGAGTAATCCCACTAGCCCGCTCCTAGACGAAATTTTCATAAATCATTAAAAAAAAATATTATAAAACAATTTGAGTATTAAATTACTATTCTGGTATTGTTATGTTGACAACCTAATCCACTTTTAGACCGGCGCAAATAGACAAATAAATGTATTTTTCAAATACATACACAGTACGCAAGAATATTCAATTCAAATTAGAACGAGAGCAATCAGAAAATTAACTATTAGGATTTAACAATGCACAGAATAAAGGATTAACTAAACGACAGTTTTTTTCATGAATCCACCCACACGTACACTACTATGCACAAGAATTTCATTCATTTGTATTCAGGTGTATTGTCTACTACAGTTTCATCTATAGATTTCCGTCCATCCCTTCAAACCGTGGAAATTATAATAAAGAACTAAAAATCATCAAACAAATAGCATACAATAATGGCTATAACCTTACTTTTATTGCTGACATTGTTGAAAAAGTTGAGTTTTTTTCTTGCTTGTAAAAGAACAATTATTTTGTTATCACATACAATGGAAAACCAATGTTAAAAATAAAAAAGCACTTAAAAACGCATGATATACAATAGTGTTGAAATCTAATAGAAGTTTGCAAATAATCATGAAAAAAAGAGAGCAAAACGAAAAAATAAATAAATCAGGTGTTTATGAACTACGTTGTGGATCTTGCAATAAGAAATATATAAGACAAGCAGGAAGAGAATTGTAATGCAGAATCAAAGAACACAAAAGCGCTTATGAAAAAAGATCAGATAATTCCAGTCATACAAGCCATTTAACTGAGTATGAACATATTTATTATGAAAATTTCGAAATTCTGCACACATGTAATAAAAGTAAGAAATTAGAATGATAAGAAGCATTACAGATTATATTAACATGTATTGTATTTCATTTACTTAGGTTGACTATGTACCTTTCCGTATGCGATTTTTCTGTTTTTCTTAAAGTGTGATTATAAGTGTGTATAATTAGAATATAAGCACTATTTGTTACTTGGTCTTACTGTACACACATTTAAAGAAGGTACACTAGCCACGGCTTAATTCGTGCACCACGAAATTCTAAATTTTTATCGACCTTTAAATTAAAATTTGAGAACCACTGTAAGGCGTCCAACCGTCGATTAGGCAGATTTTTTCCTGAATGACAGTTTTCTGATGATAATCGTATTTTTTACGTCGTAGTAGTTGGCAGTACGATTTATAATAATAATAATCGTATATATAATCGTAAATAACGATGTAGTTTACTGAAGTTTCTTCTGATTTCTAGAACTAATTAAACAAAAAAAAATATGTTGTGTGTAAGGATAGACAAATTGTTCCTTTATGTGTTAGCAATTGGGTGGAATATGTGGTAAAATCTTCCCATGTAAATAATTGAAAAATCAGTGAGTATGTTAATATTTATAATAGTACTTGTGTTTTTTTAATGGTAATAATGTGTGTTATACTCTACTCATTTGTCATTTCTTTTTTTTCTTTTGACAATGTACTGAGTTCTCACTAATGTGTGCATTCCGTACAATCTGTCGAAGAAAACAATAATAGATGTATCCAGAAATAAACTGAACTATTAGATGGGCATGCTCATCACAGTGGAATCCAATTATCCTGGACAGAAAGACAGTCAAGAGACGAGATAACATTGATGGAATAAAGAAGAAGAAGAAAACGAAGCAGTTGGTTATCATCCACAGCATCCAAATCCCAAAATAAAAACTCTGGAAATCCTCATCAAGTATCCTACCTGTTATGGTAAGCTTTTGTTGATGCACTTGTACTATTTCATTTCAGCTTGATGACTCTACATGCAAGTCACCTAGCAACCACACTTTCATTACAACAAAGAGTCTCCAATGAGCTCCAGACTTGACAGATAGATAGTGATGTTTAATTTGGTCAAGAGGATATTGATGAAGAGATGCTTGGAACCTTAATACATAGCTATAACGACTTGTAGTCTTTATTTGTGCATATTCTGGTCGTGTCTTTGGATTATTTTTTGTTTTTTGTAGATACAGCCAGTTCTCGGATGAGATAGTCGATACTCCTTATCAAAGTAGTCGTATGATTTTAAATTTATAATACTTAAGTGCGATGACTTTGTAACACATGAAAAATATAATATAAATTTCTTTTTTATTTTAATTAGTTTTTTTTTTTTTTTTAATTATTTCACAAAAAACGTACAAAACGATGCGCACACCTTCTTAAAACTTATGAAAAAATATATAAAAAGCTAAAAAAGTTGTATGCGTAAAGGTATTACAGATATTTTTACAGGACTCACGGAGAATTTAGCCACCCATACGCGTGTTGAACAAAATGCCTCAAAAAATCAAGATGATATAAAATGCCATTGTTTGGAGGAGTTACTAATTCGCGGAACCACGTGCCATCATGCAATTTTTTTTAAATTCTATGGTACTGTTTTCGCAGTTTTAAGTAATTTGTTTCTGCATCCCCTCTTTCAACTAAAACAAAAGAAAATCTAAGTCAGCATGATTCGATAATAAGATCTATATAATGTTAAACTATATGCATATATATTCTTACGTTGCCAAAGTAAATTATTTGCTAACCACTAGAGTAGCAGTTAACAAAAACTTTAAAAAGTTACATGCTATACTAGTGTTTTGTTAAAATTTTACTTTAGTTTAGGTTGGGTCTTAATAAAATCGAAATGTACCCGTCAAGTATTTAGTAAGTACCCGTCAAGTGACCACCATGTCCTCGTCAAGTACCCTCCAAGTACTCGCTAAGTTCCCGCTTAATGCGTTCCAAGTTATAACTAATAAAATTCTACCATGTACTTGTTATGGTTTCGTATTGTGTTTCAATTTTATTGGGGTCTAAGTTAAAAATTTTTAGCAAAGTACTAGTATAGCTTAAAATTTGTTTTCTACAACTCTTTTTAATAACAACCATTCTATTTAAATCGTGAAAAGTTGTCTCATAAGTAAGCAGTGAATCTCTGGTCACTTTGGTTATTTAATTATGAAAGGTTAACATTTTTGTAGCGTAATGGCTAGTGGTTGTCGTTTTATCAATGGCCTAATTAACTGTAAATCTAAGAAACGAACTAAATTTTAATTTCATGACTTTGATCTTTATTCTAGTTATATCTAATAAGTTTGTACTACATTGCATTGACATTTATAACAAGATTAGATCAGAAAATTATTTTAGCCAATTGAGAAGTGGAATAAAATTCCCATGAAAAACATTTTTTAACAAACACAAAAGTCTTAGCAAGTTTGACGTATTCAAGCTATTTACACAAATTTATATCTGATAACGTATTTTTATCATCCGTTTATAATTTTATCACATACAAAAACTAGTTCAATAATTTTCTGCTGACTATTATACAAATCCTAATTTCAATCATCGTATCTGTATTTGTGTTCAATTTAATTATGTAAGTTGACAATACATGTTTAATAGATTGCTTATTATAACTTCTTACTAATGTATAATAATTCACGTTTGTATTTTTCCTTCAAAATTTCGTGCTAAAAAAAAAGTGCGCATTATATTAAGATGTGAGAATAAGTTTTTTTATAAACATCTTTATAACATGTCAAATTAAAATTTAGGTTTTGACAATGATCACAGTTTATTGTCGAAGTTTTGCTTGGAAAGTATTTCTATGAGTAAATCAAATATTGGAAAAATTAAATTTTTTTTAAATAAAACAAAATGTATTTTGCTGGGGGACATAATAAGAAAATAACATTTTTAAACTGATTTCGTTATTTTATAAGCCTGAAGTTTCATCACCCAACGTGTGTTTTGGTTAAATAAGTTATATTAAAGTGAAGACAAAAAGATTTAGAGTTTAATTTAAAAAAAAAAATACAAATCTGTTCTGTTGTATAATTGTAAGAAGTAGTGTTAAGAAATCCATTAAAAAAATTATCATCAACTTTTATTACTTTTTTAAACCCAGGTATAGATGGAATGATGTAATATGATTTCCATGATAATCAACTGTCAATTAACAAAACATATTTTATGTAATACACTTACAAACGAGTAATAAAAATGCCTTATAAGATATACATGAGTAATTTACGTTAAGGACTTAAATGCGTCAAACTTGCCTAGACTTTTACATTTGTTAAGAAATATCTTTCATGAGGATATCAAAACTTAAAAAAAAAAGAAGTAGCTTCATAAATCTATTATAAAAATATTTTAGTAAAAATTCCGGTTTATCACATCATCTTAGTAACAATTTATCTACTTTTTGTGTGTTAATTTTTTATAAAAAGATAATGTGTACATCTTTTGCACCTTTCAGCCATGGTTTTTTCGTAACTACTCCGATATATGCAACTGTTGCTATTCTGCCTTAACATATTTGTACAAAGACCTCATGAAACTCTTTTATGGTTGAATATATCACTTAAAATTTGCCTTTTTTTGCCATTTATCATTACTTCTGATAAAGGTATGGCATGAATTTTAGAATTACTCAAATTCATACCATGTGTTCTACAATCAGCATATAATAAACGTTAAGGTAGTAGTACAATATTACAAATTCTGATAATTACGTGTCTAATCTTTTTTTATAAGCATTTATTGCTGCAGTACTCATCAATTGCATACCAATTTCTGATATTAAAATCTGAAATTTTCTGCAGAGTACACGATCTTGTGTGTTCAGGTAGTAAAACGCGTAAAATACAATTTAATGTATCTTGTTAGATACGTTATTCGCCATTATTGTTAGAGCATCTCATTATTTTGGTTATCTGATGTTTCAAAAAATTTTGTAACGCAGGTGATCTATTAAACACTTTGGGTAAAAAATCTGTAACATTTAGCTTGGTTCATAACACAAATTGTTTACTAGCCAACAGTCTCAATGATGATGAAACATAAAAACATTGTTTTGGTAAAATGTTTGAAAACAGTTTTAACAATCTCGTTTTGACTATGTCTCGATATAATAATGTTTTAGTAAATAGTTGGTTATATTGATCTCGCTATCTAATTTTATTTAGAGTTAAACATATTACAACGTTTTTGCCATATCGATCCAAGCCATGGCCCTCCTCAGATAAAACTACAATTAATTTTAAATTGAGATGATATAACTAGCACAATATCGCAAATAAGTGCCACATTTCCCCTTGTTTTTCGGTATTTCATAACTGGCTTTCTAATTAACATTTTGACGTCAAATTTTGACAGAAGATGGGTTTTATAATTCTTAACAAACCTACAAAATTCAAGACGATCGGATTCAAACTTTTTACAAACCAGCAAATAAACTGAAAGAAGGTTCTTCCGAAAAATGGCTCAAAAAAAGTTGTTAGACCACATATAGCCATTTTTGAAAATATTAATAAGATGTTAACCCAACACCGATTAAACTTTCGTATACCTAACTTTTTCTTAAGTATCCTGAAAATATATCGGAAAGCAGTGTTCTTTCGCAAAGTACCAGCGGTGGCTCACGGAGGCGCTAGACTAAGCGCACCGCCAATTCAGGCCACGCCCACTTCCTTGCAGCGCTGTGCCAATTCAGCACCACCGCTGGTACTTTGCGAAAAAATACCATTTTTCGATACATTTTTAGGGTACTTACGAAAAGGTAAGAGACACAAAAATTCAACCTATGTTAGATTAACATCTTTTTGAGATAAAACATTTTGAAAAATGGTTCTATGTGGTCTAACAACTTTTTTAGAGACATTTTTCGGAAGGACTTTATTTTAGTTTCTTTGACGGTTTGTAAAAAGATTGCATCCTATCGTCATAAAATTTCATAGGTTTGTTAAGAATCATAAAACCCATAATCTGTTAAAATTTGAATTTAAAATGTTAATTAAAACGCCAGTTATACAATACCAAAAAATAGGGTGAAATTGTCACTTTTTGACAATTTGCGGAAAATGGTAAAGCCGACTTGGGTTTACCAGAGCTCATTTTGTTCGTCTTGAAATTGGACATTTTTTTCATATGAAACGTTTTTTTTGCCGAATCATAGCTTTTCCGATAAAAGCGAAGAACCTGATTCCGCCATTTTAACCACTTTTTTTACCTATTGCTGACAATTTTTATGTCCAAAAGTGGTTACGTTTGTTTTTGGGCTCGAGATCTATACAAAAAAATGTTTTTGGTCCAGTCTGGATTTCCTAGTCGAAAATCTAGTTTGCTCACACTAAAGCAGTTAAAGTACGAGTTGTTAATCATCAGAGAGATGCCAAAGATCATAATTTTAAATCAGCTCTAGGAGAGCATGTTGTCACCACTGATCATAATTTTGGTTTCAATAGTATTAAAATTTTAGATACTGAAATTAACTTACACAAAAGACTTTTTTCGCAAATGCTTCATATTTATCTAAGAAATGAAAATCGATAGAATAACTGATACACAAAAACAAAAAATTGCTAAAAGGCCTTATTGAAGAAACAAAAAAGAGATCAGTAATTTACTTAATCTCCTCTTTTTTAGGCAAGTTTTTATCAAAGACAGTTTCATATATGTAAAACGTTGATTACTACTTCATGTGTGTATATATATAAACTTATGTGTAAGTATCCCGTATTATAGGTAACGTTGTTATTCTCATTTTATTGTAAGACTTCGCTTGATGAGGATCGTTTTTGCCTGTGTCTAATAGACGTGTCAACTTCTTTTGACGAAAAAAGCAGTTATGAGCTTACTTCTTGTAAAAAAAGTACTATTTTTGCGATATTATTTTTGTGGTATAACTAAATCATTGTTAGGTAAACTAGTAGTACTTTAAGTACCATCTGATATATGGATTGTACTACTCTGTATCAGCTATTCATATTTTATTCTCTGTAACTTATTTGTAAGAGTGAACTTTAAATGTTCTAAATTGCTTCATGAATTAAAGGGTTAGAAAAATGATTAAGATTGGGACTATGTTTTATTCGCAATCGATTATATTTAGGGGCAGCTTATATATTCGCAATATAATATAAATGATCAAACTAATAAAATAAAAGTGTAAGCCTTCAATCTTATAAGTAATTATACTGTTACTGTTAAAAATTAAAAGCTGTTATTGTACTATATGAATGTTGTTTCGAACCATGAAATTTTATTTCGTCCAAGGTGTTCTAATTAAAAGTAATATTCACTGCACTACATTTACATCAACGATCTCTTTTACTATAGTAACGCTATTCTTATCTCTACTATCTCTATACGTGCAAAATCAAGACAAAGACTTTCGTCTGTATTAAGCTTATGTTTATCTTTTTTTATCTGCTAGCTATTTTCACTGTATTGTTTCAATGTACAGACCCAAAATGCTTGTGACATTTAAATTCAACTATTCTGCGCAAGTCAGTCAGCTCACGACCGCTGTTGAGAACGATTCTCTCACAGCGAGCATTGATAGGTAATTTTCTGTTAGTAAATCTGTACATAGTTCTTAAGCAACGTGGAGATTTATTAACCCGCTAATTCCGATTCCTACTTCAGACAATTGCCATCCCAGCATTACTTCCCAGCACAAACATTTTAGTAGCAGAGCGTGGTTCCAGAGGACCATTTAACCGTCGGTGTAGGGTCGAGACTTGCAACGTGTGCTGACTCCAAGTTCGGCTGTGACCTGTTTAGTATTCGGCATGTTGTGTGTGTGTGTGTGCTCGTGGCAGATTTCACGAGTTCAAGTGCAGTGTGGGCGGCTTCCATCACTGAATCGTCAAGGCGGGCGGTCGTTAACTTTGACGCACTTCGGCTTGTTTGTCATGCACGTTTCACGGCAGTATTAAGTTTTCTATATCGTTGTACTTAAAACCGCTTTTCAAAAAAGAGGTGAGTTGTTCCAGCGAATCAACAATGCATACAGGAGTCCGAAGATCTAGGCCAAAAAACGTTTACACATACTATAATTAAAGGATGCTTAAAGGTATTGAGAGCTAATTGGGATACCTTTCAAATAAATTGAGATAAAATCTTCACATGTTAAGATGATTCTGAAGAAACAAGCTATTTTAAAGGTAATAACTATGGTGCTGTAGAGGAGGTCTATCTCGATTCGGCTGCACTTCTTTCTGAAAAGCTGAAAAAGCTTCCTGCGCTACCAGAAAGTGACAAATATGTAGTCTTGGCTGCGCCAAAAAGTCTCTTGTCAATAGCTGTACAAACCTTTTCAAGCAAGTTTAGTAAAGACTGGCTAGAATTTGAGGATCTGTTCGGAGCTATCGTCGTGTGTGATTCTCAACTAAGCAACGTCGAGAAGTTGCAGCACCTCAAGACATAGGTCCAGGGCGAAGCAGCGGAAATGCGCTTTTGGACATCCTTTCTCGCAAGTGCGTCCGCCTACACCTCCGCACCGTACAGCAGGATCGAGTTGGAGACCGACGCAAGGAGCCGTCTTTTGGCTTTCCGCGGGCCTCCAACATTCGGCATTAACCGTGAAAGCCCCCCAGAGACCCTAGCGGCCTTATCGGCTGCTCTCCTGATGTGCTCCCCGAAGGTGAGTCATGAATCGATCCACACTCCAAAGTAGCGTACCACCAGACTCGCGCAGATTACCTCACCCCCAACGCTCAGGCAAAAGTTTTCCCCAAACCATCTTTGCCTGGTGAGGACGACCATCTCCGTTTTTCCTACAGCTAGCTCAAAACCGTGATCCCGGAGCCATCCCGACACTATCGCGACCACCCACCATATTTTGCGCTCGGCCTCCTCTCGCGATCTCGCTGTAAAGTACAATGCTATGTCGTCCACTAAGCCCATCAGCTTGACCCCAGAGGCAATTCAAGGCGCAAAAGTTCGTCATAGACCAGGTTCCAGAAATCGGGGCCAAGGCTAGATCCCTGTGCTACCCCCGACGTCAGACTCCTCTGTCTTAGTCCATCTTTCGTGTTGTACCAAAGTACTCAATCCTGGAAGTGACTTTCCAGGATCTTTCTCAGGTAGTCCGGTACATTCTGGCGCTTCAGGGCCCTCATTATGTCGGACAATTTCGCCGAGTTGAAGGCATTCTTTACGTCAAGAGTCGCCAGGATACAGACGCTCCTCGTCTTATGAGAGGGTTTCCATGCCTCCTTGACCAACTTAAAAACCTCAGCCACAGCCATAACCGTCGATCGCCCCTTTCAGAACACGTACTGATTTTCTGCAAGGCTGACTTCCCCTCTTAAGCGAGTTCTTATCAGTCTCTCTAGCATTTTTCCAGCATTGTTTAACATACCTGAGGGTTGGAATGACGACAAGACCAGGGGGGGGTGATTTGCCCTGTCCAGAAGAACAAGCTTTCGGATCTTTTATCGCTCACTGAACAGTCCAATGCGCAGGCACGCATTAAACATATCCAACAAAACGTGTGGCTTCTCCGCAGCTATGATCTTGAGGTCCTCGAACGGCACCCCGTCTGGAACAGGGGCCTTCCACCCCAGCGTCTCCGATGCCACCGACCCTAATTCATCGAGAGTAAAGAGAGGAACTTGTCTAACACTTATGTCCTCCCGCCTCTTAGCGGGATGCTTCAAAAAGAGGCAAGAGACCACTCTCTCCAACAAGGAAGGTTACATCGCAGGCGTCGGGTCCGTACCGCGGAGTCTTTTTAACGCGATCCAGTAGCCCAGGCCCCACGTGTCCTTATCAACCTCGGCGATAAGCTCACGCCAGCATCCGTTCTTGCTCACCTTGATCACCCTCACTAACGCTTTTTTTGCTTCCTTGTACGCGAACTCTTCCTAAATTCTGCTGAACAAAAAAACAAGCCAGAAGAAAGAAGTGGATGCAACAACAACAGTAGTAGTGAAAATAGCCGAAGGGCAGACCTTCGCAAAGGTGTTGAGGACGGTGAAGGCGAACTTTGACCCTGATAAGGCTAATTTGTAAGTCCAAAGTGTTGTCACTACAAAAAAAGGAGACATACTTATTAAGGCCAAAGGTGTAAAGAATGCTACTGCATTCTTACAGCAAATTGAAAAGTTGGTAGCCGGACAGGGTACTGTCAAAATGAGCAACAAAAAAGTGACATTAGAGGTCCGAGACCTGGCTGCTATTGTAGAGGACGATGACGTCAAAGAGGCTTTCACTAAGACTTAAACTTAAGAGCCAGGAGCCAGAAGTAGCTCTCTTAGAGCCAAATGCCAGAGGACAAAGGCTGGCGTTAATAAAGGTGGACAAAGCAACTGCCAGACAAGTAGAAGAGGAAGGCAGGTTACGAGTTGGCTTCGTAAGCTGCCGAATACGAAGAAGAATTGAGATAACAAAATGTTAAAAATCCTTAGGATATGGACGCGTCTCAGGCAACTGTAAAGAAGAGAACAGATCAAAGCTTTGCTTCCGGTGTGGAAGCTCAAACCACCAAAAGAAAGAGAGTCCAGGCCCAGCACGGTACTTCTTTTGCCCAAGGACGGACAACAAGCACGAAGCAGGCTGTGGGAGCTGCCCTTCATTCAAAAAAGCGCTAGAAGAGGCCAGGGGTAAGGCTCAAGCAGAACAAAAGTAAGGCAGAAAAGGTCTTGAGTAGAAAGGCAGGCTAATGTGCTTTTTGCTAGTTTTCCCATACTGGACGCTTCCCCGGATGGCAGATAGAGGCATCCTCTAAAGACATGAGGTAACAATGGGCAGCTAAAGTTGGTCTCAGTGGTAGTGGTCAGGGGCCTGTGTGACGTTGGCGTGTGTATCTGTGGTGGTGTGGACGGAAGAGTAGTGCCCCTTGTCTTCACTGGTATGGATGCATGGGCTGAATCTGCTTGTGCTCCTTGCTCTTTGCTTTCTGCTGCCACCGTGGGTGGCACTTTATTGCTTGATGCGGGCCAACAAAAACTAGCACCCGTCGTGTATAAAAGTAAAAGTCGGTTAAAACCTTCTTCTCAAATACATGCACCACACTCTCACTAAACAAACACAAGGATACTAACAGATTGTTTCGGGTTGCGTGTGGTGGGTCCTTACCTGGGCTTGCGTTAGAGGCCTGGCAGCGGGTGAAGCACGACGATGAGTCCAGGTAAGTCTGGGTAACCACATCTGATTTGGCTGTACGCCTCATAAACAAAAAAGACATGGTGGGCTGACCAATCTAGGCTTACTACCACTTCGGAGGCTACATGGCGGCATGCACCTTACGCCAGCTCGTTTTGTTGGGTTGTCTACGCAACCATGATACTGTAGGGTGCTGCTTATTCTGTTTTTCTGGCAGTTGCTTCGTCCACCTTTATCAATGCCAGCCTCTGTCTTCTGGCATTTAGCTTTAACAGAGCTACATTTGGCTCCTGGCTCTCAAGTCCAAAAGTCCGAGCAAAAGCCTCTTTGACCTCATTTTTCTCTACAATAGCAGCCAGGTCTCAGACCTCTAATGTCACTTTTTTGTTGCTCATTTTGACAGTACCCTGTCCGGCTACCGACTTTTCAATTCAATGTGAGAATGCAGTAGCATTCTCTACACCTTTGGCCTTAACAAGTATGTCTCCTTTTTTTGTAGTTACAACACTTTGGACTTTCAGATTAGCCTTATCAGGGTCAAAGTTCACCTTCATCGTCCTTAGCACCTTTGCAAAGGTCTGCCCTTCAGCCATCTTCACTACTACTGTTGTTGTCGAATCCACTTTTTTCTTCTGGCTTGTTTTTTCACTCAGGAAAATTTTTTCTTGTTTGCCACTGCCTGTTTTCTTTTCCTTTGGAGGCATGGTGTGCTAGCATTCCTCAGGGCTGTTCGATGGGCTCTTGTTTCTTTTACTTCGTTCTATTTTCTTTAGGGCAGTGTTCAGGGTTCTTTTCTGTACATACCGTCGGAACTTATCTCGCCTTTGTTCCCTCCACTGCAGAGATTCGAATGAAAACTTCCAAGCGTTTGCATGAAAAAAGCCTATTCGTAGAACCTCTGCCTCTTGAAGGTGTTTAAGCGAGGCTTTGAGCCCATTCTTAACAGCGTTTGCTGTGTTTCCGTGTTATCGTTAATTAATTGTAGCGTAATATCTGTAATATCTTTTGTTGCTGATTAGACTTTATCAGCTACTTGCTGTCGGTTGACTCTGAGCTTAGCGCCACTTTCTTCCAAAGAGGCAAGCTCCTCTTGGGTCTGGTGGCTAAATACTGACACGTTGCTGTCCTCAGTGTTGTTGGTGCCTATGCTCGACAGACTTCCTTTTCGTCCTTTGTCCGTTAGAAAGGGCCATGGAACATCAAGCAGTCCCTGATAGCCATGAGACACGTTTTTGTGGCCATCCCCCAGAATCCATGAGCCCTGCGAAAGTCACCCGGGCTTTTACCGGATCGGAACTGCCGGCGGATTTCCTCAGAGAGGTTACTGCCTGACGTACAAGTTTTGCATCGACATTTTTAATATTGGCTTTTTTTTTTAATGTCGCACTGACCTGCGAGGGCCAGCACTACCCTTTTTTCTAGAAATGAGTATTTGGAAAGGGTTTAAACCAGGGCAGCGGCCCAATCTGTTACCTGAGAGGACCGATACTTGCTCGGGCCGGCCAGGAGTCACCATTCTCCCTGGGTCCCACCTGGGGAGACTGCCCTGGCGTTGAGTAACAAGTCTACGAACGGTGTTCGTGTGTAATGTATGTATGTGTTGGTACACAACGGTCTCTAAGAAAGAAGGTTCCATCGGCGGCGTCGAGTCCGTACCGCGAAGTCTTTTTAACGCACTCCGGTAGCCCAGGCCCAACGTGTCCTTGTCTACCTTAGCGATGAGCTCGCGCCACCATCGGTTCTTGCTTACCTTGATCGCCCTTACCAATGCTTTTTTTGCTTTCTTGTACGCGGCAACAGCTGCCCCAGCACCTTCGCAAGTTCTGTGTTGCTGTGCAAGACGCCGTAGATGCCGCGCCTCTCCGCGCAAGTTAACGATGTCTTCCGTCTACCAGTAGCACAAAGGTTGACCTCTTCCGGCAGACCTTTTAGGCATACACGCGACGCACCATTCTTTAACCCGTCTAGTAGTTCCGCTCACGAGTGTCTTGGCCTCCTCTGAATTTGTGATCTTGTTTAAATCGGCTGGAGGTGGTGCGCTGACCATGGCTTCCAGCAGCAAATCTCGGTTGAGTTTTGACACGTTCCAACCGGCAACGCGCCTTCAGATTACATCTCCCGAGCCTGCACCACGATCCTCGTTTACCACGAAGCTGACATACTAGTGATAACTGGCCGTACAGCCCTCTAGGACTTGCCAGTCAGACACTCGCGCCGCCATTTCTGACGACACCAGCGTGAGATCGATGATCGTTCCCGGGTTACCAGGTCACCTGAACGTTGCTGAACCACCAGAGTTCATGACGATGAGATCCAGCTTCACAGCCATCTCTAGCACCGCCCATCCTCTGGGGTCGGTTCTCGGCTTCCCCCAAGCGACGGCCTTGGAGTTAAAGTCGCCGGCCAGGACTATTTTACCCACTCTCCCTGCACACTTAACGGCATCCTCGAGTCCAGCAAGCCGCTCTCTGAAGATACCAATCGAAATATTAGTGGATATGTAGCAACTTACATAAAAAGCACTTCCTCACCTGATCCACTCGAACCCATCGCCACCTCTGGTAGAGGATACGGAGAACTTGTCGCTGCGAATCAGGATGGCTGCGCCACTTGTCCTGTCGCAGTATCAGCCTTAGCCCGGTAACGTGCGGGATAGCTTATTTATAAAGAGCATATCCACACCCCGGCACGGGAAAACTGGTCCAGCAAATCGTGCGCGAGCACGGTCCTGTCAAGATTCACCTGCAGGATCAGCGCCATTTCTTGACAGCTATTTCCACAGCCACCCGTAGGGCTCCACACCTGGCAGTCCCAGTGACGTGGCTGGTGTCCGGCCTTGGATTCACGTTCTCACACAGGTAGCACTTCTTTTTGCGAGCAGCTCCGTGCTACGTGACCCTTTTTGCCACACCTGAAGCATGCCCCGGTCCTATCAGGCGCTACACCAAGTAGAGATGTGGTCGAACCCAAGGCACCTGTAGCAACGCTCGGCTCTGTTCCTGGGCCGAATCCTGCAGTTGACCCAGCCCAGCCACAGGTGGTCCATTTTGTCGAGGACTGCCGCCGCAGACGCAGGGGCCTCAACATAGGCAATCCTATTACCTCTAGTCGTTCTCGACGAAAGCCGCACGACCATCTCTGGTGGAACAGCCACGTCGAAACAACCTTTGAGCGCCTCCTTCACCTCCTCTTTGGTCACCGTCGGGTCAACGTCTCGGATCTCCCAGGCGAGACTTGGGACGAGGGTGTGAACGCCACCAGCATTTGCCACAGCGCTTCTTAGCACTGCTGCGAACGCATCGCGGCGCTCAGCGTTGGCATTTTCCAGTTCGACAAGGACTCCACCCGTTCTCGTCTCCCTGACTGATGCCACCCCCACCTCAATCTCGTCCAGGCTCACCCTTTTCATCTGGGCCAGGACCTCGGCATACTTTTTTTTCTCTGCTGGCTTAATAAAGATTGCCTCTGGCCTGGCCCTCCGACGCGGATTCTCAGCGTTTCCCGGAGGCGGGCACCCCTCTGGAGTTTTTCTTGGGTTGGCGCCCTCCTCTTTCTCCATCCTTTTTTTTTATTTATTTTTTTTTTGTTTCGTCTTTGTTTCGGACAGTCGGACTCGGAGAGCTCCTTATATTCTTTCTTTTCTTCGCCCCTGATGGACTCGAAAAGAGAGGTGGGGGCTCCGACCCACCCCCCCCCCAAGACGCGACACTAGCCAACTTCTTTTTAAGGCCCTTAGCTGTAAACAGGGCCTTCTCAACTCCACTTCATATGTCCTTCTAGGTGGTCCCATATTTTTTGACGAGTCCACCAAGATTGACCAAGATCTGCATCAGATGGTTGGAGGGAGCCTCTTCCTGGCTTCCCTCTCCTGTTGCTCTGCCGTGGCTTCCACCAACCTCACTTAAACTCCCCTTTTCTAAAACCCTTGAAATTTTTGCCTTTATTTTTGTTCCCACGAGTAGCTAGAGAAATAAAAGTCCTTCGACACAGAGCCCCGCATGTGCCGGTCAGGCTGAATACTCGTGGAGGTCGCCAGGTATCTACGAGGCACCGTTTGAGACCGCCAGTACCTCGGCGGCCAACTAACCTTTTGGCACGGTCCGCATGACACTTTCGGTTTAGGGAGTGGATAAGACCTGTCAAGGCTACCACCTTAAGCAAGACAGCAGGCCGATTCTTAGTGGCTTAGACAGGGGGTCAGCCTCTGCCTGCCCTCCAAGTTGGCTGGTTTTTATCCGGGGATCCAGACAACTCCCTTCGAGCTCTGGTCCCTACACGCATACATACTGTCATACTCTCATTCACTTATTAAAGTTCCCCCTTTCTTGTTTTTTGATCTTTTATGTCTCGTAAATAATCTTCTATGATTTGTTGGAATTCTCCTGGACCTGATGTTACCCCTTCTGTCAGCTTAATATACCGGAAAAATCCAACGTGCGTTATTATACTCAGTATGTCTCGTAATTCTCGGTGAACCGGTATTTGCATATAAGCATGCGTAAGATAAATTTGACTTATTTTATCTCCCCCCTGTAATTTTTTAAATATTTCATTAACTGTGGGTAAAGGTTATCTATTAATTATAAAATTTTGGTTGAATGTTCATTTAAAATTATGACAAATACGCACAGCTTCATCAGACTTTATTATCGGAACAATCGACGTTGCCCATTCACTTGTTTATACGCGTTCAATATGACCAAACTCTTTAAGACATTTCAATTCATTTTCTACTTTACTGCGTAAAGCGAATGGTACATGCCTTACTTTACATGTTTGGGCACTGAACATTGTTTTAAAACTAACCCTGCACTTGCAAAAAGTACTTATGTCTTGTTTCGTTTCAGATGATGCTCCAATACTAGCCCGAGTCTACTTCCATATCTATATTTACGGCGTTTACACACATTCACATACATAGGCTTTCGCGCTATTTCAGAGCTTACCACTTCTCAATCTTACTTATATTACCTCTTGATGTCATACTATGAAGCTCTTAGGTTTTCTCTTTAGTTTCTCTCTTAGATGTAGCTTCGCCTTCGTTCATAAAGTTCGTCTGTTCGTTGACATGCTCATCATGTAAGTTTTATAGTTGGTGGCCTCGACACGCTGCTTCAATATGTACTCAACGGTGGCAGAGCCGGAACACTTTACATCGATATATACACTCTCTGGCTATGTGTCCCTTCTTCGCGCAACAGTAACAAGCAACAAAATCTCTCTTATTTGTCTTGTTCGTTGGTTTTGAGCCTGTGTTATTGTCTTGCCTTGCTCTGCCGTAATCCATGTTTTGCCAATTCACTTGATTACTTGTACCTTTTCATAAATGTAGATTTTCCTTCCACCTATTATACCCTCTGCTTGTTAATGCCGCATCTTTTTCAGCTTTTTCACGTGCTAGCGTTATTTTATATGCAATACCAAATGTCAAGATACTTTTCTTTAACAGTTCCGTTTTAGTAGTGTGATCATATAACCCACAAACGAGTTGATCCCGAAGGGCTGTTTCGACCGATGAAGAATTACAATTTAACGATAACTCTTTTAATCTTGCGACAAAATTCGCCTCTGGTTCCATGATTGCTTGTTTTGCTGAATCAAATTTATATCTTTCCATTGATTCTGATGGTTTCAGGCATAAATTATCAGCCATTGATTTAACAATGTGCACATATGCTATGTCCTTTAGCTTGTTTGGGTGGCACAAATTCCGAACTAACTTATAAGTATCAGCACTCGTGTTGATTAACAGTGTAGCCGCTTGCTTTTTATTACCCACTACGTTATTTACTAGGAAGAACAGTTCTAATCTTTTAATGAATGTCTGTCAATCAGCCTTACAAAGTTCAAACTCCAACCGTGTTAAATCCATTGCCACTGAATTTTAGTAATATCACTTTCTGTACTTTCTTCTTCCAGGTTAATGCTTTCTTTTGCCTCCGTTTTACCTTCACTTTCATCCTTTCTCAGTCTTTTAATAGAATCTCTAACGTCGTATAGTATACCTTTTTTTGATCAACGAGGACACACTTCTTCTTTTGTACATGGCGAAAGTGCACCTTCTTTTTCACCACTATTTACTGTATCATCATCACTTACATTTGATATTGGCTCACGATATACCCAGTTCTTTTCACTAGTCACCAATTGTTATATATATAGGTATATATTAAATGACACCAATAAAGTAACTTATTAACATCTATACATATTGAACATTATCACATAAAATGTATACAAACTGTATGTAAGTAGAAAAGGGTATAATAGTGATTATGAAATGATAAGTGAAGGGTATAATAGCTCTGCTGTATTTATCACTTCATCTTTGCTAGTTGTACATACACACGCACAAATACTTAAACACAAGTACCCACGAGTACCCATACTAATATATTACACGACCTATTTGAAAATCTAGAAGATTCAAGTGATTACTGTCAGGGTTATCATGGAAAGCTGATTTCTCACTTAATGAATTCCTTATTTGTCAATTTAGACGCTACAGTTTCTTGACGCCTAAAATTGTATACATTTAAAGCATTTGAACAGTTACATCCAAATCACCCTCTTCTGACTATGGGATTTGTTAAAACTTTTGTGAGCCCTAAGAGCTGTTTTCAGTCAACTTTGTTAAGTTATAATATATTCGTTGGCTAGGTAGTTCGACGTTCAATGGTCGTAAAAGGGTTGGTGAGCTAAACTCTTTCTTCGGTGAAGTTTCCAGCAAACGTGACTGCTTGGATACCCCAGGGTGGTTTTCTTTGGCCTGCTTTTGTAACACCAGACTGATCAAGAGGAATACTACAACATCTCAGGCGTTAGGGCTAATTGTAGAGCTATTTCTTAACGTTTTCTGATATTACGCCAGAGACGTTGATGTCTAGAGCACCTCCTTTTTTTTGCAGAGCTCAGTCATTTTGTTGATCTAAGGAAGGGAGATTGGTTCGTGATGCTTGCCTGTTAGAGAGTGTCCGGCACAGTTTTCCGATAACTTGTATGATACGAACAATTGAATGGATCACGTCTCATCTGATTTTATATCATGGGTAAGAACACTGATTTTGGCTGATTTAAAATATTTAAATAAATTAAAGCACCACCTACATGCTGCTAGACGCGCCATACGCCATTACTACCATTATCCACTGACTACATTCTAAATTTCAACAGGTTTCGTATCATACATGTTTTTAAGCTTGGCTCACCATATATTTTTTGAGACTACCAAGACTTTCCAAAAGGCTTGAAGATCTTGAAATTTTTTTCGAGATTCCGAGACGAGACTTTGGCAGGTCTCGTATCCATTGGTCTTGGACTCGATAATTTTTTATCAAGACCGTCTCATCTCATCTTGAAGTAGGTATTGCACAATCTTAATGCATGGTATGCGGTAGACCATCGCTTAAAAGGGTGTAAAAGGGAATGTGGTCAAAGACGACATTTTCGGAACTACACATAATTGGTAGAAGCAGTAGAAAGGGAAGCACAGATTTTTATGTACACATGCATTCATCACTGTTACTGCTTGTAACGGACAGGAATTTTTCCAGTTAATCTCATATGGTGGAGTCAATCAGTGATTTTCGGACACTTCAGTCACACTCCCTTCAATACCCTCTCTACTGTTGCCTCCTCATACTATCAGCTCAGAGCATATTTTGTTAGCCACCAAACTAGTACAAAATTGCATGCTAAATTACGTACTACAGCCCCTGAGAATGCTTAGTGGTTTCATCTGCTACTGTACGATGTTATCAGCTAATGCATGATGCCCATACAAAATAAAAATTCAACACACATCTGCTCTATGTATTTTATCATGCACATAATACGTACTTCAGTATACAATAGAAGGTGTCTGCATGTGTCACTTCTAAACATAGCACTGCATCTACAGTTGTTCTAAAATGCTCTAGTCCCCACAGGGATAATAGAATAGTGCATTTCAGAGGTCTTCTAGCCTGTAAGTGGATGCAATACACAGAGTGAGAGAGAAATCTGAAATTGCTGAAAGAAGGTGTTCGCCAACTTTGCAACACTTTTTTAACAAGCAATAAGAAGTTGCATGTGGTAATAAGTGAGCAGGGTGTAAGGCTTGATATTCATATGATTCCGCCCATACGTCAAGCTGTAATAAATTCAGGGTGGATGGCTTCCATAAAGATGTACACAAAATTTGTAATGGTATTATTAACATAATTAAACAGAACATTACACACAACTCTTCAAAATATATATTCCCATTTCTGGTTATAATGCCAAAAATTACTGTGTTTTCGTTGCTACAGATAACATAAGCGGAGAAACTTTTTAGCGTGTAAATAAAAATATCATAAGTGATGGCACCATGAAGATAATAGACTCTAATATGTCCATGGCAGTGAAAATCTTATACATTCACATATGCATTTACAAATGAGCCTTGGTGTAAAACACTCCACAGTTCAAACAATTAAAATATGACGGTAAGTATTAATCATGTTTACTATTTTTTTTATTTCGAGATTCGGTAATTTCATCGAAAATCATGCTTATTAATCTTAATCTTTTTAGAAAACAGTGATAATGAACGGTTAAATTATCCAAAAGTGAGATTTAAAACGGTTTTACGAACACAGTACTTTTTAAAAAACGAATACATATCAGATGAAAGTTGGCAAAAGATTTTTCAGCTGTATTGACAACAGAAACTTTGACTTGCATTTATTAGAAACAATAACTAGCGATTACAAAGAAAGAAATCAACACTTTCAGCAGTTTCATTCAATAGTTAAGACGAAAGAAGCAAGATTCTGTTGCTCCGTACAATAAGGATTACTTTTATTTAAATTTTCATGTTCGTGCAACTATTGCATATTTTATTATTGTTGTGGGTAGCTCAATTGTTAAAATTATATACATATTTTTCATAAGATGATATATACCTTGATTTTAAAATGTAGAACCTTTAAAGGCATATATCCTGATTTAATATTTTAAGTTCAACTGTCACTCATGAACCTTTTAGTCGTGAATTTTTCAATTATATATGAGAACTTATTTATGACTCTTTTGAAAAAAAACCACATCAAAAACCATGTGAAAAAATCACATGACATGTGATTTTCATTTTGTATACAGTGTGAATTTACTCTTTTTATGATTTTTAGTATCAGATTACAACATTGTTTTGGTTTCTCAAAATCATGGAGCTCATTCCACAACTAGGATAAATAGCGTAACGTATCAATTATTACACAATTTCAAGATCAAATAATTTTTAGACAGCTTATAAGCTTTGCTCTTAAGTAATATAAAAGAAAGATTTAAAAAAAACCATTCTCTTAAAACTATAACAAATACAGTAATTAAAAAGCAAAAACCATGTAAAATGTAGACAAATTACATCACAAACCATATGAAAACCACATGAATGCATGTGATTTTTCCATATGATTTTTTTCAACAGAAAACACAGAAAAATTCCAAGCCATCGTCAACTTGCAACATAGTTAGACAATCCTTAAAATCATTACCCTACAGTCAAACTTTGAAAAAGTGTTCGAGAAAGACAGCCTTTTCACCGCAAATCTCTTAGGACACTATTTCTAAACTATTAGAATCAGGTACTAAACAAGCATAAAAAAAAGTTGATTTTTAGTGTAATATTCGACAATATGGAAATAAATCAGTACAAAGAGTTTTTGAATTTTGCGAGCTACGTAAATACAATAATTAGTTTTTTTATTGTGTTATATTGGTACACTCTTCAATATTCCGGACTGGTGCGTAGCGCCGAATAACCAGTCCACATCTTCCCACTTCTTTAGTTACACCACTTAGTAAAAGTTATTTTACAGTCAATCCATTTTAGTAAAATCTCCGTGTGACAAGACTCTGGTGCATTAAATTTTTAAATTTTAAACTTGTTCTTTAAATTTAATATTGTATTTTAAATACAATATAGTTTGATGAAGTAGAAGTGCTGTGTCTCGTGTTTTATTGTTTAATAAGTATTTCGACGTGTTGCTCACCTGCAGTTTGTTTTTTCTACGCTCCTTTTGCTACGTATCTACTAATATAATTGAGTAATACTGTCAATCCTTTATTAAAAGCTTTGTAAGTCAGCCGCAGTCACTAACATTTAGTCCTCCGAGTCGGAAAATGATATTAGAAGGAAGGCTGGTGGTCATAGTGAGCGGTCTTACTAAGAATTTCATTGCAGCATATATTGCGCAGCAGCTAAACTGAAAAATTTGAAACCAGCTGCAGCCTACATTTCTTCACCGATTACCATATTTTTATTTTTTCATTTTTTTTCCGTACTCTAGAGATATTTTACAACAATTTCTCTTCACCGTTTTTAATTATTTTCCTTTAGAAACTAGTGTCAAACAATTTTTCAAAATTTTTTGGACTTCAATGCAACTTGAAAAAACTAGAAATATTCGTATTAATAATAATATCTTAAAATGGTTTCATGCTTCTAAAACAGAATGAACACTTTTGGTGACACTTTGCAATAATAATTCTTTTGATGTTTTCCATAGTTAATATATTCGGTGATTCATAACATTATCTCAACTTGTAAAAGATTGAATTTGGTGTTAAAAACATTTATTAAATTTTAAAAAAATAATGAGTAAGGCAAGTATGTGTGCAAAACGGGTTATTTAAAGGGTTTTAAAGCTTATGTCAATTGAAGAAACATGAGATTTTGTAACATCAGTGACTTTATTTGGTTCTAAAAATCGAAAAAATCTTGCACTTTTACTGTTATTTTTCAACTTTAATTTATTTACAAATTTTTTATTCTTCTCTTTGGGTATGTATGTGATCGAACTTTAAATGGCTAAGAATTAGATTTCATGCTAAAAACTGGCTATGTTTTGATTCAACAATTTCTGATAAAATTATAAAACGTAAAAAGTGACTAGAGCAGAGAGTGCAAATAAATCCATGTATAAAATCTGATTATGACACGTTTTTAGGTTATGATTGACAAAGAAACTGTTACTCTAAAGAATATCAGTGACCAGAAAACTAGAAACAAATCAGACTGCCTTTTCAAAAATTAGTATTGCTATGATTTGCTCAATCAGCAGAGGCTCTAAAGCTAATCAAGCCTTGAATCACCTTTGCAAATATATTTATATACACTTTTTTTTTGTTTTACATCAACGTCTTAGGAACTTAACAAAACTTTATATAATATTCTGCAAGTAACAAACACGAAATAAAACAACATTCAAATTATCAGTCTGAGAAACAAAACAACTTATTTATTCAAATAAAAATTCGTACAATGAATTGAATCGCAACCACGAGGAAAAATCGCGACACAATAACAATTAAATTGGCGATAACAAAAAGAACAAAAACTTCAACTAAGAATTAGGCTAGATTTTTCGTGCTTAGCTTCATGTACTACTCGATTGGCTTGACAAGCTTGTTTCTCAAATAAAAGAGAATATAATCGAAACGGTACTTAGAAGCTTATTATGGGGCTGAACGAATGGCTTCAAAAAGGCCCTTAAAGTGATGTTGATACTCGTTTCTACGAGAAAGTTGTCGACTCTGGAAAAGTTTGCCATGCTTCATAAGATGCGCGCCGGTCTACTGCTGACCAAAGAGTAGGTAGAGGCGAGCGTCTCAGTTACAATTGCCGAAAAAAGAGGGCTTTACACACGGCCATTCTAGTGCGTACCCGCAAAACGGACAAGAATTATACCTTAAACCAGGTAGACTTAATGAGTGTGTCAGCGTAAGCCCCTCTAGGAACTACGTAATAGGTAAAAGGTTGCCTCGTTGCCAGAGTCACCTGCATCTGTCAATACTCCTACTTTAATTTGAACAGATTGTCTTACTTTAAGAATGGTAATCTAATCTTATATGGTGAAAACGAATGTTATGTTCTAATAATACGATCGTTTGACTATGTATAATATTGGAAATTGAAAACAAATCTGACGCTATTTTTTATAGTCCACGTTAATAATTTTTTTCTACATCCCTATGATTTTATTCCAAAAATAGTCGCCAAATATTTAATTGTAAATAACTGCCCTCATAACTCTGTAGGTAGCATGTGTTAGATATTTCTAGCCTTAAGCCTTAATGAGTTCCATGCCTTAGGAGCTTATGATCTTAAATCTGTAACATTTTAATAATTTAATAACAAAGATAATTATTGTCTTCGATATAAACGTTATCAGTATTTTATATAAATAATATTTCCATTAAAAATTTTCACCTGAAATCCACCAAAATGTACCTGAATTCTAGGAATCTAGGTAGATATTTCGAGTTAAATCCAGGGATTTTAATAAACTTTCTGCAAGATTTCTTAACTTATTTCCTGCAGGAATTCGCGAAGGATTACAACTATTAAGTTTCTAGTTAGATATTGTAGGTGCATTTTGCATATTAAATTTCCAGGTGGATTTCCAGGTGTATTTGCCAAGTGAATTCATCAGGTAGTTTAGCCAGATAAAAAGTATCTTCATAAATTGCATGATAGCCCTCTGTCTTCCCTAACGCTTGCCCTCACTCAAAAAATTTTTGAATTTTAGTATAGTTTTCAGCGTACATTACAGAAATCTTTATAGACGCTACATCACACAAATCATTTTTTTAAGATACGGTCCCTTAATGTTGCAATATTTTATAAGGACTTTCAAGGTATAATTAAAGGTAATATAGGTCTTGAATGTGTTTTAGTATACATTAGCATATGCAAATGCAATACATGCATGAAATCTGATTTATCGTCATTTAAGACTAGGTCACAAATACCCAAATAGAATTATGAAAACTTCATAGATACATTATTATTGCTAAGTTACAAGAATAGTATCAGTTTTTTTTTTATTCCAAAAAAAAGTTAAGTCACTTATATTACAAAATTTCAGGTTTGCTTAATTGACATGAACTGTAGAGTATTTGTTGACGCCTCCACTAATTAAGGTAGTGAGTGAGACGGAGCCACGTGTTCTGTGGTATGATAATGAAGGATTGGAATTCCGATTTTTGATGGAGCAAAACACAAATAATATATAAACTGATGGCGAGATTTATTAGTTTACCAACAAAAGACTATTATTATATCACGCAGTGCTTGGCCGCTTACAAAAAAAACCACTCGATATTTAAGTGAAGTTTGAAAACAGACTATAACTACCTGCGCTCGACACTATTTCAACCTTACTGGTAAATTGACGCTTTCGCCGATGATGAGGCCCTTCGAATGCTGACGTTGATGTTCCTGACAATGGTCGATCCAATGCTCACACCAGGGCACCGCCGACGGCGATGAGGTTGATTATTACGTCGTTTCAAATCAAGAAGCACAGGTCTGGTATGTTGAGGGCAGCTTGTCGACAATCTACTCTGCTGACTGCCACGCGAGCCTCGTTGTGCGCTCCATCAGTTAGCTTGGCTTTTTCAACTATTGTCTGAGTTAGCTCTAGCTCTACTAAACCCTGCGATCGATACGCTTTCCACCTCACGCGCTCTTCGAAGCGCCCAAAACGCTAGACACACCCTCTCATGCATAGGCTCTACAAGCTAGCCCCGCAACAACAGTATCTCTTTTACACGTCCGCAACACACATTCCAATTATTCCACGACACAACGAAGATACCACACACACACACACACACACACACACACACACACACACACACACACACACACACACACACACGAACAGTATTAAAAAAAAAACTCTTTTTACACAGATACTTGACACTATTTATGTAACTCCTAATGTTACTCATCATTTTTTCGAAATTTAATAAGTGGTCGCATTAACAACACGAAATTCGATTTTTCACAGGTTGAGATTACGTTGCGAACCACCGAATATAATTATTTTGGAAAACATCGAAAAAACTAATTGTTATTTCGATGTCAAAAAAAGGATTCATTTCGTCTAAAATGCATAAAACCATTTTTAGTTACTAATATTTGGAATATTTCTAATTTATAAGTAACTTTACCTAAAAATATTTTAAAAATTATTTGACACATGATTATCAAGGAATAAATTTTTCGGTTATTATTATTACTATCTAATATATTGAAAAAGTTTAGAGTCAAAAAATCATCGTATTATAAGCATAAAGATATTACTAATAGAGTAGGGGAATCGACTTAAAACACGTCCTATCGGTAGAAGGAGAGAGCAAATAAAGTGATCCTCTATGTATAGGTATACTTTCAAAGTTTTCATGATTGTGGGAGGGGTGATGAAAGGTCTTTTCATTCTCTGTCTTTCTCTTCTAACGAGACATTTACAATTACGCATTAAGTACTCACTGCTCTACTCTATTAGTAATAACTCTATGATTAGAAGCACAAAATGTGATTTCCCAGTATTTGGAATTATGTCAGTTAATTTAAAAAAAAAAAATATCAAAAGACAGCCTCAGATCGATTATTGTAAAATACGTCTAAAGTAAGTAAAAAATCATAGTTTAGTAGGTGCTTGGGTACCCAAGTATAAAGTTATACTTCTCTGGCAAATAATATATGAATGTATACTTTTTACGATACGATATATTTAATAATCGAGTGCGATGTATCGAAGGTGATTCAATATATTATCATTTGTGTTATGTAGTAACAAAGTGTGGTTTCTATAGATATTTTAATATTTGATAAATAAAAAATTGTTAAGAAAAATATTTTTAAAATAACTCTAGGCTTATAACATTTCTAACACGACCTTACAATAACACAATAGAAGCAGTACAGAGACTGCAAAACAAAACACTAAAAATAATCGATAAAAATAATTTTACACGAGATATTTATCTAACCATACGACAAAAGTTTGCTTATGAATCTTTACGTTCATAATACTACTAAAAAAGCAGTATATGAATTCAAAAAGCATAACCTAAAAAAATATGTACAATTACAAAAAATGATGAAAACAATTAGCTCTAAAAACAGTTGAAGCCATAAAACTAATGATGCACTGAAAAAGTGGACTCTAGAAACTATTACTCTATAATCAAGGTAAATTGAATAATTGAGTTATGATAATTAAATGCCTGAAGATACAAATGCCATAAAGAAAAGAAAAAAAAAAAAAAAACGAAAACTACACGCAGTGTATAATAGATTGAGCCTTTATCTGCAAAAATAATCAATTTTAAATGAAAATGTAATCTTTAATTAGTGTTAAAATTAGTATATAAGAATTAGTAACTATAATATTTTTTTTCTTCCTATACTGTATCAGCCTGCGAACAGGTAAAAGCATTACCTTTGCATAATCACAATTGCAATATGATTTTGTATTGTATGCTCGGGTCAAGCACATAAAAATAAATATTTAAATGAACAGTAAATAAATATTTCAGTAGGAGTTTATGATGAGCAAGGCGTCTTGATGGTCGCCAGAACACGATTACTCCTAATATTACTACTGGAATTCGTCCTGGCACTAGCACCAGAACAAACTCCACAACGAGTAAAGGGAAGAGAAAGAACGGAAGAATACTCCTCGTAAGAAAAAAGGAAAAAATAAAATGAAATAGAATTACACATTTATTTACTTATTCTCGAGGAAGTCATTCTACTGAGGAGGGTGAACGGATGTGTGCGTATGTGTGTGATGGCGTAGTTCGGGCCGGTTGGTAGTGAGTGCTGCTGATGAGTCCGAGGTGAGGAAAAGATGCTCCCGGTTAACCTGGATGCGATGGGCCTTCCTCTCCGAGAGATGCGGATGGGTCGCCGGAAATGTAATTTTCTAGACAAGTTGTTGCGGTAGCTGCTTGAGCGGGACTAAGCTGTGACAGTTTCTATGGAACTCTCAAGTCCAAGGTGCGGCCCAAGACGAGGTTCCAAACTTTTTCGACCCAAACTGCTTTGACCGTATGTACATGAGGTGTACAAGTGTGTATAGGTATGCGCGCGGTGTAGTCTGCACAGGTCTCCTTTTCAAGAAGCTATGATGATGACGGATGCGCGATGGTATGCCGTGTGATGAATGTTCTAGGGGGAAAAATGGCTACGCGTGTGCCACTGCACATGTAGTATTTACATATTATCTGGAGGAGCGCAGGCAGCAGAACGACATTACAATAAGTATTCTTAAAGTTATCCATGAAACATGCTTGAGTACAAAAGTATAACTTAAAACTAGCGTTCATAGTCATAATAATAGTCGCAACGGTTAAAATAGTAGTGGAGGGAGAAGAAAATATAAATGGTGAAAAACGGTATAGCTTAAAGTAAAAATCGTAGGTAGATAAAGTTTCTATTAGTAACAGACGCTACAATAGAAGGGCATAGCAAACTTATCGTAGGTATATAACGGGCAAACAAAGAGGGAACTGGGAAGGTAAAATAATGGCGGCACGGGCGTAGTAACGTAGGAACTGTAGGGAGTTGAAGGGTCAAGCTTGGCATTATAATCAGATGGACATAGGTATTAATTTATAGAAGGCAAGGGTGACTCAAGGGTTTCGTAGGGTGAGTATGGGTGTTACTTGTCATATTAGATTTTTTAATCTTATGTACAAAGATGGAGTTCCAATTTTTACATTGACGAATTTTGTGACAAAAAAGCGACTACATATAAAGAGTATTAATATTCACGCTACAATATAAAACTCATCTCTAGGTGTTTAAAAAAATTTCATTTGTCTTTCTTGCACGTGTGCGTTTCGTTCTCCATAGGTGATATTTCCTGGGAGGCATAGCAGGCTTATCATTCGAAACGTCGTTAACTGAAAGATAAGAATATCAAAGAACCCAAAAAAATAGCACTCTTGTTTGTCGCATAGCAAGAGTGGATTACGTTAGTATATGATAAAAATTAATATCCTAAACATAAGTACAGTTGAGTTTTTAAGCGACAGGAACTCATTGCTTTATGGTTAAATCACCGAGAGCAGAATATTTCAAGAAGAAGCAATTAGGAAAAATCGTTAACTATTTCGTGCTATACTGAAATGAACATGACTAAATGGGGAAGGTAGAAAAGTATTCTAGTTGGGTAAATGTTGGTTGCAAAATGGAAATGGAAAGAGGGGAAAGAAATGAGAGAAGTAAGAGGTATCTTTCTTCGGGGTTAGGTAGGTACGTAGGACATTTTTTGGAATGATATTGATAAATAAGCATAAAAAAAATGTATTTGTGTCACTGTTCTATAAGTCTCTGGATCGAATAAGAGAGTAAAAATTTACTTTCATCATATACTTTTCCAGAGAGAATTCTCTGAAATTGACGATTTACTCCTATAAATAACGCGCATATAGAAGTTTAACTTCAACAAAAAAAAACTAAAAATTAACGAAGACATGTAGGCTGCAGCTTTTTTTTTGTACCAGCCTCGCTTGCAGCAAGACGTCGAAAATTGCACTATCTTCTGTGTAAAACGACGTCAAGGTATAGGACTCTCTAATTATATTATAAAGTTATTTGTTAAATGGTTGCAATTACCACAAGTACAATTAAGGTTACGAATGGAAAGTTTGTAAGAATTTAAACTATTTTAAATCAATAATCAGTGATAATAAATATAAAATGTTAGTTAAATTTATGGTTATTCCAGCCAGGCAAAAATGTGCTCAGAAATTATTCAAATAATATTTTTATTAGCAGTTTCATGAAAATAGTTTTTTTTATTTAAAAAAAATATTTTTATATTTTTTGGCACATTTAAAACAACTAACTATCAGGGATGTACGTATATACCTAAATCCTACAGTTTTCAATTACAAAATTCCTAAAGTTTTGTTAATGCATTTGTCTGATTTTCAGAATTCCACTATCGTAACAAAGAAACAAATTTTCATACGTTACAACACGTGATCATAAACTGTAAGCCTTTATCTACAACTTGTAAGGAAGGAAATATTAAAAAATTAAGTGACAAATTTGTTTTTTGTAGCAAACATTCAGGGCATCCCAGCGTGCGCACCTGTATTAGTGTATACCTATATGTGTTTACGATAAGTTGAGCCACGAAAAGTAAGCACGTATATATTCCTTGAGTGTTAATTGTAAAAAACAGTGTTGCCTTTGAATCTTCCGACATTTCCTTTCTTGCAGACAAATGATTATGTAATTATGGGGTGATTGTATAATTATAAAAACTGTGAAGTTAAGTATATATATTACAATAAGATTTTTTAATTTTCCGAAACATATAAAAAAATTTTTTCAGATAATAAAAACAATTTTGATGAAATTGTTTATGAAACAATTGTTTAAGGTAGTTGTTTTCTAAAACAAAAGTATCTAAGAAGATACTAAATTTTCAGCAAAACTAATATAACTGTCAAGAAATATGTGTTAAAAATTTGAGACCGATTTACCACGTTGTTATTGAAATATCCTCCTCAAAAAACCACTCTTTTATCATTGGAGCAATAGTGCAAACACTACATAGCCCCATTATTTAAAAAACTGTAACTAATCGCATATCTATAAGTTATCAAAAAACTACTAGAAACTACGTTAGACAGTAAAGAAACATACATTTAAAAAAAATTGTTTACCACACAGTTTTAAAGTAATAGTAATCAAAAAAGTGCTTTTTGTTTGATTTTGGAAGATAACCAAGCAAGTATCGCGTATAGGGCCATGTCACATTATTACATGAGTACTAGAAGATCGATGTATATGTTTATAAAAGTGTACGCAAAGGCCTTCAATTAAACATATCTCTGATATTTTGAATGATATATGAACATAACCTTAGATTGTATATCTATATATACGATTGACCTCTACATTGGGAAACAACTACCTTAAACGGTTTCTGACCTAATTTATACCTGGCAAACTGTACTTTCCTGTATAGTTGCCAATTTCCAATAAGACAGTACAAAAAAACTCTGGGCGAATTCATTTTCCTGGTCGATTGCTGATTTCACTCGGTCTAATTAGGTCACTTCTTCCAGACACAGTCGGGCAGCCTCCAGACCAAAACCTTCTAGCTCTCACAGCCCCCACTGTAATGAAATTGTTTCTTCCTAAGATATTTCTAAGTCTTCATCAAATATCTCTGGTTGTAAAAAGAGCCAATTACCTTACTAATGCCCCTCCTTCAAGTCCAAACCTTGGAATAAGAAGAACTTCGTTTTTAAATCTCGTTTACGCTTAAATTTCGTGGAATTCACTTAGTAAAACACTGTAAGGCCGAGCGTTCTTACTCTGTTTGTAACAAGCGACATCATTTACTATTGCATAGTGCCCTTCCTAAAGCTTAATCTTTATCGTGAGTCTGTCAAGGAGAGTAATGGGACCATTCACCATACTCACTGCTCTCGCTTCAAAAGCCTCGGTATATTACTTGCTACTGCGAAAGTCTATGTCATTCACTTTACTGGCGAAAGACTGATGGCTAGAGCATTAATTGATCAAACGTCACAAGTTGCGATTATTACTAGTTCCTTATACGGTCACTGACACTTAGCAAAGAGAAAAGGAGTTTTTAATGTAAGGGTACCGATGGAGTCTTATTCTATAACTTTAAGGGCATTTAGTACATCGGCTAGAGTTTCTACTTTACCAGCTTCTCTATTGTGAGAAATTATGTTTAACAACTTATTATCTAGCTGTTTTACTCCAAAATAAGGAGAAAAGCTCCCAAGCTGGAACTTGGAGAAATCTATCAAACCCGAATTCAATGCAATCCGTTGCAAATTGAGAAAGAAAAGTTACATTTCCTAATCATGAAAGAGTGTGTCACTGTGCATAATCTGAAACTTAACTTTTTTCAAAAAGTAATATACTGAATTATCTCAAATTTTGACAGAGCCTCTAAAATAAAAAACAAACGCCAGTCCTCTCATGGTTTTTGAAAATATACAGTTTAAATTATGAACTTACTCAACATATGCAGATTTATAGGTTATGTTATGCCGTTTACGACGAATCTCAATTTTTTTTAACTCAACAACTGCTAATATACAAGAAGAGCGGTATTTACCTTTTTATTTTAGAGGCCCAGTTCAAATTTCGGATAATTCAATACATTACTTTTTGAAAAAAGTTACATTTCAGATTATGCACACTGACACTCTCTTTCATAAGTAGGAAATGTAACTTTTCTATCTTAATTTGCAACGGATTGCATTAAATTTGGGATCGATTGATTCCTCAAAGCGACAGCTTGGGGGCTCTTCTCCTTACTTTGAGTTTAAACAGCCAGATAATTAGTTATTAACCATAATTTCTCACAATAAAGGAGTTGGTAAAGTAGAAACTCTGGCCGATGTACTGAATCTCCTTAAGGTATGCTTTAAACTCCAACCAGCCAAAAATAAAACTTTTCCCCGTAATTTTTGGGAGAAAAGTATAACATAACCCTTCAGATAAAAGTAGCATACAATAAACAGTACATGCAATTTTTTTACTTAGGAGGAGTGTTGCACTTTGTTTCTTAAATTTATTCTGAAATTCATGGGGTAAGCCCAGCTGTGCATTAACAGCTGTTACGTTACAGTACAAAAAAATTGCATTTGGCCGTAGTCTCAAATAAAAAAAAAAGTACTTTCAAAAATCTACTACTTATCGTATAAAAAAAATACTGCCAAACAGTTTTACAGTATAGTAATATAGAAGTTAGCCTTTTGGTACCGTTTTCAAATTCAAATTTATGAAATAACACACTTGACATTTTTTGAACTATCACTATAACCTGTTAAAATGAATGTACAAAATTTTATACAAATAAGTAACTTATATTTGTGCTTCACGACACAATCAAAATAAATGGAGAGCATAAAATCATGAGTACTTTTGTAATGAGCTTCTGAAAGTTTCATGATTTGTTAACGATGTGTGTATGATTTGTAAATGATTCTTTTAAAATTTTTGGGGTCATAGATTGCAAATTTAATATGGGATCTATGAAAAATTATCTACTTTGCTCCTTAATAATCAGTATAAAAAATTTCTTCTTTCTATTAATTAAGAGATTAGTTGAGTCAGGTCTATGGACAACTAGTTAAAATTTTGCGATTATTATTAAATGTATTATTATTAAATTAATTATTAAATTTTGTGATCTAAATTTATCATCATATTTAATAATGCTTACAAGAGAACGCTTTTTATTCCAACATGTAACCATAGTAAATACATTAAACACTTATAACTAACATTAAATTTTGCGCTTAAACTCTTTAAATAGCACACGAGCCTATTACATAGATGCTTGGGTCAATAAAAAAACTAGGATATCACACCAACCTGGTATTAACAAGAACGCGCTTAATAGATTTAGATAGTCTTCCATACATTTTATGACGGTTCAGGTATCACTTTATCTTACCCAAAAAAACACTCTAGTAGAAAATTTTAGAAAAATTTGCTTTCACTTTTAGCCAGATTTTTAGTGATCTGCCCTAATGTGCAGTGATGGTATTAAAATTAATAATATTTAGAATCAAGGTACTTGACTCAACACGCAAACAAAATTTGCAAGATGTAAAATTTATTAAAATAACAAACATTGTTTTCAGAATTTAGTTTTTTTAGTTATCTGTCTTCATTTCACAACCTTAACATCAAAAACTGTTTGCAATTTTTTATAATTTTGGTAAAATAGTTGTTTAATTATAATAAATTTGTATATTCTGGCTTCAAATGGCTTTCAGTCTTTCTTTATATAATTTCTCAGACTTTAAAAAACTTTCACTATAACTAATTTCCATTAAATAATTTGTCCTTTTACGATAGTCAATATTTTTATTGCTCTACTGATCATTTAAGGAAAAAAATAACGAATAACATGTACTCTTTTTGGATAAAATTTTAATTACGTCTTCACAATTTAACTTTGTTACAAATAAGTCGAGGGAAAACAATTTAAAGTGATTTGAAGTAGATACCAATGTCAATTAAAGTGTACGATTTACAAACATAAGTCCCTTAAAAATTAATGTTGCGAGCAAGTACTAATACTAATCTCATGTCTTGGTATATCGTACTATAAATATAAATATAGTTATCATACTACTTATAATCACAATCCGAACTTAGGATGAAAAATAGTTTTAACACAGATTCTTACAGGGTACCTATTTATGATCTTGCGTTGAAAAGACAACCTAAAGTAACAACAAAACAATAATTAGTCCTTTAAAAATTATCTTAATGGGGAAGAAATAAGTATTATAACACGGAGTTCGTCAAAAATTATCATATAGTACTTGAAAACGAATCTGTAAAAAAGACTATTTCTCTTTTAATCTTTAAGTACGGTATTTATAGGTTGCTTTCAAGTAAATTCGAATAATAGTTTTAGTATCGAAATAAATTTTGTAAGCTCCACTTATTTTACTAGGTAAACAAATTGTTAATTTTACTTACCATTAGGCTGAACCCAGCCATGCATTTCCGCAAGTAAATTTTGCCACACAAATATTTTTTCATAATTTTTTTTTATAAGTTCTTCTTTTCGAGTCAATTCAAATTTTAAATCTGTAATATCTTCTTTGACAACAAGTTCTGGCTTAAGAGCAGACAAAAGAAAACGTTTTTGTAAGAAAAAAGCCTCAACTTGGCGAGCCAGATCAATAAATCTCAAAGTCACTTGATCTACTTCAATCTTAGTATCATCTTTTCCAATCATCACTTCAATGCTTGTATATTCCGACCCATCATCTTTATTGAATAAACCTAAGCATTGCTGTTTAAAGATACGTATCAATGAAATATTTTTACTATAATAGCAGTAAATCAGTAATGTATTCAAAATTGATATGGAAAAATAATAATTTACAATACATACTGTATGAGTTAGAGTACATTCATACGCATTTGAATTATTTTTTAAGACTGTTTCATTTTATCTAGGGTCATATTCAAATTTGACACTAAACACTGTCTAATGCATATTTACATCTGTGCAATAGTTCAATATGTAAAACTAATAAATTAATATGTACATCTTAAAACATAAATGTAAATGAAGATACGCCAGCAACCTTTTTATCAAGGTTTACTGTAGTGCTACCACAACTAAGCCATTGGTCAGGAAGAACCATTAAGATGAAGCTCTTTTGATTTGCAGAGGTGTGGAAGTTTGAAAAAGAAATTCAGATGGCTTACGCATTAGGTGCCACGCCATAACACGCTGAATGACGTATAAATATTTATTAAAAGAGTAGGGTTAATTTCATAAAAATTATTTATCTTAGTCACATTTTTAATTATACGTACTGCAATTACTTTAAAAATCGTAAAATATTGTCAAAAACGAAAATAAGACTTACTTATTGTTTTCTACACATATGTACTAAACAATAGAGCACTTTTTTCTAAAATTTTTTTTTTTTGTTTAATTTAGTCAACAAAATATTTTCTAATACCAATACTAACAGATTTATTACAATAAACAGGTTGTATATAAATTTTATTACTTGCGGTCTATTGTGTACTTCCAGAGTTCTGGTCGATTTCTTGACGATTCCCACACAAGTGTAGCTATTAAATCGATTTTTCGGAAGAAATAATCCCATGAATAATTGGATTAGGTAAAAAGTGATTTCAATTTTTTTTTTTGATTTGCAAAGTGAATCTGTTTATATGAATTTCAAACACTAATCAACGATATATGTGCCGTTTTGATCGATGACCTTTTGCCACTTTTTTAGTAGAACCATAATTACGTTCTCATAGAATTTCTAAGGTTTTTTAACAAAAAACTGAATCAAGTGATGAAAGACAACGTCTTTCTGATGGATCAATTGTGGACGTTTTTTTTTACCTGCTGCAATTGCATTAGTTGTTGTCAGTAAAAAGCATCACCTTCCTTGGCGTCAAAACAGGCTTCAGAAGCATCTGTGAAGCTTCTCTGGGCTTTAACCACAATTTTTTTTGCACAGTAGTGTCTTACATGATCCACTTTTCATCACTCGTAATCCTTCGTTTCAAAAATGGCTCAAGTTCATTTCGTTTGAGCAGCGGTTCAGAAATGGAAACTCGGGCCATTAAATTTTTCTCTGTTGAGCTTTTTTTCGTATCCAGCCTTATGTAAATATTTCAAAACTGTTTTGTAGTCAATTTTTAGTTTCATAGCTATGTCACAAAATAAACTGTCAGTCTACCTCGATTTTTTAAAGAATTTCAACTTTTTCATCGATGGGCCGACAAGGGTAAGGTTCATTTCTAACATCGAAATTTATAGAACGAAAATGAGCAAACTTATTCGGACACTGGCTTTCACTTAAGCTCTCATCACCATAAACACTACACTATTTTTGATGAGCCTGTGCTACATTTTTTCCTTTTCAGAAATAAAAAAGCAAAAAGTGACGAAAACGACCTTCTGGAATCTCCATTTTCAAAGCGCAACAACTTTTGACTGAGTAAATGAATGGCGCTACTTTTATGTCTACAATGTTCTATGGACTGTTACTTTTTTTTTGCGGTATGGTTTTATTGAATAAGTATAACTAGTAATATGCAACTTTAATCCGATCTATTGGGAAAACCGAAATTACTTTTTCCCTAACTCAATATATATATAGAACGCCAGTGTTATTGAATTGCAAATAAATCTAGCGTATTTAATTACCATCATTTCTGAGCTTTATAGACCTTTGTCAACCAGTTAGAAAGTGCTGAAGCCACCTTAATCGACAACAATTCTCTTAATTGAATTTGATGTTTGTATTAATCTTAACATATAAAAGCTACTTATAAACGTTTTGACACAGATGTCTTGAAATACTCCAAAGAAACCAGAAAAATAGCCACATTCAAACTTGATTGCATTTACAACCCTAAAAAAAAAATAAAAAGTAACTTACGAATTTAAAGAGTTGCAATGAAGAAGCTTGGCAAGGTGTGCGAAGATGCGAAATTGGAGAGCTGAAAGTAACTTAAGGCAAAAGGGAATTATTGCATGCCTCTTAGTTGACTCTATTCATCACTGGTCTTCGTGGTATAAGTGCATTCTTCATGTTCTATGAAAGTAATTGGAGTATCAAAAAAGCTAATTATTATATATATTATAAGCTATTCAAGAAAGTACCGGTGCTTTTACGGTGCACAAATTTGTTAATTTTATTTTTGTTATTACAAACGTTCCAATTGCAATCATTGTAAGTTATTAGAATTCGAGAAAAGAAGAATTTCTAAAGTATGACTAGCATAGTATTTATATGTTCCTCGTTTCAAAAATAGTGCAACAAACACTTTTTTGCTTTTTCTTGACAATGCATGTTATGTTTTTTCTGTGTGATATTTAAATAATATAAAAAGTGATATCCTTAGTAAATATTTATAAGTTAGACGAAATGTTGGATGATAACGTAAATTAGCAAGCACCATTTTTTTCTTAGTATAGTTACTTTTAGTAAAAAATACGAAATTTTTTTTACCTTGCACTTAACAAAATTTTAATGACTTAACAGCTCAGCCAGTTGTTCTTGTATAAAATTGAAAGTTTATTATTTCCGTTAAAATTTTCTAACCGTTTAAAAATGCCTATTTAATAGTATTTTGAATTGTCATCTTATGTATTATTAAAATTAAATTCCAACTTTATTGGTAGTGTATTAAGCGATTACCATGAGAACAAAAACATTACCAAACTGCGCGTCACAATGGTTACAATAAGGAAACATCGCACTCCAATAGCTTGAGTTAATCTAAATTCTTTGTCGATAGTCACTAGCTTCTATGATACTTTGCTTACTTTGATAGAACCCTTGGTGGTAGGTTAATCTCTGTGTGTGAAATTTCTTTCTGGCTGGCCTCCTGGGCATTGCAGGGTCGATTGCACTTGAGCCCATCCGATTAAAAATGTAGTAGCTAAGCCCATTTTAACGACCTTTTCTGTATGGCACTTAAGCCTAGATGATTGTTTCAGTTTAGACCGCTGAAGTATAATATTATCCATTTCATAGATACTCGTTTTACATACATATGTGGAGCGCGCGGTGGCTTGGTCAGCTGGTTTGTGGGACGGCACGCGGGAGACTGCGTGTTCATTTCCTGGCTAGTGTGACTCTCCCAAGCAAAAGTACCTCTGTGAATTTTCACATGTGCTTTTTCACCACGCAATGCTCCTCGTGAAGGAATGGGTGACCTTCTTGCAGCAAAAATTGCCTACCACATAGATCCTTCGCTCTCGAGGTGGTCTATGTGACATCATCAACGTACAAACGAAGTACAAATGTATTAATACCTACCACATAGATCCTTCACTCTCGAAGTGGTCTATGAGACATCATCAACGTACCAATAAAACTACAACTGTATAAATGTGAAAATGTAACCAATAATGTAACATGTAAGCCATTTACTTGTAATATGCAAAAATTATAATTTAACAATGTGCCCTACTGTACCAAGGCTATAAGTACTTGTTTACAATAAAGCTTAAAAATAAATACACCACGTTAGTAGGTATTTATTTAAAAAAAAAATTTTTTTAAGTAAACGTACATATGTAAAAAATATATATATTTACGCGCCTTAGACGAATCACAGAACGAATAAATTGACGACAGTTACAATTCATGAGTAGGATAGGATGAATACTACAGTACACATTCGCAAACTCTGTACTGTGTTTATGCCAGCAACCAAATTACCGTTGTTTGTAAGTACGACCAGTTGCGTAGTGAGGTCCCACGAATAAATATCGTACTGTGTCTCATCGTTGATTGCAATGCTAAGTAGTAAAGGAAAGCCACTATTGGTATTCAATAAGTTTAAATTGAAAAAAGTACGCCTAGCTAAAATCAGATAAAAGTTACTGGTGAAACACTTCTAAAAACATCGGGATCGCATAATCACGAGCCTGACAAATTAAAACGTATGAAACCACTTTCAATCACATTATCAAAAAGTGCAACGATCTTCAGTTAATATTTGGTCCCTTACGCATTGTCGTGAATTTAGAACTTTGTATACATAGTGCTGCTCGAAACGTGTGGCTCGCAGAGACTATAGAAGGATGCCGAGTTCACGTCACGCAATCCTGGACAAGAAAAATCAAGACTCTGGGTAAATTGTGTACTAGAATAAATAAGACCTGATATAGCACTAGCCACTTTAATTTGTAATAAATTCAATAATCTGCAGGTCTCTCGACCCTGTACCGAGAAAAAGAATCAGAGACGAGATTTTGGCTACGTTGGGGTTTTTGTCTAACGTTTCTGAATCCACAGGAAGTCGAAGCAGGTTTTATTAATATTTTGATCACTCATGCTTTTGAATAAGTAATTCAAGAGATTAATATTATTATCATGCATTTAGCAGAAACATATTTAGAAGAATCCACGTTGTATCCACCAAAATTGTGGGCATCTACGATCAGTACTACAGAAAGAACTACAAACGCTTGCGAGTCGTTTCACTCGCATTTCAATCACATGTTTTACAATGAAAATCCAGATATTTTCCCGTTTTCAAATACTTTACTGGAGCTATAAGAAAAAAACATGATTAAAGTTTGGAATACTGATCGTCTTCAACGTCGAACAGCTAGCGGGAGCGAGATTTTTTCCTATGCTCCATGAGCAATTGCACGAGAAGAATATAATAAAGGAAAAATGGATTTGTTTACGTTTGTGAAGAGCGTTTCTCCTTATTATAGAAGTAATGTGTGCATCACACTATGTAAATATATTTATTGACGTATAACATTTATTTTGTTTTAAATATATGTGCATCGGTGATTCCGCCGTAAGTGGCTCAAATCGTGTCCAGAGCTCGTACTACGTTTTCAAACTTCAATTAATTATGCTTGCAGTGTCAAGACATGTTTAATGTTATGAATGCTCGATTACTTACAGATGTAACCAATTTCTTGTCCCTTTTACGAAGAATATCACCTCAAAATGTCAGTTCCAACCCTAGTCCAAAACTCAACTTTTCAAAAAAAAGACTCTCGCATACCAAAATAAAGCTTTTTTTCGGAATTTTCGCACCTACATTATAAATTTTAGGTATCATAGATTATATTTATACTGAAATTGCCCATGCTTTTAGCAAATAAGTAAGATCGTATAGTGCATTATTTTTGTCCCTCGATTAACATAAATATTAGGATAAGAATAGAAACAGCTTCGAAAAACGCTTAATTTAGTTCTGCAACGCCCCCTCATGCTCATTTTTCGAATTACATACTGGCACTAAAAAATTGCACTGGCCAATACCGCTAAAACTTAAAATCGCCGGGACTGGCGAGGGAATCATTTCTCGTTTTTCGTGTGTACAAAGACTTTCGGTTCGAAAGAAGTTCGGTTCGAAAAACCAAAAATTTTAAACTAAATCTGAGACAGTTACGACAGAATTACTCATATACTATGTATTTGAAAAATGACTTGTAACTGTATTACACTAATGAAAGTGTTTTTTAGAGGTATATTAAAGCTAGTTATAAATGTGGAGATACCCGAATAAATAGATGTTTTTATTTTTAATGTTTACTTATGTCTTTACACCCAATTTATCCAGAAAATTTTATCTTTTGGTGAGCTCAACTGTAACTTATTTTTATCCATTCATTGAACTTAACTGCAACTTTTTTTTTCTCATTTTTGTAAGCGGATGAGCTCAAGTTTATAACCCCGTATTGCATCTATGTAGTGATTGTGTGGTAGTAACAAATTTTCACGCCTATGCAAGTATCAATAATACCTTTTATTGTACTTTAAATTACACCAAAAATTCCAGGTGAGCTGTAATCTTGATCAGGGGTCAGTAAAAATGTCATGGTGGTCCAGTGATCGTAAAATTACTAGAGTTTAAACATACAAGTGTATCGTTAATCCTTAAAAAAAAACTCTATACCAACTACATTGACTACTTTTGTCCTACTGGCTCTTAAAATTTCACGAAAGGTGTGTAGAACCACTGATAAACAGCATAAAGAGAAGAAAGTATTGGTAAATTATTGGATGAAAATTAAATATCTCGTAATAAGCGAATCATACATTCAAACGGTTCTAATATAATTTGACACTGATACGTACACATATAAATTTATCTCAACATCATCTAGAATTTAACTGCCTAGTTAACAGTCCCAGAAACATCTTTTTATATAGTCATGTTAATAATATTTTGTGTACAACTCAGTGAATAATATAAAAATTTGTAGATATTTCAATTTTTAAACGAAAAAAACGTAACTTTATAATAAATTTATATGGACACATAACTTATAAAAAAATTTAGCATCAAATGCCTAGTTGGTGGGGCCAACCAATAACAACCTATTCTTGCATAAGATGTACTCATCTCAATGAACATCTCCACCTCAACATTAACTATGAAATACATTCTAAATACATAAAATTAGAAACACTTACTTTTAATTAGACTTCATACAATGAAGATTAAGTGTTAAGGACGATAATACAGTCTGCCTTTTGTTAAATATGATTTTTGTGAACCTTATAAGTGGGAATATTTTTAAAAAATTATTAAAAAATTAAGTATAAATATTATTTTCGAATTATCTGATTGATTGAAATTTGTGCAAAATGTTTGTAAGAAGTCCATCGAAAAATTTAGTCGCATTATTTAACTGCAAGTTTTAAAAAGCAGTCGTATTGAGGTGGAGTATTTAATTTTAAGAAGATATACTACCAATACTCCATTTATAAATGAGCAGTTAGATAATTATAACTTTTTAGTTATCAGTAGAAAAGGGCATTTTAAGGTAGAGTAGAACATCAGGCTCAAACATGTATAGGAATAAAAATCTGTTCTTTATCCTTCACCGATATATTTATGCAGAGACAAATCTCATAGAAAAATAAAAAATTGCAAAGACTTAAAGAAAGTATTCTTTAATAACAGTTGTAAAATAAAATTATTAATATAAAATGCTAAAATGAAAATTGAAAAAAGTCTGCTTACCTCATAAATATAAACTAGTGGGGCTTTGCTTCCTTGCGCATCCCACGAACCAACCCCCCTCCCCTCCTCACTGCCAAATAAAGATTAAATATAATGATTAACGACTGGATAACAATTATATATATCAAGTAATATTTTACTTAAATTACAATAGCATTGCATCCTTTTAACTTTAAAAAAGTGTGACCACAATAGAACTTTTTGTTGAGTTTCAGATTTAATAAATAGCAAAATTAATTTAATAGGACCAGAATGAAAAAAAGACAGAAAAATGGAGTTAACTATATAGATGAGGCTTGTATGATTTTAAAAAAATAGTTAAAAGGAGAATTTTATTGTATACTTCTCGCTTTAAGAAGAAGTCATCGGAGCCTAACAGTTAAAAAAACCTTGTGATAACTATTCTACTGGTTTTATTTTTGTATCTTAAAACTAAGTTTTTATATTTGCTTCAGAAACAAGATTATTTACAAAATTATTTTTTCAAATTAAAAATAATAAATAAACCATAATCTTCAAGACAAGCTACAATGATATAGTTAGGTATTAAATTAATAAAATAAATGAATCTCTACCAGAAAAAAACTACGGGTCACGGGATCCATGGAAGAAGCGAAGCTTCAATGAGGTTTCTTATTAAGCAACTTGTTTTTCGACTTATAATATTTTTTGGTCATTACTTCTTAACATCATTTTACTTAAATAATACAAAATTTATTAATGGGCATTTATCATTACATTCTGCTGTTGAAACTTAAAGCTCATTTTGCCTTTCAACAGTAGTACCAATGGACTTGTGGATCCAAAAATACGAAATATAAATCAATGATTCAACTTTACCTAAATAACAAGCAAACATGGCATCGATGATTGTTCCATATTCAGTGGTCGACTGCAATAAGTTATTACCAAATGTAAGTTAAACTTGTCTTCAAAAAAAATTATTAAGAGTACAGCAATTTCCGAAGAAAAATAAGCATTAAACTCTCCACTTGCCACCATACGAATCTTACTATAATTTTTTTTAAAGTATTGCTGAACCCTCGTCTGTATACAATAATAGTTGTTCGTGAATAGATTATTTTGTTCACAGGAGTATTAGGTGATATATAAGTAGCTACAATAATTATCTCTTTATCTTTTTGCACAAGGGATTTACTGTAAGCAATTTATCCTCTTAAATTCTCACCAACATTAGCACTTGTTATATTTGGAATGTGTAAATTTGTTAACTATTCATATTTTTGGGCCGTTTGTAACAGTTACATATATTTTTTCGATATTTTATTTTGAAAATTTTTACTGTTGTATTAATAATTTCTTTGACTTATTTGATTTCAGAGTTTTTTAAGTCTAATTTCACTCTTAAATTTTCACGCCTGTTCAGTGACGTCACTCGATTTATGATAATTTTTTTTTATGTTAAATCATATGAATTACGTATTATTATCTACTAATGATTATAAAACGATGATATCAGTAACCCTAAGAAAAAAACTTTGGTACATCGTCGAAAATTCAAATCCAGAACCTCTGCGTGTCAAATAGATCATCAGTCATCAGTCAGTACACTACGCCACAGCGCCACTCTATTCTTGCTGCATAAATACAGTGCATATACCAACTGCCCCTTTACATGTGTATAGTTGACTGAAAGAGAAAGGAAGAAAGCGAGCGTGCGCGCACCACTATATGCATGTGTTATACGCTATACTATACATACTACTAGCTGTCAAGAAAGCATGCGGTGGTGGGAATACGAACAGGAACAAAGAGGGTAAGAAAAAGTGTGACACTTTCCCCTACTTTTGTCTAGCGAGGGCCCTGCATAAGAAGCTTCGCTTTAAAAATTATCATTACGTACATTTTACCTGACGATTTTTATTAACGACAATTTTTTATAAATCCAAATAACTTTTTACTCTTTGATAATACATTCATATTTTTTTAAATTAATCAAAAATTTCAAACAGACAAAACATTAGAAACAGAAGTTTCTAAGCCATAAATAACTATAAATGCACAAACTGCATCTTCATTACCGTTTATATTATACAGAAAACAATTTTCTTTCGTCTTAGCGGTTTCCATGACAACTAATAAACCTAAAGTTATAGCCACAGGGTTGAACTTAATAAAAGTTACATTCATATTTCAATAAAAAGAATAAGAAGATTCTTGTCTTTACGTAGTAAATACTGTTGCCAGCAAGGTCCACTCTATAGATTCCGTAAGCTTATTTGTTATTTTTTGACTGAGTAAAACTGTACCATAAAATGTTTTCATTTATGTTCAATAACACCATTGATTAACTTGTTGCGAATAAAAAAGAAATCAGCGTTCTATAGCAATACATCAATGTTCGGTTGAAAATTTGTTAGCAAATTGTACAGAAAATGAGATTGTAATAAACTTTTACACTAAAATGAAATAAAATTGACCGAAAAAATGTATGGTTATTCAAGTAGAGCAAGTGAGAATAAAGTTTTATTTTAATACTTCAGAACGATAAGAAAGTACTGAAAGTGTTGAACAAAACGAAATAAGAGTTGTGGAGCTGAGATGTTCTGCGAAGGAGTCAAATTATTTCACAATATATTTATGTCAATGCTGTCCTATTGTATGTTGTACATAAGAATAAAATTGAGTAAAGTGTATTGGTACTGGAAATCTTAAATATTTTACAAAAAGAATGTATTTATTAAGTTTTGGTTGTACTTTGTTTATTTTTTTTTTATTTTTTTTTACTTTTTTTTTTTCAAGTCCTGTAGTTTTAATTTTGGTGTTTCGAAATGGGTCCAGCAGTGAGTTTTTTTGTCAAGAGTTCTGGTGATCAATTGACATTATTAGTGTTGGTATACAATATTATAAGTCCTGCTTACAATTTCACAAATTTATTTTAAATTTTTTGTTAGTTACAAGTATCACTTAAATTTATTCACATTTATTTCTGACAGCACTAAAACCTTGCGCACAGCAGTAGGACGTATCGTGTCCCAGCAAGCTACATAAGTTATGTATCACAAATTAAACATCTGGAATAAAATATGTATATATAAAACCACTGAAAATTAAGTCACTTGACTCCAATTTATGTAAAAAAAATTCATTGTGTTACTTATTTCATAAATTCTGTTTCCTGATGGTGGGCTAGATGCTGATCCTTTCTGTAGCAGTTGTCTCTCTACAGCAGTGGATGCGGGTGGTTGGGTGAGAGCATAGCCAGTTGTAGCGTAGATGGTGAGGGTGGCAGTGGAGCCTTTGGTGGTGGCCTGGAGGATTTCCCCTACCCCAAGTAACAATGTCCCTAGCTCAGCTTGCCAGGTATTATTGTTGGTGAGGCCATACCACTTTTCTTTTTAGGGCCTTGAGTGGAGAATATAGGTTATTCCAGCTGGCTGGCTACGCTATCCCATGTTATCTTACGGGGTTCTTTAGGCTCAATTTCCGGCTAAGGAACCGAGACAGCAGCGGGTTGTTGTTATGATGAAGTAGGCTGATCCTGTCTCGATACCTACATGGTTGTGAACTTGTACAATATATTACCGTACGCAGTTATTCATTTTTTGTTGTAAATAAATTTTTATAATTGCTGCAGTAATTTACAAAAACAAATTACCTTTTTACTAATGGATAACCTTTGAACTCCCTGTTCTATCACATTATTGTCTCCAATACTAGAACCAAAACTATTCCCACTACGGTGCTAATAGCAGTCCTCGTAGCTGGCTTTACTTGGCGTGCCCAGGCACTGAAGTCTCCATGATAATACAACTAGTTGTGATAAGGCTAACCAAAGTTGCCAAAGCCTCCTCCAATATTGGAAAAAATACCCTTTATGCCGTACGTAAGCATTTGCCCACTGTATTCAGGCAAGGAAGTCACACGTTAATACCAGCTGATTTCACCAGCTGTATCTGTGTTTTGAGTCTCTTAGGTAGCTTGTTATTGGCAACAGCTTCTTCCTCAAGTTCTTTGTTGGACGCACAGAATCCAAGTACCCTACGAAGCTTCCTGTCCTCATCTTGTTGTCCACAAAGCCCCAAGCAAGTAATTTAATCACCATAGGGAAAAAGCATTATCAGTTTGCATTTATGCAACATCATATTTAAACAATGACTGTAAAGGGTTAGGTATAAAGCTATTTAATGAGCTATAATATAAAAAAAGATGTTCTACTTATGTAAAAATAATTTGTTTGTTTGAAACGGTGTAGACAGTACTGAGAAGAGAGTAATTTTTAAAGAAATCTAGCTTATCTCCGATAAACAACTATTTGACAGCATCTTTCATCTTGCATCAGACTTATCTTTAAATACCAATCCAGGCTCATGTTTACCTAAGACATGTCACCCTGTAACACACAAAATGCATACACAAAGCATTCTGACTTACATAAATTTCCATGCTCTTTATTAAGGTAAATTAATCATTGACAGCTACTTATCTGAAAAGCCAACGTTGAAAGATATCCAGAGAATCATGACAAAAACGGCTTTTGCACTACACAATTACCAGGACGATTTTACAGAGAGGTGTGGGATATATTTTCTTTATAAGGTTATTCGGTAACAAAATTTTTTGCCTGAAAGCTGAGACGTAAGAACCAAGATAAACAGCTGTTACTTACTTCACAACAAAACAATTCTCCAATATTGTTGGAATCACGCTAGCAACTGATAAACTGTCACTACGCCGTATCGATACTGCTAGCAGAAGACTATGGTAAAAATGTAAACACTCGAGCGCGTTTCATGGCTCTGCTCATCTCTTTCTCTCTCTCTCTCTTTTACTCTTTTATAATAGAAGTCTGGCTGCGATATAGAGCCAACGCTATCTCTGGTCACCCAAGAAAAAGCAATGTGCGATGTTGCTGTTGGCATGTACCTGAAAAGAATCACTAATACTTGGGTTATTACGTGGGTACAAAGGTGATAAATTTATCGTTGAAAAAGTGTACCTACATTAATTGGATGTTGTTTCAATTAAAATTGCAATGTTTAATATATAAACAATTATCAACAATATATAACGACACAATACAATACGTTATATAGACTGGCCTAGATCTCTAACGTCACGCTCACGTATGTCACATACGCTCAATTCCTACTTCACAAGTTTTTCTAGATTATATTTAATACCCAAAATATGTTTGTATTTAAAAGAAGAAAAACTATTGTGTAGAACCACTTTCTTTAATAGAGCAGTACTACACGCCAGTGAACACCCCTTAAGGACATTGATCACACAGGTTTTCTTGACAGATATTATTTAAACGTCAAACGTATACTCAAAATAGTATTAAATACACAAAGTGACAATTTGACTTTTTACGCCCCTTTTAAACCTCTGTTGAGGCATAAATCATACTAAAATTGGTACCTCGCAGGTAAAATTTAGCGGGGAATCTTTTGCTACTATCAAAACTTACGTATGATCAACAATTTATAATATAAAAATCAAATACCGAAGAAAAATAAATTGTTGGTTAGAATTAGTTTGGTATTCGAATTCCTTCATGCTTGAAACATGTTAATCCACAATATTAGGTAAGTCATATTAGGATTATTTTTTATAAACTCATGTCTAAAATAGTAAATTATTGAATCCATCGGATTAACATTTCGAATCAGTGACACGGCATTCCATGACCACGGAAGCTAACTTCAGTCATGTAAATGGAATACCATGCATCCATACAGCTCCATATGTCAAATCAGGTTAATACAACAGCCAGCCAATAATAAAACAGAATGTAAAAAATGCATTCAATTTGTAAAATCTGTATTATTGCATTAGAAAGAAGCAACATTATTATAAACAATGCTTTATCAGTCCCAACGATATGCCCCCAAAAGCTTGTTTCGGGCACCACGTAAGTCCTATAGGCAAAGCGACTCTAACTAATGCGAAAATTCAACAGAACGACAATGAATATCTTATTTAATTACGTCTTTCAACATTTGACGACAGATAATCGTTTGGTAGTCATTTTCTTGGTACAAACACTGGCAAATAAAAGTTTCGCCAGTACCCCGCCGATATCTCTGGTAAGCTTGACTCGTGGGCTAAGATCGAAGTTTCCCGCGCGGGAAACGTTGATAAGCTGCTCCTTTGTGAGAGATACTGCCGAATAATATGAGTTTCACCAGTGCATAGCTGATATCTCTGGTAAGCTTGCCTCGCGGGCCAAGATCGAAGTTTTCCACGAAGGAAACGTTGAATAACTGCTCCTTTGTGAGGGATACTGCCTAATAATATGAGTTTCACCAGTGCATGGATAATATCTGTGGTAAGCTTGACTCGAGGGCCAAGATCGAAGTTTCCCGCGCGTTCTTAAAAAAGATTAAAAAATTTTTTAATTCACTCAAGCCGCTAAAATGGCATTCCTTTAGCTTCCACTGCATCAATTAAGCTGGTTTTTTTTTTAATCTAGGGTAGCAAATTGAAATAAATACAATGGTCATGAAGAGAAATGTAATAAATTTTTATTAACAACCATTTTGAACATATATTAAAAAAACTAATATTTAAAAAAAAAAATTTTTTTCTAGTTTATTCGTCCTTTTGGACAAATAAAATACCTTCCCTTATTTTTTTAAAAATACTCTCGTAAAATACAATAAATTTTTTACTACAATTAATAAGATTTTTACTTGTTATCTTCAAGATGTATTCAATGATATATCAGTTTTGCAGTTGCAACTTTTTTTTATCTCTAAAATTTTGTTTATTTTTTATGTTAAAAATACATAAACTTGTTTGTGGAAACTATTTTATTTTATTATAAAACTCGATACAATTAGTAGAAGCTTTATTCTTTTGTTTATCTTGATGTTGATAATTTTTATGTATTACTCTAGCTATATTTGACCTAACTCTTACTGTGTGCATCTCTTAGTCAGAGAGTTGGCTGGTTTTTGGCAGTACACATGCTAGACTAAGTTTAACCATGACATTTTCATAGAGTGTTGCATTCGTGCGATAATCATCAATGGTTTCTAATGAATACTCAAGTTTACTCCTATAAATCAAATCGTGAATACAACTTATTAAAACCCTACAAATGATATTTGAAAGTACTCTTATTAAATAAAATCGATTTTTCACTTCGATGAATAGATTTTTACTCGTTACTTAAACGCTTTTGCTTAAGCACGTTTATTGCTTTATCTTGATTTTCATACTTCTTTTCATCTTCGTTATCCTGTCTCTTTTCGTCATCTTCTTCCTTATTTTTAATTAAAGGTATATCATGTTTAGTGACCGCGATATTTGATTGTGGAAGATACGGGGATTCATACGCTAAAAAATGATTTTGGATTCAGAGCTGTACAGTATGAAAAAAGGGTATCCAGCCTTGAAGAAGACACACTCATGAAGCTATGCTTTCAGGAAATATCTAAGGGAGAGTTTAGATTGCAGTTAAGTGTGGACTGAAAAAGGTTTTTAATAGTTTGGGATATAGCCAAGTTGAAATGGAAAATATGAGAAGCAGAGGTAAAAGTATTTGTGATAAAGTACGTGAAAGACTGAAAGATATCGGAAAGCAAGAATGTGAGGCAAAAATTAACGTATCGAAGTACAATAAATGGTATCGTGATATAGCGACTATTAATGTATCTGAATATTTAAAATTTTGTAAAAAAAGGTGTAGATAAAAGTTGTATTGCAAGGGCAAAATGTGGGAATTTTGAAACGTCTAGTTAATATTAGTTGAAAGAGGAGGAGAGGGAAATTTATGCGAAAAAGATTCTGGAAAGAACATATGTGCGGTAGTTGTGAAGGCTGGGAGAACGGCTGTAGGTTAAGCCCCGAATTTGCTGGGATAGAAATCGTGAGCCTATGGTGTAACATAGAATATACTGAATTTTTAGCTGAGACTCTTAAATGTTTAGAATCTAAATTAAAGGAAAGAAAAAATGAGAGGATAAAGAAAGCTAATCAAACTTAGTATTTTTGTAATGCTCCAACGACAGTTATGTGCTAGTCCCTAGTTATTGTAGGAGGTAAGGAAAAAAATACTGTATGGGTGTGGAAAGCGTGACTAGCGTGTGATAATTTTTGTAGGTGGAAATACTTATATGTAAGCTCCTGTATATAATTTTGAATAATGTATTGACGACAAAATTGTTAAGTGTGGCGTCAATTAGCTTTCTTGTAAACAGAGTCCATTTTTTGGTCCAACAGGCTAAGAACTAATAAATAAATAAAATATCGTTTTGATAAGAAAATAGTCAAATGTATATTACTCTTAATAACTGATCCAAATCATAATTAGAAAGAGAAAGTACTAAAAAGACACTTAAATTAGAATATTGAACTTTTCTGCAGATGGTACAACACGATAGGACACATGCTTCTCCGTCAATTTGTCTTAGTTTGGTATAAAAAGAGTTAGAATTTATTAAAATATACAGTATCATTTATAATTTTAGAAAGCCTTATTTTGAGAGTTGTCGTTTTTTTTTCGTTTTTTTTTTTTATGACTGGTCGTTACTTTCTCTATTTGTAAGAAAGTGCACATGGTCAAGTAATAAAAATAGTAAAATAATAAAAATAGAAATTCTAAATTGTGAACTAAGTATAACCTAAAACATTTTTACCTTAGGAGCTATTTTTGTCACAATTTTTATCATAAATGTATTATAATTTATTCACGCATAAGGATTTTATTGTCAGCGAATAACAGCACCTATGCTTAACATTTTTCGGGTATTAACGTACGAAATTGTGTTTTTTGAACGAAATCCTTTAAGTCGTAACGTCGATCAAAAGTTGAGCTACCAGTGGCTTAGTAGTAGAGTATTTGCCTTTTGCCTGAAGGGCTAGGGTTCGATTCCCACTATATGCAATCGTGGCACCTCTGTGGAGTTTTTTCTCAACATGTTCTATTTTCACTGTGATAGCTTCTAGCTCTTCGGTATTTACCATGCTGTCACAGTCAGTAATAAAAAGCGATACCAAAAAATTAAATAACCAAAAAACCACGCGGCAGAATATCCCTCTCTAGTATAGGATATATAGCATAGGCTAGTGGCTATGTTAGGGTAGTAGGATAAGCAGACACCGGCAGTCAAACTTTCTTACATTAACCCGCTTTTGTGTTGCTTTGCTTTTGGCTTCAGATTGTACAAGGATCTTTTCAAGTCTCTTACTTCGTGGATGATTTCCATAAGCCTTTGACTACTTGCAGTAACATCACTTAAGCTACTTATTAATAGCGTATCACTAGTCTGATCCCATCTATCATACATCTTTTATATTATGTGCATGGACGCGTAAATACATATCTATTCCTTCGTACATGAATACGATGGCGCTGTCGTGGTTAGCGTTTATGTATGTGTAATCAGCAAATAATATTTTTGAGGTTAACAAAAACAACAAGATGGATAAGTGGTTGATTAAAGAGTCTAGATTGACTGAAACCGACCTTAGTAATTCAAAAGAGTCCGATAACATGTTTTTTATTATTCACGATAGTCAATCTGAAAATCACACTCAAAAGATATCGATTGGCATAGAATCTGAGCTCTAATCATGTATCAATTTAATGGATACTAGTTCAGGTACTTTTCTTGCACCTACATTGTGTTGTAAAATGTTTTCAATTCTAGTAGTTTATTTGAACAGATGTTATAAAAATTATAAATTTGCTTGATCTTTTATCTCTCAAGAAATGAGAAACAATCATAATAATAGTGCATTTCTAGACTATTCAATAAGTTTTTTGCACACGAACGAAAATTGAAATATTAATTTTTCAATACTGACGTACGTAGTTATATTTTAGTAGGAAGTATCAAGGATACTACAGTCAATATCTATGTATATGAGTACGTAAAAAAGCCTACTTTTGATATCAATAAACTAAAGTTACATGATAACTTATGCACTCCTGATAAAAGATACTCGTTTCTGCCAATTATATCACGTGGAGGTATAAAATTAAAACTTCAACCATCTTGGTTAGAGCTTTTTAATTGGGTAGATTATTTTAAAGTAGAAAATAGAGCTTACTATAAAATCTGTGTATTTGGCAAGAAATTTAGAGGTATAGGCGATCAAAAACTTCGGAAACGCGTAACAGAGGCTCACGCAAATTTTAAAAATACTCTGAAAGATTTTCACAAACATAAAAATAATAAGAATTATATTCATATTTGATTAAATTTAGGAAATCCCTATAAGTTAGGAAAATGTCATCAGTTATTTTTTAATATAAAATGCGAGCAAAGTAACCAAATAACAGTTAAAGAAAACAATAAGAAATTAGTTCTTATTGTAGAAACTATCTTGCTTTCTGGAAAACAAAATTTAGCTGTAAGAGAAAAAATAGATTATGGAAGTTTAAATGAAATCAATCCACAAACAAATAATGAAAGCTTTAGATAATTGTTAAGTTATCGTACTAAAACTGACGATATTTTAAAAAAGCACTTTAGGACTGCGACAAAACACGCTATATGAGCACGTCCACACGGAACCAGCCATCCAGCACTCGCATCACGTTTTTTTAATAGAAGGCGCTATATTAAATTCACTCACAAGCGATAGAAAATAGTTAGAAAAATATGTAGTGACATGAATCGATACATTTTTATCTGTTTTTTTTTAATCGTGATAATTTGTTCCTGAAGAAATTTTTTTAGTGGTGAAAATCAAGTTTTAAGTTCAGGTCAATTTTTCTCAAAAATATATACATACATATATTTATAAATGGTGACTTATGCGAACATTATTATGTAAAAAAAGGTTATTATGAGGACAAAATCGTACTTATGCAGACTGTCCTCATAACTTTTCAATGTTATTATTTAATATCATACATATGTGTGTGTGAGGGGGGGGGGCAATCAAAAGAGCAACTCATAAACTACATCTCCTTAAATTTTCAGAGTGGGAGAGCTGAAGGTGTAAAAATAGTCAGTAAATGCAGACTACGGCGCGTGGTCTCACGCACGGCCGCGCACACGGAGTGGACTAGCCACTGCGGATGCTGGGTGATACATTTTTCATACTTGTTTATAGTCAAACGACACAAGCTACGAAAAACATGTAAATCTATAGAATTTTAGCTGCTTTATACAATAGTTTGTTTATTTTTATCGCCAACTTTTTTTTTTTTTTCTTAAAGAAAATTTAATTACAGTGGAAGGGTTATATTTCCTGAGATACCATTTTGTTAACTTTACCTATAATTTTAAATTAAAAATATAAATTATGAAAGAATAATGTTAAAATAACAAGTGAAATGTGAACTCAAAACTTTTTTATTTTTTTTGGCATCACACTTTTAACTGTTTTTACAAGGAAAACATTTTTTTTTACAATTGTAGATTTTTTATGGCTTTCCTTTTCAATTTATTTTTTTTTCTGATTTATTTTTAGCTATTATACTCACTATTTTTTTAATGTCGGTAGCAAATGTGATAATTTTAAAGAAGAAAATTCTTTCATTTCAAGCTGGTTTGTTCCTTCCACTGATATTGTACAGTGGAATGACAATGTACCTGGAATCGTATCCACCGATTTAAATCTCAGTTTTAATTTTTCTTGAGTTATCACATGACTATTTTTAAATGAAAAAAAAAAACAAGCTATATTTTTAAAATATTTCTACTGAAAAAACGTGCTACGAGCAATAGATGGCTTGTTTTGCTTGCACGTGCTCACATACATTAGTCCTCAAATTCAAATTGAGTTGATTGACTGCGTAGAAAAAATTATGATTAAGAATATTGCAGATGTTACTAATCGATCAAAGACTTGCAATATCTTGGCAGATAAAACAGCAGGTATATTTGGAGTTGAACAGAAATCCATAGCTATTTAGAATTAAGATACTCAAAAAAATCAAGTTCTAATAAAAGAGGACTTTTTAAAATTTGTACCGCTGAAGAGCTGCACAGGAAAATTTTTAGCACAAACAATACTCACTAGTTTAAAAAAAACAGTTGATTAAAATTATGTTGTAGGTCAAAGTTACGGTAGAGCTCTAGCTATGAGCTCCAGTTTACACAAAGTTCATGCTCACGTTCAAGAAGAGCCAAATACGTGCACTGTACAGCACATTCATTGAATTTGGCTGTTTCAGCAGCTTATTTGATGACTCAAATTCGCAATGATTTAGATACAATTAAAGTTATGTATAATTTTTTTAACTATCCTAAACAAGTTGCTTAAATAAATGATATAATAGCAACTAATTTGGGGCAAGGAAGCCAATAGTCTAGGTCAGAAAATCTGAAAAAGTTATGCAAAACATGATAAGTAACGAGACACAAGACAGTAGCGACATTTATTGAATTACAACCATTTGCAATTGGGATCTTGCACATTTTTCAAAAATAATTTTAAAATAAAGTTTAGGCATATTTATCAATACATTTTTTTTCCGAATTTTCAGAGCTTGTTTTTCCTTAGAAACAAATAATTTAGAGTGTTAAATTTGAACATTGCCAAGCTTCCTTAAAAACACTTTCTGATCGGTCGAAGCCGGCTGACGTCACAAGAACATAAACACCCATGAAAAGCATAGGAAATTCCACAAAACTGCACAATTTATTTATTTAAAAGCACTAATAATTGTATGAGTTCTTTACTATTATTCTGCAACATCAAAATTATAAATAGCAATCCAAAAAAAAGCGTGAAATAAAGGTTATTTATCATAAACGAGAAAAATTACAGCAGAGACAACGTCGGCGGCTGTCGTCTGCAGCCAAATGCCAGAACTGTCTGGACTTAGTTGTTTTGTCTGCGTATGTTTGTATTTTTTATTTGGTCCTTGTAAGCTGTCATTTTGATCTGTTATTTTATTAAATACGTTTAAAATGAGTAAGGCAGTGGTAGTAAATTCACCAATAGTAAATGTGCCATACAGATCAGGCTTTCTTCCGTTGTGTAAAACGACAACAATAAGTGCTCCACACAAAATTTTTTTTACTGTTCCACAAGACGTCAAAATTAGAGAAAAGTGGTTTTTAGTATCCCGCAGATCTGACACTCTGTCAAGTTCCCGTTACTATTGCTGTGAAGATCATTTTGACGTTCGATAAAAAATACTCATGCATATACATCGCACACAACTCTTGTAACTATTCATGATATTGTTGTCTGATTTGTTTACTACAGCTTAAAAATGACATGAACAACTACATTACATTTACATTGTTTGGTGGCAACCGTATTTTAAAAACAGAAGTTTTACCTCACAAATTTCTCTGCCAGTCCAGGCTTTCTTTAACGTCTCAAGATTTAAATAGGCCTGCTTTCATGAAACTCAGCAGAAAGAGAGATGTGGCTCAAATGTTGGCAGAATCCAGCGATCATGGTTAAAGAAAAGAAAATATGCATCGTCCTGATGTACACTTTAACAAAGATTCAGCTGCTCAAGTTCCCACAGTCCAACCAATGACAGAATCAAATGATTGTCATACTCAAGATCGGTATCGTATGATTCATGAATTTTTTCCTTTTCATTTATTTAAAACCTTGACAAGTTGATTGTAAAAAATTTTGTGTTATAGAACTGGAAGTTTCAGACACTCAAAATGAGATTTCAACTAGACCAAGGAACTTTGGGGAAGGGTGCATTCGATCAAAAAATACTAATGTGCCTCAATAAGAATTGACATCTGTTATACTGCAAGTTGATTTGAAACCTCGTTTTCGAAGTTAACAGGGCATGTGTCGACCCATGATGAATCTATTCTCGTGCCAGGTCAATCTCAAACCTGAAACAGTCGATGCTTCTTTTTCGCCCAAATCGAACACCATTTCTGATTCAAAATCGTGTTCATCGTCAAGTAATGTTGACTGTAAAACGAGTAGCAGTGATTTTTCTGTTCGAAGTTAAGTCTTATCTGAATGTTTAACATCAAGTGACGGCAATAAAATTGATTTGAAGGTAATACAAAACTCATGTTTAAAAGTAACCGCATGGAAAATTTCGAGGAGTCCGAAAGAGTTTATCGGTGTTTGTAAAGAATCGTTGTGGGTTGTAGATTTATTAAAACACCAGTGTCACTGTAATGAGGATAATATTTTTTTAACGCTTATGAAAATGAGACTATATGACACTTTTAGTCGTTTAGGGGCAGACTTTGGTGTATCAGTCTTCCGCCTCAAGGATTTTTCATCACATTCTACTTACTTTATCAATCTGCCTACAAGCATTAACTTGGTCGGATTATAAAAAAGCCAACACATTAAAATACTTGATTGCATATCCATCAGATGGATTAGTGATTTTTGTTTCAAAGGGTTTGGGAGGGCGTGTGAGTGACCCAGTTCTGTTTGAAGAAAGTGGTATACTTGAAATGCGCCCAGAAAATGTGTCAGTAATGGCTGATCGAGGTTTCAAACATACAGAGGCCACGTTGAGTAAAAAAAAAATGCAGGTTGATACGCCCACCCACGTGAAAAGGTTGATAAGAAGAGTCAGAGAGTACAAGTTCCTTGAGCCACATGGTTGCATTAATTTATCTTTTTTTAAACACATAGATCAAGTAGTATACAGTGTTTGTGGATTAATTAATTTACAGTCACTTCTAATACAAATATGAATTTTATGTAATAATTTGTAAATACCCTTTTGTTGACTGACATTTAATAATTAATAGTAGAAAAAAAACATTAATGTAATATACTACTAGTGTATTAGTATTTGTGAACAGAATTAATAAACATTTTGATTTAGCCAACAGATTTTCTGCAAGAACTCGATGAACACATTCTTTCCAAAAAGTATTTGCACTGTCCATCAGAGAAGTCATATAATTTGTATTGTAATTTAACCAGGTAATTTGTACATCGTTTGTTGTTTCAAAATTCCAATCTGCCACACAAAATAAACCTTTTGATTTTTTGGCAGCTAGCATTGCAGCATCATTTGAGCTTGGTATTTTGGTTTTATGGTGTCATTCGCAACATAGTTCTTATGAGTCTCCTGTGATGTTGGGCATTTTATTTCAACTATATAATCCTTGCTAATACTATCGGGAGAAGCTCCAAAGTTGGGATAGTTGGAAATAATTATAAAGCCACATTTGTCGATCTTATATCCAAGCTTTGTCGATTTTTGAAAACCTCATCTTTAAGCGTCCTTCCTCGTTGCATACTTACGGTGTCATGAACTTTAGAAGCTCCTATTATTTGCTTCACTAAACATCCATTCTTAGTTTTGCACTTAGCTGCTTCGTATAACTTTGATGCCGTTATTTTTTCATAACGTAACTCATGCCACAAAATGTCATTGCTTTGATGCCTTGTATTTTTCTCTCTTTCGTTGCATTACTGCACATTAATCCTGTGTCTTGAAAAGGATAAAAAAGTATCAGCATTTTGCTGAGATTCCGAAAAAAAATAAGAGTAACATTTGATGAATGGATAAGCTATAAATTAAATTTTTGTTGAGATTTACTGTACATCTAAATAACTGGACATCTGCTTGTGTGTCTTGAATCTTTTTAGAAACATCAGAAAAAAACTGAGTGTAACGTATGAAAACATTTTTTTCTGGAGTTTTTGCTATGTCAGAGGCTAAAATGAACTCGACAGTCCTGCCAATCTGTGATAAAACAGATTTTTTCCAATAGCACGTTACTTTAGTACAGGATGGTTCTTCAAATCTCCTGTGACACCACATCAGAAAAGCGAATACATGTTTACACCCACCTAGAAACGTAAAATATTCAAACAAATACATAAGTATGTATACATATATGCAAAGTAGCTTTTGCAATTGTTTATTGCAGTTGTATCTTGTCTAAAAAAAGATAGTAATTTACCACGAGCAGTTGCACAATCGAAGCACTCAACGCTCGAAATAATTTTTTTTTCGCTGTCATTGATATTCAAGGCTACTGAGTAACTTTTATCTCGTACTTTGTGTTCAGGGCAAATCTTAGCTTTAACTATGCAATTTAATCCTTCTCTCTTTACACAAACATAACCAACAGCGGCATCTCCATAACTTTCTGTGGTGGATCTGTAAAACAAATAAAAATTAATGAATCTGCAAAACAAGCTCAATGCTATTGTGTAATATATTAGACGTACTTTTAATCACTCACTCATTCATTTTAGCTCCTCGTAACTCCTATGCATTAAATCGATTATCTTGTTGTATGAACTTGCAAATCACAAACAGGTTAACTTCTGGTAAATTTCGGGAATCAGCTTTAATAAATCCTGGTTCTAGCTGATTACCCTTTGTTCCCATTTTATTGTCATAGTTGTTTGAAAAAAAAAAAATCCACTACCTTTTGTATATGAATACGATTGAACACAAATTTTGCTTTGACAGCGGACAGCAGCCGCCGTTGTCTGTGCTGTAATTGTTTTCGTTTATGATAAATAACCTTTATTTACGCTTTTTTTGGATTGTTATTCATCATTTCGATGTTGCAGAATAATAGTAAAGAACTCATACAATCATAAGTGCTTTTAAATAAATAAATTGTGCAGTTTTGTGGAATTTCCTATGGTTTTCATGGGTGTTTATGTTCTTGTGACGTCAACCGGCTTCGACCGATCAGAAAGTGTTTTTAAGGGAACTTGGCAATGTTCAAATTTAACACTTTAAATCATTTGTTTCTAAGGGAAAACAAGCTCTGAAAATTCGGAAAAAAAAAATTGTATTAATAAATGTGCCTAAGCTTTATTTTAAAATTATTTTTGAAAAATGTGCAAGATCTCAATTGAGACTCTTAAAAAAGTGCAAATTAAGAAAGATCCTGAGGTTTCTGAAAAGCTTGCAGATTTATTTCTGCTCTACTTTTTTCAGTTTCTATCAAAATTAGAAACAATTTTTTTTTATGTAAAAAACTAGAAAAATTGTTTACAAGAAACGTATGTACTGGTAAATTGAGTACATATTAATATGTCAAATTCAAGAGTTCACCGTGCGCGTCTAGACGCGTCCGTACTTTTGTGTTTATTTGTATCAAAAATTATAAAATAGCTATTTTGGTGCAAGTTTGCAAAGGCTTGTTATTACGAACTGAGAGGTTCGTAGAAAAGCCTTTTTGCATTTGTTACGAACACTATTTTTCTGGGTGAAAAAACCTAAAATTAAGAGGCAAAGGTGCTATTTTAAAATGAGAATGAGGAAAATGTTTTTTAATCCTCTTTTTTTGAAAGCGTGAAGTGCACTATAATCCACACGAATTTAATATAATATTTTTCCTATGTATTATTAAAATGTTTATAACTATAACATTGTATTTTAATAATTATTAATTTTAATACATATGGATTACTCTACACTTTTCATTTTGAATAATACTAGTATTCACGCAATAATAGTACCACTAAATAAGTTGCTATAAAGTAACGAGCTGAATTCAAGCACGGCTTTATACTTGGCTAAGTATGTCAAAAATATTCTGTAGAAAATGAGGGAGACAGCTAATTAAGATTTTCATAAAATTTATATAAAAGTACAAGATTCTTTGTCAAACTATGAAGTTGAATCAAAAAAACCAAAAACCGTTAACCGACAAGAACATCGTATTAATATAAAGTCTGATAGCATTGAAGAATACTACATAATAGCAATTTATTTGCCATTTCAAGATACCCTTACTACTTATTGAAATGATAGATTTATAAAACATAACAAAATTCTCAAATCTAAAAAATGTTTTGTTTTAACCAAAGACAGGTCATATAGTCACCTTTGATTTAATTCAATTACAAAGAATGTTCCAATTTTTTGTCATAAAAAAACTTTTTGTACTTCAGAAGATAAAGATAACATCGAAACTGGAGTTAAAAAGCTGTATAATGTAATAGTCTTCTTGACTGTTTCCAAAGTAGTTGATTAGGAATCATTCAATTGTGGCAAAATTATTTAATTTAAGAATATATTGATTCGAGACATTCTTCATTTTTGTTGGAGATAAAATTCAAATTTTTATTCATATACTTTCGATTTCTAATATTTTAAATACTAATTAAAATAAACTATTCTATGATCAATAGAAGTGTAATGAGGATACGCGGGGTCTAGTCCATACTCTATTAAAAGTATATACTATGATGTGTCGTGCCTTGCTCACCTTGCAGTCAGCAGCAAGACACGGCACATATAAAATTATTCTTTATTATGACTCACTATAGGGCTAAGCGGATAGGAGAGATAGCTGGCAATAAGTATACATACATGGGCGAGATCAACATTTAAGCATTTATTTGCATTTATTAGTAACTCAAAACTTATTATTATTTCTGTACAATGTTTACTCTGCCCGACTATCCAACTTGGCCTGACTCTATACAACCTTAGCCCTGCAGGTGCAGGTCCAGCAGTTGCTGCTCGGCACAATGCTTGTCTACGGTAGGGACGGGATTAATAGGAAATAGGCCTACCGTTCTTTTGCTACAGCAGGGGTCTCTCTGTAGCACTATCCTCGGGCACCGGGAGGTCCGACGAGCAGGGGTTGGCACTCGAATCCAGTAGTCCTTGACAGCGTGTGTGTGAAGGTCGTTATGGCATTCCGGGCAGCCAACAGGTAGCCGTTGTTGTGCGCCTTCGGTGGCCGCTCGGTACAGCACACAGTCATATCTAGCACACACCCGTAGAACTATATAACGCTGCGAAGCCCTCGGATTATACGTCTCGGCGGGAAACAGATAAGACGGAGAGTGCCTTTCTTGTCACCCTGCCGATTTGTGCTCCCTGATACTGTAGCCACCTGTCTGTGTATGCGTCGGTGCGCACATACACCCGCCGCTGCACACAGTCAAAGGCTGGTAGTGCTGCCTATAGTAGGGATAAGTGAAGGGATAGGTAGGTACAAGGGCTGTGGGTGGGGTAGTGTTGGTGTGCATAGTGCCGTCTCTCCTCTTGTCTGCTACTACGACATACCTTCCTACCGTGACGTCGGTTTCCTACGTCACAATACTCACTGTTACTTCAGGCACAACAGAAACAAATGAAAGGAATTTTAGTACTTGAAGACGTACAAAAACGTACCTTAGAAATACTACGGGAGAAAAACGCTTTAATGGACTGGCTTTTCCTTATATTCACCTAGAGATGAATATTCATCCAGAAGTCGTAATCACGGAATTTGCTAATTCACCTCATCATTTGTTATTTTAAGGTTTTATAAATTTCCTAATTAAAAAAAAATCTATTTTTATTTTTTATGTGTAAACAAATATTTTTATACAACTTATAATCATACGAGTTTCAACTTGAAACTTGTTCGATTCAAGGACTCTAAGCGCTCCAAGCGACCCAAGAGAGTCATTGAGGTGTATATCTATACTTACAGTCTTGGCCATAAATACAGATTTACATCTCAATGACTCTTGGGTCACTCAGCGCACTTGAAGCACTTGAATCGAACAAGTCTTTGTTTGATCTTGGAGAGAGGGGTTAAATCCTTACCCCCCCCCCGTCGCTACACCCCTGCATATTTGGCCTGCATAGTTTGCACAATATTCTGAGCAACGTAAACTGTGTATTACGCAGGTGAAATTTTTCAAGCAATTTTACGGCATCTACATTTGAAATATTTCAAGAAATCCATCAATAAATACCAGCGCCAACTTGTTATATTTTATTTCCCAGTCCCAGTCTAATGGATTGAGTTAATGATCAAGCCACTTTTGTACCTATTGGTCCGTTTGTAATTTGTGTAATTGTAATTTTTGTATTAATGTATCTCTAGAACTGTTATTTATAACAAATCTTATCTCTTTTTTTTGTCACTCGCATTCAAGCGCAATACTTTGTGCATGGCATCACCAGAAGCATCTTTTCCACAGATAAAACATAGTGACAAAAAATCAAGATTAACAACATTATCTTGCTTCCTCGTAAAAACAGACAAAAAGCTAAGATTCAACTTAATCAACTAGCATTGAATTTGTCTCACTACAGTGTACGATTTTGTACATGAAGTGTGAACATGCAAATTTCTATACTTCCGGAATTCTAGGTGCTTTTTTTCCTGCCACAAAATACTAGCCTTGATAAAATGCTTTACACCATCGGATGCCATCTTTTAAATTTTGCCTGTGGACAGTCTTATCACAAATTGAACAGAGCTTCTCTTGATCGTCCATTTCCAAAGTACGTATATTTTGATACTTAATGACCATCAGCATCAACCGCTCACCGCTCAGGCCAGCAACTATGTGCTCGTAATTACTCAAGAAAGAGTACAGCTACCTGCATACCGACACAAAGCATCCTAAGGCCGTAAACTACAATGTAAATATTAACACTGCCAAATGCGTCCCTGAAATCAATTGTGATTAAGAGGGTCAATTTATATCTGTAAATATCGAATCTAATACCGTCAAAGATATTTATTAATGCAGTATGGGTACTTCTTCCCCGTGTGAAGCTCGATTGGTATCTGTCAATGACCTTATTCGGTCTAAGGAATGACAAAAGATGTCATAAGCCACTAACTCCAACAGTTTTTCCAACACCACCCGATAAACAAGACGTTTATCAGGCAGTGGTCCTGTGCTGTAGTCAGATTTTTTACAGAGGGCGGATACTTGCACGTTTCCATTCATTCTATTTACCATCATAAATGCTTTACTCATGGGCAATCACGTAGGTATGTAAGCTTTCAGCACCAAAAAAAATTTGAAAAGTAACAAAATACTTGTAACGTTGTACCCAGACAGCTTAGCACAAGCACACAATTACCCTGAGTACAACACTACGGGTAAAGTTGTGCAGCTATGGCCTCTTTGATGCGACCGTCGTATCCCGGCAAAGCCACCCAAAGTACCTCGCACAGTAGTTAATAACTTTATTAATCACTGATATTAACCGACACTTTCTCACTTTCAACGAGCCACTCAATTCCCTCCAAAGAGCCACGAACAATGCCCCCAGAGCCACTACTATTCCCCCATGAAGCCACAACTCGCGATCCGGAGCCACTACCCGATATGCTCAAGAAGGGCATGAAGTGCACCTCGCAACCCAAGTTTCTTCTAACCAAATGTAGAGTGGCCACTAGTTTTTCGTCCCCCACAGCCACTAACCCAAAACGGAGGACCCGTAACGTATTCCTCACTGTATCGCGCACCTTGCACACACTACCACCACTTCCTATGTAAACGAACAGTACTCACCAGTGATGCCAGACGGTACTGCGAAGTCGCACATGCGCAGAAGAGCTTAATGCTCATTCGCCAGTACAGCAGCGCGCTGTTTAAAGTAGGCCCCACCTGAGCTCTCTTTCTAGCTTCCCCACTCCAGCCTCCCCCCAGATGGTTAACCCAAGCCTTCCCTAACAACTTATATACTGCTTTAGTATCACGTAGGAGAAAGTTATCAGTAGCTGAATAGGCTAGCGCACATGATGATTTTGCTCACTTAATTTTCGAATCTCAGCAGCGCAATTTTTTTTTTGTTTTTTTTTTTTTTTCAAACTACGCATTAAATTTAAATACGTACATGATATATAATAATTTTAAAAAATATAGCTCTCCTGATTAATATGATAAAGTGATTATTAATCAGGTGAAATTTATGTTTTCAGTTTATTCTACTGACTGAAACTATTAATTTTTTTATTTCATTAATTAGGTACGAAATTTAGAAATAGTTATTTTTGATGTTTTATACGCAAGATATACTTTTTTATACTTATTTAAGAAAATACTAGCAGCCCCCCGTCTCGGCTTCCCCGAGACTTACTAAATGAAACACCGTAGTGTGTTGACATAAAATGTGAAACGTTTTTCAGTTAAAAAATTTTACATTTATTCCTGACACTTCTCAGAACAAAAATCTTCTAATTAAAAAAATTTTTGTTCGCAATCCATACAGTTTATTTGGTCAAATAATAAGCTGTAAAAATTGAAAAATTATAATTATGCTGAAAAGTACCATGCGTTCCTTATGCCATAAAATAATCGTTGGCCATAAGAAGCGGTTGATTTGCAGTTTCTCCGGTATAATTTACGAAAAGGGCTATTTTTTAAAGCTGTTAAGGTTTTAAACTCCTAAAAAATGTATATTAAAAAAAAATTTTTTCTCTTATCTCACAACTTTATTACCAGAGCAACAAAGTCCTGAAGCTTAATCTCTACATTTTTTATTGCCACAAAAATACAAATATATTTTCTACTTATTTAAAAATTTTAATTTAGATCTTTAAAAATTTAAGAGATTACTGTGAGGGTAAAATGAAAAGCTGATCCCTCACGTAATGGATTCTTTGTTTGGCGAGTTTGGCTGTTCCAATATTGATAAATTTTCTGCGTCAGTTTCTTGACGCCTCGAATTGTATACATTAGATACATTTGAAGTTTTCTTTACAATATACCCTGTTGCGACTATTAGCACCTATATTACCCTCTCGACTCTAAGCATTCAACCAGGAATCACCGATCCTCTCCAAGGTCTGCGCTGGGTGAACCTAACAGCTACGAAGGAAAGAAGACTTGAGCCAACGGGAGTCTCCAACGGGCAAGCATTACGAACCAATCTCTACCGCTTCTTATGGCCAACGATTATTTTATGGCATAAATAACGCATGGTACTTTTCAGCATAATCATAATTTTTTAATTTTTACAGCTTATTATTTGACCAAATAAACTGTATGGATTGCAAACAAATATTTTTTTAATAAAGAGATTTTTGTTCTGAGAAGTGTCGGGAATGAATGTAAAATTTTTTAACTGAAAAACGTTTCACATTTTATGTCAACACACTACGGTGTTTCATTTAGTAAGTCTCGGGGAAGCCGAGACGGGGGGCTGCTAGTATTTTCTAAAATAAGTATATAAAAGTACATCTTGCGTATAAAACATGAAAAATAACTATTTCTAAATTTCGTACCTAATTAATGAAATAAAAAAATTAATAGTTTCAGTCAGTAGAATAAACTGAAAATATAAATTTCACCTAATTAATAATCACTTTATCATATTAATCAGGAGAGTTATATTTTTTTTAATTATTATATATCATGTACGTATTTAAATTTAATGCGTAGTTAAAAAAAAAAAAAAAAAAAAAAAAAAAAATTGCGCTGCTGAGATTCGAAGATTAAGTGAGCAAAATCATCATGTGCGCTAGCCCATTCAGCTACTGATAACTTTCTCCTACGTGATACTGAAGCAGTATATAAGTTGATAGGGAAGGCTTGGGTTAACCATCTGGGGGGAGGCTGGAGTGGGGAAGCTAGAAAGCGAGCTCAGGCGGGGCCCACTTTAAACAGCGCGCTGCTTTACTGGCGAATGAGCATTAAGCTCTTCTGCGCATGTGCGACTTCGCAGTACCGTCTGGCATCACTGGTACTCACCCTGGTTCTTGCGATCTCCCGGTCTCTTAGGCCCCCGTTTCTCGGTGCCGGCTCAGGCCATGATCTCCTTTCAACGCGTTCAGCCATCCAATCGCACCTAGCCAGCCAAGCTCTCTTCCCGGTTACAAGACCCTTGAAAGAAAAACCTAGAAAAATCGCGAGCTACACAAGACCTTGCAGAGCTCTCCTCTTTAATCGCGTTTGACTAACGTAATCTCAAACTATTCAAATATGTAACTACTGAGCTCAGCCATTTCTACCTGCTCGATACCTTGAAATAAATCCCTACCAGCACCCCTCGATCGATCGCCTATCGTCGATCAACGATTTTTGATTGGCTAATTATGCACTAGTGCTCTCTTTTATTTATTTAATCGTCCTTTAACCTTTGTTGGCACAAGGTTTTGACCAGCAAATCATACCAGCGCCTCCACCGGTCTGGTCCTCAAGTTTCATACCATTCCACTCCCTCAAGAGTGGAGTCACCGTCACAAACCATCTACCCACCACCAACCAACAAGCCACGCTTCCCATGCCTGAGTTACGTCAGCGCCGCTCACCGAGCGAGCACGCACGGCTCACGGCCTGAGAGGCATCGCCCGATCACACCGAGCACACTCACAGACATGCACACATAACCTTTAAGGATTAGTAGTCTCGACACTGTGACTTTGTCGCACATTTTATAAAGAAGCTTCATGCTAATAAATAAGCAGTAATTGTTATTTGGTCTTTACAGTTCTTGTTTACTTTTAAGCTTTTACCAGTCTGCATTTTAACTTCACTACTACATTTAGTTAAGGAGCCTTTATTACTTTCCAAAAAATTTTTGGGGTTTAAACTTTATCATTTTATAAAAAAAAAAAAAATTTGTTGGAAGAATGAAAACAATTTCTTGACAATAACATATAACGTTATGTCGTAACAAATTTTTCATTAAAAAATTAATAACATTATATCGTACGCCCATTTCTGAGAATTTAAAACATTCCTCTCCATTTTTATTAGTAATTTTATCCCTTTTTTTAGTTCCAGATTACGCCTAATGAGCAGAAAAATCTATTTAATCTAGGATTAAAAAAACAACTAACCAATTTCCAGGACTACCACACGTATTTCACTTACGTAGTCAAATATGAAAAAATACTCAAGAAATGCCCAAACCAATGATGTGGAAGATTTTATGGCGATTATCCAGCTCCAAATTTTTTTACTCCGAAATGACTTCCGAGAGTATTTCCAATTTCTATCTCAACGTAAAATAAAAAAAGAGGTAACAGAATTCTGTCGAAGCCAAAATCTGCATTTTTTTCTTTCTACAAGTCAGCTTGAATAAAGTTAAAAATAATATTAGATTCCTCAGATAAAACATATAATTTAAAAATTAATGATGTACTCCTGGCATTTTTAAAAATAGTTTCAGCGTTTTCTTTAAAGGAAACGAATTCCAAATATTTTTTCTGGGACTAGTTTTAGATCGTTATCTTAGTTTTTTTTTTTTGTAGTACGTGCCAATAACCAATTCTTTACACTCAATTAAACCATTTTTTTTAAGTAAATTAAATTGCTTCACCTCCCACCTGATATTTCACCTAAGATCTCAGGTGACTGTCTCACGCCAAAAACAAACAAAGAAAAAATTTATTTTACGGTATTTAAAATTGCCTCGTTGGTGTTATCGTTAGGATGGTACATCGAAAAACAGATCTATAAAGGTGTTTTATGTCTATTTTTTAAAAATAAAATAAATTTTTTCAAATCTCAAGTGAGATCTCATCTGATATCTCATCTGAGAAAGCACCTAAGAATAAAAGTTTATTTCATTTTTAAAACATATACATAAAACACCTTTATAGGTGTGTTTTTCGATGTACAAAGTGTTTTTTAATAAATCTCAGCGGAGATCTGAGATGAGTTTTTGGCATGAGATAGTTACCTGAGATTTCAGGTGCAGTCTCAGGTGAGATTTATCAGATGGTTTCAGTTGATACAGGGTCTAATATATTACTATATTCTTCAAAATAATTGTTTATTTCTCTTGATAAACTCTTAGATAAACTTTCTTTCTTTAAAATAGCAAGAATATCATTTTTTTAAGATGATAAAATAAAAATGTAAGAAAATTTTGTAGGCAGTCGATAATAATTTGTACTACGTTTCTGGCAAGTTGAAAAATTTCATAAAGCATTACAATAAAAGATAATAGGTGATTTATAATTGTTCGTAAGTCCATTATTTATCTTATTCCGTATTGAAAAGGTTGTAATCGAAGGAGCTTTTGATGCAATACTGATTATTTTGGATACTTACAGTGCGTTACACAAACAATAAAATATTGTAAAAAAATTTAATGTTAACTTTTTTCGTTTGTTATGTCATGTAAAAATTTAGTAATATTCGAGGCACTTGGTTTTAAAACTAATTTGTAACTGATTTTATCACTGAATCGTTATCGTAAGGGTTTTTCTAATTTTTTAAGATTACAAATTATTATAACGGTTGCAGCTTGCCTGCACAAATAACATATGGATAAAGAGGTTGCTCTAAAGAATTAAAACAAATTTTAAATTCTTGGTTTTTTTTTCATCCACATCTGTTTCCTACAAACAATTGAAATAAATGTTTAAAATGTTTCATTGTTAAAACACATTTTTTATACATAACCTACATCAACGATGTGCAGAATAAAACTATTAGCAATCTCCGTTCAGCTTACACTGACATTTTTACGAGTGCTTTGAATTTCAGCAATTTTTTGTGACCTTAGAATATGTGGCAAGAGAAGTAATGCTAATTCAATCTTGTGACAATCTAAAAATATTATATCCATGTTATTGATTACAAAAGTTTAATAAAAAAACTTTAATTGTATGAAGTCAATTACCTTGGGTCGCAGTTGTCTCATTGTTATTTAAAAGAACTTTTGTTTCCTTGACTTTCAAATTTTCGCAGTGAGAAATTATTTCAGCAGATTTTCATTTAACATAAATTATTTAACAGCTTTCTATGCACTCGGTAATTTATCGGCAAGTTTTACAGAAAATCTTATTCAAGCTGTGTTACGTGGTAAAAAAATAAAAATAAGTATATACGGTTTTACAATAATCATCTTCTAGCAGTTCATGCAATTTATGAAAAAAAGCATTTGCTGGAACAATTGAAAAGCAAGTTCTTGGAATTTTATCAGGTAATATGATAAAAATAATTATTTATTGACACAATCCTCGAGGAAAACGTATACATTAAAAGCTATGCAAATACTTTTTAATCTTAACATTTTTTTTCATTTAAGAAGACTTGCACTGCGCTGAATAAAAGTTGCCTCACAATCATTTAATATTTTAGTTGCTTGATATTGGTTTTGATCAGCATAAGTAACAACTTTTAATTCTTAGTCGGAACCTGGCAAATAAAAATTTAAGTTTAGCACTGACCACATGCCTTGACCCGTACACCGTTTATCATATAACGCGTACTATGCATCGCATTTTATACTATGAAAGTAGTGCAGAATATCATTTACCACATATTATGTTTGGTGCTGGAAGTACTGATAAGGAGTGGAACAAGCATATTCTATGGGACACGAGAAATGGTGCACATAGTTTTTTCCATAAGACTTTCGAAAAAAAAAATAAAAAAATAAAAATAGTATACAAAAGCAGAAATTTAATTGCGAAAACGTAATTGTACCATAATTTACTTAAATATACGTACTGTACATGATAGTCAACTATTTTTGGACGTATTTCAGGAACAGTGTATGAAATTAATAATGTAAAATTTTGCAAACTAACAATTCACACATCAGTAACAGTTCTAGTTTTGTCCGGATCATTTGTATCAGTCAATGACAAATTTCTCACTGCGCAAATGTTTTCTTATTACTTTGTAATGATTATATCCCTTGGGTGCTCACTTTATCCGATCCATCTTCGTTTTGAAAATATGGTGTGTATAAAAAATTACCGTCCTCTGTTGGAAATGACTCAACAATCTCTGTTTTTAATTAATTAATATTTCTGGGACAATTCTGCAACAAAATTTGTTAGCTCGAACAAATGCAATTAAAAAGTTTTGACAACACATTTAAATAAAATGGAAAAAAGTAATTTCAAACATAAAATAATAATTTTCTTATTTTCGATGTTAATAAATATTCTATCATTTATTATAAATGTACACTTAAAAGTCATAGGATTTTTCTAATTTCTCCTAAAATTGTAAGATCTTTTAGGCGACTCATGTCAACAAATTGTTTATTTCTGCAAGGGCCAAGTACAATTTAACCTGAAAGACTGGAATTTAAAAAATGATACAGGTCATTTTTCTTATATACATAGAAATCTGTGAAAAGTAAAAGCAAAGTTAAAAGTTATAGGACGTGCACTATTAACATATATTAAAAAAACATGTAGTTTAAAAAACATCTGATGAATTTCACCTGAAATTTCTATTCTATCTGTTTGTATTTCAGAAATATTTTCAAAAAGATTTGACGAAGGATGGATCGGATATTTAAATGAGGATTCCGCAAGTACTGGGTTTTTCGTAATTATTTCAGGAGTTACAGTAGATTGGTGCATAGTGATTGGACTAAGTGCATTTTTTGAGTCAATATTAGTATCTAAAAAATCAATATTTATTTCCATTTCATTAAGTACACTATTACTAACAAAGACACCTTTTTCATAATTAAATTAAAAAATAAATTTAACCAAAATGTCTTAATTATCATTCATAGTGCAAACACATCAGTAAAAAAATTTGCATCTTGATTACTTAAACACAAGTTATGTTCATTGAAAAAAAATTTTCCAATAATTATATAAAATAAATCAACCTTAACCAATTTCTTACACCGAAAAAAAAAAAATCTTAATAGTATTCTCTTGAGTGGAAAACGATTCTACAATGTCATGATATTGATTCGAGTTGCATATATTCCTCTTCACCGTGAAAAAAAAATTTTTGAAGCACATTTTTCCCAGGGTATTCTAAGCATTCTAACCTCTATTATTGCTACGCATGCTGTCATCACGCAAATTAACATTAACTTACCGTTTAATATCAGTCGCACTTCATCAAGCTCGTGATAATTAATAAAAAATGCATTCATTTAAAAAAAGGGTTTCTAATCATTAATCTTAAACTATAGTATTATCCTTTAGATCGACGTGAAAGTTAAGCGTATGTCCAGAGACGTAATACGAGAACACTGACTGCATTGTATATGCACGGTTTATTTTTTCTTACGAATTATACGGGTACCACAAAGAAGACAGTTACAGTCTCTGTAAGTAAGATTGTGTATCCACCGCAAGGGGGCCCCTAGTCTCTCACTGTGGGACAGCAGCTGCCCCACTCAAGCGGAGATAAGTAATCCTGCAGTTTAGTAAAACAAAACTCCTTCGAAGAAGTTCTGCTCTCCCAATTCTCTCCGTGTAACATCTTCCTTAAATATGGCGTTCGATGGAAGTCGCAAAACAGTACGAAAATTAGTCCACGGAATGGCACATTTGGTGTTTTACATCATGCTTCCAGCTTTCTGCTTCCAAAGTGAATAGCCCTTCACAATACTCTATTAGTTAGCTATGTTTAAACAATTTATATATTCATTGTACTTGGGTAAGAAAAAATAAAGAACTTTAAAAAAAAGTAATTTTTAATACTAAACTTGTACCTTTTGTTTCCCAACTGTATAACAGTTTATGATTTTTAACCTAGGCATTCATGAATATTAAGGTCGTATTTTTAACATAAACTTCATAACAATAATCTTGGTTTTTCTTATAAATATTAATTATAATATCCCGTTTTTGCTCAAGGGTTTTATTTAATTTTTTTTCAGTGCTTGCAGTCAATGAAATTGGGATGAATGCATGTATTTAAATTGCATACACAAAAAATACTGCTGATTTGATATTTCAATCATTTTTACATATTACTAATATATAAAACAAAGTCGTTAAAACTTTTGTAAAAAAAAAACTACTCAACTGATCTTGCTGAAACTTTGCATACTAATTCTTGATACTTCCTATATAGTTTTAGTATAGTTTTTATCTTGAAAAAATTAATAACAATAGCAATAAATGAGCTCAAATTTTAGTAAAAATAAGCTAGCTTTTCACTTTAGTTCAGTAGAATCTGCTAGGTGGCGTAGAAGTAAAATCAAAGGTATCTGCAATAGAATTAGATAAGCCTGGTTATTATATCCCCAAGCAAAGTACCGAATACCACAGTCGATCATCGGCGGGGATTATAGCATAGAGCTGGGAGTCGTGCAGCTGGATAGCCCGGCTACTGACAATCCTGTTCTCTGGTAACCAAGAGACTTATGTCAAACTCCATCCCAAACCACAAATATTGACAAGTGCCAGCAATAAACTGGTGATCTAAATGCTAACGTTTCCAGCGAAACACTAGGAGACGTGTCTAGACAGAACACAATCTGATCTAGCTTTTTAGGGTTTAACGCCCATCCTTCCAACCGTCCTAGGGCTACTAGCGCTGATTTTGCAACAATAGCAAGCCAGGGAAAGCATCGGTGAGAAGTTCAGGCAGCCACGACTTTCTCCTCAGTAGTCATCCCAACGGCATACCCACAGAGAAGTTATTCTTCGGGCCCACTTTCCTGACTAACGATGAGCGGTTAGTTGTCCGGAGAACGACCCGAACTCAAGATATTCTTTCGTCAGCAGCGTACCTTTTTCCAGCACGGTCTCTGTACAAAGATACTCCTAAGGTATAAGTCAAACTACCCACGGCCAGCTCTCCATCATCAAGAATAATAATAAGGACTAACGGGAAGTTTTGACACTAGCCCTTTCAAAGGCCATAATAAGTATCTACGTTTTCCTAATTAACCATCAATATCAATGGTTCTTTAAAGAGCCACGGACGGTTAAACTATCTTGCCAACAAATATACTTTTAGTGCTATTTTCGGCAACGATTTGTCACCTAAAAGACTACATAAAACCAGCTACTATTAAGCTACGTCGGTCATTCACTGGCAGACATCATAAGCAGAGTTGTTCATCGCAAGGCTGGGAACCCCGGTGAACGACGACACAATATTACCTACTCGACTTTAAGTATCCAACCGAAAATCACCGATCCTTTCTAAAGTCTGCGCTGGGCAAAATTAACTGCTGTGAAGAAAAAATAAAGTTTAGCAAACGGAAAAGTCTCCAACAAGCAATCATCACGAACCAATCTCCCCACCTTAAATCACTAAAACAACATGAGTCTGCAAAAAAAAAGGTGCTTAAGACACCAACGACTTCGGCATTGTACCAAGAGATGTTGGAAAGAAGCTCCACAAATTGCTTTAATGCTTCAGACTCAGTCAAGTCGAACAAAATTTTAGCTCACCAGTTCTTTTTAACGACATCCAACCAAATATTGGTCGGGAAATTACAAGTGCCTATGATAAGGAATGTATCGCTTTACATCCACTAATTCGGGCACGCCATCACGGCAGACAAGTCAAACTATACGCACGTTTTTAAAAGAGGAAGAAAAGACCAAAATGGGCGTACGATAAGTACCTTATAGTGGAGGAAAGAATAAGTGCGTGTACGAGAGTATAGCTATATATGTTTAAGTTGCCTCCTTCCTAAACTACAATTCTTCCAAATGTGACTGACAAACTTGCAGAAAATTCAAATTAGAAACAGGGAGCAAGAAGCGAAAACTCAGATAACTCGACAAAATTTCCCACACAATAACTTAACAAATGACTCCCAAGCTATTTAACCCAGGAACCCAACGGAAAAATTAGCAGCCTCATAAGTTTGAAAAGATAATAAAATTTCTTAACTAACAATGCAAGCGCCCATCCCCACACAACCCGGGTATCTTACTGGCTCCTTTGATAATTCGTAAAATAAGTATAATAACCAAAGCGCCAATCATTTAACAGCCCCAGGCGCTTACTGGTCACTTTGATTATTTACAATAAGTAAAATAATGACGTAAACAACTATTCCCACACAACCCGGGGCGCTTACTGGTCACTTTGATTATTTGTAATAAATAAAATAACAACGCACACGGCAATCCACACATTACCCAGGGCCCTTACTAGTCCATTTAATTATTGATAAAATAAATATGTCTCAACGCAAGCACCAATCGCCACTAAACCCAAAGCGCTTACTAGTCGCTTTAATTATTTGTAAAAAATAAGATCATAACCCACTCGCCCACCCCCACACAACCTGGGCCCTCACTGACTACTTTGAATATTAATAAAATAAATTTAATAAAGCAAACGCCTATCCCCAGACAACTCAAGGCACTTACTAGTCACTTTGATAATTTGTAATAAATGTAATGTTACCGTCTACGCCTATCCACACATTGACCAGGGCGCTTACTCGTCGATTTAATTATTAATAAAATAAATATATCAATGCAAGCACCAATTACCACACAACCCAGGGCGCTTACAAGTCACTTTGATTACTTGTGATACATACAATAATAACGCACACGCCTATTCCCACACGACCCGAAGCCCATACTGGATGCTTTAATTATTAGTAAAATGAATAATATAAGGCAAAGGCTTGTCCTCACACAACTCGAGGCACTTACTGATCGCTTTGATTATTTGTAATGAATAAAATAATAACGCCCACGCCAATCCACACATAACCCGGGGCGCTTACTAGTCACTTTAATTAGTGATGAAATGAATGTATTAAAGTAGGCACTAATCACCACTACATCCGAAGTGCTTACTGAATGATCAATACAATAACAATGCAAGCGCCTTTTCCCACAAAACCCGACGTGATTACTGGTCGCTTTAATTAGTTGTAATGAATAAAATACTAAAGCACACGCTAATCCACACATAACCCGGGGCACTTACTAGTCAATTTGATGATTGATAAAATAAATATATAAACGCAAGCACCAATTACCACTAAACCCGAAGCCCTAACTGGTCGCTCTGATTATTACTAATGAATAAAATAACACAAGCGCCTTTTACCACACAACCCGGGTCGCTTACTGGTTGCTTTGATTAATTATAACAAGTAAAATGATAAGGCACACGCCTACCCCCACATAACCTAGGGCCCATACTGGCTGCTTTAATTATTAGTAAAATAAACATAATACAGCAAACGTCTATTCCTACACAACCCAGGACGCTTACTGATCACGTTGATAATTTGTAATAAATAAAATAATAACGCACACGCTTATCCACACATTAACTAGGGCACTTACTAGTCGATTTAATTATTGATTAAATAAATATATTAATGCAAGCACCAATTACCTCACAACCCAGGGCGCTTACTGGTCACTTTCATCATTTTTAATACATACAATAATAACGCACACGCCTATTCCCACTTAACTATGGGCCCAAACTGGATGCTTTCATTATTAATAAAATAAATATAATAAAGCAAACGCCTATCCCCACACAACTCAAGGCGCTTACTGGTCCCTTTAATTATTCGTAATTGTGCAACATCAGTAAAATTATACTGATGTAAATAAAAGATTCAGTTTATGAGATTTGAAATCTCGCGCTTTAGGATATTCTCTTACCTATAAGGGCCAATCATAAGCGTGCGCGCGTCTATTAATACACCAATAGACTCTGTTTATACTTACCTTTGTCCAGCAGCTTGCTGCTGCTGCGGTTATCGTTAGTCAGCCTCAACCGCCATTTTCGGTAAGTCGCTTTGCGATCGTGTTTATAATTTTCACGTGTATCGTTTTATGTAAGATTATTGTAAAAAAAACGATTCACAATTTCGATTGACACGTAATTTCTCCGTCTGACTCAAAAATTAGTTCTGCCTTTTTTTATCTTGCATGTAAGCAAGTATTATGACTTGTTAAAGTAGAATTAAATAGAGAGATTGTTTTTTATAATAAACGGCTGAAGTGTTTAAAAGTGTGTTGTGCATTTATTATTGTGTCCTTTTATTACATCCTTTTTTCACGCTCCCTCAAATCCGGCGTGCAATGTAAAAAAATATACAGTCCACTATCTTACTGAGTTCGATTTCGAACATGGTCCTTCAAGCCGGATGTGGGGAGGTGAAATATAGGTGTAGGACATTTTTCTTTTGTGTAAGACACGTGGTCATTTTATCGGCCATCTTGGCTTCTTTTCATCTTCTCGGGCGACGAGGCTGACGCGGTCAACGTGCCGGCGCGTAGTCCGTATGCACACACACACACATGTAGCCATCTCTCTTTCTCTCTTTTCTTTATTCGTTTGTCGTCGGGTGCGAGGCAATGCGAGCGAGTCCATTTTTTATTTTGGGGACTCACTGCTGCTCGTACTTGGGTCGTCGTCGGCGTGTGCTGCTGCCTGCCTCTGCAGGCTATTGTGACAACACCGCTGCTACTGCTCGTGCTTTGGTCGTCATCAGCGTGTGCTGCTGCCTGCCTCTGCAGGCTATTCAGACAACACCGCTGCTGCTGCTGGCTTTACGAGTCCTTTTGTCGTCAGCGTGTGCTGCTGCCTGCCTCTGCAGGCTATTGTGACAACACCGCTGCTACTGCTCATGCTTTGGTCGTCATCAGCGTGTGCTGCTGCCTACCTCTGCAGGCTATTGAGACAACACCGCTGCTGCTGCTGGCTTCACGGGTCCTTTCGTCGTCAGCGTGTGCTGCTGCCTGCCTCTGCAGGCTATTGTGACAATACCGCTGCTGCTGCTGGTTTCACGGGTCCTTTCGTCGTCAGCGTGTGCTGCTGCCTGTCTCTGCAGGCTATTGAGTCGGCAGCGCTGCTATCAAGTCCTGCAGGTCTTTCAAACTCAACATAACTACGAATACTTGGTCCTGTTTACACGGTTTGTAAAATTGTATATTTTTGGTTTGTAATCAGTTCCTTATAGTTTTTCGTTTTTTTGTTTACCGTTTGACTTGAATATATTTTTGCGAACTTAACTTTATGTAAGCACTTGTAAAAATTAAGAATACTACCATCGTTTAGCGTTATTGTTGAATAAGTTAGCCTTTGTCTGACTCAAATTTAGCTACGGTGCGTGGTTTGTATTTATTTATTGAATATTTATTACTTGAATTGAAATTTACCGTATCAAAATAAATAACCTTTATAAGGTACAAGTTAAACTGTTTAACAAAATTAAAGGTTTCTGTACAAACTTTAAGAAACTTGGCCAGGTAAAAAAGACCATGGGTCAGGCTGACTCTAGGCTTCAACAACTCAGAGATACTTTTAAACAGTTTAAATCCACTCATGATAACATTATGAATATAAAACCTTTACCCACAACTCATGATTATTTTAAAAATGAGTGCTTTGAAGTGGGAGAGGATACTTTTCATTCAGTTCAAGGTGATTTTAACGATTTTCTCAATTTGCATTAATGATCATTCGAATCCAACAAGCAACTTACCTCCTACTAATGCCAATGGTAGTTCGTTTCAGAGTTTCCCTTCTTTACCTCCAGTAGACTTGCCATCCTTTGATGGTGATTTTGCTAGTTGGGAGAATTTTCGCGATGTTTATAGGGCTATAGTCTATAGGAAGCAAGAATTACCAGCTATTATTAAATATCAAAATCTTAGGGCGCATCTAAAGAGTGAAGCTTTCGACCTCATTAAAAATATACCCTTGTCTGAAGAGAGTTATATACAGGCCTTGGATACCATAACTTGGTATTATGATAATAAACTACGTCTCATTAATACGTATACAACTACTATTTTTAGTTGTCAAGCTATGAAAGGCAGTTCTCGCTCTGAAATAAAGTGCATATCTAAGGAGATGATAAGTTCTGTTGATTCCTTGATATCTTTAGAGAGAGCAGTAGGAGATGCTGACATATTTATCGCTCTACTAGTTAGTAGATTTAATTTTCAAACGAACAAGGATTGGCAAAAAATGTTAGGTAGTAGCAGTAATCCTCCTACTTTAGGTCAACTACGAGACTTCATTTCGGCACAAATCATTGCAATGGAATCGTTTGCTTGTAAACCTGTAATAAAGATTGTAAATATTCGCGCAACTACTCCGTTTAAAAATATGGGATCTTCTAGTAGTAAGCCTATATCTGGTAATACTGCACATCAGACAGTTGTTTCAGATTCCATTGTTGGCCAATTTTATAATCAAAAACATCATCTTGTCTTTTGTGATTCATTTAAATCACAGGAGTAGAGCGATGAATGGAAATTTCTAAAGTCCCATCGTCTCTGTGTTAATTGTTTTGGTCCTCACCTTAACCAGAAGTGCTCTGTTAATAATAAGTGTTCACACTGCAACCAAAAGCATCACACCATTATGCACAGAGGGGATAAGTCCAGCTCTACATCTGTCTCTGCTGAAAATAAGCAAACAAAATCTGTAAATAACTTGACGAACTCCTTTACTGTACAAAACCAAGCTAAGATTTCTTCAGAGTCTAGTGTGAATGTACAGTTATGTAGTAGTAATAAAATCGTCTCACCCAAGGTGCTTTTAGCTACTGCTCGTGTTTTCGTGTATGCCACTGATGGATCTCGCATATTGGTACGAGCTCTCATTAATCAGTGCTCACAAAGTTGTCTTATTACTAAATCTCTCTGTGATATGCTGCATTTGAAACCGAGATCAGTTAGTACGACTCTGTCAGGAGTGGGTGCACTGATTTCCATGGACGCTAGTAAATCAGTTGCTTTCAAATTTAGGCCTCATTTTGAGTCTGAATTTAAGCACTTTGTTGATGCATTAGTCGTGCCAAAAATTTCTTCCTACGAACCACCTCTAGGTAGTCGTTTGGCGAATTAAGATTATGGGAAGGATGTAATTCTAGCAGATCCAGAATTTTATAGTTTAGATAAAATTGATATTTTGTTAGATGCATCTGTCCATGAAATTATTATCGGTCAAGAAGTTCGCAAATTAGCCCCTGATTACCCAATTGCCTCTGCTTCGCGAATTAATTGGTTGTTATCGGGTCAGATGCCCTTTTGGTTCAGGATCCAACTTATCACGAAAATCATTAGTTATGGTTAATGTTGAGGAAACTCAGCTTAATGAGTTAGTTCAGCGGTTTTGGATTATTGAGGAACTTCTCAAGCCTCGAAAAATTTTGAGTAAAGACGAGATAGCCTGTGATGAGATTTTCATCAATTCACACTCTCGAGATTCTACCGGCAGGTATGTTGTACGGCTTCCTTTCAAAGTTAATCCTAAAACTCTTCCTAAACTACAAAGACAATCGTACCAATCAGCGTTGATAGTTTTTTACAATTTAAAACGGAGGTTTGTGAGAGATAAGTCTCTACATGATGCTTATTCAGCATTCATGTCTGATTATATACCTTTGGGCCATATGAAGGAATTACCGGTTGACAAATTAGCAGCTTGTTATCTACCTTATCATGGAGTTTTTAAAAACAACAAGTTGAGAGTAGTTTTTAATGGATCAGCTTCTTGAAATTCTAGTTCCTCGCTCAATTCCATTTTACACTCTGGAGAAAATTTGTTGCTTAGCTTATTTGATATTATTATCAGATAGAGATTTTACCAATTCGTCTTTACTACTGACATTGAGAAAATGTTCCGACAAGTTTTGGTAGCTCCTGAAGATCATGAGTTTCAGGCCATTTTATGGAGACCTAATGCATCTGTACCTATTCGATCTTACGTCTTAAACACTGTTACATATGGTTTGACAAGTTCACCTTACTTGGCCACACGTGTTTTAAGACAACTTGCCAAGGATTACACTGAATCTCATCCTGTAGCAAGTTCTTTGTGAAGACTTCTATGTGGATGATTGTTTGTCTGGTAGCCATACGTGAGAAGATGCTAAAATTAAATGTCGGCAACTAATTGAATTGTATGAATTAGGTCAATTTCCACTGAGAAAATGGTCAGCCAATTCATCTGAGTTGATAGCTGAGTTTCCAGTAAGCCACTTATATAGCAAGCCAAAGATCCTAAGTAATGATAAACCAATTGTTTCTGTTTTAGGCGCATATTGGAATTCTAGGAGTGACGAGTTTCGATTTTGCGTTACAGTAAACGTTGACACACACGTTCGCTGGACCAAACGTACTTTATTAGCGCAGTGGTCAAAATTTTTTAACCCTTTAGGATGGTTGGCTCCAACGATAATTTTTGCTAAAATACTATTTCAATCTCTTTAGTTGTTGCAAGTGTCTTGGGATGATTCTCTGTCACCAGATTTGGTTAAAACCTGGACTCATTGGTTGAATGAAACACCTTTGTTGAACGAAGTTCGAATACCTAGATGGAATCATTTTTCACTAGATTGTGAATCTCTCGAACTTCATGGTTTTGCCGACGCTTCCAAAAACGCCTATGCAGCGGCTGTTTATTTACGCGTTGTACGCGAGGGTGAGATTTTTGTACATCTTCAATTAGCCAAAACAAAAGTAGCTTCGATTAAAGCGCTAAGTATTCCAAGACTAGAGCTATGTGCTGCAGAATTGTTATCCACAGTAGTTAGTCATTTCGTTGATGTTAATTCATTGAAAGAAATACCAGTTCACATGTGGTCCAATTCTAGGAATGTACTGTATTGGCTCAATGAACTTCCTTCCAAATGGCCAGTTTTCATAGCTAATAGGTGTTCAAAGATTCATGAATTGACTCCATATGCTAAGTGGCATTATTTCACGTCAAAGCAAAATCCAGCTGATGTAGCTTTTAGAGGTGGTCTTTCGGACCAATCGCTAAATCAAATATTATGGTTTTAAGGCCCTAAGATTCTCCATAATTTGCACCCTAACTATCCAGAGTTTGGAGTATAAATGATTGCCCCAACCTCTATAAATGTAAGTAGTTCAATGCCTTCTGTAAATAGTTTTGTGAATATTCAAATAAAACGTCCAATGATAGTTGGTAAATAATTAAAAACAACGTCCAATGGTGGTACTGTCATATTTTGAATTTATTAAAAAACAAAACGACGTTTTGGCCGTTTGGACAACGTCCCGGCCCTCATTAAGTACAAAAATCTATGAGTAACAAAATTCTTTGCAAAAAAAATTTAAGTAAAATATAATAAACGCAAATTAAGTTACATGTATAACATACCTCTGACTCTTACGAAAGAGATGTAAAATCGTAATGTAGTCAGAGTTTCAAGCTAAGTTGCTTTTATACCCTGCACATATACAAATGACATAGTACACGCACGTAATACAATCGAATAAGAATCGCAAGCAGTTCCTTGGGACGCACATAAACAGTTCATGTTTTCCTAATACTATGAATGAAAGAGGTGCTCGAAGCATGTATACAAAGTTAGTCACCTTTCTGAATTGACATAACGAGAGACCTATAACCATCTTTCAATTTTTCTGTATCTTAATGTCTATTAATATTATCATTAAAGTATTGTATCTAACATTTCGGAAAAAAGGCGCTTTTTGTAATTTTGTTCTATGTCTAAAATTTTAATATTATCAAAATTAAAATTATGTGTAAATTTAATGCTATGTTGTAATAATACCGATGTATTCTTTTTTTTCTTGATGTCTCTTTTATGTTCTGTCATTCTTAACTTTACAGCTCTCGATGTTTGACCAACATAACAGCAGTTGCAATTCGCACATGGTATGTGGTAAACAACATTTTTTTTATCGAGTGGCTCAGTTACATCTTTTCCAAGTGAAAAGATCGATTTTAATTTATTGTTTAAACTGTATATAAGACCAATGTAAAGCTACTTACAATAATATTTAATGATAAGATTGATTTATAATTATTTTTATTTCTGTTTCTATTGTCAATCATATTCAGGTTTTTCAAGGTATTTAATATTTTATTCGCAAATTTTTCAATAAATCTTTGAGGATAGTTGTTAGCTAATAAAAATTCATTAATCACTTTTAAATTATAGTATTGAAATTGTGTGTCTGCTAATTTAATAGAAAAGTCTACTAGTGTGTAAATGATACCTATTTTATGTTGTATTGTAAATAGTTTTGTAAATAGTTCTGAGTCCTTTTATATGACTCTAATAACTCGTTGTTCCAAGTGGGAACGGTTGCTAAGAGTAACAGCATATTGCCTTCGTTTTACATACCGTTGTTTACATAAAGTTGAACAAAAGAATTCATATTTACCTATAGCTGGAGATCTTAAGCCCCCTTTACAGGCTAGTTTGCAGTTTATAGACTTGTATTCTTTTATTAAAGTTGACTCGATTCACCTTTCAACATCAGAAATTGATTGTGCTAGACTGTGTCTAGTTTATCAGCATCAACAATGTCACTTTTCCGCTGAGTTCAAGAAACTAACTCAAAATTAAGATCGTAGTTTAGAAGATAGCCTACCACTACTTCGATTTAGCCGTTTGCTTAATCTTACGCCATTTATAAACTGCGGATTAATAAGAGTTGGGGGTAGATTCAGTAGAGCCCTACTTGATGATGATGCTAAACATCCCTTGATACTAACAGATAGAGATCAGTTGAAATTTATGCTCATTGACTATTATCACAGATTAACTTGACATGGTAAAGTGCAGTTGACGATTATTACCCTCCGTCAAACGTACTGGATTGTAAGTGGTAGACGGACTGTAAGAGCTGAGCTTACTCGTTGCATCACTTGTGAAAGATATAAGTCCAAACAACAAACTCAGTTAATAGGAGAATTGCCTTGTTCTCGTGTTACTCAAAGTCCTCCTTTTCAAAAACCAGGGATCGATTATGCTGGCCCCTTTCTAATACGCTTGTCAAAACACAAGGGTAAAGGAACTTTTAAGGGTTACATGGCAGTTTTCATCTGCATGTCAACTCGTGCAGTACATCTTGAAGTTGTGGAGGATTATACAAAGGAGGCATTTATACCTGCTTTTCACAGATTTATTCCTAGACGTGGCCACTGCTCTGATTTATTTAGTGATCATGGCACGAATTTCATCGGTGCTGATACTGAGTTGAAAAGAATGTTGGTAGACCGTAGTCATGACCCTACTTTTGCCTATGCATTAGGTAAATCAGGTACACAGTGGCACTTTATTCCTGCTTCTGCTCCACATTTTGGGGGTTTATGGGAATCAGCAGTCGGATCCGCTAAACATCATTTGAAGCGTTTGGTCGGCGATCAGATTTTGACAGTAGTTGAATTTTCTACTTTATTGTGTAGAATAGAGGCATGCCCCAACTCTCGGCCCTTGGCTCACTTTAATGATGATTCCTCTGAGCTTGATCCTCTTACTCCTGCTCATTTTTTGATCATGAGGTTTCCATTTCTTGTGCCAGAGTTCAATATTTTTTCTGAATAGGTATCGCCACTTAAACGCTGGAAGATAGTGACACAATCTCTTTAAGTTTTCTGGAAAAGGTGGTACCTTGAATACCTTTCCACTTTACAGGGTCGTTGCAAGTGGATGAATCCTCAGCGCTCCGTTAAGCCTGGTGATCTCATGCTCATAAAAAACCAGTCTTCTCCACCTGGTAAGTGGCCTTTCGGCATGGTTGTTGAAGTCTATCAGGATTCCAAGTCTCTCGTCAGAGTCACCAAGATTAGAACCGTTTCATCTAGTTTTGTATGGCCAATGCACAAACTAATATTATTGCGTACCGTATTTGAGCTTGAGTAAGGACACAATAATAATTAGTCTTATTTAGATCAATTCATTTTTTTTCATTTACTATAATAGTTATTAAATTTCATATCTAAAAGTTACAAACCTTGCGAAAATATATATCAAATTATCAGTAATTTGTTTATTATGTTTTTTTATTTTATTTTTCGAATTATTTGCTATTGTACGTGGAAAGCGTTTCACTGCTTTATTTACACGGTACTTAATTGTATATTATTCCATCCGCCTGTCCATCAACCTTGGGACTATGTAAAACATCAGTATTGCTGATTGTTACCGGCTGAATTTCATTATATTAAAAAAAAAAATTTGATTATTTAGAATTTTTGTCAGTGGAATGCGATACACCCTTTTGCCCTTCTAAGACTTGTTATTGATATACATTAGTTACACTTCTGTCTATCAACCTTTGGACTATGTGCAACATCAGTAACATTATACTGATGTACATAGAAAATTTAGTTCATGAGATTTGAAATCTCGCGCTTTAGGATATTCTCTTACCTATCAGGGCCAATCATAAGCGTGCACGCGTCTATTAATACACTAATAGACTCTGTTTATACTTACCTTTGTCCAGCAGCTTGCTGCTGCTGCGGTTATCGTTAGTCAGCCTCAAACGCCCTTTTCGGTAAGTCGCTTTGCGCTCGTGTTTATAATTTTCACGTGTATCGTTTTTATGTAAGATTTCTGTAACAAAAACAATTCACATTATTGATTGACACGTAATTTCTCCGTCTGACTCATAAATTAGTTATTCCTTTTTTTATCTTGCAAGAAAGCAAGTATTATGACTTGTTAAGAAAAAATTAAATAGAGAGATTGTTTTTTTCTACTAAACGGCTTAAGTGATCAAAAGTGTGTTGTGCATTTATTATTGTGTCCTTTTTTTTACATCTTTTTCACGCTCCCCCAAATCTGGCGTGCGATATAAATTATACAGTTTACTATCTGACTGAGTTCAATTTCAAACACTTATAATGGTCATGTACAGTACAAAAAGAATTTTTTTATAAATAAAAATCCATTTGAGCGTTTACTTGTTTTGGCCCTTTAAATGTGCTTGTTGTTTACTGTGAATTTTCGTTTTGAAGCTAAGTTCAATTCTAACACAGCAAGTTTACGTAGTCTAGTTAAAAATTTATGCAAACAGTTTTACTTTGACGGCTTTTTCAAGAGAAGTATTATTCAGAATGTATACGATCTTCGTTGAGTGTGACCGTAATTAAAGAGAGGCAGAAGAAAGTTTTCAGCTAAGATTCCCTAATGACATACCGTTATCTGGGTATTTAGCATTTTACAGGTTAATCATGTGTATAACAAATAACTTATAACTGCTATATCCGTATCAGTAAAAGCTTAATGTCTAATTAATAATAATGGACGTAGTCAATAATCAAAAGTGGTTTATTAAGTTTATCTTATTTTTTTAATAAGGTTGGGTGTACGATTTTAACAATTTTGAGACGTCAAAGCTTCAAGAGAAGGACGAAAACATTCGATCAGAGACGTGTTGTTCCAGACAGCTGAAGAACGGTTTGCAACACATCCAATTCAAGGTGCATGGGAAGCTGCTATGGGAATAAGTAGGCTGATTAAACTTAGGTATTCACGTTTATATATTATTACTCCAGATGATAATGGCAATAAATGAATTGCTGGCTGCACACCCTTCGGAAATCTCAGCTTTGAAATGAGAAAGTTTTGGTAATGGTTAGTTATTCGGCAAGTACGTTATTTCTTCAGACTGATAACAGTCTTGCGTGTGAGTTGCCAATAGGCGTCATATTTTAGATGATTGGTTGTACTCTCATACGTCACAGTACTGATCTCTGGAAGTTAATCCAATCTCGGAGAAGAATGACATCTTGGCAGCACGATATCGTCTACGGTATCATCGTCAAAATTACAGATCGTGACAATAGCAGTGAGACATACAGATAAGTGAGAAAGGGGTATAACTGCCTGTGAGTCAAGCGATACGTGCAAATAGAGAGAAAAAGGGAACGGCTCATTATTTGGCAAGCCCTGTGATTGGCTCTGGTGAGTATCATAGTGCTCAGCTAGATAGAGACAAAGAGGGATGTTGGTCTTCTCTTCTTTTTCTTTGCGTGTATCGCAAGATTGATGCTCTTGTTTGATTTTATCTTTATATCTCTATGTGTAGGTCAAGCGAACTAGGGAGCATTTTGTTTTGATAAGAGGCGTTCCTGTTTATCTACAGTTCGCAAATAATAACTGTTAAAAGCATCAATTACAGCATCTAATTTTTCGATAAATTTAACAGCATCTGCCACATTATTAGAAACCAATCCATGAGGATCTTACAAAGCTGTATGAGCCACAGCTGCCATTCCATGGCTTAAAAGTTGCATCGCTATTTTAACATTTATAACTTCGAAACTACTGGGTGTGAAGTGACTTTAAGTTAAATGACCTAATATGTTTGAAGTGTTACTGCTTGAGTCAAGTTTCCAAGTTTTCAGTACGTCAGAAAAATTTATTATAATTTCATCATCGACATAAATGTATCTGTGAGATATTAATTGGACAAGAAATCGGTTTATTAAATGAGGCCAATCAAAAACTACGTCAATTTTGCGGTTTTCCAGAAAAAAATAAGGTTCTTCAACAGCTACATTAAATCATTTCCAAATAAATGTCTAATTGTTTGGACCTTGATCACAAACAATTACTTTTACATTTGCTCCAATTTTAAATAAAGCACTTAAGGTTTCACTGACTAGTTTAAGAAGCTCTTTAGACAATGCATTGTGCTCATTAAAACCAAAAGAAAGCAATTGGTGCCAAGGATTTTTTGGATTTATGCTATCTAAATATATTAATGAAACATGACGAGGTAATTTGTCTCCCCTACGATTTTTACCTATATCTATAAAATTTTCAACAAGATCTTGCACTTTTGAATATTCTTCGCTTGATTTGATTGTTCATCAAATTTTATTGCGCATACACGTTCTTCTGATGGCAACTAAATCAATTTTTTTTCAAATGAGTGCAAAACTACATCATTCAAACCCGGTAAAATATTATACTCATCAATCCACCCTCTGACTGTTGATTTCCCTGCTAATCGTACCTTTAAATCTCGCAACCGACTATAGCAAGACGCAGAATGAGAATATATTATTTTACATAAGTTTTTTTCATCCTCGTTATACTTGCTCTTCTCACGTTCAAATTGCATCTTTACTAAAGTAGCAGCAATTGTAGAAAGACCTTTGCCGTTTACAACATCATCAATTGAGCGAATCTCAGTTTCAATTGTGTTTTTAATAGTTAAATTTTTCCGTTGAACTTGCTGTTTTAACGTTTTAAATTACTTAAGATTTTTGGCTTTAGATTACTTCTAAATTTACTACTCTTTTTTCAAAATTAATAATCATTTTCCAGGCTTTACACAAAACTTTTTTTTTTTTAAACTTAGAGAAGTTTTATAACTAAATTTTAGTTCTGTTTTCGTATCTGTAATATTACTAGTGTTTATGCTACTACTGACATTTACGATTTTGTTTTACTGTTCAAATCTTTCAAAGCTTAAGTGATCTTCATTTACTTCAACTTCTCCAAAATAGAAGAAATCTGTTTTCCAGAAGGATACATAACAACACTTGCTTGTTTCGTTACGCTCAAAATCTCTTTAGATAGCACACTGTCACTAGTTTCCACATCATTTTGTCCACAAACCATACCATCAACACTAGAATCAACAGGCACATCAATGATCATCAATGTGCCAGCAGCATCGTCGATAGATGTGAGAGTTGATTTTTGAGGTTGATTTTCAGTTTGTTCGCATGATTATTTCTCTTTTGGCTGTCACTCCCGTTTGATTTGATGTTCAGTCATGTAATTTTCATGCACGATTTTTGCTTCAAGTGCCTGCCAGTGAATAGGAGTTGAATTTCGTAGCAAGCGTAAAATTTGGCCTTTATCATTTTTTACGAAATCAGCATCGTTGAAATGTCCATTATATATTCCGGCTGGCCGCTTGGATGATTTCAACCAACGTTTGATTTTGTCACCTATTTTCAATTTATAGTAATTGTAGCCTGTATGGTTCTATTAATGTGTGGTAATATGTATATATATTGTGACATCCTACTAATGCAAGATGCTTTTGCAACAAAAATTTTACGTGACTGTGGTTGAAAAAAGTTCATGAGGTGGTAATCTTAGAAGTTAACCGGATACCTTATAAGGTAATAATATAAGTTAAGTTATAGTGGTGCCAATTGAATTTAAATTTACAAAGGAAAAAAAAACGAAAATGCCCAAAAAGAGTACGTCCAGTGCTCGCAATTAAATGAAAATCCAGCGTATTGTAGTTTTTGGTATACTAAATAATATGTAGTAAGTCCGATTGAAAAATTTACCACTGGCAACCCATTGAAAAATTGTTAATTTAAAATTTGAATGGTACATAATTTTTGTCTTGCCAAAAATATCACGATAAAACTTAATGGAATTAATAGATATGGACGATACCGTCAATAGTTCCAAATTTTACATTCTTAAGATAATAAAAAAAAAAGTTATTAAAAAACTCATGGTTATGCCCCTTATTTTCGTCAAATTTAATACTACAGTTTTGCAACTAACTGTACATTGTTGCTTTTATTTTTTATTGAATTGAACAAAATTGTCTTCTGTGAGATAAGTAGGAGCCGAGATACGGCATTTTCATTTTTTCGCTGTAGCGGCTGCCCCAAATATTATTTTGACTTTGGATCGTGCCCATTCCCTTCTTGAATATTATTGTTTGTAAAAAAATATTTTCCCAATTTATTTTATCGAATCCTTTGCCGTAAACAAAAGATTAATTGCCGCCACCGCCTGCTACAAGCCAAGCGTACCGAGCGTACCAATGGCGCCCGAGCCAACCCGAAGCACCCACTCCACTATGTGAACGCCACGCCACTGTGTGAGATTCTTAGTTGCAAAATTAATTGATCTTAAACAAAACCTCTGACGAATGTCTAGAAAAATGTATTTGTGGGTAATTTTTCCTTAGCTTTACAGCGGCGCTCTTTATTTTGACGTACGTCGTCTCTGAAACGCCGAAAAATACATGTTTTATAAAACACTTGCCAAAAATCAAGCTTTCAAGAGCTGTTAACAATATTTGCTTACTTTTCTAGACTGCTGAGTCAGTTCTAGTCCATTACCAGTATTGAGCATCAATATTTAAATAAACATTAGCATAAAATATACATGTGCAATGTATAGAAAAAAAACCAAAAACGATAAAGTGCACAGTATACGGTACAAACTTTCTGCTTCCTTGTCACTACGAAAATAGAACAACTTGGCTACACTCTCACCTATCGAAGAAGCTGCCGCCCAGTGCTACTGGTAAGAAGGGGCGGTTTGTATGTACTGTTGATATTTGTCAACAAGTCCTCAGTAACTATTCAGATCTGATTTCACACTTAAAAACCCATATAAGAAATAAATCGGAGGTAACATGTCCGCATCTTGGGTGAATGAAAAAATATTTAAACATTCGATCGTTTTCTAGCCATTTAACTAGAAATCTCAAAAATAAAGTAATTAAAATGACAGAAAATGAACAGCAGGAGACTGTGAACCATAGTGATTATTCTGATTCATCTTTGTGTGAAGTAAATGAAGAAGTTTAAGGTAGTACGGCTGACGTAACTATCAATCATAATGTTGATGAAATTGATTCGGATACTGACTTATTTCTTCATAATGTTGCTCAATTGTACCTAAAACTAGAATGTGAGTTATGAATTCCAGTATCGACGTTACAATATATAATCAATGAGTTCACAAATCTGCATATTATAGAACAGAGGTTACGTGAAGAATGAGAAAATACCTTATCCCAGGTGACGATTGATCAAGTTATAAATAATGTTTTCACTGCACACCCAGTTTTAACGAGCAACGAAATATTAAAAACAGATTTTAAAAGAAAAAAATACCATAAAAAAAATTATAATAATGTACAACCAAAATCGATCCCACTAGGCGTTACGACCGGCAAAAAGGATAAGTGCTTTTAGTATGTTTCAATCCTGGCTACGTTCGAAACATTTTACTCTGATAAGTCATTAAATGGTGTAAATATTAAACAAACTTCAGACAAATCTCGTGACGAAGTTATACAAGACTTTACAATAATTTTTTGAAAATAACCTTGAGGGTCTTTAAGTAATATTATATCAAGATAGTTTCGAATTAGTAAACCCCATTGGACATGCAAAAAAAAACATAAAGTTCTTGCCGTGTACTGTACGCTGGCAAATATAGATTATTCACGTTCGCATATATATAATATCAAGCTTGTAGCTTTGTGCACGGAGTTACTGTTTAGTCATCACGCTGTATATAGACCAATTGTAGCTGATTTAAAAGATATTAGAAGAACATGGAATTCAAACTGTAAATAAAATAATGAAAGGATCAATAGTTTTTATATCCGGCGATAACTTGGGTAATTATGCTTGGGGAGGTTTCGTTGAGAATTTTAGCAAATCACATTATTTTTGCAGATACTGTTTGATAGCAAGAGCAGATTTTGATGTTGCGAAGCTGTACAAAGGGCACGAGCGAAGAACAATTCAGTTCTATAAGGATGCTTTAAAACAGCAGAACAACTCAAACGTTATGGGCATCAAATTTGATTCCATTTTTAATCGCCTAAATTATCCATCCAGGACTCACCATGTGTTTGTCATGATGTACTTAAAGGTGTGATTGCCTTTTATTTGCAGCTGTACATTAACGCCTTAGTTGAATTGAAATGGTTTACAGTCAACCAGTTAAACAGCCGCATTGACCGTTTTAACTACTCAGTAGAAGATAGACGAGACAAGCTGGGAACTTTTTCTACAAAAGCAACGAAATTAGCAGGTGGAGCTTGGCAAATTTGGAATTTTGTAAGACTTTTTGCACTCATTATCCATGACCGCATAAAAAATAATAATCATGATATTTGGAAAGCGATACTATTATTGACGGAACTGACTAAATTAGTGCTTGCCTCGGAGATACATGTCTTCGTAGTTACGTACACGCAACACATCATCTATTTGTACATATATTTCATAATAAGTTTATTTCCCAACATAAAACTATTTCAATGTTATTTAAGGCTTGGCGCTAATATGAGAGTGGACTTATACTACGAAGAAACAAATGATTTTCATGCAAACATGTATTCGAGTCCAATTAAACACGCAGTACAAAAATTGCAGATCACGGGTTTACTGAGAGAGTGTACAAAGATAATGATTAAAGGAACCGAGCACAAAAAAGGTTTATACATACTCGTATAATATCTAATAATCGAATATAATTGTATTTTTGGAAACACCGTTAACTTCCTTATCGATGAGAATGACCACGTAATATTTTTGTGCGAAGTGATCAATGCAATTTTTGAACCTCATTTGCGAAGTTATGAGTTACATAGTACAGCAAGATATGTGTGTATAGAATCAACTTCAATCCCATATTTTAAGCCTGTGAATGATTATATCGTTGGAAAATCTCAGTATTTAAAACTTTACGGTAGTTTCGCCGAAAATGAAAATAAAAATGATAAAGGGTTATGAATTTTGTGAAGAAAGTTAAATGTTTAGCTTATTTCTTTATTATGCGTACCTTATGTGAATTAACATTGTGTGTTCAATATTATGTTCTGTAGATCACTAATAATCAAATAGCAAGATGCCTGTATTTAGAATATCGATTCCTAGAAGTAATGAAAGTAGCTATTTAATAAGCGCTAAAATAGTCAAAGATGTTGTAGACTGCCAAAACTAAATTTTCTTTGCCAAGTGTGAAGCTGAAGGTGAGTCAAAGTATTGTTAACTGTTCATTAACCATTTTTTTTTTCATCCACACGAAAAAGTTGGTTTCAGTTAATCACTAAAAATATTTTTCAAACTAAATAAACCATGTGGGTTTTCTAGCATAAAACAATTGTTCTAAATGCATAAATCTTGTGTATTATGGTAGTAGTATATAATTTCACATTAAACAAGATTACTGCACTTTTATGAGTACGCTCGTGTAGTATAAGTAGAATCATCATAAAACGTGTGCAGTCTATGGACATTTATTTAAATCGTTACACAATCAATTTAAAATTAACAATCAAAAATATTTAAATGGTTTTATGATTTTTTCTGCTTCGAGATTTTTTGAGGTGGTGCTGAGCCCTCTTTACAAAAAATATTGTTCACTCCAAATGTGCATCCGGCCAAAGAGGTCCCAACAGTCCTTTGTACGTTGCTTCGCAAGCGCCCTAGGGCCCAGGGACCGCCCTGGAGGGATACACATTTGGGACGAAAAGTGCTATTACGTGTTCATTTAAAATTTAATTTGTGTTTCATAATAATGTACCTGATCACTTTCTTTAGTAAATAAACTGCAGTACATTCCTTAAAGTATCATCACCTTACGAAAATAATGTTAATCGACAGCAATGTTAAAAAGATGCAAGTCCAAATTAAAAAAAAAAAACTAAGTAATTAAATGGTATTGCTACTGGAAGTTTTTAACTGATAATTAAATTTGAATTATAACATTTAAATTTAAATTTAAATTATTTTATGTACACATTGAATAATTTAGAATACCAGTAGTCTGTTCACTTTTAAACAGAAAAATACTATTAAGCAGTATATTTATGACATAAAGTTTTTTTTTATGTACATCAATTTTTAAATTTACTGTAATCGTAATTCTTATGAAAAACAATATTTCTTGCAACAGTAAATCCAAAAATAATTTAACAACAAATCGGTGCTATGTCAAGATTGTAGATAAAGAAGAACAAATGATAATTGATGATGACGAAGTACTTCTTGACTATGCGGAACAGCGTATAATTCAGCAAAAAATCCCACTGACTTAATTTATTGTACCTGACGGTGCAAATCTTGCCAGTGTTGATAATGGCACACTTACATCTGGATCGACTAATAATGTCAATGAAAAAAAACAACGAAGGTGAATCTACTGGACAGAAAGAAGGTAAACATAAAAATCTAAATGTACTTGAAATATCTTCGAACGAAAAATAAATTCTCAAAAATTCAACTGTATTAGAAAAAAAAAACCCTAAATGTGAGAAAAATAACAGTTTCAAGGTAATTACATATTGTACTATCTAAATTAGCGCTTAACACACAATTTTCCTAATATGAAGTTGAATTTTTAAGGTTTTATTTTTCACTCGATCTAGCGAGTAAATTTTACTCTCAGCTTTGAGAGAAATTCACACGAAAAGCGAGTGAATTTTTCACTCAAAGACATTTAGAGAGTACTACACGATTGAATACTAAGTCTATTACCTGTACAATACAATAATTTGAGTACTTGAATTTCAGATGTGCACAACATTAATTAAAAGTAATGTGGGCTAAATTAGCGAATAGTATCCGGTGCAAAACTAAAAGCAATAGTTTTTTAAATCCAAGTGAGCGATTAAAGATTGTAAATGCGTCCGCACAGTATTAAATTCAAGATCTAAGAAACACTACGAGGCGAACTGTTGCAAAAATTGCTGACAAGTTATACTCCAGCCGATGTGGTTGGTCAGGGGAATGAGTCTTTGAAATTACAAATTTATAATTCAGTACATTATAAATTAAGAGCTACTAGAGGATCAACGTGGAGTCTTTCGAAGGATTCTGATGACGAGGATGCAGACCATAGGGACAATGAAAAAAAACGTATCGTTAATCAAGATGAATATGGGTGTGTAGAGTATGCACCAGTTCTCCCTTTAAGTGAAACTAGTGAATTGCAAAAATGCAAACGCCGAAGGCTTTTAGAGCTTCATCAAATTTCTGACGATGCAAACAACGAGATTAATGATCTGATAGCAAACACGTATTTCTAACAAAGATACAACATAAAGTCATCAAATAGAAATGTAGGAATAATTTTTAAAGACTGGCCGTATTTGAAGAACTTGAATCACTTACAAGCCCATGCGTCGAAACTTCTGGGCTTTGATGATATACATCAGCGTTAGGAGGAAGCTTTATCTAAGAAAAGTAAAGGCGTCCGTCGTTTTTTTGCAAATCCCGATAATGTCAAAGGAAAAGAGAATGAATTTAAGCAAATTTGTATTGAAATAAAAGAAGCTATTACATAAAATAAGAACATGTTACCAAAATCGATTGTCACTCTTCCCTTACTCCTGCGTTGTTTTAATGAAAATCAAAAGCATTTATTCCGAATTCTTGATGTGAGTAAGCAATTATGAAAAAAATTTCTAAATTTTATATAAATTACTTACAATCTTGTAGGCCCATTTAACTGATAATGACTTGATGTCTAGTAACGTTGTTGACATTGAACATCCTTTTCTTCTAGTTTGTGGTGAGTTAGTCAAATACTATTCTAAAAAAATTTTCAGAAAATTAAAAAAAGGTACAAAAAAATTCTAAGTTAAAACTTTGTTACAATCAGGAATAAGCTTGTATGATGCGAGTGCATCGATTGCTGTTGTTTTGGAGAAGAACACTCTCATACAATGTGAATCAATTCTGCAGCGATTCCAATTGCTGTTTCTTCGCTACTATATTTTTCGTTATGCATATCCAGTCGAAGTTCGTTCAACATTAGAATTTTTGCAAAGGTTAGATTACTGTTTTGATATTAAAACATTTTAGAAGTTACCATCTTCACAAGCTAATACTAAAAAAAAGTGCTTGCACATAAAATTATGTATGTGTAAACAGTTTTATCAATAATATTGAGTCTATAATATAAATTTCAGAGTAATATTTGGCATAAACCCACGTGAAGGGAACCAAAGGGAAAATTCAAAGAAAAAAAAATCTAAAAGTTTTGATTCTTCTGCATTTGTGCTAGCTAAGAAGTTAGAAAAGTTTAATACATTATCTTCAGTTTAATTAATAGAGTGTAATAAAGTTAAAGTATGCTCAATATATATCTGATGAAAAATTATTTTAATACAGTAAGCATGAAGCGTAGGAATGACAAGAGACAACTGTCCAAAACATCAACTGTTTCATAGCTCTTAACAACAAAATTTTTTTTTTATAAAGAAGCTAAGAAAATAATCTTTATAAGACTCATTTTTACATTAGATGTAATTAAACTTCCGTATTTACGAATGCTAAATTAACATGTGTTACGCAAATTGCCATCTCAGAAAAAAGTTGTTTTTGAGGTTTTTCGATGAAAATTTATTGTTATACACTAATTAAAATTTTGTTTAGTAGAACTGTAGTGTTTCAAAAAAATTAATGTATTATTTATTGTAATTCAAATTATTGATACATTGTAAAATAATTAACAACAGTGAATAGTGAAAATACTTACGGAATACATGCCATAAATTTTTGATATTAAAACATTTATCTTTTTTTCCAACCTACTCTTAAAATGTAAGTGCAGCCAATAATGTTTAATTAGATAAAAAATAATAATTTATTAAAATATGTATAAATCACTATTTAAACTACAAAGAATTATTTAATCGCATTAATGAAGATGTATTCGTTTAAAGAAGACATTTTAATATGGTTGTCAAACGTATTCATACAATTAATAAGCTTTTATTGACATGTACTCAGTCAAGGCTACTTAATTCCAATTTAATACTGTTTTTGAGATGTTTGTAAAAATTACTCTTTATTTTGAAAAAAATGGACAATCATTACAAGTCAACATAAGTTCATTAATTGGGTCAAGACATTTAAATATTTAGTCAAATGCGTTTGTAAACTTAATGAACCTGTATTGACCTGTGCTTGCTAAAGAATATTTAATGAAAATTCAATACTGTTTTTGTAATAACTTTAAAAATACTTCATTATTTTGAAAAAAAGGGCCATGCATTAAAAAGTTAGTCATATAAGTGCATTAGTTTAGTAAAGACATTGTAATATAAAGTCAAATACATTTTTAAAATTACAAAACGCAGATCAAATTCCAACGATAGTTCAGTAACTCTAAAAATGATCGCTTAAAAATTTATCAAAGATATTTTTCTTATTTTAAAAATATTATTTAAACGTATCAATGTAAATTTATTGAATTCCAAAAAGTATTATAAAATGTTTTTAATCAAGTTTGTAAAAATCAATCACGTTTATGTAGCACTGCTGCAAATACTTTTTATTAATTAAACGGTATAAAATTTTAACAGTGTAGTTAACTTAACATACCAACAAGTTAAAGAAAACCGAAGAAGCAAAATATTGTATTAAACGAACTAACAACACTAAGAAATATTCACTGCACAGAACACTAATTAAAAACTATTAAAAGTACTGTAATATTTACGGTGTGCAAATACGATGTATCGATAGCAGACGTGCATCAACAAATGTCACGTGGTCAACTGGTGTTCGATGCGTGCTAACACCGCTACTCATACCGTTATTCTGTTCTAAATATATTCTTAAAGTTGTTGTTTATTGCATAAGTAAATGAAATAATGATGTTTATAAGATGCATCAATTACAATTTCATTTGTAGATAAAGGCAATAAATCTGTAAGATTTAAATGATCGACAAAATTTGTATATGTAATAATTTTTCTAAATTAATCAATGCACGTAATTACAGCACTTTATGATAGCTTATGTCGCAAAATACAATGTATCGTTTGCTAGTAAAAAACATCGTTCAGTAAATATCATTTTTAACTATTAAATACCATATTAAAATTAATCTCGTACATAAATATAAACATATATATACATATTGATAAAAGATGTGACGCACAAACAAGTATTTATTACGGATAGTAGACATCAAACGTAAATAATTACTATGGTCCCAAAAATTACATAGGGTATCTGTCCTAATTATAGACCCTGTCCCTATCACGGACCCATTGTCACATTATTAATGATAAGTTAAACGAGTGTTTCAATAGCACAATGAATTATTTTTCAAGTTGTTATCTTCTCTCTAATTCACCATAATAATGACAAATGATAGCATTTAAATAATGTTATAACATTAAAATAATATATTAAAAAGTTACACAACGCTTTTGACTATTTTCTTCATCATGCCTTGTTGAAAACCGTAAGATACTCATATTTTTGAAATGCTGTATAAAAAATTAGGAGTATTATTTGAACTCAAAAAATTTGTTTAATATATCAATAAGAGTTTCAGAAAAATAATAAAAATAAATTATACTCCTAAAAAGTATATTTATATACATTATTAGAGGGTCCACAATATAGCCATGATTATTGGCTCTGTCTCTATTATGGACCCTTTATTCCGCCAGTATTGAGTGCACACATAACCTTCAACTTCATAACCTCGAGCTGTTGTTTTCATTCTAAAAGTAAAGAAAGAACAACAAAAAATGCCTATTAAAAACGCACCAAGAAGACTAAACAACCGTAAAAAAGTCATAAAAAATATAAGAATATTACAATAAAAAAAATGAATAATAATTATCACAAATTTAGTTTTATATAAAAATTTGTTCTTAAAAACTTATCTTAAGAAGTGCTTAGTCATATATTCTGTTAAAAGTGTGAGAAGTACTTATAAATAAATCTCAAATGTTTATTTAATTACATGCAAATATTTTTTTACATTATGGACAGGGTCCATAATTGGGGAGTCCACATTATGGGCAGGGTCCGTAATAGGGGGGGTCCACGATAGGTTCAAAGTCCATCGAGGGGGTCCGTAATATGGACAAAATTTTTTTTCTTGTTTCATTATTAAAATAAAAATAACAAAACTTTTTGATGAAAAAAAAATTTTATGTTGTTAAAAAAGAATCAAACGACTCATACGTTATTAATACAAGGTGTAGTTCTATTGACCGTTAGACACAAAATAAAGTTGAGCTCGAAATTTTTCTTAATTTATAAAATTCGAAAATTTCCATAATTGGAAAAATTTCCCTACTTGTATCATTGAATTATTTCGATAGTATAATAAGTTGATGTTTTCTAGTACTTTCTTAGTGATTTAACAGGAGTATAAGCTTTCCTATTACTTAACCAAAAACTAAAGACAAGCCCAAATATTCGAGCTGTTCAGTACTTAGAACCACCATGACATAATTAAACTTTCTAGTTGAAAGTATCAAGGGCAGTCCGGGTTAGTTATGGTTTCCTATTATATCAGTGGGGTGCAATCTATTCCAGATTTTTAAAATTATATAATAAATGAGTAGCTGCTTTATCAAAAACAAAGGTAATGACAACTTTTTTCACTCTAAAGAATACATCAAGCTCAAGTTCGAGCAGATTTATGAATAAGTCGTGAAGAAGAATGAATAATGCGATTTGACATGAGAGACGAAGTTTCTAATTATCCACTTAAACTTGGGCTTAATTTCTATCTCGAAATATTAATAACCGTAGTCAACTATTGTTCATTTTCGATAAAATAGCTAGTAATTAAATGAATAATCAAATGTAGCTGTAAAATTTAATCTACCTCACCGATAATGTAGAAAACTTTAACTATTACTAGACTATATTTAATGGGGTTACAACGGCAGAAGTTAAGAGGTCGAAGGTAGTTTAATTAATAGATAAGAACCCGCTGATTCCAGCGGTATCTTTATTTACCCCTCTAACAGAAAAAAATTTCAAGATATTTCCTCTCAAAGTTCACACCTTATACATAACCTCTTTTGGAGCAACGTAAGAACATCGTAATTTTATAACCGAAATTGAGGAGTTACATGTAAAGATAGTAACTGTTTTATAAAGAAAAGTCTTAGCGTTTATATGGTACCATATAAAATAAAGGTAACCCTAGGAAAACTCGAGATATTTCGTAAAGTACTAATCAAGTCATCGAATTAGTAGGTGTGCAGTTATACATATATATATATATATATATATATATATATATATATATATATATATATATATATATATAACATATACATACATGATGGTGCTCGTGTTCGCAGTGGTCCCTCACACGTCATGTATACATATATATATATATATATATATATATATACTTACAGCAATGATACTAACTGATACAATTGTTTCTTAAACTTATCTTAGCAATCAATGTAATAATTTATTTGAAAAACCACATTTTGAACGAAAGAAAACTACTTAAACTTGCAAGCCATGCAAAAATTCCTAAACGATCTTTATATGTAACAACCAGATTATAACAATATAAACGTAATAATATTTGTTTATATATGCAATTGATTTTACATTTTACTTAAAATTGTTTTACGATTTTTTCATCAGAAACCTAAGTCGCATCTAATTCCACGAAAGTGAATCATGACCAACAATTTTATTAAGACTTAAAGTAACTCAGACTGTTGGCGAAGTTCTTCGTTAGACAACGATGTCACTACGAGAGGAACGAACGTCAATATTGTTTTGATATGATATTGTGCATTGCAATGCTTATTTAAATTATTTTTATAGCTTGCACTAATCAATACTTTACATGATAAGCAGTTCACTTAACCATCAACATTAATTGACTCACAACAACCGTGAAATTTTTTGTTACGTAGACAGTTAGGATAACATCTTTTTAGTTTTTTGAACGACTCAGAATACGAAGCTTTTGCAGTATCACGATCCCACACGCGTCCAGTACGATTATGCGTATTTGTCAATATAATGACAAAATCTTACCTTAAGACTGCTAAAAAAAATATTCTATCCAGAAATTCTCACGAGATTACAGCCATTAATAAAATCAACAAGAAAGGTAGTAAATGCATGCAGTGCATTGTTTTGTTTTGATGAACAACGGAGACAATTAGCCTAGTACTGCCGTGGAAATATAGTCATATATAAGCTAATGAGTTTCTGCTTGGCAGCAGCAAGACAGAAACAAGACCAGTAGCTCGCAGCCTTGATGACTCCAAGACAACTTATTCGCTCCGAGCCGATGCAGAGCCTACATCCTTTGTATCAGATATTTGAGAAAAGTTCTTGCATGTATACACAGGTGTTACATCGGTGCAACGTATTATTTGAGTCTAAGCATTCACTTAATAACTCGGGACACACACTGGGTGCGTAGGTGGAACGCGGGGCTAAAGGGGTAGTTCAACTTAACGACGCGGTATTCGCAAAGGGACTACGACTGCTTTCACGTGACTAGGACCGACTGCTATGCAATATTTCGATGTACTTGCTCGCAGCTCGCTAAAGGTTGGTCGATTTTACCAGGAGCTGCGCACAGCGGGCAAAAACAGGTTTTTTTGTTTTAAAATCGTAAATCTCCAGAACAGTTAAAGATCAAGCCATAACTTTTTTCGGAAATTATAGCTTATTAAATTGTCCATACAGAAAAAATATCACGAACCGCGCCAAATGGTCCCCTAACCTCGAAAAAAATGGAAAATGATGGAAAAAATACTCATTTTTTCATTGGAAGTCGTAAATCTCTCAAACAAACATAGATAGATTCATAAAACTTTTTGGAACATTTAGCTGTTGATACGGAGATAACACAAAAATTGTGTTAAGCAAAGTGCAGTTACCCCCTAATCTGCAAAAAACGGTTAATTACTTAAAAATAGAGGTTTTGTTATTAAGAATCCTAAAAAATGAAAACAAACAAAAATACAATTTTTAAACAATATAGTCAAAAAACCAGAAATACATATAAGATTTTTTACTGTGTCAAAATCTTTCCTAACCTAAAAAAATGATTAAATAGTGAAAAAGACACGTTATTCTCTTAAAAATCGTAGATCACATGACCAAATAATAATAGAAAAAAATAACTCCCTGAAAAATTCTACTAAATAAAAAAAAACTAATGAAAATTTTTTTTCTCATGGTATAAAGTAGTATCTAACCTACAAAAAACAGCTGAATCATGGGAAAAGACATGTTTCACTATTTACAATCAGAAATCTTATGTACTAGTAAAGATAGGATCATGAAACTCTTTTGAATATTAAAGTTTCAGGTCAAAAAAACAGAAATTTTTTTTTCTTTATGTTTAAAGTCCTATGCTAACCTATGAAAGTAAAAAGAATATGGAAAAAAATTATTTCAAGTGGAACTATGAGTTTTCTGAATAAACTAATATTCATGATAGTGGCTCATTAACTTGTCAACAATTGAAAGAGAGAAACTGGGAGCACACAAACATTTAGTCCAATACTTGAAATATTTATCCTAACCTACAAAAATGTTTATATCACAATAAAAACGTAGTTCTTCATTTATAACTGTCAATCCTAACAGAAAACAAAATCATAGAACTTCTCTCAGCTTTCAACTCATACAACTTGTTCAGGTGCGTTCTCACCCACTAATACAGTAAAATACTAAAAATAATACACTTTTCCCATTTGAAATCTCGAATCTCCAGAGCAAATAGAGATAAGATTGTATAACTCATTAGGTAATAAAATTTGTTAAATAACTGACCAAGCATTTCGTTTACCAGTGCAAATCATCAATTAATTAGTCGTCAATTCTGGGTTACTTGGTTAAAGTATCATGAAATTGATGATTTCTTTCGTTTATTTATTCGTTAACTGATTATTATCAATAATCAATCTCCGATGTAATTATTTGTCATTCCCTGGGTTATTAGGCTAAATTTTCTTTGGTTACTTGGTTAAAGTTGTTCGGGAATCATTGTTTATCAATGATTATTAACCATTTTAATAATAATAATAACTATTAAACTATATTTCATTACTTTAATACTTTTGACACAATAATAATTATAATTATTAATAGGTCTGCAAAAAAAATGGTTTCAGTTAATATGAGAAAGTGAAGGGTCATTTCCGAAGTTATTTTTTGTGTAAAATCAGAGTAATAAATAAATGCCAAGCTAGTTAACCCAATGACCCTGCGTGTTGATAAGTTATTTAATAAATAAATCTGAAGCTGTGTAACCCAGTGCACTGACTGTTCGGTATATAAATTATCTGTAAATAACATATAATTATAACCTAATTACCCACAGGACAATAGATAATGAAACAGATAATTATCTGTTCATATCACAGGTCAATATGGTTTTGTTGTAAGGAAGTGAAGGGTTATTCCCGAAGTAATTTTTTGTGTAGAATCAGAATCTGGAATCAGAATCACTCTCTTACGTCAGAATTTTAAGATATTCTAACCTTAAAGTGCCGAAATTGCGATTTTTGGCTATATTTGAGGTTATGGAGCATCGCAATATTCTTTCTTCTCAAAACATTGACCAACGACACTGTAAAGAAGAAGTCTTGTTCTTTGAAATTCCGTTAAGTTTACTCAAATAGCTTATTTCTGCGTTGAGATATTCCATTTTGAAGTTTTTGATTTTCATGTTTTTCGTTACTTTTGAAATGTACATGATTCTGCAGTTTTTGATGTTGAAATTGGATACTCATGTTGATTTCTTACATCCTACATTTGTATTAATTTTTTTTTATTAATAGGTTCTTTAGAATAAAAAATTATTATGCATTAAGTATCAGCACCCAAAACCTTCCCAAGTATCTAAGCGGGGGTGAAAAACTCTAAAAACGGTCTAAAAGTATTGTAACTCCTTACTTCTACACCTTTGTGTATAGTTTTATCTAAATAGGTTTAGTAATGTGAGTAAAAGTTTTATACAAACTTATAACAGTAAGAACCACCCATGAGCACCTTAAAGGGGGGGGGGGTTGCAAAGGGGGTGAAAGTCACCAAAAAATCGATCTAAAAGTATTCTATCTTTTAATTTTCCTCATATTTCAGTGGAGTTTTAAGTAAATAAGTTCATTACCGTAAGAATACAATGTAAACAAAGTTTTACCACCCTAAACAACCCCCTAAGTATCTTAAGGGGGTTGAAAATTGTTAAAATCTATCTAAAAGTATTCTACCTTTTGACTTTCAGCATATTTTTTGGTGTACTTTAAAATAAATCAAATTTTTAGAGTAATGAGACGATGTACACTAAGTTTTAGTACCCAAACTGACTCTTAAGTACTTTGAAGGAGATGAAAAGGGGTGAAAAATGCTAAGAATCGTCAAGAACTATTCTTACTTCAAATGAGCAAATCCTAAACTCACATATGTTAAACGCAGGTATCCCAATCCCTTAATTATCATGAATCTCCTCACCTTTCACAAACTGTAATAACCTTACTTTTAGCGCTACCCAGAAACAATGACGTGGACGTAGTTAGGGCTGCTTCTTTTGGGGTGCTTGATTAACGTGAGTCCCCTTGCCTCTCACGATCGAGGTGCTTGATTAACGTGAGTCCCCTTGCCTCTCACGATTGGGGTGCTTGATTAACGTGAGTCCCCTTGCCTCTCACGATCGGGGTGCTTGATTAACGTGAGTCCCCTTGCCTCTCACGATTGGGGTGCTTCATTAACGTGAGTTTCCTCACCACTCACTATCTTCATCCTTATGGAATCTTTTTTTTTATTTTCTAAAGTTCTTGTGTTAGATTGTCTTTTATGTTGAACATGTGGCTCATCACGTTGAAGAGACCAACAGTAGTCTACCAACATTGACGGAGACCATTTTCCCTGATAGCGTCGTTCCATTTCTTTCACATCCTGATGAAAATGCTCTCCTTGTTCTTCGCTTGCATCACCTCAATTTTCTGGGAACCAATCTAAGTGAGAATGCAAACAATGTAATTGAATGCTCATGTTACAGCCTAGCTTCTTTAAGTTTTCAAGCATGTCCTTGACGAATTTTGCATAATCACTTACTTTGTTATTGCCTAAGAATCCCTTGACAACTTTTTTGAAAGAAACCCAAGCATTTTTTTCAACTGGCGTCATCACATTTTCAAACTCGTTTGTTTTCATTAATTCGCGTATTTGTGGTCCAACAAACAAATCTTCTTTTATCTTCGCATCAGTTAAACAGGGAAATTTATCTATAAGGTACTTAAAACAAGCACCATCTTTGTCAAGAGCCTTTACAAATTGCTTCATAAGTCCTAGTTTAATATGGAGTGGAGGTAGTAAAATCTTTTCGCTATCAATCAATGGGTTATGAAGAACGTTGGGGTTCCCAGCTGTAAGAGAATTATGAAGAGGCCAATCCTTTTTAATGTAATGCTGATTTTTATCTCTACTATCCCATTAACATGTAAAACATGGATATTTCACATAACCTGACTGTTGTCCAAGAAGCATACATATAATTTTAAAATCTCCACGGATCTTCCAATGTTTGTAATCAATTGCATCAAGAATAGTTTTCACATTTTTAAATGATTCTTTTAAGTATACAGAATGAGCGATGGGTATGGAAGCATATTTATTTGTGTTATGCAGCAAACTGTTTTCAAACTTCTCTTGGATGAGTCAATAAATAACCTTCAGTTCTCAGGATCATATATTAATTCTAATTTTTCCATTAAGCCATTAATATTACTGCAATAAATGTAATCAGGCCCTTGAGAAAAAAATTCTACTAATGATTTTACCCGATGTCTGAACCATGAAAAAAATGTTCCAGGGGCTAGAAAATTTCTTTCCTTTAGTCGTAAACCTAGAAGCTCAGATTTATCTTTAGGTAAGTTTAAATCTCTAACCAAGTCACTTAGTGCAGCTTGATCAAAAAGAATAGGCTCCGAGTCACAAAAGTTATCATCTGAATTATATTTTTCACTGATTGTATCACTTTCAACTTTTTGCTGCAAACTAAATGTTTTTAGTTAAGCAAAAATAGCAGTCATCATGACTGGAAGCTTTACGCCAAATCATAGGTGTTTTAAGGGCATTGGTGTCACCGTACTAGTAGTATTATTCCAACGGTTTAATGCCAAGACGCATGACCCACAAGCAACATGTGGAGCCCAAGACTTACCTTGATGAGAAATTGGTATATTAAAGTAGTTCTTGTAATGGCTCTTAATATTTTCATTAATATCCGTCTTTTGCTTACCGAACACGAAACGACCAATAATGTAGCAAAATTTATTAGGGTCATTCAAACATTTACGAGATGCCGTCGTGAAAATAAAAAGTTAGAGTACTGATTTTTCTATACGAGTAAACATAAAATCCACTGATTTATTACAGACGAAAATACACTAAAAGCAGAGTAGTGAAAAAATTTCCACTAGAGGATTAACCGTGAGAACGGCTGATTTGTGCACATACAAAAAATTTAGTTTCAAAATAATTAAATAATATATATTTAAACTCGGGTGCTTAAATCTTGGCTACCGATACAATAAAGCCCATACCTAATTGCAGAAATTAAATATAAAATATCTAAAGGCAACAGCGCAGTAAGAATGGTAAAGTTGCCCCCACCTACAAATTAAATATAAAATATATGCAGGCAACAGCTCAGTAAGAATAATAAAGTTCCCCCTACCTACAAATTAAATATAAAATATCTAAAGGCAATAGCAGAGTAAGAATAATAAAGTTGCCCCCATCTAATAATACAAAAACTTGTATATTATCGGGTTCATGGGTTGTAAGGGTTGTAATAGCCCAGGCTACAGCCTTATACTTTAATACACCGTAGCATCAATACTCGTGCTTCGTAGTGGTCATAAGTTATGAATTTAAAGTGACATTATGGTGGTATAACACCTTTTTAAAGAAAAATTTATTTACGATGTCACATAATTCTTATTTATCTGAAAGTTTTTTTTGCACTTTTTAGTCAGGATTTTTCAAAAACTTTACATAATCATCCATTCTGAGGCCCCAGTTAGATACTTACAAACCCTAAATTAACGAACCCCGAACTTAGAAATAACAGTCCAAAACTGTCCGGTAAATTTGTGGATTTATGTGAGGTTTGTGGATTTGGGGTTATATTTAGGTAAAAGAAATTATGCGAAAAAACAAACGTTAAAATATGAGCAAAATCAAAAGATACAATACTTTTAGATCGATTTTGGTGACTTTCACTTTCAGAATCATGTACATTTCAAAAGTAACGAAGAACATGAAACTCAAAAACTTCAAAATGGAATATCTCAATGAAAAAATGAGCTATTTGAGTAAACTCAACGGAATTTCAAAGAACAAGACTTCTCCTTTACAGTGTCGTTTGTCGATATTAGAGAAGAAAGAATATTGCGATGCTTCAGTACTTCATATATAGCCAAAAATCGCGATTTTGGCACTTTTAGGTTAGGATACCTCAAAATCCTGACGTGATAGAGCGATTCGGATGCCGGATTCTGATTCTACACAAAAATTACCCTTCGGAAATGACCCTTCACTTTCTCATAACAAAACCATGTTGACCTGTGATACGAACAGATAATTATCTGTTTCATTATCTATTGTTCTGTGGATTATTATGTTAAAATTATTTGTTATTTATAGATAATTTATATACTAAACAATCATCACACTGGGTTACACAGCTTCGGATTTATTTATTTAATAACTAATCAACACGCAGGGTCATTGGGTTAACTAGCTTGGCATTTATTTATTATTAATTAGGTAGAGCGTTGGGTCACGTACCGCTAATTTTCGCGGTATTGCCCATGTAGCCGATTTTAATTGCGCGTGCTTCGAGTTGTATTGTTAGGAGCCGAGCATAATCGACCGATATACAATCGATACTATTAGGAGCCGATTTCGATTGATCGATGTATGATTGTGGCCGCGCCTTCTCACGAGCGACAATGATAATGGAAATAAGAGAGCTATAAGATAATGACAATAGGATACCGACAATGATATTATCAAAATACATTATGATCATAGATAATACTAATGTTAACAAAACAATAATGATATTGGCAATGGAGACGCTCTCTCCCAAGTCATTACGAATATTTGTAATGGTAGGATTTGGAAGGCTGATTTTTTGTGTGTTGCAGGACCAAGGACATGACACGTGCATACAACACGAACCATTCGCCCTATGACTCATGGGTCATAGGCTACACACGAACCATACGATGACTCACGCTTCAGCTCTTGCTTCACAGTATACGATGATTCATACAGCACGCTTGCTCTACACGAACCACATCGTGACTTACTCAGCAGTATACGGCTTCATTCCCACAGCTCGCATGTTGACTCATGATTTATACCCTACCCGCATCTTAACCAACAAGCTACACGCTTCAGCCACGGTACCCAATGACTCATACAGCGCGTTCACTCTACTTTAAAACTTCTGTTATGTTTAACAGTAACATAAATTCATAGTTTCCAGATTCTACGTGGTTTTTTGCGTAAAGTAACGAGTGAAAATTAAAAAAAACTGGTAATGGCACATCAACAGTAATTATATTTGAATGTATTTTTTGTTCATATAGAAGTCTGCGCTTTTTACAGGCATAACAAAAGATAAAAAAAAGAAAATAAATTTTGATACACTTCGGTATTCTAAATCAAAAAAAGTCTTAACACAGTATCTGCTGAGAACTGTATAGCTTACTTTGAATGCTTTCTTACTTAGTGAGACCCAAAGAATAATCATAACTATTGTGAATGTAAATCTGGGAAAATAGTGCATCCTACATTTAGCAACCAAAAAAGGTATTCCTTTCTGAATGTACTTATGTGTATCCAAATTAATCGGATCAAGTATTAAAATGATATTTTTGTTATCTTACAGACTCATTCCAAAAACAAAAAAACTGCAATACAAAATAGTATTTATGATACGTTTAAAGTCCAAGTCGACCAAATACTGCAAGGGCATGGTACGAGCAATAATGAGAATGTAACGAGACGATGTTTGAGTAATCCTAAAGCTTTTGCAGAGACGTTAGATATTGACCATATACTAGTAAATAATTTATCGACAATTATCGCCGCATTTCGTAGCAAACGTCTCATTAACTTAGATTTACTTGAAAAATTATGCATCAAAACCTACAAGAGGTACTATCAGCTCTACCCGTGGTCAAGAATGAGTCCATCTGTACATAAAATGTTAGTTCATGGGTGTCAAATCGCTAGAGTATTTCCATTTCCTTTGATATACTACTCAGATAACAGCAATGAATCAAGACTTAAACTGTATATAAAAAATATGACTGACCATGCAATACAAAATAGCCAAGTGAATAGACTTTTAGATAATTTCAATAAAGCCGTTTACGAAACTGATCCCGCAATAGCTCTATCAAATACTATAAACAGAAAGAAGAAAAAGCATGTTATAGACATTGAACGATTTGTGGATAAGAGGTTGGTAGATGAATATCTTTAATAATTGTTTGAGTATTTCGTTTCAAAAATTTAGGCTTATGATTTTCAGCAAGTGCAATGAATATTCTCATGATAATAATGATAAATATTCTGATGAGAATATTATAACAGACAATGAAAGTGATGACCATGATGCGAGTGAAAACGATGAAAATAATAGTGAAGAAAATTATTCATTAGGTAATTTAAAATGAAAAAAGCAGCAAATTTTTTATTACAGACAAAAGAACTACATGCGCTTAAAAGTAGTGTGCCTTAGCAATCGTTCAAACAATTGAGGAGTTTAATATTTAAATGACAATTTGTTGCAGAAATACATAATATTCAAAAATATTATGACATTTCTGCACAACAAAAACATTTGTTTTTTTATTAAAAAGTGAAAACTTACACTAGTAAACAAAATGCTTGGTCGGTTATTTAACAAATTTTATTACCTAATGAGTTATACAATCTTATCTCTATTTGCTCTGGAGATACGAGATTTCAAATGGGAAAAGTGTATTTTTTTTAGTATTTTACTGTATTAGTGGGTGAGAACGCACCTGAACAAGTTGTATGAGTTGAAAGCTGAGAGAAGTTCTATGATTTTTTTTTCTGTTAGGATTGACAGTTATAAATGAAGAACTACGTTTTTATTGTGATATAAACATTTTTGTAGGTTAGGATGAATATTTCAAGTATTGGACTAAATGTTTGTGTGCTCCTAGTTTCTCTCTTTCAATTGTTAACAAGTTAATGAGCCACTATCATGAATATTAGTTTATTTAGAAAACTCATAGTTCCACTTGAAATAATTTTTTTCCATATTCTTTTTACTTTCATAGGTTAGCATAGGACTTTAAACATAAAGAAAAAAAAATTTCTGTTTTTTTGACCTGAAACTTTAATATTCAAAAGAGTTTCATGATCCTATCTTTACTAGTACATAAGATTTCTGATTGTAAATAGTGAAACATGTCTTTTCCCATGATTCAGCTGTTTTTTGTAGGTTAGATACTACTTTATACCATGAGAAAAAAAATTTTCATTAGTTTTTTTTTATTTAGTAGAATTTTTCAGGGAGTTATTTTTTTCTATTATTATTTGGTCATGTGATCTACGATTTTTAAGAGAATAACGTGTCTTTTTCACTATTTAATCATTTTTTTAGGTTAGGAAAGATTTTGACACAGTAAAAAATCTTATATGTATTTCTGGTTTTTTGACTATATTGTTTAAAAATTGTATTTTTGTTTGTTTTCATTTTTTAGGATTCTTAATAACAAAACCTCTATTTTTAAGTAATTAACCGTTTTTTGCAGGTTAGGGGGTAACTGCAGTTTGCTTAACACAATTTTTGTGTTATCTCCGTATCAACAGCTAAATGTTCCAAAAAGTTTTATGAATCTATCTATGTTCGTTTGAGAGATTTACGACTTCCAATGAAAAAATGGGTATTTTTTCTATCATTTCCCATTTTTTTCGAGGTTAGGGGACCATTTGGCGCGGTCCGTGATATTTTTCCTGTATGGACAATTTAATAAGCTATAATTTCCGAAAAAAATTATGGCTTCATCTTTAACTGTTCTGGAGATTTACGATTTTGAAACAAAAAAACCTGTTTTTGCCGACTGTGCGGCGTATCGAAGAGTATCCCGTTCGCGATCTAAGAACTGTCAGCACCGTCACGAGTAAGAGTATCGTTTCTCAGCATTACGTGGGGAAGAGATGGGTTAACTTAAGATCTTACTATGACACACTAATATCGTGATGAGTATTTGCTTTAATCCGATCGGTCCTTGTTATTCTGATGGTATTACTACCGCAGAGAGCAATGGTATACGCGTGGCTAAATTAATATTCCCGGTGACCTAAGGGTACCAATACTATGGCGATTAATGGTGTTCGCGCAAAACAACTTAATATTTTCCGGTGATTTACGGGTACCAATAATGGGGCGAGTAATGGTGTTCGTGCACAACAATTTGATATTTCCCGGTGATCCACGGGTACCAATACCATGGCAAGTAATGGTGTTCGCGCACAACTTGATATTTTTCGATTATTATTTAGATTTACCGATAGTTTCCATTCATTGTTAGTTGTAAATATATTTTAAAATGTTAGTAGCATTTGGTCAACTATCGCTGATGTACACATACGTATATATCTAAACGTAGTTCACAGCGATATTTCACAGCTTGGCCGGCAGTGACGCTGATAAAGAAGCGCTCTGAAGGTTGCGGTCGGCAGCTTACTTTTGACCATCGCGGCCAACGCTAACTTTTTTTATAATATGATACAGAGGGCGCGGGCGCAGTCTCTGCATCGGCTTGAAGCGAATATACACGCTGACCTTTCTGATCTGCAGAATCAGTACTATAATATTGTGATATTATGTAAAATATTACATATAAACTAAGTTAATAAGAAAAACATGGTAATAGTCATTTTTTTGGGTGTTTTTCACAAGAAGCAATCGTGTTTCACGTTTTTTTTTTTTTTTTTTTTTCTACTAAAACATACTTTTAAATAATAAACGCGTGGATAATGTGTCCACCTTTAATATGTAAGTCTTTAGCCCGAACAAATAAGGGAGAGACAAGGAAAGCGTGCGTTGAGAACAATTATCATATGTGATGAGGCTTGGATTTGTTACAGATTAAGTACTAATTACAAATTTACTGATGTGATTACCTGCATTTTCAGAAATAACTGTGAATTTCTTCAATAATTGTTTATCGAGTGATTTTTTAATCAACAAATAGATACTATTATTCTATTCTACAGAACATCCTTAAACTAGGTCAAGGAAGTATAATATCTCCTTAAATTCTTTTTTTTTAAACAACACTTTTGACTATTTTTGAAAAACAATGATCATGTAATTAAAAAAGAAGGAAAATTTTCAAAATAATTTTTCCATCGTCACTAGAATTGAAAAACTGTGAATAAGCCAAATACATTTTTTCACGCTTTTAAATTTTTTTATATCACCTTAATTTTATAAGTAACTTACCTGGATGTAATTACTTTTTACGTATAATAAATAATAACCTATAAGTCGTTTAATTCTTTTTTAACAACATAAGATTTTTTTTTATCAAAGAGTTTTGTTATTTTTATTTTAATGATGAAACAAGAAAAAAAAATTTTGTCCATATTACGGACCCCCTCGATGGACTTTGAACCTATCGTGGACCCCCCTATTACGGATCCTGTCTATAATTTAAAAAAATATTTGTATGTAATTAAATAAACATTTTAGATTTATATATAAGTACTTCTCACACTTTTAACAAAATATATGACTAGGCATTTTTTGAGATAAGATTTTTAGAACAAATTTTTGTATAAATCTAATTTTGTGATTATTACTTTTACTTTTTTTTTGTTATAATAATCTTATATTTTTTATGACTTTGTTACGGTTGTTTAGTCTTCTTAGTGCGTTTTTTAAGAGACATTTTTTGTTGTTCTTTCTTTACTTTAAGAATGAAAACAACAGCCCCAAGTTATGAAGTTGAAGATTATGTGTGCACTCAATACTGGCGGAATAAAGGGTCCATAATAGAGACAGAGCCGAGAGCGGCGTTGGCTCAGTGGTAAGCGTGCTTGTTACTGATACAACGCAGTTCTAGGGGTCGTGGGTTCAATTCCCGGTTAATGCCGATTTTTTCAAAAACTGTTTTCATCGGGAAAAGTTCCTATGTAACCCCGGCTGTTTCGGGGCGGGTTTTTCCATGGAATTTTCCTTCAGAGTAATTCCAGGGTTTTTTTCTTGCCTCACAGATTTTCGGGCCTGGGTGAATGCGAAACAGTGTTAGGGCTATAGGTAGGGATTAGCGGACCCGATGCCAGGCGTCGGGCAGCGATCGCCGGCCTTACCGGCGAGGAGTGGCCCCTGAAACACGGGGCTTCCTCGGGGATGCTAATTAGCCTAGATCCGATGCTTCGGCAGAGAGCGCCAGCTTAACCAGCGAGAAGTGGATGTCCTGGAATAATGGAGTCTTCTGCGGGGAAAGGTTACACAGTGGTGAGTGAACCCAATGCACCATCGGTGCAGACAGTGTCAGCTTAACTGGCTAGGTGTTCCACCGAAGATACTCACACTGGGCCCATGGATTCAGGTAGGATACGAGGAAAAAGGTTTTAGAGATGGGTGTGGCAATACACCCCCACATATAGGTGGTGAGTGGGTGGCCCCCGCGACTAGGCCATGTAGGCTGTCATGGTAACCCGGTATAAAAAAAAAAAATTAAAAAAATTAATAAATAAAAAAATTAAAACAGAGCTGATAATCATGGCTATATTGTGGACCCTCTAATAATGTATATAAATATACTTTTTAGGAGTATAATTTGTTTTTATTATTTTTCTGAAACTCTTATTGATATATTAAACAATTTTTTGAGTTCAAATAATACTCCTAATTTTTCATACAGCATTTCAAAAATATGAGTATCTTACGGTTTTCAACAAGGCATGATGAAGAAAATAGTCAAAAGCGTTCTGTAACTTTTTAATATATTATTTTAATGTTATAACATTATTTAAATGCTATCATTTGTCATTATTATGGTGAATTAGAGAGAAGATAACAACTTGAAAAATAATTCATTGTGCTATTGAAACACTCGTTTAACTTATCATTAATAATGTGACAATGGGTCCGCGATAGGGACAGGGTCTATAATTGCGACAGATACCCTACAACTTCGCGCCAGGGTTATTGCCAGTCTTGGAATTTTTTTTAAGGGATAGCCTTGAGTTCTCTCATCGCATTATTATCAACCGTCGTTTTGTCATCAAATCGATGTATTTGTTATAATTTTGCAAACATAATATAATTTTTTCACAAATTTTCCACCTTGATTTTATGGCAAAATATTAACAATACTAAAATTTGAGGTTTTGTCTCTACATAACTTAACGCCTCTGTTTTTATGCGTCACTATATTTTTATTCCTTTCAGAAAATCCATAAAACTTGTTGTTTTTTTTCGATCTTGTTTTTTTTTCAAAGATATGGCGTATTTTAAAATGTTTGGAGGCTATACAATGTTATTAGTACCCGTTTAATAAATACTGGCTGTCTGCATCGATCTGCCATACATGCAAAAATTATTTGTTAATATACTTTCTTAGAGTAATAATGAAAACTAGTGTATAAAGTATTAATATTAACTTTTATATTTTATACACATGCTCACAGGCAAACATGTACACACTTGCACAGTAAAAGTAGTAAGTGCACACACACACTCATTATACATGAACACTTTCATGGTTGCATCCATGATTCTATGAACAAGTTACACTCACATTCATACGTGCATGTATACAAGTACACGCTTTTTCCTTACGCTTTCTGGCTGATCGGTACCTTGACTGGCTGGCTCCCCCCCCCCTCCATCTCTCTCTGAGTCGTAACTACTGCTCTCTAGTCCCCCCCTAAAAGTGCACAGTTTTTTCTTACACTTTTTGGCTGATGGGCCCCCATTTTCAACCGTCCTTATACACGGGGAGTACATATCCCATCGTAACCCTGTAAAATAGATAAACATGTTAAAAAAAAAAAAAAAAAAAAAAAATGATGCCACTAAGAATCGATAATTAGCTCATTTAGTCTAGTTAAAGTAAAAGTCGTAGTCAAGCCAACCATTGCTGCTCATACCACCAGTGTACAAGAAATCATATTAAACTTACAGGAAGCGGTCAGTGCTTAAGTTAAAGTATATGTAGAGAGAGCTCCCCAGTTGGGCTTTTTGAGAATAGGCGAGGGCAACTGCGCACTGCTTATGCGACGAATTCCCAAAAATCTGGGAGCCTTAAGGGTTTTCAAAAACCGGGAGAGGGTCCAAAATTCTAAAAGAGCATTTGAATTTCAAGCGATTATACGAATATCATTAAATTAAATTTGTAATTATACAATATGTTAGCATAATTAGTTTCACTGCGCGAGACTGCTTATTGATAAGTTTGTGCTAGGGTACAAGAAGTTACACAAAAGAACACTATCAGTTATATATAAGGTTAAACACAATTTATCATTATATAGCCTTGCTGTCTTTCACATAAAACCTTACCGTCGTTTGTAACTGTCGTGTGTACAGGCTGGTAGCTCGTATTTAACTAACTGTAGAACGATGCGCTGAATCGGTCGTGCACTTAAGTACTACTAAAATAACATAAGTGGCGCTATGTGTAAACTTAACATCCAACACTCCCTTCAGTTTAACAGAACGCCAATCTCAAGTTGTCTATGACTGATTGTCTTATCATTTTTCTGCAAGTGAACTGACAGTCTTCTTCTTGCTGTCTTCTGGAGCTCCTTTACTGATTGTTGCCTAAAATGGATTTAAACAATAATGGATAGATTTGAAAGATAGACCTGGATTTACTGTCGTATAATGTTATTAGTTATTTAGCAGTTTTTTAGTCAATTTCTCATGCAATTTAATCGGTAAAGCTTTGGTAAAAATGTCGTCAATCTGTTCTTTAGAGGCGATCTATTTGATTTCTATAAACCCGTATTTAGCGCATTCTTTCACATGATGTTCTTGTACAGACGCTATTTGTCTGAATTTAGTTCCACCATAAGACTTAGCGCTTGCTTCGGCCGCTTTATTGTCGTACCATACAGTTGTTGGATAAAATAAAGTGTTTGACACCGCTGTCAAAATGTGTCTTAGAGCCATCAGTTTTTGACATGCTTCGCTCATTGCAATGTATTCAGCCTGGCAAGTCGATAACGAGACATACGTTTGTTTGTGTGTTCTCCAAGACACAGAGTCGCCAAATAGTTTTATAACGTATCCGCTTGTCGTAAGCAAATCTTTGCAGTCCACGAAGCTTGCGTCAGAATAAGCAGTCATGATTTCTGTGTTTCCTTTAAATGTCAGTCATTTAATTTGTCATCACATTTCCATATAAATAGGCAAGGCTTACTTGGACGTTGCAGGAGTCCTATTTTAGTAGCTGTCTCTGAAAATCTTTCATACCAACGTTTGGGACTAATCTTAAGTCCGTACAGAGATCTTTCCAATTTTCAAACTTTGGTTTTTCTTAACTCTTGGGCACAAGGAATACCGTCTGGTATTTCTATACATGTCTCGTCATTTAATGTACCATTTAGGAAAGTAGTCTTTACATCAAGTTGTCGTGTTTCCAAACCATATTTATTAATAACTGCCAACAAGTCTCGGATTACAGCCAGTCGAGAGACTGGATAGTAGGTTTCTAACAAATCGTATTGATATCTGTCTTTAAATCCACTGATTACTAACCTGGCCTTGTATTTTATGTTTCCGAAGTTATCATCTTTCCTTTTTAGAACCCATCAAGAATCAATTACATTTGGTTTTCTGCCTTTGCCATCAGTCATTGGTTTCTTCACAATCTTCCAGACGTTCTTATCGTTCATTGCTTTCAACTCTTCATCTATTGCTTTTAACCATTCTGTGCTATTTTTACTCCTCAGGGCTTCTTGGTAGTTGGTTGGATCTTTGTAAATTTCTGCCAATATCGCATGGTATACTTTATCCTGATTTTAATTTACAGAACAGTCTTTTTCGTCCAAGTTTTCTTGCCCAAAGCTGATTTTATTGTTTGGGTCATGGGCTATCTGCAGTCCTGTGAAGCTAGTGTCATGTATCGGCTTCTGTCGTTTTGCTGGTGGAGTCTCTTCTGTCTTTCCTGTATCAGATTTCTTCGGCGGTCGTCCTTTTTTTTTGTTTAACGGTCTTTCCCTTCGTTTTCGCACTCTCTTACATTTCTTCGTCAAACTTCAAGAGCCAGCTGTCATTATTAATTTCTTTTGTGACTAATTCCCAATTCAATATATCGTTTTTTAGATATCTGTCTTTGTACACCAGTCGTTCATTGAATCTCACATCTTTACTCTCATAAAACTTTCCGTCTTCTGGTTTTATCAGGATAAATCCTGTGGCAATGTATCTTACTAGAACAATTTGCTGAGCTAATGAGCCGAATTTTGAACCGAAATTTCTTTGTATTTTCATATAGCCCAAGCATCCAAACCGCTTCAACTGCTCGATGTTGAGGTTTTTATGCGGTGCAAATTTCACTAACGGGATTCCCATTTCGTTTGATTTGTGAGGTGTCCGATTGTATGCATAGACTGCCGCGCTCAGGGCTAAGTCCCACATGTTCTCTGGAAGACCGGAGTCAAACATGTAGACTTTTGTTTTCTTTACAATTGTTTGGTTGAAACGTTAAGCCGTTCCATTCTGCTCTGGTGTATCCGGGCTAGCCAGCTGCAGTTCGGCTCCCAGTCTTTGTAACACTTCTCGGGTGTATCCTCCGATGAACTCTGTGCCTTAGTCAGACCTAAGGTTGCAGAATTTGGCGTCACACCCTAAGATGTTTCTGGAGCTTTGAACAAAGTTCTCCAAGCAAATTCCTGTATCACTTTTAGCTTTCATTGTATATGCCATGGCCATCCTAGAGTAGTCGTCCACAAATACCGACACATACCTGTAGCATTTGGGATGTGAGATGGAACTTATTGGACCCATGGTGTCTGAATGAATGATCTGGAGGGGAGCTGTAGCTCTCACTCTTACTGTCTTAGCGGGAAATTTGCTGAATTTTGCCATCGAGCACACGTCACAACTGGATATACTTTCATCAATCGTGACTTTCTTTAAATCCTTGTTATAAGAAAATTTTTTCTGAAAAGCTTTAAGGTAGGCGAGGGAAGCATGCCCTAATCTAACGTGACACAAGACCGCTTCGTTTATGGGGTTTGTCTTCTCCATGGTTTTATAACTGTCATTAATAGATGCATTTTCCACACTTATTTCATCTGGATTCAAAAGCTTACAGTCTTTGATTAAGTTTTCGAACTAAGAGTCTATGGGATGTGGCATTGATAAATTTTCAGTAGGTTCCTCTTACTCAACATTTTTACTAGAGTTTCTGTCTTGTCTGCTGTCTTTTGTTATCACTCTGCTTCTTGTATTATACTGAGGTTCGCTCGAGCCATTCGTCACGAGGTATACTAGCTTCCTGTCAGTCTTATTTTTATCTTTGTTATGAATGTTTAATTTAATAAGCCAGTATGGCTGTTGATAGACTCTTGTGACAAATGACTCGTTCGAAATCGGATCAAATGTATCGATTTTATTATTGTTAAGGTATATGGCCAGGCCTAAGTCTACAAATTTTCTCAAAAAGACAAAGATTCGGAGCAAATCACGTTATTTAGTATTAAGCCATTATTATTGTTTCTGCCAACAACAGTACCTTCTCCTTCCGTTTTCAAGTCTGCTAAAGGATTACTATTTGCACATTTAACTTTGCCTGTCTTACTGAAATTTAAGCTCTTGAATACCAGTCTAGAGTAAACTAAGTGATCGGTTGATCCTGAGTCGGCAATAAATTTAATTAGGTTGTAGTTATCAGTCTTTGCGTCACTGACAGACCTTGAAAACAGGGAGAAAGCAACGTTGCTTTGCCCAAGTACAGTATCACGTTTCTTTTCGTTTGCGTTTCTACCTTGTCCTTTGGCTTAACTTTCAGTCTTAGTACTTTTGTCATTGTCTCTTTTCTGTCTTTTATTTTGGGTACTTTGTTCACTGTCATGCTCTGTTTTTCCCCTTTTATTCGTAGAGTTCTTTGATCTACGACCATCTTTGTTTTCCCGTCTTTTAAAATCCCAATCAACGTTTTTCTTCTCACCTGATTAAGCACTCCTGCAGGTTCTTTTGTGCTCCATAAGGTTCCTTTGGAACCTTCCACAGGTGTAAAACTTCCTCAGTCCTGCGTCGACGGGGCAGTTGTAGGAGTGGTGCCCAAATTCGTCACACCGATAACACCGGGCATTGTCATGCGTCGAATTTGGCTGGTGCACCTCTCGACTCAGTCTTTAAAAAGAAAGATTTTAAGCGGTCATAAGTCATTCTTTTCCCTTGCACATCTTTTATCATGGCGTCAAGGGTTTCAATCTGTGATACGTTGTTAAAGAGGGCATTATATAATGCGTCACGTATCTCTTCTTCGGACAAGGATTGTTTCCCTTGTAAATTTTCGTAGCTTCTGAGAAGCTCTTCAAATTTATCAACGGAGTCCAACCCTGTCATTTTATTGGGGAAATACCGAAAAGTATACAATTTTCGTCTGATTTCATTTCACGACAAGTTTGTCTCATTTCTTTAAATTTCTTTTAATTTCTTTTAGTTCATTCAACAGTTCTTTGGGGTTGGAATAATAAGCAGTCTTTAAGTGATAGAAATCATCAATGTGATTAATTAATATATGTCGTACCCTTTCTTTGTGATCATCTAATTTTTTGGCTGACAAAAATGTGGAAAATTCAATGGTGTCATCTAATAAATGCAGCAGTCTTTTAATTTCGAACTCTGAAAATAATTTATCGAGAAACAATTCTGTCTTTGTTTTAGGGGTTAGTTTACAATCGTTACGAAAAGGTGAGTCCTTGTTCAACAGTTTGAGTTGAAACCTTTCACTCCGATCAAGATCAGGGGATCAATTCTATGCTCACGATTTTGTTTTGACAAAGATAGAGCCGTTGAGTTTAAGGCATCTGATTGATCTACCTCTTGAGCTGTCATATAATTTTCTAGTCATTCGGTCAGTCTGGAGATGGCCGACACCGCCTCTTCTAAGGCCCTCAGTCGATCAGCTGTCTCTGTTGTGGCCTTCAGCGTACTCTGATACTCCGCCCTCTGTCGTTCCTCCAGCCAACCTATTTGGCGTTGCAAGCTCGCCCTGTCCTCTGCAGCTGTTCTCCTTGTAGCTAGAAGTTCATTTTTATCAGTCGTCTGTCTTGAGTAGTTATTAATGAATTGTGTTTGAGTAACAAGTCTGTCCTTTTTCCAATCGTATTTAAAAGCAACCTTTTCGTCTTTTATAATCTTCAGCTATGTCGGAAAAGCTAGGCTCGCTGATTTCTCTTTTAGTGTTCTGTTTTTGTATTTATCAAAATGCATTTTGTCGTCAAGCTCGTCGTCTGTCTTTCTATCAGTTAGAAGTTCAATCGTTTTAATTCCGTCGTTTTAAATGTTGCTCTTTTTAAATACCCAGGCAAGAAATCAAGTGCTACTTTCAGTATTGTTTGCAGATAGAGATATAACACCGCCAGAATTTTTAATCGCAGGTGAAATTTTTTCGAACTCTGATGGCTCAAAGTTACTCTTTGAGATGGCTGCGATCAACTCTTTCTTATTCGCATATATAACTAATCTATCGTCTATTCTCACGGATAAATTCCTCACGAGATCTTCTCCACAAATGTTCGCCCCCAGTTAAAAGAGTCGCATATATGCGTCGATTACTTCCTCATCGAAAATAAATCTGTCGTGAGATGTGTATTTCCATCTTCGCGCACACAACGCATGTAGCCATTTTTGCTCATTAAGTGCATCGTTTGAAATCAATTAATTCTTTTTTGCTTGATTCTTCATCATTCAAACTATCGAACGCCCCAAACGTCTCGCCATGATTTAAGGATAGCCTCTCTCCCTGATTATCCCACGAAAGATTTGCTCCTTCGCTGCTGGTCTAGCCTTCACTTTTCTCTTCCTCACTTTTATCTTCCGTACTTACTGTTCCCTCTCTTTCTTTGTTTTGATCACCTTTTTTACTTAAATCCCTGCTGCTATCTTCTACCTCCTATACATCTATTCTGACTCCTGGTTTTCCCTCTACCACTCTTTTTCTGATGTCGACAAAAACTTTTTTTTTTGGTCTATCTGTCTTTTTTTGTAACATGCTGGTAAGGTCGTTAAGCTTTTTTGGATCTTTTTTTGCAAAATAGTTAGACTCTTTTTGCCTCTTCCGTCGTGGATTTTCTGTTTTTTTTCTTCCCCGGACGTTCGATCCTCCAAAGTACTACGACTTTTTGAGCTTCTCTCCTTACTGTCATCTCTCTCTTTCCCATGGTCTGATCCATTCGAGCATATTTCAATTTCCTCCAAATTATTGTGTTTAATTTCTGGTCTTTTTTCCCAATTCACTATTATATTTTCTTCAGTCTGTGTGTTTTTTACAGGAGTGACAGAAAAATTCTGTCTGATTCTGTTTAGCGCGTCGAGCTGCCTTTGTCTCCTCTTCCTTTGCTTTTGCCTTGTTTGGTGGTCTATGACGACATAAGGTGTGCTCGTTTTTTGTACCCCTTTTACCCAGCCCTTCTTTTACTGTATGTGCTCTAATTTATTCTTTAGTGGCCCCTGTGATAAGATTTTCTCTTCAGTTTGTTGTTTCTCCTCAGCTTCTTCCTCCGAACACAATTCCACTTCAGTCTTTTTCTTTCTGGGTTTTTTATGTGATGAATCTGAGTCTGATTCCACTACTACCTTCTCTAACTTACCGTCGATCCGTATTTTTGATTTTGACATAATTTTAAGTATACGCGCTGGTGGGCCATCACTTACAACACCCTCTTCCTTCTCTTGTTCATCTGCCATTTGAAACAATTCTACTCACGGTAGTTCTCGGTTCTTTTCGCCCTCTTTTACGACTGGGTTTCTTGAAAGAGCATCTGGTGCGTTGTTTAAGATACCTGGGCGATAAATTATATCGAAATCATAACCACGCAACTCTGTCTTTAATCTGTTAAACCGAATGTCGGGTTTTTTGGACGTGTTAAAATGTTTCGACGGCTCGTGATCCGTAACCACCGTGAACTTCCTGCCATACAGATAAAGTCTAAACTGTTCCTTTGCAAAAACTACTGCTAGCAACTCCTTATCATACGTTGGATATCTAAGTTCCCTACCCTTGAGGCACCGTGACGCATATTCACATGATCTATCCTTACATATCTCTCCCTGACTAAGGATTGTCCCGATGGCATAATCCGGCGCATCCGTTGTTACAATGAACGGTTTACTTAAGTCCGGTGCTCTTAATACAGGTTGCGAGCATAGCGCATCCACTAGTTTTTTAAAGGCCTCTTTCTCTTTTTCACCCCATTTAAACTCCGTATTCTTCTTTGTCATTGTGGAGAGTGGTCGCGCTATCTTTGCATTATCTTTTATGAATTTTCTGTAATACCCCGCGAATCCAAGAAACTGCTTAATTTTCCTTATATTTGTCAGTCTTGGATATTCTTTTGCGGCTTCGATCTTCTTCGGGTCCGTCTTTATCTTACCATTTCCAACCACGTGACAAAGGACTTTTGCTTCTTTCTTCAAAAATTGACATTTTTTTGGCTCTATGGTCATGTTTGCTTTTGCCAGTCTTTCTATCAATTTTTTGAAGCGTTTCTCGTGTTCTTAGAGAGTTGCTGCGAACACCATGATGTCGTCCATGTATACCTAAATTTTTCGCCCTTGTAGATCGGCTAGAGCTAACGTTATCGCCCTCAGAAATGTATTTGGTGACTCTGAGCACCTCATTGGCATACGTTTATATTGATAGTGCCCATCAGGTCCCGAGAATGCAGTTTTATGCGCGCCCTGGTGGAATTCACTCTTCAAATCAACTACTGGGATGTACTTAACGGCCGCTAAGTGCTCCAATGTGTCGCTTTGAAAGCGTAGTGGGTAACAGCTTCCAACAGTTATTTCGTTCAGCTGTTTGAAATCCGTGACCAGTCGCCACCTCTTCTCGCCGTTTTGTTCTGGCGGTTTACGCACTATCCATATATTTGAGTTATATGGGGACGTTGACGGTTCTATTATATCCAAATCCATCAATTTTTGAATTTCTCTCCTGATGTTTTTCTTCACCGCAAGCGGGTATCTATATCTTCTGACCACTACTGGCTTATCTGTTGTAGTCTCTATTTTGTGTTTAATTAAATGAGTTGTTTTTAACGGTTCACCGTCCAACCCAAACACAAACGGATTCATCGATATTAATTTTCTTACGTGCTGTAACTCTTCTTCGTTACAGCCCTTAGTGTCGATCAGTGTCATAATTTTTTTAATTCTTTCTTCGACACTTTTTATATCACATTTTTTTTCCGCGTACGTGTCGATTTCTTTATGTCTATCTACGCTTTCATATCTCAATCTGTATTTTTTTTTCTATTTCTTTTTCTTCCAATTTGACTTCCTCGAGCAAGCCCACCAATGCAGTCTCTTCTTCTCTGGCACCGTCCGCCACGTTGCCAGTTATTTCCTGTTTCTTCACTTCTTCACACTGTATTAAATCCACTTCCGGTACTGTGATTCTCCTTTTTTTGTTTGAAAAATTCACGCATTTCACATATATTTTACCTTTATTATTAGTGCCGTAAAAGTCTCCAAAATGCACATGTTCTCCCACATCTTGAAGTGGCACAAATCCAACTTGAATCTTTCCGAATTCTTTTTTGACTCTTGCATACATAACCTGCCTGGATCTCGCTGCTATCTCGAAATATTCTGCCATCTTCAGTGGAGTTTTCACACCATCTAGGCTAAGTGTATTTGTTTTTGCGCTCACCTCGCCATTGTATTTATTAAACATATTCCATCCAAGAATTCCGTCTACTTCGGATGAAAAATCCTGCGGGACTACATGGAAAGTGCACTTCATACCGTGGATCATTGTGTCCACCGTGCTTTTTGTTCTCCATGAGTTACTCCAATTATTTTTACTTTTACATTCTTATCCAATGGCAAATTTTCTTTTATATAATCTTCTTTTAGTATCGAGATCTCAGCACCTGTGTCAGCATAAAAATCTGATCTTTAATTTTGGAAATACTCACTCTCCAGCGTTACTGTTGGCGGTCTGCGTCCTACTGCTGCATAATTAATTAGTGCCGTCGTGACTTCTTTCTTGTCCTCTTTTCCCATCGATTTATTTTTATCTTTTAGATTTTTTTTTTAATTTGGCTCGATTAATTGACGAGTACTTATTTTGTTTTTATCTATCTCCTTTCCCCACACCTCCGACTGTATAGGTTTTTCTTCTTTCTCTCCAATTTTTCCATCGTTTACTTTTGGTCCTTTACAATATCTAGCCACTTTTTCCCGATGCTCGATGTTGAGGGAGTACTTCGAGCATCGTTCTAAAAATTCGGCTTCTGTTTACTAGAGATATCACCCCGTCTAGGTTAAGCCTCCCTTGCGTCTTGTGTCCCGTTTTTTTGTCTAGGCTTATAACGCTCGTTACTTTTCCAATCATAATTATTTTGGCTATCATCCCTACCACTGTCTCTTTGGCCGTAATTTCTGCCATTCGGCTCATAATATCTATTATTACTATTGTTATTATTGTTATTATTTTCGCAATAAGCATACCCTTTTTCAAAATCTCTCCCATATCTGCCGTAGTTGTATTTATTCACTGCCTGAGCCATATTATTATGTCTATAGTCTCCGGGTCTTCTTCCACTATCATGATATGATCTTCCACCTCTTCTTTCTTCACCCCTATCCTGGTACCTTGTATAATACGGTGCTCTGGTCTACTTGCCACGATCTTTCTTTACTAGCAGCCCCTTTTCTATGTCGTGCCACAATGAACGACACTCTTCTGCTTTGTGCCCCATTCGGCCACAATAGTTACACTTGTTTACCTCGTCTTTCCTTTTGTTAGATTCTTTTTTCCATCTCTTATATTTATTACTGTCCACTCGAGGTGACTTCATATTACTTCATTAAATTCTCCTGAATATTCCCTTAGTATAAATAATTTAATATCTTTTTTTACTTATTCAATATTTTTCTAATCTAATATCTTTTTTAAATTATTCCTGCCCCTTTTTAGGGTCCAAATAATATTTTCAGTTTATATAAGCGATTTAAAATCTTAACAGCTATTTTTCTAGTTTTTATCTTAAACTATAAAAGGAACTCGCAATCTTACGTGGAGGGGAATGTTTGCTTAAATAAGTACAATCAATTTATTTTTAATTATCTAATATTTATTCAATTATATAATTCTAAGGAAATTGTATCTTCAATTTCTACATGTATTAATTGTATTTAAGTAATCGCGATTATTTACGTTAATAATGAAAAAAGGAAATATGTAATATACTCGATAATATACTTAAAATTTATCCGCCCTTTGAATAGAGAATTCTACATAAATGACAATTTGAATTTTCCCTCCTTAATATCTCTGCTTAAACACGTTAGATTAGACTAATACGAATTCTTATTACAACCACGGAAAATTAGTGTTAGGTAACTACCTATCCTACCAAGTCACGTAAGGTTAGGTCGTTCTCAGGGCCCTTGGGTGTCTTGAGCACTGCTCAAGTCGTCGACCCAGGAACTTCGCCTAAGAACGTGGTTGCTAACTCTAGTGCCTCGACTACTTGGGGATGCGTCGTCTCCACGCTTAAAGCGGTCGAGCACCGAAAGTCCAAGTAGATACCGGTTAGTGGAAGTGTTACCTGTTGGTGGTGTACAAACTTACTTTTCAGCTATCAGCCTTCGTACTTCGTCTCTTTCTCTCCCTTTGTGCTCGTCACGGTATTATACCGGTGCACGGGAAAATTCCAGGTCTGGGTGAGCAACGGAGTTTCCGCGTCCCAGGCTCGCTGGAAGAGGACTTGCTTTTCATTGCGGACTCGTGCCTTTTATGCTAACGTTATTTCCTTTTGAGTAGCAGGTTTTCCCTTCTTTGGGTGAACGCGCTCTAGCGTTTTTTTAACGTACTAGACGCACATTCCCCGCGCACGGCGTTCAAATTTGAATTTTCGTGTTTCACATAGGAATTTTTTATGTATATAAAAAAATGTGTACCCTTGAATTGTCTATTGGACGGATTTTTTATTACAAGGAAATAAATATAAATGTAAAGCGTATATCATAAATTCTAGGTGATAGAAGTGCCCCCTTGCAATACCATACCTAATCCATAGGCACAGCCAAAGTATCTCCTGCGAAACACCTTGCCAGATAAGGTAGTTCACTCAAAAAATTGATTTTCATCTAGACATGATTTTTTTAAGTACGTTATCATTAAGAATTCAACGGATATTGTAATATTTTTTTTTAGGTAGCAAGTGGTACTTATTTTCAAGATATTCAAGTTCAAAATTGACACTTTTTACACACGAGTACACGGGAAACACACTTAAGAACTGATATTTCATCTAATTGTATGAAAAGTATTTCTTCTAGAAATTTAAAAAACTAGTATGTAACAGTTTAGAAAACAAGAATTAAGATGTAATTTTGTTAAATACAGCAATCGGTACTAGATTTAGAGATATTTTAATCTAAATCACGTAGTTTTTTGCTTCGTTATATGAGCCATGCGAGAGAGAGGCTACAGTTGCTGTAGAGCGTTATGTTGACAGATGCTTAGAACTCTGATTTTGTCATTCTGCGCAAGAAGTGAACAAAAAAAGAGCACAGAGGTGATCAACTAATTCTCGTATGGTCACAAGACAGCATGATCTTTATGCCATTTCGTTGAGTGGAGTACCACTGGGCCGAGTGAACCACCTTAAGCTAACACTCTCTGTACAAATGGTGCATCAGATCCACTTGTAACAGTGTCGCATTTCCCCAGAAAGAACTCCATATTGCAGGACGTCCGCTCCTCGCTGGGTAAGCCAGCGCTCTCTACCGAAGCATCGGATCCAGGGTAATTAGCATCCACGGAAAAGCCTGATGTTTCAGGGACCACTCCTAGCTGGCAAGGCCAACGATTCCTACCTGGTGCATTGGATCTGTTAATCCCTACCTATAGCCCTAACACTGTTTCGCATTCGCCCAAGCCTGAAGACCTGTGGGGCAAGGAAAAAATCCTAGAATTACTCTAAAGGAAAATTCCACGAAAAAACCCGCCCTGAAACAGCCGGGGTTACATAAGAACTTTTCCCGATGAAAACAGTTTTTGAAAAAATCTGCATTCACCAGGAATCAAACCCACGACTCAGGATTGGGATGCAGTTACTCTAACCTGAAATCCTCCCTCCTGAGAAATCTCACCCGAGATCACATCTGGTATCTCATGTGATTTCTCACCTGAGATGTCAGGTGAGATCTGATGCCAAATTCTCATCTGAGATCTCAGGTGAGATTTATGAAAGAAAAATAAATAAAAAAATTTTGTGCAACGATTATTATTTATACATTAATAGAATGATTACCTAAAATATCAACAGTTGTAGGAAAAAAAAAAAAAAATTCGGCTAATAAGAGTCACAAACTCAAGCTCCCAGTTTATCAGGCAAGCATCTTACCGCTTGGCCAGAGTGGATGAGATAAAAGTCCAAAAATTTACGTCTATATAAAGTGTAAGTACCATATGTTATTGTTTTTCTTATTCACAACTGAATAATACAATTATTAATAGATATAATTTTTCCCAATCTTAATTCTGATAGTTAACCAATTAGATAATATTCAGGAACATTACTTTTTTCACAAACAATATTATCTCTCTTAAAGTTACTCTTGAGGGGGCTTTATATCCAAGTAAGGCCTAAGTTTTCAATAATCATCATAAACGTTTATTTAAATGTAATAATAAAGAAAAACTACAATATAAAACAGGGGGACTTGATGTGTTGCGAAAAAATTATTTAAAAAAAATCCAAATTGCTTGCGTGTATATTATTTTATTTTGAAAAAACACTTATGAAAGTTGATAAATGATTAGAAAAATCAATAACCAGCAGTCTTGTGCCATTACATAAGCCTTTATTGATACTTATATTTCTAATTAAAATAATAGTGCAATTTTTCCTTAAACGTAATGTATAAGGAGGCAGTGATGGTGGATTTAAAGTATTGAGGTATTCTGGTGAGAGAAGATCAGTAAGCTCACCATTATTGCAGTTTTCAATACTATCAATCCCAGTATAAATATGTTCAGTAGATTTTTCTAATAAATTAGTAACTTGATCATTAATGTCATCGACATCAACATTTCTAGCAGATAAAATAGCACACTTACTCATTTCTTCGAAATTTTTTTCTTCTATAAGTTTTCCAAACACTTCTTGAACAATACACCTTTCTACTGGTAGTATACAACGATTAGGGAGTTGAATATTATCATTCAAGTCATTTAAGGTACCATTTCCTACAGCTAATAAAAACTGAGCGAATTCAAGCTCTTGCGGTAAGACCCTCATATTTGTTTTTAATTGAAATTTCGAAAAATGATGCCATAATGAACTATACTTAATAGATAAATTTAATATTTCACTTCGAGTTCCATGATTTTTAATAAGGAGAAGTTGTCTAAAGTCTCCACCTAAAAGCATAATTTTTCCCCCAAAAGGCAAATTGCTATTCATAATATGTTTTAAGGTCCGATCTACTACTTCTAAAGCATATCTCGGTACCATTGGTGCTTCATCCCAGATAAAAACTTTGGTATCTTTCAATAATTCACCCTCTTTTGATTGTACCTTAATATGTGACGAAGAATCCTGAAATATAGGAACTGGTAAGCCAAAAGTTTTATGAACAGTTTTTCCATTTGGTAGTAAAATTGCGGCGATTCCGGTGAAGGCCATCGAACAAATTTTAATGTTTTTTAAAATTAGTCTATTGTAAATGGTAGTGTATACAAAAGTTTTTCCAGATCCTCCTTGTCCATCTAAATAAAAACAAGTACAACCATTGTAATTTTCATCCTGGGCAGCTTTAAGTACGATATCCACTATTTCTTTTTGTTCTGCATTCAACTGGTTATATTGACGTTCATTTTCCTCAAATGAGTGTTGTGATAATATGGGACAGTTATGATATGTGTTTATTACAGATTGTTCCATTGTAGGAAAATCAACTAAGCTTCGACTTTCATTCTGTAATAACTTGTTTATTTCAGAGTAAGCCATTTGATAACTTGCTTCACGTTCGTTTGTTCGCAAAAAATCTTCAGACATTGCATGTTTATATGCCTCCCACAATTATTCAGGGTGAATCGGTTGACAGTGTATAAGTATACGAACAAATAAAAGACGAAGTCTTTGAGGCATCATCCAAAGCGTTGCTTCTTCCATTGCTTTAATCCATTCTTCATCATCTTCTATAAATCCGAGTGCTAAGCAAGTTGCCGAAAAAGATGGTTGTAAGATATTATTTACTGTTTTAAGATCGGTGTAACTTTTTGCAGCTTTCACATGAAGTAATAGCAGTCTTAAATGAAATAATTCTGTTTGAGTTGGGCTGACAGAAAACATGTGACCTATACAGTTAAATTGTTTTTTTCGAATATTCCAAGAAGTTATAGTAATATTATTAACTTTTGTTTTCTTATGCGTAAAATAACTTGGGATTTCTGTATAAAAATATTGTCTCCCTTCCTCACAACTTTCGTTCAATTTGAAATAATCAAGTAACATACTACTTGAAGTATTCAAGTTATCAATAAGAACTGCGTCCTCAGCAGCATCTGGAATTATAACGCATTGTTCATTTGGTAAATGTATTGGCAATCTAATAATAGCATGACTTTTATCTTGCAATATTTTACTCAATATACGATAACACGCTTCTACTGGACCAACGTAACGAGTTTCAATGAAATTATGAATTTCGTCGTAATTAATAGTATTACTTTTGTCTGTTTCTCTTATAATTACAGTAGCAGCATCATGACCTTTATAAATATACTTATATAAATATTTAACTGCTAAAATGCTAGAAACAACTTCAACATTCATATGACAGTTAAAAATTTCTAATAGTTCTGGACAATAAGGAACAACCCATTTATTATCTACTAAATGATTTCCTGGCCGTTCATAGGTTATACCAGTATTTCTTCTACGGTAATTAGGATACCCATTTTCATCTAATGTAGTTTCATTTTGAAATTGCTAAGGAAACTTTTTGGAGCACTTATCACTCACAGTACACCAATCCCCACATGGACCATGTATCATGTTTTTCATAACTATTTTATGTAATGTAGGATTAGAAGTTTGATCAGGGATTTCAGCAGATATAAATTTATCAACTATGTCGGATGTAGTAATTTTGTAACCACGTTCTAATGTAATTAATAAATGCATGTGAGGCAAGCCTCGCTTTTGGAATTCAACAACATACACGAAACCCGCAACTTTTCCGAAATAATTTTTTTTAATAATAAGATCAAGTAAACGATCTTTTTTTAAATGAAATACTCGTCCAACGATATCTGGTCTATCAGAAACTTGTTGTCCTGGTAAGAGATTTTCTTTAATTTCACGCCAGTTTGGATTACATGTCATTGTAAGAAAAATATCTGGTTTACCTTTTCTATTAACGATTGCCATGGCATCTTGGTAACATTGTTGCATATGGCGAGGAGATCCATTAAATGAGGAAGGAAGAATTACCGTTTTACCCACGTTAGCCGATAAATCACGAGCAGACGTTTGTATATAATCATGTAAACCTTTGTACGTATCAGCCTTTAGTTGTTTTTGGTGATCTTTGCAATATTGAATTCAATCTTTTTCTATTTTAACATAATGGTCAACTACCCATTGCTGATACAATCTACGGCCCATTATAAAAGGATTGAATTCGTTAGATCTAATAGCCATTCGATATCTGGTGTGAGCCATTCGAGTTATACGTCGATGATCATTGTTTCGAATCATATTTCTGTGCCAACCTTGTGTACCATACGGATAAAATAAAGGATATATCTATGGTTCGACATTTGGATTCATAGAACTTACCAACTCTAATTGTTTTGTGTTCTTGTTCCGCACAGTAATATAAGATTTTGGAATTTCTCCATCAGCTGTTGTACTAAAGATGGTTGCAACTTCATTAACTCTTTGAGAATTGTATCTTCGTATGTCTTGACCTGGTTTCAATAAAAATAACAAGTGCAACTCAGGCTGTTGCATTTCGCTATTAAACAGAAGTTGAGCATCTATTTCTTGCTTCATCATTTCATAGGATTTAGCAAAGATATGATTATTACAAATAATAGAATCTAACATAGATATAAGTTCGTAATCTAAAACAGGATTCTCAATCATCCTATAATGCACAGCTTCTTCTTGGTCAATGATAAAAAGTTGTCCGTTAGTTGGGGAGTCAGTATTAGGAGGATGCAAAGAAGTATGATTTTGATAATATATTTGGCCTTGAATTTTAAAACAATATGGTCCAGGACGTCGAGATTGGAAATTCACTAAATTAGCGTTGAAGGAAGCAAAAGATAAAGAATTGTTGTAGTAACGAATACGCTCAAAAAAAGAGTGGACTTATCACTTTCCCCTTTAAATAGTTTTAATAAATCTTGAGGAAAATCTGGTAACGGGCTTAAAGTGACAGAACCGTGACTGCAACAATCGCTAAAAGATAATCCTTTATTTGAAATTTTTTCATCTTTAAAGTGTTTTGCATTACAATGTAAGCAAAGAACATCCATGAGACCTAAATAATCTTCTGTTGCACGATTATTATCAATAATAAGCTGTCGAGCAGCTTGTCTTCGTTGACGCTGATTCTCTGCACGGCGATCTCGCCTTTCTCTTAGAAACTCTTGTTGTTGTTTTTGTGTGCGATTTGATAAATGTGGCATATTGATTTTAATATTTAAAAGTATTGAAAACTTATCGTATTATAATGACGTATATTTAAAATTAATCCTGTAACTATTGTTTAAAATAAAAGTAAGATTTTTTGTATATTTCTCTTTAAACTGTCAATTTACCAAATGAAATGTAATTAAAGAGGAAAAAAACAAATTAATGACTAAAGATAGTAACAACAGAAGTATATTAATAAACGTAATATTTTTTGTAAAAACTTATCATTAATTCAATTCTAATCATCAATTTAGTGCAATGAATGCTCAAAGAAAAATAGAAAATGATAAAATTCAGTTATTGTGGTGATTTAGACTATGCTTATGATTTCAATTGAAGCAATGATTAGGTAACGATTGTGGTAATTGTGGTTTTTAATTCAGTTGTGGTGATTTAGGTAACGATTATAGTAGTTGTGGTTTTTAATTCAGTTGAGGTTGTAATTTTAGTTATGGTTACTAATTCTCTTGTTGATATGTAAATTGTGGCTGCAATTTTAGTTTAATTTTTGAAAGTTAAAATTTGTTAGGTTGTAAATTTTGTTTAGGCTTTAGATTTTGGTCAAGTTTGGTAAATATAGTAAAAGTTTAGTAAAAGTTAGGTAAAAGTTTCCTTAAATTGCAATGAGATTGTAAATAAAATTATGAGAAAAATGAATTCTTATATTATAAGTAGAGTATAAAATTATGAAAAAAATAAATTCTTATATTATGAGTAGAGTATAATTTTATTTGTACATAATTACATAAGTTTGTTTTGTAAATATAATATGGTTATTAAAAAAAAACTTATATTGAAGCAGCTACCACGGAGTATGATGGATACCTGAAAAGGAATATTTATGATTAAAAAATTAATGCAATACACGAATATTAAAATTCATTAACATCCGAATGTGTCTTTGTGTCAGTTACGGTAGCCTGAAAAGGCACATGATTTGGACATTAAGAGAGTATATTGATTATAATTCCCAACTTATAAGTGATAATATAAATCCTTTTGGTATACGAACACAAAAAAATATCATTTGCTGATGTTATCATTTTATCATTATTATACATAGTTCCCAAGATTGACGTATTTGTTTAATATCACTTGAGCCAGTCGTATGTATGATTACAATAAGACACTTGAAGCTAAGCTATCATAATTAAAAACTTGATAAGTTTCAGAACTGACAATGATAGACTACTGGTATTGGCTTACGTACAGGTTAAAACTGAGCATCTAAATCAATTTTATCATCCTCATAGGTGTCAAGAAAGAAAATAAAGAAAACGGTCGATATTGTAAATGTCACAGTGAAAGTAAACTTATTGGATATTATTTTATGATGATTTTGCATGAAAAATAGAAAAAGGCATGAGCTTATTTCTATTATGACAGTAATATTCTACTTGAAACTATCATCATTAAAAACTTAAAAAGTTTCAAAACTGACATTGACAGACTGATTCTGCCCTGTGTATAACTAAAACTCTAATTAAACTAAACACTAAAACTCGTTGTCTGATATTTCAACATCCTCATGGATGTTGAGCCATCGAGTGAAGAGAAATAGTCTAAACTTCAAATCTCAGACTAAATTTGTTGTATGGTATTAAATTATACTATATTTTGTTTAAAAATTCTAGTGAAGTAAAATTTATGATTTTGAAATGATACTTTGATTTCAAAAGTATCTTGTCAATCAAGACAGCATAAATCAAGTATTTAATTTTACTTTGTTTATAAAAAAAGTAAGAACCATTATTCTTTAGTAATGAGGCATTTAAAATTAAGCTATCATCTTACAATCGAAACAAAGAATCTCAAAAATTTTTATGATAGACTGCTTTTGTATACACACTAAATTTTATACACACATTAAATTTTATCAATATAATCATGGCTGTCAAGCTAGCAAACGAAGAAGAAAAGTAAAAAAATATGTCATACTATTTAATGATGACACATTTCATGAAAAATGTAATCAAATTCTTCCAGTTTGCATGATAACACACCGATACTGCCACTCATACGTAGGTTATGTTTATTAAAATTATGTCTATTTTTACCTTTAATTTTGTTGTCTTTTGACGTCAACACGCAGTACTCGTTGTTTATGACTGCTTTTTAAGTTATCGGATTTTTCTCTTAAACTCGAGTCTGTCTACACAAACAATTAAAGTGATGCAACCCTTTTAATGCTAGCTGATACCTTCGTAGGTTTTATCTCTGAACCACTCTGTGTTTGTCTTCTGGCAGCAAGTCGCATCGAATAGGACCCGGCCTGGCAAATGCGAAACAGTTGTAGAAGGTTGTTAGTCACCCCGTACCCCCTCCAATCCTTCCTTCTTCTGTCTCTCGTAGTCAGGGCCAATATTTAAAAAACTATCCTTTTACATACGGTTAGGTTGGGTGTCTAGGTTAAGAGTGCTGCATTAAAGCTCATCGAAAGAGAGAAAAAGTTGTATTCATATCACTCACTTATACAGGCTGAAATCTGGGTCACTGCCTTTCTGATATTTTTTTTTTCGTATTAACTGTACAATTGACATAAATAAATAAAGTAAACAATAACTTTAAAGTATAATTTAATTTGAATACAAAAGGAGCTAAGCCTGGAAGATGAAACACATAACATTTTATATTATGATGTAATTAAATTACATTTTTTATTTTTATAATATTTCCATACATATATTATTATTATTATTAATGAACACGCATTAAGTTTAGTCAGTCTTCCTACTGTTTGTTATACACATAAAGATATAAGGATAGAGTGCGCTAGAGGCCGAATACAGCGATACGGTAAAAGAAAGAGATGGTTGCCGAGTGTCCTCTCTGTCTCTTTCTACCCGAGCGCTGTGATTGGCCAGAATACCCCCTTGAGCAGCAGCCAATCACAGCGCTCAGCTAAAAAGAGATGGAGAGGACACTAGGCGACCATCTCTTTCTTTTACCGTATCGCTCCCTCTTACGTACATTAGTATAATTAGCGCACTCTATCCTTATATCTCTGTGGTTATATATATTAATAAAAGCTAATGTGCTTTAAGTTCTAATGTAATTTTCTTTAACAGAAAATAAGTAGGAACTGAGAATTTTTAGAAAATAAGTAGAAAATTAATTAGTCGAAAAACTTAATTTATCCATGAAAATCATAAAAAACTTTCAATAAAAAAAAATGTTTTAGTTATGATATAAAAAGAGTAAAGTTATGTAAAAAAATGACTTGAACTCTTAGGATTTGCGAATCCTTCTTGTAGGAGTCCTTATTCCTTGAAGCACGTCCATTGCAGAAACATCTTCAACAGAATTATCCAGTATTACTCCTGAAGAATCTTTGCACATTATGATTATTGGGGCATCTGAAAAATATTTAAAAAATGTAATATATAAAAAGCATGTCGTAAAGTGTAAATTACCATAAATTTACCTGTATCTTTTATAGTGCCAGCAACACAAACGTGGTGTCCCTTTCGAAAATTAAGAGGTGAATAGTTAGTTACGTTGACCGTTATCTTGTGAGACAGATCTGTTATCGCTCCTGATCCATACGTCGAATTATCAAAGCGACATGGGACAGCTTCAAACGTAGTTCGAATAAAGCCTCTAATGCCTGATAACATTAAAAAATGCAAATAAAATGGTATTGAAAAAAAGTTTAATAAACAAAGGAAAATAATTTTTACCATACTTCATACAATTATGGGTATTAGTATTTTCTTTATACTTACGAATAAGAGAGCCAGTATCTTCATGCTGGATGGTTTCAAAATTGACATCCTGAATTTCATGTGGCTCCTCCGGCACTTCCGTACTATGCATACCCAAAAATTCAATGTTTTTGTGATTCTGAATTATTAATTTAAATGGGACTAACTCTTGCGCAGAGTATGAGGACTTCATTGCTTTGGTGTACCCACGTTCAATGTGGATGATCTGTAAATTAAAACAAAAAATTGGAAGATAACTATAATAATGAGTATTTATCAAGAGTGCATATAATAAGAATTACATTTTATTTTTACCTTACAAACTGAGATGTCATCCTTGTACTTTGAAATAAGATCGTTACCCCACATTAAACATTGAATTTTTTTGCCAGTTCCATTACTGACAATGAACTTCATTAGTTTCCATTTTTTGTTCGTACCAACTTCATATGGAGCTGTCACTTCGTCGATGTACCCTATAATTTCGCTGTAACAAAAATAATACAAAAACCAATAAAAAATAAACATATTAAAAACTTTTTTTTTTAATTAACTTACGCGTTTGTGTCCTTGGCAGATATCTCAGTAAAAAGTTCGTTTGAAGAAAACGGGATCGCCATAGTTTTTCCTCAATAATAACCTGTGAAATAAAAGAAATGAAAAAATTGTAATATCACAGCTGATTTTCAGCCGTGGGTCGCCGTGGGTCGCCCGAACTCGCCCAAAAAACGCTCGTTCTTTGGTTAACTTCGGGCGATCTCGGGCTACCACGGGCCGCCCACGGCAGCCGAATCTTGGACCCCGAACATACCTTATGTACAATTGACCGACCGACTGATGCAAGAAACAGCTGACATGCATGCACACTATTGGAACCACGTGCTCTTATCCTTAACATATATACACACGCACCCATACAAACTCACGCATGATACAAACGCCTTCTCCTTGAACATACTTTTACACGCACCAGATTACAACGATTAATTAACCTACTTAAGCCTTCGTCCCCAGTACGTTTTTGTATTTTTTTTTTTTTTTTTTTACGGAAACAAAACAAATATGCACGAGACTGGCACATGGCACTACCCTGCACTCTCTCTCACATCCGCTCACATCACCTTACGTACACAAATTAATACTTAGGCACAAATGACAAACAGTAACACGCACCAGTCAACGTACGCCTTCCCCTCGAACACATTTACGATAACCGATTAAAGGTGACAGTCAAGCCTTCTTCTTAATACTGACCAACTGATCGACGAACGTTTTTCGTTTTCATATCAAATATACCCCTTGCCCAAAATCACACAAAAATCACGTCACACCCTGCACACGATTTAAACCTACAATACCGCGTCTATTGTAAACCCACACGCTCAATTAACTCTCACGTTTTATTTTGTAAAAAATAATAAAAAACCTTACTTGTACTCGATTCTCCTGCTGAGATGTAGCGGGGACACAGTAGTGAAGCACGTGGATGGTCGCTGTATTTATCTAATGGCACGTCTTGACGTCCATTCACTGGTACCACTCAATCGGAAATAACCGCTTTTTTTCTTCAGTATAGACAGTATGATATATGTTTAACTCAATCACCTCATGCCGCTCATTCGTGCACGTGACACCTTGTGGAGACAATTAACACTAAACCAATTATCGCGCTTTATACGAACCGACACCATTTGACCAGATTGGCATGTTACTTACCCATCATATTATAATCAATGGTATGTATTAATTCTAGTTTTTCTTAATTTTATTTCATATAATGTAAAAATAAATATTAGTTTTTAAGCGTCAAATACTGTAATTATTAAAAATGTAAAACTGCATATCAAAGTCAATTTAGATATAAAAACTTTTTAATTTATTTTTTGTAACTAATAAAACTGAAAAAGATAAAACTATTATTTCAATTTATTTATACAATTAATTGAATAAAATACCTGTATTAGATTGTTAGATGTGTTAAATAATATTTAAATAACAAAACTTGTATTATGGATGTAAAAATTAAAACTGAACATTGAACTAATTTAAAAAATCAAATTCAAAAATAGCGCGCTTTTGAGGTAATGACCAATCACTCGTTGACCACGTCTTAGATTCAGCCAATGCTATTGAGGCTTCACTTTCACAATGAAAATTTTAAGATAGGAAAGTGTGCGAAATAAAAACCGTAAGTGCAGTTTTCAGGGTTTTCATCGGAAAATTGGATTTTTTTTGTGAAAAATGAATCAATTATTGCCTAATCACCTCAAAACAGGTTTTTTGCCATTAAAAAATGTTGATACCATCACTTTTTTGTAATTTCAGTTTTTTGGCTATTTTCTTCGATTCCCTCTGACTGCATTTAACGGTCTTTTTCCGTGGGACGACAGAATTATATCTGCGTGCTTGGTCACAGAAAATCAAATCTATTAATAACTGATTATAAATTAATATCAACAAAACGAAATATGAGGTTGTAATTAAATGTGTCAACATGCTAAAATATAATTTTTTTAAAATTATTTTTTAAATACTCACGCTTAAGCATGCAAGCAAAATTTATTTCACCCAAATTGCCCTAAGATCTTCAATTGCAGGGAAGTAGCACATTTTAACGTTTTTAGTGGAACTGTTTTTACAATAACTGACAGAGCAGCCAGGCATTTTTAACTTTCAAATAAAGAGATTTATCTTCATTTAATATTGTTGAAGTAACCGTGGTTGTTAAAATACTTTCTATGGTGAGGCTCAATTTTTGTGAAACGTGAAGGGTAAAAAAAGATCAAATACGTATAAAAATAAAATTTTATTTTGTATTTTCTACGTAAATAGAAAATGCACAGATCTATAATATAAGAATAAAGGGTTTGGGGAGAGTATGATTTCTTGGCCCCCTGGATTTGAAGGTATTTTGAGGGGTAATGAAGGTCGCTGATTACGGGAAAAATAGTGATCAATAAGTGTCACCCTAGGAGTGTCTGGACACCTACCCTCACCATCGCTGTCCTATTTTCAGCTATACGATGCACGGCCCGTTTAAACTCGGCAAATTGTTTTTTTCACGCATCAACGGGAACAATTATTTCCTCGTGTTAAATCGGTGCATTAACAAACAAACAGTTTGCCTTACAAAACTCGTGGGGAGAGTATAATATCTTGACCCCCTGGATTTGAAGGTGTTTTCAGGGGTAGTCAAGGTTGTTGATTACGGGAAAAATTGTGAAAAAAATTCTAACCTTACTTATTTTGAGATATCAAACTTGGAAGTCGAAAAAATAGCGAAGGAACTATTACTGATTATGTTTCAAAAATTTTTATTTTATTAACTTCACATGTATGCGGCTGGCTACTCTACTGCATCTTAGGTGAAAATAAAAGATATTTAAAATTCAATTTTTGAAATTCAAAACGCCATGTCTCAAAAAAGGAGTAAGTATGGATTTTCACATCATTTGTTTTTTATTTATGAGCAAGAAATCATCCTAATATTTTATCAACACATATAGTAAGCTTTTCGACTTCTAAGCTCGATATCTCAAAATATGTGAGGTTAGGATTTTTTAAATTATTTTTCCCGTCATCAGCAATCTCGATTACCCCTAAAAACACCTTTTAATCTAGGGGGCCCGGAAATCGTACTCGTGCCCCCCAAACTATTTAAAAATCTGGAAATTTGAATATCTCGAGTTTATGAACCCTTTCCTTCTATTAGACTTTTTGTTAAAATTATCTAGTAACTTTATGTATTATTTAAGTAACCTTATTTTGCATTGCTAATCACCCTCTCACCTTCAATTTCACCACTCCTTATGCTGGGTTTCTATTGGGATTCCAAAAGGTCACGTGACTCTCGCGGTATATATAGTCACTTGAGGGAAAAATAACACAGGCCTTATAAGTGCAATTCTATTTTGATTTTTTTTACATGTTCAACGATAGTATTAAGATAACAGCCTTTTGATAACATGTTTTCGAGGAGATGACATTACCTTAGCTATTTTTTCCCAACTCAATTAGTCTTTTGCAGCTTAAAACTTTCCTTTGAAAGTGCGAAAACGTACATTTAACCTTACCAAAATCTCGCTTGTTTTCTTATACATAGTCGGGAACGGGAGAACTTTGTACATGTTAAATATGCGTTTTCGCACTTTCAAAGGAAAGTTTTAAGCTGCTAAAGACTGAGTTAGAAAAAAATAGTTAAAGTATTGTCATCTCCTCAAAAATATGTTATTGAACGGCTTTTATCATATTACAATCATTGGACGTGTAAAAAAAAAAAAATATAATTGCACCTACAAGCAGGCCTGCGTTATTTTTCCCTCAAGTGACCATATAAATCGCGAGTCACGTGACCTTTTGGAATCCCAATAGCCTATTGTTATGGCAAGTATGAATATATAGTACAAAATCTAAATCAGTTGTGGATGAAGTACTTCACTATGTGTTAGGACTTGCGGTTCTGTTATTCATTTTGCTCACTCAAGTGCATAAAATATTACCTCACTTTATTTGTTTAATAAAATGCTCTGCACTGAGTCGTTTCTTCTACTAATGTTCTTAACTAAGCCGTCAATAGTGCCGCATGAAACACCTAAGCCTACTTCTGCACAATATGTCTAGAAACCTTCTGAGGACGAAACTTATAATAAAGTTGATAAGACATTAGAAACAAGGTAGCAGGGCTAATCATTTTAACACCTGGAGATTCCTCAGCAAATTTAATTGATTATGGATACAGTTTTTACTCGACTTGATTTAAATGTATCTAGTTAGTTTTAAGTTCCGTTGACGACCAACCAGTACTTACTTCAAAAAATTGTGCATAGAAAGAAATTATTCATACTCAATGTTTTAAAAAAAAATATTCTCTATCATATAAACAGATAGTTTAAATATGTATTATGAATAAAACTAGCGTAAAAAAAATATGCATGGTACTTGAAAAGCTTCTTCAAATTCATCAATTAAATTTCCATTGCCATTTGTCGACGTTGTCATTGTAAAAACTCAAATTAAACACAGCAGCCTTCGATTATCTGGATAAAAAGTTTACAACACAATCAAGATTTACTCTGGATCTAAAGCACACAAAGCCAAAATCGAAATAGACCAAGAACTGAGGCCCGAGGACGGTCAAAATTTTAACCAGCCGCCACTCGCACCAAAATTGAGGAATTAGATGATTCGTGTAGATCCGAAATATTTCGGTCATATTCCATTCTGGTAAAGAGTTATGTAGTAATTATAGTAGCGCCGTATAGTCTTTTGTATTTACAAGCCGCAACTTACAACAATGAATAGTGAAGCTATTCACATAGACATTTTTTTGCTTATTTCATTGTGAACGTTCATATTCAAAAGGGGATTCCACTGTTCCGCTAAACTCAAAGTGGGTAAACAAACTGAACAGACCTATATCTGTTTTCCATCAGGCAACCATAGAGATATTATAGAGTAGGCAAGCCTGTAAGAGTGAACGTTACCAAGATAAAAAGAGATGCAACATTGAGCTACCTGTCTCTCTCTCTATATGTTTGCTGCTGATTGGCTGCAGATGTTCAACATACATAGATATATAATCAGTACAGCTGGGACTAGGGGCGGTAGGAGAAATGAGTAAATATAATATAGAAAATAAGTATTATAATATGTAATATATATCTTGAAGCAAACGTACCAATGCATTTTCATGCATTCGTTCTGAGGAAATCTGTGAAACATTTGATCATAAGTAACAATATTACAAGTTTTGATTCAGGTACACGATGCACTGCTCACAGAACGCGGTTAGTCAGCTATATGCGATATAGTTTTTTTTTTTTTTTATATATTATAGTGTACTGACCTACTATGGGTATGTACACTTTTCTTTCCTTTATTAATTGAATCGTTTTTGCATTGTCTTTATACATATCGTTACATCACATCATTATAAACATTTCTCTTATACTTGTAAACAACCGTTACAGTGCGCTTGTGTATATCTATATATGTTGAACATCTGCAGCCAATCAGCAGCGACCACAGAGAGAGATAGACAGGTGGCTCCATGTTGCATCTCTTTTTACCGCGTTAACGCTTCCACTTACAGAAGATATGGTGGCTTGACTACTCTATCTATAATATCTCTATGCAGGCAACAAAGCCTATTGTGCCATTGTGGTCGCAACTACGTTGACTGACAAAGAACACAGTATAGGTCTGTTTAGTCTGTTCACTCAATTTGAGTTTAGCGGAACAGTGGAACCCCTTTTCAATATGAACGCTCACAATGAAATAAGCAAAAAATGTCTATGTGAATAGCTCCAGTAAATAAAAAGTTGATACATGAAAGTGCCATTTGCGGCAAGACTAAAATTCAACTTGTACCCAAAAATCGACCTCCAAAAATATACATATCGTATACTTATCAATAATGTTATCTACAATGCCTCATCTATTACCTTAGAAGAGTATTACTGCTAAGATCGGATACGTAGTTTATTTTTTTTTAACGTCGATTTTTGCTTTGGTATAAGATGTATTCTTGTTTTGCCGCAAACGACTATAGAGATAATACAATAGAGAAAGCAAACTGTATATTCTTCTGTAAGTGGAAGTGTACGGTTAATAGACAGAGGAAGACGACTGTTTTGGTCTTGCATCTCTCTCTGTTCTCTGCGTTGATTGGTTGCTGCTTAACAGCGTATATAGTAGTAGTTATAGTAAATAGTATAAGAGCAGTAGGTATATGAATCATAGAGATAATCTCATATTGTATTATATTTATCTCTATGATATATATTGAATAAGAGGCAAAAGAGGGCTTTTAAAATAGCCAATCAGGATGAGAGCAGAGAGAGAGATGCAAGACCAACACGATCTTCTTTCTCTGTCTACCATGTGTATGCGGTCACGTCTTGTTCGCTTCTTCTATTATATTATCTCTATGCAAACGACACGTATAACTTTTTAGTTTTACCTCTTGACCTAAGTTACGGCTGGTTTATGAAAAAACTATATGGCACATCTTAAATACAAAAAAAAACTCTTCACCATAATAAGATATGATAAAAATATTTCAAATCTCTACGAATCATGAGGGTCATAAAGGTCCTCAATGCTGGTGGAAGTAGCGGGTGGTTAAAATTTTAACCACCCTTTGGTCTCAGTCTCAGCTCTTGGTCTAAAAAAGGCCTTTGCACTTTCAACCCATAAATGCAATAAGAACGAAGAATTAAGAAAGTAACCATAGACATATAAGAAAAATAGACTGCTCCTTTTTATGTACGGCACTGAAGACTGAAGCACAAGCAGGAAGCACAACTTCGAACGTGGATATCTGTCTCTCTCGCGCATTGCCAAAGGTGGGGATGTGCAAGAGAGATGGATAGCCATGATCGACGTTGTGTCTCCTTTTACTTGTGCTTCAGCGACGTACATAATAACGAGCAGTCTATTTTTCTTATGTCTATAGAAGCAACGAAAATAAAGCAGGTTATAAGCATAAAGATATTATAGATAGAGCAGGGAAGCCACTGATTCTTTTGTATGTAAAGGCGTAAACACGATAAGAAGAGATGCAACATCGAGCTACCCAAGATATTTTTTTTATGTCCCTGATCATACGGTGATAAGTGTTTATGTCATTAATTCTTTTTTTTTATCAATAATAAAGGGGCCATTAAACACTCCAGTCATCAAAGGGTTACTCCAGGCTGAAGCCCAAGTAGAAAGAGTCACAACATCGAACGTGTATATCTGTCTGTCTTGCACGTTGCTAACGGTGGGGAGGTTGCATCAGCTAGACTTTTAGTTTATACTGACCCCCACAGTTGGCAACGAGCGATAGAGACAAATATACACGTTTAATGTTGTCTCTTTCTACTTGTGCTTCAGCCTGAAAACGAGCAGTCTATTTATTATATGGCTATGATTTAGACCAAGAGCTAAGGCCTGAGGCTGAGGGCTGAGGGCTGAGGGTGGTCAAAATTTCAATCAGCCGCCACTCGCACCAAAATTGAGGGATCTTATGATTCGTAAGAGTCTGAAATATTTTGGTCATATTTTATTCTGGTGAAGAGTTATGTGGCAATTATAGTAGTGCTATATGTTTTCTTTTTCATTTACCAGCCGCAACTTACACTAATGGATAGAAAATAAAAAATTGTTACTTGGAAGTGCCATTTACGGAAAAATTAAAATGCATCTTATAACCGAAAATTGACCTTTAAAAAAGCACACCCCCTACCCGATCTTATCTATAGTACTTATCTAAAATAATTATTAATAGATAAGGCATTGTAAATAACATTATAGATAAAAATACAATATCCATGTTTTTGGAGGTCGATTTTCGGGTACAAGATGCATTGTAATCTTGCCGCAAATGGTCTCCTACAAGCAACAACTTCTTATTTTCTATCATTAGCATAAGTTGCGGCAGGTTAATAAAAAAAAAATCATATGGCACTACTATAATTATCACGTTACTCCTTACCAGAATGAGATTAACCGAAATATTTTGGATCTCTACAAATCATAAGGTCTCTCAAGTCTCAACTCTCAATTCTGGTTAATGTGGCGGCTACTTAAAATTTTGATTACCCTTTCTATACAGACTTAGGCCGCAGTCACATGGAGTGCAACAGAGCGAGCAGGATATCAATTTCTCCATAAGCGGCTGTGTTAAGTCTATTGCGCCGCGCAATAGGGCCATATCCTGCAGCGCAATAGACTTAACACAGCCGCTTATGGAGAAAGCCATTCCTATCGTGCTCGCTCTATTGCGCTTCATGTGACTGCAGCCTTAGACAACGGGGCAGAAATTTGGCGCACCTCTCGCTCCCGATGTCAAAGGGACAAAGAAACAGTTATTTAATCCACGAAGCAAACATCAGAGGCGAAACCGCGAAACGGCAAGACTTGAACAGCTCATAAAATACAGATTACCTACTGCAAGTAAAGCCAAAATTAATCCGTAATTTCTTGAACACATTTTAAAAAATTTCGGTCATGAGAATAGCCGTGGTAAAACAAGTCAATGTTAATAATAAAAAAAAAAAGTTAAAATCACAAGCATCTGACATACAGCAATTGCTGAAGGAAACGAGAATGTAACATGAGGTTTCTTGGTTTATTTTTATATGTATTTTATGTGTGTTGTCCAATACCAACCAAGTTGCAGGGTACCAACATCTGAAGTAAAGAGATCTTCAATTTTTTTAACTTGTATCACAAACGGCGTTGAAAGTATCCAGTCAGTTTACTTTGTCAAAAGTGACAGATTTGTAGCTGTTGGGTAGAGTCAGTTATATGTACAGACTTATAGAACTATTCTGTAAATTATGTGCTGTAGTAATTAAGTTGTCAAAATTATATGTACCATTTTATTTTTATCAGGGCAGCATTAATCAGCATAATTTATTACAGTATTCAACAGTTTCAATAAGGGGTTGTAAAATATGAATTTGGTTCAATATTTTGCACCACCATATGATTCCTTCGAATTACCAAAAACCGATCTTTTTCTACTATTCTATTTCTTGCAGTTGTGAGAAGCAAAACTTATTAAGTGACTGACTGGACCACACGCGAGAAACTCGAAAAGTTAAGAGCGAATTTTAATCTTTAATAAATATTCGTTCAAAACATTTGAGGACTTTTTTACACTAGATTTCTTGTTAAAAGGAACGCTATTTCTGATACCTATTATCATTTATGAAGACAGACAGTATTGTCACATATTGTCATATTCATGTACTCTGAAAAATTATTGAAAAACTTTTTTTTTAATTTACAACATAAAACTTTTGCCACACGCTCTAAACTCTATTTTCAAGTTTTAACACGTGTGACTTGCTTACTTAGTCTGTAAAATTCAGCACCAGTATCTTCAGCATTTACTTATTTATTCAGCAATTTAGCAAAAAATTGAAAGAAACGTCTCAGACCACATTGAAAGGGACCATATAGTCTAATAGAATTATAAAAGTGGCTGGACAAAATTCCTTCCAGGTGACGACATGTATTTTCGAGTGTCGATTTGGATAACAAACGTCTCTATGATGTACCTCCAATTTTAAAAGGTCGGATAATTTTTGTTTTGTTTTACGTTTTGATGCAAAAAAAGATGTATCTGAAGTTTCTAACGTTGGAATCCAACGAAAATTTGGAGTTATTTTATTTGGTTTCCCAACTAAAATAACTAACAAAAATACATTGTACGAACATAATATGATATGACATATTATAATATGGTAATTGATGATATAAACTCCCAAAAAAAATTTTTAAAGAACAAAAAATGATATATATATATATACATATATATATATATATATATATATATATATATATATATATACATACATGCATATCACATATAACACGTTAAACTAAAGGTGCATGCAGAGATATTCAAATACATCTACGGATTCGCTTATTATATTGGGATAATATTTTCATCATTAGCTGTGTACTCCAGTACAACTATACTTTAGTTAAAAGCAACAACAAAGATAACTCAATTACTTGCAAGGCATTTTACACATGGAAGATATTTTGAATAGCACTTTTTTGGCGATAGTTTTCCATTCGCCAGTGCTAAAATTACAAAAAAAATCTTATACTCTCTACTCTCTAATACAACTGAACTGTAGGTATGAAAGCCCGCAATCATAACTTCTATTACCCAGAACGGAATTCGAGAGATTTATTCGTCAGCAATGACATTTTACTCATTCGTCTGTTAAAAAGCTTGTTTTAAAAAACGCTCTTGCATGATTCTAAACAATTTAAAAATGGTATACTTATCAATTCAAGTATTAATTTTTTTGTGCGCTGTTAAATTTTATTTAAAAAAGTTTTTACGAAGAATGAATTTGGGTATGGTTCTATCCTGCACAATCTATTATGCGCCGTTGGACTGCTCGCTAATAAATGAATTTTACAATTCATATCTCTGCAGTTCATGAGTCGAGTTCTTACATTATTCAAAATTAACTACAGCTTATAAAACCAGGTATAACGTAATATTAGGTTTAATTTATGATTTCTCGTTTAGGGTGGAACGTGGAACTAGCCCGCAGAACGTCACAGCGGAACCATTTAAGTACTTAAAAGTGAGAGAGAGGTCTGTAGTCGGCGAAACGTCACAGACCTTTCTCAGATATCTCTCAGATACAAAATTATAATAAAGTATGTGGAACTGCAATTGTAACCCTTATTTGTATTAATCATTAATTTCTTTATTTTAGTAACACGATTTTTTGGATGTTTAGCAATACTACAACTTTCTCTCTGCGTTTAACAGGCTTGAGACCGTTGTACTTTTTAATATGGCCGCATGAATGGTTTTTTCGCTTCAGTATTTTTTTTTTTTTTGTAAAGTAGTTATTGGCAGTATTGCACAAATAATTTTATTTTGCACCAGACTATCGTATCAGTATTATTTTGACATGCAGTATTTAATTTCGTAGTGTCTTAAATATTTTTTAGCTATAATTGTTTGAGTAACCAAGTTTGTATTAATATCTTGATAATAATAACGCAAGCGGCTATCAGCCGGTGACCCGGAGCGCTTACTGTTCGCACTAATGAATAAAAAATTCTTAAATAATAAAACAAGCGACTATCACGCGATGACCCGGGGGCGCTGACTGGCTACTCTAATAAATAAGAGAATCTTGAATAATATACAGCAAGCGCCCATCACCTGATGACCGCGGTGCTTACTGGCCACTCTAATGATTAATAAGATTCTAAATAATAAAGCGAGCGCCTATCACCCGATAAGCTGGGTCGCTTAAAAGACCGTTTTTCAGTATGTATAAAATAGCTAAATGCCTATTAAAGTGGTTCTTTCATAACTCCCGAGTCAAAGGTGCGACTGTTAAGTTAATATTTATTAATGCTGCTTAAATTTTAAACAATTATTTGTTAATACTGTCTGTTAAGGCAAATTAAGTACTGATTCAAAATTTAAAATCATAATGTACGGTACAAAAGTTCGTAGGAATTCGCGCTTAACCTCAAAATACCAGCAGTAGATAGGCTTACCTATGCTTACAATATAGGTTGTGTTTCTTTTAATATCTTTCGATTAAGTCCGTGACCACATATATTTCGAGATAGTAGTATATTTGGAATTGCATAAGCCTTATTGTGTCAGTTTTTTACTTAATTACGTTCAGTAAATAAATAACTAGGGTACAACTTTCAGTAAAAAAATGCTTAGTTGCCATAAGAACACATGTTTAGGATTTAATTTTTATTTATCATTTTCTTCTGTTTATATTCGTCAGCCTACTCTTAAATTTTGAGAGGTAGGGTATTGTAACTCAATAAATGATTCCTCAAGATTTCATGACATTCTGTTCATAATTGTCATGAAAAAACCACCTTAAAAATATATAGAAATGATAATTTTTGTTCAGTAGGCGATACTCAACTAGTTGGTTTGCGACCAGAAGTATCACAATCGGTCAGTATTTATAGTTAATAATTTCAATATGGCACCGAAAAAGTAAAAAATTGGGTTTTTATTTTATTTTATGATTAATCACCTTACAGTCTTAAAACTTGACGTGGATACAAATTTTATCGCCATATATCCACTGTAATTTAAAAAAAAATATTCCGAATTGTTGGAATAATGCATTCGTTTATTAATAAAAACGTCTAGTTTATATATCTGTTACCGGCTTAATTTTCGGATAAAAAATCGCGTTTTACACAGTGTAAAAAAAATCCTTTTACAGGTATCTCTTTTTTTTCGATGTAGAACCTGTTAAAAAAGTTTCAGTTATATCAAAAATATGTTGCTCAATTTTTGTTCAAATCTGTTCGGTTTGTAAAAAAACGTCCCATACATGGGAATAAAATTGAAATTCAATGTTTTACTGACGGTTATGACATATATATATATATATATATATATATATATATTTGTTCATGATGTAACTTCAAAAATTCGGTTTAATTTTGATTCAAGAACAAGTTCTTCTAATATTTTACTACAATTCACAGGACCTTTAGATCCAGGGCATTACGATATTAAAGTTCGACAATAATATGCAAGACGATAAGAATAGGCTAACACACAATTTTTGCCCCATGTAGAAGTGAAAAATAATAATTATAGTACACATACCCTTCAACTAAAGTTACAACTGTAAAAAAATAAAATCAATAAATAACAATGTTAATACAATACATCATAATTTAACTGAAAATGTAACAAAAAGAGATCCATTAAGGAACAGCTCAATAAAATAAACAATACTGTTAAAGTGTGCACGGTTCAAGACATAAATAGTTTATTTCGTTTTTTTTTTTTTTTTTTTTTTTTTTTGGTAATCAAAATTTGCATATAAATGTCAGAAAAGTAAATGTAGAAAATGTTAATATTTGGAAAAATTATGAAAAATTCATGAAAAAAAAGTAACTATTACGTTAATATTTGCAATCGTACTGTGTATCACAATGTAATGTCAACATCTAATTTTTTAGACAGTGAAATAGAAATCAAAAGTTTTTCAGGCTTACGTGATTATTTTACTAAAGTTTGTAATAAAAAAAACTGATACTTTTTCTGATTTTGGTAATGAGACTAGCCAGTTTCTATTAATTTTATCATTTTTTGAAAATCAAACATTTGACCATTATGATATTATCGATAAAAAAATGAGACCATCAATAAATTAACTTTGAAAAAAGTGAACAAAAAATACATTTAAGAAAAAAAATTTAAACGAAAATGCGAATGATGAATTACAAATCAAAAAATTTTTTAAAAATATCTATGATATCGGTGTAAATCATAACACAATTAAGAATACAAAAAACGAAATGTGTTTTTTTGGAGAAATGACAATAATATGCTCTCATTGCTTCGCTTTGATTTGAAAAGAACAAAGATATAAATTTAATTGTTGTAAAAATGGAATAATAATTTTACCACAATAAAATAAATATAACAAAAAATTAAAACAGTTGTTACTACACTACTTTAATTTTAGACATTTGATACGATATCATAACAACAGTTTTCGTTTCGCTACCTTTAACACAAACGTTTTTCATGAAAGAAAAAAAGGTTATACATAATTTAAAAATACAAGGACAAGTTTTTTACATTACATCAAATGCGCTACAATTTAATAATAAATAAGTGACGTGAAGCTAAATTTATATTTACGATAATGATACTGCTGTAAAAAAAAATTGGACAAAAATTCGATTTTGATAGAAAAACTTCTAGAAACTTTGAATGAAATTTTCTGCGAAAACTCTTATGCCAAAAATTACAAACATTTATATCAACTTTTTAACATAAACAAAGTTCCAAATTATAAATTATACTTTATCAAAAAGACCAATAAATTACAACACCGCTACAATTAACCAATCTCTTCTGAATGTGGAGCAATTATCGTATCGAAATCCGGTATTCCAGAACCATTGGACCTATGTGTTTATCAAAATGATTTACCCAATCATGTACCAACATACACATATCTTAACAAATTATCGCAACACGTTGATGCTATGGTATTTCCTATATTGGTTTGTTAGGATATATCAGTGCCCTCCGGTGAATTTGGAAATTCAAAGTGATCAGTCATCCGTTGGGGGCGAAATGTGAGAAAATAAATAAATACTAGTAAAGTGTATTTAAATTTTCTTGCGTTGATTTATTAATGCGCAACGTTTCGCTGACAATATGCGTCAGCCTCATCAGGCTACAAAATTAAAATTAAAAACACACAATGAGTGATTTGGAAGGCTCAAACACAAAAGTACAAAAAATTTTTATGTAAATTGTTACCGCAGGTACGCGAGAATTCGTAAGTTTGGTTGACTTACTCGTCACCTGTCGTGCTATCGACTGACAATAAATTACAACAACAAGCCAGTGCTTAAATAGGCGGAGCCGCAAAGATAGACGGTAAAGGGCGATGAACTCGATCGGGACATTTAAACTTTCGTAGTAAAGGAAGGTATGCTCTATTAAAGGAAAGCACATCCTCCTTTCTATTGATGTTGTGTTTGTCGAATTTTATATAAAGCATTTCGGAAATAATTTTTTTTTTGTAATTGGATTCTTTGTCAACTATTTTAAAGTTATCCCAATCGAATTCATGGTCAAAATTGATTTGGTGTGCACAAACAACGGAATCAGAGTTTTTAGTTTTCAAATGTTCACTAATGCGGACCTTCGCCGCTCGCTTTGTTTCACCCACATATGACGCAGGACAATTTTTACAATAAAACTTATATACTACATTTGTCTGTTTATGTTTATTCGTTGTATCTTTTCCTAAGCGGACGATATGCTGCAGTTTATTGTTAATAAGAGGGTAAGTGTGAATATTGTAGGGTTTTAACATGGTTAAAATTTTTTCAAAATTATTGTCGATTTATGGTATGCCAATTTTGCAGAGAGGGTAGGTGTTTGCAGTGCTTCTGATATGATTACTGTATTTGTGTTTTTTTAATCTGACCTTTATGTTTTTATTAATAAAGTTAAAAGGGTAATTGTTTTTTATCAACAGGTTTTTCACCCTAGCAATATTCACACCGTTAAAACGTGTACCGACAAGTAAGATCGCCCTATCAACCAAATAAAAAACAATATTTCTCTTATAGCTAACTGGATGACCAGAAAAATAATTTATGATTCGTCCGGAAGAAGTAGGTTTTTGAAACCAGTCAAAATTAAAATAATTAGAATTTCTTATTATCGTCAAGTCTAAAAAGTTGAGTTTCTTGTCAATCTCCATTTCATATGTAAATTGTAGTTTGGGATGATATGAATTAAAAATGTGTAAAATTTGGTCAATATGGTCAACATTAATAAAAAGTAATACATCGAACGTAGTAACGAAAATAAAAAGATAGAATAATGTTATAGTTATTTTTTAAGATGGAGAGACAATCATTTTCCAGGTCATCCATTACAAGATCAGCAAACAAAGGTGAAATAGGAGTACCCATTGGCGTGCCGAAAATTTGTTGATAAAAAATGTTGTCAAAAGTAAAAAAAGTATTATTGAAAAAATATTCTGTACATTGTTGAAATTCATCAACCGAGATTCGACATTTGTTCATTATGGTCACAATACGTCGATCGATGCTCCGTAGTACCAACTCTAGAGGAATATTAGTAAATAGGGAGCTGACAACTAAAGATATTAGTCTATAATTAGTAGTGGGTTTTATATTTTTTAGTTTGTTTTTTAATTCAAAGCTATTATTAATGTGTGATATTGGAACGTTGACTGACTTCTTGAGTTCATCGTAAATTACTTTTGCTAGAAAATATGTAGGGCTATTGATAAGAGAGACAATAGGACGTAAAGGGGCATCGACCTTATGAACTTTCGGCAAGCCATAACATTTACCTAGAGTTGTGTCTGTGAGCGACAAAGCGTTGGGATGGCATGTTCTAGAAAGGAAGCCGTTAGAGTTGAGATTCTTTAAAATGTTAAAGGTTCTCTTTTGTAGAGAGTTTAATGGGTTTTTTGAAATAATTTGATACGTTGATTTATCAGACAGTAAATAATGCATTCTTTCCGTTTAGTCACTTTTTTTTAAAACAAACCGTAACGTTGCCTTTGTCAGCAAAGGTAAAAAATATATCGGGATTTTTGTTTAGAAAATTTTTTGTTGATTTAAAATTTTTTGCATACTGGCGGTCCTTTCTAGAAATAGCTGGATTTGTTTACAAGCATTTACTAAATATTGAGATACTTTGTCACGGATTTCGGTCTTCACTCGATCGTTCGTATCGGGGTGTGAGAGACAAACTTCTAGGTTTTTGATAATACATAAAAAATCGCGATCTCCAAAAGTTGATGGGAGATTGAAATTCGGTCCAAGAGATGCAATTTTGGCGACATCTTTAGGAATGGCTATATTCGTTAAATTGTGTATTGAATCATTGTTACTGGTTGTGGTGTTTGTTTTCAGTAAGATTTTTAAAAATTTTTTATGTAACGTATGATTAGATCTTCTGTAGACGGTACTTTGTTTGATGTTGACAAATTTATAATGTCGTTCACGAATATTGTAGTCAAATTTTAATGACGCAAAGTGATCTTTTAAACGGGAAATTGAGTTTTAACCTTGTAAAAATTGTAATATGTAAAAAACTTGTCCTTGTATTTTTAAATTATGTATAACCTTTTTTTCTTTCATGAAAAACGTTTGAGTTAAAGGTAGCGAAACGAAGCTGTTGTTATGATATCGTATCAAATGTCTAAAATTAAAGTAGTGTAGTAACAACTCTTTTTTAATTTTTCGTTATATTTATTTTATTGCGGTAAAATTATTATTCCATTTTTACAATAATTAAATTTATATCTTTCTTCTTTTCAAAACATAGCGAAGCAATGAGAACATATTATTGTCATTACTCCAAATAAACACATTTCGTTTTTTATATTCTTAATTGTGTTATGATTTATACCGATATCAAAGATATTTAAAAAAAATTTTTTGATTTGTAATTCATCATTCGCATTTTCGTTAACATTTTTTTTTCAAATGCATTTTTTGTTCATTTTTTTCAAAGTTAATTTTTTGATGGTCTCATTTTTTTATTGATAATATCATAATGGTCAAATGTTTGATTTTCAGAATATGATAAAATTAATAGAAACTGGCTAGTCTCATTACCAAAATCAGAAAAAGTATCAGTTTTTTTCATTATAAACTTTAATAAAATAATCACGTAGGCCTGAAAAACTTTTGATTTCTATTTTACTGTCTAAAAAATTAGATGTTGACATTACATTGTGATACACAGTACGATTGCAAATATTAACGTGATAGTTACTTTTTTTTCATGAATTTTTCATAATTTTTCCAAATATTAACATTTTCTACATTTACTTTTCTGACATTTATATGCAAATTTTGATTACCAAAAAAAAAAAAAAAAAAAAAAAAAAAAAAAAAAAAAAAAAAAACGAAATAAACTATTTATGTCTTGAACCGTGCACACTTTAACAGTATTGTTTATTTTATTGAGCTGTTCCTTAATGGATCTCTTTTTGTTACATTTTCAGTTAAATTATGATGTATTGTATTAACATTGTTATTTATTGATTTTATTTTTTTACAGTTGTAACTTTAGTTGAAGGGTATGTGTACTATAATTATTATTTTTCACTTCTACATGGGGCAAAAATTGTGTGTTAGCCTATTCTTATCATCTTGCATATTATTTTCGAACTTTAAAATCGTAATGCCCTGGATCTAAAGGTCCTGTGAATTGTAGTAAAATATTAGAAGAACTTGTTCTTGAATCAAAATTAAACCGAATTTTTGAAGTTACATCATAAACAAAAACATATATATATATATATATATATATATATATATATCATAACCGTCAGTAAAACATTGAATTTCAATTTTATTTCCATGTATGGGACGTTCTTTTACAAACCGAACTGATTTGGACAAAAATTGACCGAAAGAACAAGTTTACAAAAAATTTTATCTGTTGATAAATTTTTACAACACTTAAGTAACGGTTTGTTAAAATTATTGACACATTCATTTTTAGTAAATAAATAGAGAATTTTTTAATAGATAAAATTAAATTACTAAAAAATCATAGTTTTGTCATTTGTGATTTTTCTGAGAATCATTCTTTTATAATTCAAAATTCTGTGCAAGGTATTCACTAGAATAATGATCAAGTGACGATACATCCATTTTCTATTGATTACAAAGATGACAAAAACTAATTGCAGCTAAAATGTTGAGTAAGTATGTCTGGTTGTTTACGACATGACGCAATTGCAGTCCATATTTTTCAATACAACAAGTACAATTTATAAAATTAAATTTAAAAGGGGTTAACAAAATAACATATTTTTCGTACGGTGCCAGTGGGTAATACAAAAATAATAAACATTTTATTAACCTTTCACACCATTGAAAAAATTTTGAATTATCAGCTGAGTGGCACTTTTTTCCGACTTTACATGGAAAAGGGCCAAGTGATGGACTTGGGGGTACTTTAAAAAGACCTGCAGCTAGAGCTAGCCTGCAAAGGGTTAATAACCCTATCCGAACACTAAAAAACTTATTCGACTGGGCAACAGAAGCATTGCCAACTATAACGTGTTGTTATTCGATAGTTAATTAATACAAATTGGAAGGAAAACAATCGTCCGAACGTTTCCAAAAAGCTTTAACAATCAAAGAAACTTTAATATATCATTGTATTAATCCGATTTCTTTACAGCAATTGGAAGCAAAACGGTTTTCATCTTGCAATGAAAAGGATATTGTAAAAATTTTCAAACAGAAAATGTAAACATTGTCTTACTTTTACTTTTAAGTATTGTATTTGTTATTATATCCCAAATATTGTTCTTATTAACAAATGCATTATCGAAATCTTGATAAAAAAGTTTCATTTTCAACAATGTTTTTTATTTATGTATTTTTTCTATTTTTTCCCAACTTCTTGGCTAGTAGAATATGTTTTTTAATTTAAAAAATGAAACAATTATTGGTATTTAAGAGGTAAACGGTGTAAAACAAGAATATGAGCCGTAAAATGTGACCCACGTGACGATGTGACGTACTGCACTAAATTAATTAATTTTTATCTCACAGTAAAAATAACTTCTCCATCGTTTTTAAAAGCGTTTTTGGTAGAAAATATGACGTAGAATACGATAAAAATAGTAAAAAGTTAATTCATGGGTGGTGCTACTGTTAAAAACCGATTTAAACATTTAAATTGTTAATAACAATTTGAATTTTTTGTCAATTTGTTTTGTAAGTACTTTTTCCTTAAAGCTTGTCTGTTTGCCTTCAAAATAGAAGAAAATGAATTTTTTAGCTTAAATAAAACCAGAGTTATGAATTTTTGAAAAATAGGCTATTATCGATAAATCATCAAATTCACGAATTTTCGATCTTGTTTATTTTGCGAAACATCGAAAATAAATAAAAATTTTCGTACACGTATCTTTTTTCTTTCGATATAGAACCCGTTAACAAGTTTAAGTTAAATCTAAAATGTGTCGGTCAAAAAGGTGTAAGGTTTGTAAAAGAACGTCCCATACACAAGATTTTGACACCAAATCGTAATAGTCCAAACTATTTGTAACATTTGGATAATATTGATTTTCTATAATATAAGGCTTCTAAATATCCCAGTTATTTATAGTATTTTAAACTATAGATTTTTTTACGATCATTTATTTTGGTTATCATACAAAAAAAGGCAAAGCATCTAAAGAAACAATTTCCATCTATAATATTTATGACAATTTCCATTTTTGATAATTGTGAAAACCATGTAAGTACCTTTACAATTTTTCTTTTTAAAAAAAAACAAAATATGTTCTTCTATAAGAATTTAAATACACTCTATTTTTTAAACTAAAAGGGAAACTAAAAAAATGAAAAATGTCACTGATATTTAAAAATTTGGGAATTGGTGCGCAGAGCGTGCAGGGGAGCGTAAGCCCCACTAGTGTATATTTATATATATTGTATTTCCCAATATATATATACGTATATATAAATCAGATTTTTTCCGTACGTTCTAGCTTGGAATGATGATCCATGATTCGGAAAAAACAAACCGCCGATTAAAAACCTCACTGTACCACAAAAAAGCGATACTATAACTCAGCATGCATGCGAGCAATGTTAATTGTGACTACGCGGTTTATTGTATCTGCGTTTACACTGCGAGGAAAATACAATTGTTATTATCTTATGTATTGACAACTTCTGTATCAACATATGTTATGAGTGTTTAACGAGTACATGAATGAAAAACCAATTGAATAGAAATAAAGTAAGTGTAAATACCTCATATGAGGTGACCTACCTACACTATTATATATATACAGTGGGATTTGTAGTCGGCGGTTTGTTTTTTCCTAATCATACATCATCATCCCGAGCTAGAGCGCACGGAAACAATCTAAGTGACCTGAGTGGGATTCAAACCCATGGCCCTTTGACATGTGTTGTTTCGGTGGCTAGCACGATAACCACTGACGAACCACGACGAGCTCGAGAATATATCTACATACACAATGCACAAGAGCTAGTGGCATATTTTTTACGTTTTCGGCGATGTAGATAAACCAGTCCATACCATTTTTGTTCGCGTTGTGTGTTACACTGCAGTTCGTCATGTTAGCCCATTAGTAGTGCTGCCCTGGTATTAAAAAAAGAACCCTAGTGGGCCGCAATCATGAGTTTAATCGTATAATGCGTGCGATAAACCTCTAAGATGTCTAAATAAATATGTATTTTTAATTTAATTAATTACGTAGTTGATAATATAAGAGTCAATTGAAGAAAAAAATGTATTTAATACGAGTCACATAATATTTTATAGCATAACCCCTGAAACTTAAAACAAGATCCAAATAAAATATCTTGTTTTGAAATCAAGTGGAGCTTTTCATGAAGTGAAAATTTTTGTAGATAGGTGAAAAAAAGAGCTAACAACTGTATTGTGCAGGAAAAGATGGGCTAAATGCAACATGTAAACACTCTCATCCCAAGCGGAAATTATATTACATGAATTTAAAGGTACTAAAAGTTTATAAAATATGTGACATCTCATGTTATACACTTAATATTTATTACTTTGAAACACAGAGTTTCGTTCTTAAATTGTAAAATGCAAAAGCTGAGCGATCTCAAACCATCTAGCGGGACACCTTCTGCAATCGCGTGACCTATAACTTACTTTTTTTGAAATAAGCTACCGTTGCACAGTGCGGCCGAAGGCCAAAAAAATAAGTTTCTATTAAGAGTTTTTTTACCCTTGAGTTGGCTGCAATGATCCTCCAAGAAACTAAAATCGTTCATAGTAATGACTAATTCGTCATGCCCCTTCCTTAGGTTCAGTTGGAATGTGGCCTTCGCTCGAGCGTCACTCTACAGTTATTACACTGAGAACGGTTGTAAAGGTGAAAAATTTTATGTAATACAGAAAATCAAATTAGACCAAATGGAATCCACTTCTGAAAGTGAGTAGAACATGTAAAAAAAGTATTAATTATCAATTGTTAAGTAGTGAATTAGGGAAAACATAAACAATAGTGTCATTTTTTCACATAATTTTTTCGAAAATTAGACTTTTCAAATGATACTGCATTAAAATACTGCAAAACGCTGCTTTGAAATTTTATTGAAATGATAATTGAATATATTATCTACCAAATAATGCAAGATTCAGCTGCCAAGAGCTGCCTATTCATCTTTTATGCCCTTTTTTCGAAATCAAATTGATAGAGAGCGAAAGAGAGAAACGAAATATACACATGGTGCGTTTCTCTTTTATCTGAGGCTGCTACCTATAGTTTACTGTAATGGAAAATGGGAGAGTATGTGCGTGTACATGAGTATGTATATGTGAGTGAGTATTTATTCGTGTGTATGGGTGCGAGCGGCACGCACGCAGCAGGCATCTCAAACGTCGCACCAATCGTATCTACAATGTTGGATTCGTTGCTTCGAATTTTTATTACATTTATCCTATAAATTGGAAATCAAAAAATGGCAAGCTAGATCAACTAAGGAAAAAGAATCAGTTGAAAAAAGAAAAACAGTAATCCAAGTGGCATTTGAAAAACAATTGGGTTTGAACGTTGACAAACCAAAACAAGGTAGTGGAACTTCTAACGATGGCAACACAGCACGATTACTTTTCGAACATCATGGGTAATCTGCTCAAATTCTTGGAATCGATCAAGATATTAATTATGGGTTTTACGTCATATTACAAAGCAATTTCATGTGGATATGAAATCGATGTGAACAAATTTAAGCAGTATTGCAAAGAATTAACTGAAAGTATCGTACATGCATATGATTGGTATCACATGCCTACTTTAGTGCATAAACTTCTAATTCACGGCTCAGACATCGTTAAACAATCAATACTACCCATAGGCTAAATGTCTGAGGATGCCCAAGAGGCATGTCATAAATTTTTTAACATTTACCGCGTTGCTTATGCAAAAAAAAACTATCGGCAAAAAACGATGGAGGACGTTTTCAAAAGATTTCTGATTTAATCTGATCCTTACATTTTTACTTGCCGAAAATTACCAGTAAAATCACTTAAGTCTTTATCACCTGATACAATCGATTTATTATCAGCTCCATCTGTACATAACGAAGAACAAGAGCCGGAAAGTTTAAATAGTTCCACTGCCTCAGAGTCAGAAGCAGACGTAGATGTGGATTCCTACGAAACCAATTTTTTATTATAACATAATTGACCTACCAATTATTTGTAATTAAAAATTTTTTGTATATTTTCATGCTCAATAAAAATAAAGATTGATTTAACAATATTCAAAAATATTTCTTTCCTTACAACATAAAAACTCAAACCACGAATTTTCTTCGATTACTTCAAAGCATTAGCACAAAATATTTTGTAATATAATTTTTAAAATATTTATTCTTGTAACTGTAAATGTTGTGAACTTACGAAATCCCTATTTTACAATCAACTTTTATTTACAATAAACAAAAATACATATTTTACATTCTACAATGTATACATACAGATCGTTTTTTTAATTTCTCCATTTTTAGCTGTATTAGGAGTGGCGATATCCCGCCATCTTGAATTTCGTAATTCTGACAATGGATTCGTAATCAGCGACCCCAAAAACCCCCGAGTACAAGATTTCAGGTCGATCGTAGCCTTTGGCCGCACTGTGCGTCTCAAAACTCAAACTACGCGTGCAACCTCTAACAATCTTATGAAGTGCTCATGTTACAACATCAATTTGCTGTGGTACGTCCAAGAATGTGAATAATCAACAATTTCAACATTCCTTACTGCGTATGTCCACAAGAGATATCATACACAATTTCGACAGCAACTTGTACTTCATGTAAAATCCGAGAGATCAACAGTTTTAACCATCAATTGCTGCGCAATTATTGCACCATGACTGTGTTCGTGTCAGTTGAGGGTAATTTGGTTAAGCTCTGATTGGTCGTTTGGATCCCCAACTTGACGCGTCCTCCTTAAACGGTAGAGTATAAAAGCTCATTGCACATAACCATTTTTGCCTTTTTTTTCATCAAGTACTCCAAAGTAACTTTGAAGGTTGGAGAGTGAGTTCTATTGCGTCTTTTAAGTGGATGTAAGATTTAGTTTCGGTGATTATGCTACGTGTTAAAAGCAAAACAAACCAGGTCACTGAAAACTCGTCTGAAAAGCGAATCAAGAAGGAACAAGAAAAAAAGGACCGTCGACTTGGGTTCCGACGTTAAAAGCAGCAGCCTAATTATTGGTATCGCCACGAGTACTTTCGTGTAGGATTAGGATCATCGTTGCGGTCAACCTTGTAAGATCTTGCACGCAAGAAATGGCTAACCAACGATCATAGAAGTAGGTTAAGTTAAGGAAACTATAAATTGTGTAAACATTGTAAACGTGAATCTAAAACTTTATTATTTATACTATTTGTAGAATTAACTATTTCCTGCTTTTCTAAATTCATTGAATCATCAGATAAGACCTAACTTGGTTATTCATGACCTCCAAGTTGCATGGTTTTTTTCTTGATTGAATCTTTATCTAAACTATTGTATACAGTTGGATTTGAAAATAATTTAGTCAATTGATCAGTAATATCTATTCCAATAAAAAATATTCCAGTTGCAGCGGAACTAATTACATTACCACATTCGCATATTATATTACCTTTCAGCTTTGAATGCTTTCTTTAATACTGTTTTAGTAAGAGGAAATAATTTTTTATCAAAAATGAAGTTAAATATGTCTATGACGACAGTCCATGCCAGCGAACGTTTCTTCATAATATTCATGACTATCAGTAATATCTCTCTAACGTTCATGTCAAAATAATTACATAATTTTGTAGTTAATGTACTTCGAATCTTCTCATTTTGAGATTTTCCAGATTTAGAAAAAATAAACTAAACAAACTAAAAATATTTTTAAACAATTAAAAAAGCTAAAAGCAATGTTTATTCTGGTAGATATATAACCAATCAAACCGCCTGGCCATTAGTTAATGATTCTGGTACACCGTTAATGGCCCAATATAATAAAAATATACGTAGAAAATGAATATATAACTTGTTTCTTGAAAATAAAAATAATTATAAAGACAAAACTTTTAATGTTCAATTCAGCGATGAAGAAAACGTCTTCAAAAGAAATGTTTTGTATTATATGTTGCATCTAGGTTAAAATATCATAAAATATTGTATTTGACTATAATTATTAAGAAAATGAAGGTTGTTCGTTTGGTTTTTCTTTTTCTCAGACTATACAGATGATTTAAAAAAACAATAAAAAAAAGATGTGTACCTGTTTAAAAATGTATCAATGGTGCTAATGGGAGCTTACAGCATTTACAAATAGACAATGAAGATTTTGGGATTGAAAAGGGGTATAAAAAGGAGAACAAGAAATTGTTGATAAATAGTTAATCTCAAAATAAATTTCAAAAACAAGCTATACAAAGAAATAAAAGATCATCTGAAAACGCTATTCTCGATAGGTATGTGGCTGATGGTGATGGGTTATGCAGAAACCAAAGTTCAGAAAATGAATTGAATAATGGCGATCATGACCATTGTTACGTAAATTATACAACAGAAACATTCACACCTTTTTTGCCACTTACAAATAAACGTAGAGATGAAGAGGAAAGTATTCATAATAAGAAGTACATAAAATACTTGGAAAATCAAGTAGAAGGTGCTCGAAGAGCAGCCAGAGAAATGCATAAAAAGTTTCAGGAAGTGGCTGAAAGAGAAGGATTAAAAGAAAATCGTAATACGAACTGTAAAATTGTAACATGTTGTTTCTTAGATCCATTTATAGTCCATGATAATATTTATCAGTGTCACAAAGAACAAGAAGTAACTAAATTAGAATATGATGATAATGGAAGAGTTCATCTCAGAGAAGGTGTTTATTGTAATCCAGCAGTATATTATAAAAGCTTTCAGGCAGGCCAGCCTTCTTAGTGCCTCACTACATTGAGTAAAGGAGTTTATGGTCTTAAAGACTTGTCAAATAGATGTGTCCGTAAACAGAAAAATGTAATACATAAAGTACTATCATCCACCGCAAAGCAATTACAAGTGCTGGAGTTTGTTTAAGAAATAAATAAATTATGAAAGAGATAAAAAAGGAAGTTGAAAACAAATTCGAGATAGAACTTGATCAAAGTACACATCGTTCAAATAGTAAAACATGAAGATATACGATTTTAAAAATCGTTTAATGCAAAATTATATATTTTAAAATATAAAAATTTTAGTTTTAATTTTAAACACTTTGTTCAAAGAAAATAAGTGCTATTGAGGTTAAGGATGTTTTTAAACGTTATCATGATGTTATCAGGTTTATTATCATTTTAAGTGTTGACATCTCTTAAATGCATTATTGTCAAGAACATATTAACAGATGCAATTTCATTTAAATTGATGTTGTTAATATGTATTAAAAATTTTTAAACTTTATGAATGGAGTTACAAGGTACTCAAAGACGCTTTAAAAAAGAATATTTAACCATGTTACTCATGGTAAACTTATTCTAGCATGTTCACTCTACATTGTTGCTTATGCACCTTACGTTAATATTAACTTATGAACTCTTCTCTAACATAATAATCAAAAATTTTATTCTGAAAACTTCGTACAAACGATCCTTCGAAAGATTCGTAATGACTGGACTTAGGTTGTGGGATAATTATTATACTCTAAGTCAATTAACTTATGAGCAATAACTATACAAAATTATGGTTGTCATATTCAATTTTGTTTTTTATGAAATATCATGTAAAGTATTTATGGTCATGAAAAGTTTTTTGTTTCTTTAATATTATATCCGCACTTCAATATCATAATGATTGACGAGAGTGATCATTGAAAAGTTTATGAGAGTATTACCGTATCAAAAAGTTATTAAAAAAGTGAAGCTATATAATTTTAGTTAAATTATTTCAATACTTATAAATATTTTTAATTAAACAATTATTTGTAATATCCAAACTAATATGTTTTCTTTCGTAAGAGTAATTGTGTAACACCACTTTTTAAAAGCAGTATTGTATTAATTATTATATATATTTGAATAATAAAGAAATCTTTAAGCCTAGTACTATCGTAAGTATTCATTATCCAAAGACTAATAAATAGTTTAATCACCACATGGGATTCCATGTTGGTACTTATGTTACGTTCCCTAATTATTACATCATATCTCAAGTATATGAAATCCGCCTTTTCACAACATACAAAACGATATAAAAAGTTAATAAATATTTATGAAAGTTCATAAAAGTTAATAAAAGTTTATAAAAGTTTTAATGTATGACATAGAAGCTCTTGACAAACATTAAAAAACCTATACAAGTTTATAAATGCTCATAAAAGCTTATAAAAGTTAATAAAAGTTAATAAAAGTTAGTAAAAGCTTATAAAAGTTTTGAAGTCTCACATAGCTACTTTTGATGAACATAAAAAAAGCTATAACAAGTTTATAAAAGCTTAAAAAAGTTGGAAACTTTTATAAATTTTTATAAACTTCTTATGGAGTCTCGAATCAGTCTTTTCATAAAAGTTTATAAAAGTTTTTAGACAATAATATTTCCGCTCGGAATGTAAATACAGTGTTGCAGTACTAATGTTTTTAACTATGTATACATGTTACCTTAGATCAGTTTTTTACCCTATAGTTGCTTTAACGTATTTTATAATAGTATGAAACTGAAGAGTGCCATATTCAAACAGCAACGTGCTCTGAGGTAACGTAAATGTGGGGGAAAAAGTCTGGAAAAGAAGCTAAGTCTACGTATGAAATTGTTCTTTTGAACAAATTTTGTCATAAAGCAACTAAAGTTGCAAGCCACACAGTTCCAGAAATAAGTTCTAAAAAAATTAATATAAAATTAAAAAATAAAATTTAGTTTCTAAACAATTCAAAATATGAATGTGCTGCCCACTAGAGTTCTATTTCAATCTGTCACGCAGTGCTACTAGTGGATTAGCGCTGACTAGCTTAAATGTTGTTGTAAATGTGTAATCAACAAAAATATGTATATTGTATGTACCCAACCTAATGTTACCTATCTCATTATAGTGTTACGGTGTACCTTCGCGTCTCTCTTGTAATTCACATATTCATACATAGCTAGTCTGCTCATGTGCTTCTAAGAGTCTATAGTCATCCTTCTATACGTTGATTTAGTATCTCACGTGTTTGCCTGCATAACATACAACAACATATAAAGATCAACAGCTTATTCTTACTTATTGTCTCCAAAACTTTATGCTCATCTACGGCATTTACCTACTTGATAAACATAATTAAAGACGTTCGTCACATCTAGCAAGAATGATACTAAAGAGCAGTGTGTGAACATACGGCAGCACTGGTAACTGTTTTGGATGGATAAATATACCTATATACATGGATTTGAACCTGTTTTCTTACTGTAAAAATAACTTGTCTATACCTCTAAAAATTTAATATAATATTAGTTTCGTGGTATTGAGTCATGTAAAAATATGGATGATTTCTATAAATCATTTCCTTATAAATTCCATTTTTATACGACTCCTTCATAAAGTTACTTGTTAAATCGAAATAATTTAAATATTTAATACCTAAAAACGGTGTTGTAAGACCGTCTTAAATTTTTTATGTAATTTTTTTTCATTATTACAAACGCCCTGTTAAAATTGTAAGAAAATCCTACAACAAATGAAATGTTCGATAAATGTCCTTTAGCTTTAATCTTGAAGAAATTGCCAAAATCCGTTCCGTTGTCAAACGCAGTGCCAATATCGAGAAACATCCAGCAGAAACATATTTTTCGACATACCTGATTAACGATTTTGTGTGTTGAACGTCACTGCCAGTGTGAAGAATCATATAAGGTTAGGTACGAGCAGCGCTTAATACATTGGCAGTAATACTAAATGCGTGAAAGAGTTGATCAGGCCTGTCCGAGAATATCTTTTTGTTGGGTGTACATAGCAAAAAGCTCATTCGTCAGATGGCGCGACATGTCTGAGCGTGTAGTGACATCCTTTGTTGCAAGGCAAAGGGATCTGTTGATGTATATGTCATTCGAGCGTTTCCTACTTTACCCGCAACGTATATGAACATGTAAGACAGCGTATACACTCAAAGGTGTGGGGGAAGCAGAACTCAAGAGCGTGCGTGCCTGCACCGGGCAGATCCGATCTCACTCTCGAGTTGAACTAACGTACACGTTGTTCTTAAGTGTCACTGAAAACTTTTATATTTCGACAATAAACATTACAATTATAGTTTACTCCTGCATCTTGATAATTTACCTCAAATTATAACAGGGTTGCCACTCGGTCCAGCGTGTTTCATCCCAGAGCTGTCGACGGACTCATCAGTAAAGCATATCCAACAATTCCTACTTAAGACACCTGTAGTGAATGTTCTGATTCGTATAGAGTTCCTATATGGGTAATTTCACAAAAACTGTGATATTTTCAAGTCCTAATTGAGATTTTTTAAATTGAATGTTAAGAACTTTCATTTGTTTATTTTATAAGTTTTATAATGTCCGAACTAGTTTAAAACTTTTATGCCTGACTCTACGATTGTTTAATAAAAACCTATGTTAATTTAAATGCATTTTTTTTTTTAATGTAAAAAAGTGTTATGGTAATGACAGACTCGTTATTACCGTAACGGTACTTTTTTACATTTGTGAAGCCCCAAAATATAATTTTTCAACAAAATTTCGTTTGTCACACCTGTACTCTACACTTTTTCGTACACTATAGTCATCTAATCGATGATTTCAAATCCCTCAGAGATTAGGGGTGTTACAGTTATGACCGCTTATTTTACCGGGGAAAACGCTCTGTATTCGTGACGATACTACAAGAAGTGTTTTTTTGTACACTCCGGAATTCAAAACGGTTAGTTCCAAGTGTCTGAAAATTAATCATTTGGCCAAATTACATTATTTGAGCTGCTCAATTCAAAAGTGTCAAAAGCAACCTCCACAAATGAAACGTCCTGTACTTGGAAATAAATTTTTTTTCCTTTTTAAACTACAAGATAAGGTGCTCAAAAGCTTAAATTTTTGGATAGTGCATCGTGAAAAAATTAAAAAACCAACGTCTAGGCACTAGAAGCCGTGAAAAATGGAACTTTTTAATGCTTTCAGTTACGGTAATGACATTTTCTTACCATAAGCCCAAAGTGCAACTGCCGGTTTGCGCCCTCGGATCACACTTTGTGCCCTTGTAATCACCTTACTTCATCACCTTAGGTCCACGGGCAGAAAAGTTTTTTTGCGCCCTCTGGGCCCTAGATACTTTTTTTTCCTAGGGCCCAAGTAATTTACTGGGCGCAAAGTGTGCCCGTAGGGACAAAATTGCACTTTGCGCCCTCGGTAAGAAAAAAATTATACGTGACTCGGACACCAACATCCAACAACCTTGTCCTTCGGGCGCTCATGATTGTACTTTATACCCTAGTGACGTAATGTACCATTGTGCAGGTGTTTTCAACCTTAAGGCCACGAAATAGTAGTCTTCCTACGAGTTTGAAAAGTCTTTGTTTGCGAACCGAGAGGTTTGCGGCCCGAGCCGAAGGCGAGGTCCGTAACGAGGTTTGTAAAGGGGACTTTTTGAACGAGTATCAGAAAACTGCTTTTTTGCCTGAGGAAGTACCAGCCTCCCAAAACCACCCGAATGCGGAAAAAAATTTTTCGTCTCCGACTCGAAGTAATTCGATTCGTAGTTTTTAAACATAGGCTTTTTGAAATATTGCATTTTGTTTAAATGACCCATATATGAGGCGTTTCACGCGAAATGTTCCAGGCCCGCTGCGCGATCGTTAAAAGTCACTATTTTCAGCTTATTTTCTTGGCCTTATTCCTATCCCAAGAAAAAGTTGCTAATAGAATTTTCAACGTATTTTTCAGTCAGTTTTCTGATGGTGTAGTTAGTTTTCCGAAAAAATTTTATTTTCACTGAAAAAAAAAACATAAAACATGCTACGTCTCGAAAAAAGCATTTTTAATATTTTTTTTGATAGGCTAGATGGAAAGTTTTTTTGCACACTGGGCTTTCACTGAAAAATTCGAGTAAAACAATACCAAAGAGTAGACGTTTAGCCGTCTGAACGTGCCCCAAAGGCCGCCGCCGCGCCACGCTCTGCGTAAGTTAACTAATATTATTAGTTTTGTAATATTTAATTATTTATTGAACAATGAAGTATGCTTATACGTTATCACTCAATAAAGTATTGTATAATTAAAATAGAATTTTTCATTTTTTATATGATTTTCAGGTAGAATTAAAAGAACCGTCTGAACAAAAAGCGCATTTTAGATCTGAATTCATTGAAGTTGCCTTGCATATTTTAATTTATTTATATAATAAACAATCACTTTTTATTTGTCAACTGAAAAAAGATCTTGAAAGTGGAGAATTTACTCAAACTCATGATTTTTCGGAAAATTGTGCGTTTGTTATACAGAATTCAACCCAATCTTTTCATTGGAACAATAACCAAGCTTCCATTTTTACAGTTGTAATTAATTAAAAAGAAAAAGATGAGCTTAAACACATAAGTATTGCTGTTTTTTCCAATAATCTGAATCGTGATACAATTGCTGTATATGAGTATCAAAAAGTTATGATAAATTATTTGAAATATAAGTTTGTAGCAAAAAAAAAATTTTTACATAACTGAGGGGACCAGTCAACATTTTAAAAATAAGAGCAATTTTAGGAACATACTTTTCCACAAAAAGATTTTAAAACTGATTGTGAATGGCATTTTTTGCTACTGCTCATGGAAAGGGAGCGTGTGACGGTATTGAAGCCAACTTGAAGAGAGGTAAAAGACGTGCAAGTCTTCAAGTTTCCAATAACAACTGAATTCTAAGAGCACTAAACTTGTACGACTGGGCAAAGAATTATTACAAGGAAACAAAAGTTTTTTATTTGAGTAAAGAGTTGTATGAGAAATGTAAAAGTAAACTCAAATCTCGCTTTAATAAAGCAAAATTAATATCAGGTACTTTGCAATTCCATGCTGTCTATTCAATCAATGATAAAACGTTGTAATTAAAAAAAAAACATCTATGAGCTCTAAGTATCAACTTTTTTCAAAATAAAATAATAAAATGAAAAAGCCTACATCTCGAACTTTATCTACAACTAAAAAATAATAGAAAATATTTGTCTAGAAAGTATTTCTAAATTTACAATATTCATAGTTAACTTAAGCGGAGCGCGATGCGGTGCCGGCCTTTGAGGCACGTTCAGATGGCTGAACGTCTACTCTTTGGTATTGTTTTACTCGAATTTTTCAGAGAAAGCACAGTGTGCAAAAAAACGTTTTCAATGTGAAAAAACATCAGCTTTCCATCTAGCCTATCAAAAAAATTTTTAAAAATGCCTTTTTCGAGACATAGCATGTTTTGTGTTTTTTTTTTTTTTAGTAAAACTGATATTTTTCCGAAAAACTAACCATACTATCGAAAAACTGATTGAAAAATACATCGAAAATGCTATTTGCAACATTTTTATAGGATATAAATAAAGCCGAGAAAATAAGCTGAAAACAGTGACTTTTAGCGCTCGTGCAGCGGGCCTGGGACGTTTCGCGTGAAACGCTCCATATACTCTCAACCACCATCAACTCTAGTCATTTGAAGGTAAATTAAACTAAACCTAGAAGACGACTGGTTATAGAACGATAATCTAGTATGACATAAAGCTCCGGTGGTACTTCTCCCCAAACACAACGGGAGTATAAAAGAGTGTATTTATAATACAGGAGAGGGAAATCAAGAAGCACCTGATAGACCGGGCTCAAACAGTGATAAACCGGGAATAATTATTCGCACCCAATTTTTTTGTGCTTTCTTGTTCAAAATATAGTAATGTACCTAAAAGTACATTTTGCCACCAAACAATGTAGTCAGGTATTGTTTAAACAATTTTTTTGTAAACAATTTCGTCAAAGTTGTTTTTTCGATCTGAAAAAAATATTCTCAGATTCTTTGGCACATTTAAAACAAAAAATCAATTGGAATGTATGTACCTAAGCCCTACAGTTTTCGAGTACAAAATTTTCAAAGTTTCGAAAAATTTTTTCTTCTGGTTTTCAGAGCTCCACGACAGTGCTAAATAAAAATGTTTTCAGATGTTAAAACACATAATCATAAACTGTAAGCCTTTCTCTACAATCTCCAAAAAAGAAAATGTCGAAAAGTTGAGTGGCAACATTGTTTTTTGCAATAAACGTTCAGGGCGTTTCAGAGCGCACTCATATGTGAGTGTATACCTATATATGCTTACTACACGATGTGTCATACATTCCAATTGGTTTTTTGTTTTAAATGTGCTAAAGAATCTGAGAATACTTTTTTCAGATCGAAAAAACAACTTTGATGAAATTGTTTTAAAAAAAATAGTTTAAACAATACCTGTGCAACATCAGTAACATTATACTGATGTAAATAGAAAATTTAAGTTATGAGATTTGAAATCTCGCGCTTTAGGATATTCTTTTATCTATAAGGGCCAATCATGAGCGTGTGCGCGTCTATTAATACGCCAATAGACTCTTTTTATACTTACCTTTGTCCAGCAGCTTGCTGCTGCTGCGGTTTTCGTCAGTCAGCCTCATACGCCCTTTTCGGTAAGTCGCTTTGCGCTCGTGTTTATAATTTTCACGTGTATCGTTTTTATATAAGATTTCTGTAACGAAAAACGATTCACATTTTCGATTGTCACGTAATTTCTCCGCCTCACTCATCAATCAGTTCTTCCTTTTTTTATCTTGCAAGCATCATGACATCTTAAAGTAAAATTAAATAGAGAAATTGTTTTTTTTATAATCAACGGCTACAGTGTTTAAAAATGTGTTGTGCATTTATTATTGTGTCCTTTCTTAACATCCTTTTCACGCTCTCCCAAATCCGGCTTGCGATATAAATTATACAGTCCACTATGTTACTGAGTTCAATTTCGAACATGGTCCTTCGAGCTGGATGTAGGGAGGTGAAATATAGGTGTAGGACATTTTCCTTTCGTGTAAGACACGTGGTCGTTTTATCGGCCATCTTGGCTTCTTTTTGCGTTCTTCTCGGGCGACGAGGCTGATGCGGTCAACGCGCCGGTGCGTATATTAACTCAACATAACTACGAATACTTGGCCCTGTTTACACGGTTTGTAAAATTGTATATTTTGTGGTTTGTAATATCAGTTCCTTATAGTTTTCTGTTTTTTTTTTGTTTACCGATTGACTTGAATATATTTTTGCGAACTTAACTTTATGTAAGCATTTGTAAAAATTAAGAACACTACCGTCGTTTGGCGTTATTGTTGAATTTGTTAGCTTTTGTCTGACTCAAGTTTGGCTACGATGCGTGGTTTGTATTTATTTATTAAATATTTATTACTTGAATTGAAATTTACCTTATTAAAATAGATAACCTTTATGATGTACAAGTTAAACTGTTGAACAAAATTAAAGGTTCCTTTACAAACTTTAAGAAACTTGGCCAGGTAAAAATGACCAAGGATCAGGCTGACTATAGATTTCAACAACTCAGAGATACTTTTGAATAGTTTAAATTTAATGATGATGATATTACAAATATAAAACCTTTACCCACAACTTATGATTATTTTAAAAATGAGTGCTATGAAGTGGGAGAGGATACTTTTTATTCAGTTCAGGGTAATTTTAACGATTTTTTCAATTCGCTTAATGATCATTCGAATCCAACAGGCACCTTACCTCCTGCCAATGCCAATGTAAGTTCGTTTTAGAGTTTCTCTTCTTTACCTTTAATAGATTTGACATCCTTTGATGGTGATTTTGCTAGTTTGGAGAATTTTCGCGATGTTTATAGGGCTATAGTCCACAGGAAGCAAGAATTATTAGCTATTATTAAATATCAACATCTTAGGGCGCATCTAAAGGGTGAAGCTTCAGACCTCATGAAAAATATAACCTTGTCTAAGAGAGTTATTTACAGGCCTGGGATACCATAACCCGGTATTATGATGATAAACGTCGTCTCATTAATACGTATACAACTACTATTCTCAGTTGTCAAGCTATGAAAGGCAGTTCTTGCTCTGAAATAAAGCGCATATCTAAGGAGATGATAAGTTCTGTTGATTCCTTGATATCTTTAGAAAGATCAGTAGGAGATGTTGACATATTTATCGCTCTTGTAGTTAGTAGATTTGATTTTTAAACGAACAAGGATTGGAAAAAATGTTGGGTAGTAGCAGTGATCCTCCTACTTTAGGTCAACTACGAGACTTCATTCCGGCACAAATCATTACAATGCAATCGTTTCCTTGTAAACCTGTAAATAAGATTGTAAATATTCGCGCAACTACTCCTTTTAAAAATATGGGATCTTCTAGTGGTAAGCCTATATCTGGTGTTACGGCACTTCAGACAGTTGTTTCAGATTTCATTGTTTGCCAATTCTGTAATGAAAAACACCATCTTGTCTCTTGTGATTCATTTAAATCACAGGATTGGAGCGATAAATGAAAATTTCTGAAGTTCCATCGTCTCTGTGTTAATTGTTTTGGTCCTCACCTTAGTCAGGAGTGCTCTGTTAATAACAAGTGTTCACACTGCAACTAAAAGCATCACACCATTATGCACAAAGGGAATAAGTCCAGTTCTACATTTGTTTTTGCTAATAATAAGCAAACAAAATCTGTAAATAACTTGACGAACTCTTTTACTGTACAAAACCAAACTAAGATTTCTTCAGAGTCTAGTGAGAGTGTACAGTCATGTAGTAGTAATAAAATCGTCTCACCCAAAGTCCTTCTAGCTACTGCTCGTGTTTTCGTGTATGCCACTGATAGATCTCGCATATTGGTACGAGCTCTCATTGATCAGTGCTCACAGAGTTGTCTTAACACTAAATCTCTCTGTGATATGCTGCATTTGAAACCGAGATCAGTTAGTACGACTCTGTCAAGAGTGGGTGGACTGATTTCCATAGACGCTAGTAAATCAGTTGCTTTCAAATTTAGGCCTCATTTTGAGTCTGGTTTTGACCACCTTGTTAATGCGTTAGTCGTGCCAAAAATTTCTTCCTACGAACTACCTCTAGGTAGTCTTTGGCAAATTTAGATTATGGGAAGCATGTAATTCTAGCCGATCCAGAATTTTACAGTTTAGATAAAATTGACATTTTGTTAGATGCATCTGTCCATGCAATTATTATTGTTCAGGAAGTTTGCAAATTAGCCCCTGACTACCCAATGGCCTCTGCTTCGCAAATTGGTTAATTGCTATCGGGTCAGATGCCCTTTGGTTTAGGATCCAACTTGTCACAAAAATCACTAGTTATGGTTAATGTTGAGGAAACTCAGCTTAATGAGTTAGTTCAGCGGTTTTGGATTATTGAGAAACCTCTCAAGCCTCGAAAAATTTTGAGTAAAGACGAGATAGCCTGTGATGAGATTTTCATCAATTCTCACTCTTAAGATTCAACCGACAGGTATGTTGTATGGCTTTCTTAAGGTTAATCCTAAAACTCTTCCTGAACTACAGAGACAATCGTATCAATCAGCCTTGGCAGTTTTTCACCATTTAGAACGGAGGTTTGTGAGAGATAAGTCTCTACATGATGCTTATTTAGCATTAATGTCCGATTATATATCTTTGGGCCATATGAAGGAATTACCGGTTGACAAATTAGCAGCTTGTTATCTACCTCATCATGGAGTTTTTAAAAACAACAATTTGCGAGTAGTTTTTAATGGATCAGCTTCTCGAAATTCTAGTTTCTTGCTCAATTCCATTCTACACTCTGGAGAGAATTTGTTGCTTAGCTTATTTGATATTATTATCAGATGGAGATTTTACCAATTCGTCTTTACTACTGACATTGAGAAAATGTTTCGACAAGTTTTGGTAGCTCCTGAAGATCATGAGTTTCAGGCCATTTTGTGGAGACCTAATGCATGTGTACCTATTCGATCTTACGTCTTAAACACTGTTACATATGGTTTGATGAGTTCACCTTACTTGGCCACACGTGTTTTAAGGCAACTTGCCAAGGATTACACTGAATCTCATTCTATAGCTGCTCAAGTTCTTTGTGAAGACTTCTATGTAGATGATTGTTTGTCTGGTAGCCATACGCTAGAAGATGCTAAGATTAAATGTCGGCAACTAATTGAATTGTGTGAATTAGGTCGATTTCCACTGAGAAAATTGTCAGCCAATTCATCTGAGTTGATAGCTGAGTTACCAGTAAGCCACTTATCTAGTAAGCCAAAGATCCAAAGCGATGATGAACCAATTGTTTCTGTTTTAGGCTTACATCGGAATCCTAGTAGTAACGAGTTTCGATTTTGCGTTACAGTAAACGTTGACACACCCGTTCGCTGGACCAAACGTACTTTACTAGCGCAGTTGTCCAAATTTTTTGACCCTTCAGGCTGGTTGGCTCCAACGATAATTTTTGCTAAAATACTGTTTCAATCTCTTTGGTTGTTGAAAGTGTCTTGGGATGATTCTCTGTCACCTGATTTGGTTAAAATCTGAACTCATTGGTTAAATAAAACACCTTTGTTGAACGAAGTTCGAATACCTAGATGGAATTTTGCATTTTTCACTAAATTGTGAATCTCTCGAACTTCATGGTTTTGCCGACGCTTCTAAAAACTTCTATGCAGCGGCTGTTTATTCACGCGTTGTACGCGAGGGTGAGATTTTTGTACATCTTCAATTAGCAAAAACGAAAGTAGCTCCAATTAAAACGCTAAGTATTCCAAGACTAGAGCTATGTGCTGTAGAATTGTTATCTACAGTAGTTAGTCATTTCGTTGATGTTAATTCATTGAAAGAAGTACCAGTTCACATGTGGTCCGATTCTAGGAATGTACTATATTGGCTCAATGGACTTTCTTCCAAATGGCCAGTTTTTATAGCTAATAGGTGTTCAAAAATTCATGATTTGACTCCATGTGCTAAGTGGCATTATATTACGTCAAAGCAAAATCCAGCTGATGCAGCTTCTAGAGGTGTTCTTCCGGGCCAGTTGCTGAATCAAATATTATGGTTTCAGGGCTTATAAATAATTATAAATAATCTTGTAAATAATTCTGAGTCTTTTTATATGACTCTATTAACTCGTTGTTCCAAGTGGGAACGGTTGCTAATAGTAACAGCATATTGCCTTCGTTTTACATACCGTTGTTTACATAAAGTTAAACAAAAGAATTCATATTTACCTATAGCTGGAAATTTTAAGCTCCCTTTACAGTGTAGTTTGCAGTTTATTGACTTGTGTTCTTTTATTGAAGTTGATTCGATTCACCTTTCAACTTTAGAAAATGATTGTGCTAGACTGTGTCTAGTTTATCAGCATCAACAATGTCACTTTTCCGCTGAGTTCAAGGTATTAACTCAAAATCAAGATCGTAGTTTAGAAGATAGCTTACCACTACTTCGATCTAGCCGTTTGCTTAATCTTCCGCCGTTTATAACCTGCAGATTGATAAGAGTTGGGGGTAGATTGAGTAGAGCCTTACTTAATGATGATGCCAAACATCCCTTGATACTAACAGATAGAGATCAGTCAATATTTATGCTCATTGACTATTATCACAGATTAACTTTACATGGTAGAGTGCAGTTGACGATTATTACACTCCGTCAAACGTACTGGATTGTAAGAGCTGAGGTTACTCGTTGCATCACTTATAAAAGATATAAGTCTAAATCACAAACTCTGTGAATGGGAAACTTGCCTTATTCTCGTGTTACTCAGAGTCCTCCTTTTTAAAAATCAGGGATCGATTATGCTGGCCCCTTCCCAATACGCTTGTCAAAACACAAGGGTAAAGGAACTTTCAAGGGTTACATTGCAGTTTTCATCTGCATGTCAACTCGTGCAGTACATCTTAAAGTTGTGGAGGATTATACAAAGGAGGCCTTTATAGCTGCCTTTCACAGATTTATTCCTAGTCGTGGCCACTGCACAGATTTATTTAGTGATCATGGCACGAATTTCATCGGTGCTGATAGTGAGTTGAAAAGAACATCATTTGAAGCGTGTAGTTGGCGATCAGATTTTAACAGTAGTTAAATTTTCTACTTTATTGTGTAGAATAGAGGCATGCCTTAACTTTCGGCCCTTGGCTCGCCCTAATGATGATTCCTCTGAGCTTGATCCTCTTACTTCTGCTCATTTCTTGATCATGAGGTCTTCATTTCTTGTGCCAGAGCCCGATATTTCTTTTGAAAAGGTATCGCCACTTAAACGCTGGAAGCTAGTGACACACTCTCTTCAAGTCTTCTGAAAAAGGTGGTCACTTGAATACCTTTCCACTTTAGAAAGTCGTTGCAAGTGGTTGAATCCTCAACGTTCGGTTAAGCCTGGTGATCTCGTGCTCATAAAAAACGAGTCTCCTCCACCTGGTAAATGGCCTTTAGGCATGATTGTTGAAGTCTATAAGGATGCCAAGTCCCTCGTCAGAGTCGCCAAGATTAGAACCGTTTCATCTAGTTTTGTAAGGTCAATACACAAACTAATATTATTGCGTACCGTATCTGAAATTGAGTCAGGACACAATAATAATTAGTCTTATTTAGATCAATTTATTTTCTTCTTATTTACTATTATGATTATTAAATCTCATATCTAAAAGTCACAAACCTTGCGAAAATATATATAAAATTATTAGTAATTTGATTATTATGTTTTTTTTTTATTTTTTGAATTATTTGCTATTGTACGTGAAAAGCGTTCCACTGATTTATTCACACGGTACTTCGTTGTATATTCCTTCCATTATATTATTCCATCCTTCTGTCCATCAACCTTGGGACTATGTAAAACATCAGTATTACTGATTGTTACCGGCTGAATGTCATTATGTAAAAAAAAAAAAAAACTTTCATTATTTATAATTTTTGTAAGTGGAATGCGATCCACCCTTTTGTCCTTCTAAGACTTGTTATTGATATACATTCGTTACACTTCTGTCTATTAACCTTGGAACTATGTGCAACATCAGTAACATTATACTGATGTAAATAGAAAATTTAGTTTATGAGATTTGAAATCTCGCGCTTTAGGATATTCTCTTACCTATAAGGGCCAATCATAAGCGTGCGCGCGCCTATTAATACGCCAATAGACTCTTTTTATACTTACCTCTGTCCAGCAGCTTGCTGCTGCTGCGGTTATCGTCAGTCAGCCTCATACGCCCTTTTCGGTAAGTCGCTTTGCGCTCGTGTTTATAATTTTCACGTGTATCGTTTTTATATAAGATTTCTGTAACGAAAAACGATTTACATTTTTGATTGACACGTAATTTCTCCGTCTGATTCATAAATTAGTTCTTCCTTTTTTTACCTTGCAAGTAAGCAAGCATTATGACACGTTAAAGTAAAATTAAATAGAGAGATTGTTTTTTTTTTTATAATAAACGGCTAAAGTGTTTAACGAGTATGTTGTGCATTTATTATTGTGTCCTTTTTTTTACATTCTTTTCATGCTCTCTCAAATCTGGCTTGCGATATAAATTACACAGTACACTATCTTACTGATTTTGATTTCGAACAATACCTGATCACATTCTTGGGTGGCAAGATGAACTTTCAGGTACATTATTATATTTCAAACAAGAAAGCACAAAAAATTGGGCGCGAATAATTTTTTCCGTTTGACTCTGTTGGAGCCTGGTCTATTAGCAAAGGCCTAATATTCTACGAAAATCATGTAAGGGCTGAGACTATGTAAAGGCCGATGACTATTCTTTAAAATATTAATGGCTTATATTAATGGCATTCTTTATAATGGTTTATCCCATTAGGTGCCGCAATAGGCCATGATTCTTATTGCCAGAAGGCTTAGACGATATTTCAGCATCAAAGTCACCAATGTAGCGATATCCTTTGTCGCGTGTTTCAACCCAGAGCTGTTAGAGGACTAGTATGGCATATTCAGCAGCTTCTTAGACTCCTGTGCTGGGTGCTCTGATTCTAGATGGGTGCTCTCGAGGTCCTATATATACTTACCATAATCAATTTTAGCCATCTGTATACAAACTAAACCATACCTATTAGACGATTAGGAGATTGTTATAGATGGAAAATATAGTGTTAAACAAAGCCTCTTCAACTGAGAGTGATGCCGTTCACATACACAAAATTCTAACGTGTGTCTATGTATTCGATACCCAGGTGGAACTTGAAATTCTGATAACTGGTTATACGATTAAAACGCAAGTAAAAGAACCTTAAAGTAGCAAAATACAATAGTAGTAGCTGTGACAAAAATAAATACTAAACACAGTTGTTGCCACTTTTTAGTGTTTCTGCTTCTCATTCGTTGTTATTAAACACTCAGAACACTCAAATTTTACGGGTTTGGAATTAAAATTCTGAAAGTATACTCGGTTATTGTTGCCGAATCGGTAATACTGACGCTCTCCAAAGCCATTTTTGCTTAAAGAGAGGGTATAAAGGGAAGTGTGGATGAAGACGATACTTTCAAGACTTACTGGGTGGTGAAAGTATTAACAGGAAAACACAGATTTTCACATGATTATACACCCATCACTGCTTATGTTGTAACCATAGTGTAAAATAATACACGTTGTACGAAGTACCGCCTCTCAACCTCTCCTGAAAAACTACTAATAGTAAAACAATGTAAAAAAGAAATATATGTATAAGACAAAGGTTCTTGTCTTATGAATTTGGGTATTAGAATAAATTAAATAAAACAAAATAAGTTCTGTAAGTTGATGCTAGTGGTAACCAAAATTATATTTACACCATGTACAAAATATTACAGATAATTATAGAGTAATGCGTGGATACAAAAACAAGCTTACCTGAATCTACTATAAGAACGCTTTCATTAAAAATAAATACTTTACACACTTAATAAAATTCATTGTGTTACAGTTATTAATTTTTATCGTCAGCTAAAGCTGTAAGTACGTTTACTGTATATCAGCGTACTTGCTATTATGCTTGCTTCATTGTTTGACACGACATCTAACCGTCGTGAATAAGTTTGAATAGTCTCACATTTACATATCCCTACCCCCACCTGAAGTAACAATCAATTGTAGCTGCAAGGAGTCATTAAGGATCGTAAGGAATCAATTTGCTTGCATGATCCATATTTGTTTGTTTTAGAACGTGACTCTATGAAATAGATTAAATTAAAATTTTTTCCGAGTCTGAAACGGACCTATTCTAATCTGATCAATATTTTTCCTTTTTAAACGGTTTCCATTTTGAATATAAACAAGATCTCCGACTTCGTATTTCAGTTCGTGTCGATTTTTGTTATAATAAACATTGTTCATATTATGTGTTTTTCTTGCGTTTATAATTGCCATTTTCTTGTCACTCTCTAAATTTTCTAAGTTATTTTTATTGAATTCTGTCAGAAAAACTGATTTATTAATACCATTTAAAAGATAATTAAGTGTAAATTTTGTTGTGCGATATATTGTATTATTAGAATTTTTGACCCACTATGCAGCTATGACTAACCATGTATTATTTTTATTTTCATAAATCTTACACCTAATTGCATCTATTAATGTCTGATTAGTACGTTTGTTTTGTCCATTAAAAAATGGACTATCTACTGCTGTAAACAGGTTCGTTATTTTTTGTTTTTTTTTTTATAAATTTTTATAAATTCTTTTGAGTTCATTCCAGCTTATTGATCTGTCAGTAATAATTCGATTTTTTCTTTCTTTGGTATTTTTTTTATCAAATCAATAAAGTCCTTGCTTGTTTGCGTTTTCGATGTTAAAATAAAAGCAAATTTAGTGAAATGATCTACTACTAGATGTACGTATTTCTTTTCCGAATTGTTTACACTAAATCCACTTATTGTACCTAATGATACAATTTAAATAGACTTTGTTGCTGGACCCAATTGTGAAAAGAGTTAAATAAAATTTCCAAATCTTAGAATATTTCTCACACAAGTGTCACACGTTTGGCATATGTATTTCATATGCTTATGCATATTTTTAAAACAGTATTTTGGAGTTAACGTCAAATTTAATTGTTTTACTCCTATGTGGTTTTCTTTGTGTATGGATTTAATCAGTTTAACACCTAAATCTTTCGATACCCATATTTTATCCGTATTGTTTAAGATTTTAGATTATGTTATTTCTTTTTATTATTTTATCATCTTTTCTAATATTTTGATTTTTTAAATCATTTAATAATTTTTCTAATGATAAAAAAGTTTACTATTTTTATTGTTGTTTCTTCATTTTTGTTTTCCTCTAAAACTGGATTTCGTGAGTAACTATCTGCTTCAGTATTATTTCTTTCTGGATTGTATTTTATTTTTAAATTAAAATTTGAAATACAGTTTAGTAAGGCTAATAATTCATCATGGTTACTTTTTGTTACATTGAAAATTGCAATAGGTTTATGGTTAGTTAAAATTGTAAATAATTAACCTATCAATTTATATTGCCAGTATTATATACTAGTTGGGCTTCGCAATCCTGCACGCTCTGCCGGCCAACTTTAAAAATATCAGCTAAATACTTCATGTTGTCACTTTGCCTTTTGAAGTTGGAAAAATACAAAATGTCGTATGAAAAATTTTGTGGAAATTTACGAAGTTACGTAAAAATACTTTTAAATAATGAAAAAAAAACATTAATAAATTTGAAAATTTTGAACATCATGTGAAATTGACTTTACTTTTCACAAGAAACCTTGATTCAGGTCATCACAACATATTAGAGTATCAAAATTCTAACACTTACAATTCAAATAAAATAATAGTCTTGGGATGCGCACGAAGTAAATATCCGAAGAACTAGTATGAACGTTTTTATCGCGTGGGTAAGGCCTTCATCCTTGCGGGTTCCAGCCAGAGAGTGCTCCCTTCAGCATCCCATCTGCTGACCCTTTTGCTCCCTCTTACTACAATCGTTTTTAGTAGGCCCCAAAAAGAGTGGGCGCACGTACGTATAGCTATGATATCGTACGTGACACATCCGAGGCCGCGCTGCTATCGTCCTCGATGGTGTAATGCTCATGTTACTATCAAGTGTGTAAGTTTTAGAGTATTGTGATTATGTTATGTTGTTTGCGTTGTCTATGAGATCCCTGACATAGAAGTAAAAACGTGGAGACAAAAAAATCTGTCCTTGTTCCTTCTTTACACAAATTCGCTCAATTATTTTTTTTGTGTGTGACCATTCATTATTTTTGTTTACGCTCTTCTCCCTTTATAGTATAGTACATTATTAAACAATTCTTGTTTGTTAATTATTATTCGATCTTAAGTATTATCCGGCATAAAATACATGGCCGTAATCAACTATTATTTTCGCTCTTTTAATTTCGCTTACTATATTGTCGTATGTAACAAAATCCTCTAAATTTAACAGTTAAGGGTACCTAGTCTTAATGCTTATTGCAACTACTTAATCCTACTTTCAGTTATTGATATTCAATTTTGTAAAATTTGGTGTATTATTGTATGTTATAATGTATTGAATAATATTACTTATTTTCCTACTGTTGGTCCGATTATTATTTTAATGCTTTTTATTACTGTTTCATTGCTGTTACAATTGGCTACGCTACAAGCCTATTAGATGTTATGCTACATAATGTGTTTATTTGTTCGTTAATATGGTAATTAAATTATAAAAAGCAAACGTAACTGAGATTTGTGTGTGTGTGTGTGCGTGCGCGCGCGCGCGCGCGCGTGTGTGTGTGTGTGTGTTTATAGATAGTGACTTAAAATCCATCTGTATTACTTTTATTTCATTTTTTTAAGAATATTGAAAAACCGCAAACGTAAAAATTAATTTATTTCAGTATTTCTTACCATGTACAAAAATAAACATTTAAAATGTTTATGCACACATTACATTATTATTTATAAATTTCAAAAAATATAAAATCTGTTCGTCGTTTCATTTTTTTTCAAAATACGCTTTTATCAAAATTCTGGAATAAAAAATGGAACTTGTTGTACAAGTATTAAAATTAAAAGCTTCTCAGATTAATTTAATGTTTACGTTATAGTTAATTTCTCGAACAACGATATTCAAACATATGGAAATTCAAACAGTTATTTTAAACTAAATTTATTTTTTTTGGAAACATTGATTCTGGTCATTATAATATACTCCATTTTCAGAACCCTACAAAACATTGAATTAATGATAGCTTACGAAAGTCATTCGGAAAACAAAAAGAAATCTGTCGTAATAATGATGAAAGTATTAAGAAAAAAGAAATTTAAACCAATTTCTGAACAATAATACATCTTCAAAAAACAAATTTAATGGGAAAATTACTGACAAATCATGCAGTATAATAAATAATTATTATTATTCAGAAGATAATATTTCTAAAAATAAGAAATTCAAATCCTCAAAGAATAAAAATAATATTGAAACATAAGTTGATAATTTAGTAAGTAATACGTTAAACACGAAATGAAAAAAAGTTTTATGATAACTTCATAGTTAATCATACTGAGCCTAGACGATTCACAAACTCACTAGATAATACTTCATACCAAACAAATGAAAATGGATTATTAAAAATTTTTGTTCTTATTTTGTTCAATAAAAACTATTTTCATTCCAAAACAAGATTAATGATAGTTAAAAATGTCATAAAAATGGAACTTTTATGTTGATTTTGTAGTTGAAAATGAGTATTTAAAAAATGTAAAGAATTCAGAAAATTATTTTGAAATAAAAAATACTCAGGGACTTATGGTACGTCAATTGAAGTACAAAGTTTTGTATATGAAATAAATCTACACATTACAATCGTTACTTAGAAGTCTATTAACGTGTTAAAGTTTGGTGATTGTTCGAATGATTTGAAATTAAACATTTATTTTTCAGGAAGTGTGGATTCAGGTACATTTAAGTTATTGTGTTATCAAAATACTGGTATTAGAGGGAAACTACGAAATCCTACATTTATTGGATCAAAAAAAAAGAGGAAACTGAAAATAAAAAAAAGTAATAATACATTTGATAATGAGAATTTAAATCAATTTTTGAGTAGTACTACTCTTAATAAAAATAATGATTTATTAGTAAATTCTGCGTTTTATCGTAAAATGAGTTATGGGTCCATGTATTGTTCAGCAGTATTTTGGCCAGAAAAAAAAAAATCAACCTGTTGTCATAAGAGAAAAAATCGTCTTAGTCCGTTGAGTAAATGTAATATAGAATTAAAAGCTTTTTCACTTAATGATGATAATTTTAGAATACTTATTAGGTACTACAATAATAGGTTTAGTTTTGCATCTTTGATAACTAAAGAAATAGAACAAACAGGAAAATTTATGTATAATATTAAAATTCCAGGACAAATTTTTTATGTTGCGCAAAATACATTAAATTCTAATGTTGATGAAAAACTATAAAAATAGTCAGCTACGTATATATAATGATAAAATAGTTATTGATCTAAAGTTGAAATCGATAAATAATAGTAAAATTCTTTAAAAACATATCAAAACTTTGACAAAAATTATGAAAGAAAATCTAGTAGTCAGAAAGTATAAACATTCACATCAAATCACGAATGTAGAATATACCTGAACAAATTGATGCAATTATTTCAGCTGAAATTCCTTCTAAGAATACGGAACTCACAATATTAGTGATTAAAGACATGCTTCATGGACCTCATACAGAACCAAGTCCTTGTATAATTGATAAAAAATGTTCAAAAAATTTCTCCAAATCTTTAACAAACGTAACTTTATTTCAATCAAATGGTAACCCTAAATTTAGAATAAGAAATAATACTTCCGAACAATATGTTAATAAAATTTGAAGAAAACATAAAATTTTAGTAGACAATTCAATGGTCGTACCGTATAATAAATTTTTGTTAAAGAAATATAAGTGTCATATTAACGTCGAGTTTTGTGCATCTATTTAAAGCATAAAATATATTTATGACTACATACATAAAAGTAGTGACAGAGCATACATCAAAATTAAAAAATTAAAACACCAAGATAAAGAAATATTTGATGAAATTAATAGTTACGTTGATGCTAGATATGTAGGTCCAATGGAAGCAGCTTGGAAATTACAAGAGTTTCCAATTTGCAGTAGAAGTCACACAGTTGTAAATTAAGTTGTTCACCTTAAAAACAAACAAAAACTGGTATTTAAAGAAAATAATATTAGAACTGTAATAGAAAACTACAAGACACAGTTAACAGCTTGGTTCAAATTAAATAAACATGATGACTTTGCAAAATTTGTAAAGTATGTGAACATTTCAGAATACTACATTTTTAATAATAAACTAAAAATTTGGCACAAAAGAAGAAATGTAATAGAAAATGTTGCAATAGGTAGATTAAGCGTTGCATTTCCAAAAGATTATGAAAAATTTTTTTTAACTTGAATTAAATAAAGTAACTGGTTTGACGTCGTTCAAAGATATTGGAACATTTAAAGGAATAACTTATGAAACTTTCAAAGATACTACAATTGCAATGGGTTTAATAGACAATGATAAAAAAATCAATGATATTTTTAAGGAAGCAATTGCTGTTATGTTAACATATAATTAACACAATTTTTTGCTTGGTTTTTAATTTCAGAAAACGTTCAAGGTTATAAAATATGGAATAAATACAAAAAATTTTTTACGAAGATTTTGCCTGATAATAAAGATAATTTAGCTCTTTTACGTATTAACCACTTTTTAGAATCTGATAATAAATTATGTGGATGCTTTAATTTACCTAGACCAAACAAAATGGAGAGTAAAAAACAAGATATAGATGATTAACTACGTTTCAGTAAAAAAATGTGTAACTCGATGTATAAAAGTTTAAATAATGACCAGAGAAATATATTTCATTTTATCTCCAAACAAAAAAATAACATTTTCTTTATAGATTGTCCCGGCACGTGGCGAGTCAGGAAAAACTTATGTATATGAAACGTTTATTTATTTTTTTATTTCTCAAAATAAAAAAATCATGTCAATAGCATGGACTGGCTAACATGAATTTTGCTTCTAAAGGGGATGACCAGTGATAGAACTTTTATACTTCCTTTAGATGTTGATAATAGAGAGAGTGCATTTTAAGAATTCAAGTCAGATAAAAAAAAATTAAGAGAAGTTGATTTAATTATTTGGAATGAGGCTTTCATGATTCCAAAAAGAGAGCATTTGAAATAGTAGACAGAACGTTAAGAGATTTATGTAATACTAAAAAATATTTTGGAAGTAAATTAATTATTTTAGGAGGTGATTTTCGTAGATTTTCCCAGTGATAAAAACGGTAATAGAAAAATTATACTTGAACAAACTACTAAATCTTAATTTTTATGGAACTCATTGCAAATTTTAAAATTAGAAATTAATATTCGTTGTAACGATGAAGGATCTTCGAAATCATTATCAAAAGTTGGGGAATGGGGAATAAAAACCCTGAACATTCCTAAAAATTGGATCTTGAATGATTAATGTTCTTAAATATTTTCTAATATCTACAATTGTTTAATGAATAGTGTTATACTTACATCGCATAACGAGTACACCTGTTATTTAAATAATAAAATTCTTAAAACTCGAGAAGTTAAAACTTACTATAGTATAGATGTGCAACTTATAACGGGGTGGATAAATCGGCTTATAATATTTATTTAAATTTTCTGGTGCAAATGTTTAACAATATTTGTGAAGGATTACCACGTCATAAACTAAATCTAAAAATTGGTACAATAGTAATGTTACTTAGTAAGTTAAGTATATCAGATAGACACTGTAAAGGGACACGTTTACGAATTATAAAATTATTACAGTATAATGTAGAAGGAGAAATAATAACTGGAGAAAAAATTTAAAATGGAATTTTCGTTCGAAGAATAACTTTAGACACAGAAAACTCTTTAATATTACTTTTTATTTTGTATCATAAACAATTTCCAATCGTTGTGACATTTGCTATGACAATATACAAATCCCAAGGTCAAAGTTTCAGTAATGTAGAGTTGTATTTTAAAAAACCCTTATTTTCTCATGGTCATTTACATGTGGCTTTATCAAAATGCAAAGATAGAAATAATTTATTTATTCAAGTAAGAAAGCAAAAAAATACAGATATAGATAATATTGTTTGAAAAGAGATTTTTACATAATTTATTGACTTTACTTGATGATTCTTATGGATAAATCAGCAATATCTGTAGCAATATATTTGAGGTTATTTATAAATATTTCATCATTTAACAAGTGTACATGACATGATGTATATTTTTTTTATGATGATAATTTTTTTCAAAAAAATTGAATTTTGAATTTTTTGGCTGAAAAAATTCTTCAATTGTTTAAACAAAATTTATTAAAATATAATAGCTTAGTATACCCGTTATAAGAAAATTAGTATAGCATTTTTCAAAAAATTTAGTTAATTTTATTATGATGGATTTTGTAAATGTCAGTTATGAAGTTAGACTTTGATTTATTAATTTACAAAATTAAAATACAACCATATTTATTTTTTAACTCGTGTACGTTGAAGAATTAGGTAAGAGGCAGTTGGATTTTTTAAATTAATGTAATATATATAATAACACGTATAAAATATTGATGCATTTAAATCATGGATAAAGTTATAACATACATATAACAAGTATACATGTGGATCATTATGAATATTATCCGAATTCACGATTGCGTGCGGGCAGTTCTTCGTGGTTAAGATAAAGCCAAATTTAATAGGTTATTCACTTAACCTTTGTAAATTAGGCTGTTCTTTCATGGTTATTATTATTCAATAATTATGTAACTTTTTAATTTGTATATATAGTTGTATCACGTCATATCTGTACATAAAAGATATATTTAATATTACATTGTTTTAAAATAATAGTAATACAAAAAAAGTTGACTGCACTGAGAACTTTATGTTTATCATTGAATTTAAACAATCAGATAATCATTATATAACGATTATTAATAAATTATTTCTTAACATTATTACATACTTGAACGTTGATTTTATGTTTCATCTATATGTATAAAGTCCATTTAGTTGCCTCCTTGGCAATGTGAAAAAATGGATGAAAATAATTTTTTTTCAAACTAAGTAAAATTAAAATTTATTGTTAATAGGGGTAGTTTATACTTTATAGAAAAAGTTGTAAGGGTGCTAGAAAAATGGTGGGAAAAGGCTTTGAGAGACTAGAAAAATCGTGTGGTGGCTCTGCGGGGGGACAAGAAAAATGTTGTTAGGGGTCTGTGGGGAGACAAGAAAGAGTTTGTGGGGGTTGTGGGTTGTTTCAAGAGAAAATGAGAAATCTCGATTTAAAGGTAAAAAATTCTCGAATTTTTAGCTTATTTCTGGGAGGTCTGTGGGTGGTCTGTGGCGGGTCTGTAGAGGGGCTGTGAGGGGGATACGTGAAATGCCCCAGACAAATAACTATATAATGCAGGGATATATATATACACATATTTGTATATTTAAATTTATTACTATTATTATTATCAACATATCGATTGTTTTTTTTTATTTTTTTCTGATACCAAAGGACGTGGCATATTGTTAGCTGTCGACGATGTGCCTCTGACCGCTACGTGCACTTAGTGTTGCGATGTGACTGGTCTATGTGTGCTTGTACATTGCACTTGCTGTTGTGCCTTCACTTCCAGAGTTGTTTCTTCCACCTGTAAGCATTCTGGCCAAATTCAGTATTAATGAGCCCTCCATATTTAAAAACGCATATCTTTCTCTATTCCTGCTGGTATATTTTTGTTTTGAAAATCTTATAAGAACCGCAATAGAGAGAGTAAGGGCGAGAAAAGAGAGCGGTTAGTCGTATGGCTATGCATCGTTTTCATTTACGTTCTATCTATGTTTCTCTTTTTATATATCTACGCTTATGCACTTATATATACCTGAATGATGATTTACTCGAATATGACGCGGCCCAATGCAATATACCATTCAAGAACCGTGTGGTTATTTTCAGCTGCGATTGTGTCACTCTCTTTACAGGTATCTATTTCTTCATACCTTTACAGTATACATATATCTATTTCTCGATATTCTTCTGCGACTACGCTTCCTTGTTGCCGCATGCTTAATATTTTCTTACTTTGTCGTTATTATTTTTTCAATTAATGTTTTTTTCCTTAAATTGTTTTTTTTTTTTTTTCTCTCTTATTTTTCTCATTCTCCTCGATAGTTCAATAAGTACACTTTATTCATATATTTAGTTATTATTATACTCCAACAGAGGCGAGTCTAGAAAGATTGTTATCAATCTTGTGCCAGAGGCCTAATTGGCTTAGATTAGTCTGTCCGATTTTCTGTTGGTAAAATTTTCCCGCTCCTTTTTTCCGTTCTTGTGTGTCATGCATGAAAGAAAATTATCATGGGGCCTTATTGATTTCGATAATCTGACGGCGCTTGTGCCCTCACATAATTCTTTTTCCCTTGCACCCTTTTATTACCTTCATTAGTACTGTCAGTGAGCGGCTCATTCGCTGTATGCCAACAGCTCCTTATAATACGTCGGGTAGCGTATTTCGCTCCTTTGGAGGCATCTTGAAGCCTATTCACACGGTCTATCTTTTCCCAGTTCGCCTTGGCCTAATATTACCCCTATTGCGTAATCTGACGCGTCCGTTGTAACTATAAAAGACTTGTTTGGATCAGGTGCAATAAGTATCGGCTCACTGCATAATGCTTCGATAAGGGGCATATTCCTACTGCTCTTCCCATTCAAACTATGTTCCTTTTTTTAAGAGCTTGGAGTGTGGCTGAGCAATTTTTGCATAATTCTGGAGGAATCGTCTGTAGTAGCTGACAAATCCAAGAAACTGTTTAATTTTTTTGGCATTAGTAGGTCTCGGGTATTTTCTTGCTGCCTCAATCTTCTTTGGGTTCGTTTTTATTTGCCCATTCTCGACAGTATAACCTAACTTCTTCGCTTCCCGTTTTAGAAACTGGCATTTCTTAGGCTCGATGGTCAAGTTAGCCTCTGCCAAGCGATTTTAAAGTCTAATAAAGCGTCTTCCGTGCTCTTTAAGGTTCGGAGCGAACATCATGATGTCATTCAAATACACTTCGATTTTATTCCCTTGTAGACCCGCCAAAGCGAGTGACATCGCTTTTAGGAATGTATTGGGCGAGTCTGTTGCACCCCATTGGCATTTTTCTATACTAGTAATGACCGTCTGGCACGGAAAATGCTGTTTTGTGTGCGGCAGCCCAAATAATGCATTTGGAAGAATGCTGTCTTCCTTTACAATGGAAATTTTAGCTCCTGTGTCAGTGTAAAATTTTACTTCGCCACTTCTTAGTTGAGTGCTTCTCATACATACCGAAAGGGGTGTCCTACCTGCTCGACATATATTTATTTTTGCTTTACGCTGAAGCTTGTATCCGTTGTTGTTTCGTTCTTCTTCTATTCCAGGGCTGTTATGAAGAAAATTTTCTCTCCTTCTCATTATATCAACGCTCGCACTCGCAGCTAGTGACTCTTCTACCTGTATGCCTGCCGTTTCTCTGCTGCCGAGTGTTTTTATTATTTTCCTATCTACTGGGGGATACCCGACGCTTGGGGAGCGCATCGAGTATCCTGGAAGTTTATATCCTCCGCGCGTGACCCGTCCGTTCTCGTATCTTTTTCATGATTATATCGAGTGTTTTGGTTTCTTCGCTGATTGTAGAGGTTATAACTATTGCCCCTGGGCCCGTTATCGTTGTAACTATTTTTCCGTTGCTGATTATAATTATCATAGTTGTTATTATTGGGTGCGCAATTATCATAATTATTTTCTCGTCGCCGATTGTGATTGTTATAATCATTATTTCCGCGCACATCACTGTTTCCGTTATTTTGATCATTGCAATTCCTTTTTTTTTCGATTGGCCTTTTGTTGTCCCCATTATTATTCATTGCCATAAGCCCCAATTGTTTTTATGGCCAAGTACTAATTCCCTACAATTTTGTGTTAATGTTCCCTCCGAAAGTTGTGGTGCACATTGCTGTGCTGTTTGCTGCGCCGCTTGTTTTTCTCTTTGTCTGAACGCATATTAAAGTGTATCCTGTGTATCCTTACTGTCGAACCTATCTTTCTAGTGCAAGTTTACGTCCCTCGAAATTTCACTCATCCCATTTCCGGCTGTATAATCTGCATTCTTTAAGGGTGACATATTCGCCACGTCGTTTCTTACGGTGTTTCAATATTCTGCACCTACCCTCATTATGCATCACGTTGTTTGTGAGACTTTCTCCCTAAGTACCCCTGGTTTCATATTTTTTAAGAATTTTAACATGCGTGATTAAAGCATTTAAAACTTTTCGTTGTTTAGAATTTAATCATTAAAAATATAACGTATTCCTTTTTTCTCTAAACGTAACGGAGAGTTTAAAAAAAGACTCTCAACGTACCACAGTGGTGCCTTCTGGGTGGTGTGGAAATTTACTGATAAATATATAACTAATGTTTAACGATGTAGATCAAAAACTTTTCTTTCTCACAAAGTTCTGGGCACCAACCTCTCCCCACTAACAGATGAAATTTAAAGACTCTCCTTTTAAGTTAGAACAGTAGGGGGTTGGCGTGCGGAGCGCGCAGGGCGGCGAAGCCCTACTAGTACACACACACACACATATATATGTATATAAATACATACATACATTAATTTTCCCATATTATAGAGTTAACTATGTGGGGCATTCTATACAACCCCCTTTACAGACCCCCGGCAGTCTTTATCGATCCACAACATAATAAGGGGGAATTTCGTTATTTTGACCGAATATGACTTTTTTATAATGCACCCACAGCTCCCACTACCCCCACGCATTTTTTCTTGATCTTCTACTGCCCCTCCCTTTGCCCTCACCACTTTGGAACAACCTGACGAATACCCTACCAATCTTTACAGACCACGATATGTATACGTACGTGTGCGCGTCGTATATGTTCGTATACATGTCATGGTATACATTTTATTGACATTTATGTGTATTTTTTTTACTTTGAATCCATGCATTTGTATTTACATCTACCTATACGATATAGTCGCTTCCGTAAGATATTCGACACAAACCCTCTAAAATTTAACGCAGCTTTATCATGAGATACATCAAGTAGGTAGATTTGTAAATAACTATAATATTGGTAAAGAGCATATGGAAACTTTGACAAAGACCATAAAGAAGAATCAAATGGCTAAAAAGTTCAAACATGTGAATTACACACGTTGAAAAAACTACTTAGTTAAAAAATAATTTTTTGACGTAAAGATGGTCACAAAACATACATACAGTAAACCATTAAGAGCAGAATGTATTGCAAATATAGGTTCAAACTTGGGACTGTCAAAAATTTTGATGTATGTGCATACCCTAAAGAATTACTGTATAACCATCCCAAGGAAATATTTTTTAGCAAACTTTCTTATTTTTTGGTCGAATAATAAGACCATTATTTTTTCCTCTAGAAGATTTTAACTTAAATACTGGTTACATTCAAAATTTTGTAACGGAAATTGGAAAACTTAATGTTTTAACATTATGGAAACAGACTATCTTACCAATCAGATTACCAGAATTTTAGTCCATTATGATATGAGAGAAGATTGTCTCATATCAAATTTAAAAAATTCTTATATCGTAATTACATACATTCTTTTTAGTTGTTTAAGATATAATTGGAAAAGTTTTAAACTTATTTTAGTTATTAAATGCAATCAATAGTGGAGAATCTAATATTTCTAAAAGTATTGAAACAGAGGGAAAAAATTCGGAATCTCTTCATACTGCTCTCTAACTCTATTGGACATCTAAAATACTTTCTGAAGCACTTACAGGATAAAATAGCTAAAATGAGAAAACCTGGTGGACCGGAATTATTCGTAATAGTAATATGTTATCAGAAGTGGAAAAAAATTGAAGTAAGTTCTTTAAATTCCCAAAAAATATGACACAAAACGATATTTTGAAAACCTCACACACACGTATCTATATTTCTACATCCTGTAAAAAAAATATCATGCCTGAATAAATTAATACATGTATTCTCGCTAAAATTTCTTTGGGTAATGCAAAACTTACAAAATTAGTCATTAAACTCATGCTTCACGGTCCCCATTCACAACAAATTCCTCGTATGGCTCGTTCTCTCAAAAGTGTACAAAAATATTCCCTAAAGCTTTTAAAAAGGTACTATATTTTAAAATACATTTCAAAAAAAATCGTTACCGCTAACATAAAACAACAAATAATTTGTCTAATGAACATATTTACAACACTTGAACGAAAGATAAAATAAGTAGTTATATTAATCCTTAATACCTGGGTCTAATTAAAGCAGCTTGTGCACGACAAAAATTTTTGATTTGTGCTAAAAGTCATACAGTTGTAAATTTGTCTGTCCTCTTTGGAAACCAATAAAAATTTGTATTTGATTAAAGTAATTTTTGAAATATTATAAAACTATAGAACGCTACTAATAGCTTAGAAGTAATAAGGACATAAAGTTTTTATCTCAAGAATAACTTAAAACGCAGAAAACATCTCTTCACTACCTTTTATTTTATATCTTAAGCAGTTATCAATAGTTGCGTCATTCACTGTGACTCTCAATAAATCCCAAAGTCAAAGTTATTAATTTTTGTACTTGAGAAAACCAGCATTCTCTTACGGTCAATTATACGTAGCTTCATCAGGTTGCAGAAATGTAAACAACATGATGATTCATCTTGCAGAAGATAGTTTGTAAATTAAAAATATTGTTCGGAAAGAAATTAAAAACTCAATGCACTTTAACTAAACATTCTAGCGTATAGAAGTAGACATGACTTTTTACTTTGACTTTAAAGTTTATTTATTAATTATTATTCTACTATTTAATAATCCCGGGTGGGGTTTTTGCTAGTTTCTCCATACTGGGCGCTTCCCCGGGTGGCGGATAGGGGCATTCTCTTAAATTATGAGGTGACGATGGGCAGCTGGGGTGGTTCTCTGTAGTGGTGGTCGGGGGCGTGGATCGGAAGGCGTGTGCGGCGTTCGCGTGTGTATCTGCGGCGATGTGGACGGGGGACTAGTGCCCCATGTCTCCATCGGTGTGGATGCATGGGCCGGCTCTGCTTGTGCTCGTTGTTCTCCGCTTTTTGCTGCTTCCGTGGATGGCACTCCATTGTTTGATGCGGGCCAACAAAAACTAGCACCCGTCGTGTATAGAAGTAAGCGGTGGTTAAAACATTCTTCTCGGATACATGCATAACACACTCTCACTTTAAAAACTAAGGGACACTTACGGATTGTTCTGGGTTGCGTGTGGCGGGTCCTTTTCCGGGCTTGCGTTGGAGGCCTGGCGACGGGTGAAGCCGGATGATGAGGCCCAGGTAAGTCTGGGTAACCACATCTGATATGGCTGTACGCCTCATAAAAAAAAAGTCGTGGTGGGCCGACTAATCGAGGCTTACTACCACTGAGGAGGCTATATGGCGGCACCTTAGTGCCTTACGCCAGCCCGTTTTGTTGGGTTGTCTGCGCGGTCGTGGGACTGTACACCTGCCGCTTGTCTCGCTGGGATGACCGTGGTGTTCCAACATATACATACATTACACACGAACACCATTCTTACACTTGTTACTCAACGCCAGGGCAGTCTCCGCGGGTGGGACTGAGGGAGAGTGGCGACTTCCGGCCGGCCCGAGCAAGAAGCAATTCTCTGGTAACAGAGAGGGCTGCTGCCCTGGTTTTAACCTCTTCCAAATACTAATTTCTAGAAAAAAAGGGTAGTGCTGGCCCTCGCGGGTCAGTACGACACTTAAAAAGATGCCAAAATGGAAATCGTCGAGAACTAGTACCCCAGGCGGTAACCTCTCTAAGGGAATCCGCCGGCAGATCCGATCCGGTGAAAGCCCGGGTGACTGTCGTAGGCCCCACGGATTCTGAGGGGGGGAGGGGCCACAAAGACGTGTCTCATGGCCAAAAGGGACTGCTAAATGTTCCATGGCCTTTTCTTACAGACAAAGGATGAAGAGGAAGCCTGTCGAGTATAGGCACTAACGACACCGAGGACATCAATGTGTCAGTGTTTAGCAACCAGACCCGGAAGGAGCTTGCCTTTTTAGAAGAAAGTGGTGCTAAGCTTAGAGTAAAGCGACAGCGAGTGGCTGATGAAGTCCAATCAGCAATGGAAGACATTACAGAGACGCTACAAATGATTAACGATAAGTACGGCAACACAGCAAACGCTGTTGAAAATGGGCTTAAAGCGGCGCTTAAGCATCTTAAAGAGGCAGAGGTGCTAAGAAAAGGCCTTCTTACAGAAGGAGATTTGCATACCAACGCTTGAAAGTCGTCATTTGAATCCCTGCAGTGGAGGGAACAAAGGCGAGATAATTTTCGATGGCATGTACATAAAAAAACCCTGAATACTTCCCTAAAAGAAATAGAACGAAGTAAAAAAACAGGAGTCCATCGGACAGCCCTGAGAAACGCCAGCAGACTATGTCTTCAAAAAAAAAGAAAACAGGCAGTGGCAAACAAGAAGAAATTGTACTGAATGACAAAACAAGCTGGAAGAAAAAAGTGGACGCCACAACAACAGTAGTAGTGAAGATGGCTGAAGGACAGACCTTTGCAACGGTGCTGAAGACTATGAAAGCAAACTTTGACCCTGATAAGGCTAAAGTGGCAGTCCAAAGTGTTGTCACTACAAACAAAAAAGACATACTTATTAGGGCCAAAGGTGTAGAGAATGCTACTGCATTTTCACAGCAAATTGAAAAGTCGGTAGCTGGACAGGGTACTGTCAAAATGAGCGACAGAAAAGTGACATTAGAGGTCCGGGACCTGGATGCCATTGTAGAGGAAGATGAGGTCAAAGAGGCTTTTGCTAGGACTTTTGGACATCAGAGCCAGGAGCCAGAAGTTTCTCTCTTAAAGCCAAATGCCAGAGGACAGAGGCTGACTTTAATAAAGGTGGACGAAGCATCTGCCAGACAAGTAAAAGAGGCAGGCAGGTTACGAGTTGGCTTTGTAAGCTGCCGCATTCGAAGAAGAATTGAAGTAAAAAGATGTTACAAATGCCTGGGATATAGACTCATCTCAAGCAACTGTAAGAACGAAAACAGATCCAAGCTTTGCTTCCGTCGTGGAAGCTCAAACCACCGGAAGAAAGAGTGTCCAGGCCCAGCACGGTGCTTTCTTAGCCCAACAATGGACAACAAGCACGAAGCAGGCAGCGGGAGCTGCCCTTTATTCAGAAGAGCCCTAAAAAAGGCCAGAGATAAAATCCAAGCAGGATTAAAATGAGGCAAAAAGGCTGGTACGTTTAAGCAAAAAATGCTTGACGAACGCGGGGATCTTAATATCGATTGTTCGGGAATTACTGAGGATAAATAAACTGTTAAGTGGTTGCAGTTTAAAAATAGCATTTATTTAATAGCGTATGTATTTACAATAGCGGTTAGCGGAGCTCAGAGCGCAATTGATGTTGGCTCTTTGCTTGTTGAGACGTATCTGATTTATTACAATAATAGTGGAGAGAATAACTAAAGTTAACTATACAAATATACACTGTAGTCGTTATATGAGTTAAAGTAGAAAAAGAGATAAGATAAGAAAATATAAGTTCTGAAATTAAAGTATGTATAAATGTAAAGTGAAAGTTATAAAATTGATAAGTGTTACTTTTAGATGATAGAGCAAAGATGAAGCTATTATAATTCCAGGAAATATAAGTGTTGCATTTAACGTATTGTGCTAAAGAAAATTAGAAAATGAAAAGAAAAAATTAAAAGTTCACGATTGGCGTGAACATACTGCCCGCCATTTTATTATGAAAAAAGTAAATTATGATGTGTCGATGTTCTGGCGAAATTCGATGATAAAGTTGATGGCAGCTTAGATGGCCTGATCGCCCCGGATAAAATCCAACCCAATGCAGTCTGCTGAGCGATGGGTGCATTGGGACGCTGAGGTTGACGAGAACCTGGTCGTATTATTTGGGCGTACACTGCAGCGCCTAGTAGCAGTTTAATTGGTTCACTAGATGGTGAATCAAAACGGTTGGCAAACTCCAGGTCGTATAGATGAGGCCATCCGTCGGTAGGCCGATGTATCGAGGTCGATATGACGTGACCGCCTTGAGCAGAAGCACATCCACATCAAGAGAGTAGGGAGCAATCGAGACTTGACGGTGATCCTGCTTCGGCCAAGGGCAGCTGTAGGATGAACACCACCTACTCCATCGATCGATACACAAGCAGGGCTGCGTGGAAGCTGCAGTGAGTTGGCCAAGCGTTGCGACAGGAACGAGCACTGTGATCCTTGATCGATCAACGCTCGAACACAATGTTCCTGGCGATCCGCCCCCACCAGACTAACCCATGCTGTGGGTAGCAATGTTGGCGCAAAAGATGTTGCTTCGCTTACCAAAACGTTGAGAGGCTCGTCGCATCGAATCGGCACAGAAGAATTCGCAGAGACTACAGCTACATGGGTGTTTCTTGAAGCATCAACGTGTATAGACGTGTGGTGCTTAGCCCCACAAACAAAACAAGTCCTCCTGGAGCGACAGGTTGAAACTTCGTGAGAGCCCAAGTAGTTCTCACATAACTGCTTCTCAAGCACGAATTCCCTCCTTTTGCATTGGATTCCTGGCATTGAAGGCTTCACAAGTCCATAGCTGATGACGCAAGGAGCAGAGAGAACACACCGGAACCTTCGATCTGTATGATGCCTGGTGCGCATGCATGCCTATTGACCGCTGCCCTTTCCCGTTGCTCGGGGCTACGCTTGACAGCGTTAGGATGCGTCCCTCGAGAAACTCAGTCAGCTGACTGTATGCAGCCGGCTCTCTCGAAGTTCCGAGCGATTTTTCCAAATCGCGACGTGTTACGGCGTCCAGTCTATGTGCAAAGATATAAACTAAGAGGTCGTCTGAAATTGTTGGCCGTTTAAGATTTTTAAGGCCTTCGACAAGATTTTTGGCGGTTAAAAGGATCCGACCGAGGTCTGCCGCATCCTCACCACTGACACACTTCATCAAGAAGAAGCCTTTTAATAGTGCATCAACTTGCACGCGTGGCACCTTAAATGCATCCTTCAGCGCGTCCCAAGTCCGTTGAAAGTTGTCACCCTCGAGAGAGATGCTGCGGACGAGCTCAGCTGCGTTTTCGGCCAGACTCGATTTTAAAATAAAACAACTTTTCAACGTTTTTTAATAACGAGCTGGAAGAAACGCCAGAAATGAACAAGTCACGAAACTCTGGCCACAACTTGTAGTCACCCATGAAGGTCGGCAACTTGATCTCGGGCAGTTTGCGCGAAGATGTCGTAGGTGCTGACGGAGCTTGAAAAGACGATGCGGCAGTCAGAAGTATCGGCGCAGGATAAGTCTCGAGAAGCGACAGCATAGTGGCAAGGGCAGTCAGATAAAATTCCTCGGTTTTTGCGTAGACATCGTTTTTAATATAATCCTGCTCGCTTAGATTTTCTTGTAGGCTAAGTAGAGTAAAATGATTGTTTTTAAATTCCTTCCAATTCGTTTCCAGGCTATTCATAGGAACTGCGATAACGGCGTTAGAATAATTTGCTGTGCCTAACTTAGTAAGGTTTGCTAAAGCATTTTTTATAGCGTTTTGAAGGTTTTCCTGGCCGGCGAGTAATGCATCAGCTGAACTTGCCATGCCGCCCGCCGTGCTAGAACGTTACACAAAATTAAAAGTTCACGGCACTGACTGGCAAACAAACACGATGGTCACTGCACTTAGCGTATATTGTGTTAGTTTTTTAACAGTTAAATGTCACGCTCGCTATCCCGAACCACGGTCTGCTACCAAAATGTTACGTTCAAGCAAAAAATGCTTGACGAACGCGGGGATCTTAATATCGATTGTTCGGGAATCACTGAGGATAAATAAACTGTTGAGTGGTAGTAGTTTAAAAATAGCGTTTATTTAATAGCGTATGTATTTACAATAGTGGTTAGCGGAGCTCAGAGCGCAATTGATGTTGGCTCTTTGCTTGTTGAAACGTATCTGGTTTATTATAATAATAGCGGAGAGAATAACCGAAGTTAACTATACAAATATACACTGTAGTCGTTATATGAGTCAGAGTAGAAAAAGAGATAAGATAAGAAAATTTAAGTTCTGAAATTAAAGTATGTATAAATGTAAAGTGAAAGTTATGAAATTGATAAGTGTTACTTTTAGATGATAAAGCAAAGATAAAGCTATTACAATTCCAGGAAATATAACTATTGCATTTAATGTGCTAAAGACAATTAGAAAATGAAGAGAGAAAATTAAAAGTTCACGATTGGCGTGAACAAAGCCCTTGCGTTAAAAGACAGGCTTATGTGGACCCACGCTGCGCTGGGTACTTTTTAACTATCAGCAAGGGATAGCATTAAGATTATAGTGGTGCTGGCTAATTAGGCGGCCTACTATGAAGCGCTAGACAATGTGCTGGTCCTCAGGGACCCCGAGTCCTTTTTAGGACCAGAGAGCATTAGCACCTCTAGCAAATGGTGGCGAGTAAGCTCGTTAATTCTGTGAGACGCCATGGTCTCCCTAGTGGCTCCACCCTGAAGTAATGCTAACGTGGTTCCGGGGTGGATGAAGAGCCACGCGACATGGGAGGGGTTTTAATGGGTATGGGCGGTGTCATAAAAAAAATCCACCGAGTCCCACACTATCGCTGTCCCTGTGGTGTGCCTCAATGCATTTCCCTTCCCTCCACATAAAATAAAAAGTTTTTTTTTACTAAATTTATAACTTCGTGCACATTTTGTAAAAAAAATACATACAAATAACTTTTAATGCTTTAATCTTAGTATGGTACTCTAATGCTTAGAGAGTTATAATATTAAAATAAAAATATTAACGAACTGGTTGAATTTTGTTTTACCGTCTATTTTTTATACATAATTGATTTATAACACTTATAGTTCGATAGATGAGGTAACACAAAAAACGTTTATTTTCAAGTTTTAGAAAGAATTATTCATTGTGTTGTGCAGCTCGGTAGGGTTGGCGAGATGAAATGAAAAATTCACTTCATTTACACATTTTCTTAAAGTCATTAATCTAAAATCTCATTTTAATAAAATCTTACATCCCTATTTCACATGTGTATCTATTTCATACGAAATAGAAGGACTTTCAAGTTACAGTACTAATAGGTTGGTGATCGCAGCGCGCTGGGGGTAGCGCCCTACTAGTACATACATATATATACGTATATGACCTTTTGATAACAAAGCACATGTACGATGTGTAGTGGTTAAAGTTGATATACGATGTTTCAAGCTGTCTATATAGGATCAGTCTTCTAAATCATAACTAAATATAGCATTGTTTACCATATTTGTTCTCTAAATAATGTAATAAATTTAAAAAAACGATATCGTTATCTTATTACTTGGCTTTTTTTCTTTAAAATGTAGAGCTTTTCGTTAACTTATTGATATTTATTGATAAGTTAACTGATGAGATTAATGATTAATTAGGAAACGTTGAATACTTATGATGCCCCTGAAAAGGGCCAGTAGTTTTACTTCCAGTCATATCTTATTATTCTCAATGATGGAGAGCTCGCTGTAGGTAGCTTGATTCTTACTCTCGGAGTCTTTGGGTCGTTCCCCGGATAACCAACCGCTTACCGTTGGTCGGGGAAGTGAGCCTGGAGAATACCTCCTCTGTAGGCATGCCATTGGAACGAATTCAATATTTTACTTTGGAGATCGTCTCTCAGGGGTTTTTGGAGTCGCTGAAAAATAATCTTCAGTTCAATTGCAAATATTCCAACGTCTTAGTGCAATCAAGCAATAGTATTTTACCGCAAATTTGTCGACAGTTGATTCGTTCGTAAGCCGTGGAATTCTACTTTTGAATAATCTCCACCTGATGTTTCAAAATTCTCTCTTCATCTGTTGAATATTCTCTCTGCAGTCAGGTCCGTCATTCTTGCCAATGAAAGCATACTTGCAACTAATTTTATACTTTTCGTCGAAATTGTAGTATGCCTTTTTCATCGATGGCGTAAAAATGACAGATTCACCAGTGCCAAAAGGTATATTGGATGCAATAACATGTGGATGTCAGATAGGTTAGCGATTTTAGTCATATTTGTAGATTGTAAGCTCATTTTATGTACCCAGTTTATTTTGCAATTAAAAAAAACTTTAATTTATTTTCTTAATAATTTAACTAAGTTGAAACCGCAATCACCGTGCATATCATATTCATAGATTTAATTTCTTTAAGTGAACTTAGGATTATAGAAATATAAGGGCAGAGTGTACGTCCAAGAAAGATGCAGCGTTAGGGGGTTAGAAAAAGAACGCATTCTAATTTACCGTTCTGTCCTCGTCTTATCGAGTTACGTGATTGGTTGGCCTCCTTTCAAGTATCTTGGTGTCTCAACATCTATTCGGCTAGCCAATCACGTAACTCCGCAAGACAAGAAAATAATAGTGGCTTAGAATACATTCTCTTCCTAACCTTTTCACGCTGCCACTTGCAGGCTAGCATATCCGTCGTGCACTCTATGTTTATATCTCTATGCTTATCATTTGTAGTTAGTGACCCCAGTACACTAACTGTCTAAAGACGATTTTTGAGGTGAAATTTGAACTTTTTAAATTTTTGATCAGTTTTACTATTGGGAATAACTTAGGAGTGGGAAAACTACTTTAACTTTCTCATTTCTCATAGCGCGGTAGATGCTAGTAGCGATAAGCGTTTCTTATAGTCTACAGAACACGTACCAACGATAGTTTTCGAAGTCGATGCTTGCTGCCAACTTTTCTACATTTTACAGTATTTTTTGGCTTCTTTAATAGACTGCTTGTTTTTTTTTTAGTTCACATCACATTAACTAATATATGACTAATAATTAACAAATATTATAATCTCTTAATAATGACATGTCATTTTGATTACTCTGGATTTCTGGCTCTTACAATAAATGAAAGATCTTATGATTTCATTTTAAAACAACAACAATTTATCAACGATCAAATGTTGCGAGATTTTAATTAAAGTTTGATTACAACTGAAGTAAAACTTACAAACTTTTTTTATCACATGTATATTAAATCGTGCTAATTAAGAAGTCAAAACTGACGGTATGACATTCAAATTAAGTAAAATAACAATCACTTAAATACGATAATGTCTTGTCTTGCAGTTTAAGTATGTATAGTGCACTTAAACTGACGCTGTGTCGTAAAAGATTAACCCAAAAATTTTTCGAAAGTTGTGAGACAGTACTTTTAGTCAGACTATATTTTTTTCGGAAGTCGCGAGCTTGCAGTATAAGCATAAGGCTATTTTTTATTATTGCCCAAACTATCTTAAGATTCTTATGAACAAGTACGTTTTTATTAAAAAAGTATTATAATTTATAACGTATTAAGATTAAAAACGATTCACCAAAAAATCTGTTGCAGTGATTTTAACTACATTTTTAAATTAGTTATAAAATAATACAAATTTTTAGTGTTTACCAGTCATTAAAATTACTTTCATGTTTGTGCTCGCCTTTGTGCTAAACGAAGGAGAAGAAAAAGGAAATAAAAATATGAGTCAATAAAAAATAGTAGCACAGAGGCTCTCGAATTTCATAGAACACGCTGGTGCCTGACTTGCCAGCGGGTAAGAGAAGAAACAAAGGTGTCAAAGGAAAAGAAAATAAACGAGCTGTCGATTAACCAAGCTGTGATTGAATTTAAATTAAGTATTTATCACTCATCATCCTGACTAACAAAATTATAGAGAAGTGAAAATAATGGAAGCTTATGATATTGGTGATGTTTACTTGTTAAGCTGCGAATTTTGTTGATAAAACTAAAGCTCATTCGGCTTGGCTATGGCAGCTCGGTCGTCGTTCAGTGCTCACACAGTACATACTGGCACATATAAACGCGTAGAGAGACCCCTAAGCCTACCAGAAGTATAGCAGCGCGACTCGGTGGGTTTTCCTTCTCAAAACATGGAACGCGAGTGAATTCGGAGTAAACAGTGCCAAGAATCTTTAATTCTCCTGTAATGTAAAAGAAATTTTTGAATGTTTCAAAAGTTTTTTTATATTTTATCAATCATTAACATTTTTTTTGCAGTTAACATAACACCAACTTCTACAGAACAAATAATTAATGAATATGAAAATTTCTTAATATTAACGAGCGCTTTAAAAAGGTTTAGATTTCTTACTCGTGTAATAAGTTATAAAACATTAAAAATTTTTTGATACAACAATGTCAATCAAGGATCAAAGGTGACAAGATTGCGTTTTTAGTTGGGTCACTATCATCGCGAACGTTGAAACTTTTATATTGATACAAATTGAATTAAAAATCTGTTATTGGCAAAACTATATTAAATTTTTCTTCCATAGTTACAGTTTGATTTAACAAAATGTCTATATATTGTTACAGCGTGACGTATTATTTGGGTCTAAGCTTGCGTACACTGGGTGTGTCGGTGGGGCGCGGGCATAAGGAATAGTCGTGAATACGCGGCAAGGTACGCGAACTAAAAATCGTGATTATCTTTGTCGACACATAAAGGGGCACGAACACTTAAGAACAGGAGGAGAGTTTAAGTTTTATTGGCATGAAGCGGCTGCTGTGCTCTGTCACAATGCACTAACTTGCAAAGTGCTTAGAAGTAGTCACTCCTTCTTGGAGTGGTGCTCAGAAGGTGTCTCATTTCGTGATCTAGAAACTACCACTACTGTTACGAGTAGTGGTAGTTGCTCTAAAGCTTACGAGGGTACAAATTATGGTTTTAGTTTACGACTGGTCTAGGAGCTTCCAGTATCGTCATGAGTAGATGTACTTGCTTTAGATTTTACGTATAAAGACGTATTATTTATTTCCGTGGTCTAGAGGCTACCAATACAGGAACGAGTAATGATGTAAATTTTGTAAGACATGTCCACATCGGAAAAAGAAAAAAAGTTAAAAAACGTAATAATTTTTAACTAACCTACTGTTGTCTTTTGAATCTCAAAAGCCGTACACGCGGTGAACCAGTGCGACGTGTCTGAAGCCGAGGTTAAACTGCATTCGTGGAAGACTGTGAGGTAGCAGAGGTGGACTCTAACTACCTCGTCTACCGTAGGGGTGACTATTAACTGTTTGTTTTCGGGGCCCCTGAGCCCGTTTATTAGGAGTGGTGGACCTTGGTCACACACTTACTTGAAAATGACGCAGGAGAGCAGACTGGGGGAAAATCTTACAAAAACATTCGCTGAAAATCTAGTTAGTTCACTGCTCTAGTTTAGTCACTCAGAAATTGGCACTCCCCACATCCGGCTTGCTCTCCTATACGCGTCAAGAGAAGGGAAAGTGATTCACTTACTCATGGCCTTCCTTTACTTTTCGTCAAAATGTTACAGATTTTCATCGTAACTTAATATTAACATTAAGATAGGATATTCTTAATATTTATTGATGCTCAACACTGTTCGCTTATTCAATTAAATTTTTTGGCAAAAAAAGCAGTGGAAATTGCTTAATATTTCATTTGAATGTTTGATTGAATAAATGGTCGGTGCGTTATGGTGATAGTATTAATAATAATTATAATAGTAGTAACGTTAAGACAATAGTAGCTTAATTTATCGGAGGTAAAACCTGAATACATATCCATTAATAAGGAAAATTAGTAATAATGAAAGATTAATGAATTAGCAACAGTGGTGGCTTTGATTAAAACATTTATATCCATAGAAACAGTTGTGTGCTTGCTGCCAGCCGTTAACTGTTTAATTAATTACATTTATCGGTAATTTTAATTTATTGTTGGTTGCAAATAGACTTCGAAGTGTTAGTAGTATTTGGTCAACTTAATTCTCTTTACTAGTCGTTGAAAAGGAAGTCTGCTCGTGGTGCCCTGGGGAATCGAAAATTCCGTTACCCCTGTTGAAGGAAGGACTACGGACTTTCTCTCGACATCTTAGAGTCAGGAAAAAGGGAAAAGGGCTATGACTACCGTTGAAATAAAAACAATGTAAAAATTGAAATTAAAAATTTATTGACCCACGCACAAATACCTAGCTAAATAATTGGCATGTGGATATTTTTACTTTGATTAGATTAAAATCTGGGGATAACACAGTGGTTTTCATACACTGATCACAACAAAAATTTACAGATAATCAAAAAATGTACAGTAAAAATTTACAACTTGTATTAATTGGCAATTACCTTCGTTGTTGATGTATCCATTATTATGATTGAGTTTAAGATTATAAAATGTTTATTTAATTCAACGTTTTGAATAGTGTGCTTTTATAGCCATGTCTTTATTGTAATATGTTCAATTCAGTCTTTTCTTGCGCAGTTGAAAAATTGTATGAAAATAGCATACCTTCACTATCCATCATGTCATGGACGGTTGATGCAACTCTACAAAGTTATATGTCTGTATATATATAACACTCCACGAATGCATGGCCTGGTAAACAGCTCACTGCGGCACTGGTATAGAACTACGTTTCAGTGAAGAAATGTGCCAGCCACTCGGGGTCAAGATTCGGGACTGCAGTGGTTCAACTTTGGTACAACCGACTGCGTGGTGACTGTTATGCACCATCCGTGGCGCCACTAGTGGGCCATGTGTGAGAGTAAAAACGAACGATAAAAGTGCGGTAGCTCTGACCAAATTTTTTTCAGTATAGTGTGTTGACGTGAAATGTGCAACGTTTTCAGTTGAAAATTTTACATCTATTACTGACACTTCTCAGAACAAAAATCTTCTTATTAAAAACATATTTGTTTCAAATCCGAACAGTTTATTTGGTCAAATAATGAGGTGTAAAAGGTAAAAAAAAAAATATAATTATGCTGAAAAGTACCGTGCGTTCTTTATGCCATAAAATAATTGTTTGCCCTAAAGATTCAAAACTCACAAAAAATTTATGATTAAAAATTTTTTTCTCTTATCTCACAACTTTATTACCAGAGCAACCAAGTCCTAAAGCTTAATCTCTACATTTTTATCGCCAAAAAAATACAAATACATATTCTACTCAATCAAAAATCTGGAAGATTCAAGAGATTACTGTGAGGGTACAATAAAAAGCTGATCTCTCACGCAATGGATTCTTTATTTGCTGATTTTGACGCTGCTGTTTCAATCTCAATAAATGTTATGCGTCAGTTTCTTGATGCCTAAAATTGTATACATTAAATAAATTAAAATTTCATATGACATATGGTATACAAGCGAATGTTGATGCAATTAAATCATTGTAAGCGGCACTTTCAATACAAGCACTCTATATCCTCTATACATGCCCTTTTTTCAATATCCAATATACTTAAGACTCATAATATCAAACCACATTAATTTTTCTTCAAGAAAATTATCTTAAGAAATAAACAAAAATGAGAAAAATATCCTCCCCGGGTGTGGATCGAACACACAACCTCCTGTTTACTACACAATTGCTCTACCACTTGAGCTACCGAAGAGCTGTACATTCACTCGCACCGTAAGTTTGGATAAGTTTCTCATTCTTAATTTTTAGAGCTGTTTTTCACCAAAATAAATTAGAAGTTTTTTCTACAAGTCACCCTCTCGTGACTTTAGCATGGTTGAGACATTTGTAAGCCCAAAGGCTGTTTTTGTCAACTTTTTTAAGTTCTAATATATTTGTTGGCAAGACGTCCGATGGCCCTAAAACTGACTGGTGAGCTTCTTAAGGGAACTCTTTCTTGACTGTAGTTTTCAGCAAGCATAACTTTCTCTATACTTTAGGGCGATTTTCTCTAGCTGGTTCTTGTAGCACCAGACTGATTGGGATAAAAACTACTACGTCTGAAGCATTGGACCTACTTGTAGAGCTCTTTCTCAATATCTTCTGGTATTATGCCAAAGGCGTTGGTGTCTAAAGCACCTTTTTTTTGCAGACTTAGTTGTTTTGGTGATCTAAGGTGGGGAGATTGGTTCGTGATGCTTGCCCGTTGGAGACTGTCTTGTATGCTCAAGTTTATTTTTTCTTCCTAGCTGTAAAGTTCGTCCACCGTGGACCTTTGAAAGGATCCGAGATTCCTGCTTGTATGCTAAGAGTCGAGAGGGTTATATAATATTGAATTGTTGGTAGCCGGGTTTTCCAGCTTTGCGACGAAAAACTCTACTCGTGACATCTGCCAGTGAATGACTGACTTGATTTAATAGTGGCTGGCTTTATATAGTCTTGTAGTCGACGAATCGTTGCCGGAAATGGTAGTAAAAATGTATTTGTTGGCAAGGTAGTTAAACCTTAGGTAGCCTTTAAAATAACAGATAGGATTGATGCTTAAGTAGGGAACGTAAATACTTATAAAGCCCCTAAAAGGGGCCAGTGGTAAAACTTCCAGATATTTCTTATTATTATTCTTAATAATAAAGAGCTGTCTGTGGGTAGCTTAGCTTGTACCCTCGGAGTCTCTGTGAACGGAGACCGTGCTGAAGGGAGGTACGTCGCTAAAGAAAAAATATATTGTCTGTGAGTCGTTTTCCGGATAACCAACTGCTCATCGTGAGTCGGGAAAGTGAGCCTGGAAAATACCTTCTGTGTAGGTATGCTGTTGAGACGACCACTGAGAAGGAGGCCGCTGTGGCTGCCCAAATTTCTTTGGGTTGTTCTCCGTAGCCTGCCGTGGTAGTAAAATCTGCTCTTGTAGCTCCAGGATGGTTTGGAGAATGGCCAGAAAATCCCAAAATACTACAGCAGGTTGTGATGAAGCTGAAGCTACCCGCTAAACGTAGACGCTGCACTATATGTCGCGATCCACACAAAAAAATTTTTTTGTAATCAAATAGTAGGTGAAAAATGGGTTTATTTTTAATCAACAGTAAAATAAAACGATATGACATAGTAATTGTCGTACCAGAATAGCTCTAAACAATTATTCATGACAAATAAACATGAACAAGTTATGAAATAATATGATATTACTAAGTAAAATGAATATACCTTTGCCCCACGTTATGATTTATAAGTCAGTCTAGTCTCATTTCCTTTGTTTTCTATTATACAATATTATTTACCAATTTTTATTGTGTTAGAACAGCGATAAAGAATAAATTATTATTGATAAACGATGAAATATAGGAGAATTTGAAGCTTTTCTGAAGTAAAAAAGTCATAGCTCTTCCTCACGTTTTGGTAGGTAGGTCCAACTAGGCTTATTTCTTTTGATTTAAACCTGTTAATATCATACACTAAAAATAATTGTGTGGGAACAGTAATAAAAAATTAATTATTATAAACAAAAACGAAAAAATTGGAGAATTCTAAGACTTTCTGCGGCAAAAAGGCTCCTGAATCCAAAAAATATTTTATTAAGTAAGGACTTTGTAGCAACACGCTATAACTATAGTTGCCTTCATTTCTGTTAAAAAATATCGTCGGAGTCATAATTAAATTTTTATATATAATTTAAATTTCATGAAATACAAATATTTGGTATGCATTAGCACACTGACATACATGAAAATATATTAGATTACTTGAATTTAGTCACTTTTCCTATTCAATTAAAAGTACAACATTGTTTGGTATTATTGGAAGCTAAATGACTGTTCACGCCAATCGTGAACTTTTAATTTTCTCTCTTCATTTTCTAATTGTCTTTAGCACAATACGTTAAATGCAATAGTTATATTTCCTGGAATTGTAATAGCTTTATCTTTGTTTATCATCTAAAAGTAACACTTATCAATTTTATAACTTTCACTTTACATTTATACATACTTTAATTTCAGAACTTAAATTTTCTTATCTTATCTCTTTTTCTACTCTGACTCATATAACGACTACAGTGTATATTTGTATAGTTAACTTTAGTTATTCTCTCCGCTATTATTGTAATAAATCAGATACGTCTCAACAAGCAAAGAACCATCATCAATTGCGCTCTGAGCTCCGCTAACCGCTATTGTAAACACATACGCTATTAAATAAACGCTATTTTTAAACTACTACCACTCAACAGTTTATTGATCCTCAGTAATTCCCGAACAATCGATATTAAGATCCCCCCGTTTGTCAAGCATTTTTTGCTTGAACGTAACAACGACATTGTTTTTGCCTCAGGTGTGTGTGAGGACCGCGCGTCTTAGCCTATCGGGGTTCAGCCTGAAAAACGCACAAGCTACTGGCCCCCTTGGTTTGGGCTTTGAGTTTAGTTCACTGACGTCGTTTTGTCGAGAACTCACTAGTCTGACTTGCTGGGTTCTGAGTATTTATCAGCTCAAGTTAGAAAACTACGTTGCGTTGCTTTTTAATAACCCACTACATTATAACTGCAACCATAAACCAAGCACTTAATATCATAAAATCAGTAAAGAGCCATATGTAAACTACTCAAACACGACTGATTTAAACACAACTTATTGACGTCGCTGAGAATTGGAGTACTTTTAAAAAAAGAGCCTTTCAATATTGAACAATTATCCTTTGAGCTGGATCTCATCAAGTTTGATTCCGGAAACAACCAAAGGCCGCCATTTTGTGAAGTTAGCAGCTCTTGGCAGACTACAACGGCGCACCATCGTTAACACGTGGCCCTTACCTTGCAAGATAAGCTTGCAAGAATCTCCAGGTCGTAGTATTCTTTTCATCCGTCCCTTACTCGCTCTCGGTGACGACTTCCAAAAGGTGGCTATCAGAACGAGACGGCGACAAACAATAAACGCGATCGACTCGCTAAAAATAAGCCACAAAAATTTGTTCAACTTACTAGAAAACATACAGTTACGCGATCGGCTCGCTAGTAATAAGTCAACAATGACGCTTGTGTCTAAAAGAATTTTGATTTGTAAAATATAGATATTAAATGTTCTGATTCACACCAAGCAGAAAATATTGTAATCTTGAAAGATTACTCAGTAATAAACAAGTACTTGTTTACGTGTAATAACCTTGAAGATTCTTTAAACTCATGTGTTGGTTACACATTCTCTTTTCTCTCGAAAATTAACTTTAACTAGCTTCTTACCCATATCTGAGTTTCTGTACAACAAGCTCGAACTAGGCAAAGAACTTATCAACAGTGGATTGAGACGAAACTTTAGCAGCCTGTCAGTGACCAAGTCAACAAAGTCTAACCTAATCAGGGAGTAAGCACTTTGACAACACGTTGACGTGGATTATTTGTTAAGTTGGCCTTCACATCTCACCATCCTGACTGCTCACTGCTCGGCTGTAAATGACTTTATCAACTTAGCTTGTTGCATAGACTGATTAAACTTTGCGGTATAATTAATACTAAAAGATTTTAACGAATCGATTAATTATGCGCTAGGAATTATGCTCCACAGAATTTTAGTAAGAAGATCAGAGCCCTTAAATTATTATACGATTTCGACTATTTTTAATGACAACATAAAATGCTCCGACCTTCTTTTGAAAGATCTTTAAATACATCTCGCGAGCGAACAGCAAAGAGGCAGTAACAGAAAAGTACAAAATTGAAAATGAGTTACTCCTATACTAGAGTCTGCCGATAATCAGGTGACATCAAGTAAAAGAAACAAATTTAATTTTGTTGACTCTCTCTTTGATGAATTAAATAATAATTAACGTGGAGGCTCTAATTAACGCTCAAGATGCCCTTATCAGCCCAATTAAAAATAATAATCACGAGTACTTCACAAAACAAACGTTCAATAATTTATGTGACGCTTATTATAATAGTTTGGGTTAGTTCCATGATTTTTTATTTTCATTTGATCAAACGAACTTAGACAAAATAACACTGAATCGATCGATGGCTGTAAACGCGAGTATTCTAATCCCATCTCTTTCAAGAGTTGAACTGCCTTCGTTTTCAGGTTCTTATTCTGAATGGGAATGTTTCGTGATCTATTTAGCTCTCTAGTTCACCGCCGAACAGATCTTAGTTCGATAGTTAAGTTTCACTATCTCAGATCACACCTTAATGGTGATGCTTTAGCCCTAGTAAAAAGCATAGCGTTAACTAATGAGAATTACAAAATATCGTGGCAAGTTTTAATTGACAGTTATGATAGTCCGACGGCTTGTTAATAACTATACAAGTTCCATTTTGTCAACGAAGCCTATAAAAACAAATTCATGTGTAGAGCTAAAGCGATTGTGTAAGGAATTATTAGGCTCTCTCGATTCTCTCGTCGCTTTAGGGGGCGAATTAAGCGACAATGACTTATTTATTGCGACTGTTGTTAGCAAATTTGATTTTGCTACACGTAAGGATTTGCAACGTCACTTGGGAAGTAGTAACACTTAGCCGGCTACCGATTAGCTCAGGCAATTTCTGCGTAATAAAATTTCTATGTTCAAGCTTTACGAAGTGAAACCTTATGCTCCTCAAATTAGTAAACAAACTTCTCACTCAATCGGGGAGTATACCGAAAATTGTCTATTCTTTAGTAAAGATCATTTGATCAAGAATTGCCTAACATACCCTCCTTGTCGAACATGCTTATCTTCAGACGCTCTATGCAGGCCCTACTTTAACTTTGAGTTTTCTGCGCCAATCGGTTTGGATTTTACAGGGACGTAAGGTGATTCAGACGGTAATCTGTAAATGTCTTGGAAAAGTCTGTAAAAGTTATTCTGGGAAACCTGTAACACCTATCATGAGCTCTTTGCCGTTAGTCAGAACCCAACCTCTACCAGCATTCCAGCATACTAGAGTCGACTGTGCTGGTCCAATTTCAGTTAGACTATCTAAGACTCGTGGTAGAGGGACGACTAAGGGCTATATAGTGATTTTTATTTGCTTCAGGACTCACGCAATACACTTAGAATTGGTAGAAGATTACTCGCCATCAGCCTTTATAGCCGCTTTTACTAGATTCACTGCTCGGCGAGGACACTGCACCGACATTTATTGTGATCGTGGCACCAACTTTGTTGGTGCAGATCGAGAACTACGCAGCATGCTCGATCGATTTAAGACTGACACAATTAGAGCAACCTTTACCTCTTTAGGTACGACTTGGCACTTCAACCTTCCGTCGGCGCCTCACTTTGGCGGTCTTTGGGAGGCCGCGGTGAAATCAACCAAAAGTAATTTATAAAGGGTTGTGGGTCAACAAATATTCACTTTTGTCGAGTATTCAATACTTCTGTACAAAATTGAAGCCTTGGTTCATTCTAGATCTTTATGTCCTCTTTCAGATGATCCCTACAGCTATGAGTCTTTAACTAATAACTGTAGCTTTTTCCTGCGTGTATCATCATATTTGACGCACTCGACTGTTCTCCTTCTATTCGTATACTAGACAACCGTTAGCTCTACTTAAATTAAAGCATTAATTGAAATAAAAATTTTTTTTTATTTTATTAATGATTATGAAATTTTACATTGAATATCGGATTAACAGCTATAGTTAGTTAATAGACACGTAGACAAGCCAACTTCCTCTGTGTTTAGGTATTGACTACTTAGGAGGCACATAATTAAATGGTTGATGAAAATTCAGGATAAGAATCTTAGTGAGTTTCCGAGTATTGACTGCTTGTATTTATTGTTTTTTAAAGTAAAAAAAAAAAAAACTGTTCGCGTCTTAGCAAGCAGAAACTGAATTTTCTGTTAAAGAAGGTGTCATTTGGAAAATAGTAGTTTCTATCACAAATGTGTATCTGGATGACATAACTGTTGGGACGACCTTGGCTGGATGCACATTTGGGATGGACATTTTTTTTCTGCTAAGGGTGCAGCAGCCTCTTAAACACGCCTTAAGTAAAAAAAAATATTTTGTCCTTTAAAATGATGAGAAATCGATAATATACCTGGATATAAATTGAAAAAGATTGAGGAAAAAAAAATTCCTTGTTGCGCTCCTGCCGATTAGGGGCAGAAAGGGAGTAATTTGCTACTCAGATAAATCCAGGGAAGTTTAATATCTAGATTTGCAACTAATATTACTATGTAATTTGTAATTTACGACCCTACAATATAAGTATACGCTTGCTGTGTGGTATAGTAGGTAAAACCATTTTTTTAAAACATTTATTTTATTTCATATGAAAATTTATTGAACAAATATTTATGTATGATTAAATTTATTGTTTCTACAAAAAATTTAATTAGTTTGAAATCTCAACACCGTCTAACTCCAAATCTGTGGCCGGACTTGGCCAAATGCGTTGCGTTAGTTGATTTAGCTTTTCAGCTTGATTCTTCTCCGATAGATTCTGCTTACTAATTCCTTGATTGAGACATTCACCCTGTTTTGAAAGTATCACAGAAAATTTCTTACAATTGATATAAATTAATAGTAGTGTGTCAATCACCTAATCTTTATCACGTGTGGTGTATACAACTTTTCGACACATCGTGCGCGGGGAACGAGATTATGAACCATCTAATGTTTCTCTGCAAAGATCTTGTCGTACACACACACTCGCACGAATGCGCAGCACGAGCTGTGAGTCGCGTGTGTAAATTAACGTCTTTAGAGCCACAACAGATAACTCATAATTGAGGTCCCCGTGCACGGCGCACAGTATGGAAAAAAGGGTTTTTTTGTTCAAAAATCGATTCGAAAGCAAATTTTCAATTTATTAGAGTACAAAAAATATAGCTATGTTTGTGAGATCATATCCTATAAGAATCCACCGCGGAATTTGTGAAACTGAAAAACATAACCTCAAAAAAAATCATTTTCACGAAATTTGTAAAAAAATTCACTCAGATGTTTAAATTAATTATTATGCTGCATTTTAAGTTGACACGCAAGCAAACTTACCATCTGATTTGATAAGTTGAGAACTTTTAAGTAAAACATTACCTACGAATTCTGACAATTCTTATAATTCAGTAGAATAGGAGATTTTGGAATAAAAAAAGATTCGAATGCGAGTTTTCAAGTAATTGAAAAACAAAAATTATGGCTACGTTCATTAGATCTTATGCTACAAGAATCAACTGCGGAATTTGTAAAAGTGAGAAACATAACCTCAAAAAAATTCATTTTCACGGAATTTGTTGAAAAATGCATTCAGATGTTTAAAAAATTCTTAAGATTTGCATCGGATTTGCGCCAGATACTTGCGACAGTTTCTTGCAGAAGAATTGCGTAAAACTCACTTTCAGCAGACATACAGAAGACATGTATTAGACGAGCTTGCGTAAACTAATTGCAGGATAGTACCCTATTCAAAACATTGCATTGAATTTGCTGATTCCATCGTTAAATCAATGTTAAATTACTGCTGAATCAGTGTTATATCAATGAAGGTATCAACACTAAAATTTGTTGCACATTGCATCGTCAATTCTGAGTTGAATCATGGTAGATTTCCGGTTGAATCACTTTTGATTCTGTAATGAATCACTGACTGAAATTTCTCAAAGAAAATCGTATAAGACTTCCTCTAAGAAATCCTATAGGATTTTCTCTAAGATACCAAGCTAAATTTCATGCAAGAAATCCTATAGGATTTTTGCCCTCGCGTTCCATAAGAATCAAAGTTGAGAACGATTTTCCCCAAGGTACATAAAATTCCTATAGGACACGCATGCGAAAATCGTATAGGATTTCCTATAGGAAATTTTGCTTGGTATCTTATAAAAAATTCCATAAGGTTTCTTATAAGAAGTCTTTAGGATTTTAAATAAGAAACTTTAGTAAGGGCAGCGTTGATTCTGTGTAAAATCAGCATGGATTCCCTGTTTAATTCTGTGTTGCACTAGTGTTCATTCTGTGTTAAATCAACGTGTATTTCGTATTTACTCCATATAAAATCTAAGTTGAAATAGCGTTGGATTAGTATAAAAAAATAAAGCATCAAGAATTGTAATGTTCTATCGTAGTTCTACACGGGATCAATGCTAACTCAACAAAGAATCAACTCTGATTCAACTCAGGATCAAGTCTGATTTAACACACTTGTGCAAGAAGCTGTCGCAAGTATCTGACGCTAGTCTGCCGTAAATCAGCAGAAGTAGACGATATGTAATTTTTATGCACTACACTTGTGCAAGACGTGCTACCAGGAATTCTATAAGGAAATATTTAGGTGATTCTAGGTGATCAAGGTGAGACTAAGAAAAAAATCTCTCTCCTTCTATCATTGCCACTTACAGATGACAATATTATTAGCCTTCTTTATACTTATATCTCTATGAAATTCGGTGACGTTCGTTAGTACAGACGCATCTTGTACTCTTTCATTGTTGTCTGTGTTACTTGTTCAATGCCGAATTGGCTTATATGTTAAGTGCTGTATTAGCATAATTTAGTTTGAAAATGCACATGATAAGCAACTTATTTAGGTAAGAATAGTGCAAGGTATGTAATGCTCACAAAATATTCTCTTACATGTTATTACACGTGTACTATACTTTATACACTTGTAACTCATGGTGTACTGCACGATTGCTAAGTGTAGTACCATCTGTGATATTAACGAAATTAGATGGTGAGTTCATTCGTGAGTCACTTGAAAGACACTTAAAATGCAGCTTAAAAATTTTTTTTAACGTCTAAGTACATTTTTTAACAAATTTCGTGAAAATGAATTTTTTTTAAGGTTGTGTTTCTCACTTTTACAAATTGCGCAGTGGATTCTTGTAGCATATCATCTCATGAACATAGCTTTATTTTTTGTTTTTCAATTAATTGTAAACTCGCTTTTGAATCGATGTTTGTCAAAAAAAAAACCCTTTTTCCACACTGTGCGGCGTGTCGAAAAAAAATTTTTCAAATATTTTTGTTTATTGAAAGTAAGATTTAAGTCTATTAACAAAATGGTTAACATGTATATTTTTCAAATTTTCCAAGAATCATAAGAATAACCATACTTTTTAAAAGAAGCTTGAAATTAAGTGTGTTGTAAAATTGATAGAGAAAAAAATCGAAGGGTCAGGTGACAAAGTCTTTTTATTTATTTTGTGATTGGTTGAAGCTAGTCAAATGTGGGTAAGTTTGAAAAATAACATTAATTTGAATAAATAGAAAGTAATTTTAATGTTTACGTTAATAAAGATTAGTGGTACATTACGTCACTAGGGTTTAAACTACAAACACAAGCTCCCAAAGGACGCGGTTTTGGTGTGATAGTGCCCGAGTTACGTATAATATTTTTCTTACAGAGGGCGCAAAGTGCAATTTTGCGACCGTTGGCACACTTTGTGCCCCGTAAATCACTTTGAGTCTTAGGGCAGAAAAGTACTTTAGGCCCGGGAGGGGAAAAAAACTTTTCTGCCAGTGGGCCCAAAGTGATGACGAGGGTGCAAAGTGTGGCCCGAGGGCACAAAGTGACAGTTGCACTTTGTGCCTATGGTAAGAAACAGCAGTTTTCCTACAAGTTTGAAAAGTCTCTGTTTGCGAACTGAGAGGTTTGCGGCCCGAGCCGAAGGCGAGGGACGTAACGAGGTTCGTAAAGGAGACTTTTCGAACGAGTTCCGAAAAACTGCTTTTTCGCCCGAGGAAGTACCAGCCTCTCAAAACCACCCGAGGGTGGAATATTAGTTTTCGTGAGATACGTGCCGTCCTCTCTAGGGCTATCTTGCAGCCCAAGGGACTTGCGAAGCAGGGCCCGAAGGACGTAAGGTAGCCGTGAAGCGATGGCACTTACGTGGCGAATTCTATTTTTCCTACCGAGGGCACACCCGACCCTCAAAGACGCCCGAGGTCGGAAAAAGTACTTTTATCCTGGGAGGGGCAAAAAACTATTCTGCTCGTGGGCTCGAAGTGATTACAAGGGTGCAAAGCATGGGCTAAGGGCGCAAAGGAGCACTTTAACTTTATGCCCATAGTAAGAAAAATAAAACGTGATACAACAAAGTTGTAATGAGCGTATGTTTTATAAAAAATAATAAAAATAAATATACGTTATAAAATTCATATTAGTTTCCTATGTGGCTTTATGTCCTGAAATACAATAATTAAAATATGTTTAATAAAATGTCAGGGAGTGCGCACGTATAACAGTCCTTTAGTTAGCATACATATTTTAAGCAAAACTTGATTTGTATTGTTATCAACCGAGATTGGTTTTTCAAAATATTCTTAATCACTAAAATTTCTGACATTCGTTCTTCAGTAGTATTAAAAGTTTAAAATAGCAGCTTAAAACATACGACAAATCACTGTATTTAAAAGGTGATTATTTCAAAGTTTTTCATCTTAACGCTTAACGTAGTCTCGTACAGATTTGAAAACTTTTATCTGCTACAGACACGTAACTAAAAAAAAATTTTTTTTTAAATCGTGCAAAATTTTTTATTTACAGTACGTATTTCATTTCTCACAGGTATGATAAGAACTATGATCCAAATTAAATAGAGGTATGCCTTTATCTTCTAAACTCAATTGAAATTAAGTTTTAGGGATCTTCAAAAAATAAAGAAGCAAGTGATGGCTTATAATTACTTGCAGTAGAGTCTATTATATTCATTATTGCACTCAATTATTCATAGACTTATTAATATATTTTAATTCTTGATTTAACTAATTTAAATTTGAGTATTCTTCTGAATGTACATGTGACGTTCCTAGTTGCTGTGTAACCTAATTTACTTAGTCAAAAACCGGAGAAAAAAATTTTTTGTGTTTAAATTAATCTAGATGTGTAAATTGAGATTATTGTGAAAAATATCAAATTAGTATTGTTTAGAAATCATCAAATATTACTGCATTAATTGACTCATAATCGGGAAATTATGCCGGTGAAGGTTTTTACTTGTTTGGTAACGATTGAGGACCGTCAATTACAGCTTTATAATAAATAGGAAGATTTAGATTTAGCATAACTAATAAACAGTACATTTAAGGATAGTAAGGTTGCTCCTCAAGGTGAAATCATATGATTATTTTCCAATACGTTGTCTAAGGCAACACTGCCAAGACTCAACAATTTATAGCATGATTTGATTTTAGTTCATCATCTGAAATATCAATATCTCCGGACTCTGATTGTGAATGCGATAGTTTGATATTAGGCAATAGCCTGCTATTGCTATTACGCAACTGAACTCCCTGCTTCTGGGTGTAGTGAAAAATCGACAGTTTCTTAACCGCAAATTAGCTGCAAATTATCCCGTTAAAATTATTCCCTTAAGTTATCAGGATGCCGACATAACACCTGTGGCCATGCTAGCTTGATATAAAGCTAGCAGACCTTTAATTTTCTAACTTCCTGGTGTAGTGCAAATTTAGTTTTAATGTCATAAATTAACGGGAAATTTTACGTTAAGTACTGTTCTAGCATACTGGCTTGGTTGTGCTAGCATGAAATCAAATCTGAATAAAAATTGAGTATATACAGAGTAACCACTTTATGTTTACCTCCCTTAAAATTGTTTTTTCAAAATAAAATTATGTTTAAAGGCCCTCCAAGTAGGTCAAATGTAACGAGAAGTCTCATGGTGCCATTAAAATTAACGTAGAATTAACCGTTTCCAAAATAAAAGTTATATTTTAGTTAAATAATTATGTTTGGTTAGTATTGAATGCCAAATTGAATTCTCCGCATTTTTTACGTACGTAGTCCATTTATTGAATGAGTTTCGACTTTGTCTGTAATAACAAATTAATTAATAAAACACCAAATAATTTTAATACGACTTTCCTGTATCGTGACCCGGCGTTCCAAGTCACGTCTGCCACTTTGCTGCTCTGGCTACAATGCTCTTGCATTTTAGTGTTAATGCATATCGCTGATCTTCTCAGGTAAAATGCGATAGCCTTCTAAATTGCGCATTTACTGCAAATAAGGTGATAGAAATAATGTAAAATTAATGGGCTACTCGCTTGTAAGTGATTTATATTCGTTTTTTCGAGGTTCAGTTTAAAAATTCTAGGGAATCTGCGATTACGAAGAAAATCGGAGGCGTATTACATTTTTTTCACGTTCCGCTACAAGTTAATTAATACATTTAACTCAAACATAATTGTTAACTAAAACGAACAAACAGTGTTTCCAAATAAAAAAAAGAAATATGATGATCTCGTTGTCCCCTGAAAAAAACTACGAAAAAGTAAAACGTATACTCCAAAACATCAGCAACAATAGCAACATCAGCTGATTGAAAGATCCGATAGAAGCAGCAACAACAGCCACAACAACTACAATAACATCAACAATATCATTGGCAGTGGTTCTTCCTCCTCTCGTACTATTACTATCATCATCAACAAGAGCAGGATGTGTACCTACAGGTCTATAGGGTGCAAGTCGATTGGGTTACAGGCTGATGTGCAGGACATTGCTGCTCGACTAGCGTGGACTGGTGCTCGCACTCTTGACCAACAGCCTTCGGCCCTGAATCTTACATACTTTGCTGTTGCTACTGAACAATGTACTGCGTAATGCGCAATGAATGGTACATATGCACTGTGGCAAAAGTTTTCGATGGAAAGGTTGTAATTTATTCATCTTGCGAGGTCTACTTCTCAAGGGGGCCGAGGTCTATAAACTTTTAAACGATTTATTATGCCCGCTGGTTCGGGATGTCAGAAAAAAGCATATCGCACTTCACCTGAGGAAGTCGGCGATATCTGCTTTGCAGGTTCCTCAGGCCACAAAATAACCTTGGTGGCGACGGCGCTTGTGTGAGAAAAACTACGATCAACAGTACTTCCTTAATCGTTAGCATTTTCCCTTTTATGAGTGTAAATGGCAGTTAAGGCTCTAGCACCCAGCATGTCAGCTTGCAAGTACGCCAGTAGCGAACCAGCGCTCTCTCGTTTACACGTGTCTCTCAGGTTTAGAGACGAGAGACTCTAGCTTTATGCAGCTTAGCGTGCAAACACGTCACCAATGAACCAGTGCTTTATTTCTTTTTCTCCCTCTATCTTTCGTTGACAGCTTTTCGTTTCCATGGGCTTACGCGGTTATCTGCACACAAGTAGCCAAACGCTTTTTTTTTGTCATCTACAGCATGACCAGGAGACTTTAGTATTTATACGTCACATATAGTCAGATGTCAAATAAAAGATAGTTGAAATTAAAACTATGATTTATAAAAACTCATTCGATAACTCGATATCGTGTTTGAATGTTAATCCTAAGCAACTAGTTGTTTATTTCCGAACGTCAATTTCAGTCCAATAACCTGCGTTTATCGTGCTGTTTGAGGTGAAAACTGTAATTTTTTTATGTTTATTCAATTTAAAAAAACTTATTTTATATAATAATAATTATATTGCAGACGATGAACCTAATTGTAACAACTGGGCATTGCTGAACTAATGGCTATACATCGAAAATTATTAACTTGCAAATCTTTCTACGTGCAAGCATGTACACTAAAAAACAATTTTTGGAAGAAGATTTAAAAAAAGTCAAAAGTGCTTATGCAGCGTTTGGATGCAAGCCTACGAGTGTTTCATTGAAAGTTTTTCTCTCTTTTCGCACTGTCCTTATCAAACTCTACGATGATCTGATGAATCGTAATCTTGACATCATTTACCCGGGGATTCTAGTTATAGTATTAGTTTATACGTAAGTAGTATTTCTTTCCTTCATCAAAATGTGTAAGGTGACTGTTAAATTCATATATTTTGATCGGCGTCCAATCGAATATCGGCATTTAGGTTAGTTTACTTAAGAAATCGAATCAAACTATAGAGAGTAACTAAAAAGTCGCTTCTGTTTTATTTATAATTATTGACGAATCTTTCAGCCACGTGCCAGTTACTTTAGCTCTTTTGATAAGTTTCTTTAGCTCATTCGCTGCAGTGGCTAATCAACCTTATTTTTCGAACGTATGATATTAGCGCTGACTTTCCAAAGCCACTAACGAACTTTTGATCAATGCACGGAGTGCTGAAGTGATTAGTCGTATGACTTGCCAGCACGCCGTTGTGCTAGCTCTTTTCCAAAACGCTCACAGTCACGTGAGTTGCGTGAGGATTGGCCAAACAAATCAATTAAGCGTACGAGCAGCTTCTCTGAGTACTACTTAGCTTGCCCAATACAATCGTTATCTCACGAGCAGTGTGCGGAGACTTAACTACGGACGTCTACGTACGATTATTGGATTACCTCAAGTCAGCACATTCTTGAAAGTGTTCTGATCGACTTGTAGTTGCGATGATGAAAACGCTAGGTACGAAAATAATCATACAAAGTAATACAGTACGCTATAGAAATCAGATCAGAGGTAGATCGCGTTACCAATCAAATCGTCTTAGCGAGCCACGAGTCGGCATAACACATCGACACTCTATGAACAAAAGTCAGCACATTCCTGAAAGTAAGACACCGAATACCCACTATGTAATATAAGGTAACGATTGTTTTATAACTGTTTTACTTGTATTCTTGAGAAATCAAGGTGACGGATACTCTATACAAATAATCAGCACATTAAGTTAAAGTAAGGCAACAATTCTTTTATACTTAATGATTAATGAAATAAGACATTTTCCAATTTACGGAGAAAAAAATTGACCAATCACAATTTCTTGCAAAATATTTTATAAATAGCACAAGGACGACGTCCAGCCTTCAGTATCGTATCAACGCTAACAATGGAACCTATTATGAAAGCTCATTTTATAAGCGTGCTTAGATTTTTGCTACGCCTTACACTCGTGTGTAAACCACATATTCGTACTATGTGTGGTAGCGCCTGGAGTAGTAATTTTCAATCATTATCGATCAATATATTACTTTAAAAAAATGTAGTTTCTTGTTTTACATTGTCGAATAAAAAACCTGAAAGATATGTGTACACGAGGCTTTTTTAACAATATAGTCGTTCACGAAACTGTTGTGAAAGCTGTTCAAAAATTTGCCGATCGTAATCATTTATCGGCAAAAAATATCGTGCGCTGTTACCGTAAGTATATCTTAAAAATTATTGTTTTTGATTACTTTCAACCATTAAAAGTTTTGTTACACCTAGTGATAAGGCAAATGCATAATGATACACTTGGGGACGAATTACTTTTCAATGCTGATAGAACCATGGAATGTACAGTGACCACTATGAGTGGTAAGCAGACTATATTACTATATTTATTCATCGGGTATAATTTTTATATTTTTACTTGCAGAGGAAAATCCACAACCATTAACTAGCGGTTTGAATCGACCGATATACATAGATATAAATGGTGATAATGAAAAACATTCAGATATGGAAAAAGGAAGCTTAAAAGACGATTGTGATGACGTGAAATACAGTAGTAGTAGTTTTTTTTTTCAAGGAACGAAAATTCATTGAGGCACATCGCAACGACAGTGGTAGTGTGGGACTCGGTAGATTTTTTTTATTAGGCCACCCATACCCACTAAAACCCCTTCCGTACCACGTGGCTTTAGATCCACTCCGGAACCGCGTTAGCATAACTTCAGGGTGGAGCCACCAGGAAAACCATCGTATCTCACAACGTTAGCGAGCAAGCTTGCCACCAGTTGCTAGAGGTGCCAATCCTCTCAAGTCCTGAAAACGACTTGGGGTCCCTGAAGACCAGCACCCGTGTCTAGCGCTTCTTTGTAGACTGTAGTCTTTGCAAGTGCCACTAAATGCTTGGTGCTTTCCCTTGCTGATAAGTAGAACTACTTATAGCAACACGAGTTCACACTATTTCGTCAGGGAGTTAGTTCCTTCCTCTTTTTCTCCCTGAGAACCGTCCCAGCGAATCTGTCAACAGCCCTCCAAGCATCAGCGCCCCTTAACATAACGCTGATGATGTTTTCAGTTTTCAGGCGTAATGACCTCACCCAAACGGCTTCCAATCTGCTGCCGCTGCTTCCGGCACCTTTCACATTAGAGGAAAGTGTGCTCTGATGTGTCATCTACCCCAGGGCAGTAATCGCAACTATCTGTTGATCTTAACGGCATGTGGTGAAGATGTGCATGAAACTGTCCATGACCCGAAAGAAGCTGTATAAGGTAATAATTAACCTCGCTGTGGCCACGCTCGAGCCATAGACGCAGGATCGATAAGAGTAGGCACTCTTGCTGCCAGCATCGCAAGCTCTCTTTTTTTATGACGTCGTTGGACTCTCCCCCATCTGCTAAAAACCTGGCTCTGCGCTCCCATGCCAAAAGGACGATAGGCATAGTTCTTGCGATCATCATCACCGTGGCTGAAAATACTGTGCAATACGCACAAACGACCCGCAAGGCCCAGACCCGCTGCACCAAAGTTAGGTGGTTTCAAAACCATGCCACCACCAGCGCATCCATCCAGACCCCAAACCATACAGTATGATGGAGTTTGCCACTGACGCGAGAATCTTTCTTTTGGACACTCGTGGCCTACTGATATTTGTCATCAGTTGCAACAGAGCCCCTGTTACTTTCAAGGCCTTTGCCACGGTTCTCCTAACGTGTTCCCCGAATGTGAGTCGAGAATCGATCCACACTCCGAGGTACCTGACCGTGGGGCTCTCGCATATCGCTGCACCCACGACGTTCATACGAAAATTATCGTCATACTATCGCTGCCTAGTGAGGACAACCATCTTCGTTTTGCGGCCAGCCAGCTCAAAGCCGTAGTCCCATAATGAATCCTGCAGTTTACTCAGCCTAGCCGTATGTGGTTTTTTTGTTGAGGACTGCAGCAGCCGTGGGCGTATTCATGTATGCCACGCGGTTGCCCCTAACGCTGCAAGACGATAATCGAACGACCATGTCGGGGGCCTCCTCGTAGAAACACCCTTGAGCGCTGTTACGATCTCCTCCTTCGTAACCGTTAAATCAACATCCCCTATCTTCCAGGACAGTCGCGCGGGACAAGAGTCTGGACACTCCCAGCATCCGCCACCTTGTCCTGCAGCGCATCAGCAAATTTGTTCCGTTTCTCCATCGAGGTGTCCTTCAGTTTGACAAGGACCCGCCAGTCCTTGTCTTCCTGACGGCCTTTACTCCTGCGCCCGTCGTATCCAGATCTACTTTTTTCATGAAGGCGAGTACTTCGGCATACTTCCTGCCCTCCACCAGTTTCACCAAGATCGCTTCTGGTTTGGTCCTTGGAAGTTGCACTTTTAACTTGTTTGTAAGCCATTTTACCTCGACGGTCTCTGCTTTAGATGTAGCTTTTTTCCCTTTATTTTTCTTTACCACCTCTGTCCATATTTCTGGTCCATTTGAGGGTTTATCTTCCGCTCCTGTTGGATTGATAAAAATATAAATCTTACTTTTAACTATGGTACTGTTTCGGGATTGTTTACCACCGTCCACTGGACTAGGTGTTCCCCCAACAGTGTTCCTTTTCCGATTTTTATTTTTTGTCTTTGCGGCTGGCTTAAGCTGTCAAATTTTTTTCTGTCGCTTTTTCCTACTCAGAAAATATTGTCAAACGTCTAAGCGACAATTTGGACGTTATTCTTAACATCGCTCTGTGTGGTGTTATACTTTTTACATAATGCACTGAGACCTGAAACAGTTTCCAGCTAAACATCGTACACAGCGTCCTTCACGCTTACCCGCATACCTTAGTGGGCGAGTCACAGCCCACTTGGTCCTGCTAACTCTTCCCTGGTTGGGTGTATCTTGTCTATACTGAAATGTTAAGGTTCCTCCCAAGATCCCCACCAATCCATCTGGATCCCTCAACCAATGGAGGCTGTCCTTCTGCACCCAACACATGCCTGAAGGGCGGCTTCGGACAAGGTGGGTAACCATAAGATATAGCATGCCCGGCCGTGTTAGCACACCTCCACTCTCTCGAGTTTCACGCCCCAACCAAGAAGCGCTCCACTCTATGAAGAATTTCCGGTAGACATTACAGGGCAGAACGCACTAACCACACTGAAGAAGCCGTGCAGCCAGGGCAGACCAGCAACGCCATACCTGCAGTCCTACCAGCCCACCATCGCCCTGCGCCCGCCCCAGTGTTAGCCGATTGACAGGTCCTAGTTAGGAATGCGACCTCCCGTCTTGCAGTCAGCAGGAGCCAAAGACAGCTTGGATCACTTCAGACCGCAGCCTAGGTATCGCCTTAGTGCCCAGGGTCTTCCTTTGTCTATTCACAGGTTGCACCGCAACGGCAAACACGGCGAGCCTTCTACCCTTATCTAGAGGCTATTTTTGAGGAGTTTTCAGAAGTATCCAACTTGGTGATGGGGTATTGTATGAGTATAGGTGTGAGGTTCTTCCTTGTTGTGCCAATCCTAAACCAGAGCAAAGCAACCGCCATTCAAAGAGCCCCAGTCGTACAGAAGAGAACCAGCTGGTATGCACTAGAAGGGCCCTTCATGTAGTCCCTCAATGAACAGCAGCAGCAGCAGATACATTTTTTTCTCTAGTTATTTTGAAGTGTTCAAAACGTTTTTTAAGAATTACCGTTGCAGGTTGGCGAAGGGGAACGTCCTCATTTTAGTATCGAAAACATAACAACTAGACGTTATCGTTGATTCAATTATGAAGAACGAGAAATTCAAGGTAGATTAGCGAGACCACCTCCAAATGTTATTATGTACGCATGGCTTTAGGCTTGTATGAATGAGTTACATAATTATTTAGTCGAAAAAAGTAATCTCGAAGACTATACACACGGAGAGGGGTTAGAACCATTTTAAACAGTGACACCTACCGTATATTATTTTCACTCACTGCAGCATGAGATTTACTGCTGCCTAGCACGGGTTTTTTCGGTACCAGCACCGAAAAACACACTTCTAGCATTGGTATGGAATAATTCGGTAGCACAAAGAGAGGTTAAAACAGATTAAACCAGTTTCACCAGTGGTACCACATTTTTAGTCACTGTAGCATGAGCTTTACCCATACCTAGCACGGATTTTTCCCGTATGATCACCAAAACCAGGAATTCTAATGTTAGTATAAAATATTTAATAACCCCCAATGATGTTTTTTAGATGTCTGTATACATAGCTATAGCCTTGCATATGTCACAAGAGATCTATTATGAGACCGATTTTACTAATCTCTGGGACCATAATTTCTTTGAAAAATGCAATAAAAAGTAGTATAAGACACATTAGCATACTGATAGTTTATTAAAATTACAAATAAGTTTTCAAACATTCTTATACTTATTTTTTGACAGCAGTTATAATGAGTGAAATTTTTAAATAAATATACCATAAAACTAAATAAAGAGGCAAATAAATTTAGGCAGATTTATGGGATGTTTTGTTCCGTGTCGTGCTGAGCTCGAGTGGTTTTGAAATCGATGACAGTTTGTTAATTAATTGTGCCATCATAAGTGGTATCAGTGGAAAACGACGTATAGTTTTGACTAAGAACAACGTACATAAAAAATCAATATCAACCATCAACAACAGTGATTATCTTTGTTTACCACGAGCTCTAGCAGCAGCTTACGCTTACGTCGTCTAGGGACAAATACGCACTGATATGCTACATAATTATTAGAACCTTATGAGCTGCGATCATTGCGGAATACGGGAATATATTTCACAAACTAATCGTATCAAACAGTTGGTAGATCTTGCTCTGGATCACTAAAAATATTTTGACAAGGTCATTTGCATAGCTTATAATGCACAAGGATTTGATGCTCAATTTATTTTTAAGTATATAGTAGAAAAACACGGTGAAAGCTTAGTACCATCCGTTCTCATGAAAGGATAAAAAATAATATTAATGGAATTTATGAAAATAAAACTCATTGATAGTCTTAATTACTTTTATATGCCTTGAAGTGGCTTACCCAAGTCGTACGGTTCGTCGGAAATTGAAAAAGATATTTTTCCACCTTTTATTAACAAACCCGAAAATAATTCGTACATAGGTGCTCTACCGCCGCTTGACGTATATATAGACACCCCATAGTATGCATACGCAAGATCGATGAGATCAGTTTTTAGCTTGTGTGTGTACAGAAAAAAATTAAATTGGTATGCTACCTTAAAAAGGTTACAGAATGGCGAACAATTCATCTGAAATAGCTCTAAAATAGCTCTAAAATTGGATGAAAGAACACGTTCTTCAGCGATTTAAAGAACACGTTGGACACTGCCAAGAGATACGCTTACCAAAACGTATCCTCATCGATGGATACTGTACCTCTCTAAATGGTGTTCATGATCATCATGGAATCGTATTACAATTCAAGCGTTGTTTTTGGCACGCCTGCCCACGGTGGTACCGAAAAAACCGAGATACCATTTGGACGACCAGAGATACAATGGATGATAGATATGAGAAAACTTGCACAATGAACGAAAATATAAGAATGTCAAACTATGAGTTAATAGAAAAATGGGAACGCGAGTTAACTAGAGAAATACGTGAAAACAAAGAACTTTCAAAATTTTATTCGAGAAAATGAAAATTATTGGAGTAGAAAGCCATTAAATCTACGTGATGCATTTTTTGGTGGTCGAACAGGGAATAATATAAAAATGTATGATTGTCGGGTTGAAAAAACATTAAATACGTTGAGGTATGCTCTTTGAATCCATATATTTACAAACGAAGTATATTTCCCGTTGGCCATCCAACGCTATATTCTAATAAAGCTGAATGTAAAACAATACTAGGGGGCAAAATGATATTTCCCAAGTGAATGGTTTAATTATGTGTGATGTGCTATCACCTAGAAATTTGTATCATACTGTATTACTGGTGAAAATGCACGGTAAGCTTATTTTTCCTCTATGCCGTACGTGTTGCGAGCACTGTATCCACGACGATGAAAGAGATCGTATTTTAAGAGGCACGTGAGTATCCGAAAAAGTCAAGGTGGCTGTCGAGTAGGTTATATCGTTAAAAGTGTTTATAAAATATATCAAAATCAGATAACACAGTTCAGTCGAGAAACGGACAATGGAAGATTATTTGCACTTTACATTCATGAATTTTTTAATCAAAAAACACTAGCTTTGAGTTTCCTGCCTACCTGTACATCTAATGAGCAAAAGGAGTCCTACATCAACAAAATTCGTAGAACTGAAGGAATAAATTTCGACAAAAATGAAATAAACCTTAATGCTGGCTTACGATTCGTCGCAAAATTATTACTCAATTCTTTGTGGGGTAAATTTGGTCAACGTGAAAATTTGACAAAGACCCAGAATAATTAATGGAATTAGTTACAAGTGCAGAAATCGATGTAAATGATGTTTTACCCGTCAACGATGGTACATTGTACGTTAAATGGAATTATAAGACTGAGGCCTTGATGTCATTAAGATTCAGTTCAGTAAGGTTGTGGTTGCCGCTTTCGTGACAGCACAAGCACGTTTAAAGCTTTTCGAGTATCTGCATTTTGCAGGAAAACATGCTCTCTATTACGATACAGATTTCGTTTTTATGTTTCCCGAGAAGGAACGGACGATTTACCCATTAGCACGACGCTAGGCAGTCTTACTCATGAATTGTCCGATAAAGCAGTTTGCACATACATTTCTTCGTTTTTATCCGGTGGACCCAAGTTTTACTCATATAAGATTAAAAACCTGACGGTAGTGGAGATTGTGTTTGCGAAGTAAAAGGTATCAAATTAAATTACTGCAATAGTTGAAAGATGAATTTTGATACGATTCGTGAGCTTGTTATGACTAATATTACGGAAATGACATTCTCGAATTTTTCCATCTGTCGCACAATTTTTCACGATGTAGTGACTTAACCGGAAATAAAAACATTTCAACCAGTCTACAATAAAAAAAATTTTGACAGAATGACCACGAGTTATCCGTATGGTTACAAACGTGATGTCGCAGGAGCAGGGATGTAATATATGAGAGCAGAGGAAAAGACTCATTGGGCCGAGGTACAACAAAGCTGTTGGTTTGATCATTTCCCTTTTCACAGCTGATGCATTAACAAGTAAATGACAAGATGAGTTAGAAACATATCAAATGAAACGCTACATGGACTAGCTTTAAAAACGATGATGATGATTGTCGAAAACTGCTTATAGAAAAATTATATGAAATAAAAAATGTAAAATACGTTTTCCAAAATACTTTTCTGAATCTAAAAAAAAATGGAAACAAAGTCATAGAAGATAGTTAATCCAATTGCAAAAATTAGTCCTTTTCAGGTTCAACAAAATTTTCATTTATACTAGTTGAAAATATAATTGATTACCCATGACTCGTGTTGGTGTTGCGTTGGATGTTTAATGAAATACGATACATTTTTCAAAAAAGATAACATCAGCACATTCCTTACCACGAACCTCAAACAATTAAAAAAAAATCATCCTTACGTAGCGAAAAATGTACTTGATCACTTTGTACTCGTTTCAGCGCATTTAAGAAACCATTGCGACGAATGTTTAATTAAACTTGATACGTGTTTCGAAAACTGTGATATCCGCATACTCTTTACCACGAATCTTAAACCTTAAAAAAAATCATCTTAATGTCAGTTACTAGTATGACTTCAACCTCAAAACTGCCATAAATAAGGAGAAAACTTTCTAATAAGGTAATTTTGATCATGTGCAATAGATGCTCCAACCACGTTCCAAGTTGATTAGCCGTGCGAGCCATCCATGAGCGATAGTGGCGGCGCACAGTGGGAAAAAAGCACTTTTTTTGTTCAAAAATCTGCTGACACCACAATTTTTGTCGTAATTCTCTCATTTTTTTTTTATAAATTCCTTAGATGTCAAGCTTCAGTGTGTCACTGCCACTTTTTCTTAAAAGTCCAAACCCTAACCTCAAAAAATCGGGAAATGCAGAAAAACAGATGAAAAAAAAAAATTTCTGTGAAAATTAGTTTTCATGGATTTTAAGGTCTCTAATCATAAATTTATTTGTTTATACAACTTTTAAATGGTGGATACAAAATGGCGGCCAAAAACTATAAATTCTGATTTATTTTGCGTTTTTTCGTATAAATTACTACAAACAATCTTTTTTGTCGCTGATTATAAACTTATTTTTTTTATTATGTAACAAGCTTTTGTGTGTCCCTGCCATTTTTCCTCAAGAGTCAAAACCATAACCTCAAAAAATTGGGAAATACAGAAAAAATAGATTTAAAAAAAATATTCCAGCGTATATTAGTTTTCAGGGGTTTTTAAAGGTCTCTGATCATAAGTTATTGTTTGTTAATAAAATTTTATAATGGCGGATACATAATGGCGGACAAAAACTAAAAATTCTGATTTACTGTGCGTTTTTTCGTATAAATTGCTACAAACGATCTTTTTCGTCTTTGATTACAATTTTATCACTTTTATTATGAAATTTACAAAATGGCGGTTAAAAACTATATTTCTGTTTACTGTCTTCATAAGAATTCTAAGAAAAGGTGAAAGGAACTGATAATATTAACAGTTATTTATGACATTAAAATCACAATATTTACGGCAACATACTAACTAAAAAACTTCTTTAATTTATTATCTCAAGAAGTGAATGTATCGATCCGTACTTGTGAGCGATGTTCTTATGGAATTAATTCCAAGATCTCGTATATTTAAATCAAACAACCTTACGATTTTTTTGGGGGGTTTTTATTTTGTAACATTAAGAGCACTTTTTATTTTAAACTGCTGAAATAAACTTTATTAAATGGTGGACAAAAACGCATTTATAGAAACGTATAAACAGACTTACAGTACTGGATATGACATGTACATTAATTAAGAAATTTCATAGTATGATAAAGTTTTGATGCTTCAGTCTTGATGTTATAGTTTGATGTCCCATTACTCTTGATTTTTAATGTAGCACATTGAAGACGAAGACTTCATCTACAAAACGTTTATAGTCATTCCCCTGGGACAATTCATTTTAGCTGATTATAAACGTAAAACAACTCGTTTTTCATGCAGCCCTATAAGAATACATGCTAACAGTAACAACTGTGAGCTTAAATATCTCAACATTTTGATCCATATGGGGTATAAATAAGGCCAACATTGGATGCAGGGAATTTTCTTCTATTAGAAATGGTATATTTCTTTTTTAAGACTTTCATAAAGGTGCTCCCCAAAGTCTACTGGTGGTATTCGCATGTTAAAAACGAAAAATTTAGGTTAAGTTTTCCAATCTTCATCGGAAACATACATTTTAGCACTTATCTTGTGATCTTACATCCTTTACTTAACAATGAATAGGTATTACAAAATACTTGACTTTCTCTAAGTAAAATATGTTTTTAAAACACGTCCGCTTGTGCTTTATCTGCAAGCTTGATAATTATAGATCTTGATTTTAACGCACCTCAAGTTGGTAACAATCTCAGAGCTCTTGGGAGCCAAATCGGAAAGTCTCGCGTGTTTTTTAATAGTTTTTTTCTTGAAAGTAAATTGTACGCTTAACCGTGGTATCATGTAGAAAAAAGCGTTACACTATAGATGAAATATTTTTTGTTGACAAACTTTTTTTTCTGAATACAAGACATTTTAGAGCTTAATATTTTAGTTTATAGTAATGTTAATTGAAAGAAAAATTTCAACAAGAGTAACAAATGACAATATATTTTTCAGATAATGTTAAGTATACCTGACATAAAATTTTCCCAGTTATTTGGAATAAAACGAAATGAAAACAGTTTCAAGCATTTGAAGACATTTTCAGAAGAGCCCAGTAATTTGATAACTGATGAAGAAATAATGAAGTCCGTTGACAATGAATATTTTAGTAATGAGCCTGAATTAAGTGTGCTTTTCCTTGAACTATCTAAAGTGCCTACGTCATTTAATCTGAAGGATATCATGACACGTTACTATCATTTAACCGTGCAGCATCAGATCATATCAAAGAAACTCTTATTTTTAATTTTACGGAAACATTTAAGTTTTAAAACGGAGTTGAATGATATTTTAAGTATAAGAAAACGCATAATTGATACTTGTGTTGCATGCAAGCATTGTCGGAATGATTTAGTCTTAGCGACTGGACACATTACTGCTTCAAGCTTAAGAGTCCTATATTATTTCCGAAAGAAGCTTGTTGTACAGAGTTTGTTGAATAAATTATTAGCAATCAAGACTTTGGTAAGTACTTAAATCAATAACACTTTATGTATTTTTCCATGGATAGTAGCATAAAAGATAAACACTAATGTTGGAAAAAAATAGTTTTTATTTCAACTTTGTTTATAAAAAGGAGTATCAACTTAAGTGGAAATATGCAAAATGTGCAGTAAATAATTATCTTTCCAACTTAAGCTTTTATCATCCTTCATACTTATAAGTAAGAAAATTTTTTTAATATTAATTAAATTTCAAATAAGTTACTAAACTTGTTATAAATTATTTACTTTCCTCCATCTTATTTCCATTCAAGCAATTTCAGAATTAATGCACTGGACACTTAGACTTGCAAAGTTTTCTTGAATTCTAAACTTCATAGTGGATACAGTGGAATAAGTAGTGTTATTAACTTCTACAATTAAATAGAAAAAATCTCGCGATATAGAAATTTTTATGAACTGTTAAGAAAACTAGATGGATTTGGTTTCGCTCGTAATCATTATCATAGAAAATGAGGATATGATGCTTTTATATTGGGTAGCCATTGTAAAATTAACAATTTTTAGGTCAATATCTGTGTTTGTGTGGTAAAAGTATTATTTTCATGTTTTTCTTTGAAGCAAACGATTTTAAAAATTTTTGATTTTGTTTGATATTAAAGTTAAAGTCAAGAACACCCGTGTCCGTACATGCATTTGCTCAAAAAAGATATATATCTAATACTATTATATCAATAATATTGGTTTTCGAACTCTTGTACCATGGAAAATCCGTAATTACACACTCTAAACCACAAGACTAAATGTGGGTGGTAGGAAGACGAACTTTTTAAGGTCAAAATAATAAAATGTGATATTTATACTTTTTTTTTATTAATAAAACTGTGTTTCTTTGGTTTTCAAATAAAAAATAATGAATTTTCTTCTTTTGCAAAGATTGAATGTATGAATTTAGTTATTGAAAATAAATAAATCGATAACTTTAGATATAATAAATGCTGAATCAATAATTTTTTTTTTTTTTTTCAAAAGAAATTCATTTGATTTTAACTTGTGAAAAGTAGGAATTCTTATTTTTCTTTTGTAAACGACTAAACTTTCTGATTTACACTTCAAAAAAGACAAATTTTACGAATTACTTCTTTTTAAAATATTAAATCCTTGTAAAAACTCTGTACAGATAAATGTTTTTCTTTTTGACTTTTAACTACACAAATATGCATGTATGAATTTTAAAGGTTGTAATATAATGAAAAATAAAAAATAAAAAATGCAGTTTTCAATGATTTAGGAATTTTTTACCCGAAAACTGTGAGGTTTAGGTGTATACATCCAACTAAGTTTTTTGTTTAAAATGTGCTGAAGAATAAGAAAACATTTATTTAAAGTAAAAAAATTAATTTTACTAATTTGTTTAAAAAAAAATTGTTTGAACAATATCTGATCACATTTTTATGTGGCAACATGCTGTTTAAGGTACAGGGACGCATCTTTTAAACGGAATGGCCTCAAACAGTTTTATTCGAATAATCTGGTCGGCCTTGGACGAAAAACACTGTATTTAAAAAAGCTACCTTAATATCAGCCAGAAAAGCAAATCCCAGAATCTTTTAATTCAAACAGGTACATCAGACATAGAACAGTAACTTAAAATTGTCTGAAGTATGTTACTGGAATACTGTAACTACACTTCTCTACCTATCTTTTTTTGTTCTATAGTATTTTTATCCAACCAAAACAAATTAATTAATCATTTAATTCAGAAGAGAGTTTAATAACTAATTCCAACACCATAATCTTCCTTGTATGTTTGTCAACATTCTTCATAATTTTCATTAGGATCTGTATAGTAAATTTTGAGATATTTATAAAAATATACGTAAGCTTAACGTTTTCCAGAATTATGCATGTTACATTTTTCTCTTTAAAAAAGCAACCAAAGACAATAAGAGTATATTCTAAGTTCATGAAGCATGAACTGTACGAAGTTTAAATTATCTGTTTTACTTTTCATCATGTCTGGAAAAGCAATTATTTGGTTGTATAAGCTGATTTCAATTTTATTGTGACTACAGTTGCTGTACATCAAATTTTAATTTTCAGAGTTAAACATTTTCGTGCTTATTGCGAAAAATAAAAATAACTTTCTTTGTAACAGTGTTTTTACATAGACTTATTATTTTCAAATTTTTCAAAGTATCAATACTTTGCTCGCGTCCACACACCATAAAATTTATTATTTACGTCGCATATAGTTACATTGTTATTCAATATATCATTTCCTTAGCTAAATTTACTCGTGAAATGAACAATATCATTTTTTATAACGACTAAAATGATTTGTTTTGAAAACTAATTTGTACACGAATCTATGTAGATTCCTTTTTTTTAAACCCTCAAAACGTGAAATGTATTCTTTCAGAAGGTCTTAACAGACTTCTGTTACTTTGTAAGGAACAAAAAACTTAATTTAATCTTTAAGATATATTTAGTTTGTTATTTCTGTCATTTTAAACTTACAAATCATCCAAAATCAATCTTTATCAAAGACTCCATTGATATTAGTTTTTTTGTCTAGTATAAACCATAAAATATTTCATCTTTTAAACAGACCGAATCATTTTGTCATTATAAAATATAAACTCTATGATTGGTCATAGAATGAATTTAGTATTAATGCTAACATGTTCAAAAAAGTTATGAGATATTATTCAAGTTGTTATAGTCATTGACACTTCAGCTGTATTCATAATAAACCATAAGGGTCCAGACACCCCTTCCCGCTTTAGTGAGGGAAGAGGCTTGCATGATCGAGTGAGTAGAAAATCAAGCGGTAGGTGGTGGGTTAGAGGCTTGGGTGGTAAACCATTGGCCCGCAGGATGTTTCAATCTTATGTTTTCCAGTAGAGAAAAAATTTGTCATTTCCCTAAAGAATTTGTCCAGGAGTACAGAAAAAACAGTTTTGTCCAAATTTTTAGTCGGCTTCATTTTAATATTTAACAGTATATTAAAAAATGCCAATTTTTGATTTAGTTTTTTGCTTACATCTTCGCTTTTGTTACTCTTAGAAAAAAATTTTGACCACCAATCACATTGTTATCAAATTTATAATTGTGTTTCGAAACATTCCAATCATCAAAGCATTGTATTTAAAATTATTAATGGTAACAAATGAAAAATAACTCATTTTTGTAAATTTTGACGTTTTGCTGACAAAAATTGTACTTTGCATCTTTAACAATTGCAAATATCTCGGTCAATTTTGCATACTCTCTTTCCCAACAAATGCGATTGGATTTGTCATAAAAAAACATGAATTTAAAGGAAAAAAAATGCTCTAGCTCATTCTGAAGCCAAGAAATTGGTGTTTCTTGCAATACTAGACTGATAATTCAATTTTTTATAGCGAAAATTTTTTTGTATTATCTTGCTATATTTCTGCATCACACTATCGGAGCACTTTATCGATTCCATTGAAAGAGAAGTGAAGAAAAAATGAGAAAAGTCATATTATAACAGCTGGGGCAGCTCAGCTTTCTTATTTGTACCCCTCTCTTGTGACTAGGTCGCCGACCAGTTGCAGTGCGCATGGGGAAAAACACGGGTTGTGGCTGGCGTTTGAAATTCGATAAGTTGTTTTACATAATTATACAGTTACAAACACAGTATTTAACATTAAATGGTGCTTAATTATATGTTACGCAACTTAGTACCCACATTTTCTTACGGTTATGTTTAAATTAACATGATAGTCTTTTTTAACCTGAAGTTTTTCGGTATAAAAAATTTTTTTTCGCCCCTTTTTTGCTTTTAACATGTTATGAACAATTAATTATGAATTTGCAAAAGTGTTTACTTTATACGAAATTTGATGATAAGAACATAGGTGGTCGAAAAATGGCTTCAAGAATAATAAAATAAGATATAAGCATGAAACTAAATATGAAATTGGCATTTTTTCATAATTGTTAACTATTTTAATGAAGCTGACTTTTGATTCGGACAAAACTATGTTTCCCGCATTCCTAAGAAAATTTTGCAGGGGAATGACTAATTTTTTTCTACTGGGTAACATAAGATAAAATCGTATTTTTTTGTCTCTGGACTTTAGTAGGTGGTAGGAGAAGCCTACTCGAGCTGTGGAATAATGGGAGAAAAGCTCGTGATATAGGACAATCGGACGGTGAGTGGTAGGGGAGAGGCCTACTCGATCCGTGGGTCAGAGATGTCAGGGTACTTTCTGCTCTAACCTCCTGATGCGGGTAAAGGTAACATTGGATTGTCCCGTGATCTTAAGGTGGCTCCCTTCCTTTTAGGTGAAAATTGAGCTCTGAAGTCATGGTAAATCGATATCTACTGACCACTAAGGCTAACAAGTCCAACTTACTGCAAAAAAGAGTTGATCAGGCCTAAAAAAGTATTTTAGTGAGATCAGGTGTATCAAATGATGTGAGTTGCCATGAAAAAACAAAAAATGTATACTATTTTAGTACCAAGAGTGGATTGCGTATCCCTGTTGAGTAATCGTTATTGGCTTACTCATATCTGATGCAGTATCTCGATAACAAATGGAGGTACCTAATGCAAGAAAGTAGTTGTAATCGATGCAATAATAAAGGAGTCAATAAATTAAAAATTAATATTGATTTAAATGGAACTAATTTATAAGATAAACATTAAATGTCGGTCATACGTTCAATAACGAATATTATATTCTCGTAGCAGCTTTTAACTTTTTAAAGCTTGTATTCTTAACAGCTCATTAAACTTAATAAAATTTGTAATTTATGCTTTTGACATCATCCATACTATTTGTTTTTACAGATAGACGTTGTTTAATATAAAAAATGTGTTTATAAAAATAATCTCATCCCGTATCGTTTAAAAACCGTAAAATCAATTTACAAGCAATGTTTCTATGAAACGTCGCATGGCGTAAACATTCAGTTTGTTCCATGATTTCTACTTAAATAATATCATCTTCTTTGATAATAGCTCGAAAGTATGTCGCTAAATCTTAGAGGAAAACTTTTCCCAAGCTCCCACAAAGACTGTGATAATTAAGAATAAATTTTTTGGGGGGAGGGAGCTGGGCTCCCGTTGTATCGCTGCGGGGCGATTGATGTGTGGAATAGGGGCCTGTGTGGTCGCTTACATGCCACTGCTGCCGATGAGTGGTTGTGCTTCAGTGGCCTTTGCTCTCGCTCTGCAGGCTCTGCGTTGGGTGCCGCTTTTCGCGCGTCGGGCGGGGGTGACCGAGCCTGTGCTTATGCTGGAGAGTGTCTGCTCCTTCTTTTTAGCAAAACAGAGAACAACTACACAGATGTATGATGAGAACTAGAAAATACTCTAGTCGAAATGATAAGTAACAAGACGTGTTAGTAATGAAATACTGGAGGAAACCCGTACCAAGAGCTAAGCCACCGCGGCCCCAGCTCAAACTATCAATGTGACAGCGGAATCCAAGCCGGGAGTCCCAGGAGATAGGTCTTGCCAGTTTAGTGGGTATTCAGTCATTATCGCAGAGAACAGCGAAGCAAGAAATAAGCATTTATAGGCTTACTGCAAGTCCCACACAGGAAAGCGGTTCGTACTTCCTTCTATCGTGCATCAAGGCATTTTAAACGACCTTCGATTGAGAAAAAAAAACAATACTTATAACATTAACAATAGTAGTAATAATAGTTATAATGATAGTAATAATAATAGTTATAATAATAATAATAATAATAATAATAACAACAATAACGATTATAATACTCATAATAATCAGAACATTAATAATAATAATAATAATAATAATAATTATTATTATTATTATAATAATAATAACAACAATAATAACGATTATAATAATCGTAATAATCAGAACATTAATAATAATAATAATAATAACAATAATAATAATAATACCTAGATATAAGATTAAATTAATAACAGTAAAATAGTGTTAAATGCATTTCCGACTCTAAGCAGTCTAGAAAATCATCATCGCCAGTGGAAAAAACTTTTTAAATATTCAGTGTCTTTTATGGTCGTTTTAAGCAGCCTTTAATAAAAAGCTACAAGTGCGAAAGTCAAGACATAATAAAAAACTAGAATATTGAGATAATGAGTCTGTGACTTACAAAAATCTTGATTTTTTTTTTTGAAATTGCATAAAAACAGCTCTTTTAGCAAATAGTGGGCATTTAGATGCAGCCAAAATCTTTAAGTCTGTAGAAGAATATTTATTTTAAATGTGAGAAATTCTCGACAAGTAGAACGCTTTCAAATTTGATACAGTATTTGCAGCAGAGCTTACGGTTATAGCAATCGACTGTTTAAGTTAAATATTCAAGCACAAGTCTGAATGCTTTTTATTTGACAGACTTACGTGAATCGTTCGAAACAAGCGTCCAGAAGCTTATTTCTATAGATATAGAAAAATTTCAAAAGTATGAATCTGGCTAAACTCTATGCTCAATTTAGAATTTACTAGTAAATGTACATAAGTACTATTCTATGAGTAGTAGTTCTTACATAGAACTCCCTACTGCCACCAAAAAAGCTTGCGTGAATGTACAGAATGTAGGTCAAGGATGTTTTAAATGGCCCACATTGTCAGCTCTACTACCAGTAAATGAATATACTTATTCAGTTCAAATTATACATATTCCGAGAGCCGAAAAAATTTTGAGGGAATCGCTTTTTCAGTGCAGCATAAGAAAATATACAAAAAAGAGAAACATATTAATATGTTACTTACACAAATTGGTGATATTGATACGCGCAGTAAAGGAAAACATGTCTGATGTTGTACAACTACGGTGCATAACAATCCAGTGTCAATAAGATCAGTTACTAAAAAAGAGGACTTTGATTTTTCTATGCTTATAAATGTCATTTAGGTAAATAGTCAAATAAATAATATAAAAAATTACCATCATCGCCGTCTTACCGGAGAGTTAGTATTACATTTACTTCTTTAAAAAAAATGTTAGGGTTTCATCTGACATTCGTTTTTTCCTTCGATATTAATTTATTCGTATGTTGATAATTTAATGATCATTGCTTGCTTTGTTGGCATTAAAGTAGTATGATATTCTTAATAAGTTTTTCAATCTCAAAGATTCGTACTGTTTCGAACCATTTTGCATGCTTAAAAAAGAAAGGTGTCTCCATACTATTACGTAGCATCATTTGAAAAAGTCAAATAAACAACCTTCTTATCTAAGTATGCTACTTACAGTAAATTATTTGATGCACAGAATTTAAAGACTATATAAAGCATTCTTAAAAAGTTAGAGAATATTTTGATAATAAAACTTTTGGACATAATCCAGATCTTTATTTCTAAACTGATGTACTTCCGTTTACAGAAGTAATTAAAAACTTTCGTAAGAATTTGCCCCAAGGTTTATAAATAAGATCCCACTCATTGTTTCACTACCCCAGACTGCACTTTGGACGCCGTGTTAAAATAAATGAAAGTAAGTTTTACGTATAATAAAAGTATAACATCAATTGTTCTTCAGTTATTAATCGAGAATTTTCTTCAGATTTCACTGGGACTTATTACTGATATAAATATTATTTTCATTAAAAAAGGCATATGGGGTAGAAAAAACCAGTGCAGCAGTAAATGTGCAGAATCTTATAATTACTATGTAAAAAATTATCTAAAAAAATAAAACTAAAAGATAAAATGCATATTTTGTCGTAACATATTTGTATAGCGGGGCAATGACTCAAACTTTCTTGTAGCAGATTTCAGTGGGTCGAAAATGATGAGGAATATAACCTTGGTTCTTATTACATTGGAAAAAAAAGTGCTCACCAGTATTAAAAATTATAATATATTTAAAAATAGATTTAAAGTATGCAGAGAAGTTCCACGATTCTCATAAAGATTTTCTATTTTGCTCTGATCATATTCAGCTCCAGGTTCGAAGTAGCCTTAATTGATGACAGATTAAATAACGAGCAAGAGTGGTAATGGATTAGTACTTATCATGTTTGCATAGTGCAGTGCTGCGAGAAAACGACGATTAAAAATCGAGAGGCCGAGGATCCAATCGAAGACGACAGTTTCGGTCATATTCTACAAGCAGCGTTGACAACAGCCCAAAAGCCACCAGGACTAGTATACTAATTGTAGGTTACCACAGTATCAAGGAGATAAATGACGAGAGCTAAAGGAAAATGGACCCCAAAATTTTATTTCTACTGGTGTGCATATCAACTAACATATATATAAAGTAGAAAAAAACTGATTTATTTCAGTGATATTATCCATAAGTCAGAAAGCGATAACAGAGGTCTGGGTAATAGTATGATAACCGGAAATGTGCAGGCCAAAGACCAGTAAAAAGCAGCAAAAAGAAAGTATGACGGAAAAGATATTGGAATTAAAGCTCGAACAAGAAGGGTGTTAAAAACTTGACACTCTCGACATAAGAACTGAGGCAATAGTAACAGGCTTATTTTTATTAATTAAAGTAAAACTAAAGAAAGCAGAGGAGGTGGATGCCCCTCGTCAGGTGGCAACATAAACTATTCGAAATTTGCAACTGACAAGTAGGGATTCAGGGATAAATCTTGATACACAGACATGAACACACGACTTATAAACAAAGAAGCGGATCTTTTTTCTAGTGGACGAGTCGGCCAGCAAAATGCGAGAAGAGAAACGAGAGTGGCCGCCTTCTGTTGCATCCTGTTATGATTATAAATGAATAGAGATGTACTACGGGATAATATAGCACCTACCGTGGCCCAACATACAAAAGATACACACGCTACACACAACTATAACCACTTACGTAGACTACAGAACGCACAACGAAGCATTCTGCTAACGCTTAGCTACATGATGGATAACATCCCGTTCTTCGACAGAAACCCAATCAACCTACCGCTGTTCGAGATAATGGTGCGAATGGTTGCACAAACAATAGGACCGGAAAACGAATTTTTTTTAGGCACCTTCGTGACTAGACTGAAAGGAAAAGCAGTAAAACGTTTTGTTCGGAGATTAACGCAGTTTATAACAGTTAAAAAGTTCATTAAAGAGCTCTCAAGTTGATACTGCAGCATTAACAACGCAGACTCGCTCATAGCAAGATTAAAAACAATAACACAGCTTGGCAGCGAAGCAATAGATGACTATGGTGGACAAGTACAACAATTGTATAATAGATTAACGATGTTGAACGATTCGAACCAATACTTTTCCCTAATTCAAAAACAGACACTGAAGCAAACTTGGAATCCGAAGCGGTGAAACAATTCATACATAGATTACCTTTAACGTTTAGTTGGAGAATAACAAGCTCTAATCCAGGAACACTAAAGGAAGCAATCATAGAGTTATTAATAAATAATTGAGAGTGACCTTAGTTGACGACATGCAATACCATTAAGTGCACTGCGTGCATACAATAAGACAACAACCAAGTGGGGGCCACTAGTAAATCTGGCGAGAAAAGGAAAAAAAAACAACGGAAATCACTAGTGGAACAAAAAGAGCAGCAGTGGCAAACAAAAACGCTGTATGTACTGCTGTGGCCGAACCGAGCATTCAGTCGAGGAATGCCAAAAACTACTAGTTCTGATGAACGACAGAAAGGCTTCAAGGGATGACGGAAGAGAACTAAAGGAAAACAGCAATTTTTGTCAGAAACCGACACACTATGCGACAGACTGCTGCTTTCTAAAGCAAGACAGGGAGAAAGAGGAGAGACAGCGAAACGAGAGGCATAACCAACTCATGAATAATACCCATACCAACAATAATGCCTATAATTATAGGGATGGGAATTGTTATTTTCATGACAATAATTATAATAATTATAACAAGGGCTATAACAATGGCCCAGTAGAGCAGTGTAACAAAAATAATAATTACAATAGTAAAAATAATAATTACAATGACAGGAATAATAATTACAATGACAGGAACAATAATTATAGTAACAGGTATAATGATTACAACCCCAGACTAAATGAATATTACGGAAACCATGGCAACGGTGACTCGTACAATAATTACAGCGGGAATACATTGAACTGGTATGGAAATGGCTACAAAAATCAAGAAAGCAGGGATCGCTATAATAAGGATTTAGTTAGAAATAGGTCACCACACGATATGGGCCCACAGCAGCGAGAAAATGGCGTATACGCCCCTGACAGTAGAAGAGACTCACACGCACCTTTAAATTTGCAAGATGTTTCTAGAGAAAGAGGCGAAGAGAAGTGTGTCTGGCAAGAAATAATGTAAAGAAAAAGGCTGGAGACGGTGGAGCAACAATAATGGAAATACAAATGCACATCAACAGCGCGAGTACTTACGCAGTATAGGAGAGAATAGAACGTAATACTGCAGGGTGCGAAGATACTCCTACATAGCGGGGAGAGGGGGGGGCAGATGTACAAAAAAGGCAAGAAGACCCGCAAAAAGAGTAATCTGATAAAGTCACCGGACACACATGTAGAAAATGACGAGCCCAAGCTAACAAAGAAATAGAGCAGGTTCCCAAAATAACTATGAAACTCGCGGGAACAGGGCATATGCCACCATCGGTCCAGTTATAGAGACCACAGTTAAAGAATGGAAAAGTGAAGAATAGAAAAGTGAATACAGGTGCGGAGATTTCGGTTACAAAGGAAAATTTTCGTAGCACAGATATGCTTATAGACAGTAGGTATCAAGTAGCTATTATCGGCGTGATTCGTGGAGCACGCAAAATATTAGGCACAATACAGGCTCAGTTACATGGATTGCTGTGCACATAACATGTCGTCTTCCGTGACGTCCTAATTGACGTGAAAGGAATCATGGAGTGGGATACTTTTAAACGATATCGGGCTAGATAAGCGCTACCGAGAATATGATTAGATTAGATGACGTAGAGATGCCACTGTTAAAGCCGGAGTACTTTGAAATACCTGCAAAATCGAGAGAAATAATTAACGTGCGAATAATAAAAAGCAAAAATGAATAAAAAAAAAGGCTGAAGATCCCTCTAATTTGGAAACATTGAAGTCAAGAATATTAACGGAAAAATAGTCGTAGAATGTATTGATATACGTGACAAAATAAAATACGTGCCTGTTCCCGTAGCAGAGCTGCTGTACCACGAAGAAATTCACTGGAAGCACTCAAAAAACGTTAAAGGGTACAATGTCGAAAGCTCTTCAAAAGAAGTTAGAAAGTTATTTAATGACGAAATAAGTGATGACAAACAAAAAACGGAAAATTTTGCAAAAGATGAAGAGAAGCTAGAGAAATAAAAATGGGGGGATAACGTAATGCAACTCGTAGACATAGCCGGTTGCAACCTTGAAGAAATAGAACATGTAAGAAGACTGACCGAGTCAAACCCTTACGTATTTGGCCTTGATGAGAAACCTTTGAAGGCAACACACCTGTTAAAGCATTAAATCATAACGACGTCAAATACATCCGGTGTGGCGAAAAGATAAAGATATTTACCAGCGATTGAGGATCAAATGTAAATCGAAGTAAAGAAAATGCTCAAACAAGGGATAATAGAACCCTCTACCTCGCCATTTATCTCGAATATCTGGATTGTAACAAAACAACCGTGGCTAAACAATAAAAAAAAAGGCGAGAGTGATTACAGATTTTCGACTACTAAACAAAGTTACAGTAGGCTCATGTAACCCACTATCGCTTCAGTGTGAAACCAGAGAACCTAGCGTCAGCACGTTACATTACGGTAGTGGATCTTAAATCAAGATTTTACCAGGTGAAAAATACACGAAGACAATGCACAAGAGACAGCATTTTCAGGCTCAGACGAGCACTACCCATGCAAAAAGATGCCAATGGGATGCAAGGACTCGCCAAACACATTTTAAGAGCTGTCGCACTAGCACTTGCAGGATTGTAAGGCCATGAAAAAGAAGTGTATCTTGACGACATAATGGTCTTTGCCCCTAGCCTTGAGTAATATATGAGACGATTTGCGAAACTGTTAACATGGCTGGCAGCTACAAATTTCACAATCAAACCTAAAAAGGAAAAAAAGCGAAAGTGCTCGGTCGTATTGTAGGCAATAGACAGATAATGACTGATCCCAAGAAACATGTAGTGGCTAGAAATTACCCTTAATTGACAAATGTAAAGGAACTATTACAGTTTCTTAGTAGGCTACTATAGGTGATTAAATAAAAATTATGCACAAATTGCGCAATCTCTATTAAGACTTTTAAAAGTGGGCATTACATTAAGATGAAGCGACCAAGAAAAGTAAGCATCAAAAATTCTCATGGATATATTGTGCAGTGGACTTGTACTCATCACCATAGATTTAGAAAAACCCTTTATCCTCACGATAGACGCATCAGACTACGCGATTGGAGCGATCCTTAGTCAGGGAGAGATTGAAAAAATAGACTGTGCGAGTACGCGTCTCACTGCCTGAAAGGGAGCAAACTTCGCTACCCGACATGCGACAAGGAATTATTAGCGATTGCCAGCAATATCAGTACAAAAAGAAAAGTTACGAAAAGCACGTAAACGGCAACTCAACACTTTGCATAAATAGAAACCGTGTTTTTCAGCTACGTAACCGACGACAGACCTATCGAAAGAAATAATAATAGCCAATTGTGACACTTCATTGCCTAGCGTTACAAGTAAACATCAAGAGTCAACTACAGAAGAACAGAGAATGGATATAAAAGAAAAAGAAGGAAACATAAAAAAAGTGAAGGAACTTTCAATAGTTAAACGAGAAGAGCTGAATATACATAACATATTAGACAGAAGGTCCGATGAATTGCGTGCTCTAGTAATGTTTGGAATTAAAAAGTGAGATGTAGAAAGCAGACCGGGAATAACAATCGATATGTGGGAGCCTAGCGAGATAATAACAATAGAAGAAGCAGCGCGACACACAAGGAAAGAGTAAACGAAAACGCACATAACAGGGGGGTATGGGTCAGTTATAGAAAAATGAGAACGTGGTACGAAACGAATGCATTGAGCAGTTGGAGAAAGTTGCACCTACAGATAAGTGACAAGAATATTTAAAAAATAAAACGCAAAGGGAAACTTGTGAATTCCCACAACTTGGTAGTACCCTGACAAAAATATCAGAAATACCATCCGATCCACCTAGGAACTGTTTGTTTCATAGCCTTGTATGGTTACACGCAATCGATATCTAAACTAATGAGTTACAGACAACTCCTTGCAATTATAATTTGTTACAAAAATGCAGAGCCGGAAGAAACAAAGAAAATTGTTGTACTTATCTGTTCTCTCAAGAATTTAGGAAAAACATTTTTGTACATTTAGAATTAACCAATAAAAATTACGTTTACTCTTATTGTAAGGCAATGACAGATAGTAAATTTGGCCATTTATATCTAAAAGGTGTAGGTCACAATGCATATTATACGCCTTTTATACAAGTCTCTAGTGCAATAAATACAGAACTTGAGTCAGGGCTAGAGACCGCAGCAGTAAGAAGACAATTGGAGAGCATGAGCATATATTTAAGCTAGACAAAATAGTAGGTAGGGGCAAGCGAGAAAAGATGGACAAAAGTCATTTAGAAAAGGAGCAAGACTCTCCCGGAAGAGCAGTAGATACAAGTGAGCATACGGAAAAAAGGAGAGGAAACAAACAGCTAACGAGCAGCAATGATGACAGCCTTGAAAGTACAGTGAAAAAAGAAATAGAGCAAGCCAATAAGTTGAATAACGCGCTATGCAAAATAGAGAGCGAGAACGAAGCCAACACAGTCATACACTCACCATTCATAAAAAAATATGGAGTGTGCAGAACACGCCTACCAACGGAAAGCCCACCATGGGCACCAAAACAGGAGAAAGTCCCACCACTACTACAAATACTAGACAGGATCGAGGGCCACTTATTTAAGTACTTAGATAATCTAGCGCTTATGACAATAACGGAAGCAGTCCTCAACACAGAGGTCATAGATGTGCTGCACTATAGGGGATACATTAATCCGATACGCAACGGAAAAAAACCGTAGGAGAAGCGAAAATGACAAATGTAAGAATAAAAATTATGCGCATGTATGTTAAGGAGCATTTGTGAAAAATAATGCTAAAATCAAACATTAAAAAGTGTATTAAATCCGTTAAAGAGGCCCTCAAAGAGATAATAGTAGCAAATAAAAAAAATAACAATTAGGATTGTTAGGGACTAAGCAATTCTCAATCTAATTCAGTTGGGACACTCTACATGAACACTCTAGTAATCCTACCAGCAGATCAAAGATTTAAAATCATTATAGAATGCCACAAAGCGTTAATAGATGGACATAGGGGAATGAATAAGACATATAAAAGGATTGCCAAAGATTACTTCTGGAGAAACATGCGCCCAGACATGACACAAGTCATCCTGAGATGCACATCATGCCAAACGAAAAAACTCGTCAAAATTATAACGAAACAAGCTATGCTCATCACCGACATACTGAGTAGAGCGTTTGAAAAGATTTCTATAGACTTTAACAGGCCTATCAGTATATCCTCAGCAAATCAGTACACACACATACTATCTATGCAAGACTGGCTAACGAAATTTATGGTCCTCGCACTTGAGAAAAAAAGGAACAGCCGATGAAACAGTAAGAACGATTACGGATAAATTCATAGCGTACTTCCAGCCACCGGATTATTTGTTATCAGACTGAGGTACTCATTTTATAAACGAAAGCTTGGACTAATTCGCAACGATATTTAAAATTGACGAGATGGGAAGCCCAGCATTCCACCCAAAAAAAAACAGCACCCCCGAACGTGTGCATCATACTCTTACGGACTACACCAAGGCCTACGTAAAACAAAATGATCACTGGGACGAACATTAACCAATGTGCATGCACTCATAAAATACCACGGACCATCAGAGTACGAAATACTCAGTGCACGAACTAGTTTTCGAATTAAGAGTTATAACACCATCTACTATGAAACTGCCACCCGAGGGCCAAACTTCAAACGAATATTTCAAAAAGTTACTCAAGACTCTTACAGAAACGAGAACCAACGCAGTAATGAACCATGTTCAAGCAAAATATCGATCAAATTATTACTACGACCGCAAACAAAATACAATATATTTCTTGGAGGAAGAATAGGTTTATGTGCTGAAATAGCCATCGAAGAATAAATATAATTTACAATACGAGAGCCTGTACAAAATAACAGGTATTGATTATATCAACTAAAATGTAAAACTACAGAGAGGTGACAAAATAAAAGTGTAGCACATAGATAAAATCGAAAAAGCATGCAGGGTAAAGGCACTGCCAAAGAATGCAAACAGAGTAAGGGACACGAAGGTACAGACTTAAACACTCGACGTTGCTCAAAATTTCCGTGGCCCATGGATGCAGCGCTAAAATGTAATAGAAAAAAAGGATCAATTAGGTTTACGATAAAATTTTTCGTGGCCCCCAGACTTGCTGCAAATCAGATATGTATACATATATTAGACTCAGATACGCAAGCTCACAGAAAAAAACAACTTAAATGGGGATTTACACATGAACAAAGCAATAATAACATTAATCAATAGTAGAATTTGCATAACATAAATGATAGTAAAACAAAGCAAATAAGGGATATGTGTGGCACTCTCTAGTGAGGAGGCATACTCCAATAAGCGTAGAATTAATTCTTAGGCCAAACGTACATATTATAGATGGCAAAATACAAAAAAATGTAAATGAATATATGCTGAAATGTACATTTAGACTTTAATAAATTTTTGCTAGTTATAAACAAAAAAGTTTATGTGAAATTTAACTAGTAACGTTTTCAAAACGGAATAGTATGAACAAACAATAACTTCTTTTTGTAACCCATTGACATCATTATTGTATAAGAAAAACTGTTTTTAGCAATTATTTTTAGGTAGAGAGAAGCATGTTGGAATAAAAGTAAAATGAATTAAGCAATCGCAGGAAAAATAAATTTATTAGTTAACAGGCCCACGAGCTGATGTCGAGTACAAGAGGTTAAACCACCTCTCCTTCTCCCCTTCCGTCGTCCTCCATCAGAAACAATCCTACTACTACCGTCATGATCTGCTGATAATCAGAACGCCTGAGATAACACTTACAGTTATCATTGAAAATTGAATCAACTCTCACGTCTAAGGCAACGAATAGACCGTTAGTCAGACCGTCCACCTTAATTAAAGCATCATTTTGCAAAAACTACATGGACCAGTACTTAATTGTTCATATAAGGGAAAATAATAATAATGCACACGTATCACCGGTCAACTATCGAGAGGAATAATCGACGCAACCCAGTGTGTGGCAGTGTTTCTCTAGGAATTGCCCATCAAAGGAAGGCGTTGCCAAATCACCCTTATTTAAATATGGGCGTTAGTACTGAAGAGAAGGCGTACGAATCTACAACAACCCGTATTCTTAACTAAAAAAATTAAGAGCGCTTATAATTACATGAGCTATAACTTACATAACAGTATCGTGCTAAAGTGCATGCGAGCTGCTCCTGCAAAATTTTGTCCATAAGGACCGCACATGAAAATTCTCCTGGCGTGAAAAATCGAAGTGTTACACAAGCAGTGTCAAAACTCAGCTTTGAGAACTTAGTCAGCTGTGGGAACACCTTAGAAAGTGCACTTTTTCCAGACATCATAGAGAAAAAGTGGAAGCTTTTTTTTGGTTTGTTGTAAGGAACATTCAGCAAAACAGCAGCGAACGAAATCAGCAAATGTGTCTACGGCGTTGGGAGTCGTAATAAACAAAAAAAAAATCGTGTAATTCTTTTCCTGAATCTGATCGCATAAGAAAAGAGAGAAGGAGTATCAGAAAAATATAGTATTAGAAAATGTAAGGATGAAAAATACTAGAAAATGTACGACACAGGTCGAAACTTGAATGCGGACTACACAGCCATAAAATAATTTTTTTTACTCATAACTCCGAGCTTGTCTCCATTAAAACTTAAGTAACATGTTAGACGACTGATTGCCAAACTATCTGACCATACAGTGTTCTCGAATGTGTTATATGACCCCGCAAGCAAGATGGTGTGCACAAAATTATAACCTACAATTCACGAATTCAATAACTGACCCATATAAGCGCATTGAAAGCCGATGCGAAATGGAGGATAAAGTTGTAAAACATATTTACGATGGACAATTGTAGAAAAAGCAAAAAGTACTTACATTGACAAAATACTTAAATAAACTATAATAACTGTACAAAATTAAAAATCAGGCTCACTATTGTATACCTTATGTGTAAAAACACAGCCACACTTGCAGCTCAACGCTGAACTCAAAAAGGAAAAAAGATGATAAAAGGGTACAGTATATATGATAATACGCTTAAATAGATAACTATCGATGAAGTATACATAGTGTCATGGCAAATATTTAACACAGGGACCAAAATGCGTGCTCGCAGGTAGAGACCAGGATTAGCAACTGACTGATAACAGTTATATATATTATAGAGTTAATAAATTCAGGAACGGGGCTTTTTTGTCTTACATATACGAGTAAGTATCTTCTCAATCAGGGGGTTTTACTATTAATGTATCACAGAATGATTACAGGATAACAAAGGACTCCAAAAGAGTTGCTGTTGGCCTTGACATATGATTAAAATTCACGAGTAAACGAGTATGAGCGCTGGGGGTTGCTGAACTTTATCGGTAGGTGCAGTCCGTAATGCGCGAATAAGAAAGAATTTCCTTTTTTTCAAAATAAGTTTCATTAAAAAAATTATGGTAAGATGAATATTAAAAAAAAAAAAAAACCTATCGTCAATTATAATACATAGTAATTGTAGCTATAATAATTATAAAAATAGTAATAACTATAAGAATAATAATAATAATAGTAACAATTATGAGCAGACGAAAGTAAGTTTTTTTTTGTATTTTTCTGTGTTTTCTTATGTGTTTTGATCAGGTAATAGAAAAACTTTTGCTTTAGGAATTAATTCTTTGTTACATCTTTTTTTTCTACAACTCTTAAAGAACTAAGTAAAGGATCTGACTCGACTAATAAACAATACGCTATATCTCCGTTTGTTACAAGTCGATTTATCATTCTACTTTGTGCAAAACGAGCTTCACTAAATACTTTGTTATTCCCTTCTTGCGCTTTTTTAGAATGATACCCTAAAGGTTTTGTAAATGTCTTTATAATATCAAAACTATGAATAAGAACCTTGTATACACTCGGTGGCATTTTGTACAAACCATACAATTGAACATATTTTCTGGCTGTTTCTAAACAGTAATCCTTAAGTATATCCAAACGTACATTATTTATATAAGATATTATTTGTAACACTACAAATAATCTTAATAAAACATCTTGATTAATACAAATTACTTTGTATACAGCTTTACATCCAGAAAAAATGTATGAGCTACATTTCCTGTATTTGTTGTACCATGACCTTGTTTAACAACATCAACTGTTATCTCAAGTTTTTCCTTCAAAGTTTGTTGAATAATTTTTTTGCGATTAAGTTTAATTTTTTTGTTAGAACCAGATGCTGTCCACTGCCTAAAATCTAAATTATATGAAATGTGTAACAAATACTCCACAAATCTATTCTAACTTTGTTACATTGGAAAATTAAATTTGTTATTTTTATCAAGACACTTGCATGTTAAAACGTTATCAATTTTATTAATATATTTTGGTCCAACTTTACAAAAATAACAGGAATTGGCAGATTTTTAATTTGCTAGAACATTTCCCACTTTACCATCTATCATTGTGCATCTAAAATCAAACTCTATATTGAATTCCATATTCATACATTTTAATACATTTGTTTTTTCCCAATGGCTTCGAAATTGTCTTATGAGTTTTGGTTGTAATGATATCACCCTCTTTGACATATTGAAAGCTTATTGGGCGACAATACAAAGTTGAAGAAGGTTTGTCATTGAGCCACACTATTTTCTTATCAGCAGTCTTTACTTCAATCGGTACTAGATTTGCAATAAATACAGACGCATCAGAAAATTTTTTTTGGTAATAATCATTATGATCAGCATTACTCGAGTTGGAATTAAAAGAACTATTCATAAAACGCTGTCTTGTTGTTCGCTGACTCGAGGATCCGTCAAAACCATAAATAAATTTTTATTTAATTTTTGTTATTCTGTTTCATGAAGCATCATTAAAATTTTTTTTCAAGTGTGGTCAAGGAGAGATGTAATGTCAATTATTGCTCCAGAATCAATTACTTCAAAATTTGCCGGGTAACAGGCGTCTTTTGCTTCAGTGATCATCCCATATCGTGGATATTATTCATTACCAAAAATCGATTGGTTATGAGTTCTCAATTTTTCACATTGTCGGTATGACAAATCTAAGTTAGAAAACATACATAATGATTTATTGATCAGTTCAATATCTGGTGAATCAGTTCCTCCGTCAGGTACGTCCTTTTCAGAGACATATTTGTTGATACATGATCGCAATTTGATTTTTAAGGCCAGAGATAGTTCTTCTTTACTGTACTTGTTTGCAATCTCAAAGGTACGTCTATACTGTGTTTTTAAAGATTCCTCTTTAAAAGATAAACGCGATCTTCTGGTCGTTGTCAAACATTCTGTTGTAGACAAAGTATTGCCAGGTGATGTCAACTGGTTTGAAGAAGATTCATCATCTTACTTTATAGATTTGTTTTATCAAGAAAATCTGTATGTTTTGTCTTAAACATATCTTTTTTTCGTAAAACAGCATTCCATTTTCGATTGAATTGCAATACAAATGATTTATTTTATTGTTTGCTCACGTTATTTATTTTCATGATAGTCAGACAATGAGTATTTACTTTTTAGGCTACTAACAAGCAAATGTATATAGGGTACATGGTAATCTTCCCTGCTTCATAATATATCACATAATTTAGAATATTTCAAATTTAATAACATTTTTGGAAATCAACTAACGCTTGGTAATACTTAGTAATATTTTCTGATGTTTTATAACAACTAAGAAAGCATGTTTATCAATTATTAAAAACCAAAGCCACATTAGAGTAAAGATTTTTTTGAATAATTATCAAATATCCATTTGTTTGTAAATAATTATTAAATAAAAAAAGCCTCTCTATTCATTCTCTTTCAATTTCACCATACTTTTACCTTATTTTATACTTATTATTTGAATAATTTACGTAAAACTTCTTTTAATATTTAATAGTATAGCAAAACTTTCATCTGGCTATGCTTTTGTGTTACCAAAATATATAGAGTGTGCTTGAGATTGTCAGATTCTTAGGTTGGGTTACTTTGTCAGTTTGACAATTCAGGATAAAAATATTAAAGAGTTTGATCGTGTATGATTTTGACTAAAAGTGTTTCTTGTTTTTGTATAAGGAAGATGTTGAATATAGGGTTTGCAAGTTAGATGATTTGGTGGTTGGTAAGTTAATGGATTGATGGCTTGAAGGGTTAGAGAGTTAGAGAGTTAGTGTGGTTGTAGGTTGATGGATTGATAAGCGTGAATTTTTTAAAAATCATAGCTTTGATAAAGGGGTTAACGGTTGGTGGTAGTGGTTCACGGATTGAAGGGTTATGGAATTTTAACCAAAGTTTTGAAGTAAAAAAACGAAAATTGGCATTTATAAGTTATAACAGATATTTTCTTAAGTGTTTTGCAATTCCCTAAATTGAAATCGATTGAAAACTAAACCGTGTCTAGAATTTTGTCCTTTATTTTACACAGCACACTATCAACCCCTAAACAGGCTAAACCATTGAAAACTTATTAAGAAAAGTTTCATTAACTGCTTTTATGTAACAAAAAATTATACACTGAAAACAAATAGAGTTGATCGATTCAGTCAATTTAATCCACTTTATCTAGAGTTAGGTCGATTAGCCTGCTTGTAATTTGTTAGGGATAATTCACAAGCGTTGTTTAAGTAAATAAGAATGAAATACATAAATGAATGAAATTTGCATACTTTTTCATAAGTATATTTTATTTTCTATTAATACTAAAAAACTATTAGGTTTTCATTTGCCGTTTTTTACTCGCCTACGACCGTATTTTATTTTTTAATGTAACCTTAAAACTTAATATTGGGTTTCTTATCACTGCCGCTTACTTAGCTGTGGCTGTTTTCTATTTATCAATAAATTTAAATACTATAGAAGTGTGAAAATTTTTAACACTCCAACTATATATTATATATGTACAGGATTCACTTACATGCAGGGACCTACCCACTTTTTGTTAAAAAACTTTCTAAACTCTTTGAAATAATTTAGTGTGATATTTATAGATATGACATGAATATTATGAATTGTTTAGCAAGACAGTTATCAAAGAGCTTATATGATATTGTATAAACAATTATTTGACATAAGTAAGTCATGATATCTTTAGTCTAAGTATGCAAGCAGGCTAAATGAAGAACCTTGCATGTTTTTATCCAAATGCTTGAGCTGTACTATTTCTCGCATAAATGCGGCGAGCCATGTTTGTTTTTATTCAAACGCGTGAGCTGTGCTTCTTTTCATCCGAATCTGATAATTCGTACTTATTTTTTGCTGAACGTTTGAGCTGTGCTTCTTCTCACTTAAGTGCGACAGGCCAATCTTGTTCTTTTTTTTTTTAATGAGCGAGCTTTTTTTTTTCCTCTAATGCGACGAGCTATACTTTTTTTCATCCGATCACGTGAGCTGTACTTTTTTCAATATGCTATGCTGTGCTTCCATATGCTACTCTTCATACGGGCCGTCGGTTTATGAAAATAATTTTGCCGTTTTTTTCGAAACCCGAGATGTACTGGGTTTTACGTTTAGTTTGGCGATATCGAATTGCATTCTCAAAATAGGTTTTTTTTTACCAGTGTATCGCATTATTTGACTGGACTATTCACCGTGGTCATTCACTCACCACCTAAGTGTGCAATCGTATTGCTGCACTTATTTACCAATCCTCTTTATCAGCCAGTTAAGCTGGCATTTTCTGCACCAATGGTAAATGGGGTCCACTCTTAAAGTGCAGCATTTTTCTGATGAAGACTCTGTATTCCAGAGTGTTTACTCCTCGTTGGTTAAGCCAGTGCTAACCACTTTCTATATTTAGGAAAACATCTGTATTCACCAGGAATCGAACCCACTACCCCTAGAACAGTAGTATATCAGTAAAAAAGACGCTTACCACTAAGCCAATACCGCTCGCTTAAAATAGGATATCTAACAAAGGCATTCATGTTTTGGTACCTGTAAGGTACACAAAAATGTATTTGGAAAGTATTTTTGCGCACGTAGCAAGGCTAATCTAATTAAATTGTGTATTTTCTCTTTGGTTATAAGTAGCATTAAACCGAACACGAAATATTTTTTAGACGTGCTTAAGAGTTACTTTTTTAACAAGAAATGGTTTAAAACTTTTCTCAATGAGGATACTATTTATAGAGCTTAAACTACTAATACTATTGCTGAGAGTGACTTTGATACTAATAAGAATGTTGATACTAAAAACGCTGACTGTGTTTAGGCTAAGAAGAGAAAAAAGCATGAAATAAGAAATTTAAAATTAATGTACATATCGCTGTGTAGTATATAGTTGTACGAAGAAATTCCTTTTTTAATAGTTCATGAAAATTTCTGCAATCCTTTGATTATTTAGTAGCGATTGAGCCATTAGCAAAAAAATGGGAAAAACTTTTACAGAAAAGCATGTTGACGATCTCAACCAGAAGTAGACATAAATAATTATTCTTTCAAAAATATTTACTTTTATTCAAAAAAAGATAAATATCAAATACCGAAAAAAAAAATTGAAAGTTGTGCCTTGTAAGGAACATGAAAGTATTTTGTAAATTTTGAGAAGAAGGAAGCCACGTTTAGAGCATGGTACCATCCGATGTTACAGCTACCAGTGATTGGATGTTAAAATACAGTTTCTCCTGACATCACCACCTGGTAGCTCGAGTAGGCCTTTTCCACCATCAGTGCTATTTCACCCACCCTGTACCGTCCGTTAGTCTTTTTACTCGATCGTGTAATAGCTTGACCTTTTACTCCCACCATTATTACAGGGGGAACTGGAAAGTGTCTTAAAGCACCCATAGTTTACTTACTTTAAATATACAGTAAAATGCTTTTATAAAATTGGTATTCATGATGTTTGCATTATGTCTGTGTATGAACATCAAAGTATTCTGAATCAAAATTTTTCAGCTGATATTCGCTATGTGCCTGTCATTGGGCGCTACTTGTCACTTTAACACATATTCTAAGTTCATTATAAATACGACGAAGGCTATGAATAACATCAATATAGATAGTTTCCAAAAAAATAAATTAAGTAATTTATTAAACTTAGTAATGCATGAACTATTTAAATAAGAGGTTTCCGATTTTTTTTCCTAAAAGCAACTTACTGCACAAATAAAAGGGTGAATTATTTAACTTGACTAAGAAACACTTGAACAATAAAATCGTAAAATCTGAAGTGATGAATAATATTTCGATTTTTTCAACAACAACACCAACAATTTAAATAATAATAACTCCAAAGTAGATAATTAAAATAGTACAATTTATGATCATTTATATGTATGTACCAATATTTACCAATGAGAATGACAATATCGATAATTCTTCAAAAAGACTTCCTCTAATACCTAAAAGATATTGTTTGCTTGGAACCCAGTTTAGCACCTACAGCGCTGCGTGCGTCACCTGCTGACTTGCAACGCAGTTTGAGTTTGCGCGCGATGCAATGTGTATAAATCATCTGCAGCACTGATTTGCGCGCGCTGTTTGAATAAGCAAAATCGTGTGCAGCTTGTGCACGTAGTAGTTATATGCATACAAAAATTTTTTTGTGTCAGCGAGTGCGTTAAATGATAATGTAGGATGTAGAGTGGTAGGAAAATAATTGTTTAACATTTATTCTTTTATTTATTAAAATCAGTTAATATTGAAAAAAATGTAAACAATTTACAAAACAAGACTCGCAAAACAGGCATGATTTATAAAATTCGTTTTCTTAAACGTCTTACTCTTAAAATACGTAAGAATGTACAGAAAAAAGTTTTATCAGTATTATTTTTATCAAGTACTACGATTAACGAACCACGTCGTAGCCAGTCATCCATATAGGCTGTTGCTTTTGTCGTTTAGTGCGTTCATATGCATAATATATGAATCGCTGTCTTGCTTCGATTACTTGATCGATATGCTAGTCAGAAATTATTGTTTTAATAAATGCGCTTTATGTAGGGTACAAAATAGTTTTTTCTTTTCAAAATAGTTTTTCCAACGTGTAAGGCATACTGGAGAAAAGACTTTGTCTTTAAAGACTCCTCAGCAACTTCCATTCGCCGCTGTTTTTGTTTAAAATTCAACGAATTTTGCTGCCATACGTTTCATACCCAAAACATCCGAAAAAATTTCATGGCATGAGCCAACTGATATGCCAACATCATCAGCGACTTCTCTGATTGTGATTCAGCGATCGTTCATAACCATTTCTTTCACTTTTTTAACGTTTTCATCGGTTCTTGATGTGCTTGGGCGTCCGGGTCGTTTGTCATCTTCAACGTTTTCGCTGCCATCTTGAAAACGCTTATACCACTCGTAAATCCTTGCTTTACTCATAGCAGACTTACCATATGCCTTTGTTAACATCTAACAAATTTCACTACACTTTATTTCATTTTTTACGCAAAATTGAATACAAATTCTTTGATCCATTTTTTTTCACAAACGAAAATCGGCATGCTCGAAAAACACGTCTAACGTTAGCAGCTGCCACTCAAAAAGTAAGCAATGAATATTGCTAAAAATTTTATCGTACTTCAGAGGCATGTGTACCAACATAATAAAAAAAATTTTATACAGGCGGACTCTCCAATCCCGCGAAATTTAAAAATTCTTGTTACTTTTTGAACACACCTCGTATTCTTTTTTTGACAAATCTTTCTCTTTTACCATTGCTGTTACTACTTGTGTCACATTGGTATAACTGAGTGAATAATAAGATACAACCTGTATTTATAACTTCTCTTTATCAAAGCTAGTGACATCTGCCTACCCACAGTGCTGCGTAAGATTGCGCAATCTCTTTCTCTATGAGCGAGTATGGAATGCAGCTTTCTTTCTCTCCAAGTGCCTGAGCCGCTCTTCTGACTATAATTGGTCAGTTGGATAGCTTAGAAGCACAACTTTACTTTTGAAGATTATTTTTACATCTCATTTTTGATTTACAATTTTCATATTCTGATAGCTCTTTATAACTAATGTCAAAAAAATTTTTAGTTAGGAAAAACTAATTTATATGTGATAGCACATAAAGAGATAATGTTGAAAGCGTAGTTTTTGCATGACAAATAGTCTTTGTTGAGATTTTTAAAAGCTGGGTATCCATACTCCTCAACATTCACAACTCTAAAAGTATAGAAAACATTAATGACTTGCATTTTTATTACATTTTATCGTATGTGTATATATACATGGTTGCATGATAGTATTTCCTTTAGGGTTTCTTTTTTCAAGACCCTTGACGTTAACCATTACCGCTTTAACCAGCTCAGTTATAAATATATTAAGGGCTCTTTCACACGAAATATTTCTGACATTCTAGCTTATACCATAGAAATTGATTATTAACCAACGATTTGTTTTTTGTCCGCATGTGATAAATTTTCCTACTTAAAAGGTGGCTTAAGTGCTATTTGAACTGCCATGGAATTTTTTCTTTTCCCAATGTCAATATATGAAATTTCTTTAAAAAGAAATTTATGATTTGCAGTCTTAGAACTCTGGATATCTATAATATACTCTATCACTGAAAAGAGAAACATACCTTCTTCGATCGAGGGTATGCAAACAAATAGATACCACGTTAAAGCACATTAAACTAAATACCCCAAAATTATCCCAATCCTTTCATGTGAATTAAGTATAACTCTTTACCTCAGTGTGTCTAAAATAGATTTCTTACGATACAAATTTTATCGACGTTAGTGTTATACTTTGAAGGTAAATGGCTATATACACTCGCTCGTACAATGCAGGTAGCAAGTTTGTCGGAGCTTTGGGAAATAGTACAAAAAATGTTAAGACTTAATAATCTTCAAAATGCTGGTATATTTATAAACTTACTTTATTTAACTACAATATTTTTTACGATTTATTTACAATATTATAATTTAAGTTATTTAAATATTAGTGTACGAATTTTTTTTTTTTCATTTTATTATTAACTTCTTTCTCTGCCCTTTTTTTTTTGAATAAATACTTATTAAGAACCACAGCTTACACCACAGTAAAAAGCTCCTTTACTGGTTTCAGCATTGGTATTACCGTTAGGTAATAAGCTAACAAATAATCTATAAGAATGGACTGAAGAAGATCGAAATATTTTAGCCTTGACGGTGGAGACAGCTCTTCAAAACCAAAGGCTTAAGGTACTCTATCAAGAAATGGAAAATATAATAAAGGAACCAATAAAAGAACGTGAGAAAATTTTTAAACAGGAATCCTGGCTTGAAAAGAGAATTGAAAAGGCTGAAGAAAACAAAAGAGAGGCTACGGAAAAGCTCAAGTCATAGAATTTAGCTTGAACCGCAAAAAAAGAGCAAATCGAAAGTGACCAATTCAAGAAAACTGCTTAGATGATTTTTTCAAGAAAAAAAAACTATTTTTATTTGAACAATATATATATTATTAAAAATAAAAAATAAAAATTAAATTCTTCAATTTGCAAAAAATCATGACGAAGAAAAAGTAGTAGTAACAGCAGCAGCAGCAGCAGCAGCAGCAGCAGCAGCAGCAGCAGTAGTAGTAGTAGTATCAGTAGTAGAAGAACATAAGGTAGAATGAACACCCGGCTAGGATAAGGGTGGGATAGATCTCAGAAACAAAAATATATTTTGAGCGAATTATTTTTTAATATGCATATATAGCATCTATACTTTTATCCTTGATACAAATGTATGAGAAAAATAGCCCTCCTTTTAGTAATAAATCTCTTAATTCTGAGTCAAAAAATCTCCAACGAATCAAATTTTCAAGTTTTTGGCAAATTAACTTAAGTGTGATTAACACAGTTTCTTATGAAATCATTGGAAAGCTGGAATCACAAACTTCAATTTACACTTTTTTTTGCATTCTCTACGATGAATATTCAGAGATATTGTGAATTATAGAAACTGTTTTTAACGGGCACGCGTGGACACCCATGTGGGGTACGGATAAGCCCAGGTAGTTTGAAGCGACGAGTGCCCCACATTTATATATAGATATATAAGTTGCTGTCAGCTGTCATTTGTAAAAATTGTAGGTAACGGTTCAATACTGTTGCTGTTGCGTAGATTAAGGTTATTTGTAGGTAGCTTATAGTTAGAAAATATAAGTAATTAGGTGTTATGGTGCGCAATTACCGTGCTAAATCCAAAAAGCATTCTTGGACTGATGGGAACGTGGAACGGGCCTTGTAATCGATACAGGATGGAAAATCTATTAAAAGTTGTGGGGTTGAGTTTGGTATTCCCAGCAGCACTTTGCAGAAAAAATATCATAAGCCAGAAAAATACATTCATGGCAAAAAGTAACTTGTTTATAAAACAATTAGGATACATTGAAATGTGATATTTTTTATTATTTATTTTAACTGAAATCGTTACAGAAGTATGATGGGTCTGACAGCGTATGATATAAGAAAACTTGCCTTTGATTTTGCCACGCACTTACACATCCCACATAAATTTAACTGTGTAAAAGGTTAACAAACATGTTTTTCACAGTTATTATGAAAATTTACATAAATTGTATACTGTTCGTGAATTCCAATTATGGATTTTTTATAGGTGCCGCAGATATTGACTGGTTGAGGAGTTTTATGGACAGGAACCAACTCACTCTACAAAAAACTAAGCACACATCAGTCGCTTGAGCCTATGGATTTAATGAATCAGCTGTCAATCAGTTTTTATATATCCTAAAAGAAGCTATGGATAAATACAACTTAGAGCCAAGCAATATTGACTATGTGAACGAAACCGAAATTTCGGTTATTCTAAAATTCTCACCAAGAGTTGCTTCTCCCGAGGGCATACGTTAGATTGAAGGGCTGGTAGCTGCAGAGAGAGGCAAAAACGTGAGTGCTGAAATTTTTATGTCAGCCACTGGGAGCTTTATGCCTCCTATGCTGATCTTTCCAGGGTTAAAGAAAATGAGGAGTATCTTGAGGTAAGACCTCCAAGTGCTTGGGCTAAGTTCCACAAAAGTGGATGAATCTAGTTGGACATCTTTACTAGATGGTTTCAAAAGATTATTGAGTTTTCGCATGCATCGAAGGATAATCTGGTTCTTCTGCTTCTCGATGGCCATTCGTCTCATATGAAGAACTTGGATATTCTTCATTCAGCTCGAGATAACGAAGTTGTGATTATTTGCTTTCCACCTTATTGTACTCATCGACTACAACCCCTCGACGTTGGCTTTATAAAGCCATGAAGTAAGAACTACACTGAAGAGATCTATGCTCTCATACGAGGAGGTTCCAAAGTTACCATGCGAAAGGTTTTTAGGTTGTTTAGAGCTGCGTTTATAAAAGCTGCAAAAATGGAAACGGCTGTCAACGCATTCCATAAGACTGGGATATATCCTTATAATCTCGCTGTGTTTCCACCAACGAACTTCGCCAATGCACATCGGAAAAAAAATTACACTACAAGTAAACAAGGAGCGGTAGGTAGCAAAGGTGTGTTTATTATCTTTTACATTTATTTTTCATTTATGATAATTTGTTTTGTTTACTAATTACTTGTAACTGGTAATTTATTTCCAGCATTTAATGCATCTCAATCTTCCTCAGGGTATTCAGCAATTATACAAAATTTGGTTGGTGCTTTGCAGAGTCCTATTCCTAGTGAGGTCCATCAAAATATCCAACAAGAGCCGGAGGAAATGATCACGATACCTCTCACTCCCTTGATAACTCTGCTGGTAAAGTGATCAAATTACTTAATTGAAATTTTACCATGTACAACTTGTTCATCTTAATGTTTATTTTTACAGAACTCCTGTTTACCTGCTGGTCAAAAGCTAAAATTGACTTGTTCGGGTACAACAAAAAATGAATCTAGTCCAAGAAGTTTACTTGATTCTAACGTTCTCAAATCTGATCACTCGACAACCATCGGCATACTCAAGCTTTATCCATCGAGTAAATGGATAACTCTTGAACACCTACTTATACTCAAAAAGTTTTAATCGAGCCATCGATGAAGGGTCAAGTTTTTCAAGAAGGCATTTCCACTCCGGTGCGGAATCCCGAGCTAATTGGCTACTCGATTTGACTAATGACTACAACAACCATGATGCGTGCACTAACAATTCAAGTTTGCTCCAATCGAAGGCAAGAAAAACTACAATTATCACGTCGGACAAGTGCACTCAGTATTTGATTGCAGCAAAAATTATATACATGAAGAAAGAGCCTTCGTTAAAAAAGTTTTCCAAACCCAAGGTTAAATCTAATGTAAGGTTGAATAAACCTATAAAAGTCAGCCAGATTACTATGAAAAAATTAAGAGGTGACACTGATCAATCAAATCTGGTTGCATCAGAGGATAAAATTAATGCGATAATCAATAGTGCGGTCAATTCTACTTTTCCTTATTTTCTTAAGAAGGATGAATATTTCTCCATTTGAAACATACCTATCATTTTCGAGAATGAAGTCTAATTATCTGTTATTCATTTCTATAAGTATCTTACTATTCTAGTTCTATAAATAACTTTGCTGTGATAAAAATTGTGATTGCAAATTGAGATTTAATACTTCAAATTAGTATGTTATTGTTGGAAACATGTAAAGTTTATAAACAATAAATGTAACTAAGCTGAAAAGTACAAAATATCTTGTTTTTTCTACCTCAAGCGTTTTTGAAAAGCTGTTGTGCTCTCGGTAGGAAAAGTAGTGTTTGTTACAGTAGTGCCGTACATCTGGGGCTATTTTACAGCCCTGTGAAGCAGAGGAACCGTAAGGTAGTCCAAGAAACGATGGCCACGCTGTTTGGAAAATTTCTTATAAAACGTCGTAAAATAAGATTCACGTCCAGTATTACTTGAACGCATTTTCCATTTTCCATCAGTATGAGATGATTAAAAGTTACAGTGAAATCTTTTGTCACGCAGCCTATCTACATTAAAAGTCATCAGTTTTTTGGACTTCTCAGAATGCGATGCCTTGGAATTTTTACATTCGAGCACACGACCCGTTCTGTTCTGCGAATTTTGCGACATATTAACAACAAACTCTTACCTTGCTACTGCTAATGGAAGTTTCTGTCCAGAGACCCACGCGAGCTTGCAGCAGCGATGCAAATAAACGAGAAATACAGCTGATGCATGCAGTTTGTTGTTTACGAGTCAACAAAGTAAGTCTTGTTTACCTACATTAAAAAAAACAAGTGCGCGCAAGTCTACGAGCTAAGAATTCACGCTAGATACGGGCAAAAAGTAAACAAGACCAGTTGCTCACAGCCTTGAAAATAAAATATATGCGTTTAAGCTTCGTATCTGCAGAGTACGTTACAGCAAACAATACATATAATATAAACTACATTTGTATATCAATCCGTATAACGAAGCACGTAAATAAATAAAACACCGATAACATCTGTATGACAATCATAGGACTCAATTCATTAGTGATCTACACTCTCTTTACATACAGCTTCCAACCAATGTACATATGCTAGTGACTGAGCCACATAACATTCTGATGTTGCAGTTTTGTATGTTTTTACACTCATGTACCTGATACTCCTTTGGCTTGAGTTGTTAAAAAAAAAATATCAATAGTAATTATTGTAATAGCAATGGTAAAAAAAAGTCCTTTTTTGGGTTGTTGCAGCAGGCATAAATTATACCAACGTTTTGATTATGCAATATGTTAAATAACTATCCTAATTTTGTTGCTTAGAACTTGTTTTATTTATTATTATTATAATTGTTTTATTTTTCATTTGGTACGTAAATGTACTTATGTACTAACCGTGCGCGTAATGTGGTCACAGTAAATGTGCCGGTCTCAAGCCCGGAGAAACTACAGAGAGAACGTGCTGTAATAAACATACTCTAAGTGAAAAACTTTTTTATGTTGTTTATTTATTAAACAACTAGAAATTCATGAATTTTATTAATTATACTATCTGAAATCAGCATGCATTTTTTCACTTTTTCTTGTCGAGTGTTTTTCGGGTAGATACAGAAAAACATTGAGAAATCGCAGCATGAGCTTTTATGGCAATCCATATTTTTTGACGAAACGTATTTCCAAGAATAAATACTTGTAGTGAAGTGAGTTATCAATGATACACCAATCAAAAAAAAGTTCGTGCAATTCGGGACAGATTAATATATTAAACAGTGTTGCTTACCAGTCATAATATAATAGTCAATTACATAACCAATGATCAAGACGTGTCATTTGGTAATTTTTAAGTACTAAATATTTTAATTATCATTACTCAATGCTTAACTCACTAAATATTATTGTTTAGGTCTCTTTAATAAGTGACAAATAATTTGTTTTGTAATTTTACTTACCTTGTTTTGTACAGAGTTTTTTTAAAAATTATGTCTTAGTATTAAAATGATATACATGAGCTTACATAATTATATAAACTTGTTATGACACTTGATGTATTATATACATTAAAGAAAAAAAAAATTACAAGCATTTTTTTAATAAAAAAAAGTAGTTTATTATTTTACTTTGTTGAAATTATCCATAGTGATGACTCGTCGCATGTACCAAGCATTTACGTAAAAAAAGGCAACAAACCAACAAAATATTTTTTTAATACAGAAAACTAAGTAAAAAAAATTGTGCAGATAGAAGGAAAAAAAAAAATCAGTAAGATTTGGAACCTGGCATGTTTGACTAGAGCAGAAGACTTAGCCCGCGCGGCTATCGTCGATCGTACTTGCACTTTACAAGATGTCATATTTAAGTTGTGAGAAGTGGGCGGAGCTTAGGTTAAAGGTTTAAATAGGGGGGCTCTCCCGCTCCAGCTTGCTCTATGGAAAGAGGGTGATGGCGAACTGCACATGCGGTGGATTCCCGAAAATCTAGGAGCCTTGGAAAGAGGAGAAATGCATTAAGGCACACCACAAGGACAGCAAAAGTATGAGACTCGCTGAATTTTTTTTGCGAGACCACCCATACCCACTTAACCCCCCCCCCCCATGCTGCTTGGCTTTTATTCCACCCGGAAACCGCATTAGGATTACTTCAGGGTAGAGGCACCAGGAAGACCATCGCGTATCACAGCATTAACGAGCAAGCTCGCCACCATTAGCCAGAAGTGCCAATCCTCTAGAGTCCTGAAGAGAACTCGGGGTCCCTGAGGACCAGAACCCTGTCTAGCGCTTTATAAAAGGCTGCTAACTTAGCAAGCACCACTACAAGTTTGATGCTTTTCCTTGCCGACAGGTAAAAGTACTCAGCGCAGCATGGGTCCTCATTAGACTCAATCCAACTCAGGGCCCTCTCGCCTCATTTGCGTCCTGTTTGGGACTTTTTCTTGGCCTCTTTTAAGGCTCTTCTAAATAAAAAGCAGCTCCCACTGCTTGCTTCGTGCTTGTTGTCCGTTGTTGGGCAAAGGAAGCACCGTGCTGGGCCTGAACATTTTTTTTCCTGATGGTTGCAGTTTCCACAGCAGAAGAAAAACACACACCTATTTTCTCCTTTGCAGCTGCCTAAGACATGTTCATATCTCAGGCATCTGTAACGTCTTGTTACTTTAATTCTTCGTCGGATTCAGCAGCTTACGAAGCTGACTTTTAATCTACCTTCACCCTCTGCTTGTCTGGCAGTTCGTTCGTCCACGGTTATTAATGCCGGTCCTGTTGTCTGATATTTGGTTTTAAGAGAGCTACTTCAGGCTCCTGGCTCCTTAGTCCAAAAGTCTTGACAAAAGCCTCTTCGACCTCGTCTTCCTCGACAATAGCGTCCAGGTCTCGGACCTCTAGTATTACTTTTTTAGTGCTTACTTTGACAGTTTCCTGTCTGGCTACTGACTTTTGAATTTGCTGTGTATATGCAATCGCATCCTCCACACCTTTGGCTTTTATAAGTATGTCTCCTTTTTTATGCTGACAGCACTTTGGACTGCGGCATTAGCCTTGTCAGGGTCAAAGTTCGCTTTCATTGACTCCAGCACATTAGCAAAGATCTGCTCTTCGGCCATCTTCACTAGCAATGTTGTCGTCGCGTCTACTTTCTTTTTCTGGCCTTTATTGTCTTTCAGGAGAACCTTTTCTTGTTGACCTTTGCTGCTTTTTTTTCTTAGAGGACATGGCTTGTTGGCGTTTTTCAAGGCTGTCTAATGGGCTTCTGTTTCTTTTAACTCACTGCTTTTCCTTAAGGGTAGCGTTCAGGTTTTTTTATGAGCATGTCGTCGGAAATTATCTCTACGCTGTTCCCTGTATTGCAGGGATTAGAAGCGCTCCTTCTACTCATTAAAAAATCTCTCTTCTGTAAAGGAGACATCGTTTCTAGTCTTCTGGGCTTCTTTGAGATGTTCGAGTGCAGCTTTAATGCCGTTTTTAATAGCATTCGCAGTATTTTTATACTTCTGGATCATAGCTTTAAGTATTTTTTCAAGCTCACTTGTTGCAAGTTGAACTTCCTCAATTTCTTAATTCCGTTTTGCTCTTAGCTCTGCACCATAATTTTTCATCGATTTGAGCTCCTCCTGAGTCTGGTTGCTAAACTGTCACGTTGCTGTCCTCGGTGTCGTTAGTGCCTATACTTGACAGGCTTCCTATTCGTCCTTTGTCTGTAAGAAAAGGCCATGGAACATTTAGAAGTCCCTGTTGGCCATGAGACACGTCTTTGTGCCCCCCCCCCCTCCTCCAGAATCCGTGGGGCCTGCGACAGTCACCCGGGCTTGCACCGGATCGGAACTGCCGGCAGATTTCCTCAAAGAGGTTACCGCCTGGGATACTAGTTTAACATTGACGTTCTTTATTTTTGCTTTTATAAAAATCGTGTTGACCATTGAAAGCCAGCACTCCCCTTCTTTCCCGAAAGTAAGCATCAGGAAAAGGTTGCCGAAGATAGGCGCCACTTGCTCGGGCCGGCCAAGAGTTAACAAGGGGGGAGTTAAGGTCAGACAACCCGCCAAAACAAGCTAGTGTATACAACACACTAAAAGTACCGCCATGTAGCTTCCTTAGTGGTAGTAAGCCTAAATTAATCAGCCTACCTCGTTTTTTTGTTGATAAAGCGTGCAGCCATATCAGATGCTGTTATTCAGACTTACCTGGGCCTCATCGTCTGGCTTCACCCGCTGCCAGGTCCTCCACGCCAACCAGAGAAGAACGCCGCCACACGCAAACCAAAATAACTTGTGAGTATACCTGTGTAAGTATAGTATGAGAGTGATGCATGCATTTAAGAAGAATGTTATAGAATGTTATAACCACCGCTTACTTCTACCCACGACGAGGTAAAAAGTGAATGAGACCTGTCAAGGTTACCACCACACCAAGACAGCAGGCTGACTCTTAGTGGCTTGGACCGGGGGTCAGCCCCTGCCGGCCCTTCAAGTCGGCTGGTTCTCATTCATGGATCGAGATAACTCCCTTTAAGTTCTAATTTCCACACGCATACACCACTCATACTTTTATTCATTTTTCAAAGTTCCCCCTTTTTTGTTTTTTCTTTTGTTTTCGGTGAGACCCAGTCCCTCACACATTCAGACGAATAATAATCTATTTCTTTAGAGCCTACCCCATCCCAAGCCAGACACTGCCACCAACGAAAAAGTCTTGCAGCCCCTAGAGGATGAGTAATAGTGGTAGAGGTAGTTTTTTTTTTTTTTTTTTTTTTTGTGGAGGGAGGGGAAATGCATTGAGGCACACCGCATGGACAGCAGTAGTGTGGGACTCAGTGAATTTCATTTTGATGAGACCACCCATACCCACTAAAACCCCCCCCCCATGCCGCGTGGCTTTTGATCCGCCCCGAAACCGCGTTAGCATTACTTCAGGGTTGAGCCACCAGGGAGACGTCTCACAGCATTAACGAGCTAACTCGCCACCATTTCCTAGAGGTGCTGATGCTCTCGAGTCCCAAGAAAGACTCGGGGTCCCTAAGGACCAGCACCTTGTCTAGCGCTTCATAGTAGGCCGCCTACCTAGCCAGCACTACTATAAGCTTAATGCTTTCCCTTGTTGGTAGGTAAAAAGTACCCAGCGCAGCGTGGGTCCACATTAGCCTGTCTTTCAACTCAAGGCCTTTTTGCCTTAGTTTGGTCCTGCTTGGGCCTTATCCCTGGCCTCTTTTAGGGCTCTTCTAAATAAAGAGCAGCTCCCGCTGCCTTCTTTGTGCTTGTTGTCCGTTGTTAGGCAAAGGAAGCACCATGCTGGGCCTGGCTATCTTTCTTCCGGTGGTTTGAGCTTCCACACTGGAAGCAAAGCTTAGATCTGTTTTCGTTCTTACAGTGGCCTGAGACGTGTCCATGTCCCAGGCATTTGTAACATCTTGTGACCTCAATTTTTCTTCGAATTCGGCAGCTTACAAAGCTAACTCGTAACCTGCCTTCCTTTTCTACTTGTCTGGCAGATGCTTCGTCCACCTTTATTAACGCCAGCGTCTGTCCTCTGGCATTTGTCTTTAAGAAAGCTACTTCTGGCTCCTGGCTCAGACGTCCAAAAGTCCTAGCGAAGGCCTCTTTGACCTTATCTTCCTCTACAATGGCATCCAGGTCTCGAACCTCTAATGTTACTTTTCTGTTGCTCATTTTGACAGTACCCTGTCCGGCTACCGACTTTTCAATTTGCTGTAAGAATGCAGTAGCATTCTTTACACCTTTGGCGTTAATAAGTATGTCTTTTTTTTTTGTAGTGACAACACTTTGGACTGCCACTTTAGCCTTATCGGGTTCAAAGTTCGCCTTCATCGTCTTCAGCACCGTTGCAAACGTCTGTCCGTCAGCCATCTTCACTACTACTGTTGTTGTGGCGTCCACTTTTTTCTTCTGGCTTGTTTTGTCATTCAGGAAAATTTTTTTTTGTTTGCCACAGCCTGTCTCTTTTTCTTTGAAGACATAGTCTTCTGGCGTTTCTCAGGGCTGTCTAATGGACTCCTGTTTCTTTTACTTCGTTCTATTTCTTTTAAGGCAGTATTCAGGGCTTTTTTCTGTACATGCCGTCGAAAATTATCTCGCCTTTGTTCCCTCTACTGCAGAGATTCAAATGACGACTTCCAAGCGTTCGTATACACATTTTATTTTGTAAGAAGGCCTTTTCTTGGCACCTCTGCCTCTTGAAGATGCTTAAGCATGGCCTTGAGCCCATTTTTAACAGCGTTTGCTGTGTGGCCGTACTTATCGTTAATTATTTGTATTGTCTCTGTAATGTCTTTCGTTGCTAATTGTACTTTATCATCAAGTCCTCCCGGGTCTGGTTGCTAAATACTGATGCGTTGCCGTCCTCGGTGTCGTTAGTGCCTATACTCGACAGGCTTTCTATTCGTCCTTTGTCTGTAAGAAAAGGCCATGGAACATTTAGAAGTCCCTATTGGCCATGAGACACGTCTTTGTGCCGCCCTCCCCCTCCTCCAGAATCCGTGGGGCCTGCGACAGTCACCTGGGCTTTCACTGCATCGGAACTGCCGTTGGATTCCCTCAGAGAGGTTGCCGCCTGGGGTACTAGTTTTGCATCGACGTTTTTCATTTTGGCATCTTTTTGAATGTTGTACTGACTTGTGGAGGCCAACACTACCCTTTTTCTCCAGAAATAAGTATTTGGAAAGGGTTAAAACCAACGCAGCAGCCCTCTCTGGTTACAGAGAGGACCGCTTACTTGCTCGGGCCGGCCGGGAGTCGCCACTTTCTCTCAGTCCTACCCGCGGAGACTGCCCTGGCGTTGAGTAACAAGTGTAAGAATGGTGTTCGTGTGTAATGTATGTATATGTCGGTACTCAACGGTCATTTTAGCGAGATGAGCGGCAGATGTACAGTCCCACGACCGCGCAGACAACCCAACAAAACAGGCTGGCGTAAGGCACTAAGGGGCCGCCATATAGCCTTCTCAGTGGTAGTAAGCCTAGATTAGTCGGCCCACCACGTCTTTTTTGTTCATGAGGCGTACAGCCATATCAGATGTGGTCACCCAGACTTACTTGGGCCTCATCGTCCGGCTTTACCCGCCGCCAGGCCTCCAACGCAAGCCCAGGAAAGAACCCACCGCACCCAACCCGGAACAATCCGTAAGTATCCCTGTGTTTGTTTAGTGAGAGTGTGGTGCATGAATCTGAGAAGAAGATTTTAATCGCCGCTTACTTCTATACACGATGGGTGCTAGTTTTTGTTGGCCCGCATCAAACAATGGAGTGCCATCCACGGAAGCAGCAGAAAGCGAAGAACAAGGAGCACAATCAGAGCTGGTCCATGCATCCACACCGGTGAAGACAAGGGGCACTAGTCTCCCGTCCACACCACCACAGATACACATGCCAACGCTAGACACGCCTTCTGATCCACGCCCCCGACCACCACCACAGAGAGCCACCCCAGCTGCCCATCGTCACCTCATGTCTCTAGAGGACGCCCCTTTCCGCCACCCGGGGAAGCGCCCGGTACGGAGAAACCAGCGAAAACCCCACCCGGGCCCGGGAGTGGTAGTGGTAGTGTTAGTGGTAGTGGTAGTAGCAGTAGTGTTAGTAGGTCCAGTAGTGATATTATAAATTCTTAAAATTAAATCAATGTAAATATCAATTTTGTAAATTGTAAAGTAAGAAAAAAAAAAGAAAAAAAAATGAGAATAAATAAATAAATGTTGACTCTTAAATTTTGTGATGAGTTTTATACAAACAACAGTGAATTTTCTTCTCTCCCCTCCTTTATATTCCAACTATTTTAAAAATATTGTGTTATAATCTGATTAAAGCTTCTCAGACAGCTTATTTACTATGTAATCCGTGAGCAAGTAAACTTGCAGTTTCGAGTTGGCTACGGCTTCCGCTCAACATTTTTAAGATGTGCCTTACCACCTGTGGCAAACATATCAACAAACTATTAATAGATATAATAAAGCTTATATTCAAATTTAATTAGATACCAAATTTACCGTTTTTATGGATAGTAATTAAAAAAAAAAAAAAAAAAAAAAATTAAACATCCGAAGTGCAAAAATTTAAATCAGCTACAGCTTTACTGAAAACTCTTATACAGTTAAAGTAGCAGTAACAGCATTCCAAAATGAACCCAAAGTGTTTGTACGAGTATAGGAAAATAATATAGAGATCGTGTCAACTAGCAAATTTGAAATATAAGTCCGGAAAATACATTGAAGGTAAATATATAGCTGTAGGGTCATCTACAGCAGCAGTAATACCGTCAACAACACTTGCAGTTGCTGAGAACAATAAAACAGTTATTTTCGAAGATGTTATTAGTGCTTTCGAAAGACGAATCATGATAGCATTGATTGCTAACTTAAAACATTGAGATTTGAGAATTTTTTTTAAAGACTCGAAGAAGCAGTTTTTTAACCAAGTACAACAATGTCTTAGCGAGCGTGAAGCACTAAAAGTTTACACAGTGTTGTTATCTGAATATGTTACAGTCAAAGATAACATTGAAAATCTAGATATGAAATTCTGTAACACAAAATCACAATCCATTTATAAAACGACTTAATAAGACGATTGCTTCGATAAGAATGTGCAAACAACTAATTGAGGAAAGTATGGATGACTGAAGATACCAGTTTTGGCAGGTTTTTACGTTCAACATTATATTAAGTCATAAACATCAATAAAACAAATCCTACGTGAGGTAGCTTCATTTATAGACTTATCAGACTACATTAAAACAAAATGCTTGTGTAAATATTGTTCACACTAACATTCGATGCTTTAAATTCGCTATTTTATCAGTATTGCATCTGATAAATAAAAATGCAAATCGTGTCTCAAATTATAGAAGATATTTAGTTGAATTTTATTGGTTATTATGTTCCCTGTTACCTATCAAAAAATTTCTTAATCAGAAAAAAATAGTGTTTCGGTTAATTTATATTAAAAAAAAAAAAATTAATACTGATAATGTTCGTCCTAGTAATTTATCAGGAAACAAAAAAGAAAATCATTTTAACCTTTTACTTTTTGAAAGTTTTTGTATTTATAATGAGGAGGATGATAATAAAATCAATATAGAGGACGATTTAAATATAGAGTATTAACATCATTATGTTCAAATTAAAAATTTGTCACGTTCAAAACGCAAACAGTTGTTCAAACATTAGCATGTCGCAAACATATAAGATCGATGCCTTCACTACTTTTGGTCTAAAAATCAATTAAAAGCTCATTGAGATGATTGCAAAAATATGTTTTGTTGCAAAATTATTGTACCTAAAAAAGAGAAACATGAGCACACGCTTGAATTAAAAAATTTTACATACATGAACCGAGGACCTTCTTTTGTTTACGCGAACTTAGAGTGTTTTTTGGAATCAGTTGAAAATAAACGTGTGGATCAACATCATGTAGCGTACAGTATTGGATGTTTTATCAGATGCAGTTATGATCATAGAAAATCAGAGTATAAAAGTTATAAACAAAGTAATAAAAGTAATTAAAAGACATCTACTAAATGATTTGTCAATATTCTTAACCTCCTAGCTTTATAAACTAGAAGAATTGTATAAAAAACTTATCAAGATAATTGATTTGACAATAGCAGAGAAGGTCATGTATGATCAAGCTTCTTTACGTCATACATGTAACCATCCCTTCAGTTTAGTAGATAACAAAGGAAGAGATTATTGTCATCTGACTGGAAAGTACGCATTTTTTTTACTGTGATGATTATTATCATTTTATAAACCAAAAAAAAAATTTTGATTGTCATTTGTTTATAAAAGAACTTGCCATTAACTGCTCAGGAAGAGTTCAACTTTCACCACAGACGAAAGAAAAGTACATTTCCTTTACAAAATATGTTAAAAGAACTGATGTTAATCTACGATTCATAGATACCTTTAAATGTATGATTTTATCTCTCGACAAACTGTCATCATATTTAGATAAATTGAAAATAATCGAAAGTACATTATCAGATTATGATAACTATGGTATGAATTAAATAAATTTATTTCAAAGGAAAGGCATATTTTCATATGATTATAACTTCTCGTTTAAAAAACTAGAGGAAAAACGTCACCAATAAAGCAATATTCTTATAGTAGCTTATACAAAGCTCATATTACTGATGAAGAGTTTAAGCATGCTAAAAGTACCTAGAATACTTTTGATATTCAAACACTTGGGCAGTATTTAGATTGATACTTAAAGACTAATGTGCTACTACTTGCCGTTTTCAAAAAGTTTTCGAAAATTTTCGAAACAATTGTCTTGAAGTACATGAGTTAGACCCGGCTCATTATTGTACAACACCTGGATCAACTTGGGATGCTATGTTAAAGTATACACAGGTTTTAAAAATATTTTTTTTAATTATATGTCACTATGAAATAATAATAATAGTAATAATAATAATAATAACTTGATGATGATAATTTATTTAAGGTAAAACTTAAATTGTTAACTGATCTTGACATGCTTATGTTTATTGAGCGTGGTGTACAAGGTGGCATCAGTCAATGTTCTAATCTCTATGCTACAGCAAATAAGGCATACATGGAAGAAGGTAAGCGCGATGATATGGATGAAAAATGTCTTATGTATTATGATGTCCATAATTTATATGGTTGGGCCATAACCCTAACGTCGCCTTATGCTGGTTTCAAATGAATTAAAAATATTAACCCAACAGATGTTTTAAATGTAGAAGATGATGCTAAAATCGTGTGTATGCTCGAAGTAGATCTTGCTTACCCCAAAACTCTCCATAATGCACATAAGGATTTGCCTTTCTGTGCCGAGCACATAACACCTCCAGGATTCAAACAAAAAAAATCAATGACTAATCTGTACGGTGAAAAACGATACGTAATACACTATCGAGCACTCAAGCAAGCTGTAAGTTATGGTCTTCGTATAACAAAAATTTGTAGAACCATACAGTACATAAACCTAAACATTTGAAGACGTCAAAATGCAAAAAATGACTAAGAAGATGTACAAATTATTTAATATTGCAGTATATGGAAAAACAATGGAAAATGAGCCCAAGTGAATTGACGTTGAGCTTATCAACAAGTGGGCATACTACTACAAACGATGTTTGCAAATTGGTTGTGCAGATATTCTACTATGGGGTCATTACAGCATAGTTTAAGAAGAATCATCCAATAAGAGGGAAGGATCGATAGAAGGGGTAGCCAATCAGGTAGGAGAAGCTGCAAGGACTATTATTGTACTAGATCCCTTGAAAATAAACAGAACACCTGCAGATAAGCCTGTAGTGGAAGGGTCGGTACTATATAAGGAGTTGTCTCGACCAGGCAAGCTCATCTTACACTCCAGCAGTGGTCCAAGTAAGGTTAAACTTAAACAACAGAAGCTGACATCACCTTCAAGTAAACCACCGAGTAAAAAAATGTAAAAACAGTCAAAGTAACATATTTTTAAAGTAAATATTTGTGCATATTCACACTGCATATGTAATGCATGAATATTTTATGCTTACTTTCAGGTTTTTTTTTGTTTTTGTTGAAGATGGATTGTGCAATTTTCAACAAAAACACTGACAGTGATTTTCTGCTAACAAAAAAACTTTCCGAATTGATTCCTGACCAAAATTTCATGGTGTCAAAACTAAGAAAAGTTTATACTTAATTTGGACCCAAGATAGTTACAGAACTTGACGATGACTTTCAAACTTTTCTGCAGACTAGAATAAGTTCAGCTCTTGTTAATAACAAAGAATTCTATAATGAATTATTGGATGCTGTGCATAAATTTAAATTATTTATAGTATACAACGGAAAACATCATTTTTTCTTATGTGTGATGTAAAAAAGTGGAAAAATAAATTACAATTTTCTCTGAAATTTGAATATTTATTTAAAACATTCTTTCTATGTACCATTCTCATTATTATTTGATACATATTACAATCTTATGATTTTTAAACTGAAAGTAATTTAAAATGTCTTAGTTATTTATTCGTTCAACTATTGTGAGTACTGTCGAAGCCAAACCATTGGACAGAAACTTGATTGCCATACCTTCAAAGGGCCTTTTTTATGAGGGATACATTAGGATGTTTTGTTTTCTGCAGTTCTTGCTCGTAGAAACCTCCAGAAATAGTTTGATCTTGATAATCTTCCAGATGATACGTCGTTAGATCTGTTGCTGTTACTTGCGTGATTGTAAATATTTCTATCGACCAAATCGGTGTATAACCTTGCTTAAATGCTTGTTTTGTCTAGCTCATGCGTACTGGATCATCTATTTTAAATTTTGGCTCACTGCTATTTTTAAATCTTTTTAAAACTTTTTTAAGACTTAAACTTCATTTTTACCAGTAACGTCTTTCGGTTTCAAGTGAGTTTTTCGATGTTTTCCATTGTTATATAATTTAATTAACGTTTGTAATAAATTCAACCACTCATAATTGTCTTGCAAACTGAATTTTTTTCACATCAAATATTTTTAAGTACGATTAAATCGCTCATATATTTAAGCTTTAAGATTGCTGTACGTTGAGTATAAATTTATTTTATGTTTTTGCATGTGATTTTAGAAGTTTTGCATTATAGAATTTTTTGTCGCGATCAGTTTGCATATTTACTAGCACCCGTCCTTTTTTAAATACCGAATGCATTGCTGCAGTTATTTCTTCACCAGCTTTTTTCTTGATGGATACAGCCTATGCGTACTTAGAGAAAATATCTATAATAGTGAGCATATACCGATACCCTTTGTTTTCACGAACGTAAATCTGCATCTCTATAAGGTCTGCTTGCCAAGTCTCATCTAAACCACGTATGTTGAGTTTTCGGCGAAGATAATTACGCCTTGCTACTTTATGCAGTTCCTTAACGATCTTCTTTATGTATTAATTGTGTAGGTTAAAGTTTTTTTAAATCAGTTTAAATAAATATGAATTTTTTTTGTAAGTTGAACACAAAAATTCGAAAGCTATCTATTATTTTTTCAAGCCTTTTATAAACTTCAATCAAGCAAGCATAATTAACTGCGTCTTAAGGCTGTTTCGTTTTTACAATATTGCACAGTCTTTTATTATCTAAGTCATACTGCTCATCTGTTGTAAGTTTGTATCCAATACCGGGAGGACCTCAAGTACCGCCTTTAGTTTAAGCTAGTTTTCGACCGAATGCATCGACACTCATTTTGATACTAAAGCAAAAATTGTACACATCAATATATCTACCCTCTTTGACGAAGCTCTTCGATAACTGATAAAATTTAATTGACAAGACTTTTATTCCCTCCTGACTTTTCAGCTGTTAATACGCGTGAACGATCTACTTACTCATTAAGTACTAATGCAATTAGGCAATAATTTCATTAAACTTATTGGTTTTCTGGATCCATATGGCTTTGTTTTTTGAAACCCTTTTCTACGAACATTTGAGGTTTGTAATATTGGGTATTATTTTTTTAAATTATTATGTACTACTAGAGATTTATTGGAATACTTTTTGATAAGTAGCTACATTTGTTCAGCATTCATTGGATAATTTATATTGTTTATTTTGATTCGATTGTTTTCAAAGTCTTCGTGAATTACCAAGCTTGTACACCTCATTTTTTTTCGTACTTCATACTTCAAATCTAATTGATCTTTCTTATTCTTACCAAGTATTTGTAAATGAAAATAATTTGATTCATTCTTACTGATTTACACTGAATTAACAGACTAATTTTGAATAGTATTATTTAAATCAGTATCATCATCACTTTTACTAATGGCAGACTCGAATGTTATATTACTTTCACTGAACTTTTCTCTATTTTTTGGTGCTTGAGTATATGACTGACAAAGATGGAAGCAGTCAACTTTTTTGTGTCAACCTATACAGAAAAAGGCCTCTTTATTATCTTGTTTTTCACAAGCTAAATCTTTAAAAATCATTATAGAATTTGGTAAAGCATCATCTGGCGAGACTACCGTCTCGTATACGCTAGAAGGTAAGTATTTCACACTCTCTGTAGGCTCTAATGAATCTTTTGAAAACTTGTACTTTGGTTGATGCAGTGATTCAGAATACACGTACACATTTTCAAACTTAACTCCATTGGGATGCACGATTAAAGCTAATAAGCTATTAGTTTTACCACAAAAAAATAGACCGCAAAATACAGCACGAATACAATCTGAGAGGAGTTAACCGTGTTGATTTAAATGCTTTCCTTGTTTTACAATATCGTCAAAATTCGGTACTTGTAATTTTATGGATTGTTCTTTGAGTTTTATCTCTACTCTGTATGAAAAATGAGTAACAACTAATCTTTTAATTAAATAGTATAAGTCTTTTATACTTTAAGCTCTTTATTGCAACAAATTTACTTACTTTACAAACATTATTTATTTTCACGATCGTTTAGGCATGATACAACCTCTGAACACCAGTCATCATTATCATACATCGTAAGAGGACGAGGTCTTGTAAATAAAATCATAAATTCTTTACCAGTAGAACTTTACTTGCCCGGATGTCAGTATTGTTGTCCAGGTACTAAGCTTGCTCAGCGTCTTGCTAAAGGCGATTTAGGAGTTAATCCGTTGGACGCCGGGTGTAAAGAGCATGATATAGCATATTCAAAAATCGACAAGATTTAAAAGCCAGATACGAAGCAGATACAATTTTAGCTGATAATGCTTGGCAAAGAGTTAAAGTTTCAGATTCAAGTATTGGTAAAAAAGCAGCAGCTACCTTGGTAACCAGCGTTATGAAGCTTAAAAAAAAATTTGATATGGGACAGAATAAGGATAATAAGAAAAAAAAACAAGGTATTAACAAAATGAATAGAAAAAAAAGTAGCCTAAAGAAACAAAGTAGTACTTTAAGTGCAATTATTGAAGCTGCTTCACAAGACATAAATACTAAGATCAAAAAAGTTTAAAATGTCATTAGTAGTGCTTTAAAAGGTGCTCGTACTGCAGCTAGAAAATCTAGTGGTAAAAAGCATAATAAAATTCCCCGTATCTTACGCCCTCCTACTCAAATTGGTGGAGCTCTACCTCTGAATTCCTTGTTTGCTGGTTTAAGTGCAACCGATGCAATAGCCAATGGAGTAGCAGGAATTATCAAGAGCATTAATGCTACTAAGTCAGCTAAAAAGCAGCTAGCCAAGAGTCAAAGACATAATCGAACCATGAAAGCTATTGCCTTTGGGAAAGGATTTTATCGCAAACCTCATAAGACTGGATAAGGTCTATTTCAAGCCTTAACAACTTGCCTGCTGACGGCCCACGATTTTCTGGAATAGCTATAGTAAATCTTGATGGTAAGAAAGGACCTGCAACTCACTGGGTGGCTTATCGAAATAGTGGTATTTATGATGTATATTTTGACAGTTTTGGAGATCTGCAGCCACCTATCGACTCAATGTTATATCTAAAAGTTAATAAGGTGAAATAAAATCATAAGCGTCATCAAATATTTGACTTTTACAATTGCGGTCAATTGTGCTTCAAGTTTCTTTCAAAACAAATGTAACTTTTTTTTATCGAGAGAAACGTTTTAGTTATACTTTGACAACGATGGAAGAAACATTAATACTAACAATAAGCCTCTCTGGTACTTGTTCTGTTTTAGAAGCAGAGTATTTTTCACGTAATTGAATTATTGTCAAACGCAGCTACGTTTTTGGCTTTGTATAACTTTTGTCACTTAACTCAATCTTACTAATATATAAAGCAAAGTCGCTAAAACCGTTGTAATTGCTAACCACAAAAACTATTCAACCGAATTTGCTGAAATTTTGCATATCGATTCTTGACACTTCCTTAATGGTTTTAGTATGATTTTTATCTTGAAAAAGATAATAACAATAGCAATAAATAAGCTTAAGGTTTTGCAAAAATACGCCAGCATTTCACGTTAGTTCAGTAAGATCCACTATGTAGCGTCAACATAAAATCGAAGCTATCTGCAATAGAATGAAATAAGTGTGGGTATAATAGGCCGGAGCGTCCAAGGACGTTTAGGAGTTGCCTGTGTGCAGTATCGAGCTGCATCGAGAATAGTGGTGTTAGTTGTGCTGCTGGATATCCAGGTTGCCGATGACGCTCTTCTCCAATGGGCAAGTGACCTAGGTCTCCTTCCACCCTGAACTGCCGGAATGACGAGTGCCACTATTAACACAATATTCTAACCGATAACTTCTCTGGCGGAATACCAGGAGATGTGTCTAACCAGAGCACAACCTGCTGCAACACTTCAAAATTGTGTGGTTGTTCCACCATCCAACCTGGTGCCGTCAGAGAATTTTTTACTTCTGATGCAAGTTAGTGAAGACAGCCCTGAAGAATTCGGGCAGTCACAATGGCCTACTTCTCAGTGGTCGTCCCAACGGCATACCCACAGAGAAGGTATTTTTAAGGCCCACTTTCCCGACTAACCATGAGCAGTTGGTTATCCAGGGAACGATCCTAAGACGAGATATTTTTTGGTCAGCGGTACACCTCCCTCCATCACGGTCTCTGTACACAGAGACTTCAAGGGTAAGAGTCACGCTGCCCGCAGCCAGCTCTTTATCATTAAGAATCATAATGAATAGCTGGTTTTTCACGACCATTATAAGTATTTACGTTCCTTACTTAACCATCAATCTCATCGGTTCTTTTAAGGATCACGTAAGTTTAAACTACCTTGCCAACAAATACAATTTTACTTCTATCTTTGGAAGCAATTCGTTGACCAAAAGCCTATGGAAAGCCGGCTACTTTTAATAACCAAGTCAGTCATTCACTGGCAGTCGTCACGATTGGAGTTGCTCTTCGCAAGGCTGGGAACTCCAGTGGTCGACGACCATATATTAACCTCTAGACTCTAAGCATTCAACCAGGAATCACCTCTCCAAGGTCTGCTCTGGGCGAACCTAACAGTTATGAAGGAAAATAAACTTGAGCTAATGGGACAGTCTCCAACGGGCAAGCATCACGAATCAATCCCCCCACCTTAGATCACCAAAACAACTGAGTCTGGGGCTTCAACAGGAGGCCAGAGAAGATCACCCTGAGGTATCCAGACAGTCACGTTTGCTGTAAACTTCAGTCAAGTAACAGTGTACTTTAGAAGCTCATCGGTCCTTTTTAGGGCAATCAGACGTCAAACTACTTTGCCAACAAATACATAAGAACTAAACAAAGTTGATAAAAACAGCCTTAGGGGCTCTCTTTCACATTTTTAAATAGGTAGAAAACGTATTTGTATTTTTGCGGCGATAAAAAATGCAGGGTTAAAGCTCCAGGACTTTATTGCTCTGATAAAAAAGTTGTGAGATAAGAGAAAAAAATTTATTTTCAATAATTAATCTTTGGGAGTCTTAAATCTTAACAGCGTTGAAAAATAGCTTTTTTTGTAGATTATACGGAAGAAACTGCAAATCAACGGCCCTATAGGGCCAACGATTATTTTATGGCATAAGAAACGCATGGTACTTTTCAGCATAATTATATTTTTTGTTACTTTTTATAGGCTATTATTTGACCAAATAAACTGTATGAATTCCGAATATTTTTTTAATAAGAAGATTTTTGTTCTGAGAGGTGTCAAGAATAGATGTAAAATTTTTATCTGAAAACAGTTAACATCACACGTCAACACACTACGGTGGTCCATTTAGTAAGTCTCCGGCGAAGCCGAGACGGGAGGCTGCTAATTCCAAATATAAATGAAAATAGTGATAAATTTTCTGTCGACAATAAGGTTATTGTATTACCAACCGGTAGTTATGAGATTGAAAATATTATAGCATTTTTGATTAAGGTATTACAACTTTGCAACATATCTCTTAATATTAAGCCGAACATTAATACGCTTCGAACTGTTATCGAGTGCAGCCATACCATTGATTTTGGACCTAAGGATTTTATAGGCCGCCTATTATGTTTTACTCAGAGAGTTATAAAAAATAACATTACTCATATTTCAGACTTACATGTAGCTATTCTAATGATAAATGCATTAAGAGTTAAAAGTAACATCACGAGTGAAGCTTGCATAAATAGAAACAAAGTGCACACGATTCATGCATTTTCTTAGCTGTACAACTGGGATATGAATTTGTTGAAGTTTCTTCACAAATAATTTATATACCGACTATGGGACGTATTATTGGTCATATGTTACTATTTATAGTAGATTAGAGTGGTGATTTAGTTGACTTTCGTGGCTAAGTCATAACTATAAGATTGCACATAAAACCCTCTTCATGATGAGTATAACTTATGATCAAACAAATTGTAGAAGTAGCTCAATATGCGCTCCAGCACTCAGTCAACAACGAGCTCTCAAATTGTTGAGACGTCAAAGAAAACGGCCCATCAAAGCATTGAAACATCTACGGAAACAGCCAACAAGTCAAAAACTAACTCATCAAAACATACAGTTTCTAAAAAGTCTTGGTTTAAAAATAAGAAACCCTGGTGAAAAATAAGTTGGATACTTTTTTGTTGTGTACAAAATAGACGAGATTTTACGTATTCAGTCCCCAGTCGCATTTTATGAATCTATTGTGCACTATGAGATTCATGCTCATCAGCCGTATGCATCGGCAACATATTATAACAGCGATGAAATTCGTAATTTAATTCAACATCAACATATGCCTCTCACCATCCAGAAGTTCCTTACATGCTGATGGAAGATTGGTCAAATCAGATGGAAATACAGCAGTACTAAATACTATAATGGCGATCAAGTTGATACATGGAAAGAAAGAAAAGATCAACTGCGTTTCGTCCCTAGGGCACGCCAGGACTCATCAGTACAGCTGATGACGTGCTTCCTGCCTCAGATACCTATATCGGTGGGGATACCCGAGCTCATCTTAAACGCCCTTATATAGTGACCAACATGGAATCCGGACACTTGCGAGAAGGTTAGCTTTAATAGTTAGACACCTAGTGGATCGCTGGGGAAGGACGGAGAGCAGTAGTGTACATGCGTGTGTGAAGGTCCCCACACTACATTGATAAACAACGCCATCTGACACTCACTTGAAGAAATAAGACACGAGATAAATACTATAGAGGTAGGCAAGTGGAAAAATGTTGGATAAAGAACTCTTATTAAAAAATTGGTTATCACTTCGTCCAGATCAAAAATCTATGATAAACGTAGGTTAACTTGGTGTTTAAGAACAATATTATAATCTTACTAATGATAACGGTTACTTTGATATCATACTCCCACTAAGTACCATTTTAAATTTAGCTGAAGACTATCGTAGGATAGTTGTTAATGTAAAACACGAGGTTATGCTTACAAGAGCAAGAAAGGATGTAATTGCTGTGTTGCAAACTCTAGTTAATGCCAATACTGCTGATCACCCGGCCGTAGCAACTTAGAAAGACTTTAAAATAGTAATATTGAAGCTTGAGTAGCATATTTAAACGTACAAGGACAATTAAAAGATCTAATTAGTTGGAAAAGACACGTTACGTTATTTTAGCCTTTCAAACTAACCATAAAAATCAGAAAGATGTAAGCGCTAGTATGTTTGATCATACTACAACATAAGATATGTAAACTCTATTCAAATTCACAATATTATTCTTATGGTGATCTGAATCGTGATATAACGCGTAATCAGTAAGCATTGCTATATAGTATGTATACTAATTTTCACAATTAATACTACAGCAAAGATCGTGCGCCTTCACTAGGCAAACATTACTTATTCAATTGAATACCTTTAATCATTCTTGATTGTTTCAAACAAAACGAGTCATTGAAAAATGCTCCAGTAGATGTGTGGCTAGGATTTAAGTTGTATACAAATTTTTCTGCCAATACGTCAGATTATTGCTTAATTTTGCACGACCGTATCGTTCAGTATGGTCCGATGAGTGGGAGATGTCAAGTAACTTGTGTAAGATGTATAAAGTCGATTCAGGGCTTTGCTAGCATTAGTTTTTTTTTAACCATCATGGATAACGGTCGGAGCAACAGCTGGAGTAAAGAAGAATCAGAAAACAAACTGACGGCTCGTACGAAAAAAATCACACTGCAGATATATACGAAAACTATAACATCTAAGAGCTTCTCACGAAGTCTATGACGGTTTACGAAATCTGGCGAAGACCAATTTACACACTCGCGCTCCACCGAAGACAATCACACATAGCAACACTCTTACGAAAGAAAGCATAGTATGCGTAGTCGGACGAAAAATATCACAGCTAAGTGCAATATGACGAAAACAATCACGGCTTACCATACTCCGACGAAGAAAATCACACCTCCTAAAGTCTAACGAAAAATATCAAGACTTACTACGCTCTAACGAAAACTATTACGGATAGCAATACTCTTACGAAATATATCACAGTTCGTAGAGTTAAACAAAAAATATCACTACTAACTGCTATCCAACGAAGACCATCGCGGTATCTTTTAGCCAACCGAAAAGCTTTACAACTCGTCTAGTTGAACAAAAAATAGAGCACGTCTTACTACGCTTCAAGGAAGAAAGACATATTAATATTAAAGATATTCTTTGCCATTATTATAAATGTTATGTTAAAAGGGTACAATTAAATGTTGAACATGCCAGTTATTCAATGGGAAATCTACGAATCAACTCGCTAAACAGCACATCTTACAGGTTATCTATTTTTATACAGAAAACGTTATTTTTACCTAATATCTAGAGGTATACTTACATAAATTTTAAAATATATACAAATATAAGCAACTAAATTAATTTATCGATGAGTAAGTATTAATGCGAGTAATTTAAAATTAAAATACAAGGTGACATTTTTTTAATTGCTGCGCATGACAATTTTTTGACAAACTAGTCGTTTTAACTAAAAAAATAAAATAAAATAAAGTTGCCTGTGCATATTTGTCTTTTATAGAAATTTTGCTAAATTAAATAACTCACATTAGAACAAAAAAATAATTTTGAAATAATTTTGAGAACCTAGTACAATCAAAATATTTTTTTTACAGAATTACTCTTTCACACTTTCTTCGTTTTACTCTTTCTTCGTTTTTTTTTTTTGGGACATTTTGTTTTTTTGGACAAAGTTTCTCAATCTTTTAAGCTTATCATAAACTCCTACCCCCCTAATTTTTAAAAATTCTTATATTTACTTTACATTAAAATAAGTGGTATAGAGATATAATGATAACAGCTTTTTTAATATTCCATTTTAACTTACCATTTTTTTATGTTAATAAAAGGCTAGAATGTTAAATGCCGAATATAATATATAAAATACAGTATATTATACTGCGGTATAAAAAAATCATGTGCCCATGATACAAATAAGGATGGACAAAATTGTTTTATGAACAAGTGTACTGTGTATTTTTGGCTTGACAATATCCTAATTAAATTATTAAAACTATTATATTTGAACTATTAGATATAATCAATAAGTATACCTCTAGATATTAGGTAAAAATAACTTTTTCTGTATAAAAATAGATTACCTGTGGGGTGTGCTGTTTAGCGAGTTGATTCGTAGATTTCCCATTGAATAACTGGCATGTTCAACATTTAATTGTACCCTTTTAACATAACATTTATAATAATGGCAAAGAATATCTTCAATATTAATATGTCTTTCTTCCTTGAAGCGTAGTAAGACGTGCTCTATTTTTTGTTCAACTAGACGAGTTGTAAAGCTTTTCGGTTGGCTAAAAGATACCGTGATGGTCTTCGTTGGATAGCAGTTAGTAGTGATATTTTTTGTTTAACTCTACGAACTGTGATATATTTCGTAAGAGTATTGCTATCCGTAATAGTTTTCGTTAGAGCGTAGTAAGTCTTGATATTTTTCGTTAGACTTTAGGAGGTGTGATTTTCTTCGTCGGAGTATGGTAAGCCGTAATTGTTTTCGTCATATTGCACTTAGCTGTGATATTTTTTGTCCGACTACGCATACTATGCTTTCTTCCGTAAGAGTGTTGCTATGCGTGATTGTCTTCGGTGGAGCGCGAGTGTGTAAATTGGTCTTCGCCAGACTTCGTAAACCGTCATAGCCTTCGTGAGAAACCTGAAGTTAGTATTTTTTTCGTTGAACTAAATGAGATGTGTTTTTCTTTGTCGAAGCCAAATTTACTGTGACTTTTTTCGTACGAGCCGTCGATAATAAGAAGAGTGGAAAAAATTTATGAAGAGAAACAAGTAGAAAGACATAAAGTTTGAAAAATTGAAATCTGAGGGAAAATTGAAAGATAAAGACTGCAAAATTGTTTGAAAATTAATATGTTTAATAAGTTTTACTTTGATCAATATGTCACACAGCCGTGTGCGAGTAATTTTACAACTAATGTTAGGTATCGAAAAATCTCAACTAAGAATGATGATGATGATGATGATGATGATGATGATGATGATGATGATGATGATGATGATGATGATGATGATGATGATGATAGACATAAGAAATCTGGGTTGAAAAACTTCGTCGATAAGTATTCAACCGACAAAGAGTCTGGTCCTAAAAATGAAGGTTATGAAAAAATAAAAAAACAATAGATTTAAATATTGTAAAAGCGAAAGATGAAATATTTCGTGGACATGCAAAATCGGGTAATAATTGTGTGCTCACAGAATTCTCTATCCTTCCTCTCAATGCTAACGATACAGAAGCACAAGTTTTTTTTTTAAAGAACCTTTTTACCTTCTGGAAATTTTCACAAAAGTATACAGATGAAAATTTATACCTTGAACTTTGCTATCACGGACTAACCTAGGGCTCAGAAAAAATGGAGTATACGAAGATAAGAAATATTATACGAGAGAATCTTGAAAATGCTAGAAACATACATTTTATTGTAGATTTAAAATAAGAGTGGCTTGAAATATTTAGCTCTAAGGTCACTGATATCAGAGACTATTCACCGTTCGAATTGCCAAGATTAGTTACTACTTGCACACATCACAATGGATCCTACAAATCCATGTGTGCTCTTCATAATGTAAAGTGAATGAAAAAATTGTACTTCAATATGAAATGGATTGATGTTGATGATGATGACGAAAATAATATAGAGCTGTAAGAATGCATTGTATTATGTTGTATTGTATTGTATTTTAAGAACAAGATGTTTAATAAAATCATTTTGTAAATCATGTACATTTTTTATTTAATATAAACTGAATTCAAAAAATCAAACAACAAATGTTTAACAACTATTTCCCTATAACTTAACATACTACATTATCATGCAACGCGCTCGCTAACACAAAAAAATTTTTTAAGCATATAACTACCACTTGCACAAGCTGAACACGATTTCGCACATTTAAACAGCGTGCGCAAATCAGTGCTGAAGATGACTTATACACATTGCATCGTGCACAAACTCAAACTGCATTGCAGGTAGTGCACGCAGCGTTACAGGCTCTAATGCATATTGCAGCTACGCCTCAGGTGGCACACGCAACCTCAAGCAGCGCACGCACAAGGAGTGCGAGGAAGCCACTGCTCCTGCTCGCCCATTGGCTGCAGGAGGGACTACTCCACCCGAAAATGGGGGTCCGCTCGCTGCGGAGAGGGATTGAGCCGAAATCACTTGGTGACTCGAGCCCACCTGGGCTGGAATCGCCACAGCTTATATAGTATTAAGTATCACAAATTCTTCGGAAACAGCCCATTAAGTATGTTAAAAAATTAGTAAATGGACTAATTAGTCAGTGACCTTGGTTCTAGTTTTGATATACCACATGACAACAATAACAATACTGACTTTGCAAGAGCATATGGGCTAATAAAAACACACAAAAATTTATGCCAGTTTGTATGATAGTGTCCATTGTGAATTAACCATCATATCGTCTAGTCAAAGCTATTAGGATCTTTTTTTTTAATACTCGTAAAATAATCTTTGTTTTAAACATTTTTTTAAAAACAGTCTTGAATTACTTCAATCTTTTGACAATGTTCAAATGAATGATGACCACAGCCTTTACATAATATTAGATATTAGATAATAGGTCCGTGCAAGAAATATATTGTTTTTATTGACATGACAGGAAAAATTGGCTTTTTGATTTCATCTCACTTTTAATTAAGAGCGAATCGAATAAATTGTAAGCTGTGAGGCAACAGAACAATTATTGAATACAGCAATGCTGAGTCATGTAATAATCTTATATTCTATCACCCTTATAAATTTAGTTTTTTAATTTTATTATTTGGTAACTTACAATCAACATTGTTGAAATGCTCTTGTCTTTGAATAACAAAAAAACCGTAGCAATTTCAATAACTACAAAGCCGTACTGTTCGTTCTATTGCAAAAAATCTGGTTTTAATCACAAAATATGAAGACGCATTTTTGATCTGTCTTGATAATTTTAGTTAACAATTATAAGTCATTAATGGAAGAAATAAACTAATACTTATATCGATCTTAAAACGTATTTATAAACGCACGATTGCCATTGATGTTGTCTTGGAAAAAAAGAAGTTGTTGAAAAATCTATCAGATGGACTCACACAATTAAACATACACTATTTCTACTAAACACTCACTCTACGATTAATAGCAAATTTTATTAATAGTAAGTAGAACTTACATAAAAATTAATTGATATCGGGATTCTTAGGCAGTAAGTCACTCAGGTCACGATGAAAGGCTTCTGTACAATTATTGCTGCGGTCTTTTAGCATTTTGCATACAGAAAAGTATTGTACTTCACATTTGTTAAGCCACTCTTTTTCAAAGTACCGTAAAAATTGTGTTAAATTATTTACATAATGATTATCGCACATTATTTTTATCTCCTAAAACTTTACAGAAATCGGTTTGTGAGGTATTAAGGCCAAAGCGATCAATTGTTGTAATATCTTAAATATTTAAGAATTATTTTTAGCATTTTTTGTAGGAGTTGTCAGCTTCAGTTTTTGTGCTTTCTGAGGCAAAGACTGTGAATAGTAAATAACGCTATAAGTAAATAATTTATTAACAATGATAGGTAATTTATGCATACTTTCAAAATTAATCGAAAATTTTTCATGGTTACATGTTATCTAATCTAATCAGCGTATGTACGTACACAAATTTACCTAACTGTTTTTAGTTTGAATAATGACTAGTTCACATGTCATTACAATAAAAAATTTTTTTTTTAATTTTTATTATATTTAAAAACTTAAATATAAAATAGTATATATTTTTTTTGTTGAGTATCATATCAACTGTAATAGATGAATTACTTTTTTCTTGGAAACCTAAAGTAAAAATTTGTTTTTAGGATATATTTTTGCAACTTTTCATATTTACGAGAAAAGGTGGCAGGGCCAAACCTGGAACTCCGACTCACCATTCGCTACCGCTAGACAGTCTGCTTCCGAATTCTCTTACTATACATATATGAAGAGGTGACTTACGCGGACAATCATATGTAGGTAAGGGTAATTATGAGGACAAAAGTGGAATTATGCGGACGTCTGCATAATTCTACCATGTTATATATATATATATATATATATATATATATATATATATATATGTGTGTGTGTGTGTGTGTGTGTATGTGTGTGCGTGCGTGTGTGTGTGTGTGTGTGTGTGTGTTAGAAGCACGTAAAGTCCGCATAAGTCACTATTTAGAAACACACACATACACACACATACATACACACATATGTAATTGGGGCGTAATACAATTGACGCAAGTAGTAATACTAAGTATCAGGTGAAAAAAAACCGTTAGTCCTTAGTAAATTGAACGTTTTACAACAAACAAAATGAAACAAGAGTTATCATAGTGCAAAACGTATGAAAACAAATCTTATCGTATACACCAAGTTAATCTAATGTTTTATTTGCTGAAATTCTCAGAAATACAAATATCGCATTTTGTATCGCCATAAATTGCTCCGCTGGAGACAACTCACATCAATTCGATTGTTCAACGCGACGGTTATATGCTTCACTCGCAAATAAGGTACTCATGGCTAAAATTGAACTTCACTTAAACAAAGTAATTTATCTTAAATCAGCATCTTTTAAATGCAATCCAACTCATTTATTTCTAATAATTGACGCTTAGCGTTTTTAACAAACGAAATAATAATTGGCATTAGTTCTTAATGCCAAAACATGTTTATCATGGGTGATATTCAATCATCAGACTTTCAGGGAAAAAAAAAACATGAAGGTAAAGCGCAAAGTGAACTACGGATAAACGTGTCTGGATGTACAAAGAGCCCAGGTTCAGGACTAAAGACCAAAATACGATTTCATTTAGCATCTTTAAAAAGCAGAAACTTCGTCTGTATCATTCAGCTGGTACTGGGTCCGCCTCACAGTTAATATATAAAACAACTGGGACATTACTATCCATTTGCCTTGATTATTTTTTTATTCCGTGTAACCACAAGAGCTTATTGGCCTAGTCGCCGCGGCCACCCACTCACCACCTGTGTGTGGGGGTACATTGACGTACCCATTTATCAATTACTATTGATACCGCACGTATGATATATCGTGGTCACAGTGGTATGTCTCTAAAGAAACACCGTGTCAGTTAAGCTGGCGCTGTCTGCACCAATGGTGCATTAGGTCCACTCGCCACTGAGTAGCCTTTCCCTGGAGAAGACTCCGTATTTCAGTACGTCTACTTCTCGCCGGTTTAGCTAGCGCTTTCTGCCGAATCATCGGATCAAGGCTAATTAGCATCCCCGGAGAAGCCCTATATTTCCAGGGACCACTCCTCGCCAGTAAGGCCGTTGATACCTACCTGGCATCGGATCCACTAATCCCTACCTATAGCCCTCACACTGTTTCGCATTCACCCAGGCTCGAAGACCTGTGGGGCAAGGAAAGCCATAGAATTACTCTGAAGGAAAATTTCATGGAAAAATTCGCCCAAAAACAGCAGGGGTTGCATAGGGACTTTTTTTGATGAAAACAGTTTTTGAAAAAATCTACAGTTACCGGGAATCAAACCTACGACCCCTAAAACGACTTTTTATCAGAAAAAAGCACGTTAACCACTGAGCCAACGCCGCTCTCGCTCGCCCTAACTAACTCGAGGATGAGTTGAACAGCTTTGTGGCTTAGACGGGATAATTACTCACACTCAACACAGGTGATGAAGCGTGGATAAAATAATGACTCTAAGGCTCCTTAGGTAACTCTAAGAACCTTTCAATTTCCTCTCGTGATTATAAACTTCTTTTTACGTTTACCCGATCGAACTCATCACCTTGGTATCCCTAGATACTTGAATTTTTCGACCTTATCCTCCGGAACTATATTGCGCAAAAGCACCATGTAAAAACTTTGCGCCGAGCCTCCCAAGTTAGATTTTTTCCGAAAATGGCTTTTCTACATATAAACGAAGTAAGTGTACTGTTATATGTATGTGTACAGTGTTCCAAGTACATATCTTTAAGTGAAATCTCGCACTAAATATAGCACAAACCATCAAGGTGCAAAAAAGCCTAAGAATCGTACATATTACTACTTAGGTTTTCAGGTTACGAAGAAATTCTTTTTGTCAAGAATAATGTAGTAATAATGTATTGCGTAATAAGACGATTTTTCAAGATAATTTTTCTACTGAACACATCCTAGGGAAAAATCGATTCCTTTAACGCAACGAGGTCAATTAAAAAGCCTGTTGAAACGATTTAGGACTAGTATTTTAAACCTGAAATGAAGCGGTAAAGATGCTATTTCGAGGTTAAAGGGTGGAAAAACATTTTTCAAATTATGTTGTACAATTTTTATTTTTAGTACATAGTAGCTTAATATTTAAACATGCATTATAGATTTGGAACAATTATTTCTTTGAATTACATTTTGTTTTTATCATTTGAAAAGCAATTTCACTTATTAAGAGTAGATAATAATATGCCCTTAAATGTTTTCAAAATAATTAATACTACAACGTGGAAAAAAGTTCTATAATATTTTATAGATGTTTTTGGCAGAAAATGAATACATATTTGATAGGTAAAACTTTCTTTCCAATTGGGTTAGACTTCAACTGATACTTTTATGGTTTCAAAAATACAGTAAAAATGTACGGAAATTTATTTTAGCTTTCATGATTCTACCATATTAGACAATGTATGTCTAACAACGCATTATAATCATATGCCTAAAGTGGTAAATGTGGTGCAACCTTTTTTAATATTACTTAAACTTAGTTATACTAATAGTAGGAAAATGGAAAACACTGCCTTTTAATACTATGTTTGAGAAATTGAATTGACTTTCGTTTTTATTAGTGACTTCAAATCGCAAATGAAAATTTTAGGGAAATGTTGAAAATTTTTATTTTGCGTGAAAAAAAAATTTATCGTTACACTCTGTACTTTTGTTTGGCATTAAACAAAACATTGCTGGAACTGTAAAAAATAGATTAAATATTTTTAACGTTTTTAAAATATGAGATTTATGTATATTATTGTTTTTTACATATATAACAACTTCATTTATAGCTTAACGCTACAGATGAAGGTTAGAGTTACTGATTGCAACTCTCTAACATAAATCTTTAAATACTAGGTTAACTACAAGGAGTCTAATTCACTGCGTGGATTAGTCTCCTTATTAGATTATTCTCTTTACTGAATTAGAATCCATTTGAGGCTTTTTTTGGCCTGGTGGCTGGACTTCTGATATCACTCACCCCATATTTTCCTTTTTCAAGCTTTGTTCAGCCGAGGTTAAAGAAAAATGCCATTGAGTTGAAAGTAGCATTACCTTAACTCTTCACTGCGCATATTACTGTGCAGTAGCAGTGAACAGCACATAGGTGCTGTTGGCGCACATCATTTTTGCTGCTGAACTTTCTGCTCTCGAATGTTTTCTCTTGCGCATTATGGTCGTGCTGACATCAAGTATGTGCGTTGTATTGCTTCTAATGTCTTCGACGTCGCTCTCGATTTATGCTGCTGCTATCAAGCGTGTTATCTTCGTGCTGCCATTAAGTTTTTGCGTTGGTGTACTGCTGTTGGTACCATTGTTATCGCTCTTGGTTATCATCGACGTCGCTCTTGATTGCTGTTGCTACATTAGTTGAACACGTCATCACGAGGCCATCAAGTGTACGCATCATCCTCGAGTACGTGTGTGCTACTGCTGCTCCGGTCGAGCATGGTGAAATGTTTGGCCTAACATTTTTGTCTTTCATAGCATCGTGAATATCATCTTCTCGACAGCATAGCCATCAGGTCTGCTATTCTCCAGGGGATTCTTGCTCGTCTACTGTGGTCATCGTTGTATTGATCACACAATATAAATCACAGTGTGTGTGGGTGGCTTTTTTTAGCTTTGTGTTGTCGTAGCTGTGTTTACATAGTGTCGTATAGTTCTTTTGTTGATAACTTGATGGGCAGTGAAAGTGAAAGTGAAAGTGATAACGTCAGTGATAGCAGTGTCGCTTCTGCTGATACGATTGCTGGCTTATTATTGCTCTCTCACAGGAGTGTAATGAAAATGCTCGACAAAGTAAATAATCATCAGAGTGTAATGCTTACCTCACTTGATAACGAGAGGGCTACTGGCGTTAAGGCGCAATTACGCGAGGTAATTCATGACTTGAGTTTGATTATAACTCAAATAGCCACCGCCTATTTGTGTAAGCTTGAGATTGAGCGTGAGAAAGGATCCTGTTTGAAGACTCTAAATAGTATATGCGTGAAAGATGAAGAAGTGTGCGTTGATGCTCGCCATCCGGTGCCCATCATTGGTGCCATCTGTAGTAGAAGCTCATTATCTTCTGTTGCTGCCGTGGCTCTTCCTTCGCTAGCTAGTGGCACTACGCATCGTAACAGGGGTGGTATTACGTGGGAACGAATAAGGCTGTCTGCTCTACTACCATCTATTCGTGTCACTGTGGGTCCACGTGACAGTGCTAAGTCAGACTTTACTTCTTCTAATGTAACTTACGAGATTATTAAAAAAGTAATAAATTTGTCTAAACTAAAAGTAAGAGTGAATAAGGTTATTTCTGCTAGTGATAGTACGGTTGTTCCTCAGGGTGACTCTCTCGACAACGGCGTTATACACGATCAACTTAAGGTAGCGTGTTCTGCGCTTGAGGTTAAGAAGAAAGCTTACAAAAACCCACGACTAATTATATACGATATTCTGGTGGACCTTAATGATGCTAATGCTATTGATTGCATTATTAATCAAAATTTATCTGAATGCAAAAATAACTCAGTTAAAGTAAACTTTGATTTTTCGTGCCTACATTATGACCTTTAACCACTTGATTGGCAACCAGTATATGACTCACCTGATATTGATGGTAAAGTCTCATGCTATACGACCAACCTCCTTTACGGGTATGATTGTCATGAATCCTCTCGCACATTTGCAATTCACTCTGCCCGCCCTGCGTTTTGGAAAACTGTTGATCTTTGCATGCTCTTACATGCGAGAAACGCTGCTTGTCGCAAACATAATCGTACACATCAGCACTGTGATAGCCGCGCAAAGATTGCTATACGCAATGCTATTTCCAACTATCATCAACAAAGATTATCAAATTGTAAATCTTTCCGTGACTTTTGGAAGTGTGTAAAAGAGACTGGTCTGTCGAATAAAGTTGAGCAAAACGACAATTTTCCTGTTAATCTTGACTCGCTCAATCAATTTTTTAAGAGTGACCCTTGCCCTATTACTTTTATCGATAACACTTCTCCTGACGAAGTTGATGATAGTAACAAATTTTATTTCAAACCTATTAAAGCTCTGGATGTATGTAACGCTATGAATAGGGTCACTAAGGGCGCAATTGATCCTGACGCCATTTTCATTCGATTTCTAAAGGAGTGCATTTTTTACATTATTCCGTTAATAATTAACATATTTAACGTATCACTTTAATCGAGTTCCCTCGATCCTGAAAGCAATCTATTATACCTTTAATTCCTAAAATTAAAACCCCTAAAATTGCAAAAGACTTAAGACCGATCAGTATAAAATGTGCTACTGCAAAGGTTCCAGAAATCATAGTACATATTTAAATACTAGACTATGTATCGGGATTTAATTTACTCAACACATTTAAGTTGGAATTCTGGAAGTTTTGTCGTACACAAACAGCAATTGTTGAGTTAGTTGACGATTTTAGGGTTAGTATTGATAGACAGCAGGTTACACTGCCGATTACTATAGATTTGGCCCGTGCCTTTGATGTTATTAATATTGAATTGGAATTTTTACGGCCTGCTTACAAGTGGGTAAATTCACATTTATCGGACCGTTCGCAATTTGTTGTGTCCTCTACCCATGAACGTTCTCATCCTCTAACCCGGCATGCCGGGGGCTCCCCAGGGTTTTGTTTTAAGCCCATTACTTTTTTTTCTTTTTATTAATGACATTGGTTCATCACTTAAGCATTGTTCCCATCATTTGTATGCAGATAACTTTTGTATTCATCTCCATGGTGGCATTAATGAGGTACCTGATATTATCAGACGGGTCGATGAGGATCTGCAAAATATTGTGTTGTGGGTGTGGAAAAATGGTCTTCTCATTAATGGAGAAAAAACAAGTGCGATTTGGTTTGGGTCACGAAATTATGTTGGTAGGCTATGCTCCATGAAAAATCCTGATATTATACTTGACGGCTTTAAAGTTAATATTTCTGATACCTCTAAGTTACTGGGTATGACCTCAGATTCGACATTAAGCTTCAGAGCTCATTGTGGCGTGACTGCTGCTCCCTTTTGACTGCAGGTTAATCTTGGTTAGATCCCTAGTACTGCCGTATTTTGATAACTGTGTGGGCTTGTTTCTCTGTCTTTCCAATGAGTTTGGTACCAAGCTTCGAAGGAGCATGAATACCGTTGTTCGTTTTGTTACTGGGACCCATAAATTTGACCACATTACTCCTAATTATAAAAGTCTTAATCTGTTACCTTATTCACTAAGGGTTGAGGATCTTTCACTTTTACTTCTTGCATCTGTTTTGCATAGTGGTCTATTTGCGGAAATTTTTCTGGATCATTTTGTGATGGCATTAAGCCTTTCAGTATTAATTCTGTGATAGCAATTTTTAATTTAATTCATTTTTTCTAAATGCATCTGCAATTTGTGTTTTATGAACGAGTTCTGGATTGACTGTTCTGTTTTGTTTAGCTGTATGAGGCTTTTTAAATTTATATCTCTTATTATTTTTTTTATTTCTACTCTTATTGAGATATTTTTATTTTTATTTTTATTTTCATTTATGTAACGTTCTTTGTACCACAGTATTTTATTATACTTTTTATGGATGTATTTGTGACCTTATAGTTCAGAGTTTTTGCCATTTACGTATCGGGGCCTGTTTTATGAGCGCCCTATGATCATTTATCAATGTTTGTATGTTATCATAATAAAAGCCGTTTAGGCCATATAGAACCATTAAGTCCTTAAACTTTGAATAAAATTCAATCTAATCTACTCTGATTTCTGGCGGTGATGACGTAGTACCTTTTTTGTTGCAACCAACGACGTTGCTCTCTGCTCTCAAAGACGCTGCTGCTCTCCGCTCTCGATAATGACGTGGTGCTCTCTCTTTTCTCAGTGATAATGACATCTTTTACAGCATTAGGCCTTGTTAAATGGTAGTTCATGCTTTCACTATTTTGCTGCTTATAATTATGATTACGTTTGTTATGGATTATCAACTATCGGTTTGTATCATTATTTTTACTGTTTTTATCTTTATTAAAACCACAATAATTAAAATTCAGAACTTTTTGGATTAAATCTGCTATTCTTTGCAAGCTAAAAGAGACTCTGCTCTTGATGATGACGAGAGCTGAGTCTTATAATCTGCAGCACGTGTAAAATGGGCCTACGACGACAGCCCGTTATACCTAACCTAGTTCCTATATCAGTAAAATAAGAAAAGAAAGAATATATAAGACCAAAACGCTGTAAAAGTTTCATACGTTCATACTATGTATTATATTTCTTACAATTATGTGATATTAATGAAAGAGGATCAAGAAAAACGAATTAAGAAGAAAATGAATAAGTAGTTGTTTGTCACGAGTAAGAACGCTGGTTAGAGCCCTTACTACTTTTTTTTCATTGTATCAATATCCTTAATAAAATTTTAAAACATTTACGTCTTACTACAATAATGAAGAAAGAAATATAATGTTATCGTAGAAATAAAAGGTAGTTTAATAAAAAGGTACTGCATACAACAAACTGTATATAAATTTATTATATAACTCTTGAAAAGGAAGAGAAGTAGTACAGGCTCCATCTAACGCCCTCACTCGTGAAAAACAACTTCGTATTATTTTCTCCCTGTAACCTCTATTTTCTTTTATAAAATAATCGATTCATCAAAAATATACATAAAAGTTATGTAAAATGAGTTATGAAATTATTTATAGAATTCAGTAGTATCTTTTTCGTCTATTTAAAAAAAATGTCAGTTATAGGTAGCTCAGAGGCCAGTTTTTCAGATACATTTTTTTCGCACCAACTGAATTTTTTTTAGAGAATAATTTAAACAAAAATTATTTTATCATCGTTTGGATTCTTTATTCAAACACATACCATCTCATCTATATTGTAAATGGTTTACTAAGATCTCTGTTTTGTTAGTAATAGTGGGTTCAATTCCTGGTGAATGCAGATTTTTTTATAAATATAGGAAGTGGTTAGCACTGGCTTAACCAATCAGGAGTAAACACTCTGGTATACAGAATCTTCTTCGAAAAAATGCTGCACTTTAAGAGTGGACTTCATTTACCATTGGTGCATAAAATGTCAGTTTAACTGGCAGATAAAGCGGATTGGTGAAGAAGTGTAGCAATACGATCGCACACTTAGGTGGTGAGTGAATGACCACGGTGAATAGTCCAGTCGAATAATGCGATAAACTAGTAAGAAAATCCTATTTTGAAAATGTGATTCGATATAGCCATACAAAACGTAAAACCCAGTACATCTTGAGTTTCGAAAAAAAAGGCAAAATTATTTCTATAAACCGACGGCTCGTATGAAGAGTAGCATATGGAAGCACAGCATAGCATATTGAAAAAAGTACAGCTCACGTGATCGGATAAAAAAAAGTATAGCTCGTCGCATTTGAGGAAAAAAGAGAAAAGCTCACGCATTAAAAAAAAAAAAGAACAAGATTGGCCTGTCGCACTCAAGTAAAAAGAAGCACAGCTCAAACGTTCAGCAAAAAATAAGTACGAATAATCAGATTCGGATGAAAAGAAGCACAGCTCACGCGTTTGGATAAAAACAAACATGGCTCGCCGCATTTATGCGAGAAATAGTACAGCTCAAGCATTTGGATAAAAACATGCAAGGCTCTTTATTCAGCCTGCTTACATACTTAGACTAAAGATATCATGACATACTTATGTCAAATAATTGTTTATACAATATCAGATAAGCTCTTTGATAACTGTCTTGCTATACAATTCATAATTTTCATGTCATATCTATAAATATCACACTAAATTATTTTAAAGAGTTTAGAAAGTTTTTTAACAAGAAGTGGGTAAGTTCCTGCATGTAAGTGAATCCTATACATATATAATATATAGTTGTAATGTTAAAAATTCTTACACTTCTACAGTATTTGAATTTATTGATAAATAGAAAACAGCCACAGCTAAGTAAGTGGCAGTGATAAGAAACCTAATATTAAGTTTTGAAGTTACATTAATAAATAAAATACGGTCGTAGGCGAGTAAGAAACGACAGATAAAAACCTAATAGTTTTTTAATATTAATAGAAAGTAAAATATACTTATGAGAAAGTATGCAAGTATGCAATAACATACCAAACAGTTTTATTAACCAAGCATTAGTAATAAATAAAATACGATCTCAGATGAGTAAGCGTTGGTGGTTAGAAACGCAATAGTTTTAAGTATTATGAATAAAAAAAACACTCTCTTAGGCGAGTGAACGTTGGCAACTTTAAACCCAGTTTTTTGGGATTATTAATAAATAATATACACTCTTAAGCAAGTAATTACCAGCGACTGAAACCCCAACAGTTTTTTAGTTTTATTAATAAATGAAATACGCTTTTCAGCGTGTAATCAACAACATTAAGAAACCTAATAGTTTTTCAAGTATTGTTAACAAATAAAATACACTATTAGGCTAATAGGCGACGGCAATAAGAAATTCAATTGTTTTTTAAGCAGTGGTATTGAATAAACTGTGCTCTAGAATCGGTAAGATGGGCGATGATAAGCCCAACAGTTCTATAGTATTATTGATAAATAAAACACAATTTCAGGCAAGTAAACGTCGGTGGTTAGAAACTGACATTCCATGTCATCTATTTATTATTCATGACTTCAAAATACAGTTTTGTTTTAAAACTATAAAAAGTAGAAGCTCAGTGATCTAGATCTATTGAGCGGCATACCTGCTTCAGCAATCGCGTGACATATAACTTACTTCTTATAAAAAACTTTACAGTCACAAAACTTTAACTACGCGTGCAATCTCAAACAATCTTATACAGCGCTCATCTTACAAAATAAATTCGTACTAATACACCAAATTATATGATTAATCAACAATTTTAGCATTATTTACTGCAGATATACACAAGAAGTATCATACGCAATTTCGACAGCAACTTGTGCTCAATGTAAAATCCAAGAAACTAGCAGTTTCAACCATCAATTCTTGTGCAATTATTGCGCCACGACTGTGCTCGTGTCAGTCGAGGGTAATTAGGTTCAGCTCTAATTGATCGTTCGGATCCCCAACTTGACGCGTCCTCTTTAAACGCAAGGGTATAAAAACTCCTCGCACATAATAATATTCGCCTTTTCTCTTTCATCAAGTGCGCCAAAGTAACTATAGAGAATGGAGAGTGAGTTCTGTTGCATCTTTTAAGTGGATATACGACTTAGTTCGGTGATTAAGCTACCTGTTAAAAGCGTGCATTTGAAGCAAATGTAAGACTTAGTTCGGTGACAAAGCTGTGTTAGAAAAGCTCGAGCAAACCAGACCACTGTAAACTTACCTAAAAGTGAATCAAGGAGGAACAAGAAAGAAAGGACCGTTGACTTGGGTTCTGACGTTACAAGCAGAACCCTAATTATTGTCATAGTCATGAGTGCTCTCGTATAGGATTAAGAACATCGTTGCGGTCAACTTTGTAAGATCTTGCGACTGCGTGCGTGCAAGCAGTGGCTAACCAACGATCATGAAGGTAAGTTAAGTTAAGGAAACTATAAACTGTATAACATTGTAAATGCAAATCTGAAACTTTAGTATTCATACCATTTTTAATATTTACTATTTCTGGCTTTTCTAAATTTATTAAATTATCAGATGAGACATAACGTGGTTGTTGATTAAATTAATTTTCTTAATCCAAAATATTCTAATTACAAAATTATGTGAAACATTTCAAGATCTAATAATTCCAATTGATCGACACATAATTCTTACCTTGATGAATAAATTGAATATCGAGGAAAAATAAAATAAACACTGTATGACAAAGGTCTTTACAAGGACGTGAGATAAAAAGACGGATAAGATACGCTACTACCGTATGACATAAGACATAAACTCAAACAGTAGGTTAACGCTAGCTTGGCGTACGCCACTCCATACATATCGCTGGGTGAAACCTAACACCACAACGCTGAGTCAACGATTGTAAAGAAAAGTATACTAGAAGTAAAAGCAAATAAGGCCTTTAGGCCGATGGCTGGCTCCTGACGAACAAAAATTATATTTATTTGTTTGTAGAATTAATCTACAAGTTATGCCTTTCATTTATCGAAGTTCGGACCTAACAAAACCTAATAGTTTTTAGTATTATTAAAAATTAAAATACCCTCTTTGGCAAGCAAAAAATTGCTGCTAATAAACCAAAATTTTTTTGGTATTAATAATAAACAAAAGATGCTTTCAGGCCGGTAAGCATCTGCAATAATAAATCCAACAGTCTTTTAACAGGTGTTTAAGCATCGGGGATAAAAAACCCAATAGAATTCAAAGTTATTAAATTATAAAATATGTTTTTAGGCAAGCAAGTATTACTGACTGGAAACCTAACAGATTTGACTTTTATAAATAAATAATAAGTGCTCTTAGACAAGGAAGCATTGTTTATTAGCGACATATTTATTGTAATAGTTGGTTCTTAGATAGGCAAATGTTATCGATTAAAAAGTCAATTGTTTTTTGATGTTATTTAAAACTAAAAAATATACCTTAAGTTGATCTAATACGAGCAATTAGCGATTGTACTGTTTTTTAAAGATGTTTTTTTTTTACTTTCCCTTAGGCAAGCAAGCGTTAGTGATTAGTGGTTCAAATTTTGAAGAGTAGTTTAGTAGTTAATAATATGTATCTTTACGCAAATAAGGATCGATGATTAGCAACCCAACAATTATTAGTATAATTATATAACGAAGTAATCGAATCCTAAGTAAGCAATCCAACTGTTATAAGTATGATTATCTAATAAGAGGGACACATGCCTTAACAGCAATAGTAACTGGCAAACCAACTGTTTTTTCATAGAGCTGTTTATAACCTGTAAGTTATTAGTATTTTCAAATTGGTTAATAACCCGTAATTTTAACTAAGCATAAAAAGGCCCAATCCTTCTACACTTTGCTGGAAAATTTCAGTGCAAAATTATAACAACATAAATTTTGACTTATCGTAACACATACACCTACACAATAATGGTTACGATAAGTAGCATACAAACTTATTGCAAATATAAAATAGTATAACTTATTCGATGACAACAGTTAGATTTATATTACATGTGATATACTTCATGTTATTAAATTACATTAAATCACTGATGATTTTCATTATCTGAACTGCCTTTTTTAAAACGGTTGGGTTTCTAATCTTCAATGCTTGCACAATCAAGAATATTCTATTTTAATTAAATGTACGTAATGTCAGTTAAATTGCGAATCGCTAATCCCTGCTCATCTAATGGTTTTATCTATCAATAATTCAAAAAACTATTAGGTTTCTAATCACCGACGCTTACCAACTTCATATTTTATTTATCAATAATACTCGAAAACTGTTGTGTTTCTAATAGCTGATGCTAACTTGCCTAAGTGTGTGATTTATTTATAATTATCACAAAAAAAAACTACTGTTTTTAACTGCCTACGCTTACTCGACAACTGCCGTATTATAATAATTAATAAGACTTAAAAGCTGTTGGGTTTTGAATCACCGATGCTTACTCACCTGAAAGTATATTTTAGTCATCCATAATACTCAATTACTGTTATGTATCCAATCAACAATTCTAGACAATTCTAATCAACAATTCTAACTAACCCAACGGCCTGTTTTATTTATTATAAAAACTAAAAGATTATTGGGTTCCCAATCACCGATGCTTACTTGAAAGGGTGCATTGTATTTATCAATATTACTTAAGAACTGTTGAGTTTCTTTTCGCCGATAGTAACTCACTAAAAAGTACATTTTATTAGATAAAAATACTAAAAACTATTGAGTTTTTAACCACCAATGCTTATTCGGCTCAAGGGCTATTTAATGAATCAATAATACTAAAAAACTATTAGATTTTTAACCATCGACGCTAACTCGCATAAGATCGTACTTTATTTATTAGTATTACTAAATGACCATTCGGTTATGCGTTGCTGAAGCTTACATGCTTAAAAGTGCATTTTATTAATCTATTATATATGAACGGATAAATTTTTCCTTGCAGTTGCTTGGTGGCCTAAAAGCATATTTTATTTATTTACAATACTAAAAAACCTTTATGTTTCCAATCGCCAAAGCTTACTCACCTAAAATCGTAATTAATTTATAATTTATATTAAAAAACTGTTTAGTTCATAATCCTCGATGCTTACTAGCCTTAGAGGTTATTTTATTTATCAATTATACTTGAGAACTATAAAGTTTCTTGGCACCGTTGCTAACGTGCCTAAAGAGATATTTTATTTATGACAAATGCTATGGAAACTATTAACTTTCTAATCGACAATATTCACAACCCTTAAATCGTAATTTAATTAGTATTAGTGTTAAGAAACTATTCGGATTCTTATCACCAATGCTCACTCATTTAAAATCGTATTTCAATTATTATAAATAATAAAAAACTGTTTGATTTTCAATCACAAATGCTTACTAAGCTAACAGTGTATTTTATTTATCAATAACACTCCAAAACTAATAGGTTCCTAATCGTTGTTGCTAACACGTCTGAGAGTGTAATTTATTTATTAAAAATACTTACTCCCTTATAATCGATGCTTATTTCCTTATAATCGTATTTTATTTATAATTATTATTAAGAAACTGTTTGGTTTCTTATCGCCAATGCTAACTTATCTGAAACCGTACCTCATTTATTATTTTTTATAAAAAATTGTTGGATTGGCATTGCCGATGCTTACTTACCTGAAAGTGTATTTTATTCACCAATGATACTTAGGAACGGTTGGCTTTCTTATCACCGTTGCTTACTCACTCAAAAACACATTTGTTTTATTCGTAATACTAAATAACTATTCGGTTTTTCATCGCCAGTGCTAACGCGCCATAGAGTGTATTTTATTTTTCAATGATACTAAAAATTCATTAGGTTTCCAAACGCCAATGCTTACCTGCATAAAATCGTATTTTATTCATAATTAAAATTAAAAACTGTTGAGTACCTCATCGCCGATGCTTACTCATTCAAAATCGTGTTTTATTTATGATTGATATTAAAAAACTATTTAGTTTTTGATCGTTGATGTTTAGTTACTGGAAGTATAATTTCATTCATCAATAATACTTTACAAATATTTGGTCCCGATTGCTGATGCTCACTCGCCTAAGAGTGTACATTATTTACCAATCATACTTTAAAACTATTGGGCTTTCTGTCACCGTGGCTTACTTATCTAAGAGCGTACTTTATTTATAAATAATACTTTAAAAAGTTGGGTTTTTAGCCTTTGCTGCTTAGTCACACAAAAGGACATTTTACATATTAATAATACTAAAAATTTATTCAATTTCTTGTTGCCGTTGCTCACTGGTCTAAGTGAGTATTTTATTCATAATAGAAAAAAAGTATTAGGTTTTGAATCAGCAATGCTTACTCGCTTAAGATCATATTTACATATTTCATGTATTATTAATAGTGAAAAATTGTTTCGTTATTAATTGCCAATACTTATTCACCTAAGAAAATATTTTGTTTGTCAATAATACTCCTAAACTATTGGGTTATCAATTGCTGTTGCTTACTCACCTAAAAGCGTATTTCAATCATTAACAATACTTCTTAGTTTAAAGTTTTCAATTACCGACATTAACACGCATTAGATCGTTTTTAATTCAAAAATAATACTAGAAACTATTCAGTTACTAATCGCTGTTTACTCCCCTAAAAGCGTCTTTCATTTATAATTTAATACTGAAAAAGTACGAGCTTTCTAATGACAAATGCTCACATGCCTAAAATCGTAGTTTATTTATTATAAATGATAAAAAAACTGTTTGGTGTGGTCACTGCTTACTGGCCTAAGAGCGTACTTTATTAATCAATAATACTAAAAAACTATTACCTCTCTTATTACTTATGAGTACTCGCCTAAAATGGTGTATTTTATGTATCAATAATGATAAGAAACTGTTAAGTATTTGATCGCTGATGCTTATTTAAATAAAAATGTATTATATTTATCAATAATACCAAAAAACTATCGGGTTTCTTATAGCTGAAACTTACTTACTTAAAATTTTTGGGTTTTAAATCGCCGATGCTCCCTCGCCTAAAAGCGTATGTTATTGATTTATTATATTTTACAACTATTGGGTTTCTCATCGTCGATTCTTAATATATGAAATGCATATTTTAGTTATTATTGATACTGAAAAACTATACGGGTTAACACTGCCAACTTTTACCAACATAATATCGTAATTAATTTATTAATAATAAAAAAAACTATTAGGTTTTTTATCACTCATTCTTACTCGACTAGAATGCTATTTTATTTATCATTAATTATAAGAAACTGTTGGGTTTCTCATCGCCAAAGCTTACTCTCTTAAGAGCGTACTTTATTTATTAATAATACTGAAAAAATACAAGATTTCTAATCACTAATGATTACTAGCCCGAAATTGGAATTGATTTATTATAAATGATAAAAAAATTTTTGGTTTAAAATTACAAATGCTTACTCAAATAAAAGTGTATTTTATTTATCAATGATACTCTTAAAGTTTTAAGTTTCTAATTGCCGTTGCTTTCTTGCCTTAAAGCGTATTTTAATTATTTATAATACTGGAGAACAATTAAGTCTCTCACCGCCGATGCTAACATACTTAAGAGGTTGTTTCAATTATTATTGATACTAGAAACTTGTGAGGTTACTAATCATTGATGATTACTCGCCAAAAAGTATATTTTATTTATTAATAATACTAAACAGCTGTTGCGTTTCTTCTCGCTGATACTTATTTACTTAAGTTAACAGTTGACTTATGATTAATCCTGAACAACTAATCGGTTCTTAATTGCTGACGCTAACTAACCTAATATTGTATTCCATTTATTAATAATACTAAAAAACTATTAGATTTCTGATCATTGTTGCGTACTTACCAAAACGCGGATTTTTTTTATTATTAATCCTAAAAATCATCAGGTTTCTTATCGTCGTTGCTGACTCGCCTAAGAGAGTATTGTATTTATCATTAATACTAAAAAACTATTGTATTTTCAACCAACGATGCTTTTACGTCTGAGATCGTGTTTTATTAATTAATAATATTGAAAAACTGTTGGATTTCTAATTGCCAATGCTTATTGGACTAGGATTGGGTATTACTTATTACTAATACTTAAAAGCTATTTGGTTTCTATTTGCCGATACTTAATAATGCCGAATGTGTGAGTTATGCCTCTTTTCGTCTGTAGGTACCAGCTGTGCATTTTTTTGGCTGAAAACAAGAGAACTACTTTTTTGCTTGTGAACCTGAGTTGTACTTTTTTTCTTCTAAACTCTCGAGGTATTCTTATTTTTACGAGAGCTTTAGCGCTGTGTTTTTTTCACGTGGGCTGTCGAATCTTTGATTTTCTTAGAATTTTTTTTACAGCGTACGAAGGTTGCTGTTACTGTCAAATGAAACAATTACTCTTAAACAATTAAAATGCACTAGCTTCGACTAAATAGCTTAAGCCAATTTACTAACTCACCATTTGAAAGATTACCGAAACCAACAGATTCCTGGAAGCTACTACTAGCAGAAACTGCAGATAACCAAGTTTCGTAATATTTATCTCTTTAAGAAATTTTTTCGTTGATGAGAAAATCAAGTCTTTGTTGAGTGAATGGATTTTGATAATAACCATATAAGGTGGATTGATGATAGCAGAGAAATCAAATGCTATGTACTTTGAAAATCATTTAAATTCAAAATTTGCGAGAAATTGGATGCAAAGTTATCATTACCTTTTAATGTTATTAACTATGTGTGCTAGTAAAATTTTTTACCATATACGCACACGTTATGTTTTTTATTGTATTTGTTGAGATCAGCACAAACTTGAAACATGTAATAAATATAAAAAATGTTAGTTGGACTGATAAAAACACCTATACTAAATTAAAAGATAATTAAAAGATGATTTTAAAAATGATTTATATGGATTTGAATGGGCCACATAATAGATATGGGTAAATGTTTGATAAAAGAAGTAATTGTAAAGTTGAAATTTTTTTTTAAGGTAATAAAAATGGTAGTTTATTTGAAAAATTAAACAACAGAAAACACAATTGTTTGTAATCAATAAAAGCAAATAATGAAGCAAAGTCAAGTAAACTATAAAGAATCACTAGCGTTAATATTTTATGTAAAAAATGTAAAACAACATGATGCTGCTAAAAAAACTAATTAAAAAATTTAATAGATGTTAAGGAGTAATTGAGTACAAAAATTTCATTGGAAAACTGTTGTATGTAAGAACAGGTATGAGACTGAATAAAAAAAACAGAGTAAATCATCTTTATGGATTTCAGAATTCTCATCATGCGACTTACTACAAGTATGCAATGAGAGTCTAAAACATATGCCAGTACAAATATGCTACGTCGGTGATAATATTGACAGAAAATCAACAATAGGATAAGTAATAAGTATTTTTACGTATAAAAGAGATTGGTGAGTAGGTGCGTCGCGAGAATGATCAATACTTATTTCCTTAAAGACTTTTATTCAAGATACCAAATTTATAAGGCAAAGTCGCGCATGTGTTTCCGTTTAAGACTCGTCGTGTCCTCCCGTAATTGTCGCCAGGAGTCTTGATTTGATAACGCTCAAGTGCTTTGATAACGCCCCACTCCCTTGATAACGCTCAACTGCCGTGATTTGAGGCTCGTTGGGCCGTATATTACCTCGTTCCTTTCCCGTCGGTGCCCTCTTGCCAAGGTAGCCTCACTGTTACCAGGGGGAGTCAGTATAATGTGCCCGGTACGTCATACGTAACATGTCCGAGCCCGTGACATCGCAGGATGTAGAAAAATGGACATAAGTCCAGCCACAGCTCAATTTTAGTCCGATTTCAATAAAACAAAATTGAATATACTCAAGAAAATGCCTATTATCCTATGTGACTGCAATATTATAAAATTTCCCCGCCCACATACCCCTACTACCCTTATTAAACACCCCTATCAACCCCCAAGCGGGCTCATCCGCCTAATCCTAGGTAAAAAAGTTTAATCAAGTACTTCTCTTCCTAAAAGTTGATATCTCAACCACGAACAGGCTAATACACCTCATCCTTGATGTACCATATCCCAATTTACCCTTGCAACCCTTATAAACCATCCCTAACAACCCCCAAGCAGGTAAGCCCACCTAACCCTGGGTAAAAAGAGTTTAATCGAATGTTTCTCTTCATAAAAAGATATACCTTTACCACAGACAGGCTGACTTAACTAAAACTTGATCTACTATATCCAAATTTTCCCTCGCAACCCTTAAAAACCATCCCTAACAACCCCCAAGTAGGTTAACCCACTAAATCCGGGGTAAAGCATATGGAATCGAATGTTTCTCTTCATCAAAATGGATACCTTTACCACAGAAAGGTTAATAAACCTTGATCTTTATGTATTTCATTCTTATTCGTTTTAACAACCCTTGTTAATAATCCCTAACAAATTACAAGCAGGCTAGTCTACCTAACTCTAAATAAAGTAGATTAAATTGACTGAATCGATTCACTCTATTTGTATTCAGTGTATAATTATATGTTAAATGAAAGCAGTTAATGAAACTTTTCTTAATGAGTTTTCAATGGTTTAGCTTGTTTAGGGGTTAATAGCTTGCTGTGCAAAATAAAGGACAAAATTCTAGACACGGTTTGGTTTTCAATCTATTTCAATTTAGGGAATTGCAAAACACTTGAGAAAATATCTGTTATAACTTGTAAATGCCACATTTCTTTTTTTTTACTTCCAAACTTTAGTTGAAATTCTATAACCCTTTAATCCGTGAACCACTACCATCAACCGTTAACCTCTTTATCAAAATTAGAATTTTTTAAGATTCCACACTCATCAATCTATCAACCTACAACTACACTAACTCTCTAACTCTCTAACCCTTCAAGCCTTCAATCCATTAACTTACCAACCACCAAATCATCTAACTTGCAAACCCTATATTCAACATCTTCCTTATACAAAAACAAGAAACACTTTTAGTCAAAATCGTACACGATCAAACTCTTTAATATTTTTATCCTGAATTGTCAAACTGACAAAGTAACCCAACCTAAGAATCTGACTATCTCAAGCACACTCTATATATTTTGGTAACACAAAAGCATTGCCAGATGAAAGTTTTGCTATACTATTAAATATTAAAAGAAGTTTTACGTAAATTATTCAAATAATAAGTATAAAATAAGGTAAAAGTATGGTGAAATTGAAAGAGAATAAATAGAGAGGCTTTTTTTATTTAATAATTATTTACAAACAAATGGATATTTGATAATTATTCAAAAAAATCTTTACTTTAATGTGGCTTTGGTTTTTAATAATTGATAAACATGCTTTCTTAGTTGTTATAAAACATCAGAAAATATTACTAAGTATAAACAAGCGTTAGTTGATTTCCGAAAATGTTATTAAATTTGAAATATTCTAAATTATGTGATATATTATGGAGTAGGGAAGATTACCATGTAACTTATATACATTTGCTTGTTAGTAGCCTAAAAAGTAAATACTCATTGTCTGACAATCATGAAAATAAATAGTGTGAGAAAACAATAAAATAAATCATTTGTATTGCAATTCAAACGAAAATGGAATGCTGTTTTCCGAAAAAAAGATATGTTTAAGACAAAACATACAGATTTTCTTGATAAAACAATATCTATAAAGTTAGATGATAAATCTTCTTCCAACCAGTTGACATCACCTGGCAATACTTTGTCTACAACAGAGTGTTTGACCGGAAGATCGTGTTTATCTTTTAAAGAGGCATCTTCAAAAACACAGTGTAGACGTACCTTTGAGATTGCAAACAAATACACTAAAGAAGAACTATCTCTGGCGTTAAAAATCAAATTGCGATCATGTATCAACAAATGTGTCTCTGAAAAGGACGTACCTGACGAAGAAACTGATTCACCAGATATTGAACTGATTAATAAATCATTAAGTATGCTCTAACTTAGAATTGTCATACCGACAATGTGAAAAATTAAGAGCTCATAACCAATCGATTTTTAATAATAAATAATATCCACGATATGGGATGATCACTGAAGCAAAAAGACGCCTGTTACTCGGAACATTTTGAAGTAATTGATTCTGGAGCAATAATTGACATCATATCTCTCCTTGACGACACTTAAAAAAAAATTTTAATGGTGCTTCATCAAACAGAATTACAAAAATTAAATAAAAATTTAATTATGGTTTTGACGGATCCTCGGGTCAGCGAACAACAAGACAGCGTTTTATAAATAGTTCTTTTAATTTCAACTCGAGTAATGCTGATCATAATGATTATTACCAAAAAAAACTTTCTGATGCGTCTGTATTTATTGCAAATCTAGTACCGATTGAAGTAAAGACTGCTGATAAGAAAATAGTGTGGCTCAATGACAAACTTTCTTCAACTTTGTATTGTCGCCCAATAAGCTTTCAATATGTCAAAGAGGGTGATATCATTACAACCAAAACTCATAAGACAATTTCGAAGCCATTGGGAAAAAAAAATGTATTAAAATGTATGAACATGAAATTCACTATAGAGTTTGATTTTAGATGCACAATGATAGATGGTAATGTAGGAAATGTTCTAGCAAATTAAAAATCTGCCAGTTTCTGTAATATTTGTAAAGTTGGACCAAAATGAATTAATAAAATTGATAACGTTTTAACATGCAAGTGTATTGATAAAAATAACAAATTTGGGTTTCCAATATAACATAGTTAGAATATATTTGTGGAGTATTTGTTACACAATTTATACAATTTAGATTTTAGGCAGTGGACAGCATCTGGTTCTAACAAAAAAATTAAACTTAATCGCAAAAAAATTATTCAACAAACTTTGAAGGAAAAACTTGAGATAACAGTTGATGTTGTTAAACAAGGTCATGGTACAACAAATACGGGAAATGTAGCTCGTACTTTTTTTTCTGAATATAAAGCTGTATACGAAATAAGTTGTATTAATCAAGACGTTTTATCAAGATTATTTGTAGTGTTACAAATAATATCTTACATAAATAATGTACTTTTAGATGTACTTAAGGATTACTGTTTAGAAACAGCCAGAAAATATGTTCAATTGTATGGTTTGTACAAAATGCCACCGAGTGTATACAAGGTTCTTATTCATAGTTTTGATATTATAAAGACATTTACAAAACCTTTAGGGTATCATTCTAAAGAAGCGCAAGAAGGGAATAACAAAGTATTTTGTGAAGCTCGTTTTGCACAAAGTAGAATGATAATTCGACTTGTAACAAGCGAAGATATAGCGTATTATTTATTAGTCGAGTCAGACCCTTTACTTAGTTTTTCGAGAATTGTAAAAAAAAAAGTATAACAAAGAATTCATTTCTGAAGCAAAAGTTTTTCTATATCCTGATTAAAACACACAAGAAAACACTGAGAAAAATACAAAAAAAAAAAAAAAAAAAAAAAACAATAAAAAAAACAAAAATCATCTTTTGAAACTGATACCTTACCGTGGTAAAGAGGCTTACATCGTATTGATACCAATCGATAGCCAATAGCAGTCTATCCGCTACATAAAATTTTAAAGATTACAGCATACTGAAATAATCATTAAACTTATAATATCCATTCAATAAATAATTTAATATGTCCTAATCTTACATAATGCAAATACATATTTTTTCAATTTCCTTTCGAAAAAATGTCACGAAAAGCCGATAGGTTTTTGCCCAAAGCCAAAACTATTAGTACCACCTTAAAGTACTCACTGAGAAATCCTTGAAATCAAAGCGCATTTGCAGAAAGAAAGTTGTTACTCCGATTAATACAATGACTATCAGTGACAAAAAATATTTTAAGGCTAATAGTTTGAAAATATAATTGTTTTACAAAAGCAATTTTAAAGCAAGAAGATTTGAGATTAAGCAGTATAAGTTTTGTTTATTTAAAATATTGTGCGTTTAATTGTCTGTACAAAGGCTTTTTAAATAAGACAAATTTTATTCTTTACTCGATTTAAGAATTATTACTTTTTGATTTAAACCTTGAAATTTGAAGGTTCTATGACGATAGAGATAACCAATTCAAGTACATTATCACGAATTGCGGGTGAATAAGGTAAGCCTGCTTAGGGGTTGTTAAGAGTTGTTTATAAAAGTTGCGAGAGTAAGTTGAGATATGATACATTAAAGTTGATGTGTGTTAGCCTGTCTGTGGTAGAGGTATCTATATTTAGATAAATATTAGTCGATTAAACTTGCTTAACCTAGGGTTAGGTGGATTAACCTGCTCGGGGGTTGTTAGAGATTGTTTATAAGGGTTGCGAGGGTAAATTGGGATATAGTAGATCAAGTTTGAGTTTAGTCAGCGTGTCTATGGTAAAAGTATCCATTTTTATGAAGAGAAACATTTGATTAAACTCTCTTTACTCAGGGTCAGGTAGGTTATCCTGCTTGGGGGTTGTTAGGGGCTGTTCGTAAGGGCTACGAGGGTAAATTGGGAAATGGTACATTAAAATTGACGTGCATTAGCCTGTTGGTAGTTGAGATGTTAATTTTCTGGAAGAGAAGTAGTCGATTGAACTATTTTACCTAGGATTAGGCGGATGAGCCCGCTTGGGGGTTGATAGGGGTGTTTTATAAGGGTAGTAGGTGTATGTGGGACTGGAAAATGAATAATATTTTAGTTGCGTATTATAATAGGCATTCTTTTGAGTATTTAAAATTTTTTTTCATTGAAATCGGACGAAAATTGAGCTGTGCCTGGTTTTTTGTCCATTTTTCTACACTGTGCGTCGTCACCTTCGACGACGCTAACTTTTTAATTCATACAGTAATGAGCCTGTAGACTTGTTTGCGATTGTGCCTATGTGTACTGTCCTGTATTTTGTGGTCTTTATTGTTTATGTAGTTCAGTATTCCACACTCAGTTTTCTATTTAATAGTGAAGGAACGCTATTTTTTTTAAATTAATATTTTTTCTTTTCTAATCATTCAGTCTTCTCACATTGTGTTTTGAATGTACAACAATATTAATTGTGTATGCGTTTTGCCTTATACTACAATTATATATAAAATTTCCGCAAATTGGGCATTTACTTTGACTCCTTTGCATTAAGTGTTGTTTTACATACAAAATAATAAATTTGAAATTATACATTACGTTATTTTACTAGAAATTTATATTTTATAACTTCACATAAGCCTATGTATTATTTTATTATTTTACAAAAAAACGTATTATACAAATTTCAGTATTATCAAAGTATTATACGTTTTCATCCGTATTTTAGAGAAAAGGAAAATCTTTTTTGTCTTTGTCCTATGGGTTGCGCCCTCCAATACAGTCAAGAAACACCCGTTGCTTACTCTTTTCAGCTCATAATTGTTACTATTATTATTATTATTCTTATAGTTATTACTATTTTTATAATTATCATAGCTACAGTTACTATGTAAGATAATTGACGATAGGTTTTTTTTTTTTTACTGTTAATCTTAACATAACTTTCACGATGTAGCTTACTTTAGATAAAAGAAAATTTTTCCTTATTTTTGCACTACGGACTGTGCCTACCGATACAGTTGAGCAACTCCCAGCGCTCATACTTGTTTATTCGTAAATTTTAATCATATGTCACGGCCAACGGCAACTCTTCTGGAGTCCTTTGTTATCCTGTAATCATTCTGTGATACATTAATAGTCAAGCCCCTTGATTGAGAAGGTACTTATATGTAAGACAAAAAAGCCCCGTTCCTGAATTTATTCACTTGATACTATATATAACTGTTATCCATTAGTTGCTAATCCTGGTTTCTACCTGTGAGCACGCATTTTGGTCCCTGTGTTAAATATGTGCCCCGACACTATGTATACTTCATTGATAGCTATCTATTTAAGCGTATTATCGTATATACTGGACCCTTTTATCATCTTTTCTTCCTTTTTGAGTTTAGCGTTGAGCTGCAAGTGTGGCTGTGTCTTTACACATAAGGTATACAATAGTGATCGTGATTTTCAATTTTGTACAGTTATTATAGTTTGTTTAAGTATTTTGTCAATGTAAGTACTTTTTGCTTTTTCTACAATTGTCCATCGTAAATATGTTTTACAACTTTATCCTCCATTTCGCATCGGCTTTCAATGCGCATATGGGTCAGTTATTGAATTCGTGAATTGTAGGTTATAATTTTGTGCACACCATCTTGCTTGCGGGGTCATATAACACATTCGAGAACACTGTATGGTTAGATAGTTTGGCAATCAGTCGTCTAATATGTTACTTATGTTTTAATTGAGACAAGCTCGGAGGTATGAGTAAAAAAAATTATTTTATGGCTGTGTAGTCCGCATTCAAGTTTTGACCTGTGTCGTACATTTACTAGTATTTTTCATCCTTACATTTTCTAATACTATATTTTTCTGATACTCCTTCTCTCTTTTCGTATGCGATCAGATTCAGGAAAAGAATTTCACTATTTTTTTTTTGTTTATTATCACTCCCAACGCCGTAGACACATTTGCTGATTTTGTTCGCTGCTATTTTGCTGAATGTTCCTTACAACAAACAAAAACAAAGCTTTCACTTTCTCTATGATGTCGGAAAAAGTGCACTTTCTAAGGTGTCCGCGCAGCTGACTAAGTTCTTAAAGCTGAGTTTCGACACTGCTTGTGTAACACCTCGATTTCTTGTCCCAGGAGAATTTTCGTGTGCGGTCATAATGGACAAAATTTTGCAGGATCAACTCGCATGGACTGTAGCACGATACTGTTAAATAAGTCATAGCTCATTCAATTATAATCGTTCTTTATTTTTTTAGTTAAGAGTGCGGGTCTTTATAGATTCGTATTCCTTCTTTCCAGTACCAAAGCCACTATTTAAACGAGGGTGACCTAGTAACGTTTTTCTTCGATGGGCAAGTCCTAGACAAACACAGCCACACTGGATTGCGTTGATTATTCCGTACGATAGTTAACCGGGAATTCGTATGCATATGATAAGTTTCCCTTATATAAACGATTAAGTACTGGTCCATATAGTTTTTGCAAAATTATGCTTTAATTAAATTGGACGGTCCGACTAACGTTCTATTTGTTGCCTTGGACGTGGCAGATGATTCGATATTTAATGACAACTGTAAGTGTCATGTTAGGCGTTCTGATTATCAGCAGATCATGACGGTAGTAGTAGGATTGCTTCTGATGGAAGACGATGAAAGGCGAGAAGAAGAGGTGGTTCAACCTCTTGTACTCGACGTTAGCTAATGGGCCTGTTAAATAATAAATTTATTTTTCCTGCGATTGCCTAATTCATTTAACTTTTATTCCACCATGCTTCTCTCTACCTAAGAATAATTGCTAAAAACAGTTATTTTTATACAATGTATGTTACGATGTCAATGGGTTACAAAAAGAAGTTATTGTTTGTTCATACTATTTCGTTTTGAAAACGTTATCAGTTCAATTTCACATCAACTTTTTTGTCCATAACGAGCAAAAATCAATTGAAATCTAAATGCACATCTCAGCCTATATTCATTAAAATTTTTTTGTATTCTGCCATCTATAATATGTACGTATGGCCTGTGAATTAATTCTACGCTTATTGGAGTATGCCTCCTCACTAGAGAGTGTCACACGTATCCCTTATTTGCTTTGTTTTACCACTATACATGTTATGCAATTTCTACTATTGAGTAATGTTATTAATGCTTTGTTTATGTGTAACTCCCCATTAAAGTTGTTTTTTTCTGTGAGCTTGCGTATCTGTGTCTAATATATGTATATATATCTGATTGGTAGCAAGTCTGGGGGCCACGAAAAATTTTATTGTAAACCCAATTGATCCTTCTTTTCTATTATATTTTAGCGCTGCATCCATGAGCCACGTAAATTTTAAGCGACGTCGAGTGTTTAAGTCTGTACCTCCGTGTCTTTTACCCTGTTTGCATTTTCTGGCGGTGCCTTTACCCTACATGCTTTTTTGATTTTATCTACGTGCTACACTTTTATTTTGTCGCCTCTCTGTAGTTTTACATTTTAGTTGATATAATCAATACTGTTATTTTGTACAGGCTCTCGTATTGTAAAATATGTTTATTTTTTGATGGCTATTTCAGCACATAAACCTATTTTCCCTTCAAGAAACATTCTGTATTTCGTTTGTGGTCGTAGTAATAATTCGATCGGTATTTTGCTTGATCTTGGTTCATTGCTGCGTTAATTCTCGTTTTCGTAAGAGTCTTGAGTAACTCTTTGAAATATTCGTTGAAAGTTTGGCCCTCATTACCACTAACTAATTTGTCAAGATAGAAGTCTAAAGGAGATGAGATCGTGAATCAATTCATCAATGAAATCTTTCGAAAATGTCTGTCACCACCTTCACCAAAATCATCGTTTTCAGACTTTTGACCAACTAGCTGCCTTTGACTATGTGAGAATGAAGTATTAGAATCTTCAGAAAAAACTTAAAAAAAAGAAAGACAATGAAGAAAAAGCATCGAATCAATTAATTAATAGTTTTCTATATCATTTTAATGTTAAAACAAAATTTTTTTTTTAAATAAAGAAAGAAGTTTATGGAGTAGTTGTGTGGTACGGTTGTTTTACTCAGTAAGAAGGCACTGGTTAAGGCTTCCTTCCACTTTATCTTCATTCATTTTTTTTTATAATATTCAGAAAGCGATAGCTTGAAAGCACAATAGCAAGAATCAATAATACCTTGAAGTACTGTGTAGTTAACCGGTATTGTATCAACTCCTGATAAATAGATAAGATCAGGTATTATTACGCATCTTGCACACCTAAACATTGAATCGTTTTAGATGATGCAAAATTTTAATTTGAAGAAAATATTATGGCAGCTCTCCAAGAATACGTGCATTAAAGGTGAACGATGAGCTTCCGAGTAAAGATGTAATACGTAAAGGTGACTCGGAAGAAAATTGAATTAAATACTTAAATACTATAAATTCTCTTATTTATAATTTAACAAATTGTAGTAAGTGATTTAATTTCCATTTAATTAAGCCATTAACGCAACAAATAGAAAAGTTCAGAAAAAGTGATTCAGACTGGTCGTTGCAACAGATTTTGCTTGTAATGATAAATATTAATAAGTTTAATCCGATAAAAGAAAGTTGGTGCATTTAATATTGCACATTATTTAAAATAAGGGATCTTGTAGTAATGTAAAGAACAATAATGATAAGTGTTTTATGTGGGCACTATTGTCTGCTATTTATTTATCAGAAGCGCACAGTAAACATATGAATCAAAACATGCAGTATCAAAAAAACTTAACTTGAGTTGCGCAAAGTTTTTGGTATCATTAAACAATATTGTACGATTTCACAAATAAAATCCTGTCTTTGTAAGCCTATACATCGTACAAACATCTAAAAATAATGATTACGTCGCTCCATGCAATAAATCTTTGGTGAACAAAGAAAAGCATGCTAATTTATTAAAAAGCAATAAATTTTAGCGCTTTATTTGTGATAGATTTTTTATCACTTTGACACTAATTATAAACCATAGATACACGAAATCCATTGTGTGTGTATATTTTATAGCAACAAATAGAAAGGAAAAGTGAAAGAGAAAGACTATGGAGATAAAAATCAACGATAAATAAGTTGTTTCCCACTGAAGCAAGCGTTATTTGAGACCCCGTCCATTTTCTCTGTCTTATTAATCCTTTTTTTAATACGATAGAAGCATTTTCATTTAAACTGAATTGAATTATCATTCTACTTTTTACTATGCGATCAAATTTTTTATGTATGAATGCTTTAAGGTTACTGTAAACATAATAAAAGTTGATAACGTACTTTTTTATAAAATCTTGAAAATATTTGTAACAAAAAATTAAACTACTACCAGTATGTTAATTTTTGTGGTACACTTCCTCAAATTAGTGTACATTTCATTGCTACTATGACGTTATCCTGTCTTTTTTGTTCTACTAGTACGGCTCATGCATACTTTAAAAATATGTCAATTCCAGTGAGTATGTATCTATAACCTTTGTTTTCTCTATCATAAAACAATATTCCAACGGAGTAAGCTGGCTATATTAGATCCAATCTTCGTATATAAAGCTTTTGGAGTAAATAAATATAATAAGGTGATTAATATAGCTTCTCGATTATGACATTCTTCTTGCAATCCATCCCCGTTAATGTCTCGTAATTGAATGCGAGAAAATATCATAAATACAACCAGTATATTCTTTTGCTTTCACTATCTTCTGTATCTTCTCCTGTAATGCTAAAAATCTGAGATAATGCCTCTTTTGAATCAATGAATCATTCAAATTATTCAATATTACCTCAAGCTTATCTTGCTCATCAACTAAAACTTTCCCTTCTTTTTAAAAACTAAGATTTGTGGCACTGTTCAAGTTAATTACTGCTGCAACATTGCATAATCTTCTGTTTTGTAAATCATACTGACCATCAGCAGTGAATTAATATCCAATACCAGGAGGACCTTGGCTTCTGCCTTCAGTCTCACTAAGCTTAAGTCCGAACACGTAGATGCTCATTGCAATACTGACTTAAACTCACCTAAAACTCAGTATACGTAGGTACCTTCTTTTTTTGTAGCTCTTTAATAATCGATATTATCTCATTATCATGGCTTAGATTTACCGCCGATATTTTAGTTATGAGTAAGTGGAGACAATCCATCAACTCATTTAAATTGTCCCAGTGTACATAATCCACTTGCTACGGCTGCTGCTGCTGCGTTAGTTATGTAATTTAATAGTAAAGTAACAATGATCCTCCCTTTTTATTCCTGATAAAATGAAACATTCGAGCTATAATTTTACTAAATTTATTATGATTATGCGCTCGGATTGGTCCATATTGGTCCATTCTTACTAAATCCCTCTCGATGTGTACGTTGAGTTTTTAAAAGTACATAATACTTATTTAAATCATATTGAGTAGTGTGACTTGTATCAGAATGTTTTTTTAAAAGTAGCTTCATCAATTAAACAGTTATTCCTATCTCGTTTATTTTTATAAATCTAAAAAATCTTTCCGGATCTTAATAATTGCTTACAACAAGTGGTTATTAAAAGTGTTTCCATTATTATTATTATATGTATTATTATTGTTATTATTATTGTTACTATTATTATTATTATTGTTACTATTGTTATTATCAGTATTATTATTATTATTGTTACTATTATTGTTATTTCTATTATTATTATTATTGTTATTACTATTATTATTATTATTATTACTATAATTATTATTATTATTATTTTTTTTTTTATTATACGTTCGATTTCAAAAAGTGACATTTATATTATCATTATTTATGTCACTTGAACTGACAGCAGACTTGAACATGTTATCTTTGTCATCGCTGTACAATTTCATTTTTTCTATTCATTTAATAAACAGCTCTGGTATCAAAGTCTTATTGAAACAATTACTAACCACTAAATGACTTCTTTCAATCTCTTTTTTTGATTGCGTCACGACTTGCTGTAAGGGATCAGTAATTGGTTTAAAAGTCTCACTAAGAACTGTTTTAACCTAATCAATTCCAAATTTAAAAAATCTATAATTATATTGTACAGCTCTTCTAGCTTTCACCAGTTGATGAAAAATGTCTTTTTCTCGTAATTATTCATAGTTTGACATCTTAGAATAGACAAATTAGTTTTCCCTATGTACGTCCTATATTTATGGCAAAACTGTCGAAACGTCTACAGTAAGGGCCGTTCTTTATCTGCCTATTTTTGACGTAAACGATGAAGTTTCATTATTATCTTTACAGCTTGGTCATAGATCTTTGAACTGACTAGAGAACATATAAGAATTGACGCGATCATCGTACACATATTTAGAATTTAATTCATCGTAACGGAATAGAGCTGAAAGATTGACGTTATCTTTCGCAAGGTGCTACATTACTTATGTATACGACCGACAAAGATAAAAGCAATTAATATTTTTGTCTTATCATGCAGTATATAGCTTTCACATTATCCCGTTTTCTCAGATGACATCATCAAAAAATATAATAGTTTTGTAAAAGCATCGTCCCTAGACACTATCGCTTCATGTCCACTGAAAGAAGAGTACTGCATACCATTTAGAGGCTCTCTTGCATCTTATTGGTTGAGCATCTTCAAGTACAGAAAAATATTTCTAAAATTTTATCCATAAAGATATGTAATAAGCGCTTGGAAATTATTTGTCTTATTACAGTTATGTAAACCACAGAAAATAACTAGAATAATCTCAGGTAATAAATCACCGCGTCAATTGGAGCGCTTTACCTATTTTACGACATCAACTTATCAACTTAAGATCCTGCACTTTTACGCATTGCTCTTGAAATTTTACGTCTGCGATTTACGACGTTCGGACTACGACTGACATCCAATCCATAAAAAAACTACTTCTATATTTTTATGGTTGCACATTCTCAAACTTCAAAACTATAAATACGATGATTTCCTTCTCTAAAGCTCAATCTTGATCCAACCTGCAAAGAACGATGACAATACATACCTGATAAAAGAGGACGTGGTTTTATGAATAATATTATACACACTCTACCCTTTTAACTTTGCAAATAAGGCTATTAATACTGTGGTTCAGGTACTAACTTGTAAAATGTCTTGCTACAGTTGATCCAGGTATAAATCCACTAGACGAAGCTTACAAGAATTACGTATAGTTTATTCTAAAAATTAAGAAATCAATGAGACTAGAAATTATATAGATAAAGTTTTAGCCAAGAAAGCTTGACAGATATCAAAGCAGGAGATTCAAGTACTGGAGAAAAAGTAGCCGCTTTAGCTATCGCGAGTACTATGTACCTTAGAAGTAGGTTGGGTATGGGTGTAAAAACAAAGAAGAGACCGCCTTGCGTACAGTCTTTAAAGCTGCATCACGGAAAATAAATACTAAAAACAAAGATGCACACAAGGTTATTACTTCGGCTTTAAAAGAGGCACGTAGTGTAGTTAAGAGAGTAGGTGGTGAGAAAAGTGTGTATTTCACCTCTCCCTGCTCAATCTGGAAGTGCACTATCTTTAAAACCATAATTTGCAGGCTTGAGTATAACCATTGTACTAGCTTATGGTGTAGCTGGAATATTAAAAAGTATAAGTGCAAGTAAGGCTGCTAAACATGACTTGCAAGAAAACCAAAGACACAATTAAATGACAGGGGCTATTGCACTCCGAAAAGGTCTTAAACTTTAACCGTATGAAACTCGATAAGGTGTCTACTTGCAGCTAGCTATATGCTGGAAGAGGTTTTTAAAAAAAATTGAAATGAAAATTTCTGATCGAGCTTTAACTAACATTGATGCACTTAAATACGCTAATAAATTGCCCTTCACAGATTATTCAACTATTGACTGTTAGGCGTACAATTGATCATATACAATCACGTATGATAGACCAGAATGGAGAATCAGTCAATTTTGTATAGTCAAAATGATGAGGTCGCACATTAAACCTTTATAGTGACGAGAATCGTTCACAATTATAAAAGGTCAATAAGCAGCTTTAATGCTTAGTCGACATCGACTGAGGCAGAGGCTTGAGCAGACAACGACGTAGAGGCCATGTGTTACAACAGGTTACTTGGCAACAAGAAAACTGCTCGCTTGGAGTGTTATTAGTGAAGGCAGTTGAGTCTACTGCAATACATAGTGAAACGAAAGGTTAACGTGTGGATTGGTTTTTAGATAGCGGTTGTACAGGTTATGTACTAAATTGTGATGATATTTTCGTTAAATCTATGGATTTAAAAAATCTAGTCATTGTAAATGTAAGTGATGTTAGAAGTTTAAAAGCGACAAGGTTCAAGTCGTTTTAAAGTTTTTGGTAAATCTGTCAAAATTGATGTGTCAAACGTTTTTTGACATAAAAATGAGGTTGTTGCGCAATATGATACAGTAAAAATTTTCTATGATGAAGGTGGCCTTTTAGCTACAGCGTAAAGATTGGATAAACTATGTAAAATACAAAGTGAAAATCAAAATGATGTTAAGACTACTGTTAATTCTATGGGTACCCAGAAAAGTGATAAAATAACTTTGAAAAGAAAACGTATTTTCGGACATGTAAATTTTAAATATTTGAGTATGCTATGCAACAATAAATTGGCTGAAGGATTGACTAAAGAAATCAAAAATGATTCTTTGAAATATAGTGTTCATATTGAAAATAGAATGCATCATTTACCATTTGAGAATAGGCAAAATTATTTTTCAACGTTCATTGATAATTATAGTAAAACTGCTAGAGTATATCCGATTTAATAAAAATATAAAGTTTATAATTATTTTGTTTTGTATATTAACGAATTTTAAAATTTAACGAAAAAAAAAGGAATAAGTCTAGACGCATGTCCACCGTATGTGCACGGCTGAAATGGTACTGTTGAGAGATATAATATAAGTATAATGAAAATTTCTAGACGTTTATCGAGTAAAGCTAGGATAGATAGAAGGTTTTTGGTGGAAGTCATATGTGTGGCAGCCTATTTAAAGAACAGGATACTTGCAAATACTGCATAATTGAAAACATTCTTTGAAATTTTCTTTCCACGTGTGCCAGATCAGAGATGAAGGTCTAAATGAGATAGGAAAGCCGATTTAAGAATTTTTGTAGGTTATGAAAATGTAGAATATCGAATTTTGATTAATAATAGACTTATTGTAGCAAGACATGTAGATCTCATAGAAAATTATGAATATTGCATTGGTGTGGAAGATGATGATGAAACTGAATATAAAAATGTAATGTTCGCTAATAAATCTGAGTTTAGTGATGAACTTAGAGATGAGGAAAATAAAAATCACGAGAACTTTACTGATAATGATAATGAGTCTAATAATTCGAAAGATGAGAACATTAATATTAGACCGAAAAAAATGTGAATCGTCTATCTAGGTATAATGATAATTATGTGTATAATATTATTTATGTTAGTTACTGTAGTGCAGAAAATCCTAAAAGTTTTGATTGTGATAATTGGAAAACGCAATAAAGAAAGAAATTAGTTGTTCAAATAAAAATAAAACTTAGATATTGGTAGATAAGCCAAAAGATAAGAAAGTTTTGGATGTAAAATGGATTTATTTAAAAAAGGATAAAAATGAATCAAAAACTAGGTTAGTAGTTAAAGGATTTTAACAAAAAGAAGTTAGTGAAGACATTTTTCCTTCTGTAGCTAAGATGCAAACTTTAAAAAATTCTGGTATCTTATTGTTACCAAGATGGCTTTACTATTGATAAAGTGGATGTTAAAAATGCCTTTTCAAATGTGACGGTCAAATCAGCAGTATATGTTAAACAACTGCAAAGTTTTGACAAAAATTGTAATAAGTTATAGCGTAAGTTATTTAAGCAGATATTTAAACTATTATAATGAAACACATTTTAAGTTTGTGATTACAGTTTTAGAGTATGTACACCTTATTAGAGATTTAAAATTAACGTACAAGAAAAATAAAAGTGTCAATATTTTTGAATGTTATGTAGATTCAGATTAGGTAGGTAAAAATATAGATAGGAAGTCTACATCTGGTTACATAATAAGATTTTTTGGTAATGTAATTTATTAGAAAACACATAAATAGAGTAGTGTAACAAAATCATCAACATTAGCTGATCATATTGCATTATCAGAGGCTGTAAGTAAACTAAGACTAGTAAAATATTCGATATATATTTATAACTTAAAGTTATATAAGCTGATTAAAATTCATGAAAACAATTTCAAAGCTATAAGCATATCAGATACTGGTAATTTCACAAAAAATTAAAAACATGTAGAAGTACATTATCATTTTTTCAATGAGAGATATTTGAAGGGAATAATTGATATTATAAAGGTTGAATTAGAAAATAATATTGTAGATATTTTTTCAAAATCTCTTGAAAGATTAAAGTTTAAAATGTTGAGAGACATGTTAAGTCCAAGAAATTAAATAAAGGTGACCAATATAAATGTTAAGAAGCGTATTGAGAATGTAATACATTTATACTGGAAACTATGTACATATTTTACTTATGTAAGAGCGTATGGAATATTGTAATGCCTGCTGGTTGCCAAGCAAGGGATGATGGCCCCCATAAGCCTATGTGTTCAGGTGAGAGATAATGAGTAGTACGCAGGTGGTTTAACTACAGCAGAAGATACCTTTATTAATCTTAGCGCACTCTAAGTACTCACATATAAGTGAGGAAAAGGGGGTAAAGTAAGGTTGGCAAGGCAGAGCGCCGAGTCCCCACACACTCCCCTCCCAGTAACAACATATATAATACGAGTAACGAAATTGGAGGGTCAACTGATTGTTAAAAGACTTGATTCGTAGTCTCATATGTGAAAATCATATAAAAATGTACTAATACAAATTATTTTCACTTAAAGCTAGTATAACAAAAAACATTTTTTTTAGCGCTTATACTAGTTGTCGAAAAACTAGATTTATAGCCTTAAATGTACACAGAATACAATGTTGAATGAATACATGTCGGTAAGAAGATATACATAAAAGAAAACTTAATATTAATTATAATAATTCGTAAGTTAACCGCTTTTAATAGAAGCGTCGAAAGTTACTGTCTTCCTGCTGTAAGTTTCAAGGATTGGAATTGGAGCAGGTTCAGGAGCTATCTGCGGTTTGGCCAAAGGTAGCAGATGGGCTAGGTTCTCGGGAACAAAATAAGCAGGCTTTAAGAACTCCGTTGAGACTACTTGAGGATTAACTTTGAAATTAATTTTAAAGTCTTGATCAAATAGTCTTTCCAGGATCTTATAAAGGCCGGTGTAAGGCCTTTCTAGAGGTTTTTGAACGGCAGCTGTTCGCAGGAAGACATGCGAGCAGGTGTGCGAATCCTTGAAAAAGAAAGGACGAGGCTTATGCCGATGGGCAACAGGTACAGGTTTAAGCTTTTCTATGTACTCGCAAAAATCCTCGATAAAAATTTACGGATTAGCAGTAAAGTTGCTTGCGATTTAAAATTCACCGGGGATACGAATGTTTGTCCTATAAAGAAACTCTGCTGGAGAGGCATTTGTGTCACTTCTCACGCCAGTACGCAGGCCCAGGAGAACTGTTGGCAAGAGTTCAACCCAGTCAGTTTCTGGTCATCATAGCATATTCATTATAAACCCAGTATTGCTTACAATTTTTGTACCTAGAATAAAATGATTAAACAATTTTAATCTTTCCAAAAGAAAAACAATATACCGTGTATGATCTCTTCAATATTATTTTGAGACTTTGTAAGAATGGATGAGTCATGATTAAGCATAAGAAATCAAAAACAGTGAGCCCTGTAGAATCTCCAAATTATTAATGTGAGTCTCTGTAAAACTTATTTTATTCAAGAAAATCCTAGTTTCTTGTTATTGCAGTAGCATTATTGCCAACAAAGCATTCTTTGTAATTTTGGTGCTTTGATTAAAATGATTAGTATGGAGAAAAAAAAAACAAGAAACCTTCTAGAAACTCTTTGTTGTTATTTTGAGGCTTTGGGAAAATGATTTTCTTTACAGATAGTAAATGTTTTTCATATCTTGAACAGCTTTATCGTAAACATAGCAATGACAATAGTTTTTGTGCCTTAAATAAAATGATTATAGAATGTCATTATGTCAGCAGCTTTTTCATAAACAAAGCATCAAAGCATTGTTTTCATCACGAGTCTGCCTTAAATAAAATGATTTAATAACATTATGGACTGGAATAAAAGAAATGTTAGCCCCTTAGAACCTATGAATTGTTGTTTTTATACTTTGTAAAAATGATTTCCTTCGCCAAAATCTGCGTTTTTTGTCATTTCTGTAGCTGTCTTTTACACAAAGCCTTGTTTATATTGGTTGTGCCTTGAATAAAATGGTTAGATATTATTGCGTTGTGAAAAAGGAAAAAAATAAGCCCTGTATGATCTGTTTTTTTATTTTTTTTATTTTGGGGTTTCATGTCAATAAATACAGTGTATTAACGTTTTACTCTGTAAGTTCGTATGTTTAATTTCTATTTGAAAATTTTTTACTATGAACTTGTACTTTATATTTTCCGTGATGTCATTTATTTATTGTTAAATAATAAGATACATTGATAGAAAAGCCTAAAGTGTTGCTAAGTTTCTCAAATCCAATCCTGGAAATCCTTTTTTTACAGACTTCTTCATGTAGCAAATTGGCTTGCTGGAGTTGTATGAATGTGTTACGCATCAGAAAAAACAAAAAATAATTATTACTTTAGGACCTCGCAATTAATTATTTTTAGGCTTTGTAAAAAAAATTTTTTTTTCTCTCGTCATTGTAGCTGCATCATTGTAAACGAAACATTTTTTGTAACTGTTTTGCAAACTAATAAACTCGCTTTGCAAATACGCGGAGACAGTCGTCGAGTCGTATGTATCTACAGTATTCATCATTTAAGAGTAAGAAAAAATTCAGTATTCTTTGTTACTCTTGTTAATTACAGCTAACTCTTTTTGGCCCTACAAGTACCAGAAAATGCTGCTACTTCAATGATGTAGGCAACAGACCGTGTTAAGCTGCAAGGCGCTGATGGTTGAACTCACGTTCAGTTGCTCCCAGTTAACAATTGTAGCCAAAAATTTACTCCAGAGGCTCGGATTGTCTTTCCAAGCTTTATCTTGATAACGCAGTGGTATCAGTGGTTGTACAGCTCCATCAGTGCATAGCCAAGTGCAGTTGACTATGTCGTCAACTTTTAATATCCACAAAAGTCTTTCATGTCAAGCACTCGTGCTCTAGTTGATCACTAAGTTCTTACCTGTCACTTATAAGCCATCGAGCAAGTGTATGGGGTGAAAGCTAGCCAGTAATTTCACAAGATGCCAACTGAAATTAGGTTACTCTTGAGAGCAGATACCTATCTATTTGTATTACTAGATGGCTTGCGAACGGATTAATACAGATCGTTAATAACTAAACGTACGATTATTAGTTGGATGTTCTCTGACCCACTGTCTTAACCTACATCCCAAACATTTCATCAAATTTTTACCTGCAGTTCTTCAATGGTATTACGTATTAGTGTCAAGTTCTTAGTACAGTGATTTTGGTTGTATTCACTTACGTCTATTTCGCGTGATAGGTGGGCAGAATGTTTAGAATTAAACTAGTTTTAATTTTACGAAGAAATGTATTAAATCTAGTTTTATAATAACATCCAAAGCTTCAGATAAAGAATCAATGTTTATTACACTGCTAAATACGTTTCTGCTTCAAAGTTAAATTCCTGTACTGGATAATGCGAAAAGACGCGTTCAAGGAATTTTTAGTTCTCATTTACCTAGTAGTTATGTTTTTTACTGATATTTACTGTAACCTATAGTTCTTCTCTTGTATCTTATTTTATATCATTGGATTGTATCAATTACTTAACCTCAGTATTATTATCGTTTTGAAAGTTAGCGATCGTTGCCGAAAAGGGAAAAAGTTTAGATCCATTAATTTTCTAATTTGCGTGTGCGTGTACAATTATGTTGCACGCACACGTGCATACGCACTTTCTCCATGCCAAGGAAGCTTAATCTTGGTTGAAATTCGTACGTGGTGCCTTGAGTAATAACTGATAAATTTGTTGTCTGTAGTTTAAAAAAAAGTGCATAAAAATAAACACAGTTTAATCTCAATAAATCCCTTTTTTCATCGAGATACATTTAACAAAATGTTGAGAAAGTAATAAAAATCAATTACTTTCATAAATTGTAGAATTTTACATTTGATGATGATTATTGTAAAGCAATTAGTAATTTATAGCAAAGTAGTTAATAGCAATAATTAATAGCATTGTTGAAAACGTTAAACTGTATAAAAGTTTATCATTGTGAATTAAGTTTTTTTTACTAATTACTGCCTTTTAGAAAGGGAAAAACGTATCAACAAAAATTTCATTAACATCAAAAGATTTCTAAATGAGTGAGACATTGTGACTGGAATAATTTATTTTTTAGTTATATAATCGTATTTTTGTCCTTACTTTAATATTTTTCTACAATAAAATATAATGGAATTTATATAGGGCCTGCCATCACTCATACGGAAATTATATTGTTGAGCTACATTATGCATAGATGTCATATAAGTGTTTCTTACAAGACATTTTTTACTCTGGCTTCTGTAATTTTTCATTCAACTTCTAAAAGAAAAAGATACGCACCTCGTGCACACGAGCTCAGCTCCGTATCCACTTAGCAGCAAGCGACTTGTGATAGAAGGTTACCTATCACTAAATTTATGTGTGGGTCGTAACGCATTTTTCAATCAAATAGATTTTACCAACATAGGAAATTGTTCTGAAAAATTTGAAACATTTGATGAAACTGGGCAGTCTTGTACTGGCCCACGCAAAAATACGTCATGCCATAGTTGCACGTGCTACCTTCCTTACCTATATATGATATATTTTTTAAATTGTTTATTTAGTATTTGAAAAATCATTAAAAACACACCTCATCACCAAGTAGGTAGTTTTAAAAATAACTGTACCACTCTCGATAAATCGCAGTACGTTTAAGTTGTTTGAATGATCTGAAATGTATACATTAATATATTGTCTGCTATAAAAGTTATAACTTTATACTTGAGTATCTAAGCATTTACTTACTTCTGATTTGCCTTGAAGGATATGATAAACGTTATAGTACTGACAAAACTTTTAACGGTGATTCTTCTTTGAAAATAAACCATGAGCGTGTTTTAACGACAACGTACTATGTAAATTGTCACTATTTATAAGATATCAACTACAACTAAAATAGTTTTTTCATGGTTTGCAGTTTTGCATTAATTTCAACTTTTTTATCAAACTTTAACAACTATACATTATTCCCACATTTTAGTTACATAAAGGGACTATTCTAACTATGCAAAATGTATTACTAGACAACCGAGCTTGCTCATGAAACTTTGACACACGGAATCTTAGTACCTGCAAAATATGACTTTAAGGAACTATCGTCAATGTTATCAACTTTTTTATGTGGTTGTTACTAATTTAATAAACGTATTTTGGATCTAGATAATCCCTAATATAAAATTAATTTTTTCCATGATACACTTTTTTTTAACAAGAGTAGCGTCATATATTATGGTACGTCTATTCTAGATTGCTACATACACTCTGGTTTCTAATATAATCTAGTACATTTAATGTTCATGAGATATTTTTTGATGATATGCAATAACTATGTTATTTAGTTTTAAAAACTAACCTTGAACTGTAGTAATAAGAATTTTTTTTTTTTTCAAATAGTGCCGTAGAAAATATTGGCTTAAATACTACATTGAAGAAGAAAATTATCAGAAGGTGATATTATTAATTTTAGAATATCAGAAAGAAGCTAAATTAAATGGAAAATATGCTGATATCACAGCATTGCACATCAATATAACTGATGTATTCGATCTAGTTGAAGAAAGTTTAGATTCATCATTATCCAAAATGTGTGTTGATTTTAATTTTGATAAATATACTGATATTCAACATGCATACAAATTTTTGGGTAAATCTCAAAGTGCTATCAATCAATTGCACATGCATTTCACAGCAACTATTAATACAGTATCTTTCAACTGTGTTAAAAAATATTCTAATGTGGACAAACAAAGAGAATATCAACATGTATGTAAAACTGTGTCCATAGACAACTTTATAGTCTGCCTTATGACTCTTTGTAAATCTTTGTTAAAGATTTTAAAATCCTACTTTTTAATTTTCAAATGGCATAAAAGTGTTGATGTGCCTTCGTTTTCTAAGGATGCGAAGAATTCACTGGTTTCTAATGAAAACGACATTTTGAATAAGTTTCAAAACGATATCAGAAAAATATTTCTTGACATTGAAAATAAAATTATTATTTTCATAGATGTGTTTGATTTCATATCATTTGAATTTGACAAATTATTGCAAATATTGAATATCGTTGACAGGTATTTAAAAATTATGTACTTTCAATTTTGTTGTTTTCAAATAATTCAATTAATGCTAACATTTATAACCATTTATTTTCAGCATATTTAAAATAGAAAAAAAAGTATGTGAAAGATTTGAATCAAAACTGCATAAATACATATTAGAAAAATTCGTAATTTATTTCGATAGCTACCATGTTTCTCGATTAGAAGAGTTAAGAATATTTCTTGCAAATGAAAGTTGGAAAGTGTGCCCTGTAAAATCATCATTTAAAATTACTCAACTTCGAGAATTCCAGTCATTTAAATATGCTTCCAATTCAAACGATATCATAAGTATCTATGAAAGTCTGCAAAATAAACACGAAAACAACGTTTTTTCTACAGATAGTATTTGTGACGGATTACACTTTCTTGATACTACTTTGGATAGATCATCTGAAGAGAGTATTTTACAAACTTACGAGGTAACTTTTTCGTAATCTTAGAATAACATTTTTTTTTAAATAGATTAATTTAATATTTTATGACGGCGATAGTACATTAAATATAACTTGAAATAAAGAAAAAGTGCGATTGTCAGGATGCTAGGGCGTTTGTGCATCGTAGTTGCTTTATCGTACGTGGGCTTCGTATCAAGCAAAAAATAAAAGGAACAATACGTAAACGTCTCTTTGTAAAGCGAAATATGCATCATAGTTTTTCTTTAATACAAAATATTTTATTAATTTGCCTTACAGTTATTTTTTTTATTAGTTTAAAATTTTTTGAAGAAAAGATATGGTATAAGCTTAAGTATGGTTAATATTGAACGCTTGTTCCAATTGCGAAATTCCAAAATGGCGAAATGGCGATCTATTGAGAAATTTATTATTTAAAATTTCCATTTCTCGCACAGTTAGAAATCCACGATGGATCTTTATCTCATTTTCAGGAATCAGTTAATATTTATAATGTCTTTGATCTCCCGAGATTTTAGATTTTAAAATAAATGAATAAACTAAAAAGTTACTTAACAACAACTCATAGCAGTAGACCTGAACTCCATTAATAATATTTTTTTTTTTAATTGTAACTTGTGACATAAGATTGCGATTGTTTTAAATTAACTTTGAAACAAACTCTGAAGTGTCATTATAGGCCAAGATACGATGCTTTTTAACTTGTAACGGGCGTCCAAAACACTTTTTTGACTTTGGATCCAGCTAGATCTCTTTTCCAATATTTATTGTGTACATTTTTTTTAATTAGGTCTATTTTTGACACTATCGACACATAAAAGTGGCAACATGTAATGCGCATTTTGTGGCAATCAATCGAGCGATGTTAGTGGACGCAAGTGCAAAAACTTAATACGCGTCTAAGAGTGTCCCGTTAAGGTTTCAGACTTTTAACCAAACCCACATGAAATTCGGCATAATTAAAACCACGTATTAAGAAGCAATCGTAATTATACATAAAAACATTAAATTACAACGTTGGCCCAATGATCACACTACTATTAACAAGTATGATTTTTTTATCTAAACAATTATGTATGACGTAAACATAATTATCAGATAGCAAAAAAAATGCTTGACACTACTCTCGTGTATTATATGTTTAAAAAAAGTATTTTACAGTTTGTTGTGCTAGAAATACGTCAAAATAAACAGTGACCTTTTCAAAGCTAAAGAAAAATTACGAATCGAGGTCTGATTTTTTAAAGTAAGGAGGTACTGATAATGTTTTAAACCTTTTGAAAGTTCCAATTTTTTAATAAATAAGCGAAAAACTTATTTAACAAAAACTTATAACAGAAGACACTCACTTCATAAATGAGATTTTACTTCATTTATAACTCATGACATTGGATTGCGCTTGTTTTTCAATTATTAAAAAAAAAAATTCAGCAGTGTTAATGAAAGCTGAGAAAAAATACTTATATTTTTTAGCTTGTCACGAGCACCCTCGACATTTTTTCAACTTCAGACCCAGCTCGACTTCTTCTCTAATGTTTATTGTACACAAACAACTTTTTTTCGTTTCAAGTAGGTCAATAGTTTTAGCTTAATCAACTGATAGAGGTAGCAAGATATTGTGCTTATATTGCGGCAATTAAGCTTATGATGCCAGTGCAGTGTTGGCTTCAAGATGGCGAAAAGTGGTCCCCCCACCATTTTCCCGTCTAAGAAGAGTGGTAGAGGGACTGCTTTATGGTCGCGGCTGCGAGACAGCCAAAAGCGTCGTCTGCTACGACAACGGTTCTCAAATTGTAGCTCTGCACGATTATATATATGCACATATAATGTGTCGCCGAATGCATGCATATACATTTAGTCTTGGGTACTTGACCGTCAGCACATGATGATGTATTTTGTAAGCTGATCGTTGCATAAGTGCCCAGTGCTGTCCTGTGCCGGTGCTGATAACGAAGAAGCCTTGACTCCTTTTTTCTACATCTTGGACGAGCTGACAAGTCTGGCCTTTCTCACCAAGTCAAACGATGAAAGATACTACTGTTAGTGCTAGCAGTTTGACAAGTAGCTGATAAGCAGATCTGACAAGTAAACTGCACATTTCAGTTATAAGCCCAACAGTGTTTGGTGAGTTGCAGTGCTTGTTTTTTTATTTTCTTTTTGTATAGTTTTTTGTTTCTCTTAAATTTGTATATAAATCAAGCAGGACTTTAACGTGGGATTGCTGACAAATGAGTAATTTCCACAAGTTTCCCGTCACAAAGTTGTGATTTACTTTTCCTGCAATCAAATCAACCAAAACCAAAAAAAAAACCTAATCAAGAAGCAAGAGGTTAAAATTTCAATTATTGGTTTTATCAAGCACAATTTTGGAGGATAATAAGAAAAATCAAGGGCTGATGAAGTTTGACAAGAAAATGTACCTGAATCTCTGAAATCATCAAATGGCTGTGAATCTCTAGTTGCTCCAGAGGCTGTAGTAAAGAGTTTTTTAATAATTATTGTTGACAATGGAGGTACAGAGAAAAGTCACTCAACGCTCTTATGAAAACTTAGTGCCAAGTGATGCTAATAGCACAGTTAATAACAAAAATGAAGTTCAGACTTGCTCAAAGTTAACAAGTGCGCAGCTCATCATATTCCAAACATATAGTACAGTTGTGGTAGATGGTCTTCACAATTATTCAAATGAAGTAGATTATGATGGTTAAAAAATTTCATGAAGCTGTAGATGTGACCTGGTCACCTCCAGTCCAGCAGCCCACCAACTTTCCAATTTTGCTGGCTGCAGTAACAGTTGCTCAGCAGTTGGATATCAGTTTTAGTATTGTAATGCCAGTTTGGATTTGTATTCTCTCAACCTGGAGCAGCCAGGCTGTATGATATTTACATCAAGATGAGTGTGCTAAGTGATCGAAGGTTTTGTCCTTTTTTTTATTCATGTGTACCTAAAATATTCGTAGTGTTGAGAAATTTAGTATGATAATTATAATTACCATCAAGATTTCACAAAATAATTTGGGGAGCTGGCGGAACGAATCCAGCTGGCATTATTGTGAGTTGCTATGATTGTGGAAAAATAATTATTCACTTTGCTGACAAGATGTTTAAGAACGACAGCAACTGTTTGATCAGCAGTCCCGACAAATACAAAGGTCCTGTGAGAGCACTGGACTTTATTCCATTTCAGTCTCATTTTCTAGCTACTGGTGCGACAGATAGTGATATTTATACTTTGTATATTAATTGGACAAATGAGCCTATGTCTCCTAGTTCCATAAAAATTAACCACCGGAGGATATACTAGATAAATCATGGAATATACGAGGTACGTTACTTGGCAACATTTTTTTTCACACATTCATAATTGACATTAGAGCATTTTGTTGTTTACAGTGCAACACATTCTTGCTTCAACATTTTCACAGCGTTGTATCATTTGAAGAAGAATTAAGCCATGGTAATACTCACCGATGCCAATTCAAGAGCCTCTATAAGCATTATCATCAGGAATTTTAACATAATAATTCTTCATCATTATTGAAATATAAGTGAGATGTAAATCAGTACACTGACATCCTGATATATAGTCACACAGCTGTCTCTTGCTTCAGAAAAGGATTAAACTCCAATTATTGAATTGTAGGATTTGAGATTTGTAACCACACCGTAAAAACATTCCAAAACCATCGAAGGAAAGTAATATCAATTGCCTGGAATCCTTATAATTCTGATCTTCTCAGTTATGCAAAAGACAATAGAATTCTCTCTTGAAATTCTAATTTCGATATTCCAGTACGTAGCAGTTAAATTTTTCTTGCAACTCTGTTTTTTATTGTGTGATGCTTATTTTTTATTACAAATCTTATTTTAGGGTGGTGATATTGTTGGCTAATTGGCTCAAACAAATTATGGAAACTTAAATGTGTCGTAGTGTCCTAGATAAGCTTGCTTGGTTGTAAGTACTACTTCATATGGCCAGGCAATAGTATACTCTCTGTAAGGTGGAGCTGACCATTGATCTGCTAAAACGTTGAATAAAATGTTGATTTATTTCCTCGCATGGACCCATTCCCACAAGTCTCACCGATGATGCAAACATAAGTATATTATGAAAAGAATGCTGTAGAGTCTCAAGTCTCTGGTTAAACGGTAGCTAACTATGCGAATAATACCATAGTTGAAGTTATATATTTTAAGTTCTAGCAATCAATATAGTTATTGCGCCGAAATTGTTAAATTACTTGAAAAAAGTAAACATTTGCAATTGACAGAATTGTTTAAATAGATGCTACTTTTAAAAATTTAAGTATTAGTTACGTTTAAATATCTTTACAAATTAAAGCTGATTTTTTTTTTAAAAATAACAAGTATTTTATTACACCTGGATCTGTCCTTACTCTTTTTTTCCATTATCCTTTGTTTACGACATTCTCTATTGGATTAAATTTTTCTTTGAGCTCATCAATAGAGAAAACATTAATCATACACAACGTTAAATATCAAATGAAAATTGCAAAATCTACACCTATAGAAATGATGTAAAGACAAAGACAAAATTATTTAAAGAGTAAATAAAAAATGGAGAGGTAAATATAGAGGTGAATGAGAGGGTAAGTCGACTTATTAAATTGTATGTTCGTTTATTTACCATAAATCAGTTATTAATCAATTTTTTTTTTTTTTTTTTTTCTACTTAATGATTTCAACTTGGTAAACGATTTTTTTTTTCGTCACATTTTCCACAGTTAATCTTTCTCTGTTAAAATTGCACCTGATAATGAATATACAAAAGTTGGACTTAACAATAGGTTAATAAAAATCAGGTAACTGTTAAAGTAATATTATGTAAACATGAAGTAAGATTTGCTCAAGATTTACATAAATATATTAATCTAAAATCACAAGAATATTCTAAATAATAATTTAATTAATTACTGGGAAAGAAAGCGCCAGTTAAAAAAGCCTTGCTATTTCGAAGATTTTAACAATAAGTTGAATAATTCTTACGTAAGCAAGCGGTGCTAATAACTAGCCCATTCATTTGTTAATTCATTTAATGAATAAATTATTCCTTTGGTGAGCAAGTAACGGCGATAAGTAACTCTACCATTTATTAATTTACTTAATAAATACATAATTTCATTGGCAAACAAGCGGTACCAACAATGAGTTTGGCGATTTATTTGTTTACTTGATGGATAAACTTTTTCCTTGACCAGCAAGCGACAACAACAAGTAGCTCAGCTTTTGGATGGATTATTGAGTTAATAAGTTAATTCTTTGGTGAGAAAGTAGTGGCAATAAGTAAATTAGCTGCTAATTAGTTTATTTAATAAATTTATAACTTCTTTGGCGAGCAAGCAATGGCAGTTAATAGCTCAGCTATTTATCAGTTCAGTTAAAAAATAAATTATTTAGTTTGGGAGCGAGTGACTCCAATAAAAAGCCCAGCTTTTGATGAGTTTATTTGATGCGAATAATCTTTATTTTTGGCAAGAAAGTGATGGCAATCAGTAACTTATAAATTTATAATTTATTAAATAAACTAATAAAAATCTGAGCTACTTACTGAAGTTATAAATTTATTAAATAAACTAATTAACAGCTAATTTACTTATTGCCACTACTTTCTCACCAAAGAATAAATTTATTAACTCAATAATCCATCCAAAAGCTGAGCTACTTGTTGTTGTCGCTTGCTGGTCAAAGAAAAAGTTTATCCATCAAGTTAACTAATAAATCGCCAAACTTATTGTTGGTACCGCTTGTTTGCCAATGAAATTATGTATTTATTAAGTAAATTAATAAATGGTAGAGTTACTTATCGCCGTTACTTGCTCACCAAAGGAATAATTTATTCATTAAATGAATTAACAAATGAATGGGCTAGTTATTAGCACCGCTTGCTTACGTAAGAATTATTCAACTTATTGTTAAAATCTTCGAAATAGCAAGGCTTTTTTAACTGGCGCTTTCTTTCCCAGTAATTAATTAAATTATTATTTAGAATATTCTTGTAATTTTAGATTAATATATTTATGTAAATCTTGAGCAAATCTTACTTCATGTTTACATAATATTACTTTAACAGTTACCTGATTTTTATTAACCTATTGTTAAGTCCAACTTTTGTATATTCATTATCAGGTGCAATTTTAACAGAGAAAGATTAACTGTGGAAAATGTGACGAAAAAAAAAATCGTTTACCAAGTTGAAATTGCACCTGATAATGAATATACAAAAGTTGGACTTAACAATAGGTTAATAAAAATCAGGTAACTGTTAAAGTAATATTATGTAAACATGAAGTAAGATTTGCTCAAGATTTACATAAATATATTAATCTAAAATCACAAGAATATTTTAAATAATAATTTAATTAATTACTGGGAAAGAAAGCGCCAGTTAAAAAAGCCTTGCTATTTCGAAGATTTTAACAATAAGTTGAATAATTCTTACGTAAGCAAGCGGTGCTAATAACTAGCCCATTCATTTGTTAATTCATTTAATGAATAAATTATTCCTTTGGTGAGCAAGTAACGGCGATAAGTAACTCTACCATTTATTAATTTACTTAATAAATACATAATTTCATTGGCAAACAAGCGGTACCAACAATAAGTTTGGCGATTTATTAGTTAACTTGATGGATAAACTTTTTCTTTGACCAGCAAGCGACAACAACAAGTAGCTCAGCTTTTGGATGGATTATTGAGTTAATAAATTTATTCTTTGGTGAGAAAGTAGTGGCAATAAGTAAATTAGCTGTTAATTAGTTTATTTAATAAATTTATAACTTCAGTAAGTAGCTCAGATTTTTATTAGTTTATTTAATAAATTATAAATTTATAAGTTACTGATTGCCATCACTTTCTTGCCAAAAATAAAGATTATTCGCATCAAATAAACTCATCAAAAGCTGGGCTTTTTATTGGAGTCACTCGCTCCCAAACTAAATAATTTATTTTTTAACTGAACTGATAAATAGCTGAGCTATTAACTGCCATTGCTTGCTCGCCAAAGAAGTTATAAATTTATTAAATAAACTAATTAGCAGCTAATTTACTTATTGCCACTACTTTCTCACCAAAGAATTAACTTATTAACTCAATAATCCATCCAAAAGCTGAGCTACTTGTTGTTGTCGCTTGCTGGTCAAGGAAAAAGTTTATCCATCAAGTAAACAAATAAATCGCCAAACTCATTGTTGGTACCGCTTGTTTGCCAATGAAATTATGTATTTATTAAGTAAATTAATAAATGGTAGAGTTACTTATCGCCGTTACTTGCTCACCAAAGGAATAATTTATTCATTAAATGAATTAACAAATGAATGGGCTAGTTATTAGCACCGCTTGCTTACGTAAGAATTATTCAACTTATTGTTAAAATCTTCGAAATAGCAAGGCTTTTTTAACTGGCGCTTTCTTTCCCAGTAATTAATTAAATTATTATTTAGAATATTCTTGTGATTTTAGATTAATATATTTATGTAAATCTTGAGCAAATCTTACTTCATGTTTACATAATATTACTTTAACAGTTACCTGATTTTTATTAACCTATTGTTAAGTCCAACTTTTGTATATTCATTATCAGGTGCAATTTTAACAGAGAAAGATTAACTGTGGAAAATGTGACGAAAAAAAAAATCGTTTACCAAGTTGAAATCATTAAGTAGAAAAAAAAAAAAAAAAAAAATTGATTAATAACTGATTTATGGTAAATAAACGAACATACAATTTAATAAGTCGACTTACCCTCTCATTCACCTCTATATTTACCTCTCCATTTTTTATTTACTCTTTAAATAATTTTGTCTTTGTCTTTACATCATTTCTATAGGTGTAGATTTTGCAATTTTCATTTGATATTTAACGTTGTGTATGATTAATGTTTTCTCTATTGATGAGCTCAAAGAAAAATTTAATCCAATAGAGAATGTCGTAAACAAAGGATAATGGAAAAAAAGAGTAAGGACAGATCCAGGTGTAATAAAATACTTGTTATTTTTAAAAAAAAAATCAGCTTTAATTTGTAAAGATATTTAAACGTAACTAATACTTAAATTTTTAAAAGTAGCATCTATTTAAACAATTCTGTCAATTGCAAATGTTTACTTTTTTCAAGTAATTTAACAATTTCGGCGCAATAACTATATTGATTGCTAGAACTTAAAATATATAACTTCAACTATGGTATTATTCGCATAGTTAGCTACCGTTTAACCAGAGACTTGAGACTCTACAGCATTCTTTTCATAATATACTTATGTTTGCATCATCGGTGAGACTTGTGGGAATGGGTCCATGCGAGGAAATAAATCAACATTTTATTCAACGTTTTAGCAGATCAATGGTCAGCTCCACCTTACAGAGAGTATACTATTGCCTGGCCATATGAAGTAGTACTTACAACCAAGCAAGCTTATCTAGGACACTACGACACATTTAAGTTTCCATAATTTGTTTGAGCCAATTAGCCAACAATATCACCACCCTAAAATAAGATTTGTAATAAAAAATAAGCATCACACAATAAAAAACAGAGTTGCAAGAAAAATTTAACTGCTACGTACTGGAATATCGAAATTAGAATTTCAAGAGAGAATTCTATTGTCTTTTGCATAACTGAGAAGATCAGAATTATAAGGATTCCAGGCAATTGATATTACTTTCCTTCGATGGTTTTGGAATGTTTTTACGGTGTGGTTACAAATCTCAAATCCTACAATTCAATAATTGGAGTTTAATCCTTTTCTGAAGCAAGAGACAGCTGTGTGACTATATATCAGGATGTCAGTGTACTGATTTACATCTCACTTATATTTCAATAATGATGAAGAATTATTATGTTAAAATTCCTGATGATAATGCTTATAGAGGCTCTTGAATTGGCATCGGTGAGTATTACCATGGCTTAATTCTTCTTCAAATGATACAACGCTGTGAAAATGTTGAAGCAAGAATGTGTTGCACTGTAAACAACAAAATGCTCTAATGTCAATTATGAATGTGTGAAAAAAAATGTTGCCAAGTAACGTACCTCGTATATTCCATGATTTATCTAGTATATCCTCCGGTGGTTAATTTTTATGGAACTAGGAGACATAGGCTCATTTGTCCAATTAATATACAAAGTATAAATATCACTATCTGTCGCACCAGTAGCTAGAAAATGAGACTGAAATGGAATAAAGTCCAGTGCTCTCACAGGACCTTTGTATTTGTCGGGACTGCTGATCAAACAGTTGCTGTCGTTCTTAAACATCTTGTCAGCAAAGTGAATAATTATTTTTCCACAATCATAGCAACTCACAATAATGCCAGCTGGATTCGTTCCGCCAGCTCCCCAAATTATTTTGTGAAATCTTGATGGTAATTATAATTATCATACTAAATTTCTCAACACTACGAATATTTTAGGTACACATGAATAAAAAAAAGGACAAAACCTTCGATCACTTAGCACACTCATCTTGATGTAAATATCATACAGCCTGGCTGCTCCAGGTTGAGAGAATACAAATCCAAACTGGCATTACAATACTAAAACTGATATCCAACTGCTGAGCAACTGTTACTGCAGCCAGCAAAATTGGAAAGTTGGTGGGCTGCTGGACTGGAGGTGACCAGGTCACATCTACAGCTTCATGAAATTTTTTAACCATCATAATCTACTTCATTTGAATAATTGTGAAGACCATCTACCACAACTGTACTATATGTTTGGAATATGATGAGCTGCGCACTTGTTAACTTTGAGCAAGTCTGAACTTCATTTTTGTTATTAACTGTGCTATTAGCATCACTTGGCACTAAGTTTTCATAAGAGCGTTGAGTGACTTTTCTCTGTACCTCCATTGTCAACAATAATTATTAAAAAACTCTTTACTACAGCCTCTGGAGCAACTAGAGATTCACAGCCATTTGATGATTTCAGAGATTCAGGTACATTTTCTTGTCAAACTTCATCAGCCCTTGATTTTTCTTATTATCCTCCAAAATTGTGCTTGATAAAACCAATAATTGAAATTTTAACCTCTTGCTTCTTGATTAGGTTTTTTTTTTGGTTTTGGTTGATTTGATTGCAGGAAAAGTAAATCACAACTTTGTGACGGGAAACTTGTGGAAATTACTCATTTGTCAGCAATCCCACGTTAAAGTCCTGCTTGATTTATATACAAATTTAAGAGAAACAAAAAACTATACAAAAAGAAAATAAAAAAACAAGCACTGCAACTCACCAAACACTGTTGGGCTTATAACTGAAATGTGCAGTTTACTTGTCAGATCTGCTTATCAGCTACTTGTCAAACTGCTAGCACTAACAGTAGTATCTTTCATCGTTTGACTTGGTGAGAAAGGCCAGACTTGTCAGCTCGTCCAAGATGTAGAAAAAAGGAGTCAAGGCTTCTTCGTTATCAGCACCGGCACAGGACAGCACTGGGCACTTATGCAACGATCAGCTTACAAAATACATCATCATGTGCTGACGGTCAAGTACCCAAGACTAAATGTATATGCATGCATTCGGCGACACATTATATGTGCATATATATAATCGTGCAGAGCTACAATTTGAGAACCGTTGTCGTAGCAGACGACGCTTTTGGCTGTCTCGCAGCCGCGACCATAAAGCAGTCCCTCTACCACTCTTCTTAGACGGGAAAATGGTGGGGGGACCACTTTTCGCCATCTTGAAGCCAACACTGCACTGGCATCATAAGCTTAATTGCCGCAATATAAGCACAATATCTTGCTACCTCTATCAGTTGATTAAGCTAAAACTATTGACCTACTTGAAACGAAAAAAAGTTGTTTGTGTACAATAAACATTAGAGAAGAAGTCGAGCTGGGTCTGAAGTTGAAAAAATGTCGAGGGTGCTCGTGACAAGCTAAAAAATATAAGTATTTTTTCTCAGCTTTCATTAACACTGCTGAATTTTTTTTTTTTAATAATTGAAAAACAAGCGCAATCCAATGTCATGAGTTATAAATGAAGTAAAATCTCATTTATGAAGTGAGTGTCTTCTGTTATAAGTTTTTGTTAAATAAGTTTTTCGCTTATTTATTAAAAAATTGGAACTTTCAAAAGGTTTAAAACATTATCAGTACCTCCTTACTTTAAAAAATCAGACCTCGTTTTATCGCAAATTCCTAACTGTACGAGGAATTAAAATTTTGTACTGACTATTTAGTGGTTGATTACGATTTTAAAATTTCGGGATCAAAATTATCGTTCAAAATTAAATAAACTTATGCTCTTAACGTGTCTAATGTTTAGAGCGTTTAAACTTATTCAACACGTATTCTGACGCATATTTTCGACTTTTTGTTTAAACACTTAGAACTAATTTTTAAGATTTTTGAAAATAATAATTCTTCATGCGGAATTTATTTTTTAAACATTTTTTTTTTCCTTTTATTTGTCCTTCTATAATCATGGTTCTTATTATTTTGAAAAAAATTTTTAATAAAGCTGAAGAATAGTGTATTTTCTACTAAAAAACTTATGAAGTGTATCTCGCTACATATAGAGAATCTCAGATTTTGATTCTCCTATTTTTTTTCAACTTTGAGCTCAAGTCCCTTTTTTTAGGAACAACCACGTCTGGACTTTCTGGTGTTCTGACTAAGATTTTATTTAAGGCTAATATGAAATTGGGTCTCGGTTTATCATACGTTGTCGCAGACTTGGGTTTGTGTCATTAATTTTTTTTGCCAAATTGGATTCTGATGATTAAATTTCAGTATTAACTACTAGGTAATTAATTTTTTATCTAGCTACAGAATAAAACAGGCTATAACGTAACATAAATAACGAGGATGAAAAAAAATGCTGCAAAATTTTCTGTGTACTTTTAATGATTGCATTCCTAATTTTTATTGAAAAAAAATTAAAATTAACTATGTTCGATTCTTGATTTCGATAAGCTATACTATTACTGTCTTTTGTTTCCCAGCAGTAAAAATTAAGCTAGAACTTTTTTATTAAATGGATTAATTAAGTAGCGTCGTTGTGCCACATGAAAGTTTGAATATACGGTATGTACACATCATGCCTTTGTACACGTCTAAGTTTGTCTTTTAAATCGTCTGTCTTAGTGAAAAAAAGTACCAAATATTGTTAACCACTTAATTTTCCACAGTGATAAGACATACTTAACGTTAATTATGATTCGCACAAATACCTTGGACAAGTGTGACGTTAAACTATCGTTTTTACAATGCTTGAACCAAAAAGGCTTACTTTAAGATTCTCATCCCAGTTTTCTTAAAATATTGTACAACGTGCTTTGGTTTTAATCATAAACATGTAAAAGTGACTTAAGTTAAATTAACTTACTGTGTACTATTAGCTCTTGATTTTTTTTTTCTCATAGACGAGGCTTTGTATCAGTCGAATATCAAGTTTTTTTGAAAAATAGAGACGTATGTTGCATAGTATCAATAAAATTATTTATTAGAAAAAATGTTTTTGTTTCATTAGTGTATTTTCACGTACGATACATGCGATATTATGTGCTACGCAATTTAATTTTCTCTACCAAAGCCTTACATAGCGTGGAAAAAAAAAAGATTATAAAGAGGAAACTGCTGGTAGAGCAAGTGAGGGAGACAGAATTTGGAAGAGCCAAGAGTAAAATAGTCTAAAAAGTTAGTCAAGAGAGAACATAGTTTAAATTTGCAATGCAATACATCCATCAGTTTTATTGACCAAAACATTTTAAAAACACTTAAATTATAATATTCTTACTATTTTTCCGTTTAGTCAGCAAGTGATCTCGCCCATCTATCCCACGAAATAACTGATGTCCGAAGAAAAATAAAAATAAAAATTTTAATTTTTTTGTCGTTTTTATTTGCTCGTCTAAAGTAATTTATAATTTGTGCATAGTAACTGATAATAAATAACTTAAAAAATACTAGAGAGTGAAAGAATGCTAGGAAAAGTAAAGCGTTTATGGTAAGAAGCGCAACTAAAAACCACGAAAAAATAAACGTTGAATTAATTCAGTGAGTCTATATCTAGACGTCGCTTGCTGCCTTGACATCAGTAAATAGTACGTTGGCATCGTCGCAATATACAATGTAACGAGATAGATTGTTCAGTAAGATGGAAACGTTTAACTGCTCAACTACCTGTCGTTTGCAAACACCGAAGTTTACCGCCACATGTCGCAAGAAACGATCGTTTTCATGATCACCACCACCATGTAGATAGCATAAAATTAAATATGGGTTTTTGTATAGCCCTAGCTTAGCCTTACTTAATTTTACGGATGCACTCTTCGTGATGCGATTTAATATCTTTTTCTAAGAAAAACTCTTGTTTTTTCTACACTTCATTGATGTTATTTAAGCCTATAAGTGAAGTATATGGTATAGTAACAAAGAAAAGTATCTCATAACAACTCAAAAAACATTATTATAGCTTAAAAGTCATACAAAACAGTTGGATCAGCACAAAAATTGAGAGCTTCTTAAATCTGACCCATCAACGAAAAGAATTCCCAACTCGATTACTACGTGATACGTAATACAAACGTTTTTATTTAATCTGTTTTTCTTTGCTGCGTGACTTAGCCCCCAACGTGCTGATATTTGTTAGGTACTAGATTTTTTACTTCTATTTATGTTTATATTTAGATAATAGTCTAAATAGTTGTTCCTCTATTCAAAAAATGAATAATCAAAACGAACAATCATAGCTAAAAGACTTAAAGGTAAGGTAATCGAATTCAAACCGTGTCCATGGTAATTCATCACAGTAGATTTATTTTTTGGAACTTATTAATAAATGTAGGAGCTTCGGTGGTACTGGCATGCTATTTGTAAAACTAAAAGTTGCATAAGGTCAAATCTTAAGAAATACAGCAAATTTTTCGAAGATTTATAAAACAATTAATAACTCAAATTCAAGACATCTTCAAAGGAAATACTAGGATTATAAGATATCACAGAAAAAACAATAATCAAGCAGTACACACACGATTTATAAGCTTTATACAAATAATAAGCAAACTCAGCTTGCACCAAACGGTATTAGCATAAATTAAGGCCCGATTATATTTAGCCAAAACAGAAGACAAGCAGTCAAATCACAGATAATCAGGGTAAAATAGTTTCAATAGTTGTAACAAACATGATACAAAAAAATGCATCACACAAACATGCAAAAAAAAAAAAAAAAAATGACTCATCAGATCAGCTAACTCTGAATATAGTGAAAATACCATGTAATATTGTGCTTACTACCAACAAAAAAATAAAACAAAAAATTTTAATAGCAACTATACGAAGGTGAGCTGTAAGAATGAAGAGTACTTCAGAAGACTCTGCCCTTTTATTTAAACATTAAAAGGTGTGTTGCAGAGTTTAAAATATAATGTACAGGCACGAGTGATGACCCTCACCTTAGACGCCCTGTGAAGGTGGCAAGTCTATAGATGATTGAAACAATGTATCGTACAGTACTAAAATATCACAGATTAAAGTTATTTTATATAAAAAAAGTTTATGAGTGCATTGAAAGAACATATAGGTAATATTTTAAGTAATCTTTAAAGTTTTTACAAGGTTTGTGCAAAGCAGGTACCGAATTTGTTGACACCTGATCACAAGTTGCGTAGAAAAATTGTTAATAATTTGGAACTCTACTGTAAATTTCAATAAATTTTTGAGACGACTTGTTACTAGAGATAAAATTAATTATTGCACTCTCGAAAGTAAATCGCAGTCAAGACAGTGGATTGTGCTAGTTGAACCAACTCAAAAAAGTTAATTTTGTCAGCCAACAAGGTTACTGTGATTGTTTTGTAAGATGCATAGGAAATTATTTTGATCGACTACTTAGAAAAAGATCAAAATATGATTGGTGATTTCTACGCAAGCTTACTTGAATGTTTGAGTGATAAACAGAAAAAGACCTCATTGCCCGCGTCAAAAAATTTTACCCTTGGAAAAGTTATAATCATGTTTATTGATGCCAAGTCAAGCCAAACTTGTGCAATACGAAATTGCCGTGGTTTTTACAATTTATTGCACTCATGATATAAGTTTTGCTGAACTTGGCATTTTTTTTTATACTTTTGTGATCGGATCCATGGCACATCTTTGGCTAAACTTGTAAAATTATTATTTTTTACAAAATTGTGCCCATGGTACAACTTGTGCTGAACATCGCACATTTTTTAACTACAAACACACAACGAATACCATTGGTAAGTATACAAAATATTTCTGTAATTGAATTTTAAAAATAAAACTTTTAATAAACCGACTAATAATAAATTCTAATTTCGATCATTTTTTTCTTTTCAGGCTTTTTTCTTCGTCACTTTCAATTTTCCTTTTATTTAAATTCTTTTTTTGAACATTCTTTATTTTCTTACTTTTTTCATTGTCACTATGACCATCTAATTCTGTTTCCAAAATAATCGTTCTTGAGTTGTCATCGTCTTCGTCATGAATAATTGATTTACTTTTAAATCTATAAGTATCAGTCTTATTTTTTTCAGCATTTTTCTTTTTGTTTTTATTGATGAATTCTTTTTGTTATTTTTTCGGCTGTCTCAGCGTCGCACACATATTTGTTAATACATCCCTGTACTCCTTGTGGTTTAGTTTATATTTACTTTTTGCTGCATTTTTGTTGACAAATTCTGAAAAATTATACCTATATTTATACATTTACTAATTTGTAACTGTATAACAAATGAATTAAAATAATCATTGAAAATCAAATTAAATTATACCTTCAACGGCTTCGTAAACATTATCCGGTATTGGTTTATACCCATTTTTTCCAGTGACCGAACTAATTTTTAGTTTTTCTCCTCCCATAACTAATTTCATTAGTTTTCGAACAAATTCTTTCGGGCTTTTTTGTGAATGTCTTGTAAGACTTCCACTTTGTATCTGTCTGCAAATACTTCTGAGCCTTCTTGCAATTCTATCTGTTTAAAATTGTATATTATTAAAAGTCAGACTTTAAAAAAATTATCTATACGTATAAAAATTATTGTATCAAAATTTACTGCATTTTTCGATTATGTTTCAAATCCTTTTTGTTAAAACTTGTAGTTGTCCTAATAAATGATTCTCCAGATTCTATATTTGATGGGTTCTAAATTAAAAAATATAAAATTTCTATTAACGTATTGTAAATTTAATAATTTATACTTAATGTTTTATTTTATACCTCATCTGCATCGTAGCTTCGAAGCTTTAATAGTTGTACAAGTATTTCAAATTTTTTTACTTGATTGATCGAAACTGGTACAAATAGTTACAATACTATTTTATTTACTTTATTAGCATAATGAAAATTAATGAAATGATTTACAAATTAACTTACGTTGCGGTAATTTAGAGCAAATAAAATTGTTAAAGTTTCTATCAGCCTTTTCAAGTAATATGATTTTATTGTCACTGTTGTTGTTGTGATTACTTGTTTCACCCTTATCTTCATTATCGTCATCATCACCGGTTAGTTTTTGTACTGATTCTTCGCTATTGACAGACATTGTTTCGAAATCTTGTAAAACACTTATTCTTTTAAATTCCTCAGCAAACTCGTTTTCTGTGGACACTTTTTTCTATCAATTTGTGCTGGCTTTGAAATAGTATCATGTCTTGCAGATGGTCCATCTTTGACTGTTGTTTCTCTAGACCATAAAATAAATAACTAATTAAAAAAAAGGAAAAAAAAATTTTCAATATTAATTATAAGAATTTACAAAAATTTTACCTTAAGTTGATTTTAGTTGCCTTTGTGATAGTCTCTTTCCTTTCAGATTTTGCGTCGTTTTCTGTGTGTTCTCTAAGATAAAAAAATGTGAGAATAATTTCAAAACACATTATGAATCGTATAAATTATCAATTAAATCTTTTTTACCTTGAGTCGATATTTGCTGGCTTTGAAACAGTCTCTTTTCTTGCAGGAGATACATCTTTTTCTGCTGTTTTTCTAAACAAAACCAAAAAATTAACATTTATTGTAAAAAAATTAGGGTGTATAAATTATCAATCATAAAATCAAAAAGTTCTTTACCTTGAGTCAAATTTTTAAAAAATAGTTTTTTTGTTAATATTATCTATGGCTTTCTTCAGAGTGACTCCTTTTTTTTTGATTTGACATCTTTTTCTTCTCCTTGGTAGTCCCTTTTTTTCATTAGCAAGTCTTCTAATACTGACTTTCATCGTTCTGGTGTTATAAGCTCACCCTCAGTAGAGACAGAAAGAGATTCAAGCCATTCTTCTTTTTCTATTGTAAAATAGTTCAATGATTACAAAGAGTATTAAAATAATAAGGTTTTCTAATTTACGAACTTTGTCTTCCCGTACAATCAAAATTTCACTATTCAAAAATAAAAGAAACTATTACGAATAAGAATTTTCCAAACAAGAGAATCAAAAAAGGCTGACGCTCGTGCGGTAAATCTCACTTACGTTTCTCCATCTCAACACCTGAGAAAGAATTAAAGAAAAGCGAAAAATAAAGAAAGCAGAATGCATGCAACAAAAAGAGTAAGATATAGTATATTTCTTACCTAGGGCGGAAAGCACTCCGCCCAAGGGACGAAATAGTAGTTTTCGTACCTGGTGGCGCATGTCGCCAGGGCAAGCACCAGGCCCGAGGGACTCCTTGTGCTTGCCCTGGTTGGATGCGCACCAGGTGCAAACCTTATTTTTCCTACTTTGGGCGTTTAGTGCGCCCTTGGTAGGAAAAATAGGGTTCGCACCTGGTGCGCATCCAACCAGGGCAAGCACAAGGAGTCCCTCGGGCCCTGCTTCGGAGGTTCCTCGGGCCTGGTGCTTGCCCTGGCGACATGCGCCACCAGGTACGAATACTACTATTCCCTCTCCCGACACATTATTATTTCCGTAAGTGATTACATTAAGAGCATAAAAGGGGCCCAGTACGATCTTTATACGTACTTAGTAGTTTCGTGTTTCCAATAAATAAGAAAAGAAATAAGAGATATAGATGCCCACATGCATTAATAACACACACTGGAAAAATTACTCAGACGTTCAGCATCACGGTCGTTCTCTATTACAGCTTTCCTTTGTTAAAAACTTACGGTGTGTATAATTTTTAAAATTTTTAAATATCATGGTCAAAAATGTAATTATATACAAGAATCCAAAATCATGAAATTATCAAAGCAAAATATATTTGAGCGTCTAATTATACATTTTTTTTTCAATTACCGCTTGTTTACAGTAGATCAGCCGGGTACCAGCGGTTTCCCCACTTCGCTTGTAAATCTCCTTGTACTGTTTTTACATTTTTGATCGGCAACACACTTATTTCTCGCGATTCTCTCCACAAAATTAGCGTAAACATGGTAAGCAAAAAAATTCGCTTAGCTTAACCTCTGAAGCAATTTAAAAATCAATACATGAGGCGGGAGATAAATGCAAGTCGACTTCACATGAGCATACTGAATGCATCTATATGTATTACCACAAACACGAAAATAACAATCGACAATATGTTTTAGCGAGCGAAAACTTTCTTTAAAATTTTTGCTCGTGTAGTATCGAAACTTACTATTATTTTGTATATTAAACAAGTTAAATTACATTTCTCAACGATGCCTTGGCAAAAGTGCAAATTTCGAGATTATTTATAATCAAATAAATACAGAATTCTATCAAAAAATAATTATTCGAGCGAAAGTGATAGCAGTAGTTCGAAGAATACTGATTCATTTAGTGGTGATGAAAGCCAAACATCGATTTCGGAGAATGGTTGTTTTAATGTGAACGATGTCTATGGTAAAAAAAATTTTTTTTCTATCCCTCCGCTGAAAAAAGGACTTTTTTTTCACTTTTTTTAAAATTTGTTATAAAAATCGATTATTAATACCTACCATACAACGTAACATAATAATAATAATTTTTCATGACTTCGTGACTGACGTATCAGTTAGAAAGTTTCAAAAGCTTAAGTACGTGCATTTTCGCCCATTTATGAAATCGTATATTGACGACGCTCAAATATTGGTGCGGTAGCAGGAGATGGCAATACATTTTTGGACGCTATGCTAAGGTTAAATACGGCAGTAGAAAACGTGATGTTAAATCGACATCAGCAAAAATGTGTAGAGGAAGCTGGATGCTACGACTCAACGTTGAGAGTCATTTCAAACTTTGGAAGTGGCTATTCCAATTCTTATGCGACTTCATGGGTCACGCTGCAGTGTTGTCAGTGTCCCAAATCGTAGAGCAACCTCCAATGATACATTTTTGCTTTTCGTAGCTGCACGGCTACTTGTACGATTCCACATACCATGACGCTTTGCCGCTAACATTGCATCCAACCTCGGTTACGGAATCATTGATTTTATCAAGTACGAGACGATCGAGCTCTCGTCATTAAACTTTTCAAATACGATGAAAAACTGATTTTAATAATTATTTTTCAGTGATTTAAACAATAATTATGTTATTAAAAACAAAAATTAACAATTTTTTTAAATTTAACAGAAAATATTTCGATTGATGAAAATGAAACATCAGATGCCGACGGTGCCGACGATGACGACGATGACGTCGATGATTATTTTGATGCGGACGGACACAACTCTGATGAAGAGTACAGTGATAGTAAGAAATAAAATTCTTTAAGACATATTATAGCTAAAACAAAAAAAACTAAATATGAATTTAAAAAAACTAAAATTAATTGAAACACGAAACATCATTATTAAGCTTCTTTGGCTTCTTTGTTCACTCAATAATTTATTTACTCTTGAATATTAGTACTAAGAGAACGTGTGAACACATCAAATGAAAATGACGATTCTTTCGATGACAACGTAAGCAGCGAAGACGAAAGCTATTCATGGAACTCGTCTGATTACGAATCGGCTGAAGACAGCGATGAATCTGAGTCGGATGAGGAGGATGATTTCGAAAACGCCAATGAACCTTTGTACGAAGGATCTCGTTTTACAATTGGTGAAAGTGTTTTAGCTATTTTTACTTTTGCTACTCGATTTTCCATTACCGAAGTCCTTTTGAGTAATATTTTGTTGCTTATCGAATTGCACTGTATACGTCCAAATAACTGCATCAAAACGCTGTACAAATTTAAAAAGTTTTTCTCCAAAATCGACGTTCCTCTTGTGCGACATTTTTACTGTTCTGTATGTTTTTCTGCAGTGGAAAACAATTACTGCGATGAATGTGACAGAGACGAGAACTCAAACTATTTTATCGAGATCCCTGTACTACATCAATTAGCTTCCATGTTTAAAAGAGATGTTTTCACGGAACTTTTGAATTATCGATGCATGTGCGTAAAAAAAATCAAAATAACTATGAAGATATTTACGATGGTTCTATTTACAAGTCTTTGCCTCAAAATTATACGCAAAATCGTAATAATATTAGTTTTTCATGGAACTCAGATGGAGTATCTTTGTTTAAATCGTCGAAAATGAGTATTTGGCCATTTTATTTAACAATAAATGAATTATCTCCGGAAAGAAGATTTAAAAAAGAAAATTGTATCTTAGCAGGTTTATGGTTTGGCGAAACAAAACCAAACGTAAACATATTTTTATCAGTTTTTGAAAATGATTTAGACAAATTAAACGCGGGTGTTTATTTTGAAAATCCAAATGATGTTACACTTACCTGATGATGTTAAAAAAATTTGGTCCACTCTGGGTAATGTCATGCTCAAAATATGAAAATTTTAATGGAGATATTAAACAGTACGTACATGGTTCAAATAATCCACAATTACAAATTTGTTCTGCCGTTAAAACATTTTTATGTTTTACTAAAATCAAAGAAAAATTATTTAGAGACGAAAGTGTGGTCTACTTTTTTGGTGATAAAATAGAAAAATTAGGTACTCACAGACAAAAATTAAAAACAATCGGTGAAAAAACATTTATAGTCGGTATTAATAAGAAATATAAATACTCACCAGATTTAATAAATATATTTCGTAACAATAACATGAATCTCGATTTATCCAAGTGTCACGTTTTTCAGAGGCTCTTAAAAAAAAGTATTTACTACGAATCACAAGAACACTCGATGAAAAAGAAGACAAACTCCTCTTATGGTCAATTCACAAAAAACAACACTGTTAAAATAGGTTCCATTCATTGTTTCTTGCGAGTATGCGCATGTGAATGTATGTTTGATTGCGAGGATTGTAACAATGATTGTAAAAATTATGCTATTCTTGAAGAATGTGCAGATACAAAACCATTTAAATGTGATATAATCAATGAACACATTTCAACGATTTCAATATGTAATAAGACAAATGATTTAATTTTAATCAGTGTGAACGATATTTTAAATGTACGTTATAATGTCAACGTTGATAATAATACTTATGTAATCATGTTATGTAATAATAAAGAAATTGAATGATAATATTTTGTTAAAATAAATTTCATTACAATAAAATATTATTTTGGCCAAGTTAGAAACAAAATATGCCATGAGCACGATTCAAAAAAATTTTTTTGCCAAGTACAGCTCAAGCTGTGCCATGGACATGATATTATAAACAAAACAAAAAATTTGGCAAGTTCATAACAAGTTGCGTTATGAGCAAAATTTTGTACAGAAAAAAATCATCAAGTTTGACAAAAGTTATGCCATAGGCCCAATCACTTTTAAGTAAAATAAAAAAAAAATGCCAAGTTCAGCAGAACTTATATCATGAGTGCAATAAATTGTTAAAACCACGGCAATTTCGCATTGCACAAGTTTGGCTTGACTTGGCATCAATAAACATGATTATAACTTTTCCAAGGGTGAAATTTTTTTACGCGGGTGGGCAAAAAAATCTTGTTTTGTGATAACACTGCTCTGACTCATCTTTCAGTTATTGCAATAGGAAAAATTTGCAAATTATAGTTTGAAATGCGTTAGCATTTACCTTATTCACAAGATCTACCACCCAGTGACTACCACCTGTTCTCTAAGCTTGAAAAATTTCTTGTAGGACGCAGATTTCAGAACAACAAGAAGTTTATTTATGCGGTTAATAGCTATTTTGTGAATTCTTATAAATTTTACTTGAGAGAGGCTTTCATTGAATCAGAAAAATAATATGATTAATGTCTGAGTCTTTCGGGAAGTAATAAATACGTATGGATTTTTATTTAATTATTGTTGTATAAAATCCCCAAATACTTGAATGAATAATGCGCCTGATAATAGAATAGATTATTATTGTCTAAAGCATTTAAACTTTTAGGACGTTTATCGTACTTTCCAAATCTCGAACATGCCGGGACAGTAAGGACAGAAACATTGTGCACGTTGAAAAATATGAGAGAAGTAACTAAAAAAGTGAAATAGCCTGCAAGATCACATAACACACTCATTGGATGTAAATCTAGCCAGGAACAGTATACGATACTAGAAGCAAAAAGAAACAAAATAGTGGTACCGCTAGAAACAGACCTTAAGGTTACTTCCTATGCAGTTTAAATTCAGAAGAAAGGAAACATTTTTTAAATAAAGTCATTCTAGTCCAAAAAAACTTTTACTGTTTAATGTTGGTTAGATAAAATCTACATGCTAAATATATATAGATGAGAAAATTTATTTTTATGCTTGTTAAGGAAGATGGATCGCTCCCACGAGAAGGTGAAGAAGAGCGCGTGTATGTGCATAAGGTGTCGTGATAAAATCTGCTGTACCAACCTAGCCCAAAAACGTCCGCAGTCTCAATTAGAGAAAATACATTTGTGTTTAACTCACTAGTAATCACTAATGTATTAATAATATGCTTCAAATAATTAGAGAATGTTCTTCAAAGTATCTAGTTTCTTATAGTATAAATCGAACAGCATGAATACTTTTTTATACGGAAGATAAAAAATAAGGGGTAAACAGCATAATCAATCTGATCAATCTGATCTTCTTTCGACAAAAGTGTGCTATGAATTTTTGAAGTTAAAGATTTTTATGATATAGCATTGAAGTACAAAATCTTGAAAAGGCTTATACTAAGTTTTAAATCATAATTTTTAATAGAACGGCTTCTATAAGTGATTTTGTGAAAAACCATTATTTTACGTAAAAAGCTGAGCTAACGGCAGACAGTGTACTTAGTGCGTCCTTGTCTCCTGCATGAATTTAGCATACAAGTTAAAAACAAATAGGCTTATGTTTGGGCAAATATCTCCAGAATTGTAGACGCAATTCCATTGAAACTTTGCACGTGTATCCATAAAGTTGTTATAAAAAATATACTAGTTTTTCAAAAATATTCTTACATTTACATCAAGCATAATAGGTATTTTTCTACAATATTTTTAACCACTTGCATTTAAGCCCATGTTAAAGGCGACAAAAAAAGAAAACTGCATGAATTTTTTTCTCGAAATCTGTAGATGCAATTGTGTTACAATTTGGCAACTACATCCATGCAATGTTTCTTTACAACATAAATTAAAAAAAAACATTTTTATTGTTAAGTGAATCTCACCCTTCAGTTTTAATATAAAATGTTAAAATAAACTATACGTCGTAACTTTACAGTTAAAAATAAAAATATAAAAGCATATGCAGCAATTTTAAAGTGGTTTGGTAGCGATGATTTTGTATGATAAAATTATTTGAAACTTTAGTACAATATTCCCAATAATAATAGAATATTACTGTAAGAACATGAGTAAATTTATGCTGGATATGTAAATAGTGACATCTATTACATGGCATAGATACTATGAGTGCAAGATGATATGCATATGAACTTTGTACAGTGGACCAGTTAGAGCAGACAGACATGGCGGTTGCCGTGCACTCAAGTTTTCGTCAGGTTTCTGGGTACAATAAAACGGTATTTTGTAATCCAATTTAATCTAAGCTATTATTGTTAAATAAACATGTTTGAATGTTATTATGTGTAACATTTATCAGTCTACTTCCTCAAAGTAAATATTTTTAACATAGTAGCCGAGCCTGTGATTATTGTTGCTTTTTTCTGATTTTCACGTGTTGCTTCGGTGGCTCATTATAATCAACTACCACGGGTTCAAGAGAAAGTGTCAATCCAATGCTTATAAAATAAAAAGATAGTGTTCATCCAACACGGAATTAAAAATTTAAGAAAAAGTTTTGTGGAAGTAACAAGAAAAGTACATATAGTAAAAAAAATTCTAGAAGATTCGAACAAAGCAGAAAAAACCAAAATGGCACATAAAGTGAAACTTCCGGCGTTTAATGAAAAGATTTTGAGTATTGGAAAAAGAGAATCACGATGATTCTAAAATTAAAAAAGTGTGACGATGTAGTCACTAGACCTAGGCCAAAGAGAGATAAAGAAAAAGAGTGGATTGAAAAAGACGTGAAGGTGATCAATCTAATATGTCGTGGAATTTCGAATGATCAGTTACAGTTTGTGAAGGATGAATAAACGGCACGAAATGAAGAAATTTGAGAAGTGTACATAAAGGAGTCTACTGCTCTACAGGTTTGTGTGAGAAACAAGTTGGAAAAATTAAAGTTAAAAGACTTTAGATGTGTAAGTTTATTTTTAACTGAGCTTGAAATAATAAATAATGATTTTAAAAATGCTGGTGCAAATGTGACTAACAAATAAAAGTTAAGCTACATGATAAAAATGTTTTTAAGTTCGTTAGGTTATATTGGTGACTTAATCGATGTGTTAAAGGAATCCGATCAAACAGTTTAGTACGTGAAAAGTAAAATAAAAATGTTTCAATTATAAGAAAAGGATGATGGAAGCAAAAATAGTTCAAGTGCGTTTAAAACTAAAAGAAAAAAAGATGGAGCATGTGCGAAAAATATGAACACTTCAAAGCTTATTTGACCAGACCGAGACAAAGCTATAATTCATGGGAACGGGGTGGTGTGCAGCAGCAACGAGGTGGTTCGCAGCATAATAATTAAGGGTATCGAAACGAAGACGGTAGTGTGAGTATTTTTAATGCAGGGTTTAAGAAAAGACCTAATGAGTAGCGTGTTGGAGTAAACAACTGTGCCAGTAAGGTTGAATGGTTACTTGATAGTGGTTGCTCAGATCTTGTTATAAATAATGATCAATATTTTTATGAATATGTTGAATTAAAAGAGCTTATAAATGTTAGAGTAGGTGATAGTTGTTCTTTAAAAGTGACTTAAGTTGGTAATACTAGGCGCAAGTTTGATGTTTATGGTCAAAGTGAAATAAATGTAATAAAAAATGTTTTTCTTGTTAAAGATATAAATAGAAATTTGATTAGTTACGGTAAAGTAACAAAAGCAAATTAAATTGGTAGGACATATGTCAAAGATTTTTGATGAAAATAAAAATTTAATTGCGTTGGCTATTAAAAATAATAATGTTTATTATGTAACAAGTAAAATTGTGTATAGTCAATCAAATTCAACGACAAAAAATAAGTTAACACCAAAAAAAAAATTGCATAGAACACTAGGTCACGCAAAATGTTGTTTTAAAGCAATGTGTGATAAGCAAATGCCTAATGGTTTACCCAGTGAATTTGTGACTGATTATTTATCTTTGATTATACAAAATATGTGATTTGTTTGGAAAATAATATGCATACTTTGCCTTTTAAAAATGTGAGGTCAAAGGATAAAGATATTTTTCCGCCCTCGGGTGGTTTAAGGAGGCTGGTACTTCCTCGGGCGAAAAAGCAGTTTTCCGGAACTCGTTCGAAAAGTCTCCTTTACGAACCTCGTTACGTCCCTCGCCTTCGGCTCGGGCCGCAAACCTCTCGGTTCGCAAACAGAGACTTTTCAAACTCGTAGGAAAACTACCATTTCTCCCTATCGGGCGCAAAGTGAGGGCCCAAAGTACTTTTCGAGCATGCGTCATGGGCCCAAAGTGAAAATTTTCTGCCCGCCGGGCGCAAAGTAATCACAATTCTTTGTACACCATAATTCATACTTTTTCTGTACTAATGTGCATAAAATGGGCTTTTTTCACATTATTTGAACTGCCAAAAATCAAATTTCCCACACTGTACTTGAAAATAGTGTGCAAGACATATAAGTATCAGTTTTTCAAAGTTATATAACAATGTGAAATAGTATAATTTTTAATTATTTTAATTCTATAATGAGTTTTTAAAATTAAATTATCAAATTCGAATGAAATCATATTTATATAAAATTCTTAAGAATAAAAATGGATTTTTTTTTTTAAGAGCGAACAGCTTATGTTTTGTAGTCGCGGGGCGAAATTCTATAAGTTTTCAAAATTAAATTGTAAAATTTGGATGAAATCATATTTATATACAACTTTTGAAGAATGAAAATGGATTTTTTTTTTTTAAGAACGAACAATTTATGTTTTGTAGTCGGGGGGCGAAATTCTATAAGTTTTCGAAATTAAATTATCAAATTTGAATGAAATCATATTTATATACAATTTTTGAAGAATAAAAATGGATTTTTTTTTTAAGAACGAACCATTTATGTTTTGTAGCCGGTAGGCGAAATTCTATAAGTTTTCGAAATTAAATTGTAAAATTTGGATGAAATCATATTTATATACAATTTTTGAAGAATGAAAATGGATTTTTTTTTTTTTTAAGAACGAACAATTTATGTTTTGTAGTCGGGGGGCGAAATTCTATAAGTTTTCGAAATTAAATTATCAAATTTGAATGAAATCATATTTATATACAATTTTTGAAGAATGAAAATGGATTTTTTTTTTTTTTTAAGAATGAACAATTTATGTTTTGTAGTCGGGGGGCGAAATTCTATAAGTTTTCGAAATTAAATTATCAAATTTGAATGAAATCATATTTATATACAATTTTTGAAGAATGAAAATGGATTTTTTTTTTTTTAAAGAACGAACAATTTGTGTTTTGTAGTCGGGGGGGCGAAGCCGAGTACCCCCCCAACCGGGGGCTTCGCCTCCTGGACCCCTACCAGGGGCTGCCGCCCCTGGACCCCGCACAGCCTGTCTCACGAAACATACCTTTATTCCCCTTAGTTAAAAGCAGCAATTTAATGCTACCATCTTTGAAGTCAGCACACTTATATTTGAAAAAAAATGTATGCCCATATATCAACTCAATATTGAATATTAGTAACTCAATTACCGTCGAGACTGAAGACCATTTAATACTACTAGTGCCAGTATACACATACATACCGCTACATTGGCAGGCAGATCGTAAATGTTATACTATAGACTCTAAAAAAAGCATGGTTTTTTGCAATGGACATAACGCAAAGCAGCAATATCGGCAGCCTAGGTTGCGTTCAGACACAACGGCAATATCAATCTGCACGCAATCTATTTGAATGCACGGGTGCGAGAGAGAGGGCGTACGATTCGTCATCTCTTCGCCTCTCTCTCCTGCACTCGCGCATTCAAACGGATTGTAAAAAGTATTAGCGTTGCGTCTGTACGCAGCGTTACAACATATACCTACTGGAGTTAACATATATATGGCAATGCTTGCATACTAATTTGAGGTTTATAAACTTTAATTAATTTTTTTATTATACATGTAGAGTTGATAACCTCACGTTGCACCCTTAAGGAGAAAAATAATATACGCTACTCGAGCGCAAGCCTTTGCACCCTTGGGCGAACTTTGCGCCCTTCGACTACTTTGGGCCCTAGGGCGCAAAGTACTTTTCTGCCCACGGGCCCAAAGTATTTGGCGGGCGCAAAGTAACACTTTGCGCTCTAGTGGCGTAATGTACTATTAAAAATTATGCATACGGATTTAAATGTACCACACTGGCTTAAGCGGTAAAAAAAATTTTTTTTCGTTTTATCGATGACTATAGCAAAGAAGCTGAAGTTCATTGTAGTATATTGAAAGATCATGTATATAATTGTTTTGTTGACTATGTAAATTTTATTGAACGTAAGACAGAAAAATGTGAAAGAATGGAAAGGAGTATGTTAATAATGTTATAAGTAATTTTGCAAGAGAAAAAAAATATATCATTTAAAACGTGTTAACCCTTCATGCATGAATTAAATGGACAGCAGAAAAGTATTATAGAGACATTATGGATATGTCAAGATGTTTATTAAGAAATGCAAAGATTGTTGATAGAGTTGACCTTTTTTCAGCACCGGTACAATAAAAAAAATTTTCCTGTATGTTAGATTAAATTTTTCAAGTACTTGAATAACAAAACCATTATCTTCATTTTTATGTGCTACTGTACGAGTATGCTTATAGTCAGCTGATTTACTAGTGCTATAAGGATAATATTTCGGTAAGTAACTAGCTATCAGACTATTCAAACTTTTATTTGCTTGTAATGAGCCAGTGGGAACAAATTCATCAATCTGAAAAAAACTTTTTAAATGTTCTAGGAGAGTGCAGTTATCAGAATGATAACCATTATCATAGTTTTCTTTTCTAATTTCATATTTGCAATAACTACCACAATTGTCATAGAAATTAAGGACAGAATAAGCTGAATTTTTAAATTGCTTTATTTTTTTTATTCTCACTTCTTTTAAAGATTCTTGCAAAATCGTTCTTCAAGTAGGCTATAATATCATGAAATTATTTTTTTTACGTCTATACTTGTACTTTCTTTTAAGTTACATAGAAAATTTCCTACTCCTTGTTCACTATTATTAATGTTTGTTTTACTATCTTATGATCAATAGATTCCTGTATTACATGAATACTGTAGCTGTCATTATCTTTAATAATACTTAAATGCTCAAATCCTTAAGAATTCGGCTATTAACAATCTAGTCAACTACCCCTTCAGCCTTAATGAATTTGGCGCTACCGTGGTGATTTAATCTACTGTCGGGTACTTTATTATGTCCTGTTTTTGAATTGATTTTACAAATGCAGCATTTTCAGTTATAAGCATGAAAATTCAGTACTTTACCAAGAAAAGTTCATTATGTGTGGTCTGGTATGGTGGGATAATATTGTGTGGTGTGGTGTAGTACTGGGAACCGGAAGTACGTCAAGAGGGGTGGGGAGAAGGGGGAGAATCAAAGCAAAATCCACTTCCGTTACACTTTTTCTTAACGCCATCAATCTGAAATTGTTGATTTACTCCGTAAGGCAGAACGCACCTATAGAAGTATAACTTCAATAAAAACGCTTGCATCAATTTGTGTTTAATATCAAGCAAGAACTTGTCCTGTTCAGGACTTATTTTTTTCGTATCAAGCTGTTGATTAACATTATTCTCATTAATTGTAATATAGATCATTTCCAAGAATTTCCTCCTGAATGTTTTCTTCTCTCAGTCCAAGATTCTTACTTTGTCAAAGTTAAAAGAGTATTCCAATTCATAAGAATGCAAGGCTATTGCAGATCTAGGATAATGTTTCTTAACTGATCTAATATAGTCATGCATGTGAATATTTAGTTGTCTTTTGCTCTGGCCAATATATTAAGTTCCACACTCACAGAATAAATATAATATAAATTAAATATAATATATATTATAATAAAAGTATAATATAAATAAATATATACAGAATATAATAATATAAACAATGCCACTAATTTGCTCCTTTGGTGTTGTGTCCTTACCTAATGTAAAGGTAACTCATAACTCACAAGTAATAGAAAAAATAACTTTGGTAGTGTGCGTGGAAAAATTTTTTCAAGATAATGCTCTGACTCAGAGAATGGAAGAACTATGTAGATACCACATATATTATTCTAATATACATACTATTTATTAGAGATAGGATTAGTATGCTCCGTAGAACATTGAAGCGTTTCAATAGTAAGAACTACAAGGTAGATTCTCATACTTTATACTCAGAGTACCCTTCTACTAAAGTTCCCTAGCGTGTTCCTACATTTCTTAATAGTATAATAGATGTTTCCTTCCTGACTAAGTAAAATTCATTCTTAGACTCGGTCCAAGATTAATTTTTTTGCCAACTTAAATTTAAATATGATTGTTAATTTTATTAAGGCTATTGAATCGACACTAATATTAAATTCTTTCATTTCAAAGATTAGAGTTTCTTTTTTGTCAGCATTTAAAGGTGTTGTTGCCAATAATGGAAAGTTAACATATTTTGGAAAAGTTATCATTGGTCGTCTGGGAATCATAAGACAGTTCCTTAGGCATCATAAGAAATTGTTTGTTACTGGTGCAGATAACGGTGGTTCTACAGTTGTCATCTACAGGGCAGACTATGTTTATAATATGGAGTAAGTTTGGTCTGATCCTACTTATTACGAGATAGTAAATGAAACAAAAAGAAAAAAGATTCTTTCATCTCTCATTAAGTCTGTTAAGAAGATTATAGATCTTTGGACTCAAAGAGATGTCTTCCTTGATGCTTAAATTTTAGAACCGTCCTTGGATGGAATCAATGTATGTTCTTTGCCTCAGGTTTATGATACTGTCAAAGTCCATAAGAGTGGTGTGCCTGTGAGATTGATAGTCTTTTCTTGGATAACCCACATATGGCTTTAATAAGTGGTTCTATGCTTTTTTTTATCAACTTTTTGTAAGATCACAGTATTCAGTTAAGAATTCCTATGAAGTACGTCATCGACTTCATCAACTTATTGTTTCTTGTGGTTTTTCCTTCGTTTCTTTTGATGTGGTATCACTTCATACCAATTTGCCTTTTTCACTTGTCAGAAGTTGTGTTAACAGCAAGTTGGGCTCTCTTGTGAATCTTTTGGCTATAGATAAAAAAGAATTTTTAGATTGTTTTAAATTCTCAATCCATTCCAACTATTATACATTTAGTGAGATAACAAACCTTCAAACTTGTGGCACACCAATAGAAGGTTGTTGATTCCCGTGGATTGCTAAAATAGCACTTGACTCTCTTGAGACTTCCATTATTCCAAGATGTGTGCAGTTTATTCTCTCCTGTATAAGATATGTAGATGATTGTTTTTTAATTAATAATGATAATGATATTCAACAGGTACTAAAAGTCTTCAATAACTTTCATCCATTTATTCAGTTCACACTCGAACAAGAAAACTAAGCCGATTCCTTTTTTAGAAACTTCAATTACCGGAGTTCTCGAGGCTCCATGTATAATCGATTTATATCGCAAACCATCCGTCTGTTGTAGATGTCTCAATTTTTTATTGCATAATCCGGTGGCACAGGAGAAAGCAATAATTTTTTCCATGATTAACAAAGTATTTAAACTTGCTCACCCTTGTTTTAGAACAAAAAATATTTCAGAGATAAGGAGAATCTGAGCTTTGGATGCCTATTCTTCCTTTTTTTGTAGAAAAGTATACTAGAGCTATGATTAGTATGCTCTATAGAACATTCAAACGTTTCAGCGGTAAGAACTACAAGGTAGACTATCATACTTTATGCACAGAGTATCCTTCTACTAGACTTCCCAAATAGTACTTTCATTCTTTGAGCCATTAGAGCATGATCTTTGAAAAAAAATTTTTTTACACATAATATTAAAGTTAGTTTTTCCAACACTTAGTAATAGTTACCTTTAGATAAGGTAAGGACACAATACCAAAGGAGGAGATTAGTGGCATTGTTTATATTGTATTCTGTGAGTGTGAAACTTGTTTTATTGGCCAGAGCAAAAGACAACTGAATATTCGCATGAGTAAACATGTTCAATCAGCTTAAAAAATGATCCTAGACATGCATAGCCCTGCATTCTAATGAATCTAAACACTTTTTTGGACTTTGAAAAATTTTGTAGAACTTAAAAGACAATAAGCCTCAACAATACTAGAAAATTTTTTTAAGTTTCATTCCAATTAGTCTTATCCCGATTTTTTTTTTTTTTTCAAATCTAGCCAACCTGTCTCAAAGCCGATATCATACACGCCTAAACTTAGATATACGAATAAATTGAAGCAAATTACCATGATTGTGTGTAAGTCTTGTGTTTTAAAAATGTCCTTGCATACATGATTTCATTAGATCCAGAATACTTAAAAATGTTTTTCAAAAATTATAAAGCTGAAAATTAACTGTAAACTTTGTAGAAATTTTAATGATTTCGTTGTAAGTATTTTTTTCGTAAGTTGTTTTATGAACCGTAAAGCTATGTTTTTTTTCAATTTGTAATAAAATTATGTTATAATTTTTTATTGTGAAATCAGCTATTCTTTTACATCTAAGTGATGGTGACAAGATTTTTTAATTTTTAATTTTTACAATGCTTTTTCGAACAAAAATAAGCTGTTTGTTTTTTCCATTTTTTTTTTACATGCACATTAGATTAAATTAGGAAATTTCACAATAATAATTAGTGTTTACGTTTGCTAAAAATTTTCCTGAATTAAGAAAATATGCCTTTGCAAAAATAGTTTTACATAAAAAAAGATACCATTATTTTTATATTTAATTTATTAGATCACTAACGCTTTCATTTATTACATACTTCTCTTTTGTGAGATCACACTTTCGTAGGAACTATATTGTCATTAAAGTTATAAGGCTCACTCTTAAAACCAAATAGGCTGTACAAATAATAAAATTCTAATTGACCAGTAGAGTCGTTGATTATTAAATAAGAAAACAATACAACAGGCACCTTTAACCAAACGACCCAGTACGCTTCCTGATCATTTAAAAAAAAATTACTACAACAGGCCATTTTTAACAGAACGAACAAGTGAATTTAAATTAATAAAAACATTAATAATATTACACGCGCTTATTACCAAACAATCGATTGCACATCTTCATTATTAAACAAATAATCAACACATTATGTCCCTTTAGCTAAACGGCTTAATGCGTTCTTTGATCATTAAATCAATAATAAGTACAACATGCAACTGTGATCCAATTTTCCACCGTACTTTTTAATTACTAAATAAATAATCAAAAGAAGAGACACCTGTAACCAAACAATCCAGTAAACTTCTTAATCATAAAATAAATAAAAATAATGAATACAACAAACGCCTTTAACTGAACGACCCAGGACATCCATGACTCTAAAGTTTGCAATGTTACATGCAACGGAAATAGAATTATTATTACTATTTTTTTTTTTTAATTTAAATGCTCAAAATGCTTTAACAAGTAATGAGAAAGACACCCAATAATTTTTACGATCATAAAAATGTTTTTTTCTCGAGACAGGAGTTTCAAGATTAATTCAAGTGTATGGGCGAAAAAAATGCATTTGAGCGTACCAAACTATTGAACTAAGATCATAGTGTTGTAGTTAAAATAATCTGTATACGCATGTACAAATGATTTAAAAAATAAAAAATAACCCGTACCAAAATTATATTCTTAGTCTTAGAAAAATAAAATAACAAAAAATGTCCATTTCCCGTCCTTGAAAACTTAATATATTAAATATTTTATTAAGGAAATGACCGTAACAAACCAAAATTTCGAGACATTTCAATAAAAATAGCTGTACGCAAGGATAAATTTTACTGTAAAGAAAAAATTACTGTAACGCCACGGTAAAATTTACTAAACGTTACAGTGAAAGTTATAGTTAAAATTTTTAGTCTCAACTTTACCACTGCGTTTACAGTAAAAATTCCTATACCTTTTCAAAACATTTCAGAAAAATCTGATATCACTAGCTGTACGATACTGATAATGTCTAAACTTAGAGTGATATTATTCGGTACATATAATAGTTATAAGTTTCATGATTTTTGTCTTCCGGAAATATTAATTTTAAGTGTAATATTACAAAAATGACCAAAAAATGCGGTAAGTTAGGGTATATACAGCATTATGAGCTGCACGCCACTGATACTGCATATAAATTTATTGATATTACTTTAAACACATGAGAGTGACAAGTTCCAACAACTTTCGTCTTCTGAAATTATGAATTTCAAGTGTTATATCGTGAAAATGACTGAAAAATATAGAAACTTAGGGAACAGTTATTATCACAGGCTGCACGCCATTGATAATGCCTGGACATTTATTTATTTATTTATCATTTATCATTTTTAAGTTGAATCTGCGTCTGGTACATCCTTACTTCATTGTCTGTCTCAATACAGATTTTATGAATCATTAAATAAAATATATTTTGCAGGTTAACTTTTAAAATACTTTTACACCATGTTGCATACGCGTGCATGACTTAAGAAAAAAAAAATTGAATACTTGTATTAAATGAATTTAAATGCTTTAAATAGATTCTAAATAAAACATGATTACACTTACTTGGCACAATAATTGCTTGATAAAAACCGGGATCCCAAGAAAAATTAAAATTTTACGTATAGCCACGTGATTGTAGGTCTTGCAGTGATCTGCTTCTGACTCACAGTCTCGCAAGTTTATTTTCACCGAGATGCAAGTGTGAGCGCCCTCTCGGAAAGTACATACGAACTATATTAGAAATGCAGCAGTGCTCCCGAAAGTGGCATCCAAAGTAGCGCGAAATTCAAATTGGCTATATGGAGCAAAACACAAAAACCCACATAACTCAACAGAATTTCTAACATAATAAATAAATAAACCCCAAGCTATTAAACCCAATAACCCAATGCTAATTAACCCAGTAACACGGAACGCCTACCGGCCACTTTTGAATTCAATGCTTTAAATAATAACAAAAGAACCAATCACTACACAACCCGGGGCGCTTACTGGTCGCTTTGTTATTTAATATAATAAATAAAATAACAAAAGCACCAATCACCACACAACCCGGCGCGCTTACTGGCCGCTTTGTTTATTAATTGAATAGATAAAATAACAAAAGCACCAATCACCACAGAACCCGGGGCGCTTACCAGCCGCTTTGTTTATTAATTAAAAAAATTATTAACGCAAGCGCCAATCACCACATAACCCGCAGCGCTTACTGGCCGCTTTGTTTGTTAATTAAAAAAATAAAATAACACAAGCGCCAATCACCACACAACCCGGTGTGCTAATTGGCCGCTTTGTTTATTAATCAAAAAATTATTAACGCAAGCGCCAATCACCACACAACCCGGAGCGCTTACTGGCCGCTTTGTTTATTAATTAAATAAATAAAATAACACAAGCGCCAATCACCACACAACCTGGGTGCTTAATAGCCGCTTTGTTTATTAATTAAATAAATAAAATAACAAAAGTGCCAATTACCACACAACCCGGGGCGCTTACTGGCCACTTTGTTTACTATTAAAATAATCAAAATACTACGAGCGCAAATCACCACACAACCCGGGGCGCTCATTGGTCGCTTTAATTAATAATAAAATAAATAAAATAACACAAAGGCCAATTACCAGGCAACCTGAAGCCCTTACTAGTCGCTTTGTTAATTAATAACTTCGAATTCATTATATTGTTGAACAAAGCCCTCCGAGTTGTGTGGTGATCGGTGCTTGTGTTATTTTATTTTTTTAATTAATGAACGAAGCGGCCAGTTAGTGCACCGTGTGTGGGGATTTGTGCTTGTGTTATTTTATTTTTTAATTAATAAACAAATCGGACAGTTAGCGCATCAGGTTGTGTTGTGATTATCGCTTGTGTTATTTTATTTTTTTAATTAATAAACAAAGTGGCCAGTTAGGGCACCGGGTTGTGTGGCGAAAATGTATTAATCGACTCATTAGTATACTCAACACCCGAAAAAATAACATCAGTTGCTGAATATATATTATTGTTGAAATAAACGCTTATGACATATCATTGTCCTTAAGATTCTGTGTATTCTTGTTAGTTGGTATCTACAACTTTTATCCTGTAAGTGGCGTTGTTTTAAATTACTGCACGGAGCGGATACCATGCTTTACCGTATAAAAGACGAATATAATAATCTAAGTAATGGTGTAGAGAGAGAGACAAAAGGAAGAAAACAGCAACTGAGCATGAACTGGATCGAATTTTTTGTTTCAGTTTACGGCCAGAGCTCAGTGTTGTTTTTTGAGTCCTATAAAAAGTTTTGACAGTATAAAAACTGTATCCAAGAGACAACTTTTTTCTTATTTTTCTGGATTTTCTGTTGATTTAGGTTAGTCTAAATTTAGGATATTTCTTTTTTTTTATGATTAAATCAGTCCATTTAAGGGGTAAATGACCTAATTACTTTGCAGGAACCAGCTTCTGCGCACTCGACGGTAATACAAAATAAAAATAACAAATAGAAAAATTTGTGTGCTTAAATATTGCAGCACATACCAACATTGATAGCATTTAATCTGAAATCATACTTTACATTATGACATTTGTCATTGTTTAACTAAGTGATTCTCAACGACTTAAACTGACAAAACTTTGTATTCGTGCCTAGTAAATAGCAAGTTTTGGAGGACGAAAAGTGCTCTAACTGTTTTGCATTTTTATTGATTATTCTGTTTTCCCTGCCATCTCTGGTGGCGTACAGCTTTTTAATTAAAAAGTCTCGAAATTTTTGGTTTGTTACGCTTATTTTCTCAATGAAATATTTATTATATTAAGTTTTCGAGGACAGGAAGTATACATTTTTAGTTATTTTATTTTACCAGCACTAAAAATATAATTTTTGTATGCATGATTTTTCCGTTTTCAAGTCATTTGTACATGCGTACACAGCTTATTTTAACTTTGTTGGGTTATTGGGTTATATAAGTCATTAGTATATCGTGATGTTATCGTAGCAATGTGTTTTTTAATAGTTTTCATGATGTGTTATGTAGACAGAGACTTATCTTGATTTATTTACTCTACTACAGTTTTAATTTAGTAGTTTTAAAAGTTTAAACGCATTTTTCACGCCCATACACTTAAATGAACCTTTAATCTCTTATATCTTGAGAAGTCTGCATTTTTATGATCTAAAAATTGTTCGGTGCCTTTCTCATTTTTAGTTAAAGCACTTAAAGCATTTTAATGTGAAAAAACAAGAAACGAACAAATTTTTTTTAATTTTCATTGAATGCAACTTTGCAAACTTCAGAGTAATGGACATTCTAACGATGACACAAATAAACTTTTTAACAAGTGTATTCCATTAAACAACTTGGCACGCATCTAAATTATTAAATCAATAGTCAACAGGCACTAGGTTATTTGTTCAAAGTTGCCTGTTGTATTAAAACAATTTTTTATTATTTGATAATCAAGAGCTTGGTTAGTTAGAGGCTTTTTTTGTATCGATTATATATTTATCAATTAAGATACGCTGGGTCGTTTTGTTAATGGTACCTATTTTATTGAAGATTTATTTGATAACAAAAATGCACTCTTGGTCCTTTTTCTAAAAGTAAATTTTATATTTACTATTCATTGCAAGGGGGCACTTCTATTTATAATATACGACTCACATTTATATTAAGATTCTTCTATACATTATATTTATCCTTAAAATAGAAAATTCAAGGGTACACATTTTTTTCTATTTGAAACACGAAAATGCAAATTTGAACGCCACGCGCGGGAAATGTGCGTCTAGTACGTTACGAAAACGCTAGAGCGCGTTCACCTAAAGAAGGGAAAACGTGCTACTAAAAAGGAAACAACGCATGCATAAAAGGCGCTGGCGCGCAATGTAACAGGGTCCTCTTCCAGCGGACCTGGGACGCGGAAATCCGTGGTAACCCAGACCTGGAACTCTCCGTGCACTGGTACATTACCGCGACGAGCACAAGGTGAGAGAAAGAGGCCAAGTACGAAGGCCAAAAGCTGAAAAGTAAGTTGCACACCACCTATAGGTAACCCTTCCACTAACCGGTTCCTACTTGGACTTTCGGTGCTCGACCGCTTGAAGCGTGGAGACGACGCATCCCCAAGTAGTCAAGGCACTACGGTTAGCGATCTCGTTCTTAGGTGAAGTTCCTGGGTCGACGACTTGAGCAGTGCTCAAGACACCCTAGGGTCCTGAGAACGAACTCACTCTACGTGACTTGGTAGGATAGGTAGTTACCTAGCATTAACCTTCCGTGGTTGCACTCAAAATTCGGTCTAGTCTAACCTAATGTGTTTAAGCGGAGATATTAAGGAGGGAAAATTCAAATCGAAAATTCGAATTGTCGTTTATGCAAAATTTTCTGTTTAATGAATATGGATAAATTTTAAGTAAATTCTAAATTATCGAGTATATTATATATTTTTTCCTTGCATTATTAACGTAAATAATCGCGATTACTCAAATTTAGTAATATATGTAGAAATTGAAGATACGATTTCCTTAGAATTATATGATTAAATAAATATAAGATAATTTAAAATAAATTGATTGTACTTATTTAAGTAAACCTTCCCCTCCACGAATGATTGCGAATTCCTTTCTTACAGTTTAAGATAAAAATTAGAATAATAGCTGTTACGATATTTATGAAATTGTTTATATGAACTGAGAATATTGTCTGTACCCAAAAAAGGGCAGGAATAAATTAAAAAAGATATTAGATTTAGAAAAATATTGAATAAGTTAAAAAAGACATTAAATTAATTAACTTAAGGGAATATTTAGGGAACGGTGAGAATTCAATAAAGTAATATTTAAAAAACAATTGCTGTATATTGTGCAGGAATTAATTGATTATTTAACAGATGAATTTTGAAACTTGATAATAATTATTTCAAATATTTTATATAATCGGCAATCTGAGCAACTTTGTTCTTTTACACAGGGCAAAGAACCCGCCCTCTGACATATAAACACTAACATTGTTTGTGTATTGCTTCCTAATCTTAGAGCTTCCTCGGTACAGATAATATTCTTAGCCGATTGTTACCACCACGAATTAACCGGGGTTATACTCAAAGAAAGGAAAGTCGTACATTTAACAATCAAAAAGCGTACTGGGGTTATTTGTTTAAAGTTAAGGTAAATGTCCCTATCAAGGAATATTGTCCCTATGGCGAAACGATTTCTTATTTTTTGTACCAAAATTTTTTTTGCTTATTTATAAGTTTACAAAAATTACAATAAATAGCTTAAAATATCTTTAAAACTTTTTTAAAAATTTTATCTGAATTCACCGATATGAGAAGTAAATAAAAAATAATTTAAGAACGTGCACTTTCTGCATCTAAAATTTATGAGGATAAGTGACACTTACTATGAAGAGAGAGGATTTCTTTACCTATGCTGTAATAATTATTAAGCATTATATGAGCTCGGAGTTAAATTTTTTTGCATGCATTGAAGCTATACTTTCGATTTATATGTATAGTTTGATGAAAAACTGAATATTTTTATTAATTTTCGCATGATCCGTTCCATGTTCATTGTCGGTCAAAATTTACATTAAAAGGAACAGCCAAAATAACGCGTTCCTCATTACCTGCGTAAACAAGACATCTTGTCCCCATCGTAAAGCACACTTTACTGGTCGTTATTATAACGTATTGAACAATTTTGCAGTGTTGAAAGTACTATTTGTTTGTTTAATAAGATCAGATTTGTCATTGCTCATCCTAAATTAATTGGTAAGTAATGTTAAATCACAATAACTTGAAAACATAAAACTTAACTTTAAAACTCTATTCAACATAAAGTATCACTTATTTATTTTAGATTTAAGTATACAAAAATGGCAAACATGGGTGCCAAAAAAACAAAAAAAAAATAAGCAGAGCCCTTAAATTTAAACTCTTCTGAAATACAGTTGCATTTCGACGCCTCGTACGAAGACCAGCACAGTTAAGATTTTGCAATGTTATTTTAAACGGGAAAATCTGAACTGTACTGATCTTCGTGCGAGGCGTCAATATAATATTGCACCTTAACTTGGTATTTTAGACCCCTACAAATTATTTTGAATAATCACACAAGAATTACAAAAAATATCTTTCTCTCTGTTTCTCTTACTTTGTTTCAAACACTTCAAAATAATCCAACATACACGAAAGCAATAAATCTTTGGAAATGCTTAACAACATTTTTACACTGCCTGAAAAGTGTTTGCCAAAAAAAAAAGGAAAAAATTAAAGGAAAAGTAAAATTTGTCGCTGCATGCAAATCTGATCCGTGGTATAACATCCATAAACAAAAGGAAGATAAGGAAGCTGAATAAAAAAGATGCAAGAAAAGAAGAATGATTTAGTTGTTAAAGAAAACAGATATAGAAATCAAGGAGATCGAAATCAAAATATTACAAAAAACAGGTGAGGGGAAAAAAAATTGCAAGAAGAAAAAAGTCTTAGAATGATACAAAGAAAGAGTTAGATTTGCAAATTAAAGCTATTTTATTAAATATCAAACAAGAAAAACCGTAGATAGTTTATTATAATTTATTTGAATCTAAGATTTTATATTAAAATGTACTCAAACTGGAAATATTTTGATTAAAAAAAAATTTAACTAATGTAAAAAGGAAATAAGAATAAACAATAATTTTAAGTAATAAAAAGAAATAAATACGAAATTTATAAAATAAAAAGTAAATTATATATATATTTCACCTTGGCTGACCCCCTCTCAGTTATTATTACCTTTAAATTATACATAAATAATTTGAAAGTTCTATATATATTCATTTGAAATCATGTTCTGCGATGGGGACAATGACTGCGGAACAGTGCTGCCTAACTACTGCAGACGTTCCGTTTAATGTACATTTTGATCACCTTCTTATTTATCACATAAATTTTTTAATTCTGCTTAAATTTTGATACAAAACAGCAATCTACGTTCAAAAACAGATAACCCACCATTATTGATCGAAATTTTATAATTAAACGTTAAAAAAATTTTTTTATCTGTAATAAAGGTAAATCGATACCAAAAAATTCGTTCCGTGGTAGGGAAAATTACCTTACCTGTTGTATTAATAGTGTTTGTGATGATTAATAAGCACACTGCGTCATTTGGTTTAGGGCACCTGTTGTGTTCATTATTCATTGAATAATGAAGAAGCGCAGTTGATCGTTTGGTTGAAAGTTCCAGGCTTCTTTATTATTTATATCAAGTTTGGCCGCTCCTATTGATTTGAACAGGCTCTTTGGCACTGTAGTAGTCGCATCTCACCTTATGTATGGTGTCAAGATGAAAGGCACGAAAGGGCACAAAAATGAGTCCTTGCTACGCCACATTTTGTATTTTTGCATCATGGGATGAATTGCATGATGCTCCTGTATTTGTTTTTGCTTTCCGCATACGCACAGAAGCTTACGACGTTTCACAATTCTTTAATTGCGCAAAAAATGCAAAGTGTGTTTATGCTTAAGTAATCAAAAAAATAGTTGAAAATTTTTTTTTTATTATTTATGTACAATTAGTTTATTTATTTGTTCAAAGTTGGATACAATAGGCACACCCAATAATGGAATCGCAATACTCATTTCTTTTTTTAGCCGGAAATGAGAGGAAAAGCTCATGCCATTTTCATGCGGCAAGGTTGATGGAGAGCTTATTATGTTTATTATTTTGTGATTGATCTTTATAAAAAAGCAAGCTATTATATGTATTGCTTTAAGTAATAATTATTATGTCAAAAAGTTATAAATCAATACTTGAATATTCAATTCATCCATGCTGTTTTTTCCAATCCACTACATATAGTTGTGCCGATAGAATTATATGTTCGATTTCCATTTGAAAAATTTTTCAACCCGCTTAAAGACTGTTTTTCTCAAAAACTGTATTTCTGGTATCTCTGAAACTTGAGTATATACTATAGCAATAACCTTCATAATTTTTTTGCTAAAAATTATTGATTAAATGATAAATAGTAATAACCCCCTCAACATTTGTCAAATAATTTATATTAAGATTGAACTCTAGTTCTTTGTACAGATTAGATCATGATTACAGCATCTATATGCGTTAATTTTATACGCTTATTAATTACCGCTGACAGCGCCACTCTAGGGTGAAAACTGTTGTCTTTTTTCTTCAAATATACATAATATTAAAATATTATTCATAAAATATAACACGGCAAATAATTTTTTTTTATGGCAAAAAGGTAACTTGATAGTTTGTTTGGTTATAATTATATGATTTATAGTTTGACAACCTCACTTTTGCGCATTTTGATGCACGATTATGCGCTACTTACTAAGCGTATTATATAACTGAGTAGATGTTTCTTAAAACTGATAAAAATTATATTTTGTAGTATTTTATTATAATATTGAAGTAAAATAACATGATGTTTGTGTTTTAAAAATTTTTCATAAAAAATCTCAGTAAAAATTGGGAAGACTTTTAAAAACAATAATTTCTTTCTGGATAATTTAAACCAAAACATTTCTTTTGCCACAAGTTTTTGTTATTCATTTGTACAGAAAAAAAAATTTAATAACAGGTAAAAATCTTTGAATTTGTAAAAAAGACTTACTGCCGATCAAATGTTGAATTGTATTCAACTTATATTAGACGTTAGAATTGTAAATTGCAATTAGAATACTTAAATATGTGAAATTTTTAAATTATAGTACTTACACTGCTCACTGTGGAAAGAAAACACATTTTCATTCTCTTAAGGTGAACTATTTTATACGAGTCCTTTAGGCATTTTCGTATTTAATCACCAGTATACTACAATTATACAAAAGCGAAGTATTTTGAGCCGCCGTCAACTGAATGCAGTGAACTATTGGAGTCACAAAGTTACAGACAACAAGAGCATTACCCTACGAACTTAGAAAGTGACGCTTACTAACAAGTGAAAGATATCAATTTTTCCGGTAAGATAGAAATAGTAGTTTTCAGCCTTCTAACCTCAAAATAGCACCTTCACCGCTTGATTTTGGATTCGCAGTTAAAACAATCGTATACAAAACTCATTCGAAAAAGCTTTTTTACGAACCTTATTAAGCCTCTCGGTTCGTTAATTGAAGCCTTTGCAAACTTGTAATTAATGTAATAATAGAGATTCATAAAATCGCAAAGTCATTCCTTACAACGATAAAATAATTGGTGTAGCTATCAAATTAAGCCAAAACCAGCCGACAGACCTAACTGTTGTACTTCATGCAGTGGTCCGCAAAAAGAATTTTTTATCCATAACATTTTTGACGTAAAACTACGTAAAAGACCATTACTGTAGCCGAATGATACAGGTAAAATCATATACGTTAATGAAAACATTATATGTACAGTCTATAGCTATTTTAATTTGTAGAAGAGGAATTCGTCATCTTATGTCATTATTATGAATATAAATCGTAAAGTAGAAAAAATTTATTAAAAAATGAAAGGAGAAAACGAGAGTTACAAAGTTAAAAAAATACATTATCATGCGGTTAGAGTTGTATACATTTTTTTATCGATAGATTTTTAATTAGTATAACTTGAACTAGAGTAAATTTGTATAACATATCACATGGAATATGAAGAAAAGAGGGTGCAAATGCATTAACAACATAATAAGTTTTGAGTTCAATAATTGAAATTTTTTACACAACGCAAACCTGTAAAAAAGAGTTACAGTAGTTAAACTAACACAAGAATGATTGTTTAATATTTAAAGAGTCATTGAGCACAGTGTTCTTTTGTGATTGAAGCAAGAATGCTGTAATTCTTTTCAACGTGACCTATATGCTGTGATTCTTTTTGATGGAATCAAAAGCACTGTAATTGTTCTCGATGGAACCAATGGTGCTGTGATTTTTTTCGGCGCAAATCATAACACTGTGATTATTTTCGATATAACCTATGTGCTATATTTGTTTTCAACAGAGCCTATAGTGCTGTGATTCTTATTGACGGAACCTACAGCGCTGTAATTGTTTTCGACAGAGCCTATGGTGCTGTGAGTCTTTTCGATGGCACCTACAGCGCTGTAATTGATTTCGACGGAACCTACGTCGGTGTGATTCTTTTCGACACTCCTCATAGGGCTGTGATTCTTTTCGATTGACCAGCGTCGTGAAATACTTTTCTACCGAGCTCATTGTACCGTAATAGTCTTCCATTGAAGCTTCGATATTGCTATAAATATTTATACATAGATAAAACCGACATAAGTTCATATTTGCCGTCTGTAATTGTTATTTTTATCCTACAGTTTTATTTAAAAATTGGACTCAAGACCAATGAGCACTACTAAACTATGACAAGGCAAAATTATCCTATATCTCATTAAGAAAAAATACATATTGTACCATAATTATGATTTTTCTGAATAATAATAATGAAGTTATACAATGAATTTTTTTTTATAAATCCATTTGTCTCTTACCGTAATAAATACAAATTTTTTTAAAATGGTATAGAAAATTTTTAAATCCATACCTAATTTCATTAAATATTTTTATTTTAAATAACAAACAATCTTAACATTAAAAAAGAAATTAGTTTTGTTAACAAAATGGTATCATTCACAACTATTATTTAATTCTGAATTGTGATCTTTTCTTTAATATATTCAAAGTATAATTAAATAATTTTCTTAACATCACAATAATTTATAAAATATTATTACACTATGTCTTGTAAAAATATTAAGTAAATTACTCATATTTATGTAATTACTTTTTTATTCTCTTTATAGCTTGTGTTAGACATTAAAATTTTTTTCCATACAACATTTTTTACTTTAATATAATTTTTACTGTCGTATTACACAAAAGTACTATCTCTAGTTCTGCATCTTGATGCAGATGGCAATTTATAATTGACCATGTGAAAACAATGGTTATTTTAAGTATAGACCTACTTTTCCAAAAATTTGACCTTACGATTTATCATGTCGTTTGTTGAACATGTCGTTCTGCTCTCAGTTGTTTCCATGATGACTCGAGGGTGTGTCTAAGCACACGATCAGTAAGAGCTAATTTAGGAGTACGAATGAAAATGCTCCTTGCGATTTATCAATTGCCATAGCAAATGCTAAAACTAGAAAAAATTGTTTTCAGTATAAAATAAATCCCAATGAAGATGAAGTTCTAGTGATTTGTAGAATTTAGAATGTATGAAGTAGTTTTTGATATAAACACACGTTGTTCAATTTTTCCACCAGTAATTATTTATGCTTTAATATTATATTTAATTAGTTAAGTTATTTTTAACGCTGTTCTATTTGATAAGTCGTCAGATACATTTAAATTTTGTTATAACATCACAATTGCTCTAACTTTTAAATTAAGTTTATATGGTGGTCGACCATCACAAATACTATTCAAATTCCCTTTGGAAAATTAATATAAATATTCATGTCAAATGGAAAAAGAGGTTAGCGTGCAGAGCATATGTATATACATTCATACATATATATATCAACTTATAGTACATAGTTGTTTGTGTCAGGCATTCTATACCAATCCCTTAAAACCTAACACAGCCCCATTATGAAATACATCAAGTGGATTGATTTTAAAAATAACTACAATCTTATTTAAGATTATGTTGGAACTTAGACAAAGATTATAAAGAAAAATCAAGTAGTCAAGCAGTTCAAATTATCACACTTAATTACGTGTGTTGATAAAACTACCAATTTATAAAACGATTTTTTTACAAAAATATTTTCCCAAAAACATACACACAATAAACCATTAACAGCAAGATGTGCTGCTTTCATAATATCAAACTCGGAACTTTCAAATAGTTTTGATTTATGAGTGTATCCTAAGAAATTACCAGATAACTATCCAAAAAAAATACTTTTCAGTGAAATCTCTTATTGTATTGATCGGACGGTTAGTCTATTATCTTTTTTTTTAGAAGTATTTAACTCGAGGACTGGTTACATTAACAATTATTGAACGAAAAATGGAAAACCTGCCATTTTTTAGTACTACGGATGCATACTGTTTTACAGGTCAGATTACACAAATTTTAGTCCATTATTATATGGGTGAAGGTTGACTCAAGAATTTTTTCAAAATTAAATTTTTACATCGTAATAATATACATTCATTTTAATCATTTGACGTATAAGTGGAAAAATTTTTAAAATCAATTTTTTGAAGGGCTTTTGAAGCAATCGCTAAGAGAAAATCCATGGTATAAGAAAATAAGGTAGGTCCATGAGTCATACCACTTTCGATATAGTTCGTGCAGGAGGTGGTATGTCGTCATAAAAGGACGCTGAATTTAAATCGTTAATTCTTAAAAATTAAGTCTTAAAAATAATTTAATTATTTTTAAAAATGTGAAATTATTTTTGCCTGTAAATTAGAATTTATAGTCATAAAAAAGACTCATAAGCTAGATAAATTTTGCGTGCAACAGCAGCCGGATGATGACTCAATGGTTACTTTTGGCTTCAACAGTCTGCGATGGATGTTGAACATTTTGCCAGTATTTTGTTTGCATCCTTCTAATTTATTGTTATTGACAATGCGTAGCTTTATATTAAGAGTATGCCTTAGTGCGCTGTAAAATTGTGTAAGAATAACACAAAAAAAATCGCCAGACATAAAATTTTTCAAATTTCTAAGTGATGAAGTCTTGATTTTAAATTGATAGATATAAGATATGAGGTATATTGAAAGGGAATATAGGTACTGGTAACCTTTAATAGCTGCAATTTTCAATATATAATTTAAACTTTAAACAAACAGTATTTTTTTTTATTGTAATATGAAAAACTTTGTAACGGATTTAAAGAAATTGGTTTGATAAATAGCTAATTTCTCTTGTGGGCTACCTGAAACACAGCATGTGTCACATTTGACAAATTATGAGTCCTTAAAATACTTAGATAGTTACGTGGCTCATCGATTTTGAGTAAAATATCATCATTTAGGACAACCAGCAGAGCCCTTAATCAGTTTACAAGTCTGTTCAGACTGAATTAAGTATTTATCAAAAGAAGGATTAATGATGCCATCTGACACACTATTTCATATGACTAAAATAATAGAAGTATGTTTTCTTAATTTTTATGGTAATGATACCTTATTAGGAGAAAGTTACATTTTTCAAAAAAGTAGCCAGATTAACTTAGTTGCAACTAACTGAAGAGTCCAAGCATTTTTTGCCGTAAGAAATTCTGCTTTTATTGGTAGAAGCGTTAATGTACACCAGACTGAGGCACTTAAATAAAGCAGGAGTATCTCATACTTCAAAATTCAAAATAAGAAAGTTGTAGAAATCCTGTTTTTGACTAGATACTTATTTTTTAAAGCGTATTTTGTAAATAGAATTTTAATAATCACCTATAGTATACAGCAATACATATTTTTTTAAAGAAAACTCCACCTTCATTAAATTGAAAAAAAATTGCTGATCCACATGCTTCCTTTTAAGTCAGCATTTATAAATTATTATTAAAATTTGCTTAAAGTTCTTTCTTTTCTGAGACGCTATCGGTTTATTAATGAAAATTTGGCAGTGGCATATTATACAATTATACTAGTGATAAATATTTCTTAAATATTGTCATTATAAAAATTTTTGCTGTTGTTTTCTTTGAAAATATTAAAAATGATATTTCTATCAATTTACTATTTCATGGATTTGAAAAAAAAAATTTTTTAAATTAAAACTCAGTGCCATATTATGACATGATACAGGCTCCTTCTGTAATTGGTCGACCCACATAAACATGTGCTTGGACCTACCATATTTTCTTTTACCTTGAAAGCATTTTATTTCTATAAATGTATTAAAACTGAAGGAAAAAAATTAGAAACCTTTTCATACTGCTATCTAAATTCATCGGAAGTCCAAAATATATGCAGGAGCACTATCAGGATAAAGTATCTGTAATATGGAAACGTGGTAGACTAAAAGTATTTATAAAGAAATATCTAATCATAAAAGAAAAAAGATTAGTATGTTTTATCTAAGTTACAGAAACAGACGACGCAAAATGATATTCATTATTAAATATATGAATATTACAGTTCGATTATTTTATTTCAAGTTTCCATTAGTTTTAGATGATATTAAAAATTATATTTTTAATAAAGTGTTCGCATACGTCCATACAGTTGAATTTTACCAATAAGGTCCACCTTATGCACACGTCTTATTAACTCTACATTTTTTTGATCAAATATGAGTTCTGATAAAATTGATACACTTATTTCTGCTAAAAAATTTTCGGGTAATGCGAAACATAAAAAATTAGTCATTAAAGACATGCTACATACAAAACACACATCGTTTTCATAAAAAACACAGTTGTCGTATAGGTTTTTCTAATTAGAAGTATAAAAATATTTCTTAAAACCTTTTACAAATGTTAAAAGTTTTAAAATACATTATAAACAGACGCTTACCAATAATCTAAACAAGCAAACAAGATATCTTGTTAACACATTTAGAATACTCGAACAAAAGACAGCATTTTAGAAAGTAATTTAATAGTTGGCCCGTATAATGCATGTTTAATAATAAAATATAAATGTAATATTAATCTTGAATTTTTTTCATTTATCTGAAGGAAATTATAAATTTATGACTTGATTTATAGAGGTAATAACAGAGCATACACAAAAATTAAAAACTAAACGTGAGAGTTCTTGGGATCCCTGACAGAAGTGAAGCTGTCTTATATATGTGGCAGCGAAACACTGTCCGACATTAACTGTACCAATAATATCTGTAGATACACACACACACATACATGCCAAATCATACGCGAGCTCCCACACACTAACCAACCCACACACTCCTACACACACATGTTTCTGGGACAAATACCTAAAAATTTAATGTCAAACATCCAAGTATACGTTGTTGGTGAAAGAAAATAAATAATAATAAAATTAAAAATTAATAAAATTGAAACAAATGAGCAAAATGAATATAGGTACAAAACATGTACCGATAAAGTATTTGTTTAGTATAATAACTTAATCAGAATTGGCGAGCAGCACTGTACACACACACACACTCACACACACACACACACACACACACACACACACACACGCACACACAAAAACACATGTAATCAATGTACATGGAATATGTAGCCGCATAAGTATTGGGAATATGCCTGTACCACGTAACATGACGATATATATATGACACTGAGAGGAAAAGTAATATAGGCCTTATGGGAGAAATTAAGTTTTTTTTGTTTTTTGTGGTGGAAAAGGTGTTGAATACAAAAAGTTATTGGATTACATAATTTTAACATTGTAAGAGTTAGGTTGTTATTTTTTTCATATGATGAAATCGTTTTTTAAGGCCGTTAACAGTATTTTGAAGGTGCGAAGTACAGTTAACCCTACATTGAGCTACTCGTTTCTGCTGCTGCTGCTGTCGCTGTTGCGCCTGCTCAGAGCTAAACAAGCAGCTTGATGTTAGGTTAAACTGTACTTCGTATCTTTAAAAAGATGTTTTCAGCCTTAAGAAACGGTTTCATTATATAAAAAAAATAAGAACCTAACTCTTACAATGTTAAAAGTATGTAATCCAGAAACTTTTTGTGTTCAACACCTTTTCCCCCACGAAAAAAAAATAAAAACTTAATTTTTCCCATAAGGCCTGTACTACTTTTCCTCAGTGTCATATATATATATATATATCACCATGTCACGTAGTACAGAAAAATGCTCCTAATACAGTACGACGTAGTGATACGAATACAAAGTCGGCGAGAGATCAGAGAAGACCTTTAAGACGGCAAAATTCGACCACTTCCGAGCTCGTATGACCAACTCCAAATACTACAACAGCAGCAGTAGCAGCAGCTATATATATGTATACACACGTCCCGCTATTGTGGTACTGAGTGGAGTGGGGGAAGCATGTTGGTCGTTTTAAATCCGTCACTTTTTGCTAGCTCACTCCCAGCCCCAGAACGCCCCATAAGAACCTTCGCTTCAAAAAGTTAAAAGACGAAGGAACAAAATTATTTTATTTTGTAAATAGATATATTGAGGCTAGAAACAAGACTTTAATGAAAGCAGTTCGTAGAGAACGATACTGTTTAATTTTTGCTAGGAGTTATACAGTTGTAAACTTAGCTTTACACCTTGGGAACAAACAAAAACTTAAATTCGATAAAAATAACTTTTAAAATTGTATATAACTATCAAATGTAACGAACAGCTTGGATGTAATTGAAAAAACACGATGATTTTGCAAAATTATGAGAGAAAATGTAATGAAAATCATTGGAATAGATAAAGTAAGCAAAACATTTTCGAAAATTGAGCTTATACTCATTTTAAATAGATTAAGTGATACTAAATTCTTCGGAGACATTAAAATATATAAAAAAATTAAATACCAGATGCTTAAAAATACTGAAGCAGCAATGGGTTTCATTTGTCATGATTCTCAAATCGATAATACTTTCGAAGAACTGGTTACTTGAAAGTTTTTTAATTAATCTAGACAATTTGTTGCGTAGTTTTTAATTCCAGAAAATATTCAACGTAAAAAAGTACAGAATAGATATAAAAAAATGAAGATTTTGTCGATAATAGAGACAATCGCGCTCTTTTAAATAATAACTAATTTTTTGAATTCGAAGATAACTCACGTAAATGTCTTAACCCACTTATACTGAAATGAAACAAAGATGTACAAAATCTTATGGATAAAGAAATATTTTTTAGTAGAGAGATGATTATTCCATGTATTAAAAAATCATGACAAGATGATTTAATTACTTAAGATGGAGCTTTAATGATTCCACAAAAAGCTTTAGAAATAGTTGACAGAAATAAAAAAGGTATATGTAGTACTGAAATATATTTTAGACATAAATTAATTATTTTAGGAGAAAATTTTTGTCAAATTTTTCCATGTAAAAAAAAAAATGAAAAAACAATGAGCATTTATAAAACCATTAAATTATTATTTTTATGGATATTTGAAATTTTTAATTCAAAAATCAGTATATGTTCTTATTATAAACAATAGGTATGGAATAACTTATGTTCTAAAATATATGCTGTCTTAAATAGCTGTTGATTTAATAGTGTTATACTTACATTACATAATTAGTATACCAGTTTCTTGAATAAAAGCTTTAATAGTTAACCGAACAAACTGAAACCTAGTACATTAAATAGAATGCAACATATTAAGAGGTTGGTAAGTCAGATGATAAAATTTATATTGATTTTCTAATAGATATGTTGAATAGTAAAAGTAAGTTCAATAGTATTGCTAATTAGAATTTCAAGTAAATCAGACGGCATATGTAATGGTACTATATTAGTATATACTAAATCATTGAAGTACAACATTGAAGAAGAAATAACATCCGGATATTAGATCAGATATAAAGTTGATACCTAAGAAATAACTTAAAACTCTGGAAACATTTTCTTTATACCTTCCATTTTATACTGTAAGAAATTCTCATTAGTTGCGGCATTTTTCATGACTATCAATGAATCTCAAGGTCAAAGTTGATAATGTTGGTTTATACTTGGAAAAACCAGTATTCATTTGCGGCAAATTACACTTAGTTTTATTACGTTGTAAAAATAAAAATAATATACTTATTGAAGTGAAAAGAGATGATTCGTAAATTAAAAATATTGTTTGGAAAGAAAAAAAATAGTAAATGTACTTTTAATGCAAATTTTAATATATACATGCAAACATGACATAAAAGTTATTCTGTTAATCGTCAATCGTCTGTTCAATAATAATGAATGACATAATATTTTCTTGTTTGATAATAACCTTTTGTTGTTACGGAAAAATTTTTTTTAATAGCTTTGTATACTTGTTACAAAAATTGTTCAAAAAAAACTTTGGTATACCAATCTCATTATTTTATTTTATTGTTTAAAAATATAGGCTTTTAAATTTAAAATGGTAAGAAACTGAATTTAGTTATAATGAATTGTTCATACATAATTGTTTCTTACCACTTATACGTCGACGGGTTAGGTAATATGAAATCATTTATTTCTGAGTTTTGGAAAGAAATATTAAACCATATAAAAAGCAATAGGTAACAAAACAAAAAACATATTCACTTATATAACATACAATCAAACCTAGTTTATTAATTAACAGTAAATTGAAATAGAATTTAGGGATACGTTACAAACCACACAAGAACAAGGAGAAAGAGATTAACCTATAGTAGAAGTCACTCGTAGAAAAGTGGATAGGGTTCTCAGCTAGTTTGCAGAAGATTGCTGGTTTAATTCTCCAGGAGAGCAATTTTTTTCAAGAATTAGGTGAAGAAAAATCAAAATTCAAAAAATTTTTTTCTTCCTATGTGCGCTTTGGTGGTGCGGTGTAGTGTGGTGAAATCAGCGAGATATAATCCAAAATTCACTACAGTTACACATTTTTTCAATGTCATTAATTTAAAATAATTAGTTTTAAAAATTTTAAATTTCAGTTTTACGAATGTTTCTATGTTATGTATTAAATGGAAAGACTTTTTGTGTAAGTTGAAGTGACAGAGGTTTGCGATCGCTGTGTGCAAGCGGTAGAGAACCACTTATATATATACCATTCGTCAAATTGTGTTACAATATATTTACGTGAATGCTGACATACTGTATGTAGTACATGGCAATAAAATTCAATAAACATTGAATTTTTATGTGTCAAATTTTATTTTACACTTTATTGCTTATCTTTAATGTTTTAGGATAAGAATACATTTTTGAAGTCTTACGTCTAGTTACAACTAAATTTTTGCATTTTAAAGTGTAACCAACAGTAAGCTTTTTATAATTAGCTAGAGGTGCTGGTGTCGTTACTTACAATCATATCTTACATTTACTAGGATAAATAAGTAGAAAAAAATAACAACAGTACTTGTATAATTCACAGCGCAGGCTGAAAGTTTGTTTACATCAGCGGAACCAAACAGTAAGTGAAAAGTTGTGATACCAGCCCCCTTCTGCCCAACTAAGAAGTTGCATTTTTATATACCTATAAAACTTCACGTAGAAATAGAATATAAAGAAAACACTTAAAATCTCTAAAAATCATGAGGTTTTTTGATATATAAATGGCTCTGCGGCTTGCTATTTTTTTCTGAAGCCAGCCTCTGCCTCTTTTGATTACTATAAACCATCCGTATTGATAACATATATTGATATATTGGTGTAAGATATATTGCTGATGGTGGAACAAGAATAAATACAGAAAAACTTGTTAGGTTGAAATAACAGACAACTTTATGGAATTTCCCTTACCATGGCAATGAGTGCTGAAACGGTTGTATGTGCTTCAAATATAAAAATGGTATGGAGGCTGCGGGAAGGCCAGGAGTTTAAATATTATTGATAACGTGACATTATATATTATAAACTTATTATTTGTAACTTTGAAATGCCCAGCTCTGTTATAAAATTATAAAAATATTATGCTCTGCTATTCATAAGACATCATGCTGTATAACAACATCTACAATTGCATGACATATCTCTTACTTCTTTCGAAAAGAGCTACCGTAGCAAAAATTAAACTATGCACGCAACTTCCAAACAATTTATTAAAAATATTGTACACAATTTTGTCAGCAACTTTTACCTTATATAAAATCCAAAAGATCAGCAACTTTAACCATCAATCTCTGTATAACTATTGCACGAAAATAGTGCTTGTATCATTTAAGCGTGACAGCTTAAGCTCTGATTGGATCCCCAAGCTGACGTGTCCTGTTGAACTCAATTGTATAAAAAATCCTTAGTCATTCGAGTACTTACCTTTTTCTTCTATTGAATGTTCTAGAGTAACAATAAAGGTTAGAGAGTGAGTTCGGTTGCGGCTTTTAAGTAAATGTTAGACTGAATTTGATGGCTAAGCTGTGTGAGTATCCTTGTAAAAAATGAGAAACATTGTTTTAGTTGACTAAAAGATTTTAACTCTACGTGCGCGCAAGCAGTGGCTAACCAACAATTATAATTATTGAAGTAAGATAAATTGAGAAAAATTGAAACTTGTTAAAACATTGTAAATACGAATTCAAATTGTTATTATTCATATTCCTATAAAGTTTTTGTACTTTCTGTTTATTTAATTAAGTAAATTATCAAATTAGACATAATTTAATTCTAAAAATATTTCTAAAGTTGAGTATTTCAAAATAAAAAAATTATTATAAATAAAAATAAATTTTAGCTTTAATTAATAAATTGAACTCAAAGTAGTTATAAACACACGAACGTATGACAAAAACTTTTTCAACTGTTCAGCGTATAATACGCCAACGCCATTTCATGTTTACCACTTGGTGAATACGATCACTCAACACCATAGCGCTAAGTCAACCATTTAAAAAAAAATTAAACTGTTAGTAAGACCAAGTAAAGTCTCTGGGTTGATGGATGGTTCCTGGTTAAAATATTTTATTAAATTCGTTGTAAAATGAATCTACGAGTTTTGCCTTTCACTTTGAAATTTGGACATTACAAATTTAACTTTAATTCCAAAAATTTTTATTTCTTTTAATGAAAAAATTAAAAAAAAAATCAATACTTTGGAGGTAATTGCTTTCCAGTATAATGTCTTCGTAAGTATTTCATTTGAAGATTATGTTATTAACAGCATTAATTTAGCCTTACTTTAACATGAAATTCACTGATAATGGTAAAAATCGTCGTAATAATGGAAAAAATTTTAATTATTGTAATTATTTGAAAACAATAAATTTAATAGTTACACATTTCACAAGAAATATGGTATTAAATAAGTTTAATATAATTATATTAGAATAACGCCAAATAAGCCGCGAAATAATTTAGTCCACGTTAAACTGGTAGTAGTATAACAATAAAAATAACAAACTTAAAAACAGAGAAACTTTAAAAGTAGAAAAAAAGAGTCAATAGTCTTGTGAAGATTTAATAAAATAATATAATAAAAGAAAAATTAAAGAGCATTGTACAAGAAATTTCATTTTAAATTATTGCAGTTACGGTACAAATTTATATGATCTGCTGTGGTTGATCTAGTTGAAAAGTAAAAGAATCATGAATAAGTAATTGTACGGGTGCATAAGAGTTGAAAACTGACCAACAAGCCAAAGAGAAATCGCAGACAAGGTTATCGAAGAAATACAACGGGTCATCTAAGGTATTAAACAACCCTGCATAAGGTATTAGTACATCGGAAAGAGTAAAAACAAGTATATTCATTAATTAATTGAGATCAAATTATAAAGTATTAATATTAAATTTATCAATATTATAAATTTTGTGGGATGGAAATTGCTTGTACGTAGAAGTTTTACTAAGATTATTTTACTGTGAGACCATAGAGTATGACTAGCTTCATTGCGTAAAGGAATCAGTCAAGGAGGTTACATGGAAATTAGTATCAGTGTAAATAGGGATTTACTCTAAATTTGTTGTTTCACGCATGCACACTGTTTTATCAAATATTATTGGAAAAGTGAGGTCAAACTTCTTGTATGTCGTAACCGTCTTCCTCTAAAAAACATAGACTTAGAAGGCATAAATGTGTTTTCATAGATTGGGGCGTTGCCACCCGAACCGAAGATGTTACTCGACTTCTTTTTAGCGATCATATATGAGTATTGAACATGTCGTCATGGAGGTCATTGGAAATTATTTTTACCGATACTCTGCGTAAAAGGATTATTGGACGTCTACAACTGCAAAGCAGATTTCTTCAATGGTGATGAATCCCGATATTCAACAATAAAAAGCTCCCAATCGTTGTGTATTTATATTTGAGTAAAACTGAATAAGTTTAGCCATTATATCAGCCAACAAAAAGGTTTAGGCACAGATATAGTGGCCTTGTAGCAAGCAAAAAAGAAAACAGACAGAAGAAGAGGTAAAGTTTGTATAAATAGAAAATAGAAATTCGTGGTAATGAAAAAGTTACGGGGTACGTTGATGATAGTCAGAATTGGATTATTAAAGATGAAATGGTGATAAAAGATAGAATAAATAGGAGTGAAAATTGGAATGAAAACTGATATAAATTAACAAGAGTGAATTAACAGAAGTCTAGAACATTAAAGTAATAAAACTGATAGTACAGAAAAATAGCTACTGGTATCAGATAAAACAAACTCCTTAGATCGAGAAGGAGAGTGACCATCATTTATGCATTTAAAAATAGGAGCCAGCTGAAGCTTCAGTGCCTGCAGTAATTAAAATTACTTGTGAATTGTGACTTATATGTATATGAACATGTGCGTGACCCCTAAGACCATGGTACATTCTAATATTACATGACAAACTGAATATGATCTCGGAGTTTTTAAATAACTACCAAAATTTCGTGGATCTTGAGAGGGATATTTTGGTGAGCCAAAACTCTTGATTTAATATCATTTGATTTTAATAACAGAGAAAGCTAATAAATTATTATTTATTTTGCGTGGTTGCAGCAGAATAAGAGGCAATGAAAGGGTTTACAGCGGGCGGCATCGGGGGTGCAGAATGGTAGCTCAGCCTTGACAACTGTATACTATGAAAAGGTATTTGTCTATTCGCAGTATTATGCTATGCAGCGACAGAATTGTCATCACTAAAAAATTTTACTGCTGCTCAACTGTATAAGATTGTGGTTGTACTGGTGTTGAACTTTTACAGCCTGATTTAGTATACCTGTTCAAATATACGACATGGAGAAACGATAGATATGCTTTGGTATGGCGTACTTATTTCTACAGGAACAACAGTGGTACTAAATATTTTTTAGTGTAGCCATGGACTTTATATATGCGTAAAAAGAGTATACCAAATGTGTGCCTACCAAAACACGGGTGAAAATGTCAAGTATGACTATAGTTGTAACTGAATGTATAGCGAAAGTAAGTGACGTTTTTTTATAATTCTTTCATTTGTATTTTGTTTAAACTTGTTTATGTTGTTTACTCTTTCAGATGTGTCATATAATTATATACAGGGCGATCAATAAGCGGAATCCAGCGTATTGAACAAATTGCCCAAAATTTAACGATATAATTTACGTAATTTTTAATGCAGTAGTTGATTAACTACAAGCATTAAAGTTTAGTGGATGTTCACCCCCTTTCGAACGTTTTTTATCATGGCACTGGTAATTATAAGCAGCGGCCTTGTCACCCAGTGAAGAAGCTCATTCGATAAGTAGACTGACTATTATTTACAGTTACACTGGTAGATGTCGCGCATGCATATTTTGTCATGCAGCGGAGCGTCTGCTAGGACTGCTGTAAGGGTGCAGTCCCACGACACGTAATAAAACATGAAAGACAGAATCGTCCTCATAATTTTATGTATTTAGTCTATCCTGCTACTGCATGGACCATCCCTAGAACGTTCAGCTGCAAATGTTTACTATAACATAACCAAGCGAATACAAGATTACTTATGGTCTTGCTTCAACATAGTTATCAGACATCTACAAAAGAATTATTATAAACTATGTAAAACTCAAAAACTTTAAAATACTTTTTTTTCTGCTACAGAAGCTCATACGCTTCTGTCCTAATAATTTTCAACTTGGTGAGCACTTGGCAGGCATATAAGATAAGATAAGATATCTTTATTTCAGTGGCTGAGGACTCAGATCCCTAATAGCCAAAACATCGTACATGGCAGGTACTTCAAAGGAACTTCATGGGCACTTGGTAGGCAATTAGCGGGCACTTGGCAGGCACTTGAGGGTCACTTTGCGGGTACTTATTATGTTTGGGCTATTGATGATCTGAGTTCTTAGCCACTAAAATAAATATATTTCATCTAATCTTATATCCCTGCCATATTTCCGTCAAGTACCCGCTAAGTACCCGACAAGTGCCTGCCAAGTACCTACTAAATGCCTTCCAAGTTCCTGTCAGGTTCCCGACATGTGCCTGCCAAGTTGCTGTCAAGTGCCCACCATGTGCCTGCCAAGTGCCCAGAAAGTGCTCGGCAAGTACCTGCCAAGTGCCTGGGAAGGACCTGCTAAGTGCCCGTCAAGTGCCCACCAAGTACTCGCCAAGTGTGCGCCAAGTACCAGCCAAGTTGAAAATTATCAGGACAGAAACGTATAAGCTTCTGTAGCAGAAAAGATAGTGTTTTTATGTTTTTGAGTTTGACATCATTTTTAATAACTTTTTTGTAGATGGTAAATAACCATGTTGAAACAAGACAATAATGATCTTATTTTTTTTATTTTTTTTCAACAGCTAAGTAACTTTTTTAACCCACCGCTACTGGATTGTGTCTCAAGCATATTAGAGGTGGGCGATGAATTTAATTTTGTTACTAATGTTAATAAATATAATTATTTTCATCTTTTTAAGAATATTGAACATTTACTAAAATACTCTGGAAGATTTGAGACAATTAAAAAAGAACCACTTAACATCATTAGTAACAATAGACATAATGTATCTACTCGTCTTTCTTTAAATAATGGAATTCTCCAAGACAATTCAAAGCCAACATGAGTCTTCCTTGAAAATAATGAACACATTTTAATTACTGAAGCAGACAAAAGTAATGTGACTGTTGTCATTGATAAAGAAACGTACATTAATAAAGTAGAAGAATTATTATGTGATGATAAATATTATTTACAGCTAGAAAATAATCCATTGACGCAATCAGTTAAAGATACAAGAAATTTTGTAAGAAAGTGGGATCAATACGGTATTTTTGAAAAATTGAATAAGTTTGATAAAGATATTCATGAAAAAAACTCATCTAAATGCTACGGACTAATAAAAATACACAAAAAAGACTTTACTATCCGTATAATTGTCTCGACATTGAATTCACCTACTTACATTTTTTCAAAATTTTTTTTTTACTATTTGATTAGGAATATTCCGCTGGTGAAATCACACGCATAAAATAGTTGTGAGTTAGATAATAAATTAAAAGATATCATGTCACCTGGTTACACTCTTATTAGTCTAATTGTAGTTAGTTTATTTACTAATTCTAGTGAAACCTTAATCATGAATGCAATAAGACATTTTTAGAATTTCTTGAATCGTAAAATTAATTTTTCTCTCAATAAATTTTGCAAAGGCGTTTTATTTTTGAACTCAACTTTTTTCCATTTCAACAACAAATTTTATAAACAAGTTCTTGGTTCTCCAATGGGCAGTCCCTGTGGTCTGGTGCTGTGTGATCTTGTCATGCGTTTGCTTAAAATTTCATGCATAGAGAAATTTTATTTTGATGTTATACTGTATGTACGGTTTGTGGATGATATCCTCATTGGTGTGCCTACTAGATATATCAACTATACTAAAAACATTTTTTAACAGCTATTTTCCGGAATTACATTTTACTGGTGAGACATGTAATAACAACAGCATTTTTTTCTTAGATTTGGAAATTATCATTCAACAAAATAATACAGTACTAAGTAATTGGTACCAAAAACCCACATACTCTGGCCGATACTTGAATTTTTTCTCCCATCATTCAATACAACATAAAACAGGTATCATTTACACATTAGTAGACTTTTCCATCAAATTAGCAGACACTCAATTCCACAACGATAATTTAAAAGTAATCAATAAATTTTTACTAAATAAAAACTATCCTCAAAAATTTATTATTAAATTTTTAAACAAAAAATTAAATGCCTTAAAAAACAAATATAATTAACAATCGCAATAGAAATGGAAATAATTATAAACTTATTTTATCATTACCATACATTCCCCACTTACACGGTCCTATTGAATACTATTATAAGAAGCTTCACATTAGTCTTGTATACAATTTAAACAATAAATTAAATTCGATCTTTCTCTTGGAAAAGATGAAACCGAGCCACTTGATAAAAATAATGTCGCTTACCACATACCATGTGCGGGTTGCAACTGCTGTTATGTTGGTCAAACATGGAGAGATGTATAATTAATAATGGCAGAATACAAAAGAGACATAGAGAAAAAAAAGGACACATCTATACCATCACAACATAGCATAGAATTGACACTTAACTTCAATTTCGATAGTATATAAATTGTAGGCATACAACAAAATTACGAAAAGCGCCTTTTTCCTGGAATGTTAAATGTACATTACTCCAATAATAATATGTTGAAGAATGTGTGGATAGCCCCGCAAAAATAACTATAGAATATAAGAAGATATATATTACATACTTATAATATTAAATTATTTGTGACATCGATATTGAGTTTTTTTTTCAAGGCTTATTCGTAATTTTATAATATTAAACAAATGATTTCCAAGAAACTTACTATACTCTACATGTTTTAAGACTTCCAAAAATTAATAAGCACTTACATAGAAAAAAAATCTGAAGATAGCCGAAACCCTACTGTTGTTAAATATAACATCGTATATCTTATTATCAGCAAAGTTGAGCCCATGCATACTATTGAAAAAATAGCTTTTTATTAAAGAAAATTAAGCAGCTAAAGATAAAAGAGCTTTTTTACAACACTTACAACAAACAATAAAACTCAAGTTATAACGAAATTCAAGTTTATATGAGGTTACATATTGTTCCATTGGAGTACGCTCTCATCTTTCCTTATACCAGTTATAGCTCTTGCCCTCGCTATTTTACATTTGAATGCCTAGCTAAACTGTTGCGAACTGTTTATTGACTACAATTTTTATTTTCTTGATTCTAGCTAATTGTATTATTTAAAATTGCGTCTGAAAAATAGATGATTCTAAATTGTACAAATAAATGAAATAACGTTCACATTTTTCGTCATACAAAGACAAAAGAGCCATTTTTTAGCTGCTTTTTTTTACTAATAATAAAAAGTGGCTATAAGTAACGTAGGAGCTTAGATTTTTTTTTTTTCATTTCAATTGAATGTTCTTGACAAACAAATAATTTCTCTTAAAATTCTTACACTGCTTTAAACATTAACTGCTCACCTTTCTAGTAAATTAATTTCAAATAAAAATTGCTAGCTTTTCTTGCATAATGGCGATAAAAAAAGTAGTTGCGTTCAAATAAACCGTATTCGTATCCCAATCGTATTCTCGACTGTAACGCTATTTCTGCGAGTATCAGATATTTAATATCATCTTATCTATCGGCACGTATACAGTCGTACAATATGTGTGTGTGTACCTACATCAAAATTGTAGATAAAATACAAACTGATTGGTTTTTGGTTTTGTTTACATTATTTTTTACTAAAATACAGATTAATTACATTATTTTTCATTATTACTTGTATCATCTTGTTAACTATGTGATAATTTGTACGCCCTACTAACATTTTATAAAATAATTTTTAAAATACACTACTAATTTTTGATGCTCTATACTGTAATGACAACGTGTGGTGTATTTTAAAAAAACTGCAATTTTATCAATTTTTATTAAGAGATAGATTTATATTTAATAGACTAATTATTTATAAAATTAAACAGTGATATATATATATATTGTTCAACATTTTTACCGAAAAATTCAAATAAATATTATCGTCTGATTTATCGACCCCATTATAAGGTTGGTTATCTATGCTATAGTAAGTTTTAATTTCTCCAGTTAATTTTTTTGGAATTTTATTATTCAAATAAGAGGTGTTCTCGTTATGCGATGAAAGTATGAAACTATTTATCGAACAATTGTAGATATTAAGAAGATTTGAGAACATACATCATTTGAAATGCAATTTTTAGGAATAATGAGAGTTTTTAATCTTCCCTTCCCTAATTTTTTAAAATAATTTTTAAAATTCTTTATCGTTAGAACAAATATTAACTTCTAATTTAAAAATTTGAAATAAGTTCCATAAAAATGAAGATTCAATAGTTTGTTCAAGTATAATTTTTCTATTACCGTTTTTTATCACTGAATCTGACGAAAATCACCTCCTAAAATAATTAATTTATTTTCAAAATATTTTTCAGTATGACATAAATCTCTTGACACTCTGTCTACAATTTCCAATGCTTTTTTTTTAATCATTAAAGCCTCATCCCAAATGATTTAATCAACTTCTCTTAATTTTTTTTTATCTGATTAAAATTCTAAAAATGCACTTTCTATATTATTTAGATTTAAAGGAACTCTAAAAGTTCTATGACTAGTCATCCCCTTTGGAAGCAAAATTGATATTATGCCAGTCCATGCCATTGACATGATTTTTTTTATTTTGAGAAATAAAAAAATAAATGAACGTTTTATACAAATAAGTTTTTTCTTACCCTCCAGGACGATCTCTTAAAAAAATATAATTTTTTTGTTTGCAAATAATATGGAATGGATTTTTCTGGTCATTATTCAAACTTTTATACATCGAGCTTAACATTTTTTTACTGAATCGTAGTTCATCATCTATATTTTGTTTTTTACACTCCAATTTTTTTGGTGTAGGTAAAATAAAGCATCCACATAATTCATTTTCTGATTCTTAAATGTGATTAAGACGTAAAAAAGCTAAATTATCTTTTCTTATTAGGCAAACCATTCGTAGAAAATTCTTTGTATTTATTTAATATTTTATCACTTTAAACGTTTTCTGAAATTAAAAACCAATCAAAAATTTGTCTTAATTGATATGAAACCATAACAGCAATTGCTTCTTTAAAAATACTAGCAATTTTTTCATCATTGTCTAATAAACCCATTGCAATTGCAGTATCTTTAAAAGTTTTATAAGTTATTCTTTTATATGTTTTAATGTCTTCGAACGATGTCGAACCAGTTACTTTATTTAATACAAATTTAAAAAGAAATCTTTCATGATCTTTTGGAGATACAATGTTTAATCGACCAATCGCAATATTTTTTATTATATTTTTCCTTTAAAATTAACTTTTAGTTTAAGATTATTATTTGAATTTCTATATGTTTAAATATCGTTGTTCGAGAAATTAACTGTAACGTGAACATTTAATAAATCTAAGAAGTTTCGAATTTCAATTCTTGTACCATAAGTCCCATTTTTTGACATTATGTTAATATATTCATCACTACTTTTTACATTCTGATAATAATCGTTTTCTACCATAAATTCATAATAATTTTTCCATCTATTTACAACAATATTAATTACTACAAAACGAACTTTCATGTGGAAATTTTCGTCACCATACAGAAAATAAGAAAAAGTTCTCAATAAACAACTTTTGTCACCTTTTGCGCTAACTTTCATACTGGTTATTTGAAAAAAATTTAATAATATTTATTTTTATTTTAATAGTACAAAATACAAACGATTTTTTTAATTTACAGTGTGAAATACCGTAAAAAAATTATTCCCATATTTGTCATTGAATCTGGAAATGAAAAATTTTTTCTAACTACTTATATCAATTGATAAAATATAGAATGCATAGTAACAAATATAGAATAGACTGTAACAAAAATAATATAAAGTATATGTTATAGAAAATTTAAATAATTTATATGTGATTTAAGAAATGGAAACTTTTCGTTGTTTAGAATGTGATCTATAAAAAAACAATGTATACCTTTTTTCTCTAATTATAACCGAGAGTTCTAAAATAACATTTCAACGTAACACAATAGTACCTTCTGGGTGGTGTGGAAATTTACTGATTAATATACATAGCTCATGCCTAACGATGTAGATCAAAAACTTTTCTTTTTCACGAACTTCTGAGCACGAACCTTTTCCCACTAACAGATGAAATTTAAAGACTCTTTTTTTCAGTTATAACAGTACGGGGTTGACAAGGGGGTGAAGCCCCACTTATATATATATATATATATATATATATATATATATATATATATATATATATATATATGTGTGTGTGTGTGTGTGTGTGTGTGTGTGTGTGTGTGTGTGTGTGTGTGTGTGTGTGTGTGTGTGTGTGTGTGTGTGTGTGTGTGATACGATATAAGAAACCATAATTTTTAAAGTATTTTTATTTAATACATGAGTTTAAAGCGAGGAAAATGAGGTCTGTCTTCATTAAATAATATTAAGTGTTAAATAAATATTTTGAACTAATTGTTAGTAAGTTCAATTTGTAATTAATGTTGTTATATTTACGAACTACCCTAAATAAAAAAAGTGTTGCTTTACGACCTACGGCTCCTGAGATAATGCTATTTTTTTACAACCTCCGTAGAGTGGTAGTGACGTCACCACTTATGAATTCCCCACTATCGGTTAAAAAGCATTGCCATCTCTATTGCTGTTATGTAATAACAACGGGCGATTTTTAAATAAAATTGATCTACTAAAAAGGTAAAGAATTAATGTGAGCACTGTTAGAGAAAATTATTTCAAAGAAAAATATTTATCTGTAAAAGAGATACAATCAAATTAAAAAAAACTCATCTGAGCTCCTAAGTAACGTATAGCGAATTTGTTTTTATCAGTAGAAAAATAAGAGGTACAATATGCGCCTACTTCCAACGTTATGCGACTAAGAATGCGAAAGTTAATCCATTTATTTGTAACTTTAAAAAGTACCTGTTTTTCGAACCTGTTTTGTATTAGTATAGTTTCTGAAAATTAATAAAATGAGAATTGTAGTTAGTAAAGTAATTTTTCAAGAAAAAAAGAATCCTATAAAAATCATTAATCTTTGAAAAAAAATTATAACGATTTAAAAAATTTTAGATTCAGAAGCATCTTTGTTATGAATAAATGATTTTTTGCAATAACTATTCTATTAATTTAAAATTTAAAGTTCTTATTAATGCCTTCAAAACACACAATTCTCACTTGTATTGTTAATATTTGATATACTGACTTTATTTTTCTTGTTTTATAGATTTTTTTAAAAACTTTATTCTACAAGAAAATTAGTTTTTAGTTTAAACACTTTTTGGGCTATTAAAAAAAAAAACATTTTTTACTTACCAAATTTTTAACAATCTTCGAATCAAATTAAGATGTTTCTTAGAATGGAAATTAAAAAGTCTAGGTAACTTCTATACAAACATTTTTTTTGCTTCAGTATCGAGTTTTCATAAAAACTGCAGATCTCTTACACCACTGAACGAGAGATGGTTCACGCGCTAGCTCAGTTCCTCGACTTCTCTCGTCCAATTTGTTCATCTTTGCCAAGTATGGGATTTGTTTTTTTTTTGCTTGATATTGGGAACAGTGCACTGCCTCCATTTGACCCCCTAAGTTGCTAACTCGTGACAGTAGTAACAACACACTCTCTCCATCGTGTGCTTGTGACACCAACAACGAGAGTTGATCTTTCCAAATTATTCGTATGCATCATCACTAGCTCTTACTACTTACACCACTATTTTAAATTACCTTGTTTTACGGTAGCTTTTATTGTTTTAAATATCTTGTGCTCACTCAAATTTCTCACACACTTATACATTTGGTTGTTTTCTCTTTCAAAGCCGTGTTGTACTTTGATTTGTGTTTTTTTTTTCAGTATGATGGTTTTTTCCTTTCTAGACTTTTTGTCTCTAGTGAGTAGAGAGTCCATTGTATTTACTCATTTCTCTGCGTTTGTATTATAAATGTAATGTAAAATTAAGAAAATTCAGAAACTGAGATTATTGTGAAATAGTGATTAAAGCAGTATTTTTGATAAATTGTAAATTAGAATACTCTTGGGTTGTACCTTCACATAAAAGTATTTTGAAAATCAGAAGTACATAGCTATGTTACCTAAGACAATGTCACAAATAAACACACATTATTATGAATGTAACAGAAAAAGGTATTACTAGATAAATTTGTTGAACCACATAACACATTGTGCTCCAAACTATTTATTTAAAAAAAATAATTGTATTACTCATAAAAGGTTGAAGTTATCTTATAAGATAACTAAGTATTATCAGCAAAGAAAACAACTTTTAAAGTACATTTAATTTTGTGAATTAGGGCACTGGCTACAAAATCCCTGCTATTATTCATTAAAAACGAAAGGTCTTGAGCTAGCAAATCCCAAAGAATTGAATTATAACTTGCAGATTTTTCATTAAGATTCATACAACTCCTACTCTTACCAAAATTAATGCAGCTTCTGTAGTCTTTATGAGGAGTATATAGTAAAGATTGAAAAGGTTTGCAGATACTCGATAAAGTTTTTTCATTCCATACATAACTGCTTGTAACTTCGAGCATTAATTATTAACAAAAAGTCAGTGGTTATGGAATGCTTGGGTACCCAAGCATGAGGTTATACTTCACTGGCAGTGAATATTACTATACTTTTCATAAAATATTTTTAATATCCCACTATGTAGTATGTATCAGTGGTGGCATTATCGTTGTAATGATTATATTAGATATTAAGAGTGATTTCAGTATACATTTTAGTATTTAATAATGAACATTTATAAAGACTTATAGATAATAGACGTGCTGCCAGCACTAGTCACATTTATTGTCAGAGCCCGCAATTGTCAAATTTTCCGATTATCTCAAAACAACTTTTGTATGATGATAACATTTCTAATGCCTCATAAATACTTGTCACAAACGCTCACACACTGATTCTTAATCATGTATGAAACACCCAAAATAGATGTCTTAAGGACCTTTTGAAAAATATCTTATACTACCGCTTCATCTTAAATAGGGTAGTATTGCATAAGTAAATGTCACTTAACACAACAAATCACCTTAATCACGATTTAAAAAAATAGTAAAAGGTAACGTCATGATAAAAATTGAATAATTAATTTACAGAACGTCGTATAACTAAACAAACAAAAAAAGATAGAGAACAATATAATGTAAGTATTAGCTTTAAAAATTTTTAAAGAAAACTGAAAAAAATGGTGCATGAATTTTGAAATCAACAAATTAATGGAAATTAGATAAATATTTATAAATATGTACACAAAAGTATTTAAATTTCTTGTTGGTAGAATGGATTACAACAGTTTTAGCAGCACAAGAAAAAAATTTTTTCTTACTCATATAAAAAGAATGATAGATTTTCTATTATTTGTTGAAAACTCATGTTTTATGAATATTTTTCAGTTTTTTTTTCTTTTTCAACTGTTTCAAAAAGGTTAAGAATATCGTGACGTGGTGGATCGTTTAGCTATCCGAATACGTCACAAAGTCTAGTTGCCAACGGTCAGTTAAGGGTTTCATAGATAGTTTTGTCTCCTCGTGTGTTTTGCTGTTTTATAAGCGATACCCACCTACGTATAAAGTACATGCAGGGCTTGGCAAACTCTCGGTCTCTACCTACAAACTATCTTTGAAGTTAGTGTGCATAACGTTGACTTCGTGCATAGACTGCTATCAATATAGGTTTTTTTTTTTTTTTTTTTATATTATAGTGCTCTACGTCCGGCTCCTTTTTTAATAAGGGCACTACTATGGGCACTTAGCACTTTGGAGAAGGAAGGGAAGAGGGATGGGAGGCCTCCCATTACTGGGAGGGGGTAGGGGGAAATTAGGCAATTTTGCTGCGAGAAGGTCGCCTAAACCCTCCTCGAGGAGCATTGCGTGGTGAAAAAGCACATGTGAAAAATCACAGAGGTACTTGCCCGTAAAGTCGCACAGGCCGGGAATCGAACCCGCAATCTCCCGCGTGCGAATCTACGACCTAGCCGACTGAGCCACCACGCGCTCTATCAATATAGGTATATTGGCATATGGATCTGTATCATGTCGAGAAATAATAAAATGGTTATACCTGTACCAGTACTATGTAGAAGGCCTACTTATGTACAGAGTACCTACGCACCGGGATAAGAACAAGAACTTGAACTCAGCGCATAGCCCACACTGGCACGATGCAATGGTGCAGCAGCAGACCCTTGATAGAAGCACTGCCGTATGAATGTTGCTGCTTGAAACTGAGACTACTCGATGCTTACCTCCGTTCTGTGTGCACACGCTGAAGAGTATCACGCCTTCCAGTGTCCAGGACCCATGTGTGTCCAATTTTATAGAACTGTGGAAATACTCTGGTAGGTAACGATCACGTACACCGGTCTAGTGTACTGCGGGTATGCATGACTTAAAGCAGTCATACCTACATCCTACCCTTATTGTTAGAGTCATTCCAACTTTTCCACTGTGGCTTACAGAACAACTCCCATTCTAATAGTACGTTAAGTGTATCGTTACGGAAACATGAAACAAAGTTAAAAAACATTCCTTGCGTCATGTGCCACACGATAAAGTGTAACTTGTTAATAGTTTAGAGTGAATATGTAATACATTGTAACAATATTAGTGCTTGGTGTTTTTGTAGCGACCTCTAAGAGCGTTCTTGGCAGTAACGAGAGAACTTCTGGTAGTTAAAATGAAAAAGTTATTTCTCTACGAATGTATCGAGGTGTTTAAGCTCGTTAGTGTTACTGTGCCGTAGAATATATATATACAATAATACAGTGTATATAATGTTACATATTGCTGCCCTAACGCTATCTACAGTTGGCTTGTCTTATCCTATTGCTTAGTATTCTTAAATAATAATAAGTTCACTCATCGTTTGTCATAGTCTCCAGCTAACATGTGATAATGTTGAAAATTAATTTCTTCGTTAACAATGGCTTATGATGGAAAAAGGGATTAAAGATTTATAGCTAGGCTCAGTTTATGTTCTAGCTTATGTCCCGTTATATGTGTTACTTAGTACTTCGTTGGCTTAAGCTATATAGCTTTGTCAACTTTTAATCAGGCTGTTTAGTTTAATTTTTTGACCAAAAGGCCTTACTTATTTGCTACTGCTAACATGTTTGTTGGACTTATACTTAATCTAAATTCATACACCTGCAACAGTTTTGCACATACCTTGGAAGTATAAAAAATCATAATTTCTTTTTCTGACCGTCAACACGATAGTAAAGTGATAAATGCAGTACAACTTACGGTCCTGAGCAATCGCACACAGTTTTAATAAGTAGACTAGTCTACTGGTCACACTATCTCATAGATTGTAGTTTATTGGAACTGTGTCTCTCTTTAGATTTATTTTATTCTATATTAGTTTATGAAAATTAGAATCAACTTAATTAAACACAACTCAGTAGTAAAAAAAAACGTAAGACTTTTTCACCTCGTACTCATTACACAAAGTAACATTATATATTTAAACTAACATCATTATAACTTGTTGTTTGTCCAGACTTCGATTAATTGAAATTCCTTGCAAAACCTACTTATATGTCAATTATCATCGCATAATGAGACAATTAAGGTCATTTATTTGTTAGTAAAATGTTGAGTTTTATATCCCTCTAGTTATTTATCTCAGTCTCTAGTTATGTATTATTTAGTATTTTACTTAATGACAATTGCGTCAAAAATCTATGGTTTTTTTTTTAGCTTCAGCGTGTGCATAACGTGTGATTGAATTTGAAGAAATATGTATGTACTAAATGGTAAATTGGCTGAAAATAAACAAGTATACTAAGTTTAATAAGTTCAACTGTACTTTTTGTGAACCAAGCAGCTAGTCTGAACAATAAGGATAAAACTTATAAAAGTAAAGTAGAACATGAAGCTTAAACTTCTGCTTTAATACTAAGAAAACAGAAAACAGTTCATTTTGTAATATCCTCCCGGCTAAAAAAAAGCACGTTATTTATTACGTGACGTTATCGAATTGTAACAAATCACGTTATAAATCACGCAAATAATCACGTGATCTGCAAAAATCACGCTATTTATCACGTAATAATTAACGTGATATTATCGATTTTTAGCCAGGCTTCAAATATTGTGACTAGTATCTAGTACACGAAAATTGTTATTTGACTATAAGATACACAAGTAATTTTATTTTTTCAGAATATCTTTGTAGAAGAGCTAACAGAAGACTCAGATGATGAGATTCCAGAAGAACTGAAATTAGATTATGTAGATGAAGGGAGCTCTAGAAAACAGTTAAAGAAAAAAAAAAAAGAATATTCTGGTCCTATTATAACCAATACTTCTATGAGTATATTAAAAACATGTGGACGATATTTACAAAGTACCGTTTATTTTCAAAAATACAACAAAATTATACTTCAGTGCATTATTCAAATATTTGAAATCTACTTTTGTGCAGTTTATACATTCTTTATAACCGATGACGTAAGTTTTCATAAAACTCTTTGAAATAATTATTGATTTACCAACCACTTGCTCATATAAAATTTTTTTCTGGACGATTCACAAGTCAACTCTAAAACTTCAATTAAGTAAAATTTTTCTTTACAATTATTCGAAAAAAATCTTATAATTTTTTATATTATTTACCTGTCAATCTTTATCCGTTCAACTTATTCAAATTTTATTCATCTGCATGTAATTATCAATTATTAAATTACATACTGTCAAAATACTACGTAATTAGTTTTTACAATTTTATCTTATAAATAAAAAACTTCAGTCGTGCAATATTCATTTTTTATAAAAGGTTTATTACGTTGCAATTGAGTCTTTATTTTATGCTTAGTGCTTTTTCAGCCACTAACGTATAGAATTTCTTATTCAGGTTATCTACGTTAATGAATAGTATGGAAGTACATACACGTATATGTATACATATATTCTGTAGTAATTTGCGTAGGGCATTTCATGTAACTCTCCTAAGCTACACACCATCCTTCATAACCACCCCCCCTAAAAAATAAGGAAAAATTCAATGTTTTTCTTTGTTATTTTAGTCCATAAAGTTTTTTTCTAGACTCATCCACAGCCCTTCACTCAATTTTTTTTGGCCCTCACCGGTCCCACACGTCATATTTTTTAGAGACTGAAAAAAATTATTATGATTCTTGCTACACTTGAATTTTAACGGAAAATCTCAGTACAGTATATTATTTTGTTCTTTTCAAACTAATTTCTAAGGAGTCGCCTTCCTTTAATAATTACCAATAAGCATTGTTGATTACAGATTGTTAAAGACTTGTGCTTTGAAGAAAACTTTTTAAAAAAGGCTGTTTTATGAATTCTAACATTTTTGTTTTTAGTTTTGCAAAACAAAAGGTATATACGAAAGTTGTAAGCCTTGAAAAGTACGAACTTTTTAAGCAAAACTTTTATTATTTAGGACGTAGAGTAATTTTAAAAAATACAAAACAAAACAAAACTTAAATATTATCAACAGTAGATAAAAAATTTCTATAAGTCTTTTGCTTTGAATTTTGCTGGATAATGTTGTACGTAAAAGTTGTAGGTCTTGGAAAAATAAAATTTTTACGTTTGTGACATTTTGTTAGGATGTCAAATATACGTTAACATTACAGAAAATGCATTGCACTATGAGAAATAAAAATTTTTATTGGATATGCAAATTTCACTTCAAATAATTTTTGCATTCGAACTATTTTTAAAACTTACTTGTTATTTTTCCATAAATCTTTTTGTTTCATTATTGATAATTATAATTATAATCCATTATTTGTATTCATCAACTATTACCTATCATTATTTAGTATTTTCCATTATTTTTATTCACTCGGTTTTCTTACTTTTTTTGCTTACACTGTGGTACTGTGCTGAGATTTTATTTATTTTATCTTGCCACTCTAGATAAAGATCGAGTACTGTTCAAGTAAACTTATTTCGAACAAATTTTTAGCTTTGTATGTAGTGTATTTGTCTCTTTTATGCGAGTAACTTGCAGCATGCCATAATAAGCCTGGGAATCACAAAATCGGGACACTGATATTTCACGTATAAATGCTTCCCTCCAGTTTCTTTCTCATACAGAGAGAGGTAAAGCTACTACTATATTTGTTTATAGGTGATTTCGCCGTAACTATTCGTGCTGAGATGAAATGCATTAATTTAGAAGTCAATATTTACGTAAAAAACTTCTCTCTTTCTGAACTGTGGATCAAACGTGGGAGAAAGTACTGACCTTCGCCGTACGACAATGTGTAGTCAGTCGCGTGATTTCATGTGAATCCCATTATGTAGAAACGTAAAGAAATTAAAGTAAAAAATTATAAGTATGGCCAGTTTAAATTATTAGAATAAATGCGCATAAGATAGTAAAAAGTTTTAATATAACAACTTGACCATCGAAAACCATAAACAACGTTGTATCTAAAAGGTTATAGCAAAATTGTCCAACAATAACAATTTTTACAGCTTTTCTAAGGAAAAAGAAGCGTTTTCAGGCGCACCATGAGAGGAGTGTTGGACAATATAAAAACATAACCTTAAATAACTTGTGATTGAGGTATATCTTCATACCTTTATACAAATTTTTTTTAAATATATAATTATTAACATGGTAGTAAACTAAACAGAGGGAAAAGGGTAGCCTAATCAACAAAAGGATTAACATTTGTAGAGATTTAAAATAAATAAGAATATGCCAAAAATAAGGTTAAAGATGATAGCCTCGAGCATGCTTTACAGTGTGCAGACCAGCTTTGGCTGTCTACGGTCTTCAGCTTATACATGTAACATGTAGTGGTGTACATACACAATGTACAAAACTTTGATTATATTACTTCAGAGATAGTAATGTTTCACTTCTTTGTAAAAAAAAATCATGAATTTAGTTTTGGATTCATCTCAATAAATCATTTCAAATTTGATCATTAGTTTATCTTTGACTTTCTTCTATTTATTACAATAATTTCTGGAGACTATCATGTCATTCACATAGAGCAATTGAATAAACGTCTTTTCATCCTGTTTCCGAGAAAAGAAGTACGGCTCTAAGACACATTAAGTCAAACCGATCTTGCAAATGCTTAATTGAACCACTTATTTAATCTTTTAGGGAAGATCTTTAATCAATGAAGATAATGACTTAATTTACAGACCATTTGCTTTAGAGCCTTAGCTGAATAATGTTTTCCTTCTGGTATTTCCATACATATATATACATCCTCTGTGATACTGACTACTACTCAAGAAGACAGTCTTCACGTCACGCAGACTTGAGTCCAAATCGAACTTAGGATAAGACTTCAGACTATTGACTCTCGTCAAATCCGTATGAATAATTTGCAATGGTTTTTGTACACAAGTTCGAACACTTATAAAAGGTAACTTGATAAATCTTGAAAGCAAAAAAACCTTACATTTTCGATTGAGTCTTTAAATACAAAGCATATCTTAATCAACAGTGTCACAAAAAAGCCTGATCTCTCGTTTTATCTTCCACATTAGTATTTTGCAGACTTATTCCGTGCATTTGAATAAAAATCATTTAAAAGTATATTTGATTAATTATATTATGTATACCACTTTCTTATGGATCCCTATGTATTAAATTTGTTTTTTTAATTTGAAATATGTACTGATAATCAAGTGGTAACATGGTTTTTTTTGTACAAAAGTAAACACACGTTACAGTACCTGAATAGTAAGAAATATTTTGTTTTTACGTTGAGTTTTATTTTATCGTGATCTGCAACTTTTTTTTTAACATTCATCATCGCCCGTAGGCTCAGATATGGCTTTTTTTTACATAAGAAAAGTGTTTTTCAGCCATCAGTCCACCTGAGTTATGACCAGATGTTTATACGCATATAAACATCTGGACGAACTTATAGTCACACCTATAATTACGATGTCGAAGTGAAAGAGAAACAGTTAATCGACCTTCGAGAATCAAGAGCACAGGCGAAACGGCGAGACTTGAGTGATCACCAGACGGTCACCCATCCAAATACTAACCATGCCCAATGCAGCTTAACCTCAGAGATCGACGGAACTGCAACTCTTTCGTTGCGCCACTGCGACCACTAAGTGATCTACAACTGACTGAAGTTCTAGATAGCCTTTGGAACACTTTCCATCTTCCTAACACTAATTGCCACACAAGTCATGCATCATGTGCTTTATGACTAAACTATATAATATAGAATTTTCAGTTGGATCAGGATTTTTGCCCATATATATACATATATAGATTTATAAGTGTGTCAATTTGCTCGAGACTTGTAATTTTATAATTGTTATTTAGGGTGCAAACAGTGTGTATACAATGTAAGCAATGATTCTAAAATTTAATTGAGTGTACTGAGGATGCAGCTTTATCGAATAAATGTTTTTTTGTAACTCTTTCTACCATTAAATCTTCTTTTAAAATTACTTTTTAAAATACAATATCTGGTCAATCGATTTAATTGCAAATTATTTTTTGTTTTTAACCCACAAGAATTGTATGTCATTGTAATAAATAAATCTGATTTACTATAACACGCAACTCTATCTTTGACTGTTTCTTGTTGAGTACAGTATTATTTAAATTTTCTACTAGTATATTAAGCTCCGTTCGTCGAATTATTTGCTTTTTTGTCTTATTACTTTATAAAAAACCAATTAAAATCTATGATAATACAAAATAGAAAAATTCTTTGTTATATACGGTACGTAAACTGATGAATTACAAAAATGATGTTAATCTAAAGTAGTTAACATACTGCATATGAAATATTTGACATTGTCATTTTTTAGTGTAAAAATTGTATTATAAATATTTCATAGAAGATTCAGTATGCGACAATTTTTTCCCCCAAATAATAATACTCTTTTTTTTTATTTCCCAAATACTAATAGTCACTTTTTTCATCTAAGTCAGACATAATTTCGCTGGTAAAATTTCAAAGTTAATCAAATAATTTCATTCATATATTTTTATAGATACTTTAGTGAGGTTCAAATTAACTATTATAATCACTACGTTTTAATTAAATTGTTTTTTGTAAATATCGTAATTGTTTCATTAATACATCATTCACAAGAGATCGTATTAACGATAGATATTTCGTTTAACCAATCACCATTCATTTCCTTATCAATAATAATAAGTATATACTGTAAATAAATTATAAATTTCATTTGTTAAAATTTACTCAATTAAAGAAAACGTATTGACGATTTTCAACAGTTCTTGACAAATAAAATTAGTCTATGGTACCTGAAAATAAAAAAAACATTTAAGTTATCATTGTTATATGTTTAGAATGAAATAATAGTTTAGCGTGCTCAATAATACTACTTAATAAATCTTGATGATATTGAAGCACACCTATAAAAATTTGACGCGCGTCGTCCCTTTTATCCAATCGTAGCACTTGTAAGGAGAGCAGCGGCTCTCTCTCTGCGAAAACGACGCGAGACAGTCAGTCCGTGTCCGATCGTTGAGCCTCTACATACTCAAGGCGAGCGCTCTATCGTTTTAATTCGAGTCTCGACACATTTAAATAATTCCTCTTGTAAACTCGCTCCGCGTTCAGGCATTAATTATATTTATATTATTTGTAATTAAACGTAGAAGTTAGAAAGTTAAAATAGTTAATGGTGTAACAAGGATTAAAGTTACTTAAATTAAATGTAATTAGTTATAAACAGGTGTTTTTCAATTCTTGTGCATTATTACTTAATTACTGGAGTACGAACCCCTCGATTCAATTCACTTTTCCAAACATTTGGCGCCTGAATAGGCACCTGATGTTACCGAGTATAAAGTGGACGAGACCGCGTGGCTTGCCATTAATTACGCTCCCATAAGAAGAGCGGCCATCTTGACTGCGGCGCTCGACGATCGGACGGACGGCAAGGCTTCTCGGAGCTGATCTTGTTCATCGAGATAGTGAGTAAAGTGCGATATATCATTGTCTTTCTGTTTAGTTCCTCACTACTCTCGACTTTGCTGCACGCCCTTCCCACTTGCCTCCCTGCAGGACGTGAGCCCTGGCGCACACATACACATCGAGGGCGCTACTACTGTTGCTGTGGGCCGTGAGCCCCAGCGTACACACATACATCGAGAGCGCTACTACTGTTGATGCGGGTCGTGAGCTCCGATGCACACACATACACACCGAGAACGCTGCTGTTGCTGGTTGCTGGCTTTAAGAGCCCTGACACACACGCGTCAAGAGCGCTACTGCTGTTGGCCATTAGAGCCTCGGCTAACTACGTTACTACTCTGCTGCAAATAGCAGAAGTATAAATTTGAATGATTAGAGACATTAAGAAATTTACGTTTAATTATAAATAAGTGCGTATCGTTTGGATTAGTGTTTCGTTAAAACTTTGCCTTTTCTCTCATCATTTCAATTTGTTACTTAAAATGGAAACCCTGTATAAGGAACAAGTTAAAGTACATACGAAAATAAGTAATTATTTTGAGAACTTTAAGAAATTTGGTAGAGAGAAAATGACTAGAGGGAGGGTAAAGACTTCAATCGAAGCCTTAGATTAACTTTTGTTAAAATTTAATGAGAATCATGAAGAGATTTCGTCAATTACTACTGTAGATAAGAATTACTTATATTTCACATCAGAGTTACTCGATGAAGTCGAAGATCTATATTATGCAGTTAAAGGGGATTTTATCGAATTTATTAGAAAGGTTAACCCTTAAGAGTCACCAGTAATTCCTTGAATTCAATCAAATCCGATAGTTCAGTTAACAACTAACTCGTATCTCTCTCGTATTGAACTGCCCAAATTCTCGGGAAAGTAGTCTGAGTGGGAGAACTTTCGTGATACTTTTCGATCTTTAGTTCATAAGAAAGACGACATAGGCAATATTATAAAACTCCACCAACTACGTGCGCACATAAGTGGAAAAGCTTTCGAAATGATTAAATCTATTCAATTGATTGCCGATCAATATCCTTTAGTTTGGCAGACCTTGTCAAATTATTACAATAGTCAGCGCCGTCTCTTAAACAATTATCTTTAAGGTATTATTTCATGTAAGCCTATGAAATTGGAAGCAGGGTCAGAACTGAAGTGCATTAGTAAAGTGATGCTCAATCCGATGGACTCACTTGATGCCGTGGGTCGCGACTTGGTAACCGGTGACCTTTATATTGCTGTAGTTATTAGCAAATTTGATGTTTCTACTAATGAGGATTGGCACAATTTCTCGGAAGTAGTACAGAACGACCAACTCTCGCTAGAATACATGAATTCATATCGTTTCAGATGTTAACTTTAGAATCTTGTGAGATCGTTAACACTGCCCCGAAGTCTCAAGTAGTGAAATCAAAATCTAAATACCCCTCTACGGTCCCCCACCAATCCCATGTTCCTTCCGAGCCCACTGAAGACCAGCGTGCTGTGAAGGAAATGATGACTTGTTTGCTATGCAAAGGTACTCACAATTTGATTAAATATGATAGTTTCAAAACTCTTTTCGTCGAGGCTCGTAATGAATTTGTTGTAAAGGATGAAATATGTTTCAATTGCCTAGTTCAGCATTGTTTTAAGGATTGCAAATCTAACTTTAGTTGTCTGACGTGTAAGAGAAGGCACCGTACCCTTTTGCATTTACAAAAGCTTGCTCAGAGTCAGGACCACAAGGATCATAAATGGAGCGATAATAATTTCCCTAACTCTAAAAGACCCGATTCTAAGCAAGCTTCGCATCATGTTGATTTGCCTCCCTTTAGTGGAGTTGGTGTTTTTTTAGATACGGCTCGTGAATATATTATTGGTCTAACTAGTATACGTGTGTTAGTTAGAGCTCTTATCGACCAATGCTCGCAATGCTCCATTGTGTCTGATTCTTTTTGCGACGTATTAAAGCTGAAATGACAGCATTCGAGCATTCTCATCTCTGAATCTAGTAGTGCTATTGTAGAAGTGGCCAAGGGGATAATTAGTTTTGAAATGAAGCCCATGTTTTCATCATAGTTCAAGATATCGGTAGAAGCTAAGGTTTTACCACAGGTGCTCACAATTCACTAGCTTTAATAAAATAGACATAATCCTAGAAGCTGAAGTTAATGCAAGGGTTGTAGAGGAGGAAATTAAAAGAGCTAGTCCCGCTGAACCAATTGCCACTCGTACTTTTCTAGGTTGGATCTTGTCGGGTCCAATGGGTTTAGTTAAATCTCTTACTCGTAGTACTATCTCGTTACATTGTTCAGAAGAACCCCAGCTGCTACCATTGCTGCTACGATTTTAGGAGATAGAGAAGATTACCGCTAGTTCACAGCAACAATTAACACCTGACGAGATAAATTGTAAGAATTATTTTTCTAATACACACTTAAGAGACAAGTCGAGTAGATATATCGTCAGATTGCTTTTTAAATATAATCCCAACGAATTTCCTAAACCTTGTGAGGACTCTAGACATCTATTTTTAAATATGATAAATTATCTGGAGCGTAGATTATAGAAAAACCCAGAACTTCACAACTTGTGTGTTAAATTCATGCAAGAATATCAAGAGCTAGACAACATGTGTAAAGTTAATAGTGATTTGACTAAAAAGGAATGGGTTATGCCGCATCATGGTGTTATCAAACTGTCGAGCTCCACTACTAAACTTTGTACCGTGTTCAATGGCTTAGCAAAGGCTTCTTCTTGTACTTCATTAAATGAGCTTCTTCATTCAGGGCCAAACTTACTTCCTCGTCTTCCTGATTTTATTTCCAACTGGAGAAACTACAAATTCGCCTTTATATCGGTTATCGAAAAAATGTCCTGACAAATCTGGATTCATGAATTAGATAGGAAGTTTCAATCCATCTATTGGCGATTTAAGCTCTCGACACCCATAAAAATTTACTTGTTAAAGATTGTTACTTATGGATTAGCTTGTTCACCCTTCTCAGCTACGCGCGTTATAAAGCACTTAGCTATTGATTACAATGAAGCTTATCCTTTAGCTTCCACGTTATTGAGCAATGAAATTCATATGGATGATACATTATCTGGAGGTCATTCACTAATTGAAATTAAAAATAAAAAAGAAACCAATTGATTAACGTGACCAATCTTGGAGGTTTCTCCTTGCATAAGTGGTCTGCTAATACCATCCGAGGATGTGTTTTGTTATCGTATCTGTGAAACCCCTACCCGTAAAATATGGTCCAAAATATCTATAATTTCTCACATAGCTTGGTTGTATAACCCTCTTGGTTGGTTAGCTCCAATTATCGTTTATGTTATAATTCTTCTACAATGACTGTGGTTGGTGAAACTCGGGTGGGACTTTCCAGTTCCTAAAGATATATCGAATAATTGGTTGCATTCGTTGTCAGAAACACAGAAATTAAATGAGATTAAAGTCCCTAGGTGGAATCAATTTACTCTCACAGTCCAACTGATCGAATTACATGTTTACTCTGACGCCTCGAAACTCGGTTGTGTCGCGGTTTTGTATACTGGCATAGTTCAAGGGGAGCAAGTTAGTGTTTCACTTCTGCACTCCAAAATAAGGGTAGCTCTGTGAAAGGTTATTAGTAATGTGCGACTTGAACTTTGCGTTGCTCACCTAATAGCCAAACTAGCCAGTCATTTTTTTGAAAATTCGAGGATACGCATCAATTCTATACACTTATGGTTGGATTCAAAAGACATGTTACACTGGATAGGTGTTCAACCATCTAAATGGCCCACTTTTATAGCCAACCGTCGTAGTGATATTCATTATCTGGTTCCTAACGCTATGTGGCACCATGTATCGGATAAATTAAACCACGCTTATATTGCCTCTCGAAGTGCCAGGCCATCCTAGTTATTAAAACATTCTTCGTGGTTTCTTGGCCCTAAAATCTTCCACCAACTCACCCCTGAATTCCCTGCGTTCAAACTCGATTCAGAACTTTCAAATGTGCAAGTCAGCGACTCACCTTTTCCCACTAGTCATCAACAGACTCTGTTCCCTAACACTTGGAACCTGTACTCTAGATTTTCTTATTCAGGCAAACTTCTACGGGTAACGGCGTATTGTTTTAGATTCTTTTACAAATTGCTAAATCGAATTCTCAGTTACCTTTCCTTAATATAGTTTGTACATGGTTCAGCTATATCAAATCATACATTTCAAATCAGAGTTCAAGTTGCTGAGCGATAAAGTTTAAATAATTTCTGATTTTGCTTAACAAAAAACTATAAAATTACCCCCTAACAACTCATTGATTAAGCTCAAGCCAAAGATGGGTTGCTTAGAGTCGGTGGTTATTTAAGTCATTCACTATTACTCTTCCAAGTTAAACATCTATTAGTATTGACTTCCTTGGATCATTTTACTAAGTTTATTATAGAATATGCCCAAAATTTGACGCTTCATGGTGGTACTCAACTTACTTTAAGTACATGTCGTCGCGAGTATTGGATTATTCCGGGTCGACTAAGTGTTCGCTCTGTCATTACTAAATGCTTTACATGTAAGTGCTACACTGGTAAAACTTCGTATCAGATCGTAGCAGATCTGCCGAGCGCTAGAGTTAGACCCACTGCAGCCTTTCAGAAGACAGGTGTCGATTACGCTGGATCCTTCCCCGTTAGATTGGCCAAATTCAGAGGTAAAGGCACAACTAAGGGATACGTGGTCATACTTCCCTGAATGAGTACTCAGGCTGTCCATTTAAAGATTGTTGAAGACAACAAAGCTGAAGGCTTTACTGCAGCACTCCAACGTTTAATTTCTAGAAGGGGGCATTGCTCCGATCTGTATAGTGATAGAGGAACAAATTTTGTTATCACTGACACTAAGTTGAGACGCCGATGGACCGAGATTTGCAATTCTTTCGATCTAATAACGCAGTTGTCAACTTTAAAACCCAATTGGCACTTTAATGCTCCCCACTTTGGTAGAGTTTGAAAAGCAGCTGTAAAGTCTACCAAACATCACTTGAAGAGAGTAGTAGATAATCAAGTCTACACATTTGTGGAATACTCTACGTTATTGTGTAAATAAAAGCATGCTTGAATTTTCTTCCACTCTCTCCTTCGACCGATGATCCATCAATCCTGGAAAGTTTAACTCCTGCTCACCTACTTAATTTGAAACCGGTTACAATACTGCCTGAAACTGATTTGTCAGATGTAAAGGTCTCGTGCATGCAGCGTTGGAGACTTATCTCGCAGTCATCCCAGAGTTTTTGGCGTAGTTAGTCTCAGAACTACCTTACATCCTTGCAGCAAAGAACAAAGTGGACTGTCCCTTAGAGATCGTTTCATGTAGGGGATTTAGTAATTATTAAAGAGGAAAACTCTCCACCTTATTGTTGGCCCCTAGATAAAGTGTTAGAAGTATTTCCGGCCCCCGATTCAAAAGTGAGAGTTGTTTAAGTTGATACAGCTGATACTTCTCTTGTTTGACCAATGCCTAAGTTGATATTAATTGGTGATGAAAAATTAGATAGTAAGTAATATAGCGAAAATTGCGTTTTTATCTTACACCTTAATTTAGGTTAAATTTTCTTGATTTTTAAAGTTAATTGCATCCCGTTGAAGTTAAAGCAGGGGAATGTTTAAAATGAAGTCATAGTTTGGTGCGCTCAATAATACTACTTGATTAATCTTGATGATATTAAGGCGATCATGATAATCATCATACTTATAATAACATAACAATACTAAAATATTGTAAGAGAGTCGCATAATGCCCATGTTTAAAAACATGTATCGTTGATTTACGTGATCAAGCACACAGAAATGAGCATGCGCGCAGTTAATACATTGTAACGTAATGTATGTAATAGGTTCTTAACGGTCTTCTGTATCAAAACTCACAATTTTTGCCATTTATAATATTAATGCAGGTTTTCAACGTTAGTTGATGAATAACTTCTTCTCGAGGTTTTGGTTCATTGGTTCCCTAAGTGATTTACCAGTGTTATTTGGCAATGATGGCGTTATATGAAACCTTATGCACGGTGAAATGGCATAGTAGATACGACGTATGTAGAGTGAATGGACCAAGTCAGTAGTTAGATTGGAGAAAATTCCCTAGTGAATATACTATAACAGTTACTATAGCGAACATATCTACGTACTATACTGTATGAAGCTGAAACAAGCAGACAATTCATAGCAGCGACACCGTCAAATAATAAATTCTACTATGAGTATCCTCAAAGCTAGTTTCCACCACGTTGGTGACCCATCCTGGAACTGGAGTACGGCAATCGGCATTTTTTGCGGGGGACTATGAAAGTTTTCTCCGAAAAATGAGAGAGACGGTGCATATTACTAAGGCTTGCGCTTGTTATCATCAACAGAGGCTATTCTCAAGCTCAATTCTCTAATCATTAAGGTTTCCTATAACATCTACTATCCGGGTTTGTCCATACCAGACTCCATTGTCTATGCACGTGTTTAAACGAGTTTCTGCTTGCAGCGAGCAGCTATGCTGCGCTACCACAAAAAAGCACCATTTCACGTGTCCGATATCATGGACAATTTCTGAGAATTAGGAAAATGACGTTTCGTTTCGACAAGAGCTTTTTGTTTAACCTAATAAATGGTTCCCGCTCTTACACCTTAGCATTTAGTTCAAAAATGGGGGTGAAAAATAATTATAGTTGATTTTAATTGATTTTTTTAAATCGCGGTACAGTGAGGTTTTTTAACGTTATAAATAGGAGTAAAATCGTGGTAATAAGAGATAAATATTTAGGAAAAAATCGATTGGTAGCAACTTCGTTCAGGTGTCACAAACAACTTTTTTGTACAAAAAGGGATAAAAAATACAAAAATTCAAAAATAAATGATATGGCTCTGTTAGGTTATAAAACAAATAAATGAAACGTTAACAATTAAAGTCGTACAGAAATTTTTTGCATAAATAATTGAATACAGTAAAAAATCGCGTTTTTTCGATGGTTAATCACTCGAGCTTCGTACGTTGTGGATATGTCTTTTGAAGCTTAAGTCGTGAGATTAGAGTCCTATTTGTTTTTTTTTTTTTTTTTTAACAAACTGCCTTGACTTTTTTAAAAAATTCTTAGAAAGCAGCAGCCTTCTGCTGCTCCCCCACCACATCACTGCTCTCTTGTCAGGGGTCTCCATACGTGAAATTATTGTTTTCTCAGATTATTTTTTTAATAAGGTAATTGGATGTTGTTGCATACTATGTAGCAATAACTTTGCTAAGTAAGTCCTGATGAACATATAAATATGCCTATATTTACCGTAGGTCCGGTTTTCGTCGATTGTCAAAGATTTTTCTGAAGCACCTGTTTTTATACTTACCTAATTTTCTCATAAAGTTAAGAGAGTTTGTTAAAAAAAAAAAAAAAAAACCACATAGGACACAAACCCCACATTTTGAGCCTTCAAGCACATATTTTTGAAGTATGGAACTCGAGTAATTAATTATCGAAAAATCGCGATTTTTTACTCTATTTAATCACTTATGCAAAAAGTGATTGTACGATTTTTATTGATAACTTTTCATTTTTTTCATTTTTTCAAGCCTTACAGGGCCATTACTATATTTTCACAACTTTTGTTTTCTTTACCGTTTTTTTGTACAGAAAAATGGTTTTTGATACTTTAACGATTTTTTTCCAAAAAGTTGCTTCAAACCAATTTTGTCCAAATAATTTTTTTCCTATTCCCACGATTTTTATCCTATTTATCATGTTGAAAAACCTTACTGTACCGTGATTTGAAAAAAAAACCCTGTCCCTGGAGTATTTGTCAACGTCGCACAGTAGGACCAAGTGCCATTTTTTTTGTCAAAAAAGAATAGCGGCAGCTGTATTAATCCAATCAAGATGATTCTTTTCGAAGCTTTAAGCTTAAACATAACAGAATATAGGAAAATCGGTGCGAACTAAAAAAAAAGTGAATTGGGGGTGAAAACACCTCCCAAAAGCACCTCCTACAGCGTTCTCTTCAGAAGATTAAGTGGTTTTTTAAAAAACGGATGACATTTTTGTTCTGAAAATAGTGTCTATATATGTTTAATAGGTTGCCGGACACGAATTTGGCATTGGTATCTGAAAAATCAAAATGGCTGATCCAATGTGGTGACCAGGAACTCAAAAATCGGCCTTAATTTGACAAAAATCAGTCCACAAGGGTTTTTCAGATACTAAACTCGAATTTGGCATTTACAGTTCAAACTACAAAATGGCGGATCCAATGTGGTGGCCAAAAAAATTAAAAATCCTCCAAAATTGTACATAAATTCGTCTACAAAGGTTTTTTGGTCTGCTAAACATGAATTCGATACTTTCTGTGCATAATTTGAAATGGCAAATCGAATATGGTGGCTGAGTATATGCAAAAACCTGCTATATAAGTTAAAAATTAGTCTATTGGGATATTTGTGGTCGCTGAACACAAATTCGAAATGAGAATTGAAAATTTAAAATATCAAACATCATACGGCCAAACAAATAAAAAAAACGGCCAAACTAGATAATAATTATTTAATTTGCATAATTGTAGTCGCCCAACGGTTATTTCTTATTATAAGCACAAAATTGAAAGCAATGATTTAAATATGACGACCTAAAAATTTTTAAAAACTGAAAAATTCTACGAAAATTATTGTATAGTATTTTTCCCTTGCTAAATTCTAATTTAACTTTCAAATTAAAATCAGCAAGCCCAACATAAAAGCTCAAAAAGTTAAAAAATTATCAAACTAAACGAATGCCAGTCCATACAGACCTTTAGCTTGCTAAACAATAATATGAAATTGTATGTACAAAATTTAGAGCAACTGATCCATTAAATAATCAACTATTTTACAAAAACCAATGTGTATAAGGTTTCTTGAATTTCTTAAATTTGAGAAGGTGACATCATTTTTTAATTTTAAGTGCAGACCCCCGAGATCGAATTGAGTAAAAGTTTTTAGTATCACTCTACTTGTGGGGGCAAAACAGTATGTTAAGTTAGTGACATTATCATAGCATTTTCATCTCACACACACACCCACGCGCGCGTGCACACACGCATAGAGTTAGAGAAATCATATATATACGTGAACTCATACACGTGAAGATGCCAATATCGCTTAAGCACAATTGCACCTCCGGATATTTAAGCTTCTTTGCTGTATTTCCTAATAAATGGAGGTTATAATATGACAGACACGACTTGAACCAGATCCCGTGTATCAAAGTGGTCTCATGGATTATGGTATCGCTCGTGGAGTTCAATCGACTCTTTCAAAAATGCAGTCAATTTTTCAAGTATAGGATACGTTACATTAACACTGGCCATTTAAATTAAGTATTTAGATAATGTGTAAATAACTTATTAGTGTAAGAGAGATAGCATGTCGTTATTTTCTCTTTGCACTTAAATGTCATCGAGGATACCTAGATACTTGTTGGTTAACTGCTAGAGCTTACGGAACGCACTTATAGCTTTAACTGCAGTGTATTAATACATATTCCTATATTATAGAGTTCTATTGATGAAAGTAAGCCTCAGCCCCCCCGCTCTTCCCCGCTCTCCCTCAGGTCCCCCTTAATTTACGTAGTTATTCGCTTGTTTTAACGTCATTTTTGATCAAACTTATGTTTGAGTAAGCTCCCCCCTCTCCCCCTTAGCTCCCCCTCGCTGCCCTTCCACTTTCTCCCAAATAATACTTATTTACAAAATTTTTAACTATCATAAATATTAAAAAATGTACGTAATTTAGTGCCCAAGTCATACCTCGTTTTTAGGGTTTTTTAAGTCACTGATCATAGGTCTCCCTCTGTCTATTCGCTTCCTTTCCCTCACTATGTGTCTCTGAAGTACCATTATTTGTTTGTGTTGATTAAACTTTTTCATTTTAAATCCTTTTCTGGTCCATGTCTACTTTACCCAAATATAAAATTCTTGATTACGTGAGGACATTATTAACAAAAAGACAGAATTTAGGAGAAGGTACAATTAAATAAACAAACACAATTAAGCTTTTGAAAGAATTATTTATTCTGTTAGCTTAATGTTGTAACGTTTCATGTGTCGTGTTAACCCATCTGTTCTTCTAAAACCCTTTCCACATTTTTCACAAATTTGTTTTTCATGGTTTTTATGAATTAACATACGTCTGTGTTAATGTGACAATCTTCAAAGTTACATATTTTTGAATTACTGAAAAATTTCTTGCTAAGCAATATTTTTAATTTCTGATTTATTCTCAGATTTAATTTAAATAAAAATCCTTTTTAGATTCTTACATATTAATAAAGCAATGTACAATTGTCCGTAAGACAATAAAGGTTTTTTGATATACAATCCTAAGGAATTAAAACTCTGTTCTTGTGATTTGTTGATAACCATAGAACATGCTAATACAAAAAGAAACTGTTTTCTATAAAAGACGAAAGGTAATGATGACAAAGTGCCAGTATTCAATGTTATTCTGGAAATATAAGCTTTGCCTTCTTTTTTTTCTCCCGTTATTATTTCTGCTTTTAAATTATACTCAAACAATTTTGTTATTTTTAATCTTGTGCCTCTACAGAGACTGTCTGATATACTTAAAGTTCTTATTAACACTACTATAGCATTGACTTTTAATTTTAAGTAGTGTGGTGGAAGATTCTCTCTAACATTATTTCAAAATACTACTGTAAAATTAATATTTATGTTATCACATGTTATATCAACTTCTTTTTGAGTCACGTATTCTGCTGTTGTGAACTAATTATCAGCCTGCATTGAAAAATACACGAGTAATGTCGTTATTTTGTCCACTCAATCTGTTAGTGCAGGGTTGGCGCGCGGAGCAAGTAGGGAGGCGTTAGCCTCACTAGTGTATGTATATATATATATGGCATTCTACGTCAAGTGAAACGGTCAAAAACTAGTTAAGGCCAAAATCTATAGGAATTGATCGTCCTTGGTGAGAAACGGTTTCGCTTGGGTCTCAAAGTTTTGCAATTAGATAAAAAACGTATTAGTATTCATGGAGGCTGCCGATGATAAGTGTGTATTTAAACTTTTGGAATTCAAAATGGCTGATCCAATATTGCGGACGATTTTTGAAAATATTGAAAAATAATTTTAAAAAAAACTGTATCGTATTTCTCGCTTAATTGTAGGTAAAAATTGTATTTTGTACTTTTTCGATTAAATGCATGTACTGAGAGCACAAAATTCATGAAAGTTTAATTATACGAATTCGCGTCAGATTTCATATTTTGTCTATTTAACAATCCATCATAGTAAATAGAATACTTTTTCATTTATGCAATTAACTTTGTAGATCGCTGATATCGACATTAGTGTTAGGTTATCTGAAATCAACATGGTAGATTCAATATGGCCACCGGTCGATTGTTGTTATAGATTTTAAATATGAATTTGTATCATGCTGTGCGTTAGACTTTTGTAAAAATGTGTTTTGCGGTTTGCTGACAAGGAGCACAGTTAATAAATATATGTATTTTAAATGAGTTGATTTATTTTTGCTTGCAGATAGACATTGAAACCGATTACTTCTCAAGAATTTATATTTTTTATTCAAAAAATGTCCTAATATCTTTCAAAAAATTTTATAATCTTTATTACGTGTAGATTCAGAGTATTTTTTTGCTTTCACAAATCTGTCTTCTAAGCTGATGAGACAGTGCTTATTTTGCAATGACTTTATTTTGTTACTGAAGTAAAACCGGCTGTTCAATTTTCTTTGGTTTAATTCATATCCTTCAATTTCAGAGTATGCAAAATTTATGCCCGGCAGTCTATTAGTAGTGTTAAGCCATTTGAACAACTCCAAAGCTGTTAATATCAATGTTTTTGATTGTTAGCTGGCTCAAACAGCACTTCGTTTAACTGTAGCTCCCAGACTGTCATAGAATACCTTTTTATGTGCTGTCTAAAAAAAATGCCATTCAGCTTATATATTTTAATCTTGATGGTGATTCGCTAGATTTAAAATATTTTTATAATTCTTGTGTTGCTGTGGTGGACCATCCATGAAATAATAAATTTTTTTGACGTTCTTGTACTTTTTCTTCAAAAATTTAATCAGAATTTCGTGATACGTGTAGACTGCCACAGCATCTTGGTGCAGGCAATCCAAAACAATAACCAAGCTTGTATAATTACTTACATCGTTTTCTTTAAAGTAAACAACAACATTATAATTATGTAGTCGCTCGATTATTCTTCCAATGGTACCCTGGAGCAGCATTTTGCACAACAAATGCATAATTTTCTGCAAAACCGACCCGACCCGAGACTGATGAGTCTGTTAAGTCGAGTCGGATAAGTCATCAGACTTACCAGACCTGCAGACCCAGATCTGATGAGTCTAGTAGATGTCGGGTATTCTTAACATTTCTGCCCATAACATAATACTGAGGTCACATTCTTAAACAAAAAAAATGACTGAAAAGTAAGGCTAAATTTTACGGCCAGATAAGAAGTTTAGGTCACTTATTATCTTTGCAGAGAGGTTATGTTATAAGTCGATAGGCTGGTAGTTTTAAAGTTGGCTTCTAGCCTAACGTAACTACAACAGCCGATAGAAGCTCACTTGAAATCGTATAAGCTTCAGAGACTAGCACAGGATGAATAGACTGGCCATATTCGCATTTAAGTTCCATGACAGCAATAAACCGGTGGCCATATGAAATCTGCTGTTGATTTTAGATAACCTAACACTAATGTCGATATCGGCGATCTACAAAGTTAACTGCATTAATGAAAATGTATTGTAATTATTCTTACGGATTGATGAATGGACGAAACATGAAATCTGACGTGAATTCGTACGAAAACAAGTAAAAGAACGACAGAAAAATTTATTGTTTCACGGATATTCCACCATAGCAATACAAAAATTATAAAAATGTTTTAAATTTAGCGAATCACCATCAAGATTACAATACACATGCCAAACAGCATTTTTTTCTGACAGCACATAAAAAAGGATTCTGTGACGGTCTGGGAGCTACAGTTAAATAAAGTGCTGTTTGAGCCAGCTTACCATCGAAAACATTGATATTTAAAGCTTTAGAGACGTTCAAATAGCTTAACACAACTCATAGACTGCTGGGCATAAACTTTGCATACTCTAAAATTAAAAATATGATTTAAACAAATGAAAATTAAACAGCTGGTTTTTTCTCCAGTAACAGAATAAAGTCATTGCAAAATAAGCACTGTCTCATCAGCTTGGAAGACAGATTTGCGAGAGCAAAAAAATACTCTAAATCTACACGTAATAAAGATTATAAAATTCTTTGAAAGATATTAGGACATTTTTTGAATAAAAAATATAAATTCTTGAGAAGTAATCGGTTTCAATGTCTATCTGCAAGCAAAAATAAATCAACTCAATTAAAATACATACATTTATTTACAATGCTCCTTGTCAGCAAACCGCAAAACACATTTTTACAAAAGTCTAACGCACAGCATGATACAAATTCATATTTAAAATCTATAACAACAATTGTCTGGTGGCCATATTAAATTTACCATGTTGATTTCAGATAACCTAACACTAATGTCGATATCAGCGATCTACAAAGTGGATTGCATGAATGAAAAAGTATTGTAATTATTATGATGAATTGATGAATAGACAAAATATAAAATCTGACGCGAATTCGTATATTTTAAGTCGGTTTTTTAAGTCACTGATTATAGGTCTCCCTCTGTCTATTCGCTCCCTCTCCCTCACTATGTGTCTCTGAAGTACCATTATTTGTTTATGTTGATTAAACTTTTTCATTTCAAATCTCTTTCTGGTCCATGTCTACTTTACCTACATATGAAACTCTTGATTACTTGAGGACTTTATTAAGTAAAAGACAGAATTCAGGAGAAGGTATTATTACATAGACAAACACAATTAAGCTTTTAAAACAATTATTCATTCTGTTAGTTTTATGTTGTGACATTTTATGTGACATTATAACCCATCCGTTCTTTTAAAACCCTTTCCACATTTTTCACTTATTTGTTTTTCATGGTTTTCATGAATTAACATACATCTGTTTTAACGTGACGATCTTTAAAGTTACATATTATTGAATTACTGAAAAATTTCTTGCTAAGCAATATTTTTAATTTCTGATTTATTCTCAGATTTAATTTAAATAAAAATCCTTTTTAGATTCTTACATATTAATAAAGCAATGTACAATTGTCCGTAAGACAATAAAGGTTTTTTAATACACAATCTTAAAGAATCAAAACTCTGTTTTTCTGATTTTTTAAACAAATATAGAACATGCTAATATAAAGGGAAACTGTTTTCTATAGAAGACAAAAGGTAACAATAATAAGGTGCCAGTATTCGATGTTATTCTAGTAATAAAAACTTTGCTTTCTTTTTTTTCTCCCGTTATTATTTCTGCTTCTATATGATACTTAAATAATTTTGTTATTTTTAATCTTTTGCCTCTACAGAGACCGTCTGATATACTTAAAGTTATTATTAACACTACAATAGCATTTATTTTTAATTTTAATTCGTGTAATAAAAGATTCTTTTTAATACTATTTTAAAATACTACTGTAGAATTAATATTTATCTTAATTTAAGTATGTAATTTTAATCATATGTTTTATCAACTCTTTTGTGAGTCACGTATTCTGCTGTTGTGAACTAATTTTCAGCCTGCATTGATGAATACACAAGTAATGTCGTTATTTTGTCCACTCAATCTGTTAGTGGGGGGTTCGGCGCGCGGAGCGCGCAAGGAGGCGTTAGCTCTACTAGTATATGTATGTGTGGGTGTTTGTGTGTGTGTGTGTGTGCGTGTGTTTTTGTGTAGCAAATGTGACTTACGCAGACTCTACGTGCTCTAAAAAAATATGTTAATAACATGGCAGACTTATGTGGACGTCCGCATAATACCTAATTTGTCCACATAACTACCCTTCTTATGCATATAATTGTCCACATAAGTCACCTTTTCTTAACGCACACACCCACATATATATCTTCCTATATTATATAGTTAACTTAGTGGGGCATTCCACACAAACCCCCCACCGCCCCCCCATTTGACCCCCATTTGACCCCCCACTAAATAAGGTAAGAATCCGTTATTTTCTTGCTTATTTTGACATACCGTAGTTTTTCTCAAAACCCCCCACAGCACCCTACCGACCCCCACAGCCCCCTCACCGACCACCCACAAAATATTATGTGTATAGAATAGAATTAAAGTATAAGTCTTTATTCAAGCCAGGTGGTACAATCACGTGTGGCTTTATGGGATAATAACAATGTATGTTTTAATATTTAATCAAATAGTTACAGATTAGCGCACAATACTATAATCAGCTAAACTTAAATACAATCAATTGTATTTCAATTTATTTGATCCCTTGGTTTCTTTGTAAGCATAAAGTTTTTGGTGGGCTGACTTTTTTTGTTAGCAATTTGTAACGTTGCATTTTTCCAGCCCTGTCAATGTGTTAAAGTCTATTACCACATTCCTACCAAATCACATGGAAATAGTGTATAGTATTTTTTCTTAAAACATCCCACATCCCCCAGCCTACCCCCTACGGCCCTTCCACCGACCCCCACGAATTTTTTCATGGCATAATTATTATATCATCATCACTTATATAGTCCTTTAATACACAATTCTTCTTTTTACGTACATAAACTTGAGTTAAATTTAGTGTATCATTAATATAAACAATGAAAGTTTCGCATCACTTTATCAGTCATCTTATAAAGCCTGATAAAACCACGAAGACTTACGTCCATTTTTGTTCTGTTTTAAATTAATGCTGAAATTGGTACAACAGATGACCACGATATACATTCATGATTTGTATTATTAATTAATGAATTTTACCTATACATAAAAAAATAAATAAAAAGGAATGTTAAATGTTTCTATGTCCCCTTCTCCAATTCTTAACAATAATTTTTAAAATTTGTTATTACTAGAACGGATATTATTCTGTTATCTTAAAATTTCTAAGAAGTTTCATTAAAATAATTTAATAGTTTCTTCTTTTATTATAGTTCTATTACCGTTTTTTATAACTAGAAAGATTTGTCGAAAATCTCCTTCTAATACTATTAATTTATCACCAAAGCAAAGTTTTGTATTACACAAGTCTCTTAACGTTCTATCAACGATTTCTAAAGCTTTTTACGAAATCATAGAAGCCTTGTCCTATATAATTAAATTAACTTTCGTTAATTTTTTTTTTTCACTTTCAAATTCTAAAAATACACTTTCAATATTATCTAAGTCTAGTGGTAGACGAAAAGTTCTATGACTGGTCATACCTTTTGATAGTAATACAGATGCAATTCCTGTCCAAGCCATTAGCAAAATATTTTTACCTCTAGAAATAAAATAATAAATAAGTTTCTTATATAAGAAGGTTTTTCCGGATCCACCAGGACCATCTATGAAATATACTTTTTCATCTTGTTCACAAATAGTTTAAAAAATTTTTCTTTGATCTTTATTTCAATTTGTGTACATTGTATCGAACATTTTTTTACTAAAAGATATTTCCTTAATATTACAATTATTTACATAGTTGCTAATAGTTGGTGTCGGTTTTACATCCTCATGATAATCATGGACAAATCTATTAGGTTTTTTGGTTGCAGTTTATTCGTTTATTCATTTATTTCTTTATTTACCGTATAAAATACATTAGATACTTGTTACGTGTTTACAGTTTAGGTCAATTACTTATTATTTTATATATAATAATGCACGAGATCAATTCTTCGTTGTTTTATAATTTCTTTGTCTAATGTTAACAATTGTTGAACTCTGTCCCATATATTTTTCAAAAAGCCTACGGTAAATTTTGCAAAAGACGCAGTAAAGGGAATCGTTTTTTTTGTGAGGTAAATTGTAATAAAAAATAGCCAGGTATATTGTATCAATACGGTAGAAAACTGCAATGTACTCCGGCTAGCCCTTAAGCGCCCGATAACCAAATAACAACGTAATAAATAAATTTTTTTATTTAATATGATTATGCCAAGTATTATTTGAAGTGACATTAACAATACTTATGTTTATAGTGGATAGTAAAACATCGGCATACTAAGTTGTGACATTGTTCATTGTGCAGCAAATTTGATGTAAAATTATTTGCGTTTTTTTCGAACTATGAAAAATTTTTACAAACGATAGCCATTAGAAAATTTAATAATACTGTACAATACACTTATCTTTACTGTTTTGAGCGAACTACTCATATATTAACTCAAAATATATAAGTTGCCTAATTTTCAAATATTTCTCTTAATACAGAGAAAACTTAGAGTATCATAAAGAAAAAAAAGAGTTAGCACAACTTGAAGATGACCACGAGAGATAAAATATTCTAGTTGTTAACTAACCAGAGGATTTTCTGTCAATTCATTTTGTATTTTCATACAAAATATTTTTTTACAGCATATCAGAACAGACATTTTAAATTTTTTATCAAGGTCAAATTTGTGTTAAGTTAACAGAAACATTCCTATAAACAGTTTTTTTCACAAATTTTCTATTTTTGGCCGCATCAGATTTGTTATTTTGAGTTCAATTGTCATTTCGAATTTTCGTTTAGCGACCTTAAATATCCCAATGGACTGATTTTTGGCTAATATGGCAGATTTTTTCTTGTACTCAGCCGCCATATTTGATCTGCCATTTTAATTATAAACTAAAAATGTCAAATTCGTGTTCAGCAGCCTAGAAAACCCCTATAGACAAATTTATGTACAATTTAAGAAGATTTTTAATTTTTTTGGCTGCCATATTGGATCCACCATTTAGAAGTTTGAACTGTAAATGCCAAATCACGTTCAGTATCCGAAAAACCCTTGTGGACTGATTTTTGTAAAATTTAGGCCGATTTTTTATTTTCTTGGCCACCACATTGAATCGGCCATTTTGACTTTCCAGATACCAATGCCCAATTCATGTTCGGCAACCTATTAAACCTACATAGGCACTATTTTCAGAACAAAAATTTTATCTGTTTTTTAAAAAACCACTAAATGTATGTGTATAGTTTAATTTATCAAAAGACTTCCAACTTATTTAAAATTAAGAAAAAAAAAAAAAAGATTAACATCAACGGTGCAAAGTTTTTATGCACAATTTTTAAAAAAACGTGATTCATTTTTTGTATCGTTAGATTAAAGTAATTGTAGTATTTAAATTAACTTACTTTACAATAGGTGTGAAACTTGTAAATCTTATAAGAATATGTCGAAAAAAATCAAATGTAATTAATTATAATCATCCCCTACAAATGAAATCAGAATCGAGACGGCTTATGGGGGTAGATAAAGAAATAGCCTGAAATGATAGTGCAATTTGTTGTAACAGTTATGACCTTAAAAAATTTTGAGCACACCGCAAAGTGAAATGTCAGTTATGTATTACCTATCAAAATTAAATGTGTGAAATTTCACCATTTTTGAGATGGGTGTTGCTGTTAGAAACTTATGTTTATAGAATGGGACGGTGAGGAACCGGGGATCCAACGAAATAGGATCTTTTGTGTTCAAATTCATTAAATCTAAAGCTCCAACAGGAACTTTTTTTCCATGCGGATTAATAATTGTTCTGGGCAAAAAAAAAATAATAATTTTTTCTCGTTGTACATGAGAGCAGCAAATGATTTGGATGTGGACATTACTCATCGGTAGGTAATGTATGATTGTATGATTCTTAAACTTAAATTCGGTCTTATCAGTATTTTTTTAATCGCTTGTAGGAATAATTATATTTTTTGTACAATAATAAATCTGTCATAACAGAGTATAACGTAAAATTCTCTGTACTGAGATTAATATCTTATTCTTGTGGTTTTTTTTGGAAAAACTAAAATTTTGCATAACATTTATTATATTTTTATTGAATTATCTGACAGTTGTGTACGCAAATTAATTACAAATAAGAATAACTATTAAAACAAAAACTGCTAATCACTAAACAAAAAATTATTCTTTGGTTACCAAACACTGCAATAACAGAAAGTTATTTAAATTGTTTCGATTATTTTATCCTTCGACTAGTGTTTGATTGATAGTCTGTTTTTCAATAAAAATTTAAAAAAGCATAGTTTGTAATACAGTTTAAACACTAATCTTTAAATTTTAATTTTATTTTAATAATAATTAGTAGTTTTATAGCTTCAATTTAAGATGCATGAGAGTTTTCCTTAATTTTGACGCATCACGTAGAAAATTCACATTTATTAGAACGAGCCTCCATAAGAGACAAGAACCACGTTTAGAGAAAATGTAATTAAAAATTCTTATCACAAAAAGAGTTTCACGTTTAATAATATCCTAAGTAGTAGGTGTTATAAGTATTAAAAAGAGCACGCGGTGGTTCAGTCGGCTAGGTCGTGGATTGGCACGCGGGAGACAGTCGTTCGATTCCCGGCAATAGTGCGACTTTTTCGGGCAAGTACCTTTGTGATTTTCCCATGTGCTTTTTCACCACGCAATTGCGTGGTGAATTGCGTGAAGCATTGCGTGGTGAAAAAGCACATGGGAAAATCACAGAGGTACTTGCCCGAAAAAGTCGTACTATGGCCGGGAATCGAACGTCTGTCTCCCGCGTGCCAATCCACGACCTAGCCGACTGAACCACTGCGTGCTCTTTTTAATACTCATAACACCTACTACTTAGGATATTATTAAACATCAAACTCTTTTTGTGATAAGAATTTTTAATTACATTTTCTCTACACGTGGTTCTTGTCTCTTATGGAGGCTCGTTCTAATAAATGTGAATTTTCTACGTGATGCGTCAAAATTAAGGAAAACTCTCATGCATCTTAAATTGAAGCTATAAAACTACTAATTAATATAAAAATAAAATTATAATTCAAAGATTAGTGTTTAATCTGTATTACAAACTATGCTTTTTTAAATTTTTATTGAAAAACAGACTATCAATCAAACACTAGTCGAAGGATAAAATAATCGAAACAATTTACATAACTTTCTGTTATTGCAGTGTTTGGTAACCAAAGAATAATTTTTTGTTTAGTGATTAGCAGTTTTTGTTTAAATAGTTATTTTTATTTGTAATTAATTTGCGTACACAACTGTTAGATAATTCAATAAAAATATGATAAATGTTATGCAAAATTATAGTTTTTCCAAAAAAAACCACAAGAATAAGATATTAATCTCAGTACAGAGAATTTTACGTTATACTCTGTTATGACAGATTTATTATTGTATAAAAAATATAATTATTCCTACAAACGATTTAAAAAATACTGATAAGACTGAATTTAGGTTTAAGAATCATAGAATCATACATTACCTACCGATGAGTAATGTCCACATCCAAATCATTTGCTGCTCTCATATACAACGAGAAAAAATTATTATTTTTTTTTTGCCCAGAACAATTATTAATCCGCATGGAAAAAAAATTCCTGTTAGGGCTTTAGATTTAATGAATTTGAACACAAAAGATCCTATTTCGTTGGATCCCCGGTTCCTCACCGTCCCATTCTATAAACATAAGTTTCTAACAGCAACACCCATCTCAAAAATGGTGAAATTTCACACATTTAATTTTGATAGGTAATACATAACTGACATTTCACTTTGCGGTGTGCTCAAAATTTTTTAAGGTCATAACTGTTACAACAAATTGCACTATCATTTCAGGCTATTTCTTTATCTTCCCCCATAAGCCGTCTTGATTCTGATTTCATTTTTAGGGGATGATTATAATTAATTACATTTGATTTTTTTCGACATATTCTTATAAGATTTACAAGTTTCACACCTATTGTAAGGTAAGTTAATTTAAATACTACAATTACTTTAATCTAACGATACAAAAAATGAATCACGTTTTTTTAAAAATTGTGCATAAAAACTTTGCACCGTTGATGTTAATCTTTTTTTTTTTTTTCTTAATTTTAAATAAGTTGGAAGTCTTTTGATATATTAAACTATACACATACATTTAGTGGTTTTTTAAAAAACAGATAAAATGTTTGTTCCGAAAATAGTGCCTATGTAGGTTTAATAGGTTGCCGAACATGAATTGGGCATTGGTATCTGAAAAGTCAAAATGGCCGATTCAATGTGGTGGCCAAGGAAATAAAAAATCGGCCTAAATTTTACAAAAATCAGTCCACAAGGGTTTTTCGGATACTGAACGTGAATTTGGCATTCACAGTTCAAACTTCAAAATGGTGGATCCAATATGGCAGCCAAAAAAATTAAAAATCTTCCAAAATTGTACATAAATTTGTCTATAGGGGTTTTCTAGGCTGCTGAACACGAATTTGACATTTTTAGTTTATAATTAAAATGGCAGATCAAATATGGCGGCTGAGTACATGAAAAAATCTGCCATATTAGCCAAAAATCAGTCCATTGGGATATTTAAGGTCGCTAAACGAAAATTCGAAATGACAATTGAACTCAAAATAACAAATCTGATGCGGCCAAAAATAGAAAATTTGTGAAAAAAACTGTTTATAGGAAGGTTTCTGTTAACTTAACACAAATTTGACCTCGATAAAAAATTTAAAATGTCTGTTCTGATATGCTGTAAGAAAATATTTTGTATGAAAATACAAAATGAATTGACAAAAAATCCTCTGGTTAGTTAACAACTAGAATATTTTATCTCTCGTGGTCATCTTCGAGTTGTGCTAACTCTTTTTTTTCTTCATGATACTCTTAGTTTTCTCTGTATTAAGAGAAATATTTAAAAATTAGGCAACTTATATATTATGAGTTAATATATAAGTAGTTCGCTCAAAACAGTAAAGACAAGTGTATTGTACAGTATTATTAAATTTTCTAATGGCTATCGTTTGTAAAAATTTTTTATAGTGCGAAAAAAACGCAAATAATTTTACATCAAATTTGCTGCACAATGAACACTGCCACAACTTAGTATGCCGATGTTTCACTATCCACTATAAACATAAGTATTGTTAATGTCACTTCAAATAATACTTGGCATAATCATATTAAATAAAAAAATTCATTCATTACGTTGTTATTTGTTTATCGGGCGCTTAAGGGCTAGCCGGAGTACATTGCAGTTTTCTACCGTATCGATACAATATACCTGGCTATTTTTTATTACAATTTACCTCACAAAAAAAACGATTCCCTTTACTGCGTCTTTTGCAAAATTTACCGTAGGCTTTTTGAAAAATATATGGGACAGAGTTCAACAATTGTCAACATTAGACAAAGAAATTATAAAACAACAAAGAATTGATCTCGTGCATCATTATATATGAAATAATAAGTAATTGCACGCGCGCAAACACACAGTTTTCCTGTTGAACCTACTCATCGCAGTATAATGAATGCACAAGCCCTTTGATAATATTGAAATAAACAAAAGTTGTTTATTGCCGAACTCAAGGTCATATTTGTGAAAAAACTAAACAAAAAGTAAACTTTATTTATTAATTAATGTTTTTAAGACATGCACATTTGAACAATAAAATATTTTTTGACTCATAAATAAATTAGCAAGTTTAGATTAATTACAGTTATTTATTGTTTATTACTATTTTTTTTTCTACTGGGTTACCATGACAGCCTACTGGCCTAGTCGCGGGGGCCACCTATGTGTGGGAGTGTATTGCCACACCCATTTCCAAACTTTTTTTCTCATATCCTTGCTGAGTCTATGGGCACAGTGTGAGTGTCTCCGGTTAAACACCTTGCCAGTTAAGCTGACACTCTCTCCACCAATGGTGCATCGGGTCCACTCGCTACTGTGTAGCCTTTCCTCGGAGAAGACTCCATTATTCCAAGACGTCCACTTCTCGCTGGTTAAGCCGGCGCTTTTTGCTGAAGCATCGGATCCAGGCTAATTAGCATCCCCGGAGAAGCCCCATGTTTCTGGGACCATTTCTCGCCGGTAAAGCTGGCGATCCCTGCCCGACGCCTGGCATCAGGTCCGCTAATCCCTACCTATAGCCCTAACACTGTTTCGCATTTACCCAAGTCCGAAAACCTGTGGGGCAAGGAAAAAATCCTGGATTTACTCTAAAGGAAAATTCCACGGAAAAACCCGCCCCGAAGCAGCTGGGGTTATATAGGAACTTTTCCCGATGAAAATAGTTTTTGAAAAAATCTGCATTCACCGGGAATCGAACCCACGACCCCTAGAACTACGTTGTATTATTAACAAGCACGCTTACCACTGAGCCAACGCCGCGCGCCGGTTGCTTAATTATAGTTACTGTAATGTACGCTTTACAAAATCTTGTTGAAAAGCTTATTCTCTTTATTGACAAACACTTACCAAAACTCCAAATACTAAAGCCACTGAACCTACTAGGAATATCCATTACGTGCTTCTTCCTTATATAGGTGTCCGTGTATTCACGTGCATGTGAAGATGTAAGTTATAACACGAACACTTTGACACACTCATCGCAAAACCTTAAAATAATAAATCGTTCTCAGAAGTTTCGTATTCATAAGCTTCTTCCAGCTTACTAGTAGCTGGTATCTGCCAAAAGCATAAATCAGCAAATCAGGAGAGATTTTTTTTGTTGTAGGAGAAGTACGACACAAAAGAGGGAACAGTCAATAATATTTCGATGTTTTTTAACTTTGTTTTCGCCTGGACGTGAAAAAGGGCAAATTTTTAGCCCAGACTCGAAAAAATGGCATAGTTTTCGTCCAAACTTGAAAAAACGGGCATAGTCTTCGTCTGGGACCAAAAAAAGAGCATAGTCTTCGTCCGAAACGTTGAAAGGGCCTAGTTTTCGTCCAGAACCAATCAGGGTATAGTCTTGTTCCGGAGCTTCGATATATCATAAGTTTACCGCATTGGTTCGAAGAAGCTATCGTGTATTTGTGGGGGCTGTTGAGGATTCAAAAAAAATTTGTGAAGGATTATAGTTTAAGTCTGTATAATGCGATGGTGAAAGTGGAATATAGTTTTCAACGCCTCGAATTATATTTAGCAAGAATACTTTTACCTTTATTCAAAAAAATAGCGTAGGGCAGCATAGGGTAGAGAGGAGATATGTAGTGTCACATAAAATTTGTTTATGTCCATACATAATATAGGGAGATGGGAGGGGATGTGTAATATATTATGTGTGTTATTAAATAACACAATAAATCAAGTATGTGAGAATCCCACAACCCTGATTTTTAAGATTCTTAAAAAAGTGAGATAGCTTAAGCTTTCATGAGGTCATTATCCATATCCACGAACTTTTGGGCTCATGTAAAAAAATAACTGCGAAAATCCTCAGAGTTCAAAGTTCTAAAAATTTCTATTCATGAATTTTTAGTACCACAGGACATTCAAAAAATTGCAGTTCTTATCTATAATAATTAAAATATAATAAATATGTCCCATACGCTAAGAATAATTAACAAACTAAGTAAAATATACTCTAAATTAAAAACAGAAAAAGATAAAGTGTTTGTATTGAAATCATTTTTTTTAACGTACTCTTAAGAAAATCTGCAATATTGTAGGCTGACATGTACATGCATCAAAAACGTTCTGTTGAGTTTTTTAATCAAATAATTTAGTTGAAACTAATTAAAACTTGACAGTTAGTTGTGACACTCATGACATTCTCCTATATAAAGTTATAGATTAAATGTACTTATAAAATAAGAATTTCACATCTATAGTGTTAACTGCAATCTTTTAATGACTCATAAACCATTAATGTGTGGTAACATTATACACATGAAAAAATGACGACAATTTTCCAAAGTTCCTATCATTATTATTGATTTGAATAACAAGGATGATAATGAATAAATAATACAACGTCTTTTGTTTTTTTTATTGACAACGTACGTATATAAGCTACAATTACTATGAACAAAAAAAATTTTGTGACTAATTATTGTAGTACTAATCCATAAATGCCATAAATGTATGTTAAATTTTTTTTAAATTATGTATCAACCTAATTTAACTGTATGGTATGTTGGATTGTAAATGTAAAACATTTATCTCAACGTTAAGTTAATTTATTTAATATTTCTCGCAATAAATATAAAAACATTTAAGACCCTTTATAAAATCCCACCTTAACATGAAAGCTTATCATTTTAACAAAATGAGAATTCTGTAGAAATAAATAGAAATTAATAGATGGTTGGTGAAAAAAAAGAAAATAGCTGTTAATGTAGTTTTATCATAAAAAGTCATTATAGTCGTGAATAACGTTCGTCTTTCTTTGTAAAATTTTTTTTTTTAATTTCAATTTTTCTGTAAGAACAACTTTTTTTCAGAAATAATATTGCAGTTCATTGTTGTTTACTTCTTATAATTTGGTTATATTTTCACATACCCTACCTGTAGCCATGAACTTTCCAAAGTATAGTTTTCATTCCATATGTGTTGTAAATTGCACTAGGCTATTTTTTTAACAATAAAATTATATTTTTAATTATGTTTATGGCGTCAAAAATTTAACTTTTTGTTTTGATAGAATATTTGTTCTTATATGAAAGCATACAATACTACTCTCTATCTCTTGCTTTATCCTTGTGATAATCACTACGGAATAACCTTTAAAGTTACCAACAATGATATCAAGTCTTATCCATACTGTACAAGTGTCAATTATTAAGGCCAAAATATGAAACTTAATCAAAGTCTGGAGACATGAACTCTAAATTTTCCTAGTCAAAGGTCTCAAGCCATGAATTTAGGCCTTGACAGTTCAATGAACTAACCTCTACGTGTAGCTCCTACAAGTGGTTGAAGTTTCTTATCTATACGCAGCTCTTTTTTTTTTGCTGCACATAAAGTGTTTCCAGTTATAGATGGGATATGAGAGCACCTTTCCCGGTGGCCCCTAAATTTGCCACTATCGTAGTCGGCTACGTAGAGCCGCTTCTAGGCATTTTAGAGTTTTGTAAGGATGGAGATTATAGTACCGCTGATGGTCACCAAACTTTTTCCGCTTTGCTTACATAAGATTTACGTGCATCTCACCAACAAATATTAATGTCTCTTTTCACAAGGTGTCAGAGATCTATCTGTTTCAAAGCATACCTATTTTGATGTCTTAAAAAAACTTTTTTGTTTAAAATAAGTGTATTGCAGTTATAGAATTATAAAGATAGAGTATGTGCCGAAACAGAGCCGCTGAAGCCATCATTATAGTGAGTGGATGGACCTTGGCAGACTCTGTGTCTCTCTTACTTCGTGTGATCTTTCTCTCTTTTATAAGGAAAATGCCAAAACTTGGAGGGAACAGGAAGTTCGTTGATCAGAAATTCATATAGATTCCCTCACAAGTTTATGAAACATTACAAGGACTAACTGAGGCTGCATGACGGTGTGAAGGATTATTTTGTGGTAAGAAAAGAAATACGTTTGTGCACAACGCAGGGGCAACGAAAGTGTGGGACTTCGTGAAATTTTTTTTACTGGACTACTCATATCCACTAACTTTTCCCCCATGTCACTTGGTCTGAGTTTCACCCCAGAACTGCGTTAGCATGGTTTCAGGGTGGAGCCATCAGGTGAATCATTGTATCTCAAAGTATTAGCCACCAGTTGCTTCAGTACTAATCTTCCCAAGTCCTAAAAAGCAGAGTCCCTGAGAATTAGCACCCTCTCTAGCTTTCTTTTGTATGCTGTAGTCTTTGTATATGCCTCTATCTACTTGATGCTTACCCCAGCTAACAAGTAAATGGACTTAGCGCAGTGTGGGTTCACATTAGCCTACCATCCTTTTAGAAGTCTTTGCTCTTTTGCTCTATTTGGGCCTTTTTCTGGCTTCTTTCAGCGCTCTTCTAAATATAGGTCAGATTCCACCACCAGATTCGTGATTCATGTTCTCTGTTCTGCAGATGAAACATCGTTTTGGAGTTAAACAATATCACTTCCGATGGTTCTAACTGCCACACTGAGTGTATGGCTTCGATCTATTGACTTCTTTACAATCATGCTAGACATTTCTGTACCCCAAATATTGGAAAAATCTAGTCACGGTTATTCCCCTTTTAACATAACAGGAGATAAATTCGACTTTGATCCTGCCTACCGGCTCTACATGCTTTGTAGCAGTTTCGTCGAGTGTTACTAACGTCTTTCTTCGCCCTTGAACGTTCGATTGTAGCAGTTTGATCATTCATTCTTGATTATAGTTTTTTGACAACACTCTACACAACTTCTATCTTGTCAAGATTAAAACCAGTCTTCGTTGGCTTAAGTACCCTGGCAAAAGTTTTTCCTTTACCTACTTTTACCAGGATATTTGTCATCGTGGTAGAAATTTTTCAATGCATACTCTTATTACTAGGAAAGATTTCTTTTTGCTTATCACCACTTGTTCTCTTCTTTTAAGTGATCGCCGATTTTATGCTCTTTTCTGGACTACTTAAAGGACTCCTGTTCCTCTTAGTTCATTCCACTTTCTTAAGAATAAAGTTCACAGTTTCCCTCTAAACTTGTTGACAAAACTTTTTTTTTTTCTCTCTACCCTGCAGTGAGTCGAAAGTTTCCTTTTAACATCTAGTTTGCCTATCTTTGTCTTCAAGAACCTCTTTTCTTAAGCGTTCTGCTGGTCATAGGTGGTTACGGGCAGCTTTAACATTGAGAAGGCTGGAAAACCAGTACATTGGCACATAAAAAAAATTCCTCAGTTTTTAATTTTTGATGAAATTATTTATGTTTTTGATACTTCAATATATTTTAATATAATTTAATTCAAATTAACCACTTTCTACTTTTTTTACCCACCCCTTACCCCATCACTTTCTAATTTAAACCTTTTTTTAAATATTACTTTAGTTTATTTGCGTAAAGATGTGATTGAAAATAAATTCCTTGAAAATTGTTATGGGAAGGTTTTAATTTTACTGTTGATGTAGTATGGATAAGTTTACCCTCCCTCAACACCCCCAACTCTGTTCAATCTCAACCCCTCATTTTTAGCGTAGACTTTTTATAATTTTTTTAGGTTTACTGTATTTTCGACATGAAAATCGGATTTAGCATCAAAACTGCATTGAAAAGATATATCTTCACTCATACATTAAAAATCATTTTATTTTCTACTAAAAAGGGTAGATTTTTCCCTATTTTAGGGGTTGTTTTGGAGTTTATTAAGTTTTTGTCACTGTTCACGCCAATCGTGAACTTTTAATTCTCTTTTCATTTTCTAATTTTCTTTAGCACAATACGTTAAATGCAATAGTTATATTTCCTGGAATCGTAATAGCTTTATCTTTGCTTCATCATCTAAAAGTAACACTTATCAATTTTAGAACTTTCACTTTACATTTATACATAGTTTCATTTCAGAACTTATATTTTCTTATCTTATCTCTTTTTCTACTCTGACTCATATAACGACTACAGTGTATATTTGTATAGTTAGTTTTAGTTATTCTCTCCGCTATTATTGTAATAAACCAGATACGTCTGAACAAGCAAAGAGCCAAGATTAATTGTGCTCTGAGCTCCGCTAACCGCTATTGTAAATACATACGCTATTAAATAAACGCTATTTAAACTACTACCACTCAACAGTTTATTGATCCTCAGTAATTTCCGAACAATCGATAGTAAGATCCCCGCGTTCGTCAAGCATTTTTTGCTTGAACGTAACATTTTGGTAGCAGAGCGTGGTTCGGGATTGCGAGCGTGAAATTTGACTGTTAAAAAACTAACACAATATACGCTAAGTGCAGTGACCATCGTGTTTGTGTGCCAGTCAGTGCCGTGAACTTTTGATTTTGTGTAACGTTCTAGCACGGCGGGCGGCATGGCAAGTTCGGCTGATGCATTACTCGCTGGCCAGGAAAACCTTCAAAACGCTGTAAAAAATGCTTTAGCAAACCTTTCTAAGTTGGGCACAGCAAATTATTCTAACGCCGTTATCACAGTTCGTATGAATAGCCTGGAAATGAATTGGAAGGAATTTAAAAACAATCATCTTACTCTTCTTAGCCTACAAGAAAATCTAAGCGAGCAGGATTATATCAAAAACGATGTCTACGCAAAAACTGAGGGATTTTATCTGACTGCCCTTGCCACGATGCTGTCGCTTCTCGAGACTTATCCTGCGCCGATACTTCTGACTGCCGCATCGTCTTCTCAAGCTCCGTCAGCACCTACGTCATCTTCGCGCAAACTGCCTGAGATCAAGTTGCCGACCTTCATGGGTGACTACAAGTTGTGGCCAGAGTTTCGTGACTTGTTTATTTCTGGCGTTTCTTCCAGGTCGTTATTAAACAACGTTGAAAATTTGTTTAATTTAAAATCGAGTCTGGCCGGAGACGCAGCTGAGCTCGTCCGCGGCATCTCTCTCGAGGGTGACAATTTTCAACGGACTTGGGACGCGCTGAAGGATGCATTTGAGGTGCCATGCGTGCAAGTTGATGCACTATTAAAAGGCTTCTTCTTGATAAAGTGTGTCAGTGATGAGGATGCGGCAGACCTCCGTCGGATCCTTTCAACTGCCAAAAATCTTGTCGAAGGCCTTAAAAATCTTAAACGGCGAACAATTTCAGACGACCTCTTAGTTTATATCCTTGCTAATAGACTGGATGCCGTAACACGTCGCGATTGGGAAAAATCGCTCGGAACTTCGAGAGAGCCGGCTGCATTCAGTCAGCTGACTGAGTTTCTCGAGGGACGCATCCTAACGCTGTCAAGCGTAGCCCCGAGCAACGGGAAAGGGCAGCGGTCAATAGGCACGCATGCGCACCAGGCATCATACAGATCGAAGGTTCCGGTGTGTTCTCTCTGCTCCTTGCGTCATCAGCTATGGACTTGTGAAGCCTTCAATGCCAGGAATCCAATGCAAAAGGAGGGAATTCGTGCTTGAGAAGCAGTTATGTGAGAACTACTTGGGCTCTCACGAAGTTTCAACCTGTCGCTCCAGGAGGACTTGTTTTGTTTGTGGGGTTAAGCACCACACGTCTATACACGTTGATGCCTCAAGAAACACCCATGTAGCTGTAGTCTCTGCGAATTCTTCTGTGCCGATTCGATGCGACGAGCCTCTCAACGTTTTGGTAAGCGAAACAACATCTTTTGCGCCAACATTGCTACCCACAGCATGGGTTAGTCTGGTGGGGGCAGATCGCCAGGAACATTGTGTTCGAGCGTTGATCGATCAAGGATCACAGTGCTCGTTCCTGTCGCAACGCTTGGCCAACTCACTGCAGCTTCTACGCAGCCCTGCTTGTGTATCGATCGATGGAGTAGGTGGTGTTCATCCTACAGCTGCCCTTGGCCGAAGCAGGATCACCGTCAAGTCTCGATGTGCTCCCTACTCTCTTGATGTGGATGTGCTTCTGCTCAAGGCGGTCACGTCATATCGACCTCGAGTGCATCGGCCTACCGACGGATGGCCTCATCTATGCGACCTGCAGCTTGCCGACCGTTTGGATTTACCATCTAGTGAACCAATTGAACTGCTACTAGGCGCTGCAGAGTACGCCCAAATAATACGACCAGGTCTTCGTCTACCTTAGTGTCCCGATGCATCCATCGCACAGCAGACTGTATTGGGTTGGATTTTATCCTGGCCGATTGGGCCATCTAAGCTGCCATTAACTCTATCATCGAATTTCGCCAGAACATCGACGCATCATAATGTTATTTTTTCATGATAAAATGGCGGGTGGTATGTTCACGCCAATCTTAAACTTTTAATTCTCTTTTCATTTTCTAATTTTCTTTAGCACAATACGTTAAATGCAATAATTATATTTCCTGGAATCGTAATAGCTTTATCTTTGCTTCATCATCTAAAAGTAATACTTATCAATTTTATAACTTTCACTTTACATTTATACATACTTTTATTTCAGAACTTATATTTTCTTATATTATCTCTTTTTCTACTCTGACTCATACAATGATTACAGTGTATATTTTTATAGTTAGTTTTGTTATTCTCTCCGCTATTATTGTAATAAACCAGATACGTCTGAACAAGCAAAGAGCCAACATTATTTGTGCTCTGAGCTCCGCTAACCGCTATTGTAAATACATACGCTATTAAATAAACGCTATTCAAACTACTACCACTCAACAGTTTATTGATCCTTAGTAATTCCCGAACAATCGATATTAAGATCCTGCGTTCGTCAAGCATTTTTTGCTTGAACATAACAGTCACAAAATTCGAAGTCAGTGTCTGAAAATACATCGAAAACATATTTTCACTAATACTTTGAAAACAATTTGATTTTCTAACACAAATGGTAGTTTTCACCTCACTGTAGGGGTTGCTTTAGGGTTTATTGTAATATTAACATCTGATTAGAAATCAGCATAAAAAAATACATGGAAAACGTATATCTGCACTTTCAAAAAATTTTTTTCGAATTCGAAATTTTCAACATATACGATCAGTTCCCTTGTGGGCTGGAAAGCCAATATATTAGCAGAACCCGTGATTGACACTTAGTCTTTAACCTATCATTGATATAGAGTACCTCTTATACCACTTTTCTAAGGGCAAAATGCCCCCTGAAATCTCGACCCTCTATAGGTTAAGGCCATCCATAACAACCGCGGCTGCGTTACCTAACCATTGGTTCATGGTCTTAAGCGTCTTCTTCATAGCCTTCTTGGCTAACTTAATATGTTCTACCACTTAACTTTGCTTTATCTTAAGCTCAACTTTTCTTCGGATCATGGAGCAACTTGCTCTTGCGCCTGGTTGCTGAAGACGATTACGTTGCTTTTCTCACTCACGTTACTGCCTGTACTCGAGAAGCTTAGTTTCCGCCTTCTATTAAAATTTGTCTACGGAACATTTAATAGATAGTTTCTATTGACCATGTAAATCGATTATGTGCCCCCTTCTAGAATCCGTGGAACCATAGTTAGTTTAGTTTGGTCTACCCTTGGTGTTTTAATTGCTTAGTGTTCCTTATATCTGAAAGGCCTTCCTCTAACCTAATATAAAGCTACGCTTGACATGCACCTAATGTATGAGAGCGAGAAAAATGAATCAAAGAAATTCAACAGGATTAAAAATGTTGTTTCCTGAGTAGGACTTCACTAAGTAAACCAACTACAAAGGTCTGTTGACTTTCACTCACCGGTTTCTTGTTTATTCGAGGATTATTTTACTTACTAACTGAGTATTTTTTGTAACTTTTTATTTTCCGTCAAAAAAAAAGAATGCTAGAAAGCGCTGATCAACATCGAGTTAAATTTGAAGAACTTACCCACTAGAGCGAAATTTACTAAATATTTGGGTAGATTGTGAACAAACAGCTAAGTGGTGGCCATTATGATTATAATGAACATAATCATATTAACTTCTGCTTTAATATTAAAAAAAAGTACTAAATAAACAGTAAAAAATTATTTTATTTTATAAAATAGACTGAACAGTGGATGACTCAAAAGTTGGCAACGTTGCATGCAACAAAACTAAAATAAATTTTTCATTATTTAATTTTTATTAAACAGCTTCAAACACTTCAACGAGTTATAAGAAAGGCATCAGGTAGTGTATATAAATTAAGGCCAGTTTCTGTCAACACAATAAATCATAAAAACCATCAAAAAAACTCATTGCTGTGATACCATCACGATATACCAATGACCGATATAACTCAACTAGTGGCTTCCCGTATCAGCTTCGCCCGAGACTTACTAAATGGAACACCGTAGTGTGTTGACATGTAATGTGAAATGTTTTCAGTTAGAAATTTTACATCTATTTCTGACACTTCTCAGAATAAAAATCTTCATATTAAAAACATATTTGTTTGGAATCCATAAAGTTTATTTGGTCAAATAACAAGCTGTAAAAATTAAAACAAATATAACTATGCTGAAAAGTACAGTCTTTTAGTTAACGAATAATGATTCCGGAAATGGTAGTAAAAATGTATTTGTTGGCAAGGTAGTTTTAACTTAGGTGGCCCTTGAAAGAACCTATGAGATTGAAGGTTAAGTAGTGAACGTGAATACTTATATTGACCCTGAAAAGGGCAGTGGTAAAATTTCCAGTTATTCCTTAATATTATTCTTGATCATGGAGAGCCAGCTGTGGGTAGCTTGACTCTTACCCTTGAAGTCTCTATGTACGGAGACTATCGTGATGGAGTGAGTTACGCCGCTGAACAGAGAATATATCGTCTTCGGGTCGTTCCCTGGATAACCAACCGCTCATCGTTAGTCGGGAAAATGTGGGTATGTCTTTGGGAACACGACCACTGAGAAGGAAGCTGTTGTGGCTGGCCGTGCCCTTCAGGGCTGTCTTTCCTAGCTTACATTCGTAGTAAAAAATTCTCTGATGGTACCAGGCCAGATTGTGGTACGGCCACATAACTCTGAAGTGTTGGAGCAGGTTGTGCTCTGGCTAGATACGTCTCCTGGTATTTCACCGTAGACGTCATTGGATAAAATGAATTTTTTATTGGTGGCACTTGTCAATCCTGGAGATTCAGGGTGAAAGTAGACCTAGGTCACTTGCCCATTGGAGAAGAGCGTCATCGGTAACTGGAATACCCAGCTACACGGCCATCATCTACATTCCCGATGTAGCTCGATGAACTGCCTATAGACGACTGCATAAATTTCTGAGACTCTCCAGCCTATTTTAACCATGCTTATTAAATTCTGTTGCAGGTAGCTTCGATTTTATGTCGACGTCACATAGTGGGTCGTACTGAACTAAAGTGAAAAGCTGGCGTATTTTTGCAAAACTTTCAGCTTATTTATTGCTATTGTTATTAAATTTTTTAGGATAAAAATCATACTAAAACCATCTAGGAAGTGTCAAGAATCGGTGTGCAACATTTCAGCAAAATCGGTTCAGTAGTTTTCGTGGTTAGCGATTACAACGGTTTTAGCGACTTTTCTTTATATATTAGTAAAATCAAAAAAACGCAAACGCACATGACTACACAACCCAGGGTGCTTATTGGTCGCTGTAATAATTCACTAAAATACAATAAACAATAAGGCAAGTGCCAACCACTGCTCAACTTGGGGCATTTACTGGTCGCTTTGTTAATTAATAAAATTACATAAGACTCAATCATCACATAACCTGCCTAAATATTGCCCGAAAATTAGATTTTCTTGCGTGTGAGTTAGTGGTGACTAAAACGAAGCCGAAGCCATAATAAGTCACATGCTGGTATATCCAAATGTCTAGCTGAGTGTTGTATGGCTACAGAGGCAAGTAAACTCATGTATGCACTATGACTAGTAGTGAAGAAGGTTCAGATTATCTGCCTGCTGTTCATCGTTTCTAGGTTTGCCTCTAAGTTTTTAAAAACAAGTATGTTGAAAACAAATAAATCTGCTATTGGAAAATAAAAAAATTGTTATACTTATGTATCGAATATTAAAGGTTTTATGTACAGTTTGTTCCAAATTCAATTTTGCTTACGATTTTGTTGCCTTCACGCCATGCAATAGAATATGAAGGGGTATCAATTAAGTTAATGTTTTGATATATGAATAATACATAAATATAAATCAAAACAGAAAGTAAAATTTAATAAACTGATATACGTAAGTTAGATTAATAAATTTTTTTAAACAGTGACGTGATTAATATAACGGAAAGTTAATACTATGAACCTTTTTGTGACTTAGTAATCTTCCGTTAGGAATCGTATTTCTTACATTGTATAAAAAGTAACATAGCTCATCTTGTGTTCGTTCCGATCGCAACTTGTTTTGGCCAGATGATTGAATGTTTCATGAGGAATACAAAATAGGTACACGAAAAAAAAAATTTCATGAAAACTAAAAATTGTTATTATTTTTTTTTAAATTTATGTTTATAATAAGCCAGTAGTGCATTTTTAGTTTGTAATGAAAAACATTAAAAGCGAACATGTAAGTTATATATCATATTTTAAAGCTTAAAAGTTTACAGAATTCAATGAAAAATTTCATGGATCACAGACAGCAAACTGGAAATTAGCAGACGGATTATTGAATTCTTAAAACAAAACAGTTTATAGTAACAAGGGCTTCAGAGGCAGACCCAAGCTATACTTTGTCGTGATATATATACGTTTCGAGGGACGTTGGCTCAGAAGTAAGCGTGCTTGTTGACTGATACAACATCGTTCTAGGGGTTGTGGGTTCGATTCCCGGTAAGTGCTGATTTTTTCAAAAACTGTTATCATTGGAAAAAGTTCCTATGCAACCTCAGTTGTTTTGGGGTGGATTTTCCCCTGTAATTTTTTATCAGAATAATCCTACAATTTTTTCCTCGCTCTATAGATCTTCGGGTCTGGGTAAGAGTGTTAGAGTTATAGGTTTAGTGGATCTGATGCCAGGCTCCAGGCAGGGGTTACCGGCCTTACTGGCGACAAGTGGTCCCTATAAAATGCGGCTTCTCCAGGGATGCTAATTAGCCTAGATCCGATGCTCCAGCAGAGAGCGCTGGCTCAACTGGCTAGAAGTGGACGTCCTGAAATAAGAAGTCTTCTTCATGGAAAGGCTACACAGTGGTGAGTGGACCTGATGTACCACTGGTGCAGAGAGTGTCAGCTTAACTGGCAAGGTATTTTATCAGAGACACTTGCACTGTGCCCATGGTATAATTAGATATAACATCAGTTAAGAGTTTGGAAATGAGTGCGGCAATGCACCTCCCACACATAGGTAAGTAAGTGGGTGGCCCCGGTGGCTAGGCCGAAAGGCTGTCGCCATAACCTGGTAAAAATAAAAACATACGTACCTATCTATTAGCACTGGACAATTGAGCAAAAAATAGTTTGAAAAATAAAGTTATTTGGTACTCTGAGAAAAATTTTAATCGCAAAGATAGTTTAATCCAAGAATGTTATAACCTTGGGTGCTGTGAAATTCATTTTATCACGGAACTATATGTCAGTACACCCAACGCTGTAGGAACAGCTAATAAAACCTTAGACAATGTATTATGTTTCTCTTGCATGTATCAAAGATAATTAAGTACATCAAAGATAGTGGTTTACTTCTAATTGACTTTTGTACACTCATACTTCCGATAAGATGCACAAGTTGGAAGAAGTATGATCATCTTAAAACTATTCCAGGCATTAATTGGTCAACTTTTTATAACTATTACTGAAATACTACATGGTGAACAATCAAAAAAAAGAATTATAGGTCTATAATACTTGAAGTTGATGCAAACAGTTCTTCAGTTATGTGCTATTATTCATCACAGCAACAATAATTATATGTATTTTTAATACTATCAGTATTGGCCCAATATTAAATCAAGCTGAAATCGCAACGTTCTGTAGTTAATATCTTACACATTACGTTGTCGATCGATATAAATTTTTTCATACGTGTTTTTCAGTATTTATAATAATTTTTCTTGAATTTACATGAACCTGCCATGGCTTTTAGTTTATGATAATACAATCATAAATACCCAGCAAATCGTGAGCACTTTGATCAGTATCTTTGATTTTAAAATATTCATTATTGATTTGGTTACAACTTCAGAATTTACAACACCATTTCTTAGATGTGTCAGGTATGAGATTTGTAAGGTAGAACTTTACATTAGAAATTTTCATAGCTCACTACACTTATAGCGTAAGAAATAGCTAGAAAATTGAAATATTTTTTAACGAGATTAAGGCTAGGAATGCCGTTACTATTTTGCATTAATAAATTGAAACGGATATTCAACAGTTTTTTCAATAGTTAACGTGAAAAATAAAGGTTACAGTTAAGGTTTATAAGACACCCTTTTTACGCTAGAGTGCACGTTTCAAACAAAATTTTTTAACAAGTCTTCCAAATACTTTACGATAACTAATAAATTATAAACACAGTGTGTAGCTAAACTGAGAACAAATTTTGTTTCAACAAATCACTCAGTTATTTATAAGAATATACCCTTTTAAAATAATTCTACTAAACGCTTGTTAACTTATATAATTGACTTATGATTTCGATCCAAAACCTCTCATTCTCTTGAGAAATTAGTTATCTACAATCGTAACTTTTTTCTAATTCAAAGTATGTTTGTAGAAAAATTATCATAAACAATTATCTTTTTTACTAAATAACCAGTATTTTACAATCAAAAAAAGTTTTGATTGTAGATAATTAATTTTTCAAGAGAATGAGAGGTTTTCGATCGAAATCGGAAATCAATTGTATATAATATAACAAGCGTTAAGCAGATTTTTTTTAATGGCTATATTCTTATAAATAACTGAGCGATTTGTTCAAACAAAATTTTTTCTTGACTTAACCACACTATAAATTTATAGTTTATTAGTAATGTTATCGTTAAGTATTCAGAAGACTTGAAAAAAAGTTACGATTGTAGATGATTAATTTCTCAAGAGAATGAGAGGTTTTCGATCGAAATCGGAAATCAATTGTATATAATTTAACAAGCGTTAAGCAGATTTTATTTTAATGGCTATATTCTTATAAATAACTGAGCAATTTGTTCAAACAAAATTTTTTCTTGATTTAGCCACACTATATGTATTATTTATTAGTAATGTTATCGTTAAGTATTTTGAAGACTTCATAAAAATTTTGTTTAAAACGTGAAATCTAGCATAAAAAGAGTGTCCTATACAACTTTAACATAGAAATGAACGTACTGTTTGAAAAATTGTCAACCATTTAGGGTCTACCATTAAAATTTTCCAAACTCAACATCAGATTCGTAATAAGTAACCCCAAAAATGTGTTTCTTTAGATTTTTACGAAAAATCGATTTTTGAAATATTGTCTATCATGTATAAGTGCTCGGAGTTTTTGTTACTTGAAGGAACATTTTTTACAAAAACTTTTTTTTTTTTTTTTTTTTTTTTCCATTTCGAAGGATTGACCAGATCTGGAAATATTTAAAAAAATGTTTCCGAGACTAACCTTAGAAGTGGGTTGCACCCTATGAAAATGTCTTTTTAGTCGGTAAAAAAAAGTGTCTAATATTTTTTCATATATTTTAATATATTTTGATTAAATTAATATCAGTAAACTATACCTAAGAACATCGTTTATAAGTCTTAGGGGTATGTTCCATTTTGTTCCATTTTTAAAGTCTGATTAGATCCGAAGTTTAAAAAAAAAAATCGTTTTTTGGTGTCAACTTTAGAGGTGAATTACATCTTCTAGAAAGGATTTTCTGCATAAAAATAATACGTAACTCATGTTTTTTAATTCTTCGTAACGTATATCAATTGTATCGAAATCGGTGAGATACACCAGAGAACTTTTCCGTAAGAACAAGTTGGGTTACGTTAAAATGAAGTTTTTCATGGTTCTAACGTATAAAGTTGCATGTTACCTATTAAGGAAATCAACGCCTAGGCATCAGTAAAGTGACTATTGGTTTTAAAAAGGTCAGAATAGTTAGTTAAATGGTTTGTTTGAAGAAATCCTTTTATCATACTTGATAATAGTTGGAGTATGCTTGAATCTATCGCTGCACCCAGTAAATATTATCCAGCTCAATGAATGACTGAGTCATCTGAGGTAAACTTTTAAAGGGGCCTGCATAGAGGTCTTGCACACTTGTTGAAAAAGAACGGGTAATAATAGAAAAAAAGATTGAGGAAAGTAGAGGTTAGAGATATCGGATGCGGAAATAGTCTGTAAATTGGGTATGCTGTAAGTTGGGTATTGGGTATGCTTAGAATCGAAATTGTACACTATACTTTGTTAAAAGTAGTGTTAATACTTAAATTTAATTCAGCAGTTGCACTAGCACCAAATAATTTTAATAAAAAATTTTCATATGAAATAATCCTTTCAATACTCGTATAATAAAAACTTAAGCTGCAAGCTTAACTTTTATTTCTTTAGAATAAAAACGAATGTGCTGGCGCCTGCTGTTTGTTTACACTTGGAGCTCCTCTTTCTCTTGACACAGTTTCATGGTTTCAGTATAGTTCTTATCTTGAAAAAATTAATAACAATAGCAATTAATAAACTCAAAGTTTTGTAAAAATACGCTAGCTTTTTACTTGAGTTCAGTAGGATCCGTAGCTGGGTGCGTGCAGCTGGGTACCTCGGCTACCGACATCACTATTCACTAATGGACAAGCGACTTACGTCGAATTCTATTACGAACTCCCAGGATTGACGAGTGCCACCAATAAAAAGGTGTTCTAAATGCTTACGTCTCTGGTGGAATACCAGGAGACGTCCAGCCAGAGCACAAACTGCTCTATCGATTTGGGGTTTTATGGTCATTCTTCCAACTGATCTGATGCTACCAGAGTAGATATTGTTATAATAGCAAGGCAAGGAAAACAATCCTGAGGAGTTAGGGCAGCCACAACGGCTTTCTCAGTGGTCACCCCAACGGTATACGCACAGAAAAGGTATTCTCCAGGCTCACTTTTCCGACTAACGATGAGCGGTTGGTCATCCGGAGAACGATTTAAAGACAAGATATTCTTTAGTTAATGGCTTACCTCCCTCGAGCATGGTCTCCATACACAGAGACACCAAGGGTAAGAGTCAAGCTACCCGCAGCCAGCTTCCTATTTTTGTGAGTTTTAAATCTTTGCGATTTTAAAAAATAACCATTTTTTGTAGATTATAGTAGATTATACGGGAGAAACTGCAAATCAATGGCCCTTTAGAGCCAACGATTATTTTATGGCATAAGGAACGCACGGTACTTTTCAGCATCTTCCCTACAGCGAAGCCCAGTTAAGCAAAGAACAAAAGAGCACTAAGTTTGGTCAAATGTCAAACAGTGTTTTGCTCACTGTTTTCTTTGGTTACCGTGGCGTAGTACATTAGAAGATTTTACCATAAGGTCGTACGTTTAGTAAAGAGTATAATCTTTAATTTATCCCCGCTTACGACAATCAATATAAAGAAAACGTTCGGAATTATGGAAAAAATAATTCATGGCTTTTGCATCACGATAATACCCCTGCTCACTCATCTTTGCTTGAAAGAGATTTTGTGGCTGGCTAAAAACAACACCACTATTAGCCACAATATTGATCAGATTTGGTCTTATGTGACTTTTTGACTTTTTCTTGTTCCCAAAACTGTAGAGACCTCTCAAAGGACGGACATTTGCAACGGTTGAGAAGATAAGAACTGCATGATTAAAAGAGCTCAAGGCTATTCCAAAAAGTACTTTGAGGATGGTCAAAAGTATTGGCTTGAGTGTATTGTATCTGAGGGGAATTACTTTGAAGAGGACAAAATTAATATTGATGAATAAATAAATATTTTTTTCTAAAAATACAAAGTCTCCTTACTTTTTTAATACACGTTGTGTATAGATCTTAAGTTTAGTTCTTAAAACTGATGAAAATGTGTTTATAACTTAGGTTATACTGGAATTACAAGAAATTTAGAGTCTAACAGTTATCACTGTGATCTGATTACAAATGATTTTTTACATGAGCAACAAGGAGTATTTTCTATGTAGAAGTCTTTTTAAATTTGGATTCCAGGTAGTTGTTAATTTTTGTATTTTCTATAACATTTTTCCATCTTATTCCACAAGTTTTATAAAAACCACCTAGTTTTTAATACAGTTTATTTTTAACTTTCGTACGTGAGAAGGTAGAAAGATTTTCTTACTTATTAATATACATTATGTTTCATTGCATTGTGTTTATGTAAGGCTTATCACTTAGATGTACCAGAAAAATATGTTTAAATACATGTTGTATGGACACAGTAGTTAAGCTACTATCCTATTACACAGAAAACTAGGCCTGCGTTTCCTCAGCACTATTAAATTATTTGCATGGTTTGTCCATATGGACCATCTGCCAAATTGAGCTTTTGAGGATCTTGAGGTATGGAACAAGTAAATAAACACTCAATCTGTATTAAGTACAAATTGTGGTTATGACTCATTAAAGCTTTTTTAACTTACGATGCCATTACCCGCACTGGGGTACGTTGTGGTCCTAATCCGCTGATTACCGCATCTGCAGCAATGCCCTGAATAGTTGAGACTTAAACTGTGAGCCCTACTTGCTACTTAATATCTGAAGAGTTCTAAAAAAGAAATCCAATGGTCAACAAGCTGTCGTACGACCGTTAGCACAGATATGTCTCTTAAAGGTATGGCTTCAGGCCACCGTAAAAATCCGTAAATCATTGATAAAATACACTTAAAGCTGTGGCAGTCTAACAAAAGGTTGACAATATGAATGTGTACGTGTGAACATCTAGAACCCAGTGCCGCAAGATCTCTTGGCGAATTTTTTACATGGCACAAAACCCTTACACCATTTATGGTCAATCGCTCAAATTCATTATTAGCGGTATTATATTTATCGGTATCAAGTTGTAGTACACGTTTAGAAACAGAAGGTCCATTGGTAATAATATAGTAAAATACCTCAGAATCATCAATATAGTTAGGGCTCGAGAGACCAGTAACCTTAGGAAAATCCGATACAATTTTACCTTTGTTTGGGGCTATCACCGTATTACCACTCAAAAAGTTGGAGCTTTTGACAGAACCGTAATCATAAATGCGATCTCAGGGGTTAATTAACCTATGATTATACAAATCTATTAACTAGTGGTGATGGTTGAGAAAGTATGTGCCAATTGTCGAGTATGGAACGGCTGCGACGACAAAATTCCATGTAAATGGCTCCTCTAATTCAAAGTTTATCGCTATCGTGGTTTTACTGAAAACTTTGGTGTGTCATTAGCAACAAACAGATTAGAACCTGAGGGTGTGAGGGTGTTGAAGTATTAACGGACTTTTTAGAAATAAGAGAATCTTACTGATGATTAAAATCCGATAGATGAGAGTTTATCTAGTTTTTCTGACAGTGACGACCATGAACAATCTTCCTCACAACGATGAGCTCTCAACCTATATTTACGGTGATAATAGCATCCTCTGCGTCGCTCGACGTGCGACGAACTACAACCAAAACGGACTACATAAGTAGGAAGCAACGGGCTCCTACAATTTTGCAAGTACCTGCGGTCCCTAGAACGGCTCTCGTGACGTGAGCCAGTACCTCCTTCTCCGGATTGATTGCGTGAGCAAGAACGACGAACTTCAGCGCGAAAATTGTCACATTTCGTGTAAGCTCGCCTAGTAAACCCTTATCTGCTAAGTTCAAACCAGCTGAATACACGACTGGGTCAGAACCCTCTACCACCTTATCAGCCAATGTAGACAGCTCGGCAAAATTCGTAACACTCGCGGCAGGGTTGTGCTCAAAGATATCTCTAACTACTTGTAGCGCCTCTCAGCAATAAAATTGGCCTTGGTACTTGAAACCGTAATATTTAAATTTTTAACATTAATTTCTGCCTAAAAGAACCATGTGTAAGGGTATTCTCTCGATTTTCAATTAGAATTTTTGGTCTTTGGTACAAAGCTGCAATTTATGTGTCTTAATTATTATTATTTAACAATCCCTGAAGCTGTGTGAAGCTTGTAAATTGGCTCTATGCACATCCTCTTTAGTCATTTCTATGTAAAAAGTACAAAAACTACACACTCGATCCACGAGTCCTCGGACTTTAACGTTATCTATTGGAAAAACCGACCTTTTTCCCCAACCCCATATTTCGAGGGTGCACACATTGATTTGTATGATAACGTTCCTATAACATTTATGCATAATAAATCTTACATAACAAACAAGATTTATTAAAAAATATATGTAATGCTAAGTATAACTTTTTTCTCCAATACAAGAAAATATGAAACTACAAAATAATTTCAACTGGAGATGCAGTTGGAGTACTTTATGTATACTCTTACTTTTGTGACTATGTCGTACAAATATTTCTAGTGATGATCAAAGTCCACAACAAACTTTGTTTCTGGTGCTCTAATTATTTAACTGTTGAATTGATCTGATCCTACATATTTTTGGAATAATTGTGTGCCCCAATGTTATCAACTTTTTAGACCTGTGACGATTTTACATGAGAAAAAGGATATAAAGTTTCTCTTAGGGAACAAAACTGGTTAAGTGCAGAAATAAATGGTCTCATGAGTTCCAATTTACTATGCATAATGAAGATGAAGTTAGAATTGAATTGTTAGAGTCTTGCAAAGACTTTTTGTAACTATAAAGTGTTAATACTTTTGTGGCAAACAGAGTAACCCAAAGGTGCTCTGTACGTTTAGTAACAGCCCACACTTTTAATAATAAAAATTTAAACTTCACTCCTCTGAAAGGCTCGTTATATAATGGTTTGGGCCTTGTACGCTGCAAGATGAAAGCTTTCGACCACCTGCTACATATTGGTTTAAAAAATAATGTAGAAAGAGGAGATGTAATTAAAGATATACTAGATACATTTCTTATGTTATTTTTTCATAATTATAAGTGAAAGTAACTTATTTGGCTTCTGTTTAATTGGGTCGTTAACTCGCTAATTTGGCCAGCAGATGTGTTACTACATTGATTACTGTTATTATATGTTATCGAGTTGTTAAGCTACGTAAGATGAGGTACATGTATGTTACTAATTTCAGAATCAGTTGATTTTGCGCAGTAAGTACACAAAGTCGAAAATATAAAATATTCAAAGGAAGACCAGATCAAGTTATTTAGGAAAAACGCACCTTCAAAACTAGTAGTTGTGCTCGTAGATGTCACGAGTAACCCAAAAAGTTTGCAAGATTCTTTTACACGGAAGAGAATTGAATTGAATTAAAACACAGTTTATTAATGCCAAGGATAAGATATCCGAATGGCAATAGCATATACAAAATACAATAGAGTTTTACAATACCATTATAAATGCAATAAATGACCAAATTTAGGTTAACGATAAATAATAAATGTAATATCAAAGTACTTTGTAAAATTCGATGTTTAACAACAGCAATGTAGTAAAGGAGGACATATAGTCACATAACATAAATATTGAGTAGCATAAATATCCTATTCAAGAGCAATCACAGACCACAAGCGCAACAAGTTACCTATTTGTACAGATAAGTAGAGATTGACTAATTACAAATTACCTTAGACATTATTAGTTAATAAAACGTTTTGATCCATAAGTACCATTTAGTCGAGACGCGATGAAAGCAAATACCTGTGTAGGGCCGTCTTAAACGTCCCGATACTTTCCTTTAAGTGTATAGAGGCTGGAATAGTTTCCCAAAATCTCATGGGCAGTTGGCAAAACGAAGAGGCATAAGACGAAAGGGCAGCTCGTGGCAGAGCCAGGCCAGTCTGTGCACGACATGAAGATCGACGGAGCCCATCAGAGATCCTTGGGAACAAATTGTACAGGTATTAAAGTCTCTGAGTGGTTAAAACTTTATACATTGCTACACCAAGAAAACAGTCACGTCTTTTACTAGGGCGTAGCCAACCCAACCTAGCATAATAAGGCAATATAGCCGTATCACGGCGGAGGTTAAAAATATACCTCAATACTGTATTATACAGATAGTCCAGTTTAATGGCAAGGTAACTAGAGAGACTCGTGTACACCAAACAGGCATAATCAAAGTGGGGCCTGATGAGGGTCGTTGCCAGTGTCAATTTGATTTTACATGAGAGAGATCGACCCTTGTACCGCAACCTGTATAGTGTACCGTAGACTCGGGAGCAAATAGCAGAGAAATGTGTATTCCAGGACAGGTCATTAGAAATCAACGCGCCAAGGTCCCTGGTCCTACTACACAAAGGGATCACGCTTTCGCTGACCAAGATGGGGGGCAAAAGCGCCTCGTCCACACGCATCAACTGCTGGCAAGTACCGATAAGGGTCGCCAAGATCTTGACATGGTGCAGTGCCAAGCCGTGAGCTGACGACCAAGATACAATGCGCGCGATATCCTCGTTGAATACACCAGAAGAGAGAGAGAGAGAGAGAGACGCCTTTGCATGACAGCTAGTAGTACGTATCATTTATTTACATACACTTTCAATAAAAGTGCAGATTAAAATTCGAAAATAAGCAACTACGTAATAGATGACAGTTTTGGTGAAATGGATGATATTTGTTTCGGAACTCTTATGGAAAAACATGCAATTCTAAGTTATGAGCGTTAGGCACTTGTTTTAATGGAGCTCTTAATTTATCCATGTTTTCCTTGCTAGGGTACAGTTCAGCTGGTGTAGTTCCTGACGTATAAATAATAAAAAATAAAAAGCTTAAAAATATAAAAAATTTAATAAGCCAGCGAGATGTATATATATTTGATTACTCTTGTTTCATAATAAATGTTGATTATAATAAAATAGTTATTAAGCAGTGTGTTTCAACATTATAAGACGTAGATTTCACATGAATGTTACCTAGTGTTATGTGAAACGGTAGATATGCGAAATGAGGTATTGTTGTCTATGAGATCCTAGCAGAAGATGGTGGCAAGCACATGATGTTGTGGATATGTTTATGATGGTATAGTGAATTTCATGCACTGGTTTCATATAACCCATATAATTTATACTTAGACAAGCACTTAGACCATCATTGTATACGTAGCTGAATAGAGGTGCAGCGTAACCTACATAGCATTATTAAATTAAAAGAATGTAGGACCAAACGTTGAAAATTTTTTTTTATATTGATATGTCTTTTTATTTATTACAGTTGACAATTTATTAGATACTGTAAAAATATGTTTAAAAAATTGAATTCATGGATGCACTTTAAAGTATAACATTTTATAAATAAAATGGTACGTTTAATTACTTACTGTAAATTCAATGTTTCGTAAAAAAATAGTATTACCTTGTGTTTATTGAAAAATTTTTCTTAAATTTAAAAGATACAACTTTTAAATATGTTCCAAAGTATTGCGCTATGTCGTTGTCATATGCAACTTCAGTTGCTGATTTACTGCTACAAAAATTTTGCTTTCTTGCAATTGCTACTGCTTGTACTACACAACTATTGCTGTTGGTTTTCTTGACTTGGTATTGGAGATAAGAAAAATGTTTTCGTTAGTTCTGTGGAATACGTCACCTTCAACTTATGATGTGGTTATATCAACTGATGTGCGTGGCCATGGAAATAAAACTTTGGAAAAATGGGATCATCAATGGTTTTCAGCAAAAATTTTGATAAAGAGTGGTAAGTAAAATTTACTTTCACACCATAATTTGTCTGAATATTTGTTTTTACTCATCATCTTAGTTAAGTGTACGTTTGTCTTAAGAATTGTACATTTTTTACGTGCTTTAGTCTCAACTTTTACGATTTCTTTGATTCTTTTCACACAAAACATGAAATTAAAATGCACACATAGTCCTACAACCTACTATACCATCAAATCAAATTTATTTAATCAAACAGTGAACTTTTTAAACAATTAATGTTAAAGTAAAAAAACCAATTTTAATATAACAAAACAACAAGTAAACGACGAGTAATTTTTTACTCTGCATAATTTCCATGCATTTAACTATTTATCAGAACGAACACTTTCTTTTAATTTATTTCGTGTTAAGAATATGTATAGTGGTCGCAGTGGCGCAACGGTTGAGTTGCAGTTCCGTCGATCTCCGAGGTTAAGCAGCATTTGGCGCAGTTAGTATTCGGATGGGTGACCGTTCAAATCTTACCGTTTCGCCTATGCTCTTGATTCTTGAGGATCGATTAACTGTTTCTCTGTCGCTTCGCCAACGTGATCATAGGTGTCACTGAGTTGGTTCTGGTACTTACATAAGTGTAAACATCTGGTCATAACTCAGGTACACCGATGGCTGAAAAACATTATTCTCTTGTGTAAAAAAAGCCATGTCTGAGCCTACGGGCGATGATGAATAATGATAAAAAAAAAAAAAGAAAATGTATAACATTATTTATTTTTATAAAATATGCATAAATTTTTTTTACAAAATTCCAGATGATAAGCGTTTTCTGGAGAGTCTGGAAGTCTTATCCAGTAGTACTATTATTCATAATGCAAAACATTCTAAGATTTGTTAGTAAATCTATGTTTGTTCTAACCTTTAAAGTTTATAGTGATTTTTATTGTAGTTTTAATTTTATGTCATTATCTAGGTTACTCATCATCTGCTATTACTTCATGTTGTGTGAGGACTAACCACCAATCGACGCAAAGTAATTTAATTATATGCTAATCACTACGTCCCCTTCAATTATAATTAATTAAAATTATTTTTTTTAGTACCAAGTAATTATTAATGATACACTATAAATTTACATTCTTAAGCTGAAGATAAAGATTTACCTGATAAGGACAATCATAAGGCAGATGATAGAGCAGTGACTAGGAAGGTAAACATAAATTAGTCACTAACGTTTTTCCATTACAACTTTCTTTAAAACAGTAAATACCAACAGCTACTTTTGAGTTAGCATTAAATGGTATATGCACTGAACCTGACAAGTGTACTTTTACAAGATAAAAAGACCATCAACCAAAATGATTAATTTTTTTACAATTGGGAACCAGACTTTTGACTTGCCCAATTCTGATACCTCCAAGATTTATCTCTTTACTTTCTCCCTCCCTTCTTCATTTATCACTGTATACATTTTTAGTGCTTCATTCGAGAAAATTATGAGTATGTTTTATATTTTAACCTCTTAATTTTCTAGGTCCTTCTACATGCTAATTACGAAATTGCTGTCAATAAAGCGTCCCTTGAAAAATTTAAAAAAAAAGGCAAAGGACAAGGCGAATTTAGCCAGACGTCTTATGAAATTGGTAGTGGGAGAGGAAGCATTAAAAACCATGACGCCGACTGGGAAAGGAAATTTTGATGCTATCCCAACTAAGTGTATGACAGCATTGCTAGTAAGTAAAGTATCTAATGTACAAATATGACATCTAACAAAATGTTACAAACCTGTACATCAGTTTTTAATACGTTAAATGTAAATACTCGATAAAAATTCTTATTAATTTGCAGATTACATTAATGATGGGGTTCAAGAAAGCGAGCAACTACCATTTGATCAATACATACTTTTTCTGACTAAAATGTGCAATGGATTAAGAAGTCCAAAAATAAAATAAAAATATATTTAAAGATAAAAAAATATTTTGATGCAATACATCAGTCTGAAATTTTGAAAAACATGTATACCAACTACCATACAACAAAACAACAACGCTATGTGCAACACAAAAATACTTATACTGCTCACTATTGAACTTAAGGTTCTGTTTAATAAAGTATCGATATTAATCTTTTTTCAAATTATTTCTAAAGCATAGCTAAAATACCCTAAAATTGTAGTGAAGTACCAAGTTAATCAAGTAGTGCTTCAATACAGTTGACGAACTGATAAAAAACGCTGGAATACCAACTGAAAACCACCGAAAGAACCGCCCAAATACCTTAAAAACCTCTGAAGTTCCGCTCAAGTATAGCTCGAGTACCACCTAAGTACTACTAAAAAACAGCTTAGTCTGCCATATACCGTTAAAATGCCGCACAAGTATAGCTCAAATGCCACCTAAGAACTGCTAAAGTACCGCTAAAGTAAGGGCCCCAAGTACTGCCTTATAACCACTAAAGCAAAAGCTGAGTACTGCTTAAATCCTTAATACCGCTAAAGTAGGCCTTGAGTATCGCTAAACTACCACTGAAGAACCGCCAAAGAACTACTACGATACCGCTTAGGAACAGTCCAAGTACTACTGAAATATCACTACGGTACCACTAAAGTGAGGCCAAAGTACCACTTAAGTACCGCTGAAAACCATCCCAAGTACCACCGAAGTATTGCTAGAGTACAGCGGAAGTACCGTTTACATACGGCTAAATTAGCCAAAGTACGGCTAACGTACCGCTAAGGTACCAGTATAGTACCGTGGAAGTACGCCTGAAGTACCGCTCAAGTACCGCTAAAGTATCGCTGGAGGACCATTAAAGTATCGCTAAAGTACCGCTGAAGTACTGTCAAAGTACTACTATATTACCGTTAACGAAAGGCCCTATTACCGTTAAAATACCACTTAAGTGCAGCTCAAGTACTTCTGAAGTACCGCTAGAGTACAGTCAAGTCGCTGCTAACGTACCGTTAAAGTACGGCTGAGTCAGCTAAAGTACAGCTAAAGTACCTCTATGTTCCACTAATGTACCGTTGCAGTACTGCTGAAGTACCGCCAAAGTACTATGGTACTGCTAAAGTACGGCCTAAGTACCGTTAAGATCACTTAAGTGCACCTCAAGTACATCTGAAGAACCGCTAGAGTACAGCCCAAATATCGTCAAAGTACCGATAGAGTACAGTGAGGAGAACGACGCACGAAGAAGTGCACAGCGATATTCTCCGGGGAAACCGGCTGACGCTGCTCCCCGTTTCCAGACTGATCGCCACCAATTGGGGCTGGCAGTTTCTTGAAAGGTACTAAGGTAATCTGGAAGTAACCCATCTGCGACCCCGCAAGACCCGCCTTAGGTCCGACTTTGGAGAAATTTAGACGCCCGTTGGTTCGTACCAGCTGCATCTCCAAGGAGATCCGAAAGTGAATCTTATCGAGTCTCTATGATCGATACAGCTGGAGTCCAGGCCAGACACTTTCGTTACAATCATCAGCTGCCCCGACTCTTGATTGGTCATTCCAGATCCAACCGTTCGCAGACAGCTTTGACGATGATCGCATCCACGGGGAACCTCGAGGCGGCGTGTCCGTCGGCTCCCGCCTGGAGCCGCGTCGTCTGCTGTGAATTGAGTAGGGGCGCATATCCCTAAAGGCCGATTTATGTTCGTCTCTCATACTCATCTTTCGAATAAAAGTAAACCGATGGAGTACAGCCGAAGTACCGCTAAAAAACCGCTAAGTCTGCCGAAGTATGGCTAAGGTGTTACTAAAGTACCGTAAAGTACCGCTAAAGTACCGCTAACGTACCGTTGAGATACCGCTGAAGTACAGCTCAAGTACCTCTGAAGTACTGCTAGAGTACATCCGAGTACCGCGAAAGTACTACCAGAGTACTGCTAAAGTACCGCCATAGACTACTAGGATACCTCTAAAGTACTGCTGAAGTACAGCTGAAATGTAGCTCAAGTACCGCTAAAATAACGTAAAACTACTGATCGACTAAAACCTAATCACCAATAAAATATCGCTACAGTATCGCTAAAGTATCACTGGCGTACCGTTAAAGTATGGCTAAGGTACCACCAAGGTACCAAAAAAAAAATCACCTCAGTACCATTACGAGACCGCTTAAGTACAGCAAAAGTACCGTTAAGATACCGCCAAAGTACAGCAAAAGTACCTCAGATGTACTGGTATAGTACAGCCAAAGTACCGCTAAAGTACCACCAAAGAACCAACTAAGTACCACTAAAATACCGCAAAAGTCCCACTGCAGTAACACTTAAGTAACGCACTGTAGGACTGCTGAGATACCGCTAAAGTACAGCCTAAGTACTCTGAAGTATCGCCGAGGTACCGATAGAGTACAGCCGAAGTACCGCTAAAGTACCGCTGAAGTACCACTACGATACCACTAAAGTAAGCCTAAAGTACCGCTGAGTACTGCTAAAGTACCGCTGAGTACTGCTAAAGTACCGCTGAAGTATCGCAGAGTACATCCAAAGTACCGCTAAAGTATCGTCAAGGTATCTATAGAGTACATCCGTAGTACTACTAAAGTACCACTAAATCATGCCTAAAGTACCGCTGAAGTACCGCAAATGTACCGCTGAAGTATCGTCAAGATACCGATAGAGTACAGCCGTAGTACTGCTAAAGTACCAGTAAAGTACCACTGTGGTACTGCTAAAGTACCGATTAGGTACCACTGTAGTAACGATGATGTAGAACTACGATACTGCTAACGTTTGCCTAAAATACCTCTGAAGTACTGCTAAAGTACCGCTAACGTACTGTTAAAGTACAGCTAAGTCAGCTCACTTACGGCTGATGTACCGCTAAAGTACCACTGTGGTACCGCTGAAGTACTGCTGAAGTACCGCAACAGTACCGCTAAAGTACCGCTTAAGTACCACTGAAGTACCACTACGATACCGCTAAATTATGCCTAAATTACCGCTGAACTACTACTAAAGTACCGCTGAAGTACCACCAAAGTACCGCTGAAGTACCGCCGAAGTACCACAAAGATGCCGCGAAAGTACCACTAAGGTACCGCGGAAGTACTGATTAGGTACCGCTTAAGTACCGCTATAGTACCACTATGATACTGCTAAAGTTTGCCTAAAGTACCGCTAAGGTACTTCTAAAGTAGCGCTAAAGTACTGTTAAAGTACGTCTAAGTCACCTCAAGTACGGCTAAGGTACCGATAAGTACCGCTGAAGTACCCCCGGGTGGGGTTTTCGCTAGTTTCTCCATACCAGGCGCTTCCCCGGGTGGCGGATAAGGGCATCCTCTAGAGACTTGAGGTGACGATGGGCAGCTGGGATTGCTCTCTGTGGTGGTGGTTGGGGGCGCGGGTCGAGGGGCGTGTGTGGCGTTGGCATGTGTATCTGTGGTAGTGTGGACCAGAGACTAGTGCCCCTTGTCTTCACCGGTGTAGATGCATGGGCCGGATCTGCTTGTGCTCCTTGTTCTTTGCTTCCTGCTGCCGCCGTGTGTGGCACTCCATTGCTTGATGTGGGCTAACAAAAACTAGCACCCGTCGTGTATAGAAGTAAGCGGTGGTTAGAACTTTCTTCTCAGATACATGCACCACACTCTCACTAAACAAACACAGGGATACTTACGGATTGTTCCAGGTTGCGTGTGGTGGGTCCTTTCCTGGGCTTGCGTTGGAGGCCTGACGGTGGGTGAAGCCGGACGATGAGGCCCAGGTAAGTCTGGGTAACCACATCTGATATGACTGTACGCCTCATAAATAAAAAAGACGCGGTGGGCCAACTAATCTAGGCTTACTACCACTGAGGATGCTATATGGCGGCACCTTAGTGCCTTATGCCAGTCCGTTTTGTTAGGTTGTCTGCGCGGTTGTGGGACTGTACACCTGCCACTCGTCTCGCTGGGATGACCGTTGTGTACCAACATATACATACATTACACACGAACACCATTCTTAGACTTGTTACTCAACGTCAGGGCAGTCTCCGCAGGTGGGACTGAGGAAGAGTGGCGACTCCCGGCCGGCCCGAGCAAGTAGCAGTCCTCTCTGGTAACAGAGAGGGCTGCTGCGTTGGTTTTAACCCTTTCCAAATACTTATTTCTAGAAAAAAGGGTAGTGCTGGCTTTCGCGGGTCAGTACGACACTCAAAAAGATGCCAAAATGAAAAACGTCGACGCAAAACTTGTACCCCAGGTGGTAACCTCTCTGAGGGAATCCACCGGCAGTTCCGACCCGGTGGAAGCCCCGGTTGCTGCCGTAGGCCCCACGGATTCTGGGGGGGGGGGGGCACAAAGACGTGTCTCATGGACATCAGGGACTGCTTAAAGTTCCATGGCCCTTTCTAACAAACAAAGGACGAAGAGGGAGCTTGTCAAGCATGGGCACCAACGACACCGAGGATAGCAATCGTGTCGGTATTTAGCAACCAGACCCAGGAGGAGCTTGCCTCTTGGAGAAAGTGGTGCTAAGCTCCGAGTAAAGCGACAGCAAGTGGCTGATAAAGTCCAATCAGCAACGAAAGTTATTACAGGGACGCTGCAATTAATCAACGATAAGTACGGCAACACAGCGAACGCTGTTAAAAATGGGCTCAAAGCCGCACTTAAACACCTTCAAGAGGCAGAGGTGCCTAAAAAGGTTATCTTTGTGATAAAAAAGTGTATGCAAACACTTGGAAGTTGTCATTCGAATGCCTGCAGTGGAGGGAACAAAGGCGAGATAATTTCCGACGGCATGTACAGAAAATAATACTGAAGACTGCCCTAAAGGAAATACAACGAAGTAAAAAAAACAGGAGCCCATCGGACAGCCCTGAGAAACGCCAGCAAACCATGCCACCAAAGAAAAAGAAAACGGGCAGTGGCAAACAAGAAGAATTTCTCTTGAATGAAAAAACAAGCCAGAAGGAAAAAGTGGATGCGACAACAACAGTCGTAGTGAAGATGGCTGAAGGGCAGACCTTTGCAAAGGTGCTGAGGACGATGAAGGCAAACTTTGACCCTGATAAGGCTAATGTGGCAGTTCAAAGTGTTGTCACTACAAAAAAAAGAAGACATACTTATTAAGGACAAAGTTGTAGAGAATGCTACTGCATTCTCACAGCAAATTGAAAAGTCGGTAGCCGGACAAAGTACTGTCAAAATGAGCAACAAAAAAGTGACATTAGAGGTCTGAAACCTGGATGCTATTGTATCGGAAGATAAGGTCAAAGAGGCTTTCGCTAGGACTTTTGGATATCAGAGCCAGGAGCCAGAAGTAGCTCTCTTAAAGCCAAATGCCAGAGGACAGAGGCTGACGTTAATAAAGGTGGACGAAGCAACTGCCAGACAAGTAGAAGAGGAAGGCAGGTTATGAGTTGGTTCCATAAGCTGCCGAATACGAAGAAGAATTGAAGTAACATGATGTTGCGAATGCCTGAAGTATGGACACGTCTCAGGCAACTGTGGAGAAAAAGACAGATCCAAGCTTTGCTTCCGTTGTGGAAGCTCAAACCACCGGAAGAAAGAGTGTCCAGGCCCAGCACGGTGCTTCCTTTGCCTAATGACGGACAACAAGCACGAAGCAGGCAGTGGGAGCTGCCCTATATTAAAAAAAGTGCTAGAAGAGGCCAGGGGTAAGGCCCAAGCAGGACGAAAATAAGGCAAAAAGGCCTTAAGTTTAAAGGCAGGCTAATGTGGACCCACGCTGCGCTGGGTACTTTTTACCTATTAGCAGGGGAAAGCATAAAGCTTATAGTGAAGCTTGCTAGGTTAGTGGTCTACTATGGAGCGCTAAAAAGGGTGCTGGTCCTCTGGGACCCTGAGTCCTTTTCAGGACTCGAGAGTATCAGCACCTCTAGCAAATGGTGGCGAGTTAGCTCGTTAATGCTGTGAGACGCGATGGTCTCCCTGGTGGCTTCACCCTGAAGTAATGCTAACGCGCTTCTAGGGTGGATCAAAAGCCACGCGGCATGGGGGGGATTTTAGTGGTCATGGATGGTCTGAAAAAAAAAATCCACTGAGTTTCACACTACCGCTGTCACTGCGGTGTGCCTCAATGCATTTCCCCTCCCTCTACAAAAAAAAACCGCTGAAGTACCACTTTAGTACTACTGAATTACTCCTTTAGTGCCGCTGAAGTACCGCTAAAGTACAGCCCAAGTACCGCTGAAGCATTGTCAAAGAATCGCAAGAGTACAGCCGAATAACCGCTAAAGTACCTGTAAAGTTTTGCTGAAGTACTGATAAAGTAAAACTAAGTCAGCTTAAGTACGGCCAACGCACCGCTAAAGTACCACTGCAGTACCCCTGAAGTACTGCTAGAGTAGGACAAAATACCGCTGAAGTACTGTAAAAGTACAGCTGAAGTACCGTCAAAGTGTCACTATGGTACCGCTAGAGTACAGACAAAGTACCACTGAAGTACCGTTAAAGTACGGCTCAGTCAGCCCAATTATGGCTAATGTATCGCTGCGGTACCACTGAAGTACCGCTAGAGTAGGACAAAGTACCGCTGAAGTACTGTAAAAGTACAGCTGAAGTACCGTCAAAGTGTCACTATGGTACCGCTAGAGTACAGACAAAGTACCACTGAAGTACCGTTAAAGTACGGCTCAGTCAGCCCAATTATGGCTAATGTATCGCTGCGGTACCACTGAAGTACCGCTAGACTAGGACAAAGTACCGCTGAAGTACTGTAAAAGTACTGCTGAAGTACCGCCAAAGTACCACTAAGGTACCGCTAGAGTACAGACAAAGTACCACTGAAGTACCGTTAAAGTACGGCTCAGTCAGCCCAATTACGGCTAAGGTACCGCTGAAGTACCGCTAAAGTACTGCTGAAGTGCCACTAAAGTATCATCGAAGTACCACTGAAGTACCACCAATGTGCTGCAGCGATACCGCTAAAGTACTGCGGAAGTGCCAGTAAATAATGGTCTAGTCTGCCAAGTACTGCTAAAGTACAGTTGAGTTTGTCCAAGTACTGCTGGAGTGCCGCTGAAGTATGGCACAAGTACTGCTAAAGTACGGCTTAAGTCCTGCGGAACTTGTCCTAACACTTTTGAAGTACTGTTTAAATATTAAGGTATCAACAAGTCACAACACTCATTTTGCGAAAAAATGCTTTTATTTATGTTTTTTTTTCTCTAATTAAAATGTTAGGATACGTTTTTCAATAACCTTTATTGTATGGTTCTGTAAAATTTAATCCTAAAAAATGCATTATTTACATAAATTGCTCAAAATGGCTCCCTTCATGTTCAATGCAACACTGCAGCTGGCGTTCAAAGTTAACGAGTGCGGCACGATCCATTTCTGGGGTGATATTTTTAATTGCAGCTGCTATGCATTCTTCTAGATGATTCAAGTTTTGGATTTCTTCTCCATAAATATGATCTTTTACAGCATTCCACAAAAATAAAAAATCAAGAAAATTAAGGTCTGGCCATCGAGTGGGCCAATGGATTTCACCTCAGGAAATAGTAAGGATGGATTGAAGGATGGATATGTAAACAGGACTTTGAAAAGTAGTAGCATCTACCTCATTATTAGATTAGGTGGTATATTTACAGATAGTAGCAGTCAAGTGAAATATCTTTACTCGCTAACAAAAAAAGTGTAATGTAATGTGAGGAAAAAAAGGATAGATTTAAAGGTATGAAATAGATGTGATCGGTGTACCTCCGATACCAATCCATCTGTTTAAAAAAACTTGATCTAAATAGTTGATCACAACGTTAGACCTGTGAGCTGGAGTGCCGTCATGTTGATACCACATTCTTTGTCTTGTCAAGAGAGGGATATCTTCAAGCAATCTTGGCAAGTCATTCTGCAGGAACCGCAAATAATCCTGAGCATTCAGTCTCTCAGAAAATTGTCTAGGTCCAATCTACAGCGGTATGCCAGAGCATTATTAACTTAGAAAAAATATCTATAAATTTAAACTTAGTATTTTACTAATCAACACCAACATCGTAATTAACAAAAACATAATTTACAACTCTATCATTAATCAGGCCGATCCACTTCTTAGTGGAGAATCTATGCTGGTGCTTGTTTACAACTATCACATTTGGATAAACATCCGACCAATGGTGGTTATTGTGAACATTAAACGTTCCGTCCTGCCCAAAATTCGACTCATCAGTGAACAGAATTCTTTTCACAAAATCAGCATCAGCAGCAATTTTTCGCTGCATTTCACGGCAAAATTCCAGTTTACATAATATGATAAAATTTCACATGATAAATTAATGGTAAAATATTTTTGAAAAAAATTACCTAGTTTTGAACATATACAAAGACAGTGTTAAAGAGCAGGTAATATGATAACGAATGATGAGATCGACTTATATGAAAATTGCGACTTCCGTCTTTGCGGACTAATAGCTGAATAAAAAAAGTTATTGATGTATCAACGTTGCAAGAAAGAAGAAGGAGAACAAACTTACATGCTAAAATATGCACTGGATACATTTGTTGAATTATCAGCATCACTAAATTGTAGAAAATATTTTTTAATCCGTTCCTGAATTGTAGGTCGTACTATTTAGTTTTAGTAACTATAAGGATTGAGTCTCTGATATTTATATTCCTGTGTAACATCAGTAACATTATACTGATGTAAATAGAAAATTTAGTTTATGAGATTTGAAGTCTCGCGCTTTAGGATATTCTCTTACGTATAAGGGCCAATCATAAGCGTGCTCGCGGCTATTATTACACCAATAGACTCTGTTTATACTTACGTTTGTCCAGCAGCTTGCTGCTGCTGCGGTTATCATCAGTCAGCCTCAAACGCCCTTTTCGATAAGTCGCTTTGCACTCGTGTTTATAATTTTCACGTGTATCGTTTTTATGTAAGATTTCTGTAACGAAAAACGATTTACATTTTCGATTGACACGTAATTTCTCCGTCTGACTCAAAAATTAGTTCTCCCTTTTTTTATCTTCCAAGTAAGCAAGTATTATGACTTGTTAAAGTAAAATTAAATAGAGAGATTGTTTTTTTATAATAAACGGCTAAAGGGTTAAAAAGTGTGTTGTGCATTTATTGTTGTGTCCTTTTTTTACATCCTTTTCACGCTCTCCCAAATCCGGCTTGCGATATAAATTATACAGTCCACTATCTTACTGAGTTCAATTTCGAACATGGTCCTTCGAGCCGGATGTGTGAAGGTAAAATATAGGTGTACGACATTTTCCTTTTGTGTTCAGACACGTGGTCGTTTTATCGGCCATCTTGGCTTCTTTTTGCGTTCTTCTCGGGCGACGAGGCTGACGCGGTCAACGCACCGGCGCGTAGTCCGTACGCACACACACACATACAGCCACATCTCTTTCTCTCTTTTCTGTGTTCGTTTGTCGTTAAGTGCAAGCGAGTCCATTGTTTATAAAGGGGACTCACTGCTGCTCGTGCTTTGGTCAGCGTGTGCTGCTGCCTGCCTCTGCAGGCTATTGAGACAACACCGCTGTTGCTGCTGGCTCCACGGGTCCTTTCATCTTCAGTGTGTGCTGCTGCCTGCCTCGGCAGGCTATTGTGACAACACTGCTGCTACTGCTCGTGCTTTGGTCGTCGCGCGTCGTCAGCGTATGCTGCTGCCTGCCTCTGCAGGCTATTGAGACAACACCGCTGCTGCTGCTGGTTCCACGGGTCCTTTCATCTTCACTGTGTGCTGCTGCCTGCCTCTGCAGGCTATTGAGACAACACCGCTATAGTCCATAGAGAGCAAGAATTACCAGCTATTATTAAATATCAACATCTTAGGGCGCATCTAAAGGGTGAAGCTTCAGACCTCACGAAAAATATACCCTTGTCTGAAGAGAGTTATATACAGGCCTGGGATATCATAACCCGGTATTATGATAATAAACGTCGTCTCATTAATACGTATACAACTACTATTCTTAGTTGTCAAGCTATGAGAGGCAGTTCTTGCTCTGAAACGAAGCGCATATCTAAGGAGATGATAAGTTCTGTTGATTCCTTGATATCTTTAGAGAGAGCAGTAGGAGATGCTGACATATTTATCGCTCTTGTAGTTAGTGGATTTGATTTTCAAACGAACAAGGATTGGCAAAAAATGTTAGGTAGTAGCAGTGATCCTCCTACTTTAGATCAACTACGAGATTGTATTTCGGCACCAATCATTACAATGCAATCGTTTTCTTGTAAACCTGTAAATAAGATTGTAAATATTCGCGCAACTACTCTTTTTAAAAATATGGGATCTTCTAGTGGTAAGCCTATATCTAAAGTTACTGCACTTCAGACAGTTGTTTCAGATTTCATTGTTTGCCAATTCCGTAATCAAAAACACCATCTTGTCTCTTGTGATTCATTAAAATCACAGTATTGGAGCGATAAATGGAAATTTCTGAAGTCCCATCGTCTCTGTGTTAATTGTTTTGGTCCTCACCTTAGTCAGGAGTGCTCTGTTAATAACAAGTGTTCACACTGCAACTAAAAGCATGACACCATTATGACAGAGGAAAGAAGTTCAGTTCTACATCTGTCTCTGCTAATAATAAGCAAACAAAATCTGTAAATAACTTGACAAACTCTTTTACTGTACAAAACCAAACTAAGATTTCTTCAGAGTCTAGTGTGAATGTACAGCTATGTAGTAGTAAGAAAATCGTCTCACTCAAGGTGCTTCTAGCTACTGCTCGTGTTTTCGTGTATGCCACTGATGGATCTCGCATATTGGTACGAGCTCTCATTGATCAGTACTTACAAAGTTGTCTTATCACTAAATCTCTCTGTGATATGCTGCATTTGAAACCGAGATCAGTTAGTACGACTCTGTCAGGAGTGGGTGGACTGATTTCCATGGACGCTAGTTAATCAGTTGCTTTCAAATTTAAGCCTCATTTTGAGTCTTGTTCTGAGCACCTTGTTGATGCGTTAGTCGTGCCAAAATTTTTTTCCTACGAACCACCTCTAGGTAGTCTTTGGCAAATTTAGATTATGGAAAGGATGTAATTCTAGCTGATCCAGAATTTTACAGTTTGGATAAAATTGACATTTGGTTAGATGCATCTGTCCATGCAATTTTTATCGGTCAGGAAGTTTGCAAATTAGCCCCTGACTACCCAATTGACTCTGCTTTGCAAATTGTTTGGTTGTTATCGGGTCAGATGCCCTTTGGTTCAGGATCCAACTCGTCACAAAAATCACTAGTTATGGTTAATGTTGAGGAAACTCAGCTTTATGAGTTAGTTCAGCGGTTTTGGATTATTTAGAAACCCCTCAAGCCTCGAAAAATTTTGAGTAAAGACGAGATAGCCTGTGATGTGATTGTCATCAATTCACACTCTCGAGATCTAACTGGCATGTATGTTGTACGGCTTCCGTTCAAGGTTAATCCTAAAACTCTTCCTGAACTACAGAGACAATCGTATCAATCAGCCTTGGCAGATTTTCACCATTTAGAACGGAGGTTAGTGAGAGATAAGTCTCTACATGATGCTTATTCAGCATTAATGTCCGATTATATATCTTTCGGCCATATAAAGGAATTGATGGTTGACGAATTAGCAGCTCGTTATCTACCTCATCATGGAGTTTTTAAAAACAACAAGTTGCGAGTAGTTTTTAATGGATCAGCTTCTTGAAATTCTAGTTCCTCGCTGAATTCCATTTTACACTCTGGAGAAAATTTGTTGCTTAGCTTATTTGATATTATTATCAGATGGAGATTTTACCAATTCGTCTTTACTACTGACATTAAGAAGACGTTCTGACAAGTTTTGGTAGCTCCTGAAGATCATGAGTTTCAGGCCATTTTATGCAGACCTAATGCATCTGTACCTATTCGATCTTACGTCTTAAACACTGTTACATATGGTTTGACGAGTTCACCTTACTTGGCCACACGTGTTTTAAGGCAACTTGCCAAGGATTACACTGAATCTCATTCTATAGCTGCTCAAGTTCTTTGTGAAGACTTCTATGTAGATGATTGTTTGTCTGGTAGCCATACGCTAGAAGATGCTAAGATTAAATGTCGGCAACTAATTTAATTGTATGAATTAGGTCGATTTCCACTGAGAAAATGGTCAGCTAATTTATCTGAGTTGATAGCTGAGTTACTAGTAAGCCACTTATATAGTAAGCCAAAGATCCTCAGTGATGATGAACCAATTGTTTCTGTTTTAGGCTTACATTGGAATCCTTGTAGTGACGAGCTTCGATTTTGCGTTACAGTAAACGTTGACACACCCGTTTGCTGGACCAAACGTACTTTATTAGGCAGTTGTCAAAATTTTTTGACCCTTTAGGCTGGTTGGCTCTAACGATAATTTTTGCTAAAATACTATTTCAATCTCTTTGGTTGTTGCAAGTGTCTTGGGATGATTCTCTGTTACCTGATTTGGTTAAAACCTGAACTCATTGGTTAAATAAAACACCTTTGTTGAACGAAGTTCGAATACCTAGATGGAATTTTGCATTTTTCACAAAATTGTGAATCTCTCGAACTTCATGGTTTTGCTGACGCTTCTAAAAACGCCTATGCAGTGGCTGTTTATTCACGTGTTGTACGCAAGGGTGAGATTTTTGTACATCTTTAATTAGCAAAAACGAAAGTTGCTCCAATTAAAACGCTAAGTATTCCAAGACTAGAGCTATGTGCTGTAGAATTGTTATCCACAGTAGTAAGTCATTTCGTTGATGTTAATTCATTGAAAGAACTACCAGTTCACATGTGGTCCGATTCTAGGAAGGTACCATATTGGCTCAATGGACTTTCTTCCAAATGACTAGTTTTCATAGCTAATAGGTGTTCAAAAATTCATGATTTGACTCCATATGCTAAGTGGCATTATATCACGTCAAAGCAAAATCCAGCTGATGCAGCTTCTAGAGGTGTTCTTCTGGGCCAGTTGCTGAATCAAATATTATGGTTTCAGGGCCCTAAGATTCTTCATAAATTGCACCCTAACTATTCAAAGTTTGGAGTAGAAATGATTGCCCCAACCTCTATAAATGTAAATAGTTCAATGCCTTCTGTAAATAGTATTGTAAATAATTCTGAGTCTTTTTATATGACTCTATTAACTCGTTGTTTCAAGTGGGAATGGTTGCTAAGAGTAACAGCATATTGCATTTGTTTTACATAGCGTTGTTTACATAAAGTTAAATAAAGGAATTCATATTTACCTATCGCTGGAAATCTTAAGCCCCCTTTACAGGCTAGTTTGCAGTTTATTGACTTGTATTCTTTTATTGAAGTTGACTTGATTCATCTTTTAACTTTAGAAATTGATTGTGCTAGACTGTGTCTAGTTTATCAGCATCAACAATGTCACTTTTTCGCTGAGTTAAAGGTACTAACTCAAAATCAAGATCGTAGTTCTGAAGATAGCTTACCACTACTCCGATCTAGCCGTTTTCTTAATCTGACGGCGTTTATAAACTGCAGATTGATTAGAGTTGGGGGTAGATTGAGTAGAGCCTTACTTGATGATGATACCAAACATCCTTTGATACTAACAGATAGAGGTCAGTTGACATTTATGCTCATTTACTATTATCACAGATTATCTTTACATGGTGGAGTTCAGTTGACGATTTTCACACTCCGTCAAACGTACTGGATTGTAAGAGCTGAGGTTATTCGTTGCATCCATTGTAAAAGATGTAAGTTTAAATCACAAACTCAGTGAATGGAAAACTTGCCTTGTTCTCGTGTTACTCAGAGTCCTCCTTTTCAAAAATCAGGGATCGATTATGCTGGCCCCTTCCCAATACGCTTGTCAAAACACAAGGGTAAAGGAACTTTCAAGGGTACCATTGCAGTTTTCATCTGCATGTCAACTCGTGCAGTACATCTTGAAGTTGTGGAGGATTATACAAAGGAGGCCTTTATAGCTGCCTTTCACAGATTTATTTCTAGACGTGGCCTCTGCACAAATTTATTCAGTGATCATGGCACGAATTTCATCGGTGCTGATACTGAGTTGAAAAGAATGTTGGTATAACGTAGTCGTAACCCTAATTTTGCCTATAAATTAGGTAAATCAGGTACACAGTGGCACTTTATTTCTGCTTCTGCTCCACATTTTGGGGGTTTATGGGAATCAGCAGTCAGATCCGCTAAACATCATTTGAAGCGTGTAGTTGGCGATCAGATTTTGACAGTAGTTGATTTTTCTACTTTATTGGGTAGAATAGAGGCATGCCTCAACTCTCGGCCCTTGGCTCGCCTTAATGATGATTTCTCTGAGCTTGATCCTCTTACTCCTGCTCATTTCTTGATCATGAGGTCTTCATTTCTTGTTCCAGAGCCCGATATTTTTTCTGAAAAGGTATCGTCACTGAAACGCTGGAAGCTAGTAACACAATCCCTCCAAGTCTTCTGGAAAAGGTGGTCACTTGAATACCTTTCCACTTTCCAAGTCATTGCAAGTGGATGAATCCTCAAGGTTCGGTTAAGCCTGGTGATCTCGTGCTCATAAAAAACGAGTCTTCTCCACCTGGAAAATGGCCTTTAGGCATGGTTGTTGAAGTCTGTAAGGATGCTAAGTCTCTCGTCAGAGTCGCCAATGATAATTAGTCTTATTTAGATTAATATATTTTCTTTTCATTTAATATTATGATCATTAAATCTCATATCTAAAAGTCACAAATCTTGCGAAAATATGTATAAAATTATCAGTAATTTGTTTATTATGTTTTTTTTTTATTTTTAAATTATTTGCTATTGTACGTGGAAAGTGTTTCACTGCTTTATTCACACGGTACTTAGTTGTATATTATTACATCCTTCTGTCCATCAACCTTGGGACTATGTAAAACATCAGTATTACTGATTGTTACCGGCTGAATGTCATTATATAAAAAAAAAAAAAACTTTCATTATTTAGAATTTTTGTAAGTGGAATGCGATCCACCCTTTTGTCCTTCTAAGACTTGTTATTGATATACATTAGTTACACTTCTATCTATTAACCTTGGGACTATGTGCAACATAACATTATGTTGATAAACATAACATTATACTGATGTAAATAGAAAATTTAGTTTACGAGATTTGAAATCTCGCGCTTTAGGATATTCTCTTACATATAAGGGCCAATCATAAGCGTGCACGCGTCTTTTCATACACCAACAGACTCTGTTTATACTTACCTTTGTCCAGCAGCTTGCTGCTGCTGCGGTTATTGTCAGTCAGCCTCAAACGCCCTTTTCGGTAAGTCGCTTTGCGCTCGTGTTTGTAATTTTCACGTGTATTGTTGTTATGCAAGATTTTTGTAACGAAAAAGGATTTACATTTTCGATTGTCACGTAATTTCTCCATCTGACTCAAAAATTAGTTCTCCCTTTTTTTATCTTCTAAGTAAGCAAGTATTATGACTTGTTAAAGTAAAATTAAATAAAGGGATTTTTTTTTTATAATAAACGGCTTAAGTGTTTAAAAGTATGTTATGCATTTATTATTGTGTCCTTTTTTTACATCCTTTTCACGCTCCCCCAAATCTGGCGTGTGATATAAATTATACAGTCCACCATTTTACTGATTTTAATTTCGAACAATTCCACTTGGTACTTTGTCTGGATCAAGTAAATTTGACTGTCAGAAGAATTTTAAACTATTTAACAAGTTTGCAAAAATAATTTATTTACTATGCGCTTCTACGGTGCTGTCCTCATTATCATTAATTTTCTGTGTTAAATCATAGGGAGCAAAATAGTTGAAACAGCCGCCTTCGACAAAAGTTTTGTACACCTACATAAAAATACATTTTAAAGTGACAAGCAGGGCCAAATGACAGGTGCATAACAAATAAAGCGATTCGTAAGTTAAAAAAAATATCACTTTAAATGTTAACACGAATTATCCTATTACCGGTCAAGAGTAAAGCCTTTATCGCTATTCCCGTTTTTGAAGTTCCTGTACACGCTTATAACGGTATGCGTGAAGACCATTGTCCTTTAAAATATTTTGAATAGTACCGTATGAGAGATCAGTGTTCCTCTCTATATCACGGATACTTCGGTTCGGATTCTCCTCAATCATTTGAAGGACCAGTTCTTTATTTTGCACGTTCCTTACTCTTCTTGGAGCACCTTCGATTAATTCTAAAATAGTTGAATGGTTATAGAAAAATAAATTATCTACAATCGATAGTATTGAGCTACGTTAGAAAATTTTATAATTTTTATCAGTTAGATGGAATTCTTCCTAATAATTTATTAAAAACATATTTTGGTATGTGTTTTTCGTACGGTAATTTATTTTAGCTGATGTGACAGTTAATAGTTTAAGATTCGATTCGTACCGCAATTTGGAATAGCGCCATCTTCAGGAGAAAATATGTCGATACTAACTAACAAGAATACAAAGCCTTTTATGGACAATGATCTGTTACAAGCGTTTATTTCAACAATAATGTATTTTACTCAACTTATGTAATTTGTTTAAGTGATAAGCATACTTTCGAGCTGAAAAATACCTATTTAACTGTGCATTGATACAAAAAATTTGTTTTCCCCTCACATACTTGTATTTTGTGAGTAAGTAATGCAGTTTTCCTCGAATATTAATGTATTTTGTGGAGTACTTTTGAGTCAATATATTGAAAAGTAATATTTATTATGTTCATTTATACAATACATCTATTTCATACGAGTAGTTTACTTTTTTTAATTGAGATAATAAAAATAGCCTTTTTTACTATTAATACGCTACTTGGGACTGAAATAACTTATTTTGGTTGTGAAAGATACATTATTATTACAATAAAGACTTGTAAAAGATTATTATCCATAAAGGGCTGTGTATTCTTGTTAGTTAGTATTGATATGCTCTCTCCTGTAGGTGACGTTGTCTCAAATTTCTGCACGAAGCGAATATAAGTAAATATAAATTATAACGTGAATTTGTAGATTTCAAATTTCGTGAATTCATTACTTTGGATGACCGCATCTAACTAAAAGATTAAAAGATTTATGTGTTCAAAACGTGTCATACTTTTTTAAAAAAAATTTTGAAACTCTAAAACCTGAAATACAAGTTAAGGTGGTAGTACAACCTTAAAAACTTTCAAACGTAACAATTTTACTTAAAAAAAGTCTACAAAATCATAATACTTGTTATGATTTTTATGGAAAAAAAATACAAATTCGTGACTGTCACTAACAGCTTTGTTATGAATCAAAATATCTTCATTATTGTTATAGCTTTATTACGAAGGACCATGAATCTGCAAATATTTTAACAAAAATTTTCTTTCAACTAACTGACTCCATGTGGAATGTCCAATTTGTAACTTAAACTTTTGATATTATAAACGTATAATTAGTCAACATACATTGTGTATAATTAACAAGACTACGTAATAGTTATTGATGTAATGAACTTGTGATAATAACAAGCAAAATTTATTATGCTGAGAAGAAATCTAAGTCAAATGTGAGAACAGAGTCATCACATGTAATTATAATGACCTTGACCACGACCACGCTGTGCAGCAGGCAGTAAATTTCCGTCATGGAACATTCTTCCAACTGCTGCTAGGATTACATTTTGAGATAGGGGTCGCCGGTTGGGGAAATGCTGAGTATATGCATGACCAGCTGCGGCTGCATTTCGATTGCATTGTCCGTAAAAAAAAACCATCTCGTCATAATCTTGGTGTGTAAACACCTGGGCATGCCCTGGACCATGTTCTTCTTCAGCCATACTTTACCTATATCAATATCTAACTAAAAAAAAAGTTACATTAGGTGTGCAAGTTTCCTACCATACTAATCGACTGCTAATTTGAGTCATAGTAATTTATTCTACACATTCTTACGCGAATAAAAAGGTTGACGCACATTAGTCTTACATTAAAAAAAAATTTCAAATTAACTTTCATAGGAATCGTTGTAGTTATTGTAAGAAAAACGAAAAGTTAACTCATGAGTCGTTCGCATAAAGTTTGATTTTGCCTTTTTCTTATCGTATTTTTTAACAATCTTACTAAGTCTTTGCTAGAATTATTACAGTAAAATTGTGACGATGTATGAATCATTATAACTTTTTCAATTAACCATTGATTCAGAATAATTTTTATGCAATAACAATCACTAAGTATATTTTTCACCAATTAGACCACAATGATTTTTAGAAAACTAAAAAACTAAAGTTAGGGTTATGTAGTCCGAAGGAAAACTACACCACCGTAACATGTGACCCTAGCCTTAACTTTTCAGTTATTTAAAAATAACTATAGTAATTCTTAAAACTTAGAAATTTAAAAATAATTTTTGGTGGACTAAACATTACACAAAACAAATTTCAGTAGAAACTAAACGAACGCAGTAAGGTAAATTAGTTTTGACTGAGAGAGAGAGCTTATCACGTATGCTAAAAAATTATAATATATACACTGCTGGTTATGAGGATAAACTATATCTGAATTATGTATCTGACGAAAGCTTTTAGATGAGCACATAAGCTTACCGTTACAGCAGTGGCAAAGACGTAACTGCAGCAATGACTTTGTCCTCTGACAGTCTATTATATGCAGCCTTCTCTTTACACACTACTCTTTCTAACCATGTATCATTTTCTAATGACTTTTCATTTATAAGCTACTTTATTAGAAACGTCACGCACGTTTGTTTCAGTCATCTAACCGATCAACTGATCTGAAGGCTAAAGCTAGAAAAATTTCACATTGGATTTCAAGCAAATGAGCGCAGAAAGAGCGTTATTCCATTGTTGTTCATGCTAACAGTAGTAGGTGGTAAGGAAACTTTAGAAATCGAACTTCACCTAGATGCGTAAGTCCCCTTCCTCTCATCCCTTTGAGAGCGAGCTTGCCTCTGATATTCTCCGTTATTTTCCTTCTTCTTTCTTCTCTTATGCCCTATTGTCTTCTATGAAAGTGGGCCTACGGACCTTTTCCATGCGAGGAGGTTAGTTTTTAGTCGGTAGGCACACCGGGTGAAAATGACACTACCACCAGATAAGCTGGGATGTTTATAAAGATTTTTCCCTCCCCACTCCTTCAAAAGAAAAAAAAAGATGAAAAAAAAGAAAAAAATTTAGAAAATCCGAAATGACTATAAAAAAACCATTAGTTGTGTACTTAATTTATGATGCCAATTAAATATATGAAAACATATTACATCTCTTGACAAACATACATTAAATAATTAACACAATTGTATATGTAAAGGCACACATCACATTCTTAACCATCTTCTACTAGGATCCCATAGGCAGCTGTGCCTCATTTTGGCAGCAAAATCTCAGATGTTGTTGCCCTGGGGCTAGCTTACTGTTGTTGCATTATCGATAGTATAAAGTATCAGGGTTCGTGTGTACCACGTACCCTCGGTACCATGAATAAGCTCACGCTGCTTTTAATCACTATCATGTACAGGTACAGTCTGAGCTGCTAACTTAGGTTGCATATAAAGAAGCACGCGCACGTGTGTGTGTATGTGCACGCCAGTTCTCAGTAATTAATAGATTTCTTCGCTTATGCGACCCAGGGCACTCCAAGTGCTCTCAAAATATATAGCTAACCTATAGAAATTTACATCTATATTGGTAGTAAGCTATATATTTTGAGAGCGCTCAGAGCACTCCGGGTCGCATAAACAAACAAATCTAATGTGTGCGCGTGGCAAAACCCAGCAGTACAGCCAGAATAGCAATCACCTTTGAAAAAAATTTGTACACGTGACTACCAATATGGCACTGGTGTCACGAGTTTTATGACACCGTGAGCTTGCATGCCTTGGTGCCCAACGAGCACCAGGTGTTCTGATGTATTTCAATGGCAAGATGAAAACCCTTTTTTTTTGTGTTCCACCGAGAACAGCATCTAGTCAGCTGCTTTTACGTTCCTATCTGTTACAGCTCAAATACCAAACGCTCTAGATGTAGGTTATATGCACCAAGGCATACATATAAGCACGCGGCGTTGCGTATCTTGCACCATGTAAACACTACAAGCATATGTTAGTTTATGAGAGCTGGTGCATGCATACTCGTACCTGTACCTATTAGTGGGAAAAAAAGAGCTGGGTCGATGGCACACTATCGAACACATTACGCGACCAAAGTAAATAAACACATTTACACGCGCTCACAAACTCATGCCGTAGGGGCTGATTGCATTGCGTACCGAAAATATTAGGGAACCTCGCGATTTTAAGATGCACAAAACAGCAGTATCGACAGCTACAAAGTAGCTCTAGTAGACGTAGTGCTACGCTACGACAAATGTATACATCAATTGATGGTGAATGAAATTGCATAGCAGATATTCTGCTTACCGACTTACACTACGTGGCAACGCCGCTTCACGTGTTTATTCGCGCCATAGTAAAAAGTGTTCGAAGGGGTAAAAACAACCCTTAAATCGTAATACTTGTCGTTTAATGTCTACTGCATTAAAAAATACACAAAAAATGGCGTTAGAATCGGAGTAATTTATACAACACGCTCTATCTCGCTGTTAAAGAACTTGCTGATCACCCTGATATATATATATATATTTAACGGTCATGTTAACAAAATAGTTGCTAAATCACTAACAACCCTAAGATTTATCCAAAAATGTACACGTGATTTTACCAGACCAGAATCCATAATACATTTATTCAAGTCGTTGGTTCTGCCTCAACTTACATATATCTCAATTATTTGGACACCCTATACACAAGCTCACTTTTCTACTTAATAAAGTAGTTTATCAAACACTTCGCCTGGCCTCTTACAAAACTAACAATCCAATGCAACACTTTAACTATAATTATTTGCAATTACTGATCTAATTTTCCATAAAACCCACAGAACTCGTACATAAATACCATGACTGCTTATTCTTATTCAAACTTACACATAATCACATACACTGTCCTGATTTATCTGCTCTCTTTTAACCTAGAAATATCCTCCACAACCTCAGAAATGCCCGAACTATTACTGAACAAACCCACACGAATAATTATTTATACTTCTCGCCTATATCCCGTTTAATAAGACTTTTCAACTCTACTTTTTAATATTTATCTGATACAGATAATATACTGCATTTTCAATTAAACCTTCGCACTCTTATTTTAACTCAACAGAGCCCTACAAACTAAACATCTTCACATTTCTACCCTTTTTCTTCAAACTTAATCCTGCTACTATATCATATTAGTTTATGATAAGTTTATTGTTTATTTAAATTATATTTGTTTTATATACATTAGTGAAAAGCTAAATTGTATATTTGTTTTACATTTTTTCAAATATTTTGTTATAGTTACTTATCATTTAGATGTGTTTCTTTGTTTTATGCCCAGCCATATGCGTACACCAAATTTGTAAACTTATGTAATTGGGTTACTGACCCGTTAGTTAAATAAATAAACAAAAATATATATATATATATATATATATATATATATATATATATATGTATATGTATATATAATTGGACCAGATAGAACAATACTAATTAAGAAAGTTACAGTCCCTGCCTTTATAGTGTGAGTATTAACGCAAACTATACCATAAACATTTTGGTTTAACAGTTGAAATTTTAGTGCAATCCAATACAACACTAGTTCGCTTGTAGTTTTAAAAACATTTTATCATGATACTGAGAATCTCATCTCTGGATGACTAGTAAACTGCATCTTTTGAAATGAAAGCTAGTGTGTTCAGAGTTGCAAAAAGGTACTACTGCAAGCCTGATGACTTATTTCAAACAGTGTACTCAAGTTTAAAAAGTTGAAGTTTAAGTCTAGTTTACAAAAGCATAGAATAATTCTGAATTCTACTAATAAACCATGTTTAGATGATCACACTTCTTACTGCAGTGTGCATTACTTCAAATTCTTTAAAAAAGCATGGGTAATTCCAGTAAAACCTTTTCATTTTTTATTTATTTGTAACAGACCTGTTAAAAAAATTTTTGTAACTTTTCTGTCTTTTGTCATACTCCATTCTGAACTGCTTGAATTGCTTTGGTTTTCCAGAAGGCTTGACAGTGGATTAAGGTGTTTACTACATTCTCTTTCTTCTGTGCATATATCAAGATTCTTACTGAGCAAAGCATAATACACAGTGCTGTGATCACTGTCATAATTTTGGCCAACGTTAGCACTGTCAAGGTTAACATTAACATTATTTATTTGCAGAATTAGAAGGTATTCTGCAGCAATGCCTTTCTCATTCAGTCCTTTGGTTTTACAGCTACAAAAAAATCACACTGTTTAAAAAGGTTATTATAGAAATGACGTACATTTGCGTAATTCAATCTGTTGACAACGACCTGTATTCTACATTCATTTTTCGTCATGCAAGATATGTCTCTTTAAAAAATTTATCGATTCCTTCTTGGGTGAAAACATTGTCTAATTATCGCAAAGGAAAAGTGATAGATAAAATGACATCACTATTTAATCAGTGATAAACACAAATTATTTTTAAATGACATTTAGTTAATAAAATCATAAATCTCTTAAAAAAAAAAAGAATTAAAAAAAAATATAATTTGCTTGTGTGTCAGCATATATATGAGCATACTTTTATATTTAAGATAGTTCTTGCAAGAAATACGTGCAATAACAAGAAACTGCTTGCATGTATCCATTTTTATAACCTTTCCAGATCTTTATATTCCTTCCGTAATAGTATAAAGTGCACTGTTCCTATACGATGGCGATAAGTGAAAAGTTCTCAAATAAACCTTGTGCTTCAGGCTTTCAATACACGTTTTAAATTTTTTAACCTCCAAAAAAGAAGATTATTTTAATGTCATATTATTCTTATGATACAAATAACTACAAAATTTCTTATGAACGTGTATTCATGTAACAGCCCAATAAATATTTATTAAATTACTTGACTGGTTTTGTAGGTTGGCTCATAACAATGAGCCTTCTTCATTCTGTGGTTTGTATAATTCAATAATTCATGTATGTATTAGTACTTTATTATACAAAGCCAAATAAAAGTTTAAATTTTTTATATACTTTATCACAAGTAATAATAAAGGAAAGCTAGGCGCACCAAAAATCTTAGACTCACATGTAAATAGAAATAGAACTAATAATAATTAATTGATAATCTTACTTGTGGTTGTATAAATAAATAAATTATTAAAAATTACTACGCTTGAATTCTACCTATCTGTGCCCTTGGTGGTGTGCAAAAATATATGAATATATGTTATTGAAAGTAAATATTCAAGTATGTATGAGGTTCTGGACATAAAATAGGCTAAGTTGAAATAACGGAGAAAAAGAGGGAATTTTATCCTATTTTGTGGGGGGTGGTGTGGAGTCTATGAAAGGTTGTGAGGGGCTGTGGGGGATTTTAAGGGGTTTGTGTGGAATACTTCACATGAACAATTTTATAATATATGTTGATATACACACAGATACATTATACGATAGATTTTCAGTCATAGCTTTGATAGAAATGGAGAAGTGCTACCTGAAAAGTGGTTTGTTTAACGCCAAACAATTGCTTAATTATTTTTTTCTAATTATAATGAAGTACATATTCCTATTTAGAAGACTTACAATTAACTATTAAATTAACTTTTTTTTGTTAATCTCAAATTAACTATTTTTGTTTCAGGAAATCTGGGATAACAATATTGTAATAAGTACAAATGTCAAACGAGCTGTTTCACGTATCAAAGATAGTCTACTATTAAAGTGCAGTACCATTACAAAAAATTTTCTAAATACTGACCAAGCTAACCCACCATTATTTTCTAATAAAACTGGTTTAAATGATCCAAACTTGTTATTTGGGCTAGCTGAAAGAATTGTGTCAACAGAATCTTTGATTTTTTTAAGACACCAGTATGAGACTTTTCAATCATATTTATATTCTGTTATATCTGAACATGAAGATAAAGTGTACTTAAATATGTTTTACAACAGTACGGTATTACTATCAGTGCAACTGCGGAAACCTATCTATATGGTGTCAATTTCCAAATTTTTTGATGCAAAAAAAATTTTGAGTTTAATGAGCAGAGTTAACTGGGAATTAAAAGACGTTATGTCGCTGCATAATACGTATATCGATGTATTAATTCAGGTATAAAACAAAACTTTGCCGCATTTTTACCTACATTTCTCTACTTTTTAATATTTATTAACAGAAAATGAAAAAGTTTCAAGAAAAACTTAAAGAAATGCAAAACTGTATAGTCATAAGTGATGAAGTTCATAAAACCATATGGGAAGGTGTAGCTGATATAATTACTCACACAATGGTCGAAGGGTACGTATTGTTATTTATCATTGTTCATTCTATTGTCCCAGATAAAAACGTTACCTTTTTGTCTAATTACAAAATTTTTTCATTTTATAATCTTTATAAATGTCTTTAGGTTCTTATAGCATCCATAGTAAATATTTGTATTAATTCAAAATTTTCGTGGGTTCGATTTCCGATGAATGCAGATTTTTTCTAAAACTGTTTTTATCAGGAAAAGTTCCTATGTAACTCCGGCTGTTTCGGGGCGGATTTTTCCAACTATAGCCTCGGAATGATCGCCTCTTCTCAATTTTTCGCATCTCCGCCGTTCGGTGCCAACCCCTCTCCCCTCTATTTACCTTGCGTCTCTCGGATGACGTCCACCAATTAGCGGGACGATACAGGAAAATAGTGTGAAACAATACCGACTACACACAAACAAAAATGAACATGAAAACGAATCTTTTTCTGCGCGTTCGATGCACTGCGAGACTCTTCTCCGCTGCTCGCGTGGCGGCCCGTACGTTTTAGTCATTTTCGACTAAACAGTTGCCTAAAATACAATAAATTTTTTCGGACATGTCTTACTCAAAAAAATTTTTGATTGAGTTAAAAAAATTCTCATAGAATTTGACTTAAAATATTTGTTGCTTGATAAATTTATATGCCTTTAATACATGACAAATAAATGTTCAATGGTTATAATTTAATAACATTTAAAAGATTGATTCAAAAACTTTGCGTAGCAATTTCAGTTATTATTGTGAGTAATTCAGAACAAAATGTATTATCATCAAAAAGATTGGTAAAAAAGACAGGGTTATTACCAACGAAAATGGCAGAATAAACATGGTAAATTACTGCAAAGTAAATAAGTCTCAGTTTCCTACTCCAACTTTTCATTCCCTAAAGCTGTGTTTTTTTGTGTAGCTTGTAATAGTAGGTTATTGTAACCGAACTAATTAAAACTTGAAAGTATGGTTGATAAATATATTCTGAACTAACATGTGCTTTATTGGTGTTTCATTAAATACCAAAAAAATAATAATATTATAATTTCAAGCACTTTAACACTGGTCATATAAGGCAGAAATTAAAATGACCTAATAAAACTTGTTAGTAAAAACAAAAGAATTCTTTTTCTAAGATTTACAAAAAAAAATAACTTATCAAGCCCTCCAAATTATAAATTTCATTTTTTGTTTTAAATATAAAAATAGCTTATCGAATGACGAGTGACTATACTGCCCCCTCTTTTTTATGTCATGAAAACTATTAACGTATATATTGGTCTGATTGAATCTTAAGGAAAATAATAGCTGGAGCCTATAGATATAATTTTAGAGAAACTTCTATTCGCAATTTGTTTTAAATTTTGTTAAATAAATGCATTTGTTCCGTACACAAATGTAAGACTTGCTTATTGAATCAGTGTTTCATCGCATACTGATAGTTTTTTTTGTTATTTCTTGACAGAAACACAAGTTGATATAATAAATGTTTTCTTTTTAAATTCTTAAAAATTGTGAATAGGTTTCTTGGACATTCATTGTTTTACGAATTTTTATTAATAAAAATTCCTCGATCATGTTGTGAAAACCTATCACTACCATAGGTGATTTGAATACTTTCTTACTGTAGGCGCAATGGCTTAGCGTTTAAAAGTTATTTCATGTCCACATATTTTGTAAGTTATACTTTAACAATCATGCCATACGCAAAAGTGTATCAACGATTTCCGAGTTCTGACCTTGAGGAAAAATGTGATGGAAGTGGATGCATATTACTAGATTTTGCATAATACTTCCTTTCGCCCGCCGCCTTTGGTATACTGCCCCGCGCAGGTCCCCTCCATCTGTTATCTCCTGCACACAAACTCCAACCCTTACTCTTAATGGGACAATGAAAACTTCAATTACTTTTTGTTATGGTACAGTTCGTAACTTATTTTAACTGTGAATATTCGTTTACTATTTCTTAATTCATTTGGTTTAATTCATAGATAAACTATTTGTTTAAGAAAATTAGTTCTTTATTTAAATGACTTTTTCAAAAACTTAGATATTTTTATATTTAAGCTGAGTCACTTTTCTGTGTATTGATAAATATTGATTTATTTATTATTATTTTGTTACTCTTACAGTACATAAATAGTTTCTTATAAAATTTTTTCATTGTTCTTCAAAATTTTCAAAAATTAAAAGAAAATTTTTTTGTATTCTATGGATGTAATAACTGTGTTATTGAAAAAAACACCTTCTAAATCTACTTAAAAATTGAATAGGTTTATCCAAGAGTAATATTTCGCACACAAAAAGTAGGAGATTTCTACAGATCACATAAATGCAACTTTACGTGGTTTTTCTATAAGACTACTGAAGCTCAGCTCCCAGCGTTTCAATCATAACCAAATGCCGAGTAATACTGCTCATATAAGAAATACTGCAAAGAAATCAAAACCATTTACATCGGCCCACGTCAAGAACTTGAAGTAGACGACAAGTATGGAATTACGTATCCCTAAGAGTAAGAATTAGTATATTACATTCATGTTTAATAATGGAGCTGCGACGAACTTGGTAAAAATAAGCTAACTACACCAGGAACTCTTCCAGTTGAGTTAAATGATGTAATTACTTTGACGGGAATAACACCTTACCCTGTTTTGACAACGGGTAAAGTGATTATAACAAAAAAAGAAAGCCTAAAATTTTTATTGTCCCTAATATTTTTTCTACTAAGGATGGAAGATTAGTCTGTTTCAAATTATGTAAGAACCAACGGTCCACACTATCATACTATCACGATGCTATAGTATTAGATCATAATGGTAATGATGATGATGACGATGATGATGATAATGATAACTATTAATCCTATTTTATTTCTGAAGACATCTGAGAAATTAATACGAAAAAAAAAAAGAAAAAGACCAAGCTTTGCAAGAGCTCAGAAAACAAGCTTGAAAACTCTATATTTAATTCAAATAAAATGTTTAATCATTATAACAACAATATAATAAAACAACAAATTTGGATGGTAAACAAACAGCAGAGCTGCTAGAAGAATTAAATGTTCTCAGACACGAAAAATTCAGAGATATGCAAGTGGATATATAGTTCTAAGATAAGTATTATAGATTTATTTTGACTGAAAGAGGAGATAGTCGTAATACCTTTATTGCCTTAGTATAAAAAGTATTGAAAATTTATTTATGTACTTTATTTTTTCCTGACAATACAACAATGAATTCTAGCTCGTCAAAAGTAAATTTTTTCAATTATTAGCCTTAATATCATATGCTAGTAATTCGAATGTAGAAGTCATCAAAATAAAACCAATAGCTCTAGAAATGAGAAAATGACACTGTTGACAGTCAGAGACATAATTAACCTGTGGCATTATCAAAAATATGTATGTTTTCTGAGAATTCCCCGAGTTAAACTGGAAAATCTTCTTCGAAAAATACACTATGACCAGTGTATGACCCATAAAAATCAATGATGGAAGGTCTGAGCTATAATTACATAAATATTTTTAAAAATGTTTATGTGCACGGATCAACTAATTTTTTTTTTTTTTTCTGTAAACTTATTAGATTATGAAGTCCACGCAACTTTTGAAGTTTAAATCACTGAGATTTTGTTGTAATTAGCACTTCAAAAGTGAGGTTGCATCATTAAATTGTGGTGTCATGTCATCTCTTACCAAAAATCATGAGGCAACATTGTAATATTTTTTACTACGTGATAACACCTTTTTTTCAAATTTTTTTTGTTTTATTTTTTTGGAAACAACAAAGTCATTAACAGGAGCATTACCTGTATGGTGTCCCTTAAATTTTTTTTTCAATAGATACAATGATGAGAGTTTCTTGATTCAAACGGAAATTGTAAATCTAATCAGTTTTACTTGATCAACAATCAAACTTTTTTTGAATTTTGATTTGTTTTATACAAATATGTGAATAAATGTAACAGACCCTTGAATATTGCTGTAAAACTTAATAAAATTTAAGAGGTCTTTCTCAAAAAATTCAAGTCAGAGTTCAATGTTCATCCTGTTACTAAATCTGGCGAAAACGTACATGACTACAATGAGATTCTTATAAATTTTAAAAATGCCGTCAAAAAAAACGATCAGTGAGTTGACATGATTCATAAGAAGTCATTATTCTGTATTACTCCTTATTTTTCTTCCAATACGAAAATTTTTTTTTTATACGTTATACAATACATTAAGTTTAAAGACACGTAAAGTTGATTACGTCTCTTTGTTGCTAAGCAGATTGTCTGCTAATGAACTCATAGTTGATCAATTAGGCTGATTTAAGCTTGTCATAAAGAGTGGACTCTATATTTATAATAGTAGTCGGATACTTAGTAGAAGGAGACTAGGAGAGAAAGAGTAAGTTAGTTGCAGATATACAGTATGCGATAAACACTTATCAAGCAATAAAAAACCAAGCACGATGCTTTTATCTAACTCGGTTATATTGTATCTTAAGTTTAATTTGAGACTTTGTAAGTGAGCTTAACAATTGTAAGTTTGATATGTGGAATCCCATCGCATGGAGACTTTCCAATGGGTGGGTTTTTTATAAGCAATTCTACTAAGTTTTAAAATTTTACTAAAGTGGATTAACTGTATGCAGTTCTGCTACAAAACGCCACTTCGTAAGGACGGCCAACTACAAGAGGGTTAACTTTATGCGTTTCTACTAGAAGATACCAGTCCACAAAGAGGACCAACTATAAGTGGCTGTATTAAACAGTATTACTAAAGAAGCACACATACGTGGACTGGTGGCTCAGCGCTAAACACCAGTCTGGAACACTTAAACACACACGCACGCATACAATTACAAATTTACACATATAACTGCTCTCTTTCTTACTCACGCAGTACTTGCCATTCGAGTGAGATGCCCTTGGCATAATAAATCAGTTTTCAAATCAAATTAAAAAACGCAGTAGTCAGTAAACCACGTTACGACGCCGGGCTTACAAGAGCCTCATGAGAACATTCTTCTCTCGAATATCCAACATTTCCCCGACCTTGTTAAAACGGAGGAAAAGCAACAAAATTTAATTTACAACACTTACTAAGAATTTAAGTTAAAGAATGGAATAGCACATTTAAAGAAGATCAAATCGAAAATTGCATACCGGGTCATTAGACCTTTAACACATTTAGAATTGGTAAAGAAGCTCTTTTTACAGTCGGGGTAAAGAAGGGAAGACTTGACCCCAGTTTGATGAGATGAACCTCTTACATTTTCAGAACTGAAGCCTTTACTTCAAAGGATTCTGAGGTGATTATCCCAGACTAAACAAAGTCTCTTACTTGTTGTGAAGTAAAGCAGCCATAGTATTGCCTAAGCAACGTTGCAAATTACGTTTCGTATTATTATCAAATCCATCCACTATCCAAGCAATGCAAAATTAAAGTATCCCAGAGGTGTTTATATTGATTTTCAGTCATAGCGACGCCCTGTATAAAACTCAACGCTTTATCCGTCAAATGCGCCTTCAAATGATGGAATTTAATAGCAGCAAGGATATCATCTCTTCGATAAATGAGAGCTGTATACAAATAACGAAAATATTCCTACTCCGAGTAATTGCTTAAAAGTATTGGCAAATCAATCTTATACTTACTTATTATGCATATTTATAATCAATATCGTTAAACAGTCAATATCGTCATATGATATGATGTTATAAGAACCTTGTTCTAACCCCAAAAATGTTGCCAATACCTATATTTTTTCAGTTAATTCAATATTGTGTTTAAAACTCACGCAATTATTATTGCAGAGCCCACAACAGTCTTTATCAAAACATCTGTTACTTTTTTCTGTTTACTTACATTTTTTCAGTTCATCAACATAACCTCAACAGACATACCAAGTTTATTGTTTTAAAATAGTATATTACTAAAATGTACATGGCATGGTATAATAATGAAAACTTCGAATGCCCCATGGCATGTATTTTGCTTGATTCACACTAGTTTTTTTTTATGTTGAAAAAAAACGCAATTAATCAAATTTTGGAGGTTAGCCAATGATTTAACACTCCTTTAAATAGTTTTGTTATATTCCACGGTCACTTATCTATAAGCTCCAAAAAGAGTTATCGCCCTGGCTACTTCGATTCTGGAGATATTTGATTTTGAACAAAAAAAAAAACATGATTGCCCACTGTGCGCCCCCTGACACATTTTTCGTGACCCCTCGCCTCTCTAAAAAAATTTTTTCATCTGACACCCTCTCATTTGAAGAAAAGACAGTACAAAAACGTACTTAAAATGAATAAATAATTTGAAAAATGCCATTAGTCGAAAAGTATGATTGAATTATTTTTAAATAATTGTTAATTTAATTTCATTTTCAAGTTATTAAAACAATTATCAAACTTCTTTTTAATCTAAGGATATGATTAAGTAATAGGAAAATTGGTGGGCAGAGTTTTGCAGAAGGCGGACGTATATTTAACAGAACACTTATGTCAACAGAAACATTGCAAGGATCCTTAATATATAAACAATACTGAAATTATGCTGACATTTCATTATAATTCATTTCCACGGAAAGTTTTATTGGCATGTTAAAAATACTACTTGCAGTAAATTTCAGAGTTAAAAGCACTGGTATTACCACCTATTGATTGTGGCTTGGTTCCGCTAATGTAAACACACTCTTAGCCTGTATTAATAACTATACAAACATTGCTGTTACTTGTTTCTGATTTTTTATATGAGTAAAACAGCTACAATTCGTGTGTGACGTCACCACTTTTCATAAAGAAATTCATTGTGCGATCCGTTCTAAAACACCAAAACTGAAACTGTAAGTAAGATTGAAATAAACAAAATTAATTTAGCACAATTGAAACTTTCTAAATAGATCTGTATTCTTAAACGTTATGGATGTTTAATGCAATGTAAAAATGAGTACTAATACATTGACAAATGCACTTTATAAAATTTTATTTTTATGTACTATATACGATAAGGCAGCATTTATGTAAATATGTTGTATTATAATTTGGCCCACTTGCAGAACATGTTAGCCCCACAACTTTCAATTCGTTTTTTTAAAGAGGTTAAGTACTTTTTTATTTTTCTTTAAATATAAAAACAAAATGTTATTCCCACTTGCACTACTTTGATTGAGGCGTTTTGTACCTGGATCTGTAATACTCTAATCTAAAATCTTTTTAAACAAATAGTCACACAGTATCACTTTTTAAGTGTAGTATGCAAGATAACTTCTAAATTACAAGGAAAATAGTAAAAATAGGGTACGTTTGTTAAAACTTTGATAAAATAGCCATCAAGGTTTTATTGTAAATATCTTGTGAATCATAGAAGGTAGAGCAAAAATAAAAATTTCAGCGTTTTGGGTGGGAAATTTCCTATCGATCCAGCATTTTACCTTTATTTGGTTGCACTTAGAATTTTGAGAAAACAATTAGTAAAATGGGTCTTCGTGATCAGCCTGCTGGACTAAGTGAGGAAGACAGAGAGTTTATGTGAGTGGCTGTGAACCTCTTTCATACTCTTTCATCTCGTTCATGAGGTATATCATACCTATATAGACAGCAGCAAGAGGAGTAATAAGAGGCAGTGGTATACTTGTTACAACAATACGCACATGTAGAACCCTGAGTGGGATTTTAGTTTTCAGTCAACTTTTGCTAGTAGGCCGCGTGCAATAATACATATTTTTTAGTCCAAAAATACTATTAATGGTGAAAAAAAAAATTTTTATAAATTAATTTTTTTTGCGTTTTACAGAATTTTGTATCCATTAGGCATAGTGTCGAGTAAAATTTTTTTATTTAACAAGATTAGCTGAATTAACCAAATTTTACAAGTGACTTGTGATTTTCTGCTTATACAGTTAACTATAAAATATTCTATATGTACCAGAGAAACTATTTTTTTTTATTTTTTTTTTTTTTTTAATATTATCCTATAAGAATTGCATATAACATAAAAATTATCCGTTATGAGGAGTAATAAATGTTACATGCAAGATAACTTCTAGATTACAGAAAAAATGATAAAAATAGTGGACGTTAGCTCAAACTTTGATAAAGTAGCCGTCGACGGTTCTGTTGTGAATGTCTCGTGAACCCTAAAAGGTAGAGCAAAAATAAAAATGCCAGTGTGTTGGGCGGAAAATTTTTTAGTGATCCGATATGTATCCTTTATTTGGTTGCTTTTTATGCCAACCAGTTTTTTGCTCCAAAATATGTGACTGGATGAAGCCTCAAAAAATGGTCAACAAGGAATTTTCTGCGACTACAACAAAAATTGTTAGAATCGCTTCGTATTATGATCAGAATATATGTAAAAATACTTTTGGGGATGTACCTGTGTTGGCTTTTTTTGTTGTTGAACAAATAGTGAAAATCGATCAAATTTTTTCTTCGAGTTTTGATCACAACTTTTTTTTTTAAGCATCGGATTGTAAAATAGCCAAAGACAATTTGTTAGTTATTTAATTATCTATTGATCAGTGCTGATTAAATTATTTAAATCTATTTTTTACGATGTTATACAACAATAAGTGCGAAAATCGCGACTTTAAACTTTAATTTTACAACATTATTAACCTTTACATTTTTTGATAAATATTCCATAAAATTAGAAATTAAGTATCTCTTGTAGAAATCTTTAACTACTTACAACGACTTTTGTTCAACATTAAAAATGACGTCACTAGTAATTATCAATTCGAAATTAATTGGGCTGCCCTAAACCTTACAGTATGGCTAGATGAAAATTTCATAATGCACTTTGTTAGGGATACTAAAAAACTTTGATATAAAACAAAAAAAAGTTTTTATTCACTTTCAACCCAGATTTCTTATGAAATTTAATTTTGCAACATAAACCACTCGTTAAAACTCAAACGTTTTATAATTTACCATATTAAAACTATGCGTACTTAACAGAGTATATTTTAACACGAATTAAAAAAAAAAGAAATTATTGCAACATTTAATACAAAAAAAGTTTTAACATCTTACAATTAATGTTTCTTGTGGTTGTTCAAATATTAACTATTCTTTTACTTTAAAAAAATTTTTTCTTCTTTTGCAGAGCATTTCTTGTTGTTTGGTAGAAGTTAATAATTTTCTCATTCATTGTCAATAATAAAAAGAAATTTTATACTTACACATTTTGACGTACCATACCGTTTTCCAAATGATTAGTTGAATGCAGAGTAATTTTTGGACTCTTAATTTTGCCGCTAATGCCACAATTTAACAAAAAACTTAGTATTCCCTTCCTATTGAGCTTATAACCAGCAAGTATAAATTTTTTGCGCTTGGCAATTTTACATACTAATGTCACTTGTCCTAGTGAAACTGCATAACGAAAACACTTTTAAGGTCCTTCCAAAAAATAAGGCTTCTCAACTTTTGTGAGATAGGCGATAGGTATTAATTTTTCACCATGGCTGTACCCCAGTTCTTAGTTTAAAATGCAGGCACCCTACCGTTCGAAGAATGGTGTAGCACGTCAAAATGTCTAAGTATTGGTACATTACGTCACCAGTACACAAAGCACAAATATATGCGACCGAAGGGTGCGATTTTTGTGTGTTGCTGCTTGAGTCGCGTATAAAGTTCTTCTTACTGAGGGTGCAAAGTGCAATTTTGTGGCCGTGGGTATACTTTGTGCCCAGTAACTTACTTTGAGCCTTGAGGCAGAAAAGACTTTGAGCCTGGGGGTGCAAAAACCTTTTCTGTCCGTGGAGTGATTACTAAGATGCAAAGTGTGGCAAAGTGGCAGTTACACTGTTACGTCTGAACTTTTACATAAACGTTGGATCTCATAGATTTGTTCGACAAATAAATGAATTTTGTTTGTTCGTCAGAAACCAGCTGTCAGCCCAAAGGCCTTATTTGCTCTTACTTACAGTAAACTTTTCTTTTAAATCGTTGGCTCGGCGTTGTGCTGTTAAATTTTCACCGAACGATACGTACGAAGTGGTGTTAATGTGTTATACGCCGAGCTGACTTTGACTTGAATTTCTATCTTACGTATACAACGTACTTTTTTCGTCTCTTTATCTCATGTCCTTGTAAAGGTCTTTGTCATACGTAACCTGCTTATTTTTTGCTTTGTATTCAATTAATTTATTAGGGCTAACATTATCTTTCTATCAATTCAAATTTTGAATCTAAAAATATTTTAATTGAGGGAATAAATTTAATCAACGACCAAGTCGTGTCTTATGTGATGATAAAAAAAATTTGTTGAAGCCCAAAATAATTAAATTGACAAATAATACAAATTACAAGTTTTTAAGTTCGCATTAGCAGTGCTTTAACCATATATATTTTCTCTTGAATTTAAATATTTCTATCATCGTTGGTTAGCCGCTGCTTGCGCGCACGCAGTCACAAGATCTTACAAAGTTGACCGCAACGATGATCCTAATCCTACCCGAGAGTTTCCGAAATGATGACGATAATTAGGCTGCCTGAGTTGCTCGAGCTTTTCTCACACACTTTAGTCACCGAAGTAAGTCTTACATTTGCTTGAAATGCTTGCTTCTAACACGCAGCTCAATCACCGAATTAAGTCTTACATTCGTTTACAAGATGCAACAGGACTCACTTTCCTAGTACTGAAAATACGTCTAAGTTCAACGTTAATTCCGATAAGTGGAGAAACAAAATTTCTGCTAAAATAAAAATAAAAGAATTCAAGAGTCGAAAAAAACCGTTACAAATAAAAAAAAATGCTTTCGAATATCGAAAAAAAGACTAAGAAGGCGTAATGTACGCACCCGCATTGGCTTTTTGGACCAAGGACTCACTATTGATGCCTCAACTTTTTCCCGTACACCTGCTGAAGTCGAAATCAACAGTGTAGTTCTCGTTCTTTTTGATTTTGAAACCGCTGGGTTAATTAAATCGTTCGAAATTCTCGAAAGGCGCTGTTTATAGGACAAACAGTTTATACGTGTGTGTAAGACTAACTGTGCCTATCAGTCCAGCAGCTAGTGAAAGAAATTATTTTCGAAGTATTGGAAGAGAGCTGTACTACAGGAGTGATAAAGTCGTAACCATGCCTTTAATTTAATCTTCAAAAGCATACTATAATTTTCGATTTTCTGTGGAAAGATGTATGTGCATGCAGCACACGACTTTAATTTTGATGAAGCCTATTTAATTTACAGTCTCCACAGAGTCACAATGTTAGATAAATTCGATAGCCAATAGCATACATTGCAAAAAAATTATTTTCTTGATCACTTACTCATAACTGCAGAATAACTATAGTGATTGCAGTTGGGAAGTAGTTCTTATCGCCTTCGAGGGACACTTGTGCACATCAAGTTATTCTTCTTTTCACCTGTGCAGTGCTTTTGGCACACTTTGCACCCTGTTAATCATGGTGCTTGAGTTGTGTAAATAATATGTATTTTTTTACCAAGGGTGCAAATTGCCATTTTGCTTCTATGGAACACTGTAGATGCTCAATCATTTTCCAGCTTAAGTTAGAAAAGTACTTGCACCTAGAAGGCTAAAAAACAGAAGATCGTTTAAGGCTAAGGCACCAGGATCACACTCGGGATACTTGTGCTTAACGATTTTTGGATGAAAAAAAAATAAAAAAAAGAAAGTTAAAGATTTACTTTTATTGAGTCAAATAAGTGCAATTAGAAGCAAGGCTCTGATTCTTCAGGATATTCACTAGAGATAGGAACCCGATGGGGAACTAACTACTCAGGCCCATACGGGCCGCTTTTATACAAAAATTTATCTACTGTTTTTGTTGCTAAAGAAGGTTCGGCAGGAGGAGTTCGTAGCCTTCTAATGACTTATGGTCAAATAGGAGTGGGCTGAGTGTTTGACAGCCAATTATAAGGCAGTTATGCAGGCCACTTCTCCCGCGTTCAGCTCTTATCACGTCAGAAAGAGGAAGAGAACGGTTTTGTGTTAGTTATCTGTTTCCGTCTTTCTTTACATGGGTAAAAAGTAAAAATCATGTTCACAAATTATCCTAGTTTGCCTAATCGGTTGGTTTCGATATTATTAAGCTTATAATTATCTTGGTTAATAAAGCCAGTACCAATTTGAGCGGTATAAATCGGTCTATCTGGTAAAATATTGCCGGAGGGCATTTGATGGTTGTGGCTATATTCCTCGATTTAATTGCTACTCCTTACTGCTAATATATTGGATGCACCGTTTCCAAGTTACGAAGTATCGAGTAGCGTGCGCAGTTTTTGCATAAGGTAACTAGATTACGCAATATGTTGCTGCTTTGTTTGGTGATTTGTGGCCGCACTTAAATGATGCAGTGCGCGTGTGCTATGAATATTTAATGATGTTTGCGTGTGTTGACTTCTATAAATATCTAATGAGTTAGTTATTTTAAAAACAGATATGGTACACTGCTACTCGACCATATACAGTAACATGGCAGAAAAAAAATAGACGCACATTCCTCAATCAACAATAAATAGATATAGCTTAATTTTGGTGCATTGAAATATGTAGAAGAAAAGTAAAAAATCAGATCACACCTTCTTAATTCAATGTCTGATTTTAACTTTTTGCCTTGTATTCTCAGTCAATTTTGCCCTGTTCGAGATTGATTGAGTTTTTAAAGTTTCAAGGAAATGCATTTTTTTTTTTCTTTCTTTTTTATAAGATAGCTAACTGTTCCATAAATCACATAATGAAGCTATACAATCAAAGTAACTTTATCGTTAAAGTAGGAAATTTTAACTATCTCTAGACTGCTCTTAAAATACGGTATTTGACTGTAATTCTTAACTCTATATTTAATGAAATCCAACAATAATCATACTAAACATCACTCAGACTCTATCATAAACGATTGCAATGCCCCAGGTTGCCTGTTCGTAGATGGCATCTTTCTAATATTGTCGATAGATATGCAGTATATGCGTATTATGAGTTATATGAGTTATATGAGTTCTTCTTATTTAATCTGATAACACTTTTAATATAGGTTAGCATAATGTAGTTAGCAAACTCAGATACGTACCAGTGTTTTCCCATTTATTTTTTTTTTTGCTTTTAGAATACCTTACTTTTTTAGATTGAAATCATTACATCATCTTCATTTAAAGAGGCTTACTTAAACTTAATGTCGTCGCTTTTGTTTTTTAAACCCTGTTAAATTTTTTTTTCTACGATTTCTATTTCTCCGAAGGCATTTAAAGACCTTGAAAAAAATATGCATACTGCTATGATTACAGTAAAAAACCTGGCTACTAGGTGATCAAGAGGAACCTCTAGGCTGTACTGATTATAATTTTTCTTGTGGTATAGTACTTACCCGTCAGCTGAACTTTATCTTATCGCTGTCTTTTTTCACTTTTTAAAATACTTAATAGAAAGTTAACTTTCTTAATGTTTTTTTTTTTTGTTTTTTTTTTTTTTTTTATAAGTGGAAGTTTCTTAATTATTTATTATTGGTTCATTTTCATTAAAGCGTAAACATAAAAATTTATATCGGAATAAAATTTTCATAATAAGTTGCATATCAAAGATTTGATCTATGAGTTGGAAAGTACATTTAAAAAGATAAGAAAAATTTTTTTTAATGTTTCAGTTTTGATGATGTGGTGTATTTGTTAAACTTTAAAATAATAAAATATTTATCAGTAATTAAAAAAGTAGTCAAAATAACTAAGATTGTGAAAAGTGCATCCAAACTGTACCGCTTATTACACAAAAAGTTCTAGATGCTTGGATAAAATAACTTTTATTGTAAAAAATATTGATGTAGTAAACTTTATTTTGACTTTTTAAATCCATAGGTTATTTATTATTTAAATGTCTTCTTAGGTAAAGGGCTTGAAACCTATGGATTATAATCTTATGGACTTTTATCCATATAATTAAAAAAAAAAGAAAAAAATACTAAAAAACGCAATGTCTCTTTTGAGTCATATTTCACACAAAAACTTAATTTTTTTATCTGGGGCATAATACAATTTTTTTCAAATTAAATAACATTATCTGTATATTTAAGTTTTTCGGAAGCCAAAAAATGCACGAATGGAGGTAGAGCTTTGATGCTATTAGATTTCACACAGTTGGTTTCCAAATTTGAAGGTATAACATCGCTAAGACCAATGCCTCATCAAGACTTTGTGTCAACTTATATAAAGGCATATTATTTACCAGAATTGAACGTTGAGTCATGGATAAAGAATCATACCGTAAGTAATAGACTATAATTCCTTAGCTTTACAAAACTTTTTTAATTTATTAGCATATCTACTTATGTAATATTAAATGTCTGGACAAATTTTGTCATGCTTATAGTTTTTTAAACCATGAATAAAACTTTCTTTAATGGCACTCAATACTAAGATCTACATTAAAGTTAGAAGGAAATAACTCACATTTTTGTTGTTGTATTGTAGATGCTTAAGTCCCCAATCAGTAAGTTTGCTTCAACTCTTTCCGTATCAACTTCTTACTAAATGTTTATCTATGTAAATAATTTGATACTAACATTATATTGTGTAATTGATAAGTATAATTAATAAGTGATTAGGCTCTTTCATGTTGTAAGTGACTTTTAACAATATTATTTATTAAAATAGTTAGTATATTACTGTCGTCTGAAAAACGATAAAGACAAGTTTTATCGTTAATTTTCTTAAAAAATTACTTGTTTCTTTGAACTTGAGTCAAAACATGTATTATTCTCTAACTGGTTATGAATTTACAAAGAATACAGAACTACAAAAGATAATAAAACATTTTTAATCAGCTTATTGTTCTGCTTGAAAAATTACAAGGGATTTATTAATGCTGGTTTTTAAATTTTATCAATATTATTAACGAAAGTATCAATATATATTCAAGCGTACAAAAACAGTTAAAGTAGAAATAATTGAATTAAACACTACTTTCGTTTTTAAAGTTTCGAAAAAGATAAGTGTAAGATCTCATAACTAAAATGGTAGGAATTTGAGAAAATGATGTAGATCAACTTTTATTATTCTTTGTCATGGTAACAGCAGATCTTTAAAGATTTAGTACATTGGTAAAAAAAACATAAAAGTAACATTTGTCTTACATAAGGTAAGCACTAATCAATGCGTGTGAGCAACAGTGTAATAAATATGGGTAGATGGATACTATGTAAAATAAGATCTCAATACAATATTATGGTTTTTTTTTAAACTAAGTAAAAAGTACTTTTTTCCGTTAATGCGTAGAAACACTAGGGAAGGTAGTCATAGTTCTTATTCAACATAGAAATAAATACGAAAATTACAAAATAATTTAACGTTTCTGAACTTAACTATTACGATTTATGTAACGATTAAATGGATTGTAAATTTTCATTTATAGTGACATTGTGAATATGTAGAGTTTATCTTAGTAAAATAGGTAGTCTTTTCAATGACATTCATTGTATACTAGGTGGGTAATGTATCAAAATGTTTTTAAGACTTATGACTCTAACCATAAGCTACGGGTTGTTTTTAATGGTTTGTTTAAAAGATGAAGTGAAATTTCTCTTCATTCTATGTTGCACTGTGGACCTAATTTGTTTTAAATCCTTTATGAAATAATACTTAAGTGGCGTATGATTTTAATTTACACATTAAATTTACACACTGATGCATTTAAGTGATTTTGGTCAGACAACACAGAAATACGGTGATGCTCCTGAAGAAAACCATAAAGGTTCTGATCGCTCTCAAGACTCTCATGGTCAGGGTAGTTCGTGTTTTAACATTAACGAAAGTGATTCTTTCAGTCTTCCTAAAGATCCTGAGGTTCTTTTAGCGACAGCCGTGGTCTATATGACTGATGCAAATGGGACTTGACTTAGGGTTATAGCCTTGGTAGATCAGTATTCACAGTCTTTTCTGGTGATGACTTTTTTTATAGCATTTTGACCCTTTAGTCTAAGAGAACGAATGTTTCTTTAACAAGTGTTGGAGATCAGGTCATAACCGTGTAAAGGTCCGTCCACTTTAGTATAAGGCCTTACTTTGATTCCGACTTTAGTTGTGAAGTTAAAGCATTGGTTATTCTCGAATCTCTTCTTACAAGCATCCGTTGTGTAAGAAGTTACTTGATTTAAGTCACTTATCTGGATTAGAATTTGCCGACCCAGACTTTTACGGTCTTGATAAAATTGACATGCTACTTGATGCATCGGTCAATTAAATCATTATTAATAATTCAATGAAAAAGGGCAATTCTAATTAACCAATTGTTTCTTCTTCCAAACTAGGTTGGCTTTTATCTGGTCCCATCAGTGACCCATTAATTTCTAGGTCAGGCCATCCAGTGACTATACATGTTGCTGACGTACCCAATCTGTACGAACTTGTTCAGAGATTTGGGTTAGTCGTGAAGCCCTTGGCAAAGCCTAGTTTGATTCCTGAAGACTCCAAGTGCGAAAACTATTTTGCTTTCACACACTTACGACTACCTAATGGTCAATTCTCAGTGAGACTGCCCTTTAAGTTAACCTCGGTAAATTTTTAAGTACTAAGGAAAATCTCCTACCAGTCCGCCGTTGCTATGTATATTCAATTGGAACTGTGATTTTAAAGAGACGCTAAGCTTCATGCTGCCTATAAAACATTTATGTCTGACTGTCACACACTTTGGCATATGAGGAAAGTCTCCAATTCTAGTCTCGTTGCTTATTCCTTACCTCATCACAGTGTTTTTAAGACTTGTGACTCGAACCATAAGCTACGGGTTGTTTTTAATGGTTTGTTTAAAAGTTGAAGTGAAATTTCTCTTTATTCTATGTTGCACTGTGGACCTAATTTGTCTTAAATCCTTTATGAAATAATACTTAAGTGGCGTTTTCTTCTACCATAGACGTGGAGAAAATGTTTCGCCAAGTTTCTGTTCATCGAGATGATCAAATTTATCAGGAAATTTTTTGGGGATTGGAAACTTCAGACCACTTGAAAACTTATTTGTTAACCACCATCATTTATGGACTAGCTTGACCCCCCTTACCTTGCTATCCGTGTAACCAGACAGCTTGCCTTTGGTCACCTCAAATCCTTTCCAAACGTAGTGAAAATAATAATGGAAGAGTCTTATGTTGATGACTGTTTATCAAGTGATCACTCTCTATACGAGGCTTAATATAAGTGTGCAGAGATGTTAGAGTTGGCTAAGCTAGCTAAGTTCATCCTCAGAAAATAGTATTCAGCTTTTCCTGAAGTTTTTTCAGAACTTCCCAAGGAATTTGTAGTTCAACAATCCAAAGATCTGAAGGAAAACCCTGATACAGTCACTGTCCCAAGTTTATCTTGGAATCCTAGCTGCGACAAATTTCAATTACAGTATTCAATAGGTGATAACGTGGCGCCTTGGTCCAGAAGGTCTGTTTTGACTAGGTTAGCAAAATTATTTGATCTACTTGGTTGATTTTCCCCAGTTCTTATTTTAGTAAAAATTCTTTTTCAGTCTCTTTGACTCTTAAAAATATCCTGGGATCACCCCTTACCTGAATCTGTTGTCACTTAATGGACTAAGTGGCTTCACAAAATCCTTAAAGTGATTGGAGTCTCTATACCTTGTTGGAACCTTTTTTCCCCAACTATGAAGTTCTAGAAATATAAGGTTATGCCGATGCCTTGAAACTAGCCAATGCTTCCGTAGTCTGTGTATGAGTCGTGACAGATGGAGAGGTGTACGTTATACTACAGCTAGCCAAAACAAAGGTTAGCCCTATAAAGACTTTAAGGCTTGAGCTTTGCGTAGTGCAATTGCTTTTCAAAATTGTTCAACACTTCTCTGATTGCTGTTTGCTTGGGAACGTTCCAGTTTACTTCAGGACTGATTCCTTGAACGTGTTACATTGGCTTAATGCTCCACCCTCTAAGTGGTCTGTGTTTGTTGCCAATAGGTGCTCGAGTATATTTGATGCGATTTCTTAAGCTGAGTGGCACCACGTGAAGTCAAAACAGAATCTCGCTGACATAGCTTTGCACGGTATAAGTCCAGGCCTTTTTGCTCAGCAATAATAATGGTTCAGTGCGCCTAACGTTCTACATGAGCTTGGGCTTAAGTACCCCAAGCTGAAGGTAGAAACTTGTGATGTCCTTCCTTCTGTTAATCTTTTGATTTCAAATGTAAGCAAGAGACCTCAAACCTTCGTTAAAGACTTGTACGGTCGCTACTTTAAATGGAAAAGGTTGTTACGCGTAACGTCATTCTGCCTTCGTACAGTTTACCGATGTGGAAATTCAAAGTGATCAGTGATCCGTTGGGGGCGAAATGTAAGAAAATAAATAAATACAAGTAAAGTGTATTTAAATTTTCTGCGTTGATTTATTGATGCGCAACGTTTCGCTGACAATATGCGTCAGCCTCATCAGGCTACAAAATTAAAATTAAAAACACACAATGAGTGATCTGGAAGGCTCAAACACAAAAATACAATAAATTTATTGTAAATTGTTACCGCAGATACGCGAGAATTCGTAAGTTTGGTTGACTTACTCGTCACCTGTCGTGCTGTCGACTGACAATCAATTACAACCACAAGCCAGCGCTTATATAGGCGGAGCCGCAAAGGTAGACGGTAAAGGGCGATGAACTCGATCGGGACATTTAAACTTTCGTAGTAAAGGAAGGTATGCTCTATTAAAGGAAAGCACATCCTCCTTTCTATTGATGTTGTGTTTATCGAGTTTTATATAAAGCATTTCGGAAATAATTCTTTTTTTATAATTGGATTCTTTGTCAAGGATTTTAAAGTTATCCCAATCGAATTCATGGTCAAAATTGATTTGGTGTGCACAAACAACGGAATCGGAGTTTTTACTTTTCATATGTTCACTGATGCGGACCTCCGCCGCTCGCTTTGTTTCACCCACATATGACGCGGGACAATTTTTACAATAAAACTTATATACTACATTTGTCTGTTTATGTTTATTCGTTGTATCTTTTCCCAAGCGGACGATATGCTGCAGTTTATTGTTAATAAGAGGGTAAGTGTGAATATTGTAGGGTTTTAACATGGTTGAAATTTTTTCAAAATTATTGTCAATATATGGTATGCCAATTTTGCAGAGAGGGTAGGTGTTTGTAGTGCTTCTGTTATGATTACTATATTTGTGTCTTTTTAATCTGACCTTTATGTTTTTATTAATAAAGTTAAAAGGGTAATTGTTTTTTATCAACAGGTTTTTCACCCTAGCAATATTCACACCGTGAAAACGTGTACTGGCAAGTAAGATCGCCCTATCAACCAAATTAAAAACAATATTTCTCTTATAGCTAACTGGATGACCAGAAAAATAATTTAAGATTCGTCCGGAAGAAGTAGGTTTTTCAAACCAGTCAAAATTAAAATTATTAGAATTTCTTATTATCGTCAAGTCTAAAAAGTTGAGTTTCTTGTCAATCTCCATTTCATATGTAAATTGTAGTTTGGGATGATATGAATTAAAAATATTTAAGATTTGGTCAATATGGTCGACATTAATAAAAAGCAATACATCGTCCACGTAACGAAAATAAAAAGATGGAATAATATTATAGGTATTTTTTAAAATGGAGAGACAATCATTTTCCAGGTCGTCCATTACAAGGTCAGCAAACAAAGGGTTCTCCTATTTCACCTTTGTTTGCTGACCTTGTAATGGACGACCTGGAAAATGATTGTCTCTCCATTTTAAAAAATACCTATAATATTATTCCATCTTTTTATTTTCGTTACGTGGACGATGTATTGCTTTTTATTAATGTCGACCATATTGACCAAATCTTAAATATTTTTAATTCATATCATCCCAAACTACAATTTACATATGAAATGGAGATTGACAAGAAACTCAACTTTTTAGACTTGACGATAATAAGAAATTCTAATAATTTTAATTTTGACTGGTTTGAAAAACCTACTTCTTCCGGACGAATCTTAAATTATTTTTCTGGTCATCCAGTTAGCTATAAGAGAAATATTGTTTTTAATTTGGTTGATAGGGCGATCTTACTTGCCAGTACACGTTTTCACGGTGTGAATATTGCTAGGGTGAAAAACCTGTTGATAAAAAACAATTACCCTTTTAACTTTATTAATAAAAACATAAAGGTCAGATTAAAAAGACACAAATATAGTAATCATAACAGAAGCACTACAAACACCTACCCTCTCTGCAAAATTGGCATACCATATATTGACAATAATTTTGAAAAAATTTCAACCATGTTAAAACCCTACAATATTCACACTTACCCTCTTATTAACAATAAACTGCAGCATATCGTCCGCTTGGGAAAAGATACAACGAATAAACATAAACAGACAAATGTAGTATATAAGTTTTATTGTAAAAATTGTCCCGCGTCATATGTGGGTGAAACAAAGCGAGCGGCGGAGGTCCGCATCAGTGAACATATGAAAAGTAAAAACTCCGATTCCGTTGTTTGTGCACACCAAATCAATTTTGACCATGAATTCGATTGGGATAACTTTAAAATCCTTGACAAAGAATCCAATTATAAAAAAAGAATTATTTCCGAAATGCTTTATATAAAACTCGATAAACACAACATCAATAGAAAGGAGGATGTGCTTTCCTTTAATAGAGCATACCTTCCTTTACTACGAAAGTTTAAATGTCCCGATCGAGTTCATCGCCCTTTACCGTCTACCTTTGCGGCTCCGCCTATATAAGCGCTGGCTTGTGGTTGTAATTGATTGTCAGTCGACAGCACGACAGGTGACGAGTAAGTCAACCAAACTTACGAATTCTCGCGTATCTGCGGTAACAATTTACAATAAATTTATTGTATTTTTGTGTTTGAGCCTTCCAGATCACTCATTGTGTGTTTTTAATTTTAATTTTGTAGCCTGATGAGGCTGACGCATATTGTCAGCGAAACGTTGCGCATCAATAAATCAACGCAGAAAATTTAAATACACTTTACTTGTATTTATTTATTTTCTTACATTTCGCCCCCAACGGATCACTGATCACTTTGAATTTCCAAATTCACCGGAGGGCACCGATATATACTAGCAAATCAGTTTACCGATGTATTGATAAATTAACTCATAAAAGCTCTAATGACTTTGTGGAGCAAGATGAGAAAACTCGACTGACCCTGTCCTTTATTTCTCTAGTAAACTATTTGGAACCCTTTTTAACGAGCTTGAATCAAAGAGAACTGGAAAGCGGTACTCTTTTTTTAATATACTCTCATCGGCAACGCCATTTTACTCCTAACTTAGCTGTACTTCGTCGAAATCAAGACCGGATCCTTGATGAGCTAGAACCTCTGCCCTCTGCAAGTCATTTACATAAGTTGATGCCCTTTATCAAAGATAGTCTTCTGCGAGTCGGTGGCCAACTCAGTAATTCCTTGCTGGATTCAGACGCCAAATACCCTCTGACTCTTTACGGCCATGATAAGGAGGCGTGGAAATGGTTCTGATGATGCTCAGAAGGAGAGTCTGGATCTTACGTGGTCGTGAGATATTCCATTCCGAGTTGAGTCGTTGTTTCACCTGCAAAAGGTATAAGGCCAAAATCTAAATTTAATTAATGAGCGACTTGACTTGCCTAATTTTAGGGTTGCTCCTACTTCTCCTTTTGAAAAAACTGGAGTTAATTATACTGGCCCTTTCCCAATTCAACTCTCTAAACACTGAGGAAAGGGCATCGTCAAGGGTGACGTCGCGGTGTTCATTTGCATTGCCACCAAGGCTGTGCACTTAGAGCCTGTATGGGACTCTACCTCTGATTCCTTTACTGGCACCTTTTACTGTTTTGAGCCTCGTCGAGTGCACTGACTTGTACTCTGATTAAGGGACTAATTTCATTGGTGCTGACAAGGAATTGAGAATAATGTGGACGGCGCAGGGCCAGTCTGGCATTCTCTCCGAAAGGTTATCATTTTTAGGCACTGACTAGCACTTTAATCCTCCATGTGCACCCCACTTTGGTGAAATTTTGGAGGCTGCAGTCAAGTCCACGAAGTTTCATCTGCAACGCACTGTTGGGGACTAAGTCCTTACATCTGTTGAGTTTTAAACTCTCCTTTGTCATTAAGTCCTGTCTGAACTCTCGACTTCTATGCTCTCTTATAAATGATATGAATGATCTGAGTCTATTCGCTCTGGCTCACTTGATAACCTAAAGACCTTCATACAGTTTGCCAGAGCCCGACATTTCTTTGGATGAAATGTCTCCTCTCTACCACTGGAAAATAATCACGCAATTTTTCCAAGTTTTTTGGAAGTGTTGGTCTACAGAGAACCTCCATACTCTTCAAACTTACTCTAAATGATTATTACCGCAAAGATCTATGCATATAAGCGATACTGTCCTTATTAAGAATGAGTTGACCTCACCCAGGAAGTGACCTCTTGGTAGGATAGCTAAAGTTTACAAGTTCGCATTGTGTATCAACAAACGTATTGCCCTACATATGCATATTTATTGTATTAAAGTAAAGTCAAGTGTGTCAAATTAACGTGTATCATTTAGTGGTGTCACAAAGATCTTATGTTAATTTTTAGTATTTTTTGTATCTTTTTACTATTAAGCTTTATTTAAATGATTTGGAACGCTGCGCTGCTTCTAATGTAATCTATCATCATCTTAAATATTTTTTCTTTGATTTGTACATAATTTTTATAAATCTACAACTTTATTTTTATTTTACATTATGAATGACTAATGATCTTACAATCCACTTGCCCTTATGGCTTAAAATTATTGTAATTTTCAAATTTTCCTTTTTTTTTACGACTAAACATTGACACGCACTTGACTCACAGGTGAAAATTATAATTTAAGTATAATTATTTGAAACACTGTAATAAAATATTGATGTTACCTCCATAAGGTAGGCGCCATTTGCTTAACATTTTGGTATTTTTTCTGATGTTTGTATGTATTAAAAAAAAAAAAAAAAAAAAGCAGCGTGTACTTGATAATTCGTGTATTTTCATTAAATTGAAACTGTTTTTGTAACCAATGTGTGTTTTGGACTTCAGCTGTGGCTGACAAGAATTTAAAAAATGTTTTGTTATTGTGTTCAAACGTTTTTGTTATGTTTTGAAAGTCAATGGAAAAATGTGAAAATAATCAATTTTATTTTATATTCTCTCCTCCAAGGGATATTATTAAGCAGTTAAAAAAAAAAATTCAATATTTCTGTAAAAATTTTTGTAAGTCTTAACTACATTCAAACTTAAGGGAACCATCTGTACATACTGTAAGGGGACATACTGCAGGGGCCATCCATACCCCTTATAGTACTCAAGCGTGTCACTACTTACTGACGACTTCAATTCTTATAGAGCTCTTGACTAAGCCTTAGATGCAACTATATAATACAGCACACCCAATAACCCACACGCATATAGAACTTTCTCTGTGTTACCTAGCACCTTTTTTACGACAAATGTATATATATATACATATACATATACATATATGTGTGTGTATATATATATATATATATATATATATATATATATATATATATATATATATATATATATATATATATATATATACTCGTGGGGCTCACGCCCCCCTGCGCGCACTGCGCGCCAACCCCCCAACTTTTGAGTATTTTATGAGAAATACATTTTTACAATTTTTGTGTATTTATTCTTATTTATTCTTAACTTTCTCATTTTCCAATTTTTAAAAAACTCATTTTAAATAAATTACATGGGGCTACATCGTTTAAGGACGTTAAAAAACATAATGGAATAACATAAAAAAATTCAAGGATACTGCAATTGCAATGGGTTTGATAGAACATGATTATGAAATTGACAATATTTTTAAAGAAGCCATAACAATTATGTTTCCATACCAGTTAGACAATTTTTTGCTTGGTTTTTGATTTCGGAAAACATTCAAGGAGATAAAATATGGAATGAATATAAAAAATATTTTACGGAAGACTTCGATAATGATAATAATAATTGTGCTCTTCTACATATTAATCAAATTTTGGTATCGGAAAATAAATCATGTGAGTCTTTTAGTTTACCGACACCAACCATTAGCAACTATATAAATAATTGTAATATTAAGGAAATATGTTTTAGTAAAAAAATGTTCGATACAATGTACATAAATTGAAATAAAGATCAAAGAAAAATTTTTTAAACTATTTGTGAACAAGATGAAAAAGTTTATTTTATAGATGGTCCTGGTGGATCCGGAAAAACCTTCTTATATAAGACACTCATTTATTACTTTATTTCTGGAGGTAAAAATATTTTGTCAATGGCTTGGACAGGAATTGCATCTGTATTACTACCAAAAGGTAGGACCAGTCATAGAACTTTTCGTCTACCACTAGACTTAGATAATATTGAAAGTGTATTTTTAGAATTTGAAACTGAAAAAAAAAAATTAAGGGAAGTTGATTTAATAATATGGGACGAGGCTTCTATGATTCCGAAGAAAGCTCTAGAAATCGTTGACAGAACGTTGAGAGACTTGTATAATACAAAACTTTGCTTTGGTGATAAATTAATAGTATTAGGAGGAGATTTTCGACAAATCCTTCCAGTTATAAAAAACGGTAATAGAACTATAATAATAGAAGAAACTATTAAATCATTATTTTTATGGAATTCCTATAAAATTTTAAGATTACAAAATAATATCCGTTCTAGTAATAACGAATTTTCGAAATTATTGTTAAGAATTGGAGAAGGGGACATAGAAACATTTAACATTCTTAAATCTTGGATAACAGATAATATCTGTACTAGAATATTTGGTAATTACAGCACCTGTTTTGACAACAACGTGATACTAACTTTACATAATGAATATACGTTTTTTTCAAACGATAAGATTTTAAGTAAATTACATGGTGTTCGGGTTAGAGAAGGAAGAGCAGGTGACAAAGTGACTAGGTAGGAGGGGCTAGGTAGGACTGAGAAGAGAGAAAGAGGGAGGAGAGAGAGAAAAGGGAGAATGCGCGGGGGACTGGGACAGTAGTGACCCGAAGTTCGAGCAAGCAGGAGCTGTAGCCGTGTAACGGAGCACTCCAAAGTCGACGCGAACGAAAGGTATCAAGTGCGATTGAACTTTCCTGCCATTTGTGCCCTTGGAAATAAAGAGCTGAACTCTTTGCCGTTGATCGGGAGCTGTCTTCCCAAAGATCTGCTTCCGGAGGCTGTCCCTCCTCGCAGGCTACGGGAGCTGTCCTCCCGGACACTACATGTGCTGCATAGGCGACGCCTGAGACGCTGTTCTTGTGCCTAAAGTTTCCAGGCCACGCGGTTACCATCCACCATATTACCACACTCTCAAGCTCGAGTGAATTGATGAGCAACGTCCATATTTCTCTTGGCCAAGCAGAGCTCTCAAGCCGACCCGAGCAGCGGTCATCATCATCATCCGCGCACAAGACCTTCGTATACAAGGTACAGGCCGACGCCATATTTCCCGCCGCATCGCCACAGCGCGTTCCAGGTATGCGTTCCATCGTCTAGCGCGATTCGCCGCCATTTTGCCAACGTACAAGATGCGCGCAACGATATCTACGTCCCAAGCGTTCGCGTGGTACAGACTATATATATGCATATATTGCACCTTTTGATTTATTATTGTATTTCCGCCTTGCGCTCCGTGGGTATGCATTGTGACTGGTGATTAAACGTTTATTATTTTACTATTTGATTAATTTTGTCTGTGTGCCGCTGGTATGTTGCGTTTGGATGCGCTGCGTTACTTTTACTATTAAATTGTGCCTAATTTTGTTTGCCCGCTATATAGTGTTTTACGTCGGCCCTATTAATAACTGTTGTCACTATTAACCCGATAAGCGCTTCACCATCAAATATCAGTAAAATAAATGTTATAAATTTGATGTAAATTTAACTATGCTTAACTCATTCGACCTGTACGCTCTGACCAGTCCTTACCTTCTTCCTTTCAAATATACATTATAAACACATGGGGAAACTAAAACTTATTACAGCATCGATACTGCAACATATAAAGGTGTTGATAAATCAGATGACAATATTTATATAAATTTTCCCGTAGAAATGTTAAACAACATTCGTGAAGGCTTGCCACCTCATAAACTTAAATTAAAAATAGGTACAATAGTAATGTTAATATGAAATTTGAGTATATTATACGGATTATGTAAAGGTACACGATTGCGAATTACTAAATTACTGAAGTATAACGTAGAAGGCGAAATAGTAACGAGAGAAAAAGTTGGTAATAAAGTTTTCATTCCAAGAATTACTTTAAATACTGGAAATACTTCATCTTTACCTTTTATTTTATAGAGAAAACAATTCCCATTAGTTGTAGCATTTGCTATGACTATAAATAAGTCTCAAGGTCAAAGTTTTAATAATGTGGGATTAAACTTAAAAAAACCTTCATTTTCTTATGGTCAATTTTACGTGGCTTTATCAAGATGCAAAAATAAAAATGGAATTTTTGTTCAAGTCGATCAAGAAAACAGTTTAGAGATTAAAAGTATAGTTTGGAAAGAAATTTTTGAATATAATAATGTATCAAATAATTATAACATGGTTTAATTTTTTTTTTTTATGTATAGGTAAAATTTATTAATTAATAAAACATATCATAAATGTATATCGTGTTCATCTATTGTACCAATTTTAGCATTAATTTAAAACAGAATAGAAATGGATGTAAGTCTTCGTGGTTTAATCAGGATTTATAAGATGACTCATAAAGTGATACGAAACTTTCATTGTTTATATTAATGATACTGTAAATTTAACTAAAGTTTATGTACGTAAAAAGAATAATTGTGTATTAAAGGACTATATAAGTGATGATGATGTAATAATTATGCCATGAAAAAAATCGTGAGGGTCGTTAAGAGGGCCGTAGGGGGTAGGTGGGAGGATGTGGGATGTTTTGAGAAATAATACTTTACAATATTTCCATGTAATTTGGTAGAAATGTGGTAATAGACTTTAACACATTGACAGGGCTGGCAAAATTCAACGTTACAAAATGCCAACAAAAAAAGTCAGCCCACCAAAAACTTTATGCTTACGAAGAAACCAAGGGATCTAATAAATCGAAATACAATTGACTGTATTTAAGTTAAGCTGATTATAGTATTGTGCACTAATCTGTAACTATTTGATTAAATATTAAAACATACATTGTTATTATCCCATGAAGCCATACGTGGTTGAACCCCCTGGCTTGAATAAATACTTATACTATACTTCTAAATTATACATATAACATTTTGTGGGGGGTCAGTGGGAGGCGGTGGGGGGCCATGAAAAAATGCGTGGGGCGGACTGTTAAGGGTCGGTGGGGGGCTGTGGGGGATTTTGAGAAAAACTACGAAATGTCAAAATAAGCAAGAGAATAACGGATTTTTACCTGATTTTGGGGGGGGGGTTGGTGGGGGTTGAAAAGGGGACGGTGAGAGGGCGGTGGGGGGTTTGTGTGGAATGCCCCACTGATTTAACTATATAATTTAGAAAGATATATATACATATATATATATGTATATATACACATACATATATTTATACACTGGATCTTTAATCCCTACATGTTGTTCTTAACAAAGTACCATATTATTCATTTGTTATACGTCCAAAAATACGTAGGGAATTATGAAAAGATAAGGAATATTAATTAATGTTAAATTAAGATTCGAATCTCGATACTATTATGAAATTTTGATGCAATGTGGGATGAATGTGCATGAATCTTGAAGTGTGCCACTGACTTATCGAGTATGACATCTGATTGAATGCTGATAATCTCTTCCAGATTGACATTTCTTAGTAGTTTTACAGGCAGTGAAAAAAAGTACAAGTTTATTGTTTCAGCTTAGTCTAACTTCGTCGACTCCTGAATAATAAATTCTTCTCACCCTTGTTAATTTTGTGTCATAGCCTCGTTCAACTTTATTTGTTGTTGTTGTTATTGTTGTTCTTGTTGTTGTTGCTGTTGTTGTTGTTGTTGATGATGTTTTTGATGATGATGTTGATGTTGTTGTTGCTATTTTTGTAATTGTTGTTTTTGTGGTTGTGGTTGTTCTTGTTGTTGTTGTTGTTGCTGTTGTTGTTATTATTTTACACTATGTCCATTTTTAGTTAAAACGTTTTAAGCATAGCCGTATATTTGTAATTTCTTTACGAAAATTAATCAAGTTACATTCCTGGCTAATAGTGCGCACCTGAAGATGATCTCTTATTTTCACAGCAACAGGTACATACATTATTTGCAATGGAACTTCAATAATCTTGTATCGTAGTGGTACAACTGGAAAAAAATCGTGGATGTAATAAACTTTTTTTTCGTTTATATAGGCTTCAGCAGTGATGTTTTACTTAACTCTCAATGTGTTAACCCTGAGAATAGCTACAGGTCAATCTGAGTTGTAAGTAGCGGTATCTCTAAGAATTCGTTCTATAAAATTTAAAAGATGGCCTGTAGAATATTTTGGTCTAAAATCAATAGTATGACTACATTTTATAACGCTATGAAGAGTATTGCTTCATTCAATGCTAAAAGCTATATCGTCACATTGTAATACGTCGATCAGAAATGACTCAATATCTTGAAAAAACAACCACTTGATTTCTTACGTAAAATTTATTATTACCTTTATCTATATTTGAAATTAAATTAAAAGTAAGGGGCTCTACTAGACATCATTAACACTATGATACAACATTAGATCAATCAGTGTTTGTAGATCACCAGAAGTATCGAAGTGCGTCACGTTATTGCCTTGTTTTCTACGGGCAACCCAGTAAGTATCAGGACCATCCTTATCATCGAGATTGACTATTGCTGATTCAAAAAAACGTGGGCCATCGGCTTGCAAAGCATTTCTTAAAAATACTCAATTTGTATACTTGATAAAGTTGTTGTTTGTGAGATCTCAGTAAGACAGCTTAACATAGGAAATTTTTATTTATTTTTTATATTTTTTAAGCCTTTTCCGGTCTTAAATGTAGACCTAAGCCGTTCTCATATGGTTTCAGAAAAAGCCCCTTTCCAAGTAAGAGCGCTTTCCAATCTTCATTATGCCTTTCACTCTCTTCTGACTCTTGCGAACTCTAGTTACACCATTTGTAATATCACCTAAAGCACTTAAGCCAGCAAACGCAGGAATAAGATCTGGTAAAAAGCCACCAGTTTTTTGCCGTATGGGCAATACTTGAGGCGTTACAATATCTTTCTTGCCACCAACTTTTTCCACAGCCTCCTGCGCTCCCTTTAACGGCGAACTAATAACTTTCCGAGCACAACTACTTGAAACCATAGACTTCAAGGTACTTCAAATCAAGCTTTTCAAAGCGATTTTCTTTTTCATTTCATTCTAACTCACTTTACTAAGACTCGCACTACGAAACAATCCCATGCCAAGTTTGGATTTTAATTTCATGGCGCTGGTGATGGTAAAAGCATCAGCTTTTTCCCCTAAACTAGACTATAATCTTTGGTTTTGAATCTTTGGCACACCTGTTCAGCGAGAATTTTGTCAGCAGTGTTTCTTGCTGCAATGTTTTCTCGATTCTGAGAATAGGCTATATTGTGTTGCTTACAAGCTTTAACTAATGGGTTGATACCTGGATACCCGTGAGCTAATCTCTTGGCAAATTTAGTTTCTGGTCCGCAATACTGATATCCTGGTACATGCGGTTCTACAGGCTGTTTATTGATAAGTGTGTTTATAATTTTACAACTTTTAGGATGATTATTGATCATCACTTTTTAAGCGCTTAACGATGAATGAGCTTGAAAATACGAGTGGAGCGTTATTTACAGTTTTATATTGTAACTGAGTCAGCATAAAGTCAATACGAGCTCTAAAAAACAGAATATTAAACTTCCTTACATTAATTTAACTAACTGATGAGCAAGATTGGATAATACGATGACGAATGAGCTTGAAAGTATAAAGGCATACTTCTTATAGAACGATGTTAAAGTTTTAGATGAGTCAGCATACACAAAACATAAGCTTCTTGGAACTAAATATAAAACTTTCTATCGTGAATATGGACGAAATAGTTAAGCACGATAAGAAAATAAAATACCATGGTGATTTGTTATCCGATATTATAAGAGCTGTTCTTTACAGTTTATCAATCTTGTTCAACAAACAGTTTGCATGCTTTAATCACTCACCTCAACGGATTGAGATTTAAAAATGTTTATCGGTGCTTGAAGTCACTGAATCAGCCAAAGTAAAAGTTTCTAGAACAATTGTTGGACTCCATAGATAGTGTTAAGTATTTTTCATTTAGTGATCATGAATCAGTCATATCTTAGAATAAGGTACTACCCAACTCCATAATCATATTTGACGACATTGCCTATGAAAAAAAAGATAATGTTAAATCCTTTTTCTGCATGGACTTTACAAAAGTATCGACTATTTCTATTTTTGTCAATCATATGCTCAAGTTCGAAATCATTTAGTCAGGGATAATTTAAATCTTTTTGTAATAATTATATAAGATGACATGAATTTGGAGCACATCTTTAAATAATGATCATTTTCATACCGATGTGACGTATGATGAATTCAAAAAATGATGTGTAAGCTATTATAGAGTTAGAAAACATGGGTTTGTTGTAATAGACAAGGACAGAGATGTTGATGATGGTGGATTCAGGAAAAGTTTTAACTGTTGAGCTATAAATATTACTTATGCTCATTAAATGTGTATCAGTGTATTGTTTACCATCAAGTGGTCAACGTAAACGCTTTTCGTGAGGAAAAATACGTTCTTTGGCCAGCTTAAAAAACAAGAGAAGCTGTTTGACGTAAGCATCGATGATTAAAGTCAGGCAGAGAAAACTTTACGTTAAAATCTCCCAAACTCTTGCTCCTGTGGCGAAAAATTAATGAATACTACTTTAAATTTGGATGTGGAGCATGATTGTATTTCAATAAAAATTAAAAAATGACGGTATCTCGACATTTTTTAGATGTCTTCTTCAGGGCTTCATGCAATGCAAGTAGGAGGATAACTCGCAATTACGTAGCACGAAGCGCGCAAACAAGAAATTAGTTATACATGGATAATAGGTGATAACACACTCAGCTCAGGCAGAGAAAACTTTGAAAAATAGATTGTGGTGACTTTGAAGCCTACTACCGATCCACTTTATGAAATCTCTTATGACAAAAAAAAGAAAAACAAACCTTTCACCAAGGTTTGAATTTTTGCCTAGAGAGCCTTCGAAGCGTTTTAAACCAAAAATTACAAATATTGGAACATCAATGTTCTAGTTAACTAACAGCAAAAGTAATGATAAAGACAATAATTTTTCGTTGGATGATTCTATCAAAGACTATAACGTCGGCCTAATGCAAGAACCCGCTATCTCAGTATTTCAGGCAAGAATCCGCTATCTCAGTATTTTTGGCAAAAACCCGCTATCTCAGTGTTTTTGGCAAGAACCTGCTATCTTAGTATTTCATAAGAACTTGATACATTATTATTTTAAGCAAGAACCCGCTATAAGTATTGTAGGCAAGAACCCGCTATCTCAGTATTTCAGGCAAGAACCCGCTATCCCAGGATTTTTGGCAAGAACCCGCTATTTTAGTATTTCTGGCAAGAACCCGTTATCTAAGTATTTTAGGCAAGAACCCGCTATCTCATTATTTAAAGCAAGAACTCACTTTTTCAGTATTTCAGGCAGGAACCCTGCTATTTTAACGTAAATATGACAACTGGTTATTTTTTACCGTGCGAGTTAGTAGTCGCCTGGACTAAACGTATTATTCCTCTGAGACTGTAGCTTACTTTAATTCCTACCTGATGTAATTTTTTTTTTTTTATTTACACGTTCTCTTCAAATTATACCCGTTATTTTAATTTATGCACACAGTCATGATATTTTTTAAAAAATTGGATTTGTTAGAGCTGTTTTTCTGTACATATGAATAATAATTGCTTGAATTTTATTTTTACTATTATTCAGTTTCCGATTTGAAAACTCTTTTAAAAGTTAATTTTTGTTATGATCATTTAAAATAGGCTGGATTTATTTCAACTCTATTAGGAAAATAGAATCATAAGAAAAAATAGCTACTGACTAATTTTTTGAAAATAGATCAATAAAAACCATATATTAAATGAAATACAAGCCACTTTAGTTATAAAAATGCCTATGCTTCAGCAAGTAAGGTACACCTCTTTTACGTACTCTCAGAGTAAAAAGTTGGATTACAATATACACTATTATCTTGCAACGGTCCACTTTTGTTGAGGGTGGTTCGAGGCTAAGTAATGGCAGACAGAGGAGTTTAGGGTAAAGGCAACTGAATAATGATAAAACTCAATGGGAATTTTGATTAAATTCACAATATTCATTCAAACTTAAACAAAAAACAAAATACACATCGTTTTCTCAGCTTCAATGCTCGATTATGTATTTTAATAATCAAAACTCATTTCCGATAGTTTGTAGAACAATAATTAACGCCATATAAAATAAACTTTGTGTGTTTCAAAGATTAACGAAAAAGTTATAAAAATAAAAATAAACTTTGTGAATTTACCAAATAAATTTATAAAAGGTCATCGCATGATCTGATCAAGGAACCCAAATTCACACTCAAAAAATTGTAACAAAGAATCGCACCACCTTGGATTACAAGAAAAATCTATAATCGATTCATGAACGCTTTTGTGGAATCTTCCGTATACATCACCGTTCGCCACTACGTAACCCTTTTCGGTCAAACTTGTTTTTCTCAAAGTTAGGATTACAAACTATTCACTCATGAGAACTCAAAACACAATTCTATTAATACAAAAACAAAAAATAATAGGAGGTGAGGTCATTATACGTTTAAAATTATTATTGATTAAAGTAACATCATCGAAATGCACCGTGGCTCATACTTTACAGTTTTGATATATGGAAACTGTATATTTAAAACAAAATAAAACAAAAGTCCAGAGGCAGCGTACACATACAGCCCGGGCTTCTGTGCAGATCACAACACGAGAGCGTCGTTTACCCAATCAAAAACTCATCAAGAAAAAACTAAAATTGATTGATTCCCAGCAAACGAAAGTTCCCCAAAAATGATAAAAAAGCGGTCGGAAGGTTACCTCTCGGTTGACTAAACAGCCGGGGATTTCAACCTGCCATCTAAATGGTCTAAATAAATGAGATCAACGCTTATCATTCATTAATTAAAAAATAGAAAACATACTCTGATCCTACCAACGACTCGAATGATAATTCCCAAAGAAACGCGACGTCCGATAAAGAAAAAACACAAGGAAACACCGGGGATCTTCCTCAAAGCCAAACCACTGCGCACCGAGAAACTTAACACACACAGAAGATAGCCCTCCTTTGTTACCGGTCGCCGACTCAGGACCACCGCTTGGTTAAAGAAATTGAGCAACCAGGGACATTTTCTGTCCCGAGTCTGAACTCATCAACAAAAGTTGATGAAAAGACGATCCCAGCAGACAAAGGTCACACTTACTATTTTTCAACCACGCAGCAGTGTGTAGTGATGTTTTTAGCTTCTTTGTGGACAGTTCCGGCGGCAAACGAGAGGTGCTGGCTGACCCACATGGGCCCCTGGTTGATTACTGTGTCGTCCCCTTGGGCTTACCGACTCCAACTGCCTACCCGAGCTCTCTTTAGCGAGCTCCTCTCCAGCGAGGCCCCACTCCCAGACCGCTAACCAACGCCGCCGTCATGATGCGCTTTCCTTACCAACTCAATTCTCGCGCATTCCCCATGCTAGATTGTCCCCCAACGCTCTCGTGCACACACACACTTAAGGCACCCCTATATGTGTACTCTCAATCTGTATCAAGCTTTTAATAGTTACGACTTTTCTGTTTAATATTCATTATTTACATGCTAAGCGGAAGCGTTAGGTACTGTTTAATTATTTCTTATTGATTTAAAATAATTCTCTAAGTTGAAAGTTCAGCTCGAATTGTATTGGAAAAATCGTACCAAAAACTTGTGTTTCTTAAGAGCTGCGTTTAAAGTTTTTATAGTTTCATCCCAAAATACTAATTAACATTCAGCTTATTCATATTAAAATTGTGAAGGAAGACGCACCAAGTCGAGCACGTTCATTCTTAATCTTTTACCTTTTTCGAGTCATATAAGTGCGCGTGCTATGGACACTTTTGTCAAAGATAGTGTGCGTAAATTAGCAACTGTGTAAATCACGTCCATATCGGTGAGATCAGAGCTATGATATTACATTACAAACTTAATGATTTTAGTGTATATTTCTTGATGATAATCTATTAAATAAAACGTAGATGAAAATGTAATACTTATAAAGTTTAGTTCGATATGGTAGTACAAAGCCTACTAAAAAGTTTTTTAATGATTATTACTTAGTACGTATGCTGTGCATACTATGGCACAAGTACAACTTTAATACGAGCATTAAGGTGGCTTGAACGGTTAGTACCGTACCTAAGATAGGGTGCCATAAGGGCCCCTTAAAAATCAACGCTTTTTGGCGGTAAATTTTTTAATAAATATAGTTAATTCAATAAAACCAAAGTACATGATCAAAAAATCGCCAGAAAAGTACCGTAAAATTATAATTATAAAAATTGGAAGATGCGAGGCAAAACAGATTAGTATTTCAAAATTTTCTTCTAATTTTCTTTTAAGTTAAGTCGTTGACCCTATATTTTTAAGAATTTAATAGATTTTTTGTAAAAAAAATATACAAGAACTATTTTAAGTTTTTAAGGTTAATCAAAGATTTCTAAAGATAAAGTTGGTTTTATCACTACTGTCCATAAGAGTAGGTGTTAAATCGGTGAATTTTTAGTAGCGATTTGCGAAAAAATTAAGGCGTTGACCCCCGTATTTTCTTTTTATAAATGAATTTGGCATACTTTATTTGCATAATTTTAGAATTTCAGAGGTTTTGATCAAGCTGATAAAAATTGCCCAAGCTACCTTAAACTTATACTGAGTGCTTATAAGTATAAGTAAAAGAAAAAGAGGGATCACAGGAAAAAAGAAGTGGAAACGAACTCGTTTCATTCTGGGCCTCTAATAGTCGAGGAAATAAAGCACTGAGCATGCTCAAATTGGTGCAGTAAGATGAATGGTGATGAGATTTTTTGCATTCGTTTAGAAATGCCATTCCAAAACTTCGTGAAGATAGTCATTTAATGAGATTTGAATAAATTAATTAATTTAAATAAAAATACTGGTTTTCGAAAAGCATCGCTGAAAAGCATTTAATAACAATTTGACAGCTCGGTCAATCATAATATATATGAGTCCAATTTTGTTATTCGGAGGTTTGTGGGGTTGCTTAGCACGATTATGCAGTTGGCGATGGCGTCCGATGCACTAATGACCTAGAGCGGGAAAATATTTGTCGTCTTCTGGATTTTTGGATATAAGTCGTGTAATAACAATCTGAAATACTTACTCGGTAGTTGTAGGAATCATGCACTGAGCACAATTATGCAGTTGGCGAAAGCTTCCGAGATACTTGGGGCTTAGGATGGCCATCAAATATATCGTCTTCTGTACTTTTGTATCTAACTCATGAAACAATGAGCCAAAATACTTAGTTGGGGGTTGTAGGGGTCACTGAGCACAATTCTACTGTTGGCGAAAGCTTCCAAGATACTTGGGGCCTAGTATGGCCGTCAAACATGTCGTCTTCTGTACTTTTGTATCTAATTCGTGAAACAATGAGCCAAAATACTTATTTGGGGGTTGTGGAGGTTTCTGAGCACAATCATACAGTTGGCGTTTGCTGCTAAGGCACCTAGGGCTCGGGTCCCAGGTGGAAATGTTCTTATAAAATTTTTATAAAGACTTATATGGTCTCGCAGTGTAGAAATTGTATCAAAATTCTATAAAGATCACGCAGTAATTCTATCACAATATCATAATGGAGTTAAAAATTCTTAATATTTTTATACAATAAATTATTATTTTATAAAACTTCTATGGAATTTTCATAACACTTTTATGTAAATTCTATACAGCGAAAACCATATAAACATTTCATAAAAATTTTACAAAACATTTCCCTCTCAGTTGGCCATTTATACGAAGCTTCGAGCCCGGCCCGCTTTCAAATTTCAGGCCTTACATATTTCCTATAAATATTAGTGACAAAACCGTATTTAACGACCCTCCTAACCTCCACCTAAGTGATTTGGCTTGTTGTTTCACGAATGAGATGCAAGAGTCCAGAAGACAACGAGTCTCACGGCCACCCTGGGCTCCTGGTGCCTCGGAAATCATCGCCGACTGCATAATTGTGCTCAACAAGCTCCAAAACCTCGAAGTAATGAAATTGGACTTATTTCTATTATCATTGACCGAGTTGTCGAATAATTGTTTAATGTTTTTTAACGACGCTTCTTTCAAACAAGTATTTTAATTACAGTAATTTGTTTATTTAAAGCTCATTAAAAAACTATGTTCCCTAAGTATTGAGATGGTATCACGAGTCAAATGCAAAAATTCCATCGCGATTCATCTTACTGCAGAGCTTGTTTGGCCTGATTTTGTGCTTTATTTTCTCGGCTATAGCTGAACTCTAAGACGAAACGAGTTTTTTTCTACTCCTTTTATCCTATGATTCCTTCATTTTCTTTACTTCTATTTATAAGTGCAAAGTATAAAGTTAATGCTTGTAGCAAAATTATACTTGTGCCGTAGTATGCACACCGTGCGTATTAAGTGATATAATCTTGTAAAAAATATCAGTAGCTTTTGTGTTACCATGTAAATAAAACTTAGTAACTATTACATTTCAATCTACGTGTGATTACATTACCAATGATATTTGTGTTTGTGGCTTCATATTTTTTCCAGCAGTGTCATAAGCAAATACAGCCTTATTTTACAACTCATTCATATAAGCATTGTGGAGTATTATGCATTGAGTCGAACGCGTTAATTCTTATTCTTTTATCTTTTTCGAGTATTATATAAATATATGTGATACGGAGAACTTGGGTCAATACTAGTAAGTATAAACTAACTACTGTGTGAATCACAACTGTATGAGTTAATATGCGTGGTAAAATAATTAGATCCACTAATATGCGTTGCGCGTTCAGCTGTTCGTGGAATCATATTCGACTGCTTTCAAGTGTTTGTCAGTTTTTAATGTATGCTGTAAACGATGAGATAATACATACACTCATATTTTCGTTGCTACAAGTATAGAGGTGCAATAGGCTGCTCTGGCGGGAGAGGGAGAGAGTGCAGTAGATCCTTCTCTCGCACGAAAGCCAGATTAGGTAGCCGATCTAGAGCCATAAAGAGCGCAGCAAATTTGGTGCTAGTAAGTATACCTCTGGCCCTGTAGCCCTTACGGCTACGAGGCTAGGTAGGTGGCTCCGGCTTTTAGAGGGACATGTGGCCTCTTAGATCGGTATCTTGCTAGCTATACTACTCTGAATAATTTTTTCTATTTCAGAAATGTTAAGAGATCATTTTGGAAAACAAATCAAGTTTCACATACATTTTACAATTGTCACTATTTATATTATATTGAGCAGAGGCACAAAACTTTTGATCTCGAGAACTTATGCTTACTGTCAAAATGAGCAAATGATTCCACAAATTTGCCAAAATAGTGCTACCAAAGAGTTTTAACGCTACTACTTGCAAAAGTGATTTTCACACGATTAAGTATTTAGTTGAATATGTAATAAATCTCTTTTTTTTTAATTTTTATTCCCCAAGCAATATTCTGAAGGGCTTACTAAAATGAAAATTTGAATCATGTGACCCCTTTCCGCAATGAATGATATGATTTTTCGATTTTTTGTTAATGTTAATTAAATTTTATTCAAACTACATAAGTTTTAGTCACGTTGAATATTTTTTGTCTATTTATGATATAAGTTTTTAAACCGTTCCTAGCACACTTCTCCCAAAGTAATTTTTATAATGCAGATCATTTACAGTAGCTGCAAAAAATTATCCATTGGGTATCATCTTTTCTGTTTTAAGAGTGATTGATAGAATTAAGGTAAAGGGCCCCTCTATGAGGCAATGACCTATTGTATGAGACACTAACTAAAAAAATTTGTTTTTTATAAAATATATACTTAATATTATAACTAAAAAAATATTGTCTGAGTAGTAAAATACTTCTAGTAAATTAGCCGAATTCATTGTATTTATGATTATTGATATTTTATCGAAAAAAAAAAATTGTGTCGTCGACCAATAGTACGATCAATTTAATCGTGTAATCTATTATGAGACGCTACTTATACTGATGTTAGTTTAAAGTTCAAACACTAAAACTATTAAGTCAGCAAGCGTAAAAACTTAATTTATTGTTAATTCAAAGCTCTAGTTTATTTGAAACCAACGTTCTTACTAATTATTACAATATTTTTTTGAAAAGACGGTGTCTCATTATACGTACAAATGTACAATTCGTTTCCGTCCATTCGAGACAGTAAACAGCCTGTCTGATTCTCCATGGCCATAGTGTACCTACCTTAGGAGACACCTACTTACGTTACATTTGACAGAATTTATTTGCCAATAATTGGTTCTCTAGCATAGGTAAACATCATCGAAAATTAAGTTACAGTTATAAGTTCAACGCATATTTCTTAGTTGTTGAAAAAGTTAAGGTAGAATTGGGTAATTGACAAAAATAAATTAACTAACCTAAAACATTTTTCGTTTCGACTGATAAAAATTTTCTTTATTATTAATTTATGATTATTCCATGATTTAAGGATTATTCATATCCATCATGATCAGAGAAAGTAAGCAAAATAAGAAAGTTGCCAGAAAAAAAAGTCAACTACTCAATTTACTCAAAAAACAAAGTACAAAAGTTATTAAAAGTGGTACTGCTAAAGTGATTGTTAAAAAAGATTTAAAAAATGACTTTGTAATAAAGACAGTATGAAATATGCAGTAACAGCTATCTTAGAAGGCATGCCAATAAGAAAAGCTGCTAGTGCACATGGTATACCAGTTTTTACATTATGCAGAAAGAAAAACAATCCAACTACAATAAAGCTTGATCTGACAAATGGAGATCCAGGTTTAGTATTGGCTTCAGAAGAAAAGAAAAAAATTGAAAAACTGTATTTTAGCTAGAGCTGATGTAGATTATAGTATGACTTAGATAGAACTATTGGATTCAGTGCAAAAATATGTTATTTCAACAAAAAAGAAAACTCCTTTTATTGATAGTTGCCCAGGGTGTCATTGATATAAAGAGATTTAGAAAAACATATCCAATCATTACCCTAAGGACCCCTTAACAATTGAGCTACACTCGAGTAGCAGTGACTGTGGACGTTTTAAGAAAGTGGTTTACTGAGCAAATAGCTATTTAGAGTCGAAAGAACTTCTAGACATTTCTGTAGATAAAATCTTCAATTGTGATAAGAGAAGCTTGTGTTTTAGCCTTAATGGAGAAAAGGTACTGACAGAGATGGGAAGCCAATCTGCATACGTATACACTATCAGATGCTGGCAAATAGTGCCTCACTGTTTCATTTAAGCATAGTGCAGCTGGTATTGCAGCTCCACTGTTATTCATATTTGTTTACGAAAACGAAGTATTAGACATTATTGTTAAAAATCTCCCCACTGGCTAGAGCAATGGTTTGTCTGATATCAGTTAGATGACAGTTGAGTCATTTTCTGAGTATGTAACAACCGTGTTTTATCCTTGGCTGGTTATGAATAAAATAAAGTTTTCAGTTGTCATTAGTTTCGATAATCGTGCCTCTCACATCACGATTCCATTAGTAACATCTTGCAGAGGAAAATAAATGGAAATAATTTGACTTCCTCCAAACTCTACACAGATTACTCAGTATGTTGATGTTGCTTTTCTGACCCCTTTAAAATAATGTAAAAAAAAAATTGTTTCATAATTGAAAAGTAAAAAAGTTTGAAAAAAAAAGAAGGAATATTTTTCAGTAGTATTAAATGTAACTTTGAAATCAAAGAACAACGAGGCTTGTATAATTTAAAGTGGATTTAGAAAATGTGCACTTTTCCCATTTCATTCTCAAGAAACAAATTGCAATGTTCTTAAAAAAAAAGAAAATTCATAAATAAATGTAATCTCACTCATGTACAAAGCAAAGTCTTTAGACCCGTTGTAATCGCTAACCGCGAAAACTACTGAACCAATTTTGCTGAAATTTTGCATACTGATTCTTCATGATTCCGAGATGGTTTTTGCATAGTTTTTTTCTTGAAAAAGTAAATAACAATAGTGATAAATAAGCTCAAAGTTTTGCTAAAATAAGCTAACTTTGCGCTTTAGTTCAGTAAGATGCTAGGTGGCGTCGAGGTAAAATTAAAATCATCCGCAACCGAAGATAGTGCAGAGTGGTTATAAGGAGCCCCATCGAGTAGATAATCATCGCAGTCGATCAGCGGCACTATACCAAGAACAGAGGAGTCTGTCATGCAGCTGGGAATCCCGGCTACCGATGACACTCTTCTTTCATGGGCAAGCGAAATAAATCGGTTTTTGTTACCCTGGATCCCCAAAATAAACGAGTGCCACGGAAAAACAGGCATTCGGAACGTTAACGTCTCCGGTGGAATACCAGGAAATATTTCTAGCCAGAGCTCAACCTGCTCCAGCACTTCAGAGTTTTGTGGCCGTTCCACCGCCCGACTAGTATGTGGCTGTAATGTGGCTCATCATGAAATGAAACTACCTTACCAATGACTGAAACTTTGAGGATTCGTACTTTGAAAGGAAACGAATCACCTCTTAAAAGTATAAATCTCATTACTAGGAAAAATTTTGTAAATAGATTGCTGGAAAATTAATGTTCAACATGCATGTGCATGGAGACCACTGAACTTTGATCGATTATGTTCTGATATCTTCCTACAATAATCTTAACTCTTTCATAAAACTAGGTACAGATAGAAGAAATCATAAGCTTTAGAATGGTTCAAAGAGAAAGAGGACTTACCAGGCAATATTATTAAATATTCAATCGAGAAGGTGACCGTATTAACAATGAGCAAGAATAAATCGTCTGCCGTAAGCGAGCAGATGCTCGACATATGCGCGTGAAATGGAAATGATGCGGTGAATATTAAATATGAAGAGCAATGTTTTTTTTTTATTAACTGCTTTATTTTTTTTTATCGGATACATAAATGTATTATTCTCAGATATACTTACACTGATTTTCAAGAGTGAATAATTTATGGCTGCAGCAGTTTTCAGTGCTTTCGATTTTGCTACGGATGCTAGAGATTTTCAAAGAACAATAATAGACGGCTAAGAGTATCTTTACTATCTACCTACACAAAGGTACATATGTATATTAGTTTAACAAACGTTCGTGTGTATCCCTTTCTCTATCTCTCTATCTGTTTTCGGATTCGGTTATCTGTTTACTGTGCGCACGTGGGTTGGCTCTTTACGAAAGACAGGTTAAGATGAAGTTTGAATAAACACAGTTGTACAGAGGGTCGAGTGCAGTGTGGCAGATGAGCCGCCATGTTCAAGACTTTCTTAAGAAACTTTATACTTATGTATACTACTCACTCACACTCACTCTGTATGTCACTCACACATATGAAGCCTATGGACGTCAGATTCCGAGTCAGTTATTAGCTGATTAGAATTGTGTGCATGTTAGTCCTTAATATGGCAGAGCCAATCAGGAGAAGCTCCCGCATCTGCCACACTGCACTTGACCCTCCGTACACAATTGGAAGAACTCGGAAATATTTAGCACTATGGTCAAACACTGATATTTTTAGATAATCCTGTTTACAGAAAGAAGCTTTTCAAAAATTAATTATTAATAATTAAGAAACAAGCACTCTAAAATAAACTAATCATATTCTACTAGCACAAAAGATTGAAAAAAGTAATGAAAAAGGCCTACCTGTATGAGTATGACAGAGAGAGAGTGAGAGTTAATTTGAATTTTGAATTTTAACAAAATTTATTCATGCCGAGGGTGATAAGACATCCGTATGGCAAAAGCAATTTTACAAAGCATACATCATATAATTATAAATAATAAATTAAAATCAAATCACTATCATTAACAACATTAAGAATTATTTCTGTTAGCAGTACAAAGCATTATAAGACTCTTATGTGTAAGATTTTGCCGCAATATACGTGGTATAGTGTTTTGACCTTTTTGACAAATGGTACCGTCTGACCACCAGCTATGATGGGCGGAAGATTTGCCACGTCTTCACGATAAGGGTCTGGCATGTACCTGAGAGAACTGCATGTAGCTTTCCATAATTAAATTGAATCCCACTCATGTCAGCCCAATCAACAACCCTCGCGAAATCCTCGTTAAACTGTTGGACGGTCTCTACTAACTCCGCTGCCCTGCATGACAGATAAAGTTGTAAATCATCAGCAAATAGCACCCCAGTCACGTAATATAGTACTCTGAGTATCTTATCGATGAAGATAAGGAAGATTAACGGTTCTGTAGATGAGCCCTGTGGTATACTTGATGTTGATGGGAGAAACTCTTAACGTCCACCACTCGATCCAACCACTGCCTGCGTACGATTCGACAGGTAGCCAAAGAACCAACGGAGCGTATCCCCAGTAAAGCCCAGCCGACTCATAGCTTGCAAAAGCACTGTGTGGTTGACCGTATCGAAAGCTTGGTGGAAATCAAACAGGACGAGTATAGTGACCCTTCCCGCTTCCATCCTGAGGCGTATATCGCCCATCAGCTTCAGTCCCTCGATTCCTTCGAAATTCATACTGCATTCATGACAATAACTTGTTACCCTCCAAAAACTTGGCCATTCTCTTTGCAATCAACTTATCGAAGACCTTCGCGAAGTGTGGCATATTCGCCACTGGCTGGGAGGGAGAGAGAGAGAGAGAGAGAGAGAGAGAGAGAGAGAGAAAGAGAGAGAGAGAGAGAAGAAGAGAGGAAGTACGAGAGCAAACGATCCATGGCTCTCTTCATCTCACTCACTTTTACAGGTGCAGTCAAAATGCCTTTTTCATTTTTTTCATCAACATTTTGCGCTTGTCGAAACAAAATTAAAAGTGCTTGTTGATAGAAAATTTTTCTCTTTACACGCTGGAATTTTTATTCTTACTGTATATCAAACCCATAAAAAAAATAAGCAGAATGAACTTAAAAACACTTCAAACTTTTACACAATTCTGACAATAATAGATAAAATAGAAAATAATCATAACTATATTTTCTGGAATCGGTGGGCTCAGTTATATATAATATGGAAAACACCAAATTTTAAATAAATTTTCTTATTCAAAAGTTTCTCGGTTAGTGTCCATAAATAATAAGAACAAAGATTTGGTTGTCGTGCTGTATAGCACAATCGATAAGGTCCTCGACTACTAATCCTAAAGATGTAATTTGATTCTCGGAGTCAGTATAATTTGAAAATTATATTTACACATTATATATATATATATATATATATATATATATATATATATATATATGTGTGTGTGTATGTATACATCTCCCTATATTATATAGTTGTATTGATGAAAGTAAGTCTCGCCCCCCACTACCCCTCGGCTCTCCCTGAGCTCCCCCTCGATTCACGTAGTTATTTGCTTGTTTTACGTCATTTTTGATCAAATTATATTTGAGTAAGCTCCCCCCAATCCCTCCCGCTCCTCCTCAGCTCCTTCTTAGCTCCTCTTCGATCCCCCTCCACCTCCCCCAAAAAATACTTATTTATAGAATATTTTACCATCTCAAAAGTTAAAAAAATATATGTAATTTAGTACGCAAGTCATACCTTGTTTTTAGGATTTTTCAAGTCACTGATCATAGGTCCCTCTCTGTCTCTTACTTGCCCCTTACTAGTGAGTAACACACACTACAGTGTAACACAGAGTGTAGTGATATGTCTCTGAAATACCATAACTTGTTTAACTTGATTGAGCTTTTACATTTGCAATCTCTCTTTGGTCCATGTGTACTGTATCCAAATAAAAAATACCATAAAATTAACTGGTTCATACTGATAATCAACACTCTAGGTGCTATGGATTTTGAAAAATTTATAAGCCTACTCTGTGTCTTTCAGACTGATCATCTCTTGAGTAAATTCTCCCACTCAAGCTTTAGCCACAATTTTATCAAATAGTCCCTCAACTTACTTCAAATAACCTACATCACACCATCACAACACTACTGATTTTCGTAAGCAAATAAAATATCTTACTATTTATAAAAACCATTTAATTTTATAACTAGATGTTACTTCATTATCGACCAGCATATCTGTACAAACCACCATAAATACCATTTTTCAAAAATTTTATCACACCAAATATTTCTTTTTGATGTGAAACATCTATTGGTTTGCTTGGGGGTTCAACCGACGCGATGAAGTGACCCATGCGATGGCACGATCTCCGGTTAAACTCAGCTTGGCTCAGCTCGGCTTAGCTCTCTGTCTTTTTTCAACGCGTTTACTGCTGCCCCTCTCTTGTTTGTGAAGTTTACTACTTGTAATCTTATAGCTAGATAGAAATGTATTTGAAAACTCAATATATATGTATTGTAAAAATATCATACACACACACACATATATACATATGCACGTGGGGCTCACGCCCCCCTGCACGTTCCTTTGTTATTTAATCAATGATTTTTTTAAGTAATGTATGATCAAGTCTTTATTATATGGGTAGTGTGATACACATACTATACGTGTACTATAGTCCAGGAACCGGAGGTTTTTTTTTAAATCTCATTCCAGTAAGGTTTTTCACCGCGATAAATAGGCGCGACAATAGATGTTTCAAATCAAAAAGAAATATTTGGTGTGATAAAATTTTTGAAAATTGGTATTTATGGTGGTTTGTACAGATATGCTGGTCGATAATGAAGTAATATCTAGTTATAAAGTTAAATAGTTTTTATAAATAGTAAGATATTTTATTTGCTTACGAAAATCAGTAGTGTTGTAATGGTGTGATGTAGGTTATTTGAAGTAAGTTGATGGACTATTTGATAAAATTGTGGCTAAAGCTTGAGTGGGAGAATTTACTGAAGAGATGATCAGTCTAAAAGACACAGAGTGGGCTTATGAATGTTTCGAAATCCATAGCACCTAGAGTGTTGATTATCAGTATGAAACAGTTAATTTTATGGTATTAGTATTTTATTATATCAAAATCATAAAGTTCTAAACAGATATTGTGTCTTTCAAACTGTAATTTCTGTAGAGAATTTCTCATTTTATTCGTATACATCAAGTACAATCACTTAGCATGATTTCCAAAGTTTTGATGTGAGCCAACTTATTTAAACATACACTTACATTGCCCTTATCGAAATTAGTAAATGTAATGCGTGAGTTTTTTTCGGGAACGATGAAGTAGCGTTAAAATTTTCATCGTAATATTTTTTTATTGGAGTTAATTTTTATTTTATCATAACATTTATATTTTAAGTCTTGGGTAAGCTTATCTCTCACTAAATTTTGTTACTCAGAGAAACTGTTAAGTATTATTAAAGGTTATTATATTTATTTTTAAAAGACATTGTTTCAATGCGAATTTAAGGCCCAAAGCTATACAATTTTTAGTTTTGTCTGGATTACTATGTTTCACTTGAATTTCTTTAAAAAAAAGTCTGATTGACATAAATAAATGTATCATTAAATATGTAAATTAAATACAAGCCAAAAATTAATAACCAAGGCACCACACAGGCCTTGCGGCAGATGTAAGATCATAGTTGTATTATCTCTACTATTTTATTACTTCTCACAGAATTTGACAATTCATTACTAGTACCATACATGTGATTTCTTTTCATTTGGTACAAATACCAAGTAAGCTTTGAATGTTGTAAAAAATGATTATAGTATTTAACAAATTCACTTTTTGTAGTTAAAATTATGATATTCGTTCATATTTTGTCAACTTAAATTTAATCATGTACATAGAAAATTAGGTCGGCTGTACATGTCCTAAAAGCCTAGAAACTCAAGGTTCTGCGAGCGCAGATATTTAAATTTATGAGTTTGTTTTCTACAGCACTGTTGTTAAAGTAATGCCACCACTGTAACTGCTCTTCTTCTTTATCTTGTTTTTTCGAATTTTCGTTCGAATGCCTTATTAAGTTACTAAAATAATTATAATTCGAATTAAAAAGGAAAAAAAAAAATTCAACTTTAAACTAAAAACTACTTTAAACAGAAGTAAAACTTTCGGCCCGTTCATCTTTCATTGAGTAAAATGTGAAAAATCGGTTATTGTATTTATGTTAAAAAAATTAAATGCATTGTAATAATTATCTTTTGAGCACCATGTGTCTACAGTTTTTGGAGCACTCAACTAGTACGGTACTTTTCAAATTTCTGTAAGGTCTTTATGAGACGTGGCTTTTTGTATATAAAAAGAGACATTCTACATTTTCTTGGACATGTAAATAGAACCTGAGGATATCGAGAAACTCGTTCTTGCACTCTCCATTAGAATATACATATTTTTTTAACACTGTTTTAACCTTTCTTTATTTAAATTAAAGTAATTATTTTGTATGACCTTAATTCTATTTCCAAAAATGAATTCTTTTTAGATAATTATTAAAATTACAATTTTCTGAAGGATGACCTACATATATTTCAAGTAATAGTTTATTATTTAACGCACTTTTTCTTTAGTAAAAATCTTAACAATCAATAGAGGATAAAAATATAAGTATTTTATGCAACAATATATGTCTTTGAAGTTGGTCTCAATATTACTTCTTAAGGTAATGCAAATTAAAATCATGAAAAAAACAGATGGTAGCTAAGCTTGATGAACTTATAATTTTATGTGAATGTATCATTTTTAATTAAAGTCCATATTGCTCCATATCAATTTTTATATGAGCATATTACCACAAAAATAATTTTGAAAGAACGCACGGACATTACTCATATGTGCATTAAATAAATGAATTTAGTTGTACAATTAATAATAATTATACGATCCAAACATTGAATAGTCTTCGAAAAAGATAACTACTCAATAAACTAAATTAAATAATTAAGGCAACAGTTACAGTGATAATTTATTCAAGTCTTACTGATGATGTATGCAATAATACACAGTTTAAAATAAAAAATTTATTTTAATTTAATATCCAAACTAAAAACTTACAACAGAAGTGAATCTGCAACCTATAATTTTATTCGTAAAATTTTTTTTGAATTTGATGTAGTGTATAATATTTCTAAAATCGAGATTTGTATTTAAAAAACGTTCTTCCCCTCACAAACAATGGACGAGCGTTCATCTTGATAAAAAACTAAAAAAAGGATATGAATGTAAACAATTATATATTACATTATCAAATTGGTGCGTGGTGGCTAAGTCAGCTAGGTCGTAAGTCGGCACAGGAGAGTACCTATGTAGTTTTTTTACATGTGCTTTTCTACAACGCAGTGCTCCTCGAGGAAGGGATAGGTGGCCTTCGCTCAGCAAAATTTCCTAATTTCCCTTACCCCCCTCCCAGAAACTGGTGGCCTCCTATCCCTCTTCCATTTCTTCTCTTAAGTGCTAACTGCGCAGAGTAGTGCTGTTTATAGGAGCCGGACGTTAAGCACTTTAATGTATATATATATATATATATATATATATATATATATATGTACTACTTAATTGAAATGCAAAACATGGTATATTTCTTTTTTATAAACAACAACAAATTATACATATATGTATATTGATACATACACATGCTCATATATATATATATATATATATATATGTATATACTAAGGAGTCTTTACCCCCTCCCATTAACAGAGTAATAATATAGTATCAGCTGTAAGTTGCTAAATTGAAGTGCTTGTGTTGCCGCTTAGTTTTTTTAAAGATTATTTAACCTATTCTAATTTGGTTAAGTTAAACTGGTTGAAAAAGAAAAACTTACTAAGGTTGAGCTTAGCAGATGTAAAAACATACAACCATACTTTTTTTACCCTCCTGCATGCTTAGTGCGCTGACTCTCCATTATCAGATTATAGTTTAGTTTGAAAATCATGTATTTGATGTGCTCTCTTTTTATACGCTTATATTTCAGAGCGATACATGAATGTTTGGAGCTGAATATATTTACTTCTTTATTGAAATAATTATTTTAAATTCAAAATAATTTTTTTTTTGTGAAAGTAATAACCTATGATTGTACTATAGAATTTTCAAAACGGGGTTCACCACATGCACATCTTCTCGTAACACTATAACCTGATTATATAATAATTTTACCTAAACATATTAATAATATTATATCAGCTCTCATACCTTTAATTAGTAAGAAACTTGCTGAATAGATTATTAAACACATACTATACGGTCTTTATACTAAAAAAACCCTATGTTCAAATACATCCAACAACAAATGTATCAAAAATTTTCCTGAATCGTTTGCTGACATAACATTGTTAAAAAAATGTTTATCCCGAATACATCAGAAAAAATAATATTTTGGATAATAACGTTTCTAAGACTTAAAATAAACATAAAATTATAGTTGACAATGACTGTACCATACAATAAAGTTGTGTTATTCAAATAGAGATGCTACATAAACGTTAAATACTGTGTGTCTATTCAAAAAATAAAATATTCATACAACTACATTTATAATAGTAGTGAAAAAGATTTTATTAAAATTTAAAGCTGAGTAATTTTGATGATTAAATTCTCGATAAAATAAAAACTATGTTCATGGTAGATATTTCAGTCCCATGCAAGCAGCATAAAGATAACAAGTATATCCAATTTATGGTTGGAGTCACAAAGTGTTACATCTTGCTGTGCACCTTGAGAATGAACAAAAATTAAGTTTCGAAAAAAATTAAATTGGAAAGATGATAAAGAAATGGCAAACACACATACCAGCTTGATTTAAGAAAATAAAATTGATAATTTTGTAAAATCTTTCATGTATCTTGATACTCCAAAAAACTATTTGTTTAATAATCAACTAAAAATTTGGGTAAAAGAAAAATAAAAATAAAAAATAGTGCAATAGGTAGATTAACTACAGAATAATTGGAAGATTATAAAAAAAATTTTAAATTAATGTTAAACGAAAAGGAAGCAACTTTATTTAAAGATTTAAAAACATATAAAGACATAAAATATACAACATTCAAAGATACTGTGATTGCTATGGGTTCAATCGAGTATGATTCAACAATATCTTTCAAGAGGCTAGTACTTGCATATTTCCTCGTCAAACAAGAAAATTTTTTGCATTAATTTTGAAATCAGAAAATATACAAGGTGATAAAATTTAAAATAAGTACACGAAGTTATTTATAAAAATTTTGTTCATAATACAAAAATTATGCTGTTCTGCACGTAAACAAAAATTTAGAACTTAAAAATAAATTATGTAAACTATTTAATATACTTGTACCGTTAAAAATTTAACATCGTAACAATGACGCAAAAAAAGTACCATTCTGTAAACATACGGTTGATTTAATGTGCTGTTGCGTGGGATTCTATGATCTTGGCGTGCGCACGAAGTAAATAGTTGAGGAACTACTATTAACTCCTTTGATTATTCAAATGAGAGGAGAGCGAGTTGCGTGTGTAAGACCCTCATCCTTGTCAGTTCCAACTAGAGAGCGAGCTTCCTTTAGCATCCTATCTGCTTATCCCTTAGATGTCTCCCTCTGCAATCGTCGTCAGGAGGCCCAAGAAAAAGGGGCGCACGTACGTGTGATACTGTATGTGACACGTCCGAGGCCACGCCGCTATCGTCCTCGATGGCGCTTCGCTCATTTTACTATTAAGTGTGTTTGTCTTAGAGTATGGTGATAATGTCATGTCGTTTATGTCGTCTATAAAATTTCTGACATAGGAGTAAAAAAGTGGAAAGAGAAAAAATCCTGTTCTTGTTCCTCCTTTATACAAGTTTGCTAAATTGATTTTTTTGTGTTTTAAAATTTATTGCTTTTGTTCACGCTCTTCTCCCTTTATAATATAGTAAATTATTGCAAAATTCTTATTTATTAATGATTATCCGATGATAAGTATTATTTGACATGAAACGTATTACCATAATTAATTATTATTTCCGCTTTTTTAATCTCGTTTCTTATATTGTTGTGTAAACAAAATCCTCTAAATTTTATAGTTAAGAGTTATTACTTAGGCTTAATGCCTATTGCAACTACTTAATTCTACTTTAAGTTTTTGATATACTATTTTGTTAAATATGGTACTATAGTACGTTACAATGTATTGTATAATATTACCTATTCTCCTACTCTTGGTCCGATCATTATTTCAATAATTTTGATTAGTGTTACATTGTTATAACAATTGGCTATGCTACGAGCCTATTAGATGTTATGCTACTTAATGTGTTTTTTTGTTCGTTAATATGGCAACTAAGTTATAAAAAGCAAACGTAGCGTAGATTTATGTAAATATGAATATATGTATATATTTTTTTATTACTATTATTATTCTTCATATTAAGATTGCTTCTTTATGTTTTCCTCTTATGAACGAGGACGTGGCATATTGTTAGCTGCCGACGGTGTGCCTCTGACCACTACGCGCACTTAGTTTTGCGATGCGACAGGTCTTTATATGCTCTGTACATTATTGGTTGCACTGTCACTGCATCTGCTGCTGCATCTTTAATTCCGGAACTGTTTCTTCTACCTGTATGCATTCTGGACAAATTTAGTTTTAAGAGGCCCTCCATTTTTAGAAACGTATATCCTTTGCTATTCCCGCGGGTATATTTTTGTTTTTGAAATCTTTCAAAAACCGCAGTAGAGAGAGAGTGAGGGGTGAGAAAAGAGAGCCGTTGGCCATATAGCTGTGCATCGTCTACATTGACGTTCTATCTACGTTTCTCTTTTCCTATATCTACGCTCATGCACATATAAGTACCTGGAAGGTGGTTTACTCGAATATGACGCGACCAAATGCAATATAATATTCAAGAACCGTGTGCTTATTTTCAGTTGCAAGTGTGGCACTTCCTTTACAGATGTCTATTTCTTATCTTATGTTGTGGCATACACCATATGCAGTATACATATATCTATTCCTCGCTATTCTACGACGACTACACTTCTTTATTGCCACATGCTTTATTTTTTTTTTACTTTGTCGTTATTCTTCTTTTAATTTATTGTTTTTTCATTATTTTTTCTTTTAAATTCTCTCATTCACTTTGGTAATTGAATAGGTACACTTAATCAATATATTTAATTATTATAATTATTATACTCCGAAAAAGGTGAGTCTAGAAAGATTGCCAATCTTTTACCACAGGCTTCATTGGCTTATATTATTTAGTCCAATTGTCTGTTCGTAAAATTCTTCCGCTCTCTTTCTTCCGTTCTTGTATGTCATGCATGAAAAGGGAATTATAATGGAGCCTTATTGATTTCGATAATCCGACGGCGCTGGCACCCATTCGCTGCAATTATTGTTTTCCACTTTTTTTTCTTCCTTGTTGCTAGCTTGTATTGCGGCTTTTCGTCGATTCGTTCACTTTATTTTTCGTGCTGTTCACTGCGTTTGCCCGAGTGGGTGACTACATAACCACCTTCCCATCTTTTTGTTTGTTTGTTTGTTCGCTTATTTTATTTTATTTTTTTTTTTTTTGCTGCATTATCCTGGTGGTTTACCGCCACCGTAATTTCCCTGGGTCTTTAGTGTGTCCCACGCCCTAATGTGCTGGGCGGGTACATTTTAGCAGAAATTGTAGGTGCTGTTTTCAGTAGCGTTGCTAATTACTTTTCTAACGTTACCCTAGCGTCCGGATAATCCGTTACGTTGATTTTTTTGTGGGTTTCAATGCGTTGCTTGTTATGTATTCTCTCGGATACTAGCGTCAACTAAGGGAGTTTACAGCGCAGTCCGTAGGCGTCTATCGGGTAACGAGCATTACTTTTGATTGCTTCACATCTATATTGAAAGGATCTTCGTGAAATTAATGGGATTAGTAGGCTGTTTAAAGGTTATTTTCAAGAAAGAAAGGGGTGCTCCTTAAAAGCTACAGATGTGATTACTTTAGGGGATTACAATGTGTAGCGATATCGAGAATAAGTTTGCGTTACCTCAAATTTGATTCATTTTTTTTTAAACTCCTCTCTGCCTTTGGATTTATTTTGTTTTGTCTAATTAACCCTGCATGTTGCATGCTTACAAGCTAATTTTTGTCATGTTTATACGTGTTATATAATTTTTCATGGATTTTAGCGTTTTGATTTTGTTTTGGTAACGATAACTGTTTCTTACCTTATTGTCATTGTTATCATTATTGTGACATAATTGCTATTATTGTTGTAGTTGATAATTTTTTTGTTATCTTTTTTTTCAGAAAATGCCACGTGCGCATCTTGTATGCTTTATGTTTTGTTCCTATATCGTCCGTATGTTATTGTTATAATTTTTCACCTTCACCAGTGTGCGTAAATGTGTTTTTGTTTTTTTTTGTTGGTCCTTAAAAAATTTCTTATTCATCTGCTTCCGTCAATGTTTACTTTTTTTTGCAGCGCGTCTGGGGGCCGCAAAAGATTAAGGAAAAAATTTTTTTTACGTATATTATCAATATTGTTTTTTTAGAAGGGGTTGAATTAATTGTCCAAACGTCTGTTGGTTACGCAGTCATCAGTTATTTTACATTTTTTCCGTATAACTTGTTTTTCACTTGCGGCTCGTCCGAGGGCCGTGAATAAATGAAAAATAAGGATTTTTCCAATATCGACACCTCCGAAGAAGAAACGTACTTAACGTCACGTTACAATGCTTATGTTAATAAAGGCTGACCGTCCTGTACGTTTCTTTGTCGGAGGCGTCGATATATAGATACACATATATTTGTGTGTATCCTGTCTTCCTATACAATACTATATTAATACGCTAGCTGTATTATTTTTTTATTCTGTATTGCATCTGTCATTATTATCATCATTATCATTATTATTATTATTATTATTATTATTATTGTTATTATTGTTATTATTGTTATTATTATTATAATTATTATTGTTATTATAATTATGATTATTAAAATTATTATTAATATCATTTATATTATTATGATTGTTATGATTATTATTATTATTATTATTATTATTATTATTATTATTATCACTGTAATTATAACCGTTGTCGTTGTACTGTCGTCAGTTAATGGCTTGCAGTGGCTTTGAGGGTCTGGTGGTGGTGGTGGTGGTGGTGATGGTTCAGGTAAGTGCCTTATACGCTTTTTGTTACATGAATCACTTTTTGATTCGGTGTTAGGGTTTTGTACTAGGGGCATGTAATAGGCGTTCTTGCTGTTACCTTCTAGATGTAAGTGGCCGACTTCTTTTTTGTTCTCTGCAATACAGTGCGTATAAATATAATTTTCCCGGTGTAATTAAGGATGTACATACATGTTTTTCTTCTTCCATACTATGTCTTGTTACTACCACATTTACATCAGTGTCGAAGTTCCAGAAATATAGCCTATATCTTAGCAAGGAATTGCCGCTGTAGTTTTATGTTAAAATTCCCGTAGTACCCTTTTGTATCTGGCTGCGTCCGTAATGTCGTGCAAGAATTAAGTTGTGTACGAAACCTCTGCGAACTGAGAAAAACAACGTGTTTGTATAAAAGTAGTAGTGTGGACAGAAGCAGACGATTCTTGCAATTAAGCGAGCTTTTACCTATTACGTATCGCCTACATCTGGCTTACGCTGACACACGCAATAAGTCTACCTGGTTTCAGATATAGTTGTAGTCCGTTGTGCATGTAAACACTAGCATTGTCGTATGTGTGTGACCCTCTTTTTTTGGTGATTTTAAGTGAGATGAGAGCTTGGTTCTTGTCGAGGGCTTGCCTCTACCCACTCTTTGGTCAGAAGTAGCCTGGCACGCATCGTATTTTTAAAAGGACTTCTTTCAGTTTTTGCTTGATTCACGAAAAGCTTACTCCTAATAAAGCTAAAATTCAGTGCGTATGTTAAAGGTTATGAAACCTACCGTCAGTCTTAATTTCAGTTCTACGTATAATTCGCTACATGAATTAGAGAATTTTGAGAAATTTTCCGAAATTGGCAATTTTTTTGTAATTCACAAAAAAAAATGGCTTGACTGATGTAGACTAAATGCAGCGTATTGTTTTTTACTTGAAGTTGTGTTTTTATTTTATTGTTTTTCTGCATTTTTCTCAGTTTTCTTATGAACACAAGAATCTGTTTAGCCCATTAATTCATTTTTCTGGAATCATGTCGGAAAATTTTAAAGGTAAGCTTTGCTTTAATCAATTTTGAAATAAATGAAAAACGAGTTTATGAGTCGATCTTCAAAATTTGTTGATAAATACGGGTGTTACAATTGTTTTGATACACTGTACCTTCCTCAGACACAGAGGTTTATAAACTGAACTACTATCGGCTTTACAAATAATACCTATATATATCAGCATCTCATTAACTTATTTATACTATATACAAACTTACTCTTATTTCAAATTTAATAGAGGTGAGTCATTCAAATCTAGCTGACAGTTGAGCAAACGTTCAGTGTCCCACAATCTATTAATCTCAGCCGCTTTCAAAGAGTTTAAAAACCTAACCTTATTAGCTACATGTAAAACTTTTAATTCATAATTAGAATTGTGATAACAATATAACACATGAGGCACATAATTTGGATTTTGTACCATTAACAAAGTTTTTAACATGTTTTTTTAAACGTTTAGCAAAAGTTCTACCAGTTTGTTCTATGTACTCTTTGTCACATGGCCAACATTGCAAGCTATATACGTCCGACTTTTCAGACAGTGCTGCTTTACTTTTATTATTTTTCGTTAATGCTTGTAGACTTCTCTGCATTTTGAATGAAATATGTAATCCATACAACCTCAACTTTTTTTAAAAAAAATCCCATATCTTACCAAAAAATGTACAAACATAAGACGAATTCAATTTTTTTAGTATTAATTAAACATTTTGAATTGCGATTTTATATTCTACTTTATTAATAATTCTTTTTAAATTTTGATCATACCTATTATTTTTAGCTAACTGTTGCTATGAACTCTATTAATTTTAAAATTTTAAAAATTCGGTGAATTATTTTTTTTTATTTCTATTGTGAATTCAAAATTTTTGTGTAATTTATTAATAAAATTTAAAAATAACTGTAATTGTCTCTGTGATCCTCTAGAAACACAAAATATGTCATTCATGTATCTGTACCAATACACGAGATTTACACTTAGTGGACTCGACATAATTAAATTTTCCAAATAATTTATAAATATTTCGGCTAGTAAAGGGCTAAGTGGATTAGCCACTATCAGCCCATCTTTGATTAGTACAAATTATTATTACATACAAAATAGTTCTGGTTCAGGCAACACTTTGATTTTTCTCTAATATTGTATATAATATTGTTATCTATTTTATTTTGCAGCATTAGATCTTCAACAATCTCTAGCACTTTGTTGACAGGCACACTTGGAAAAAGTTTTTTGACATCAAATCACACCATTTTACAATTTTCATGTACCTCCAAGATATTGATTTTACAGATAAGTTCTAAAGAATTTTTTCTACTATAATTTGACTTAATCATTGCCTTGAATAATATAATGTTTATTAATTTCTGAGAGGGTTTATGTGATCGTGTATTAGTAAATAAAATCGCTGGTCTTATATGGCTATTTTCTTAATGTAATTCTAAAAAAAAATACAATGTCGGTGGTCGGAGGTTTATGACAACTAGTGAATAATATGGGCTGGTACTGAAAATTAAGCTACATTTATGTACATTAATAATTTATTTTTGATACTCCGTCCTTGGATCTCTTGGTAGCAGCACAAATTTATCAGTGTTTAGTAATTCCAATGTTTTTGATATACATCACTGTTTGTCTATGGCTATTACCATTTGTCCTTTATTAGCTTTAGTCATGATTACATAGTTTGTTTTGATTTTTTCGTCAATACTATAAGTTGTTCTCACTGGTGATTTCTCAACGTACATATTTTTTCTTCTTTCTAATATGATATTGACCAAACAATGCTTTTCCAAATTGATTTTTATTATGAATTTTTCAGTTCGAATTCTTATATCAGTTTAAATAATTTTAATGTCTGCTCCCATTATTATTTCCATATTTTTAGTCTTTTGATAATTAAAACTAAATCTTAAAGTAGAATATTAAATGGCAATTTAAAATGTTTACTTGATACTGAACAAAAATGAAATTCATTTTATGTTTGTACATTTTTCAGAAAGATATCTGATTTTTTTTTTAAAAAGTTAAGGTTGTATGGACTAAAGATTTTATTAAAAACGCAGAAGAATCTACAAGCAATAACAAAAAATAATAAAAGTAAAGCAGCACTGTGTGAAAAGTCGGACGTATATAGCTTGACATGTGGGTCATGTGACAAAGAGTATATAGAACAAACTAGTAGAACTTTTGCTAAACGTTTAAAAAAACATGTTAAAAACTTTGTTAATGGTACAGAAAAATCAAATTATGAGCCTCATGTGTTAAATTGTAATCACGATTTTAATTATGAATTTGAAGTTTTACATATAGCTAATAAGGTACATTTTTTAACTCTTTGGAAGCGACTGAGATTAATAGATCGCGGGACCCTGAACGTTTGCTCAACTGTCAGCTAGATTTGAATGACTCACCTCTATTAAATTTGAAATAAGAGTAAGTTCGTATATAGTATGAATAAGTTAATGAGATGCTGATACATATAGGTATTATTTGTAAAGCCGATAGTAGTTCAGTTTATGAACCTCTGTGTCTGAAGAAGGTACAGTGTATAAAAACAATTGTATCACCCGTACTTATTAACAAATTGTGAAGATCAACTTATAAACTCGATGTTTATTTATTTCAAAATTGATTAAAGCAAAGCTTACCTTTAAAATTTTCCGACATGATCCCAGAAAAATGAAATAATGGCCTAAACAGATTCTTGTGTTAATAAGAAAACTGAGAAAAATACAGAAAAACAATAAAAAAACAACACAACTTCAAGTGAAAAACTATACGCTGCATTAAGTCTAAATCAGTCAAGCCATTTTTTTCTTGTACATTACAAAAAAATGGCTAATTTCGGGAAATTTCGAGCTCTCGTCTCACTTAAAATTATTAAAAGAAGAGGGCCACACACACATGACTATGCTAGTGTTTACATGCATAACGGACTACAACTATGTCTGAAACCAGGTAGACTTATTGCGTGTGTCAGCGTAAGCCACTTGTAGGCGATACGTAACAGGTAAAAGCTCGCTTCATTGCCAGAATCGTCTGCTTTTGTCCACACTACTACTTTTATATAAACACGTTGTTTTGCTCAGTTGGCAGAGATTTCGTAAACAACTTAATTCTAAAATGACTTTACGGACGCAGCCAGATACAAAAGGGTACTACGGGAATTTTAACATAAAACTACAGTGGCAGTTCCTTGCTAAGATATAGGCTATATATCTGGAACTTCGACACTGATGTAAATGTGGTGGTAACAAGACATAGTATGGAAGAAAAACAACATGTATGTACATCTTATATTACACTGGGAAAATTATATTTATACGCACTGTATTGCAGAGAACAAAAAAGAAGTCGGCCACTTACATCTAGAAGGTAACAGCAAGAACGTCTATTAGATGCCCCTAATACAAAACCCTAACACCAAATCAAAAAGTGATTCATGTAACGAAAAGCGTATAAGGCCCCCACCTTAACCATCACCACCACCACCACCACCAGACCCTCAAAGCCACTGCAAGCCATTAAATGACGACAGTACGACGACAACAGTTGTAATTAAAGTAATAATTATAATAATAATAATTATTATTATTATAATTATAATATTAATAACAATAATAATAATAGTAGTAATAATAATAATAGTAGTAACAATAATAATAATCATTATAATGATAATAATAATAAAAATAATAATAATAATGATAGTAATAATTATGGTAATAATAATAATAATAATGATGATGATGATGATGACGATGACGATGACGATGATGATGACGATGACGATGAACAGGATTTTTTCTCTTTCCACTTTTTTACTCCTATGTCAGAAATTTTATAGACGACATAAACGACATGACATTTTCACCATACTCTAAGACAAACACACTTAATAGTAAAATGAGCGAAGCGCCATCGAGGACGATAGCGGCGTGGCCTCGGACGTGTCACATACGGTATTACACGTACGTGCGCCCCCTATTTCTTGGGCCTACTGACAACGATTGCAGAGGGAGACAGCTAAAGGATAAGCAGATAGGATGCTAAAGGAAGCTCGCTCTCTAGTTGGAACTGGAACTGACACGGATGAGGGTCTTACTCACGCAACTCACGCTCCTCTCATTTAAATAATTAAAGGAGTTAATAGTAGTTCCTCAACTATTTACTTCGTGCTCACCCCAATATCATAGAATCCCACTCAACAACACATTGAATTAACCATATGTTTATAATTAATAGGTTATTGAATAGGCACTTTATTAATATATTTAATTATTATTCTTATAGTTAAAAAGGTGAGTCTAGAAAGATTGTCAATCTTGTACCACAGGCTAAATTGGCTTATATTATTTAGTCTTATTTTCTGTTCGTAAAATTATGCTGTGTTTCTTTTAATATCTTTTGATTAAGTCCGTGATTACATATACTTCGAGATAAAAGTGTGTTTTTTATTGCGTAAGCTTTATTGTGTTAGTTTTTTACTTAATTATGTTTAGGAAATAAAAAGCTAGGCTACAAATTTTAGTAACAAATCTTTAGTTGCTATAATATCACATGTTAGGAATTTAATTTTTATTCATGACTTTCTTGCGTTCATATTCGTCAGCCTAGTCTGAAATTTGAAACAATAGTGTATTTAACTCAATATGTGATTTCTTAAGATTTTATACTATTCTCTCAATAATTATTTTATGAAAGAATTACTTTAACCGAACAAAGCCACAGTTAATAGCTGGTGACACCAACGCTCCCAACTCTGGAATTTTCTGCCAGAAGCGTTTTTTACAACCCAACATAAAATTTTGTGGAAATGAAATATAATGAAATGTCAGCATTATTACAGCGTTGTCAATGTATTAAGAATTCTTATGATTTTTTCGGCTACATAAGTCTTCTGTTTTTTATGTGTATATACCCACCTTCCTGCGCACTCTGCACACCTACCCCTCCATAACCAAACTATTTTCTTAGATTGAAATAGTAGTTTCTTAATTGTTTTGATAATCTAAAAATTTAATTGAATTTTAAATTTTCAGAAATAATTTAATAACACTTATCACTAGGGTACAGGCAGCGGTACAAAAAATTCAATTGTGACGACGAGGGTCGAATCAATGAATAGAATCTTGTTCTTTTGAGCTGAGGTAAGAGAGGCACAAAAATGTGATGCGCGTTAATAGGCTAACCAAAATATAATTGGGATAGTTCTACAGTTTTTTGAGCTGAAGCATAAAAGAAGGGTGAGGGAGACTAAAATAAATTTTAATTAGGTCATTTTACAGAGAAACAAAAGGAAAATTGTCTTATTTTGAAGAGAGATGAGGAGAGGCTAGAGTGGTCGAAGAGAAGAGAAGACGCCCTCTCTTTAATTACTATATAACACAGAAAAATAAACACACCAATACACACACATTTATACATCTCTTTATGAAATAGTTGTTAGGACAAAAGTGAGTTTCTGCTCCCCCCCTACGCTTCCACCGTAATCCTCTTTGATTCACAATGTTAATAGCTTATTTTCACGTAATTTTTAATATCATGACATTTAAACAAGCTCTTTTCCACTTTTTCTAAACTTTTTCTCCAGCTCCTACCTCTTCCCATTAAAATAATCCCTTCCTAATCTATCGCTACCGTCTTCAAAGATAAAATTTATTATGTATTAACAACTCAAGAAAATCTGAAAAATCCCATTATTTACTTAACGAAAGCAACTAAGCTCATGAAACAAAAACTATATGTACATACATCAACCTATTTAGTATAGTAAATTAGAAGATTACTTTTTTTACACATATTTTTTTTTGTTTTTATGTGGATAATGAAAATTTTTTATAGTACTTCAATAACTAATTTATATTTTAAGCCTATTTCTAAGACGTTAACTGAAATTCGTTTAAGTAGTAAAGAATATTATTAAATATTAAACTACTTTAGTATTAAATACAATAAATCAGTGATGCCAGACAAAAGAGCATTTCCCTCAAAGCAGTGTTCATTCAGCACTCTAAAGACTTGTAAGCTGTAGACTGGCGCAACTAGAGCACAGCTCCAAAGAGTCTCTTTCCATGTTCTCCTACTCTTACTTTTCCTCTGTATGTGATAAACATATATGGTTGACCCAAGCTTGTGTCACAGCTTCTATATTACATTTATACCTTGGGAGGTAGTTCTCTGTAGCCAGACGGACTAAATAATTTTTGTTTTTGCTGGTATACCTTTGATTCACACCTATGATTTTTTTTTTTTTTTTTTAGATACCATTTTAATATGTTTATTAGAATAAATGAGTGCCAACCCAAAAACTTAGTGTAATCAAGTATTTTTATTCTCATTAAAAAATAGCATCAATTAAGTAAGGGCGTGTAACAGAATTATCTATGCACTCTAGTATTTTCATCTTAAATAAAAATTTTTATTAATTAGCAAGCGCTTATAGTACAATGACTCAGTACACTATGATATTTTCATCTTAAATAAATCAACATGTTAATAAAGAAGCACCTTTAACAGAAGAATCTGCAACGCTGACGCTGAGGTCTTCTTGATTTTCATTTATTATAATGTTAATTAATGAACAAGCATTTTCAACACAGTAACCTAGTTTACTCTGATCTTTTTATCTTAATTTACTTAAAATTTTTATAAGTAAACAAGCGCTTATAAAAAAGTAATCTAGTGCGATCTAGTCTTTTCATCTTGCATGAATTAAAATTTTAATCAATAAAAAAATCATCTTTTACGGAATAATTTAGTACACTCTTGTCTTCTCATCTTAAATAAATTCAAGTGTGAATCAACAAAAACGCACCTTTGACGGAGTAATCCAGCATGCCCAATACAAGTCCTTTTGATTTTAAATTGTTATGATATTTATTAATAAAGAAAAGGTTATTGGTTATATATAAGGTTATTATAAGGTTATATGTTATACAAAATAAATTAAATATAGCAATCAAAAACATGCACCTTTCTGAATATGACTGAGTATTTGATGATTTCTGTTTCGGATAAAAGCAAAGATAAACAAAGAAAAGACTATGATAAAATGATTTAAGTTTGCTTTAATATAATTATTAAAGATGATAATGTTGATAAAAATAAATTTTTTTTATCTAAATAATGTAGTGTGCTTATGTCGTTTTATTAGAAATAAGTTAAAATGCAGGTTCAAGTATGCACGTGCCGTGACTAATTGATAATTTATAGCTGATATTGTTTTTAATGATCTAACAAAAATTAGCCAATGATGCTATGCATTTGACTTGTTATTCACTGTTCACTGCATAAGTCACCTCATATATATTATATTATATTATATATATATGTATATACATATATATATATATATATATATATATATATATATATATATATTTACGTAAATATCGTGGCACACGTTCATAATAACGCTGCACATCACATTAGTTTTAATGATAATGCATGCCATAAATAATTAATCAAGACATAAATCATAAATATATGCACTGTGTTATATAGTTTAAAGCACTTTTCCTATGATAAATAACAGTTCTAATTATCAAAAGTGCATATTCAGAGGCTTGGTTAAACGAAGTTTAAATCACATGTTTAATATCAAAGTTATAAATAATAATCGACATTAAAGTTCATCACAAACAAAAGTCAAGTGCGTAGCATTATTGGATGAATTTTTCTAGGCAATTAAATAATACCATCACTTACATGTTGTTAATTAGTCAAGGTACTTATACACTAAATTTCATTATTAGTTGTTTTTCACATTACGTTATAAGTATTAAAGTGGATTTTTATTAACCAGCATTATTAGTATTATTTATTATTATCTTAAAGTTTAACCAAAACTCTTTTAATGTATTTACTTATTTATTTATTTCTTGTACTCCCTACTAACGAAAAATAATTAAATGCTCAGCCGTATTCAGAAAAAGGCATTTGATTATTGATAAACATTACTAACTCTTTAAAACATAAAAACGTTAATGAATCATGGTATTAAGGTAAGTATTTATTCAAACAACATTAGCATTATTATTTATAATTAACATAAGACTCAAGCGCTTAAAAGGCTTTTGTACCAAAATTACCATTTAATCTATTGAACAGAGAAGAACTAAAACGTACTGGGTCATTTTGTTATGAGCGCTGGATTATTTAATAACATCAAAATAAATAAAAATTAAGAAGACTTCAGCGTCTTCAATTCTTCTGGTAAAGGTGCGTCTTTATTTATGAACTTTTAAATTTATTTAAGACAAATGTACTGAAGCATACTGGGTCAGCGTATCATAAGCGCTTGTTGATAAGATAAAAATCGTAGAGTGCGCTGATGATTCCGTTAAACTTCCTTACTTCATAAATGCTTTTACTTATTGTAAAAAAAAGTACTTGAGTCCACAAGTTTTTGGGTTGAAGGTGCTTGTTTATTGATTAGTATTATTATTTATTTATAACGATACACTTGAGCTCACTGTGTTACTTGGTTGAAAGAACTTAACTTGGTTCAAAGAACTTGTTCATAACTTAATATTATTATTAAGAAGGAAAAAAAAGATTGCAACTTATATAACTAACCATCGAAGCTTAGTTAGTGTAATTGAGTTTGCAATGTTAATTAAAATGCAATAAGTATTGTTGGTTTATAACTGACACAATAGACTCATCCTTTTTTTTCTTGAAGGCCGACAATTTATAGAGCGTTAATAAAAAGTACTTATTTATTTTAAAAAATATATTTAAATCGTATCTTTGAAAAAAAAAAAAAAAAAAAAAAAACCAAAAAACATCGGTGCAAATCGAAGGCATGACCAGCAAAAACAAAAATGATTTAGTCCGTCTGGCTACGGAGTCCCTTTCAATGGTATACATGTAATGTAGAAGCTGTGAAGCAGGCTTGGGTTCATCATATATATGACATGTAAAGGAAAAGTAAGTGCTCTAGTTATGCCAGCATATAGCGTCTCCGAATCTCTAGAGTGCTGAACTCTGCTTTGAGGGAAATATCATCCCTTCTAATATCACTGCTATGAAACCTTGTTTGTCGTGATCCTTTTCTTTATTATTTAATATCATAAACAGATTTGTATTGGGTATGCTGGATTATTCCGTCAAAGGTGCGTGTTTATTCATTCACACTTCAGTTCATTTAAGATAAAAAGACTACAGTGCACTAGAGTATTCTGTTAAAGTTGCTTGTTTATTCATTGACAGTTTAATTTATTTAAGATGAAAAGATTAGATCGTACTGGATTACTTTTTTATTAGCGCTTGTTTACTCATCAAAATTTAAATTAAATTAAGATAAAAAGATCAGAGTGGACTAGATTATTTTGTTGAAAATGCTTATTTATTAAATAACATTATAATCAATGAAAATCAAAAAGACTTTGGCGTACTCAATTCTTTCGTTAAAGGTGCTTTTTTATCAATAACCATTTTAATTTATTTAAGATGGAAATACTAGAGCGTACTGGGTCATTGTTCTATAAGTGCTTGTTTATTAATAAAAATTTTCATTTATTTAAAATGGAAATACTAGAGTGCATTGATAGTTCTGTTACACTTCCTTATTTAATAATTGCAATTATTTAATGAGAACGAAAATACTTGAGTACACTAAGTTTTTGAGTTGGCATTCATTTATTTTGAGGTGACACATAGATGCGACAGTTTCACGTAGTCCCATTTAAAAGTAATGGTTATGTATCGTGCTGTTGCGTCCATAGGAACAGCCTTTTTAAGAAAGATATTAAAATGGTATCTAGAAAAAAAAGGAAAAAATCATAGGTGTGAATCAACGGTATGACCAGCAAAAACGAAAATTATTTAGTCCACCTGGCTACGGAGAACTACCCCGCCAAGGTATAAATGTAATTTAGAAGCTGTGAAGCAGGCTTGGTTTAACCATATGTATTTATCACCTGGAGAGGAAAAGTAGGAGTAGGAAAACTGGGGTAGAGACTCTTTCAAGCTGTGCTCTAGTTGCTCTAGCCTGTAGATTGTGAGTCACTAGGGTGCTGAACTTGGCTTTGAGAAAAATGCCGTCCCTTCTAAGATCACTGCTATGAAACCTTATTTGTAGTTCGTGACCCATGTTAATTCAGCTTCATCATAACATTTGATTGATCACTTACTTAAAAAATTAAGTGTGGTAGTACAAAAATATTTTAATACATTTAACATGAAGAAAAACCTTACATACATCCAACTGAAAAGCATTTCTTCTTACGGTACATTTCAACCTTTTTAAAACTATATTCTTGTAATTCACTTATTGTCATTGCAAAGGCTGATATAAATAAGTATTGTTTTCTATCAAAAAAAAAGTAGTGATAAAAAATTTCTCGTAATTAAACTGATTTGTAAAATAAATACTATATTTTTCACATTTCATCCGGTACTAATTTTTGCTTGGGTGCTGTACTTGAATAATTTAAAAATATTTAGTTCTTCTCCATTACACAACCAATCCTATGAATTATAATTTTTAATTAACATTACCATTAAATTAATTTTGGAATGTAGTTCATGTAGTGGGAAGCCTGAGTTAAAATTATTCAAAACTTCTGGAGGAAAATTAAAACGTATGTTATTATAAGTTAGTTCAGATCAAATTTTAGTATTACCTTGAACATTATTAAAAACTTTTTATATTCAATTAAATGGTGTATTTGTTATGTGTTGTTAGGAAAACACTCTTTAATAAAAGAATGTTACTAGAATACTGTAAGAATACTAGAAGTGTGATTTGTATTAGTATAAGAGTGTAAACAAACGACATTTGTTGACCAATTAATGGAAATAAAAATTTGTTAATTTTTCCTTTACGTATGAATTTCATTGTACTTTATACTGTCCTTTATTCTAGCTTAGCTTATTTTTGTCCGGACCCCTCTCCTGCTCTAATCTCTATCGTCCCCACACCATTTTTGTGAAATCTTTCGGACTCTACCAATCCTCACGGATGTCGACATCTACACACATACATGCTCCCTTAAACAGACTTTAATGTTTATTTTTAAGTACATATTTTATGCACAGACTTCTTCTACACCGTCCATTGCTCAAGACGCGTATAGATAGACTTGATGCATACAATTAATTAATAATTAATTAATTAATAGAACTATGGCTTGGATCGTAATATCAATTATATTTTTATGTATCAAAGTATAAAGTTCTGGGTGCTCTAAGTTTTTTTTTTAAATCGTTGATGGACGGTGTTAACAATTTAAATTTCTTATTTGGATTTTTATCACATAAGATTAATATATACTTAACTTCAAACAACACTTTATTATACAATAATATTAACTACAAGAGTATTACTCTATGAAAAAGGTCAACTTACGTAACCAGTTAAGAAATTGAAATAATATTTATTGTGCTGTTGGATGTAAATGTAACCTTCATTAAACAATAGATAAAGGTTAGATACGCTGCTAAGAATTGCTAATTGAGGGCATAGATTTTAGGGGCACGATACAGGTAGTATACTTATTGTTGACTTTATGGATAAAAATTAAGAAAAGAGAGCTTTAAAAAAAAGGTTGTTATCGCTTAAATAAAGAAGGACGATATCGCCATTACATTTATAAGATGTATGTAATCGAGGCAGTAAATTGTATACGGGATAATCAATAAAATATGTATATCCTTATTATTTCTGGTAAAATATTACATGAACACTGTAATTTAATGATGCAACCTCGCTTTTTATGTGTTAATTACATCAAAGTGTCAGTTAGTTAAACTTTAAGAGTTTTGCAGGCTACATCATCCCATACGTTAACAGAAAAACACAACTTATGCGTGTACATCAGCCTTTAAAAATATCTTTGTACTTATATCTCAGACCCTCGATTATTAGAAGAGGCTTGATGATAAGCGTGTCTATCCTATTTCGAAGTAGAACTATCTTATATTGCACAAATACACTTTTTACATAAAAATATTTCGTATCCCCTGAAATATTTTATTTGTCTCTGTATGCCATAATACTAATACAAATGTAAATTCAAATAACACTAAGTTATACAATAATACAAACATTGGAAGTATTAACCTACTAAGTTGGCTTATTGTTATACGTCCACTTACGGAACTGGTAGAGTAATTTAAGTATCATTTATCGTGCTGTTAGATGTATGCATATTCATATAAAAGTTTTCAAGTTAAGTATGACGAAATAAACATAATCTGCTTTTTTTTTAAAGTTAAAAAATTAAAAAAAGTATAATTTGTATAATATTTTAATAAGAAGGCTTATTATAAACTTATTCCCATCATATTTTAATCAAAGCGGAGAAAACTTTTCATACCAGGCGTATTATTAAATGTAGGAGATACATGGGATCGATAAATAATCCTTTTTCTATCACAGAAGGATATCAGGATCTGGAAAAGTCATGAAAATCGAAAATACATGCTAACAGCTCCTCATTATTATATGTATTCCGAGCAATAACTGTCTCATATTGCACAAATAAGTTTTCTGTGTAAATGTATTTTTTATAACCTCAATGAGCATAAAAAAACAAATAATTAAGACGGTTGAAGTGCGAAACGTAAAGGGGGAGTAAAACCTCACGAGTGTATATACATGTATATATATGAAGCGCGCGTTGGCTCAGTCGGCTACGTCGTGGATTGGCAAGCGGGAGACTCGTTCGATTCCCGGCCAGTGCAACTTTTGGGCAAGTACCTTTGTGATTTTTCACATGTGCTTTTTCATTACGCAATGCTCCTCGAGGAAAGATTAGGCAACCTTCTCGCAGCAAAAAATGCCTAATTTCCCCCTACCCTTCTCCCAGTAATGGGAGGCTTCCCATCCCTTTCCTTGCCCCTTTTCGAAAAGCTAAGTTTCCATAGTAGTGTCCTTATTAAAATATCCGGACGTAGAGCACTATTATATATCCTTATATTATATAGTTGTATTGACTAAAGTGAATCTCAGCCCCCTCAGCTCCCCCTCGATTTACGTAGTTATTTGCTTGTTTTAACGTCATTTTTAATCAAATTATATTTGAGTGAGCTCCCCCCTCGCTCCCCTCAGTTCCCCCTTCCCCTCCAATAAAATACTTATTTATCTAATGTTATACCATCATGAATGTTAAAAAATATACGCAATTTAGTACCTAAGTCGTACCTCGTTTTTAGGGGTTTTTTAAGTCACTGATCATAGGTCTCCCTCGGTCTATTCGCTTCCTCTTACTCACTATTTGTCTCTGAAGTACCATTATTTGTTTAACTTGATTGAACTTTTAGATTTCAAATCTCTTTCTGGTCCATGTCTACTTTACCCAAATATAAAATTCTTGATTACTTGAGAACCTTATTAAGTAAAAGATAGAATTCAGAAGGAGGTATAATTAAATAGACAAACACAATTAAGCTTTGAAAACAATAATTAATTCTGTTAGCTTCTGTTAACATACGTCTGTTTTAATGTAACGATCTTCAAAGTTACATATTTTTGAATTACTGAAAAATTTCTAGCTAAACAATATTTTGAATTTTTGATTTATTCTCGGATGCAATTTAAATAAAAATTCTTTTTGGATTCTTACATCTTAATAAAGCAACTTATAATTGTCCGTAAGAGAATAAAGGTTTTTTAATACACAATTCTAAAGAATCAAAACTCTGTTTTTCTGATTTTTTAATAAATATAGAATATGCTAATACAAAGGAAAACTGTTTTCTATATCAGACAAAAGGTAATGATATTACCTCTAATATTATTGTAAAATACTATTGGAAAATTAACATTTATGTCAATTTAATTATGTTAAGTTAATCATATGTTTTATTAAGTCCTTTGTGAGTCACGTATTCTGCTGTTGTAAACTAATTTTCAGCCTGCATTTATAAATACACGAGCAATGTTGTTAATTTATCTACTCAATATGTTAGTGGGGGGTTAGCGCGCAGGGGGCATTAGCTCTACTAGTATATATATATATATATATATATATATATATGTGTGTGTGTGTTGTTGTATGTGTGTGTGTGTGTTTGTTGTATGTGTGTGTGTGTGTGCTCGTGCATATTGGATTGGCTTTGCCACTCTGCGCGCTGCACGTGCCAATTTTTTGGTGCCACTAAGAAAGTCATATTATCTTTCATTTAATGAACAGTAAATCAGATAAAGTATATATTTTTTTTTAATTATGACTATTTATCTACTTGTCATGTTGTTTTTTATTATTCTATTCAAAAGGTCAACAAATGAAGTGAAAATACGTACATATTGTACTAAACAAAAACAATGAATATAAATGTAATTTTGTCTTCTTCCAACATGATATACTTATGCCAACTTTTTTTCAATATGTAAGGCATTTAGCAAAGAATGACGTCTTTATCTTCTGAATCTTGGCAGAGCATCATTCTTTCATGGACCTCTTTTTAGGAATAAAAAAGTTACAAGGAGTCAGATCTGAAAAATGCTATGATTGAAGCAGCATTACTGCATTGTTTTTGACCAACAATTAGCAGATGAGCAATAATTTGTGAGCAGGAGCGCTATCAACGTGCAACAGCAAATTTTTGTTATGCCACAAATTTGGCGTTTTAGGTGGTTTGCCTTAAGCAAATTGTGCCTAAACTATGGGTAATATTCTTTATCTACCGTGCTACTTTGTCTTAAGAACTCATGATGCACCATGCCCCTGCTATCAAAGAAACCTTAATATTTGATTGAATCTGTCACGCTTCTTGTGGTTTTTGCTCATGTGACAACTTTAGATGATTAAACTCTGTTTCCCACGTCACAACCATAAGCTGATGATAAACTGACAATTATATCTCTCTAAAGTAAAATTGGGTTATTATGGACCTAATACAACATCGCCTGAGCAATGTTAACGCGTTGCAATGTTGTAGGACCAAATGAAAAATTTTTTGCACGAACTTAGTGAAAATTTCCGCATGAACTTGTATTATGCTTGAAATAATAATTAAAATGTAATAACACGAGCCAATCAATATGTTGAGCTCCTCAGTAAGTTGACTTATAGTGATTCAACAATTAGAAAATACTATGTTTTTTACTTTATCAGTGTGTTCGTGTATTATTGACAAGGTGGAGTATTTTACACACTCTTTGTAGTTTAGATTTTCTCAGCCCCTTAAGGTAATTGTGTATAACGGTATTTGTTGCTTTTGTCCAACGTACCTTAAGCAAATACAATACATTTATAAGCTCAACAGCATGAGAAAAAAATGTGAGGACTAATATAGCGTTCTAAAAAACTTATATATAAAATATATGTAGCCCGTAGATATTTAAAATTCGTGATACTTTTCGAGTATAACTCGTACACGCAAGAGCTAACAAAAACACAGAAAAATTGAAAAGGCAAGTGTTTTGTTGACAATATCAAAAGTATACTGATCGTTTGCATAATTTTTTATAAAAATAATATATATCTTTAAGATATGTAAAATAATATATTAGTACATCAAAGTTTCTGCAGGTTAGTAGGGGTCATTGAGAGTTTAACTGAAATCATGTGGGTGGTCGATTGGGTCCGTGAGGAAGGTAGTTATTAAAAAATTGTGTGGGGTCATTAAGAAGTCTGTGAGTAATCAGTAGGGGTCTTTGGGGGACTGTGAGAGTCAGAGGGAGATGGGAGTTTGGACAAAAAATATCAGAAGCCAAAAAAATGGAGTCAAAGACTGAATTGTGCCTGAGTCTGTGGGGGTTCAAGGGTTTGGTGGGAGTTTGTTCAATGTTGAGGTCCTAAGATTCAAGTTTACTTGCTTGATTAAATCTACCAATCAGAGTTTCCATTTTCAATCAAACGTCTCGAGTTTCCAGACAATTAATCGCAATGCGCTGCGTCTCTTTAGTTAGTCAATAGCTTTGTAAAGGAAGCAGCGGCTTGCTCTTTAGATGTAGCTGCTTGATGTGATAGCCAGTTCGTACTCGGTCGTTGAGCAAGGTGCACGCACCCTTACATGAGCACACACATACGCCTCTTTTCGAAGTTTTATGCGCGCACTTTAACGATTAATTTACTGCCGTTCTTTATAACTCGATTACTCCTATTACTTCTCGTTTCGATTGTTCCGAATCTTTACCTCAGAAAAGTAAAGTGTTTGTATCAAAATTATTAATTTGGTGCTTCTATTCAATAAATACGTTTAAGAGTGTTAAATACAAAATCAGTCTTATTTACTTAACATAGAAGCACACTCCCGCTCCGATACTTGACAGAGTTGGTTGGTAGTTTTATGGAATGTCCTATGTACACAACTATATAATATAGGATATAAATATAGTTGTTTTAAGATCTATGCCTACTAGCTGCCTACAAGAAAACAGATTATTGTTTTCAGTTAACATTTTCTATAATGTTTAAATTAAAGACGTATTATATAATTTTAAAGAATGCGTTATCTCATACCGAGTGATCGTGCTGGTCGTGGTAGGGATGGCGATGCATGCATGTGCATTAACTGATGAAGTTTACTGTCGTTGCATTATCGCATGTGTGGCTCTTTGGTCTAGTACGCCCAGATTATTGTTTTGTAGAGTTACTTGTGGGTTCGTACAGATTTCTCTGCGCATTGGTCCCTCTAAGGCTGGTTTCTGGTGTGATACGGTCGATAATGATTTTCTTGGCTGTAATGATGCGTTTAACAATACTTTTCTTCTTGATGATTTAAACATAGATTGATTCTCCACTCTTTTATCCAGAAATATATTAACTGATTTTTTGCATGCTCTCAGTCTTAAGTGACTGCCTTTCGGTGAGAAGCATCATGTGGGGCACCCCTTCTATCTTATTGATTACTTTTGCCTTGCTAACCATTCTCGCTTTTTTTTCTCAACACTATCATCCAGATATATCAAGGCATGACGGACCTCTTGCTTATTTTAAATATAACTGCTCACCTCATACACCAAAAACAATTTTGATACTTTGAAAGGCTGCAACTTAATCTATATACATAACAATCATGTCTATAATTATGTCTATTTACTGGTAATGATTTTTTCATTTTCTCGACGTAGATTATAAAATTTCGGTACTCATACAAAAACTTTTTTTGATGTTAAAAATACTTGGATAACTGCTTGAAAAACTTCTCAAAAATCAAGTAAAACTGTATTTTTAACCGTGCCCGTGTTAACCATCAAAAGATACTTCAAGCACTTCTTCAAAATTATTTAACCCTTTCAATTTTTCTGTGCCGTTAAAAAATACTTAAAGTGCCTACAACTGTCGAGAAACAACAGAAGACTTTATTTATTATTGAAAAATACTCGAAGCAATTTTAAAAAATTGACAAACATTTTTAAGCTATTCAAAGTTGACGGTCTTAGGATGGGAATGGATACGGCTTTGCTTAAGGATACGCAGACTGGAATACTAGCAGTTGCATGACTTTACTGTTGAGTCTCAGGATAATATCAAAACTGTGTCTAAACATCCAAACTAGTTGTAAAGTCAGGAGGTAGAGCTGAGGCTAATCTATTAAAACATTATAACGTATTTGGATCGATGAATTTTAATAAAATGCTTTTTAAACCCGTTAGGCCTTGTCAAAAAACATTAGGTACTCAAGGACTCTGACTATCAAATTTGTAAGAACTAGGATCAGGAGTTTAAACGGCATCAATTAGAGAACAATATAAAACGATTCCTACGGTTGCTTGCAGTGGAATATGAAACATTGAAACAGTAAAAATAAGTTGATCATATGATTAGGTTGAATCATGAAGAAATTACTCTATTTAAAAATGGCACACAAATTGAAATTATGTACAAATTTCAAATAATTTAAAAACTCAATACAAAATGCAAAAATATCAGCAATGGTGTTGTTGATGCACTACCTTTTCTACAAATTTTTACCTTACACAAAAGGTGATAATTATACTGTAATTATGCTTATCGAGTTAGTTTCCGATTAAAAATAATGTAGGTACGTTTTTTAAATACAAATGTCTCCTCTTGCATGATCCTGTTAAGAAGAAACATTTAAATGAGACTGTATTTGACGGTATTCTACTTCGTTTTTTGAAAAACTGTATTTTGTACATAATTTCTGTTTTAATCTTTACTTTTAATACATCTTTACAATTGATTATCTTTGCAGCGGTGTGGAAGAAATCAACTGTATGCTCCATTCCCGAAATAAGGATGCTCACACTTGTAAAGAATTTAAAACTGATTAGTATTTCAAATATTTCAAACGCCACGTTGAAGATACTCGAAACTATTATCTTCAATTAAATTTCAGATTTTATAGCGCATTCCAATGTACTGAAACCATTGTAATCGGGGTTTCGCAGGCCATATAGTATTTAATTGGCTCTAACAAAAGTTATCTATGATTTTAAGAAGGCTGTTATTTAACAACACGTAACGCTGCTAGTAGCTGTTAATTTTTGCGTGCTTTTCATATTGTTGACACTGTTGTACTCTGTGAGAAGTTAAACAGGTTTGGCCTCTCTAGATCGATCTATGAATAGTTTAAGACGTATCTTTTTTGTAAGTATCAGGTTATTGTCTCTTCAGCTCAGTACTTGATCTTATACTCTTTTTTCTTTCCATAAATGATATTGGATCGTCATTAATAAAAAAAAGACTTGCGCACTGTGGTCTTGTAACTCAATTAACTAGATTTTTTCAAGGATAAACGTTTTCTATATTTTACTTGACGATTTTAATGCCCAATTTTTGATTTATTTAAAATATTTGGTGTCACTCTAAATATTACACTTAGTTTTCGGACGTTAACGAAGTAGCACTACAGCTAAAAAATGTGCAGCTGCTCTGTACTGTTCCGCAAGTATGGTTCGTCTGCACCATCAGACTATAAGCTCAAACTAGTCGAATCACTCGTACTGCCTTACTTTTGTTACTGTGTGAATTAATTTTTCTTTTTTTCGGGGGAAAATGAAGATTTAATTATGTAGAAGAATTAATTCGTTTTGCTGCTATCCGTTTTGTGCCTGATACTTGCAAGAGGGACCATATCCCATCTTACTGCAAGAGGCTTAAGATCTTGCCCTACCTATTTTGGATCGAGTACCTTGATATTTGGTTTCTTGCGTCAGTACTTCAAAGTAACCGCAATATTTGTTATCTCAATTTTTATTTTGACCTCAAGATGGACCTGATTCTAAGTGGACTTCTAGTCTTGACGTAGTTACCCCTGGTTCTGATTTCAAATACCCTAATGATTGTTTTTATGCCGATGGTGCACCGTACCGATCTATGTTCAGGAACAATGTCAGCGGCCTTGCTATAAGAAGATCCTTCATGAATATTATACTATTGTATTTTTTACTTTATGTTAGCTTATGAGCGATCTACCCTTCTGGGATGTTTTACATTATGTTTTTTGACCTTCATGTCTGCTTAATTTATAATTGCGCTGTATATTTTCATCGTAGTTTTTATTGACTAATTACTTTTATTATAAGTAAATAATATTAAGATAAACATGTTTAACGTTAGCCCATTGCAGCATTTGTACTTAACCGTGTGCAACTAATGTAAACCGTGCATGTTACACTAGACTTACGAGCTAGCCTTTCAGTCCTCAGCATAAAAAGTAATTGTAATTATAATTCTAGTTCTAATCAAACAGATTTTCAGTGGAAAGTATTTAATTAATATTTACTTGTATTTAAAGCAGGAAGACGACTACTTTCTTAAAAATTGACAAGTAATTATCATAGGATGATTTAACGAGTTTAATACTTTCCACTGAAAATCTGTTTGATTTTTTTTGCATAAATACAGATTATCTACAGTGATAAGTTATTTTATTCTACCCTTGTAAAACCATAAAGTTTTTAACAACAACGTTGTAATGTTGCAATCCAAAAATAAGTGTTTCTACAGTTTATCATGTCTCAAATACGTCGTGGCCACAAAAGTACATAGGCTTAAGGGGATTCTAAACCTTACTATAGTGCTTTATTCGAGCTTACTATGTTGGTAACTTTTTTTTTTTTTTTTTTTTTTTAATCAACATATTTATAATCAGCGAAATCCAGAGTCATATGCCTCAGATACCATAATTAATTATTACAATACTGAGTTTAGAGTCAATTCACGAATGACAACATGAAACAATTTTGCACTGATTATTTGTTTGTTTCAGTGAAAATTTTTTAAGTTGTTATTTACAAGTTCACTCTATAATTAGTAAAGTAATAAATAATAATGGTTTCTGGAGCGTATGATCTCGAGCTTTTCTGATTTAACATATGCTTTAATAAACAATAAAAAAAACTGTGAAGGTAGCAACATAGGCTGATGATACGACATTGAAATTCAGAATCTACTTTGCTATCACCTGAAGAGAAATATTAATATAGTTTAGGGGCTCGGTAATGTAAGCTCACAAGTTTAAGTTCTGAACTTTCTTTACTCAGCGTACACCTTTGACAAACTATTTAAGATCAAAAAGGAATTAAAACGTCCGAAGAGTTATCTCATAAGAATTTAATATATATTGCCTTGTATAAAAAAGTTTAGATTGTTTTCAAGAATAGTAGCAAATTTATAAAAAAATCAGTGTGCATTGTTGTTATTATTTGGCCCAATAACTTTATTTTGTAATTAAAAATAACTAATAATATAATTTTCTTACAGGAATATTCATCAAAACAAATGATTGGATTGATATCAAGTATGTATCAAAATAAAAAAGTGAGACATAAGTTTATGGAGCTAATTGAAGATCATAGATTAAAAAGACAGTAAACTTTCCTTGCAAGATTATTTCAAAAGCTCGTCAAAATTTTTTTAACTGTGCTGATTAATACTATTTTCTTATAATTTTCTTAAAAATTATCATAATTAATAAATCTCTGCATTATTGTATTTGGCTTTTTCTGTTTTACTCGTTTTTTAAATAAACCTTGCATAGATTTAGAAAAGCGGTACAAAAATTAATGATTATTATATAGGATTTATTGAAATAATCATGAAATTAAGCGTAATTTAGTCAGTCATTCGTTGTCACTGAATGTTGCCAAATCCTCTAGGTAAGTAAAATTTCTACACCTCAACTTTTATGTTGGTAAACTAATATTATGAAAAACAGTTACATAAGAAAAGCAGAGTTGATTTATTTTTTATAAAAGCTATAGCTACCTTATAAATGACATATTATTTTAGCAGCTTTAGTTCGGATTATAGTAAGATGAAAGGTATTACGAAAAAAAATTTTTCCATGTTAAATTGTAGACTCCTAGATACTATGATTTTAAGTTTAACTCTAAGAATAACATTCAGTTTTTTTAAAGTTTAATCTATGAAAATGTTTCAAACGGTTTTGCAAAATCAAGGTAAAATGTTAAGTTCAAAGCTGAGGAGATTATAGAAAAAAAGAGCAAACAGCGTCTCAATGAACATTACTGGACTTGAAAAAACTGTGCTATAAAAGGCACAAGTCTAAATATTAAGATGGTTCTTCATGATACAGCCGTATCAATGCGACGTGAGGCCTTGTGGTTTTTCGTTTTCCGATCGACCTGTTAATTTAAATACAAAATGAGTCAGACGCGCACTATCATGTTACTTTTATACAAATAAACATACTAATACTAAATGTATAAGTTCATAAAATGTATTTCTGTGATAAGTACTGAAAATGACGTATGCATCCCTACTCAAGCAGACGCTGCTGAACCGCTGCATGTACCTATATATACAATCGCCGAGCGTTGCAGTGCCAGATTTTGTTATTTTTGTTTCAAAATCAATAAATTTTGGAGAAAACAAGGCAACTCTATTTTTTTTAATTTGTAGATTATTTAATAGAAAATAGTGGAAAATGATAAAAAGTGAGTTGAAAAATTTTTTTTTAGAAAAACTCATGAAAACTCGAATTTCTCATAAAACAAGCATATACACTTAACACAAACATATTACTAAAGAGCACAAAATTTGACGATCAATAGTGACATGATCTGAGTTTACATACACATTAGTTGTTTTTAAAAAGAAAACAGCCTTTTTCAACAAGAATTATCAACATTACCTCAAAATATTCCCTTTTATAAGCCGATTTGTTGCTGCATCATAAAATACATTATAACAATATGTTATATATTTCGTTACATTATAAGGATCTACATTCGTTTATCAAATGATAAACAATGTCAAGAAATGATAAAAAAAGCCTCTAACCTTCAAACTTTCCGTGATTTAGTCTCGTTTTTGAATTACGTGGTGAATATCGGGAAGAATTGATTCGCTTATCGTTAATTACATAACGATTTTCTGGTAATAACAACGCCGACTGATCTCAACATTTCTACGATTAAGTTTTTTTTTCACATTTACTGACTATTATCTTATACATAACCGTGATCATTCTCGTTTTCTCAATTTAAAAATTTTATAACATAAAAATCATGAAAATTATTGCTATCCATAAATTAAATAGATCTACAAAAAAAGTAAAAATTATCTGTTTATGATTCCAGACCTCTCTTACTATAAGTAATCAACTCTGCTAGAACTGAATCTGGAGTAAAAAGAATCATTTCATGCAAGTTTTCTTTATAGCCTTAAAAAATAATCTAAATAAGGGAATAAATAACAAACTCGATTTACAAATTAAAACAAAACTTCTAGTACCACAATACTACGATAGAATAATCCGAAGTATCTGAAAACTCTTTAACCACATTACCGTAAAACTTCATGAACTAATAACCCTACAACCCCATAGCCCCAGAACCCATCACTTAAAACCATATGGCTCCATCACCTCAATATCAGAATGAAGAAGCATTTATTCGTACTTACACTTAGGGATGCAGATTTCTGATTTTTATGTGTTTTTTGAACCTACAAACTTATGACCCCATAACCCTATCATCTCATACTTACAACCTCATTACTTACCTATAGCCCCATAACCTCAGTATATCTGGAAGAAAAAGCCTTTGTTTGTATATTAATAATGAGATGATGATTTTTGATTCTGATGTATTTCTTGAATCCATTAACTTATGATCCCATAACCATACAATCTCAATACTTATAACTTGATTACTTATATATAGCCCTATGGGGTTAGTAATATGGTAGACAAATGTTTTTCTTATAGATATTAAGGTTATGGGGCTATATGTGAGCAATAGGGTTATAAGTAATGAGGTTATAAGGTTATGGGGTCATAAGTTACTGGGTTTAAAAAATACATCAGAACTAAAAATCTGTATCTCTAAGCGTAAGTGCGAATCAATGCTTTTTCTTTCTAATATTTAGGTCATGGGGCAATACGGTTGTAAGTGATGGGGTTCTGGGGCTGTAAGGTTATAGAGTTATCGTACATGAAGTTTCACGGTTATGTGGTTAAAGAGTTTTCAGAATGTTTGGATTATTCTATCGTAAAGTTGGAAGATAATAAGGTTTGCTTAAGTTTATAAGCCGAATTTGTTGTTTCTTCCCTTATTTGGATTATTTTTTAAGGTTGACAAGGAAGTCCGACGTGATATAACTATTTTGACCGTAGAGTTAGTTTCAGCGAAGTTAAAAACGTATGGTAAGAGAGCTCTGGGATCATGGATGGATAATTTCTGTTTTTTTATGGAACAATATAATTTATTGACGAAAATAAAACAGAAGCATTTTATTTCTTATAATTTACTATGTCATTAACACAAAAAATGTTAGGAATCCGTACTTAGTAACATGAGCGATAATACAGTTATACAGAAATATAAGGAATAATATACATTTTTAAAATTCAAAGAGAACTCCTAAATTTCTCAATTTTTATAATTTTTGAGTAATTAAATTTTTTAATTGCAGATATCTAACTCTTACCGATTGTCAAACTGATACTTTTATGTTTAAATATTAAATAATATACCCATGATAAGTTCCAATGTTCATGATGCCATTAGAAAGCTTAGGAGTGGTTCTTTTACTACAAACTTTTTTTATTCATATCTTAGATCAACTTCACACGGCACGATATGTTATCAAAGAACGACTAAGTAATCTTCATAAGAGGTCATGTTATGAGTGTATTTTCTAATGGACTTTGCATGATAAAGGGGTGTAATAGTTTAAGAGGAGATTCCTGACATCTTAAATAACAATGATTTCAAGTTTCACGGGAAGTTAAAGTAAATTGTTTATGTGAAAAACTACTGAAAGCCAAGTAAAGATGCAAGAAACATGCTAACTCGTAGTGTGCGTTACTGAACTTAAGAAAACTGTAAATGTCACTAGACTTGTTGCACATATACTGCGGTGAAGGTGCAAATACATATTGAGCAATGAGGTATATTTAAACAGCAACAAATTCCAACTGCTAAGTTTAACACAAGTTAATTCACTGAATCAACTTCTTGTGCTTCATGTAAAGCGTGCACAAGACAAACGCCATGACTTATCTGAGTTGATGATTACCTGAATACACTCCGCTTGTACTCACACCAATACGCGCTGCACTGAACACTTACCGTCCAACCTAGAGTCAGTCATGATTTGAGTTCCTGCTATGCACCAAATTCATATTCCAAGGAACACGCACTGTGATAGCAAAAATTTTTGTGTCAACAAGGTATGAAAAAGTTTGAATTAATAGCAGCATATATTTACAATTCATTGGTATCCGTACATTTATTGTGTAAACGAAACGTTCAGCTGAGCAGCGCTTACTTTGACTGTAAGCAGAGCTAGACACCAGGTCAGAAATGAAGCAGAGACACCGGGCTGTTCCGAATCAGGTTTTTCCTAACGAAGATTTTCTCGGACTTTCCTAATCCACATGACAATTGTCAAGGGTGAATGTAGATCAGTTGTTAGGATCCTCCCACCTTCAGATTCCATCCCAATTCCTTCCCAATCCCAAGTGCTAAGTACCCTAAGTAGTGCCTCTACAAGAGAGCTGGACGTAAAGCACTACATACATATAAATATATTCTAGTGGGGCTGACGCCCCTCTGCATGCTTCGTGCGCCAACCTCCCACTAAGCAGAAATTATAACGGGAGAAAAAAAAGCAAAGTTTATATTCCTAGAATAACATTCAATACTAGCACCTCATCATCATTACCTTTTGTCTTCTATAGAAAACAGTTTCGCTTCGTATTAGCATGTTCTATGTTTATCAACAAATCACAAGGACAGAGTTTTGATTCCTTAGGATTGTATTTAAAAAAACCTTTATTCTCTTATAGACAATTATACGTTGCTTTTTAAGATGTAAGAATCCAAAAAGAATTTATTCAGATTGAATCCGCGAATAAATCAGAAATTAAAAATATTGTCACAACATTAAAGTAACAGAATGAATTATAGTTTTAAAAGTTTAATTGTGTTTGTCTATTCAATTATACCTGCTCCTGAAATCTGTCTTTTTGTAAAAAAAGTCCTCAGTTAATCAAGAGTTTTATATTTAGGTAGAGTACACATGGACCAGAAAGATATTCCAAATTTTAAAGTTCAATCAATTTAAACAAATAATGGTCTTCAGAGACGTATAGTGAGTAAGGGGGGGATAACAGCCAGAGGGGGACCTATGATCAGGGACTTGAAAAACCTTAAAAACGAGGTATGACTTGAGTACTTAATTACATATACATTTTTTAACATTTCAGATAGTAAAATATTCTATAAATAAGTATTTTTTCGGAGGAGGTGGAGAAGGATCAAGAGGGAGATGAGGAGGAGTGGGGGTGTAATTACTCAAATATAATTTGCTCATAAATGACGTAAAAACAAGCAAATAACTATTTGCTTCTAGAGAGAGCTGAGGGGGAGCGAGGGGACTGAGACTCACTTTCGTTAATACAACTATGCAAAATAGGGATATGTATATACATAACTCTGTTAAATAGTTCTTCTGGTGGGGCAGGTCATATCCTTTTCCACTTTCCCTTTCTCCCTCACGATAGCTGCCCCATAAAACAAGGGAAATTTCGCTTCATTTCTCTGATATTTTTATTTAATACTTTTTTGGTGTGACCCACGCGGCCTTTCGCTGGATTTTTATAGGCGTCTAAATAGTCCCCACCCCCCCCCCCCACGTAAAACATTGTCCCCCACCAGTTTAGCTTAACACACACATTATAATTAAATGAAATTTCTTACTTTTTATATTTTATATCTCCATAAATCATTTTCTGATATTTTAAGCTAATACATTTTTTGTGAGACTCCCTTTGCTCTACATCCTCTTAGCCAATATAACACCCACGTTATAATTTAACAGAAAAATTACAGTATCTAAAAAATAAAATAATGTATTTTAACATCAAATGTAACAATAAATTTTTTAAAAAAGTCAGAAGAGTATTTATGAATAAATAATTTACGAAGAAAAACTTGACACATTATAAAAATTTATACTAGATTATAGAGTAAAAGTTAGTTATGTCGTTAAATGCTTCTGATGATTCTCGTTTTTTAAAGTTCTGGTGAGCCAAATTCCTTAGTTAATTAAATTGGTAGAAATAACCAAATTTTTGTACTATACTTTTTCAGTGCGAGCTGTATAATTGAAACATAAAAAAAGGAAGAATGTAATTATTAATTCTTCTTAAGTACTTGTTTTCTTCTTACCTACATATTTGACCTTATTGAGAAGATAAAAAATTTAATAGTTAATGAGAAACCACTATTAATCAAGAACTAACTGAATGAGGTGAAATTAAAATCAATTTTTAACCTATTGAACTAAAAATTTTTCTTATACTTTTGTCAATGCAGTAAAGTTACTGAATTAATTTATTACACACATTTATTGTAGTTTTACACCTTTATTTTTCTTTTTGTAAAAGAAAAACTTCTTTCTCAACTACTTATTTAATTTAGTTATCATTTTCATACTTAATTTGCATAAAACTTTCATCTTTATTTTGCATTCGTATAACGTCACATACACTTGACCACAAGACAACACAAGTTTCATCAAATTGTAACGTCGGTGAATCCACATTAATTTTTTTTTCCCCTTGCTTCAAAACTTTCCGTGCCGATCTTAGAACATTAAACGCAGGGGCCAATGTGCATCTGAACAGAGGTGAATAACCTACAAGATTGCTCGTAGCTAAAGTACTACGACCATGCATGACTCACACACATGCACGCTGGCCCATGCTGACCGGAAAAGAAATGAAATACTTTTCAAAGCTTAAAATAATAAAATAACTTTAAAGAACTAACTGATGCCAAAGGTTAGCTAGGAACAGTTGCGCCAGTAGATAAGAACTAAGACAAGAAGACTAAGATAGAGTAATGTATAGTTGATAAGCAACCACAATATAAATAATGATGTTAACTACTAAAAACCTAACAAAGCGACATTACTAGTTTTCGCTCGTTTTTGATACATGAGTTGCCAAGCTACCCTCTCGCACCATAGACTTTTTATACCATTCGCAAAAACCTAATTTTTGTAATCTGAACAAATGTTGCTGCTTTTCAATATGTAAAGGAAAGCGGGAAAGTTGAGCCAACAGTCAACAATTGCTCCTTCCCCTTTTCCTGACTCAGATATCTTGAAAGAGAGTTTGTACGACCGAGCCAATATAAGTAACGAAATTTTCAAATCCCCAGGGCACCACGTGCCGACATCCTCTCCAAAGAGTAAGCAAAAGGGAAAATAAGAATTGATCCCACTACTAACATTTCAAAATATATTCGTAGCTAAAAATAAATTAAAATGACCGACAAGCTTAGTTAAGTTAACAAACAATGGGTCACGACAAACACCTGATTTGTATTTGGACCACAACTACAGCTACTTCAGAGATAAGTGGTTTGACCGCTGTTAACAATTACTCTTCCCGACTATCAACTTGTTCAATTAATGTATCTGGCAACTCTAGCAACTTTTATAGTTATTAATGTGTAAAAATTATTATTACTAATCCTATTATTAATATAACAATGCAGTGAACGATTACTCAGTCAACACCTACATGAAATATTGGGTGATTTTCACCGCTCTTGTTGCAATAAATTTGATTGAATAAACGAACAATGCTGAGTCTAAGTAAATTTTAGCAATATGTCATCCTAATTTTAATATTTAATAACATTGAAAATCTGTAAAATCTTGATGTAAAAGAGAAAGGAAGGGTGCAAATGCAAGGGTGCTAGCCAGAAGTGGGAAGTGCCAATTTTGAGTGGCTAAACTAGAGCAACTCCAGCCAATTAGATCTTCGGCTATTGTCTTTTCCCCTAAAATTTTCGGTGGCAAGCTTTCCTGCGTCGTTTTTCAGCCAGCGCGTGGTCAAGGTCCGCTACTCCTTATGAAAAAGCCCAGAGGCCCCGAGAAAAGCACTCGGCTCGACCATAGCCCTTCAAAGTAGACTGAGTAGTAAGAGTCCGCCTCTGCTACAACCTGGTCTACTGCGAAGCGAGGCACAGTTACAGTTCAATTTTACCCTCGAACGGTTGACTAATAGCAAGAGTCTGCCTCTGCTATCTCACGGTCCTCCATGAGTGCGGTTTTAAGTCTTCGATCTCGGACACCTCGCGCTGGTTGACTCCGCTGTACATTTCATACCAAAAATAAAAGTAAGTCAAATTCAAATACTAAAGTGACAAGTCTTTTTTTCTCTCAGTTCAACGCCGACGTGTTTTTATTAGAGTTCGAAATTCGGTATCGGTAAAATACCATGCTACGAGATTAAATAAAAGAATTATTCCTCACGTAAAATCTAGGGCAATCACATTTACTTCGGATGGTACTCGTGAATCCTAGACCGGTCGCGAAGTTAAACCATTTTACCCCCTTGCGTAACCTCTAGAGTGTATCTACCTTTGCTCCTTACGGTACTGGTAACCTCTAGATCGCGAACGGGACACTATTCGACACATTGCACCAGGTATTATCAATAAACCCAAGGTGCGCTGCGAACGAGGGCATGGCCTTATTGCTCGACAACCGCGTCGATTAAATCAAAACGGCCGTCTTTGCCCCCCCCCCCCATCAAATACTCAGACAAGAAATATAACTACCTTCTGGCCCCGTGGCCCACCTACTTGCCCAGTGCGAGTCCTGAGTTATTAAGCGAAAGCTTAGACTCGAATAATACGTTGCGCCGACGTAACAAAATATAGGGCCGTGCACAAACTATGTTAGCAATTTCAAGCAGTTTTTAGATACCCTCCCTCCCCTTCGTTGGCAACCATAGACGTATATTCTACACTACCCTTTAAAAAGTAATGTAGGCTTTTTATTTGTTATCATCATAATTAATTATTAACTTTTTTCAGAGTACTGTAATTCACGAAATAAACAATGAATACAGGAATCAACTTTTAAGTATTAACAAATATCATTAGATACTCTGAATAAAATATGGATTTTCTTAGATACTTACAACTTAAATTTTTCAGCATTAATAAACAATTTAGAATACATCAAGTGATAAGTTGTTTCATCACAAAATGAAGTTCCTCCTGCTGTCTAAAAATTAATATTTCTAACTATCGTTATAGAGACTTCAGACTTGGGATTTTCTGGAATTTTCGAAATATCTTCAATAAAATCAACATTTCCCCATTCAATTACTTCTTTGAAAAGGCTACAGAGTAATTCTCTTTGTTTTTTACCTAAAACTTAACGAACTCGTTATCAGCTTAGTTTGATGTGCATTTTTTCTACAATCAATATTTATAAGTATCACTAAAACTTAATTGAAAACATAGTTGTAATTTTGTTTTGAAAATAACTTAATTATAATTTTTCACTAGCTTTTGTGATGAAAAGTAGAAGCCGCATTTGATGCGAATCCTTTTTTGAAGATGATCTTTTATTGACGGGAAATACAAATCGTATGAAATTCATTTTTATGGAGGGTACTTCCAGTGCAAAGTCATAAACTGTGTTAAAAGTGAAGATAACAATTGAGTGTTCAGATGGAAAAAGAGTTGTAAAAAAGTATTTACAGTGCATTATAATTGGGGTCTGAGTCTTTGCTGCTGTTATTTCTAGGGTACTTTGGCCTTATCATTTTGAGAGATAAAACAAACCTAATTTTGTAACACCCTAACGTTTTATGTTAAATTTTATACAACGTATACATTTTTTTAAAAATCACGAAAAAATCGCAGAATATCGAATTACTTGTCGCCCAAGAATTACAGCGATTTTCTTTAGTCAATGGAAAAATCTCTGCAAAAATATTGATATTTGTGGTTTTTGTGAAAATCACCTTGAGCTCTACAAAGTTGAAGAGGTACAGTCAGAAAGTCCCTTTTTCTTTTCGTTAATATTGAGTTTTTTGATAAAAGCTTCCGATAAATAGTTGATCTAGGTATATCGAATTCCAACAATTAAAGTTTTTTATTTTAATGACTCAAGGTTCTACATGCTGTAACTGCCTCTGATTAACATCCATCATCAGCTGAGCGTGAGTCTAAACCTTTTTTTTCCATACTATTTTTACTAAATCGCTCTGTATTCTTCATTTTCCAAAGACTTTTTTCTTTTCTAAAACTTTTCTCACTTTGCCTATAGTTTTTTTAGTAGTTTCGTCCGAAAAAGTATGCAACTCGTTTTTTGGTCAAGCAATTTAGTTCACATTTTAAAACTTCCATTTTATTTATCTTGGTTTGGCATAAAAGTCAATGTTTAACGGTAAAAGATTTTCTACGATAATGTTTGATGACCTTTTACCTTTTAAGTAATAAATAAAATTATTTTAAATACAATAAAAACTTTTTTGTATCTGGCAATAATCTTATTACTTTTGTATCATTATATTTTTCAAACCTGTTCTGGCAAATAATAAAAAAATGATTTATTATACCAATAAAAGACGACTTTCTAATAAATAAAGATGCTTACTATGTCTTTTTAAATAAAAAACATTTTTGTTTAAAATTGTCATGAGCAATCCTTCCAGAAACCGATTCACCTAAATCTAAACATATTTATACCTTTGATCGTCTTCACAGATTGAGTTACTTGACTGAAACTTAGTACTGCATGAAAGATCATTGATGCATTATCTTTGCTCAAGTATTCACTATTTACGCTCTTAGTTCCCATACGCTACTTGCGTGATTCTCAGAAAACTTGAAAAATAGAAAAAAAAGTTTTGTAAAAGCTCAGTACAAGATTTTTATTATTAAAAGCTTAAATTACATCATTTTTATGTTTATAAATAAAGTTAAATACTTAAAAAAGTTAAAAAGTTCACTATGTTAAGTTAACAATTCTGTGATACAAAATCAGAAAAAATGTTTTGTCTGTTACACGAATATACATACATCACCCTGAGTCTCTGTCTATAAGATCAAGAAACAAATAGTTTTAAATAAATAATTTAAGTTTGCAACCGTCCAGGGTATAATTGTAATAATTATTAATTAAAAAATAATTTTTATTCTTTCAATTCAATCGTTTTATAAGAACTTGATTTTTAAATGTCGCGCGCAGCTCCGATTTCAAAATTTTGCGCTTGATAGTACCGCCTACCCCCTCTAGGTGGTAACTACTTGTTTCTAGCAAACATCGCAAGTGAGAAAGTTGCTTATAGTACATAAGAAGGGCTGCATGACTTCTCGAAATCATCCTTTTGGATCACTCGTTCTAAGCCAAGGTTACGTACTCGCTCATTTAACGAGACCTACACTATGGCAATGGCTAGAGCACTAGTTAATTTAAATAAAATACTTATGTTTAATACAACGTTAAACTAAGTGTGTTGACTTTTAATCTACCCACTTTCGCCACCATTGTCTACACTATGTGGCACTATTATCCAACTACTGTAAGAATTGGACAAATAATCGAGGCTTTTTTACGTTAGTAATCGCGTCTCATATAATGTACTGGCTACGGATCCATCTTGACCTCTGTAAGTCACTGCCCGACCATTCACCAGCGACACTAGCTTCAGCGGTAGCATTGAAATCCAGCTGAAGCATTGTCTTTCCACGCCTGTAGTCTCCAGCAAAGGGTGGTTACTGCTGCTCGATCCTGACTGCCAAACTACTCATCAGCGACACCAGCTTCAGCAGTGGTATCGGAATCCAGCAGAAGCACTGCCTCACTACGCCTGGAGTCTCCAATCCAGGGTTCTCTCCGTAGATTAATCTCTGCGGCCAATCCAACTCACTGCTTATAACAATTTGGCGCTCGACGTGGGGCCATCTTTAAGGGACTCTCTGATGCTGCAGGGAGGTATCAACGAGCCTTAGAGTCAATCATCACCACCGACTGATGTACGCATCAATCAGCAACCAACAGCACTCCTTTTAGGTGGGGAGAAACACCTAGTGGTGCTTGATACATCTAACCTACACAAATTTAGCAACAAGCACGAGAAGGATGTGGATCTGAAGTATCAACCTTTGAAACTCGTGAACACCAGTTAGACTGCAGGTTTTTGCACCTGGCAACGAGCTTCTGAAGGAAATGGGAGCGAGTATCAGACTCCTTAATAATTATCGGTAACATTGCTACGGAAGTCCCCCTGTTGGAATTAACTTTCCTTACTCATGAAACAGAGAGACTACAGATGGCATTGTCACCTTCGAAAAACATGTGGAGATCTTCATCCACCCAGTTCAATTAACTCGTCAGGCACTGCGGTCCATAGGCCGAACTGCCTTAAAACCTATACTGCCACCACCCAAGACTATCTGCTCAGAGAAGACTGATCGCCAACCCGCTTCTATACACCGGCATCAGTACTTCACATTACGCCGATGTTACTTTTTGGAATTAAGGTTCCAATTCTACGTCGGACGACGCACCAATCCGAGCTCGCCAGCACAGAGGGGACTGATCGCCATCCGTGCTCGAACACCCGCTTCGATACACCGGCACCAGTACTTCGTACCACGCCGATGCTCCTATTCGAGGCCCACGCTCTAACTCTGCTTTGGACATTACAACACCTGAACTCATCCACATAGAGGAGACTGACTGCCGCTCCTCTTCAGAATTCAAGCTCCAACTCCACGTCGGACGACGCACCCATTCGAGCTCGCCTGCACAGAGGGGACTGATCGCCATCCGTGCTCGAACGCCCGCTTCAACACACCAGCATCAAGGTTTTGCATCACGCCGATGCTCTTCTTCGGGACTCACGCCCGAACTCCATGTTGGACGACGCAACACCTATTTAAGCTCACTCGCATAGAGGGGACTGATCGACATCCACGCTCGAACACCCGCTTGGACACACTAGCATCAGTGCTTCGCATCATGCCAATGCTCCTCTTCGGGATCCACGCTCCCCAATTTCACATCGAATCGTAGGACTAACTAAAGAAAAAAAAAAAAAAAAAAATTTGCAAACCAAATGGATAAGTTAGCTAGACCATTATAAGCCAGCTCAGACGAGTAGCTCAACGTATCGACAGTGGTCCCTATCCTATCGTACCTCATGTAAAGAGGGTTTTCTACCTGGTCTCTGCGGGTCGAACTACCATACCACGAAGCTTCACGCCCACACCGAGGACATTAATCGCCGCTAACGTCTGAATGCACACTTCGACCTGCTGGCATCGACAACTTCACAGTTCACCGCAGACCTAGAGCCTCCTACAGAAGACCGAGCCAATCAAGGCTAACAAGATAAGCAAAGCGGATAAGTCCACCAGACCAATCCGAAACAATTCAGAAGAATTAGGTGAAGTCTCAGCACAGCCACCCAGAGGTCCTGATGGGATATATTACCGCTACAACTTACGTCCACGAAAATAAAGTTAAGTGTAGTGAATATACATATACATATATGTCTTTCTATATTATAAATTGTTTTTAGGGGATTCAGCTTCTAACCCCCCTCCTTCCCCCTCCATCCTCCTTAAATTACCGTGTTAATTGCTTATTTTCTTGCTGTTTTAATAATTCATTACATCTCCCTCCATCCCCATGCATCCCCCACCCATCCCCCACCCATCTTTGCAGTGAAAACACCTCTTGGGAGTTTAAGGGTATAATTGCATTTTGTTGGGTTGTTGATTTAATTGCGCCATTCAACTCGAGCGTAGTACACGATACATTTTTAAGAAGACTTTACATTGTATAACAGTATATAAGATATATTTTTAAGAAGTCTTAAAATTGTATGACAGTAAAATTTTTTAGAATAATATCCTGTAATGATAAAAAAAAATAAATTTATTCCGAAAAATTTATACACTTTGAATTTACAAGTTGTGATTTTTCATAAATCTTTTTAAACTTTCTCCTCTTGAAAATCCTTTTCCACATTTTGTACAAAATTGTTTGATTTCAGATTTACTGTGAATTTTCATATGTCTATTTAAATGTGTTGATCTTTTAAATTTTTTATTACAAAGTATGCAAGTCAATGTTTTTTATAAATTATGCTTCTTCTTATGTTTAACCAAATTTTGTTTCAAAGAAAATACAATTTTACAAAAATCACAAACGTATAACAATTCTTGATGTGTCTTTTTATGATCTTTTAATTTTTCTGGCCTCGAAAACTTTATTTTGCATACATTGCAGATAAAAAAATCTTTCAAACTGAATTATCATTTTTTATTACAAGTATTTGAGTAATTGTTTGAGATCAATGAAATATTTTCACCTCAACTGTATTGTGTGGCCTAATAAATGTATGAAATATATGTATTGATTTTTTAATTGATAATATCTATTGATTCTATTTTTTTTCTAATTTTTTTTCTATTTGCTAGGACATACCTGAAAAAAAAATTTTAGTAAATATGAAAAATAGATATATGTGTAAAAAACATACATATATAAATATATATACGTATTTATTTTTTGAATTTTTTATTTTTCAAAATAAAATTGTCAAAATTTGCTTATTTACAAATTACGGATAACAACATAAAATATAAAATGTTTGTAGATAAATAATAATTTTTTTTGAATTATTCAAATATTTCGGACCAAACAATATTCAATTTCTTAAATTATATTACTGAAAGGGATAAGTCAGAGAACATTGTAATTACCATCAGATTTTAATATCATTGAAAGTTTTTTTGTAATTACAAAACTGATAAAAAAAAAAAGAGAAATAAGTGTATTTATTGAAGACGGAGCTTCAATGATCCCTAAAAAAGCTTCTGAAATAGTGGATGAATCTGTGAAAGATTTATGTAATACTAATTTTCCATTTAGTGGAAAATGATTCATTTTAGGAGGCGATTTTAGGCAAATACATTTAGTGATTAAGCATGTGTGTAAAAAGTCTATAATTTTTTTATATAGTTATTGTGTAATTAGTGAAACTATTAAGTATTCATTTTTATGGAAACCTTTGAAACTTCAGAAATTAAAAAATAAAATGCGTTGTTCAGATAAACAATTTTCATTATCGTAAATGGACATTAGAAACAGAACCATGAAGTCTTTTGGAATTCTTCAGGGATGTAAAACTAATAATATTTTTAATCAAATGTATGGGGATAGTAGAAGTAGATGATTAAAAAAAGTTATTTTGACACCTTATAACGAACGCTCGTATATTTTTAATAATCAACTTTGAGTTTTATGAAAGGGACAGTCCATACTCATTACAGTATAGATTATACACAATATAAGGGTAGTGATCGCACTGAAGATAATATAAAAAAATTTCCAAAATAAATTCGAAATTATATACATGAAACATAACTACTTCATGTTTTGAATAAAAAAATATACGCTATTATTATATTGATGAGAAACTTGAGTATATTTGATGGCTTGTGCAATGGCACTAGACCATGTATGACAAAAATATTAAAATATAATTTCAAGGCAGAAATAATAACTTGTCAAGAATATAGTAAGAGAGATTACAAACCCAGAATCAATTTGAATACCAGTAAAAATATTTTTACCGTTAATTATACACAGAAAACAGTTTCTATTAGTTCTAGCTTTTTCCATGAACATCAATAAATTACAAGGTCAAAGTTTCGACAAATTAGGATTTTGCTACAAAAAACCTTTGTTTCCCCTTGGACCACTGTACGTATTGGTATCAAGATGTAAAAATCCTAAAAAATATATTCATACAAAATGATTGTGAGAATCAATCAAACATTAAAAATATAGTAGGGCAAGAAATTTTTGATCGTTAACGAATTTATTTTTTTTTTTTCAAAGTTTATTCTTTATAATTTTTTTTTCCATAAAAAATTAAGTTTTAAAATAAATTTAAATTTGTTTAAAAGTTTGGACTTTGAACAAGTAAAAACAAAAAAAAAATACTTATTTATTACGACACTGTATTTTTAAGTTCTTACTTAAAAAAATAGAAATACTCACACTACAAAACTTTTTATGTATATTATTACTTTGACCTTTATCTGAAAAATCTTAAAGTTTAATTAAAAATTAATTTTGCTAAATCAAAGAATAGGACATCATTTAATTTTAGATTCGAAATTTTACTATCACAAAAATCGTCGTAAATTTCAAACGCAAAATTTATGATGATAAAAATTTTTTAATTTTATTTTCTGAGACAAACACAGTATTGATACTATAAAATTTTTTTTACCTTTGTATAAATAACTTGAGACTTGGTCAACAGTGTAAACCGTGTAATTTTTAATATATGAATATTGTTAATCTTATTTTGAATTAATTTTTGTATTAATTTAAAAAAATATTTTGATTTATTTTCTCATACACACATGTTAATTCTGCTATCACAAAACAGTCTTTATGATAAAATTTTCATGCCTAAATACTTTAACTCCAAGTTTATTTTGTATTAACCATATGATAAAATATAGTCATACGAAACTAAAAAGAACTTTACAAAAGTAAAGACATGACTTGTTAGTTGTACTCGATTACATAAAAGTTCATCATTTCGTAGATTAAGTTAATATAATGCTTGGGAGGTTGGCGTGCAAATTGCGCAAGAGGTAGAGCCTTACTAGTATATATATACTATTTATAAACATGTATATCACTATTAACAAACATATATATCTTTATGTAAGTTGACTTACGAGGACTTGACGTGCTTTTGGAATATATACTAACAGCATTAAAAAGTTGAGGACAGTCCGCATAAGTACAATTTTGTCCTCATAATGACCTTCATACATTATAAATTTATAAATATTGCGACGTGAGAAACCGACGCAACGTCACGGTAGGAAGGTATGTCGTAGTAACAGACAAGAGGAGAGGTGGCACTATGCACACCAACACTACCCAACCTACGGCCCTTGTACCGACCTATCCCTTCACTTATCCCTACTAGAGGCAGCACTGCCAGCCCTTGACTGTGTGCAGCGGCGGGTGTGTGTGCGCACCGACGCATACAGAGGCAGGTAGCTACAGTATCAGGGAGCACGAATCTGCAGGGCGACAAGAAAGGCACTCTCCGTCTTGTCTGTTTCCCGCCGGAATGTATCATCCGAGGGCTTCGCAGCATTATATAGTTCTACGGGTGTGTGTGCTAGATATGACTGTGTGCTGTACCGAGCGGCTACCGGAGACGCACAACAATGGCTACCTGTTGGCTACCCGGACTGCCACAACGACCTTCACACACACGTTGTCAAGGACTACTGGGTTCGAGTGCCAACCCCTGCTCGTCGGACCTTCCTGTGCCCGAGGATAGTGCTACAGCAAGACCCCTGCTGTAGCAAAAGAACGGTAGGCCTATTTCCTATCCATCCCGTCCCTACCGTAGACAAGCATTGTGCCGAGCAGCAACTACCGGACCTGCACCTGCAGGACTAAGGTTGTATAGAGTCAGGCCAAGTCGGATAGTCGGGCAGAGTAAACATTGTATAATAATAATAAGTTTTGAGTTATTAATAAATGCAAATAAATGCTTAAATATTAATCTCGCCCATGTATGTATACTGATTGCCAGCTATCTCTCCTATCCGCGTAGCTCTATAGTAAGTCATGATAAAGAATAATTTTATATGTGCCGTGTCTTTCTGCTGACTGCAAGGTGAGCAAGGCACGACACATCACATGGCGCTCGACTAGTTGTACAGGCAAGTGCTTGGCGCAGTGCTTTAAGCGGCCATTTTGTGTGCGCGCCATATGCCTAGGCAGGTAGGTTAGCTTACGTACACTGCTTGGCCTCTGTGATTATCTTACATGTATGTGTAGTAGATATGATCGCCTGCTGTATCGCTATACGAATTCTGATGGCAAGCTGTGTTTATAATATAAAATAATAAATATGCATTATGGTGCACAGTGTGTCATATTTAAGTATCTATTGTGTTTGAAATTGTTATTGTTGGCTGCTAATTCGTTTTTGCACTACCATTTTGCCCTTGCTTGCGAGCAATAAAATAATAATAAAGTGTCTCCCTTGTATTTTAAGGCGTGACCTTCCACAACATTAAGGGTCATCGTACAGTATAAATAGGGTATAATTTCTAAAGACACAAAGTGAATGTTTGATAGTAGGATGAACACAGTGTTTACATTCTTATAGCAGATTGCTAGTACTATTATACGATATTTTGAAAAACTTGTTCAAAATGAGCCCTGCAGTAGCATAATAAATATTTCAAGCTACTCGCTAAGGCAAACGGCATACAGTATTTACAAAGTGCTACAAACGTACAGTATACTCTCTACCGTCCGGCTTTGATTTGAGTAACCTCTAGTACAACGTACACATAAACATGATGGTTTCACTAGAGGACTTGGAATTTTTCATTAGTGCAAGCGTGACCGGGGAGGTCGAACTGCAGGCATTAAGCCATGAGACGACAACAAGAGTAATCGCAGATATTGTTGAACAGTTTACGGACGGGGAAATATTTCAATATTTAATATTATTAGGATTAAGAAGTAATGGGACCGTAATAGAAGCTAGGGATCAGTTGCAGCGTTTTTTAAATAGAAAATACATCGGACCAACAGTTAATACATGGAACAAAGACACAGACGAAATTACGCAAATAGATCGAAATAATTCGGCCATGGAGCTTTCGGACGCAGCGGAGAGGCCAAAACGCCGTGAAACCAGATTCGTACCTAACGAATCATCGACAACGAACACTAGCGTGGCCGATGGCGATCACGCCAACACCTCGACAGCCACACCTCGGCAATTCCGTGAAGTTGTAAGCGAGCAAGTGCGTCGTGGTCTCGATAACGCAAAAGCAGTAGACAATTGAGATGAAATGGAATCGGTAGTGCGCGATGCACAAAGGAACATGGTTAATAGTGATGCGAGCGGACGTTGGGTAACATGGTCAAACGAAAATCCTACAAATGACCATCGGGAAGCCACAACAACTGGTATGTACGGGTATAACACACAACCAGGATAACGTGACACACTTTGCCATGTACAGGGAAGAGAAGGTCATAATCCCGCGGGGCATCCCAAATGCCTAACATACCCCATTATAGTTCGAATATACCCCAAGTGCACTCAACTATCCATTCGTATAATCCTGGCATTCCACCACAACAAAACGCACCCCTGCACTCGCTCAGACATCACGCGAGTATACAACTACCAAAAACGGATAGCATCAGCTAACCGCGGGTGGATACACAGCCACAACACGCGTAACTATCCTGCGTACGAACAATATTCCAAGCCAGGAACCCAAAATACTTACCGTTCAGCCCCAACTAGCGATTCCATACAAAGGGGGGAGGGGGGTTTCCATACAAATGCAATACATGGACCACAGGGGTCGCCAGGAACAAACGCACAAATGTCAACACACCAACGCGAATCACAAATTAGGTGCGAAAGATAAACGCTGGACCTTTTGGCTCGCTGGAATGTGGAATTTCGTGGACGCGCTAAAGATGACCCGAAAGATTGTTTGACGTGGTTGTGTGAATGCGTGACAACATACAACCTATCGTTAGAAAAGTTGTTACCAACAGTGTTCGACGCGGAAACCAATAATTGGTTCTGGCGAGAAAAATACCACTGGTGCACGATAGGCTGATTTATCATTGCTTTCCAGTTGCAGTATGGAATATACGACTTGCAGGGTAGGGTAAACAAAGAAACTGAGAAACGCACACAGGCACCGCATGAAGATATTGCCAGTTATCTGTCAAATCTGCGAACCCTAATCGATAAGATTTATCCACCCCTGCCGCTCTACAAACAAATTAATCGGGCATACAGGAACCTTCACCCATACTATCGTGGGAGGATCCCCAGAGTGCAAATAGGCAGCTTCAATGACTTTCTGCTGTTAGGCAAGAATGTGGAATAAACCCAACAGCAAGACAGAGAATATTGGCCACCTCCACCACCAGAGGACTGTTTGTTTCCAGCGACATCATTTGTTTCCCGAAAACAATCGACATCGAAGAGAGTTGCTGCAGTGGAATCCACCCCTAGCGCTGGGGATAGCGCAGAACTGCAGCTGGTAAAAGCGTTAACCACCACAACGGCCACTTTAGTAGTCGAAGAGAATAAAACGGCGAAGCAGCATAAAACTGTGCAACAGCAGCTTGAAGAAATGCTAGCTCCGTTGAAAGATATGATGCTAGAAGAAAGGCGCCAAAATGCATAAGCATCAGCCTCCAAAGAAAAAAAATCAGCCGTCTATAACATGAAAAATACAGGTGAAAATGCAGCTACAGAAAATAAAGACCGTTCATGTTTTATTTGCCGAAATGTTGGACACTGGCGTAATGATTGCCCCTACCGTAAATATTGTACCGAATGCGGCAAGATAGAGGACAAGCGTTTTAAGTGCCCTAAATGTAATACGGAGAGGCCGGAAAACGCCAGAGGAGGGGGGCAATAGGAGTCGGTGCCACCTCACCGGAGCAAGCCGAGACTCCATACATACCAGTAACTACAGTAATAAGCAACAAGGAGAACAGGAAACGACAAGAACTTCTTAAAATTGGTTCAGTAATAAAACTTGCAATACTGACATATTTAACATGCCTAGCAAGTACACTAGGCAAGGCACAAATATGTAGTAGATGGCAAATATGTTGGCGCGGAAATTTGTTACAAGTAGCTCTGTCAAACTTCCGAAATCATTGGATAGGTACTACCACCGCCTTAATACGCTGGACAACCGAAGTGATGAAAAAAACCAGTTTCATAACCGACCATGTGCACAGTAAAGGCCTAGGTGCTAGGGAAGGAAAAAGAAACACCCATTGCTGAAGCAACGGATGGAAGGAGCGGCCGGAGCCGAGTTTTCTACCGTCCACCGAGGACGTAGTGTCCGCCACGGGTCGAGGACTTGGGTGGGGGCGACATGGAACTGGAAAAGTGACAGAGGTTTTGGCGTTGACCGAAGACCCACGTCACTATTTACCACTTGATGTTGCAGGTATTAAAACACAGGTACTCGTGGATAGCGGTGCGGTACATTGTTATTTAGAAAAAGGAATAACTAGGTGGCTGAAAAATTTTCAACCCTGCCGATTTCTGTTTCCAACGGAAAGATACTGCCAATTCAAGGAACCATAGATGTTCCGATAACCATCAGGCAAATGACCGAGACACTGACATTGGGATTAGTGGACGAGTTGGAGTACGAAGCCATTTTTGGGATAGATTTCCTGAAAAAGTTCCAAGTTATCGTAGATTATGGTAAGCATGTATGGTGTACTTCTACAAGTCCATGGCATACGTTTAAAGGCAAGGAGAGCGATCAGGAACGCCCAACAGTGGTCGCTGCTATGGGAGGATTGATAACGATGACTTCTTCCGAGGAACAAGAGTTAGTAAACATCCTCGATGAACTGATCGTTCCTCGCCCGGAAAAGCTTGGCATTACCACCGTAGCTAAACATAGCATAGACGTCCAAGGCCACCCTCCAATTAAACGACGTCCCCGACGGTACGTGCCTAAGGTTCTACAGATTGCATACGATCAGATAGATCGGCTGTTGCATAAGAAAATCATCGAGGAATCCGAAAGCGCGTGGTGTAGCTGTCCACTTCTAGCACCAAAAGCCAACGGGAAATTTCGATTTTGTATAGATTACCGGAAATAAAACGAAATTACGCGGAAAAACGCTTATCCCATACGACTCTTGGACGATATTTTGGACAAACTGCGCCGGGCCAGGTACATATCAAAAATTGACCTTAGTGAGGCCTATCATCAAATCCTTTTAGATGAAAACAGCAAGGAATACACAGCCTTTGCTGTACCTGGTAGAGGGTTGTATCAATATGTGCGCATGCCCTACGGATTGACCAACGCCCCAGCAACATTCCAGACCATCATAGATCACATTATTAAACCGGAGTGGGAACCCTACGTTCACACGTACATGGACGATATAATAATTGTCACCGAAACGTTCAAAGAACACCTTGAGTGGTTGAAGATTGTTTTGAGGACACATAAGGAGGCGAACCACGTGATTAACCGCAAAAAATCAGAATTCAGATGTGGGGAAGTTAAGTACGTTGGGTACGTGGTGGATGGGAAAGAACCTAGGATAGATGTTGACAAAGTCTGGCCAATCTTAGAATATCCCGCACCCACCACCCTCAAACAACTTAAGAGATTCATAGGAATGATTGGATGGTATCCCAGGTTTATCCCCGATTTCGCTGAAAAGAAATCGCCCCTAATGAAGCTAATGTCCAAAGACATGAAATGGCAATGGACTGAGGAGCAGCAGTCAGCCTTTGAGAGCCTCAAGCATGCCCTGACCAAAGCCCCGGTCCTATCAAGGCCTGACTTTACGCAACCGTTCGTCCTACAAACAGACGCCAGTGACTATGCTGTGGCCGCAGCGTTAACCCAAACCCTTGAAGGTGAAGAACACCCGATATATTATGTCAGCCGCACACTAAGCAAGCCGGAGCGTTATTACACCGTGACTAAGAAGGAATGTTTGGCTGTGCTGTGAGCTGTAGATCGATTAAAGGGATATTAGGGGGAACGGTTAACAGTAATTACTGACCACAGCAGCCTGTTATGGCTCAATAGATTGAAAGACCCAGTAGGAAGATTGGCTCGGTGGAGCACTGCGTTGCAGGCATACGACTTGGAGTTTGTCCATAGGATAAGAAATCTATATCAAGTTCCAGATGCCCTATCCCGTGCCCAAGAAAATTCAGTCCCAGTAATATCGCCCAATATCGAGCAAGTACGCGATGAATGGTTCTTAAAGCGAGTCAAGGGGGTGCAGGTGGTTCCACGGAAATTTGCAAATTATAAATATGAGAACAGAGCCCTTTTCTTCCACAAACCAAACCCTATCGTTAGCTCAACGATGGAGGACCTCGATGAATGGAAAATCGTCCGACCAAAGGAACACCGCGTCCAGGCACTACACGATGCCCACGATGCTCCCCAGGCAGGTCACCTAGGTGTGGAGAAAACTTATGCTCGCCTCACCAATTATTATTATTGGTCCAGGTATTTCCAAGATGTAGTCCAGAATGTCCAGAAATATCAAGATTGCCAACAGCAAAAAGTCCTACAAAAAGCTCCTGCCGCTTTCATGGGAGAATGAATTACTAAACAACCATGGATGGCCATAGCAATGAATATCGCAGGGCCACAATCTCCATCGAAAAATGGACACAAATACCTACTGATTATTCAAGATCTATTTATAAAGTACGTTAAGTTCAAAGCACTCCGAAAAGCAGACGGTAAAAGCATCCGAAAAGCGGTAGAGGAACTAGTATTAAACCAATGGGGAAAGTCAAAATACATCTTAACTGACAACGGTACGGAGTTTGTCAACAGGGAACTAAAGAAAATGTGCGAAATTTATGGCATCGAACACTCGACCATTCCACCATATCACGCACAAGCTAATCCGGCAGAGCGCGTGATTCGCACTTAAAACCCGATGACAAACTCGTTCCCAGATAAGGATCACCGGTTGTGGGATGCACACTTTCAGGAGTTCGCATTCGCAATAAATACGATGGAGCAAGCATCCACAAAATTGACTCCGGCGTTCCACCACCAATAGCACTTCCGAACCGTGACACGCCGGCGGTGCCGTTAGATCTGACGGATACAACATTGTGGGCAGATCGGATTAGCCACCTAGACATGTTTAGGGATTTGGTAGTGAAGCACCTCGAATCAGTGCGAGAGAAACAGACAAAATATCACAATCGAAAGCGAAGGGCACAATCATTTGTGTTGGGAGACAGTGTGATGTGAAGAAATCACGTACTATCCTCGGGAACCCAAGGATTTGCTGCGAAACTCGCGCCCAAATTTGTAGGTCCCTGTATAGTAACTGAATTGCTCTTGGACGTAGTAGTGGAAGTGAGGGACAACGCGACAGGAAAATTAGTAAAAACTCATATTAATGACCTCAAACGGTACACCCCCCCACGCCAGTTGGCTGACAATGGATCTAAAGTGAGCTATATCTCTACAGATACCAATCATGAGAGGGCAAAAAATCCTGCGCCAACCAACCGGGCGCAAGGCCTGGGCAGACGCGTCGAGGCGAGGACGGGATCCCTTGCTCGACGACCTGTATCGTGAGCCAAGCGAAGAAAAGTGGAGACGACCAGGCGTGGTCACCCATAAAGCACGATTGGCCATCCAATCAAGGCCACCAGCGGAGAGGAGACCATAGCCCAGGGTACCGACCCAAGCCAACGGCCCACACCAAGGGAGATCAGTGAGTCACCGGTACCAGCGAGGGAGGCGGATGTGGTTCCTCCCCCCCAGGGTATAACTTGCCACCACTGATTCCGACCCAGGCACCCACAAGAACCATGGCGCGCTAGATCCGTCCCGACCCGGAGCCGGTGGGCCAATTGAGCCCCGAGATGCTGGACCAGCTCTTGGAGATCGCCAGCACCCCGGTGAAAGAACCTCGGTCAGTGGATGACATGGAGAGGATCCAGTTGGTGCTCAGGCAGATCCACCTGGCACAGCGAGGATACGTGCCCCTGACGGCATCGGTGCCGTCCTGCCCACTCCGACGAGCAGTACCACCATCCCTTCAGGTAATTTTAGAAACGGTGGGGATTCCACGGCTCATGGACTTGCAGGTAGCTTGGCCAAAGGAAATGCCTGGACCCCCAACGTTCATCCCAGAAGCTGGCCTCCTGGCAGACGAGCCGGTGCAGATTCCAGAAGCCATATCGGCTCCTAATCTGGGATGTTGGGAGTACGAGGATTTGGAGCATCGGTATGTACAGTATCCAACGCGCGACCCAGCGAAAAGGTTTTGCCACAAATGTGGAAAAAAAGGCGTAAGCATCACGAACTGTCCACATTGTTGTGACCTCTGGGCGGTAGAAATGCGAGCCTATTTGGCAAGGCAGGCGGGCACCAACACGCCACGCTGAGAAGCGTACAGTGGCTATCCCTACAGTTAGATTCTTTTTTTTTTCTCTTTTCTTCTACCCCTTTATTTTTCTTCATATTTTTCTTATTCTTTTTGCTTTCTCTTAGCAATCTCAAGTGGAAGATTAATTCTTTATTATTTCTACGAAGTTCTGTCATTTTCTATTATAGTGTATTTTTTCTTTCATTCTCGATATTGTATAATATTTTGTAGTAAATATAGTCCTTTGACCTGAAGATAAAGGCTTCACAATTTATAAACCCACACAAAGAAAAAAGTAAAAAAATGAATGACCAACTAAAAACGAGCAGATAATCAACTAGCGCATCAGGCAGATCTATATGCTTATTCTAATTACGGGGGGACGGCGGCATATGTTTTTTTCCATACACGTCAATTAAACACTTAACTGTTTCTTTCCATCCCGTCTATTCCCTATCCCAATTTCTTACTGCAGCTTGGTGATTTTCTTCGTCTTGTTACCAGCCAAGGTGTTGGCTGAGTCTGGGCACGGGTAGGTACCGAAGAGCAGGTAAGTAAAATTGAAAAGTGCGAATAGCACTATGGCATTTATAGGGGGAGCAGGGAAAAGCCCTTACAACTCTGACCATTAAAAAAGAACGAAGTTATTTTTTTTGTCGTTTCGTAACATTTAAAATTTACTTATTTACGTAATTTGCTATTTCTAAAAAAAAAGAGTCTTTTTGTTTAAGTTGTGCAACTCTTAAGTTATTGCCACAGTCAATTTTTTTTTTGTGTCCGATAATACGACATCCCTCGATATCAAGCATCGTATACTACTTTTAAGTTTATTGTAAGCACAAGCGAGTGCACCTGCGTATAAAACTATTCGACAGTAGAGAAGCGGTAATAACTAGTGCTTTACACTGACACCGCACACAACACCGCAACAATACACCGCTTATTACACTGACAAGGAAGGCCGCCAATGTAGGCCGACCAGTATTTCCTGCCGAATCCTAAAGGAATAGACGATCTGCGATACTAATACGCAAACAGATACTCTACACTAATTTACACACCCGTTCTCATAGGGTATTTAGCGTCAACAATTGCTCACCCCTTAGGACTAGCGAAAAAATCAGGGTAAAGCCAAGGTTTGTGATGGGGGGTTTGTGACGTAGAAAACCGACGTCACGGTAGGAAGGTATGATGTAGTAACAGACACGAGGAGAGGTGATACTATGCACACCAACACTACCCCACCCACGGCCCTTGTACTGACCTATCCCTTCTCTTATCCCTACTATAGGCAGCACTGCCAGCCCTTGACTGTGTGCAGCGGCCGGTGTGTGTGCGCATACAGAGGCAGGTAGCTACAGTATCAGAGAGCACAAATCTGCAGGGCGACAAGAAAGGCACTCTCCGTCTTGTCTGTTTCCCGCCGGGACGTATTATCCGAGGGCTTCGCAGCATTATATAGTTCTACGGGTGTGTGTGCTAGATATGACTGTGTGCTGTACCGAGCGGCCACCGGAGACGCACAACAATGGCTACCTGTTGGCTACCCGGACTGCCACAACGACCTTCACACACACGTTGTCAAGGACTACTGGGTTCGAGTGCCAACCCCTGCTCGTCGGACCTCCCAGTGCCCGAGGATAGTGCTACAGAGAGACCTCTGCTGTAGCAAAAGAACGGTAGGCCTATTTCCTATGTATCCCGTCCCTAGAGAAGCATTGTGCCGAGCAGCAACTGCCGGACCTGCACCTGCAGGGCTAAGGTCGTATAGAGTCAGGCCAAGTTGGATAGTCGGGCAGAGTTAACATTGTATAGAAATAATATGTTTTGAGTTATTATTAAATGCAAATAAATGCTTAAATGTTAATCTTGTCCATGTATGTATACTGATTGCCAGCTATCTCTCCTATCCGTGTAGCCCTATAGACAGTCATAATAAAGAATAATTTTAGATGTGTTGTGTCTTGCTGCTGACTGCAAGGTGAGCAAAGCTTGACATATCACTATATATATATATACATATATATATATATATATATATATATATACACATATCTGTATGAATGGTGACTAATGGGGACATTATTATTTTAAAAAATAACTTTTTTATGTTATTAGTAAATATATATATATATATACATATATATATATATATAGATGGAATAATATGTATATGTAAGTCACCTTACAAATATCTTTCTATATTATATATTTATCTCAGTGGGGCATTCCACACAGCCCCCCTATTCACTCCCTACCGCCCCCCCCCCACATAATAAGGTAAAAACCTGCTATTTTTTTCCTTATTTTGCCATATTGCAGTTTTTTCTAGAACCCCCCACAGCCCCCCCGTGCATTTTTTCGTGACCCTCACCGTCTTCCACCGTCTGCCTCACGTCTTTTGGAGACCGTGGATCACATCGTATTTATCGTATTTTTCGGACCTTTATGTGATTACAGACGTGTACGTGTCGCACATTAATTAGTCTATTATTTTTAATCTGCTTCAATGTCAAATTACTTTAAGACAAAACTGTCTTATCGCCACGATTTATCTCATCGTCAAGATTAATTTAAAGTCATAATTGAGTTATAGGAGGTCGTTGCGCAAAGCATCATGATTATTATTATATATTAAATTATAAAGTTAACTGTTATATTATATCGTTAACTGTGTGGGGCATTCGAAGCAACGTTCCACTATATCAAACCATTTATATTGGGAGTTTTAAGATTATTAAGTCATGCATGTTTCACTCAGAGTCTTTTAAAAAAAAACATAATTTAATATATCCTAAAAATGATATGTCATAGATATTTTTGTACTGTAAAAATGTTTATTTGTAAGGAATGTTAACTAATAAGAACATGTTTTATTTCTTACAATATATTTTGTTTTCATCTATTTTTCCACACCACCCAGAAGGTAAATAGATAGACTTTATAAATATGAATAATTCATAACTATTTCATTTATAAAACTCACTACGACCAAAAATCAATTTATATCAATTGTATTTCCATTTATTTGTAAGTATAAAGTTCTTAGTGCGTTAAGCTTTTTTTTGTTAGCATTTATGATAAACTATGTGTAAAATTTTTATGTATATGTATTTTATTATTTTATATACGAATAAATAATACCAATACATACAAAAATTTAAATTACATTTAGTTTATCATTAATACAAACCGTGGAAGTTTCGCATTAAGATGAATTATTTTGTGTATCAACTTATTAAGCCTTATCAAACCACGAAGACTTAGGTCTATTCCTATTCTGTTTTAAATCAATGTTGAAATTGGTCCAATTGGTACAATTAGTACAACATCATATAGATTTATGGGATGTATTATTAAGTAATAAATTATATCCATACATATAGGAATATCGAAATCATGTTGTTATTATTAGATACATTATTACTTATAATCAAAAACTTCTTTCCAAACTGTATTTTTAATACCTAAAATGTTTTCTCTATCCATTTGAATGAAAATTCCATTTTTATTTTTGCATCTCGATAAAGCCACGTATAATGAGAAAATAGAGGTTTTTCAAGTAAAATCCTACATTATTAAAACTTTGACCTTGAGTCTTGTTTATAGTCATAGCAAGTGCTACAACTAATAGGAATTGTTTTCTATATAAAATAAAGGGTAATTATGAAGTATTTTCAGTATTTAATATAATTTTAGGAATGAAAACTTCATTACCAATTTTTTCTTCCGTAACTATTTCGCTTTCTATGTTATACTTTAACAATTTAGTAATTCGCAATCGTGTACCGTTACATAATCCGTCTATTATATTCAAATTTCGAATTAACATTACCATTGTACCTATTTATAATTTAAGTTCATGAGGTGGCAAGCCTTCACGGATATTGTTTAACATTCCTACGGGAAAATTCATATAAATATTATCATCTGATTTATCAACACCTTTATAGGTTGCAGTATCGATGCTGTAATAAGTTTTTGTCTCTCCATTTTAGTTACTTAGAATTTTATTGTTTGAAAAAAAAGTAAATTCATTATGTAAAGTTAGTATTACGTTATTAGCAAAACAGTTGTCGTTGTCCCCTTCTTCAATTTTTAACAATAATTTCGAAAATTCCTTATCACTAGAAAGAATATTATTTTGTAATCTCAAAAATTTGAAATACTTCCATAAAAATGATGATTCAATAGTTGCTTCTATTATCGTAGTTCTGTTACTGTTTTTTATAACTGGAAGGATTTGTCGAAAATCTCCTAATACTATTAATTTATTACCAAAGCAAAAATTTATATTACACAAGTCTCTCAACGTACTATCAACGATTTCTAGAGCTTTTTTGGTTTTAATAGTCAGGTTGCAAGACAAAGCTGTTAGTGGAAATTTCTTTTTTCTCAAACCGTAAAGTGAAGGAATTTTAAGGTACAGATTTTAATTGTAAGCTTACACATAATAAAGTTTTTGTTAACAATGTTTAATTACCTTTATTCTTAGGTAGATCTTTATATACCTCTCAAGTCTAATATCAATCGCAACTTGACGATATAAAAATATTTACATTATTAAAATGTTCATAAGAGTACCCTGTAAACTGAAAATTTTAGGCTACGGTTACATACATTAGAAGTAGCCAAAACCACAGGAGAAAAAAAATCCTTTTACCTCCATTTTAATAAAATTCAAGTTGATGCTGACGACCGTTACCAAGCGGAAAAGCAGTGTTGAGTAGTGTTAAGGTGTAATCTACAACACTGGTTGTGTAAGTGATAGATGTCACAATTAAATCTGACGAGGTTTTTTACTATGCCGATGACAGAAGCAAATACCTGCATAGTAACACAGCAATGCAGAGCCATTATACGTACTGTTTGTCAGAATGGTTGTAATAAATAAAAATTTCTTTATTTTCATTTTATTTTTAACAAATTAATTAGCTTTAGCCATCCTTAGCCACTTTCCGCTATTTCTAAGCTCCACGATATGATTTATTCATGAAAGGTAAGCATCTAACCGATTTAAAAGTTGGAGGGGTTGGCGCGCGGAGCACGAAGTAGGGCGTTAGCCTCGCTAGTATATATATATCGCCCTATATTATATAGTTGTATTGATAAAAGTGAGACTCAGTCCCCCCGCTCTCCCTCAGCTCCCCCTTAATTTAAGTAGTTATTTTCTTGTTTTTACATCATTTTTAATCGAATTATACTTGAGTGAGCTCCCCCCCGCTTCCTTTCACTCACCCCGCTTCCCCTCAGCCCCCCCCTTCACCTCTCCCCAAAAAATACTTATTTATAGAATGTTCTACCCATCATAAACGTTAAAAAATATATATAATTTAGTACCCGAGGCATACCTCGATTTGAGGGTTTTTCAGTCACTGATCATAGATCTCCCTCTGTCTTTTCGCTCCCCCTTACTCGCTATATGTCTCTGAAGTACCATTTATTGTTTAACTTAATTGATCTTTTACATTTTAAATCTCTTTCAAGTCGATGTTTACTCTACCCAAACATAAAATTCTTAATTACCTGAGGACTTTATTAACAAAAAGACAGAATTCAGGAAAAGGTATAATTAAATAGACAAACACAATTAAGCTTTTAAAACAATAATTCATTCTGTTAGCTTCATGTTGTGACATTTCATCTGTCGTTTTAGCCCATCTGTTCTTTTAAATTCCTTTCCACTTTGTTTTTCATGGTTTTTATAAGTTACCATACATCTGTTTAAATGTGACGATCTTCAAAGTAACATATTTTTTAATCACTCAAAAATTTCTTGCTAAACAAAATTTTTAATTTCTAATTTATTCTCGGATTCAATCTGAATAAAAGTTTTTTTTGGATTCTTACATCTTAATAAAGCAACGTAAAATTTTCCGTAAGAGAATAAAGGTTTTTTAATATACAATCCTAAGAAATCAAAACTCTGTTTTTCTGATTTGTTGATAAACATAGAACATGCTAATACAAAGGGAAACTGTTTTCTATAGAAGAAAAAAGGTAAAGATGAAGAGGTGCCAGTATTAAATGTTATTCTAGGAATAAAAACTTTGCTTAATTTTTTTTCTCCCTTTGTTATTTCTGCTTCTATATAATACTTAAATAATTTTGTTATTTTTAATCTTGTGCCTCTACATAGACTCTGATTTACTCAAAGTTCACAGTAACACAACTAGAGCATTCATTTTAAATTTCAATTTGCGTGGTAAAAGACCTTCTCTGATATTATTCAAAAATTCTATTAAAAAATAATTACGTATGTTATCGTATGTTTTATCAACTTCTTTGTTAGTCACGTATTCTGCTGTTGTAAACTAATTATCAGCCTGCATTAATGAATACACGAGTAATGTCGTTATTTTGTCTATTCAATCAGTTAGTAGAGGGTTGGTGCGCGGAGCACGCAGGGGGGCATAAGCCCTACTAGAATATATACACACACACACATATATACACAGAGCATATCGAAATTGATCCCGAAAAATTATATGGTGCGATTAAGATCGTTGAGATAAACAAAAAAGATGATTGCACCTCTCCGATTGGATGCGTTGTTAAAACAATATGACGAATAAACTGTTGGCGTAATTGACCAATCAACGAGAGCTATGCGACGTCGGGGCGTGGCCTTACTTAGTGGGAAGAGAAGAGAGGCAAGTAGTAGAAGCAGGCAAAATAGGTAAGACTTATTTTTAGTGGGAGAGTTATGTTCATCATACCACAGTAAAGGTCAATACAGCAAGTATTTTACCTGCTTAGGGAAAAAAAATAGCGGGCTTTTTAAAACAAAACAAGACTATGACTGCGGTGGATAGTAAACTCATCGTAAAATAGTAAGCGTGCAGTTATTTTTTTTTAATAGGCGCTAAGTTCTTATTTTTCTATAGTAACTGGATATACTATTTAACAGGACGGTACGAAAATACAAGTAGTAAGTAATTGACCTGTTCTTTATTAAAACTTCGCACACTTTTGATAGCATGGTAAACAGGCATTCGTGTTCTTTTGTAACTAATTCATAAATTAATAATATGTAAATAATTAAGCATTGGAGTTTAAGTATTTAAGTAGTTTTTTATCACAACATCATAAATTATTAACAAGCAATTGATGGAGACTCAATGCTAACTCTTTTAATAAAAGGATAATTATTTCACTTATCATTAAAAAGCAGGTGGTTAATTCTTACTAGTAAATAACTTTAATAATTGGTGATTTCATTTAATGAACTGATGATATGGCAGCGGGGGAGTATCACTGCAAAGTTATTTTACCGTTTTCAGCGAACAAGCATTAGCAGTAAGTGACTTAATTGTTTTTTCTCCATGTTATAAGCCATTAATAAGAGGCAATCGAGCATTAATGCTAAGTAGTGCTCTTTTGTTTTAGTATGTTAAATAATCACGAATAAAAATGAAACCAAGCACTCAGTAACATAATAATTGTATGACTTTTCCTCAAGTTATAAATAAATGAATGGATGACCTTTTAACATCAACATTAACGAACTTTTTAGTTCCCATAATAAATGTTATTTATTTCAGTAGTCATTTAATATGCTACAAGCCAGCCCAGGCCATCAGTAAGTTCACTCGTTTGACTATTTATTCTTGAACAATAAACTTATCCGTATTAAGTTTTTCTTTACTTGCATAGGAAAAACGAAAGAGATTGCGAGCAAGACTTTCTGCTTTCCAAGTTAAGAGTTATTATTTTATTATAATTTATAATTACGAAGCAAGGCAGCTGAAACATGATAAAAAAGCGTCTGACCTCAGAATTTTTTTTTTGTACAAAAATAGAAGCCATCAAGATTCGATGCGCGTCCTTAAATTTTTACCAACATTTTTTCTTTTTATTGAGAGGTTATGACAAAATAAAGTGTCTTTTTTTTCAAAGTAGCAAATTACAAATACGAGAGTGTGGGATAATTACACGAGTGAAGCGCATTCGTTCAGCGTGAGCTTCAGAGTCCCAGAAATGCTAGAGTTCATATTCACGATACCTTAAATTAACGTGAATACGATACTAAACCCTATTTTTGGGAGAATAAGACTTTACTATCAATTTACTTGAGATTCAGGGGTTTCTTCTAAACATATGTAAAATCTGAACGACCGTGCCTAATTCACTCGATAGCGCAGTGGGCTAAAAGTAACCTTTTGGACCCATAGGTACCAAGTTCGAGCCACCACATCAATTTTTTTTTTTATTATTATTTTTTTTTTCCTACTTAAAATCCATGACAATTACACAAAATAAAATACTTATTTTAGGTGGTTAAACTATCTTTTTTTTTTTTTCTTCTTGTGTGCAGCATTTTTCGCTGCTACGACATAGGTACGTACGCCACGCGCGATAACGAGCATGATCGAAGGCTTCTAAATTCATTTAAAAAAACATATTATAGCTCTTTTTGTTTTACGGATTGATCACGCACATATTTATCTGGACTAAAGAATACAGTCAACTTGTGAAAAGAAAGTCGACTACACGGCGGAATGGCGTCCAACGAGGAATTTAATTTTTTTTTTAATATAAAAAAGTATTGGACATTGATGAGCTTTATGTGTTTTCTTTTGAAGCATTTCGCCTGCCTTCTTACTTTTTATCAAAAGAGTATGACAAATAAACTAACCTCTTTTTTTATAACTATAAAATGATAATATTTCAAACCTATATGGGACACTCTCTTTAATTCTTTGGATGCATGTTTTACTGTTACTCGATGTAGGTATGTACGCGCGCATGCAGCAGGGCTATTAAGTGACAATCAACAGTCGTAAAATGAAGAATACGTCCTGGAATAGCATTTGCTTAAAGAATTCAATTTGTTCTTGAATCTACCAAAAACATCGAGATACGATGCTCTGTCTCATGTTCAATTTTAGTTACCTTTTACATTTTTTTTTTTTTTTTTGGACAAAAAAATTAGCTTAATTTCTTATTTATTACTGCAAATTCAGAATGGACTAAAGCCGGAGCAAATAATTGTTTCGTTATTTTCACTGCATGTTTTGCTGCTGCTTTAGGTGAGTATGCACGCGACGCGCGATCATGCACGCGATCAACAAATTCTTATTTTGTTAATAAATTTTAATAAATAATAGAATCCCTTTTTTTTGGTGGATCAAGGATGCGAGCATTAAGCAATGTAGCTAAATCATGTAAAAATAGCGTCTGATTGCAGGTTCTTTTTTTTTAGCTTCAAGTAAAAGAAAATACAGGTTAAATGCACTATTTTATATTTAGGCTAACATTTTCTCTATTAATTTAGCGATTATGGCAAAATAAGCACTTTTTAAAAAAAAGTAAAATACAAATAACAGAGTATGGTATAATTGCGCGAGTGAAGCGCGTTCGTTCGGCGTAAGCTCCAGAGTCTCTCAAGCACGAGAGCTCATATTCACCAAACCTTACATTGTACTTGAGCATGACACTAAAACCTATTCAGAAATAATAAAACATTACTGTTAATAAGTTTGAGCTTCAGATGTCTCTTCTTAACGTAAGTCAAATCTGAAAAATGGCATTGACTTGATATGATAGCGAGGTTAGCTAGATTCATTCTTTTGGTTCTTACAGATACCAAGGTCGAACCACCTTGGGAAATTTTTTTTTTCCAAAATTCATTCTAATTACGCAGAATTCAGTACGTATTCAGGCAAACTGTCATTTTATTTTCTTGTGTGCAGCTTATTTTACCAATACGACATAGGTAGGTATTCACGCCACGTGCGAATATGAGCGTGATTGAGAGCTCTTACTTTGTTAAATAATAACATAATGTAGTTTTTTTTGTTTTGCGGATTGATCTTGCGCGTTTTTAGCTGAACTACTGAGTGCCTTTAACTCGTGGAAAAAAAGTTGACTACACGGCGGAACGGTGTCCAAACGAAGAATTTAATTTTTTTTCAATGTAAAAAAAGCATTAAAAATCAATGAGCTTTATGTGCAGTTTCCTTCTAATGCATTGTGCCTGCCTTCCTTATTGTCATCAGGTGAGTATGATAAATAAACTTCCCCCTTTTTTTATTGTCACATGTATCGCATGTATTCAGCTGTACTACAAAATACAGTCAACTTGTGGAAAAAAAGTTGACTTCACGGCGGAACGGCATCCAACCGAAAATTAAAATTTAGTTTTCGATGCAAAAAAAAGTATTGGAAATCGATGAGCTTTACGTGTTTCCTTCTGAGTCATTTCTCATACCTTTTTGCGTTATATCAAGCGGGTATGAGAAAATAAATTTGTCCCTTTGTTTATTACTACAAGTTGTTGATATTAAAGAGTTAAAGGGACACTTGCTGTGATTTCTTTGGTGCATGTTTCACTGTTACTCGAATTAGGTAAATACGCGCGCATGCAGCAGGGCTACTAGGTGACAATTAACAGTCGAAAAATGAAAAATACGTGATGGAGTAGCATTTGCTTGAGGGATTACATTTTTTTTTTGAATCTACAAAAAACATCGAGATTTGATACGATCTTGCCTCTTCTTCCGTTATTATTATTGATTTCTATGCAATAAACCGTGCGATCAGTAGATTTGTATTCCATTAGAAATTATGAAAATGTAATTTTTTGCGGATCATGCGCGCTACTGATATTGGCATAAAACTTACAAATTGCAATTTTTTTATTTTTATTTGGAATTTGCAAGCCAAGCTTTGCTGGGTTATGGAGTATCGTTAACTTGTGGTGAGGTGTTAAAAGTGAGTATAACAGTGTTCAATCAACGAATTTTTTGTTCTGTTGAAAAAGATAAAAGATTTCAATTTGATGAAAGACCCTTGATTTCTGTGATTGCAGCACACTGGAAGCAGAGCATCATTCTATTGTAATTTTTTTAACAGATACCGCGTGTTCAAGATAGTTGGGTATTGAACTCTAAGAAAAAGAGAAAACACATGAACATGACAATATAAAGTCTTACTTTTTCATTATCGTAGTTATGAATTAATTTTTTACCATAATTATGTACCAACTTACAAATTGCTATTTTTTATAGAAGGTGCTCAAAATGTCCATCATTGTTATGTATGACTAGATTTGCTCTTCTTTCAATGTTATTAATGGCTCGTTGTGCCATTTCTTTTTGCCGCACTTTTTTAAAAGCTAATACAATACGTTCACGGCATTCTTCGGTGGCGTTTATCGATGGCTTATACACTATCTCCTTAATACAACTCCACAAGAAGTAATCAAGTGGGGTATTGTCTGGAGATCGAGCAGGCCAATTTATTTGACCAGTTTTTCCAATCCAGTGATCTTGAAATCTCTCATCCAAATGCGCTCGTACGACTGCCAAAAAGTGTGCTGGAGCTTCGTCATGCTGATACAACATGATTTTTCGAACTGCTAAGGGAACGTCTTCCAGGAGTCCTGGCAAATCGTTTTGTAGCAAATGCAGGTAGGCAACACCCAATGTAAAATTAATGGACCAATCTATAAAACTAAGTGGATGTTACTTGTGCTGCCAACTTAACAAACTAATAATAAATTTTTAGCGTAGAAAACACAAAAAAATTCGCCGTCAGTCTAGCAAAAATCAAATTTTATTTAAAAATTTTTAATGTGACCTTAATTTGCCGTGATAAATGTCACAAACAAGAGCACCAGACTAGAAGGATGTTATTGACGACCACATGCAAAATAAAGTTACTTATTGAGGAAATTAATTACAGAAAAAAAAATCCAAAATAAACAGTACAAAACAAATTTTGTTTTTGTGTCAAGGAAAATTAATTATTCTCTTCATCTCGGGTATTTTTAAGGGGCTGGTTCGTTCTCTACAGGAAAAAAGGATGTAATAAAAATGCGTATCCAATCGAGGGGCTGTCTTAGATATACATAATTATGGTAAGAAATTAATTGTAAAGCCATGCCTAAGAGACTATTGAGTCAACCCTGGTCGGATACCTAGGGGTTGTCTACGTGATTTAAGTAATTCAAATCACGGTTAAATCATTGAATCATCAGTAAATTTATAAATCACCATTACATCACGATTGAGAGATAAAGTTTACGTTAAACATAACTGCATATTCTACATGTAATATGATTTTACATAATAATGTAACCCTTGTCCGTAGTTTGAGGGTAAATCAATAAGAGTCAATTTGTTATTTGTTTGTAAATGTCGCTCGTTTTAAAGTGTAATCAATAATTAGACCGTTTTTCATCCTTGATTAACATCGCACTCTTAAGTATTTTGTATTAGACAAACTAAACATGTGCCAAATCTTTCAGGTGAGTAAGCATCAGCAATAAAAATCCCAACAGAGTTTTAGTGGATTTGTCAGTAAATTAGTCCTTCAAGCGTGTAGGCATCGGCGATTAGAAACTAAAAAGCTTTTTATTATAACTATTATTAATTGCCTAAGAGCTCTTTTATTAATGAAACCACTGTGAAACCGTTGGGCCTTCAAACGCGCGAATCGGAAAAAAATGATGTAAAATTGTTCGGAAGGCTATTTGAAGGTAAAAATAACGTTTCTTAACACAGTAGCTACGGGCTTTTTTGTCGCCAGTGAGCTGCTCTACAAGTCACCAGTATTTTTCTAATGAATATCTAAGACAACTCCTCGGTTGGATACGTATTTGGAACAGTAGTGGACATTTTGAGCACCTTCTATAAAAAATAGCAATTTGTAAGTTGGTACATAATTATGGTAAAAAATTAATTCATAACTACGATAATGAAAAAGTAAGACTTTATATTGTCATGTTCATGTGTTTTCTCTTTTTCTTAGAGTTCAATACCCAACTATCTTGAACACGCGGTATCTGTTAAAAAAATTACAATAGAATGATGCTCTGCTTCCAGTGTGCTGCAATCACAGAAATCAAGGGTCTTTCATCAAATTGAAATCTTTTATCTTTTTCAACAGAACAAAAAATTCGTTGATTGAACACTGTTATACTCACTTTTAACACCTCACCACAAGTTAACGATACTCCATAACCCAGCAAAGCTTGGCTTGCAAATTCCAAATAAAAATAAAAAAATTGCAATTTGTAAGTTTTATGCCAATATCAGTAGCGCGCATGATCCGCAAAAAATTACATTTTCATAATTTCTAATGGAATACAAATCTACTGATCGCACGGTTTATTGCATAGAAATCAATAATAATAACGGAAGAAGAGGCAAGATCGTATCAAATCTCGATGTTTTTTGTAGATTCAAAAAAAAAATGTAATCCCTCAAGCAAATGCTACTCCATCACGTATTTTTCATTTTTCGACTGTTAATTGTCACCTAGTAGCCCTGCTGCATGCGCGCGTATTTACCTAATTCGAGTAACAGTGAAACATGCACCAAAGAAATCACAGCAAGTGTCCCTTTAACTCTTTAATATCAACAACTTGTAGTAATAAACAAAGGGACAAATTTATTTTCTCATACCCGCTTGATATAACGCAAAAAGGTATGAGAAATGACTCAGAAGGAAACACGTAAAGCTCATCGATTTCCAATACTTTTTTTTGCATCGAAAACTAAATTTTAATTTTCGGTTGGATGCCGTTCCGCCGTGAAGTCAACTTTTTTTCCACAAGTTGACTGTATTTTGTAGTACAGCTGAATACATGCGATACATGTGACAATAAAAAAAGGGGGAAGTTTATTTATCATACTCACCTGATGACAATAAGGAAGGCAGGCACAATGCATTAGAAGGAAACTGCACATAAAGCTCATTGATTTTTAATGCTTTTTTTACATTGAAAAAAAATTAAATTCTTCGTTTGGACACCGTTCCGCCGTGTAGTCAACTTTTTTTCCACGAGTTAAAGGCACTCAGTAGTTCAGCTAAAAATGCGCAAGATCAATCCGCAAAACAAAAAAAACTACATTATGTTATTATTTAACAAAGTAAGAGCTCTCAATCACGCTCATATTCGCACGTGGCGTGAATACCTACCTATGTCGTATTGGTAAAATAAGCTGCACACAAGAAAATAAAATGACAGTTTGCCTGAATACGTACTGAATTCTGCGTAATTAGAATGAATTTTGGAAAAAAAAAATTTCCCAAGGTGGTTCGACCTTGGTATCTGTAAGAACCAAAAGAATGAATCTAGCTAACCTCGCTATCATATCAAGTCAATGCCATTTTTCAGATTTGACTTACGTTAAGAAGAGACATCTGAAGCTCAAACTTATTAACAGTAATGTTTTATTATTTCTGAATAGGTTTTAGTGTCATGCTCAAGTACAATGTAAGGTTTGGTGAATATGAGCTCTCGTGCTTGAGAGACTCTGGAGCTTACGCCGAACGAACGCGCTTCACTCGCGCAATTATACCATACTCTGTTATTTGTATTTTACTTTTTTTTAAAAAGTGCTTATTTTGCCATAATCGCTAAATTAATAGAGAAAATGTTAGCCTAAATATAAAATAGTGCATTTAACCTGTATTTTCTTTTACTTGAAGCTAAAAAAAAAGAACCTGCAATCAGACGCTATTTTTACATGATTTAGCTACATTGCTTAATGCTCGCATCCTTGATCCACCAAAAAAAAGGGATTCTATTATTTATTAAAATTTATTAACAAAATAAGAATTTGTTGATCGCGTGCATGATCGCGCGTCGCGTGCATACTCACCTAAAGCAGCAGCAAAACATGCAGTGAAAATAACGAAACAATTATTTGCTCCGGCTTTAGTCCATTCTGAATTTGCAGTAATAAATAAGAAATTAAGCTAATTTTTTTGTCCAAAAAAAAAAAAAAAAATGTAAAAGGTAACTAAAATTGAACATGAGACAGAGCATCGTATCTCGATGTTTTTGGTAGATTCAAGAACAAATTGAATTCTTTAAGCAAATGCTATTCCAGGACGTATTCTTCATTTTACGACTGTTGATTGTCACTTAATAGCCCTGCTGCATGCGCGCGTACATACCTACATCGAGTAACAGTAAAACATGCATCCAAAGAATTAAAGAGAGTGTCCCATATAGGTTTGAAATATTATCATTTTATAGTTATAAAAAAAGAGGTTAGTTTATTTGTCATACTCTTTTGATAAAAAGTAAGAAGGCAGGCGAAATGCTTCAAAAGAAAACACATAAAGCTCATCAATGTCCAATACTTTTTTATATTAAAAAAAAAATTAAATTCCTCGTTGGACGCCATTCCGCCGTGTAGTCGACTTTCTTTTCACAAGTTGACTGTATTCTTTAGTCCAGATAAATATGTGCGTGATCAATCCGTAAAACAAAAAGAGCTATAATATGTTTTTTTAAATGAATTTAGAAGCCTTCGATCATGCTCGTTATCGCGCGTGGCGTACGTACCTATGTCGTAGCAGCGAAAAATGCTGCACACAAGAAGAAAAAAAAAAAAAGATAGTTTAACCACCTAAAATAAGTATTTTATTTTGTGTAATTGTCATGGATTTTAAGTAGGAAAAAAAAAATAATAATAAAAAAAAAAATTGATGTGGTGGCTCGAACTTGGTACCTATGGGTCCAAAAGGTTACTTTTAGCCCACTGCGCTATCGAGTGAATTAGGCACGGTCGTTCAGATTTTACATATGTTTAGAAGAAACCCCTGAATCTCAAGTAAATTGATAGTAAAGTCTTATTCTCCCAAAAATAGGGTTTAGTATCGTATTCACGTTAATTTAAGGTATCGTGAATATGAACTCTAGCATTTCTGGGACTCTGAAGCTCACGCTGAACGAATGCGCTTCACTCGTGTAATTATCCCACACTCTCGTATTTGTAATTTGCTACTTTGAAAAAAAAGACACTTTATTTTGTCATAACCTCTCAATAAAAAGAAAAAATGTTGGTAAAAATTTAAGGACGCGCATCGAATCTTGATGGCTTCTATTTTTGTACAAAAAAAAAATTCTGAGGTCAGACGCTTTTTTATCATGTTTCAGCTGCCTTGCTTCGTAATTATAAATTATAATAAAATAATAACTCTTAACTTGGAAAGCAGAAAGTCTTGCTCGCAATCTCTTTCGTTTTTCCTATGCAAGTAAAGAAAAACTTAATACGGATAAGTTTATTGTTCAAGAATAAATAGTCAAACGAGTGAACTTACTGATGGCCTGGGCTGGCTTGTAGCATATTAAATGACTACTGAAATAAATAACATTTATTATGGGAACTAAAAAGTTCGTTAATGTTGATGTTAAAAGGTCATCCATTCATTTATTTATAACTTGAGGAAAAGTCATACAATTATTATGTTACTGAGTGCTTGGTTTCATTTTTATTCGTGATTATTTAACATACTAAAACAAAAGAGCACTACTTAGCATTAATGCTCGATTGCCTCTTATTAATGGCTTATAACATGGAGAAAAAACAATTAAGTCACTTACTGCTAATGCTTGTTCGCTGAAAACGGTAAAATAACTTTGCAGTGATACTCCCCCGCTGCCATATCATCAGTTCATTAAATGAAATCACCAATTATTAAAGTTATTTACTAGTAAGAATTAACCACCTGCTTTTTAATGATAAGTGAAATAATTATCCTTTTATTAAAAGAGTTAGCATTGAGTCTCCATCAATTGCTTGTTAATAATTTATGATGTTGTGATAAAAAACTACTTAAATACTTAAACTCCAATGCTTAATTATTTACATATTATTAATTTATGAATTAGTTACAAAAGAACACGAATGCCTGTTTACCATGCTATCAAAAGTGTGCGAAGTTTTAATAAAGAACAGGTCAATTACTTACTACTTGTATTTTCGTACCGTCCTGTTAAATAGTATATCCAGTTACTATAGAAAAATAAGAACTTAGCGCCTATTAAAAAAAAATAACTGCACGCTTACTATTTTACGATGAGTTTACTATCCACCGCAGTCATAGTCTTGTTTTGTTTTAAAAAGCCCGCTATTTTTTTTCCCTAAGCAGGTAAAATACTTGCTGTATTGACCTTTACTGTGGTATGATGAACATAACTCTCCCACTAAAAATAAGTCTTACCTATTTTGCCTGCTTCTACTACTTGCCTCTCTTCTCTTCCCACTAAGTAAGGCCACGCCCCGACGTCGCATAGCTCTCGTTGATTGGTCAATTACGCCAACAGTTTATTCGTCATATTGTTTTAACAACGCATCCAATCGGAGAGGTGCAATCATCTTTTTTGTTTATCTCAACGATCTTAATCGCACCATATAATTTTTTGGGATCAATTTCGATACGCCCTGTATATATAAGTATAAGGTGACTCTTGAGGATCTTACGTGTTTTTAGAATATATACTTATAACATTGAAAAGTTATGAGGACAGTCCGTATAAGTACGATTTCGTCCCCATAATAACCTTTTTTTACATAATAATGTCCGCATAAGTTACCATTAATAAAGATCGTATATATAGAGTATAAAGCCACTGAATGAAGAAGTATGAATGTGAATATGCATAATACCGTGGACCTTTGTCAATCGAGAATAGAAGAATGAATGTTTGTGAACATTTATTTTGAGACCGATGATTTCTCTGACTCCTGTAGCTCTGCCACTGCTTCACAAATTTATTACAAACTCTTTTAAATGGGGGGATTTGTTACTATGCGGGGTATTATTTTGTTAACTATTAATTATAAAAAAAATTTTTATTCTTTAAATTTAATAGTTTTACATAAATTTCATTTTTAAATGCCGCGTGCAGCTCCAATTTAAAAATTGTGCGCTTTATCGTACCGCCTACTGCCCGCTAGGTGGCAACTACTTGTTTCTGGCAAACATCGCAAGTAAGAAAGTTGCTTGTAGTACATAAGAAAGGTGGCGCGACTTCTCGAAATCATCCTCCTGGATCACTCGATCTAAGCCAATGATAGGTACTTGGTCATTCGACGAGACCTAGGTTATGGCAGTGGTTAGAGCACTAATTTTTTTAAATAAAATACCTGCGTTTAATACCACGTTAAATTCAGTGTATTAACTCTTAATCTACCCACTTCCACCATCATTGTCTACAGTACGTGGCACTATTATCCAACTACCTTACATACAATACTAAGAATTGGACAAATAATCAAAGGCTTTTTACGCTAGTAATCGCGTCTCATATAATGTACTGGCTACGGATCCATCTTGACCTCTGTAAGTTACTGCCCGACCATCCACCAGCGACACTTGCTCCAGCGGTGGCATTGAAATACAGCAGAAGCACTACCTTTTTACACCTGTAGTCTTCAGCACAGAGTGGTTACTACTGCTCGATCCTGACTGCCAAACTACTCATCAGCGACACCAGCTTCAGCAGTGGTATCGGAATCCAGCAGAAGCACTGCCTCACTACGCCTGTAGTCTTCAATCCAGGGTTCTCTTCATGGATTAATCTCTGCGGCCAATCCAACTCCCTGGGTGATAATTCTCGTCCATCCTGACTCCCTTTTGCTATTCTAAGCCGCCTTCACCAATAGGCCGCTCATAACAAGTTTATTGATGTGGTATCATAAGTTGAACAAAAGTGTATTTTTGACTAAATTACACTTTTTTAAAGAATTTTTTTAAAGATAAGAAAAAATATTACAGTGATTTATCGGTATAATATACTGTTGCATCAATAATGTTGTTTTACGAATTAAAATTAACAAATTTTTATATCTAACTTTGCAAAATAGTTTCAAAGACTCGTAGTTTTGCGTGTGCCGTCATGTTTTAGTTGGGTGACTTTTTCTTCCGTTGCAAATTACAAATCGTTTGTGACTTGGTTTGATTTCCTTAGTGTAGTCCAAGCTTTGATGCACTCTTACTGTATTATTTTATTTTAAATTCCATTAATACTGTTTTTGAATGAACTATACAACCCTTTAGATATACTTGACATTTCATTTTAAAAGTTGCATGAAATGGTTTGAAAACCATAACACTCAAAATCTTATTAAATTTTAATCTTATAATGCAGTTATATAAATAACACAACTTACAAGTAAAGGTTTAATTAATCTAATCAATTACGAAATAAGGCAGTTTCATAAACCGAGTCCATCAGTGCGTATTAAAATATATTGATTCTTTCATTCGCAGTCTCTTCCCTTGAAATACCACAGTTCAAGCCATACGTTATTTTATACATTTTTTATTTAATTTTAGATACTTGTTTTGAAGTTGGTAATGTAAAAAAGTTCCTCCCTTAAATTGGTAACGTATTTGTGCACGGACTGTATGAACCAACGTTGTTGAAATAGTTTCCTGTATAAATTAAATAGTAATGACGATAAATTTCCTGTATTATAAGTAATTTTTGAAATCAAAACTCTATGTATAATTTTTCTTTCCGTTATAATTTCTGCTTTTATAGTAGATATAAATAATTCAATTATTTTCAACCTCGTACTGTTGCATACAACATCAGCTATACCAGAATTTTCAATCAACCCAGCCTCTGCTGTACTTTTTAAATGCAGTTAATTGGATAAAAATCTTTCTTGAATACTGCTTTAAATTATGGTAGAAAAATAAATTCAAATGTTCTTATTAATACCTTCATGTATGTTATGATCCGTAATATAATACGATTTTTAATGTTTTTTTTTATATAATTCAAAATCTTATTGTTTAAAAAATAAGTGTATTTGTTGTGAGAAGTTTGTACCAAGCTATTTGCCAAACAGAATTGTGCATAAGAAAGCATAATTTTATAATTGGAGTATTATGATTAACTAAACTCGTAGCGATTGCATTATCTTTACACGTTTCATATTTATTCTAGTTATTTGTTTTTGAGTAGATTTATTTTATTTTTAACCGTTAAATTTAGTGTAATAAAAGGGTTGGTACATCGCTGTGTACGTATGTGGCAACACTTGTACCTCTGTTAAAGCAACTTTTTACTTGAACTATATTAAAATATTTAAATTCTAACGTACGTACGTACATGTAATTTATAAGATTTTATTTTGATATGCAACATACACCACGGCTGTGATCACATGAAAATGTTAGAACAAAGTTAGCTTATTTACAGCTGGAAACAACGGTTGAAAGAAAATGAGGTTTGCTAACTTTATAAGCTTTCTTTAGGAATTTCTATAGACATGTGAAGGTAGACTGCTTATTTTAAGCAGGAAGCTCCTGACAACAATAATTTTGTTTGTGTATGAAAGCGCTACTAGTAGTAAATTTTTCTGTTAGGGGGGATTACTATCACAACCTTACAATTATTGCTTGGTTCCACTGTATATATTCGAGCATTGTTACTATTTTTTTCTGCTTATTTTTACCAGTAAAACCCAGCTACAAATAAGTAGCGATACTAGCACATCTGGCTATAAAATATACTGCTGGTACCATTTTAAAATGCAAAAATTGAATTGAAATTTTAATTAAAATTTTTTTAAACATAAGCAAAGTACAATAAAAACTGTAGGAATAGATTCTTTTACTAAAACATCTCATAGTCTTTCAAATCTAGTAGGATCAAATTTAACATTATTTTGCTTACTAACCAATGAATCAGATAATTTTTTAAGACTTAGTAAAATAAGAATAAAGAACTTATTTAAATAAGATTCTACTTGCAGTATTTAAATAAAATTGTAATCTGTTAATAGGGAATACGCACGTAAAGTGTATATGTGTGTATATATATCTTTCTATATTATGTAGTTAGTTGTGTGGGGAATTCCACATATCCCCCCCCCACAGTCCCACCACCAATAAGCTGAAATTCGACCGTTTTTATCGCTCATTTGACATTTTCTAACTTTTTCCTTAGCCCCCCCCCCACAGATCCTCCACAGCCCTCCTTACACAATTTTGCCTGTCCCTCCACTGGCCCCCCACACCGTTTTTCTTACATCATGTCATGCATACTTGTTAAATGATGGAATATTAATAAGTGACTTTTAATTTATTACCATAAATATTGCCGATTTATCTGTGAAAATTATCAAGTAAAGTCAGTAAATTATGTAAAAATCTTCTTCCAAACAATATTTTCTATTTCTGTATTTTTTTGCCTTTTTACTTGAACAAATAAATTATTTCTATCTTTGCATCTTGATGAAGCCACATATAATTGACCATGAGAAAATAAGAGATTTTGAAATACAAACCTACATTATCGAAACTTTAACCTTGGGATTTGCTTATTGTCATAGCCAATGCCAAAACGATTGGAAATTATTTACGATACAAAATAAACAGTAATGTTGAATACTTTCCTGAGTCTAAAGTTATCCTTAGAATGAAGACTCTATTTCCAATTTTTTCTCCAGTTATTATTTCTCCTTCTATATAATACTGTAACAATTTTGTGATTCGTAAACGGGTTCCATTTCAGAGTCTATCTGATATGTTTAAATTTTTCAGTAACATCACTATTGTACCAATTTTTAGATTTAGTTCATAAGGTGGTAATCCTTCACGAATATTGTTCAACATTTTTACCAAAAAATTTTAATAAATATTATCGTCTGATTTATTAACCCCTTTATAAGTTGCGTTATCTATACTATAGTAAGTTTCAATTTCTCCAGTTAATTTTCTAAGTATTTTATTACTCAAATAAGAGGTTTTCTCGTTATGTGATGTAAGTATAACACTATTCATCGAACACTTGTAGATATTAGAAAATATTTGAGAACATACATTATTTGAGATCCAGTTTTTAGGAATATCAAACGTTTTTATTTTCCCGTCCTTAATTTTTAAAAATAATTTTTAAAATTCTTTATCGTTAGAACAAATATCAATTTCTAATTTAAAAATTTGGAATGAGTTCCTTAAAAATGAAGATTTAATAGTTTGTTCAAGTATAATTTTTCTATTATCGTTTTTTATTACTGGGAGAATCTGACGAAAATCACCTTCTAAAATTATTAAATAATTTCCAAAATATTTTTCAGTATTACATAAATCTCTTAACGTTCTGTCTACTATTTCTAATGCTCTTTTTGGAATCATTAAAGCCTCATCCTAAATAATTCAATCAACTTCTTTTAATTTTTTTTATCTGATTGGAAGTCTGAAAATGCACTCTCTATATTATTAGGATCTTAAGAAAGTTTAAAAGTTCCATGACTGGTCATCCCCTTTGGAAGCAAAATTAATGCTATGCCAACTGGTCAACGAACTCGTGCCATTGACATGTTTTTTTTTTATTTTAAGAAATAAAAAAAATAATCAACGTTTTATATCAATAAGTTTTTCCTGATCCTCCAGGACCATCTTTAAAGAAAATATTATTTTTTTGTTCGCAAATAATATCAAATATATTTTTCTGGTCATTCTTCAAACTTTTAAACATCCAGTTCAAAAATTTATTTACCGAAACGTATTTTATCATCTTTATCTTCTGTTTTACTCTCCATTTTTTTTGAAGTAGGTAAATTAAAGCATTTACATAATTTATTTTCTAGTTCTAAAATTTGGTTAATACGTAAAAGATCTTAATTATCTTTAATATTAAGCAAACCCTCCGTGAAAAATTCTTTGTATTTATTTCATATTTTATCACCTTGAACATTTTCTGAAATTAAAAACCAAGCAAAAAATTGTCTTAATTATGTTACGTACGATAGCATATAGCTATGCGTGCGTGCGCCTCTGCTGGCTTGTGTCTGAAAGGTAGGGGAATAAAGAAGAAAGGTAATAAAAAAGGGAGAGACAAGGGACAGGGAGATCAGCTATAGACGCGAGAGCGTAAGGACGAAGTCCGCGAGACGAGAATACACGCACAACCTCCCTCAGATATAAGTAATTCTATTAAAGCATAAGTTAACAACAAGTCACGCTTCTATTTATTCCCACACTGAGAATCCCACATAATAGCTGGTGTCAGAAGTGGGATACAGATAAAAACTTTTCACGGTCTGTCGCGTGTGTGGAAATCACTTAGTCTCGCGGAACAAAAAAAAATTTTTTAATTAATTTTTTCTCGACCTGACTGACGTAATAAAACAGAGAAATAAAAAGAATATATCGCTCGTCGCAATAAAAAAAAAAGTGTCAAAAGTGCCAGACGCCAAATCCAGCGTGTCAAGTGCCACAATATAAAGGAAATTGAAAAAGTGGAAGAGAACAGGAAGATATAATCGGAAAAATCTTCGATACTGCAATGATACCAGACAAGGAAAAAACTGCATATCAAGCCAGTAGACCAATATACCAGGACACTAGAGGCAGCTACCGTTCATTAAACTCAGGAAAATGCAGACAAAAAAAAGAAAGCACAGTACGCCAAGCCCGAACTACAGCCACAGAGGGAGCACGGGATACACGGAACAGGAAAAGGGAACAATGATCGAAAGCAGAAGCTGAGCAAGCCCCGAAAGAATCAAAGAAGGGACTCATAAGTATGCACGGGATTATCGTTATGCTGACCACCGTCACGGCGATCTGGTAAGGGAATTTTTATTACTCCTATATACTGTACTCATAACGCCCGACGGAAATACGCACCTAAAAGAAAAAAAAAACTTATACATCGATATTATTTCTAAGTCGCAATATCTAAAGTCCTTAGTGGTGATCCATAATTGCATGCACAAGCATACAACCGATATACAAACGACAAACACCCCATACAAAATTTTTTAAATTAATTAATAAATACAAGGAGTAGCTAACTGAAAACAAAAACGAAAAAAAGACTATCGACTAACAGTCAATAGAGTGCGCGTATCTATCAGGCTAGCACAAAATACACAGAAACGACAGCATCTTACGATTGGGAAAAAAATGTATATATGAACTAGAAAAGCACAAGACGAGCTACAAAAAAAAAAGACTAAAGAGCAACACTATGAGTGACGTAGAAACAAATGATACACTGGAAAGGGGAGTACAGGAAGTCGTGAGGTGCACCGATATACACGAAACAGGACCAATTGACACAGATGACGAAGTAATACAAATTAACCTAGAAGATGATCCAGAATCATGGACAGAATGGCAGAAGGTTAGCAAAAAACAGAAACTTTTTATGATGAAAATGTTAAGGAAATCAACGCCAAGCATAAAATGCGGACAGTTATCTCATAGACAACTTATACGCGATAATGAAACTGATGCACCCGCGCCATCCCACACAGAAACACATAGACCCCCCTTAATTGAAAAATTAACTCCCTACACCAAACGTGAAAATGGAACAACTAACATGAATTGACGAGTCACTAATTCACCTAGCGATAAAACACAAGCCAAACACGACATGAATCTACACGACATAATAAGAGAAGCAGCGGCACAAGCGGTGCAACAATATACAAATCAAATACCTACACTTACACAACCAAAACATCCATTATTACAACAGATGTACGGAGAAGTTACACGGCGTCAAACACAAATGCGAGCCCCAGTAGCTCAAGGTGAGCAAGAAATCGAGAACGATTGCGTCACTCACAATACAAACCACGACAATCATTATCATAGACAAAACACAGTGGCACTACTTCATTCTGCAGGAAAAGATGAGTTAAAATGGATAAATAGAAAAAACTTAAGCGCCCACGACCGATTTATAGTACCCCCACATTACACAGGAAATTTTAACTACGAATGCCCAATTCAGAACACGCTGTCGTCACTAAGTCACCTAGCAGCAAACATACCGATATTCGACGGCGATTCCGTTAAATTACTCCTTTTTGAACAAATGGTAAGAGTGGTATCGTATACAATAAGCCCCGTATATGTAAAATTTTTATAGGCTCACTAGCAAATAAGCTGAAAGAAACAGCAGCCGAATTTATAACGCGCGTGGCACAGTTCTCATCTGTAGATGAATTTTTGGTAGATTTGAAAAATAGATATAGCAGCATCAGAAGCGTTGATACGTTATTGGCAAAATTAAAAGTAGTAAAACAATACAGAGGAGAATTAGTAGAGGAATACAACAGGCGCGTTCAAAAATCATGCGATAGAATAACAACCCTATACAATTCGGATACGACACTTTCGCCCGGGCAACGACACGGGAAGGAGAGCGCTGAAAAAAAAGCCATGAAGCAATACACGTACAGGATGCAATCACCTTACAACTACAGGGTAACATGCCTTAACCCGAAAACGTTAGGCGGAGCCATGGTAGCCGCGCTGAAAATAGAAAGCGACTTAAGCCTACGAGAAATAATGCTGGCACTAATCGAGGCCCAAGTATACAGAGCGAGAGCAGAAACGAGAGATACGGACGATCATGCATGCAGCCATGGGCAGGCAGAAGTATGCGACACAACAGATAAAAATAAAATAACAGGGGACTATCAAAATTGCTCATATTGCAATGAATACGGGGAGCATGGTACAAAAGTATGTATGAAATTAGTAGCAGACGCAGCGAATAAAAAAATTTAAACCCAGACATAAAAGCAAATGATCCACCAGTGCAGGTATCACAAGATAAACAAAACGTGAGGGATAAAAATTGCGCTTACTGCAAACGAAGGGATCACTATACAAGCGAATGCCGCATACTAGTAAAAGACGCAGAGAATGAGAGAATAAATCGGAGTGACGGATGCGAACAATTCAACAATAATAACAGGGAAAATATAGAAGAAAATTTTAACTACCAGAATAATTATAACTATCCCCCTAATACGTATAACCAAAACTATAACAACGATTACTGAAGAAACCCCTACAACAACACAGGCTACAACAGATATAATAACTACAACAGAAACGCTGATTACTCAAAAAATAATAATAAGAATTACAACAACCAGCACGGTAACTACAATAATTATAGAGGAAATTATAATTATAACAGAAATTATAATAGGGATGAAAATTATAACGACAAAGAACCTTTGAATAGGACAAATAATGCACCTGATAAAAAAATATCAACGCGTAGCACGGAACATTTAAACTCGCAGGACGCTCGTCGTGCTTTCCAAGCGCCGAGTGGGCCCCGAGAATAGAAAAGGAGATAGAGCATAAAAACGAAACGAAGTCAGCTGAAGAAGAGGAGCAAGCGGAGTCAAATAAAATATGCATCGGAGGTAAAGCTAGCGAGACATTACGCAAAGAAAAGTATACAAGAAAAAAAACAATCAAAGCATCGCTAGAAACAGACTCCAAACAGGCTCCTCAAACGGCTGAGAATGCTGTCAAAGAAAAAAGAATTGAAACCGAATTCATAACTAGTAGCCCTTTAGCTGGCGGAAAAAAAAATCCATGAAAGCATGAACCTACCTCTTCGTAAGGTTAATATATCGAGTACTTGAAGCACACCACCATCAGTAATATTAAACAGCAATCATTTTCAATCTTATAGCGCAAAATTTTATGCGGATACTGGTGCCAAAGTATCAATTATAAAAGAATGCTGTCTCACTACAGACACGCATATAGAGAGCAGAGAAAAAGTCCTAATAACTGGCGTCACACACGGAGCACGATGCACGTTAAGGACGACTAAAATACCTCTTAACGGTATAATAATGAATCTTCACGTAGTCCCCGATACCTTTCCGATAGAAACGGAAGGCATTATTGGCTAAGACGCTTTTAAGTTGTATAATGGCCTCATAAGCTCCAAAAAATATTATTTTGAATTAACACTAAAAATTCAGACGGAAAGGTAAAAATTAATGAAATTATAAAAGAAAGAAACGCCGTAAACGGTAAAAATAATGATAATATAAAGAGCAATATTTAAATTTTCAAAGATATTACGAAATCGGATATAGCAGCTCGAGTAAGCAAAATAATGGAAATCGTCGATACACCTGGCTACAACATGGAGAAATTAATCCACATCCGGAATCTCATAGCGTACAATCTGTTCGTATTTGGCCTCGACGGCGAGCCACTAAAAGCTGCGAACTTATTTAAGCATCGAATAACAACGGCAACAGAGAAGCCAATAATTGCCAAAAGGGTACGCTATCTAATAAAACTAAAGGAATAGAGGCAAGTAGAAATAGATAAACTACTGCAGCAACAAATAACTGAGCTATCGACATCCCTATATAACTTAAATATGTGGATTGTCCCGAAAAACGTGGGACCAAACGAAAAAAAATGCTGGAGGGTCGTAACAGATTTCCGGCTATTGAACGAAATAACAGTCGGTACGTGCTATCCACTGCCATTCCAGAATGAAATTTTGGAAAATATAGCAGCCGCAAAATATATAACCATGGTAGATCTAAAGAGCGGGTTTTTCCAAGTAGAGATTTACGAGGAGGATGCTCATAAAACTGTGTTCTCAGGACCAAACGGATACTAACAATATAAACGAATGCCAATGGGATGCATAGATTCGCCCAGTACATTCATGCAAGTGATAACACTGGCACTAGCAGGCTTACAAGGACGCGAAATAGAGGTATATATGGATGACATCATGGTATTCGCAGAAAACTTGGAACAACACGAGATAAAATTCAAAAAGCTCTCAAAACGGCTAGCCAATTCAAACCTCACAATAAAACCAAGAAATTGCTAATTCCTTGAAAAAGAAGCTAATGTGCTTTATCATATTGTAGGCAACGGCCAGATCAAAACGATTCCGCAAAAAATTGAAGCAGTAAAAAGTTTTCCTAAACCAACAAATGCGGGGAAAATGAAACAATTCCTTGGGTTGGCGGGATACTATCGACGCTTCATCAAGGATTACGCAAAAATAGCCCAACCTCTCTCAAAGCTTACAAGAAAAACAGCCAAAGTTGAATGGGAAGAAGAACAAGAACATGCATTTATAAAACTTAGAAACGCTCTGTGCAGTGAGCCAGTGCTGAGGGCTCAAGATATAAACGAACCCTTTATCGTAACAACCGACGCATCCAACTATGCCATCCGAGCAATTTTAAGCCAGGGAGAGATAGGCAAAGATCACCCTTGCGAATATGCATCCAGATGCTTGAAGGGCAGTGAATTACGATATCCGACATACGAGAAGGAGTTGTTGGTGATAATGTACGCCAAGGAGCAGTTCAGGCCATATTTGTTCGGTCGTAAATTTACAGTCATAACTGACCATGAACCATTCAAACATTTCCACACATCGAAGAAACCAGCAGTGTATTTCATAGCCAGAGGTGCTAGTATCGCTACTTATTCGTAGCTGGGTTTTACTGGTATAAGTAATATTATACATACATACATACAAGTATAAAGTATCATACATATATATAAGGTGACTTATGCAGACTCCACGTTCTATTAAGATGTATTCAAAGAACGTTAAATAGTTATGTGGACCATCCGCATAACTACGAGTTTGTCCTCATAATAACTTTTTTCACCCAATTACGTTTGCATTATTCTTATTTTATCAACACACACACACACACACACACACACACACACACACACACACAAAGAAGCATATTCATACTAGTGGGGCTTTATCCTCATGCCCACTCTTCGTGACAACTCTCTTCTTTAACTTAAGATAAAAATCTTCCAATTCAAAACGTTTAATAGTAAATAATGTCATATTTTAATTTTTGTACTCCTACGTATTTAAAAAATCATGTTAATTGTTTAAATTTTTTTAAATTTTCAACAGTAAACATAATGCTTACAATCAGTATAAATCAAAATGTGTTACAATACATTCCTTATTCTTAAGTGTTTGTGATCTCACCTAAGTATTCCAAATCAAACACTGACGAATATACCATTGGGTATACAAATCATGATAACCTATTAAAGTATGTGTGGTTTGGAACATTGATTGACTTATGTTTTGAGGAACTATAAATAACATAGTTTTTAGTCTTTTTAGATTTTGTAACTTTTATTGCACTTCTATTAACTTGCGAATAATTTTTGTTGTATCTTTAAAAAATTTTCTATTTCTCATAGAAAATACATTTTTTGCTTAATTTATTTTTATATGTGTATTGTTTATTATAGTTGTCTATAACTATTAGCTAATTGTTTGTCTATGATTGTTAGTTAAGATGTTTCTATTATTCATAATTCAAAACCTTAACTTGATTTTTAACAACTTTTTTTATTAATATTTAGTTTTTTTCCAATTGCTATAATATAACTGTAAATGTATTACTAAATTAGTGACATTAAATCATCAAAATAAAAGGATTATTAAAACAATCTTCACCTCGTTATTTTAACCTATAAAAGCTTTTTTTTTTGCAATACGTTTGGATTAAATGTTACGGAACCAAACAATCTGTAATGTAACTCAATTAATATTTGAAATTTTCCATCGCCAAATAACGGCCGTGGAATCCGTTTTCTGTTTGAACGTGAAGGTGGAAACATTCATTTACGTTTACAATAATCGTTACTTTTACTTTTTTTTTTACTTTAGTGTACTACTAAATACTGAATATTTTTGTACTTGGTGAAGCGAAGAAGAAATGACATTCATAACGTACATTACTAAAACAGTTGAATACACATGATTTGGCAAGATTTATTTCATTGTTTTTGATTTCTATAGTATATTTATACATTTTATTTTAACTTTCCCGGTTGAATTTGAATTCTACTTACGTTGTTTCGAATATTATTTTTATTATTTGTTTTTTCGCATAGTAATTTTTTTTTTTAAAGCGACTTAAACTGTTATTTAATTATATCAATTAGTAACAATAGAGACAAAGATGATAATTTTTGTTGTAATAATAAAAAAATACATCAAAACGATCATAATATTCATTGTTATAATAATAATAATCATTATAATGAGAGTGCTAATAATAACACTAACTGCAATAAAACTAATGATAATGATAATGATGGTAGTACTGGTAGGAAGATTAATAATAACGATGATGACTGTGTGAACGATGATTTTGATGATTTTAAAATCATCCGTTTTCAAATTAATTTTCTACATATTAGTATCATTATTGCAAACACAGTATAATTTTTAAAAAACACATGATAACACTTAAAAATGTATGCTTTTATTTCGAATGATCATTGCCAATAATGTACCCTTCAAAATAAAAATTATTTGTTTTGTTTTTTGGCTTATTTTTCAACATTCTTTGAAATTCATTGCATTGAAAATAATAAGGACATTGTAATTTTCTATAAATCTTTAATTACTTTTAAACAGCATAAATTATAAACCAGTTTAACATTAAAAAGTTGACAAATCTGTAAAAATCATGTCAGATCATTCACGTTCCTTCACAAAAAACAATTTTCTAACATCATTCAATTCTATTAAACTGCATTTTTTGAAAGTATCACAGAAATACTTCTATAGTAAGATATATAATAAACTTTTTTTCCATGTTTAATATATTTCAATATTTTGATCTCTACTACACTTTATGTTTTTGATGATTCTCAAAATAAATGTTGCAAAGATCCTTATGTCCAGATTAGTCACATTTGACTGACAAAGATTTGTAGTATTTAACTCTGAAATAAGTAATTGTTTAATTGTTTTCTTGATTAATCAAACAATTAGTTACACAAACTCTTAGCCACAATCCTAAAAATAAATTAACTTTACGTGTTAGTTATTTAAATACTAGAAAAAATTTAGTGATCCTAAAAAAATCATGTTTTGAATAACTCCCTTATTTACTACGTTATATAAAAAAATGTATTTCCACTGACACACACACGGACGCATACATGTATGTACATATTTCTTTTGGGTAACTGTCATTGTTTTAGTCAATTATAGAAATAACTTTAACAATTCTGTCATTTTTTTTTCAATTCAAAAATTCTGTTGTCAGAGATGGGGTAAAGTGTAAGTTGAAGCAAGGAGGAGTCAGGTAAGTGGAAGAGAGATTGCTGAAATACTGTTAGATTAAAAATCACGTGAAAATATTTAAATAACTATGTAATTTAAGAGGAAGCTGGGGCAGCTGATACTCACTTTTGTCAGTACAATTATGTATATGTATATGTCAGGGCTCCGCCCCCCGCACGCTTTGTTTGCCAACCACCAAATAAACAATTTTGCTATAATTATAGTTTCTGCATAAATTTTATCTTTTCATTACTACACCTTAAAAAAAATATAGTTAATCTCAAATTTAATTTTACGGGCGATACTGTTCAAATTTTATTATATCTTGACAACGTTTTGACTACACTTTGACAGTCCTTCTTAAGTCACTAAATTTAGCAATATAAAATAAAGTTCTTAATAATAATCACTACAGCTTTAATAATTTCTAAATTTTTAACGTAGTTTTAACGATAAAAATAGATGAAATATTAGACCTTAAAATTTGACGTTGACCAAAATATTACAGAGTAAGTCAATTGATATACGTTACATATTTTCTTGCTCGTAAGTGAACACTAGACAATAATAAGGCTTACAGGTAGTGCTAAGTTTTGATGCCAGCATGTAACAAAAGGGAATGGCGCAAGCATCTAATAGTATAGTATGAAGTGCGCAACATTTAAAAGTAAAACGGACAAGTGTTCGATCGAGGTTTATTCTTTTACCTTTAAACAATGTTTTATAAAATACTTAAAAATAGTACTTGATTTATTTGTATCTGTAATTGTATTTACGGAATTGAATTTTGTAGTATACAAAATTTCTGAAACTAACCTTTTGTGAAAAGAAGATTCTCGATCCAACACTCCTACCGAGTCGAAATCGAAGGTGTGTCCACTGTTCTTTTTATGCATGTACACATCCGTGAACTCTTTTTTATTCTTGCAATCTCTCATACGTTCATGAATTCGAATGTCGAGTATTCCTTATTAAATTATTTTTGGTTACATACTAAAGATAGTAATAAACTAAAATTTGATATTTTAAACATTTTGAAGAATAGGTTAAGTGAAAAAGTTGTGAATCCGATAGACACATATGCATCCAAAATAATTTAATAAAGTGTCTACAGTTTTTTAAGGGTAACAACAATGTAATGATAATCAGGGCAGACAAGGGTAGAGCTTTTGTAACATTACATAGCGAAGATTACCTTAAAAAAGTCAAAGACAGTTTAATTGACAGAAATATTTATGAAAAAATATTGAGCAATCCTTTAAGTGACGTGGTTCGTAGGTTAGATAAATTAATTAATTCACTTAACTCTACAGATCTCTTTGATAACAACAAGATAACGTTTTCAAATACGAAAAATAATTGTACACTGGCTAGATGCTATGGTCTAGTTAAGGTACACAAACTTAACAACTCGATGCGATTGATTGTATCCTCGGTCGGTCCACCTACTTACTTTATCTCTAGATGGATCACGTGTTTTTTATAAAACAATATATCACATTCTGATTGTAATGTTACAAACAGTTTTGAATTTTTCAAAGAGATTACTAATTTTAGAGTTTGAGATGGTTCTAGTTTCGTTAGTTTCGATGTAGTTGCCTTATTTAATAATATACACTTTCTTGCTATAAAACAAGCAATTGAAAAAAGATGGCACATCTTGACTTTAAAAATTAATTAACATCTTGATCAGTTTTTAAATATTATTTAATTCACCCTGAATAATAACTACTTTGTTTTTAATAATCAGTTTTATAGACAAAAATTCGGCTCCACGATGGGTTTGCAATATAGCCCAATCTAAGCTAATATTGTGATGCAGGATTTAATTAATAATTGATTTGCAGTTTGAAATATACCTATCAAGTATTTTAAAATTTGTGTTGATTGTGCAATAGCTTGTACACCTACTGACAAAGTTGATGATTTACTAAATATCTTAAATTCATTCGATTAACATATAAAATTTACTATAGAAAAACCAACATTGAATTCACTTAACTTTTTGGATACAATTTAAATTTGGGATTATACAGCATAGGTTATTACTAATTAGTATCAGAAAGACACCCATTTAATTATCTATTTGAATTATTTGTCTCATTCACCTGCATCACAAAAGATTAATATTATTTTTTTCCTTGGCGGACCGAGCAATTGAACTTGCTGATTCTTCCTTCCACAGAGAAAATTTGAAGAAAGTATCAATAATTCTGCAGGAAAATAATTACCCAAAAGACTTTTTATAAAAACAAATAAAATTACGGTTAAAAAAAATTAAAGTACCAATCTTCAAACTGTCAAAGAATAGAGTGTCACGAGTAAAGTAAAGAATTTATAGTATTGCCCTACGCAAAAGGTATTGATCTAGTGATTAAAAAATATTTAAGTAAAATCAATTTTACAGTTATATTTAAGTCTATTCATAAATTAAAAGTATTGAACGATTTGGGCAAAGAAAAAATTAATAACCTTGAAGGACTTTTCTCTGTATACTCTTTCAAGTGTAAAGACTGTGGTTAAAATTACGTTGGACAAACTAAAAGAATACTTGACATTCGAATTCATGAACATATAAGAGATTGCAAAAATAAAAAAGAGTTCTTGACTGTGTATATGCATGAAAAGAACAGTGGACACACCTTCGATTTCGACTCGGTACGAGTGTTGGATCGAGAATCTTCTCTTCACAAAAGGTTAGTTTAGAAATTCTTTATACTATAAAATTCGATTCCGTAAATACAATTACAGATACAAATAAATCAAGTACTGTTTTTAAGTATTTTATAAAACATTGTTTAAAGGTAAAAGAATAAACCTCGATCGAATACTTGTCCGTTTTACTTTTAAATGTTGCGCATTTCATACTATACTATTAGAAACTTGCGCCATTGCCTCTTGTTACATACTGGCGTCGAAACTTAGCACTACCTGTAAGCTTTATTATTGTCTAGTGATCACTAACGAGCAAGAAAATATGTAACGTATATTAATTGACTTTACTCTGTAATATTTTTGTCAACGTCGAATTTTAAAGTCTAATATTTTATGTATTTTTATCGTTAAAACTACGTTAAAAATTTAGAAATTACTAAAGCTGTAGTGATTATTATTAAGAACTTTATTTTATATTGCTAAATTTAGTGACTTAAGAAGGACTGTCAAAGTGTAGTCAAAACGTTGTCAAGACATAATAAAATTTGAACAGCACCCTTAAAGTTATTTATTGTCTTTATACATTCCTCGCTGTTCTTGGAATCCTCTTGGTGTATACATTAAAATTAAATTGTATTACTTTAACGTGGAAATAAGATGAACTTCGCTGTATATAAGTGGGATGGTGAGATACCGAGTGTGTGGGAAAAAAATGTGAGGGGATATGGTGATAGATAGAGAGGATTATGAGTTTGGACTGAAATAAAGTATAATTTAGTTATTTCACACAAGAATAAAAAGAATTTTTTCCCATTTCGAAGGGTGGTTAAGATAAATAAGGAGATGGGGCTCGAGGGTAGAGGATGATAGTGTGGGCAGCTTCTTCCTCATAATGGTATAATATATATACACTATTTAGACTCCACCCCCCTGCGTGCTATGCGCGCCAATCTCCTATCAATGAATAATGATTTTTCACATGGGATTTTAGGTAGGAGGAAAAGGTTTAGAATGACAGAAATAAAATTTCTTTTCGATTGAAAAATTACTAATTTACGCTACAAGTTAAGCTTAGTTTTAAGAAAATCAACTTTTTTGGGTCTGTGGTAAACAAGTAAAAACAGTTCATAATAAAAGTAAATGAAGTAGGATTACTTTACTTAACAAAAAAAAAATCCAGCATAGAACTTAAGACATTTTTACAACAAATATTGTTATTTGCTAGTTTTATTTTATTATTAGTTTGTTTATAATATACATAAATATTTAAATGTATTGATGAGTACGCATTGACATTCGACTTTCCTTTCAAAGTAGTTTAATCTGTGTTTTGAAAGAAGTAAGAAAATCATATGTCAAACGTGACTATAATAGTAAATAATTATTTATTTGCTGTATACTTTCTTAAGAGCTCTACTGTGAAGCATTTTCAATGCTTTTCTTAAAAATTTTTATTCACAGTATTCACTAATTTTATTGTGTTCCAGGTTATGTACATGTTACTGATGCCGTAAATGTGTTGTTTCTGTAAATTTTCAGTTGCAGATAAAACACCATATAGTTTACCGTTCGTATGTTTTTTCACGAGGCATACAAAATGATTGTTTATAAAGACAATAGATAACTTTTATAATCTTCGCTGTTCTTGGAATCCTTTTAATGTATACAATAATTTTTTTTAGTTGTATTGCACAGAAAAATTAAAAAAAAAATTCAAACAAGAGTCTAAATTTGATTATAGCATACTTCAAGCAACTTATGAAGGTGTTTATAAATCAGACGATAATATTTGTATAAACTTTCTTATAGAAATGGTAAATAACATCCGGGAAGGCTTACTACTTCATAAACCAAGTATAAAACTTAGAAATATAGTAATGCTATAAAGAAACTTAAGTATATCAGATGGCTTATGTAACGTTACATGGTTGCGAATAACTCAATTATACAAGTACACTATAGTAGGTGAAATAATAACTGAAAAATGAATTAGAAAGAAAGTTTTGATTACAAGAATAACTCTAAGCACTAGAGATACTTCTTCACTACCGCTTAATTTGAACAGAACACAGTTTTCTTAAGTTTTCTATGACCGTCAATAAATCTCAAGTTCGAAGTCTCAATAATGTTGGTTTATACTTCAAGAAACCTTTGTTGTTGTTTTCCGATGGTCAACTTGATGTAGCATTATCAAGATGCAAATATAAAGATGGGATTTTTGTTCAAATAAAAAGAGAGAATAATTCAGTTATAAAAAAAAGTGTTTGAAAAGATGTTTTGGATCAAAGTATGCTTTTGTTTTCAAATCCTTAGTAAGCCAATTAAAGTTTTTGCTGCATGGATGTTTAAATAATTTTCTCATGACTATTACGATGGGATACAGATAGGTACAGTAGGTGTTAAAAAAATTACATTAAAAACTGTACTCATTATTTAAATTATTTTAATAACTAAGTGAAGGGCATTCAAAGAATATTTTTTTGTGGTTTTATATGGCTCCATAATGTAGTTCACAAAAGTGAGTCACATTTTTTAAGTAAAATTTTAATGGCGTCTATCATTTTATAACGCAGAGAAATTTGGGCACAAAATTATGTGATGTTATTAACAAAAAAGAATAAACTCACTAAGAACTCTATACTTACTAATAAAAATTTTGAACATTGTACTATATTAGTAGACATTATAGATCGATTATCAGTTACTTTTCTGTATACTGTTAGTACATATACAGCCCACATAGGCCAGATGTTGCGCAGTTGCGGGGACGGTTATAGATAAAATCATGAATTTTTTGAGTGGGAGCAAGTTCTTAATCGATTTTCATTTATCCCTTGACACCAAATAACAATATGACTACGTAATAAGCTAAAAACGTTAACTTTTTTTTTAAATGTCTTTTTTTACCTTTTTACTTAATATCTCTCTTTCTTTGCATTTTTTGCTATACTGTGTTGTACACTTTTTTATTTCTTGGATGATTATTGAAATTTTAAGGCCCGGTGGGGGTCGCAAAGTGTTATTGTTTATCTGCAAATAGCCTTCGAAGTTGCACAAGTGCTGTTTTGTTTGGCATTAAGTATCTCGCGAGCTAATGCATGTAGATACTGCGAATTCTTTGATATTGTTTCCTATCAAAGTTTTAATATGTGCACACAATTTTAGCAAGATCGATCTTTAACGTTTTGATTATTTAACGATTAAACGTTTTTTTGTCCTTAATTGCAAAATGCGCTGTATCCTTTCCAAAAGAGTTACACCAACCAATCCAGGCTAGAAAATAACAAGAACCTTCCATGTTTGATATCCTGTTAGAATTTTTAAATAGTTTCCATTTTGACCAATTTTGTAACAATTTATTTAACCATACTAGTTTACGACACGCGTGTAAAACCTTGTAACTTTATAATTTAAGCTTTTCAAGCAATTGTGCTTTTTTAAGTGGAGAGTGCTTTTAAAAACATAGGTTAAACAAAAAAATTGTTTTACGTTCTTCTGAAGCCAAGATAATTTTTTATTTATTTTTATTTCTGAACTTTTGTTTATTAACTTTTTAGGCTAAAACTCTCATGGGTAAAAGCTCAATGATAATAATTTTTTTTTGAAAAATACTAACGAATGGTAAACGGCCGGTGAGTAACTAAAAAACGAGTAAAACACGGCTGAGCGTGCGGTTCGAGCTGTACGTCTGCCGGTAGTAGGGAGGGGGAAGCGGCAGCAGTGGCGGTGGCTACTTGATGGCGGTTGATTAAAAAATGAACTTATCGATTCAAATCATCCGCGCTTGCAGAAACATCAATTTCTTGGCTTTCAAGGCTAGTACAAAATTCCTTTTGTATTTCATTTTGGGTAGTTTGACAAAAAATTAACAAATATTATCATTGTTTTTATTAATATTGAATATTTTGAGTTTTAAGCATACTTGTTATTATAAATTATATTTTTTAATGTAACAAATGCACGTAGAGACTTCAAAGAGAATTAGAAGTTTCTACGTGCATTTCTTCGCAAGATATTTGATGCCTAAGAAAACAGCACTTTTACAATTTCAAAGGCCATTTGCAGATGAACAATAACACCTAGTGACCCCTACAAGGCCTTAAAATTTTAATAATCATTAAAGAAATAAAAAACTATGCAATAAAGTATAGCAAAGAATGGGAAGGATCTAAGATTTTAAGTATAAGGTAAAAAAAAGACATTTTTTTTACATTTTGTTATTTAAAAAAAAGCTCACGTTTTTACCTTACCAGGTTGTCATATTTTAATTGAAAGTTAAATAACATATGGTAATTAATCAAGAATCCAGATCTTGCTCCCACCTCGAAAATTACCTTTGAAACCCCCGCTGTCTGGTCTTATCTACTTACCTCCTGGGCAGTATGGAAAAACAGGTGAATAAATTTTTTCAATTTCGAAAGAACTTTTCCTAACATGATTAAGGTGGTTCTTCACGATGGTGCCGTATCAAAGCGACACGGGACCCTGTGGTTTTCTAATTTTCGATTAGCTTATTATTTGCAACCTAAAATATGTTTTACTGGCACTTGACTAAAATATCGTTGCATTTACGTACAAATTAACAAGCTAATAAAGTCAGAGTAAGAGTTATAAAAAAATTTTTTTTTGATGCAAGGTTCTGAAAATGGCATGTACGCTCCTACTCAAGCAGACGTTGCCGCAGTTTACACGGCAGACATTTCGTTTACGATTAAATATCGTATACTAATTCCCTGATCAGCCCAAACTTTTATTATGTTATTAGAAAGCTGAAAAGTTCTTCTTTCACTACAAACTTTTTCTATTACGATCTTAAGTCTACTTTACGAGATATTACATGATATCGTAGTATGGAAAAGTAACCTACATAAGAATACATGTTAAAAGTGCATTTTTTAACTGACTTGTTTTCAAAAATTTGCCTGATAAAGGGACTTAAAATTTTAAGAGAAGATGCCTTATAACTTTAATAACAATCCCTTCAAGTTTCCCTGTAAGTTTAAGTAAATGGGTTAGGTGAAGAACCACCTTAAAAGTTTGTTTGAAAAGAAAATAAAAAAAAAGTACATGTATATTTTCCTGAATAAAGAAGTAGGCCTTAGGGTCGTATTATATAGTCAAATTATAAAAAATATTCTACGTAGACGATAAACGTGCATTGAAACACAAGAAAAATTATGTGTTGTGGCGGGGGGGGGGCATGAAAAATTGTGTAAAGGGATAGTGGAGGGGTGACGGGATAGTGGAGTGGTGACGGGGGCAGTAGAGGGGGCAGGGGCACTAGGGGTTCAACACAATAGTTACTGGTTAAAATAACATAGAAATGAGACGAATTTTCTCTTAGTTTGTGAGGAGGCGATAGGGGGATAGTGGGGATTATTTGGGGGACAGTAGGCAGTGACGTAGAAGGCCCCACATATAAACATATACTATTAAGCGAATGTTTCAGAAGATTAAGTTTGACATGAGAATGTTTAATGAGAAAAGTATATTTAGTCTTTCTGAAGATAACAACCTTTGAGTTGATTATCCTTTAAGGTTTCCTCCAATTTAGTTAAAACTATTGCGTTATTTGAGTTTACCCATTAATTTATTTTGGTTTTTTCTTTCTCTTGTAGATCAAGAGTAAAGTTATTATTCCGATTTTGATTGTTTTGATATCAGGAAAGTTCAAGGAAAGGTTCTGATATATAGTAGTAAGTCTCTGTCAGTTCTAGTGTTGTGACTCCGTATAGGGTGTAGCCGGGAGCATGAGCAATACAATTACTGTTGATCGTTAGTATTCCTGTATCTTGTATTTTAATTTCAGTTGGTTGTGTGATTGAAGGATTCATATCACACAAAATTTGTATTGTGGTAGTATTTTGTGCGGAATATAACCATTTTTCAGTGGTTTTTAGTCTCATCCAATAAATTTACGTTAACTTATATAATGCTATTTGACAAGTTTTTAATGCTTCTGTTGATGGGCTTATAAATAAAGAGAATTGGCAAGGATTATTTATATTTTCTTTATAAATAGGTATATCCGGTCAGCAATATAAGATCTTCTTATCTTTAGTGCAATTATTTAAACATTTTTCGTCGGTAAAGAAATAATTTTGAAGATTATTGCTTACAATCAGGTAACTATGTCGGGGCTCAATACTGACATATCCTTTTAAATCTAAGTGTAAATTTCACCGAACTAAAATTAAGTGCATGGCATAATTACTGAATTGTTCTTTACCTATTAGCGGGAAACTAAGTTGAACTGCTAATCTACCTTATATTATTACAGCGTTTGTTGTGGACAGTGCATACATGCGTTCAAGTGTTACGGTGGAATCGTCCCACGGTAGCGTATGCTTTTATTGTATAATTTGATTTCATTACAAATTTTTGATAGTTATCTATTTTGTATCATTAGTGGATGTAGGCGTTTTTGTGACGTGCTTTCCACTGCACTGATAAGCTTTTTGTAAGAATTTAGTATGAAAGATAGGAATTTTTCGAAAGAGTTAGTTCATTCTAATACTTATATTTTATACTTAATTTTTCTATTATCATTATCTAATCAGCATGCTTCTTCAGTTAAACTTTCCAAATGTTTTGTAACTTTTTTATTATGTCTTCCATTTTTCTGTAATTCTATATAAATTTTTTCGAGATCTAAACAAACAATATAAGTCTGTTTCGCCTCTAAATATGATATTTTTTGTGTAGAGTTGTAAAGTTTGTTTATATCCGTATTTATTTTATCTCGATCATCCACATCCATGGATCCAAATAAAATTTTCGAAATCCATTTCACGAATTCTAGTGGTGCTCGTTTTATTAATATGTGGCTAGAGATAACTTTTACTATATTATTGGAGTTTGTTTCTTTACTATGCACTTATATTTCAGGTGCGAAAAATATTTTTAATTCTTCGTATGTTGATTTTGTTGAACAAATCATATTATTTAACGTGTATCTTGGTATTAAATTTTTGCATTCTTTATTTTCAAGTACTCTAGTACACTGTTCGAATACAGTATCTAGCTGTTCATGGTATAGTGCAGTTTGGTCTTCAATGCTACGAAAATCTAACGTAATAGTACCGTGCCATTCGGTACGAATTAGTCTGACTTCGTTAGTGTATTTATAATATATACCTGGATTATTTACTAGAAGCATGCTATCGTAAGGTTTTGCAGGTATCTCTTCTTCACTTTCTATAATACCGACCTCAGCGTTAGCAGATACAGTAAGGAAATGTTTTTAATCAACATATAGATCAAATCAATCAACATTGTCAATATAATTGTTAATGATTCTTCCATTTCCTGATTCTGATATGACGTTATTATGACCATGCATTTCTTTACTTTTGAAAATTCCGTTAAAAAATCTATCCAATTTTCTTTGAGAACATAGACTGTCATTCCAACTTCCAAGTTCTGTGGCTTTCACTTACTGCTATAACGTGTTTTTGTATTTTGTTTTGATATTTTAAGTCTATTACGAGCTATTTCTTGTATTGTACGTAAACAGCGGGCAAGGTCACTAGCATAAGAGCTGTATGTTTCTAATTTAAATTCGTCTGGAAGTGGATTTGGGGAACGTGCCTGTCTACAAAAGACAAGTTCAAAAGGTGTAAAGTCTGTTACTAAATGAACTGAAGTATAATCCTCATGCATTGCAAAAGGAACCATTTCACCCCAATCGTTTTTATTTTTAGCGTTAGTCCTCAAGAAATCGTTAAAAATAGCGTGGCTTCTCTATAATAAACTATTTGACTGTGGGTGATATAGACTAGTGAAAGCTAACCGGAATCCATAAATTTTTGATACTTCTGTCAATACTTGATAAATGAAACTTTTTGATCTGTTACTGAGAATAAGTCTAGGAATATCGAAAGTTAAACTAAAATATCTTAATAACACATCGGCAATAGTGACTGCTTGTATATTAGGAACAGAAACTGCAATAAAAAATTTTGTAAGTAAGCATTGCGTTATTAAAATGTGCTTATTTCCAGATGTACTTTGTGGAAAAAGGCCTACTGTTTCTACAGCGACTTTGTAAAATACTTCTGATAGTGTGTCTATAATTACCATAGGTTCTCTAGTTTTTGTGTCGACTAATTTTTGTTTCTGGCAAATTTTACATTTTTGTATGAATTCAGCAATGTCGTTGCGCATTCCTTTCAAAAAATATTTTCTCTCATCCGTTTGTATATTTTTACTACTCCTCTATGACCTCCAAATAAGCTAGTATGACATTTAACTAATTTTTTCTTTCTATCTTCTAGGGTTAGATAAGAACATGTGCCAAAACAAATTTTTACTGTAAGGGGAAGGTGACATAATTCTTCGTATAAAATTAATGGCATTTCTTCTCTAGGGAGATTATCGTTGAGTTCACCTTTCCTAGAAATACGAGCGGTGGTAACTTTCTTTACTGATTTTGCATCTGCAAGATTTTTAAAACAGATTCGTAAAATGCTAGGTTTTATTTTATTAGTAAAGTTTTCATTCACAACTAGTAAAAATATGTAGCGATTTTGGTTTTTCGCAGTAATTACGTCTCTTAATTTTGGTTGAACATCTAATAATTTTTCCTTTGATATAGCTCCTATATCTAATATTAGTTTATTGCTTATTGATTTTAAAGCTACCGTTTCAGAAATAAAATGAATGTAGTTATCCTTTAAGTACGTAAAATTTTCACGAGGACTTAAAAATGTTAATTTATTTAATCTATAAGTTATATCAGAGGAATTTCCAACGAGACTTATATTTCTTATTACTTTTTCGCTACAAGCCAAGGTTCAATTTTGCTGTATGGAATCTAACGCTGCTGTATGGCTTGCTTGCAGTACAATATTTTGATTGAAAGTTAAGGAAGACTAGGTATCGTAATCAGTTTCATTTTCTATGTTTTCCAATTAAAAAGGGTTGTCGTTTCTTTCTTCTTTACTATTTTGTTTTAAAGGTGATACAGTTCTTCTGTACAGTTCATCATTAGAGTTTTGTAACCTTTTTTTGGTAGGGACATTTCTGTGTGATTTAATTGGAGATTTTGCTCTTATGGGATTTCCGTTTGCAATGAATTCGTTCGCTATTTCATTGATCCATTCATTTACTATAGTAGGAGAGATTGAATTTTCAGGTGACAATGAAAGTGAATTTATTTGTTCTTAATTTAAGTAACTGCCGTTATGAAGTTCAGTGTGGAATGGAGGTAAAGATTGTATTTCTTCAAGAATGTAGTTAGTTGGTGTTTCATTTTTCTTATCGTAACCATCCCACCATAATGAGTTTTAATTTCATTCTTCGATAAATTTTTCTTTGTCGCAATCTTTATTGATATAAGTGTTATTTCTTGAATCGGATAACTGCTCTTTGTTTTTATTTGTATTGTTTACTTGTTTTTGTGCAAAGCGTCGAAAAGTAGATTAAAATTTTGGTTCTACTGTAGATAAATTTGAAGCTTCTCTATCAGAAGAAATAGAGTCTTCATCATGATGAAATGCTACAGACTTTTGATTTACGTCATTGGCTCGCGATGTACTGGATTTGATTGAAATATTATCGGGATCGGGATGGGTTCGTCTTGGTAAAAAGCCTGAATTTGTTTCGATTATTTCTTTAATTTCACTGATTTTCGAATATTCGTCACTTAAGTTTTCCATTGTATTCTGAGGGGTTTCTTTTCAAGTGCATTTATTAAGTTTGGCATAAATGATTGTTCTTGTAATGGTATTGGCGCGTCAGATTGTGGGTCACTAAACTGTAAAGTAGACGCGGTGTCGAGTTCGGATGTCGAGTCTTGTAATGGAGCTCTTGGTGTTCCTTATCTTTGTCTCGTTTTCAATATTTCCGCTATTGTAGGTGCATCTAATTCACCCTGTCTACTTTCCATACCATTCCATCTAGGTTTATTTTTTCTTACTTTAGGTGCTGATTGTATGCTTTCAATGGTATCGGAATAAGATTGATTGGTTTTTGACATATTTTGGCGAGCTATCAAAGTTTAAGTTTGTTTAGGTTTTATGAGTAGCAAGCGAGCTTTTGATGTTTCTTCGTCCGAAGAATTATCTTTATTACTTTTGTCTTCATTCCGTTCTATTGGATTTCTCGATAAGGCATCCGCGCTTGTTTTAAGTCTACCAGGTTTGTTCCTATGTATAGCTATAGAGCGCGCGGTGGCTCGGTCGGCTAGGTCGTGGATTGGCACGCGGGAGATCGTGGTTCAATTCCCCGCCAGTGCGCCTTATACGGGCAAGTAAAAGTACCTCTGTGATTTTTTACATGTGCTTTTTCACCACGCAATACTCCTCGAGAAAAGCTTAGGCGACCTTTTCGCAGCAAAATTGCCTAATTTCCCCTACCCCCTCCTGTAATAGGAGGCCTCCCATCCCTTTCCTGGTCCCTTTCCCTAGTGCTAAGTGCCCATAGTAGTGCCCTTATTAAAGGAGCTGGACGTAGATCACTATAATATAAAAAAAAAAGTACAGGTATAACCTCGAAGACTTGTTCTCCATCTATTTAGCCTACTCAAAGGATCCTTGAGACTTAATCCAAGATAGTGGTTCATGATCTCCGTAAACCGTAAATTTTCTGCTGTATTAGTAATGTCGAAAATATTGGACTGCTATAACTACTGCTAAGCATTCTTTTTCCGTTGTAGAATAATTTCTTTTAGTCGTATTAAGAGTTTTTGACATGTACACAATCGGGCAATCTTTTTCTGGTTCTCCTCAGCTTAATACTGCCCCAATAGCTATATTAAATGCGTCTGTTGTTAATCTGAATGGCTTATTTAAATCGACGCAAGCCAACACAGGTGCTTTGCATAATATTCTCCTTGACTTTTCACAGCTTTCTTAATGAGAATCAATCCACTCAAATTTCTTTCTTTTCTTTAACAAGGACGTTAAATGCTCTGCAATTTCTGCACAATTTTTTACAAAACGACAGTAATAGTTTGCTAATCCTAGAAATTGTCTAACATTCATTTGATTTTTTGGTTTTAAAAATTTTTCAACAACTTCTAACTTTTTTAAATCTGGTTTGACTCCGCATCTTTCTATTTTATGTCCTAAATAAGTTACTTCGGGCACTAGCAACTCACATTTGTCAATTTGTAATTTTATTTCGATTTCGAAAATTTTTTAAATAAATGAGTGATTTTTTTCACATTATCTTTTAAAGTTTTTAAACATACAATTATGTCATTAAGAAATATAAATAGCTCAATGCTTTTCAGTTCTGATAAAATAACGTCCATTAGTCGTCGAAATGTTGCAGGTGCATTGCATAGTCCAAATGGCATTCCTACATTTTTATAATGACCGTTAGGTGTGCTAAAAGCAGTTTTATGTCTATCTGCATGGTCAACTTCTGTTTAATGGAATCCTTCAGCTGGATCAAAAACAAAGAAATAATTTGAGCCTTTGATTTGCTCTAATATTTCAGTAATTTTTGGTAGTGGATAAGCATCAGGGATCGTTTTTCCGTTTAAATTACGGTAATCTATTACTAATCTGTATATTTTTGTTCCATCAGGTCCTTGTTTCTTAGGTACTATTTAGATAGGACTATTGTAAGGGCTGTTTGGTTTTATGATTGTACCATCTGCTAATAATTTTTCTATTTAAGTTTTATGTTCTTGGTGTAGTAATAAGGGGTAGTTGTATTGTTTGTCTAACACAGGGTGGTCGTCTGTTGTAGGTATTTTATATGTCGTTATAGAAGGACAAGGAGCCAGGTTGCCTGGAATGTAAAATAAGTGATCGTATTCTTCTACAATTTCACTAATTTCTAATGGACTAGCTTTTGAGTGATAAGAGCTTTTTAGCTTATCCATTATAAATTCAACGCGATATTTTATGTTGCTTAAATCGTTTTCTTCGAAGTCAGTGTCAAAAAAGTTTTCAGATTTTATGACATCAAAAGGTTTAAGTTCTTGCGCAGGTATTTCTATTTTTGTTGGCTCATCTCTTGTGTTTATAGCTATTGTATAACAGTAACCTTACTTGCAATCTTCTACCGCCTCGCCTCTATACACTCCGGGTGCGGTAGTAATTCTATGAAGATACGCATGGCCGGTAATCTTGTTTCTAGTCAGTAATTTAATAGCTACTCTTGTTCTGGCTGGTTAATTATAACTTCTGTTTTTATTAACTTTAAATTCTTAAGAATTATAATAAACAATATCAGGTAGGGGTGTGGGTATTTAATCTTTATCGTGAAATAGAAAAATGAATTTTCCAAAAGTTGATTTAAAATTTTGTTTAGTTTTCAATCTCAAGGGTTTTTTTGTTTTTTTCATTAATTTTATAGAGTTGATTTTATTATCTCAGTATAGAAAAGGTATAGATTTAATTGGTCTGCTTTCAACTATTAATGCATTCAATTCATAATCGATTCTAGCATTTTCTTGTGTAAAGAACGGATCTCCTAAAATACATACATTATTTATTGGCGATTCTGGACTCATAACGTGAAACTCGTGGTCTGTATCAAATAAATTTACCGTTAAGGTACCTAGAGTGGGGCTATATTCTCTGTGGGGCCTTCTATTCCTTCTAATTCAGTTGCATTATCACAATTAATTTCTGTGCCGTTGTTTAATGTGTTATAACTGATGACATTTACTCCTGCACCTGAATCTAATATAAAAATTTCCGAATCTTTCCGAAATGTTTCGCAACGTAATTCAACTGCTGGTAAATTTCCTATTGTTCTTGCTCAGAAGGCTCTGTAGATTTTATTGCCATTATTGATTTCGGACGCGTCATCGGATTCAAATTCGCAGTCGCGTCCAACTGGCGAGTCTGGTTCTCTTTTTTTGGAGATTTAGGGCGAGTCTCGGTATAGTTCTTGATTATAATTTTGGTATTGTTTTTGGTTGTAGTATTAAAATGAAGCTTGTTAAGCTATTGGTAAGTATAGCTTTGAGTATAAGGATAGGTACAACACATTTGTGGGTAGTAAGGTGGATAAAAGGGTGGTGGTTGAAAATATAGAAATTCTTGGAAATTTGGAGAGTAATACTAGTAATTAGGTTAATTATTCTACGGTGGTGGTGGTGTACGGCTTGATAACAGAGTACTCGATCGTCGTTGAGGTGCGTAGATAAGTGCGAATTTCTTTTAGTGGTCGAACTGAGTAGAGACAGGAACAGGAATTTCGGTAACGTTTAGTACCGAAGGTTCAGGAGTTGTAGATGTAGAGATCGTAGGTACGGCCTTGTGAAAGTACTTGGCCTGATTGTATACTGATGAGCAAGTGCGTTCCGTAAGTAAAGCAGCTTCTAAAGCTTCACAGATATCTGTGGGTTTTGAAAGTGCTATGCTTAATTACCACGAGTTAGGTAAACCATTTATAAACGTTTGTAGGAATAATTTTTCAAGTTGTGGTTTTTGTGTTTTCTTGAGTTTCTTATTATTTAATTAAGTCAAAAGGGCTGTTAAGATAGTTTCTGTACGAGAAATTATTCTATGATAAAAATTTTAAACTGTTTCGTTTTGTTTTATTGTAGTATTTAAAAGTTCTGTCATGTATTCATGATATGTTTTGTTTGGTGAAAATTATTGTCTTAGATGTTTTTTTTAACTAATCGATTGATGCAAAAGTAGAATCTACTAAGCTCTCTCAAGCTTTGCCTTTGAGTCTAAAAACTACTGGGCGAAGGTACATAGGTTCTTGAGCGGCTGTTATTAGAGTTCGTTCATTTTCTACATCTTGTAAAAAGTCTTTTAAGAGAGTCACGTATCTAACATAAAAAGGTGTGTGTTGAGATGCTTAATTTATACTCACTAATAAATTAGTCATACTCAATCCTTGTGGAACATTTAAAAACTGTTGTATAAAAAAGTCGTCCACCGACGAGTTTTCTCTACGATTTCCGGAAATTTTTATTTATTTATATACAATTTATTCAATTAATAACAGTTTTTTTTTTAACAGCTAAGATTTAAAGAACACTCAAAGAATGCCAATTTGTTATGACCAGACTTGTTTAGAGTATCGTCTTAACTGTTTTATCTAAGTGTCATGCATGGGTCATTTAGGATTCAGCTCGTGAGCTTTATTTCTTCTTTTTAACTGAATAATAATCTTTATTTAAATAATATATGTAATTTTAATTAATTTTTTTTTTTATTAGAGCAATTTAATAATAATTTGTTCTTTAAAATACAATTTACTCGGATCACTTTAACAAGTTTCGGCTCTAATTATATTGCTAATAACTAACTTACATCTATCACTGACTGTTATTACTGCTGCTTCGGAGTTCCCTCATGCTTCGTGCGGTAACCTTTAGTGATTCCTTAAACTACACAAATAAGTTCGTGGCCAGTAGGATTTTGCGATTTCTACTTTCTCTGCTATCGCTGGAACCACTTTCGGCGGGCCTCCTTTGCTGTACCTCGCTTCTTCGCGTAGTCCGATACTATTGATGTTCTCGATACGCACTCAAGTTACCTCAGCCAACACGTTATGCCTTACGTGTATAAGGTACTCACGAGACACGTTATTATTTTCTTGAAAAACTATTTTTCGTATATTTTAGTATACATTGATAAATTAAATACAGAGTCGTCCACACAGACTTAACTTGAAATCGCTATGCTGCTTTCATGGGGCTAATATAGTAGCCATCTACATCTTACTAATATATAAAGCAAAGTCGCTAAAACCGTTGTAATCGCTAACCGCGAAAACTACTGAACCGATTTTGCTGAAATTTTGCACACTGATTCATGATACTTCCTAGATAGTTTTAGTATAGTTTTTATCTTAAAAAATTTAATAACAATAGCAATAAATGAGCTCAAAGTTTTGCAAAAATACGCCAGCTTTTCACTTTAGTTCAGTAAAATCCGCTAGGTGGCATCGACATAAAATCGAAGCTACCTGCAACATAATTAAATAAGTGTGGTTATAATAGGCCGGAGCGTATCAATAGTGGTATAGTCGAGCTTTGGCAGCTCAACAAGCTATTTAAAGAACGCTGGTGATACTCCTGCAGCTGGATTTCCCGGTTACGGACGACACTCTTCTCTAAGGGGGCAGGGACCTAAGTGTCCCTTCACCCTGAATCTCGACGAGTGCAATCAAAGAAAATTAAACTACTTCCAGCCGATGCCGTCTCTGCCAGAATACCAGGAGACATATCTAGCCAGAGCACAATCTGCACCAACTCTTCAGAGTTGTGTGGCAGTTCCACCATCCCATCTGGTGTAGTTGAAGAATTTGTGGCTACAAATGTAAGCAAGGAAAAACAGCTCTGATGGGCACGGGAAGCCACAACGGCTACCTTCTTGGTCGTCGCGTTCCCCAACGCGCTTACCCACATGTTTCCGTCTAAAGATAAGCAATTGAGCAGTTGGTTATCCGGGGAACGACCTGAGATGAGATATTCTTTGGTCAGCGGCGTACCTCCCTCCATCACAGTCTCCGTACATCGAGACTCCCAGGGTAAGAATCAAGCAACCCGTAGCCAGCTCTTCATCATCAGGAATAATAATAAAGTAAAGCCTGGAAGTTTCACGACTGGCGCTTTTTAGGGCCATTATAAGTATTTACGTTCCCTACTTAACCATAAATTTCATCGGTTCTTTATAGGGGCCACCTAAGTGTAAACTACCTTGCCAACAAATACATTTTTATTACCATTTCCGGAAGCGATTCGTCGACTAAAAGACTACATTAACTAAAGACGGGCACTATTAAACCAAGTCAGCTATTCACTGGCAGACGTCACCTGCGGAGTTGTTCTTCGCAAGGCTGGGAAACCCGGTGACCGACGACTCTATATTACCCTCTCGACTCTAAGCATTCAACCAGGAATCACTGATCCTCTCCAAGGTCTGCGCTGGGCAAACCTATAACAGCTATAAAGGAAAAAAAACTTGAGCCAACGGGACAGCCTCCACTGGACAAGTATCACTAACCAATCTCCCCATCTAAGATCACCAAAACAACTGAATCTGCAAATAAAAAAGGTGCTTTAGACACCAACGTCTTCGATGTTATACCGGGAGACGTTGGGAAAGAGCACTACAACTAGCCCCAAAGCTTCGGACTTTGTAATTTTTCTCCCAATCAGTCTGGGTCTTCAACAGTAAGCCAGAGAAGATCACCCTGAGGTATCCAGGCAGTCACAATTGCTGTTAACTGCAGTCAAAAAAGAGTTAACTTAAGAAGCTCACCGGTCTTTTTTAGGGCCATCAAACGTCGAACTACCTTGCCAACAAATGTATTAAAATTAACAAAGTTGACTGAAAATAGCCTTTAGGGGCCATAAAAGTCGTAAGCATACCAATAGTCGCAAAAGGGTACATTGGTAAGAAAACCTCAAATGTATCTAATGAATACAATTTTTTCAAAAATTTCATCAAAAATTTTTACATCATCTTTTCTATCACTTGTATCGGTTTTTGTATCTTCATAAACATAATAAAAAATATGTTTTATATTTTTAATAGCTGGACAATACTCAACATTTATGTGACAATTATATTTCGTTAATAGAAATAAATTATATGGTTTTACCTTTCAATTACCAACTAAAATTTTTTCTACCGTAACTTCTTTTGTAATTGAGGTATCCATTTTTAGTAAAAACTGTATGATTAGTGAACTTTTCTATAAAGTTTTTTGTACAAATTCTTTGATGACTGGTAAGACATGGACTATCTTTACCATGAGGTCCAGGAAGTATGTGTTTAATAACTAATTATTGTATTTGTGAATCAAATGGAATTTCTGCTGAAATATATTTTTCTATATCTGTAGTAGTTAATAATTTATCATTTAGATGCAATGTTACAATAACATAAAAATGAGGTAATCCTCTTTTTTAAAATTTAATGGTATAAACATAAGCAATAACTTTTCTGAAAATATTGTGTTCAGTTATATCTTCTAAATCTAATATTAATTTTGTATGAAATAATCTAACAGTTATATTCTGTATATCAGTCGGAGTAATGTTGTTTAACATTTTTCTTTATTTATTTTTATTTAGGGTTAAATGTTACGGGGATGAAAAAATCCCGTCGTCTAAGCTTTTGCATTATTGCCATTGGGTCATGAAAATGTTTTTGCATGTACCTAGTTCTACCGATGTATGTTGAAGGTAAAATAAAAATATTTCCAACTTTATTGTTTTCAAAATTTTTAGAGTTTTTTGAGGCACTACGCATTATGTGATCTATTTATCCTTGATAACATGTAATTCTTAGAATTTTTCGGTTACTGCAAAAAAAATGTATTCTATTGCTTTCTATAATAAAATATGCATGCAAAAGAAATTGTTGCGTTAATCTTCCAGCAAAGAGTATGGGACTTAAAACTTTACTATTTTATCGATAAGAAGTTGAATTTAAGTAGTGTTTAAGCAACGTAAGATTTTCTGCTTTTGTGGAAAATTTTTGCCTATCGTATGTACTCCATCATACATCTCCCACTAGAAATAAAAAAGGAAATACCATCGGATCAACATGCTGTATTCGGCATATAGCATCGATAATGCAACCTATAAAGATGTTAATAAATCAGATAATAATATTCATATAAATTTTTTAGTAGAAATGTTATACAATATTAGTAAAGGCTAGCCACTTCATGAACATAAATTTAAAATAGGTACACTAGTAGCGTTAATTCGAAATTTTTTTACATCAGACGGCTTATGTAACGGTACTCGATTGCGAATAACTAAATTGGTGAAGTATAACGTAGAAGGCGAAAAAGTGACAGGAGGAGAATTCGGTAAAAAAGTCTCGATTTTAAAATTACAGTAAATACCAAAAATAATTTATCGTTACCTCTCAGTTTATACAGAAAACAATTTCCATTCGTTGCAGCATTCACTATGACTATAAACAAGTCTCAAGGTCAAAGTTTTGATAATGTGGTATTATTTTTGAAAAAACGCGACTTTACGTGGTTTCGGGATGAATACAAATATCATTGAAAAATTATGCGAACGTGTTTATAATTTCTAATTTGTCTACATAAGTATTCCGTCATAGATTTTAACCCAGTAAGAGTCTTCCTTATATTTTTGAAAGCCTCTTTTCGTAGCCTTACCACACATTTTTAAGTCCACCTCCACCGCACCTCCACCAGCCCGTTGTTGCCCCCACTGTACGTTACAGATCCAGCACCCCTTGCAATATGAAGGATAATTCAACTGATTTGTAGTATTTTCGTTTATAGTACATTGATAAGCTCTTGTATGATTAAACTGTACATGAGCTAAAACTAGCTGTAGCTAGCAATCGCAAGTGGCAGCTTTCACAACTTATGGTAAACAAGCTCTTAGCTATAAATAGTTGACTATTTTTTCCACAGCACCTAGGAGGCACATAGTTCGATTTTGTCCTTAGTGAGAACAAGTGCAAAAGACATCAAATATATTTATTACTTTATTTAAATAATGATAAGTATAAAATCTGAGGCACGTTGATCTTTTTTTTGTTTGCAGTATGTCTTTCTTACATTGACTTTTGAATTAATATGTGTAATCGTATGACATATGATCACAAATATTTTATGAAACTTAAGTAGTAAAAAAAATAATAGAAACTATAGTAGTCATCGCCAGTAGCCTTATAAGACCACGAAGAGACAGAACTTTCGGATGATCGATTTTAAGGAAGAAAAATATCCATTAATAAATATAATCACTAAATAATAGTTTATTCATAATTCTATGCATTAGCTTATAATTCTCTTTTTCTTTAAAAATCCGTCTATTTTAAACCTACTAGTTTTTATGTAAACAAATTCAAAATAACCATATAATAGGTGAAAGTTATCATTTTATACATAACTCTAATTTTCATAGGATAAGATTTTTAATACAGAATCTTAAGATTCGATTCTTTTGAATTATTGTTTCTTAATACGTATACAAAGTAATTACGAAAATAAATTAATTTTCCTAAAGAACATTGAAAAAAGGATCTTACGTAGGAAAATGTTGTAAATAGTTATCTTGAATCAAAATTTCAACTTTAATAATTTCTAACAAAATTGTAACATAATAAAATATAAACATATCATGTCATATGTTACTACTAAAGAATGTTGTTTCAATTTATGTAATAACTTTCAATTCGCTAATTTTTTTCTTTCTTTTCAAAAAGGGCTCTTTTTCTTAATCGAAAATTTCCTTCCAAACAACAATTTCTCATTTCGAATTATTTTTAGGTTGAATTTCCATAAATATACCTTCTTAAGTTTTGCATCTTGATAACGCTACGTATAGTTGTCCATGAGAAAATACAGGCTTTTTTAGGTATATACTTACTCTATCGAAACTTTTGCCTTGAGATTTGTTAATTGTCATAGCGAACGCCAAGACTAAAGAAAAATGCTTTCTGTTAAGTATAAAAGGTAACGACGAGGTATAACATGTATTTAAAGTGATTTACGGTATACATAGGCTGTTTTTAACTTTTTCTCCGGTGATAATTTCAGCTTTAATATTACTCTTAAATAATTTTCTAATCCTTATTTGTGTGCCATTGTACAAACCGTTAGCTAACCACAAACTTCTTAACAACATAACTATTTCTCTAACTTTTGAATTTAGCTCATGTGGTGGCAAACCCTCAAGAATATTGTTAATATTTCAGTAGGAAAATTTATGTAAATGTTATCATCCAATTTATTGGCACCTTTGTACGTGGCATTATCCATGCTATAATAAGTTGTCTTATTTCCTTTCATTAGATTGAAAATTTTGTTACTTAAAGGAATAGTGTATTCATTATGAGAAGTCATAATAACGCTATTCAATGAAGATTGGTAAATTTTACTAAATGTTTAAACATACTTCATAGACCTCTTATTTTTAAGAATGATCTTTGATTTTAGTTCTCCTTCTCCAATTTCTAAAGAAATTTAGAAAAACTTTCATCAACCGAACGAATGTTTATATTTAAATTTAAAATATGAAACGAACTTTAAATAAATGATGACTTCATACTTCCTGACACAACCATACTTCTATTACCATTTCTGTAACAGCAAGTGTTTAATGGAAATCTCCTCCCTAAATTATTAACTTATTTTGAAAATGTATGTGTGTATTGCTCATATCATAGTTCTGTGTACTATCTATAAAGCTTTTTTCGGAGTCATAGAAGCCTTATCCCAAATTATCAAATCGATTTAACGTAATGTTTTTTCATTAGATTTGATCCCAAAAAGGCTGGATCAAAATTATTTAACTCCAAAGGTAAGCGAAAAGTTCTATGACTGGTCATACCTTTTGGTAGTAGTACAAACATAAGTCCATGCTATTGACAAAAATTTTTTTCTTCGTGATATTAAGTAATAAATTTGTGTTTTGTGTAAAAAGGTTTTTTCTGATTCTCCAAAATCATCTATAAAATAAATTTACTTAACGTTTTTACGTACAATTTTAAAAATATTTTTTTGGTCATTGTTTAGCTGAGCATACATCGAATCGAACATATGTTTACAGAATGCAACTTCCTCTGCGTCATCACTGTTTTTAGGACAAAATTAATCGGTACAGGTAAATTAAATGATTGACATGATTTATCTTTAAGTTTGAAAATTTTGTTGATGTGCACAAGAGCATAATTTTCTTTATTACAAATAAAATCTATGCCAAAAAATTTTTTATACTTATTCCAATCTTCAATACCTTTATTAAAAATCATGCAAAAAATTTTCTCAATTGGTAAGGAAGCATGTAAGTACTAGCTTCTAAGAAAATGAATTGTACTCGATTAATCTCATGGCAATTGCAGTATCTTTAAATGTCTTATATTTTATTTAAAAATTAAAAATGAACAATTTAACGTGGGCTGTTCCGGGACCAATGTTATATTGTTATAAGGCCATAACATTGGTTATATTGGATATATTGTTATAAGGTCATATCTAAGTAATAGTTAGAAAATCGGAAAAATTATCTATCTATTCTAATTATCGAGAAAATGATGATTTCTTACATCTAAAGCATACATTTTTGTTGGATCTATGAGCGTGATGCATTTACGCTATTGGAATAAACTGAATTGTCTTGTTGGTTGTGCCGTGAGCTTCTCACACCTCTAACTCCTTTATGACACCCCGCCCAGGAGAAAGTACACGTTTCTGTACTGGAATTCAGTGGCCATACTAGGTGTCATTTTACAGATTGCCATACCAAAAGTGTGGAACTAAGCTTATTTATTATAATTTTTGGAAATAACAACATTTTATTATATTAATTTGAAAAGCTTATTAGTAAATTAAGTTCCTTATTTTTAGTGTTTAAAGACTGTATTGGACCTCCTTAAGAGTATTAAATTAGAGTTTTTATCATCAAGATAAAAAATTGGTCTGACCACTGAACCACACATCTGTAATTGACAATGTAACAGTTATTATTAATAGAGCCGCGTTTTATATGTTGTATACCATAAATGTTTGAAAGAAATACTTTACAAATGTATGGTAATCTTTTTCCTCTTGGTACCTCTGCCAAACGTATGATTTTTTTTTTTTGCAGGGAGAAAAGTGCCACATACCTTAGAAATAAAAAGTTGCATGTACTGTCAGTAAGAAAAATATTAACTATACTAAAAAATTGCTGCGTTTATCATTGCTGTGTCATCCCTGCGTCATCACTGCTTTGTAGGTGAAGTTCAATCAGTACAGGTAAATTAAATGATTTATATAATTTATCTTCAAGTTTTTTAATATTCATTAAAAAAAATTGTTCATGATTTTTTAATGATACTGGATTGAATTTACCTATTACAGTATTTTTTATTTTTCTTTTTCTTTTCATCCAAATATTTAGTTGATAGTTACAAACATAGTTTTCTGGGGAAATAAGATACTTCAAAGATTTTGCAAAATTATCAGTTTTATTCAACTAAAACCAAGCTTTTAGATACATCTGCCATTTATTTATTATCTTTCTAATTATATTTTATTTGATAAATAATTTTTGTCCTTTCTCAAGGGGCACAGCAATATTTACAACCTTGTGACTCCTACCACAAATTGAATATTTTTGTAATCTTCATGTAGCTTCCATGGGACTGAAATATCTACCATCAACATAGTCTTTTATTTCATCGAGAATTTCTTCATCAGAATTACTTCATCTTAAATAAATAAAAGCGCTACCTTAATCTTCATGAATGTAGTCGTATATGTATTTTATGCTTCGAATGGATGCAAAATATTCAACGCATATGTGGTATCTATATTTCATTAACAAAATTTTATTATACCGTGATACCATTGTCGACTATAATTTTATTTTTATTTTAAGTTCAATATATGTGATTATTTAAAATATAATTTTTTCTGATGTGTTAGGGATAACCATTTTTTAACAATGTAATGTCAGCAAATGGTTTAGGAAAATTTTTGATTTTTGATACATTTGTTACTGGATGTATATAAACATTGGCTTTTTTTAGTGTGAGGACCGTGAAGCATGTGTTTAATAACCAATTTGGTAAGTTTTAAATTTTCTTAAGGTATTTAAGCTGATACGGTTTTATTATTATGTTTAGGTAAAATTCTTTTATTATTAGGTTGAAGTGAATTATTACAAGAAGATGTGCATGTGGTGAACCACGTTTTTGAAATTCTATAGTAGAGTCATAGGTTATCACTTTCGCAAAGAGAATAATTATTTTTAATCCCAAATAATTATTTTTGTTTTTTTTTTTATAAAGAAGTAAATGTATTCAGCTCTTAACATTCGCGTATCGCTCTAAAATTTTAGCGTATGAAAGGTGAGCGCATCAAAAACAATGTTTTTTAACTTAACTATAATTTGATAATAGAGAGTCAGCGCACTAAGTGCACAGGTGGGTAAAAAAAAGTATATTTGCATAATTTTAAATTTGCTAAGCTCACCCTAAGAAAGTCTTTATTTTTACCAGTTTCATTGAACGAAATTGAAATGGTTTAATTATCCTCTAAATAAATAAGTGGCAACACAAGCACCTGTAACTAAGCAACTTACTGCTGATACTATATTATTACTCTGTTAATGGCGGGTGGCGCACAGTGCGCACAGGGGGGCGAAGCCCAATAGTATTTATATATGTGTCTACGTGTGTGTGTTGTGAGTCATATCTTGCTTTTTGATTATGATAAATTTTATGTATTCTCTTAGTTGCAGGACTACATTTTATTACTTATGTCACAGCTTAATGATAATCGGACGAAAAGAATACTAGGAGGCTAGTCAAGCAAGTAAAAGAGCAGTACTTGTTTCTTACTTAGTTTCTTTAATTTTACACTGTATTCTTGTTTAGTGGTAAATGGGGAAAAATATCCTTTTGGGGATATCTGTAGTCTGTTGTCACTAAAAAGAATGGTAGTATCAAAAATAGTGATAAATTCTTTAGCCGATATGGGTGTCAGTTGTCATTTCCAGATGTTTCCTGTGTCTTTACAAAGCCTACTTGTAAAATTTCTCTGTTTTTCGTTCGTTTTGCGAAAATTTTCTGAGTCTATTGCGTATTTAAGTCTGATATCTCGCGTGATTTTTATTTTGGATTTTAAAAGAAAAAAAAGATCAAAAAGGGGAGCGGACAAAAAAATAAATATTCATCAAAAATAAAAATTTTTCACGACCTTATTTTCAAGTAATAAGTGCCTTACCTATCGTGCCTCAGGAGTAAGGGATAAAATTAATTTTATTACATGTGTACTTACGTGCCAGTCGATATGGACACCAGTAGGAATAATATTTCGAAGATCATCTCTCTTCAGCGCTTGTTAATTATCTTGTTAATCCTGTGATAATCTGCAATTGGTATCCTAGTTCTGTTAGTTTCCGGGCTGTTGTCACCGCTGCTTGTAGAATATGACCGGAACTGTCATCTTTGATCGGATCATTGGCCTCCTGATTTTTAATCGTCGTAGTCTCGCACACTACACTATGTGTGCTTCTCGGCAAAATTTTTGAAATGCGTCACATAAAAGACAAAAAAAATTTCAACTTTTACCCTATCCTACACCTAGCACCCAATCTGTTACGTAGGCAAGATATTGGTAAGGAGATGCGTCGCTAAAATGATCAATACTTATTTTCTTAAAGACTTTTATTTAAGATACCACATCTGTAAGGCAAAGCTCGTCGTGTCCTCCCGTAATTATTGTTCGGTATTTTGATTTGAGAACGCTCGAGTGCTTTAGTAACGCTTGATTCTCTTGATAACGTTCGACTGCCGTGATTTGAGGCTCAGTGGGCCTTATATTACCTTGTTCCACTCCTTTTGGTGTTCTCTTGCTAAGGAAGCCATGCTGTTACCAGGGGGAGTCAGTCTGATATGCTTTGTATATTGTGCGTCACATCTGTATGAACATTTGTAAATTAAAGCAACTTCTTACTTTTATTTATTTCATTGGTTTCAGATGAATAGAATTTAAATATTTTTTCACCTGTTTTTGATACCCCACACAACAATTCTATTGATTCTCGCTCACATTTACTTACTTTTATTTTAGTATTTTTAGTAAATAAACCATCTATTATTATTTAGCTATTCGCCACGCTCCCTATCTATCTTTATTGACATTTCCGCGTGTACCTGCCTTTTTCTTTGCAATGCCTAACCAATTGGTAATAGTCAAAAGCGCACAAATTTTCTAATTCAGTCGAAAATAATTGATCAAAAGCGCACATTATAAGCTCATCATCAGGGCATCATAAGTACATATTGAGAGTGATCATAAGCGCACATAGGTAAATGAGAACTTCCAGTTGACTTGCTGGCTTCAGTACCGTTTAATGCTATGTGACAGGTACCAATAAAAATATTTTACAAAAAAAAATACACAATACTGTGAATATAAATTTTGCATATTGTCGATGCTCTAATTGGATTAATATTACAGAGACCTCTTTATCTCTGCTTCTGAAAATCTCATTTTTGTAAATATTATATTCAAGCAGTATAATTTTTTAATATGTACCAATAGTCAACAGCTTACAGTTTACAATCACTGATGAGCAGTGATGTGCGATTGCTCTCAAAAAGTTTTTTCGTGATCCATACGACTGCCCGACTCATTATTCTTTTTTTTCTCTTTTTGTACAAAATGTTTGGTAATTGTAATTTTTGACTCTTTTCTTCTTCTCATTGCACCTTGAATTTTTAAGTATATTTGGACTTAATGTCATTTAAGAACGTTTATAACCAGATAAACTGAAGGCTTTGATGCATAGAAATTGTCTTTAAAATGTCTATGAAAACTCTCGGGTCCGTTTGTCGTTGTTGATATTTTATCTGACGTCTGTACCCACAGTGTAGTGGAAAATTTTCATGATGATACTTTAATGTAATACTTCAACACATAGTCAGCAAACTGCATCACTCTCTCACAACTCAGGTTGATTCCAATCAGATTTTCTGCGCAGAAATTTCAAAATCGACTAAAATTGTTTTGGGAAAAGTTTTGATCGTTCTGTTTGTACACTTTTGATTGTACGCTTCTGATGAGTGTGCGCTTTTGATTTGCAGCCCAACTAATACTTGACCTTACATTTTTTTGGTTCACTTTGTTTTACGCTGGGTAACGCTGTCTAATCTTACATTAGAAGCAGTCTTTCTCTCTAAATCTTCATTTAACTAGCCTCTCGGCTCTCGATCCATTTAATTTTTTTAATCCTCTGCTGAATTCACATAGACTGATAATTGGATCTCTTTCCAGTAATTTTGATAATTTTTTGCTAGTTTTCTAATTTGTGCCTGAAAATTTTCGTTTCTCTACTTCTTCAACCCATCTATTACTAATTATTTTCTCTAAATCATCGCACATACATATGTATACTATATTTCCTGGTTCCATCCTGCGTGCCCTGCAACTTTCGTCCTGGAGTATCTTGTTTTCTGCCCTACTTCTTAATCTTGGTCGTTGTTTTTTTATGTCTCCCTTCATCTATCTTCCCAGTACTTTTTTATTTTTCTATAGTAGTCACAGTAATTTGATATTTCAATTTTTGACTAATTCTCTCGAGTTCCTTGGTTTCTTTTTATTTTTAGTCCTATTTATAGCCTCTCTGCAAATGTACTTGCTCCCTTATTATCAAATAGGCCTTTGATCCTCATTCCATCTCCAAGCTTTTTTAAAGCTGCCTTTAATGACCGAAACCACTTACTTAGAACTTCATTTATTGCACATCTTATTTCCTTCTTTAGAAAAAATTTTCGGCCAACTCTCATCTCCTATTTTTTCTAAGTGTAATATATATTTTCTTGTCCTTTTCGTTGTTTCTACCTTGAAGCTTTTTCTGTCAGCCTCCATTTTCCTTGTATGCCCCCAGGTGTATTAACATTGATTGCTAGAACAATTTAAAAAAATTTTCTTGTACTTTCTCCAGTGTTTACCATTTTTTCTAACCCTAGGTCTCTACCTCATATACATATGGGTGATTCTGCCGTAACTTGCTCAGATCGATTTGAAAAATTTTTTAAAAAGAGGTTAATGAATAAAGTTTTTCATGGTATTTCTACTGTACATCAGAAACAAATATCTAAAGCGATGCAACTATAAAATTTTCTGGTCAAAAGTTATACGAAATTTTATAAAAGTCAGTTTTCATCGATTTTCAAAAAATTGTATCACTTTCTAGCATGTGTCGCTAAGGTCCTAAAACAGTTTGAATGTTTTTACTGGGCTAAAATAAACGCTGGGACCAAGACCTATCAATTAAAAAAAAATTTGTTCGATATTGTGCCTCGATTCAAAAGTTACAGCTGTTTCAATTAAAGCGTAAATATCGCTAATAATATGATTTTGGCTAAAATTCAGTGTTTTTCATAAAATCACTACAACTTTTTATTCGAGGCATAAAATTCAAAGATTTTTGTTTTAATCATTAGGAGTATGTTTTTGCTTTTATTTGAGCCCAGATAAAGCCACCTACTGGAGTGCACCACTTGGCTACCAACGTTGGAAGCAGTACCACCGTTTTTGCACTTATGTAGCGAAAAAGGGTTAATTGGACGAAACCTCGAGACATATGTCTCGTCTTTTAGCCCAACAGTGATGAAAAAAAAAGTTTGGCTGGGATTGATTGCTCTAAAACGAAAAAAAAGCGGCACTTTAAGGTGAGGTAGGGTTGGAATAGAAAAGTTCGGAGTGGAATTTTCAAAGTTTGTAGTGCTCGTACGACTCATATAAATTTTACAATGACTTGTCCACCTATGATTTATTTACTAGCCTCAAATGCAATAAGAAACTGTAGTTCGTTTTTTGTTGAACTGATTTTTGTTGAAACCACGATTATGGTGCAAATATGTGGACGAAATGTAAGCAGTGAAAACTCACTCGCCTTTGTCAATTTTTCGTATGACTAAGGTACAAATCTAATCACCAATAGCTAGAGATATATAATACTTACACGCCCAAGTGGCATATAAGCCTTATTGTTTACCGGTGAAAGCTTTCATGAGTGAAATTAAGTTGCGGACATGGGTCGGAATAAGAAATTTAACTCTGAATAATCGATTATCTTAATGAAGGAATCAGTATATTAGTATAAGATAACATGTTAAGTAAAGTCGCGAACATTTAACACAATTTGACGTTTTTAAAGTTTTGGATTCCATTATGGCACGTGAGTATGAGTACCGGACACGATCTGAACAAGTTACAGCAGAATCATCCATATATGGGCACCCAGCTTTTCCTATGGTATGCATATTCCCCGTACAGTGTTTATTGCTTTTCTGGCTTTATTTGCCATATTAGTAGTATGGCGCCTGAACGTGTTTTTCGTTGCTAACCAAAATCCTTAATTTCTTCCTTTCTACAAGCCTGCGTTCCTTCCTGCAAACAAGAATTTTCGTTTTTTTTATATTAACGTCTATTTTTTTTTATCATTGTAACTTTCTTAGTTATTAAAAATGCTTTGTAGTCCTTCCTTTGTATCTGAAACCGCTACTACATCATCTGCGAACTTAAGGTTAAGGATCGTTCTTCCTCCTTAGACAGTACCTCCCTCGTTTCTCCTTACCCACTTCTCTTCCAAGTCCACAAAGTAGATACTAAATAGACTTAGACTTAGAGGCAGCCCTGTCTAACTCAAAGCCTTGTATTAAGTCTTTGTGTGATACCTTTTTCCATTTTGTGTCATTTTCGGTGTTCCTCTACATTTCTTTAATTATTTTTGAAAATTTCCCTTTAATCTCTATTTCTCTTATTTCTTCTATTAAAATTTCGCTCTCCACTCTAATAAACGCTGTTTTAAAATCTATGAAGCAAACGTATATTCTTCCCTCTTTGTTTTTCAGCTTTATATTTATTACTATATTTAGTGTGAATATATGGTTTTTAGAGTTCCTATTTTTGTCTAAATACTGCCTGACTTTCTTGCGATTTTCTATTTGCTTTCAATTAATTTTTTAGTCTGACAGCTCATATACTACTCCAACTCGTCCTCTTCTTTATCTCCTTCGGTTGGACTTTGAGTCACATCATCACTTTTTGTTTTCATATTTGCTTCTTCTAAATTTGGCATGTCTCATGCTTCTAAAAGCTGTTTAAAGTGCTCTAGCCAATTCATTTTTTTTATGCCTGTTCCTTTTTTTTTTTTTTTTTTTTTTCTTTTCTTTTTTAGCTTTTATTATTTGCCCTCTAGAATTCTGCCAGTCTTTTGGTATTTTCTACTCTTCTCCATCTTTTGTCTCGTTCTTGTTCATACCGTTTCCTCCTGATTTCCCGTAGTTTTTTACTCTTTGTTCTAAGAACATTTTTATTCTCTTCTATCGTTGATTCATCCCATTTTTTTAGTGCCACCCATACGTATTTTTTTGTATTTTGACATCTTCATCCCATTCTATTAACCATTCCTTTCTTTTTTTCCATCATTGTTAGTTTTATGCCTACCTCCCAAATTTGTTCTGTAATAATAAGTTTATGCCCACTAAGTCAGTTCCTATTTTTTATTCTCTATTTCATTGTTATACTCAATAGTCTTGCTTTAATCTATTTCAAAGTCACCTTGCTATCTAATTCTTCCTTTACGTAAGTTGTATCCTTTACTCCTCTTATTACTGCCTAGCTCGAGTACTATATCGAAAACTAAGCTGCTGTTGTCCTTTATATACGTATACATTTCCTTCTAGTCCTTTTTTATTATTCCGTTTTTAACAATCAGGCTTATTTTTTTTCTCGTTTACATTCTTTTGTATTGTGACAATACTCCCTTAATTTTAGTTTGCTTCGCTCGCTATTACGTTTATTATTTCAGGTTGCGGTGGGCTGTCGATAACCCTACTCGCTTGCCCTAGCCATGCCTCTACGATGGTATTTATACTGTGCCTTGAAAAAATGTTTACCTGCCCTGTAAAATCCTGTAAAATATCTATCTGATTTGTTGCTTTTTTTTAATAACTCTTTCCTATGACTCTCTATAATCTCTAGCTGACTGCTTATTTTGTTGAGTTCCTGTCTTAGCTATGAATCTTCTTAGACTAATCTTTCCAAAATTTTTACTAAATAACTGTGTTTTGTTCTTAGCTTGGCTCTTTTAACTTCTTCTCTCTCTAATTCAAACTTTAACTCCTGCATCATTTTCCAATTAGCTATTCTACTTTCCCTATAAAGAGCATTGCTTATGCCCCTTTTAGATTTTGGGCAACTTTCCGTACTTATTCTAACCCTTCTAGTCGCTTCACTATTTCCTTCACATTGATTGCCTCTGCAGTTTTCACCATTGCAACTGTTGTTTTGGCTTGCAGCGCCGTTGTGTTTGTCACTGCTGTCTTTGTCTTCTTCTTCTTGTTGTTTTCCTTTTGACTTTTCTCCTCCTTCCCTTGAATCATCCTTTTCCAAGTATGTATCCGTCTGCAACACCATCTACTGAGCTGCAGCTGTTGATGCTGATGGCCTCTCGCGCTCGTTATCTGCATCACTCGCATCAACTTCCATCCTTTCCATACTTATCGAGGGCTGCTTATTCCGTTGTCCTCTCAAGCACCTATTTTTTTTTGGCGCATTGCATACTTCTGGCTCTTGAGATCCTACTCTTGCCTCTTTCTTCCTTTTTTCCCTGTGTCTTCTGCCTTACTCTGGTATTCTTTTTCTTCTATTTCTTAATGCACCGGCTGTTTTAGAGTCCCATTGTCCTAACTTGTCCTTGGCAGTGCTTTTAGCGTTGTGCTTACTACACACAAGACAATCAGAAAACTTGCTGCACTTGCCAGTGGAAATAGCTCTCTTTTCGCAGAAGAGCCTTCTCTAAGGTATCGCTCTAGGCCATCCACCTCTTTCTTGCACTCCTTTAATTTTTTACTCCTCGTTCATTTTGGCTGCCCTCTTTTTTTATTCTTGGCCACCTCTGCACCTTCCTGTTGGTTCTTTTCATCTTTGGATGGCCACTTCCCTGTCCTTGTCACGCTCGATATCTGCCATGCCTTCACGGATTAATCTAACTCGACTTGTGCTGTTCTTATCACTCTTTTTTATTTCTTCTAAATTTATGTTAATTTTTACTAGCTATGATTTTACTCCATTCCTTATTTCACAGGCTTTTTTCCAGCTTTTACTTTCAATTTTCAGCTCCCAGCAAGGGCAAAATTTCCTATTTTAGTGTGGACTCATGTGGCTTTACGTTTGACCACTAAATCGTCCCACGCAAAAATCCCCAACTAAAGAAACTATTACAACGATAGTAACTTTAAATATTTTATTTAATATTTCAATAAACTTTCCTCTTTTGCATTATTTAGTGCCAATGTCGTGAATAAAGAAAGAAAGCTGTTTATATTTAAAGATTCGATGTCAGAAAAGTGGGTATATAGAATGCGTTCTCTGTGAATATGCCGTTAAGATAACTACTGAAAAGAAGACCGTTATGGCAGCCTAAACTTCTTAGGGTTGTTTTCCCTGACTTGCTCTTGTAGCCAAATCTGCTCTAGTGGCTCCATGACAGTTCAAAGAATAGCCATAAAATCCCAGAATGCTAAAGCAGATTGTGCTCTGAATAGACACGTCTTCGGGTATTTCGCCAAAGACGTTAGAACACCTTATTATTAGTGGCACTCATCAATCTTGGTGGTTCGGGATGGAGCTCGACGTAAGTCGCTTTTTCATTAGAGAACAGTGTTGTCAGTAGCTGGTAAACCCAGCTGCACGACTTCTAGCTCTATGCTTCATGCACTGCCGATGACTGACTGTGGTATTCGGTACTTTGCTCAAGGATATAATAACCAGACCTACTTAATTCTGTTGCAGGTTACTTCAATTTTACTTCTGCGTTACTTAGTGAATCCTATTGAACTGAAGTGAAAAGTTAGCATACATTTACGAAACTTAGAGCTTCTTTATTGCTATTGTTATTAATTTTTCCAAGATAAAAATTATACTTGAATCATCTAGGGAGTGTCAAGAATCTAAATGGTAAATTTTAGTAACATAAGTTGATAATTTTTTACGGTTTACTATTACAATGGTCTTAGAAACTTTTCTTTATACATTAGTGAGACAATGACTCCACTTCTGTAGAAAAACGTTCGGCTTAAAAGTCTGTTTTTATAATTTTTTGTTTTTTGTGTATAACATTCGTATTTGTATCTGTTTTATTTGTTAACTTATATTTTTCCTGAAATATTATTTTCTGATTTCATTTTACTATTTGTAAAGCTGAAAATTTTTTGTTTTTATTGAAAGTTGTAATATTCATATTATCTTGCAGTTTTTATTTTTTTAAATAATAATAATTTTTGTACATTACTTCTTTCGGTTTTTTCTCAATTCTGACATGATTATGTTGCAATAAGTCATAATGCCCACTATTACTATAACAAGAAAGAAGTGTAAAATTTAAATTACTTCAATTATGTTTAATACTATAAGTGAAATCAAAACTTTAATATTTTATTGTAACAACAATGTCATGAGTTTCAACAAAGCTGTTTAAATGATCTTCTGTTCAGAAAGTTCCATTATGTTCCATAAAAATATGTATTTGCAATGTATGTTACTTTTTAAAGTATAAAATTACGTGACTTGGAATCAAGAAATAAAAATAAAACAGTTACGTGTAATCATACAACCTTTATTCCATGATAAAACATTAGATTTTGAGTAAAACCTTTTGTCTGACACCTCAAAGCCCGTGTAAAGGATTATAATTTTTTATTTGCATAGTCTGAGCAACGCCACAATATTTCTTCTAGCTATCTTCAGACTTTTTTCGTCACTTTTTTGTTAATTATTTCATCTATTCAAATTGTTTACAAATTTCCACACCACCTATCCGGTAGTGCTATACCACGTAATTTTTTTTTTTTTTTTTTGACATTTTCAATGGTTTAATAGTTGCATTATTAAATATGGATAAAAGTATGACATGTTTTCATACTAAATCAAAATACAACGAATAATCTTATACAATTTTTAAACCATGGACCATGCTGGTACTCCTCATTACCACGACGAGGTAGAAGTTTTTTATTTTCTTTTATAAAATTACGTTAAGTATTTTAATAAACTCAACCATTTTGTCTTCAAACTCGATGACGTGTAACATTGAAGAAGAAAAAAAAAATTTATGTGCAACAAAAACTGTATATTATTAAAAACCTTGATGTACATACTATTTTAATACATATGTATCTACGTTCTTATTTAATTTTTTAGTGTTACAAATTAAATTTTTAAAACCAATTATTCATTAAAGAAAAATTTTGTTTTACTTAAAAAAATTCAATAAAACAAAACAGTATGTGTAAAAATGACACTTACGTATAATAATACAGTTTAAGTTTGTTTTTCCATAAAAAATCACATTACGATTTTACATCCCTTTCGTAAGAGTCAGAGATTTTTGTACCTGATGAGGGCCGGGACGTTGTCCAAACGGCCGAAACGTCGTTTTGTTTTTTAATAAATTCAAAATTTGACAGTACCACCATTGGACGTTGTTTTTAATTATTTACCAACTGTCATTGGACGTTTTATTTGAATAAAAAATAACAGTGTAAAATAATCTTTCAAAACTACCTTATAATCTCATGAAACAATATGTAAATCATAATTTCTTTGATTTTATACATTCATTTATTATTCAAATAAGCTGTGCAATAGTATGATGTACAATTTTATACTTTTGCAAATGTATGGGAACTAAATTTTTTTATCTTCTTAAGATGAGTTAACGTCAAAAATTTCTTTGCAAACTGTATTTTTTATTTCCAAATTATCATCTTGTTCTACTTGAATACAAATATCATTTTCATTTTTGCATCTTGATAACGCATCGCATCATTGGCCATGTGAAAACAGTGGTCTTCTATAATATAATTAAATATTATTAAAGCTTTAACCTCTAGAATAATTCATAGTCGTGGAAAATGATAAGACTAAAGCAAGTTTTTCTCTGTATGAAATAAATGGCGATGATGATGAATTATGAAATGTTCTGTCAATTAAACGTATACTGATATTACGTTTTAGAACTTTCTACATTGTTTAAGTCTAATGATGAACGAAAATTTCTATGACTGCTCATTTTTTTTTTTAATATTGATGCTATTCACGTCGAGCCAATACAGAGGCTCTGCCCAAAAGTTCTTGCATGTAATTAAACTACATGTGATAGGCAAGCTACAGAGAGAGCGACAGTTTCCTACTGCTATCTCTTTCAGTTAGTCTGCCAATCACAATCTGTCATATGCATTTGTGTAAGCTGTTTGTTTATATGGAAGAACTTTTGTCAAATATCTGATACAGAGGATGCAGCTTCTGCATCGTCTTGGAGCGAACACTAATCTATGACATAAATAAAATTGTTCTTCTACGAGAAACAAAACAATAAATCAACGTTTTTTATAGAAATATTTTTTTTAATCGTCTGGGCCATCAATAAAAGAAATTTTACCTTTCTGATCACATTTAATTTAAAAAAATCGTGATTTGATCAGTAATTAATGTATCATATATGAAGTTGAACATTTAAGTACAAAAACAATTTTCTTCACAACACTGTTTTCTTCTGTATCAATTTTCGTTGGTGTGGGTACATTGATATTTTTACATGATATGTTTTTTCCATTAAAAAATTTTATTTATTTGTAAAAGTGTACTTGTATACGTATATACGTATCTATTTATAATCACCTTTTCAGAAAGGTTACCGTGGCTGTTGTAAAGAAAAAAATATAATCATTAACAATTTAAGAAAAAAAAAGAAGTTATTGCAAAGATTCTATAATTCATTCAGAGCTTCATTAATAAAAATTGAGCGCTGTAAGTGTGAACTGCGAGAATTTACTGACACATACATAACTAATTCTTAACAATGTAGATACAAAAAATAAACAGTTTCGTGTACTGTAAGTTTCTTTTATTTAAACAGCAAAAAAACTGGTCAGCTTAAAAACTCTTATTTGCTGATCTTTAATCAATTTTTAAAGAAATAAAGTAGCATTAGAAATTTTGAAAAGCAGGAGTCTCAATTTAGATTGTCAGCTGTGGGGTGGCGTGGCGTAACGCTGGTTTTGCGTAGGGTTGGGCGAGCTCAAAACACCAACCTTCTTTTACTAGCAGATTATGCTATGAGTATTATCTCTTTTAAATAAATAATAATACCTAAAACTTTACCCTGCCAACTGTAATGAACAACCTTAAGTAAAGAAATCACATTAATACCCAATGAAAGATTGTAAATTACTACAACAAAAGAAAAGTAAGTTAATATATTAATAGGACCTTGTCTGAGTAAACCATTAATAATAAAACATGAAATCAATCATGAAGAAAAAAAAATTTGTATCAATGATCATTGACTTATTTATTCAAAAAGTCACAAATTAATAAAAATCAAGTTAATATTCAATAATACACAGGAAATCAGGTACTGAAATATATTAATCTCGGAGTTTTGGAAAGAAGTATTTAATTAAATAAGAAAAACAAGTAACCAAATAAATAATTTATCAATTAAAACAACGTATAATTGTACCTACTTAATAAGTAAACAGTAAATGAATATCAAAATTAAAGATAAGTTAAAAACCACACTACTACATGAGAAAAGATGTTAATCAATAATAGAAATTGCTCGTAGTAATGTGAATAGGGTACTCGGCTAATGTGCAGAGAATTGCTGGTTTACTTTCCAAAGAAAGTGTTTTTTTTTCGAGAATTAGTTGTATGGTAAAAAATTAAAATCAAAAAATTTTCTTTTATGCCATATGTACTTCGGTGGTATGGTGTAGACTAGTCAATTCGGTAAGATAAAGTAAAAAATTTTCTTCCGTTACAAATTTTTTTAAGGGGCTCTAGCGGAAAAAGTTAAGAGGTCGTTGGTAGTTTAATTGATAGATACGAATCCGCTGAATCCATCGCTAACCGTGGGAAATTTTGAGATGTTTGCCCTTAAAGTTCGTACATTATACACAACGTCTTATGGAGCTACATGAAAATATGTTAATTTTTAAACTATAACGTAGGAGTTAGGTATCAGGATAGTAACTGTTTTATAAAAAAATATCTTAGCTTCCAGATAGTGCCTTATCAAATATAGGTAAACCTGAAAAAATTCAAGATTTTTCGTAAAGTATTCTTGAATTTGTTATATTCTACTTGTATTTGCATACAGTTTTTACAGTTATGCATATACATACATGATGATGCTCGCATATACACTTGCAGCAGTGCTACAATTACTTTTGACACAATTATTTTTGGGTTGGTACCAGTGCTCGCTGAAAGCCCCCTAGAGGTGACAAATCTGAAATCATCAGTTAAAAAAATTAAAAATTCTAATTGTACGTATTTTTTTATTTTATGTATTAAATTAAAAGATTTTTTTTAAGTAAAGCAGTAGACGGTTGGTGCGCAGAGCATGTTGGCAGGCTGAACCCCTTTAATATATATGTATATATGAACGTTGAGTGTTTCTCAACCTACTTATGAAACAGTTAATTATTAATTTTTTAAATAATTATAATTTTTTATGCTGATTCATACTTTAGTATCCAATAAACTCCTACATCATAAGATTGACACGCGAAATCGATAACTACAGTAACGTGCAAAAGGGTGAAAACAATTTTACCACTATATAGATACACTATAAACAGAGAAAACCATTTTAAAAAATTAATGTATCTTTAATACAGTTCGCAAGGTGTTAAAGAACTTTCAACATGTAGACCAACGTTATATTTCTCGTGTTATACTTGTTTTCTAAAATGACCATATCAAAATTGTTATAGTCATTGACAAAAACAGGTGTTTTTAAACTTTTTTTCTCGTAAGATGTAGTGTTAAGACGTGTCAATTGAAAAGTAAGTTTTTTAAAAATAGTTCGCCAAATTAGCATCGAAATATAATTACGATTGTACGGAGGTGTCAAGAAGTTATGATCCAATTTTTTATCGTTTTTAATACAAAAGTTATTTTGGTGTGAGCTACTAAATGGCACGTTGTGTATGCATTATAAAATTATTTTTCCGTCGCCACCTCTGTCACTATGTATAAAAATCGGCAATCCACTCACGCGATCCTCCTACGTCCCCACACTTATCTAAATATTTTAGAGGTTGGCTGAAGTTAACCGAATAGTTTACTAGGGCACAGAAGAAGAGGGATTGCTACCCACGCAATTTTCTTACAGGTTCAAACATATCTCAATATTTTTGAGGTTAGCTGAAGTCAACCGAATAATCTTTTAATTTACTGAGGTAGACGAAAAGGGAAGCTGCAACACGCTCCCGCACTTATCTGAACATTCCCGTGGTATATCAAAGTCAGCTCACCAGCGCAACCCGTTTACGCGCCACAGTGTGTCTTTGTAATTTTTTTCGTTTAAAATAGATAGCTCCTGTCCGAAGAACAATATTTTAATGATTCTTTTCTGAAAATTAAGCTAATCAGTATTTTAATACAGAAAAAACTATAGAAAAAACTAAACATTTTTTTTCAGGCTAGAAAACTTGAAAGAAGCAGAATTTTTCAAAAATTATTGATTCAATGATATAATTAACAATGAAGTCCATAAAACAGTAGGTACTGTAGTAAGTTTTCAATTATATGTCTTTTGGTGCTAATTATTTTAATAAAATGCGACGATTTTAAGTACATACTTGCAGACATAACTTCAATAAATACCGATTCATGCTATTTTTGTCGTTATTTTACAGCTGATTGAAATAACCACTAGAAAATATTTATACTTAAAATATATACCAAATTTCTCATTTAACGTTTGATGTTACAACAAAATAAATAAATAAGTGAGTGTCTTAGTAAATTTTTCAATATATGTCTTGTTAGTGCCGTAAGCAACATATTAATTTGTTATTATTTACTACAGATCTTTGTCAATACTTGTTTTAGAAAAATATCACTCGACTTTGTTGCACAATAATGCTACTTGTTTTGTGAGTGAATTAAAATTTCTTCATTCGAGAGTGTTCAAAGGCTAGTGACAAACAGCAATATTACCTATAAAAAATACGTATGTGTTATAATTAAGTAATAAAAATAATGTACTTTGCGATTTAACCTGAATATTTTCACATACGTAACAATCTAAAATCGAGCATAATTTCTTTTTGTAAAGTTTCTTAAGATCAGGAGACAACAGTGACAAGTGCGTTAAAAAAAAATAAATATTTTTTAAGTCTATGAATCTTTATTCATACTAAATTTCTTACATAATATTTTGACAAGCAAAACAATAAAAAATTACGTGAAACTACTTTATTTCAAAGTTTTTTGAGGTTAGGAAGAGTCAGTGACATGTTAGATAAGGAGAAAGTGTAAATTTATACTTGAGTGTGGAACGAACACGTGATAATTATTTTTTAATAACTTATTGACGTGCAAAACAATCAAAAACTATCTAAAACTGCTTCATTTCAAAGTTTTTTTCGGTTAATCAAGTATGGATTCGTATGATTTTGATTAAAATTAGGTATGGATTCGTATCTAGCTATAATTTAGGAAAAGTTTTAAAGGAATCTATTGTTATTTAAGTTAATTCTGTCGTAAAAAAAATCGCATGGCTTTATCTTTTAAAATGTCTGAACAAACATCGAGATCTTACTTAAGTAATAAAGATGGGATTGTTGCACATCGGTATACAAGGTTACGTATACTTTTATATATGTTTCATAAATCCAGAACATTTTTTACGATGACTTTGCTTTACATAGAGACTATAAAGTAAGAAAAGAGTATTGAGTGTTAATAAATAGTAATGAAAGTCTTAGATAAAATAGATAGAACTTATAATTGATAAGCGTGAAAAAAGATTTTCAACATGATTTCATTTATTGCGTTAAGCTAAACCATTTATAATTAAGATATCAATTAAGTGGCGTTGGCTCAGTGGTAAGCGTGCTTGGTACTAATACAATGCTGTTCTAGGGGTTGTGGGTTCGATTCCCGGTGAATGCAGATTTAAAAAAAAACTGTTTTCATCGGGAAAAGTTCCTATGTGACCCCGGCTGTTTCGGGGCGGGTTCTTCCGAGGAATTTCTCTTTACAGTAATTCCAGGATTTTTTCCTTGCCCCACAGGTTTTCGGACCTGGGTGAATGCAAAACAAATGGATCCGATGTGCCAGACAGGGATCGGCCTTACCGGCGAGAAGTGGTCCCTGAAAACATGGGGCTTCTCTGGGGATGCTAATTAGCCTGAATCCGATGCTTCGGCAGAGAGCGCCAGCTTAACCGTCGAGAAGTAAACATCCTGAAATATGGAGCCCTCTCCGAGAAAAGGCTATACAGTGGAGAGCGGACCCGATGCACCATTAATTGGTGCAGAGAGTGTCAGCTTAAGTGGCAAGGTGTTACACTAGAGATGCTTACACTGTGCCCATGGATTAGGTATAACATCAGTAAATTGGTTGGACAATGGGTGCGGCAATAAACCCTGAAACATAGGTTGTAGGTGGGTGGCCCCAGCGACTACGCCGGTAGTCCATCGCATTAACCCAGTGAAAAAAAAAAAATTAAGCTGTCAATATTTTTTTTTAAAATATCTTGGCTTTACAGTTGAAACTTTAAGAAAGTTGGTCGTTCTTTTGATCTGCTACGACATCAATATGACCAAAAAAGTTATTTTTCAAAGTTATGTATGCAATTGTAGCCTCAACAATTTACAGTGAATGGAAAATTATAGATAACTAATGACAATTATAATCAAATGAAAAATACTGCAATTACACTATGACGCTAACTGTTTTGACTATTATATGGAAGAATTCCTCTTAATTTTGTTCTTCTGAGCTTTTGAACTTCACAATGATTACTCAGATCGTTTTTATAGTTTTTTGTTATTTTACAACAGATACCTGCATAAAAAAAAATTAATCGTGATACTACTTTCCTCTCGTAAGTTTCACTTACTAAGCTACATGATTTTTAGGACAGAAACTAAATAACTCAATTGCTTTAACATTTTTTAAGGTTATGTTGGCTCTTTAGCGTTTACGTTTTGTTTATGTAGTTTCTGTTAGTTTCATTATCAGTTTATATTATGATAAATCACGACTTTTATTTTATGGTTACTTTTTTCGGAGTTTATTATACAATATAGAAATAATCATCATTAAAAGACACACATTGGTCAATACACGAAGACACTCATTTGTTAATTTATTTTGTTGTAACGTCTAACATTAAATAAAAAAACTTGGTTAATCTTTTTTTGTCGTGTTTTGCAACCTTGAAAAAAAAATTTTTACTTTAGTATTTTATACTTTAGAATTCATAATTTGTACGTTTAAAAAAGAATAATCATGATACGGTTGAGTGCTGAAAGTTTTCATTACGATTTTATATGTTGCTTGGCATAAAAACCAAAAAAATTAAGTACTGTTTTTTTGAGGTTGTGTTGGCTTCCAACTATTATCCTTTAGTTTTCTTAAAATAATTATGATCAAAAGACACATAATTAGAAACTCACTGCAGTACCACTGATTTTATTATTTATTATATTGTTGAATCAAGAATTTTCGAAAAGTTATGTTTCTATCGAGTTTTCTAGCCAGAAAAATTTTTTTTTTAATTTTCCTTATAGTTTTGCTGTAGTACAAAACTAATTGTCTTTATTTTCTAAAAAGAATCATTACAATATTATTCTCCTGACAGGAGCTATCTATTCTGAACGAAAAAAAAAAAAAAACCAAAAAGATCCACTGAGTGCCCTAACACTAATGTGAACATCTTCGATGTTGGCCGAAGTCAACCAAACAGTATTTTATTATTTTCGGGGGAGGAAGAAGAGGCAGATTGCCCTAAGCCTTCGCACTAATCTAAATAATCCTGCTTGAAAGACCACATTATATAAAGAGCTAGAAGAGAAGAGGACCACCTAATATTTATGCATGTATGCATAGATACATGTATACACATGTCCTTGAGCTATAGCCCGCAAAATTTTTGTCATTTAATTCATATTTTAGTTATATTAAACCTTACTTGTATCGTATACCTGACTCGGGAGCGCATTAGAAGAGTTATAACATTTCTTAGTAATAAATGCTTATGTACAATAACGACAAATAAAATTCTCGTTTAAAGTGGTTAGAGTTAATTTATGCATTAACATTACCATACACTTTTCAACGGCCTCTTCAATCAGCAATTTGTAGTTTACGTCTAACTGCTTTTTAGCAATCTTCTCAATCAGCAATTTTTCATTAACATCTGACTAATTTTTCTCAAATAATTTTGAAAAATTTACATTATTAAAATCGTCCTTATCTTTTTTCTTGATTCTGTCTAGGAAATATATTTCTTCTCTGGTTGAACACTTTAAAATTATTACAACTTTTTATTAAAATTTAAATAATTTAAGACCAATCATCCACAACCAACCGTACGAAATACAAAATAAAATTTTAATAAAAATTTTGCAAGAAACAATAGCTACATTCTTTATGTAAACAGCAAACTTCACTATGAGATCAATTTCTATGTTATACTGCTGGTTCTTGTACACGGCAGAGGCAGTGGCAAACAAATGATATATTTATATTGATATATAGAGAGGCTTATGATGATCAGTGTAAAATTCCATTTGCACTCAAAAAGAGCTACTTAAAATGCATATAGACAAAATATGAGTGTTACGAATTTTTTTTTTTAATGAAACAATCAATTCTTTAAGATTGCTTCTGAACATTAAAAAATATGAATAGTACAAGACCAGATCAGTAAGACTATTTTTTTATATTTTTGTTGATTTTCAGGACAAAAAATGTTTAAAAAAGTAATTAGGATTTAAAAATTGTAAAACAATGCGATTGTCATCCATTAGAAGCTTCACAAGTTAAAAATCAACATTTTTTTGTCAACTAGCAATTGTAAGGCGTTATTTAAGCTTAAGAAGAAACCATAATGAATTTTGTTTTTTCTCCTACTAACGTTTCTCTTATTTATTCTTAAAACAACCGATTTAATGTGAAATCTTATAATTTAGAAGTAACAATCAAATTTCCGTAATAAATTAAACTGACAAACATCCTTGAGGGTTTAAGAAATTTTTGTACCTAAATATCATTATATTTTTTGTAATTGACTGCTACAGGAATGGGACTATTTTTGTCTAATAACTGATTTGTATGGATCATTACACGTCAAATAAGTTTGGGCGTACAAAGTTATTTGTTAAATTGTATGGATATCGATAGAGCTTATTTAACAACAAATTCAAGATTTCAGATTTTTCGAAGCATTTGCAGTTTGACAGCAGCGTTAACAATATTAGGATTTTTCTAGTGATTCCAAAAATGTTTAATTTTGATCGAAAAAGTTTTAAAAAGACAACAAAATAAGAGGGTTTTCTTATGTTGTTTCACCGTGGAATTGATTGAATCACGTTCAAAAATTTTTCGGGTAATTTTAACTTTTAGTTAGAAGATCTAAATGTGATAGCAAAGATTTGTACTGCAGGACACATTTTTTTCTAATTTTTTGTTGTCCACTTTAAAAATAGTTTTGTTGCTTGATAGGCCAAATTTAGAAACGGCCATAAAATAGCGCCTTTATAAAAAATACTTGAACGTTCCTTTATAATAATCTTCGGCAGTCAAAAATAAGCAAAAGTTCTGTTCGTGCATATTTATGATCACAGCCTGTAAATATGAAGATTGGATATCAAAGTAGTAAACGCAACATTGTAGATATTTCGTTATATTTTTTAATAATTTGGTTTAGAAACAATTAGCAGAAATAATTGTTCCTGTGATTTTGAGATACAGTGCTTTATTTTTGAGTAAAAATTCTCGAGTATTATTTTCCCTTTATATTTGTATTAATGGAATATAAGAAACTGCCATTTTGAGCCATTTTTTCGAAATTTAATAACTTTCATTCCATACAAAATTTAAAACTGAAATTTCAACACAGGACATATATCATAGCTCTTATTATATACACAAAATTTTAGCTCCATCAGTTTTAAGTGCTGTGTTAAAATTATAGTTTTAAATATTGTATAGAATGAAAGTTATTAAATTTCGAAAAAATGGCTTAAAACGGCAGTTTTTGCTATTTGCGAAAAAACGGCTGAACAGATCTAAACCCAACGCAACTCAATTTGTTCGTCTTAAGATTGCACATCTGTTTCACCCGATACTTTTTTATATACGATTCCCCCGTTTTTTTCTGGATGCGAAAAGCATGTTTTGGCAATTTTTGCCCTTTTTTTGGGGCTCTTGCTGACATTTCTACTTGTTAGATTCTGTTTCAATTTGTTAAAACACATTGAAACTACTACTCTATTTTTCAAGCTAGTCAGAATTTCCTGGGCCGAAAAACTAGTTCTACTATACTTTGACGTATTAGCTTACATGCAAGATGATATCAGGATAGTATGATATCAATAACTGTAAAACAGCTCTCTGGGCCACTAATTAGTTTGTACTGTTCACGTGATACATCAAATCAGTTGACAATGGGTGTTTGGATACCAAAGCATGAAGTTACACTTCTATAAAATTATGTGGTAAATAATGTAGTTATAAGTATAAAAATACATTTTATGAAACGATATACTTTAATATTTAATAACTAAACAATTATTTGTGAATAATATATTATGGCATAATACAGTATAAACGATTTATAGGCTGGCCAGTATAAAACTTGCTGTTTCATCGAATCTTTCGATGATCATAAAAGAACTCAGTACCAACCACGCTGTTTACATCTCCGACATTACGCTCACATCTGTCACATACGCTTACACACTTATTCTTACTCCATACTTAATACCTCAAGTGTAATTGTAACTCAAAATTATGACAAACTATCCTGTAGTACCCATTTTTTCAACAGCATAGTTTTAAATGCCAGTTAATGTTCATTCAGGACGGTCATCAGACGTAGATTTTTTAAAACATATTTTTTAAACATTATTCAAATATCAAAACTGTACTGAAAATGTCATAAGAAATACCCAAAAGAAATTGCAGATCATGAAACTTTACCTTTTTTCACTTATTCAATTTTTAAAAATTTCAATGTAATATGTAAACTTATGTAAAAATCACTTAAAATTATATTTATGCAATGTGCATGAATCTCCCAATTTTGTTAGAATGAAAGATCACTTTAAGATGAACCTGTTTTATTTTAAAATCGATCAGTATTTTTTTTCCTTTTTTTTTAATAATACGAGAAAGAATGGGTTAAGTATGCGTAAAAGCTTGTTTGTAAGTACACCTACATAAGAAAAATAATTTCCAGCGCTGCTGCATATATTTGCGCTCCTTCCACCTTTCTGAGCTTTAAGTCAAACTTTTCCCCTACTAACTATGTGATCAACGCCCTTACGTTAGTAAATCACCTCGATCACAAAGGAAAACTTGTAAAAGAAGAAAATCCAGTAAAAATAAGCTATTGTATTAATACAGTACAAACAATTTTTTTGTAATTTTTGAAAGTTTTTGTAAAATGTAAGAAAATTGAGTTAACAATACATTATTTGTTTTGAAAGTAACGAATTGATGATAAGCTTATGAATGTTAATTAATAAAAAGGAAGCTGCTATGCTAAAATACACTCTTTTCTAAGTTTATGAAAAAAACGTTAAACTAACAAAATTAGTTTATAAAATAAACATTTTTTTATTACTGTTATTTATAACCAACCCAAATTCATTAATAAACGGTAAATGAGAATTAGCACTGAAAATAAGATATAAGCAACACTGTTTACCGTGACGTTACCCTAGGCGATACAACCACGTATTTAATTCATGTTTTACAGCAATTTATTAGATTTCAAATCCACGAGAAACAATACAAGATTCCAACCTATTGTTAGTCAGGGTGCCAGGCAAAAAAAATCAAGAAAAGTGGTGGTCCTTTATAACAATTCGATATTTAGCTTAAAATGCAAAGAAAAATACGTTGCATTACACCCTAAACCGTCGACTTCGATTGAGATACGCGTCGTTGTTTTTCATCGCAAAATAACTTTAAAAAAGGCTTGTTTTCAGTTTTTATAAAATTTCTCGAAAAGTTTTGGTTTTGGAGCAAAATGTTTGATACAAAAGTTGTTTACCTGATAATTTTACACAGTGAGTAAGTGTTAAGAAAAAATTAGAAAATATTTTCTATTGTTTAAACAAGCCAGAGAGTCGAACAATGCAAAAAAATTGAAGTGCATGAAAATACATGTTGCAATATTCAAAATTAAATAAAAAACAAAATTTTAATAGACATTAGTATATTTTTTATTGAACGCTAAGAAATGGCAGCACATTGGCAATTGTTAATCAAAAATTTCAATTTGTATAAAACGTGTCTTGAGCATGGCATCGATGTCCAACTTTTTGAAGTCAGTGAGTAATAAAATTACGTTTACTACCCAAAAAACTGGACTTATTAAATGAAGAAATAAAAGAGTCATTAACAAAAAACCAAAAGTCTAAAGCCGTATTTTCTGTGATTTTCAACTTAGACGAAAACAGTTTGGTGCAATTGATTACGCTTGTTTTTACATAAATTGAAAATAAAGGTGCTATAGGACCAACAGAAACCGAGATACAACACTTTCAGTTTTTTACGCATTCTGGCCGTTATATTCGATTATTAGACTTTGGACCAGCACGGTTTTTTTTGCTAAAGGTTTATTGTACCATAGGAAATTATCCTCTTACAGAATTGGTCAATCTTTTTTGCATGTAACGACTAATTAAAGTAGTGTAAAATAGCGCGTGAGCTGCGAGACTTGAGCAGCTGCAGCTAGCGATTAATAGAGCCTTTCGACGTTGTGCCTAGATTCTTAATAGCACAATTAACGCTTTCGAGCTACAAGGCATGTGCAATGCATTGCTGGCTGCAGCTTCTCAAGTATCGCGGCTCACGCGCAAGTCAACACTACTTTAATTAGTCGTTACAGGCAAAAAGATTTCTATAGAAAAATAATTTTTTATGATACAATAAACCTTCAGCAAAAAAATCGTGCCAGTCCAAAGTATAAGAATTAAATATAACTGCCAGAATGCGTAAAAAACTGAAAGTATTGTATCTCGGCTTTTATTGGTCCTATAGCACCTTTTTTTCCAGTTCATGTTAAAACAAGCGTAATCAATTGCTCTAAATTGTTTTTGTCTAAGTTGGTAATTACAGAATGAAAAACCCTTTTTTATTAAAAAACAAGTCACAATCGAGAAATTTCACTATCGCGAGAAAAAGTCCAATTTTAATGTGGATGTGTGAGTATGAGTAAACTGGGGAAGAAGAATAAACATGTGGGTTAATCCTAATCGACAGAAAGGCGAACTCGAAAGTAGCAAAGTACAGTTGTTTAACTGTCAGTGCTGTCGGCACGCTATTTATTCCAGAGTTGTGAATCAATGGAGCAAGTATCTTGCTGTTCAAAGGACTCGGTGCACTGGTCGGAAGAGCAAATCAGAAATACAAAGCGAGACAGCAATAAAAAGCTAAAATGAAATGTCTTAGACTAACTGTCAAGAAGTAATGATTGGCTAGCTCACACTAGCTTGCGCGCCCGTCAGCAGGCACAGCAGAGCTCTCGGCTGCCACGCCGGAAACCAATCAGTAGGCGCCACAGTCATGAGCTCCACCATAGTGTGGCCACGTATTACACGCACAATACAAAGGGGAGGGGCAAGAAAGAAGCGTGTTCCTGTGTAACACACACCATAAGAAGAAGTGTCGAATTTCCAATCGGGACCGATCATGGCAGAGTGGGTAAGGGCTACGGCTAGTGTGTAAGAGCTAAAAGTTCAAATCCTGTTTAAAAATAGTTTTTTTTTTTTTTTTAGAATTTGTTAAAAGAAATAAAATTTTTAAAATTCAAAATATGCGATGCAGTGTGGTGTAAAGGAAAAAGGATTTGCATGGAATAGAGGAACGCGGTACGATACGGGGAGGTATAAAGTGGACTTCACTGCTGGTGTAGCACTGCAGCATGATGAGATGGGGCGGCATACAGGAGACTAGCAGGACGAGGTCAGGGATAAAGGTAACTGAAAAATTCACTTTTGTTGCACATTTTTTCAAGGTTACTAATATTAAATCGGTCATTTACTCTGTAAATCAGGATGCATCTATTAAAATATAGCTTAAAAAATATACCTTTTAGGTCTTTTCCTATTTTAAAAATTTACGTAGAATTCTACGACGATTGAGGAATTTTTTGTCAAAATTCCAATGGGAACGTGTGCGGTAAAACGTCAGTAACCTAGAGGTGTGCTACAGGCAGAAATGCTTCAATGTACAAGGTATGTTCAAATGACAGAAATTCAAAACTTTTGCGAGTTTGGAAAGTCCAATCATGAAATTTTTTTTGTTTTGTTGGTATAGATACCTCAGAATTACGATAAAATATGCAGTTGCACTTATTATTTCTCTGCCTGTGGTAGCTTCTAAAGTTAGACTTTTTTTTGACTTTGACATATTTCTTTTGTTGAAACAAAATGTAGTTAGTGGTAAATGAGCTTAAAAGTGGCATAAGCATTCCAAAAAGGTTGTAGGGACGTTTCAGACGACGAACGCCATAGACGCCTCAGCACATCAATAACTAATGAAAACATAAAAAAGTAGAAGAAATAATTATGAACGATCGTTGAATCACAATTAGAGAAGTTGCTGATTATTGGCTGATATCATACAATTTTTTTAAGTATTTTTGATATTAAACGAGTGGCACTAAAGTTTGTTCCGAAGTTTTTCAACTTTGAACATACAATTTTGTAAATTTCTGGCTTAAAATAGAACAGTCACAATGCTTTAGCCTCCATACTTGCCAGGCATATCTTCCTGTAACTTTTTCCTTTTTTCAAAAATGAAAAAAACTTCAAGGCAAATTTTAAAAGCGAAAAAATTAATATACACAAAAAAAAGCATTTTTGATAGAAATAATAGTTTTTGTTATTTTTTTAACCTACCTCGTATGTTACATAAAAAATCTGCAAGATCATTTAAAGATCAAGCTACAGTTTACATACAGAAACCTCCATTTATATTTGTAGATTGAGACAGATCATAAGATTTTACATAGAAAATAATAAAACAATTTTTTTATCTACCTAAAGAGGATCATTGAAGGACAAACAATTTTCAATTATACACAGTATAAAGAAAAAACCCAGATACCTTAGGGTTTTCTTTCAAGAATGTAATAAATAAAAAAAATTAATTTTTAATAAGTGGCTTAACTCGAATGGGGGCCGATTCACTTAGAGATGGGCAAATTAAGCTCACGCAAATTTTTTACTGTTCCATACACAATTTCTAAAGCTTTCTTCAAAATCATTGATGCTTCATTCCATATTATATCTACTTCTCTCAATTTTTTTGTCACACTCATATTCTAAAAATACTATTTAATTGTTCATTTAATTTAAAAATAGTCTAAAAATGATGGGATTTATAATGAGTCTAAGTAAAAAAAAGAAAAAAAATTTCCCACAGCCCCCAACTATTCTTAAAAAAAATTCAAAGGCCCTCACCGAGCACCACAATTTTCAAAAAAATTTACAGGCTCCCCACTTTCTTGCTGAACTTTCGAAAAAATCTATCAATAAGCTTTAACCAACCCTCTACATAATCAGAGAGTATTTTCCATTATTATTATAAAGTATTTATTTTAAATAACTCTCTAAGGCTCTACATAACAGGAACAAACTTTTATTGAAAAATTCGATACGTTTCTCCGTTATTTCAGATAAAATGATTATGACCCATTCACATCAACAAGAGAATATGAAAAAAAATTCCATTTCACCTATAAGGTAATGCTTATATTCTGCTAGTGACTTCTTTTATTAGAGTTTGAAAAAAAAAAAATTAATGATGTAGTTGAGGAAGTATCATTCTACCACATAATAAAATTCTACTAATGCAATATGCAATTAATAAACTATTTATGTATCTAAATCCAGGTTCTTGCCATTATTCCTACGTTTCACGAAAAACACTTCAATAATTAAGTAAAGTTTTCTGAAGTACTTCGTTTTCTTTGTTTTTCCCAAACAGATCATAACTGGATCGAAAAATTTGTCGTGAACTACAAAATTTACAATTTTCACTTTGAAAAGGACATTTTTGTTTTACATCTAAATCTTCATAATATTTTTTTTTAAACTTGGAGATAAAATCATTTTGTGAAATTTTTTATTAAACATAATTTTATAAGTAAAAAAAAATTTTAGAAATCAATATTTTCTATTTTTCATTTATTATAATAACGAATTGAAATGGATTATGCATTTTTACTTTTGCATGTTGATAAAGCGACATATAATTGATAATAAGAGAATAAATAAACCAACTTTGTCAAAACTCTGGCATTAGGATTTATTTATTTAATATTAATGGTCATAGAAAATGCTAATACTGAAGAAAATCAAATTTGCTACAGAACAAAGAGTAATAAAGATGTATTTCTAGTATTTAAAGGTATCTTCGGAGTTAAAACTTTATTTTTAATTTTTTTACTAATTACATTTCTAGCTGCAATGCTATATTTAAATAATTTTGTAATTTGTAATCCTAGTGGCCCCCCATCTCGGCTTCACCTAAGACTCACTGAATGGAGCACCGTATGGTGTTAACACATAATGTATGACATTCTCAGTTTAAATTTGTATATCTATTCTTGACATTTCTTGGAACAACTGAACACATTATTAAAAATTTTCTTGTTTGTAATTCATGCAGTTTATTTGGTCAAATAATAAGCCGTAAGAAGTGATGCTAAAAAGTACCGTGTGTCGCTTACACCATTAAATACTTGTTAATGCTAAGGAGGATTGTAAAATTGATTTTACAACTTCATTACCAGATCGACTAAGTTCTGAAGCGTAATCTCTCTATTTGTAATCGCCACGATAATAACAAATACGTATATTTCTACCTATTTCAAAATCAAGAAAATTTATGTGATTACTGTCACAGTTTTGTCCATTTTGAAGCTGCTGTTTCAGCCTCAATTAATATTTTGCATCACTTTTTTGACGCCTAAACTTGTAAGCATTTTAAGCATTTAGAGTTTTCCTTCCAACTCGCCCTATGGTGACTACCAGCATGGTTAAGACTTTTGCGGGCCCTAAAGATAGTTTTAGAACGAAGCTTTTTATGTCGCGTACTCAGGGGGCTGGAATTTTAAAAACGACAGATTTTTTGAAACGGAAGTGGTTCACCCGAAGACTCTTTCTCTCAAGTTTCCCCCCTTACTCCGTCCTCCTCACCTACTGTTCTCTACACACTTCTCCTCCCCCACTATATATGTATATCTGCCAACCATGCCGTGTTACTCTTTTGCACACTTTTGCCCACCATTCCCTCTCACACTCCCAAACAATTAATTTTAAAAAAAAATTTTATTTTATTTTCTCACAATAATTTTTCTTTAACTTAAAAATTTTTTTTTTACAATTCTTTAAAAAAAAAAAAAAAAAAAAAAACACTTTCCACTTCAGAGATTTGAACCCTCAACCTTCTGCACATGAGTCCAGTACCTTACCCACTCTGCTACGAGCGCTGCCAATTATAGAATACTCGGTTTCTTGTACTTATCGTGTTGTTCGTAACTATAATATTCCATTTTTATATGCATTCACTGATAAAACATTCAATTCATGATAAATTATGTATTTGTTTTCTAAATAATACATCTAAAAAAAAAAAAAAAAAGTTTAATTAGCATAAATATGGTTATGTAGATTAAATATAATAAGGCACGTTATTACGCATTAAATAATTGTATTTTATGCATTTGATGCATAAAATACTGACCAATTCTTATTAAACCTAAGGTTTTTTTGGCATTACAGTAATGCTAATAATTACTCTTATAAATAAACTATTTTATAAATTGAAAAAAAAAGCGAGAAATGACAAAAACAAAAAAAGGAAATGAAAATTATAAGATTAAATATAAAAATAAACAAAGAAATAAAATAAAGGAAATACAAAAGAATGAAAAAAAAAATTATAAAATTAAATATGAAAAAAAAGACATAAAATATGAAAAAAAAAAAAATGAAAAAAAAGGAAATTAAATAAAATAAAATTAAAAAAGATAAAAGATAAAATAAAATGAAAACAAAAAATGAAATAAATGAATAAAATATAAAGGGAATTGAAACAATAATCCAGGGGGGAAAAATGGGTCATGGGACCCACGGTAAGAACGAAGTTCTTTAAACATGACATGAGTATAAAAACACAATTTCTCAGGTAACAATGGGATCGCCAGACCCGTAGGAAGAACGAAGCTCTATAAACGTAAGTACTGCATTCATGTAGTTCACTAAAAAAAAACTTGAAAAACGAACAAAAAAGAAAAAAAAAACACTTCAGTACTCACGATGGTTGAACTTCGTGAGAACGTCGTGCATACATACAGTACCCACGAAGTTCAACCATCGTAAGTACTGAGCTATTTTTTCTTTTTCTTTTCTTTTTCATTCGTTGTTAGAGTTTTTGTTTAGTGAACTACATGAATGCAGTACTAACGTTGATAGAGCTTCGTTCTTCCTACGGGTCTGGCGACCCCATTGTTACCTGAGAAATTGTGTTTTTATACCCATGTCATGTTTAAAGAACTTCGTTCTTACCGTGGGTCCCATGACCCATTTATCCCCCCTGGTTTATTGTTTTAATTTCCTTTACATTTTATTCGTTTATTTAATTTTTCGTTTTTATTTCTTGTTTAATTTTATTTCATTTAATTTCCTTTTTTTTCATTTCTTTTTTTTTCATATTTAATTTCATTACTTTTTTTTTCATTCTTTTGTATTTCCTTTATTTCATTTTTTTTTATTTCTCTATTTATTTTCATTTTAGTCAAATTTGTTACGTTGTCATGTATACGTTGTCTCTGCGTATAAAGACTATGCTGAAGGGAGGTACAACACTAGCCAAAGAATATCCTATCTTTGGGTCATTCCCTGAATATTCAACAGCTTACCATTAGTAAAAGAAGTGGGCCTGGGGAATATACCGTCATGAGTACGATAATGAGATGAACTATTAAGGAGGAAGCTGATTAGCCGACGTAGCTGCCCAAAATCGACTCTTGTAGCACCTAATTGGTTGTAAAAACGGCCCTGAAATATTGTTACAGCAAATTGATCTTTGGATAGAGACGTCTATTGTAGAAATTTGTCATCGGTAGCCATAATACTGGGCTGCAAGACTCACAACTCTATTCATAATGCAATGCTGGTGAAATTTTATGGTAATTAATAATTTTTTAGGGATATTACAATAGTATCCACTTTCTTCTGTTGCAGGTATCTCCGATTTTACCTCTACGCTTTTTAGTAGATCCTATTAAACTAAAGTGAAAAGCTAGAGTATTTTTGCAAATTTTTAAGATTATTTATTGCTATTGTTTTAATTTATGAAAAAAAAAACTACACTAAAACTATGTAGGAAGTGCTGAGAACAAGTATGCAAAATTTCAACTAGATTGATTCAGTAGTTTTCGTGGTTAGAGATAACAACGGTTTTTGCGACTTTGCTTTATATGTTCGTAGGATATCATTGCCAGACTTATCAACTCCTTTATAAGTTCTATAATTTATGCTACAGTTAGTGTTCATTTCTCTTGGTATATGAATAAGAATTTCGTTGTTTAAAAATTTTGTGTTTTTATTATGGGAAGTGAGGACAACATTCTGTTGTGAACAATTCATGTGTTTCTAAAAAAAATCTTTCAAGCATACATTATCAGTTTTCCGTGATTTATCATTTTTTAGTGATTTGATTTTTTTTTTCTGATTTGTAAAAATATTTATAGTATTTCTGGGCCATTACTGCTTATATAAAAACCTTATTTTACTCTATTAAAATATGACAAAAAAAAAACGATAATTCAAACAAAAAAGTCTGTGACTAGTTATTTTTTTAGAAAGAAATATTGAGGCAACACGAGTCCATGCCATCAATAACATTTATTTAACAAGAAAAATGAAGCTATGTATTAAAGTTTTGTATAAAAATGTTTTTCCTGAACCAAAAGAACCATGAATAAAGATTTTTTTTTTTTTTACATATTGTTTTGAAAATTTTATTTAATCAGGATTTATTCAATCGTAGATCCATTTAAACATTTTCATTAGAAATGTTATTTTCTTAAAATGATCATTCTACTCTGATTGAATATTCACAGTAATCGGTAAACTAAACAATTTACAAGATTTATTTTCAAATTCAAAAATTAGATTTTTGTGTCAAAGAGCATGATTCTGCTTATCATCGGTTAAACCCTTACTACAAGGGTCTCTATATTTTTTTAAATTCAATTACATTACATATTCTTCGAAATTAAAACCTAAGCTAAAATTTTTTAAATTCATATGGTTACATGACAATCCTAGTTTTTTTACATACATCGTTTATTTGTAAATTTTAACTAATTGATCCCATTGCTTAAAAATTGAATTGAAAATTTAAGTTATTGGTATTTTGTTTCTTCTGGGGAGTTGGCACGTAGGTGGGCGAAGCCCTACTAGTATACTGTGTATACAAACGTACGTACTTAAATGTAAAGATAGGCTTTGGTTAATTTATAAATACATTCTTTATTCATACATACTTTGCTGTATGATCACACATATTGACATTCTATATACACTCCAGTATTTTAAAAATGGCAACTACTAGCTTTTTCTCTTTTGAAAGGTACTGCTCCCTCTGCCACGAAATAATTAGCTAAGTCATCCCTTTTTCTAACAGCTGTATTACAATTATATTTTTCAACAGCAACTTTACTCTGCTCTCGAGTTTTTACCTCAAAACCAACTGATTTAGTGATGATTTCATCTTCATAACACATTACTAAAAAAATTTTTAAGCAAACGCAGGCCTTGATAATTGCAATGGTAGTAAGCAACAAAGTTTCTATGCGTTTTCTTAAAAACAACCAGGTATTTGTCAACTTAGCAAAAGCACACACGACTATTTTTCTTGCTCTTGATTGCCTGTATTTAGAAACTCCTTGGAAATAGTGTCATCATAAAGTCACTCAATCCAAATGCTTTATCTCCTAAAATACAAAGAGGAGTTTTGGACTATCTAGCACCCCTAGCTCTAGTTGTGAAATGTTTATTTCTTTATTCGTTATCATTTTTCCAGTGGTGCTGTTACTTTATACCCTACCATCGCTATAGCGACTAGTTGCCCAAATTTTAACAAAAATAAACTTTTTGCAATCATCATCGTAGGCTCAGAAATAAATTTCGTCCTTTGTAATCATAAAAAATGAGCAAATTTTTGGTAGAACCTATCAAGAAATAGTTATGTTAAGTAATTATGTTTGAATAACAAGAAAGTTTTAAAATACAGATTTTTATACATGTATGTGATTACCTATACTGTCAATAATTTGCTACTTACACATCCAATGCAGTGAAGAAAATTTCTTTTAGAGTAAAATCTTTCTAAAATTTTTCTATAATCACTTTTACCAGCTTTTAATAAAAAAATAAAAGAAATCAGATGATTTCACAATCCTCTGCAAGTTTCTTTTATTATTTTTGACACTTATGATAGACTGACTCTTAATGACGATAAAATTAATACAACCACTAGTGGTTAAGTATCGTAATGTGAGTTAAAGACTAATTGTGGCTGATATCGGTGTGCGCACACAGATTTTTTTGTATTTTTTGGTCTAACTATGAACAATAAGTCATCAAATGTGTCTGTCGATTTTCTAAAAAGTTTACAAACCCTTGCTTATCTTGTATCCTCAAAGTAACAATAAGATTGTCACTTGGTTCTTGAGACACTCGGTTTGCTTCTTTTAAAACTTCAGAGACTAATATTCTTTAAGACTTGATTTCTTGATTATTTAGCAAGAAATAATAAATAATATTTAGCTTTTTTAATTTTTAAAAAAAATAGTCAAGTATTTACGCTATTGTGTTTTTTCTTAGAAGAACGAGAATCAAACGATAAAGGTTAGATGATTTGACAGGCATTTTTTGCACTTATGACTCTGCTAATTTGTAGCCAAAAGTTATGTTGCTATTTATTTTAAGACAGAACACTAAGTGATACAATGTAGGATTGAAACTGTACCGCCAACCAAGCTTCTGCTTACTCTTAAGACTTTAAGACGCCCATGTACAGACACCCTTACAATTTCTTCGTTTTCAATAACAATAAATAAAATCTATTTAACGAAAATTTAGTAAAAAAATGACGCATATTTTACATAAAATAAAAAAATTTTTATAACTAGTACGGTATTAATTAAAAAAATCATTTCTAGTAACGCACTCTAATTTATAATTTTTATATGTTTTTTGTTGACTATTTTATTCATACAAAAAAAAAAAAAAATACTAAATGAATAAATAAGTGTCACTACAGAGGTAAAAAGAATATCAGAAATCCATGAAGTCTTAAATGAGGGTCAGAAAGATTCACAGTGAGAGAAATAAATTAAGTTGATTAAAAACAACAACGACCATATTTAACTACAGATTAAACTTTACTTGTTCAAATTAGTGTGACTTGTGTTGGAAAACAGTTAGGAAAGCTGTTTCTCTACTATAGTATAGTATATTATATTTACATTCCACGTAAACGCAGGCTTTTAACGTATCTTATGTTCCTAATCTTCATCTTCCTAGTTCTTTTTTCCGTAATTACCCTCCTTTTTTCCTAGTGAGCGAGTCTTTCGTGCGGGCCTCTTGCAAAGTGCTTCTCAGACGACTCAGTCATCCGTTCTGCTAGATGCTATTTACAGGGCGCAGCAATTATCTCTAGTATACCCCAGCTATTATCAAATTTTAATGGAAAGATATTTTTCCAATAAACTATCTAACTCGCTGTATCGACCTTTTTGTAACTAATGGTGACTTTACCCGATAAACTGGCCAGGTATTGGCAGTCCTCGGAAAGAAAGCCCCTGAAGTTACAGACTTTAATAGAAAAACAGATTATTTGTTTTCAAAATCAGATAAGTGGTGTTTCGGCATCCTGGATACTCATCCCATTGGAAAACACCAAAAAAAATCTCGATAATTTTCGACGGGATTTGAAACCACGACCTCTCGAGTATCTCTGGCTAGGAAGATTGCATGCTAACCACTATGCTATCGGCGCTCTTAGTTCTCTCTTTACTGTTCTGAACGCAAAGAGAAAAATAGTAAAGTCATTCTGCATCTGCGCAAGATAGTTTCATTGCTAGTATTACTGGTACACAATAGACAAAGTTTATGCACGATTAGTTATGCTTCTTATTATACAACTTTAGATTCAAAAATATGTAACGTAAATCCAACTGACGATGTAAACGTTATTTTTGTTCTCAAGACTATTTTTATTTTTATAGAGTTACAATGCGTATTAAGATCTTAACAACTAGAAAAAAAGAGTGTTGTTTCTATTAAAAAAAAAATTCTAATACATTTGCACTAATGTTTGCCAAAAATATATTTAATTACGTTTACATATTTTACATTTGGACTTGAAAATAATTTTATGGCCATTTTACCGAAATGTTAGTGACATCAAGTGCTATTAGATCGATTTCCGTATGAAGTAAGTAACAAAGATTGGGATATGTTCGACCAAAATCTCCATGAACAAACTCTTTGATATAAGTTCCAGCTTGAGTTTTAAGATCGATTACGATGAAAACGTAGCGTTTTGAAATTCCTTTTATCAGCTGGTAAAAACTGTTTAACTCATGTGGATAAGCCAAGCGCCCTCGAATTTCATAAATAGTACGTTCTCTAGGAGACAATGTTCGTCGATGAAGAACTCGAATAGGTGTGTTTTGGATAATTTTAAACTGTTTCATTGTTTGAAGCTTGTTAATGAAAAAAAGGTTTAAATCTTTTTTCCTACAAATGCATAAGGCTCGATATGACTTTGATTTAGAAATCTCTCCCTGTTTTAAAATTTTTAAATTTGTTTTTGCTAATATTTTTAATTCATTAGTAATTTGAATTTTATTAGTTTTTTTTACAATTTCTTCATGTAGACAGCCTAACTGATGCTGTGTGATCCTAGTTATTTTTGGATTGACAAGTTCGACAGCAAAAGGTCGCCCAGGTGCTAACATTCTCACATCAACATCTTCTCTGCCAGATGATAGAAATTTAAGAGCTAAAGAAAGAGAAAGTAATTTAAAAAGACGTAAAAATGTTTTATATACATAAACTATTCAAAGAGCCATGAAACTAATATTCATTAAAACTTACATTCTGCTCTGGTATAAGTCAGGAGTGGTAAACATATTAATTCTTGAACTGAAGTTTCTGTTCTATATTTTCCATGCACAAGCCATGGCGTTTGAGGGAGCCGGCGTGAATATTTTACGTAACGACCTGTCATACAAAAAAAAAATTATTAAATTCAATAATGAATGTCATTCTTTGAATAATATATGCAAATATGATACAATATTTTTTAGCGATAGTACTTCTTAAACCTACAGGTAATAAAAGTAATCAAAAAAAAAAATTTAAAACAACTTGTTATGATATAAAAATTTTTAACTTATGCTTTTAAATACCAGGCTATTAAAAACAGCATCTGTTTTTAAAATAAGACAAGTTCATCTAACCACGCATGAAAAAAAGCATTGTGTGGACATAAAAAAGTTCAAAAGATGAACTTAAAAATAAATGCAATACCTACTTCTAAAGCAGACATAAATGGTCAAAGGTATCAAGTTATCAGAGGAGTATTTTACCATGGCAGTATAACAAAAGGTCAACATATTGTGTCAACAAAACTTTAAGTTTCATGCCAATTATTAAGGTATGGTCCAAAAAACAATAGCTAAGAGATGCCGAAAATCTTTCTAGTTTATTTTTAGGGTAAATTTAAAGTGTTACAAGAACTTGAATGTAAGAAAGGAAACTTTGAATAGAAAATTGATATAAACTAAACCAGTCTTATTTAAATAAGATAATGATTTATGAAATTTGATGATCACATATGTTCAATTTCCATCTATTATAACAAGTCGATTTCAGAAGTCGACAATAAAAAAGTGAAATCTTCATGAAAAAAGAAAAATAACTTTATTCTAAACTACAAGGTTAGACGAGTTTTAATAGGTTTGATATGTATCGCAAAACAATCATGACTTCTAAAATAATACATTGGCATGTAATATAGTAGTTATTTTAAAAACATAAACTATAATTATGTCACGTATCCTTTAAGATGTATATGGTATTTTTTCTGTTACTTGTTTTAAGTATTTAAAAAAACAAAAGATTCCAAAAGTAATGAGATCAACAAAATTAATGGTTTACCAAATAATAAGATTAACAGAAACTAGTGAAGTTTTAAAGCATAATTTTAAATCTATATTACAATTATTTTAAAATTTAAATAAGGTAAATATCTTACGACAGAAAGCTAGTTTTTTTACTGCGTTTCTATATAGTATTTAAACCAGTACTATTGTTGTTTTAAAATATGAAATAATGGGGGAAAAACTTTTAGTCAGTGAGTGCAGATCTTATTTTATAGCCGCATTTTAAACTTGGCAAGCTTTCCATCACCTGACTGCGGAAACCTTTTTTATTTCTGCTAGTAATTTTTTTTATGCTTTAAATAGGTCACGTGACATGGCATTTTAGCAAGGTGTAAAGCAATTCATAATAAACTTTATGAATAAAAGTTTCTAATAGTTATTGAATTTGCAAAAGTAAAGGCATTATGTTAAAAAATGCCCTTTAAGGTCCGGACGTAATTGGGAAAAATCTACTATACGTCTTAAAAATCCAGTAAACAGTTTTTTAGTATCTTGAAGACTTATTTTTTAAAAGTCTAAAAGAAAATCTCTGTTTTTCTTGGTATAGAATTTAAATTTACGTTCATGAAACCCTACAAAATAATACTAATTTTGATAATATAAGACGTCCAATGACAGTTGGTTAATGATTAAAATAACGTTCAATGGTGGTACTGTCAAATTTTGTATTTATTAAAAAATAAAACGACGTTTCGGCCGTCTGGACAATGTCCTGGCCCTCATCAGGTACAAAAATCTATGAGTAATAAAAAATTCTTTACAACACACATTTTGATAAATACAATAAACGCAAATTAAGTAAAGTGTATAATATACCTCTGACTTTTACGAAGGGGATGTAAAATCGTAATGTAGTCAGAGTTTCAAGTTTTGTTGCTTTTATACTCTGCACATATACAAATAACACAACATACGCACACAATACAATCAAATAAGAATCGCAAGCAGTTCTTTGTGAGACATACGTAAGCAAATCATTGTTTCCTAATACCATAAATGAAAGGGGCCTTCAAATCATGTACATAGAGTTAGCCTCTTTTCTTAATTGATTTAACGAGAGACTTGTAACAATAATTCAATTTTTCTGTATCTTGTTGTCTATTAATATTATTAATGAAATAATGTATATTTAACATTTCGGAACACAGGCGCTTTTTATAATTTTGTTCCGTGTCTAACATCTTTATTTTATCAAAATTAAAGTTGTGTGTGAATTCAATGCTATGTTATGATAGTACAGATGTATCCTTTTTTCTCTCTATGTCTCTTTTATGTTCTGCCATTCTTAATTTCAAAGCTCTCAAAGTTTGACTGACACAACAGCAGTGGCGATTCGCACATGGTATGTGGTAAGCGACATTATTTTTATCGAGTGACTCTGTTACATCTTTTCCAAGTGAAAAGATCGAATTCAATTTATTGTTTAAACTGTATACAAGACCAATGTGAAGCTTCTTACAAAAATATTTAATAGGACCGTGCAAGTGGGAAATATACGGTAATGATAAGTTTACTTTATAATTATTATTTTTTCTATTGTTAATGTCAATTATGTCAATCATGGGAGAGAAACTTCAAGTATCGGCCTGAATGTGTGGGTTTTTGGTATCAATTGGTTAGCACTAAGTTATTTTGTTCAATAATAATTTTTAAATCTAAGACTTGAATTTTCTCTCCCACCATCCAATATAACATAAAATAGGTATCATTTACACATTTGTAGACTTTTCCATCAACTTAGCAGACACTCAATTTCATAACGATAATTTAAAATTAATCGATAAATTTTTACTAGCTAACAACTATCCTCAAAAAATTATTGATAAATTCTTAAACAAAAGAATAAATACCTTAAAAAACATAAACATGATTGACATTAACAATAGAAAAAATAATAATTATAAAGTAAACTTATCATTACCGTATATTCCCCACTTGCACGGTCCTATTAAATATTTTTGTAAGAAGCTTCACATTGGTCTTGTATACAGTTTAAACAATAAATTGAATTCGATCTTTTCACTTGGAAAAGATGTAACAGAGTCACTCGATAAAAATAATGTCTCTTACCACATACCATGTGCGAATCGCCACTGCTGTTGTGTCAGTCAAACATCGAGAGCTTTGAAATTAAGAATGGCAGAACATAAAAGAGACATAGAGAAAAAAAAGGATACATCAGTACTATCATAACATAGCATTGAATTCACACACAACTTTAATTTTGATAAAATAAAGATGTTAGACACGGAACAAAATTATAAAAAGCGCCTGTGTTCCAAAATGTTAAATATACATTATTTCAATGATAATATTAATAGACAACAAGATACAGAAAAATTGAATGATTGTTACAAGTCTCTCGTTAAATCAATTAGGAAAAGAGGCTAACTCTATGTACATGATTTGAAGGCCCCTTTCATTTATGGTATTAGGAAACCATGATTTGCTTACGTATGTCTTACAAAGAACTGCTTGCGATTCTTATTTGATTGTATTGTGTGCGTATGTTGTGTTATTTGTATATGTGCAGAGTATAAAAGCAACAAAACTTGAAACTCTGACTACATTACGATTTTACATCCCCTTCGTAAAAGTCAGAGGTATATTATACACTTTACTTAATTTGCGTTTATTGTATTTATCAAAATGTGTGTTGTAAAGAATTTTTTATTACTCATAGATTTGTGTACCTGATGAGGGCCAGGACATTGTCCAAACGGCCGAAACGTCGTTTTATTTTTTAATAAATACAAAATTTGACAGTACCACCATTGGACGTTATTTTAATCATTAACCAACTGTCATTGGACGTCTTATATTATCAAAATTAGTATTATTTTGTAGGGTTTCATGAACGTGAATTTAAATTCTATACCAAGAAAAACAGAGATTTTCTTTGAGACTTTTCAAAAATAAGTCTTCAAGATACTAAAAAACTGTTTATTGGATTTTTAAGACGTATAGTAGATTTTTCTCAATAACGTCCGGACCTTAAAGGGCATTTTTTAACATAATGCCTTTACTTTTGCAAATTCAATAACTATTAGAAACTTTTATTCATAAAGTTCATTATGAATTGCTTTACACCTTGCTAAAATGCCATGTCATGTGACCTATTTAAAGCATAAAAAAAATTACTAGCAAAAATAAAAAAGGTTTCCGCAGTCAGGTGATGGAAAGCTTGCCAAGTTTAAAATGCGGCTATAAAATAAGATCTGCACATGTTGACTAAAAGTTTTTCCCCCATTATTTCATATTTTAAAACACCAATAGTACTGGTTTAAATACTATATAGAAACGCAGTAAAAAAACTAGCTTTCTGTCGTAAGATATTTACCTTATTTAAATTTTAAAATAATTGTAATATAGATTTAAAATTATGCTTTAAAACTTCACTAGTTTCTGTTAATCTTATTATTTGGTGAACCATTAATTTTGTTGATCTCATTACTTTTGGAATCTTTTATTTTTTTAAATACTTAAAACAAGTAACAGAAAAAATACCATATACATCTTAAAGGATACGTGACATAATTATAGTTTATGTTATTAAAATAACTACTATATTACATGCCAATGTATTATTTTAGAAGTCATGATTGTTTTGCGATACATATCAAACCTATTAAAACTCGTCTAACCTTGTAGTTTAGAATAAAGTTAGTTTTCTTTTTTCATGAAGATTTCACTTCTTTATTGTCGACTTCTGAAATCGACTTGTTATAATAGATGGAAATTGAACATATGTGATCATCAAATTTCATAAATCATTATCTTATTTCAATAAGACTGGTTTAGTTTATATCAATTTTCTATTCAAAGTTTCCTTCCTTACATTAGAGTTCTTGTAACACTTTAAATTTACCCTAAAAATAAACTAGAAAGATTTTCGGCATCTCTTAGCTATTGTTTTTTTGACCATACCTTAATAATTGGCATGCAACTTAAAGTTTTGTTGACACAATATGTTGACCTTTTGTTATACTGCCATGGTAAAATACTCCTCTGATAACTTGATACCTTTGACCATTTATGTCTGCTTTAGAAGTAGGTATTGCATTTATTTTTAAGTTCATCTTTTTATTGATGCTAAATTAGTTTTCTTTGATAACATTAATTTTGCAACTACTACAGTATTACTAATATGCTAAATATTTTTTTAAATTTTACTTAATCAACATTTATTTTTACAACAATATTTAATTTTTTGTTAAGTTGCAATATCGTACCTTTAATTTCTTAAAGTGTACAGCTTCAAGAATTTTTTGGCAGAGAAAAAGTTACAATATCATCAAATGTTTCATTATGGTTTTGTTTATCGCAACTAGAACGTCTGATTGTTACGTTTTGTTCAACATGTCAGCAAAATTTTAACTCCAGCAAATATTTAAATGTAGTGCGCCAATATGTATTAATAAGTCATTTTTAAGTGAAATGATTTTTTATAATCTACTGAAAAATCAAAATAAACATTAACAGTGAGGTAGAGTATGGCCTGTTACGTATTCGCCGGATTCTTCTTCCTATTAGTTAATAAAACCATAAAAGTTAAAAAAACTTTTTCTGTGTCATTTAAACCAATATACGTAGATTAACGTTGAATGAAAGGTATAAGATTGGCTCAAGTTCAGGTATTGGCCACCAGCCAGAGCTTGTAGTAATAGTTCCCATGTTGAATGCTTGTTTACAGTATTTATAATTTGTTTGCATTGGAATCAGACCTCAGCCATATCTGTGCTACAGGCTGATTATATAAACTGAAAAAGTAGGCTCTTACAAAAAGTAAACGATATAAATAATACCATGGTATCATTGGTGTCTTACTATTAAATAGAAATAAAAAAATATTTATTAAAGAAGGTTAAATAAAAGTGACTTAAAAATGAGTGATTACCAAAAACAATCTGAATGGTCTCTCAAAAAAGTTCGGGTGTTTAGATGTGTCGAAAAATGTACAAGCAGCCCAATGTTTATGTAGTAAAAATTTACTATTTCATCATTTTCAAAAAAAAAGGAATACTTTTACGTGTATGGAGTGTCAATATATGGGCTGGGTCAGAAGGACGTATTTACAAATTTTTGAGAAGAAATAAAAACGTTAAATAATGCCAAAACAAAATAAAGTTTTTTTTATTAATATTTTGTGTACGTATAGATTTTTTAAATATTTTTTTCAACACCTATTTTCAAAACAACACTCATTTAATTTAGAAACTTAACATTAGCTTTTACGGGGGTTCGTAATTAAATTGTATTCAAACTATCATTTATATGAATCAAAATTTTTTAAGAGCAGTTCAAAAATGTCTTTTAGTTCAAAATAAGCTAATTAAAAAAGAATAATTGTATAAAAAAAGAATTTGACACAAAATTTTCAACAAAGTTACATTTAACGAGATTTCATTAATAACACCCATAAGAGCCTTGTTAAAAAATGTTCGGACATCAATCGACTGCACTAACGTAACCATTCAGAGATCAAAAAATTTCTAATTAAACCGTAAACCTTCTGAATTAGTGTACCTTTAATTCCTCCAGTTTTAAATATATGTTTTAAATTGTATAACCTAAAGAAGACGACTCTGTTCGAACTTATAGTAAGACGTACATTTTTAGCATATTTATTATTAATTTTATTATTTATTGTTTTCTTATATTAACTTTGTTCAAATCAAATATTTTCATACAATAATATACCTAATGAAATAGCGTAGGTAATAAGGCCTACTTTCGTAGCCTCACGCGTTGTCTACGAGAATGTGTATTGCCAGAGTTTCAATCCTACTATTACCAGTCTAGTCATGCAAGGTAGGGTATTAATCTTCCATTTAAAATAAAGGAAACGATTATTTGAGGACTTTTGGGTAACTGAACAATTGTTTATGATGTTTTTAGGGTTTTTAGTCGATTTTTCTGCTGATAATTATAGTATGACGTTCATAAAAAAATTATGTATTAAACAATCTTAGGTATATCGATGACGGATATTGATTTTCATTTCTTAAAAACTCCCGAACCAAACTGAAATAAATAGTGTACACAAACACTTAGTGGGCTTCTTAAACTTGTCTGCGTAGCGCTACTACGCCACTTGGTATTCATATACAAATGTGCAGCTATATTCACATCACCTTCCTTTTTTGCTGCTTTTTGATTCACAACTATTATAACTAAGTCTTATACATCTGCGTAACTGAATGTCAATGTATGAAATTACGTCATTATAAAATTCATTTGTTTAAAATATAAAAAGATTGAGAAAAATTTCTGGTCAGTGGGTGTGAAATTTTGCCTATAACCGGATTTCAAGTTTGGCTACCTTCTAACACAAGACTTCGGAGACTTTCATTTGCAATAAATTTTCTTCATACTTCAAGTAAATCGAATGACACGAACCCTTAGGATGGTATGAAGCTACTCCTAATAAATGATAGCGTTTTTGAAAAATTTGTGTCCATTGGCCCAAAAACCCCGAAAAGCTACGTGTCTAATTAGCAGGCATTTCGAGATCGTGGATTTCCTAAATTTTTTTTTTACAAATAACCATAAGCAATAGAATATTTAAACATTGATAATAATTGTTGAATGTAATCAAGTATATCTTGTTCAATTTTTCATTCAAAAAAACTACAAAATAGCGTCTAACTGTGAAAAACGTGTATTTTTTATATCTTAACTCTAAATTACCTTAGTGCAACTTTTTTAATTTGTGTTTTTCATTTCGATTTTGAATCCATCTAAAGACATTTAATTAAAACCAAAATAATCTGAAATATTTGTATTTATTGAAGTTACGAATTTTCTAAAAATTGTTCTTGCATTTAGAAATAAAATTTTATCATAAATTATTAAATGTTATAAAAATTAAATCTATAACGTTTTATTCAAGCCACGGTTTGCAAAAACAATTTTTACTAAGATAAGATACAAGGTTGATATTTCAAGTTTAGAAATTCCAAAAAAAGAGGTAATTAATATTGTGCAACAGACCAGGGCATATTTTGTTGAATTCTAAAAGAACTATTATTTTTTATGGTTTTATTAAGATTTATTGTAATAGTATGTTTGTACAGTAGTTACAATTTTCGAGTCAGAAAACTTTATTCGTACGTTTTTGCTACTTGATTATAATAAATGATTTATACTGCGTTATATTGCGTATTTAACATATAATATCTTGTAGGGGATTTCAAGAAAAAAAATTAAGGTTTTTTTTTCTTTTATGCTTCTAGAAGCAAATAACGAAAAAAAAAAAAAAAAAAAAACTGCACTTAATGAGTTAATTGTCGAAAAAATAAATGCAGCCAATATATAAGGGGTTTAAAACTATTTTCTCCAATATTTTAAGAAACTTGTGCATTGAATAAAGTTTTTTGAATTCGTTCAACATTGTCCGAAAAAAAAGAAAGTATTTTATTTTCAAACACTGCCATCCCCGATGATAATAGAGTTATGTTCGCGAATATACAACTAAGTATTATGTATAAGAGTAGAATTGAAAAAAATACATTGTTAGTGAAATCAGTAATTAAATAAAATGTTACACTAGATAAATTTGTGAATCTAGTAGATTTCAGTTTAAATAATTGTGTGCCAGGTATTCCAATAAAAAAATACTACTATTATAGTGTTAAAAATCGGTATGTTGAAAGCACTTTAAAAAAAATTTTATTATTGCTTAACTTAAAATAACAAAACAAAACTAATCATGACAAAATGAAATGCCATAATGAAAATAAAACTAAGCGATATGGGATATCACTGGCGGATTTATTTATTTATTAAATCCAAATTCCTAATCTAAATGAAAATGCGTTAAATGACTAGCACATTTGAAGGTAATTTTTGCTTAGTAATTAAAAATATAGTTTTTTTTTATTGGATAATATACATTAAAATGGCCGTTGGCTTTGCTGAAGCATACTTATCCTGAATATATCATTTTATCCACCTCTATGTACCTGTTATATTTTAAAGTAATCCAAATAAAAGTAAGTGAGGTTGACCGATGAATAATCGTATACTCATCAGATAAGGAATACAAGTATTAACTTCATTCAGTAACTTATAACAAGAGTGATTAAAAAAGTACCAGAGCGCATATACGTGACGACTGCTCGTACGCTACGACTCAACTTATACATTTTAGTGCTTAGCGTAGACAATATAATTTGGCGCCACTAATCCTTTTGCGTAGGTACTACTATGTACTAACAGTATAAATACATCACAGTACCTTAAACGTATTTAAATTACTTTCAGTCAGTTATAAATTGAGTACTTTAAAATGTGTAATCAATCTCAAAACGTTGAATGAAGTGCACCAAATGATGGCAGTTAGTAACAATAAAATATTTTTTTTTATAAAAAACAGGTATTCAAGATAAACATATTCATTAACCAACTGTCTATGTAAATCAACAAAGTCGCATAAATTAAATGGAGAAAAAAAAAAAAATTATTTTGGCTCTCAAGGGTTATAAAATATTAATTTTTTCTTCTAAATTTTGGAAAAAATTCAATCTTTTTAGTGGAAAAAGTCCGGTTCAGATTGCACTTAAATTGTTGATGATATTTAATTTACAATAAAGTGCTGTTTTGCAGCTTGTTTTACCCTTAAACAATTGCAAAAATTTATGTATTGAAAATGAGAGACGTAGCGTACAATGTTTCTCAAACAACATAAACTCCAGCTAGATACTGTAGGATGGTGTTTAGAAAGTGATTAATTTTCAAAAATCGTTTTTTAATAAACAATTATAACTGTGCAAAAACGGTTGAACGTACAATTTCTATATCTTAAGAACTTATTGTACCATATGTGACATACACTTTTAGAGTAGTTTAAAATAAAGTAGATCAATGATTAAATAATTATAAGGAAACTGAACTGATCGATTGATGCAAAAATAGAACCTACTTAACTCTCTGAAGCTTTGCCTTTGAGTTTAGAAGCAACTGTGCGAAGGTACATAAGTTCTTGAGCGGCTGTTATTAGAGTTCGTCCATATTCTATATCTTGTCAAAAGTCTTTGAAGGAAGTCGAGTATTCGTTATAAAGAGGTATGTGTTGAGATGCTTGATTTATGCACATCAATGAATTAGTCGTGATAAATCCTTGTAAAACATTTAAAAACTGTTGTATAAAAGAGTCGTGCACTGACGAGTTTTCTTCACTATTTTAGGGTATTTTTATTAATTTTTTTTTTTCTTATTTATTTATATAATATTTGTTCAATTAATTTATCATTACTTTTTTTTTTTTTTTTACAAACATTGATTTGAAGAACACACAAGGGATGCAAATTTGTTATGACCGGACTTGTTTAGAGTATTGTCTTAACTGTTTTATTTAAGTGTCATTCGTGGATCTCTTAGGATTCAGCTTGTAAGTTTTATTTGTTCTTTTAGTATTGAATAATAATCTTTATTTGAATAATATGGGTAATTATGATTAATGTATTACTTTTTTAAAGCAATTTCACAGTAATTTGTTTTTTTAAATACAATTTGATCGAGTCATTATAACAAGGTTCAGCATACATTTTATTACTGATAAATAACTTACACCTTTTACTGATTGTTGTTACTGCTGCTTCCGAGTTCCCTATTTCTTCGTGCTGTGACCGTCAGTGTTTCCTTAAACTACACGAAAGAGTTCGTGGCCAGTAGGATGTTGCGATTTCTGTGTTCTCTGCTATCGCCGCAACCACTTTCGGTGGGCCTTCTTTGCTGTACCTCGCTCCTTAGCGTAGTCTAATACTATTGATGTTCTCTATACGCCCTCAAGTTGCCTCAGCCAACACGTTATGCCTTACGTGTATAAGGTACTCACGAGTCGCAAGAGTCAAGAGTTGATTAAAGTTTTAGAGGACAGGTGGCAGACGTAAAGAGATAAATTTTTCTTCTCGATGGTGCGTTTTTATGGCATCAAAGCGAGTAAAAGAGGCCTTTGGTTCAATTAGGTCAACCAATAAGCGATGTTTTTGTAGACTGCGTTGACAATTGCACGATGATGTTACATGTAATGATTTTACATATTAGGAAATAGCAATACAACAGTACCGATCGCTTTTTCTGACAAGTGCGATTGAGTTTTTGGGTCAGTGATGATGAAAGCTCGCTCCAGGAATATAAGAACGCCAAATACAAGTTGAATTGTGACAGTAAGTTTTCAAATTTTAAAATTAATCCTTCTGAAGATCTCATAATCAATTTTGAATGTAATAAAGTAATGTATGAATTACAAATTTGAAATTTGTATACATTATGAGAATTCAACAATTAATGAGCAAGTAACTATTCATTTATACATACATGCATTTTTACAACAAGGCTGGCCGTATTTTATGTCAGTATACTATGAAGCATTCACCTTAAAGCTAATACACACACGCACGCACGTAAGCAACGTACATGCTTCTCTAGTCATATGAACTTGCTTTATGTCCACAATACGTCTTATCTAAATTTTTACGGACGGATATTTTTTCGTTATAATATAATTCGTATCAACTCGGGATGTAACACAAGAAATCCCTAGTCCCCCGCTGCAAAAAGTTGTCATCCAGAATGGATGAGATTGCATCCGTATTTTTCTGGAAGGTTTAACGGCGAGTGTTTATGATTTGAAATTTAACATTGTAAATATACAATTAAAGATTAGGGGAGAAGTTGCAGATGAACTCAGCTTTAGATAGAACGAGTGGGAAACAGACAATGCTGATATACGCAGCCATCTCAAAGCACTCAAAAATACCGAAGAAGCATAGTGTAGACTAGATGTTAAACAAAATCTTAAGATTTTGTTCTTCGAGCATTTTTAGCAATATCCGATAACTATAAAAAAGAAATACAAAATTTATTGCTCGTAAAACTCTTCGTATAAGAAAGGCAGCTTTCTTATAATTAAATGTTTTACGATAGAAATAAAATACCTACTCGTGGCGGAAAAAAAGTAGTAGCCAGAAATACATTATCATTATATAGTGAAATTACTCAGCAGGAACGCGAAATAAAATAACACTAATTACACGTGCTATGGAGAAAAAAAGTAAAGGAAGAGATGTGAGTATCGGGTTTCAAACTTTTTTTTTATGATAATGCCAGAATATAAAAGGAGGGGCACCATCTCATCGATGGGGAACTGACGTGACGTTCTTAATCTGCATTGTCCTTTTGTAAGTTACAAGAAACTAAACTCAGACATTATGTGCAATAAAGATGACGCAGAAGAGTCAGTTACTTTTCTTTGTACCCTCTTTTTCTAACAGAGCATACTTTATTTGTATTTTAGAATGTCCATGGCTACACCAATCTCTTTAACCTAACTAATAAAGAGGTCAACTCCAATCTGCAAAACTTTTCACTACTTACAATCTACTGCAACTAAGCACTTTAGAAACTTGGCTATGCGAAATCGTCTTAAACAGCCCTTCTTTCCTACTTAAGTGCACTATTTATTAGCCCAGCTCTAAAAGTCAAAGTCAAAGGGCAAGTGTGGATCAACATTTATTTGCTAGCCTCTAATTGGTAACATCTTCTAAGATCTTGGCATGCAACACAATCTTTATAGCAGTTTAGTGCACAGTTAAGAGTAAGAAACTTCTTATAATTTTTGTTTGGTCGAATTTAGATCATTCTAACTGTTTTAAGTCTAATCTGCAAAACCTTATCTCTTTTATTAAGATGAAACTAATAATTTCTGTATAATAATTGAAGTAGAAGAGGATTTAAATACCTGCCTAAGCTTACTGAACCAAATGGATTAAGAGTTACTACAATGGTCTTGCTCTTTTGCCTTATGATGCTTTACGCACACAGCCGTTGCGAAGCACGGTTGGCTCGTTGCTAAAGAGGTGAAAAACCTAGGGTTACCGTTGCTGAATATGCCAGAAGCAGGTCCAATTCCCATGGAACTTTACCTTTCATTCGCCACAACAGTTCTAGTGTTATAATATGGTCTGGACCAATTGTACAGATAGTGGAGACTATCTCATCGACTTTGAGATTCTCAACATAGGCCAGTTCAACCACTTATCTGTTATAATCATATTTCAATCGATCTTTTCCAAATTTTCATGGCCCTTTTTATCAAACCAGAAGCTACTTTAACTCAAATGGAAAGACTTCTAAGATTTGGAGCATCAAAACTATATGGCTGACATCTCTTTACATTCAAACAGTGAGGTGTCTTTGATAAATAATGCTTTCATCAAAACAATCAGGTCCACAGCCAGAGAACTAATTGTAGAGCGCTCTATGTGTATCCACCCCTAATGCCAATAAAAGTCAAGACAAGCCCTGGTATGAGAAAGATTGTCGAGAATTTAACCACAAACAGAGATGCTTATACAGAAGATGGACTGAGAGGGGTGGCTCCCAGCTTAAAGAAATTTTTGTAAAAGCTATAAAGCTGATTGTAGAAAACTCCTAACACTTAAAAATTAAGAATAAAACAGTTTTTTAAAATGACACTTGAATAATGTCAATGATTCAAAACTTTTTTGGTCCGCAGTTAAAAGGCTTAAAAAAATATACACTCTGTTTACTATCCTCCACAGATGTAACAAAAATTCTATGTAACCGTTTACCGAAAAAGGCTCTTTTCAGCAACACCGTACATTGACTGCAGACATCCTGGCCTCTTTTTTAAGAATTTACTAATAGAGGGGATCCTGTATCTTCTAGAATTTTTCTATATGGTACTTGAAAAGAAGGAAGTACTAAAAAAATAGTGTTCTGGTCTGGTCACTCCTGTACAAGAAATTTGATTCATACGACCCTGCTAATTAAAGAGGAATCTGATTAACTAATGCATTAACCAGAATCTTTACCCCTATCACTGCTGGTAGACTCTCTTACTAGTGCGAAAAAAATTATGTGTAACCAGAATGTCAACCTGACTTTCGAAGCGGTAGATCCTGCAAGGACAATATTTCTATCCTACAGGCTAGAGTATGCATAAAGCTGTCAAAACCACGAGGTAACTTGATTGCAGCCTTTTTTCGGAGAGCCTTTGACTCAGTAAAAAATTCTGTTCTGCGATACAATTATTTATGCAGATGTAAGCGGGACAATTATAAAAACAATAAAAAAAATTTAGTCGACAGTGGGTGCTTGGGTAGCAAAGTATAAAGTGCGCAAGACTGTGCGCTTTTGTCAAGTGTTCTGATGATTTCAAAACAACTTGCTCCTGCCTACACTAATTCCATCTCTAATGTCACGCCCACATCCATCACGTACGCTTGTATACTTATTCCTAGTCCATATTGAGTACCTAAATTATAATTGTACCTGAAAAATTAGGAAAATTCATTCTGTAGTACTGCTTTCTTTAATGAGGTAGTATTACATGCCTATGAATGTCCCTTTAAGACGTTCATTACACATAAGTTTTTTGAACAGGTTTTATTCACATTAAACTTATATTTAGAATAGCATAAGAAATACCCAAAAAGTTGCAGATCGTTGAATTGTACCAATTTTTATATATTTAATTTTCAAAAACCAATTTAACACGTTACCTTCCGGAAAAATCACGTAAAATTGCATTTAAACAATTTGTAGAAATCTCTCAAATTTTTAAGTATGAAAGATGACTTTTACATAAACCTAGTCAATTTTAAAATAAGTCTACGAGTAAGTTTTTAAATAAATTTAGAAAGACGGGATCGATATGCGTAAAAGCACGTCTATAGGTACATCCACATGAGAAAAATAATTGCCAGCGTTGCTGCATATATTTGTGCTTCTCTCACTTCTCTGAAATTTTCCCCCGGTAACTATGTAAAGAACGTCCTAAAGTTAAAAAATCACGTCAATCACTAATGGCAAAATTATGAAAGAGCTTAATTCAATGAACATCAATTATTGTTTTTATAAAGTACAAAAAAAATTTTTTTCTTTTTTATTTTTGAAAATTTTGAATGAATATGAAAAATTTGTATGAAAAATTGTTTATTTACTGTAAGAGTAGAAAATTAATGATAAGTAAATGAATATATACTAATCCATAGGAAAGTTGCTCTGCTGAGACGCACTAATTTCTAAATTTTTGAAAAAAATTAGTTTATTAAATAAATTATGAATTAATGTAATTTATAACTAAACCAAATGAATTAATGTACAGTAAATAAAAATTTCGATTAATAATAAGTTGTTAATTATAAAATAACATGCTATTATCAAATTTTCTCTGTAAGGACCGTTCATAGCAGAGTGGGTAACGGCCTAACTTACGACATAACAATGTTCTTCGAAGAGGAAGGTCATAAAAACATAAGCTTCTTTGCAGATCGATTTCCATTTGCTGATGGTTTGATACTGTTCCTGAGGTTCTAGTTAACCTCTTGGTTAAAATAGATACATTATCTAAGTATTGCAAAAAAAAGTATTAGAATTAAACGCTGGCAAATCAGGCGTGCTTCTCTTCAAAAACTCAGGACGTACTATCAAGTACAGAGTCTGTTCACTAAACAATGCACAAAAATCATAACAAATTCATAATATCTTCCTCAAAAGGTACCTTCAAGTACTTACGAACACATCAGGCTTCATATTGAGACTAGACACGGGCAGCGTAAAGTTACTTAATCAGGTTGCCTCAAAGACATTTAACTACTTGTGTAAACTTGCTTAGATAGATCACAGTCAGTACCCAAATAAAATGTTGCAAAACTGATAAGGATAAATAACTACCTGGAAACAAGAAACGAATTTAATTGGTACTTATCACTATGCTTGCTGCTGTGTAAGACAAGTCACGAGTACTTACAGTAAATGACATACATCAGCTCTATTTAGCTGGCCATACCTGTAATCACGGGTACACTAATAAAAGATAACATCTGTAAGGATACTCAGTATGATCAGGATTTCCACCTAAAAGACATAGCTGGTAAACTAACTTAAGAAAAAATATCTGTCAGTACAGATCCCGCTTTCCTATGTCAGATTTTTGAACACTTGCTGCACGATTGGCAGATTTGTCAACCAAATCGTCTACAAACTAAAAAAATACACAACTGTACGCTCTGCAACTATAACACAGCTGAAAAGCTGTACTATATATTGTTCATCTGCCCAGCTTATAAATATATAAAAAAACGGCTTCTAAACAAGTACAGCTTATTGAACACTTTGAATAACTACGAAGCCTAAAGCATCAAATATCTCTACAGCTACCTGTCTAGTGCAAAGAAAACTCACTAGCTAATATTATCTATAGTAAGATATGTAAAATAAATGTTAAATACTATAGTTATATATTCATGACAAGTAGGCTGAAAATACATATCTGATGAAAATAAAATATCAAAGCATTGCCCGGAAGAAGACTATGCTCTTTTCCTGAGCCCGGACGAAAACTATGCTTTTTTCCGATTCCAGACGAAGACTATGCCCTTTATTTCAGAACTTGGAACTATGTTTATAATTTCTTATTCTTATGTTGTGTAATGCACACAATTTTAACACACCTAAGTTGTTAACAAAACAAATTCATGCATATAGGAAGAGGGTTTAAGTAACGGTAAAATATTTACTAACAATGCTTTCCTTCACTATTTGACAGCCTGTATGTGAGCATCGTACGTCGTGCATCGTGATGTACATAATCACTAAAGTACAAGAAATGCTGCTAGGTTAACACTGCAAATGCAGGTTTTCAAAAATAAGAACTTGTGCTATAAAAATAAGTGCTTAATGATAAAACTGAATGCTTTAAGTGTAAAGTTTTTAAATATTTAAATACAACAATTTTTATAAAAAAATTTTTAAGTAGACGATTATTAAAAGCTTGGAAAGAAGGTTCAGTGAGATTAGCGCAGTACCAGTCAAGGAGCGGGTAGCACTAAAAATCTGTAAAAGACTATTTGCTTAAAAAATTTAATGCCTTTGCTTTTAAAAATATAATGAAAAACGTTTTTCAAAAATATTTCCATATTTAATCATTATTGTATTCTTAATTTATTTTCTATTTTGGGAGAAATAGCTGATCTAATACTGTTTACTACCCTAAAATACTCTAGTATTCGTTTTAGAACAGAAAAAATAATCTTACAAGGATGTAAAAAATATATAGTTTTCGTGGAAGCTAAAAAAAGAGCACACTATCGTTTGGATGCAAAAAAAGGAAGTATTTTAACCCCAATAACCCCCAAAAAGGGTTTTTGCCCAGACTAGAAAAAAAAAGGCATAGTTTTCGTCAAGGGCCAAACAGGACACGATCTTTGTGTAGAGCGTTAACATATTGTATAAGGTATATATTGCGCTAATTTCTTCATTTTGTGTCCAATTGCATCCAATTAGCAGTCAGAGCGGTTCCATTGTTAAGATAAAAGTCTACTAACTATTTAATGCTTAAAAAATAAATCATTTAATAAATTTCTTAATACTGAAAGAAAATAGAAAAACTTTTTCTAACAAACGTAAATATCACTAAATTACAGTACAAAAAGAAAATTAAACTTAAACAATTGTGTTATTGAGTCGCACTAACAATAAGGAATGAACACGAAGAAGTGCTCGTGCGCAATCACACGTATCTACAAGTAAAAAAGAGTTCTAAAATAAGTTAGTGGTCTAGTACCGTAGTAAAAACAGCGACTTACTAGTACGAGCAAACGTAGCAAACTGAGGCTACAGTCGCGGGCAGCCTGCGCTGAGCCGCTAATGTAGATATACATTTATACCTATAGGTAGTTACATAAGGTTTCGCGCGCGTAAAATTGGGTATCGGTGGCGACGCGGACAGCTCTTATACAGCCACACACACTCTAGCACACGCACAGTAACACTACACAACTACGCTAAGACTAAGGTTCACAATGTTGCACGTAGTCCCGACGTTGATGGGCAGCAGTCCGTACGGATGGCCATCAATAAAAAAGATCGCAAGTGAAAGAAAAAAAAAAAAATTATCAAAATAAACTATACTTACCATTTTATCAAAACATTCTGTTAATCAAACGTTACTGAAGCGTTTTTACAAACTAAGTTAGAAAATAGTGGAACCCTTTTAACTTAAAAAATTAATATTAATAATTAAAGAAAATCAAAGATTGTTATTAATAACGAAGTACAAGTAGTAACGTTAAAAAAAAAAAAAAGGAAGAAAGTGCCGATACAATACATAATTGTTTTATCAGTCACTGTTAGAATGACTCTGAACCCTATAAGCTAATTCAAGCTCTTCCACCTTTCTCATTAAAATCATGTATAGTCATCTAATTTATGTGTAGGCCTTACTAGAACAATACTACAAGTTTTGACCCTTACTACCCGAACAAGTGACTTAGGATCCTTGTAAAGCTTGATGATCCGATCTAAGGGCCATTTTCCCGGAGGCGTAAGCTCATTTTTTATAACGACAACGTCTCCTACTTGGAGTGATCTTTGAGATGAAAACCACTTTGCTCCAGTTTGTAATGAACTTAGGTACTCAGAAGACCACCTTTTCTAAAAAATCTGATGAACCTGAGTCAGCAGTTTCCAGCGCCGAAGTGGTGACAACTTTTCTGACGAGATGTTAGGTTTAGGTATTGAGTACGGAGGTCAAAGATTTAAAAAATAAGAGGGTGTCAAAGGGGTCAAGTGGGTAGGATCATCAGTTAAAGTTGTTAACGATCGTGAATTCAGCAAAGCTTTAACGTGACACAATAGGGTTGAGAACTCCACGAACGTCAGAACTTGATGGTCACCTATGACACGCTTCAAATGGTACTTAGCTGACTTTACGGCAGCTTCTTAAAGATCCCCGAAATGAGGTGCTGACGGATTATTAAAATGCCACTGAGTTTCAATGGCACGGAGCTGAATGAAAAAAGAAGAATTATCTTTCAAAGACTGCAACATGCATTTCAGCTTTAAGCGAGCACCAAGAAAGTTCGCACCTTGGTCAATATACAAGTCTGTATAGTGACCACGACGTGAGACAAACCGGAGAGAGGCGGCTATGAACGATTCAGCAGTATAATCTTCGACTCCTTCCAGATAAACCGCTTTGGTTGACATACAAACGAAGACGACTACATAACCTTTTAAGTATGCCTCTTCCACGATATTTGGATAAACGAACTGGAAAAGGTCCAGCATAATCGACTCCTAACTTTTGAAAGGCCAGACCTGGGTGAACTCGAGACTTTGGTAAGTCATTTATCAATTGGTATTACGTTTGGGCTTTATAACGCCTACGTCTTAAGCAATGGTTAAGTTCAGCTCAAACCACTCACTTTTCGCCCAAGATCCAACACTTTCTCCGGAGTGATATTAGGGTCCATTGTGCGCCGCCATGTAAAGTCAAACAACGATGGAAATCAATCAATAAGAAGGCAATAGCATCCTTACCATAGAGGATCAAAGGATGTTTGGCATTGAAATCTAACAAAGAGTAGTCCAACCTGCCACCGACTCTCAGAGGTTCCTTGGAAAATACTGAAAAAAGATGGCACAACTGATTAATTAATGGCAGTGGCTTGAGAATTCGGGCGAAGAACTACTCATTCGGATGAGAAACAACGTTGCTGGTGAGTGTAAACGCAAAAAAGATGAGCATTTTCCAGTTCTTTAACGATTAAATCTCAGGTCAATTGGCCGTGGTAGCATTTTAAATCGAAAAAAGGCAAGATTTTCTTCTCAGGTAAGTAGAGAGTTTTTATCTACTATCTCGCAATTATTAATAAGGCGCATATTAATATCAAATCAATAAGCGTACCTGGAAAAGTATTTATGCACAGGCATGAGAGAGAGTTAGTCCACCGTTGAGAGAGAGAGCAGTATCGATAAAGATCAGCCCTCGGCGACGTCAGCTGAATGGTCTGCAGACAGGACAGCAAGAGTGGCATTGGACAACCAAACCACAGTATTTGAGAGCAACATCAACTGAATGGTGGTCTTCAGCACGAGTAGCAACAACAGCAACGCGAAGATGGCCAGCAATAGCAGGTATCACGTCGTCAGTGAGCTCGTAGACGGCCTGCAGCAGCAGGCGTAGCGCTGACAGCAAAAGCGGCGTAAGCAGTAACGAATCGTATTAAGGTAGCTGAGAAACAAGCCAGGTGACAATGGCCAGCGAAAAGGCTTATAAGCAAGCCAAGTGCTTTGGGGAGTATGACTGCTAGAATGTACGAGGAGACTCGTGGGGCGACAAAGGCCTTGGCTTTGAGGGAGCTGAGCGCCATAGATATGTGTATGCGTGCGTGAGTGTATGCGAGAGAGAAAGATGGACAACGCGCTGGCGCGGTGTCAACGTCTGCCACGTCGCTCTAGAGCTCTCTTGTTGCTCAAAAAGATATATAAAAATGACCAACTAGAGTGTCGGCACCCGATCGTAGAAGCTAAGGTCGAATCTCCTCCCCGACCTCGATCCGGCTCAAAGGACAATGTTAAGTATAAGAGAAAGTAAACTGTATAATTGTAAGATTCAAGAAAAATAATTTTTCAGCACTAGATCGAGGTCTGGGAGAAGGAGACGAAAATTTTAACGTACACAAAATGATACGCAGCACATCACACTTTAACTAACAAAATAGAACAATTTTTTCTAACAAACGTAAATATCACTAAATTACAGTACAAAAAGGAAATTGAACTTAAACAATTGTGTTATTGAGTCGCACTAACAATAAGAAATGAACACGGAGAAGTGCTTATGCGCAATCACACGTATCTACAAGTAAAAAAGAGTTCTAAAATAGGTTAGTGGTCTTGTACCGTAGTAAAAACAGCGACTTACTAGTACGAGCAAACGTAACAGACTGAGGCTACAGTCACGGGCAGCGTGCGCTGAACCGCAAATGAAGATATATATTTTACCTATAGGTAGTTACATAAGGTTTCGCGCGCGTACAATTTGGTATCGGTGACGACGCGGACAGCTCGCATACAGCCACACAGACTCGAGCACACGCACAGTAACACTACACAACTACGCTAAGCCTAAGGTTCATAATGTTGTACATAAAGCTTAATTGACTTCTTCAACATATATTTTTTTGGATATAATAATTAAAGAATTTTTTTTATTGTTGGGCACAAAATTTACGTTAAGAGAGTTCATGGAGTTGGTCGAGGGACAAATATACTTAAATTTTTTCGTTTGAAACAAGCCATAACACAGTGGATCTTAGCCAGCAAAAAATGTTCGTTACCAACTGTGCACAAACTTTGTTACTAATTTTTTGGCACTTTGAAAATGATTAAACATTTCAGTTTTATTTAGATATAGTTAACAGCAGTATTTCCTAAATAATTAGCAATTTTATTCAAAAAGCAGGAGTAGGCACACATTTTTGACGTTTCAAAAAATGTATTAGCCGAAACTTGGTAAAATTAACCAAGAATACAAAGTAAATTGTAAATACTTTAATGTATGACTAATAAGATGTAATTGGATTTTTCACACTGATAAATCTTATAGTTAAGAATACTCAATTTATAAATGTAATAAATCTTTACAATCAAATTAACGGTTTTGATAAAGTAGGGAACTTTCATTATTTCCCCCCCCCCCTGCTCTTACGAAGAAGAGGAGTCTTAAACAAAGTATTGTTTAAAATTTAATTTTTTACTATAGCGTCAGTAAATATATTTAAAAGCTTATTTTGTGTTAAAAACTTTTTTTTCCGGGTTACTACGACAGCTCTTAGGCCAAGTCACCGGGGCCACTCACTCACCACCTATGCTTACCTCACTCTTTTACTGATATTATACCTAATCTTTCGTCACAGTACGAGTATGTCCGGTGAAACACCTGGCCAGTTAAGCTGACAATCGCTGCATCAATAGTGCATCGAGTCCACTTGTCACTGTGTAGCCTTTCCCCGGAGAGGACTCCATATTTTAGGACTTCCACCCCTTCCTTCCCTTCACCCATTCCTAAGAACCTGTCAGGCAAGGAAAAACCCTGGAATTACTCTGAAGAAAAATTCTACGGAAAAAACCCGCCCCGAATCAGCCGGGGTTACATACGAACTTTTCTCGATGAAAACAGTTTTTGAAAAAATCTGCAACCACAAGGAATCAAACTTATGCAGACTGATTGCACATCTCCACTGTGTCGTATATATCTTCCCATATTATGTAACTGTTTTCACTCTACCCTAAGATTTGCTATCCCACTCTGCCCCACCCTTCCCCACGATCAACCTTATTTTTCTTTAATTTTATAGCTTCATCAGACTGTTATAAACTTTTGTACGCATCCCCACCCTTCCCCACCCTTTCTCGTGCTGCCACGACCCTTCCCGAAGCTGCTCCACCCCTTTACCACGCTGCCCCACACTTTTTCCCTTGCCCAATGAGCAATGTTGTCTCAATATAAAATAGCACATAAGCTAATAAGGTTTTAAATGATACATTATATTTCACAAACAGTTTAATGTGTTCATTTAAAGGCATTCATTGAATTGACAGATTATAATGTTTAACAATCACTTATTTAGTTGTTTGTTGATGCAAATATTTTTGTAGAGCAACTTTTTAACAAAATTCCCTTCCACATTGGCAACAAATATTTTTATTGATGACTTTTTCGTGCGTTAAGCAGTGCCTTTTTAAGTGATAAACTCTTTTGTAACTGTTATGGCAGGTGTCACTTGTAGAGTTTTTTTCAAATTTGGGCTCCTTCAAGTGTTAAATTTTTTTTTTTATGGGTGATTATTTTTTCAAAAAGTTGACATGTATGATTTATTTTTTTAAGAATTCTTGTATGTTGTGTTACCACAGAATAATATTTCAACATAAACATTCAATACTTACATTTTCAATCTCAATATCTAAAAAAAAAGTAGCTTTAAATATAATAAACCTATGATAGATATTTTCATGTCAATAGTACTTTTTTTAAATACATTGATGTATGATACAGTGATATAATGACGACGTCGGGATATACCACGAATATTGCTAGATTTTAAAAGTTCTTTGTCAGACAATAGTTTTTATTTTGATTAATCTTCAGAATCGTTTGAAACAAATATTTTTCGAATTTGTACATGAGAATAAAGCTTTATACAATTTGCCATGGAAAAATTAAAGTTTTTTTAAATATAATCCTACAGAGTTAAAACGTTTATCCTGTGATTCATTTATTGTTATTGAAAGAGCCAAAGTTAATGGAATATGTTTTCTATGTAAAATAAATCGTTACTAAAACTGGTCTCCAGTATTTTAAGTGATTCTGGGTATAAATACTTTTTGTCCTTTGTTTTTACCTGTAATAATTACAGCTTTAATGTTATACTAGAATGACTTTGTTATGTGTAAGCGAGTTCCTTTACATAATTCGTTTATTATACTTAAATTTGTTATCAACATTACTACTTAATTTTTTTTTAAATTTTATCTTATGAGGTAGTCAACTTTCATAAATTGCAATTCAAACGTCAACTGAAAAAATTAACTTTATATTTTCATCAGATTTATCTGTTCCTTGTGCTGCTGCATAATCATTACTGTTGTAGGATATAGCAATTGCTTTCATAGTCTTTAGCACTTTATTATTTAATGATTAAGTGTATCTGTTATGTAATGTAAAAATAACTTAATTTTTGAAAGAAATATTTGATTCTCAAAAACTTAACTGCAAAAGTCTTTTGTTTTCTATTTATATGGCATTGTAAGCGAATTAACTTTACTTTTTCCTACATCCAACAAAAATTGTGATTTCATACGGTGATATTTGATTTTTTTAAATTTAAAATTAATGAAGAGTTTTTACAAATAAAAGTACCTTATTGTATCTTCTATAAGAGCTAATTCAAAGTTCTTCTACAAAACCTGTAAAATTTGTTTAAAATCTCTGACTAATATTATTATTTTTCCTTCAAACAGTAAATTATTAGCACCAAAATTGTTGAATGTCTAATCCACTGTTTCTAAAGCATTCTTGGAAATTATTAACACTCTATTTTATATTATGGTATCTACTTCACTCAATTTTTTTGTTGGATTGATGTTCTAGAAATGCTATTTAATTGTTAATTCATTTTAAAGGTAGTTAAAAAATTATGGGACTTGTCTTACGTCTTGGTAATATAAGAGAAAAAATTCCCCACTAACTCAACACAATTCTTCAAAAAACTCCAAAGGCTCTTACCGAGCACCATAATTTTCTGAAAAATATACAGTCTCTCCACTGCCTTCGTGAACTTTCAAAAAACCCATAAATAATTCTCTACCAACCTCCTACATAATCAAACAATATTTTTCCTTATTATTGTAAAGTCTTTATTTTTAAAGACCCTCTAAGGCTCTACACAATAGGTACAAACTTTAGTTGAAAAATTCGTTACGTTTCTCCGTTATGTCAGATAAAATGATCATAGACGATTCACATGAATAAAGTATATAGAAAATTTTTATATCACCAATGGGGTGATGCTAATGTCTTGCTAGTGACTTTTTATTCGATATAAAAAAAGTATATCAATCATATTATTAAAAAAGTATCATTCTACTATTTAGAAAAACTATACTTATGCAGTATGCAATATCCAATTAATGAAGTATTTGAATATCTTAATCTAACTTCTTGCCGTTAGTCTTACGTGTCACTAAAAAAGCTTTTTAAGTAATTCAGTGAAGTTTCCTTAATCATTTCGTTTCCTTTGTTTTTTCTAAGCAGTTTATATAGAGGACCAAAAAATTTGTCGTAAACTATAAAATTAAAACTTTTTACTGTAAAAAGGAAATTTTTTATTTTACATTTAAATCTTGATATTATTTTTGGAAAAACTTGAAGATAAAATCATTTAGAACAATTTTTTTATCAAATATAATTTTATAATTAAAAAAAATTTTTCCAAATCAATATTTTCTATTTTTTATTAATTATAATAACAAATTTAAATGGATTATCCATTTTGACTTTTGCATGTTTATAAAGTGACATATAATTGACCATGCAAGAATAAATTTTTTTTTAAATATAAACCAACTTTATCAGAACTCTGGTCTTAAGATTTATTAATCCATTTTTGATGGTCGTAGAAAATGCTTATGCTAAGGGAAATCAAATTTGCTACAGAAGGAAGGATAATGCAGATGTATTTCCAGTATTTGAAAGTATCTATGGAATTAAAACTTTATTTTTAATTTTTTTACGAGTTACATTGTTAGCTGCAATGCTATATTTAAATAATTTTGTAATTTGTAATCTTGTGCCATAACATCAACCGTCAGCAATTCTTTAATGCCTGATAAGCATTATGATAGCTTCGATTTTTTAATTTAGCCCATAAGATGGCAAACCTTAATGAATAGCATTTAAAACTTAAAATTTGTGTAAATGCTAGTGATCCCCTGTCTCGGCTTCGCCCAAGACTCACTGAATGGAGCACCGTACGGTGTTGACACATAATGTATGACATTTTCAGTTTAAATTTTTACATCTATTATTAACATTTCTTGGAACAACTGAACACACTATTAAAAATATTTTCGTTTGGAATTCATGCAGTTTATTCATTTAAATAATAAGCTGTAAGAATGATGCTAAGAAGTACCGTGTGTCGCTTACACCATTAAATAATTGTTAATCCTAAGGAGCCGTTGATTTTGACCTTCTCACGTTATAATAAATGAAATAGGATATTTGTTAAAACTGTAAGGATTTAAAATTGACAAAAAATACATAAATAAATAATTGTTTCCTCCATTTTTACAATTTTGTTATCAGATCGACTAAGTCCTGGAGCGTGATCTTTCTATTGGTAATAATGGTAAGCTGAAATGTTACGTAATGGATTCTTTATTTGTCAATCACGACCAGTTTTATTGAGAGGAAAACTACAACCTCTAAAACGTGCGAGCTGGTTGTAGCGCTCTTTCCCAACGTCTTCTTGTGTTACGTTGCGATTTAAAGCAACTTTTTTTTCAGAGCTCAGTTGTTGTGGTAATCTAAGGTGGGGAGATAAGTTTGTGATGCTTTACCGTTTGAGATTGTCCCGTTTGCTGACGTTTATTTTTCCTGTACAGATTCACTGTTATATTTGCCCAGCGTTGAACTCGGAGAGAATCGGCTATTCCTAGTTGAATGCTTATAGTCGAAAGGGTAACATAGGTTCATCGGTGGCCGGGGTTCCCAGCCTCGTCACGACCGAATTTGTTCGTGACGTCTCCCACTGAATAACTGATGTGGTTAATTAGTGGCCCAGCTTTATACAGACTTTTAGTGGACGAATCCTTGCCTAAAATGGTAATAAAATTTATTTGTTCGCAAGGTAGTATAACGTTAGATGGCCCTTAAAGGACCTGATAAGATTTATGATTAACTAGGGAACGTACTAACTTATGATGGCTCTGAAAAGGACCAGTAGTGATACTTTCAGTCATTCCATATTACTATACTTGACGATGGAGAGGCAGCTGTGGGTAGCTTGACTCTTACCTTAAGAGTCTCTGCATATGGAGACCATGCTCAAGAAAGGTACACTACAAGCCAAACAATATCTCATCTTCGGGTCATTCCTCAAATAACTAACAGCTTATGATTGGTTGAAGAAGTTAGCCTGGAGAATAAACCTCCGTGAGTATGCTACTGAGATGAACCACTAGGAAGAAGGCTGATTAAATATTTAGCCGATGTGGCTGCCTAAAATCCTTAGGGTTATTTTCTCTGACTTGCTATTGAAGCAAAATCAGCTCTTGTAGCATCTAATTGGTTGCAAGAACGGCAAAAAAATCTCACATTAATACAGCAGATTGTTCTCAGGATAGACGTTTCTTCGTATTACGCTGGAAATTTTGGCGTTCAGAACGCCTTTTATTTGTGGCATTTGCTGAACTTCGAGATTCGGGATGGAATTCAACGTAAGACACTAGTCCATTGTAGAAAATTGTTATCAGTAGCCAGGATACTAGGCTGCCAGACTCACAACTCTATTCATAATGCAATGCTGGTTTAATAATTTTTTAGGGATGTTACAATAAGATCCACTTCCTTCTGTTGCAGGTAGCTTCGATTTTACTTCTACGCCTTTTAGTAGATCCTACTAAACTAAAGTAAAAAGCTAGAGTATTTTTACAAATTGTTAAGATTATTTATTGCTATTGTTATTAGTTTATTCAAGAAAAAAACCATACTAAAACTATGTAGTTAGTGCTGAGAACAAGTATGCAAAATTTCAACTCGATTGGTTCTGTAGTTTTCGTGGTTAGAGATAACAATGGTTTTTGCGACTTTGCTTTATATGTTCGTAGGATATCATCGCCAGACTTATCAACTCCTATATAAGTTCTATTATTTATGCTATAGTTAGTGCTCATGAGCTAAACTAAGAAATCAAAGCGATTGTTATGCCGATTAGAAACTTAAGAATTGCTGACGGTTTGTGTAATGATACAAGATTACAAATTTATTAATTATTTAAATGTAGCATTACAGTTGAAATTTTAACAAGTGAAAAAATCAGAAAAAAAGTTCTTATACCCAAGATATTTTTGAATACTGAAAATACATCTTCATTATCCTTCATTCCTCCATGGGAATTCATGTTTAAAGTTCATTTATTAATTAACTTATTTTTAAAAATTATCCTGAAAAAGACAGTTGAAAATTTTTGAGAAAATTCCTGATACCTTTAGTGATTCCTCCAAGTTTCACTGAAAGTTGAAGTAAATAGGTTACGTGGAAAACCGCTTTAGAATATTTGTGTGATAATAATTTACAATTTAATAGAAAAACAATGATATAAGGCGGAGATTTCAGACAAATACTACCGATTTTAAAAAATAACTTTAAATCAGCTATAGTAAAAGAAACAATAAAGTACTCTTATTTACGGAAACACTCTAATATTTTTTAATGAAAAAAAAATTAAAGACTATGAAGTAAAAAATTCTCTTCGTTTTTATTACGTGAAGAAGGAGGTAAAATTGATTTGTTTGCAATATTATATGAATGGAAAACGGAAGACTTTTGCGGTAAGGTTTTTAATAAACAAATATTTTTTCCATAAGCCGAATTATTTTCATATCACATAACAAATACACTCGATTATTAAACAATAAAATACCAAACAGTATGAAAAGAACAGCTACATCCTACTACAAAATTGATTATGCAACAGCACAACGAACAGATGAACATATAAAGTTAATTTTTCAAGTTAAAGTTTCAAATGCAACTTATGGAGGCTTTCCACCTCATGAAATACAGTTGAAAATAAATGTAGTAGTAATGTTGATAAGAAATTTAAAACTTATACACATAAAAACTTATACAGAATAAAATTGTACCTGTCACCTTTGCGAAAAAATAATCTAACATGAGCATAATTCACCAAAACACTTAAAGGAACCCAAATTTTTAAAAATCTATACATCTGACACCTGCAACAACAGTTATTAAAGAATTTTTCACTAAAAAAGGCCCTGTTCAACGCACGAAAAAGTCATCAACAAAAATATTTGTCGACAATGTAAAAGAAAATTCTCAGAAAAAGATGCTCTACAAAGACATTTGAACTTACAAAAAATTAAATAAATAATTTAAAAAAATGTACTTGTTAAATGTTAATTGAATAAATGCCTTTGATTGAATGAGTTAAACTGTTTTGAAATATTAGTATACAAGTATTGTATAAAAATTCGTTGGTTTATATACTTTTAAATTTTTAGATAACATTGTTTAGATAAATGTTTAATATTATTATTTTAAAATAAAAAATTAAAATGAACAATGTATTGAGATAATTTTGCTATTTCAGATATGTATGTAATGTATAAGATAGAGGAAGGGTGTAGAAGGGATTGGGCAAGGGGGAAAGTATAGAGCAGCTTGAAAAAGAAGTAAGACAGCGTAGGGAAAAGTGAGCAAGCATAAAAGAAAGTGGGGCAGCATGGACAAGATTTTAACATTCAGATTAAGCTAAAAAGTAAGTAACGTACATTTTGAAGAAGGGTCAAGCCTAGGGCAGGGTGGGGAGGAAAATCTTGGAATATGCATACATATACTAGTAAGATAAAAAAGTTTTGTAAAGTACTTTAAGAGTCAAAACAGAAGTAACGTAACTTTAAAAAAACCTTTTTATAAGTTTATAGGACAATTTTTTGCCTTATTTCTAATCACGTTAAATATTCAAGGAAATAGAATTGAAAAAACATTTTTGATTATTTTATTGATTATATGGTGTTTCCAAAAAAAAAGTCTAATAGGTTCTTTCTACTATGCTTTAACATCCCAATATAAAATTCTAATTAGGCCTGACATTGAGAACAGATAAGAATATTCAAAGAAATAATAAGAATAAAAAAATAGTCGTTATACTCTTTAGAATCGTAAATCACGATTTTCAAAACCATACGTTAACAGATAAATTTTTTTATTGACGGCCCAGGAGGTTTCGGAAAAATAATTTTTATATAAAACGTTTATTTGTTATCTTATCTCTTGTGGGAAAACAAAATTTATCTATGACATGGACTGGTATAGTAACAATATTACTTCCAAAAGAAATGACCAGATATAGAACATTTTGTTTACCATTAGACTAAAACAATGTAGAAAAAATGGACCTAATTAAATGGAACGAGACTTATATAATTCCAAAGAAGCATTAAAAAATAGTTAAAAGAACATTAAGTGATTTATACAGTACAAATATCTATTTTAGTAATAAACTAATTGTTTTAAAATGTAATTTCAGATCGATGCTTTTAGTTTAAAAAAATAGTAATGGAAGCATAATTATACAAGAAAGAAGTAATTCATAATATCTTTGATCGTTGTTTCGTAATTTTTTCGTATACCCAATAACTAAATAACTCAATAACCATAAATTGAACCCAATAAAAATTATATTAACACTTTCAATTTCACCTTTTTAGAGGGGCGGCGGAGGGGACGCGAGGAGGGGTGGAGGGTGGTTGTGTGGAATGACCCTCCAAAATCACTATATAATGTACGAAGAGATATATACATATCATGATTATATATATATATATATATATCATACATACATCGTATATACGTACGTGCGTTAATTTGTATGTATGTACGTAATATGAAACATAAACATGTTTATAAAAGTGACGTATTTTTATGAGTGTATTGCCGTATGCACGCCCACACATATATATGAAGTAAGTAGATCTAGAAAATTGAACTCAATAAGTATTTATAATTAATTAATTTTTGTCTAAAAAATCGAGGGTACGTTGCTGTAACAGTATAGGTGTCGTAATTCAAGTATAATAAGATATAAAAGATCTTTTTTCAGTGACAATCGATGCTTGCGCACACATATAAGCGAGCACGAAAAAAATGTACGGCGAGGTCTGTGTGATTGTATGACGTAAAAGTGTAAAGGGTACGAGTCACATGTCGAAAGTATGTACAGCGAGCAAACAGCAGAGCCAATGTGTAACTGCCGATCAGCGCACATATGTAATGGGGAATATTAAATTACCGGAAAGTAAGATCACGTATCCACAGTGTCAATCCTCATTCATTTCCCCAAGTAAACATACAACAACATGGCAACGTGGATGGGATTCTTGTAAGTGCGCGAGATCTCGAGTACAAGTACAAGTAAAAGTGTTGTGAAATTAGAAAGTGCTGATATAGTGCAGTTAACCTTTTCCTGCAAGCCGTGCACCTTGACGGTCCTACAATTACAACTAAACTACACCTGCTATTACGTAAAAGCAGTCTTCATTATTATATGTAAAGCATTTTAGATTGCTACATAGACTCAGAGGAGTTTTTACAATTGTAAAGCTATCAATAGAGGGAAAAGTACCGCATCTATTACACTACATAGCTGAAACCACATTCAATAATTCGTGCAACAACGTTGGCACAGAAAATCCTTACGAAAAATCATACAACACTCTGAAGAAAAAGTTAAAAGACTTATACACCCTAGCCATACGCAAAGTATTAGAAACTTCAAATTTATAAGTGGAGCAAGTTACTAGGCGAAGATACACAAAGCTATGAAAATACTCCTACGAAGATGAGTCTTATATGCAATTTTAGAAGTTTTAAAGAAACCGTTCTACAAAATCAGTTTGTTTACGGTATTTTGAATCGCCGAATTCAAGGCCAACTTATAGAAACAAAAGAGGTAACCTCTACAAATACCTTACAAGTAGATAAACTAGGCCGATACTAGCAGAAGCCGAATCCAGAACACGTCCCCCTCCTACCTACGTGGGGGACTGTTTGTTGATAGCCACGACTCTACACGAAGCGCTAGGGATTGTACACAGCTTTCTTTTCTCTGGTGAGCTTGTAGGACAAAGTGTTGTTTTATTTGTATGGATGACAGTCTCAACTATACGCTCATATCTGTGAGGTATGACAAATAAGTGTTACCTTTCCAAGGTAATATATGCACACATCTACATGCTCATCAACACAATACTTATGTACGATGTGCGAATATAAATATTTGATGAAAATTTTTAATTTAAAAATGTAAAAGGTATGATGACCATGGATAAGACTAGAGTTAGAGATGTAGCACAGCAACTTTAGATCAACATGTTCTGGGTTTAAATTTGGCCTTTAGACTATGCATAAATTATGTATGGGTGGACTGTATATGCACAACAAAAACACATGCAGCTAAATAACAATAACACTACACACACAACGCACTAATTTTTTTATAGGTGGGCTGTTTACGCACAGCAGAAATATTATCAGCAAAATATCAAAAGTGGCAGCAGCCATAGCATCAGCAGTAGGAGTTATCTTATAGTACGTTTATACGCATAACTAAGAGACTGAGCGATACACTTATCTGTAGGTTATATTAGCAGCCTATCTATCTTTTCTTTATGATCGAAGTGTCTCAGCCATACGCTTTTTTACCTGCGGAACAACCAATACTTATTCAATAATAATATTTATTACTAAGAGAGGATATATATGAATAAATACAAACACGAATAGGAAAAAAATGATATTTTTAAATTATGAGGTAAAGAATTACATTCATGCAGATTTAATTTATTTTATTTCTTTTCCCATATATTTTTTGAAGAAACGAAAATATTTATTTTCATATCATTTTAATTAAGTTTCAATTGTATAAAATACTTCGCCGTACTTTTTTTTCTTTTTTTCATTGATACCACTCTTCCTTTTTTTTTTTTTGTTAACGGTTGTCGAGTTTTCAAGTTTAGTTAGTAGCGATGGCATATTCTTCTGCTGACTAAGGTTTTTAGGTGATGAATCCAGAGGTTGCAATACCTTATTTAATCCAACTATTGCTAATTTTGTCTTAGACATCAGCGATTGTTTGACCAGTGATCATGGAAGATTAATTATGGATGGTGATGCAGGTGGTGGTGATGGCTGTAGTCTAGCTATTTTATGCTGCTCGTTGAACTCTTCCGTAAATGATGGAGTAGGACTTAACGGTGCTGTTGCTGAAAAAAATCCATCCAATAATAACGGTTATATAGGTTAAGAGGCTAATCTCTCCCAAAACAAATCATCGCCGTTGTTGTCATCGCCTTGTAAATATTCTACGAGTTAATCCAGCTTTTCTACAATTGGTGTCGATGGTAAACGGTAGTTAGAGAGGAGCGGTTTCATATCCTTAGAGCTATTTTATGGTGATGGTAATAGATGTTTAGCGATGAATCGTCCTACATCCTGAGAGTTGGTGGTTTGTGAAGACTCGAACAACTGCTTGCAGGCTTCCATTTCTAATACCTCAATCAGCGTAAAAGGTACTTGGAGTGAATCCATGGCCATGTATATATAAATAGATTTCTGAACAACTGACACCCCGTATCAATAGACAGACGAACAGCTACGCTTAAAAATTATAGTATTAGAAAAGGATAAAATTATGACTGCTACTATCTCCCTTCTCTAAATGCAAAGAGCATTGTAGAAATTTGAGCATACACGTAGAAATTCATAAGAAAGAAAAGACTGTGTTTTTCTCCCATTGGACTATCATTGAGCAGAAATTTATTAGTAGGAAAAATTGCACTTCACATTCAAAGTACCCTCACCTAATACATACATGTGTATGTACGCAAGTTAGTTATGCACTTGATTTTCTTCGAGTTGCAAAATAAATTTGCTAACTTCTACAACAGCATTCAAGAAACCATGAAGTCTGCAAAAGGAAAACAGCAGATAAGAAGCGCAACTTCCCAAGGAAGAAAGGAATATCAACGGTAGCCAAAACAGAAGCAGCAGGAAAAAAACAACTCTCAAGTGGTCCATAAATTTGGCGCACTAAAGGTAAGAGAGCCTCTATTTTAAAATCATAAAAATATTTTTCTATTTTTCTCTTACACAGTTAACCGAATTGGGATTTGTTGGAAACGAGAGCGACTGACAGTAGGCCCGGCTTTTGTGTACTTCGTGTACACTTGTAGTCTCTGTCGGCCCAACGCTCTGTGCGTGTGCGCTTGGTCGACTTGGCGCGCTGCAGGTGTGTGTGTGCGTATTCACGCGGCAAGCCTTGTATACTGTAAGCGCCAGATTATACTCAGCTCTCGTCGAAGATAGACTCTCTTAATTTACATTGCCAAACTCTAGCATTCAAAGGTGCATACATCACCTTAAATGCTAGTGTAAATCTTCTGAGTAACTCTTTCAATACAGTGGACGAAACTCAGTTGTGCAGTGCAGTGCACTTAGTGCTTTGTTTAAGTGGCTCACTGCATAATCTGCAGACCAGCTCAAATAGTTAATCTCATTGAACTACCAGTGATTATCAACATCAAGATTCAGTGAAATTCTTGTGTATTTCTACAGACAGTCGTTTTTCGTTAATCAATATTTCAATCAGTTATATTATATCAGTGCTTTCATTTTCACATTTATTCGTGTAACTTTCAAACTCTCTTGCGAGCTCAAGGCCAGTGTGTGTTTACATAATAAGTTATTCAACTTGACTCTTTTGTTTCTACATTCTTCGCTTGTATATATTTCAATAGTTCATTGCTTTAAGACTATAGACATTATTTCTTTTCTCCTGTATTATTTTGACCTTTACTATTTTTGTAAATATTAACTATGATTTTTCTTGGCCTTTGAGTGACATTAAAAGTTGTTATTTTATGATGTTTAATTTTATTGTGTTTTATTGTGTCTTCCCAATCACCCTATCCGAGCCTAGTATGTGCCAACGCATACGCCTCGAACAGGATTCTTAAAATTATTTCTACTTTTTCTCATCCTCGCTCGACTGAAACTGTTGTTCTAAAAAAAATTTCGTAATGAACTCATTCCTACGTGTTCTCGTACTCGTTCGACTAAAGCTATTTTTCTGAAAAACTTTTCGTAGTGAAAGTATTTTTTTTATTTTTGCCTGACACATTTTACTTTACCAACTAAAACTAGATTTAATCAAACTGAAAATTTTCTTCTCAATATTTATTATATCTATCTACATACGTTTGATACAAACTGCATTTCATAAATTATTTCTACTTTTTCTTACACGCGCTTGACTAAAACTATCCTTCTGAAAAATTTTCCGAGTAAAAATAATTTTTCTTAGTACATTCACCATCCACTAATTTTTATTCTAAAACTAAAAATTACTTTTCCTTTACGTAATTCATTCTATCTACTACACATATTTAATTCACATTGCCTTTCAAAATTTTTTGTCTGTTTTTGCAAACTTAGATAATTTACTTCATTTTAGCTTCACCTAAATTCTTATACCTGCAACAGCATTGAGAAAAAAAATTAGTTAGGTTATTGAGACAAATTGCCATGACAATAAGCAGTAACAAGAAGTGTGCCATATAGTTGCAAGAAGGACTGGAGTATCCTATGAGACATACACAGCAGCAAAGGTAAGTTATCTGTATTACAATGATTGCTTTGATTTTCTTTTACTACAATGTATGATAAAAGAATCTTTTTACTTTCTGCTATATTTCCTAGTGTTTATTTTAACATTTACCCACATAGAAAATAGTATTTTTTTTTTAAACGATTTGTAGTGTATTTGGTGAGCATTGCTTACATACTGTTCGCTAATATATTCCAATTTGTTTTTGTTTTTTTTTACAGCATTACGATAGTTAAGAAAATATTGAAGAATCACTTAAAAAATCTCAGCTGCCGGAAGACAACTCATCAAGGCCAATAAATCGATCAACGGAAGTTGTAGCAGTAAAAGAAACAAGAAAAATGTTAGAAAAAGATATTTTTTGATATTTTTTAGTTTTTCCAAGTTAATTTGCTCATGATGTAAGACAAATTTTAAACGCAAAAACTATTTTTTTACAGAGCAGATGCCAGGTGTATTTGAAAACGTCTTTGACCAAGCCAACAAGAATTTTATCCTAGTACCGCGACTAGTATCACCACTTGAATCGGATGGTTGTTGATGGTGAATTTTCGATGAAAAAGGAAATGAAGAGGAAGATGAAGCAATTTATCAGAATCTAATTCAATCAGAGGCAAAATCAACTGAGATAGTGTCTGCACCAATAGAACTAGGACATGAACCTCTAGCACAGCCTTCAATATAAGAATTAGAAGTAGGGGACACACCCTTACCATCACCTATGTCATAGAATGAGTGGATAGAGCTATTCAAGCAACCATTGCCACCTTCTCCATCGTCAACACCACCATTATTATAACTAGCCCCAACACTGCCATCACCATTATTACCACCAGCCTGGACACTGCCATCACCATTAAAAGAAAATGAACCATTATCACCAACATTTCAAGGAGAATCAGCCTTATCATCACAGCAGCAACAGCCACTTTTGTCTTTTCGACCATTACCCGAAAAGAGCAAGAAATGGCCAGAAGAAGGTAAAAATAAATTAGAGTCCAGAGTTCAAATTCTACTTGAACAGCATAAATTGAGAGAAAGAGTGGGCAAAATGATCAAAATGATAAAGGTACGATTAAAAATCATTGAAAAAAAAAAAAGAAGAAAAGTGTTAAACTGTTGAGATAAAAATGGAAGCAAAAAAAAAAAAAAGGTTAAATTTTGAAAACAAGGAAAAAAAAAAAAAAAAAAAAGTTAAATAATGTACGTAATTCTTTCAATTTTGTAAGTATATTGAAAATATATGTGTGAATGTGACTATTTTTAAAAGTAATAAATATTTTTATTTTTTATAACATCAAACCTTTTACTTTGACACAATGTTAAACTTATTTGGAGGTAAGAAAAAACTTTTATCTCCCCCTCCCTCACACACACACAAATGTATATGCAAATAGATACTGACGCACGCATGGTTTCTCTTTATTGCTAGGTCTTATCCTGATCGAAATTCAATTACAGCTACCAAGCCCGCAAGATTCGGTCAAGGTAGACTGCCTAGGTCGGAGTAACATTAAATTTTTGAAATATGTATACATACGTACAATGATCGTACCAAATATAGGGCATTTCACGATAGATGTCCCAGCGCGGCGTGCGAGTTCCAAAACACTTACTTTTTAGCTCACGATTGCGACCTTATCATGCATTGTAAAAAAATAATGAAAATACATAATCGACGTGTTTTTTTTCCAGATTTTCGATAATGTTATTGATTTCACAAAAATATGGCTGCTTAACCTAAAAAATACACAAAACGTCTTATATCTTAAAAAGGGTATTTTTTAATATTTTTTTTAATAGTCCCAATCGAAAGATGAAGTTTCACAGTGTGGTAGAGCAATAGTTTACGAGATATAAAGCGACGAATAAGCGGCGCGTGGCACCAGGCAGAACACATACATAAGTTCAAACTGGCCAATATTCAATAGCTAGACAAACTATGAACACTCATGAGTACTTGGATATATTAGCTGATAAAGTAATAAAATCAAAACCCCACGATTTTATTGCCTCGAAGCAAGCATCTTTTATAAAAAAACCTAAGAGAAACTCTTGTAGATAAAGAATTTATAGTTTGTTTTGATTTCGCTCAAAACTATGCTTTTGTCAATCAAAATTCAGCGCAATCATTTCATTGGAACAATAATCAGGCCACAGTATTTACAGTTGTGATTTATCACAGAGAGAAAAATGAACTGAAGCATAAGAGCTTAGCAATTATCTCGGATAATTTAGTCCACAATGCAGCCACTGTTTACGAATATCAGAAACACACTATAAATTATTTGAAAAGTCATTTTAAGCCAGAGAAAATTTATTACATATCAGATGTTACAACTCAGCATTTCAAAAATGTAAATAATTTGTTTAATCTTCTCCATCATTATAAAGACTTTAAGATTCCTGCAGAGTGGCATTTCCATGCTACAGCACATTGCAAACGAGCTTGCGATGGAATTGGGGCCAATTTAAAACTAGGAGCAAGGCGCGCAAGCCTGCAAAAATCCAATTTTCAAATACTAACTGCTGAAGATATGTACAATTGGGAAAATAAATGCAGCAAAGAAACGCAAGTGATTTTAAGCCCTAAATCTGATCACGATACAACTACAGAAGAATTAAAAGAGAGGTTTTCAAAAGCTATGCTAATTTTAGGTACTTTACAGTATCATGCTTTCATACCCAGTCTTGACGGTAGACTTTTGATAAAACCATTTTCCCTTTCGACACAGACCAACATTTTTTCGAAAATAAAGAAGTTAGATATAGAGACGGAAAATAAAAAAGGCAGAAACGTTTGTAAGAGGAAACAGGCATATGCTTCTAAAATACTTCAGAAAGAAAAATTACGAAAAAATAAGTTTAAGGGAGATAACTATTTATACTGAATGTATATAAGTGAAAAAGTTATAAGTTATTGTAGGAAAATAGTTTTGACGTTTAATATTATTAATTTTAAATATATAATGAAGTCAAACAGTTGGTGCGATCCGCCAGCAAACGAGGCGGACCACACGGTGCCCCGTAGCACCACATTAAGCCGCACACCGCTTGTTCGTCACTTTATATCTCGTAAACTATTGCTCCATCATACTGTGAAACACATCATATCCAACGTATAAAACCTCATCTTTCGAGTAGGACTATTAAAAAATATATTAAAAATACTTTTTTTGAGATATAAGATGTTTTGTGTTTTTTTTTAGGTTAAGCAACCATATTTTCGCAAAACCAATAACATTATCGGAAAGCTAAGAAAAAAAACGTCGATTATGTATTTTTACTATTTTTTTACAATGCATTATGAGGTTGCAATCGTGAGCTAAAAAGTGAGTGTTTTGGCGCTCGCGCTCCGCGCTGGGACATCCGTCGTGAAATGCCCCATTTAAGTATATGACTGGTCACGGTGAGGCAGTTTCCTCGATTTCAAAGATTTAGCAACATTTGATGCATTTAGTACTTGGATGAATGACCATTTGAATCTCGCCATTTCGCCTATGCTAATATGCTGTTAATTATTTTCAAAGGTCCGATATTAATAAAAGCCGAGCTTAGACCAACGTAGGCTACCTCGGCTATCAAGGTAGGCCCAAACTATCACCAAGCTTACATTTCCGATCAGAATGAATATTCAAGAGACAAATGTACAAGAACTTTGACTGATATATTATTAAAGTTGAGATCACGCTGAATCCAATGGTATCTTTATTTTGATGGGTTGGCGATCAAAATCTGGAGATAATTCAACTCAAAGTCAGCACTTTTCGATCTCGTTTAACGCAGTCTTTTATGGCCGAAGGCTTGAAGCAAACTTTTGACTTTCAATTAAACCACTAAAATGGAATGTACAAGCAAAAAAAATATACTTACCGTAACCCTAACACTCTCATCTTTAAAAAACCAGGTGACTTTATAGGCGTTGGCGATGAAAAAATTGATAAAATATCTAAAATACTATTTTGGTCTGCAGTTACGTTCGATGAGTGCAGTGACAAACACTGCCGGTCATATTGGTCTAGGGAGCGCGCACAATAAAAAAAATTTGAATTTGTAAAATAACATGAAAACTTTGATATTGATTTTTCAATTTTTATTTGTTGGGTAATAACGCAGTCAACTATGGCAATTATTAGTATTAAATCATTTGATAGCAGACTGTATAAATATGTAGTAAACTATATATAATAGCAGGTGGATTCAGTTGAAAATAAAACAAACTTCATAACCAACATACTACTTGTATGAAAGGAAGCTTTCGTCTACTGACATCGTATCGATCGTCACTGAATTGACTACCGCAGTAGGCGATGGAGCCTCTTTAAGGGAGTATATGTATACATCGATAAGGCAGCTCATTTTAACCGAATTATTTGATTACTATGCTTCCTCTTCCTGTGAGTCATGGCTACTGTACATAATTTTGATAATTCAACGACCTGCCAATGACAATCATACCAACAAGTTGTTGAAAGAAAAGTGAATGCTGCCCTAATTCAAAGATTATTGGATTGCAGTCTTGTAATACTGTAAGATGCTGTAAACTTTAGTATTAGCTGTAAATTAATAACGTCTGAAAAACAAAAATTTCAGCCAATTGTGGCTGTACTCAAAACTACCATACGTTTTCTTAATAATCGTTTGGAAATAGAAGAGACAGCGTGAATATTAATGGATAAACCTTAAGTTTTTGTGTCAGACAGTGACCAAGAAGTAACAGCAGCAGTCAAGATATTCAAAAATGAACCTGCAATTTTTACCTCAGAATCAAAGCAAAAATTAGGCCTTGCAATAAGCGTCCAAGGTAAAAGTATAACAGAAGCGGGCCCTGCAACCAGCGTTCACGACAAGACAGAAGCGATAGCAGCTCAAGTTTCTCTGAATGATAAATCGATAAATTTAGATGACGTTAATAATGCGTTTGAAAATCGTATTAAAACAGCTTTGATTGGGAATTTAAAGCATCTAGTTCTGAAAAAATTTCTTAAAAACTCTATACATCAGTTTATAAAACGGGTACGTCAATCTCTAAGTTAACATGAAGCATTAAAAGTAAATACAGTGTTAGCAGCTGAATATATTATAGTGTTGAAAATGTAGATTTAAAATACTTTAATACAAGATCTCAAGGTATTTTACAGACAACAGACTTAGATGAGTGGTTTGATGTGAATATATAACAACCAATAAAAAAAATATGGATGATTTTAGTGGCGAAGAATCAAGCTGGTCTTCGCACTCAATTTTAAATTTAATTGTGAACATTAATAAACTAAATCTTATGCAAGGCAGTTCTTTTATAGAATTACCACATTAAATAAAAAACAAAAATGCTTACGTAAATGAAGTGAACAGAGACGCTCAGTGTATTAAATGGGCTATTCTATCAGCAATATATCCAACAAAAAGAAATCCAAATCAGGTCTGAAACTATCGTCAGTACGAAAACGAATTAAGCTTTGATGGCATTGATTTTCCTGTTAACCCTAAGCAAATTCAAAATTCGAGAACCAAAACGAAGTATCAGTAAATAATATTCCTTAGAAAAGAGGAATAATGTGTACAATGTTTTTTCCAGTCACTTGACAATAAACAAAAAAGGAAGTCCATATGAATCTTTTACTTCTTAAAAGTTCCTCTGTAGATCATGAAGAATAATTGTCTAAACAAAGAATACAAATAGCAATACGTTCGAATGAAAAATTTATCTCACTTGGTGTGTAAACAATTATCTAAACATGGACATGCAGTACATATATGTGATCGTTGCTTGCTCTATTTTTTGTCAAAACAAAAGTTAGAAAAACATGATGTCGACTACCAAATTCTGAATATGTGTTAAATTATATTGCCAAATAGAAATCAAGAAAGATAATATACTACAATTTTAAAATTTTATGTATGAAAATAGAGTACATTTCGTAGTTTATGCAGACTTTGAGTGTTCGCTAGAACCTACGAAGAGCAATCGTGCCTATCAAAGTAACAGAGAATTCAGTATTGGTTATTATTTTAAGTGCTCTTACGATGATACCAAATAAGAATACAAAAGTTATAGAAAAAATGACAAAAATAATAAAGAAGCACCTTCTAAACGGTTTGTTCGTTCCCTTTATCTTCTGGCTCTAAAACTAGAAGAATTGTGTCACATATGCAACCATCCATTCAGCTTAGAGGATATAAAAGTTAAAGATCATTGTCGTCTTACTGAAAAGTAAGTATACTTTTTAAGAATACTATATCATAAAGCTTCTAATATTTTTTTGTTCTAAATATTGCGGTCCCGCTCATGACGAATGCAATTTTAACTATCGAGACTCAAGAATGATACCAGTAATTTTCTATAACTTAAGCGGATATGATTTGCATTTGTTTATAAAAGAACTTGCTACATGCTTTCCGGAAAAAATTCAGCTTCTACCACAAACTGAAAAAAAGTACATTCCATTTACAAAATATTTGGAAGTGACTGATGTCAATCTTCGATTTATTGATTCTTTTAAGTTCATGACTTCATTTCTTGAAAAATTATCATCTTATTTAAAAGAATTAAAAATATTTAAAACAGTATTTTCAAATGATAATCATCATACTACAGATCAAATAAACTTATTCAAAAGGAATGGTGTGAACTCTTATGATTATACATCTTCTTTTAAAAAACTTAAGGAATGCAGACTTCTATCAAAAGAAAGCTTCTACAACAGCTCAGTCGTAGCCCATATCAGTGATAAAGAATATCAACATGCTATAAATATTTGGAATACTTTTAACATACAAACGCTTGGGCAGCATTCCAACTTATATTTAAATACAGATGTACTGCTACTAGTTAAAATATTTGAAAACTTTTAAAATAGTTATCTTGATGCATATCAATTAGATCCAGCTCATTATTATAAAACGCTTGGCCTAACATGGGACGCAATGTTAAAATTTACGAAAGTGAGTAATATTTACAAAGTATTTAGATTGTTTGGTATATACATACGTACATACATGAATAAAGTAAATTAAATTGAATTAGAGCTGTCGACTGACATAGACATATATATGTTTATCGAGCACAGAATTTCGTAGTGGTATAAGCCAATGTTGCAATCAGTATGCCAAGGCCAATAATCCATAGAAGAAAGAAGGTTATAAGGCTGATAAAAGTAAAAAATATTTGATATATGATGTTAACAACTTTTATGGATGAGCTATGACCAAACCATTGCCTTATGCAGGCTTTAAATAGATTCTAAATGTTAGTTTAGTTGGTATTTTGAACGTGGCAGATGATGCAGAAATAGGTTACATACTTGAAGTGGATCTTGACTATCTTAAGACTCTTCACAACGCCTATAAGGATTTTACTTTCTGTGCTAAACACATCGTACCTCTATCGTGCAAGCAAAAAAAAAATTAATGACTACACTATACGATAAACAACGAAATGTGATACACTATCGTGCACTCAAACAAGCTGTTAGCCATGGTCTTCAAATAAAAACAGTTCATAGAGTTTTACAGTTCAATTAAAGTCCATGGTTAAATATATAGACTTTAACAGTGTAAAGCGTAAAAATAGAAAAAAATAATGTAGAAAAGATGTTGTATATGAAAAAATGATGGAGAATGAGCGTAAACGTATCGATGTCAAACTTATTAATAAATGGGAAGGGCGTTACGGTGCTGAGAGTTATATCGCTCGACCAAATTTCCACAGCTGTGACATATTCGATGAGCAGTTGGTGGCTATACAACTATTTCGTACTATGTGCATATAAATATGCATCTAGAAGCCAATACGTGTTAGATTGAGTATCTTGAACTTATCTAGGACACTCGTACATCGATTTCGTTATGATTTTATGAAAAGTTTAATGGCAGATAAATGCAAATTTTTATTTAGAGACATCGATAGTCTTTTATATGAAATAACAAATAATAATATCTACTATGTGACGCGTGAAAATATCAAAGAATTTAACAAATGGGACAACCCTATTAATGATGCTTTTAATAAGCCTTGATGTAACAAAAAAAAAAAAAAAAACGAAAAAGAAACAAAAATTGCGCTAAGTGCGCATGATAACAAACGCTATTTTTAATCTGGTTCTACAGACACCCTATAATAGGGTCATAGTGGACAGGGGATTAGTAAACCAAGATAAAGAGGTATAAGGGAAAAAGACATCCAATCTAATCAAAAACGAAGAAGTAAGAGAAGACTATCCATCTAGAGCAACCAAAAATAGAGGGGGAAGCTGCTGTAGGGGCAAGCCACAGTGCAGGAGCTAGCTCCATATAAGGAAGTGCCACAGTCAGCAGAGCTTATTATACTGTCAGCTAGAGGCTTAAATAGTACTGGACTAAAAAGACTATAGGAGCCTCTATCGTCATCAGCAGCCATTTCTTACAATGTTATACCGAGTAAACAACCTTGACTTTTCGAAGGTAAGCATGATTTTTTTTTTTTCAATTTTTTTTCAAGAAAAAAAATGAAGAAGCTGAAATAGTAACCATTCATAAAAAATTTTACAGATGGATCTGTCATAACTCAATAAAATCGCTAACAAAGGTTTTCTGCTGACAAAGAAAATTTCTGAGATGACTGCGCATAAAAAATATATGATGACCAAACTAAGGAAGGTCAACACTAAATTTGGGTTAAAGGTAGCAGCTAAGTTGGCTGAAAATTTTTAAATATTTCTACCGTATAAAATGTGTGTGGGTCTATATGAGAATAATGACTTTTACAACGGATTGTTGGATGCTGTTAATAAGATTAGATTGTTTTTAATAAACAACGAAAAACATATTGTATTTTTTTATAACCGAGATGAAGTGAATAAAACGACAATTTTTTCAAATTTCAAACATTTATATCTCGAATACACTTCCTATTACATTAAGTAACATTTTTTCTTGATACAATATTTAATTTAATCCACATCACATTACAAATTCTTCGTAAACTTTTCTTTTTAATTGAAAAAAGTTTTAAATCAACGATTTATTTGATGCATCGAATGAAATAGTAGTTTTCCTATGAGTTTGAAAAGTCTCTGTTTGCGAACCGAGAGGTTTGCGGCCCGAGCCGAAGGCGAGGGACATAACGAGGTTCATAAAGGAGACTTTTCGAACGAGTTCCGGAAAACTGCTTTTTCGCCCAGGGAAGAACTAGCCTCCCAAAACCACCCGAGAGTGGAAAAATATTTTTTACTTATTATAAAAAAATTAAATGGTAGTTTTCCTACGAGTTTGAAAAGTCTTTGTTTGCGAACCAAGAGGTTTGCGGCCCGAGCCGAAGGCAAGGTCCGTAACGAGGTTCGTAAAGGAGACTAGTGCTTGTTTTATTTTGCTTACGCGTATTTTATCACCAACTATAAATTTTAGTTTTGGTTTGCTGCTAAGTTTACAATTTATTTTTAATTTTGACAGGACTCGAATTTCGTTTTGAGATGTAACATCTTTGCTTTAATACCAATTGTTTCACGTTTTCTACTTTTTTTCTTACCATGAGCCTAAAGTGCAACTGCCGCTTTGCGCCCTCGGGTCACACTTTGCGCCCTTGTAATCACCTTGGGCCCTCCGAGCCCAAAGTACTTTTCTGCCCTAGGTCCAAAAGTGATTTACTGGGCGCAAAGTGTGCCCACGGGCACACAATTGCACTTTGCGCCCTCGGTAAGAAAAACATCATATGCGACTCGGGCACCGACCTACAACAAGCGCGCCCTTCGAGCGCTCACGTTTGTACTTTGTGCCCTAGTGACGTAATGTACCAATGTAATTCAATTAACGTTTGTAAAATATGAAATGACTTGTAATTGCCTAGTGAGCTTAATTCTTTCCACATCAGGTCTTTTAAAGAACGATTGAATCGTTCACATATAGATGCTTTGAGATTGCTGTAAGTTAAGTATACTTTTTGTTTATTTTTGCATTGGATTTTGTAACTTCAAATTGTTGAATTCCTTGCCATGGCCAGTTTGCGAGTTTACTGACACTTTTTCGTCATTTAAAATAGACTGCATTGCTGTTGATACTATTTCACCAGTTTTTTTAATGGTACAGCACATGCATACTTGAAAAAAACATCTCTTACAGTAAGTATGTACCTAAAACCTTTGTTTTTACAAGCGTAAGGTTGAATCTTAACAAGGTCTGCTTGCCAAGTCTCATCTAAGCCAGGCACGTCAAATTTTTGACGAGAAAAATTAAGTCTTGCCACCTTGTGAAGCTTCTCAACAACTTGTTCCATATGCTAAATGTCTAGATTTACAGTCGTTGAATCAGCTTGAATAAAACAGAATCTTTTTTGTAAATTGTATAAAAAAATTCGAATACTATCTATTTCTTTTTCGACACTTCTAATTATTTCAGTTAAATAAGCACGATTTACAGCATCTTGAGGTTGTTTTAGTGCTGCAACATTGCACTACTTTTTATTATATAAGCCATACTGTCCATCTGCTCTAAGTTTGTATTCGACACCAGGCTGACATCGACTACCGCATTTACTCCTACTTAGTTTACGTCTTCATAATACATCAACACTCATTGTGGTACTGAAACAAATGACTGCTCACGTTTATATATATACCCTGCCTCCTGTAGCTTTTCAATAAATGATATTATTTTATCACCATGACTTGAATTCCCTGCCTATCTTTCAGCTGTGAGTAATTGTAAACGATCCACAAATTCGGAAATTCAAAGTGATCAGTGATCCGTTGGGGGCGAAATGTGAGAAAATAAATAAATACAGGTAAAGTGTATTTAAATTTTCTTGCGTTGATTCATTAATGCGCAACGTTTCGCTGACAATATGCGTCAGCCTCATCAGGCTACAAAATTAAAATTGAAAACACACAATGAGTGATCTGGAAGGCTCAAACACAAAAATACAATAAATTTTTATGTAAATTGTTACCGCAGGTACGCGAGAATTCGTAAGTTTGGTTGACTTACTCGTCACCTGTCGTGCTATCGACTGACAATAAATTACAACAACAAGCCAGCGCTGATATAGGCGGAGCCGCAAAGGTAGACGGTAAAGGGCGATGAACTCGATCGGGACATTTAAACTTTCGTAGTAAAGGAAGGTATGCTCTATTAAAGGAAAGCACATCCTCCTTTCTATTGATGTTGTGTTTGTCGAGTTTTATATGAAGCATATCGGAAATAATTCTTTTTTTGTAATAGGATTCTTTGTCAAGGATTTTAAAGTTATCCCAATCGAATTTATGGTCCAAATTGATTTGGTATGCACAAACAACGGAATCAGAGTTTTTAGTTTTCATATGTTCACTAATGTGGACCTCAGCTGCTTAATTTGTTTGTATTGTAGGGTTTTACCATGGTTGAAATTTTTTTAAAATTATTGTCAATGTATGGTATGCCAATTTTGCAGAGAGGGTAGGTGTTTGTAGTGCTTCTGTTATGATTACTATATTTGTGTCTTTTTAATCTGACCTTTATGTTTTTATTAATGAAGTTAAAATTTCAATTTACCATATGGCATACCATACATTGGAGCAATAATTTGATAAAATATATGGCTATAATGTTGCCTAATAGGTCCATTTTTACCAAATCCTCTTCTATGAAGACTCGAAGTTCTTGAAAGCAAGTATTATTTTTGCAAATCATCCTGCGTTGTAAGAATTGTATCAGGGCGAGAGTTTGCTGAGGCCGTACTGTGATGCTTTGGTGCCAGCCTTGCAGCGAGCTTAAGTGTCCATCCTTATCTTTCCGCGCAGGCGCACTGTATACAATGCGGCCCAACACACACTATCAGCCAACACAGTACTACGCCCACTCCCGGGACACCGATACACAAGTAGCTGCCGTTCACAAATACATTCTCTTACTATTGCACACACACATCCTCGAGATACGGGTAAAGGACGAACGGGAAGAGAGTCAGACCAAGCCCTATAGTTACTCTTACTGCTATGGCCTCCAGGCCGGATACTGGGATTTTGTACTCTTCAGCAAGCCACATGCAGGAGAGAGAGCTACCTACGAGACTCTCGCCACTTATTACCAGTGACAAGGGCTCTATGATGTGTTAGGATGTATCTTAATAAATTAGGTATAGGTTGGGAACAGGTGAAAAAAGAGGTTAAAAAAAAAAGAGAAGTTAAATAAGAAACTAAAAACTACTATTAACACATTTATCGAGGCTGCCTCGCATCAAATGAATACTAAGATCAAAAATACTTGTTAAGTAATCACTAGTGCTTTAAAAGGTGCTCGTAATGCAGTTAAAAAGTGTGGTGATAAAAAGAGTATTAAAATTTCTCGTACTTTACGCCTTCCTGCTCAAATTGGCGGAGCATTACCTATGATTCCTTTATTAGCCGGCTAGAGTGCAACTGGCGCATGGGCAAATAGTATTGCTGGAATTATAAAGAGCACTAACGCGGCAAATCTGCAAAAAAATAACTAGAAAAAGTTTTAAGACATAATGAAACTATGGAAGCTATTGCATTACGAAAAAGTCTATCTGAAGCCTCATCAAACTGGGTTGGAACAATATTTAAAACCATTTGGTAAGAGTTTAAAAAAAAAAAATGTCTAGAAGAGTAGAATTACATTAACGATCCTTAACAAACGTAGATTAAAAAAATTTTTCTCAGATTATAACAATTTTATTTTTTTATGAAGTGCCTGTGCAAAATGACTTACCAAGTCATGAGCCATGGTATCGTGAAACTGCTATAGTCAATCTTGACAGTAAGAATTGACCCAGAACTCATTAGGTGGCACATCGAAAATATGGCCAGAATGTTGTTTATTATGACAGTTTTAGAGATTTGCAGCCACCTATTGATTTAATGTTATATTAGGGTGTTGATACTGTTCAGTATAATTACAAACGATATCAAAAATTTAACTCTTACAACTGCGGTCATTTGTGCTTAAAGTTTTTGTCAAAACATGTATAAGCACTTAAAATACAAATATGTTCTTGGTTTAGTAAAACTCCTAACATTTAATTTAATTCCTAATATTGACGTAAATAACAATAAATTTTACATGGGTGATCAAGTGGTAGTTATTCCAACTGGCAGTTATGAAATTAAAGATATTCAGTCATTTTGAGTCAATGTGTTACAACCGAAAGATATAAGTATCAGTATCAAGCCGAATAATAATACGCTTCGTAGTGTTGTTAGGTGTAGTCATACTATTAATTTCAGACCAAAAGATTTTGTAAGGGGATTACTGGGTTATACTGAAAAAGTACTGTAAGAAAACTTGACTCATAATTCTAACTTACCTGTATTCATTTTCGCGATTAATGTAATACTAGCTGAGTGCAGCATCACTAGTGGAGCTTATATTAATGAAAAAAAAGTTTACACAATTCATAAATTTTTTCCAATGGTACCACCAGGATATAAAATTATTGAAGTCCCATCACAAATAATCTACTTACCTGTTATTGGACGAATCATAGATCACTTACAACTACGCGTAGTTGATCAAGATAGTAATTTAAATTATTCTCGTGGAGAAGTCATCACGATAAAATTACACATTAAACCTTCATTGTAATAGGTATCATTCATAATTAGAAAAAGTATATAAACAGCTTAACACGTACTTCTGCGCTCAGTTAGCGGCAAGCTTTCAAATCGTCGAGACGTCAGAAAGAACAACGGGAGCGTTGAAAATTGACGTGTCAAAACATACAGTTGCTTAAAAGTCTTGGCTTGAAAATAGAAGGTGTGAACTAACGTTAAAATTTTTTACCTTAAAGATGGATAACATTTTAAGCATTCAGTCTCCTGCTACGTTTGATGAGTCTATCGCGCACTATGAAGTTCATACTCATCAACCATATGCATCATCAACATATAATAATAGTGATAAAATTCGTATATCAATTTAACATCTAGACCTATGTTTGCTTGCTATCATCCCGCAGTTCTTTACATATTCATGGAAGATAATTCAAAGCAGATAGCAATACAACGGTTGCAAATACTAAATTATTAAACAATGCTATCCTTCATTTATTCGAAGAAATAAGACATGGGACAAACGCCATAGAGATAGATAAGTGTAAAAATGTAGGTTTGACAACTCTTATTAGAAACGGGCTGACTCTCAATCCTGATCAAAACGTAATAACTGAAACTTTTAGTTATTTTGGTACTTCGAATAAATTTAATCTAGAAAATAATAGTGGCTTTTTCGATGTCTTAATTTCTTTCAGTATGATTTTTGGTTTAGCTAAAGACTATCGTAAAATAATTGTTAATGTAAAACATGAACTTATACTCACATAATCTAGAAATTTTTTAAATGCAGTTGTATAAACTGAAATCCCTCCTGCAGAACCTAATAAAACGGCAAGTTGGTAAGACATCAAGATTTTAATATTAAAACTAGAATGGCTCATGCCCTACGTTGTAATGTCAGATGCGCATAAAATTCGTCTAATTAAATATTTGCAGAAACATAAATTAGTATCTATAAGCTATCAAACTTGGGAACTTGATGAATATCCATTTTATCTACTACATTGAAACATATTTGGACGGCCAAGACGTCCAATCAGTTGGAAAAGCCCCGTTATGTTATATTAGCCTTTTAGACGAATCGTAAAAATCAGAGAAGTGTAAATGCTAGCTAGTTTGATGATTGCAATATAAGAAATGTCAAACTGTATTGTAATTCACAATAATATCGTTATGGAGATCTTAATATTAATATAACAAAATATAACAACTATTTTGCATTGTTGTATGACATATATGCAAACTTTTAGAATTCATATTATGGCAAAGATCGTGCACTTTTGTTAAGCAAATATCAATTTCAAAACGAGTCGTTGAAGAATTTTCCCATAGATGTGCGATTAGAATTTAAATCTCACGACAATTTTCCTGATAATACATTAGCTTACTGCTTAATTTTATACAAACGTATCGTATTGTACAGTCCAATGAGTAGGGATGTCAAAAAACTTATGAGAGGCTATCAAACCCAATGCATAACACTACAAACATCATGTATCTGTTAACCATCCTGGAGAAATGTCAAAGAAATTGGACCAGAGAAGAAAAAGAGGATAAGCGAAAACAAGCAGAGTGGAAAAAATTTGAGAAGAGATACGCTGAAGAATAGAAAGCAAAAGAATCTAGGCAAAAATCAAATAATCATAAATGTTGCGGAATCCTGTAAAGTGAAAAAATCAACTTGCTGGAAAAGATATTTATTGATTAATATGTCTCGTGAGCCTACCATTAGCAAATTTACTACTGATGTTAAATATCAAAAACTCTCAATCAAGAATGATAATGACAGAAATCAAAAATTTTGGTTGAAAAATCTAAGAGAAAATTTCTTAACTAATAAATTATCATTTCCTCAACAGGAAAATTATGAAAAATTAAAAAAATAATTTATAGTTTTTACGTGAAAAAAGGATAAAATGAAGTATCTAGTAGACAAACAAGACTTTAGAAAGGCTGACAATGATTACGTGCTTAAGGAAATAGCTATTCTTTTGTTTCATCCAGACCATGCTGAAGCACAAATATATCTTTTCAAGGCACCCTTTGCTTGGCGTAAATTATAACAGAAGTATAAAGATCAAAACTTATATCATAAACTTGGCTATCATGAACTAGCTTGGAATTCAGGTAATTTAAAGTACACTGAGATTGGAAATATTCTACGAGAGAATCTCAAAGATGACACCAAAATTTTTGTGAATGCAGAACTAAAACAAAAGTGGCTTGAAATATTTGGATTTAAAGTCACTGATATGACAGATTATCCTTTGTTTGAGCTCTTAAGACAGGTTAGTACTCTCCCTCATCGTAATAGTAATTACAAATCCATGGGCGCTTTTCATAATGTCAAACGCATGAAAAAGTTCTACTTACATACAAAATAGGAAGATGATAGCGATAATAATAAGGAGCCATACGCATATCAATTACTAAGTAATGTATAATTAAATAATGAATAATGTATAAATAATTTACGAATAATGTAATCCACACTTTGTAAATATGATTTTTAAAATTTCGTTTAAAATAAATATTTCAAGAATACTAAGAACAAAAATGTTTTAAAAATTATTTTCCTAAAAAAATTCCACCCCTCATACTATCTACCAATTCTATAGAAAATCTTAATACGTATGACATCACCTTTTGGAAAATTAAAAAATTAAAAATCGCACCTTATCGGTAAAAGCGCACAGCTGGAGCCTTCATCTTAAATTCATTTATCTCTAATTTAAAAAATGAAAAAAATTGATACATATGCATATCGTCCGTAATATGTATATGATCATGTAGATGTGTGCATATATTACCTTGGAAAGGTAATGTTTATTCGTCATACCTCACGTATATGAGCTTATGGTTGAGACTCTCACCCATACATACAAAACAATACACAGGCACTATCAGAGTTGTGAAGTTTCAAGTATCGACTTCATCTAGTACCCCTTCGTTTTCTTGTCTACCAAGAGTTTAAACTTGAAAGGTAACGTCTTAGGCTTAAGAAAAACAGGTTTCGCGTCTTCCTTTTATGTCAACGATACTTGGAGATCGTGTACCGCACTCAAATCTTCCCTTGTAATGTTTTTGTATTTACTCAATAATTTTAAACTTGTTGTATTTTTCTGTGCATTGTAGGTTTCTATTTGTTAAAATTCGTTTAAAATTTTTGTAATCTATTCACGACTTAGTAACTACTACTAACTCGATATCAATGATGTATAGATTTTTCGTACTTTGAAAATTTTTTCATTTTATTTTGGCCATAGTGTACCCAATAACATTTATTTTTCACTTATAATGTGTAGAAAACTGTAAATTTTTTTGAAATACCAGCGTCTACAGAAAAAATATTTAGCTTGCTATCTCTCCAAGAGCATGTCAGCTGTTCTTGTTTTTACTGTAAAATTGACTTGCCTATTGTTTACGTACAGAGTTTATAAAAACTTTTCCTGTCCTCTATCTGCTTCAATTTCTAGTACCCCTACGTAATCTGTATTTACAGTTCAACTCTTAATGCGTTTATCTTAAAAATAGCTATAGGTAAGTCTGGAATATAAGTGGTATTATTTTTTATAACTCTCTGAGTAAAAGCTAATAGATAGCCTATAAAATCTGTAGGTCAGAAATAAAAATTATGACTAGACTTAATAACACTCGAAAGCATACTATTGTTTGGCTTCATATCGAAAGTCATGTTGCGAGGTTGTAATACCTCAATCAACAATGCCCTAATATCTTTCATCTTATAACTGCCGATTGGTAATTTAATTACTTTCTTGCTGACATAAAATTTATTAAAATTTTCATCGATATTTGGAATTTGGTTAAATAACAAAAGTTATAGTAAGACAAGAACAATCCTATATTTTGGCGATAAAATATTTGGTGAAAGATACTCTGCTTCTGTAATATAAGTACCAAAGAAGCTGAGTGTCAATGTTTCTTTCATGGTTGTCAAGGTGTAACTAAGAGGTTTCTATACATGTAAAAATGTTATATTTATTTTGAAAGAAAGTTGCAGATCTCCGAAACTATTAAAACATACAACATTATTACCGCATTTTCGATAAGCCACCTAGTAAGTTCGAGGACCATTCTTTTCATCGAGATTTACTGTAGCGGTTTCAAAAAACCACGGACTGTCAGCAGGTAAGTTGCTTTTGAGACTATTCTGTGAAAATAAGAAATTTTCAACATTTTAGAGTATTTCATGATATCTATGTTAATAGACTCCTAATCCAGTTTTATGCTATTTAAGATAAAGACCTTTTCCGATGACAATAGCTTCCATGGTTTGATTATGCCTCTGACTCTTTGCTAGCTGCTTCTTGTCTGACTTAGCAGAATTAATGCTCTTGATAATTCCAGCCATTCCGTTGGCTATAACACCAGTTGCACACAAATCAGCAAACAAGGGAATCAGAGGTAGAACTCCACCAATTTGAGTAGCAAGGCGTAAGATGCGAAGAATTTCACAATGCCTTTTACCACCAAGTTTTCTAACTGCACTATGAGCACCTTTCAAAGCATTACTAATGATATCTCGAGCTTTTATTGCTTTTAGTGTTAAGTTTTGTAAGGTATCTTTTACAATTGCACTTAAAGCACTACATCATTTTTTCTAGCTACTCTTTTTTTACTTTCATAATTACCTTGTTTCTCATTCTTTAGCCCCATACCAGATTAACTTTTAAGTTTCATAGTGCCTGTCACCAGGAAAGCTGCTGCTTTTTTATTAATACTTGAACCTGAAGCCCTAACTGTATATCAAGCCTTTTCAGCTAAAATTTTATCTGCTTTCTGTCTAACTTTTAAATCTTGTCGAATTTTTTATTATGCTATACTGTGCTCTTTGTACGCTACGACTAACGGATTAACTCTTGAAGCTCCTCTAGCAAGACTCTTAGCAAGCTTAGTATCTGGACCGCAATACTGATAATCTGGCAAATCAAGCTATACTGGTTAAGAATTCATGATTTTATTTACAAGACCTTGTCTTTTTTACGATGCATGGTGATACATGATGATGATTAGTCTTGAGAGGTTGGATCATGACTAAGCGTTCAAAAAAATAAATAATACATTTATAGTAGACAAATTCATTGCAACAAAGAGCTAAGCCTATTGAAGCATTATACTATTAATTCAATGATAAGTTGTAACTGATTTCTTATAAACTATAGACATGAAGTTCAAAAGCAATCCATACATTTACAAGTTTCGAATTTCGATGCTATTGTAAAACAAGGAAAGCGAATTGACACGGTGCACTACTCCACGACAGTATTCGCGCCATATTCTGCGGTCTATCTAGTTGTGGTTTAACTTATGGCTTACTAGCTTTAATCGTGCATCTCAAGGAAGTCAAGTTTAAAAATATGTACGAGTATTCTAAATTGCTGCATCAACCAAAGTACAAGTTTTTAAAAGATTTATTGAAGCCTATAGAAGGTGTGAGATACTTATTTTTTAGCAAACACGAGACTCTAGTTTCCCCAGATAATGCTTTACTAAATTCTATAATGATTTTTAATGATATAGCTTGTAAAAAGAAAGATAATATAGAGGCCTTTTTTTTGCATAGGTAGACACAAAAATGTTGACTGTTTCTATCTTTGTCAGTCATGTGCTCAAATACCAAAGCATCTTGTTAGAAATAACGTTAATTTTTTAGTTTGATTCCGTCGAGATTAAGTTAACTTGAGGAATGTGTATAGTGATCATGTAAACTCAGACATCCCATTCATTCAATTAAAAAATTTATGCTCTCAATGCTGGAATGATGACAAATATAGGTTTGTTGTAACAAACAAAGATAAAAAAATGAATAATGTACGCTACAGAAAAGGCTTTGATAATTTTGCTATAATTTAAGGACATATTTAGTTTAATCGTTACGGTATGTTGCAAGACGTTGGAGCATCGACATGTATCAACAAGAGAAAGACTTTCTACGCCAGCTAGTAAAGGCAAGAGAAGCGATAAAAAAATTACAGAGGGTTAAAGTTAGGGAAAAATGAGGCTAAAAAAGTGCTAAGTAAAACTTTTAAACCAACTACTTCTATGGTAAAAATGATAAAGTAAATCAACAAATAAATAGGAAAAAATTCAGTGACAGTGATATAATATTCGAGTCCGCTATTAGTGAAAGTGATGATGATGCTTATGTAAATTATACTATTCAAAATCAATTTGTTGAGTCTATCCAAGTTAGTAAAAATTTATCAAATAATTTTTATCAAGAAGTACTTTAGCGGAATCAGAAAGATTTATGAGGTTTAAAGTATGGAGCTCGCGTGAATCGCATCGGCTGCTCACTAAGACTGTATATATAGGTATAGGAGTAACTCGCACTCTAACCGAACAATCCACATTTTTCAGTTGAGCTGAGTTTCAGGCTATTTACGTGATGTTATGTCATGCAGTAAAAAATTTTAATTAATAATCAAATATCAATTGTTGCTATATTGCAAAACAGGTGCGATTAGATGCTTGTAAAGGGTTTTAAAAAGATGTTTTCTGGCTTTACTTTTTGCCCACGACAACTTTATTTATCGATTTCACTTATTTATAAAGAAAAAATGCCGTATATCTAATACCCATTCGATAGCTCGAGAAAAGGAGAAGTTTTTGTAATGAAATCGAGTAACTGGAATATTTTAATAATTTGTATGGTTTGGATTAAACTTATTGTGTGAATTCAAACTTTGTCCCCCAGCCCTCGCCACTTTGCATGCCGTCAGAAATAAAAATATCTCATTGTTTATTAGTATCAAATAATTTTTCTTCATACTCATCCGCATAAAAACTTTCAACTAGCAAAAGATTAACATGTTTTTTTTTTTTTTTTTTTTTTTTTTTATCAGTTACATAATTAGGAAGCACCTAATAAACTTGTCCTTTTTAAAAAAAAAAAATTTTAATTTATAAAAATATCATTTTGCTTCTTAAATTTCTTTATTTTCTTAGGATCTACTGAAAAGTCTATACCCTCAAAGTTATACTCATTAAAATATCAATATAATTGGATAATATTGAATATAATTGGAAACACGATGTGCGTTCTGTTTTACCGGATGCAATGCTGGTAAAATGGCCTATTTAAAACACTGCACATTATTATTTATCACATTAATGCATCCCTTTTTATTTTTAACGTATTTTGGTAAATCAATAAAAAAGCTAGCCTAGCCCTCATAGGGATCTATTTACTTACATTGACATCTAAGTTATTTATTGAAAGCAAAAACCATCCTGATTCCTTCTCTTTAAAATCTTTCATATTTCATTCAATTGATAGTTGCATTTGTGTTTTAAACCACTCTTTTATACTGGTTGTTTTATAAATGATTTCCGATTCCGTTTTTAAATATTTGATGTCAATAATTTTATATTATCACTAACTTCTTTATATTCGGCCGCTAAGACTACATTCACTTTTAATTTTTCATAAGCTTCAAGCGTTTGCTGTATTTGTTCAATAAAGAAAACTTTGTAATCTTTTAAAAAATTTCCCGGATCTAAGTATTTTCAATTTGAAATTACCGCTATCCTGACATGGTTTTCAAACGCACTGGTTACATCATCATAGCTAAGAGATGCAGCCTAATTATCTGCTGATATATTTTGACTGATATCAAAAACTTCTGCTGCTGTTGGTATTATTCCAGCACCCCACGTTATTTTATAAGTAGGTGATTCATTTTCGAAGACTTCTATTGCAGCAGCAACTTTTTCATCCGCATTTAATTCGTCGTTCTCCAATTTAACTGCATTATTCTCGAATGATTTTATAGTGAGTATAACTTTTAAATAATCGTGAAGTAGACACATGCTAGTCTTCAACAAGGCCATTGAAGCTTGACATTTTTGTCAGTCAGAAGTTGATATATTTGAACATGTGCTAAAAATTTCAGCCTCGTGTAGAACTATGCATCCCATACTTATTATTTCCTGTATATATGCAGCATCGGCGCTTCCCCTTGAAATCCGTCTTTACAGCTGCCATACATCATTAGCAGAGTCTTTAAAATACTGCGCAATCATCATGAAAATTTTATTGTATTTGCTTTCCCTAGCGAAAAAAATATTTAAGGTAAATCTTACGACAATCTCTTTATATATGTATGAAAAAAAAGAGTGAAAAAAAAAAAAATTAAAAATACACTGAAATCCCACTATATTTGGGTAAAATTTAAGGAAAGAAAGAAATTTGTGTAAGGTTAGTAGCATAAAAGAATCGACTGATACATATAGGGCTAGATCAATACTGTGGGAAGCTGACAGTTTTTTATTTTAGGAATGTGACTAAGTTTTAAAATTTTCTTATAAAAAAAAATGATACATATACCTACGTGCAAAACAACTGTATATGAAAGCAGTTATGTCCCAAACCCCCGATATAAAATCAAACGCATCCAGGAGACTTAATGGAACACCGTGTGAAAGTTAAAAATAAAGCGATGGGAACCTTATAAAATTTAAAAAATTCTAAAATAAACGACTTATACTCCTACGTGCAAATATTAGACGTATTTATAAGAATCCGTGATGAATTTTTAGAAAAGGAAACTAACACTTGTGCCTACGTGCAGAATCTCGCTGTACTTACGTTAAACTTAAGAAGGGGGAGATGTTTGTGTAAGATTAGTAGCACATAAAAATCAACTGGTACATAGAAGGCTAGATTAATATTGTCGGAAGCTAAAAATTTTTCATTTTAAGAATGTGGTTTAAGTCATTAAAATTTCTTAGAAAAAAACGATGCATGTACCGGCCTGCAAAAATCAATTATGTTTGAGAGTAGTTATGTCTTAAACCTCGTTATAAATCAAACGTATTCCAGAGACTTAAAACAATACCTGTGTAAAACTTGAAAACAAAGCGATGGAGACTTTATAAAATTTTTGAGAGTAAAATGACTCATACGCCTATATTACGCCTACATGCAAATGTTGGACGTATTTATAAGAATTTTTGGTTCAAAACATGCACTACTGAGACTTGACTAAGGATTGTGTGAAATTTGAAAGTTTTAATTACACATGCACAATGCATCTGTATCTCACTCAATGCTCCGCCTTCGCTTATCTCTCTCGCTTTCTCTCTCTCTCTACTTGCAGCATCTTGACTCTGAGACAATCGAATTCTTTACTAGCCCATAACCCTTTTCTATAATACTATATATCAAAGATAAAGATGGTGTACACCTGCAACACTCAGTCAAATTTTCTCCCATTTGCTTTTCCAAAGTTATAACATGAATGATGATAAGTTCTCCTTCTTGAGTCCATCTCGCAGCAGTTTGGCATAACTGTTGAAAAAGGTATAAAAACAAAACAAATCGCTTTTCCAAAATGTATTTATTTATTCCTTGATACTGGTTGACTGGAAATTTTTAACTTTTCATTTACATTTGCTATGGATGGTACTAGTCCACAATTGGAGATCAAAGTTAATGAGAAAGACGATTTGTGACAATTTTTAAACTTAATACCGTTTGAAGATACATCAGTTGCACTGCAGGGTGGAGGATCATCAGATCCACTTTAAATCTACTTCCAAGAGGGGTATGTGTTTAGCCAAGCATTTTGAATATCTTGGTTTAAAGACTTCTAAGTTTTCCTTCCACACCACCTAGTAGTGAACCGAACACTTTCAAAAACCTGCTAGCTGTAGACACATCAGAATCAGCCTCTATTGAAGAAGTTTATATTTTACTTTTGGCACAATCATTTGTGCAAGCAATATTCGAACCGTGGGAGTCATCAACATCACCAACGCAGTCATTTACAGCTCAATTTGGAAACGAGCCTCAGTTGGCTGTTTAACCATCAGGTAAGAGATGACTTCATGTATTGTATATGTAAAAAAATATAGTTTGATTTTATTAAACGAAATTATTTTTTTCTCACAGCAGAGTCAATGGTTCCGTTGGAGTCACCAGCATCGCCAACGCCGTCATTTACAGCTGAACTTACAAACAAGCCTCAGTTGGCTGTTTAACCATCAGGTAAGAGATGATTTTATGTTATGCTTTATATATATAAAAGAATATTATCTGATTATATTTAACTAAATAACTTTTTTCTAGCAGCCGAGTGTAGGATGCCGTTGGAGTCACAAGCATCGATGTCATTCACAGCTCAATTTGAAAACGAGCCACAGTTGGGTGTTAAACCATCAGGTAAGCGATGATTTTATGCATTTTTTATATATATATATATATATATATATAACTTATCCACTTTGTAGAAAACTGAGAGAAAAACGTTACAGCACTTGTTTTTATAACTTCTTATCATCCTAGCTAGCGACATCTTCACACTTTTTTTTGTAGAAAAATACAAGGTCACTACATAAACAATTTACTTTCATAAAACTCGAATGCTATATAAAAAGTAATTCTATTAATATATTAATTCTTATTACAATTTACAAAATGGTTTGTCATGGATTTTTCTTTTTTACAACCTTACGTAATTAACATATTATTATTTCTGGTGGTTGACTTTTTTTTTTATAATCTTACTTACTTCACATACTATTTTTATTGCTGGTGATAAAAAAACGTCTTCAGTTAAATCGATTAATAGTGGAGCTTGTCTAGCAGGCATGCTTTTGACTGGGGATATTCTCAAGTCAATCATTTGAATAGGTTGACTTGTAGCTGTGGCGTCTGCTGCTGCTGTTGTCACAACTGCTGTTATTACTGCTGCTGAGAAAAAAATCGAAACCTATAAACAAAACAAATTGCATTTAATTATACACTTATAAATGTAACTAGCAATATATTACCTGATTGTCGATCCATCCATTCAGGTAAGTCCCACAGCTCGAACATAGCTTGCACAAATGACTGCACTGACGGTAATGACAAAGCTTCAGCTCCTGAGAATAAAGTCATCTCAGATAAGGTGTCCAAGTGGGAGTTAATGTTTCTTTTCTAACTTCGTCAACAGTGGTGGGTTCTAATCCTTCTGATAATGCCATAGACTCTGCTGCTAAAATTAAAAAAAAAAAAAAATCAAAACCTAACTAAATAAATCAATTGCATTATTTCATTAGCACATAAAATGCCTTGAGTTATCTTTCACCTGATGGCTGAATGCCAACTGTGGTTCGTTCTCAAATTGAGCTGTGAATTATGGCGTTGGCGATGCTGGTGACTCCAATAGCCTCATAGACTCTGTTGCTAAAAAAAAAATTATTTAGTTAAATATAGTCGAATATTCTTATATATATACACATATAGAGCGTGCGGTGGCTCAGTCGGCTAGGTCATGGATTGGCACGCGGGAGACCGAGGTTCGATTCCCGGCCAGTGCGACTTTTCGGGCAAGTACCTCTGTGATTTTTTACATGTGCTTTTTCACCACACAATGCTCCTCGAGGAGGGTTTAGGCGACCTTCTCGCAGCAAAAATTGCCTAATTTCTCCCAAGTGCCCATAGTAGTGCCCTTATTAAAAAGGAGGCGGACGTAGAGCACTATAATATATATATATATATATATATATATATATATATATATATATATATATATATATATATATATAAAATGCATAAAATCATCGCTTACCTGATGGTTTAACACCCAACTGTGGCTCGTTTTCAAATTGAGCTGTGAATGACATCGATGCTTGTGACTCCAACGGCATCCTACACTCGGCTGCTAGAAAAAAGTTATTTAGTTAAATATAATCAGATAATATTCTTTTATATATATAAAGCATAACATAAAATCATCTCTTACCTGATGGTTAAACAGCCAACTGAGGCTTGTTTGTAAGTTCAGCTGTAAATGACGGCGTTGGCGATGCTGGTGACTCCAACGGAACCATTGACTCTGCTGTGAGAAAAAAATAATTTCGTTTAATAAAATCAAACTATATTTTTTTACATATACAATACATGAAGTCATCTCTTACCTGATGGTTAAACAGCCAACTGAGGCTCGTTTCCAAATTGAGCTGTAAATGACTGCGTTGGTGATGTTGATGACTCCCACGGTTCGAATATTGCTTGCACAAATGATTGTGCCAAAAGTAAAATATAAACTTCTTCAATAGAGGCTGATTCTGATGTGTCTACAGCTAGCAGGTTTTTGAAAGTGTTCGGTTCACTACTAGGTGGTGTGGAAGGAAAACTTAGAAGTCTTTAAACCAAGATATTCAAAATGCTTGGCTAAACACATACCCCTCTTGGAAGTAGATTTAAAGTGGATCTGATGATCCTCCACCCTGCAGTGCAACTGATGTATCTTCAAACGGTATTAAGTTTAAAAATTGTCACAAATCGTCTTTCTCATTAACTTTGATCTCCAATTGTGGACTAGTACCATCCATAGCAAATGTAAATGAAAAGTTAAAAATTTCCAGTCAACCAGTATCAAGGAATAAATAAATACATTTTGGAAAAGCGATTTGTTTTGTTTTTATACCTTTTTCAACAGTTATGCCAAACTGCTGCGAGATGGACTCAAGAAGGAGAACTTATCATCATTCATGTTATAACTTTGGAAAAGCAAATGGGAGAAAATTTGACTGAGTGTTGCAGGTGTACACCATCTTTATCTTTGATATATAGTATTATAGAAAAGGCTTATGGGCTAGTAAAGAATTCGATTGTCTCAGAGTCAAGATGCTGCAAGTAGAGAGAGAGAGAAAGCGAGAGAGATAAGCGAAGGCGGAGCATTGAGTGAGATACAGATGCATTGTGCATGTGTAATTAAAACTTTCAAATTTCACACAATCCTTAGTCAAGTCTCAGTAGTGCATGTTTTGAACCAAAAATTCTTATAAATACGTCCAACATTTGCATGTAGGCGTAATATAGGCGTATGAGTCATTTTACTCTCAAAAATTTTATAAAGTCTCCATCGCTTTGTTTTCAAGTTTTACACAGGTATTGTTTTAAGTCTCTGGAATACGTTTGATTTATAACGAGGTTTAAGACATAACTACTCTCAAACATAATTGATTTTTGCAGGCCGGTACATGCATCGTTTTTTTCTAAGAAATTTTAATGACTTAAACCACATTCTTAAAATGAAAAATTTTTAGCTTCCGACAATATTAATCTAGCCTTCTATGTACCAGTTGATTTTTATGTGCTACTAATCTTACACAAACATCTCCCCCTTCTTAAGTTTAACGTAAGTACAGCGAGATTCTGCACGTAGGCACAAGTGTTAGTTTCCTTTTCTAAAAATTCATCACGGATTCTTATAAATACGTCTAATATTTGCACGTAGGAGTATAAGTCGTTTATTTTAGAATTTTTTAAATTTTATAAGGTTCCCATCGCTTTATTTTTAACTTTCACACGGTGTTCCATTAAGTCTCCTGGATGCGTTTGATTTTATATCGGGGGTTTGGGACATAACTGCTTTCATATACAGTTGTTTTGCACGTAGGTATATGTATCATTTTTTTTTATAAGAAAATTTTAAAACTTAGTCACATTCCTAAAATAAAAAACTGTCAGCTTCCCACAGTATTGATCTAGCCCTATATGTATCAGTCGATTCTTTTATGCTACTAACCTTACACAAATTTCTTTCTTTCCTTAAATTTTACCCAAATATAGTGGGATTTCAGTGTATTTTTAATTTTTTTTTTTTTTCACTCTTTTTTTTCATACATATATAAAGAGATTGTCGTAAGATTTACCTTAAATATTTTTTTCGCTAGGGAAAGCAAATACAATAAAATTTTCATGATGATTGCGCAGTATTTTAAAGACTCTGCTAATGATGTATGGCAGCTGTAAAGACGGATTTCAAGGGGAAGCGCCGATGCTGCATATATACAGGAAATAATAAGTATGGGATGCATAGTTCTACACGAGGCTGAAATTTTTAGCACATGTTCAAATATATCAACTTCTGACTGACAAAAATGTCAAGCTTCAATGGCCTTGTTGAAGACTAGCATGTGTCTACTTCACGATTATTTAAAAGTTATACTCACTATAAAATCATTCGAGAATAATGCAGTTAAATTGGAGAACGACGAATTAAATGCGGATGAAAAAGTTGCTGCTGCAATAGAAGTCTTCGAAAATGAATCACCTACTTATAAAATAACGTGGGGTGCTGGAATAATACCAACAGCAGCAGAAGTTTTTGATATCAGTCAAAATATATCAGCAGATAATTAGGCTGCATCTCTTAGCTATGATGATGTAACCAGTGCGTTTGAAAACCATGTCAGGATAGCGGTAATTTCAAATTGAAAATACTTAGATCCGGGAAATTTTTTAAAAGATTACAAAGTTTTCTTTATTGAACAAATACAGCAAACGCTTGAAGCTTATGAAAAATTAAAAGTGAATGTAGTCTTAGCGGCCGAATATAAAGAAGTTAGTGATAATATAAAATTATTGACATCAAATATTTAAAAACGGAATCGGAAATCATTTATAAAACAACCAGTATAAAAGAGTGGTTTAAAACACAAATGCAACTATCAATTGAATGAAATATGAAAGATTTTAAAGAGAAGGAATCAGGATGGTTTTTGCTTTCAATAAATAACTTAGATGTCAATGTAAGTAAATAGATCCCTATGAGGGCTAGGCTAGCTTTTTTATTGATTTACCAAAATACGTTAAAAATAAAAAGGGATGCATTAATGTGATAAATAATAATGTGCAGTGTTTTAAATAGGCCATTTTACCAGCATTGCATCCGGTAAAACAGAACGCACATCGTGTTTCCAATTATATTCAATATTATCCAATTATATTGATATTTTAATGAGTATAACTTTGAGGGTATAGACTTTTCAGTAGATCCTAAGAAAATAAAGAAATTTAAGAAGCAAAATGATATTTTTATAAATTAAAATTTTTTTTTTTTAAAAAGGACAAGTTTATTAGGTGCTTCCTAATTATGTAACTGATAAAAAAAAAAAAAAAAAAAAAAAAAAACATGTTAATCTTTTGCTAGTTGAAAGTTTTTATGCGGATGAGTATGAAGAAAAATTATTTGATACTAATAAACAATGAGATATTTTTATTTCTGACGGCATGCAAAGTGGCGAGGGCTGGGGGACAAAGTTTGAATTCACACAATAAGTTTAATCCAAACCATACAAATTATTAAAATATTCCAGTTACTCGATTTCATTACAAAAACTTCTCCTTTTCTCGAGCTATCGAATGGGTATTAGATATACGGCATTTTTTCTTTATAAATAAGTGAAATCGATAAATAAAGTTGTCGTGGGCAAAAAGTAAAGCCAGAAAACATCTTTTTAAAACCCTTTACAAGCATCTAATCGCACCTGTTTTGCAATATAGCAACAATTGATATTTGATTATTAATTAAAATTTTTTACTGCATGACATAACATCACGTAAATAGCCTGAAACTCAGCTCAACTGAAAAATGTGGATTGTTCGGTTAGAGTGCGAGTTACTCCTATACCTATATATACAGTCTTAGTGAGCAGCCGATGCGATTCACGCGAGCTCCATACTTTAAACCTCATAAATCTTTCTGATTCCGCTAAAGTACTTCTTGATAAAAATTATTTGATAAATTTTTACTAACTTGGATAGACTCAACAAATTGATTTTGAATAGTATAATTTACATAAGCATCATCATCACTTTCACTAATAGCGGACTCGAATATTATATCACTGTCACTGAATTTTTTCCTATTTATTTGTTGATTTACTTTATCATTTTTACCATAGAAGTAGTTGGTTTAAAAGTTTTACTTAGCACTTTTTTAGCCTCATTTTTCCCTAACTTTAACCCTCTGTAATTTTTTTATCGCTTCTCTTGCCTTTACTAGCTGGCGTAGAAAGTCTTTCTCTTGTTGATACATGTCGATGCTCCAACGTCTTGCAACATACCGTAACGATTAAACTAAATATGTCCTTAAATTATAGCAAAATTATCAAAGCCTTTTCTGTAGCGTACATTATTCATTTTTTTATCTTTGTTTGTTACAACAAACCTATATTTGTCATCATTCCAGCATTGAGAGCATAAATTTTTTAATTGAATGAATGGGATGTCTGAGTTTACATGATCACTATACACATTCCTCAAGTTAACTTAATCTCGACGGAATCAAACTAAAAAATTAACGTTATTTCTAACAAGATGCTTTGGTATTTGAGCACATGACTGACAAAGATAGAAACAGTCAACATTTTTGTGTCTACCTATGCAAAAAAAAGGCCTCTATATTATCTTTCTTTTTACAAGCTATATCATTAAAAATCATTATAGAATTTAGTAAAGCATTATCTGGGGAAACTAGAGTCTCGTGTTTGCTAAAAAATAAGTATCTCACACCTTCTATAGGCTTCAATAAATCTTTTAAAAACTTGTACTTTGGTTGATGCAGCAATTTAGAATACTCGTACATATTTTTAAACTTGACTTCCTTGAGATGCACGATTAAAGCTAGTAAGCCATAAGTTAAACCACAACTAGATAGACCGCAGAATATGGCGCGAATACTGTCGTGGAGTAGTGCACCGTGTCAATTCGCTTTCCTTGTTTTACAATAGCATCGAAATTCGAAACTTGTAAATGTATGGATTGCTTTTGAACTTCATGTCTATAGTTTATAAGAAATCAGTTACAACTTATCATTGAATTAATAGTATAATGCTTCAATAGGCTTAGCTCTTTGTTGCAATGAATTTGTCTACTATAAATGTATTATTTATTTTTTTGAACGCTTAGTCATGATCCAACCTCTCAAGACTAATCATCATCATGTATCACCATGCATCGTAAAAAAGACAAGGTCTTGTAAATAAAATCATGAATTCTTAACCAGTATAGCTTGATTTGCCAGATTATCAGTATTGCGGTCCAGATACTAAGCTTGCTAAGAGTCTTGCTAGAGGAGCTTCAAGAGTTAATCCGTTAGTCGTAGCGTACAAAGAGCACAGTATAGCATAATAAAAAATTCGACAAGATTTAAAAGTTAGACAGAAAGCAGATAAAATTTTAGCTGAAAAGGCTTGATATACAGTTAGGGCTTCAGGTTCAAGTATTAATAAAAAAGCAGCAGCTTTCCTGGTGACAGGCACTATGAAACTTAAAAGTTAATCTGGTATGGGGCTAAAGAATGAGAAACAAGGTAATTATGAAAGTAAAAAAAGAGTAGCTAGAAAAAATGATGTAGTGCTTTAAGTGCAATTGTAAAAGATACCTTACAAAACTTAACACTAAAAGCAATAAAAGCTCGAGATATCATTAGTAATGCTTTGAAAGGTGCTCATAGTGCAGTTAGAAAACTTGGTGGTAAAAGGCATTGTGAAATTCTTCGCATCTTACGCCTTGCTACTCAAATTGGTGGAGTTCTACCTCTGATTCCCTTGTTTGCTGATTTGTGTGCAACTGGTGTTATAGCCAACGGAATGGCTGGAATTATCAAGAGCATTAATTCTGCTAAGTCAGACAAGAAGCAGCTAGCAAAGAGTCAGAGGCATAATCAAACCATGGAAGCTATTGTCATCGGAAAAGGTCTTTATCTTAAATAGCATAAAACTGGATTAGGAGTCTATTAACATAGATATCATGAAATACTCTAAAATGTTGAAAATTTCTTATTTTCACAGAATAGTCTCAAAAGCAACTTACCTGCTGACAGTCCGTGGTTTTTTGAAACCGCTACAGTAAATCTCGATGAAAAGAATGGTCCTCGAACTTACTAGGTGGCTTATCGAAAATGCGGTAATAATGTTGTATGTTTTAATAGTTTCGGAGATCTGCAACTTTCTTTCAAAATAAATATAACATTTTTACATGTATAGAAACCTCTTAGTTACACCTTGACAACCATGAAAGAAACATTGACACTCAGCTTCTTTGGTACTTATATTACAGAAGCAGAGTATCTTTCACCAAATATTTTATCGCCAAAATATAGGATTGTTCTTGTCTTACTATAACTTTTGTTATTTAACCAAATTCCAAATATCGATAAATATTTTAATAATTTTATGTCAGCAAGAAAGTAATTGAATTACCAATCAACAGTTATAAGATGAAAGATATTAGGGCGTTGTTGATTGAGGTATTACAACCTCGCAACATGACTCTCGATATGAAGCCAAACAATAGTACACTCAGAGAGCTATTCACCACGGAGACCAGTGATGCGCAGTACGCATACAGCAGAGTACTCGAAACCACGTAAGATGGCGTGACGCCAGCTTTTGTATCGTTGCTGCCCCTTTCGTGTGCTGTGATATAGTCTTCCAACGCATAAAGTAGCTGTCCTACCGTATAGCAGTGGAGGCATGTTTTTTCAACGGTTCTGTCACTGCTTTACGCCGTGACAAGTTATAACTGTGCAGCAAGGTGCTTTGTACTAAGTATATCGCACGTTTTTCTTTTGTATTCGTTGCATTGCAATATACTTTTATATAACTGAGCATTACGTTACTTTACTTTCAAAAACTGTGCCATATTTTCTCATAGGTAAATACTGTATTTGCTATATTCATGTATGTAAATAGTCTGGTAGGCCATAAAAGTGATTTAATAGTGACGAAAGTTACTTAATAATGACTAAATGTATACTATTAAGTATAATTATAATATAACAATGCTTTCTTTCTTTGAGAACACGTTATTTTAGAAGATCGCCAACGTTGAGAGAGCAGATGGTTAAAATATTATACTTCGAGTACTTAGTACAAAGCACCTTGCTGCACAGTTATAACTTGTCACGGCGTATAGCAGTGACAGAATCATTGAAAAAATATGCCTCCACTGCTATACGGTAGGACAGCTACTCTATGCGTTGGGAGACTATATCACAGCACACGAGAGGGGCAGCAACGATACAAAACCTGGCATCACGCCATCTTACGTGGTTTCGAGTACTCTGCTGTTTGCGTACTGCGCATCACTCGTCTCCGTTGTGAATAGCTCTCTGAGTGTACGCTTTGGAGTGTTATCAAGTGCAGTCATAATTTTTATTTCTGACCTAAAGATTTTATAGGCTATCTATTAGCTTTCACTCAGAGAGTTATACAAAATAATACCATTCATATTCCAGACTTACCTATAGCTATTTTTAAGATAAACGCTTTAAGAGTTGAATGTTACATCTTGAGTAAAGCTTATATAAAAAGCAACAAAGTACACACGATTCATAAATTTTTTCCAACGGTATTAGCATGCTATAAAAGTATTTAAGCTTCTCTGCAAATGATTTATTGACTAACGATTAGGCACACCATTGATCATATACAACTACGTATAGTAGATTAGGACGGTGATTTAGTCAACTTTTGTGGAGAAGTCGTAACTTTAAGATTGCACATAAAACTCTCTTTATTATGGGTATTATTTATAATCAAACAAATCATATAGACAGCTTAATACGCACTTTAGCATCTAATCAACATCTAGCTCTGAAACCATTGAAACGTCAGAGAAAACAGTCCATCAAAGTATAGAGACATCTAAGAAAACAGACAATACGTTAAAAACTAACTCACCAGAACATACAGTTTATAAAAAGTCTCGATCTAAAAATAAAAAGCCCTGGTGGAAAATAAGTTGAATCTTTTTTATTGTATACAAAATGGATGAGATTCAAAGTATCCAGTCTCCAGTTTTATTTGATGAATCTATTGCGTACCATGAGATTTATGCTCATTAGCCGTATGCATCGTCAACACTTGGTAATAGTGATGAAATTCGTATTTCAGTTCAATATTAAGATTTGTGTCTTTTACAATCCAGAAGTTGTTTACATGTTTATGTAAGATTGGTGAAAGCAGATGGAAATACAGCAGTAACAAATACTGCATTGATAAACAACGCCGTCTGCCACTTATTTAAGGAAGTAAGATATGAGATAAGTGCCATAGAGGTGGACAAGTACAAAAATGTTGGATTAACAACCCTTACGATTGATTGGTTATCACTTCGTCCTAATCAAAAATCTATGATACATGCAGGTTGGCTTGGTGTTTAAGAAGAAGATAATGATCTTACTAATGATAACAGCTACGTTGATATTATGCTTCCACTGAATATGATTCTAGGTTTTGCTGAAGACTGTTGTAAGATAGTAGTTAATGTAAGACATGAGCGTATATTTACAAGAGCAAGAAACGATATAAATGCCGTGTTGCAAACTCCGCTTAATGCCAATGCTGCTGATCTGGCGACAGCAGTAACTTGGAAAGACTTTAAAATAGTTATGTTGAAGCTTTAGTGGCTTCTGCCTCATCCAGTAATGTCAGATTCTCATAAAATTTGTTCATTAAATTAGCTGCAAAAAGATAAGTTTATATCTATAAGCTTTCGAACTTGGAAATCATATGAGTATCTCCTCTGACCTAGCACATTATAGCATGTATGGACAGTTAAAACATTTAATCCGTCGGAAAAGCCACGTTACGTTATTTTAGTATTTCAAACTAACTGTAAAAATCAGAAAGATGTAAGAGTTAGTATGTTTCATCCCTGCAACATAAAAAAATGTGAAACTCTATTTAAATTCACAATATTATTCTTACGGAGATCTTAATCTACATATAACTTGTAATCCTGTAATAATAGTAATAGACAACAATATACAGAGAAATACAAAAATCATTATAAGTCTCTTGTTAAGTCAATTAGGAAAGAGAATTAACTTAATGTATATGACTTGCGGAGCCTCTTTCGTTAATAGTATTAGGAACACATGAACTGTTTATGTGCTTCTCACAAGAAACTGCTTGCGACTCTTATTTGATTGCATTGCGTGCGTTTATTATGTTGTTTGTGTATGTACAGAGTATGAAAGCCACTAAACTTGAGACTCTGACTACATTACGATTTTACATCCCTTTCGTAAAAGTCAGAGGTATTTTATACACTCAACTAAATTAACGTTCTTAAAAACTCATTGAAATTTGTATTGTAAAACAGTTTTATTATTCATAGATAACTCAGAAAAAGTTGAGTCTTTGGAAATAAGAAATATTTTACGGGAGAATCTTGAAAATGCTACAAAGGTACTAGTTATTGGAAATCCAAAACGAAAGTGGCTTGAAAGATTTGGCTTTTAAGTCACTCATATGACAGCCTATCTACCGTTTGAACTCTCAAGATTAGTTAATACTAGTGCTCACCACAAAGGAGCTTAAAAATCCATGTGTGCTCTTTACAATGTTAAGCGAATACAAAAGTTTTATTTTAATATAGAATAGGTTGATGTGGATGACGATAACGTTAGTAATGAAAAGCTTTGATAATGTATTGTATTTCAAGAACAAAATATTAATAAACTTAGTATTGTAAAATATATATGTTTGTGAGACGAATTTGTAAATGTACACCATTTATTCAAAATAAACTGATAGAGTGAAATAATAAATGTTTAAAAATTATTTTTCTATCAATCTACATCCTACATTATCATGCAACACACTCACTTACACAAAAAAATTTTAATATTTATGAACTATCACGCTGCACAAAATTTCGTCCATTTAAACAGAAGCTTTAGCCACCCTCAAGTTAAAAACGTGAGCAACAGCATAAGCCCCCACCAAGTTGAAAATGCTACCATTGAGCGAAGTATTGCCAGCCAGCACTAAAACACCTAGGAAAGGGGGGTGGGAAGCAAAGAACGCCAGTAGTAGGGGGGTAGCTTCTACAATCAGCGCCAGTTCTAGAGCAGCCATTCTAAGAACGTCAGAAGAGAGAAGCTAGCTGTGCCAAAAACAGCGCCGGAACTGGAACAGCTGGTCTAGATCCAGCATAGCCTATCTACTCTTATCATATAACTTATTTTTTTCTTAAAAGTGTCGACTAAATTTTCTGTTGCTCTGTTTTTTGCTGGGTGATGCGGCAGAGTTGTACTGTGATAGATACCTGCACTTCAGTATAGCTTTTTACACTCCACCCCTACGAATGTTTCAAAATTATCCATCACTAAATGAGCTGGATACTTTTAACAATGGTAGCTGTTTTTCCCATATTTTTCATTACAAACTCTTTAAGATACTTCAAATGGCTGTCTTTCATTAACAAGACCAAGTTCTACTGAATCAGGCCTAAAAAATCAGCATGAATTCGATGCCATGGCGTAGTGGGCCATACCCACGGTGTTAAAGGAATCTTTACCAGATTTTTTTTTGTTTTCAAACATTCTTCGCAAGAACACATTTTCTCTTTTAAATCCTTATCAAGAGTCGGCCACCAGACAATACTGTACCAATTTGCTTGTACCAAAATGACTTAAGTGCAATTCATGCAAGATCAATTTTCTTAACTTGTCTGGAAGTATCAATTTGTATCCCCATACTAAGCAATTGCTTTTGATTGTTGAAGCTTTTCGTTTGTTCCAATAAGTTTCTAATTCTTGCTCACTCGATTGTTTCTCTGGCCAGCTATCAAAACAAAAATGAATTACCTGACACAAAACAGGATCTGTGCGAGTACTTTTCTTGCACCGTTCTCCAATTTATAATGGCAAAGTCATGTGATTTACTATTATTTGTATTTACAACTAATAAATTTTCTTAAATGGCCATATCTTTACTTTTAGCTTTGGTATGTTTCAGAAGTAATCGACTAAGCGAATCTGTCTATTCCTTATAAATATTAATATGTTCAATTTTGTATCAAAAGGCAGATAAAAACATGGCTCATCTCTAAATTCTAGACCATGACATTTGAGGAATTGATTTTTGGAATAATGTAGCATAATATGTTTGCAATACAAATTCATATGCAAATTATTATTCATTGAAAAATTTAACCCAAAATATAATTGCAAGGCCTCCCCCATCAAAATGTAAGTATTTTTCTTCAGTTGCATCCAATTTACGACTTGCGTAATAAAGTAGGTAGTTGTTTCCTGTTCAACTATCCTCTGGATTTCAAATAACACGGCAGATAAAATTCTTTAGAAACGCCTTATGGAAGTCACTTCTATTTAAAAAAATCCAAATGTGTTGTAATTACCACCAAATTTCGCGACCCTTTGTCTAATGGTACTTGTTGATATGCATCTGTTAAATCTTATGTAATAAATTAAGTACTATTTTGTAATAAAAAAAAAAAAATTCCTTGAATTTTCGGGGAAGAAAAATTATCGATTTCAATAACTGGATTTAAAGTGATTTTTAAAAATCGGCAAAATCGAACATTTTCCTTACTTTCTAACACTAGCACAATCAGTATGTCCCAATCACTATATCCACGTCTTCAATTATATTATTTTGTAATAACCATTTTATTTCGCTTTAACTTTTTCCATCAAAGTAAAAAGTAGTTTTCGTGGATGTATGAATTTTAGCTGGGTCTCTGGTAAAATTTGTAGTGACAAGTTTCTCTTGTTAAATTATCCCAACCCCTTGTTAAAAACATGTGCAATTCATTTTTCAAACATCAGCAACATTTACTTCTGGTTGTTCCGAAATCATAAAAAAGTTTCGTCCCAAACAGCGTAAAGGCTACATGCCTAATTTATTCATCCATTTTTTACCTAAAATAGGCGTTTGCCCCTGTCCAATGATAAACAATTTTTGATTTTCGGCTTTTTTGTTGTTATTTAATCTTTTTATTGATACATGGATTTCCTCCATAGCTGGGATGCATTGTTTAATGTCTGAAGTTGAAGTTATTGGTAATTGTTTAATCTGAATAATATTAATATATTTTTCATAATACCCCCGTGAAATTTCAGATACTAGAGCACTAGTATCTTTTTAACTGCAAAGTGAAATATTATTTATTAATGTACATTCAAAAAAAGGATGTACAAATTTATTTTTAGTAATATCATCATTCGAAACGGAAAAAAATCGCTCAAAAACTTCACTTCGCTTTTCCTTTACAATATTTTCGTTCAACTTATCTGAAATTTTAATCTTATCATCGTTTGTAACGTAATGTATGCGTAATTTATGGCTTGTCTCTGAACTTTTATTTTTCGAACACATGCAAAATATGCGTCCTTGTTGTCTACATTCACTACAATATTCAAGTTTTAACGGGGATTCAAATTTCAAATAATTATTTTTTCCTCAACAAAAACATACCCAATCGTCTTTTTTCATGTGAACTTGATGGTTTTCGATCCATTTACCTGATTTGTTTTGATGTTTCCTAGGTCGTTCGGCAGCAGTTTGATATCTTGAATTGCTCTTTTGGAACTCACGACAGCCTGCCATATTTATGTTTTTAGATGCTCTAATGTTATGAAATCTTAATAAATTAGTCGAACTTCCAAGTAGCACTCTACGAGCCTTTAAATGCGCCATTTCTATGGTCTTCACGAACAAACTCAACTCCTTTAAAGATTTACTTGACTCTTTTAATAACTCATATCATCTGTTTTTGCTTCCGATCTCGGCTATTCATTGATTTTTAATCTGTTCCTCTATTTCGTCTTTTAAAAAATAACACAGCTTAGCTAAATTTTTCAGTGAAGAAATAAACACTTTAACTGACTCCTTCAGACGTAAATTCCTTTTCGAAAATGCAAACCTTATCAGATATTTATTTTCGTCAGGCGATACAGCTATTTTATGTTAGCTTTTAACGCTTTGTATGACACTTTAAGGAAATTCTTTGTATCACATGCACTTTTTATGTCTGTAAATACTTCCGACGAAATTTGAATTATTAGTAACGCACTTTTTTTCATGACTTTCATCATTCAGTATAATGTGAGCACCCAGTTCCATCTAAAAAGATGACGAATCCTCACCTTTTTTAAATTGCTCAATACTTCAGACTGCTGATATTTTTACTACTTGTCATTTTGGGGCTTCATTAAATTTCTAAATTTTTCTGGTCTTGTTCAAATGATTGTTGCACGTACATTCTAAGCAGTTCCCTTACCTCGTCAAAATTAGGATCCTCGTTTGTCTGTACTTTATACTCGTTCTATATGAGTAATAAAATTTCTTTAATTAATTTTTATATCCACGAAATACTTTCTTCTTCGATTTCCTTCTCAATAGACTCTCAAATTATCTTACTCATTTACAGTATCAATCGTGTGTTTAACTTTACGCTTTAACTTTTATCCTCGTCATGATTTTGTGATAATCTTCGAGATTTTATAAATTCACTGTAGTACGTAGTTATAAACATGTTTCACATCATTGTGTATAGTACTTGTGCTCATAACAAAAATAGAGGATTGACTGCTCCTCAATGTGTAACTCCCGCTTTTCTAACTACGCTCCGATTTTCTGGGTGGGTTGGGGGGGGGAGTATCAAAATTCATACCTTAAAAATAGCAATAAGTTTGATGTGTATAAATTTTGCTAAATTTAACTTAATTAAACTTTTACATTTCAAATCTCTTTCTGGTCCGTGTGTACTTTACCCAAATGTAAAATTCTTGATTACCTGAGGACTTTATTTACAAAAAGACAGAATTCAGGAAAAGGTATAATTCAATAGACGAACATAGTTCAGCTTTTAAAACAACAATTCATTCTGTTAGCTTCATGTTGTGACATTTCATGTGTCGTTTTAACCCATCTGTTCTTTGAAAACCCTCTCCACAATTTTCACATATTTATTTTTCATGGTTTTTATGAATTAACATACGTCTGTTTAAATGTGACGATCTTCAAGGTTACATATTTTTGAATTACTGAAAAATTTCTTGCTAAACAATATTATTAATTTCTGATTTATTCTCGGATTCAATTTGGATAAATTTTTTTTTGGATTCTTACGTCTTAATAAAGCAACGTATAATTGTCCGTAAGAGAATAAAGGTTTTTTAATATACAATCCTAAGGAATCAAAACTCTGTCCTTGTGATTTGTTGATAAACATAGAACATGCTAATACGAAGGGAAACTTTTTTCTATAGAAGACAAAAGGTAATGATGATGAGGTGATAGTATTGAATGTTATTCTAGGAATATAAGCTTTGCTTTTTACTTTTTCTCCCGTTATTATTTCTGCTTCTATATTATACTTAAATAATTTTGTTATTTTTAATCTTGTGTCTCTACAGAAACCGTCTGATATACTTAAAGTTCTTATTAACATTACTATAGCATTCATTCTTAATTTTAATTCGTGTGGTGGAAAATCTTCTCTGATATTATTTAAAAATTCTATTGGAGAATTAATATTCATGTTATCACATGTTTTATCAACTCCTTTTTGAGTCACGTATTTTGCTGTTGTGAACTAATTATCAGCCTGCATTGATAAATACACGAGTAATGTTGTTATTTTGTCTACTCAATCTGTTAGTAGGGGGTTGGGGCACGGAGCCCGCAGGGGGGTAGTAGCCCCACTAGTGTATATATATACTGTGAGTGTGGGTGTGTGTACATTTATATGTGCATATATAAATACGTGTATATATATACACATATATATGTAGGTACGTGTATACACTTTCTTCCTTAACAAAAAATCTTTGAATCAACTAAACAAGACTACATCAGTTTACTGTCGTAAAGATAATGAAACTTACAAAGATGAAGAAATTACTAACAGAACTATTCGTATGAATCTTTCCACTCCAGTTTCAGGTGGTATTTTTTAAGGTGTCCTGCTACTCAATGAACTTTATTGAAAAGTTAAAGCAATAGTTGTCTTAATAAGAAATTTTGTATATGTGACGGTTCATGCGGTGGTGCACAATTGCAAGTCATAAAATTATTTCAGTATTGTATTAAAGCAGAAACGATAACTGAGAAAAAACTGTAGAATAAAGTTTTTGTACCAAAAGTAATTAGGCAACACAGAATTGTCCGTTGGTCAATAAAACTTTTTATAAATATAAAGTAACATTGTCAAAACTTTATCGTTTTTGTTTATTAGTTACAGCAAGTGCTTAAATTGAAAAAAAAGTAAAATTTTTTTTTTTAACAGTAAAAAAGGTAAGGATAATTTATTACCCTGATTTCAGGTTTAGACAATGTCAGTTTATATATATAAAAAGTTGCATTCACCAACGGACAATTCTATGTTGCCTTATTACTATGCAAAACTAAAAATAGTATGTGTACATAAATTAAGGTTGAAAATAATTATAAGAAATTGGAAAATGGTGTGTACAAAGACAAGTTTTAATTAAAATGTAAAAAAAAAAAAGCTTGTCGTCAATGAAGGTATAACAAATATAATATATAATACCTAAGCCGCTAATTAAATTAATTTACAAAAAGCATTGATTAAGGTATTAATTGTTAAATAGTATTAAGTATTTAATATTATAACTGTTTTTTTGATAATTGTTTAAAATAGTATGAAAAAAGTTTATCAATTTATACAGAATATATAAGTAAAGAGGGAATTGATTTGCTTCAAAGGCAGCGTGAAAAAACAAATGAAATTTTGATGGCTAGAGAACTAAAAGGAGTGGTTTTAAAATTAAAAAAAAACATAGAACATATTTGAGTAATTAAAATAAAAATTGAAAAATAATGAATATAAAGGGGAGAGGGTAGGTGAGTTGAAGAAATCCTTTTAATGTTATAAGTATGAATTCCATTTTATAACAATATTCTCAGTTTCACATACCCCATAAAAAATGAAAAAGACATAACCTTCTTTTTCTACTCTGTATAATAGAAGAAATAAATAATTGTTATGTTACAAATATAATACAATTATTCTGACTACTGACTTTCAGAATTGTATAGGTTTTCTGAAAAAAATATTGTAGGGAGAAACAAAGAACTTAAAGAAGATGTTAAGTTTAGTTTAAGTGAAGAAAATTATTTAAGTTAGCAACTTATAGTAAGTAATGTAAGGGGCTCCGTGATTTGTCATGACGAAAGGTACGGGGTGAAAAAGGATGCTGGGGTTTTTTAAAATTGGTGGCGCTCAAAAACTAATGAAGTCCCTACAAATGCAGGTAAAAATGACGAATTTTTTCATATTTTGTAGGGGGAGGGGGCTACAAGAATTTAGCGGGGATGAAGTGTGCAAAGCCCCACCAAAAGCTAGTTCTTGTTCATAAAACCGGTAATATTAAAGAACTGTTTGCATGTATCTTGAGATAAATTTTTTGAGATCCTAATGTTACTTACGTCATATTATAAGGATCATTTTTCAATCCCATTCTTCATCCACATTTAATGATGTCCTTAGTACGAAGGATTCATATACATGTTTTTAAATTTTTAACCTTTAAAAGAGGTAACTATATTAATTTCATAATATTCTACAAACAATAAAAATAATTATAAAACTTTCTTATGTATACATCTAACAGAACAATAAGGACAAGAGCTTTCTGTAAACGGGTCTTTAAGCCTTTGATTGTTTTTTTTTCTCACCATGAAAAAAAAATTAATAATAAGTGTCAAGAAGCTTCGTCACTATTTTTAAGAGTGTTAAATTCATATGATAAAAAGCTCTGCGCACTATTAAGCCTGCCACCACAAGGCCGATGAATGCGCATCCGGTTTGATGTTGATTTAGGAGCCAAGAGAGAGAGAGAGAGAGAAAGAGTGTCTGAGCCAACGATTTTAGTCATAGATACTAGTACTGAAATGTGTAATTTTTAGCGTACAAAACGCGTGAGCACACCACAGCGCGTATTAAGTAGAGTAAAAGGACACGAGGACAAACAGTGCATATGTTGTGCAAAATTTATAAGTTGCAACTCTCTCTCTATCTTTCTCTGATCTAAGACTCATATTTTTCTTAATTTTTTAGTTAAAAGCATCCTCCAAATATAGTATTAGAAAGCGGTGATCTGTCGGGGGTAAAGACATAAAATGAAAATACGCTAGTGTTATACAAATTCTACAAGAAAACTCTTTACTGCGTATGTCAAACATTTTGGATTGGCCTCTTAACGCAGCAGAGTAAAAAAAAACGGAAAGAATTACTATAGTAGCTATCTCAAAAATATTACACAACGTTTTCTGACCAAATGTGAGACTCCATTTTATTTCATAACTTGATTTAATGTTACAAAGTAATGCATATTTAAATAGGATGTCACATCATATTTCATTCATGTAAGAAGTAAAAAAAGATTATTATAAGAAATGTAAAAAAATCAAATATTGTTGTCATAGCAATGTATATAAATCGATAATTGAGAGGAAGACAATTCCAGCGTGACGTCACCCCATTTGAATTAACACGGAGTGACGTGACGCTGAAATTGTCTTCCTATCAACCATCGATATATTGATTTACGTTCTTATAAAAATGTAAGTTTATTGACACCAAAAAAAATAGTACACAGTCAATGATATTTTGGTTATTAAATAAGAGTTTTTATTAGTAATAATTTTTTTTTTAGAAAAAAGTAAATGAAGCAAGAAAAAAAATTAGTGACAAGATGTTCTCATTGGTACTGTGGGATGGAAAAAATATTACGTAAAATGTGCTCAAGACCACAAATGTAAGCGTCAACTCAGCAGAGACAACCGCCAAATATGTAAAAGATGGTATCCTGCAAAAGTGTTGACTGCGAAAAAAAAGTATACGTAACTCGTTATTTAACACTGATTCTGTAACTTAAATTAAAAAGAGGGGTGCTGATGAAGCGTCGACAGTTGCCACCCTCATACGTCTCCTTTGTGTTTTTAATACATTTGGACTTCTGCTCTTAAAAAAGGGAATTTGCGTAGGAGTTCTCTTATTCTACGAGGAAGACTAATAACTCAACACCAGTAGATCTTTTGACTTCTGTTCTAACATGCACCGGTCCTCGTCACACACCAATATGCGCACATTATCATACATAATTTTATCACAATCCCACGCTACTCTACTTACTAGTCCTCTCTCCCTCTCTCTTTCTCTAATTAACCTGTTCCCATTGGCTTTATTATATCTCTCTCTCTCTCTTTCTCTCTTATCTTTCAGACTCTATTCTCTCTCTCATACCCACCTTCAATCTGCTCATAAAGTCCCTGTACAACTCTCTTGTTCTCGCACTCTCTCTCTCTCTCTCTCTCGTTGTCTACCTTTTCTCTCTCTCTCTCTCACTCGTTTCTTACCTTCTCTCTTTCCCTCGTTCCTTAACTTTTCTTTCTCTCTGGTGGTGAGTACCTCATACGTATTTTTTTGGCGACCCATGTATTTTTGATACTAGAATTTTGCTGATACATTCTGGTGGAATTAATTTGTAGGTAAGCCCACGCCGGATACCAGGTGAGCCTAAGCCTTGCTCCAACGGCGTTCTATACTTTCTGGGGGCCGGTTTATTGCTGCATGGACGCGTCCTAACCTCAAACTGTGCTGTTGGATTGCTGTCCTTCGTGCTCTTGTTGCTGTTCCGTGTCATCGCCGGGAGGTAGCCAGAGTACGTGAGGACTTGCAGGACATCTGTTCATGGGGATCATCGCCTGGGTAGATGTGTGTCGCAAATACTGTGATGTGAGTACGACTTATACAGTAAACATATAGCCAACACAAAGTTTGGTGTTAAGTGTATTGACGAGCCTAGGTAACCGTGACATTAATGTTCTCAGGAGCTGACACTCCTGCGTGGTCCAATACAGGAGCAGCTAGAATTTTTTTCTGACAGACTTCACCAGGATTCCCTGCATTGTCTCCTTCTAGGAGAGCGTACTTATTAGTATCATCGGTCGGTGTTGGACTGTTTTACCATCGGTTAATCGTAACTGAAATACCGATCAAAGAACTATACGAGAAGTGTGAATAACGTTTCTTAAAGATGCTATAAAAAAATTAAACTCTACACATTGATACATATACTGCAGTTTTTACTAAGTATTTTAGATATGCAGAGAGATTATTTTATATTTCATCCTTTTTACTTATTTTACTTTTATCACCGTTACTTGCTGATTATTCTTTACGAGTGTGCGCATTCGTGGAAACTCCCTATAAAAATACGTATTCTTTTTATATTAAAGTAGTATACTTTCCTATCTGTTCTTATTGCGTAAAGATATGAGTAAATAGATGGCTCAGTCGAACATAGCAATTAGTTGACACTGATTTTGCGTTAGGACCTTATAATAGTATTTTTTTATTACACGTGCAAGTTAAAGTCCTGGGAGTAAATTGTTAAACAGACCTGCAGGTTCTTATTTTTTAGATCACCTCTGCTGATTAATAGTATGCCAAGTAAGTGTAAGAAGTGAAATCGTGGTATAGCTACTGTTGTCTGGAACTGTTCCGTTTGCCACACCACATTTTATCTGGGTTGTATATCGGTACGTTTTGAGTCTCGTGGCAATACGGATTGTTGTACTCGCACCTATCGTAGTGATATGAAGAGAGGGGGCCAAGGTGGAGCGGATCTCTGAACAGGTCGTGGTCTGTCTTCTTCTCGTTCGAGTACCTTTGATGCAGTGCAAGGTTTGACCTCTGAAAGACTGAGTCCGCTGTTATCTAACGGCTACATCTTTAATTTTCAGCCGCCCCAGCAACCATCTGTCAAGGCTGCATTTTCGCCTGCAATGTTCACAAACAGGGCCGCATCGCTTCCTCCAAATCAAACTGCTGTCTTGAACCAGAGAAATATGCAGACCTGGAGTTGTGGCTAACCACTTGAGGATCAGCACCCTGATTGGAATGTGGGAGAACGTAATGACCCTGGAATGCCAAATGGATGGAGAAATTTTGACGACAACCAGCGCTTTGAATTCCTCTTTCGATTACTGTAACATAATAATTCACGGCTTTATGAGATTGCTAACCAGGCTTTTTTGCAGATGCAGCGCATAGAGTTGATTGAAGAGGAAAACGCAATGCTGGGGGACGAGTTTAAAAAATGGAAGGAGCGCGAATCAAGTACTCCTCAACCTGATTTAAGAGTAAATGGCATCAAGGTCGATATAGTCGAGGTGTTCCAGCCACTTTTTGTAAAGATTTTAACGTTACTTGATTTGGTTAAGCTTGAGGATGACATTCTTGAAATTCGTAAGATAGTCTCCAAAAGGACTTCTGCTAAAGGTGAGGCCAGGCCTGGCACTTTAGAAAATTCTGGAGACTCTGTCATCATCCGTTCCGACGTTTATTGTTCGTTTTAAATCAACAATTTTTTGCAACCATGTGCTAAATGCTGCACGTAAGTTAAGGGAACTTAAGTACACAAAAATCGACCCAACTGCTGACTCCAATTCAATTATTAAGTTTTACGAAAATTTATTAGATTATTATCAGATTATAGATATAAACTTTTTATTTCATCTAAAAAAAGGGCAAATGAAATTGGTTATAAGTATGTTTGGACTAGAAATGGCATTATTTACGTCCGGAAAAAAGATCGTTTAAACAGAAAAGCAATTCATAGCGAGGCGGGCTTATTGAGGCTAATTTGACTGCAAAATCCACAGTCTAGTATCGAGTATTTAATGGGAGGTAGCCTTTGTATTGCGCATCTTAGTGCGAACTCAGTGGGTGATCATTACTACGATATTGCGGGATTTTCGACGGAACGCAGGATCGATATATTGAGTATCTCTAAAACTTGGCTTACTCCTGATCGTAACTCAACACTTTTTGATATTCAAGGATATAGACTTGAGCAAAACGATAGGGGGCTGCTTTCGAAGACAGGAATTCGTTGGTACATGCAGGGTGGTGGAGTGATTTGCTACATAAAAAATGATCTTTCTTTCAAAATATTGGAAAGTCTGCAAATTGCGCACGTAAACGAGACTGAATATATGATACTCGAGGTATCAAATGCTTTAGGTAAAAAATTACTTTTTGCTTCAGGTTATAAGTGCCCTAAAGGAGAGGTTCTTGTGCGATTTTTTAATGTCTTCTATCAATTTGTTCATTTATACTGTGACTTCATCATTTTAGGCGATTTGAATAGTGATCTTCTCCACGATGATTTTTATACTCAACACCTGAAGCGTCTCATAACGGAGCACTTGCTGTACTTGGTGCCATTTAAAGCCACGCACCACAGAGGAAATTTGTATACATGGCTCGATGTTATAATTCCTGATACAGCTGATAAAATAAAATCGGCATACCAGTCGTCGGCTCCATTTATTTGTGGACATGATTTTCTTCACGTTGACTTATGAGTTTACCGTCGTGGCTTCCATTATCAGAGTCATGCGTTCACACGATTTTCGAGGATTCTTACCTGAACCTTTTTCTGCTACCTTGCGTGAAAAAATAGACAGCGTCTCGTCACAGCTTCACGATGTGAATTTGGATAACTGTTTCTCGACTTTTCGTGCGCTGACCATCGAGGTGCTTGATGTTTTGACTTCAGAGTCAAAAGTGCCCACAGAACACCTATACCGTCGACAACCGTTAAAATCAAAGCGGAATGTAGGAGACGCGACATTATGTATTAAGAGGCCAAGAGATCACGGGACCGACATGATACGGCCAAGTATAGGGAGTTGCGTACGAAGATTAAGATCGATATTAGGAGTGCTCGTGATGCGTACCTGAAGGATAGACAGACCGGAGAGTGCGATAAGTCTAAATGTTGAGGAAATTTTGAATCGTTTTGGGATTTCTAGTTGTAAGCCACAATCACCATTAACATCTTTGTCAACCTTCTCACTGTTGAACTACTACTCGTCGGTGGCACGTGGGAGCCCCTTGTACTTATTGCAGGAGCTTAATGAAATACTTTAGCAAGTGACTGACTCCCCAAGCGCTCTTAGGTTAACGCCAGTGGACTCGGTTCGTGTGTGCCAATTATTAATGCATTATGCGAACACATATAAGAGTCGTAGTAGTGATGGCATGTCGTTAAGCTATTTTTCTGGTGCTTTTCCAATTCTTGCAGTGTATCTTGTACATGTCTTTAATTTGTCCATATCCGAGGGTCTATATCTTTCTATGTGGAAACTGTCTACTACAGTTCCTCTTTCCAAGATCACTAAATCAAAGAGTGCCAATATGGCCAAAGTTTTTGACTATATAACCATCCAACAAATATATGATTACCTGAAAGCAAAATCTCTACTTTCGCCGTTACAATTTGGCTTTAGGCGTGGGTATAGTATCCAATCGGCTCTTATTAAAGTATCTGACGATATTCGTTCCGGTATGGATTCGGGACTAGTCACGCTTTCGGTGTATTTCCTCAACTCTCCTGGCCCAATATTATTTTTAATGCGTATAAACTCGGTTTTGTCAGTGCTGCAGTTTTCAAGGGTAATGCTTTTTGCCAACGATCTCCAAATTTATATCCAGTGTAGGCCAGCTGATATTAATGTAGGTTTAGAGCAGATTAATTCAGATATACAGTCTGTTGTGGAGTGGTCAGGAAGATGGGGCCTCCTGCTGACACCACCGACGGTTGGACAAGAAATCGTCGCCCCATGTTCTTGTTGATCATTGACAATTTATCCTAAAATTTTCATGTGTCAGTAGAATGCTCTAGGGTGCACAGCGTCTTGCATCGTCTTCGATATAAGGGTAGTACTTTGACCATGTCTTTGCTTAAGTTGTTCGCTTGTGTTTTAATATTGCCCCACTTTAATTACTGCTGTCTTGTTTATGCCGACCTGACAGATTACCTCGACACGAAATAAAAGCGACTTCTTAATACGGTTGCTAGACTTATCTTTTATCTGCGACGTGCGGCGGAGCTCAAACCTTTTTTTAAGCGGTAAGGTTGGTTGACACTAACCTCACGTAGAAATTACTTTAGTTCAATCACATTGTATCGTATTTCAACCTCTGGTAAACCTACTTACTTGAAGGGTTTTTTCAACACTACGGGTGATTTTCGCAGATCAGAGCGAAATATTACATCGGAGCTTTATAAGCCAGCTGTATTAACAAAGGTATACAAAAGGTCTTTTACTATATCGGCGATTGCACTTTGGGAGAAATTACCATATCACATAAAATATCAAAAACGCTTTCAACATTTAAAAATCATTACACACATTTTTGTTTTCTAATAAATAACAACAATAGAATTCCACAACGCTTTAGAATTGCTACTGACTGACGTCGGTATAAAATTATTTTAAATTTTAAATTTGAAACAATACACTTTGGCTAGATAAATAGATGGATCTTTTACATATTTCTTTGAACATCCTACATGAATGTGTATATAGTGTGATATGTGCACAAAGTGTACTATTATAACTATAGTAGTAAAATAAAGTATCAAAAAAAATTTTGTAAATAATTTTCATGTAAACTTGTTCATGGCGCCAAATGAGCCTAAGGCAAACCATATAACTATGTATTTAATGAGTCTTTGAATTTAAATTATAATACAACTTTGGTGTAATATATGACGTGATAATTATAATTTACTTCTTAGAACAAAAATCTTCTTATGAAAAACATATTTGTTCGAAACCCATACAGTTTATTTGGTCAAATAATAAGCCGTAAGAAATAAAAAAATAAAATAACTATAGTAAAAAGTACTGTGCATTCTTTATGCCATAAAATAATCGTTGGCCCTAAAGGGCTGTTGATTTGCAGTTTTTCCCGTACAATCTACGAAAAAAGCTATTTTTTAAAGCTGTTAAGATTTAAAACTTCTAAAAAGTATATATTAAAAAAAAATTATTTACTCTTATCTCACAATTTTATTATCAGAGCAACAAAGTCCTGGAGCTTCGTCTCTACATTTTTATCGCCACAAAAATACAATTACATATTCTACCTATTTAAAAATCTAAAAGATTTAAGAGATTACTGATTGAAAAGCTAATTTCTCACGCAATAGCTTCTTTATTAGTCAATTTTGACGCTGCTGTTTTAATTTCGACAAATGTTCTGCATCAGTTTCTTAAAGCCTAAAATTGTATTCATTAGGTGCACGTTACGTTTTCCTTTTAATTCGCCCTTTTGCGACTTTTGGTATGGTTAAGACTTTTGTGAGTCCTAAAGGCTGTTTTTTGTAAACTTTGTTAAGCTCTAATATATTTGTTGGTAAGGTAGTTTGACGTCCAATGGCCCTAAAAAAGGCCGGTGAGTTTCTTAAGTAAACTCTTTTTTGACTGAAGTTTCCAGCAAACGTAAGTGCCTGGTTACCTCAGGGTAATCTTATCTGGCCTGCTGTTGAAGCCCCAGACTGATCGGGAAAAAAATTACGAAGTTCGAAGCTTTGGAGCTAGTTGTAGAGATTGTTCCCAACGTCTTCTGATATAACGTCGAAGACTTGGTGTCTAAGGCACCTTTTTTTGCAGACTCAGTTGTTTTGGTGATCTAAGTTAAAGAGATTGGTTCATGATGCTTGCCCAATGGAGACTGTTCCATTGGTTCAAGTCTTTTATTCCTCTATAGATGTTAGGTTTGCCCAGCGCAGACCTTGGAGAGGATCGGTGACTCCTAGTTAAATGCTTAGAGTCAAGAGGATAATATAGGGTCGTCAGTCACCGGGCTTCCCAGCCTTGCGACGAACAACTCTGCTCTTGATGTCTACCAGTGAATGACTGATTTGGTTTAATAGTGGCCATCTTTAGTTATCATAGTCTTTTAGTCGACGAATCGTTTTCGGAAATGGTATTAAAAATGTATTTGTTGGCAAGGTAGTTTAAACTTAGATGGCCCTTGAAAAAACCAATGAGATTGATGGTTAAGAAGGGAACGTAAGTACTTATAATGACACTGAAAAGGGCCAGTAGTGAAACTTCCAGCTATCCCTTATTATTATTCTTGATGATGAAGAGCTGGCTGCAGGTAGCTTGACTCTTACCCTTGGAGTCTCTATGTACGGAGACCGTGATGGAGGCAGGTACATCGCTGACCAAAGAATATCTCGTCCTCAGGTCGTTCCCCGGATAACTAACTGCTCCTCGTTAATCAGAAAAATGGGCCTAGAGAATACCTTCTCTGTGGGTATGCTGTTGGAACGACTACTGAGAAGGAAGCCGTTGTGGCTGCCAGTGCTTCTCAGGGTTATCTTCCCTGGCTTGCATTTGTAGTATGAAATCCTCTGATGGTAGCAGGCTGGATGGTGGAACGGCCACATAACTCTTAAGTGTTGGAGCAGGTTGTGCTCTGGCTAGATACGTCTCCTGGTATTCCACCGGAGACGGTATTAGTTGGAATGTTTATTTATCTGGCGTATTTTTAAAAAACTTTAAGCTTATTTATTGCTATTGTTATTAACTTTTTCAAGATAAAAACTGTACTAAAAACATCTAGGAAGTGTCAAGAATCAATATGGAAAATTTCAGGAAGATCGGTTGAGTAGTTTTCGCGGTTAGCGATTACAACGGTTTTAGCGACTTTGCTTTATATATTAGTAATATTATGATTAATTTGTATGTGTTTTTTAAATTTAGTGTGATTATTGTAAAATATTATTTAATAAGGAATTATAAACCAAAATTATGCCATCCAGGTCTTCGGCCCTTGGTAAATAAACAACGTTATTAATCAATTAATCATTCATTCTCTTCTCTCTCTCTCTCTCACTTCCTTACTGACCTACTTGCCTGCACTACTCTAAGTCCTTTTTTTCTCTCTCTCACTAGCCTCACCCACTGGTTGATCAACAGTGAGTCCAACATAGCCCGATAGCGACTGGTGTCTTCAAGCTGGTCAACTTTCCTACATCCCGCTCTCTCACACTTGCTTTCTTAGCCTCATCTCTTTGCTCTGGCTGCTTCCGTCATTCTCGACTGGAAGATCTTGTCGTCCTGGGAGAACACAGCAGCTACTGCAATTGCGCATACATTTTTCTTTTTTTCTGTCTTAATACTCTCTACGCTCTACATGTCTTCTTAACAAAATCTCTCTCGGTTTCTACTCTGACACGCGCCCTGAACAAACCCACAAAAATCACTTGTTCTCTTACTGTTTGCAGTTAGGCGTCTAGCTCGGGACTGACATATAAAGCAAGCTCTCCCTTATATGGCCATAGCCGTCACTGCTGTTGAATATCTCCCATCGCAGTCACTCTCGACATAGCTACTGCTATTCTGGTAGTTACATACTTACGCATTTTTCTGTCCTTTCTCGCTGGCACGGCTGTATCTCTGGAGCTCTCGTCCATGTTTTCCATTGGCGTTCTCTTTTTTTTCCAGCGTACATATAGCTTTCAAAAACAAACAAATTCGAAGAAGCATAAAATTTATGCTTTTTGACATTGCACCAACGAGAGCGGTTTGGGACGCAGAGACCATTTTTGCATTGTGACAGTTACAAGGCTTTTTTACGAACCTCGTTCTAGCCTGTGCATTTAGCTTATGTCGTAATTCTCTCTGTTCGTAAATGAACCCTTTGCAATCTCGTACATTATCTACTAATTTTACACACTAGGTCATAGCGTACGTGAAAACTGCTAAAAAACGTGCCTAAAGCTCGTTTACCACACAGTATGACATTACTCTCTCGATCTTCTATCGCTTGCACTGTAAAAAAAAAAGAAAAAGAATAACCTTATGTACTCCGATGAAGTGCACATTTTTAGTAAGTTGTTTTTTATAATGAAAGTCAATAGGATTTTTACATTTATTCATAGATGATAAACGATACTTACACCAGCTGCTTGTCTTACCTAATGGAGCTTTTGCTCATACAGATGGCTTTGCACCAGGTAAGAAAATCTATGCTTATTTAAATTAATAGTATATTTTTATACAAGAAAGAAAAGTTCAACTATCGTGCCCAAAGCTATGTAAAGTAATGTACTGTTTATTATAAGATGAATGTTTTTTTAGCCAACTCGTCACGAAAGGAGCCGAGGGAGAAAAATCGAAAAATTGATGACAGATGAATCGATGCAAAGTATATTTATTTACTAGTTTTTATGCAACCAGTATTATAGATCATATAGTATAATTATACATTGCATTTTTGTAGCTAAACAATACAATTACATAGAACTGACCGCAACAACAACACAGGCTACGCAATTAACACAAAGTAATAATTAATTTTACTTATAAATGTTGATATTTAAGATAAGATCATGTACTTTGTAAAATGTTTTTATACTGTTGGTGCAATGTGCACATGGTGTAACTGAGCCAAAGTGTAAGTCCTGTCGGGCCAAATCTAGGCAGATCAATTATTTCTTTATTTACTATTGATGATGATAACAAATTATAATAATAAATATTAAATGATTAATATTTAAAAGTTTTATTAACACGATTTATATCACAAACGTATTTAAACGTCTAATAAGGATGTTTTTGTTGATATCTATAGTGACAAAATTAGACAAAACAAAGTGAGAGTTGTTTATGATTGATAGATATAGTAGTGGTCACATAAGCGTCATCGTCAGCAGAGCTGTTTTACTGCCAAAGGTACTTGGAAATCAGAGTTCGAAGGTATATAACGTGGCTCCAGTTGGATGGCATTTATATGGCGGATTCTTCTTTTCTTATCAAGGGCGTGGTCAACGTCCAAAGCTCTCGAAAAACGTCTCGAGGTAGGAAAGTTATTTTTCTTACTACTTCATCCGAAAAATCGATTTTTGACGGCTGCGTACATGAACGATAGCCAAAATTCTTTCTTTATTGACGTGACATCTATGTCGTATGAAGAAATTGGGGTAAAAAAATTCATTGCATCCTCCTTCGTCAATTCAGTTAACTGGGATCAACATCGTAGCGCTAGTAACTTTAACCTACGTTCATCTGCATCAAGTAGAGAATTTTTATACCAGCGAACGAATACTCATGACTGTAAGCACCATTAGTTTTTCTATATCCTTATGAACTGTCGTAAAATATAATGGAAGCTCTACGTTACCAATCTCAATCTAGAGTAAGAGGATAGATAAAGAGAGAAAAGCCACTGGAATTGTTAACTGAAAGTGCATAATACATGTTCATATATACACATACACGACGACCTCCTCTTTTTTAAATTCTTGATATGATTACAACGTATAATTGAAAACACAACGAATAGATCAATGTATTGTAAAATTATATTCCTGCTTCATAACGCTAAACTTGTTTTACAGTTTCATTTGATCGCCTTACAATGCTGTTAGTCATAGGTGGCTCGTTACAAACTTGTTTGTTCGCATTTTTGTTATTCGAAGTATTCTAATTTCGTGCATCATTTACATTAGGATGCGAATGCCGCAATTGATTTCCATGTCTTTTGTAGATTCCTGCCTCATTGAATTTAAGTTAACAAATATTAGTTGATTATTTACAACTTCCACTTTCGTAATCAGATTGAAATTTTCACGGAAATCTTGTGCCATAACCAGATCATTTTCTTAAAAATTTTCACATCACTTACCATCACTTACTTAATTTTTTACTTGATTTTCCTGGTTCTGTGTAACATAATACTTAATATCTGTTCGCACAAAATGAAAAGGAGTTCTTAATTCACGGTTAAATAGTAATTTGGCCAGCGTTTCGCCTGTTGTTAAATGTATTGTAGCTCTATAACCAAATAAAAATTTATGAATCGCCGTTTGTACATTGACTTCTGTACTTATTACTATTGCTCTAACTTTGTGTTTAAATGTTTTGACGAAGTTCTCTACCGTCCCTTTTATTAATGGATGATTATGCGCCGAAAAAGTTTGCTTAATCCCTCAATTTTTAAAATATGTCCGACATTCTTTACTCTTGAACTGTGTCCTATAATCTGTCACTACATGACGTGGCAGTCTGCGAATTGGAAAATTTTTTTAAAACAAATTAATTGATGAGCTCGCAGACGTATTTTTGAGAATACAGGGCTCCGGCCACTTTGAGTACGCATCCACTAATAAAAAATACGTAATCCCCATCTAAGGACTTGCAAAATAAGCGTGTTATCTCTGCTAAAGGTGGTCTGGCCATGGCCACGGCGTCAACGCTTTTATTCAAGGAGAATCGTTTACTTGGATATAATACTGACAATACTTCGCCACATTTTCAACTCTTATTCGATACCGGGCCACCACACGACTAACCTTACCAAAGATTTCATTTTAACAATGCTAAAGTGATACTGGTGTATTTGTTCAATAATTTTCTCTTGACATTTTTGGGGTGTAATCACACGCTGCCCCCACATTAAGCTAACCCCGCTCGATCGATAATTCATCTTTATGATTTCCTTCATCGATATCATTAAATTTGTGTTTGGGCCATTCCAGTTTATCTAAACGCTTTACAATTATTAATATTTTATCATTACTCGTTTCTTATGCTACAGTTTTGTTATCAAAAGGAGCAATATTACTTTCCACTACATAATGTAAATGAGTGATCTCGGATATATTATTTTCATCTTCCACGATACTCGGCAACCTTGATAAAGCATTGGCTACTACATTTTGCTCAGTACGTATACATTTGATACTACAATCGAAGCTAGACAAAAAATATGCCTAATTTTGTACCTAACTGGCCACCATTTGCGGTATTTCTTTTCACGGCTCAAAAATTCTATGAATTGGTCTATTATCCGTTCTTAAAATAAATTTACACACATGTATATAATCATAAAGTCGCGATACTCCAAAAATTATTGCAGCCACCTCTTTATCAATTTGCGAGTACCCTCTTTGCGCTTCCGTAAAGCGTTTTGACGCAAACGCTACTGGTTTGTCACCATTCGGATAAGGTTGACTTACATATGCTGCCAATCCTAGCAGCGATGCATTACACGTTAAAATCAGTGGTAACTTTGGATCATAATTAACAACAGCTTGCTTTGAACTTTCTTTTGCGCTTTAAAAAGCTTTTTCGCATGCTTCATTCCAAAAAAATTTCTTCTTTCTCTGGTATTCGTATAATGCCCCATGTTTTTCTACGCACTTATTTATCAACATTTCGTAATAGTTAATTTTTTCCAAAAATAATTGTAAATCTTTGTGGTCTTATAGCCTACTCATTTTATTTATTGCTTGATATTTGTGTGGAACGGCTTTAATTTTATAACCACTAATTCATAGCCTAAATACGTAATCTTATCTTGAAAGAATTTGCATTTTTCTACACGTACTTTCAGTCCATACACATTTCATTCTCCCAAAACTTTATTTAAATTTGTCAAATGCTCATCTATTGTTTCTCTCGTTACAACTATATCTTCTCCGAGGATCGCTACTCCGGAAATTTCTTTTAAGATCTCTTTCATACGTGATTGAACAATTCTCGGGCCTGAGCTTATTCCAAATGGCATATACTTGTATTTAAACAATCCCATGTGTGTGTTAATAGTGAAAAAAGTCTGAGACTTATCTTTGACTGGAATTTGTAGATATGCCTGTTTTAGGTCTTTTTTTGAATACTTAATGCCTACACCGCTATTTGATTTGAGCACCAGCACTATTAGAGTAGCCCACTTACAGTGCTCAATCGCTTTAATTGTCCCTTTACATACTAATCAATTTACTTTAACTTTAATCCGCTCCTTTAACGCAAATGATACGGACCGCGTAAGTAAGTATTTTGGTTTAGCCCCTTTTTCTTACTAATATAGAAATCAAAGTCGCTAAAACCGTTGTAATCGCTAACCGCGAAAACTACAGAACCGATTTTGCTGAAATTTCGCATACTGATTCTTAATAATTCTGAGATGGTTTTAGCATAGTTTTTTTTTTAAATAGTTAATAACAATGGCGATAAATAAGATTAAAGTGTTGCTAAAATAAGCTAGGTTTGCGCTTTAGTTCAGTAGGATCCGCTAGGTGCCGTTGACGTAAAATTGAAGCAACCTGCAATAGAATCGAATAGGTGTGGTAGCAACAGGCAAGAACATCTCGGCGATTACTGTAGTCGATCACCGGCAGTTTATCAAGAATTGAGTTGTTAGTCATGCAGCTGGGTATCCCGGCTACCAACGAAACTCTTCTCGAATGGGAAAGCGATCTACGTCTCATTACTCCCTGAACCAGCAAGATCACCGAGTGCCTCGAAAAAATAGGCGTTCTGAACGGCAACGTCTCCGGCGTAATACCAGGAGACGTCCAGCCGGAGCACAACCCTTTTCAACACATCAGAGTTTTGAGGCCGTTTAACCATCCGGCCTGGTTTCGTCACAGAATTCTGTGCAACAGCAAGCCAGAGAAGACAGCCCTGAAGGGTATGGGCAGCCATGTCGGCTGAAAAAATCAGCCTCTTTTTCAGTATTTCGTCCTAACAGCATACTCTCAGAAGAGGTATTTTCCAGGCCTACTTCCCCGTCCAACAATGAGTTATTGGTAATCCAGGGAACAACTCGAAGACAGAATATCCTTCGGACGGCTGCGTACCTCTCTCTAGTACGCTCTCTAAATGCAGAGACTCTGAAGTCAAGAGTCAAGCTACCCCAGATCCAAATGTCCGAGCTATGCGATCCCCGTCGGTTAAGCCGAGTCAAACGGCAGATACGTGCCGCTTACACAACGCCGGATGCGGTGTCGAATCATCGACCTCCAGCACTTATAAATTACTAAGAAACATAACTACCGGCCCTTTTCAGGGCCATCAGTAATATTTACGTTAACTACATAATCATCAATCTCATTGGTCCTTTTCAGGGCCATCCAACATTTAACCATTTTGCCAACGATATTTTTTAGAACTTTTTCAGATTGAGACCTTAAAGGGACTTACAGCGATTTGTATACTAATAGAAGGGCTTTATAAAGCCAGCCAACGTTGAACCAAGTCAGTCATTCACTGACAAGTGTCAAGAGTGGAGGAGTTTGTTAAGAGGCTGGAAATCCCAGCCACCGACAACCTTGCATCGTTCTCTCGACTATCAGCATTCGAACAGGACTTACCGATCCTCCAGTCTGCGCTTAGCTTACTGAGTCTTTCTGATTGGTCCTTTTAAGGATCAGCTAACGTTAAAATTTTTTTAACAATGCATAGAATTGCAAGAGGGCGAGTCGGAAAGAGAATTTCAAATGCCTCATACGTTTACAATTTCGAGTGTCGAGAAACTGATGCAGAACATTCATTGAGATTGGAACAGCAGCGTCACAATCGACGAAATAGCGTTTATTCAAGTGACGGATCAGCTTTTTATTATAACCCTGATATTGATTACTTAAATCTCCTATCAATTTAAATAGGTGAAATGGTATGTATTTGTACTCATTGTGGCGCTAAAAAATGGAGAGATGAAGCTCCAGGGCTTTGTTGTTCTGGTGGTAAAGTTTCTCTTAATCCAGTGGAAAAACCCTCCTGAATTGGCAAGATGTCTATTGATGGACGAATACCCCCTATCAAAACATTTTCTCAATAATATCAGACGTTATAATACTCTATTTCAAATGATTTCATTTGGAGGTAAAGAAATCAGAGAAGAAAACTTTATGCCAACTTTCAAGATTCAAAGTCAACTGTACCACTTGATTGGCAGCTTACTTCCAGAAAAGGACAAAAATCCGCAGTGCTTACAAATTTATTTAATGTCTGAAGCCGAACAAATTTCTATTCGGTCGGACAATACTCTTTGATTTAAAAAAACTTTGATAAAATCATTGCAAAAAATTATGCATGATTTCAATCCCCTTATAAGAACTTTTAAATCTAATTATAAATCTTGAACAGTCGATGAACTTGAAAATTAAAGATTGATTATTCATGCTGACCGTACCCCGGTTGGTGAACATTGGGGACGATACAATGCGCCGAAGGTTAATGAAGTTGCTGCACTAATAGTCGACGAAGAAAAAGGTTCCAGAGATATTGTTCTACATTGTCGACACGAGCGATTGGAGCGAGTTTCTGAGCTCCACCGATTATACGACTCTTTGTAATATCCTCTTATGTTTTTTACTTAGACAATGGATATTCTATCGATATACTACTTAACAGTCTTCCAAACAAAACTGTTTTTTTTGTATGCAATTCTACTCTTACAGATCTATGCTGAAAATTGAAAATATAAACTACCCGCTGTATTATAAGATCTTACTAAATCAATTTGTGGTTGATATGATGGCAAAAATGATCACAGAGCGTTTGCTCTACTTGCGAACACATCAAAAACAACTGCGTACCAAAAATTACATTCATTTACGAGATACAGTCAATAATGATAATAACATTGAACTCACCAGTATTGGACAGCCAATTATTTTACCTTCTTTATTCACTGGCTCACTACGATACATGCATGAAAAAATTCAAGATGCAATGGCGTACGTACGTGCGTTTGGACGTCCATGTTTATTCATTACCTCTACATGTAACCCTAAATGGTCGGAAATAAGAAACGAATTACACAAAAATCAAAAACCTTCAGACAGGCATGATGTTGTTTCAAGAGTTTTTCACTTAAAACTAAGAAAACTTATAGATGTACTCTCTGAGAAATCAATATATAGAGAAGTTGATGCTTGGATCTACAGTGTCGAATGGCAAAAACGAGGCCTACCTCACGTGCACATACTTTTATGGCTGAAAAAAAAAATTTAGCCAGATGAAATAGAAAATATAATTCAAGCTGAATTACCAAATCTTCAACAAGATCCCTTACAGTTTAATATTATTTTAAAAAGTATGATTCATAGACCTTGCGGTGAATTCAACATGGCTTCAGCATGTATAAATAACGGAAGATGTACAAAACAGTATCCTCGGAATTTTGTAAAAGAAACTCAAACTGCAGATGACGGATATCCTACCTATCGTAGAAGATCTCTTACAGACGAAGGTTATAGTTTCATAGTTACAATTCGTGGTAAAAATGTACCAATCAATAACCGTTGGGTTGTTTCGTATTCACCAATCTTATCTTGATGTTTCAATGCTCACATAAATATCGAATTTTGTCATTCAGTGCAAGCAATTAAATATATTTGCAAATATATCAACAAAGGAACTGATTGTGCTACTTTTTCAGTTGGAAATGTTTAAGAAATTGCCAACTATGCCAATGGACGCTATATTTGTTCCTCAGAAGAATTTTGGCGTTTTTTCGATTTTGGGATTCACGCACGATACCCTACAGTCTTACACTTAGATGTCCATCTTAAAAATTATCAAAGAGTTTACATCAACCAGCAAAATATTCAGCAAGTTCTCGAAAATCTGAGAAAAACGACATTGACTGGTTTTTTTTAACTTTGCATTATGGATGATTTTGCAAAAATTCTTTTGTATTCCGAAGTTGCCGCCTATTACCGATGGGACAATAAACAAATTCATGAGAAGAAAACAAGGAAAAGATATTCCAGGCTGGCCAGGAGAAAAAAAAATTCAGCTATAGGTACAGTTTATACGATTCATCCCACCCAATCCGAGTGCTTCTATCTTCGAATGTTACTTCAATATGTTCAAGACCCAACTTCGTTTGAGTACTTGAAAATCGTTGATAGTGTTACTAATCCAACTTTTAAAGCTGCTTGCCAAGCACTTGGTTTATTAGAAAATGATGATCAATGGAAAAAAACACTGGAATATGCTGCTTTGTCTGAAAATCCGTCTAAGTTACGTGACTTATTTGCAATCATTTTTGTTTTTTGCGAGCCATCGCAACCTAAAATTTTATGGGATCTGTTTAAACAACAATTATGCGAAGATATTCTTTACTCTCGACGAATTCAACTTAATGATTTGGAAATCGAAATTTCTTAAGAAATATTCAACAGAGGTTTAATTAAAATTGAGGACAAAGGCATCTCTCTCTTAGAAAAAAATTTGGCTTTATTTGGGCTAAATGCACCTGTTTCAGATGAACTCTGTACTACTGATCCTTTTGAGCATTGCATCAGACGTGGTTATGATTATAACTATTTACGTGATTTCGTTGAGCAAAATCTTGCAAAGTTTGTTGCAGATCAACGACAAGCTTTTGATCGTATGATTGATAGAGTCTTAAATAGTAGTGAAAAAGTCTTCTTCCTGGATGATCCTGGAGGCACTGGAAAAACATTCCTAATTTTTCTTATGGTCTAAGCAAGATCAACTGGAAAACTGTCCTTTGCTGTCACATCTTCTGGCATTGCTACCACTCTCTTGAGTGGAGGTAGAATAGCTCACTCCACTTTTAAATTTCCATTGTGTATTCTTTCTGGAGAAGATTACACGTGCCCGATACGCAAAAATGGCCGTCTTGGAAAAGTTCTTCAAGATACAACATTTATTGTATGGGATGAGTGCACAATGAGTCACAGAGCTCACATTGAAGCAATTAATAGAACATTGCAAGATTCAAAATCAAACCAGAAACTAATGGGTGACATTACATTTGTTTTTGCTGGTGATTTTAGGCAGACGCTACCAGTAATTCCGAGAGAAACAAGAGCTGATATAATTCATGCCTGTTTAAAATCATCATTTTTCTGGCATTATGTAGAGTCTCTTCACTTACGTACTAATATAAGAGCACATCTCTGTGGAGGAAACACGGAATTTCTAACACAGCTGTTAAAAATTGGCAATGGCACGATGGAAAATGAAAATGGTTTTATCACCATAGATCAATCTATTAGAAAACTGGTTACAGCTGTCAACAATCTTATTTCTGAAGTTTAAATTTATCCAACAAACCATACCAATGGTCATGTGAGAGAGCAAAAATTTCACCGAGAACTTCTTTAGCAGAGGAAATTAACAACATTACTCTTGAAAAGTTTGCAGCTGATTCTCGAGAATACCTCTCTATTGATTTAGTCATCGCAACTGAAGATGTTGTTAATCATCCTCAGGAATTTTTAAACTCCCTAACTCCATCAGGATTTCAACCTTATAAGTTAAGTTTAAATAATGGATCTCCGATTATACTACTACGTAATCTTCAACCCCCGAACCTGTGTAATGGAACCAAACTTAAAATTAAAACTCTGCGAAATAATGTGATAGAAGCTACTATTTTAATTGGTCCAGCATCAGGCCCAATAGCTTTTATTCCAAGAATTCGGGTGATACCAACTGATTTACCTTTTCAGTTCAAGCGTTTACAGTTTCCTGTCAAAATTTCTTTTGCTATAACAATTAACAAGTCCCAAGGACAGACTTATAATTTTGTGGGTGTAGATTTAAGATCAAACTGCTTTTCACATGAACAATTGTATATCAGACTTCCAAGAACTGGTGATCCTCATCCTCAGGTTGTTTGAATTCCTTCTGAAAATAAAACTAAAAATGTTATAATAATACAAGACGTCTAATGACAGTTGGTTGATAATTAAAATAACGTCCAATGGTGGTACTCTCAAATAAATAAAAATTTTTTAATAAATACAAAATTTGACAGTACCACCATTGGACGTTATTTTAATTGAAAATGTTATATATACTGAAATTTTGTGATTGAAAAAATAATCTTGAATTATATTTTTTGTCGGTATTAAATTTTACACCAGAATTAACTTCCATAGAAATTTTAACACTCTTTATCTTTACAGTTAAATTCTGAGCACATATGATTTCAATTCATACATCTTGTTCACACTGGTTTTTGCAAACACATTATTTATTTCACGTGTCACGCTATCTATGTCGTTGTCGTTGTTTGTGGAATCTACACAAGTAAATCTCGCATTCTTTCCATCATTCGAATAAGACACTCTTGATCTTTCAAAACACACTGTATATACATGACTGCGACGTTTACAAATATCACATGTATGATGTCGATAACGGCATTCCCACGCAAATTGATTCGATTATTGATTTACTTAATACAATTGCTCTCATTTTCTTGTTATCGTTGATACTGTTGGCATTCAAGTACTGCTCCTACGAATCAATAAACTTTTCCCAATCATCTTTTTTTACAGCAAAATCCAATTGCGCAATTATTTGCATCGTATTTTTTCTATCTTTCACAGCTTCCTTACTTTCAGTTTTGGGAAACGAAATTACACGAAATTACACGAAATTATACAAAATTATAAAAGAGATTTTTCTAACAACGAAATTTTTTAAAGTTTTGTTACTGAAAGTCAAGTAAAGGGCGCTGATTTTTCTATTTCTTACATGTTCAATCAATGAAGTCGCCTCCACGAGACAAAGCATTGTATTTCTGGAAATATTGAATAAGTGTACCTAATAATAGTTTTTTAGCATATACGTTAGTTGAGAATTAGGTGTCTTTGGTGTTGTTGTGAGTACTTGAGACACCTGTACAATGTAAAGTGGTACTGGTTGCTTTGTTCTAAGGAAGCTGACTAAATCGATAAAACGTACATATGAAATGTATCGAAAATTTCATTTTCATTTTTGTTTATTTTTAACTTTCTAGTTATCCTTCTCAAACTAATCATACAAAGAGTAAGAGAGAAGATAATAGTGCAGTCATGAAATTAATATAATTTTTGTGACTTCGATCCATTTCAGTATTAAGAAATTAAAGAATTTAAGTGGTGCTTCTTCTAATTCAAAAATTTGGTTGCTACGTGAAACAGCTACTTCATTTTTACAATCAATAGAATCATCTGTAACAATTTTTTTTATTCACTTCCTATTTTATCCCTTTGAATATTATCAGAAATTAAAAAAAAAGCCACGTGAAAAATTGTTTACAATAAATAAAAGAATGCAAAGCTAATTACTTTTTTAAATATCAAAGATTTTACAGTCATTGGAATACAAATTTAGTCAACTCTATAATTGATCAAAAATGATATTACTTGTGTAATGAGAAATTCTTTAAGTATAGCTTTTTTGACTCAAATTTATTACCCTTATATTACTCTTGTGTTGATTTTTTAAAGTCAAAGTTGTTAAAAATTTTTACGTGGTTCTTTACCTTTTCGATTTTACTAAACATGCTGGATTCCTAACCTGTTTATCTAGCATTAATAGCATAACATAGTTTTCAAGAGATTATTGTTCGCGGGATGTTTCAAGCCAAACGCGTTGCTTTCATTGTACCAAAAGTGCGTTAAACAATTAAATATTAGAGACTAAATGCGATTTTGGAAACAAACTCATTACCTTAAATAATGCGGCTTTATGTCTGGAATTTTGAACAGATATTTTACGGAAATATAAAGAATTTTTTAGTTATGATGTTTCTCACCCTCCATATCAATATACTTTAGTAATTTTTGGTTGATTTTTTGGGTCAAACTTCGGAATAAAGAATACACACAACAAATTCATTATGTACAGCAACGTTTCGTTGACTGGACCGTCGAACTCGTCAGGCTACATTAAAAAATTTAATAGTAAATCAGTACAAAAACAAACAAATTATAGATATAAACGCAAGTGCTTTGATTATATTTATTATAAACGCTGAAGGGAATGATTTAAGGTGGCTTGTTTGGAAAAAAAGCAACTTGAAAATCGACTTTATAACATAGCCTCTTATAAGGGGGTCGTGAAATGTAAGTCGTAAGTTTATGATATCTCAGCAAAAGTACTGCAGTTCTTAATGAAAAACAGAAAAGCAGATAAAAAAAACATAATTTCTCTAATGACATTCAGCTGTTTGGATGTAACCGTGAAATTTTTAAAGATATTTTGAAAAAATAGTGAACTCCTGCAAGGTGCGGAGAGTAGGGTCTGCTAAATCGAAGATAGAGGCAGCAGACAGGCACCGTAACCGACTTAATAACCCCACAGCCAATTAGAAGCAGTATTACAGTATCTAGACTCTTCTTGAAGATCCATAGTGAAAAGCTATCTTAACGTAATGGCATTCACTCTCACGCAAGTCAAACAAGTAAAAGCATCAAAATTACGCGAAGTCGTGCAACAACTGTCCCGAAAAATACACTGGCAAAACAAAAAGAGCACTTTAAGAGAGAAGAAGAAAACATGAAAAAAATTATGAAACCGAATCTGTAGCATCTGTGAATCAAATTTCTGACAATCATACTTTTAAATGGGATGATATTAGAATACTAGATAATGAGCCAAATTACAAGAAACGACAAATTTCAAAAATGCTCCATATAGAATCAGACAACAATAATATAAATAAGAAGGACCTATACACATTGAGTCACGCTTATGAAAGTTTTTTCAAATACATTGCAACGGTCCCCTTTTTTTGAGGGTGGTTCGAGGCTAAATAATGGCAGACAGAGGGTTTAGGGTAGAGGCAACTGAATAATGCTAAAACTCAATGGGAATTTTAATTCACTTCGCAACATTTGTTCAAACTTAAACGAAAAACATAATACACATCGTATTATCAGCTTTCATGCTCGATTATTTATTTTAATAATCAAAACTTATTTCCGATGGTTTGAAGAACAATAATTAACGCAATATAAAATAAACTTTGTGTGTTTCAAAGTTTAACGAAAAAGTCATACAAATAAAAATAAACTTTGTGAATTCACCAAATAAATTTATGAAAGGTCATCGCATGATCTAATTAAGAAACCCAAATTCACACTTAAAAAGTTGGTAACAAAGAATCGCACCACATTGGATTACAAGAAAAATCTATAATCAATTCATGATCACTTTTGTGGAATCTTCCCTATACATCGCCGTTCACCACTATGTAACCCTTCTCGGTCAAACTTGTTTTTCTCAAAGTTAGGCTTACAAGCTATTCACTCACAAGAACTCAAAACACGAATTTTATTAATACAAAAACAAAAAATAATAAAGAGTAAGGTTATAATACGTTTAAAATTATTATTGATTAAAGCAACATCATCAAAATGCACCACAGCTCATACTCTACAGTTTTGATATGTGGAAACTGTATATTCAAAACAAAAGAAAAGAAAAGTCGAGAGGCAGCGTGCACATACAGCCCGTGCCACTGTGCAGACCACAACATGAAAGCGACGTTTACCCAATCAAAAACTCATCAAGAAAAAAATAAAATTGATTCCCAACAAACGAAAGTTCCCCAAGAATGATAAAAAAGCGGTCGGAAGGTCACCTCGCGGTTGACTAAACAGTCGGAGATTTCAACCTGTCAACTAAATGGTCTCAATAAGTAAGATCAACGCTTATCATTCATCATTAAAAAAATTAAAAAGATACTCTGATCCTACTAACGATTCGAATAATCATTCCCAAAGAAGAGCGACGTCTGATAAAGAAAAAACACAAGGAAACGCCGGGGATCTTCCTCAAAGCTATACCACTGTGCACCGAGAAACTTAACACACACAGGAAATAGCCCTCCTTTTTACCGAACGCAGACTCAGGACCACCACTTGGTTGAATTAATTAAGCAACCAGGGAGATTTTCTATCCCGAATCTGAACTCATCAACAAAAGTTGATGAGAAGACGATCCTAGCAGACAAAGGGCACACTTACTATTTTTCGACCGTGCAGCAGTGTGTAGTGATGTTGTTAGCTTCTTTTTGAACAGTTCCAGCGGCAAACGAGAGGTGCTGGCTGACCCACACGGGCCCCTGGTTGATGACTGTATCGTCCCCTTGGGCTTACCGACTCCAACTGCCTACCCGAGCTCTCTTTAGCGAGCTCCTCTCCAGCGAGGCCCCACTCCCGAACCGCTACCCAACGCTGCTGTCATCATGCGCGTTCCTCACCAACTCAATTCTCGCGCATTTCTCATGCTAGATTGTCCCCCAACGCTCTCGTGCACACACACACATAAGGCACTCGTATATGTGTACTCTCAATATAAGTAACTGACCATATCTATTAATTAATTACATTAACCTAATGATTTATCTAAGTAAATATGAGTGCTGTTCTATAAATTAACAACTTCGCGTAATGTGCGTGCTTTTGCTTGTTCGCGTTTAAATCCATAATTTATTGGTTTTTGTTTTGATTCACTATTAAATCTGATAAAAAAGCAAGTAGAGGTCGACGCTCCAGTCAAAGAAATGTCGCTCAGTTTAAAAACGTGTTTCCTGTGTTTTTTATTTCGAAGTTAGCTCAAAAAAATTAATAAAAAAGTTACTAAACTTAAAATTTTTTTGATGAGCTGGAACCCCTTGAACTAAACCATGCAAGTCTTAAATTACCAGGCAGATGGAAAAAGTTTTTTGGAGGTTAATTGACATTAAGCTAATTCAAATAAGGATAGATAAAAAATAAATACTTGGAACCTCAAAAAACGCCAATGACCTTCATACTAGTTGTAAATACGCGTGCATCCACCTCTTTACACTAAAATTTTTTTGGTTGCAAGTAAGCTTGTTTAGTTGCAAGTTTCTTGAAAAGAGAGATAAGATTCACCATTGTTGGAGGGGAGAGGCATGGTGAATGGTGTAAACGTGTAAAGTTGACAACGGGAGGAAATATTATCAACTGTGTGACTGAGAGATTACAATATATCTACAGTATGATACGGTACCTACCTTACCGGAGGCATCAAAAGATGTTGTGTATCGAAGATTTGAATTTTGTGACAATATAAGAATATACAAAAAAAAACCAGTGGACAGTGTGTGCTGAAGTACCCAAGTACAAAATTATACTTCTAAAAAATCATATAGCAGACGAATATACTTATAAATATAAATATACCTTTTGAAAAACGATATTCTGTGCGAAGGTGGTGCAACTATCGTTAGAATGTGTCAACCTATGTTCATTGGGGGTGGTTTTAAGTAATATTTTAATATTTAATAAATAAACGATTCTAAACAACATTCTACGGTACAACACTAGGCTAAGCAGTATAAGACCATGCAGTTTCATTGAGTACCACTTTTTTCAAATGGTAATATAACATATCAGTGAATGTCCCTTCAAGACAGACGTCCATCACACATACGGGGAGAATCACGTCAACTGTCCCAGCGCCATGGTGGACGGCCCGCGCGGTCGTCAAACACGACGTTTTTAACTCGTCGTTTCGGTGTCAAAACTTTGATAAAAAAATAATCTAAAAACATATTCTTACGTATTTTTTCCTCAGCTTTCCAGTGGTGGCATCAGTTTTTCGAAAATTTGCTCCCATAACTTCGAAAAATGCACTTGTTTGAAAAACACGTATTATCTCCATGATCTTTAACTTTTGGAATTTTTTTGATAGTCTAGATCGAAATGTGAGACATTTTTACGTAGATATCGACAATAAAAAAAGAGGGGTTTTTCGTTTTTATAACGTATTTAAACGACGAACGAGACGATGGGAGCCGTGGTGGCCGGGCTATGCGCGGCAGGAGCGCGCCGTCTGCTACCGTCTCTCTGACTGGATGTAAACAAATACACCTAACCGTGACAGTTTGCACTTCGCAACAAGTTTCGATTGATTAATTAAATATTAGTATTTTTATATTTATGACTTGAGGTTGTGCTATCGTAAGTCAAAGTTTTCGTAGGTTTTACTGCAAAGAAACGAAGGTTTTTTTAGTGGCAAATCTGACTACGAAGAAACTTTCTTGAGATTAAAAGACGAAATTTACAATGCGAAACTGATTCCAGGGACACTGAATTATCATGCGTTTATTTCCATTAAGGATAATAAATTAATGTTGAAGAAAACTTCTTTGAGTAACCAGTATGAAATTTTTCCGAAACTGAAAGAACGTAAAACAAGTGTCACTTCGATTACCATGCCTAAAAAGAAAAAAAGAACGAAGTAGAACAAATTAGTTCTCATTTTTTTCTTTATTTATGTAAATATCTAATATTTAATCAATATTAATCAGTATTTATTTCTTTATTATAAAATTGTTGTATATATGAATAAATTTTATCAGAACATTTATTATTTATCCATTGTAAGCCCTGGTTAACTAATTGTTGTTTACATCGCCACTACTACATTATATATTATATAGCCAAACAGACTCACCGTAGCAGACGACACACGGCGGACGCGCTGCTGCCGCGCGTGGCCCGGCCGCTGCGGCTCGCATCGTCTCGTTCGTCGTTTAAATACGTTATAAAAACGAAAAACCCCTCTTTTTTTATTGTCGATATCTACGTAAAAATGTCTCATCTTTTGATCTAGACTATTAAAAAAATTCCAAAAGTTGAAGATCATGGAGATAAAACGTGTTTTTAAAACAAGTGCATTTTTCGAGGTTATGGGAGCAAATTTTCGAAAAACTGATGCCACCACTGGAAAGCTGAGGAAAAAATACGTAAGAATATGTTTTTAGATTATTTTTTTATCAAAGTTTTGACACCGAAACGACGAGTTGAAAACGTCGGGTTTGACGACCGCGCGGGCCGTCCACCGCGGCGCTGGGACAGTTGAGGTGATTCTCCCCATACGTTTTTTTTAAAGTAACAATCAAACATTCAACTTATATTCCAAATAGCATAAGAAATACTCACAAAAAACTGCAGCTCGTTTTTTTTTTTTTTTTTTTTTTTGGGTTACCACGACAGCTCTGAGGCCTAGTCACCGGGGTCACCCACTCACCACTTTTGTGTGGGGGTGCATTGCCGCACTCATTTCTTACCCTTTCTACTGATGTTATATACAATCCATTGGCACAGTGCGAATATCTCCGATAAAACACCTTGCCATTTAAGCTGACACTTTCTGCACCAATAGTACAAATAGTACATCGGATCCACCCGCCACTGTGTAGCCTTTCCCCGGAGAGGACTCCATATTTCAGGACGTCCACTTCTCGCCAGTTAAGCCAGCGCTCTCTACCAAAGCATCGGATCCAGGCTAATAAGCATCCCCGAAAAAGCCCTATGTGTTACGGACCACTCCTCGCCAGTAAGGCCGGTGATCCCTGCCTGGCGCATCAGATCCACTAATCCCTACCTACCTATAGCCCTAATACTGTTTTGCATTCAGCCAGGCTTGAACACCTGTGGGGCAAGGAAAAAATCCTGGAATCATTCTGAAGGAAAATTCCACGGAAAATCCCAATCCAAAACAGCTGGGGATACATAGAAACTTTTCCCGATAAAAACAGTTTTTGAAAAAATCTGTATTCACCGGGATTTGAACCCACGATACCTAGAACAGCGTTGTATCAGTATTAAGCATGCTTACCATTCAGCCAACGCCGCTCTAAATTGCAGCTCAGTTAACTGTTTCTTCCCTTAGTATACGTTTCCATTAAAAAATCTTAATGTCAGATACAGCATCGTTATGAAAGAATCACGCAATTATTGCATGTACGTGATCTGTTGAAATCTCCCAATTTTGGGCATGAAAGATTGAGTTTGGAGAATTCTATTAAATTTTTGAATAGATCCTCTTTTTTTTATTATACAAGGAAGAAGGAGATAAACTAAGCATAAAAATATGTATGCAAGTACATCTATTTGACAAAAATAAATGTCCACGTTGCTGCATGTATTTGCGTTCCTCTCACCTCTCTGGACTTTTTTCCCGCTAACAATGAGATAGACGTCGTTGAGTCAAAAAATCACCTTAGTCACGGATGAAAAAATTGTAAAAGAATGAAAACTAAAAAAATTAATGAATGTATTCATAGAGTACAAGAAAATCTTTAAAAAATTTTGTTTAATTTTGAAAAAAGATGAAGAAGTTGTATTAACAAATATTTCTTTATTGTGAAAGTAAAAAATAACTGATAAATAAATAAATATTTATTAATACACAGAAGAGTTGCTCTTCTTAAATATACTGGTTTCTTCGTTGAAAAAAATTAGTTAACATAACTACTTGTTTGTTTAATGAATAATTTATATATTTACGCAATTTATAACCAAATTGAATACATAGATAAACAGTAAATGAATATTTACATTAAATACGAGTTATGAACTGTATCATAAGAAGAAGAATTATGAATTCTTATGTAGGAACCGCTAATAGCAGAGTGGGTGAGGGTCTCAGCTAGTGTGCAAGATATCGTGGGATCCAATATCTTAGAAAGTGTGTGTGTATGTTTTTTTTCTCATAGAATTAGCAGAAGATAAAAAATAAAATTCAATAAAATTCAAAATGTGTGCTGTTGTGGTGCAAGCATGGTGTTGTGTGGTGGTTTGGGGACCGACAAGAGGCCGTGTGGCGAGGGGGGGCGAGGAAAAGAGACTCCTCACTAAATCAAAACACTGGAGTATTAAATGATATTTTAAAGGATGATTCTTGAAGGTGCAAGGAGTCTTTTCCCAAAATTTGAGACCTCGTCACCACAAAAATTGTTGAAAAAAACTAACTGGAAAATAGACTCTGTAACATAGCCTCTTATGGAGGGTCGTCAAATTGGTGGCGCAGGTTGCATGATATCTTAGCAAAGATACTGTAGTTCTTAATAGAAAACTATGTAGCAGATAGTAGAAATCAGAATCTTTCCAATGTCATTCAGGTACTTGGACATTACCATGGGTTGTATAGGATATTTTGTGAAAATAGTAGATAACTGTGCAAGTCACGGAACAAATGAAAAGTGTGGGGCGTCTGCTACACTGAAGAGCGGTAGCCCGCGTAGTTTGAATTGGTCCGAAAGTTGTACGTAAAATGAATAGGAATCGTAATTATAATAAAAATAAATGAGACGCTGAGTATTATTATTTACATACAAGGGTTATGTTGTCAGATTTGTATACATACGTCTGCTCAGATCACTGTATTGTACGATATAGGTCAACGGTGTAGATGTGACTGAACTATTTTTGAAGGGACTATAGGTACCTATCCATTTTTAGTCAAGAACCTCCACAGCCAATGAAAAGCTGTGTTGCAGAATGCTTACTCTTCTTGTGGGATTTATAGTGAGGAGCCACCTTAATCAAAAAACGTACGTGTTACTAACTAAAAAAATTACTTACGATTATTACGTATTTTTTAATGAATAAACAGCAACGTCATTAGGAAAGAGCCTTTCAGCCAAAAACCTTTGTGCTTAAATGGAAGAAATTCACATTTTAATTATAAAATGATGATGAGGCAATAAGTACAGTTTAATGTGATGAATAAGGAAGTGTAAGGTTAATTTAATAAATAATAAATAGAACGCTTATAAATAAAATGCATAAATAAAATTACAATTATGTTAGTGACCAAGCTTTTTCCCAAGCAGGAAAGTTGATTGTGACGAACCGCTGCTCAGAGTTTATTGGAGTGCTGACCAGACATATTTAAAAATAATATAAAAATTTAATCTAGTAAAAAATAAATGAAATACTTATAAATAACATTCCTGAACAAAATTACAATTGTGTTAATGACCAAGCTTTTTCCCAAGTCGGAAAGTTGGTTATGACGAACTGCTGCTCAGAGTTTATAGGATTGCTGACCAGACAGAATTATTACGCTAAGCAATGAGTATTAGATTATATTTGAGGTGAACCAATGAGAGTAAGAGCATGTTAACTATACTCTACGTGGATATTGCTAATGACAATTTCATGTGAAATATCTCACTCACTCACATCCAGTCAATGACTGCAAGAGTTTATGGTCAGTGCGCGAAGCCTTGTGCTTCTACAATTCAACGCATCTCAGAAATTTGGAACATCAAAGCTTGTAGTGCGGCACTTACAGAGTTATAGTGTAGTACTTTAAGTCTTTGCGGAGGCAATATGCTTTGAAAATTGTAGTGCATTGCTTTAAACGCTGTACTACAGTGGTTTAATGTTCTTGAAGTCTATTATCTAAGCAAAGTCTTCAGGAATATCACTCCAAATTTTTTTTCGGTGAAATAGAACATTTAGTTGCTTAGCACAACTGTAATATACGCAAGAAAATAAGGTTGTCTTTTAGTTCATAAGAAAATGGTAATTACTTCTACAAATATTGATAACTGTGCTCATTAAAAAACAAGGAAAGGGTAACCATTTTCAGACCACACAAAATGTTGTATGTCAGACTTGGTCTAGACGCAGTTCATTAGGTCAAAAAGTTTCCAAACTTTGACAGATTATTATAACAACATTAATGATGGAAAATTAGGAACTTTACTAAAACACATCTTGTTAAAGATTGTTCGAAGACTGAAATTAATTTTCGATGACAACCTAATAGTTTGAAATGTTTTACAACGTTGCAAAATTTTTTCAAATATGTTTCACTCCCAAAGAACTAAATAGTAAATAAAAAACAGATACAGATAGTAAATTTTAAAACAAGAAATCTTCAACATTAACAAAATTGATTGAGAAAATTTTTCACCACTTATTATTTGGTGGATAACGTAATTTACGCGGTTTTTTTAAATAACCACAGTTAAATTATTAGGACGTAAGTTCTTTGCCCTATGTCAAATCTAGAAATCTAAAATTGCTAAAAATGAGGAATAAATTATTATTATAATATGTTTCAAAATTCGTCCTATCACACTTCCCGTACTAATAAAAAATGTTTTCTAATGATAAATTTTTTGATAAGTAGCTCTTCAATTTACAAATAGCATCGACTGATAAATTATTAAGTTTTTTTTTCTATTTCTTTAAAGGTTTATTTTTATCTTGCTAAAAAAGTACAATTTACGGTACTTAACTCATACATTATAGCGTTATAACCATCTTTTTCATTTTTCACTCAACTTTTTTCTGAATAAAAAATAGTTTAATGAAACTATAATTTTTATTATATTTTGAAAATTTACAGAATTATTTACAAACAGTTCATTTTTAGACCCACGAATGTCTTTTGAATCATAACCACGTTATCTCAACTTGAACTTATCACTAAACGAATGAACAGGGTTTCTTCGAAATTATTCTCCTTTTTATGATAGAAACAAAAAATAATACTTGCTGTATGAACAAGCAAAATGTAAAATGTAATTTTTTTGTAGGACTTATTACTAAGTTTGTATTTTAACTTCAACTGTGATGTAACATAAACATGATAATTATATCCAGAACATATGATTAATCGTTATGAATAAAAATACTTGATTAAAGGAACAAAAAACTTTTTCAATTTCATACAGAGTACAGAGTATAGCTATTAGCATTCCACTTACAGAAAAAAAGACATTCAAGTATCAGATAATCCTTTAATCCTTCGAAATTGTTCTTAATATTTAACAAGGTATTTTTAAATCATTCAGAAATTTTTAAACTCTTTAGAGCTTCATCATTAAATATTTTTTGTACCGAAATCATTGAATCAAACCGACATCGTGTGAAAAATTTTATTTAAGTTGAATTACGAAGAAAATTTTTGTCTCATTGCTCTTCATGTTACTTTACAACATAGTATGAGGTTCTCAGAAAAAAACAAGGAGTAATCTCTCTAAGAGCAAAGTGGTGGTGAAAAAAACAAAAAGAAATTTTAATAACGAACAAGAGAGCTAGATCAAATCTGTCGATAATAATGTTAATTAAAAAGACTGCCTCAAACGTAGAATTAAACAACTGCTATAAATGATAAGTTATTATTACACCTACAGTAGGTTGTACGTACAATAATGAGACAATCTACATACTGATAAATGTTATACTAGAATTGTGAGACATTCATCTTTGAAGAGGTTACACCAAAAGCAATTCAATTATTTATACACGATCTAGTTTCGACGTAACAATTACAACTAAAAAAGAAAATTGCTAGATATCAAATGTAAAGTCATAGTTTCGTTGATGAAAGATCAAAACCCAAAAACTGTAGTTTTTACTCACGATTCAAATATGAGTTTCATCATGTTATACATACTCAATGATCACTTGCATAAATAAGCAGTATTATTAACTGTTTGGATATACTTAAACGTGTAAAAGTTGGAATAAACCTTAAACTAACTGCTTATTAGCTAAGGTGTATTCCAACTTTGACAAGTTCAAGCTGTAAAATGCGAAAAATTTTCAAAAGTTGAAAATTATTCTAGGCAGAATAGTTAAAAAAAGAACTTCAGAGTTAAAATTTATGATGATTTAGAATAGTACTGCGGGTGTGTAAAAATTATGCAACTTTCCACTATTGTCTTGTTTATAAACATGGTACATTACGTCACTAGGGTACATAGTACAAACATCAGCGCTCGAAAGGCACGGTTGTTGTATATTTGTGCCCAAGTCGCGTGTAATGCTTTTCTTACCAAGGGTTAAAAGTACTTTTCTGCCTATGGGCCAACAATGATTACAAGGGTGCAAAGTGTGGCCCGAGGGCGTAAAGCGGTAGTTGCACTTTGTGCCCATGATAAGAAAAATCATATCTTGATGCCGGACACCCCCTCCCCCCAGTCAGATTCAAAACATGATTTGAAAGGGATTTTGTATTATGAGCCACTACAATCGAAGCTAATTGTTACAGTAGAACATCACTTTTAACAACTAAACCATTTGAGTAAAGTGTTGGACGAAAAACGTCCATGAACTGGCCATGGATTACGTCAAGTGAAATTGTTGCATGATAACGTCAAACCAAACATTGTAAAACCTATCCATCAAACTTATATGTCTCTTGGCTTAGAAGTTTTAAGACATCCATCATACTCTCTAGACCCCACGCTAACTGATGATCATCTTTTTAGATCCATGAATAAGGAGTACACTTTCAAACATTTAAAGAACTGCAAAAGTGGGTAGCTAATTTTTTCACGTCAAAAAGCCAAGATTTTTATCGTGAGGAGATCCATGAGTTACCGATTGGGTAGCAGTAGGTATTAGATAATAACGAAGAATAGTTTGATGATTAAACGTTTAAGATTTTATTTGTGTAAGTAAAGTTGAAAAATAAATAAAAAGTAGATTATTTTTGCACATTCCTAATATATGAAAATATATGATAATAAATGAATATATGCATTAGCTTTACATTTTTTTGTAGGTATTCAGGGTAACACTAAAAATGAATCATCTTACAAATTTCTGGATTAGTAAGTAAATAAAATTTTTAGTCATCTGCTGCTACATCAATGACAACGGATATTTTTTTTTATACATGAGCGTTTTAGTAGCATTCTTATTGCAGCACTTATACAAAAATACAGCATTAATGGTTTAAAAAAATTATTGATATGATAGATAGAAGGAATTTGTTATGAAGCAGTAGAAAGCTATGAATAAATACGATTTACGTACTTACCACCAATAAACACACTTTCACATCTAAATTCTAATTTTTTTATAATTGCTGTATGTATCGGTATCGGTGGTGGAACTGAAAAATACTGATTAAATTTTTCGTTTACGGTACATATAACTATGTCGTCAACAATTTTTTTGGTTACAATGAGTTGCTTTGAATAGTTTGTACTTCGATTTTTCAAGTGATTATAGTTCTCCAACCTAAAATGTAAAGTTTCTTAAATAATTTTTTCTTAATACATTGGGATGTAAAAAAACAAATAGTTTCCATCTGACAACAATTAAAAAATTCAAGTAGAAAGTATTGGTGAAATCTCCGTTAACTAAGGAATTGTTTGATTGTAAAATGATCAGTGATAGGAAGTCAATTAACGTCATAAGATTTTACAACAGAATACATATTATGAAAAGAGTATGTCTTATGTCTTCTACAAATCAGCGCTAAAAACTTTTAATATTACGTAGACAGTTAGAAAAAAAGTCACAGAGAATATCAACACTTTTCAGCTAGATTTTTAACCCTCGATAATGTTTCACTTTTTTATAACGACACGATTCCTAAACTGAAATTTTTTATCTTTGGAAATGTGTTTTGTATCATCTAGTTTAACTGCAATAGAAGAATTAGACGCTAAATGAACTATTGAAAACCAAAAACAAACAAACAAAAGAACTTACAAACGTTTTATGATACTTGTTTATAAGATAAGATAATATACAATCATATTAAGTATAGAAAATGTTATAAATCAGACTTTTTAACACTTTAATACTTTTACTAACATACGGTATTTTTTTATGTATATTTTTTAACATACGATGATTTTTTAAGTGTGAAATCATATCACAAAACTAGAAGTCCGGGGCCTAAGGGATCTTAATTTTCTGTTTTTCAGTGAAGAAAAAATGGCTATTTCCTTACAGAATTTCTCCAGAAATACGGAAAAACAGTCTTGTCTAAATCAGACATTAGCGTAAATTATTGGTCTATTTAATGATTTATAAACAAATGCCAATTTTTTATTAAATTTTTTGCTCACATCTGCGCTTCCGTTACTCTTACAGGGATTTTACGACTGTCAATCTTTTTGTTATCAGATTTCCTACACATCTATGACTAAAAAGTGCGAAATGGTAGTTTTCCTACGAGTTTGAAAAGTCTCTGTTTGCGAACCAAGAGGTTTGCGGCCCGAGCCGAAGGCGAGGTCCGTAACGAGGTTCGTAAAGGAGACTTTTCGAACGAGTTCCAGAAAACTGCTTTTTCGCCCGAGGAAGTACCAGCCTCCTAAAACCACCCGAGGGCGGAAAAAATATTTTTTATAACAAAAAACTTTCGACTAACGGAGGGAAAAACTATCAAGTAAATTCGCATGTAATCGTGAGAAAATATAGACATCATTTAGCAGTACAAAAAAACTATCTGTAAGATTGTAAAATGTTTATTAGTTTTGTGTATTTAATGTTAATGATTATAGCAAACAATAGTACAGTACGTCACTAGGGCCCAAAGTACAAACATCAGCGCTCGAAGGGCGCGCTTGTTGTAGGTTTATGCCCGAGTCGCGTATAATGTTTTTCTGACCTAGGGCGGAAAGTGCAATTTTGCGCCCAGTAAATCACTTTGGGCCCTAGGGCAAAAAAGTACTTTAGGTCCGGAGGGCGCAAAAAACTTTCCTGCCCATGGGCCCAAAGTGATTACAAGGGCGCAAAGTGTGACCCGACGGCGCAAAGCGGCAGTTGCACTTTGGGCCCATGGTAAGAAAAAAAAGGTTTTTTTCTCTTTTCCTTTGATTTTTCCGCCCTCGGGTGGTTTTAGGAGGCTGATACTTCCTCGGGCAAAATAGTAGTTTTCCTACGAGTTTGAAAAGTCTTTGTTTGCGAACCAAGAGATTTGTGGCCCGAGCCGAAGGCGAGGTCCGTAACGAGGTTCGTAAAGGAGACTTTTCGAACGAGTATCGGAAAACTGCTTTTTTGCCCGAGGAAGTACCAGCCTCCCAAAACCACCCGAGGGCGGAAAAAGCAGTTTTCCGATTCTCGTTCGAAAAGTTTCCTTTACGAACCTCGTTCCGGACCTCGCCCTCGGCTCGGGCCGCAAACCTCTCGGTTCGCAAACAAAGACTTTTCAAACTCGTAGGAAAACTACTATTAAATAAATAAAATTTGGAAAAAAAATTTTTTTATTTCTATTAAGAACCTTTTGTTTTCTACCTTAAAGCCGCGTCAAAGATTAAAATTTACTTACAGGAAGTTAGCGCAGGTAGCGCGCAGGAAGACGAAAGCCCAAGATTATGTGTGTGTGTGCTAGAATATAATTAAATTTGAAATTAGCGCTGGGACGCTAGGCCATGAGCGTGCGTCGAAGTTCTTGAGTCTCGTGATTGATACTTGTTTGATGACGATGCGTCTATTCAGTGAATAGGTAACCGTTGCTGAGGCAAGGTACCTCATGTTCGATATGAGATATTAAACAATAATAAATTGAAATATACTGTAGACAATGTCTTTAACTATTGATTTTCCCAGGCTCATTTATTTTTAGCATAGTAGCAGTCCGTTGTTTGAGTTGCCTTTTCCGGTCTTGCTTGTTTGTTTTATTTTTTATTTTTTTTATTTTTTTTTTTTCACATGTTTCTTTGGTGGCACGTGACAATCACTTGTAAGAGAGACTGTAAAATTAAAAATGGATAAAAAATATGTCAAGAATCAAAAAAAAAATAGTTTAAAACGTGTGCAGCCATAAATAATACATGTGTTAAAGTGTAAAATTTATTGAGACGCTAAAGGATTAAAAAGCTGTATGAAACAGGAAGTTCGGTATGTTTTTAGTGGAAAGAAGTGAAAAGGCATTGTTCAAGTATAGGTAAATAAAAAACATAAAAATAAAAAGAAGAACTAGACAGATCAACAACAAGAAAATCAAGTTAAAAAAGGTAGACAGAGACTGTGTGAGAAGGAGTTTTTTGAAAATTTTTAAGAACGTGCTGTGTATATTAAAAGAAGTCAAAAGCGAAAAAAAAGAAGACAAGATAGCGAACAGTATTAAATTCATGTTACAAATTTTCGATGGTAGTAATTATAGTTTGTGGAAAAAAAGAATATCGATGTATTTAATGTTTAGAAAATGTAAAGATGTAATGTAAAAACAAGAAATCAAAACGAAACAGAATCAGCTTGGGAATAAAAAGAGTTAAAAGCGATAACTTACAAATGTAGTGCATTAACTGTGAATCAATTTGAATTGATACATGACAAAAAAAGCTTGTATAAGATTATAAAAAAATTAGATAAATTATACTTAAAAGAATTAATAGCATTGCAAATGTGTGTGAAAAATAAATGAGATAATATCAAATGGAGTGACTTTCAAAAATCTAGTCAATTTATTAGTGAATTTTGAAAAAATAATAATTAAATTAAAAAATACTGGAGAACCGGTTAGTGAAAAGGAAAAGGTTAATTAATCCTTAGAACATTACCTCCCGCATTAAAACGTATTAATAATAAAATAGATGTTTTGATAGAAGAGGAACAAACAGTTGAATATGTTGAAAACAAAATTCAAATGTATGAGATAAAAGATCAAACATTCAAAAATAAATATAATAATTGACATTCAAGTGTATTTAAAGTAAAAAGAAAAAAAAAATTTTAATTATTACAAGTTTGGTTAACCAGGACGTTTTTAAAATCAATGTTGTAATAAAAATTATAATTAATGACAAAACACATCAAGAGGATCGGAGACTGGTGTTTCAAATGTTAACAGAGAAAGAAGTATTCAACAGCAAGGAGACGGATGAGGTCAGTTCGGCAACTAATAAGAGCAAAACTTTCACACCAATATCGCAGGCCATGGGAAAGCACAGCATAGTCATGGTCAATATAGACAGTGGCAGAATCAACATTGGCAACAACAACATTATCAAGATTACAGTGGTCATTATGGTAGAAGCGATAGTTAAAATAAAAAAACTTGACAGGGAAGACAGTAAAAAAGTTGAGATATGATAATGGTAAATAATTCCTAAACAAAAGTATTTATAAATTGCAGAGCATAAAGGTATTATAATAAATATATGTCCTCCATATATGCCTGATGTAAATAGAACTGCAGAAAGATACAATCGTTCAATAATGGATGTAGCAAGGTGCCTGTTATCTGACACAAAATAAGATAAAACTTTTCGCCAGAAGTAGTAAAAACTGCAGTTTACTAAAAAAACAGAACCTTAGCAAATATTTTTGAAAGGAAAACTTCATATGTAATTATGATGGAAGTTAAGCCAAACTTGATAATATAAAATTGTGTGGAAGTAAAATATTTGTAAGAGTGGCGAAGGTTAAACGAAATAATAAATAGGATGAAAACGCAGAAGTAGGAATATTAGTAAGGCATGAAAGTGTTGGTTATAGGGTACTTAATAATAATAAAATTATAATTACTAAGACATGTTAATATTGTAGAGGAGGATATTAAATTAGTAGGTCTTAATGGTGAAGAAATTACAAATTTTTACGGTAAAGAAAATGATAATAATGATAGAAGCGATAATGATTCAGTTTTTGATGAAAATATTGAAACTGTAAAGGGTAATGAAACTACAAATAAAAATAAAAGTCCAATAAGAAGATCTAGTAAAACGCGTAAAGAACCAGAAAAGTATAAGCCAGAAAATTATACAACATGTATTAACGTAAATTATCTTAGTGCGAACACTCTACAAAATTATAATTAATCAATAAATGATGGACAATGTGTAAACTGAAAAGAAGCTATGCACAAGAGACTCAATTGCGTTAGTAAAAATAAAACTTATAAACTAGTAGACAGACCAGAAAATAACAAAATTATTGATTTCAAATGTATTTATACCGAGGAATCAGACAATAAACATAAAGCTTGATTAGTTAAGAGGTTTTCAACGAAAATAAAAAATTGACGATATATATTTACCTGTAGCAAAAACACACACTATTAAAATTGTATTGGCTTATTGTTCACAAAATGATCTAATTATTAATCAAATGGATTTGGAAGCAGCTTTTCTGGATGAGAATGTAAGATCTGAAGTGTATGTTAAACAACCAGAAGGTTGAAGTGATGGAACTGGCAGAATAAATTTATGTAATTATCTTTGTGGATGATTGATTGGTAAGTAGTGAAAGTAAAAAAAAAACTAACGAAACTTAAAAGAAATTAACAAATAAATTTAGGGTGGAAGACATAGGTGATGGTAATACATATCTTGGTATTAACATTGACTTCAATCGTAAAAGTGGTATAATGACATTAAATCAGGAAAGATTTACAGAATATTTAGCAGAAAATTATGATGTAATAAACGCAAGAGTATATAAAACTGCAATGGAGCGAAACTTAAAATGTGAACTCACATGGTCGGCATCTGAATTTAAAAACTACAGAAATTTGACAGGAGCACTTCTGTATATAAGCTCAGGAATAAGATGAGATATTAGTTGTAGCGTTAACCAATCAAATAGATTTCAAAACTGTTCAAATTAAACTTATTACAAATATGCGGTAAAAATTACAAAATATTTGTACTTAACAAGAGATATTAAGTTGACGTATGAAAGAAATTTTAAAGTCGATATCGTGACTTGTTATGTTGATGCAAACTGGGCAGGTGATGTTATTGATAGAAAATCAACTACTTGTTACGTTATAAAGCTGTTTAGTAGTGTAATGTATTGGAAACCTAAAAATTGAGAAAGCGTCACAAAATCTTCGACGGCAGCTGAATATGTGACGTTTTCTGAAAGCGTAAGTGAAATATTATGGATAAGACAAATATTAAAAGATTTTTTAATTATTTTTTATAAACCAATAAATGTTTCTGAACAAAACTGTGGTGCGATTAGTATTGCAAAATTTAATAATCTTATGAAAAAATCGAAATATATCGAAACACATTTTCACTTTGTAAACGAGAATTGTTCAAATGGTATGATTATTATCGTTAAAGTAAACTTAGAAAATAACTAAGCAGATATTTTTACTAAGGTACGAGGGAGAATGAAATTTGTTAAGTTTAGACAGGATTTGAGATTGATTTAAAATGAAAACATAATTTATTGAAATTTGTGACAAGATAAAATTTCAAATTTAAGGAGCCATGTTAGAGTATAAGTAAATTTGAAATTACTCTTGCAGCGCTGGAATGCTAGGCCATAAGCATGCGTAGGAGCTGTCGAGTCGCGTGCTTGATGCATTTTTGATGACGATACGTACATTAAGTAATAGGTAGCCATTGATGAGGCAAGGTGCTTGATGTTCGATATATGATATCAAATTGTAATAAATTCAACTATACTGTAAACGATATATTTTTAACTATTTATTTCCCCAAGCCCATTTATTTTAAACAATATATGTATAGTTATGATTCCAAAATGGAACTTAATATAAAAATGTGGATCCGTAGTTTTTTTTTTTTGTAACCCCTTAGTATTGTGTGAAATTGAAAGCTTCAATAAGTTGACTTAAGTAAAATATATTTTATTATTAAAATTCCAGAACGACATTTTATACTAAATGGCAGGTATTTAATTCCTTATCAAGCCCTCAATATGAATAACAAATAAAAGTTTATCATACGTATGATACAGTTTAATATGTGAAACCGTATGAAGTGAAAAATGATAAAAAAAACAGTTTATAAATTCTATTACAATCCTATTGATAATTGTATCATATTATATAAGAATATAAAAATCCTTATATAGTCTAACGTATTAAAAAATTTCAAATTCAAACTGGTGGCTATCGAAAAATGGCAGAATAATTTCACTACGACCATTAGACATTAGGATTATATAATATAGAATAGTACAGTTAGTAAAATGTAGAGATTATTTAACTTATACTTGAATTTTTTAAGATTATTGGCCGAATCTATTTTTTACCAGTAAAATGCTTAAAGTGTATCAAATTTTACAATAATTTAAGAGATGCAACTACCTCTGGTGGAAAAACCGTGCCAGTTAAGCTGGAACTCTCTGCACCAATGGTGCATTGGGTCCACTCGCCACTGTGTAGCCTTTCCCAGGAGAAGACTCCGTATTTCAGGACGTCCCCTACTCGCCAGTTGAGCCATTGCTCTCTGCCGAAGCATCGGATCAAGGCTAATTAGCATCTCCGGAGAAGCCCCATATTGTAAGGAACCACTCTTCTCCAGTAAGGCCAGCGATCCCTGCCTGGCATCGGATCCACTAATCCTCACGTATAGCCCTAACCCGGTTTCATATTTACGCAGGCCCGAAGACCTGTGGGGCAAGGAAAAGATCCTGAATTTACTCTGAAAGAAAATTCTACAGAAAAACTTGCCCCAAAACAGCCAGGGTTGCATAGGGACTTCTGCACCGGGAATCGAACCTACGACCCCTAGAACAACGTTATATTAGTCACAAGCACGCTTACCACTGAGCCAACACTCCTATTTATTTTCACTTTAATTATTACATGCATTAATACTGTTCTCTAAGTTATTTTCGTGCTTGTTAATCTTTATAGAACACCTAGAAAACTAATTGCTGTTCATTAATTTACGCATACTCTTTGAAGATAAGAAAAAAAGATAATTAAAAATAATTAAATATAATGAAATTAAAAATCAATCTAATTCATTCCTTACTTAAGAAATTTACAGGCTTTTTCATGTATTACTTTAGGAAAACGAGTGCTTTTCTTTAATTTAATTACGAAAACTGGTAGCTTGTCGCAAAATATACTTTACATACTATAAATTTCTATGGTTGAGAAAGCTGTGAGGATGAACTAAGTCTGAAGTTTTTTGTCACGCTTAATAAATGAAAAAAAAAATACTTGGGGAATTAAATTATATTTCTTTAACGTTAAGCACTGACTTGATAATACATTTTGTTATAATTTTTTTTTTCTCACTGCAATTGTCAAATAAGATTTTGGCTGAAAACAATAGTCTTTAATTTAATAGAAGTGTGATTTCCTTTACAATTCTCTAAATTCACATTTATACTGAATTTTTGGCAATACTTCATTTCGCTCACAATAATCACAATTGTTCTAATTTTTTCGGCAGTTGCGCAAGAAAAAGTAATCGCAAGAAATAATGAGCTTATCAGACTAGCAGTGTAACTATTTTTATTCAGATTCTAATTTTAACTTTATAGTTCACTTGCGATTCTTTAACTTAAAATAACTAATAACTGTTTGTGCTCTTCTTTAACCTTTAACCTTAAAGTTGTTTTAATTAGGTTGAGGCTAGTAACAATCTGGCACTTTAATCCTTGAAACAGCTATTTTATGGAACTGTGGTTAACTTAATCGACAAAATGGCAATTTCTTGTACGCCGTAGTAAAGCACGGAACTTAGAAGGTAAGGCCTCTTCTAGTTAGACTAACTGTTATGTCAAGCTACAGAGCCTGCGAATAGCATTTACTCCAAGATGTGCCAGTATGTGAAACTGTAGGGCTTGCTAACTGCATCTACTCCGAGATACGCCAAAATCAAAAAGATCGAAGAGCCACTGCTCTATTAAACCATGTCACGATCCGTTACGCGAGAGCAAAATGGCGCTCAGGTCTCATATGCATGCTAAATCTCAGTCAGTTTAACCGAGTGATCGTACAGCCAGTTACAGACTGGTGTCGCACAGCAAACGACTCTCTCGCCACACCCCTACGTTCGGCGCAACATTAGATTTGTTTATAATAGAGACGAGAGATCTGTGATTTTTGTACATTGTTACTCCACAAATCACAAATTTCTATTTGATGATGCCATATCGTTAGAGATTTTCTCTATTATTGGTCTGTTTTTTTTTTTTTTTTTTTTTTTTTTTTTAAGTTATACTTCTATAGGAGCGTTCTGCCTTACAAAGTTAATCAAAGATTTCAAATTGGTGACCTTGAGAAACAGTGTAACGGAAGTGAATTTTGCTTTGATTCTCCTCCTTCACTCCACCCCTCTCAACGTATTTTCAGTCTCTAGTACTACACCACACAACGTCATATCACCACACTACACAACATTACACATTTTGATTTTAATTTTTCTTTTAACCAATTTCTAAAAAAAAAAAAAGAAAAAAAAAAGATTTGAACCCTCGACTCCTTACACGCTGGGCAAGTCATCTACTGACTCTATTATAAGCGAGCCAGACATAGGAAAACCGATTACTTCATTTTGTCTTACAGTTCGTAATGTATTTGCAGTGTCAATTTTCATTTATTATGAATTTATTCATTCGGTTTTATTTTACATTAAATGAACAAGTTATATAACAAAATATTTGGTAAATTTAATTTGTTATTTTCAACATAAATAAATTATTATCTTTATAATTTTTTCACATTTTTTCAGATCTTTCATGATGGAAAAAAAACATTATTGTACTAAGTAAATACAATAATTGATTTTTATTGCATTTTCTTCTTTCATGATTTTTCCTTTGTAACTGAGAACAAAATTTAGAGAGGCGAGGGGAGCGCAAATATATGCTGCATCGCTGGATGCTATTTTTCTCATATTGATGAACTGACATACACGCTTTTACGCATACTTTACCCTTTTTTTTGTGTTAATGAAAAAAAAAAAAAAAAATTATAGATCTATTTGGAAATGAAACAGGTTTATCTAATAGTAATCTATTATACAAACAAAAAATGAGAGCTTTATACAGATCTTTTAAATGCAATTTAAAGTGATTTTTCCATAAGGGTACATGTTAAAATAAAAATTTTTCAAATTAAACATGTGAAAAAGGAAACAGTTGAACGATCTACTATTTTATAAAGGTACTTCTTATTTTCTTAGGAAGATTTTTTGAAACCATCGGAAGATTCGATGAAAGAGCACAGTCTTATACTCACTAGCTGCCACATTGTTTATATTGTATTGTGCCATAAAATTTTGTTTATAATGGTTCTGTTATGAGATATTAAAATATTTATTGAAACCACACCTAACTAACGTAGGTATACTCATTCCAACGATAATTGCACCACCTTTGTACATAATATCGTTTCATACGAGGTATACTTATATTTATAATCACATGATTTGCCATATAATTTTATAAAAGTATAACTTTTAACTTGGATACCCAAACACCCACTGTATACTCGTTTATTTTTCGTTTGTTTATTTGTTTACATTATTACAACAGAATAAAGGTAACTTAGTATCATAAATAAAACATTTTCGAAAAATTTCTTCACTATACCACCTTTGTTCTTTTGGTAAACATACTTTCTAAGAGTAAATCAGAAGCTACAAATTCAGTATCTTCTTTTGACAAATCTAAAATCTTAACAAGATAATTTGACTTCGCTTGTTTCTACTTCTGTGAAACTGCATCGTCTAGCCTATTTTAACTTTTTTCGTGGTTCTAAGAAAACGTTAACGTGATAAAGTCAAACGAACTACAGATTTTGATTCTTTAACCCTGAAAGAAATTCTGATTAGGTTAATCGAGAGATATCCGATAAAATAGTGGAGGTGTTAAAGGTGTGGCTTCATACTGTGTACATACTTCTGAGCAAGCCAAAAAAGATATCACTAAGTACTTAGACATATTTTTTAAGTTATGAAAAAAGCCTAAGATAATAGAGTTAAATAAATCACATATTTGGATGCAGTAATTCAAAAAACATTAAAAAGAGATGGTTTGATTTGATAAACAATTTTTTCTGCGGGACTGTATCACTTTTGTCGCAAAAGCATTGATTTTTATTAAAAATTTTTATTTACCTATTTCAAAATTTTTTGATGTAAAAAGAAATGGTAGAAAAATAAGAGTAGACGCACATTCTTGGCCCTTTCAAAAATAAATTAAACCCAAACTTGGCAAGATGCACTGATAATTCAAGGAATGAAGTAAAAAATCAGCTGATGGAATGATAAGGTGTGATCTCTATTTTCACTTTTTTTCTTCATAGTTTAATAAATTTCGATAAAATTAAGCTATGTTTATTTCTCGCAGATTTAAAAATGTGCAACAACTCTTCTTTTTTTGAAACATTATGTAGATAAAAGTTACTAACACAAATAACAATACCCAACAAAATATGGTGTAAGATTTTACTCTGAACGAATTAGTCTCCTACTTTACCGCTGAGCAGTTACTTTATTTAGTTTATAATTAATTGTTTTGGAACATTTAAATCTCAGAAAAAGACTAAATAACTAGCATAGTTTAAACTTTTTAAAAATTGATTAAAACTTAATTTCAGTTAAATTCATTGTAATATGAAGAAGAAAAGTAAAAAATTAGATCACACTTTCTTAGTCCACCGTTTGATTTTTCTCTTTTCACCTTGAATTCCTAGTGAAACTTGCGGAGTTTAGGCTGAATTTATTATTTTATTAGTAAAAATCTCTTCTCTTGTTGATAAAATAACTAGTTATTAAATAATTAATGGTATAAATCTATACCATCAAAGTAATCTTATCGATAAAGTAGGAAAATTTCGTTACTTCTCTTCAAGCTACATGAGCTAGGATTTGTCCTGCAAGAGAAAAGGTAGTAAGTGCAGAGTAAATAACAATAAGGGATTAGTTATTATCTGAGTGAATTTTTTATTTAAGTTCACAAGAGTTATTTAAGGAATACTGCCACCATTTCGTCTTCCTACCACCTTTTTAATTTCTATTTGTTTCAAAGCTTGACATACCTCCTTATTTGCACGTATTACTACGTTAAGTCTCTTTCACTCTTTAAAAGAACGCTTTTCTTCTTCTCCCCCAAACCTAATCCCGTCTATCGCTTGCTGATTATCTGTTCCTTGAAATTTTTTTAAATACATGACCAAATTTTTTTCTTTATTGTCCCTTTTTTTTAACTGTCCTCCTTTCTCTTCTTTTTCTCTATGGTTTTTTTTCTGTCTTTCTTTTCTCTTTTCAAATGATCAACGTTCCTTTATTACAGATTTTCTACTTTTTTGCGTATTCAAGATGCATACATTTTTTGAATGTTACCCCTTTTTTTTTAGTTCTTACCTATTCCTTCATTCAACCAGTTATGATGTTGGTTCCTGCCTGTTTTATACTACATCTAAAAAATTCCTGATCCCCCTTATTTTCTTAGCAATTGTTCTCATATTTTTTAAACGCTTTTTTCTTGGGTTTCTTCTATTTTTGTATTGCTTGTTTGTATTTTAACTTTTTCTTGGCCTTCTATTTCAGTCATTTTCGATTTATTTGTGTATTTCTACCAACTTTCTCTTTTTGATTACCTTATGTAATCTTTTTTGTACAATTTTCTATGAAAAAGTGATCTGATTTTATTTTTATCCTTGGTTTCAGTTTCATTAGTAGACTTGGTATCTCACTTTTCACTTTTAATACTATATCAAACATCAAAATCTCTATACCTTTAACAATCGTTTGGGCTCTTTTCTGGTCCTTTTTTACCCATTTTTTGGTGAAGCCTTATTTTTGGATGTATTCAGTAACTTTGTTGCTTCCTTGTTCGTTATTTTGTCACATAATGTTTGTTTCTTGGATCAGTAGAAACAATCAAGTATGTCGAACGCGATGATTTTGTCTAAAGCTATATTCAGTCTTTACAAAATAAATAGTTTAAAAAATTACATACACTCTTTTCCTTCACTTCTTCTTCAAAATCTCAAGCTGACATATCTGTCTTTATCAACCCACAAAAAAGTGAACTTCTGTAATCTTTACATTTGTCAATTTTCTGATTGCCCATGGCGGCAGCCTCTAAAAACGTCTATCTCTAGACTCAAAATTTTTGTGACAACGAAAAGGTGGATCTGCCTGGCCAGCAATTCTAAAACAAAGAGCAACGGCTCGCCTTGATCAACCCTTTAAAAAAAAGTTGGTTTACAATCCAACGAAAAGATATTTTTACTAACTTACACATCATTTCACACTTTTTCTTACAGCACATAAATTTATAGATTGCCTTTATAACTATTTTTAATAAAAATGTGCTTCCTTGCACTCAAACCAGATTTTTTGCCGAAAGGTTTGTTTCTGTCCATGGTGTTTTTTTATTGACTTGATAGCCGTAAGCGTTTATGTAAGCTTCAATTACGTAAGTGACAATTAAAAGAGCGACGCGTCACTCCTAGGGTCTTACTCTCTTTGCAACACAAATTCACATAACTATGCAACGTGATTGTTTTTAATGCCTTATTTTTTATAGATATTTTAAAATTAAAAATCGTTGCATACACAACTATGTTCTACTTTAAGTTGTATTTTACATTATTAATTTATCATTTTCCAATCCTCGTCTTCTATGCTCATTCTTTTTATTTACAAAGTAGTTTTACTTTTTATTGCCTTTTTATTTCAGCAGATTTTTGTACTTTACACAATCTTCCATCCGTTTTGATGCACCAATTCCTATGATTAATCCTTAATTTTCAGCTTTCGGTACTCTATTTGAACTTTAGAACCCCTTGAAGCCACTTGAGCTTTGTTGCTTTTGAATTTGTTAAATTTAAAATTTACTTGAAAAAAAAGGTAGAAAAGTTTTTAACAAAAAATCTTTTTTTGGGTGCACCAGAGTACGAAAATAATTTATTGCAATTTTATGGACACAGACACATGCGCGCGCGCACGCACGCATTCAAGAAAATAGCCAAAAATTCACTAACACTCATTGACATCGTAATAGCCAAGTGTTGGAGTCTGCATAAGATTCACAAAAATGTGTCAGTAATTTATCACCTTAAACTAAATTTAATTTGTCACCTCAAACTATAAAATACATGAGGAAAAATACTAAAAAAAAAGTTTTTTTAATGTATCAGACATCTTTGGTATCTTAATTTTAATACAGTATACATTATATAGATGTAAGACCCACCATATATATAATCTATACATTCTAAAATTTTTTTGTAGTTTTTGTACCCAGGCTACATTACAAATTTCTTAAAAAATTAAGCTGAATGAATAATCATTAAGACAAAATAAGAATTAAAAACAAGAACTCACTCTTCTTATTCAACGAATAAAGTATAATAGTACTATAAAACGTATTAAAATTTTGCAATTTACTATCCACAAATTAAAGATGGTACTGACTGAGTGCGGTAGTAGTCAGACAAAGTCTATTCCAAATCTGATAACGAGAGGAAAGGTAAGTAAATGTCGTAAATTACTGGGCAAACGATTATACGTAAAATAACAGATTTTAGTTGTAAAAAATTCATTGTTTGTTAACTGTATCAAGTATAGTCATACCTAGAAGTGGTTTTTTAGTGGTCATTCGGTAAAGTACTCCTAACATGACAATAGACAACTTGGTACTTTCATAACCTCCAAAATTATTTTGCTTGGTCACCGTATGTCAAAAGCAAATATTTTGATTAATTTTATATTTCTTGAGTGCCTTTTATGACATAAAGTGTTATTATGCCCTACGTTTTGTAGTAACTAAGTTGTATATAAAGACAAGAAACAAAGCTTAAGAAGTGTTTTTTAAACAAACAACAAAGGAAAACAATCAAAAAAGCAATAGAAGAAGAAGAAAACAATTAACAAGTAAATACCATGCCAAGTTAAAAAAGCTCTAGAAGCAATTACCAAAGACAACATAACTGTCAGAGAAGCTGCAGAAAAATTTAATGCGTTAAAAAGCAACCGGCACGATAAGACAAAAGGAAAATTCTGTTAAACTAAACCCTGTTTAATTGAAAAAAAGTCCTACATTATATTTAACAGAAATAGAAGAAAAAACGATAGGTCAGTCAAATAACTGCTAGTATAAGCTATGCTTCATTGCCATAATAGAAATAATCAATTAAAAAAAGCCATTTCAGGCAGGTGCAGATCAATACATATACACAAGCTGTATAGATCGATGAAGTGATCTTAAAAGCATAGTGCTCCATACAGTGCTATAGTCTATACCCGTGCTCTAAACACTAGTATTATTCTTTTGTAATTAAACCTAAATAACCTCTCTCCTATGCTCTATGTAATCTTTATTGCAATTACTGCCTTTTTTAATTTTTCTCTCTCTTATGTGGGCTTTAACTCTAGCATTTTTCTGCAAGGTGTATCCCAAATATTTGGTCTTGACTTTCTCTGTTTTATCACGATCCCAGAACCATTTCCTTATGTTTACTCTTTTTCTGCTTTTTTCAAATACAAGAATCTTTCTCTTTTCTACACTCAGTCTCATTTTCTTCTTATCTAAGAATTTCTTCAATCTTTCAAGCATCTCCTTTAAGTCTCCCTTGTAAGGACCTCTTTATTTAACATTAGTACTTGCGTCCCAAAAATGAAGTTTTTGTTTAACTGATAAAATTAATAGAATGTCATATTTTTTCTACACTTTATCGAAAGTTCCTTCACAATTTTGCTCTTCAAGATTTTTTGGGCTACGATAACTTCAGAAAGAGCTACCTCACACTCCAGAATCACTGCTCTCTTTTATACATTGCTCTGATGTAGTAGGAGGTAAAGTTGTTAAAACCTTTTTTTCACCTTTTATCCCTAAAAAAACTAGAATTTTAGAAACGATTTTTGAAAACCACAATCAAAACAAGCATCATCAAGTAATGACTTCCAAACAACTTTCTCTGAATGTTAACATCTTCTTCAACATTGAGATTAATACTCTTAAAACAATTATGTTGTTTTATATCGTAGCTTTCAACTGAGAACATCTATTCCAGTAACCACAAAAAAAGTAAAAAAGCAAAAGCCATGGCAATTACAAATACTTAAAAACTTTTTTTTTACTTGTACGGGTTAGAATTTACTTGCTTTAAGAACATCGGAAGCTTGTTTTGTTGAGAAAACGATAGATTGGTCAACTTCCCTCTACTACGAACTTACACGATATGCGAGGCTTTTACGCTTTTTCTATGTGACCACAAGCTGGTATATACCTAACCTTTCTTACTTTTACGCGATACGTGATACGCTTTACGCCTTATGCCGTTCCCACGTTCCAGAAATACACATGCACTCCATTCTCCCGTTTCTCCTCTCCCATCTAGTTATTCCAATTGTTTCTGCATCCCATCCCCACTGAACTCACCTTTATCTTCGTCCCAGTAATGCCGTACGTTGTCGACAAGCACTTTTTGGTATCAAACTGTCGTTATCTTACTTCTCTCTCTCCACTCTCTGGCCCATTGTCTGGCTTTTATCTAAATGATTATCTCTTTTTAAGTAAAGATGTTTTTTATGCACCCACCTCTAACTAAATACTAAAAACTAAAACTACGGTTAAAAAAATTAAGTGACTATACATAAATGCATTAACAAATCAGCAGTTTTATCTGAATAAACTAATCATAAAAGAAAAATAATATACGTTCAATAACCTAGACTAATAAAAAAAGCTAATTGTTACTGTAATTTTCTCTTTTAGAGGTATTCCACATAAGTCTATTCCACTAACGATGATGTCTGAATCAATGTCTTAAAAAACAATTAATTCAAGAAAAAGGAGAAGAGAATAATTAAACTTAATTTTAAAACTAAAAAGTTACTATTGACTTTAAAGCAATCGTCGATTCAGAATCTACATAAATACTGTAAATAAATATCAAATTAATAATTTTAATATATTAATAAATACCTACATCACTAAGCAGTCTTTTTCAAGTGACTATCAACGTTACTCTAATAAACAAAAACTGTTTCATACACTTATAATACATTGGATTTTGTGACCGTAACCATAGAAAAAATTCTTTACGCTTCGACGTTAGAATGTGGAAAAGATGAAATCACTTCAATTAAGATTTTTAAATTTGGAAATCGTTATTCAATTTTTATTTTCTAAGAGAGAGTCAATAAATTTTTTCCAAAACTCATCTATTTTATCGTTGCAAACAGTTAAATCATTTAAATCAAAATGAGATGGCAGCTGCCAAAATTCTTTCATAAATAATTTAAAATCAACATCTGAAAATGAAAAATAAGTTTGAAAATCGTCAACTGAGTTAGGATTCTGGAAAGAGGCATTTGTAGATTTAAGAAAATTAAAAGTTCAAAGTATACTATAGTTTCAAAAATAATTTTTTGAATTTCGTTAAAAACAGTCACGGGAAAATTCAAAAAAAATTTTCGAACATCTACAGCATCTTGTTCTGGAAGACTCTTCAGAATATTTTTACATTTACCACTAGCAGCCACATTCTTTATGGGTTTGACATCTCCATCTGCGTTTACTTTGTAATTAAAATTTTGAGTTATTTTCTTGAGTGTTGCATCGATAAGAGAATTAGAGCCCATTGATACTAAAACTTTTAAACATTTGGTTCTTAATTTATTATTGACTAGTTTTTTAGTGTGAGAGAATGGATTTAGTTTCTTTAAATCAAGTAAAGTATAGTGTAAGAAATGCAAATAAACTATTACTTAGTTATCACTTAAAGTAATATATGTATATATATATATATATATATATATATATATATATATATATATATATATATATATATATATATATATATATATACTAGTAGAGCTTCGCTTCCCTGCGTGCTCCACGCGCAAACCCACAACTGTTTTAACTTAAAAGGAGAGTCTTTAAATTTTGTCTGTTAGTGGGGATAGGTAAATGCCCAGAATTTCGTGAGAAAGAAGAGTTTTTGATCTACATCGTTGAGAATTAGTTATATATTTATCAGTGAAATTTCCACACCACTCTGAAGGTACTATTATACCACGTTGAGAGTTTTTTTCAAAACTTTCCGATATGTTTAGAGGAAAAAGGTATATATAAGCTTTGCTAGTTTTAATGACTTTCATTTCATTCGAATATGATTGAAAAAAAACAGTCCTTTAACTTTCATGTTAAATGTTGATACTACCATAAAATAACAAGTAATTTCATCAAACAAAAATGTCAATATATTTTACAATATTCTTTAATTGTATGAAAAAAATACTTATAACGCAATAAAGCTTTTAATGCATTAAATAATCTAAACAATAACTTTCTATTTTTTTTTTAAATACTCAGAGAACATAATGTTTTTACTAAAATAGAAATATAAATATTCTTGAATATTTAGAATTCTTAAAAAACTTATCGAAACTTTGACAAAAATTATAAAAGCAAATCCAATAGCAAAAAAGTACAAACATTGAAATCAAATCACAAATGTAGAAAAACTACTAAATTATAAAATGATTTTTTTAAGAAAAACCGGCCAGCAAAAACATACACACAATTAACCGTTGACAGCAGAATGCGGTGCTATTATAGTTTTAGACTCTGGGCTACCAGAAAAGTTCGATCTTTGTGTACACCGCAAAGAATTACCCGATAATTATCCAAAAGAAACATTTTTTAATTAACTGTCTCATTTTATCCATCCTATGGTATTTCCATTATTTACTCCCTTAGGAGATTTCGAATGGAGTACCAGTTATTTTAAAAATCACTCAAATAAGAGCAAATACCTAACTATGTTACAACATGATTCATACAGACTGTCTTACAGACCAAATGAAACAAGATTGATTCCATTGCCATACGAGGGACGGCTGACACAACAATTTTTTATTCATTCTTACATCAGTATTGAATATAATCGTTTAAATTATTTAAGGTATAAAAAAAAAATTTAAGGATAGAATGTTATTAAGGTTTATTAGATGCAATTGTTAAAAATACATTCAACATTTCTAAAAATTTCGAGACAAAGGAAAAAATTGGAAATCTTTTCATACTTCCATCTACTTACATTGGAAGTCCAAGATATATCCAGAAACATTATCAAGATGCAATGTGTATAACAAAAAAATGTGGTGGGCCAGACTTATTTATAACATAAGATACAACCCTTAGTTAAAAGAATTAAAGTTAATTTTCTCAAAATTTCTTAAAAATACGACATCAAATAATATTCCAAACATAACTGTTAGACTATTTCACTTAAAATTAATGTCAGTTTTGGATGACATTAAAAATGATATATTCGGTAAAGTATAAGCATACATCTATACCATAGACTTTTAAAAAACATGGTCTACCTCATGCACATATTTTAATAATTTTGCATCCTGATAAAAAAATTGTTACACCTGAACAAATTGCTACAATTATTTCAGCTGAAATTTCTTATAGTAATACGAAAATCACAAAATTCGTCAATAAAAACATGCTTCATGGACCTCATACAGAACAAAGTCCTGGTATCATTGATACAAAATGTATGAAAAATTTTTCCAAATCTTTACCAAACGTAACTTCATTTTAAACAAACGGTTACATTTAATATAGAAGAAGAAATAATACTTCCGAACAAAATGTTTATAAAATTTAGAGAAAAAATGAAATGTTAGTAGATAATTCAATGGTCCTACCGTATACTAAATTCTTGTTGATAAAATATAAATGTCATATTAACTTTAAATTCTGGGCATCTATTCAAAGCATAAAATATATTTATGACTATGTACATAAAGGTAGTGACAAAGCATACATCAAAATTCAAAAATTAAAAGACCAAGATAAAGAAATATTCGATGAAGTTAATAGTTACGTTGATGCTAGATATTTAAGTCCAATAAAAGCAGCTTGGAGATTACAAGAATTCCCAATTTACGGTAAAAGTCATACAGCTGTAAATTTAGCTGTTCATCTTGAAAACAAAAAACTGGTATTTAAAGAAAATAACATTAAAACTGTTATAGATAACAGCGAGACACAGTTAACGTCTTGGTTCAAATTAAATAAACATGATGACTTTGCAAAGCCCATAAGGTATGTGAACATTTCAGAATACTACATTTTTAATAATAAATTAAAAATTTGGCGAAGAAGGAAGAATTTAGTCAAAAAAAAATTTGCAATTGGTCGATTAAACATTGTATTTTCGAACGATCATGAAAGTTTTTTTTTAACTTGTGTTAAATATAGTAACTGATTCAACATCGTTCGAAGACATTCGAACATGTAAAGAAATAGCTTATGAAACTTTTAAATATACTGCAATTGCAATGGGATTAATACACAATCATGAAAAAATCGATGATATTTTTAAAGAAGCAATTACGGTTATGTTTCCATATCAATGAACACAATTTTTTCTTAGTTTTTAGTTTCAGAAAACGTTCAAGGTGATAAAATATGGAATGAATACGAATAATTTTTTACGAAGGGTTTGCCTAATAGTAAAGATAATTTAGCTGTATTACATATCAACCAAATTTTAGGATCAGAAGATAAATCAAGTGGATGCTTTAATGTACCTACACCAAAAAAATGCAGAGTAAAAAAGAAGATATAGATGATGAAATACGTTTCAGTAAAGAAATGTTTAACTCGATGTATGAAAGTTTGAATAATTACAAGAAAAATACATATTCCATATTATTTGCGAACAAATAAATAATATTTTCTTTATAGATGATTCCAGAGGGTCAGTAAAAACTTATTTATATAAAACGTTAATTTATTTTTTTATTTCTCAAAAAAAAAAATCATGTCAATGGCATAGACTGGCACAGCACCAATTTTGCTTCCAAAGGGGATAACCAGTCATAGAACTCTTACACTTCTTTTAGATCTTAACAATATAAAAAGTGATTTTTTAGAATTCGATTTAGATAAAAAAAATTAGGAGAAGTTGATTTAATTATTTGGGATGAGGCTTCAATGATTTAAAAAAAAGCATTGGAAATAGTAGACAGAACGTTAAGAGATTTATATGATACTGAAAAATGTTTTGTAAATAAATTAATTATTTTTGGATGTGAGTGTTAAGAATACATGTACATTAGCGCTATAATAGGTTGAGAGACACTATCACGAATGATAGACACGGTCGTGTAAGTGTGAGCGCTCTCATATGCATGAGTGAGTGGTATAGAGAGGGAACTCGCCTCAGCGTGAGAGAGAGTCGTGTAAGCGCTGCTGCGGTAGTCTAGATCGTGCCGTCGCACAGCACACGCACTCTACATTTATGTATATCGTTTTCTTTATTATTAAACTTACTTATTAATAAACTATTGATAGTTTAGTTTATTTAACCACACCTTTCCACACTTTAACATGGTAGCAGAGCGTGGTTGAAAGGCTTCGTGGTTTGTGCTCAAATAAGTAACATATAAAGACAGTGATTACTGTGAAAATTACTGAGTATATTTTGATTATTAACAATGGGTAATGGTCATGATGAATTTAAAATTCCAATTTTCGATGGCGAGAATTATTCCATGTGGAGGAAAAGGATCGCCATGTTTCTTAAAATGAAGAAAGTCGACGTTAATATAACGAGAGAGAAGACAGCTGCAGATAAAAGTGATTGGGATGAAGCAGATTTAAGATATATTAATTGGATATACAGCTCCATTTCAGATAGACAACTGGAGTTTGTGTGTGAAGAGACAACTGCTTATGGAATTATGAAGAAACTTGATAGTTTGTATCTAAAGGAATCAACAGCTTTACAAATTGTGTATAGAAATAAGCTGGAAAAGCTAAGGTTAAAGGATTACGATGATGCAGCTTCTTTCTTTGGAGACTTTGAAAAGTGCGTGAACGATTTAAAAAGTGCTGGTGCTAAAGTTAGTGAAAAGGAGAAATTAAATTATATACTGAATACGTTGCCAGAGTCATATAGTTATATTGGTGAATTGATAGATGCATTGCCAACATCAGATCAGACGGCAGACTATGTTAAAAATAAAATTCAAATGGCTGAATTAAAAAGTAATAAAAGTGATAATGTGAATAAAGCAAATGCTTTTTCATCAAATAAGACACAGTTACAGTGTTATAAATGTGGAAAGTATGGACATATACAAAAGAACTGTGACCAAAGTCAAACAAGTCAAGGTCAAGAACAAAGGCCGAATAGAGGCAGAGGCAAAGGAGCTTGGAGAGGCTATAGAGGAGCAAGGGGAAGAGGTACTTACAGAGGCGCATATAACTCTCAAGCTGGGCCTAGTAACAGTGATAACACGTGCCATTGGAGCGAGCAAGGCAGAGGAGACCACGTTAGCGCGGCTTGGATAGCAACAGTAGAACGAGACTCGGCGACAGCGGCGGCATATAAAAGCGAATCAAAAGGTAAACAATGTGGTGTGATACATTGGATTGTGGACAGCGGTAGCTCCGATCATATAATAAACGACGATAGGTATTTCGTGAGTTGTGAAACATTGTGTAATCCTATAAATGTTTACCTTGGGGATAATAAAATTGTTAAAGCTACTAAGGTCGGAAATATTATAACGTATTTTGATGCTTTTGGAAAGCAAAGTGAAATTACAATGAAAAACGTTCTTTATGTTAAAGACATGAATTTAAATTTAATAAGTGTAAGCATAATTACTGATAATGGTAAAGTAGTTTCGGAAAAAGATGTAGCTAAGATTTTCGATTTGAATGATAATTTAATGGCAGTAGCAAATAAGAAAAAGGGTTTATATCATATGTCAAGTAAAATAAATCGAAATAATTTCATAGTTAATTATTTGAATAAAGATATAAATGAAATGAATGATAAAGAAAAATGGCATAGATTATTAGGTCATGTTAATTTTAAATATTTAGAAACTATGTGTAAGAATCAATTGTTAACAGGACTGCCAAATAAATTAGAAAGTAATTTTTTAAAGTGCAAAACGTGTATTCGAAACAAAATGCACAATATACCGTTTAAAAATAATCGTTATAGAGCAAAAGAAATTTTAGAAATAGTACATACTGATGTGTGTGGGCCTTTTAATAATACGGGCAATAAGGGTGAGAAATACTTTATTTCTTTTATTGACGATTATAGTAAGATCGCGAGAGTTTATCCAATGAAGGAAAAATCAGAAGTGTGCCGTTGTATTATTGATTATATTAATGAGTGTGAAAATATAACAGGCAAAAGAGTAAAGTATTTAAGATGCGATAATGGAAAGGAATATTTAAATAAAAGCGTATTTGATTTTACTAAAAGTAGAGGTATTGTGATCTCACCGTGTCCCGTGTATGAACATGAATTGAATGGCGTTGCTGAACGATTTAATAGATCAATCATGGATATGGCGCGGTGTTTATTAGACGAGGCGCAGATTAGTAAAACGTATTGGCCGGAAATAGTTCAAGCGGCAACTTATTTGAAAAACAGAACTCTAACAAATACTATAGAAAAGAAAACTCCGTACGAGATATTTTTTGGTAGAAGACCAAATGTATGTAATTTAAAAATTTATGGTAGTAAGGTATTTGTTAGAAAACCTGAACAAAAGAGAAGTTCAAAATGGGATAAAAAGGCTGATCTGGGAATTTTAGTTGGTTATAGTGAAAATGGCTATAGAGTTTTGATTAATAATAAAATAATTGTTGCTAGACACGTTGAAGTTATTGAAAATAATGAAAAATGCATAGGATTTAATGATAATGACTCAGATGAAAATAGTAATTCTGAAATTGAAAAAGGTTTCAATAGTAAATCTGATGATGAAGTTTTTGCTAGTCCTATGAAAAACAAAACAGAAGAAGAAGAGGATAACCAACTTAAAATTCCTAGAAGGTCTGAACGAAAAAGAAGTAGCCCAGATCGTTACGATGAATATAAAATTAAAAATAAAATTGTTGCAAATTATTGTAAAGTTGATACACCTGATACGTTTGAGGAGGCGATTCAAATGAAAGAGAGTAAAAAATGGATAGAAGCAATGGACAAAGAAATAAAAAGTATTGAATCGAACAAAACATGGGAACTAGTGGAAAGAGATAATAAAAATGTAATCGATGTAAAATGGGTGTATAATAGAAAATTAAATGGTATTTACAAAGCGAGGTTAGTAGTAAGGGGGTTTCAACAAAGAGATGAAATAAATGATATTTATGCGCCAGTAGCAAAGACGCAGACATTAAAAATACTACTTGCGTATTGTTGTAAAATGGGCTTTAATATAGAACAAATGGATGTCGAAACTGCTTTTTTAAATGGCTTTGTAAAATCTGAAGTGTATGTAAATCAACCGAAAGGCTATGAAGATGGAACGAATAGAGTATGTAAATTATTAAAAGCGTTGTATGGTTTAAAGGAAAGTCCAAGAGCCTGGTATGAGTGTTTAGACGAGTATTTAATTAAGTCAGGTTTTACTAGAAATTATGTTGATAATTGTTTATACACTTTTAATAGCAATGATGATGTAATTTATTTACTAATTTATGTAGATGATTTGTTGATATGCAGTAAAAATGAAAATTTAATTAAGGGTGTAAAACAAAAATTAGCAAAAAAGTTTAAGATGAAAGATCTTAGTAAAATTAAGGAATACTTAGGTATTAATATTGATTATGATGTGTCTCGTAAAATAATAAAATTATCACAAAAAGAATATATTAACTCGTTAGCAGAAAAGTATGAAATTAAAGAAAGTAAAATGTATAATACACCTATGGAAGTAAATTTGAAGCTTGAAAGATCTGATGATTGTGAGAGAGATATTAAGTATAGAAATTTAATTGGTGCATTGTTGTATATAAGTTCTGCTACGAGACCAGACATTAGCTTTGCGGTAAATTATTTGAGTCGTTTTCAGAATTGTTACGATAATACTCATTTCAAATATGCATTACTAATTTTAAAATATTTATATGTAACAAAAGAGTTAAGTTTAACTTATAGCGGAAACTTAAAAGAAGAAGTACTTGATTGTTATGTTGATGCTGATTGGGCTGGAGATAACGTAGATAGAAAATCGACAACGGGTTTTGTTATAAGATTGTTTGGAATTGTAGTATTTTGGAAGTCAAGAAAACAAAAATCAGTTACAAAAGCATCAACATTCGCTGAATATGTTGCGTTATCCGAGGCGGTAACAGAAATTAAATTAATCGTTGAATTGTTAAAGACATTTAAGATAGGGTATAAAAAACCTGTAAAAATTTATGAAGATAATACAGGAGCAATAAGTATAGCTAAACATGGTAATTTTACAAAAAATTCGAAGCACATAGAGGTGCATTATTACTTTGTTCATGAAAGTGTTAATAAAGGAAAAATAGAAATTGTAAAAGTAGACACAAATGATAATATTGCGGATATATTTACGAAGTCGTTGAATAGAAATAAACACGAACAATTTAGTAAAATGCTATGCTTATTATAAGTTATAATGTATCCTAATTGCTAAATTGATTATTTAATCTAAAAATATGTAAAATTTTGAAAATAAGAATATGGAAAAATATTGATATGATGAATTGATATATGTAATTTGAATGGCTGATTGTATAATTGAAATAGCGCAAATGTAAGGAGGCGTGTTAAGAATACATGTACATTAGCGCTATAATAGGTTGAGAGACACTATCACGAATGATAGACACGGTCGTGTAAGTGTGAGCGCTCTCATATGCATGAGTGAGTGGTATAGAGAGGGAACTCGCCTCAGCGTGAGAGAGAGTCGTGTAAGCGCTGCTGCGGTAGTCTAGATCGTGCCGTCGCACAGCACACGCACTTTACATTTATGTATATCGTTTTCTTTATTATTAAACTTACTTATTAATAAACTATTGATAGTTTAGTTTATTTAACTACACCTTTCCACACTTTAACAGTGAGTTTTGTCCGATTTTTCTAGTGATAAAAAACGGTAATCATTAAAAATTGGGGAAGGAGAAATAAAAACTTTTAACATTTCTAAAAATTGGATTCTAAATAATGTATAATATTAAATATTTTTTAATACCTAGAATTGTTCGATGAATAGTTTTATACTTACGTCGCATAACGAGTACACCTCTTTTTTGAGTAAAAAAATTCTAAAAAAATTAACTGGAGAAAATTAAAACTTACTGTTGTATAGATGATGCAACTTATAAAGGGGTTGATAAATCAGACGATACTATTTATTTAAACTTTCTGATGCAAATGTTGAACCATATTTGTAAAGGATTACCACCTTATGGACTAAATCTAAAAATTGGTACAATAGTGATGTTACAGAGAAATTTAAGTATATCACATGGACTCTGTAATGGAACACGTTTACAAATCACAAAATTGTTACAGTATAATATAAAAGGAAAAATAATAACTGGAGAAAAAATTGGAAATAGAGTCTTCATTCCAAGAACAACTTTAGACACAAGAATTTCCTCAACATTACCGTTTATTTTGTATCGTAAACAATTTTCATTTGTTGTGGCATTTGCTATGACAATAAACAAATCCCAAGGTCAAAGTTTTGATAGTATAGGTTTGTATTAAAAAAACTTTTATTTTCTCATGGTCAATTGTACGGAGATTTATCAAGATGCAAAGATAGAAATAATTTATTTATTCACGTAGAAAGGCAAAAAAAAACAGAAATATAAAATATTGTTTGGAAAGAGATTTTTACATAATTTATTGACTTTACTTGATGATTTTTATAAATAAATCGGCAATATTCATGGTAATAAATTGAAAGTCACCTAGTAATATTTAATTATTTAACAAGTATACATTACATGATGTATAGTTTTTTCACGATGATAATGGTTGTTAAGAAAATTTAATGATTTACATTGTTAAACCACAACAATAATTATATACGTCAAAGCAATAGGTAAGAGACAGTCGGGCTCTTTAAATTAAAATAATTTACATAAAAATACGTATAAAATATTGGTACATCAAAAACATGTATAAATTTATAATATACATAAGACAAGTATAAATTTATAATATACATAAAACAAGTATACGTGTGTATCGTTATAAATATTATTAGAATTTACGATTGGATGCAGGGAGTTCTATCTCTTCGTGGTTATGATAGAGCTAAATTTAATAGGTTATTCACTTAACCTTTTAAATAAGGCGATACTTTTACGGTTATTATTATTTAATAATTATGTAACGTTTTAATTCATACATGTCGTTGTATAATGTGATATACGTACGTATAAGAATGAACGAATGTTACATTGTTTCAAAACAATAGTAACACAAAAAAAGTTGATTGCACCGAGAACCTTATACTTATCAATAACTTGTAACAACTTGATAATTTTTATATTACGATTTTTAACAAATTATTTATTAACATTATTACATAACTGAACATGGATTAGATGTTTCATCTGTATGTTAAAAGTCTATCTATTTGTCTTCTTGGCGTTGTGGAAAAAAAAAATTAATAAATATTTTTAAAACTAAGTAAAATTAAAACTTATTGTTTATAGGCGTGATTTATACTTAAAAGAAAAAGTTGTAAGGGGACAAGAAAAATGGTGTGGAAAGGCCTTGGGAGACAAGAAAAATAGTGTGATAGGTCTGTGGGGGGGCTGTGGGGGGACAAGAAAAATGGTGTGGGGGGGTCTGTTAGGGGCCTGTAGAGGAACATTCAAAATTGTCTCGGGGGTCTGCGGGGGGGCTGTGGAGAGTCTGTGGGGGCTGTGGGGGGGATATGTGGAATGCCCCACAAAAATAACTATATAATATAGGGAGATATATATATATGATTTGGAGAGATTTTTTTTGCATCGTTACTTTCAGCATACTTCTCATAAGATTCGAGTAATTAGGCTCCTAAAAAAGGTGAAAAAAGAATTTTTTGGGCCGTTTATAATAACTAGTATTGTTGCATGCCAAACTTACTATATTGCTGAAAAGAATTCCTTAATTTTAAAAAAAATGACTCAAGCGCTTCAAATAGTTCTTTTGCACAACATAATCTTGCATCTAATTAAATCAAATGTAATAAAAGAGAAGCTTTTTTACTCATTCCACAGTTAAAATATTTAATGACAACGCAAAAATTTGTTTTTTCATGTAATATCTGTTGATTTATAGACTAAAATTGGAAATCTTTGATTTTTAAGAGTATTTACTAGTTTTTGAAACTCACGAAGCTCGAAACATTCCTTATCAAACTTGCACACCTGGTCCTTTTTATACCTAGTTGCTCTACAATTTTTGGTTTTTTGCAGAGCTCTTGTATAAGAAATATCAAATTATTTACAAGATAAATTGGCAAGTAATGTTCTGCTATAAAGAGGGCTATTTTTAGCTCAGAATCTCTAACTTGAGTAATTACATCATTAAAAGAAGAATTATTTTGGGTAATAATTTTTTATTTTTCAATATTTGCTATAGTTTGATATTTTCTTATCGCAACAAGCTTGGCCAAATCTTGCCTGTAATTCGCTATTCACCTATGTTAGATGGTGCTGTCGAGTGAGAGAAATTGTCCCTCGCTGAGGTCGCCAGAATGCATGCAGCGTTATAGGAAAATTTTTTGACAAATTAAGAAAAAGGTGATTAAAAGTAGATAGACAAAATAAATCAGTGATTTAAGCGTGTATTATGTGAGTGTACAGTAATAAATTATGTTTGGTGTTATTATGTGTACTACAGGTTGGAAAAAATAAAAACATGGATTGCGACTGTGATAGCACAACACATATAAGTGTTTACACATGCCTGCACTTGTATGAAGCTTGAGAAATATGAAGTACTACTTACACTCATCTATTTTTCACAGCACAGTGTTCAACAAACATAAATACTAATGACAGGTTAGGTTAACTTTTACACATTTATCTTACATTTCCGTGGATTACTTGTATCCTTAAAGTTTTTCACAAGTATAAGAATGTATATGCACTCAAATATGTTGTGTCATCACAGTCGCAATCCATGTTCTTATTTTTTCCATTCATGTAGTACATATGACAACACCAAACAAAATTTATTACTGTACACTAACATAATACACACTCAAATAACTGATTCATTTGGCCAAGTCACTCTTAACAACCTTTTTGAATTTATTGAAAAATTTTCTTATAAGGCTCCATGCATTCTTATGCGATCTTAGCGACAATTTCTCTTACTCGACGGCGCCAAGTGGCATAGGCGCATAGCGAATAGCACGTGATGTTGATACTACAAATAAAACGAGCCGGTTTTTTTAACATTGAAAGCATCATGTAAAAACCAATCTTAAAACAAAGAGTAGATAAACTAGGCCGATACGAGCACACGTCGAATCCAGCACACGTCCTCCTCCCCACACACGTGCGCGAGCGTGCGTGGACAGCCACGACTCTACATGAAGCGCTAGGGGTTGTGCACAGCTTCCTTCTCTCTGGTTAGCCTGTAGGTGAGAGGGTTGTTTTGTATGAATGGATGAGAGTCTCAACTAAACGCTCATATCGGTGAGGTATGCAAATAAGTGTTACCTTTCCAAGGTAATACATGTACACATCTACATTTTCATCTACATACATAGATAAATACTTACGTACGATGCGTGTATGTATATATTTTATAAGGATTTTTAATTGAAAATGTATAATGGGTAGGTAGAAGGGTAGGACTAGAGTTAGAGATGTAGCACTGTATCTTTAGATCAAGTGGTCCTTGGTTTCAACTTGACTATGTATGGATTTTTTTATGGGTGGACTGTTTATGCACAGCAGAAATAGAGTCAGGAAAATAACAGCAGTAAGAATTATCTTGTTTGTGTACTGACAGGTCCTTAGTTCGAATTTGACAACTGGCCTATGTATAATTTATTTTATTGGTAGACTGTTTACGCACAGCAGAAATATAATCTGCAAATAGCAGTAGCAGCAGTAAAATCAGCAGTAGGAGTTATCTTGCATTATTACCTTTCTACGTATAACTAAGAGATCCAACTATACACTTACCTGTAGGGTACATCAGAAGCCAGAACTATCTTTTATTTATGACCAAAGTGTCTCAGCCATACGCTCTTTCGCTTGCAGTACAACCAATACTTATTACTGAGAGAGGGTTTATCTGAATAGATACGAACACGAATGGAACAAGGATGAAATTCTTTGATAATAAGGTAATAAGCTTTGTTAAAAACAAATTTTATCTAACTTTTTTACCATTTATTTTTCAAGTAATAAAAATATTTTTTTTACAACTTTTTGACAAAATTTAATTTGTATATAATACTTCGACATACTTTTTTTTCTTCTTCCCTCCATTGATGCTAATCTTCCTCTTCCTTTATTTGTTGACGATTGTCGAGTTTTTAAGTTAAACAATCCAGAGGCTGCAATACCTTACTATTCGGGCCAACTATTGGCGACGCTGCCTCGAAAATCACTAATTGTTCGACCGGTGACCATGTAAAATCAATTATTGGTGGTGATGCAGGTGGCGATAACGGTGATATTGCCCGATGACTAGTATGCTGCTTTTCGAACACCTTCATAAATAAAGGAGTTGGGCTTGATGGTGATATCAACAGCAAAAGTGTATTTAGTATTACTGGTGGTATAGGGTCAGCATTTGGTACCGTTGCCTTTGATACCGCTGATTTTTTTACCAGTGACCATGTAAAATCAACTTTTGGCGGCAGTTCAGGAGGTGGCGGTGATGTCTGACGTCTAGCGATTTCATGCTGCTCATCGAACTCCTCCGTAAATGAAGGAGTAGGACTTGTAGGTGTTATCGGCGGAAAGGGTCCATCAAGTAATAACGGTGATATTGGGTGAGCGGCCAATCTCTGACAAAACAAATTATTGTCGTTGCGGTCATCACTTTGCGAATATTTAACTAATTCACCCAGCTCTTCTTTAACTGACAGCGATGGAAAAAGGCGATCAGCGATAAGCGGCCCTGCATCCTGAGAGTTATGTGGTTGCAGCAGCAATAGATTGTCAGCGACGACTTGTCTTGCATCCTGAGAGTTGGTGATTGGTGAAAATTCAAACAACTGCTTGCAGATTTCCATTCCCAAACGCTTTGTCAGTGTAAAAGATACTTGGCGAGAATCCATGTCGATAAATGAATGAATTTCTGAGGGACTGACACCTCGTTTAAATGGGCAGTTGAACAGCTACGTCAAAAAATTGTAGTATTAGAAAAGGATACAATTATGTCTGCTACTATCTCTCTTCTTTAAATGCAAATAGCATTATACATATAGAAATTCATGAGAAAGGGAAAATTGTATTAACAAAGGATACCATTATGATTGTATCTATCACTCTTCTTCAAATGTAAACAGCATTACACATGGAAAAATTCATGAGTAAGGGAAAACTACGTTTTGCAGCCATTGGACCATCATTGTGCGAAAATTAATGATTGGGAAAAATTGCACATCCAAAATATACCCCATCCCCACCTAATACATACATGTGCATGTACGTGAGTTAGTCATGCACTTGATTTTCTTCAAACGGCGAAATAAATTTGCTCACTTCTACAACAGCATTCAAGGAAGCAACAAGTCTGAAAGAGGGAGACAGCAAACAAGGAGCTCAATTCCAGAAGGAAAAGAAATATCAACGGTAGCCAAAACAGAAGCAGCAGTAAAAGAAACAGCTTTCAAGTGGTCCATAAATTCGACGCAGCAAAAGTAAGACTGTCTCAATTTTAAAATCATAAAATTTTTTTTTTCTTCTCTAACATAGTTAGCTAAATCTGTATACCTAAACTTTTTCTACTTTTTCCCAAACTCGCTTGACTAAAACTATCTCCCTGAAAAACTTTTCCTAGAGAAAATATTTTTCATAATTTTTTTTGACACATTTTACTTAAGCTTCTAAAATTATCTTTTTTCAAACTAAAAATATTTTTTTCTCGCAGTTTATTATATCCATCTACATACGTTCAATACACGCTGCCTTTCATAAATTATTTTTACTTTTCTTATACGCGATTTGACGCAGCAAAGGTGAGAGTGCTTCTATTTTAAAATCCTAAAATATTTTTTTTTTACAAAGTTAACCAAACCAGTACTTTAAAAATTATTTTAACTTTTTTACATACTCGCTTTTCGTGTGTGTACTTGACTAAAACTTTTCGTGGGGAAATTTTTTTTTTTCGACACATTTTACTGTAGCTACTAAAATTTTTTTTTAAACTGAAATTTTTTTTTCCTCATAGTTTATTATATCAATCTACATACGTTTGATACCAACTGCTTTTCATAAATTGTATTCTACTTTTTCTTATACGCGCTCAACTAAAAACTATATTTATAAAAAAAATTTTCCGCATGAAAATGTTTTTTCTGGCACATTCACCGTTTACTTATTTTTAATCTCAAAGTGAAAATACTTTTACTTTCACGTAATTCATTACATCTCCTACATATGTGTTACTCACACTGCCTTTAAAATTTTTTTTATTTTGCAAACTTAAACTATTTTTGTTCGTTTTAGCTCGACACAACTTCTATACCTGCATCAGCATTAGGAAGAAAATAGCTACGACGATAAGCAGTAGCAAGCAGTGTGCCATAAAGTTACAAGGACTGAAGTATCCCAGACCTATCTAGGAGCAGCAAAAGTAAGTTATCTATATTACAATGATTGCTTTTATTTCCCTTTTCTACAACGTATTGTGAAAAAATGTATTCACTTTCTACTGCAGTCGTGATCTTCTTACTATAAATTTCGACCATTTCTCAGACAGAAAAAAAGTATTTTGGTTTTTCAAATGATGCATAATGCAGTGTTTATTAACGTATTCCTATTTTTTTTACAGCATTACGGTGGTCAAGACAACATCGACTTATCATTCAGAACAAAATTCAACATCAAGGTCTACAGAATGATCAGCAGAAGAAAAAAGGACAAAGAAGATCACTTTTAAACTCAACAATTTTTTTGCAGAGCAGATGCCAGTATTATTTGAAGATGTCTTCGACCAAGAGTGCAAAAATTTTATTCCGCTGCCACCACCAGTATCACCAATATAATCAGATGGTCTTTTATGGTGGCTTACTACCATCTCCTGTATCATGAAGCGAGTAAATGGAGCTTTACAAGCAACCACCGCTATCTCCTCCATTATCAACACCACTATTACCACCAGCTCCAATACTACCATCACCATTTAAAGAATCACCCCCACTACCATTATCATCAACACTACCACCAACATCATCACAGCAGCAGCAGCAGCAGCAGTCACCATTGTCGATTCGACCGCTGCCAGAGAATATTGAGGAATGGACAGAAAATGATAAAAAAGAAGTGGATATGAGAGTCCAAATCTTGCTAAAGCAGCAGGAGTTAAAATTACGGGCAGGTGAAATCATAAAAATGATAAAGATACGGTTAAAAGTAATCGAAAATAATCGACAAAAATTAGAAGAAAAAGAGAAGCGTCAAGTTGCCCAGCTAAAGAAAAAAAAAAAAAAAATTTTGAAAATGAAGAAAAAAATATGAATGTGAAAAAAAAGTTATAGTTGAATAATGAACATAATATTTGTAATTTTGTAAGTACAATGTAAATGTGTGTAAGAATATGACTGTATTATTAAATGTAATAAATTTTATTTTAGTTTTTTAATATCAAGTCTTTTATTTTAACATAATATTAAACTTCTTTTTAGATAGGAAAAAAAACTTTTACAAACATTGTTCCTCTTCTTTTAAAGTTCTACCGCAATTATCAATCAACTTTTTGTTTGGTGTTAATACCTTTAAATATCGATAATATTATCTCTTATTCACACTCATATATGATCTCATATAATATCTTTCTCTTATTCACACTCACGCATACGCACATACATACACACATGCTCCCCACCCCTATTTAAATATGCTTTTTGCTAAACTCTGAAGGTATTTAAAGGAGTTTACGTTGACAAAGCAGTTCATTTTAACCCAGTGACTCGATTACTAAGCTTCCTCCTGCAAAAAGTCATGGCTACTGTACAGTATTCCAAGGATTCGGCTACCAACCTCTGGGAATCATACCAACAAGCTGTTGAAAGTAAAGCCAATGCTGCTCAAATTCAAACTGTTAGATAGTAGTCTTGTAATATTGAAGAATGCTGATACTTTTAGTAAGAGTAGCAAGTTAACAACCTCTGAAAAACAAAAATTTCAGGCAGCTGTGGCTTTACTCAAAACTACCGTTCAATTCCTTTATGACCATTTGGAAGTAGTAGAGGCGGAGAAAATATTTATAGATCAACCTCAAGTTTTTGTGGTAGACAGTAAGCAAGAAGTGACAGCAGCAGTCAAGGCATTCGAAAATGAACCTGCAATTTTTATACTAGAAAGTACGCAAGGAGCAGGCCTTGCAATAAGCGTCCAAGGTAAAGGTGTGACAAAAACAGGCCCTACAACAAGCATTCAAAATGAAGGTATGATAGAAGCGACAGCAGCTCCCGTTCTCCAGAATGATAGATCAGTAGATTTAAATGACGTTAATAGTGCATTTGAAAAACGCATTAGGACAGCTTTGATCGTAAATTTAAAACACCTAGATCTGAAAAAGGTTTTAAAAGACGATGAACATCAGTTTGTAAAACGGATCCATCGATCTCTTAGTGAATATGAAGCGTTAAAAGTAAATACAGTGTTGGGAGCTAAATATATAATAATTAAAGATAATTTTAAAAATGTGGATTTAAAATACTTTAATACAAAATCACAAGCTATTTTTCAGACAACAGACTTGAACGAGTGGTTCGATGTGAATGTACCACAGCCAATAGAAAAAAATATGGATGATTTTAGTGACAAAGAATCACGCTGGTCTTTGCTCTTAATTTTGAATTAAGTTGTAAATATTAATAAACTGAATCCCAGCGAGGTCATTCTCTTATAGATTTGCCAGGTTACATAAAAAACAAAAATGCTTGTGTAAATTTAGTAAACAGAGACGTTCAGTGTTTAAAATGGGCTATATTCTGTCAGCAATACATACAACAAAAATAAATCCAAATTGGGTCTCGAACTATGTTCAGTACGAAAACGAGTTGAATTTTAATGGAATTGATTTCTTATTAACCCAAAAAAAATTAGAAAATTCAAAAACCAAAACAAAGCATCGGTAAATTTATATTTTTTAAAAAAGAGGAATGATGTATACAATGTTTTTCCTAGTCACTAAACAATAAATAAAAAAAGTAGTCCATGTGAATCTTTTACTTCTTGAAAGCTTCTATGTAGATCATGAAGAAGATGATAATATGAATAAAAGTAATAATCATTTAAACGAAGAATACAAATATCATAACGTTTGGATAAAAAATCCATCGCACTTGGTATGTAAACAATTATCTAAACATGGGCATGCAGTACATATATGTAATCGTTACTTTCACTATTTTTCGTCAAAACAAAAGTTAGAAAGGCATGAAGTTAGTTGCAAAATTCTAAATAAGTGTAAAATTATACTGCCCAATAGAAATCAGGAAGATGATATACCACAATTCAAAAATTTTACGTTTAAAAACAAAGTACCTTTCGTTGTATATGCAGACTTTAAGTATTTGCTAGAACCTACGAAGAGCAATCGTGCTTATCAAAGTCTTAGAGCATTCAGCATTAGTTATTTTGTTAAGTGCTCTTACGATGATAGCAAATCAGAATATAAGAGTTATAGAAAAAGTTATGAAAACGATGATGAAACACCTGCTAAGTGGATTGTTCGTTCTCGTTATCTTTTTGCTCTAAAACTAGAAGAATTATACAAAAACCTTACAAAAATGACAAATTTGACACTTGAAGAACAATTTAAATATAATAAAGCTTCTTTGTGTCACATATGCAACCAACCATTCAGCTTGGATGATTTAAGAGTTAAAGATCACTGTCATCTCACTAGAAAGTAAGTGTAGTTTTTTCAACATATTAAATCATGAAGCGTACAATTTTTTTTTTATTATAGATACCGTGGTCCCGCTCATAACAAATGCAATCTTAATTATTAAGACTCGAGGATGATACCCGTAATTTTTCGCAACTTAAGCGGATATGATTCGCAATTGTTTGTGAAAGAACTTGCTACATGCTTCTCAGGAAGGCTCAAGCTTCTCCCACAAACAAAAGAAAAATACATCTTATTTACAAAATATGTGGAAGGGACTGATGTCAGTCTTCGATTTATTGATTCCTTTAAGTTTATGACTTCATCTCTCAATAAATTGTCTTCTTATTTAAAGGAATTAAATATATTGAAAATAGTATTTTCAAATAATGATCATTACACTATAGATCAAATAAAGATATTTAAAAAAAAAGATGTGTACCCTTTCGATTGTACATCTTTTGTTTGAAAATTGAAGAAATGTAGGCTTCCATCAAAAGAAAGCTTCTACAGAAGCTTAGTCGAAGCTCATATCAGTGATGAAAAATATGAACATGCTATAAATATTTGGAATACTTTTAACATACAAGCACTTGAGCAGTATTCCGACTTATATTTAAAGACAGATGTATTGTTACTAGTCGAAATATTTGAAAACTTTAGAAATAATTGTCTGGAGGCATATCATTAAGATACAGTTCACTATTACACAACGCCTGGCCTAACATGGGAGCGATTAAGATCATCACACATTTATAATTTATACATATAAAATTATAGTTACAGGTAAAATTGGATCTGTCGACTGACATAGATTGGTTATGTTCACCGAGCGTGGAATTCATGGTGGTATAAGCCAATGTTGCAATCGGTATACCAAGGCCAATAATTCGTACATGAAAGAAGAAAATGAAGCTAATAACAGTGATAAATATTTGATGTATTATGATGTTAATAATTTGTATGAATGGGCTATGACCAAACCATTGCCTTATGGATGCTTTAAATGGATTCAAAATGTTAGTCCAGTTGGTATTTTGAACGTCGCAGATGATGGAGAAATAGGTTACATACTTGAAGTAAACCTTGATTATCCTGACCTTTCTGTGCTAAGTACATCGTACCTTCAGTGTCCAAGCAAAAAAAATAGATGATTACACTACACGATAAACAACAATATGTGATCCACTATCGCGAGCTCAAACAAGCCGTTAGCCATGGTCTTCGCATAAAAAAAGTTCATAGAGTTATACAGTTCAATCAAAGGTCGTGGTAAAAGGAATATATAGACTTTAACAGTGAAAAGCGTAAAAATGGAAAAAAATGATTTAGAAAAGATGTTGTATATGTAAAAATGATGGAGAATGAGCGTAAAAGTATCAATGTCAAACTTATTAATACATGGAAAGGGCGTTACGGTGCTGAGAGTTATATGGCTCAACCAAATTTCCACAACTGTGACATATTTGATGAGCAGTTAGTGGTATACAATTATTACGCACCGAAATCAGCATCAAGAAGCCAATATATGTTGGATTGAGTGTCTTGGACCTATTTAAGATACTTGTACATCAATTTCATTATGACTTTATGAAAAGTCAAATGGCAGATCAATGCAAACTTTTATACAGACACCGACAGTCTTCTGTATGAAATATCAAATTACAATATCTACAAAGTGATGCCTGAAAATATCATGGAATGCAACACATAGGACTATCCTATCAATAATGATTTTAACATGCCTCGTAGTAATAAAAAAATTGTTGGCCTTATAAAGGTCCTTAGGATGAGTGCAATGGAAAAGTCATGCTGGAATTAGTAGGACTGAGGAGCAAAATGTATAGTGTAAGGATTCAAGACCAAAAGCCATTGAAGATAGCCAAGGGTGTCAAGAGCTCAGTAGTAAATGTTATAATAAACTTTGATGATTACATCAAGTGCTCTTGCGAAAATTTTAGTATGACTCAAGGGCAAAAAAGTAATAAGTCACGACATCGTCAGCTCTTTACTAAAACAGAAACAAAAATTGCGCTGAGTGCGCATAATGACAAACGCTATTTTCAATCTGGTTCTACAGACACCCTACCATGGGGTCATTACAGCATAGTGGAGAGGGGATTAGTAAACCAAGGTAAAGAGCTAGAAGGGGGAGAGACAGCTAATCTGATCAAAAATGAAGAAGTTGGGATCGAAACAGTAAATCAGAAAAAAGAAACAGGAAAAGAGAAGACTGCTCATCTAAAGCCATCCAAAATAGAGGGGAAAGTTGCAGTGGAGGGGCAAGCCACAGTGGAGGAGCTAACTCCATATAAGGAAGTGTCACAGTTAGCAAAGCTCATCACACTACCAGCCAGAAGTTCAAATAGGACTGGACTGAAAAGACAACAGGAGCCTCTATCGCCATCAGTATTCATTTCTGACAACATTAAACTGAGTAAAAAGCTTAGAGTTTGCACAGGTTAGTATGAGTTTTTATTTCAATTTTTTCTTAAAAAAAAAAAAATAAATAAAATTTAAACAGCTAAAATAAAAATTATTTATAAAAAATGTTACAGATGGATTTTGCATAACTCAATAACATCGCTAAATAAAAGTTTTCTGTCGAAGAAAAAAATTTCGAAATGTATGGTGACCAAACTGAGGGAGGTCAACATTAGATTTAGGCCAACAGTAGTAGCTGAGTTGGCTGACGATTTTCAAATCTTTTGACCGTTTAAAATTAGTATAGCTCTGAATGATAATGATGACTTTTATAACGAGCTGCTGGATGCGGTTAATAAGTTTAGATTATTTTCAATGTACAATGGAAAACATAATGTATTTTCTTATGATTAAGTAAATAAAATGACAATTTCTTTTAAATTTGAAGAGTTAATCTCTCGAATACACTTCCTGTTATAGTTAGAACAATTTTTTTCTTATTATAATATTTCATTTAATACATCAAATTGAACAACATTTCTTTGACATATTTTTTTTAAAATTGAAAATATTTTATTTTAATAATTTATTTGATTAATTATATAAAAAATATTTCTTCACTTACTATCAAAAATGGAAAAACGATTTTTTCATAATTTACGCTTATTAATCCAACTATTGTATGTGTCGTTGAAACCCAACCACTTTACAAAAACTTGCTGTCCACGTCTTCGAAGAACTTTTTTCACTAGGTAAATATCAGGATTTTTTGGTTTTCGAAGTTTCTGCTCCTAAAAACCTCCAGAGATAAGTTGATCTCGATAATCTTTGAGACGATACGTAGTTAGATTTATTCCTGCTACATGAGTGATTGTCAATAATTCTGTTGACCAATTATGAGTATAGCCTTTTTTAAATACTTGTTTTATTTTGCTCACGCGTTCTTTATCACCAACTTTGAATTTTGGTTTTCATTCGCTGTTACGTTTGCATCTTTTTTTAAATTTTTTTAGGACTTGAAATTCAATTTAAGTAGTAACATCTTTTGGTTTCATACCGATTGCTTGATGTTTTCTATTATTATATAATTCCATCAACGTTTGTAAAACATGAAACCATTTGTAATTGCCTTGTAAGCTAAATTGTTTCCACACAAGGTCTTTTCAAGTACGATTGAATCGTTCGCATATGGATGCTTTGAGGTTGTTATAGGATGAGTATAAGTTTATTTTGTATTTTTGCATTAGATTTTGAAATTTAAAATTGTACAATTTCTTGCCGTGGTCAGTTTGTAAGTTTACTGGCATCCTTCCGCCCTTTAATATAAACTGCATCGCTGTTGACACTATCTCACCTGTTTTTTTCTTTATCGGGACAGCCCATGCATACTTTAAAAAAACATCTATAACAGTAAGTATATACCTATAACCTTTGTTTTTACTAGCGTAAGGCTGCATCTTGACGAGGTCTGGTTGCCAAGTCTCATCTAAGCCACGCACGTCAAATTTTCGACGAGGATGATTACGTCTTGCTGCCTTGAGCAGTTCCTCGACAACTTGTTCCATGTGTTAAATGTCTTCATTAATGTTTGTTGAATCAGCTTGAATAAATGGGAATATTTTTTGTAAATAATATATGAAAATTCGAACGCTTTCTATTTCTTTTTCAATACTTATCATTTTTTCAGTTAAGTAAGCAAGATTTACAGCATCTCGAGGTTGTTCTGGTGCTGCAAAATTGCACAATCTTTTATTATCTAAGTCATACTATCCATCTGCAGTAAGTTTGTATCTGACACCAGGAGGACCTTGGGTACTGCCTTTACTCCTACCTAGTTTACGACCAAATACATCAACACTCATTGTGATACTGAAACAAAATGACTGCTCACCTTAATATATGTACCCTGGCTCACGTAGCTCTTTAATAATTGATAGTATTTTATTGTCCTGAATTGGATTTCCTGCCGATCTTTCAGCTGTGAGTAATCGTAAACGATCCACAAGTTCGTTGAAATTGTTCCAGTGCACGTAATCTACACGCTGCGTTTTTCAGGCGATTTTATATTGCGATAATAATGATCCTTCGATATAACTTGGAACGCCATCAAACATAGGAGCAATAATTTTATTAAATTCATGACTATAATGTTGCCCAATAGGCTTATTTTTATTAAATCCTCTTCTACAAATACTCGAAGTTTTTAAAAGCATATAATATTTTTGCATATCCTCTTCCGTTGTAAGATTTGTATTCGGGTGTTTTTTTATTAGTAGCTCCATTAATCCGTCAGTCATTGGAAATTCGAGTTTGTCCATTGTAATTTTATTATTATTAAAATATACTGGTAAATTCCCAAGTTTATGTGTTCTATTTTCTTTTTGTATCTCATACATCAAATCCAATAACTTTTTTTGATTATTACCAAGCATTTGCAAATATGAGTTCCTCGATAAGATTTCGTTGATTTCAACATTATTAGTCATTTATTAAATAGTTTTATTCATTACATCAGTATCTTTACTCATATTATCATCACTTTCAGCGACAGCAGACTCAAACACCGTGCTATTATCATCGTTGGTTGGTTCTTTAGTTTTTGCTTTGGTAACATCTTTATTTTCATCGTTATTCAAGTAGTTATAGATTGCAGATAAATTTCTTTCATTTTTCTTCGTTGTAGTAACAATTTCCAGTAAAGGATCTGTGACTGGTTTTAAAGTTTTACTTAGGACTTTTTCAACTTCTTCTTTTTAAAACTTCAACTGCCTGTACTTTTTTTACGGCTTCTTTTGCCTTTACTAATTAATTAAGTACGTCTTTTTCTCCTTCATACATGTTGATGCTTTAATGCCTTTCGTTGGACTACAAATTTTTGCTACGTATCTCTTATATTTAAAGCAAAATCATCAAAACCTTTTCTGTATTGACCGTTTTTTATCTGTACATCCTCGTTTATAACAACCAATCCATACCGATTGTCATTCCAACAACTAGAGCATAACTCTTCAAATTTAGTATATGGCATATCTAAATTTATATGATCATTATACACATGTCTCAAATTAACTTTATCCTGACGAAATAAGCTTAAAAAATTTACGTTGTCTCACATAAGATGTTTTGGTACTTGAGCATATGTCTGACAAAGATAGAAGCAGTCTACATTTGTATGTCTTCCTATGCAGAAAAAGGCTTTTACATTATCTTTTTTTTCACAAGCTATATGATCGAAAATCATAATAGAATTTGGTAAGGCATTATCTGGTGAGACTACTTCTTTTGCGTTCACTGAAAGGTTAGTACTTCACACCATCTATAGGTTCTAATAGCTATTTTAAAAATTTATATTTGGGTTGATTCAATGACTTTGAATATACGTGTATATTTTCGAATTTCAGTCCGTTAGGATGTACTATTAATGCTAACAAGCTATTGGTTTTACCACAGTTAAATGGACTACAAAATATAGCAGGAATACTATCTGGAAGGAGCTTACCATGTCGATTTACACTCTTTTCTTGTTTTACAATAGCATCAAAATTTGGAACTTGCAATGTTACAGACTGTTCTGTAAATTTCATGTCGGTACTGTACGACGTAATAGTTACAGCTGAACTGCGAGATAAAATAATACTGCCTCTTATACTCTTGCATTTTTATGTTATACTATGGCTACATTGCAACTGATCTGATGACTATAAGAATACATATTTTTTATGCAATACTCAGTCACAGCCCAACCTTCAAAGTGCAATAATCATACATTGTGAGCGAGGATATGGTCTTGTAAATGAAATCATAAATTCTTTACCTGTAGAAATTCATTTGCTAGAATATCAGTACTGTGGTCCAGGTACTAAACAAAACGCCTTGCTAGAGGTAATCTTGGAAGACATCCTCTGGATGCAGCGTGAAAAGAGCATTGTATAGCTTATTCGAAAAATTGATACGATCTTGAGACTAGAAACAAAGCAGATAAAATTTTAGCTGAGTGAGCTTAGCAAACAGTTAAGGCTTCAGATTCAAGTATTGGTGAAAAAACAGCTGCTGTTCTGGTAACAGGTGCAATGAAGTTTAAGAGTCAATTAGGTATGGGTTTGGAACGGAAAAAGAAAAAGAAAAGAGGTTTAAAAAAGAAACTAAAAACTACTATAAACACGGTTGTCAAGGCTGCTTCGCATCAAATGAATACTAAGAGCAAAAATGCTCGTAAAATAATCAATAGTGCTTTAAAAGGAACTCGCAATGCAGTTAAAATATGTGGTGGTAAGAAAAGTATTGAAACTTCTCGTATTTAACGCATTTCTGATCAAATTGGTGGAGTTTCTCTGATTCCTATATTTGCTGGCTTGAGTACAACTGGCGCCTTTAGCAAATGGTATCACAGGAATTATGGAGAGCGTTAACGTGGCTAAGTCTGCGAAAAAACAACGAGAAGAAAATCAAAGACATAGTAAAACTGTGGAAGCTATTGCGTTAAGAAAATGGGAAAAGGTCTCTATCTTAAGCCTCATAGTATATTAAAAGCCATTTAGTAAAGTTCCAAAAAAAAAAATTTTTTTAAATAAAAACTCTAAAAAAGTAAAATTACCTTCCAAAGCTTTGACAAATCTAAATTTAATAAGACTCTCTAAGAGTTTAAAAATTTCTTTCTTTCGAGGAATCTTTATGCGAAATGACTTACCCAGTGATAGGCCATGGTGTCGTGAAACTGCTATAGTAAATCTTAACGATAAGGATAGACCTGGAACTCACTGGGTGGCGTATTGAAAATATGGCCAGAATGTTGTTTATTATGATTAGTTTGGAGATTTGCAGCCACCTATTGATTTAATGTTATATTGGGGTGTTGATACAGTTCAGTATAATAACAAACGATATCAAAAATTTAACTCTTACAACTGCGGTCATTTGTGCTTAAAGTTTTTGTCAAAACATGTATAAGCACTTAAAATACAAATATGTTCTTGGTTTAGTAAAACTCCTAACATTTAATTTAATTCCTAATATTGACGTAAATAACAATAAATTTTACATGGGTGATCAAATGGTAGTTATTCCAACTGGCAGTTATGAAATTAAAGATATTCAGTCATTTTGAGTCAATGTGTTACAACCGAAAGATATAAGTATCAGTATCAAGCCAAATAATAATACGCTTCGTAGTGTTGTTAGGTGTAGTCATACTATTGATTTCAGACCAAAAGATTATATAGGGCGACTACTAGGTTTTACTGAACGATCACTACAAGACAACTTAATTCATGACTCTGACTAACCCGTATCCATTCTCAAGATTAACGCATGACGAGTTGAGTGCAACATCACTAGTGAAGCTCATATAAACGGAAAAAAGTTCATACAATTCATAAATTTTTTTTTGCGGTATTACCAGGATATAAATTTATTGAAGTTTCATCACAAATAATTTACTTACCTGTTATTGGACGAGTCATAGAGCACTTATAACTACACGTAGCTGATTAAGATAGTAATTTAATCAATTTTCGTGGAGAAGTCATCACGATAAGATTACACATTAAACCTTCGTCGTAATGGGTATCATTTATAATCACAAAAAGTATATAAACAGCTTGACATGTACTTCTGCGCTCAGTTAACGGCAAGCTTTTAAATCGTCGAAACGTTAGAAAGGACAACGGGAGCATTAAAAATTGACAAATCAAAACATACAGTTTCTTAAGAGTCTTGGCTCAAAAATAAAAGGTGTGAATTAACGTTCTAATGTTTTACCTTAAATATGGATGACATTTTAAGTATTCAGTCCCCCGTTGCGTTTGATGAGTCTATCGCGCACTATGAAATTCATGCTTATCAACCATGTGCATCATCAACATATAATAATAGTGATGAAATTCGTATATCAATTCAACATCAAGACCTATGCCCTCTACCATCCCGCAGTTCTTTACATATTCATGGAAGGGTAAACAAAGCAGATGTTACTACGACGGTTGCAAATACTAAATCAGTAAGCAATGCTATCCTTCATCTATTTGAAGAAATAAGACATGAGACAAACGCTATGGAGATAGATAAGTGTAAAAATGTAGGTTCAACGACTCTCATCAAAAACTGGCTAACACTAAATTCTGATCAAGACGTAGTAACTGAAAATGCTGGTGGGCTTGGTACTTCAAATGAACTTTATCTAACAAATAATAATGGCTGCTTTGATCTTTTGATTCCTCTCAGTATGATTTTTGTTTTCGCTGAGGACTATCATAAAATAGTTGTTAATGTAAAGCATGAACTAATACCCACAAGATCTAGAAATCATTTAAATGCAATTTTACAAAGTGAAATTCCTGTTGCAGAACCTAATAGAGTGGCAACTTGGGAAGACTTCAAGATATTAATATTAAAACTTGAATGGCTTATGCCTTACGTTGCAATGTCAGATGCACATAAAATTCGTCTACTTTATTAATTGCAAAAAGATAAATTTGTATCTATGAGCTATCGAACTTGGGAACTTTATGAATATTCAGTTGTGTAAAACTGTATTTAAATTTACAATATTATCCTTATGGGGCATCATCAGCTTACTGCTTAATATTACATAATCATATCGATAAACTGTATTTAAATTTACAATATTATCCTGATGGGGATCTCAATATCAATATAACAAACAATCATTTTGCATTGTTATATGACATGTATGCAAACTTTTAGAATTCATATTATGGTAAAGATCGTGCACCTTTGTTAAGCAAATATCAATTTCAACATGCTGTACCTTTGATTGTCCTTGACTGTTCTAAACAAAATGAGTCGTTAAAGAATGCTCCCGTAGATGTGAGATTAGAATTTGAATCTCACGACAACTTTTCTAATAATACATCAGCTTACTGCTTAATTTTACATGATCGTATCGTTCAGTACAGACCTATGAGTGGGGATGTCAAAAAACTTTTGTGAGGCTATAAAATCTGATGCACGGCACTACAATTTTGATTAATCTGTTTTCCATGGAAAAAGGTCAGAGCATTTAGACTAGAGAAAAAGAAGAGAATAGGCTAAGGCAAGAAGAGTGAAAAATTTGAGAAGAGACACGCTGAGGAATGGAAAGAAAAAGAAGCTAAGCAAAAATAAAAAAAACATAAGTGTTGTAAAATCCTTTAAAATAAAAAAGTCAACTTGCTAAAAAAGATATTTATTGATCATTATGTCTCATAATCCAACTATTAGCAAATTCACTACTGACGTTAAATATCAAAAACTTTCAACCAAGAATGATGATGGTGATGTACACATAAGTACACTGAGATTGGAAATATTCTACGAGAGAATCTTAAAGATGCCACCAAAATTTTTGTAAATGCAGAACTAAAACAAAAGTGGCTTGAAAGATTTGTATTTTAAGTCACTAATGTGACAGATTATTCTTTGTTTAAGCTCTCAAAACAGGTTATCAGTTGCTCTAATCATAATGGAGCTTACAAAACCACGTGTGCTCTTCACAATGTCAAACGTATGAAAAAGTTCTACTTTTATACAGAATGGAAAGATGAAAGTGATGATAATAAAGAGCTGTAGACATAAATATTTCAGAACAATGTAATTCGTACTTTGTAAATTGAAATGCAAAATAAATTACAAAAATAAATAAATGAATGTTTCAAGATTGACTATTATTTTCCTAAAAAATAAAAATCCACTCCTTGACCTACCCACTCTCATCATAAATTATACATTTCAAATAAAAAATTTTTATAAAAATATATACGTACACGCATCGTACGTAAGTATTTATCTATGTATGTAGATGAACATGTAGATGTGTACATGCATTACCTTGAAAAGGTAACACTTATTTGTGATACCTCACAGATATGAGCGTGTGGTTGGGATTCATCTATACATACAAAACAACACTCTTAACCACAGGCTAACCAGAGAGAAGGAAGCGGTGCACAACCCCTAGTGCTTCGTGTAGAGTCGTGGCTGTCCGCGCATGCTCGCGCACGTGGTCAGGAAGAGTGACGTGTGCTGGATTCGGCGTGTGCTTGTATCGACCTAGTTTATCTACTACAAAGGATCTACTAACCACCCCAAAACAAAAATGCAACTACTCTTTTTTTTTTTGATGCGCCAAAATCACTGCATTTTTTTTATTTTCACTTTGAATCTTTATTCGCACTAGAAGACATGATTTCGGCTCTAATTAAAAATATTCTTTAATAAGTACAAGAATAAATGCAAGCGCAAGTCAAGGAAATTAAAATTGTACACAACTCTTTAATCAAGTAAAGAACTTCGTTCTAAAAGTGAAATTAACGGCATTACGAACTCGCAAAATTTTATACTGTGTGTAACACTGTGGCTTCACTTGAAAAAAAAAAAATAGACGCCAACGCAGCGTTGACAAATCTCTTTTACGTACGTCACTTTTGTCCCTCTTCCATCTTAGGTGAGACTCCGCCTCGCACCACGCAAGCCGCGAGTAACCGTCCACAAATGTCCATGAGTCCAACCCAGCGCGATGTCGTTTAGGGTTCTTGAGGGGGTCGTTCCATCTCTTTAATCCCTCTTACTCTCTTCTTCTGGTCTGAGCTGCTTCCGTAGTCCTCTACCTAGAAACCTCATCATCCTGCGAAAACACAGCAGCTGCTAGATTCACGCACACACTTTTCTTTTTTCTTCCAACACTCTACGCACCTTCACGCAAACTATCTTAACTCTCCTTTTCTCTTTCTCTTGCACGCTTCTCTTGCCACGAAAACCCACAAATAGCCAAAACTCTCGCTGCTCACACCCAGGCGCATAGGTCGAGACCGACTTGTGATGTCTCGTTTAGACAATGGCTACTGCCACTGCTGATCTCCCCTCGCAGTTACTCTCGACACAAAAACTACTGTGTGTCCCGGTAGTCGCGTACGCACTTTGTTGTCATTTTCCGCTGGCACTGCTGCGTCTCTGCGACTTAACTGTTAGTCCATTGATATCCTCTCCTTCTCTTCTCAGTGTATCTACAGCTCCCGAAAAATAAACAGTTCAGAGAAGCGTCAAATTAAATCTCTTTGCATATACGTTGCATCAGCAAGAGCATTAGCGAGAGCAGGACGTGAAGGCTACTTTTGCATTGTTACATGTGCCAACAGTTAATTACCTACGTATCACGCACGATACGCAGTATTAAACACACAGTACATTAAAAGTACGCTAAAACTACGCTACTAATGTAATGTATCAAAAATGCATACGTATTACTTTACTACCTTGTAATATCTAAACCTGCTTCCTCCAAAAGCAAACGCCAAAAGAAAGAAAACATAGTCCTTCAAGCTGCAGTAGAATATCGCATATATGTCTACTTACAAAAGGACGCACGTCACGAAGTCAAAACAAACAACTTCCACAAATGCTTGGGGGTGCCGCGATTTTCATATGCAGCTTTAGTTTTCGTGCTGCCTGTAGGTGCACTTTTTTTTCTTATGCCGTGCAATAGCTTATGACGACTGCTGTGTTTTTGAGGATTCTTAACTCTTGACAGATACATATTGTCATATGAACCTTCCCAAGAATTGTAACGATTTATTCATTTATGTACTAATAATGCACTACAGAACAAATTATCTAAGACTGAATCAGAGTTACGCCAAATTTTATTTTAAAAAACTGCTCATTTATTAATAAATCTTATCATAGTTTAAAAAAAAATTCGTCCTGATACTTACCGCAAGGTGGTGAGGAAAGAATATCTTTTAATTTTAGTATTTTTATTACACATTTAATCACGGATTTAATAATTCATATTATTGATAATAATAATAATAATAATAATAATTATTATTATTATTATTATAATAACACCAACAATAGTTATACTAATAATAGTAACAGAAAAAAAAAGTGCCATGGTCAGCAATTGAACAGTACCCGGCTACGAGTCATGCATTAACAAAACAGCTAGTCCGCTCGACCATTCAAGGACACAAAGAGCTAGGGTCAAAAGTAATATTTAAGTTGTGAGAACTGGGCGGAGTTCAAGTCCAAGTCCCTGTATAGTTAATCAAAAATGTAAGAAACATTTTGAAAAACTTTTAAAAAACTTAACTTCATTTAGGTTATCCTGAATATACAAGGGGAAATTATACTTCTGAACAATATATTTAGAAACTTTGAATAGCAGATAAGGTTTCGATAGTTGTACCGTACAATATAGTATAAATGTCATATTCTTGTCAATTCGATGGTTGTGTCGTATAATATAATATAAATATCATACTCTCGTAAAATTCTGTACATCTATTTAAAGCATAAAATACATTTATGCCTTGATACATAAAAGTAGTGATAGAGTATACAGCAAAACTTAAAAATTAAAAGATTAAGACAAAGAAAAATTTGATAGAATTAATAGTTATGCTGACGCTAAATATGTAGGTCCAACGGAAAAAGCTTGAAGATTAAAAAGAATTTCTTATTTGTGGTGGAAGTCATGTAGTTGTAAATCCAGCTGTTTATCGTAAAAACAAATAAAAACTTGAATTTAAAGAAGATCACATTAGAGTGTTTGAAAAAAACTACGAAACACAGTTAACAGCTGGTAACAGTTAAATAAACATGATGACTTTACAAAATCCATAAAGTAAGTAAGCATTCCAGAATACTACATTTTAAATAAGAAATTAAAAATTTAGTAAAAAAAAAAAAATGTAATAAAGAATACTGCATCAGATGGATTAAACATGGTATCTCCGAAAAATCATAAGAGATTTTTTAAAACTTGTATTAAATGGAGTGACTGGTTTCACGTTGTTTAAAGATATTAGTTAGAACATTCAAAGAAATAATATATAAAACGTTCGAATACATTGCAATTGCTATAGGCTTAATAAATAGTAATTGAAAAAAATGACATTTTTTAATAAGCAATTGCTGTTATGTTTCCATATCAGTTAAGATAATTTTTTGCTTAGTTTTCTATTTTAGAAAACATTAAAGGTAATAAAATAAGGAATACATAAAAAAAAAATTTTGAATTCACCTGACGCTAACAATAATTCAGCCCTTTTACGTATTAACCAGTTGGTAAATATATACAATTCTAAAAAAAGATTTTAAAATCAAAAGGTAAATCGTGTCAGTGCTTTGATTTAGCTCAAACCAAAAAAAAAAAAAAAAAAAAAAAAATGGGATGGATAAAGAAATACGTTTAAGTTAAGAAATGTTAGACTTAATGTATATAAGGTTGAATAATGACCGGAGACAAATATTTAATACTATTTTCAAACGAAAAAAAAAACTTTGTTTTATAGATGGTCCGCGAGGGTAAGAAAAACTTATTTATATAAAACATTTATTTATTGTATTACTTCACAAAACAAAAAAAATTTTGTAAGCGGCATGGACTAGCATCACGTCCATTTCGCTTCCATAAGGGATGGTAAGTTATAGAGCCTTTCAACTTCCTTTAGATCTGCATAATATGAATAGTGCCATTTTAGAATTCGAGTCAGATGAAAAAAAATTAAGAAAAGTTAATTTTATTCTTCAGGATGTGGCTTTTATGATTCCGAAAAAAGCAGTGAAAATAGTCGACAGAACATTAAAAATTTATGTTACACTGAAAAATATTTTGGAAATAAATTAATCCTTTTAGAAAGTGGTTTTCTTAAAATTTTTGCGGTGACATAAAATGGTCACAGAAGAATTATAATCGAACAACCTATTAAATTCTTCTTTTGATAGAATTCATTCTTAATTTAAAAGTTAGAAACTGATATTTGTCAACCTATAGGATTTTTAAAACTATTGTTGAAAATTAGGGAAAGGGAAATTAAAACCTTCTATACTCCTAAAATTTGGATAATAGATAATGTATGTCTGAATATTTTGAGATACCTACGATTGTTACACTAATATTGCATAATGAGTACACTCGTTGTTGAAATGATAAAATTCCTATAAATTTAACAAAAGAAACTAAAGTTGACTATAGTTTTAATAACGCAATTTATAAAGGAGTTGATAAATTGGACAAGAATATGTATATAAATTTTTCGGCGGAAACGTTGCCCAATATTTGTCAAGGATTATCGCCTCATGAATTAAACCTAAAAAATGTTACAATAGTGACATTACCTTAAGATTTTAATACACCACATGGACTGTGTAATAGAACACGATAAACAATAGTATAATATAGATAGAAAAATAATAACTAAAGAAAAATTAGAAATAAAGTTTTTATTCAAAAAATAACTGTAAGCACAAAAAATATTTTAACATTACCTTTTATTAGTATTGTAAGCAATTTTTAATCGTTGTCGTATTTGCTATGACAATAGACAAATCTCAAGGTCGATGTCCCGATTATGTAGGTTCATTTTTAAGAAAAATTTTTGTCATGGTGATTTATACACGGCTTTATTAAGATGTAAAAATGAAACTAATTTATTTATCGAAGTAGGAAGAGAAAACTGATGGAAATAGAAAACGTTGTATGAGAAGAAATTTTAAGATAATAAATTGATTATACTTTATCATTTATAGAACTGAGTCAGTAAAACTTACTGCATAGTATTGGAAGTTTTTACATCCATCAATATTTTACCTGTCAATGAGAATACATAACATGATGTATTTTTTTCATAATCATGCGTTTTGGTTCAAAAATTCGGTTTGAATTTTTCAGAATAATAAATGTTTAATTTTGATTTCAATATGTATTTTTATATAGTACAATAGATTGGTATACGTGTTATAAAAAAGCTATTATAGTTATGTTATGAAACCATTGAATTAATTTTGTTATCATTAATATTCCGAACTGCAAGCGTAGGAATAAATTTTTATTCATTATATTATCACACTAATATACACTAATAATTATTTGACAACACGTATAAGTTAACGAAAAATGTAAGAGACAGACAAGTTTTTTAATTTAGGATAAATAATGCATTAACAGATACAAAGTTTTCAGTGCATCCAATTTTTTTTGTGTTGGTATTTTTATGAAACAATTCAAAATTTATCATTAATCTCATGTATTTATAAAATATAATACAGGTACATATACAAGAAAAAACGTTACACAACTGTTAAATAATATTAATTAGTAAAAATAACTGTAAAATTACTTTTTTTATAACTTTAAATATGTTATTTACCAATATTATTAAATAAATAAACATTATTTTAATATTTTAACATTATATTCAAAGTCCATTTATTTTCTACTTTAGTAGCGTAAAAAAAAGAATTATTTTTAGAATAAAGTGTAAGTTATTGATACTTAGTATGAAGAGGATGTGGAAGAGTTCTGAGTACGATTCGAACCCCAAGAATGTCAAGGCAAAATAAATCACGCAATGCCGTACCTAACTAGGCTACTGACACTCTGACCATCTCAGGATCAAAAGTGAAATATGTTTGTAACGAAGCTTAAGGGCTCAAGAGACTGTAAAACTTGGCTGAAGTAACGAAGAATCAAAAGTAAATTTTGGATAAGCTAAACTTTTTCTTATAATTAATAAATGTTTATGGGTTGGACAAGAAAATTGTAGTTGCGCAGTTGCAAGCGATACTGTTTATTTTTATGAATATATATATCTAAGCAGGAAGTATTATTGACCAATTATCTATGTCTAATATTTTTAATAATCAGTTAATATTTCCAGTTGTATACATAAATCGTGACTTAGTTTGTCATTATAATGTCGGGGATAAGAAACTGAGTGCTGTATAGCATATGTTTTTTTTACTTTATTACGAACACTAACGAATACATAATAAATTTATGTATTTCATAAGCAAGCTACGAGAGCAGAGATGGCCGAAGTTATTAAGCAACATTTTATGTGCTTGTTAATTATGTTATGAAAGGCATGATCCTCTCGAAAAGTTTTAATCATAACACTTTGTTAAACCAGCGTAAAATAACTTAGAGTTATTTCATTACCTTGAAATAATTTTTAAATATACCAATAATAGTTGTACATCCATCTAAGCAAGAATAACATGTTAATAAACATGTACCGCGTTATTAGTATTATGTTGTAACAAAAATTAATTTAAATCTAAGGAAATCCCCTAACTAATGAACTAACTAACTACGAGTACTTCTTATGCAATGTAAACATGAAAATAGAATACAATTATTGAAAAAATTTTGTACTTAGTAAAATAAATTAAAAAAAAGTAATAGTGAAATAAATAAAAAAAAAAAAAAAAACAATGGAATGAAAAAAAAATATGCCGTAACGGAGATTTGAACCCTGAAGTGATCAATATAAAAGTGTAAGTAGCAACACTTAGCTGCCTAGACTACTGGCACACTCTCCCTTCACGCAATTAAAGTGACATATCTTTATGGTAAAGCTCCAAGGTTTAAGTTTAAGTTCTTTTTTTTCTATCGTTAATTGAGTTAGAGTGTAAGTACCTTAAAGCAGAACCGTTACTTTTCTGAATATTTTAATAATTATTTATTCCTATTGGAAAGGTTGCATAAAGAGACTTACAATATTATTACTCGATTTGTCATTTTAAACGAGGAAAAACTCAGTAATAAGCGGTACTTAGTTGTACAAGTATTTAATACTTGCATATTTAACAAGTAATGTTTGACCGGACATAATAACATTCTCAACTGTCTAACATTCAAAACAAACTTTTTTTTTGAGGAAACACAGCGCATCGGGAACATGTCCAAGCCCTCATCAGGTAAAAAAATCTATGAGTAAAAAAAAATCTTTTACAATACAAATTTTGTTAAATGCAATAAACGCAAATTAAGTAAAGTGTATAATATACCTCTGACTCTTACGAAGAGGATGTAAAATCGTAATGTAGTCAAAGTTTTAAGTTTTGTTGCTTTTATACCCTGCACATATGCAAATGACACAATATACGCTCACAATAAAATCAAATAAGAATTATAAAGCAGTTCCTTGTGAGACATGCGTAAACAGATCATGTTTTCCTAATATCATAAACGGAAGGGGCCCTCAAATCATGTACATCAAGTTAGCCTCCTTTCTTCATTGACTTAACGAGAGACTTGTAACAATTTTTAAATTTTTCTGTAACTTGTTGTCTATTAAAATTATTATTAAAATAATGTATATTTAACTTTTTGGAAAACAGGTGCTTTTTATAATTTTTTTCTGTATCTAAAATTTTTATTTTATCTTGATTGAAGTTCAATGCTACGTTGTGATAGTACAGATGTATCCTTTTTTTTCTCTATGTCTCTTTTATTTTCTGCCATTCTTAATTTTAAAGCTCTGGATGTTTGACTGACATAGCAGCAGTTGCAATTTGCACATGGTGTGTGGTAAACGACATCATTTTTATCAAGTGGCTCGGTTACATCTTTTCCAAGTGAAAAGATCAAATTCAAGTTATTGTTGAAACTGTATACAAGACTAATGTAAAGCTTAGTGACGGCTCATCTTCCCGCGCGCGGACTGCGGCCGCACACGCTGACGTCAGTATTGTTTACATCCCGAGACGTCGTCTGCACAGACTCTCCCTCTCTCTCTCACGTGCTCACGTTTAGTTTTACCTCTTGTCTCGCGATTATTGCAGTTGGTTCAAGTGCTAAATATTTGATTGTTTGTCATTTTCTTGGGTTATTTTATAAATGGGTTTTTTATGCCACGAACGTCTTTTTCCCTAAAATAAGCGTTTTATTGTGTTCACCCAATATCCTCTTCAATATTTCAACTACTTGATATTTTCCCACGCGGGGAGTAATCAAGACAGGTTGCCGTAGACGCTCAAATAGTTTGGTGGCTTCTGTGAGGTCTATTTTTTGAATTATCTTTTTGCCATTCCTTCTTACACGTACACTACATACAACCATACAGCATATAATACAAGTTGTCAAGTCACCACGAACGCTGTCGTTGACGCCGGATGCAGCCTGCACAACGATGCCTTGCACAAATTTCAAGAAACGCCTTCGCTTCCATCAAGGAGTCCCGCCCTCAGCCACACTTCAGTAGCATTAAAACCAGCTAAGTGACTTACATTATAATTAGAGGAATACTTGGACATTTCAAGAACCTGAAGTGTTTTAGAGTCCGAATAAGTTTTTTTTTCTTCTTCTTTCCTTGGTTGTTTATGTAATATATTGAGTAACCAGAATATTTTTTTTCTTTTGTCTGCGTAATACAATTTAAGATTTTGTGCCCAAGGTGTTCACCATTCCAAATTTTTCTTGGATTTGCGAATTACCTCAATGAGGTTTCAACTTATTTATTAGAGTCAACTGAAGGCGTAAATTTTATTGTCACCCTCTTGTTAAATTTATTTTACTTAATTTTATTTAACTTATTCGTACCCTTAATTTATATACTTAACCTACTATTGCAATAACCATATTTAATTTCATTTTGATCCAATTGCGTCAATAATAATATACGTTAAGATAATCATTTGCCAGCGATTTAATTATAAAGTAGCCACGTTCAAATTTAACCCACGGTGCATCCATTCTAAAATTTCTTTCCCGTTTCGACGCGCATAACTTGAGATAGCGCAATCAGGATTTATTTCTTTCTTATAAATACACATCTACGCTTCCCATTGCATGTTCCTGGAAGTCGAACTGTGCGCCAATTTAAATTGACCGGTGACGACAGGAACACGGTTGATAGGCCAAATCGTTGTAGTGGGCCGTCACGTGGGAGCTGTTGTTAATTGATATTAGTCCTGTCTGATCCTTGTTTTGCAATTGACGTAATTTATAAAATCATAAACTATACGGCATTCACTTATTAAATTTTTTTTGTTCATTCGAGTATTAGTTTTCCAGCTATTTATTTAAATCGTCATAGGAGACGAGCAAGATGTAATCGATAAGGAGCAATGACTAGAATGCCACACCTTTCACGCCACGACTTTGACTCCAAAATCGCAGCTGATGATGACCACGGTAGTCTACGCAAGAGATTGCATAAGTGGTTTCATAGCGGCAAACGCATTGCTGGATACTTACTTAATAGCTAATTTAATAACTGATCAATTCTCACGCAAGAGATTGCCTCCAAAGACTTGTTCTATTCTTATTGGTGCGATTAACGAGATGATTTCGTTGCCTAAGAGCCAAGTTAAAGTAGTTTTTAAATCACGACATAATTAATTCAAGAAATCGTTACCACTTCTCACGATTCCCAAAATACCTGATCTAATACCTGAGGAAATATTTCCTCGTGAAACGATCAAGATCCCAGCAAACTTAAGTCTCGCCGATCCAAAATTTCACATCCCACGTCCAATTGATATTTTAAAAGGGGCAGGAGCGACTCTTTCCTTTTTGGCGGTAGGGCAAATAAGTTTGTCAAGCGGAAACAACGATCTAATCCTACAAAAAACTCACCTAGGTTGGGTAATCACGGGCGGTCTAAACAAAGAAAAGGGAGGTTTACCAGTGTCATGCAATTATTCTGATGCATTGGCGCAACTCAACGCAGCCGCAATAGTTCGTGACCTAAAAGCCGATACGAAGAAATTATCGAACGAAGAATTAAGCTAAGCACACTATGTGCAAAATACGACTTGAACCGTGATCGGGTGATATGTAGTCAAACGACCATTAAAAAAAAAACCCTTTGATTTTGAAAATTCCCGTAACCAATCCAACGCTGATATTGATCTTAAAACCAAACATGAAATGGTAATGAAAGGATACCTATTACTCGGTCACATGTCTTTTTGTAAATGCGAATCCAACGACGGATACTACATGCCCCATCACCCCGTGATTAAGACTTCTAGCAGCACCACAAAGGTGCGCGTCGTATTCGATGCCTCAGCAAACCGATAAGGAAATATCTCTAAACAAAATTCTATTAACAAGGCCCACAATTCAAGAAAAATTATTCGATCATTTATTAAGATGTCGTACTCATTTCTACGTCATAACCGCAGACATTGAACAAATGTAGAGGCAGGTATTGATACATCCAGGGACTAGAAAATTTCAACACGTTTTTTGGCACCATCAGGGCCAGATTAGCACATTTGAATTGAACACCGTAACATTTGACATTTCCTTAGTCCCCCTTTGCGGCTATACGAACTCTTATACGGTTAGCCGAGGATTATGGAAAATTCTTCCCACAATCTTCCTATATTCCAAAATGCAATTTTTACGTTGATAATCTTTTGACTAATGCCAACTGTCTGCAGGAAATAATCAAAATTCGAAAAGAATGAATAAAAATTTTACAACGAGGAAAATTTGATTTACGTCAATGGGCTTCCAATCACTTGGGCTTTTTGGGTGATATTAATAAAAAAATAGTCAAGTTGAATTGCGAATTTGAAGAAAATCCAGTCTTTAAAACTCTAGGGGTAATGTGAAATTTTTGTCATAATAAATTCATCTACTCTGTTTCACTCATTAAGACTTCAAAATTACTAAAGGAAAATTTTGTCTAATATCGCGAAATTTTTCGATCCTTTCGGGCAACTAGAACCAATTATCATGTATGCGAAAATGATTCAGCAAAAATATTGGCAAGCGAAGTGGCGTGGGACGAGTCAGTCTCTCAAGAACTGTATTCTACTTGGACTTTATATGCGCATCATCTAAGTTTAATAAATAACTTAGCTTTAAATCGAAAAATTCTAATAAAAATCCAACTAGAACAGAGTTACCCGGATTTTTCGACACTAGGCAAGCCGGGTACGGAGCGTGCATCTCCGGTTAAAGCGTTAATAAGACAGGAAGAGGCTACGTATACTTAGCGTGCGCGTTAATCCTTTAAAGGAAGTTACGATCCCCAAATTAGAGGTGTGTGAAGCAGTGATTCTCGTGCGATTATTAAAGGACGTTAACACAACTCTATCAACTCTTTTTAATGACGTTCAAGCCTTCTGCCGGACAGATTCAACTATAGTGCACCAATGGCTACGTAAATTTTCCGGTTCCTTTAAGGTCTTCAAAAAAAATTGCGTCACAGAAATCTATACGTTAGAAAAGCACTTCAATAATACTGTTTAATAGCGTCACGTTATTATCACGTTACTCCGACTTACCAGGACTTAAAAAAGAAATCTGTTTAGCATCCGTCAAGATGCCAACCAGTTCTAAAGTACTGACTCGTTTTTCATCCTATAATAAGTTAGTGAATGTAGTAGCTCATTGCTTGCGTTAGCGTTTGCCGAAAAAACGGAAAAGAGGCATCTACGAGCCTCTTAGCGCAGAAGAAAAATCACAAAAAGAACAAAAAATTTTTAAACTTATCCAACTAGAACAATTTTCAACCGAAATCAACCGACTTTCCACCTCTCGAGAAACCAAGACTGCCAAAATTTTAGCCCCGTATCGCAAGTCTATCCGCTTCAATAAACTTAATCCGTTCATCGACGAACACGGACTGCTGCATGTAGGGGGTGGATTAAAAAACTCTAGTTTGCCGTTCGGTACTAAGCATCCAATCATTTTACCCTCCAAACACCATGTCACGAGCCTTATTAGTAGATAGATACACCACAAAACATTTCATGCTGGTATTCAGACCACTTTGTATAATCTTAGAATTCGATTTTGGCTCTTCAATGGTAAGGATCGAATAAGAAAAATAATTAAGAAATGCGTCGAATGCCTCCACCAGCGTCCTAATGTTGTGTATACCCAAATGGCTGATTTACCGGGGTCGCGTTTAAACGAAGCCCCAGCGTTTTCTTACACTAGTGTCGATTTCTTTGGGCCCCTATTTATCAAAGAAAAGAAGCTGCAAAACAGGAATAGTGTTAGGGCCTACGGATGCGTATTTATTTCTATGCCAACCAAAGCAGTACATGTGAAAATAGTAAGCGATTTGATAACTGACGGAGTTTTGGCCAATTTAAGAGATTAACGGGTTGCCAGAGTATTCCGAGCTACGTATATTCCGATAACGGTACCAATTTTGTATTAGCAAACAATCAACTCAAAGAGTTATCCGCCCTATTAAGCTCCCATTAATTCAAGAAAGAAGGGAACAATTATGCCACCAGTCAGAAAATCGTATGGCACTTCAACCCTCCTGCATCTCCACATTTTGGGGGACTTTAGGAAGCTGCGGTAAAATTCTTCAAACACCATTTCAAATGTGTTGTTAAAAATTATTTGCTAACCTTCAAACAATTGAACTCTTTGACAGTAGAAATAGAAGCTATTTTGAATTCGAGTTCACTTTGCTCGATATTGTCTGATCCTAACGATCCTCTAGCTATTACACCTGCTCGCCTTTTAGCCGGTCGATCTTTTACCACCTTGCCTGATTATAATTTTTCGTTGGTTCCAGATAATCAACTCTCTGTTTGGAACTTTATTACTAAGGCATGCCAGGATGTTTGGAAAAAATGGCACCTTTAGTATCTTAATGAGTTTCAAGTCAGTCAAAAATGGCTTGTCTTGAACAGAGAGATCAAGCTCAACTCCATTGTCATTTTAAAGAAAAAAAAATCAACATGTGCTCGGTGACCGTTGGGTGCCATCATTGAAATTCATCCTGTAAGAGACGGCGTCGTCCGAGTAGAGACAATCAAGGCTGCTAATGGAACATTCAAAAGAAATATTACAGAACTTCGTCCACTGCCTTCAGAGTAGCTTATTTCAAAACATATTGCAATTTGTAACTTGTATTAAAAAGTTAATGTAAATTTAAATATTTTGTCGACGTACGTCATGTAAACTAAAAATATCCGATTCAACACATCTTACACAGATACACTAACACTAACACAACTAACACAATACACTATTTCTTGTTTTGATCTCTATCAACTTCTTTCTATCTTCTCACCTTGCAATCCGCGGGGGGAGCATGTTCCGTTAAAGCTCGGAGCACAGTTTTAGTAATAGGAAAAGAGAGAGAGAGGAAGAGCACATCGGGTTCGATCTGTTAATTCCGATCTTTTCATCGATTCTTTTCGCCAACTCTTGTTCTCTCTCTCTTTCCCTCCCTCGCAGTTCACTCAATGCGTGGTAGGATTTTCTCATGGTCATGCACAGCTCGAAAGCAGCAGTTTAGTGATACGTGCTAATTGGCTTTCCGCATCTTATAGAAAGTATAGCAAGGTAGGTGAAGCGAAGGCATTTTTAAGGGTCAACGGTGGCGTTAGTATTCCATTACAGCAGTTCATTTCGTCGCGTTCGCATCGTGATCAATTTGCCAGTATATTGTTTCTCTCGTATCGAAATTCTCTCTCACCTTCTTGTCTTTGCTCGATCTCGTAGCCGAGCACTTGCAGCCACGAAATTCGCAGTTTCCACCTCTTCCAACCCGGTACTGATAGAACGTCGCACCCTAGTGACGGCGGTATCTGCCCGCCTGCTTTCGCCGGCGCGGCTCATCTTCACGCGTGCGAACTGCGGCCTACGGATTCTGAGACGTCGCCTACACACACACACTCTCTCTCTTTCTCTCTCTCTTACGTGCCCGCGTTCAGTTTTACCTCTTGTCTCGCGATCATCGCAGTTAGTTCAAGTGTTAAATATTCGATTATTTTTCATTTTCTTGTGCTATTTAATAAATGGGTTTCTTATGCCACGCACGGCTTTTTCCTTAAAATAAGCATTTTGTTGCGTTCACCCAATATCCCCTTTAATATTATAACTACTTGATTTCTCCTACGTGGAGAGCAATCAAGACAGGTCGCCACCAACCGCTCAAACACCTACCGATAATGGTTTGACGGTATTTCACCGTCACAATACCATATGAGCAGGCATGGACTGAAAAATCGCCGAAAGTATAAAATGTAGCTATTGGAAAGAGTTGCCGAGACCTCGATGGCGAAATTGGTAACGCACCTATCTGTCAAGAAAAGAGTTCCAGGTTAAAATCTTGGTTGAGGTAGCACTTTTTTTCAAATGCAACGTATGAAAATTTTTTTACAAATTACAGTTTTAATTGAAAAAATTGAGTTGCCTTGGCGATTTCGTACTAGATGAGAAAATGTCGATGAATTCAATTACTCGCAGAATTTTTTTTACAAAAAACTTTTATTATAAAATAAAACTTCATTATGTTCATATTCTCATTAAGTAATAGAATAATGATTAGTAAACTAACTTACTAGTAAATTTGAAAAGCTGTGTTGATGTGTTGATATTAGAATATTAATTACAGTACAGTTACTTTTTTTTAATTTCTCTTCAAGCAATATTTTAAATTAACGAATTCTCTCTCTCAACTAAAATAAATAAATTATTTTTATTATTGCAAATCAATAAAGCTACGTATTATTGGCCGTGAGAGAATAATGATTATTTTAAGGATAAATCAACATTATCTCCTTGGACCTTGAGATTTATTGATATTCATAGCAAATGCCGAAACTATTCAAAATTGCTTACGATATAAAATAAAAGGTAGTTAAGACGTGTTTTTAGTGTTTAAAGATATTCTTAACAAAAACTTTTACCTGTAATAATTAGTTAATTCTTTAAATATTGTTCCATGTAACATATATGTCTCAAATTTTTGTCAACTATATTCAAGGATTCTTTCGGAATCAATAAAGCTTCTTTCTTAATAATTAAATTGTGTTTTCGTAAAATCTAGTAATCGTTTTTGAATTCTAAAAACACGCTTTTCATCTTGTTTTACTCTAACGGAAGTCTGAAATTTTGATTACTTGTCATACCTTTTGAAAGCAATACTGATGCTATGCCAGTTCAAACCACTAACGAATTTTTTTTATCTTAAATAAAAAAATAATAACTTAATGATTCTTCTACTTAAGTTTTTCTCAAATCTCAAGAAGCGTCAATAAACTATATTTTAATTTTTTTTTGCAAATCGTGTGAAATATTTGTTTTTGATCATTATTTCAGTTTATGTACAATGAGTACAACATTTTTTTAGAAAACAATATTTCGTGGTCATATGATTTTTTGTATCTTTAATTTGTTTCAGTACAGGTAGATGAAAACGTAGACTTAATTTACTATCTTATTATAAAATTTAGTAAAAGTACAAAAGAGCGTGATTATTACTATTATCAACAAGATCGTCCTTATTCATTAGAAAACCTAGCAGTAATTGCTTCTTCGAAAGTATCATCGATTTGAGAATCACGATCGATCAACCCTATCGCAGATGCAGTATCTTTAAACGTCTGGTATTTAATTTCTTTCTATGTTAAAATGTTTTTCAGGGGTGTAACATAATTTACTTTATTTTAAACAAATTAAAAAGAATCATCCGTGATTTTTTGGAGATATTTTGTTTGATCTACCAATTGCAATACTTTCCATTATATTGTCTCTTTTTCCCTTAAGTTATAGTTTGTTATTAAGAAGCTAATACTCTTAAATGTTCACATACTTTATTGATTTTACAAAATAATCATGTTTGTTGAATTACATTGAAGATGTTAGTTGCGCTTAGTCGTTTAATTCTATCTTCAAAATTATTTTTATCGAATATAAATTTTTATTTGTTTCCAAGGTAGACAGATAATTTTACAACTGTATGACATCTAGCATAAATTTAAAATTATTGTAGTCCCCAATTTGCTTCGATCAGATCCACGTATCTAGCATCAATATAACCACTTATTTCACTCAACAGATGTGTTCCTTCGTCTTTTAATTTTTAAATTTTACTATATGCTTTGTCACTACCTGTGTGAATGTAGTTATCATTATATTTTAAGCTTCGGATTAATGAGCAACGGTTAGCGTTGTTATAATACTTGAATTTTGTTAACAATAATCAATTATAAGGTATAACCATTTGATCATTTATTGAAATTTTATCTTTCGTAAAAGTTTTGTAAATAAGTTCATGAAATAAAGTTATTTGTTCTTTGATATTGAGGGTAACTGTTTGTTTTAAATGTAGTTTGAAATTTAGTACATTTATAAAAGTTTTAGAAACTTTTTTGTACACTTCTGATAAGAATTAACCATACGAGGATTATGTTCTACAAGAGGATCATGAAGCATGTATTTAATGACTAATTTTTTAAGTTTCGCATTAACCTAAGAAATTTCAGCAGAAAGAAGTATATCAATTTGAGCAGGATTAATATTTTTTCACAGGATGTACAGTGAATGAAATGTGTACATGAAGTAGACTGCGTTCCTAAAATTTAATTGTATAAACTATAAATAAATATATGCTTCACTTAACAAAGAAAATATATTTTAATATCATCTAAAACTAATACTTATAAAAAATAAAATAATCTAACTGTAATATTTGGAATGTAATTTGGTGTCGTGTTTATTGAAAATCAGATAAAACTTTTTTTAATTTTTTGTATTCAACATGTTACTTTTACAAATAATTTTCGTCCATCACATTTTTTTCATTACAGCAATTGCATCCTGATACTGATTGTGCATACATCTTGGACTTTCGATGTATTTAGTTGGTTGTATGAAGAGATTTCCAGTTTTTTCCCTTTGTTTAAGAAAATTTAGACAATTAGATGTTCTATTAGTTATTGCATTTTTTACCCTTAATGAAATTCATTTTTAAAACTTTTCCAATTATATCTTAAATGATTGAAACGAATGTGTTCAATTGCGATATAAGAGTTACTACATAATTCTCGAGTTAATCTTTCCCCTTATCATAGTAGACTGAAATTCTTGTAATCTCACTGTAATACAGTCTGTTTTTATAATATTAAAACATAGTAAGTTTTGCATTTTTTGTCCAATACTTTCTAACTTAATCAGTACTCCAGTTAAAATCTTCTAGAGAAAAAATTAATGGACTCACCATCTGATTAATAAAATAAGACAGTTCACTTAGTTATATGTCCTCAGGATATTTACATAGTAATTTAATAGGGTATACACATAAATAAAAATTTTCTGGTAGTCTGAAGTTTAAAAATATAATAGCAACACATCCTAATATAAATGGTTTATTGTATGTATCTTTTTGTGACCATTTTTTAGTAAAAGAATCATTTTATAGTTTGGTAGTTTTTTTACGTTGGTAATTTGATGTATATGTTTTACTCTCGGGCTATAGGATTAAAAAAAATTTTTTTGGAAAGTTTGTATGTGCTCTTGTATAAAATTGAATTTCTTTTTTAAATTAATTTTTTACCAACAGCAATATCTGAATATATATTGCAGGGTCCCGATAAAGGCAGAGCGTCCTAAATGTAAGTGTAGGGCCACGATCAGGTGTAAGGAAATGCAAAGATAAACGAAGGCAATTAACAGTTTTGGCAGCCTTAGATAATAAAGGGGGATGGCGTGATGAAAAGAAAGAGGTAATGGGAAATTCGGTACCTTTATACAGGAGCTTGACTACAAAGGGTAATTTTTCCTTTTCCTGGTAGCAGCAGTCTAGCATATGACGTCATAACTTTTCTTGTGCGCAATTACATCTGGCTCAAACTCTGATTGATTGGTAACCGTAAGTAAAGATGATCAGATTTCGATGGTCACATAATGCTCGATGATTGTTGCTGACGATTCCTCGTCGCAGAGGCAGTAAAACCCTTTCAGGTGGCTTCGTAGACGTGCTTTATCTCGTATCGGAGGTACCCACTTGATCTTAGTAGATTATTCATTTGCGAAACCTTATAGTTTAGAAGCTATACACCATTGAATTTTGCGTTTTATTCTATTAGATTAATCCTTGTTTGACAATACATTTTATAATCTGATTTTGCAGTACAAGAAATGTAACGTGCAAATTGATTAAGTTGTTAACGAAAAGATTTATTGATTTTATTGTTAACTAGATTGGGATGCATCCTTCACTTACTGTAGGATTATCGAGGTATTTTATAAAATTAGAGTAAATATCAACGATACCAAAATTGTACTAGTATATTTATTATTTGTTTATTTAATGATTTCTGCGATTAGTTAAAAAAGTTGGTCATGTTAGAAAAATTGAAACAAGAAAGCAAAGATGGTCTTTCTTTTAATAAATAATTACTCATTCTTACATGTACTAAGCATAAACTAAATTTAAGTTTATCTTTTTTATTTGCTTTGAATCGTCTACAAACTATTGCCTCAAACGTTGCTGCAACCCCACACTACCCTCCCCCCACTAACCTCCTCACCCGCAATCCCTAACAAACCTATGTTAGCCCCTAATACCACCTATAAAATAAGGTGAAATTCTGTAGTTTTTTATCTTATTTCGACTAAGCTTACTTTTTATTCACTTTCATCATTCTCAAATTTTTTTCCTTGATCAAATTCCGACGGGGATCATCCAACAATTTTCGAAACAATCTATTGCTTCAAGATTTATTTACATTTTCCTGATTTTTCAACCTTTAAGGAGGCTCCCTTGCCCTAGTATCGTCAGACGAGATGTATGTAATTAAATAGTTTCGATTACGCCGAATCTAAGAGTGCTCTTACTTGTACCCTTTATCAAACAAAATTTTGGGAAATTAATGCTTAAAGTCCGCTTTTTTAACAAAAGCGGTTATAGCAAACATGAAAAATAACGATTTGCAACCTCAACCGCAAGTGTCGCGTATAACGAGTATACACGTACTGTACATTTTTACTTCATCCTTTAAATGTCATTGTGAGAACCATAGCTAAACGAACTAAAAATTGAAATGATTATAAAAAAAGGCATTAGTCAACTTACTTTTTCTGCTACGAGAAAGTAAGTGAAGCCGCCATATTGCTTGGTAAGGAGTGGGTGTAATTGAAATTCAAATACTGAAGAAAGTTAAATGAAAGTTTACATTTTCAAGTTTATGAACATCATTACGTTAATATATTATAAAAGCATTTAGAAGATATTTCATGCTTACAAAAATAAAATATAATACTAAAGTTAACAAGGTCAGCTTTATAAAATTGCACAAATTGTCATATTTGAGAATAAAAAAAACATACATATTTATCTTTGTATCTCTACCGACTACCTCAATTTTTTTATCCATCTCAATTTAGGTTGGTACCCCTACATGAGGGAGTCTCTTTAAAAGAGAAGACTAATAATTTTATTATATTTTATCGAAAATACAAATAATTTTAAATATTCTTTTAAACAAGTATACATTAAACAGAAAATAAAAATTAAACTAATAATATGACTAGTTCTGTAAGTTGACTCGTAACAATAAGCCTTCGTAACATGGCAATACTTCTATGATTTGCATTATTGTATAATTAATTGTTATTTGAATTCATGAGTATATCAGTATTATATTATGTAAAAACAAATAAAAAATTATATTTTTACATAGTTTATTACCAATATTACCAAAAAAAGCTTATCGCACCAAAAACTTTACACTTATACCTAAGACATTGCGATGAAATTCCTCCATAAAAATATACATAATAACAACAAAACTACCATCTCCAATAAAAATACCTTAAAGGTTCCGTCCAGAAATCATATTTTACTTCTGTATAACAACTTAATGGTAGCGAAAACGAGTAAGCTTCCTACATTAGGATCGTCTTCGGAGTCATGCAATAGAAAAGGATCTCCAGCAAGCATCGTCTTGAAACGGTCAAGAAGATCGTTTAGCTCCTCCAAACTTAATGGATTTACTGGAAGATCTCGTCACCTCTGTTATGGCATCGCCTGCTTAAGATTTTCCTTCTCCGGTAAGTACGTAAACACGCGATCAGGTAACCCTGCTAATTCAGTTCGAAGAATCTGCGCCTTCAGCTGTCAAGGATAAGCATGAGTTTTTCTTTCGACTCTAACAACGAAAAAATGAAAAAAGTAAGGAAAAGAAGAAAGAAAGAAAATTATAGAGAAATGGGTGAAAAAGCATGTAAAGAAGTGCAAGACAAATTAAATAGTACGTAGTAGCCAACAGTCGCACTAACCTCGCATTCATGAGATTTATACTTTATGTAGACAAAAAAACTACTGAGAAGAAACTTTACTCCCACTATTTTAGCTTTTATTATGCAAGGGTAGTAAATTGTTCTCCCACACTAAAGTTTCTGGAAACGAGAAAAAAAAATTGTATTTAAAAAGGTAACGAATAATTTTATCAGCAAACATCCAGACTGGTTATGTTACTGTTACTGACTGACAATGTAATATATAGCAAAGAACATCGTTTCATTCGAAAACATGATGATTCAGAAAAATGTTATTTAGAAAGTGCCATTCCAGAAACTATCATTCGAAAAGATTATCTTTTGGAAAAAAGACCGTTTAGGAAGTGCCATTCAAGAAAGTAAGGGGGAACCGTAATTCGTCATACAACACAATTTAGAAATTTGTACAAACTATTTCTTTATACACGAAATTCTACGTAATTCTTTCACAAGATTCTTCTGTGTTTCATTGAGATTTAAAAAAAATGAAACAATAAAAACGGCACAGATAAATAATCTACAATTTTTTGTGGATATTTTTTATGCTATAACAAACGTAAGATCAATGTTTCAATAATATCTTTAAAAAAATCTATGAGTGATAAACGTTTTAAAGTGACGTACACTGACATGAAATACTACCCTATTCCAATGAAACCAATACTACGGGATATTTTTTCTAAAACTTGTAAGTATCTATTATGGTTGTTACATGTACAATTGAAAATGAGTATATGTGAGTGCATGCGACAGGTGCAAGCGTGACGTTAAAGATTTTACTAGCGTACAAGATTGTTTTAAAGCAATTAGAAGATTCGATAAAAGTGCCCAGTCTTATACTGGCCAGCTTGGCAGCACCTTGTGTCATGGGTATACCTTGAACTATTATTGTCTGAATGATATATTCTTTGTAATTATTTACTTATTCAATATTAGAATAATTATTGTAACCCTATCCGATTATTGAATGTCCTTATTAAAATGGTATTTGCACCATGTTCGATACATCGCAGTGAGTTATTTAAAATATGGTTTAATAGAAGGTATATTTCCATTCGTAAAGTGTCCAATATAGAAGTATACCTTCATACTTGAATATTGAAGTACCCACTAACGACTGATTTTTTCACGGATCATCAAGACAGCCTACTAGCCTAGTAGCCAGGGTCACTCGAGAGCCAAGAAAATTTTTTTTTTTAAGAGACCACCGTTTTTTTAAAAAACAATATTTTAATGCCCAAATTTTCACAGTTAATCAATCATTAGTTTATCTAATAGATGTGCAAACTGTAACCTGTACTAATCAAGCCGTTGTTTTGTACGGACTTCGAAAATACCAATGTTTTTCCGTTTGAGGTCGATTATTGACGTGTAATGACGTCATCAGCCAGACTCGACTGCTGGTTAGTTTTGGCCTCCGACCCTTCAAACCACATCGATTGAATAAAAATGCATTATCTCAGCAACTATATGTCCTAGAACAAGCATTTTTTGAACATGGGGTTGCTCGTGAAAATAACGAGATTAGACATAATTTCAACTCTCGCAAAATTAGTCCAAGTACCTTGTACAGCAATAAATAATTATTGCAACAAAATTTTTTTTTTCAGTCGAGATACAACCCGCGTTATTATTGGCAACTACAAATCTGTAGGGTTAAAGTATATATATACACGTATAAAGACATGCATTCAAAGGACAATGGAAGTGTGAGACTGCAAACTTTGTGGCAGTAAATATACTCAATGAGATCAATGTGCTGTACTACAATGTTTGACAAAATTTTGTTCAATATTGAAAACGTAGTAGTAGTTCAATGATTCTGGCAGCGCTTCGCTTCCAAGTAAGAAGTTAGGTAGGACCAGCTTGGAGCGCCGAGCACTCCAACAATATTGAACGCTATGATCTCCACGGTAAAAGCGCAGAAGTTCGATTTTGGGCACTCTTAGCTCCCAACATCGAGCTTGGAGAGTTCAACTGTTTCACACGGCACACAGTTTTGCCAAATAAAGAAAAAAGTGCAAAAATTCGTGCTTTACTATATTTAGGCTTTAAAAAATCTTTTGATAGCTGATTTTGTTCCTTTTGTTATTCTTTATGAGAAACCAAGTCCCTTGCCTGTGTATTTAAAAGCTATGTATGTATAGTATGGAACGTTACCGTAAAAATTACTAATAAATATTCAGTTTTTTTCTAAATATCTTTGCAAACTTTAGTCAATTGAAATAATTTTTTATTAGATTAAAGATAACATAATTAGAAGAATCATTATTGTAAATTTTTCAATAATTTTTAGAGCCAAAATAGGATTTAAAACGCTAAGTATCTTGGTTTTTGGAAGAAAATACGTTTTTTTCGAGATGTCACAGCAAAGTTTAATTGAATTAATTCTCAAGGTAGGTTGAAGATAGTATCAAGTAAAATTCCACTAAATTTTTTGAAAATTTTTGAGCTAAATTCAAATTTTGAATTGCTAATCATCTCATATTTTCGAAGAAACTATGTCGTTTTTCGATGCATTACAGCAAATTGTACAAAATTGTACAAATTTTAAACAAATTGTGACAATTTTTGATAGAGGGAGAAAGGTTGTATAAAGTATCATTGCTGTATATTTTTTAATACTTTTGGAAGCCAAAAATTTTCGAAAAATTCACAGTGATGATACTTGATACTATTTTCCACCCACATCAAGAATTATCACCATTTAAAAAAAATTCGCTGTATTATCTCGAAAAATGACGTCTTTTCTTTGAAAAAACGAGTCAATCAGCACTTCGTAACTATAATTTGGCTTTAAAAATTATTTAAAAACCTATAGGAACTGAACTTATTATCATCTTTGATCTTGATTCGGAGGTTATTATTCATTCAATATTTGCTATTTTATCTTGAAAAAAAAAACGTCTTTTCTTTGAAAAAACGATATAATCAGTAGTTCAAAATAAAAATTTGGCTCCAAAAATTTTCAAAAAATTAACAATAATTTAATTTAATACTATTATCAACCTCTGCCAAGCGTTGTTACCATTTAGTTGAAATATGCTGTGATATTTCGAAAGTAAATGTCTTTTCTTCGAAAACCGAGTATGTCAGCAGTTTAAAATTTTAATGTGGCGATACAAATTATTAATAAATTAACAATAATGATAATCCTCACTATCTTCCATCTCTATTAATAAATTTTTCAATTGTTTGTGAATTCACGAAGGTACTTAAAAAACCAAAATTTTATCAGTAATTTGTATGTCAACGTTTTACACATATATCTTCCTATAATACATCGTGATTCTGGAGGGTCATTCCACACAACCCTTCTCCACCCTACCTGCGCCCTTTCTTGGCCCCCCTCCAAATAAGGTGATATAACAGCTTTGATGCAATTTTTTTTGGGTTAAATATTTAGACAAACCCCCTCTCCCTGAGCAAAACCCGCTCGATTTTTAGAAGTACCTCCTCCCCCACAGCCACCCTCTAAAAAAGGTAAAATTATGTCAGTTTATACTACATTTTTATAGGGATAAATTTTTGTTTAACCCCTTCCACCCCCTTCTTCACTCTCCTTAGCCTAGCATCATAATTTTATAACCCAATAACCGGATAATTCAATAAATCTCTTTTACAATTTTAAAGAACTTTCTTCAGCCTTCCATTAACAGTGTCTTTAAATTAAGTAAAATTACATCAGTAATCATGTCATTTTCAGTTTAATTACTTTTGCACTACCACTTTCAGCTCTCCATGCTTTTTTAAAGAATACCTCTGCGACATCTCACAATTTCTAAACATTTACTTTTTACCACTCCTTTGCTTTACGTTATCATATCTTATTCGAATGAAATAATTATTTCAGCTGTAAAATTTGTTAGCACATTTCCATGTTGTCAGTTTTTAACTAATTTTTATTGTATTAAACTTTTGTTTAGTCCCTTTCTATTTCTTCCCTTGTAACTTTATAACCCAATAACCAGATAATCCATAACAATTTTAGAGAAGTCTCTCTAGTCACCCTTTCAGCCGCATCTCCAAATGAGGTAAAATTATATCGAATTTCATGTCATTTCTAATGGTATGACTATTTTCACCTCTTGACTCAGCTCTCCTTACACTTTTAAGAAAGCCGAGGTAAGCAGTACGTATGGTGAAATGTGTCGATCAACGATATGTACCCACGCTTGCAACCATTTTCACTATTTCTCTCTCTTCGTGACACTCAGATTTTCATGCGCGCATGCTCCAACATTTTCTTTTCTTGGTAGCAAGACTTCTGTGTTGTTCCTCGTGTAACACCGAAAGTGTAAGTGACGTCCATGACAATCTTGTCTCTCCTCGCCTCTCTCCATGTAAGGACACTACATTGCTGCATAAGGACGGGAGCTCGACTTTTGTTTAGAGAGCTTTTCTTTTCGTTCTTTCCATATTAAGTAAAGGCAAATGCGCTTTAAGATCGGCCATCTTGCTACCACTGGACATGAATTTCCCCCCCCCATACAAGCAAATTTTGTGCCTTTTTGCGTTTGTGCTAGTGCAATGTTCTCTCTCTCTCAACCAACGGGCCAACGTACCACTTTGAGACACGCACATGCATCGTGGGTGTACGCACCTCTGCCCTCTCTGCATTGAGAGACTCCGACGGAGATACGACGATGGAGCACGAGGAGCATTACAAACGTCAACAGCAGCAAAAGCAAGAGGAGCAGCAGAAGCAATATCTTCAGGCTGCAATAGTAGCTGGAAGGACACAAGCCATCCTGACCATGATGTAAAAATACAAGGTGTGGCGTTCCAAGGTCTCATTTTCGTGCCGTTCTGCGCCTTCCATCACGACGCCATGTTTGAGAGAAATGTGACTACTAGAGCGCCGAAGAGCCTGTACGATGAAAAGAAGTGGCCAAAGTTGGAACTAAAACCTATCCACCTCAAAGTGAGACATACACACACACACACACACACACACACACACACACACACACATATATATATATATGTATAGACGTACGTATGAATATACATGTACGTCAATTGATGAATGTTTACCTATTTAGTCAGTTTTTTCTGTGTAAATATTCATGAATTGTGCGTTTGGTCACTAAAACAACTGGAATGAAAATATTGAAATAAAAATTGATATTATTTTACGAGTTTCTTGATGTTAATACGCTTGGTATTTTAAAAGCTTTTGAAATTCGCAGACAGACATGGTGGCACGATGGAAGCGTTCCTGATTGGTCAATCAAAATGGATGCGCCATGCCACACCATATATTTTTACATCATGATCCTGACGATGCCACCCTTGTCTCGATTGTAAAATAATTTCATTGAAACCCGTAACGCTCCTATTTTTTTAAAATAAAATTAGAAAGACAACTTTAAAGATTTGTTTGTCTATCTCCAATTGGATCACAAATGTTTCAACTTATTTTAGCCACGGACAATCTAAAAAAATTTTTTAACAACTAACAACTAATTTTTAGTGAGTCCATCCCCGCAAATGAATTCCAAACATGGTTTTTTTATTGATTTTTTTTTTTTTGATAAAGAAAAGTTTTTATTTTTGTGTTTCTATAATTTATTAATAGTTCTAGTTTATTTCGAAAATTAGAGCTTAAAATTCTTTGAGGATTAGTGTTGATTGCAACTAATTAAATTTATCGACATTTCCCAATCAACACACGATTGCCAAGACAATTCAAATTTTTCAGTTAAAACTACAGTTTGTAGAAAGATTGTAATACGTAGCAATTGAAAAAAAGTGCCACCTCGACCAGAACTTGAACTTGAAACTCTTTTCTTGCCGGGAAAGTGCGTTACCAATTTCGCCATCGAGGTCTCGGCGACTCCTCTTCTTAATTGCTACACTTTATATTTTTTTGGCGTTTTTTTCCATCCAACCCCTTGATATGGTATGCAAGTATATAAGAATTTACTGTAATTTATCGATAGGTAAGTATTACATGCGAGTATTTGAATTTATCAACATTTCTCATCTAACACACGATTGCCAAGGCAACTCAAATTTTTCGTTTCAAACTACAGTTAACTTCAGTTAAAAGTATAAAGTGTGGCAATTGAGAAGAGAAGTCACTGAGACCTCGATAGGAGAATTGGTAACGCACTTGCCCAGCAAGAAAAGAGTTATAGGTTTAAGTTCTGGTCAAGGTGGCACTTTTTTTCAATTGCTACGTATAACGATGTTTCTACAAACTGAAGTTTTAACTGAAAAATTTGAGTTGCCTTGACAATCGTGTGTTGGATGGGAAATGTCGATAAATTCAATTACTCGCATTTAATACTTACCCATCGATAAATTAGAGTAAATTCTAATATTTCTGCAAATAATAGTGTTAACTCTTCAATACTTCATTACTTTTACAGTTCTTAAAAATATGCAGTTAAATTTATTTTTTTTTAAACAATGATCCATACATTTTTAATATTGTTACTTAAAAACACCAAGTAAATAATCTGACATTTTTTCCAGATTTACTTATAACTTGCAATCTACATAACGTTTTATGACTCATACAGATCGATTTTCGTGAAAAATTTGCAATCAATTAAGAATAATAAGTATTCTTACTTTGAATAATATCAGAGAAAAACAAAAAATTAACATGATTATATTTTAAACAATTCTATTGACATCGTCTTTCCCATAAGGAAGATAAAAACCATATTAAACAGTATTTGAACGTTACTGCTTGGTTTCGTAACGAAATAGTGTTTGCCACTAATGTGCATGCCACCTAGGAGATCACATGTTTTGCAATCACTCTACAGCCAGAAGATCACCTCATAAGGAATGCGCACTAGTGACTTTGGACGTTTTTATATCATTGGACGGTTATGTAGGAACACTGTCCTTTGCATCTAGTGTTTATACTACCAGAAAAAAAACACAAGAAGTCCATCTTCCCCAGCTTCTTAGGTCCCCTAGTGAATGCGCTTGTTACTCCAACTATCGCAAGGTATAAGAACTACTATTCTGCACTAATTTTTCATAATAGTACAAAAAAAGGTTTTAAAATATATATTAAGCAGCAGACGCTACCACAATATTCATTGATCTATAAGTGTAAAAAATTGGCAATGACTTTATTCATAAAAATGTGAATTGTAGAAAAAATCAATTTATATTTGTCAGTCGTACGTTTAAATATATACATGAAACCTATATCATTTTACTAATTTTGATATTTGGATTTTAATCACGTTTTCTTATTTTTAGTCTATTAAATGATCGAATAGTCCATAGTTTAAGTAATAATTGGTGTTAACATAGAACAAGAATTAGTTTTAAACAGAATTGTTAATTTATTATAGCGTGTACATGAATAACTTATCTGAAATAAGGTTAAAATCACTAAATTTCGGCAAACTTTTGTCATTTTTTAAAGCACTACAAAAATAACTGTCATTTCTCGAGTGGTTGAAGTGATCTTACAAAAATTTAAGAAATCTAGTAAAATTATTTAGAAAAAGCTCATTTTTATATTAATGTATCTACTCACAAAATATATTATCTTAAGTTGGTTTACGATACAAGTGATAATCAACTAACACTCAACCCAAACATTAGATTTGAATACAAATATTTTGATAGTTTAATGTATACATATTCTTATTTGTGTTATTCAGCCAATAGAATTGAAGAGTTCTGTTTTATTTTACCATTTATGTATTTCAAAGCAACATAGCGATAAAATATCTTGAAGCGAACAATTTTATCACAAAATAAAGCGCTTTACTTTATTTATTTTTTTTAATTTTTATTTATAAGATAATTGTTTTTTAAACTAATTAAGAAATAAAAATACATTTTCATAATTAAATATTTTACTCTAAATTAGCTTGTGTGATTCACCGTAGCGTAAACGTTTGTCTTTTAAATTAAACCGTTAGTATCTGGCTGTCATCGATGCCAAGTATTGACATGCGACAACAGTGAGTAATGGAAAGTGGAAGCTGTAAAGTTCAAGTTGTATATGTGCTGCTTAAGACTGTTAGATCAAAAAACTTGGAGATGTAAGTGGCCACTACACAACATATCTAGCGCAGCATTAGATTAGAGCCGTGAATTAAACTCTCTCACTGAGCTAATTTCCAGAGCAACTTTAATAAATTCTGCTATTATGAAATAACGATTGATGAGCACCTCAAACGAAATTAATTTTATTTATTTAACAAGAAACCAAAAAAATATTTATAATGAAACTGTAAGTTTTCGCTAGCAAGGAAATTGCACGGCATGATAAAAAATAGTCTACGATGGTATTCTGAATGATAAGTCTTTACTCTTTGAAAATTACGATAATGAAATTAATAAAAGACAGTGGCTTACCAAGTACGTAATCAAACAAAGAGACAGAGATACCAACTAACGAACCCCTTAAAAGAACAGCTTTCTAGGATTTCGTAGAGCAACGCAGAAGAGGCTTCAGGCAAAAACACAATGTCGACTCGTTATTACAGCTGAGGTCAACAGAAGTAGAGCGGTGAACCAGCAGAGAAAACAGCGTTTTGCTTAGGACCTGTAGTGCAGGGAGATTAGACTAGCCGCTGCAACTTCTCCAACCGAAGTGAACGAAGCTCGGGTCCTCAAACGTGCCCGAGCACCGGGAAAGAAAAGAAGAGGATACGTGCCGTACATAGATATACTCAATGCTACCGAGTATACATGACTCACATGGTGAAGGGTCTGACACTCTCCGCTCCCCTCTTCATCCTGACAACATGTACACGCGTTATCTTTCTCCCTCCGTCTCTCTGATTCGATCACGCACAGGATAAAGGTCACTTGCAAGTAACCATAAACCACCCCCCTTGACACAATATAGCGTCAAAAAAAAGGAGGAGATAAAAACACAAAATTAACAAAATATCACGAGATAGAAAAGCCTACTTTTGGTAGAGCTAATTTTATGCCAATAATCTTGTATGAATCGATGTTACAAACATTAAAAAAACTTTCCTTTTAAGTCACTTACGAAAATTCATTTTTTTAAGTATAAATTCAAAACTAAATTGATTGGAAATCAACAATACAATTATCAAAACAAAAAAACTTGTATGTAAGATATGTTGCAAAAGCTTACCCGCTTAAGAGTATTATTGAATCACAAAAACTTCGAACAATTTAAATCACTTAACTTAAAAAAAAAACACTATAAATTCACTATATTCATTAAATAACACTTCAAAACTATATTATTCAGTTTTTAAAGTGACAGTAGCACGTCTTAATTTCATCATCGATTAGTGGTCTGATGACCTTCACAATGGGGCGTTTGAGCGTCGACTTTGTAGTACGAACAATAAGTACCTTAACTAATTTGTCTTTTCCTGTGTGAACCACAATGATGACTCCAAGTGGCCACCACCCTGGAGGTGCAAGTTCGTCCTTGATAAAGAGTGCATCTCCACGCTGCAGATTGGGTTGGGGCTTTAGCCATTTGTTAGTCTGTTGATATTGATGCAACACCTTCTTTCTCCATCATTTCCAAAAGGCCTGTTGAATTGAGGTAATTTGCTTCCATCGACTCACAAACTTGATTGGCTCGGCATGAGGCTCACATGGCTCTGAAAAAAAAAGTCAGAAGACCCTTCAAGAAAGTGAGCTGAAGTTAGAGCTGTTGCTAAGGTATGATCTTCTTGAATGGCGCACAAAGGTCGTGAGTTAAGTTAAGCCTCGATTTCAGAAGCCAAAGTAATTAATTTTTTAAAAGTTAATGTTGCTTCACCCAAAACTTTATTAAAATTATGTTTAAAGCTCTTAATAGCAGATTCCCAAAGGCCTCCGTTATGAGGAGCTCGAGGAGAGATTAATTTCCATTCCACCCCCTTTTGGACGAGCTGATCATGTACTTTCTTAGAAAATGGAAGGATTGATTGAAGAGCCTCTTAAGTTCAGCAGCTGCTCCGACGAATGTTGTTGCATTGTCCGATAGTAGCTGTGAACATGTGCCCCGACGGGCACAAAATCGAAAATGCCGCTAAAAAGGAATCAGAGGTGAGATCAAAGACTACTTCTAAATGAACTGCAAGAGGTAATAAGCAGATAAACAAGGCCACATAACTCTTTGATGATTTTGTTCCTCATCCCTTTGACATGCACGTCGAAAAAAGATTAGCATAGTCCAGGCCGCTTATGTGAAAAAGTCGAAAAGGTGTAAGTCTTGCCGCAGGTAATTGTCCCATCTTTTGTTGAGCAACTCGATTGGAGTATTTCGTACAAATTGAGCAGCGATGATAGACTCCCGATACTACACTCATGCCTCTGGTGATCCACGTTGAACGCAATACAGAGCACATGATCTGTGCGCCTCCGTGAAGTGTCAATGCATGCGTATCCTCGACGAGTCGCTTCACGAATACACAATTACCAGGCAGTATGATTTGATGTTTTTCGTCCATTGAGAGAGATGCGTGCTCAAGTCGTCTCCCGACTCTAAGCAGGCCTGGTCACAGATGAATGGAGTCAGACGACGTAGAGGACTTCTCTTCTGAACAGCGTCTCTTTGGTTTAGTCCTGAGATTTCTTCTTTGAGATGAGAGCGCTGCGCTGCTCTTAAGAAAAATAATCTCGCTTTCCTGATTTCTTTGATAGTTAAAGCTTCTAGCTTCCTTTAATTGAGTGGTAGCTTAGCATTAGATTGCCATCGTGCAATATAATATAGAACTTTACGTACCGACGAAAAGGAAGACTTTTTTTTGAAAGTAAGTCCTTGTCACCAGACAGAGTGCTTGGCCAGCTGAATTGGATCCAGTCTACCGGTTGCACAGTTAGCTGGGTTGTGAGCTGATCGGATGTGTCTTCATTTCACGTCTGGGAACGTGGTAATGATTTTACTTGTTCGATTAACGATAAAAGTAGGCCACTGTGAAGGATGCTTTTCCAGCCACTCGATGACTATTTGAGAGTCAGTCCAAAAAAACACTGCAGAGAGTTGATGTGTAGCCAACTTTACTACTAGTAACGCTCCACAGAGTTTCAATCGAGAAACGGTAAGCCGCTCCATTGATGCCACTTTCGTTTTAGCCATTAGAAATGTAGATTGACCTCCAGACGAGACTGCGTTAGTAACTGCTGCTTACGCACGTTTGGATGCATCTGAGAAGCTGTGAAGATACCAGGACTGACCTTGAAGTATCCCAGACCACCCGGGTATGGATATGGACTCCAGATGTTGAAGCTGGTTGTTGTAAGTGCCTCCACCTTTGAGCTCTATCACCATTGATGATGAACCCACTCAAGTTGATGCAGTCAGAGTAATTGGAGTATTGCTTTGGCTATAATTATGACTGGAGCAATCAAACCTAATGGGTCAAAAAAGCGAGCTAGTTCCGATAAAACTGCTTTTTTTACTGTTTCTAAAGGCGATTTTCTAGTCTTAAAATAAGAGGAAAAGTTATCCTCATGACGATTCCATTTTAGACCCAAAGTAGAGACGACGTCATTGAGTTTTACCTTAGTTTCGGCTTCTGATGAAGATTGATCATCAGAGATTATAGCAGGATCATTGGACGTCCACTTGTCCAAGCTCATACGAGCTGTGTTGTGTAGAGAGACTAACTTATCTCGCAGATGTTTGGCACCGCTAACAGTGTCATGCCCAGTGAAGAAGTCATCGACGTAGAGACCTTGTTGTAAGACCGTAGCAGCATTGGGATGCGTGCTCTGACCGTCGCCGAGAGCTGTTTCATGACACGTAAGGCCAGGTATGGAGACGATGCAGTACCATAAGTTATCGTAGTAGCACGATAATCTTTAACTAGATATGTTGTGTGTGCACGCCACAGAAATCGTTGCCAGTCTCGATCTTTTAGGTGCACCAGTACTTGGCGAAACATTTTGACCACATCAGTGGTAAATACAAGTCTGAAAATTCTCCAATTGGTAATTACAACGGATATATTGGATTGCAACTTGGGACCTCACAGAAGGCAGTCGTTGAGAGAACGCCTTGTCGCGTCCTTTTGAGAAGCGTTAGAGACAACTTTAAGTTTCTTGCTTCCTGCATGAAAAACTGAATGATGTGAGAGATAGTAACAATCACGAGAAACTTCATTCAGAGGTACACATTTCATGTGCCAGAGATTGAAATACTAAAGCACAAAACGTTTATAGACCTCAGCCAAAGGTTCGTCTTTGTTTAGACGATGGTCGAAGCGTTTCAAACAAGATAGTGCTATATATCTTGTATTGGAGAAGCATGGCTTCGAGGAAAATGGTAACCTTACCACAAATCTGCCTACTGAGTTACGACGGTGGGTTTTGATAAAGAGCTTCTCACAACGCTCTTCATTAGGTGTAAGAAGGCTCTGATTTAGAACATCCATGATCTTCCAAAATATTGGAGAGTCTCAGACAACGAAGGCTGGGAATAAGTGTGAAACACTTGAACCTCGAGTCTGACTGCTGTGATGAAGCTTAAACTTTGCCTGTTAGTAGTCAACCAAAAACTGACTATTGAGCTAAAGGAAATCAAACAGGACCCCTTTCGACACCATCTCTCAAAATAAGGGGATAGGTATCAGCTCCTATCACACAGTCGACCTTATCAGACTTATGAAACGATGGATCAGCAAGTTCAAGGCCTTGAAGAAAAGACCAGCTACTAAATTGAACTTGCCTTTTGGGTAGTAGACGAGTTTAATCGTCTAACACCAATGCCGTGCAATTGACTCAAAAGTTCTTATCTCGTTTTGAAGAAACAGTCAGTTGAGCTGAATCTTGAGACTTTGAAGTCTCATTCCCACCAATTTTAATTACTAAGCGTAGAGATGTTTTCATAGTCAATTCCAAAAGCTGAATGGTTCGAGTTGAAACAAATATGCTCTTTGAAGCTGGGTCATTGAGCCCTATAAGTGTGATGGCGTTATCGTGCTTGTTTCATAAAATAATTCTAGCTGTTGCCAACAGTACCGTAGAATTTGATGGTTTCTTGCCTTGTTACGTCGGCGCATAGTACTATTCGAGCCTAAGCTTTCGCTTAATAGCTCGGGACTCACACTGGGCGCGTAGGTGGGACGCAGGGTTAAAGGGGTAGTTCAACTTAACGGCGCGGTACTCGAAAAAGGGCTACGACTGCTTTCACGCGACTAAGACCGACTGCTGTGCAATATTCCGATGCACTTTCTCGTGGCTCTCTGTTACCAGGAGCGATGTTTATCTCGTTCGCGATCTAAAAACTGTTAACACCATCACGAGTAGGGGTATCGTACGCGGAAGAGGCGTGTTAACTCGCACTCTGACTTTGACACTAATATCGTGGTGAGTATTTGCTTTAATCCGATCGGTCCTTGTTATTCTTATGGTATTACTACCACAGGGAGTAATGGTATGTGCGTGGCTAATTTCATATTCCCGGTGACCGACGGGTGCCAATACTATAGCGAGTAATGGCGTTCGCGAAAAACACTTTATATTTCCCGGTGATCCACAGGTACCAATACTATGGCGAGTAATAGCGTTCGCGAATAACACTTTATATTTCCCGGTGATCCACGGGTACCAATACTATGGCGAGTAATGGCGTTCACGAAAAACACTTTATACTTCCCGGTATCCACGGGTACTAATATTACACCAAGTAATGACGTTCGCACAAAAAAAACACTTTATATTTCCCAGTGATCCAACGGTACTAATGTTATAGCGAGTAGTGGCGTTCGCGCAAACAAAAACACTTTATGTTTCCCGGTGATCCTCGGGTACCAATACTATGGCGAGTAATGGCGTTCGCGCAAAAAGAAACACTTGATAGGAAGAAGGAAACTTTAGAAATCTGTTACCTTGTCACTTACTTTTATTTAAAAGGGAAAACTTGGTACAGGCGTTGAACCAGCGTAGACCGAAACCGCGCTCGAAGAAGATCAAGTGGCAGTAGAGGCGGACTCTGGTTACCAGTTGATCGTTCGAGGGTGATAACGAAATTCGACTATGTCCTTGCTTCGTAGTAGACTAGGTTGTAGCAGAGGCGGACTCTCACTACTCAGTCTACCTTGAAGGGTATCGTCGAATGTCGCGTGCTGAACTGAACTGATTTTTCTCTGGGCCTACGGGACTTTTTATTGCGAGAAGCGGACCTTGGTCACGCGCTCGCTCGAAAAACACAGGAAAACTTAGGGGGGGGGGGGAAATTTTGGAGAAAAGACAATAGCCAAAAATCTAATTGGCTAGAACTGCTCTAGTTTAGCCACTCAGAAATTGGCACATTCCACATCCAGCTTGTTCTCCTCTATGCGTCAAGAGAAGGGAAGGTGATTCACTTACTCATGGCCTTTCTTTCCCTTTTACATCAAAAGTTACAAGATTTTATCATAACTTAATATTAATGTTAAGATGTAGTATTAATAAGTATTAACAAATAGTAACCATTGTTCACCCATTAAATCGAACCTAATGCAAAAAGAGCGGTGAAAATCGCTTAATATTCAGGTTTGATTGAAAAAATGTTCGGTACTTCATGGTATTAATAATAGTCTTAGCAGTAGTTAATTTTAGATACTAATAACTATAATAATTGCTAGATTTTCCGCTGTACACGTGAGCATTGATCGGACTAATAAATAATCATAAATGATTATTTAACAACAGCGGTTTTTTTGGTTAAAACACGTACATCCATAGAAATAGTAGGGAGGCTCGTCGCGAATTATTATATTGTTAACTTACTTAGATTTACCGATAGTTTCCATTCATTGTTAGTGGTAAATGTATTTTAAAATGTTAGTAGCATTTGGTCAACTATGGGTTTTTCTGCTTGTCGTAGGAGAGGAAGTCGGCTCGGGGTGCCCTGAGGAATCAGAAATTCCGTTACCCGTGTTGGCGCAAGAGTGCGGACTCTCCCTCGACATCTCTGTGTCAGGAAAAGGGGAAAGTGCCTTTACTTTCAGTTTTCCTTTACATTTGAAACCGTGACAGTTATTAATAAGATTACAATTTGGGCTATTGCAGTATGTTTATGAAATTGTTAACGCGACACAAAAGGGTTGTACAGTAAACCATGAGCCTGCGAACATGAATGGTAAAAATCGGATAATTCTTTGAAAGTCAATAAGATTGCTTTCGTAGGTTTATGTAATATTGTTGCTGGCTAATGGTGTACAGGTATAATGGTGTAGCGTGTACAGGGTGTATTAGCCATATGTAATAATTTTAACATTTGCTACTATTCTCGCTTAGCCTATAGGTCTTAACTCTAAGTTATTCTAGTTTTTAACATTAAACTCGATTTATATATACTGATATCTAATATTAAACCTCAGCGCAGCTGTTCCCCATTAACCTTTTGCATCTGTTAGTTCCTTAGAGTTACTTTATTATTTTACGGTTTAAAAAGTATTTCGTTTGATTTCTTTTCCAGTCAACATGGGCCAGCGTGCATGTATGTGAGCCATGCATGGTCGTAATACCTTAGCTACGAGCAATCTTGTAGGTGATTCACCTTTTTGCAGATGTACATTGGCCCCTGCGTTTTGTATTCTAAAATCGGCACGGAAAGTTTTTAAGTAAGGAAAAAAAAATTAATGTGGATACACCGATGTTACAGCCTACTAAGGGTGCATGAGACGTGGAAGCACAATGAATAACGCTTGAATATACTCAATGCTTACGAGTATACACGACTTACGTGATGGAGGATCTGACGCTCTCCGCTTCCCTCTCCATACTAACTACATGTACACGCGTTATCTTCCTCCCTCCGTCTCTCTGATTCGATCACGCACAGAATAAAGGTCACTTGCAAGTGACCAGTATCCTACTAGAGCATAAGCTATTAAACATTCACTGATCAATAATTAACATGGTTATTCATTCATTTTACCATGAAATCTTGGAATACGTAACGGCATTGTATTTAATCATACGACAAACAAATAAAATTTTAATATAAAATAATATCAAGCATGTTCTTTACTCAGGAAGGCCACATGCCACCTATTTTTTAATGATAGCAAAATAAATATGTTAATCCAATTTTCGTTAGTACACAATTCATTTATGTTTATTTGCACTTTCACATTTATAAAAGTCACTATCTTAGTCTATGGTCTAACATTGAACGAAGATGCAAAACGTTACTAAATAGCATCATGGGCTCTTCATAAGCTATAAATAAATCGGAAAATCTATATTAAGACACACCAAATGAAAATTCAACTTAGTTTATGCACTTGTATCACATATAAAAACTATTATAATTACGAAGATAGACCACCAGTCGTTAACATTTATTTCAAACCATGTTAATACAGATAAGAACACGACATAAATGTAAGAATGAAGTCGAATGTTTATAAACAGCGCCACTACGACTATTATACTAAGACTCTGTAAGGGCCTATACCACTCGTTAAAAAAAAAAAAAAAAAAAAAAAAAAAAAAAAAAAAAACTAAGAAAAAGTCGTAGTGAAAATTTTTTTCCTGCAGATACAGTAAGAAAGGTCCAAAAAATTGTGGCTTACTTGGGCCACAAGCAATGTGAACACAATATTTAAACAGTTAAAAACCTAGTTACTTTTAATTTGTTAGGAAGAAGATAAATAAATACAGAAGAGTAAAGTTAACGGTATCATTATCAGTATTGCATAAGGTATATGGTAAAGATATTTTATGTTCTTATTATTAGGTGAGGTTCTTTTTGTAAGCTTATCCACTTTCATTAATTATTTATAAAATGACGGAGTTATGCTATTTTATATGTAAGGCGTTTTCAGAAGCGAAATTAAAAACCACGTACAAAATTAAAAACCAACAATATTCTGATGGGATATTGAAAAGTCGGTATAGAGGATACGTTAAAAAAACAGGAGCCGTATAAAATATTTTTTTTTACGCTAGAACAAATGTAATTTTTAAAATTTATTTAATTGCAAAATAGATAATGCAAAAACTATTCGACCAACGATGATCAAATACTTAAATCTAGAATTTTATGAAGAAAAATTTTTTTTTTCTTTACCTTGGAATAGCTTTAAGTGACGTTACATTTTTTCGCAGTTTTCAGCCAATTTTTAATGCAAAAATATAAATTTAAAAAATAAAAATCGACCTATTTTCAGGAAAATTTAATAGTGAACAGAGAGTATTGCATCAACTTTTAACCTAAAAGCTCTCGTTAAGAGATATTTATCAAGAAAGATAAGAAACAGGAAATTTTTTAGGAGTTTTACAGTTTTTATGCTTCCATAAATTTTCCCGCTGATTTCATGTTTGGGCACCCCCTAGATGTTTTTGGGGATTTCACTGCCAATCAATTCAAACTAAAACTCCGTTCATCAAGCCAAAACATCTTTAAAAGCTTTACTGCCTGAATCATACGTTATTCTATTAGCTTGTTTAGTAATCGTGCGCTATTTTTAAACAATTATTATGTCAATTTTCATGTATAACCGAATATTGTTTAGTTACGTATGGTAATAACTTTTTAAGAGCATGTAGCTTCCTATACAGTTGAAATCTAACTATACACCTGGGTGAAGAAATTCAGTTTATTAAGAAAGAATTCTATGAAATAAACTAATTTTTAGGAAACAATTACCTTTTAAAAAATCACTTCTGTACACTTGGTAAAAAATAACTTCAAAAAACAACTATGTAAAAAAATAGTTTACGAAATTTTGAGAAATCTTTTCATAGCGATTTAAAACTTTGTGATAATATTTTTCGTCTACCACAAATTTCAGTTTTACAGATTTTTGCTTGAAGTATAATAAAAACATTGATTTTTTCTTACCTGCCCCTTTGCACTTTTGGGTGAAACTTTGTGCCCTAGTAATCACTTCGGGTCAACGATCAGAAAAGTTTTTAGCTCCCTCCGGGCCCGAAGTGATTTACTGGGCACAGTACTATACTTTTCGCCATCGCTTAGAAAAACATTATATTCAACTCGGGCATCAACATACAACAACCACGCCTTTCAGGTGCTCATGTTTATAATTTGGGACATAGTTATGTAATGTACCATTTTATTCATATTAATTATTTAGAGCTTCAAAAAATTACTAACAATAAGAAAGTAATACAACTCTATTTACGAGTAGTTTTCTTCATAATCTTAATAAAAAAAGTTATAATGAGATTTTAGCAACACGTACGATAGTTTTATGCTAAGTCTAAAGACATATACACGACATTAAGGTGGTTCTTCACGATGGTGCCGTATCAAAGCGACACGGGACCCTGTGGTTTTCTAATTTTCGATTAGTGTATTATTTGCAACATAAAATATGTTGTACTGGCACTTGACTGTAATATCATTGCATTTACATACAAATAAACATGCTAATAAAGTCAGAGTAAGAGTTATGAAAAAATTTTTTTTTGACGCAAGGTTCTGAAAATGTCATGTACGCTCCCACTCAAGCAGACGTTGCCGCCGATTTCTGCATGATCGATAACTGATTACGTTTACGATTAAATATCGTATACTATTTCCCTGATTAGCCCATACTTTTGCTATATTATTAGAAAGCTGAAAAGTTTTTCTTTCACTACAAACTTTTTCTATTATGATCTTAAGTCTACTTTACGAGATATTACATGATATCATAGTATGGAAAAGTAACCTACATAAGAATACATGTTAAAAGTGCATTTTTTGACTGACTTGTTTTCAAAAATTTGCCTGATAAAGGGACTTGAAATTTTAAGAGAAGATGTCTTATAACTTTAATAACAATCCCTCCAAGTTTTTCTGTAAGTTTAAGTAAAAGGGTTAGGTGAAGAACCACCTTAACGGAAGATTTCTTTACTTTTACTAAAATTAGAATACATGACAATCCTTGAAAAATGAAGGCATCCAATAAAAACCGAATCTTTGTACAGTAAAAGCCATTTAGAATCTTGAAGTAAAGAAATTTAAAAGGATCTTTACTTAAAAAGTATCAAAAAATAACCATGAGAATGTATAGTTAGCTTACCTTTGTGGCTGTAAAATAAAACTATAAATCACTAACACATAACTGATTTAACGAATCTTCAAATAATCGATGTATATAAATAATTACCTAATAACATTTATACTTAATAAAAGTTAAGTGACAACAATCTTTGAAAGTAGAGCTACAAGGCTCTAAATTATAGTCAGTATTTTTTTGAGAGTTTATACAAAAAGAAGCAAGAGTTCAAAAGAAGAATGATAATGTTAGGAAGATTATATTTGTTATCTATTGTCAAACTAAGTAAATTTATAAGACGTCAGAATAAGTAAAAGGATGTCAGACGTAACAAAAGCTGTAAAGAGAAAAAGACGCGAAAAAGAAAGTATAGTAAAATAATAGCAGAGGCACTTAAGCGGGAGGCAAAAAACTGTAAAGAGGCCCACAAGTAGGGTCCTTGCTTACGGAGAGGAAGTGTAACAGGTTTAAGAGATGGAATACGAGCATAAGCACGCAATGCTTGAAACAAAAATATTTTAATAAAGTCAAACGATGAGGTCAACGAAGACAAACGATATGAAAAACAAGCAGGGATTACAAGAATAAAATTGTCATGTAACTTCTTTTTTCTTCCAGGTTACTGCAACAGCCTACTAGCTTTGTCATCAATGCTACTTAGTACTACCACTGTGTGAGGGATGCATTATTACTTTTATTATATAATTATCACCGATCACCTGACTGATACTATACCTATTTGATGGCACAGTGATAGTTTCTTTGGCAAGACTCATTACTGTACAGTCACATCTTGCCAGTTAGGCTGACAGTCTCTGCATCAAATGATGCATCGGGTCCACTTTCCACTGTGCAGCCAGTTCCCGGAGGAAACTCTATATTGGAGGACGTCAACTTCTCGCTGGTCAAGACAGTTCTCTCTGACAAAGTATCAAATACAGGTAATTAGCATATCGATAAGCGAGCCTTATTTTTCAGGAATCACTTCTCACTAGTAAGACCTCAGCTCCTTACCTAAGCCCTAATGCCCTATGATCAGTGGGGTTTGGAAAAGTCTAAAATCACACTGAAAAAAAATTTCAGTGAAAATCCTACTCTAAAATAAACAGGGTTAATAAAAAACTTAAAAAAATTTTTTTTTTAAACTGCATTCACAGGAAATTGAACCCTTGACCCCGAGAACGGTGTTGCTTTAATGCCAAGCGTACTTACCACTGAGTCAACACCATTCTCGACTCATTCTGTAATTTTAACAAGAAAAATATTTTTACAACATGACCTTGATTAGAATACGTATAGAAAAGAATCCTAAGCTTTATGATTTGAGTATGTTATCTTACGATTAAGGCAAACGTGATACTTATTTGTGTTTCAATTTTTTAAAATTTGATAAAAGAATTCTATTCGGAAATGATAATTTAGTTAGTTTATTAGTTGATGCATCTACTCAACTGACCAAGTATGTGTTCACGCACTGTAATCATTGTTTAATTAATAAGTTGATTTAGAAAATTGGTAATGAACAAAGGCCCAAAAAACTGCTACATAATGCTTTGAAACTTGCTCAAATCAGCTGGTTATCTAAACGATGTTTACAGTGCAATTATAAACGCTCGTTTGGTTAAGTAGGGATAGGAATAAGTCCCAACTTACAAGAATAATATGTCATTTCCAAAAAAAATAGTGTATGAACAAACTAACCCAGCCAAAAAAATCATGTTATTTATGACGTGACGTTATCGAATTGTAACAAATCACGTTATAAATCACGCAAATAATCACGTGATGTGCAAAAATCACGCTATTTATCACGTAATAATTAACGTGACATGATCGATTTTTAGCCGGGAAGAAGAGTAGTTCGTAAAGTATATGTTAAACTGTTAATATGAATATATGTTAACTGGCTTACATACAATGTTAAACACTCATCTTGATCATCAATGTAAAAATAAAACACATCAAGCCTGACAGATGATCGCAAACTTGTAACTTTTTTGAACAGGCTGCTCATCCATGTGACTTCCGAATTTATTAAATATTTCCAAGTGTCTTTTAAGCTCTGAATTTTTGGATGCATGTTGTAATTAAAACTTGAAAAATTCATCTGAAGACATAAATATTCACTAATTGATCGTTCTCTAATATAAATAGAAGTAGGAACGTTTAATGTGTAATTCACACTAGTAGAATCGTAGTAAAATTTATTTAATTGAATTTTCATCTAAAAAAAAAAGTTGATTTACTTACATGAATATTAAGTTATTCATAAATTATTTACCTTCTTCAGAGATGACCTTATATTATTGGACTGAAGTATGCCTACACACATGGTACATAAATCTTTTTGCTGCAATGAGTTGTATTCATTTAATAACAGCGCCTGTTAACATAAATGTACAAGGAATGTAAGTACGCCAGTAACATACAAATACCTAACTGTTACTTTACAAGCTAACATAAAAATTTTTGACATCATATTGTCTTAGTAAGCTGATTTGAAAAGTCTCAGTAATAAGAACGTAAGATAATCAGGTTTTCATGAACTAATGACTTCGACGAGAAGAAGTAAGCGATTTCAATACATTGTTGTTCGCAAAATCTGAATCTAAAACTCGTTTTTTCGTGTAGTTGTTTAAGAAATTGTTATTAACACGTCAAATATTGATAGCGCTATAAAGAACGGTAAGAAATGTTACAACAAGTTATCTAAAAAAGTTGATAAATTAACTTATAAGAAATTTGCTCAATCAAAAATTTTTTTTTTTCATTTTGATTTGAGCCTGAAATAGTGCGAACATAGTGCAAAAAAATTGCGAAACAGTAGTTTACCAAACTTTTTGCTTATAGTTTGGCTCATAACTTTAATCTTCACTTATTTGTATTGATATATACAGCTCTAACACCACTCATTTTAAAGCTCTGATAGTAACTGGAATCAGTTGTGGTAGATTTTCCAGATAACATTAAGACAAAATACTTCATCACTTTGCAGTTACATTTTGAAATAAAAACGATTAAAGTAATTTGTTTATAAGCATTTTAACCATAGATACGTAAAAAGTATTAGAATAATTGTTTTTCAAAGTTATACTATGATTGAAAACAAACATTTGTCGGATGAAAGAATGATATAAAGTTAATTTTTGCACGTATGTTTTGGTTGTACAACAACGGACAATACATACAAATCGTACATAGTCAAATAACATATATTATCTTAATTCTAAATTTAGTGAAGGCGAGGTACTCAGGTGTAGCATATCATTCAGTGGTACGTTTGAATTTTTCAATTTATTAATTTCTAATGCTTCTAAAAACTCTAACTTTTTACCCTTCTCACATGTGTACAAAGTCTTGAAATTGTCACTATAAGGATGATTACAGTCATTCATTTGTTGTGTGGACCATTATAACAATAGATAGACGTCGATACATTTCAAAAGCACGTGATTTTATAAAATCCGGTAATTATAACAAATTGGAAAATGATCATATCAATCATTTCCGAAAAGAAGTTATAAATTAAAAAAAAAAAACCTCCACTATCTTATCATCCCTCACATACTATCCAATTACTCAAATGAATCCGCAAATACCAAAATTATACTCATTAACAATACTACATAAAAATAATATGCCTATAAGACCAGTAGTCTCATTTAACAGTTCACTATCATACAAATTATCAAAAAAATTAAAAGAATTTATCACATATAACACTAGTTTTAAACCTACTTTAAGCATTAAGAATTCAATAGAATTTATCAATTAAATAAAAAACTTTAAAATACCATATCTTTTTTTTCATGTTTAAACGCTTTATATTTTAAAAGCTTTTGAAATTCGCAGGCAGACATGGCAGCATGATGGAAGCGTTTCTGATTGGTCAATCAAAATGAGACACCCACAACATAAGGTAAAAATCACTTGGCTTATCCATTATTTTAATCCCCACACTAACCCCCATACCATTTTCATTAAACCTCACTGACACCCCACAGACCCCCCACCAATCAGTATAAAGAATGATTCTTACTGAGTTGACATACATTCTCTTTTATATTATATTTCTCTTTTTAAATAGTATTTATTAAATTAAAAAACTATTACAGTGCTATATCGTGAGTGCTAAACTAAGTCACAATTATTATTAATATTCAATTCGTAATAACAGTATTTCTAATAATCAGCCGATGGGCAATTAATTATTAGATGATTATAATTGAAAGTAAACTAGAATAATTAAAACACAATAGCAACATCTCAACAACAGCAATGCATAAATAAAAACCTAGTTGTACTACAAGTGATAACTGACAATTAATAAACAAATGTAGATTTCATGTCCTTTTATAGAATAAGTAATTGTATGTGAGAACCCTTTTTATCGTCGTGAATATAGTATTCATGCACGACCCTCTTCATATACATACTAATACAAACTCATCTAAGGACTATCGGGACCTGACACCCTCTGGCCTGAGCTTTACACAATGTGGCCATTCATTTTTAACTCAAATTCATAGCCTACAGAAACAATATATTTTAAAATTTGTATATTTTCATTCATCAGGAAGAAGCATTTACCTAAGTGTCAATTTTGCACTTACGTTTTTGGTGATTGAGAAGGACTCAGAATGCATAAAAAACACATTTAAATCGATATTTTTAGTGTATTATTTGTATCATCATTATTAAGTTAAAAAGTCATTATACGCGCCATAAAAAAAAAAAGCAGGAGACTGGTTAAATTATTAGTTGTATTAGTTGTCAAAAAAAATTTTAATGACTCACACATTTACGACATTACATAAAGATGCATATTTCAGATAATGATAATATTTATAACGAATGTGGCAAAAAAATTTTATGAAAAGATTCTCTTACACGGCATATTAGAAAATTTCAAAAAAAAAGTAAGCAAACAAAAATTTTTAATTAATTTTAAAAATATATTGACTGTTAGATATTCAAGAACTAGGAAAGTGCAATAGCCTCTTTGTCACTCGTTTGGCCACAGGAATATATAATATAAAAGGTGTAATATAAAAAGTAGTAGTCAAATATTAAAGTTTAATTTTGCCATTTATTGCGATATGTAAAGGTATAACATCCATAGTGCAGGACTCGTAGCTGATGGCAAAAGTGATTAACGTGGGCTGGTATGGGCCTTTTATACCCTCAGAAGAAGCGGCGTCAGCGGCTTTGATTAGGCGGCTCAGATATGATAGTTCTGAGCTGCAGTATAATGTGTTCCTCCATGTCTAACGTTTGAGTATTAAGGTGCTTTTAAATTTCTTACTGGTAAGAAGATTAAAATTCACGATAGCTCTAATTGGGTGGTACATTATAATATTTTAAACGAGATATTAATTAAAATATACTTGTGACCTTATAGTGTGTGTATCCTACAAACTGTCCCATTTTTTTAATCTAATGGTTTTTCTATTAATGATTCTGTCGGATAATCCAGAAGAAATTCTTATCACTCTAAACATTGTTTAGATAATAGTAATGATTATATTAATCTCATTATGTTAAATTATTATTCATATAGTTTGTTGTAGAGACCAAATGTTGAACATTTTGGTCTTCCATTATATGCTGAAAGATTCACTACACAATTTTTTATATATAAATACAAGGTTATTAAAAATACTGGGCCAAACTATTTAAGCCATAATAGTTTTTAAAAACTTAAGAAATAAATGTTATATAGCGTTGAAAAAATTGTGCAGCAAATATATTAGACAGTTTTAAAAATAAAGATGTATATATATATATATATATATAACCATCGACGTATAATAAAGGACCACGTTATATCGTTATATGCAACAGTGTGATCAAGATGCTGTAACTATAATCAAAAAGTGTGCTGGGCCGGATTTTGTTTATAACAACAACGTGCAATCTTCAAATAAAAGACTTGAAAAGGGTTCTGGCTAATTCTCCAAAAAAAAAAAAAAAATTGTTAAGGATGTATGAAATATAATAGTCGGCTATTCCACACAAAATTACAATTTTTTTTGGACGACACAATGCGTAGCAATATTTTTGGTAAAGTATTCGCTTAAATTTATACAAAAGCATTCTAAAAACGTGGACTACCGATGTACATTTTCTCATATCATTACATCCTAATAATAAAATAATTACAGCTGAAAACATAGATGCTATAATATCTGCTTAGATCATTTCGAATAACAAAAAACTTATAAAATTAATAATTCAACATATGCTTTACGGTCCACATAATAATAAAAGTTTTCGCACAAATAAGACAAACAAAAATGTGTAAAAAATTTTTATAATATTTCACTGATTTAACAACTTAAAAAAAAATAATTATCTTGAATACAAACAAAGAAATAAAATTCACAAAAATCATTCTTACAAAATAAAAATAAAAACGGATTTCTAGTTGACAATTCAATGGTTGTGCCATAAAATCAATTTTTGTTGATAAAATGTGAATACCATATTAAAGTTCGATTGTGTGCTTCTATACAAAGTATTAGAGCATTGGTAGAAATAAAGAATGTTACTGATAAGTATAAAGAAATTTGAGATGAAATTTTAAATAATGTTAACAGTAGTTATTCAAGTCTAATGAAAACTACCTGAAGATTACAAAAAATTTCCAATTTGTGGTAAAAGTCATAAAATATTTAGTTTGCCTATTCACTTATAAAAATAAACAAAAGCTCGTTTTTGAAAAAAACAAAATCGAAAATATGATAGAAAAACGGCGAACACAGTTAACAGCATTGTTAGAACTAAACAAAATTGACGATTTCGTGGAATCATTTAAGTATGTTAACGTTCCAAAAATCTATATTTTTAGTAACCAACTCAAAGCCAAGTAAAAATAAAAAAATTTGAAAGTCAATAAACCAATAGGAAGATTTTTTTTTTTAATTAACACTCCATAAAGTAAACGAAGCAACATTATTGAGGTATCCGACAAAAGTTCATAAGATAATACATCCAGCTTTAACAGATACTGCAATAGCTACAGGCTTAATTAAACACGATAGCTAAATAGATCACATTTTTAAGGAAACTCGTATTGTAATAATATTATATCAGTTACGACGATTTTTTGCCTTCTTTGTCATTTTAAAAAATATCCAAAGAGATCATCAATATTTGAAGAGCATAAGAAATCATTCAATAAAAGATTTTATGGACACTAATCAGAATCTAGCTTTTTTACATATAAATGAAATATTACAATTTTACGACAAATCATGTGGAAACTTCAGCTTACCTACACCAAAAAAAATTAATATAAAAGAAAAAAGTACCACGTAAGAAATTATTTTTTGTACTCAAATGTTCAGGTCCACGTAAGGAAGATGTCCCAGTACTTTCTCACTCATGTAGACAAAATTTTCCAATTATCGGTTTTTTTTGTTGTTCGGTTTTACTTGCATTCAGAAAGTTGTCGTTCAGTAACTGAATAACTACCTGACGTATCTAAGTTTTAAAAATTTATATTGAAAATCAGCCAAATGATCGACTATTGGAACATGACCCAGTACTGGGACCTTATGATGAATTAAATAAAAAATCAAATTACAGTTTTCAAAATTATATGTTAACAAGAAGATAACATTTTTTTTTATTAATGGCTTTGGAATTTCAGAAAATTGTTTTCATATAAAACGTTTATTTATCATTCCATTTTTTGTAAAAAAATATTTTATCAATGGCATTAACTGATATGGCATCAATATTACTTTTAAAAATATTGACCAGTCATAGATCATTTTATTTACTATAAGACGTTAACAATATAGAAAGTTCGTTCTTGGAATTTGAATTTAAAAAGTATATTTACTTATTTGAGAAGAAATTTCTGTGATTCCAAAAGATGCCTTATAAATAGTTAAAAGATCATTAGGACATTAATCAGGAGAAGAGATGGGCAGACGAGGAAGGGGGGGTAAAAAAAATTTTACCTTGTGAAAGTAAGGTAAAAACAGATAGAATTTTACCTTATTTAGAGCGGTGGCTAAGGAAGATGAAGGGGTGTTAAGGAAGAGCTCTTTGAGGTGGTAAAGGGGACTTATGGGGGCAGAGAAGGGCTAAACAAAAATTGAAATGAAAATAACGTAAAAACTGACAGAATTTTACCTCATTGAGAGCGAGACTGAGAGTGAAGAAGAATTTTGGGAAGTGTATAATGACCCTCCAAAATCACTATCTAATATAGAAGGATGTTCATAAGTTTTGTGACATAAGCTGACAGTCTACAAATAATATTATACATACATGTAATATTTTACGTTTACATAAAATTTTGGCAGAGATAAGAGAGAGTCGAGAAGGAGCGGTGGAAAGCGGGAAAGACAGGAGGAAAGCTTGGTAAAATATAATTGTATCAAAAATCACGCGAAAATGAAAGAATCGTTGAAAAGTATCAAATCATCATATTTTCGGTCATTGTTTTGTATTCTAAAACTTGAAATCAAGATTCGTTCAATTGACAAAACATTTTCAAAATCATTATTAGACATTAAAGAAGGAAAATTTGAATTATTGCAAGTGCCAAAGAAGTGAAAAACAACTGATTTTTGTTCTAACATTTTTAGTAAATGTATTGATTTTTTGATAAATCATGTTAAACTTACTTTTTATAAAGAATATACTTACTTTTTGGAAAAAAATTTTAAATTATTTAAAAAGTGTTAGAATAACAGTTTGTATAAAGCGCCATCTCTGCTAATATATTTGTACTATGCATACGCGAGCCCCGATGCTGCGCATCAGGCCAGTTCAGTTGATCGCTAGTCCCTAGCCAGTAAAGACTTAATTGTAACAACAGCTTGTAAAGACGGTATAACGACAGTTTATTTTAAATAATAATAATTCTGATTTCTCTACAAAGTGTTTAGTGCTTTCCCCTTCTTGTTATCCTTCCTGGCTTTTTCCCGAATCCTGAGAGCCTCGCGCAGTGGACTTAAAAGTCAACAAGTTATGGGCCCAGCACGCTTCCACTGCGCGGGGCTTTCTTTGTGATAAGGGATTTGCGCCGGGATTGACGCGTTTTTCTCTTTTCCATCCAGCAACTGCTCAAATGAGTGAAAGTAAAGAAAGCAGCGTGCCAGTAAATGAGATTGGGGTCGAGGCAGAGGTGCCAGTGAATGAGATCGGGGTCGAGGTAGAGGTGCCAGTGAATGACGGCGAGACGTCGGCCAACGACAGCGAGGTGGCCCCACCTGAGTTAGAAGGTGCGGCGGAAGGTGTGGAGGAGGCACGAGCAGTGTCACCGCTCGAAGAGGCGACAAGAATGCAAGGACAGGAGGAAAGAGGCAGGACTATAAAGGACGCAGCATGCCAAGGTCATAGTGAGTCCTGAGTTGTAATTGTGTTAAGGGGCAGTCATTTTTCGTAATTGAAATTCGTAGCCTTCTTTGGCTGGGCCTAGCCCCGGAAGAAGAGGTGAGCGAGCGCACGGACGGATGGGCAGCGCTGGCCGTGGTTGCTGTTGCGGGCGGCCGAGGCGCCGGGTTGGGACCGGGGACGCCTAGCCACACCTGTGTGCCAGAACGCCGTCACCGCGGCGCAATCATGGCGGTCGGCTCGTTTCTTTCCTCTTTGTAGTCTCGTAGTGCACATGTGTTGTGTTCACATATGTGTGTGCATGTACGAGCAGCTCATGCGCCATCTTTTCTTCCTTTAATTATATCCGGACGTGCCGAACTGTATGTGTTCTACGGTTTACGTATGCGCGGGGAAGGGGCGGCCCAACCTGCCTGCTCTTCGCGCGCAAAGTGGTCACGTGTGCTGTGTGCGTGAACAACTGTGTCTCGTTGTTTACGCACGCTTTTACATTTCCACTTGTATCTCTTCTTGGAACTAAACAGTTAAACTTACGTAATGACGGCTTTATTTTAGATGAAGATGTGATCGACGCGTATATGCGACTTTTCCAACTCGGTGTGGATATTTGCGGAGTACGTCTCGTAAGAGATTTATCTGTGAGATTAGAAGACGGATTAATTCTATTTGCAAATAAGAAAGAATCGATCGCAGCCATCTCAAAGGGTAACTTTAAGCCCTCAGAGTTTGACAAAATATCACGGACAATTAAAAACTCTGGCGGCGTTATATCCCTGTCTGCAAAAAGGACTGAAAATTCGCAAGTCCCAAAATTTTTGGACGCACTTGATTTCTCGCCCGGGTATTCAAAGAAAGCACTGTTTAAAACGACGGAACTGCAAAAGATTGAGCTTCTGACTGATAAAAGAACGGACGATGAGAGTTTTGACGAAATGCATTTCAGTAATTATCGTGACAGAGTTCTAAAAGAGAAATCAGCGAGTTCAACTATCTCGGGAAAGCCGAAAATAATAAAGAATGAAAACGTTAATTTTAAATACGACAGAGAAAAAGATAAACTGGTCACTCAAAGACAAGTTATCAACAACTACTCAAGACAGGCAATTGATAAAAATGAACTTTTAGTTAGAAGGAGTGCGGCCGCGGAAGAAAGGGACAGCCTGAGACGTCGGATTGGCTGGCTTGAAGAACGGCAGAGGGCGGAGCACCAGAGTGCTGTACAGACCACGACCGAGGCCGTCGCCCGTATAAGGGCCTTAGAAGAGGCAGTGGCGACAATGTCCAGGTTGTCCGAACGACTGGAACACTTTCTGACAGCTCAAGAGGTAGGTCAATCAAATTTTGGAGTAGACGCATTAAACTCTACTGCAATACCTTCACCAAATCAAAATCGTAAACACAAAATTGATCCACTCTCGGAAAGAACCCTACATCGAGCACTGCATGACAGAACGACTGATCTTGATTGGAGTGAAACATTCCAACTCGAACTGTTGAACAAGGACTCACCGTCCCGTTATGATTATAAATTAACTCCTAAAACAAAGATAGAATTGTTTCTCGATAAATTATTTTCAGAATTAAAAATTAAAAAACTACTGTACGTCTTGGATGATACCGTTGAGTCTCCCACATTTCTGTCTGCCAAAGAATTAGATGATCACGAAGAAAGGGTACGACATGTTATAGTCAATCACATTGATGACTTTTACCATCTAAAGACTGCTCATTATTCCGATCCCAAAGAATTGCTAAATAAATTGAAAGAAATCAAAAGAAACGAGTCAAACCTATCGTCAAATGAAATCAGACGAAAGCTGTATACTTTTCGGTATCTCCACAATAAAATGACAGGGTCCGATTTCGTTGATAAGTTTGAAGAGCTTCTCAGAAGCTACGAAAATCTACAGGGAAAACAACCCTTGTCTGAAGAAGAAATACGTGACGCATTCTATAATGCCGTCGTTAATAACGTATCGCAGATTGAAACCCTCGACGCTGTGATTGAAGATGCGCAAGGAAAAAAGATGACTTATGACCGATTGAAATCTTTCTTTTTAAAGACAGAGTCGAGACGACAGAGGACCGGAGCTGCTGGGGGAACTGCGCCTGCAACAGCGCTACGGGTGCACCAGCCCAACTCAACCCACGATAATGACCGGTGTGATGACTACGGGCACCACTCCTATAACTGCCCGGTCGACGCAGGAATGAGAAAGTGCTACTCCTGCGGAAGGCTTCAACGGAACCTCATGGAGCATAAAAAAAATTGCAGGGGTGCCAAATCAGGTAAGAAGAAAAATTTAAATTGGGATTTCAAAAGACGGGAAAACAAAGACGGACAAGGATCTAAAAATTCAACGAATAAAAGGGGAAAAAGGGAGCATGACAGTGAAAATAACAGCCAAAACAAAAGACAGAAAAGGGACAGTGATAAAACTAGTAAAAATGAAAGTAAAACAAAAAGACAAAGTGAAAACACAAATGACAAGAAAGGTAAGACTATTTTTGAGCAAAGCGACATTGCCTCTTCGCTGTTTTCAAGTTCTGCAAATAAATTAAAGACCGACAACTACAATCTAGTTAAATTTATTGCTGACTCAGGAGCGACCGACCACTTGGTTAACTCTCGGCTAGTATTTAAGAGCTTAAATTGTAATAAGACAAGCAAAATTAAGTGTGCGAATAGTAATCCTCTGGCAGACTTGAAAACGGAAGGAGAAGGCACCACCATCGGTAAAAATAATAACCATGATCTGACAATGAATAATGTGATTTGCTCTGAATCCTTGTCGGAAAACTTACTTTCTTTGAGAAAATTTGTGGATTCAGGCCTGGCCAAATACCTCGATAATAACAAAATTGATATATTTGACCCGACTTCGAACGAGTCATTCATCACAGGAGTCTATCAACAGCCATACTGGCTTGTTGAATTAAATGTTCACAATAAAGATAAAAAAAAAAATTGGACAGGAAATTTGCATATCTAGTGACGAATGGCTCGGGTGAACCTCGGTATATCACACGAAGCAAAGCCATAACAAAAGACAGTGAACAAGACAAAGACTTAAGTAAAAATGTCGAGCAAGAGGAAGCTATTGGAAATCCGTTGGCACTACATCCCATAGGATCTTGCTTTGATAACTCAGTCAATGACCGTAAGCTTCTGAATCCTAATAAAATAAGCGTGGACAATACACCCATTAATGACAGCTATAGAACTCTTGAAAAAACAAGCCCCATCGACGAGGCCATCCTATGGCACGTGAGATTAGGGCATGCTTCCCTCGCTTACCTTAAGGCGTTTCAGAAGAAATTTCCGAATTGCAAAGATCTGAAGAAAGTCATATTTGATGACAGTATAGCTAATTGTGATGTATGCTCCAAGGCAAAATTCAACAAACTTCTGGCTAAGACAGTTAGAGTGAGATCCACCGCTCCCCTCCAAATTATTCATTCGGATACAATGGGCCCCATAAGTCCAACTTCATACCCCAAAAGCTACAAGTTTGTGTCAGTGTTTGTGGATGATTATTCAAGAATGGCCATGGCATATCCAATGAAAGCTAAAAGTGATACAGGGATTTGCCTGGAAAATTTTGTCCGGAGCGCCAGAAACATCTTGGGGTATGACGCCAAGTTCTGCTATCTTAGGTCTGACCAAGGTACGGAATTCGCTGGTGGCCATACCCAAGAGGTTTTAAAGGAACTGGGGGCCGAATTGCAGCTAGCCAGCCTGGATACACTGGAGCACAACGGGACGGCAGAACGATTCAACCAAACAATCGCAAAGAAGACAAGAGTCTACATGTTCGACTCCGGTCTCCCAGAGAACATGTGGGACTTGGCTCTGAGTGCAGCAGTTTATGCTTACAACCGAACACCTCACAGGTCGAATGGAATGGAAATTCCGTTGGTAAAATTTGCGCCACATAAGAATCTCAATATCGAACAACTGAAACGGTTTGGGTGCTTGGGATACATGAAGATTCAAAGAAATTCCGGCCCGAAGTTCAGTCCATTAGCTCAACGAATTGTTCTAGTGGGATACACAGCCACAGGATTTATCCTGATGAAACCTGAAGACGGAAAATTTTATGAAAGCAAAGATGTGAGATTCAATGAACGACTGGTATACAAAGACAGATACCTGAAAAACGATATAGTGAATTGGGAATTAGTTACAAGAACAGTTGATAACGACAGCTGGCTCCTGAAGTTCGACGAAGAGACGGAAGAGAGCACAAAAACGAAGGGAGAAATCGTCAAACGAAAGAGAGGACGACCGCCAAAAACATCTGGTTCAGGAAATACGAAAGAGCTCTTACCAGCGAAACGACAGAAGCTATTACATGACACTAGTTTCACAGGACTGCAGGTCCCCCATGATTCAAATAATCAAATCAGATTTGGACAGGAAAATTTTAACGAAGAAGACTGGTCTGTGGATCAAAATCAGGATGAAGTATATCATGCATTGTTAGCAGAAATTTACAAAGATCCAACCAACTACCAAGATGCTCTGAAGAGCAAAAACAGCACAGAATGGCGGAAAGCTATAGAAGAAGAACTGAAGTCGATGAACGACAACTTTGTTTGGAAAATTGTAAATAAACCAATGAGTGATAGGAAAGGCAGAAAACCCAATATAATTGACTCCCGGTGGGTTCTGAAAAGGAAAGAAGACAACTCTGGAAACATAAAATATAGAGCCAGGTTAGTGATCCGTGGATTTAAAGACAGAAACCAATATGATCTGTTGGAAACTTATGCTCCAGTCTCAAGACTAACAGTAATTCGAGTCTTACTGGCTGTCATAAACAAATATAACTTGGAAACACGACAGTTTGATGTAAAGACTGCCTTCTTGAATGGTACATTGAATGACGATATATACATGGAAATACCAGATGGTGTTCCGTGTGCCTAAGAGTTAAGAAAAACCAAAGTTTACAAGTTGGAAAGATCCCTGTACGGTCTTAAAATTAGTCCCAAACGTTAGTATGAGAGGTTTTCAGAGACTGCCACGAAAATAGGACTCCAGGAACACCCAAGTGAGCCCTGTCTTTTCATATGGTGATGTGAAGGCAAATTTTTATTTTTGATTCTGTATGTGGATGATATGCTGATGGCAAGATAAACTTACAGAAGTGAGTGATAAGCTTAAAGCCGAATTCGAAATGACAGATCTAGGGGAAGCAAATAATTTCCTGGGAATACAAATCAACAGAGACAGAAGAAATCAAACCATTCGTTTAACCCAGGACAAATATACGAACAAAATACTGCAGAGGTTTGGTTTCGACAATGCTCGACAGTGCAAGACACCTATGGTGACGAGACAATTCATAAATCAGCAACGAAGAGACAGAGAAGAATCTGGAAACGAAGAAGAGCAAAGAGTGAATAGGCCAGAAGATTTCCCATATCGAGAAGCAGTCGGCAGTTTGCTGTACTTAGCAAATACACCTAATATATCTTATGCAGTGAACGTATTAAGTAGACATCAGATCAATTTGACATAAGAAGACAGACAAATGGTCAAGAGAGTTTTCCGTTACCTCAATGGTACTAGAAAGAAAGGACTGACTTTTAAAGGAAGCACAGAAATCATGACGGCTTATTCGGACGCAAGTTTCGCAGATTGCAAAGATTCGCATACGACGAGTGAATACGTCATAAAACTATTTGGCGAATCTGTATCTTGGAGAACGCATAAACAAACTTACGTCTCGTTATCAACCTGCCAAGCTGAATATATAGCTATGAGTAAGGCATGTCAAGAACTCATGGCTCTAAGAAACACTTTGACAGCTGTGCTAAATATCGCACTTTATCCTATGACTGTGTGGTGTGACAATAAAGCAGCCGAAGCCAGCGCCAAGTCCTATGGAGGAACCAAACTTAGACACATGTCATCAGTGCGAGAACATTATGTGAAAGAATGTGCTAAATATGGGTTCATAGAAATCAAGTGGGTTGCCTCTAAAGAACAGATTGCCAACATTTTTACTAAAGCTTTACCGATTGAATTGCATGAGAGAATGACTGCAAAATTACTAAATGACTGTTAGGACCACACGACAGTGAATCTCGTTTAATTAATAGAATCTAATCCTTATGGTTCGAATTCTGTTTTAGGTAACAACAATCAGTGAGCAGACCACAAAGACCTGAAGAAAAGCGAGATTGAGGCTCACTCATTGATACATTTTATTTATTCTTTTTATATTACTTATTTCTTATAACCGTCCAGAGATAGGCGCTCCATTAAACTGAAGGGAGTGTTAGAATAACAGTTTGTATAAAGCGCCATCTCTGCTAGTATATATGTACTATGCATACGCGAGCCCCGATGCTGCGCATCAGGCCAGTTCAGTTGATCGCTAGTCCTTAGCCAGTAAAGACTTAATTGTATCAACAGCTTGTAAAGACGGTATTACGACAGTTTATTTTAAATAATAATAATTCTGATTTCTCTACAAAGTGTTTAGTGCTTTTCCTTTCTTGTTATCCTTCCTGGCTTTTTCCCGAATCCTGAAAGGCTCACGCAGTGGACTTAAAAGTCAACAAAAAGAGACATAGAAGAATATTACAGCATAGTTTATGCTACTTACAAGGGTGTTGATAAATCTGATAAATCAAATTAAATTTATCAACAATTTTTATAAAGGCTTACCTCCGCATGAGCCTGATGCAGAGTAAGATTAATACTGGAGAAAAAGTTGAAAAAAGAGTTTGCATACTAAAAAAGCTCTGAATACAGGAAATTCATTATGATTAGCTTTTATTTTATACAGAAAACGATTTCCTCAAGTTTTAGCGTTTCCTATGACTATAAATACATCCCACGGTCAAAGTTTTGAGAATATTCGATTATATTTGAAAAAACTACTGATTTCGCATGGTCAATTGTACATCATGTTATCAACGAAAATGAAAAATTTAGTTTTAAAACTTTTTAAACTATATTTCAAATAATTTAAATGAACGTATGTAATTACGGTATGAGAATTTATTAATAATTGTTTAGTTAAGCTTCCTATGTATTATAATAGACTTAAATCCTTTCGATCTGGTATGTAAGACAGTCAGTATCTATAATATTAAGACATAGTAAGTATTCCATTTTTCGTTAAGTTATTTTTAATGTAACCAGTACCGTATTTAAAATATTCTAGTGAAAAAAGTAACAAACTTACTATCTGGTCAATAGAATAAAGAAGTTTATTAAAAAATATTTTCTTAGGACAGTTGTCCAGTAATTTTTTAGGGTACTGACGTAAATCAAAATTTTCCGAAAGTTCCGAGTTTGAAACGATAATAGCAACGTATTCCACTGTTAATGGTTTATTGTACGTATGTTTTCATAACTATATTTTTGTAAAAAATGTTATTTTATAACATAGTAGTTTTGTTGACGCACGTGATTTAGTTTAATTGTTAGTACTTTTTAGCTATTCAATTTTTTTCATAATATTTGTCAAAGTTTTGATACTTTCTTGGATAGGAGTATAATTTTTCTAAAAATCAATTGCCTCAATCCTTAATGGTACCATAATGGGGCTGTGTTTTGTTTTACCAGGTTTTTATAGAATAACTTACTGAAACAACTGTATTAGATATATATGTTTATAGAGAGTGACTTATGCACACTTCACGTACTTCTAACATATGTATTAAGAACATGGTGGAATCATAAGAACGTCCGTATAATTCCTTTTTTGTCCTTATAATAACCAATCCATACATGTAAGACTCCACATAAGTAAACTTTCCATAAACACACACACACACACATCTTTATATATATATATATATATATATATATATATATATACACACATATATCATGATGCAAAAATACCATCACGACACCATATTTAAGGGAGATGTGACTACTATAGCGCCGAAGAGCTCGCAAAATGAAATGAAGTGATTCAAAACAAAGGGATATTAAAAGATAAAGAATTTAACCAATTTGGATACAAACTCCTTATAATATATATTCCTGCGCCCTTCAAGCGCAAACTCCTTGAATTTAAATCGGTTAAATCTTTTATTTTTTAATGAATTTTATCGTGGAGAGAAGTAGTGAATAGTGGCTAAGGAAGGCTAGAAAAAATAATCAACTTGGTAAAACAACATGGAAATTAAGACAATTTTACCTCATAAAAATTTAGAGCGTTGCTAAGATGATATAGTTCAGAAATCGTGAGAAACCACAGCTAATTAGTATTGTACGCTTTTTTTGTTCAGTCCCCAGAGCTAAGAAGGTAAAGATTGGGTCTTGAACTCGAAAACCTGCACTACCAAGGCCCCGAGATATAAGAACCAAAACTTATATTACTGTGCTATTGTAGCCGGCAATATGTATATGTGTATATATATATATATATATATAGTTAGTTAGTTGTCTTTGTGTACGAGTTTTGAAAAAATCTGGCTTACACAGTAGGTCCAGTTCGATAAAAGAGTTGTGAATGTAGCTAAAGCGTAGACTAGCAGAAGGCAAACATAATACAATTTTATTATTTTGGGAGTATCAAAAATTCTGAAGAGATTTATAGCGTATTATCTAAAATTAAGACTTATGGTACTTGTGTTGAAATGCAAAGTTTTGTTGATGTAATAAATTTAAACATACAAATTTATTTTCTTAATTCCAGCGTTATGTTATGTTTTGGTAACAATTTAAGTAACATAGAATTAAATGTAACGTTTTTAAGAAACTGTGATTCAGGTAAATTTATTTAATTAAATTTTTAAAATACTGGTATTAACAAAATTGTAAGAAATCTGTGTTTCAATCAATCAAAAAAACCAAAAAGAAATGTTAAAACAAACAGATAAAAAGTATAGTGATAGAAGTATAATAGAAAACTTCGAAGATTTTTTCGCACAAAATAATAGTGTTTTATTAGAACCTTTATTTTATGGTGAAATAAGTTATAAATGTAAACATTGTTCTGCAGTTTTTGAGTAAAACATGGAAAAAAATCAACATGTTGTCATAACAGAAAAATTCGACTAAGTTCTTAAGGTGGCTCCAGTGTCCTCAATGTTAAAATTATAAATAACCCAACCTAGGTTAATAAAATTAAATTATATTCTTTGAATTCCCATCTTCTTATTACGCAAAAAATTGCCATACATTTTTATTGGGCCAACGTTTTTAAATTATTTGCATGAGCCTTCAAGAAATGACATTTTCGTAGTCTTGTAAACAAAATTCTGCAAAATAAATTGAATGTTAGGAACATTATATCAAGAGGCACATTTGCATAGATGGCGGCACTTTTGAAACAAGCACTCTAAATCTACCATACATGCCCTTTTCTCAAAATCCAATATTCTGAAGATTCATAATACTAAACCCCATAATTTCTTTTATTTCAAGAAATTTTCTCAAGAAATGAATATAAATGAGAAAAATATCCTTCCCGGTTAAAACGGTGCAAATGAATGAACGACTTTTGAGAAGCTCAAATGGTACAGCAACTGCCTTGAAAACAGGAGGTTGTGAGTTCAATCCGCACCTGAAGAAGATATTTTTCTTATTCTTATTAGCACCTACGTATGATGCAGAGCAAGGATCGCAAGTAAAATGATACACGACATTGGTTTGATCGAGCTTATCAATTTTATCCTTTCCAAGAATGATAACGCTGTCCAATTTACTTTTAATAGTAGGGTAACATTGTATATTAAATTTTTTCAAAGTTTTTGAAAAAAATTTGGAAAAAAAGGGTCGTAAGGGATAGAAAAGTTTATTCTAGCACTTAGATTGTCATTTAGTAAAAAGTTACTATCATTATTAGTATTATCTATTTGGTAAAGTCTTTTCTTGATGTATTTTTATATAAAAAGTTCAGTATAGTCATTATTGCGTAGAATTCTTTTAGCCGTGAGAATAATTTTTCTGTGGAAGGATTTATCAGGTAAAAGAATGGCTTGATCAACCAACCCCTATGCAGCATAGACTTTTAACGATCGGGGATGGTTAGAATTAAAATTAACTATTCTACTGGATGAAATTGGCTTAACGTACCAATTCATGGTTATTTTCAAGTTTTTATGTGTAATTCTAATGTCTAAGAAACTTATAGAATTGTTTTTCTCTACTTCTCAAGTGAATTTTGAGTAATTGTCTTGTTCATAAAAAATCTGTAAAAAATAGTTGTACCTGATCTTTGTGAACACATATTAGAGTGTCATCGACGAATCTTTTATGTATGGACGGAACGCAAGTATAATTTTCTTTTAATAAGCACATGGCTTCCTTCTAAAATTTTCTAAAACTAAATCAGCAAATAGTGGAGAGACAGAAGCACTCAATGGGCTGCTAAAAATCTGTTTATAAAGTGTTTTTATTAAAGGTGAAGTAAACATTGTTGAATAAAAATTTTGTACATTCTATTATTTCATGATAGGGAATTTCCATAATCTGTGGATTAGCATATATATTTTTTCTCAGCTATTTATAACTGATTTGAAATGTTGGTAAATAGAGAAATAACATCTGAAAAAATAAAAATATATAACTTTCCGGTATTTTAAGACTTTTAATTTATTTTATAAGTTTAACGCCATTATTCAAATGTGAAAAAGGTTTTTCAAAAACTTTAGAAAGAGAATTATAGAGGATTGAGGCGAGTGTGTGTGTAGAAGAATTAATTAATAAAATATCAAGTCTAAATAAAAAAGAAGTTTATGTATTTTTGGCAACCCATAACATCTAAATAAATTTGTAATAGTTCGTACTAATTGATTTTTATGATAATTATATTTTTAAAATTTGCTGTTGTTCAGTTTCGTTACAAATTGTGAACTTCTAATTGTAAAATATTTAATGGATTCTTATTTACCATTATGTATGTAGTTATATCGCTTAACATCGCCTCCATGTTCTGTACGCATACTGTGTGTATGTTAAAAGAAAATCACAATTGCGTTCCGTCTATACACAAAAGATTCGTCGATGACACTCTAATATGTGTACACAAAGATCAGGCACAACTGTTTTTTACAGATTTTTTATGAACAAGACGATCACTCAAAATTCTCTTGCGAAGTAGAGAAAAACAATTCTATAAGTTTCTTAGACATTACAATTACTCATAAAAACTTAAAAATAACCATCACTCAAAATTCTCTTGCGAAGTAGAGAAAAACAATTCTATAAGTTTCTTAGACATTACAATTACTCATAAAAACTTAAAAATAACCATGAATTGGTACGTTAAGCCAATTTCATCCAGTAGAATAGTTAATTTTAATTCTAACCATCCCCGATCGTTAAAAGTCTATGCTGCATAGGGTTTGGTTGATCAAGCCATTCTTTTACCTGATAAATCCTTCCACAGTAAAATTATTCTCACGGCTAAAAGAATTCTACGCGATAATGACCATACTGAACTTCTTGTACAAAAATACATCTAAGTGCTAGAATAAACATTTCTATCCCTTACGACCCGTTTTTTTTTCCAAATTTTGTTTAAAAACTTTGAAAAAACTTAATATACAATGTTACCCTACTATTCAAAGTAAATTGAACAGCGTTATCATTCTTTGAAAGAATAAAATTGATAAGCTCGATCAAACTAATGTCGTGTATCATTTCACTTGCGATCCTTGCTCTGCATCATACGTAGGTGAGACAAAGAGAGCATTGAAAAAACGCCTGAACGAACACAAAAGTACAAAGAAAGATGAACTTATAGTCGCTTCACATATAAAATAATTTAACCATAACTTAAATTTTTCTCAAACCAAAATTCTCGACCATGAACCAAATAGACAAAAAAGATTAATATCAGAGATGCTACACATTCACTCTACTAAACACGGAATAAATTAAAAGAAGATACCTTATTTCCAATAATAAATAGAAAGTTTTTATAAGTAATCTCTTTTAAATACGTAGACACGTTATCTACATTTACAAAAAACGTACATTTACTGTTTATATTTATACATAGAAATACATACATGTTCGACACTTACGTTATTCGTTTAAAGTGACCAACAGTCTGTAACGATCGTCTTAACGATATAGACGTGAATTATTATTGTTAATATTTATAAACTGTGGCCCTGCAATGTAATTTACAAAATTGTTGTGTTTTTTGTTTTTGTTTTTTTTGTTGATAAAATGAGTCTGATGAGGTTGGCGTTAAGACCAACGAAACGTTGCTCAAACTAACACCTAATTTTTTAGAGTTTTCATTCGTACTCCCAAATTAGCTCTTACTGATCGTGTGCTTAGGCACTGACCTTTAAGTCGTCAAATGAAATCTTAAATAATAATGCAAGTGAATATCACCTGATGACCCGGGGCACTTACTGGCCACTCTAATAAATGATAAACTGTTGAATAATAACACAAGTGACTATCACCCGATGACCCAGGGTGCTTACTTGCGACTGCAATGAATAATTAAAACTTTAAATAACAACACAAGTGATAATCACCCGATGACCTAAGGCACTTACTAGCCACTCTAATAAAAAATTAAAAAGTTGAATAACAACAGTGGCCAGTAAGCGCTTCGGGTCATTGGGAGCTAGGCACTTGTGTTATTATTTAACATTTGAGTTATTCATCAAAGTGGCTAGTAAGCGCCCCGGGTCATTGGGTGATAGGAACTTGAGTTATTATTTAATATTTTAATTATTTATTAGAGTAGCCAGTAAGCAACCCGGGTCATCAGGTGATAGTCGCTCGCGTTATTACTTAAGATTTAATTCTTTATTAGAGTGTCCAGTAAGCACTCCAGGTCATCGGGTGATAGTCGCTTGTGTTATTATTTAACATTTTAATTGTTTATTATAGTGTCCAGTAAGCAACCCAGGTTGTTGAGTAATAGGCGCTTGTGTTATTATTCAACATTTTATTATTTATTAGAGTGGCCAGTAAGGACTTTGGGTGATCGGGTGATAGTCGCTTGCGTTATCACTTAAGATTTAATTTTTGATTAGAGTGGCCAGTAAGCACCTCAGATCATCGGGTGATAGTCACTGGGGTTATTATTGAAGATTTAATTATTTGTTAAAATGGCCAGTAAGCGCCCTGGATCATTAGATGATACATGCTTGTGTTATTAATTTGATTGATTTTGGAGTCGTGTTATTCAATGACCGAGCACGCCTTAGTACATGGGAATCCCAGGAGAAATAAGTCATTCGCTACACTCCCGCTGTATCTCTGCTCTGATTGGCTTCAGAACTTTTCCAACGGAAAGTTTCGATAGTGGTGGGAGTATGCGAAGATCCTCTTCACCAACACTGTGTCGAGGATTTAGAGTGCTTGTTTAAAAAGTGCCGCCATCTTTGCAAATGCGCCTCTTGATACAATGATTAAAGATGTATCAACATTCGCCTGTACACCTATTGGTCGTATGAAATTTCTAGTTTACCTACAAGCACTAGAGTTATATAGCTACTTTATCGAGCTTAAGTGAAGGACACCTTTAAGAATTTTAAATAAGAACTTATCTAAATTTACGGTGCGAATCAATGTACGTCTTTTTGGTAGCTCAAATGGTAGAGCAACTGTCTAGAGTACAGCGGGTTGTGTGTTCGATCTACACGCAACGAGGATATTTTTTTAACTTTTATTTTATTTTTCAAGAAAATTTCTTGAAATAAAAGAAATTATGTGGTTAAGTATTATGAATCTTTAGTATATTGGACATTAAGAAAAAAACATGTAAGGAGGATTTAAAGTGCTTGTTTAAAAAGTACCGCCATCCATGCAAATGTGCCTCTCGATATAATAATTAAAGATATATCGACATTCTCTTGTATACCTACAGGTCATATGAAATTTCTAGTTTACCTACAAGCATTAGAGCCATATACGTATATAAAATATCATTTAAAACGTCTGGCAACGTGGTTATAGCTTTCTGGGGTCTTCATAACCAACCCATATCGATGCCCTACGTATTCAATAATACTACAATTATGTTACAATTATTACAACAATTGTACTCCTAACAGTGATTATTAACGTCATGGAAACTTTCCTTCGGCTACCGAAATAAGACAGTACGGGGGAGGGAGGTTTGAGGTGGCATTTTATTGAAAACGTATGGCATCGATATGGGTTACTTATCAAGACCCCAGAAAGCTACCTATAACCACGTTGTCAGACGTTTTAAGCGATGTTTAATATATTTTGCAGGATTTTGTTTACAAGACTACGAAAATATCATTTTTCGAAGGCTTCAGCAATTAATTTAAAAAAGGCGAACTAATAAAAACGTATGGCCATTTTTTTGCGTAATAAGAAGACGGTTAATAATAATTCCTTTAAATTTCAAGCGGTTTGCAAGTGGTAAAATTTTTTTTTTTTTACTTCACTACTTAAAAGCCGCCTGGATATTTTGTGTGACAAAAAAATTTTCACACAAATGGTACATAAACTTTTAAAAAACCTTTGTTTTGTTTGATTTACAAGTGAAAAAAAAATCGTGTTTTTTATCGATCCATATCTCGGTTCCTGCAAAATATAGAGCATATGTTTAAATGTACGAAAGTTTGGGAATAATACAAGGAAAATTGAAAACCAAGCGCCATACGGCTTACATTTTTTAGATAATTTACGCGTCATTGCTTTGACTATACGCCAAGTTAAAAATGAATGCTTGATGTTGAAGAGACAAAGTAATATTGTCCAAAGTAGAAATATGTTTGTTGATACTTGTGCAAGAATATGTAGATGAATAATGTATTACGTTTTAATAAATAAAAGTAAAAGCAATAATTCATAAAATTGGTATTTATTGATGGTACTTAACTTTACAAATTTGTCGTTAATACTTATTGAACTTTAAATGGTTGATTCCTCATTCTTAATGAACACTTTTTTTGGATTACAGTGTGATTAAGGAAATATTACCTTATTGTTAAAAACAATGACATACTTGTAGATGCTTATAAACTAACAAACTTTTTTAATGTTTTTTAACCTAACTGGCTAGACTAGTCTTCAAAAAACTATTTCATAAATTGTGAAACAGATAATAATCAGTAATATTTTAAGACGTAGTAATTGGTTAATGAGAGCTTCACCATCAAAGTAAAGTTAGATGTAGGCCATGTAATACAGTGAACTTTTTGAAATATACACGTATGAGTTCTCACATCTCAAACTGAGAAATATTACTCATTGATGTATAATTAAATGAAAACTGAGAAATGAACAAAACCTAGAAAAAGATGAGATTTTTAAAATTATTGTAACATAAATTAAATTTTTGTTTCAAACAAAGGCTGTAAATCGATCATTGAACGGAGACAAACTCCATCGCTGGAATCTGTTTTTTTCTCATGTGTCTTTGTACATAACTGTACACATCAAAATAGTTTTTTTATGTCATGCTTTTTTTTCATTAAACATTTCCACTAAAACGCAGCCAAATGACCGAGTGTCCACATAATTGTGGCTGTGTGACGGTGCAAAAAAATTTCAAGTGTCATATATGTACATCAGTGTACCCAAATTACACCATACTTTGCGACCATGCTGTCATCTAACGACTCACATCTGCTGAGACTAAAGTCACATTACGCAACGTATCGATTAAAATGTTGGTTGATTTCGTTTCTCAATGGATGACTGTTGATTTTTTCAAATGTAAATATGACAGAGCTGTGCAAACTTGTAAACCAATTTTCATCTTGTTAGAAATGTTTATCTCGAATTTATTTTTTTAAGTTTCTTTTAAAAATTATATCAAAAAGCGTACTCGATTCAAAGTATTCAGTCCCAATGAAAATTCGTGTGGGTGTTAGTGAAACAACTATGAGCTGAATGATATTTGGGTGTTTCATTCCATCAAGTAATTTAATTTCTTTGATTATTGAATCATCTTGTCTGCTATTTTGCATGACCTTGATTGCTAAACTTGTACCATTATATTTTCCTTTAAATACAAAACCTTGAACACCTTCTCCCAAAATCTCTGAGGACAGACTTAAGTCTCTTTCATTACCTAAATCAATAGTTAATCTTAACTTAATCAGCTTTTTTTCGAGGATCTTCTGGCATCTTTAACTTAAACTCGCTCTTATTTTTTCTAGAATTACTCAATGGTTTTTTCATGGGTGATTTTTCTTTCTAAGTTTGATAAGTAAGAACATGCAAACTGGAATATTTTGATGCAGAAGAAAAGTTGTTTTCAGCTTCTTCACAATTTCTTACATTAAATTTCTTATCTTCTTTTTTTTTTTTGACAATACTATGTGTTTTATTAACTAATGATTTGTTGGAATCATCTGGCATGAGTGTTGCAGCATTTGATGAACTATCAAGTAATTGCCTATCACTAACGTTAATCGAAAATTTATTGGATTCTTCTGGAATAAAACCTGCAGCAATCGATATACTATTAAGTGCTTGCCTGTTGCTATCGTCAATCAATGATTTATTGTAATTTATGGATTCCTCTGGAAGGACTGCAACACTAGATGTACTATGATGGGCTGCTCATTGCTACCGTTGCAATCAAACGCTTGGTTTTTTGATTGTTTAAAAGTCTTAGGTTCGATTTTTTCGATTGAGTCATTATTTGCAAATAAAAGATAAATTGTGCCCATTTTCTTAACAGACAGCTCCTGTTTATCAATTATACCGTTGGTTATCAGCAGGTAAAAGGTTACCTTTTTGCTGGAATCTCTTACTTTATTTAGGGTCACTCAAACCTGATGACTTGAAGTACAGGTCGCTGTCTGGATTAATATAATTTGTCAACATCAATTTTTTTTAAATTTTGATTGGGTAATTTTCATTTCGATCCAAAACTAGTTTAATTTCTCGTGCAATTTTAGATCCAAGCCATTGATACGAACCATCTTAAGTGTACTTTTATCCCCACGCAACATGTACAACCCTCCTGTCAAATAGCTTTTTAACTTTTGCTGTCGTAGCTTTAGCCAGCTGAATTTCGTTTTCAATTTTGTTCTCACTCAACTGAAAATTAGTTTTTGTTATTTATATAGTTTTGTCATTTATATGATTTAAAATACTAGGTTATGCATATCAAACTACTGTATGCCAAACTTGAATTAGATATTACAATCTAAATAAAGAAAAACTATTACCTTTTTGGCACTGTTACTACTCTTAAATTTATTTTAGATTTTTAACACCATTTCTTCATACAAAGCAGTTTTCTTGCCTTCTGAAAAAGAAATACTGTATCTTAGTCTCGTACTCCTAACGTGAACTCGCACTCCTAAAGAGTTGGTTTTAGATGTATGTAACTGTTATCACTGTCAAGAATACATTTTCATTTTATTTCCCAATAAATCAATCACCCGATGTCTCCGAAGTTGTCAACTGTAGTAGTTTTTCAAATTTTGTCAATTTCTGTTTTTAAGGAAAAACGTCTAATGCCATGTTTCATAAAGATTGTTCTCTTCGACGGCATTTTGCTAAATCAACATGACCTAACTATTAGCACAAAAAAAATTTTTTGTTAAACTCGCTGGCTATAAGCTAAGCAATAGATTAATTAACTCAAGTATTAACCAAAGAAATAGCATTTTTCAATTATCAAGCCGTTTAAATGCTCCTAATTACCTGTTGAAAATTTTTTCAATTCATGCGCTGCACGCAATCGCACCGCATGAGCTCTCGACTTTGTGTGCATGAGCCGCGCAAGGGGGGTGGCGGATAGGCGCTTCCGTACGAAAAAGACTGTGTACACAAGTAATCGGAAAAATGGGTTGAGTGTTGGCACTCGTGTCGACATACTCTTAAAAATAATCTGAGCTCCAGATGACGTATTTAAATACCCATCTTATTGTTATCTATGCATCAGCAAAAACTGCGGCACAACTCTAACGAATCTGTTGTGAGTTCAGTACAGAATGTGATACGCATACACCTTTCCATTTTATACATAATTAATCTCCAAAACTTCGGCCTGCAAATTCTTCATATCTTGAGTCAATACTTCAGCAAGAAACGCGACACACGAGTCCCACAAAAGTTCTGCGCTAAAATTGCGGCATGCGCACCTTCCATATTAAGTCTAAGCCTCAGCAAAAATTGCGGCACACGCATTCCTTATAAGTAATTTATGCATAAGAGTTCGTCTCTACAAAAACTGTCTCATGTGTATCCCTCATGTGTCAAAATGTAGCTTACACCAATGATTTCAAAATCAAAACAAGCTTTATAAATAAACGTTCAGTTTATTCAGACGGAAAATATTTTTATAATAAGAGACACGTCTTAACCCTTTAACAGCTGAAAGAGCTCTGTAGAAAAAGTTATATAATACATCGCATTGCTATCTCGGGTGAGCATGGCAACCAAGAAACAAAAAAGAACAGGAAATCACCGTATGTACGCTCCAAAATGGCTAAACACCCATGTTCGAAGTACTAATCAAACACTGCATAGTCCCCTTTATCTCTCTGAAAAGACAGGACAAGAAAAACGGCCCCAGAGATAGCACTATCAACTAATCCCGTGCTTCGTACCTGCAGCCGAAAAATCCTCTTTGTTTCTTGGTCGATTAGAACCAGTGATGACAGACGGGACGGTATTCCCCTCAAAGTAGAGTTCAGCACTCTAGAGGCTCGCAAGCTATAGGCTGGCGCAAGTATAGTACAGCTCGAAAGAGTCTCTACCCCAGTTCCCCTACTCCTACTTTCCCTCTCCCTGTGGTATATATATAGTTAACCCAAGCCTGCTTCACAGCTTATATGTAACATCTATACCTCCTCCGCCGTAAAGCGTGGTAGCCAAGTGGGCTACATAGTTTATGTTTTGGCTGGTCATATCTTCGAATCGCAGGTGCGGTAATTTTTTTTCTTTTTTTTTCTTTACGGCTACCACAGTAAAATATTTATTACAAAGAACTGATGGTTACAAAAATTACGTTGACAATTAATTTTGAACGTATTAATTTATATTAATGTTTTACAATTTTAGCCATAGTTACAGCTTACAAATTACTACAAAGCATCCTGAAGCATAAGAGTCGCTATAAATTAGAAATAAAAAACATTTGCAGCCCTTGATTATTAAAATCTGTCAAGGTGCATCTTATTTATATAATTATTATGCAATTTAGTATTATTAAACTTGTTTTTCGTAACTACCTTAAACAATTAATGATGTATCTTTTTTTTAAAAGGATTTTATTTATTGCAGGTAAAGTAACAATTTTTTTTACGTTTATTGAAAAAAAAAAATCGAGTGCAGCGTTTAATTAAGTTTTTACATTTTATAAAGCACGAATATAAACATTTGACAATTTATACCACAAATTGTCATAAAATAAAACACTTCTATAGGGTGAAAAATTAATTTTATTACCATAGCTACAAAATGCAATAGCCACTTTGCGTACTTGAAACAACATTGTGCATGGGCAGAAAATGGGCTCACGGGCGAAAAATAGCACTTTACGCCCTCGGTAAAAAAAATACACGACTTACTCGCAAACTGGAGTAATGTTGTTTTAGTAGTAAGTGCACCAAAAATTTTTAATTTGCCTTGAAACACAGTAATCACATCAGAAGTCACTGACCAAATAGCGGAATAGTACGTGCTTGCATTCTGCAGATTCTAGACTATATGACTATAAGTATGAAAAAACAAAAGACAACTAACGCTCGTACAGCAGACCGCAAAAAGTTAACAACGTATAATTATATGATCCATTAAGTCAACACATTGCATGTATGGTAATTGGTGGTATGGGGCGGCATAGGCGTGGTAAATCTAAAAACAATACACGGTGGTGCAGTAGACCGCCAAACGTAAACAACTGTAGTTATGTTGTGTATCATATCAATTCATTGCATGCATAGTAATTCGCAATGTATGCTTAAAAAATCAGAAGACAACACACATCTATGCAGCAGACCGCCAAACGTAAATAACTATATTTCTATTGTGTAAAACAAATTCATGGCATGTCAAATGATTCGTGTATTAGAAATTTTATAAGCTGCTCATCCGTACTGTACTATATACAATTTTAAATGACAACTCTAAGACAGAAAGCACAGAAAATAATTTTTTTTCAAGTATTTAACAATTAAAAACACATTTTTCTATGCTCCGGAAGATTGCACGAAGACTTTGAAAAAAAATTAAAACAGTAATTTAGGCATGAGCTCAATTTTTTTATTTTTTGGTAATGAAATATCTACAAATTTAAAGCGCTTTTTTTTTTTTTTAAACACACTGCAATTTTTATTGTAAGTCATAACAACAAGAAGGGAAAAAATTGAAAGATGAAATTTTAAATTTAATACTTAAAAAAAAAACGTTCTGTGAACCAAATTAATTAACGAAGTGTTGGTTTTTTTGTCGTAAACCTACAACGTACAAAAATTTTCCAGAGATGTGTTTTCAAAAAAAATTTTCTTCATTCCAGTAAACTTTACCTCGAACTTTTTTAATTTTTGTACAATCATTCATATTTGTGAACTTGCAACTGGAGTTTTGTAAAAAAAAGTACCTACGTTACAAGTAAATCCGTATTTTACAGACGTGACATTTGTTAAAAATAATTATATAGTTTTTAATTCGAAACGTTTCAAGGCAAATTAAAAATTTTGGTGCACTTACTACTAAAACAACATTGCTCCAGTTTGCGAGTAATTTATGCTTCAGGAAGCTTTGTAGTAATTTGTAGACAGTAACTACGGCTAAAATTTGTAAAACGTAAATATGAATTAATACGTTCAAAATTAATTGTCAACGTAATTTTTGTAACCATCAATTCTTTGTAATAAATATTTTACTGTGGTAGCCGTAAAGAAAAAAAAAGAAAAAAAAAAAAAAAAAGAAAAAAAATTACCGCACCTGCGATTCGAAGATATGACCAGCCAAAACATAAACTATGTAGCCCACTCGGCTACCGCACTTTACAGCGGAGGTGGTATGAATGTTATATATAAGCTGTGAAGCAGGCTTGGGTTAACCATATATATACTACAGGAAGAGGGAAAGTAGGAGTAGTGAAACTGGGGTAGAGATTCTTTCGAGCTGTACTATACTTGCACCAGCCTATAGCTTGCGAGCCTCTAGAGTGCTGAACTCTACTTTGAGGGGAATACCGTCCCGTCTAGCATCACTGATTAGAACGCATACACGGAAATATTAATGAAAAGGTCAACTTAAACAAATTAACAGCTACTAATCACGAAGAAATAAATCAAGACAGAAATATACAGTTAACATTTTTCCTCCCTTTACAAATTAGTAATTATTATTATTTTTTATTTATACGTAGTTTTAAATTTATTGAGTTTACGGGTAGGGGGATAAAATAGACTATACGCTATTTTAACTTCAGCTACGCGTATTTCGCCATCATTTTTAAATATAGCTATAAATTACAGCTGTGATCTTTTTACAAATTTTTAATAAAAATTAGTTTAAAATCAGATTTTTTCAACATATATCGATCAGAAACGACGGTATCGTCCGTGTGATAACAGTAAAACTGAGGGCCTAAAGTATTTTTAAACAATTTTTAAAAAACTTGAAATTGTATATGATTTCTTTTTTTTCTTTTTTCTACTTTTTGAAAAATACTTTAGGCCCCCAGTTTTACTGTTATCATACGGATGATACAACTTGTACTGAGCGATATATGTTGAAAAAATCTGTTTTAAACTAATTTTTATTCATTATTTGTGAAAAATTTTCAGCTGTAGTTTATAGCTATATTTATAGCTGAATTATATATTATTATAGCTGTTTCATAGGTAGTTATAGCTATGATTATAGCTATAAATTATAGGCATATTAATAGCTATAAATTTTTGACTGAGATAAACGATATTAAACCATTTTTTACAAGGTAATGATGTTAGTAAGTATTCCCGTTAGCAACGATGCCAAAAAAAATCCGCAAAATATTGGGCTATTTTCCACTTATTTCTTGAACACTTAGACTGTAAATCGTAATAAGTAAGACGTACAGCACTAGATAAAGAGCCAAAAAGGAAGTGATTTGTGGTCAGAGCTTCTTTGTCGTTATAATCCTGGGAGACATGAGTTAAAGGTCGACAATTAATTGAATGCTCTAGCTCAGCCAATAAGGTTATTGGCGTTTCCTCGCTTAGAGCTTGTTCCCTTAAAATTACCATCAGAGTTTCTTTTACATTTCTTATTAATCTCTCCCAAACGCATCCCATGTGTGAGGCGGTTGGTGGGTTAAATTTCCAACAAAACTTATTTTTGAAAGCAAATTCTGATTTAACCTTTTTGTTCAAAGACGCAACGGCTTCTTTTCATAACCTTTAAAATTAGTCCCGTTATCACTAAAAATTACTTGCGGAAAATCCCTTCTCGCCACCAACCTTTGAATTGACATGATTGTTGAGTCTGTGCTTAAGGGCATTCAGTATGTCATCTAAAATTTCTACCTTACCGACTTACCTGTTGTAAGAAATTATCGTTAATAACTAATTGTATAACTATTTAAACCCAAAATGATGAGAAGAGCCCCCAAGCCGGTACTTTGAAGAATCAATCAACCCTAAAATTAATACAATTGGTTGCGATCTAAGAGAGAAAAGTTACTTTTCGTGATCATAAAAGAGTGGGTCACTGTACACAATTTGAAATGTAACTTTTCTCTCTTAGTTCGCAACAAATTGTATTGAATTTAGGCTTGATTGATTCATCAAAGTACCAGCTTGGGGGCTCTTATCATCATTTTGGGTTTAAATAGTTATATAATTAGTTATTAACAATAATTTATTATTATTGAAAGTCGGTAAAGTAGAAATTTTAGATGATATACTGAATACCCTTAAGCTATGTTCTAACTCAACATAAATTGCTCTAACGGTTAAACACGTAAATAATACGCCCCAGCGTTTTTCGCGTCTACGACCGATCTTCACCCTAATCGGTCCAAAATAATCAAGACCACATAATATAAAGGGGCGATGATGGTGACCAACACAAAATTTAGGGACATTAGCCATTTTCAAATTTGGAGGATGGGCTTTCAAAATTCTGCAGATGGTACATTTATTCAAAATGTCTTTCAAAGTTTTCCGAATTTTAAAAATCCAGAATTTTCATCTTAATTCGTTAAATACGGTTTTGGTACCTTAATGAAAAAACTTTTCATGGTAATGCTTGATTATTAAACGAATTACCGTATGATTACCATTTAAAATCACAGGCACATACGTAACTTCTTTCCCTGGTATAAGTTGAACCCAACCATTTACGTGTAAAAGATTTTGATCATCTAAAAATGAGTTTCATTGCAACCAACGGCTTTCTCGCGGTAAATTCTTCTTACTTTTAAGAAGATCAATTTTCTCTTTAAAAGACTTAGATTGAATAAATTTCAACCATCAAGGTTGTTTTGATTAATTTTGTCCAAGAAAAAAATCTTTAAAAATCTGGCAGATAAATAGGATTTTCAGGGATTGGAATTTCAACAGAGTGATTTCGAGCGCAAACTACCTTTTTTTGCTTGTACACTAGAATCTTTACGAAAGTCTAATTTTTTAAATGGCCAAAATTTTTTTTGTTCATAAAGTAATTGAGGTCCGACAAACCACCGACTATTACTACTTAAAATTTCCGAATTTAATCTAGTTACATCATCTGTAGGATTTTTAACTGCAGGAACCCATCTCTATTCCAAGGATTCAGTTTTTTTTCCGAAATGTTACTCATACAAAAATGTCTATTATGAGTGGGCCGTTAATTTTCCAATTTAATACTATCTGAGAATCCGACCAAAACACACGACGAGTTCTGCAAAACGAGTGCTCTCGCATGATTAAATCAGTAAATTCTACTGCTAAAGTAGCTGCCTGAAATTCCAAACGGGGAACTGTTATTGCCTTCACAGGAGCGACTCGGCTTTTTAAGGCTATAAAAGAGGTGTGAAAATTGCCGTTTTTAAGAATAAACCTCCAGTAGGCTGCAGCAGAGAAAGCTTGAGTGCTCGCATCATAAAAAATATGCAACTCAGTGGATACAAATTTGCTATTCTTGAGTTTATAGCATCTCTGTATTTTACAGGAATCAATAGTTTCAATATTTTTAAGCCATTGTAACCAAAGTTCATTTTCATCTTTTTCTAAAGATTGACCCCATTTTACACCACTTTGACAAACTTTTTGCATCAAAATACGTGAATTTATTGTTATGGGGGCAAGAAAACCAAGGGGATCAAAAACTGAAATAATTAGTAGTATTTTCATGTAGTATTATCAGTTTCTTGTGGTATTATCATGTAAGTGCTGATGTGTCTTCCACCCCTCGCACAACATATTTACAAATCTTACGTGAACAATGAGAAAAGTGAAGATCTCAATCAATCAACTCATGCATTTATGTTCAGGCTTCCGTATAACCTATTTTCCAAGATAGAGTCAAAGAAGTAAAAAAATCAATAGTACGAATATGTATGGTTGCAACTGTGTTACATTGAGTATGTTTTTACTAACGCAGTTTTTTCCAGAGTGTCACAAATTAAATGCTTATATTATGCTGATTACACTGTCCAAAGTAAAAATACTCATGTAACAAAATAAATGAGTTATTTCAACTAAAACCCTGTATGAAGAAACCAGAAAATTATTGATAATGTACATTACATCTGTTGGATTGGAAAGTTTTTGCTTATCAAATTTGTACAATATGAGCGAGTTTCGTTGCATAGCTTATGTTGTAAAGACGCAAGCTAAATAATTTCTCACGACTTTTTTTTGTAATAATATGTAATATTTTGTAATTAGAATAAACATGACGTTATTTTCAGGGCATGAAGTGCAGACAAGCAAAAGGATTTGTTGGATTCCAAAGATTTAAAATTTGATAGTAAGTTAGTATAACAATAAGTTTGTCTCCTACTGCTTTGAGAAGTTCTCAGCTGAAAATTGTGATACCAGATGTAGCCAAATAATTCTTTTAAAAAAAAAGTCTTCTGAAATAATAGCCATAGATTCCATGGTATGTGTTCCACGGTACACCAAAAAATTGATATTCTTAACTTTGAACTGTTGAATGAACCATCTAAGAAAGTAATCGGGGTTACCTTAAATTTATATTTATTATAAAATCTGAGCTATAGCAATCATTTTTTCATAATTGTTAAATAGCAAATAACTTTTTTGTTCTCTCAAAATTTGCTGTTATAAATATTAATCAATGTTAATAAACGCACATATATAATTTTTACAGAGCGCATATATTCACACGAAACTGAGCAATCTCTAGTCAAAGAGGTCTCTGTGTAGAGCCAATAACTGGGATTTGAAGCTAAAGGTTTCTAGAAAAATCCCTCGACGATGCCTCCGTATGTTTCTGAACAAACAAATCAGGTGTGTTTAAATTTAATGGAATGTCTTTATTTTAATATATGGTTCCAGAAAATATATTGAAAAGCTACCTCCAGAGATCCCACATCAGAATAATTATAAAACCTTCCTACCATACCAGTCTGGTTCTTTTTTAGATGCATCAACAATAAACAACAAACCACAATCAGATACGTGTATGTATCTGTCCGATTAACTAAAATCAACGATAACATGATGATGCTTCCGAATGAACTTTTTGGACGGCTTTTTTGAAAAATGCTTGAGAAAATTTTCGTTTTACTTTTATACTTATATTATAAGAGAATAATGCAACTCTTTAAATGATATTTAGCTCTTACAAATGCATCATATTTAGAAAATTTTAAACGGGTAACCGTACCGAACTGCATCATATTTGATTATCTGCCCAAAGTGGAAAGAACACCCGTAGACTTGAGCAAACTTTTTTTTTATCCATCAAAGACCAAGTAATTGGAACTATCTTGGTAAAAAAAGGCACTTGTCAACAACGTTAATTTTATACGTCTCACCTTTTCTTCCTTACACTCAGCCATGATAGTCAACAACTGAGACGCTGTACTTCTGTGCAACTTGAGGTGAGTTTTATAAATTCCGCGAAGGAAAATTCAAATCTTCTTAAATTTTCTGACGGAATTTTCTTCATACCATAAAACAGTACACTGATTGTCTTTGGTACTTGAATTCTTTTCAGCTGGAATCAGAACCGTTGTCATTTGTCTTTTATTTCCGTCAAATAAATACATCATACTGTTGTTATCAGTCATCAAACTTCCAGACAAGTAAGGAGTATTGTTTGTATCCTTCATCTTGCCAACACGGAAATTCTTTTTCTTAAACTTACTTTAGAGTCTTCTTACTTGACGTTCTACAGATAAAAACTTCATTACTGCAGAAACTTTAGTAGTACTTGAATTAAACGTCAGTTTTATAAAAATCATATCAAAGTTACTCAGATTAATATTAATTTTATAAAAAGTACACATCACTCATTTGAAGCTTATTCTATGGTATATTTTATAAGCATCTGTAACACCGAGGGTAGAAGCTACTTCATCAATCTGACGTTTTATCGCGTTGACTTCGAGCTGATCGAGATCAATAGTACACTTACGTTTAGCTGTCAATATAAATTTAATTTGATGTGTATCTGGATCGTTAGTTGTTTTCCCTCTTCCAGGATAACTAGGATAACATTTAACACAGATATAGTACCTGTACCCAAAAACATGTTACGTTCACATGAAGAATGGTTTTTCATAAATAAAAGAAAATCTGGTAAATCATAGTTGCAAAGCTTAAAGTAACAAAACTTACAAGTGCTCCTCACACCTATAATACTTACTTTCTGAAAAAAATTTAGTAGAATTGAAAACGTAACAGACAGAAAAATGAGTTTTTCAAAAAAAATGCTGTCTTAGCGCTTTTAAAAAAAAAATTTTCTTTATGTACTTTACGGAAAATAATACATTTTTCACGTGTCAGAAGCGATTAGAAAAATACGCAGCCTTGGACGTCATGAACACTATTAAAAGGGTGTATGGTTTTCTTAACAATATCTAAGAATATCTATTTTCTTCGCACTTACTTGGCTATATACTCTACGGTGGGAATAAAACTGACATGCAGAGTGTTTGTAACGGAGCTGTCATGTATTATCCAGTTACAAGAAATACTCAAGTTTCAAGTTTCGAAGGAAAAGCTTGCTATGTAAGTATGCACCAAACTAGGGAGGGGTGATACACCTACACCATTTTTCATCATGCTTTCTAATATGGCTGTACCGTCTTGTAGGGTGCAGTAATTTATATTTATTAGTTTTAAAGTTCATCTTAAAGCAAAATGCAATGACAATACCAATCGATGAATAATGTAGCAAATGAGGCGATTGTCGTTGCTCAAAAGTTTATAAGGTCGCTAATCACAAATACCACGTTAGCGAGTGTCTTTGGATTACCTAGAGGCCATGTAGATAGTATCTACGCCATCACCTGGAGTTGCAGGACAATACCCGACATAGGTACTTTCTCGTGGATTTTTGGAGTAGCTAATTACGAATACCACGCGACCAAGTGTCTCCGAGGTACTTGGAGCTCAGAGTGGACAGTATCTACGTAATGTACTGGAGTTGTAAAACGATGCCAGATATAGGTAATATCTTGGGGGTTTTGGAAACGCCAATCACAAATACCTCGTCATCAAATGTCTCTGAATCATCTATAGCCCATACCAGGGTAGACAGTATCTACGTCATCTCCTAGGGTTGCAGAACAATACCAGATACAGATAATTTCTCGTGAGGTTTGTAAGGTAGCTGATCACGAATACCACGGCACCGAGTGTCTTTGGGGTACCTGGAGCCCAGGAAAGATAGTATCCATGCCATCTCCTGGAGATACAGGACAATGGCCGATATATGTACTTTAGTTTAGGGTTTTGAGTTTGCTGATTACAAATACCACACCTGTGAGTATTTTAGGTGTCAAATTATAAGTGTCTCTGTTGTTTCACTTTTTTTCGTCGTGCGATCAATCGGAGCAACTGTCTTATTTTTTTTTTATACGCTGACATCTAGGAATTACTATAAAAACAGAAAAGCAGTTTACAGATATAGTTTATTGAACACATTATACCAGTCTTCATTCACCCCTGACATTATGTTTAAGTAAGTTTTTACGTGGTATTTAGTCTTTTTAGCCTTTTAACCATTACGTGTGATTATTTAGTGATAAAATATTTTTTTCTTATTGAAGTAAAGCTTTTCGTACATTACTGTACTTGTAATTCAATTTCTTTATTACTGTCTAGTAACATGCATTTACGGTAGAAGACAGTAAAACTTAACATTTTGAATTCTACTCATTTTTTAAGAGTAGTAGTTTCGCACACCTGTTTTTAATATTTTTCTGCATTACATTATTTTCTTTAATTTCTTTTATAGGATGGTATTACTTCATCTCATTTCAGGTGGCGTTGTTCTAACCTTCGACCCCCTATTTCAAAGTCCTTCCTTTCTACCCAAAACGTCCGATCTAATTCAAGTCTTGTGCCATTCAAAAGTATATTATACTGCAATTTTTTAGGTAAACTTCGTTTTCATATGATTGAGTTAATTTATCTCTCGTTCATTTTCAGAAAGAACTGTTGTCCGTCATTGACAGCCACGTCTGCGTTAGCACAATAATACGTCAAGATATTTGAAATTGTATGCGTGTATAATCAGTGATAACTAAAACACCTATTTGTCCGAATAATTTTCAAACGCCTTAAATAATCAAAGCTTAATATTTACGGATTTTAATAAAGAAATACGTACGCAAATTTACCAGAAGAATTTTTTGACGTTTGTTAATCTAGTAAGTGGATTTCCAATACTGCTTCAGTGCCAATCAAGTATCACCGAGGTACCGTCGCTTCTGTGCCACCCAAGTGCCACTAAAGTGCCATTATTTCATGGCAAAAAGTACCGTTTAAATGTCGCCTAAGTACCGCCTCTATTCAATTTTAGTACCACGACGCAAGTGCCCCCCAAGTCCTGTCGAAGTACCGCTGAAGTGCCGATCAAGAACTGCCGAGGTACCGCCGCTTCTATGCTACCAAATTGCCACTGAAGAGTAATTATTTCAGTACCACTTAAGTACTGCCCAAGTACCGCCTTAGTACCACGACACAAGTGCTGCCCAAGTCTCATTGAAGTACCGCTCAAGTGCTGCTCAAGTGCTGCTCAAGTGCCGTCGAATTACCGTATGAGTCCCGGCACACAAGTGCCGCCCAAGTCCCGTCGAAGTACCGATCAAGTTCTGAAGCTAACCAGAGTAGAGCTACAGCAGGAGTGTAGGGCAAGACTTATTTCTCCTGTAAATACTAACGCAAGCGCCTATCCCCACACAACCCAGGGCACTTACTAACTGCTTAAATTATTAATAAAACAAACATAATAACGCAAGCGCCTAACCCCACACAACCCGGGGCGCTTACTGGCTGATTTAATTATTTATGATTAATAAAATAATAACGCAAGCGCCTATCTCCACATAACCTTGGGCGCTTACTCATCGCTTTGATTATTCATAATAAATAAAATAATAACGCAAGCACCCCAGAACGTGTTAGGATTTACGCTTGCGTTATTATTTTACGTATTATAAATAATCAAGGCAACCAGTAAGCGCCCCGGATTGTGTGGGGATAGGCGCTTACGTTATTATTTTTTTAATCATAAATAAATAAAGCAAACGGCAAGTGCCCTGGGTTTTGTGGGGATAGACGATTGCGTTAGTATTTTATTAATTATAAATAATTAAAGCAGCTAGTAACCGCCCCAGATTATGTGGGGATAGGCGCTTGCGTTATTATTTTCTTAATCATACGTAATTAAAGCTGCCAATAAGCGCCCCAGATTGTGTGGGGATAGGCGCTTGCCTTATTATTTTATTAATCATAAATAAATAAAGCGACCAGTAAGTGCCCTGGGTTGTGTGGAGATAGGCGCTTGCGTTATTATTCACAGGAGAAATAAGTCCCCCCCTACACTCCTGCTGTAGCTCTACTCTGATAGGCTTCGAAACTTTTCCAACGGAAAGTTCCGACAGCGGTGGGGGTATGCGAAGATCCTCTTTGCCAACACTGTCACTCAGTATTGACAACGAGCATATTTCAGGTAGCGCCGCCAATGCCGGAGCTTAGTACCAATTTTTCCAGCAAAAAAGCATTGGATCTTATGGGAACGGTTTTATTTTAATCAACTACAATATTATTTTCATGTGATTTTTTATGGAACTGGTACTTCTTACACGACATTGGAATAGTTAATTGGGAAAAAATTATTTAAGAGAAAATAAATCGGTAGAAGAACAAGAAAACTAGAATCACGGGGCTCTTTAAGTACACAGCACGTATTGATAACACCTATATGTATGGCAGGTCTGATGAGCTGACTAACCTTGCCTGGCTATTATGTGACTAATCTCGACTATGTAACGAAGAGAATGTAGTAATCACTCCAAAATAATTTGAATTCGATAAAGTATACCAATGTAGTACAAGAAGTATCGATCCCTTAAATTACTACATGAAAATAGAATGGTAATCAATTAAAATAGTACCGTTCCCATAAGATTCAATGCTTTTATGCTGGCAAAGTACTGAGCTCCGATATTGGCAGCACCACCTGAGATGTGCTCGTAGTCAATTAGAGTCTGATAATGAGTCACAAAAGTTTCTTCTAGGTACTACTTTTTTTAATGTTTTTATGATATTTATGACAAAAACAAAATAATAAAAAATCATAAATAATCACACTCATTAAACTTTATTACAGTCTCAAATTTGGACTTGATGAAACTGATTATTTATTAGTATTTTATAAAATATGTTTTCGTTACAAACTCACAAAAAAAATTTCTGCTTGAGTAAGAATAATTATTATAAACATAACACACTATTCAGTTATACACACACTACACTTGTGCGCTAGTACACAATTTTATAGAATTGATATTGATCCTACAAGCAGGAAGGTTACGGTTAACCATCTAGTCGCATGAATTTTGACGTGGAAAATGTTTGAAGTAAGAGAGAAACGTTACATTAGCATTCTCTGCAAGTCTTGAGGTGAATATATATTTACATATTGCAAAATAAAAAAATTAATTTTCGAACGCAATATGGTGTAGCTAGGCCTCATACTATATGTACTTTCAAATACATAGCGTATAGCTCCTGTGCAAACTTCGCTTACTCGGTAACATTGGAAAGAAATTAACCAATCCCCATAAGATATTTTCACTTCTGACGTCATCATACAAAATGGCGAGGGCTGGGGGATAGAGTTTAAATACACACAGTAAGTTTAATCGTGACTATAAAATTTATTGAGATATTCCAGTAACTTAATTTGATTACAAAAACTTCTCCTTTTCACGAGCTATCGAATGGGTATCAGATATACGGCGATTTTTCTTTATAAATACGTGAAATCAATAGATACCTACCTGAAAAAAAATGTCTGAATTCTATGTAGAATTACTTCTGTAGAACTTTCAGGAAAGCCATATGGCATTACACATGGTTTTACATATGGCATTACATAAAGGGTTTTAGCTTGGTAATGCCATATGTAATTCCATATGGAAAAACATATGGAATTACTAATTGGAAAAAAAAAAATTTCCATCATTTAGAAATAACTGCAAAATACCACAATCAGTTATTTGCAGTTAACTACTTGTCTTACCATAGGAATGATAACTCCAAAACAAGGGGGTTCAGTCAATTTTACTTTTATAGAAAAAAATTTTATTTTCTTATTTTTTTTTTTTATTCCTGAAATATAACTTGAATCCTATTGTTTTCAAGTTATCATCCAGATGGTAACACTAGACGTTTACAGTAAATATCGCATTACAGTATTCTGCAGTTATTTCTAGATGACAAAATTTTTTCCTTCTTCCAATTTGTAATTCTATATGTTTTTTCAAATGGAATTAAATATGGCATTACCAAGCTAAAACCTCTTATGTAATGCCATACGTAAAACCATATGTAATGCCACATGGCTTTCCTGAAAGTATTACAGAAGTAATCACACATGGAATTCCGTCTTTCTTTTTCAAGTGAGTAAAGTTGTCGTGTGTAAAAAGTAAAGCCGGAAAACATTTTTTTAGACCCTTTACGAGCATCTGATTGCACCTTTTTTGCAATACAGCAACAATCGATATTTGCTTATTAATTAACAAATTTTACTGCATGAAATGTCAAGTAAATAGCCCAAAACTCAGCTCAACTAAAAAGTGTGGATTGATTGGTGAGAGTGCGAGTTACTTCTATACCTATATATACTTACAGTCTCAGAGAGCAGCCGATGCGATTGACGCAGGCTGAGACCATATAATATGTATCGAAGTAACTCGCCTTCTAACCAAACAATTCACACTTTTCACTTGAGCTGAGTTTTGGGGGCTATTTACGTGATGTTATGTCATGCAGTAAAATTTTTTGATTTATAATCAAATATCCATTGTTGCTATATTGCAAAACAGGTGCGATCAGATGATTATAAAAGGGTTTTAAAAAATGTTTTCTGGCTATACTTTTTGCCCGTAAAAACTTTATTTATCGATTTCATTTATTTGTAAAGAAAAAATGCCGTATATCTAATACCCATTCGATATAGCTCGAAGAAAGGAAAAGTTTTTGTAATCAAATCGAGTAACTGGAATATCTCAATAAATTTTATAGTTACGATTAAGCTTATTGTGTGAATTTAAACTTTGTCCCCCAGCCCTCATCACTTTGCATGACGTCAGAAATAAAAATACCTTACGGGCATGGTGTAAAAAATACATAAGGTGGGCTCTTCAGCCACCGAAATAATCAGCCAATCCGAAGGCTTAGAACAAGCGACCCTCAATATTGGATTTTCCACCAATGAGCGTAGAGAGCGCGTTGTTTAACTACTGCTACACATAAACAAGAGTAGAGGGTAAAAAATTTCTTTAATAAATAATATGTTTAAAATTTGTTAGGTGCACTGTTTATATGTATAAATATAATTCTATAAAATCGTCTAATTATTTGTAAAATACACAAAGAATCCAGATTATTAAATATTTCAATAAACAAATTTTACAATTTTTTTTTACTTTATATGAGAATTTAACATCAGAAGTCAGTTTTTTTGTCATCTCTGGCATTCTAATTTACGTTATTGTACGTACAAAGCTCTTAATTTAACACTACTTTTCGAGGTGAGTTGTATTTATTTTCAGCATTAAAGTGTAAGTAGTTAATCAACGCGCTCTCAACGCTGATTGGTGGAAAATCCAACATGGAAGGCCGCTAGTTTCAAGCCTCCTGATTGGCTGATCGGTTCGGTGTCTGAAGAGCCCACCTTCAGTATGTATTACACCTTGCTAATGACCATAATGTTATTACAATTTTTGTACTATTTATCACTACATAAGGTGGGCTCTTCAGCCACTGAACCGATCAAACGTTCGGGAGGCTTGGAACAAGAGACCTTTCATGTTGGATTTTCCACCAATGAGCGTTGAGAGCGGGTTAGTTAAATACTTACACTTTAATGCTGAAAATAAATACAACTCACCTCGAAAATTAGTGTTAAATCAAGAGCTTTGTACGTATGATAACGTAAATTAGATTGCCAGAGATGAACAAAAAAACTGACTTCTGATGTTAAATTCTCATATAAAGTGAAAACAAATTTGTAAAATTTGTTTATTTAAATATTTAATAAACTGGATTGTTTGTGTATTTTACAAAAAATTAGATGATAATATAGAATTATATTTATACATATAAACAGTGCACCTAACATATTTTAAACATATTATTTATCGAGGAAATTTTTTACCCTCTACTCTTGTTTATGTGTAGCAGCAGTTAAACAACGCGCTCTCTACGCTCATTGGTGGAAAATCCAATATGGAAGGTCGCTTGATCCAAGCCTTCGGATTGGCTGATTATTTCAGTGGCTGAAGGGCGCACCTTGTGTATTTTTTACACCATGCCAGAGATTAGTAGGGAGATTGCTGACTGCCATGCTACGGAGTGTGCCCACTTTTTTCCAGTGGTTCGAGCGCCCCGCCGCGGCCAAGCGGCCGTACCAGGCGCACATTTTTTTTTTTATTTGAGAAGCACGGTAGGGGTATGAGAAGAGTGGATTCGCGTGGAAATGTCCATATAGGCGCACATTTTGGAGACGCGTGGAAGGGGTATACCGAATGTGCGCCTACGAGGAGAGGAGTGGAAATATCGGCTATATAGCTGTATATATCTGAACGCACAGCCAAAGCAAGCGACGACACGAGTTTTGCTTTTTTGAGAGTCTTTGGACTCTGCAACTGAGTACATGCTATGTATATATTTAACTGACTTGCTCTCGCTCTGGCTTCAATGTTATCCATAAATCTTATTTAATTAAATCGTGGAACTAAATGCTCATTAATTATATACACATAATTTTGATTTCAATACATTATGTTTTAACTCTCCCGTACTCTTAAAATTTCCAAATCCATTTATGTTTTCAAAAAATTAACCACTAATTTATTAATTTCACACATCCTAACTTCTGTAAACTGTAGGACAAGCTCCGGAGGATATCCATGAACATATGTGACTTCGAAAGGATTACATCCCGTCCTTCGGATAGCTAAGATGGATAAGGCTTATGCCCCTACATAGATTGTTTTGCACTTAAGGGTTCAAATCCACTTTATGGTAGATATTTTTTTTTTTTTTTATTCAATGTATCATTTTGTCTTCATTTCTTTTATTTATGTTTCGTTAAAATATATATATGTAGTCACCATTTTTTTTCGGATACATCAAAACAAATTAAATTAATATTGATACTTTGATACAAGGCAATTCTATAATTTTATAATACTAAAATAACTTTTAAGGATTTTAATATAATTTGTGTATTTTAAAACTTCTAAGAAATTGTGAACATCCTATTTACGACAAAAAAAGCCGAAGGCAGAAGAAAACTCATTCTTTTACTACGATTATTTCAAATATGATCATTACCAGTAAAGTTCAACTTACATCCAATTATACGTGAATATTTAACTACGTACATATATTATATTTTTGAGCTTATATTTACATCCCTTATCAAAACCTTGTGGTTGTTGCATTGACAAAATTCGTACTACATATATATATGTACAAACATAAAAGTAGATTCTTTAGTCTTTATAAATAGTGCGTATTTTAGATTAAAGAGTCTTACGGAGACTGAACGAAGCTTTTTTTATTCAACACATACTAGTTTCAACCACTTGTAACTCAGAGTATGGTTTAAAAAAAAAAATTGTATTCTGTGTAAACAATTAATCTTTTTACCTATAACCAATTGTTATTGTAATTTTTCAGAAATAGTTACCAAAATTTTTGACAGTGCGTAAATCATATACAGTTAACAAAAATTTTTTTTCCTCTGTTTTGAAGGTGGCACTATATATATTGTTATAGATGAATAACTATACAAAACATTAAAATTTCACAATTGACATTGCTCTTTTAAGTAACTATCGCAATCGATCAATTAATTTTACATCGTATGCAACACACAATGATTCGCATAATTTTATTCGATTGTTTGTAGTTGATAAGATAAACTATCAAAAAACGCCTCTTGCCACACAACGCAAGGCAGCTAATATTTTTTTTTATAGTTATATTAGCACGGTCGTATTATTGGTATTTTCAACCACGTGACACAGGTTGCTTTTATTAAAAAGTTCGCGGAACTCTCACGACGAGTAGCTTAACTTTAAAATCTTTAAAATGCCTTTTTCATAGCTCTACATATTAATTATTGATAATCATAGCTGAATTAATTTATCATAAAGAAGTATGCACTTAACTACAATGATCAATAATAGTTTGAATACTTCACGATTTTAAGAATAAAATGGAAAACAAGAATAAATAATTGGTCGATTTTTTCAGAAAACTGCAGATTTTTGAAAGATTTTGCACTACAAATGTATATGTTGATACTATTTTGAGGAGGTTGTCGTGGTACAGTCAATTTCAAAATTGAATTTTCGTGTTAGAAATGTTTTTGTTGTGATTATTCTTAACAAAACAGGTAAATAATTTAAAAATTAGGTGTATGGAACAGAAAAATGCCCAGGAAAGTAAACACAAACGTTAAAACAACAAATTAACCTAACTTTCGCCTCGGACTGTACCACTATATAGGTATTCTAGTAACGTTGTAACTAAACTTTAAACTGATATATTTTAAAAACAGTGAAGCTAGGCTTCCTTAATTTTAGTATACTTATTTCAACTATAATAAACCCTAACATATTAATTTTTTAAAAGATTCTTAAGAAAATTTCAAAAGTTATGAGTAAAAACGTGCATTTTTCGACAAGTCCATCTAAAAGCATGTGTATAAGTGGCCAACTTCGCGATTTTATTTCTTTGAAACGGTAAAACTAGGCTCTTTGAAATTTTAACATGTTATTTATGATACTGAAACATACCTATACAAATTTTTTCAGAAATTTCTTAAAACAATGAAATATCACAACATCCCCGTAACTTAATCGAAGTTTTTGCTAGCAGAAATAGACCCAGACTCAGTTTTTACTAATATAGAAATTCGTAGTTAAAAAATTTTGTTAGTTCTCACAATTCCTGATTCTAAATAATTTATCACGTTAGCATAATAAAGAGTCTTCTCAGAGTAATAGGCGTAAAAGAGCCTTTTCAAACTGAATATAAGAAAGAGCCTTTAATTTTTATTTCTCCGATTTTAAGTTGGTACTACATTTATGTGTGTATGTATATAATTGATCTATAAAAATGTATACGTTACTACCTTAAAATAGAAGTAAACAAATTAGTTAAAAAGGCATTGATATCTCTTTGTTAAACTCCTCGTTTTGCTCTCAAGTATAGAATAAATGTGTGGATTCGTACAGGGGTACGAGACCAACCAAGAGCTGGGTGAGGAGCAAATAAGAACTCAAAAATGTCGAAGAATAATCTTGAGCGATGATTTGTTGGGCTTAATCATACCAATAGACGCCAACACCTCAGTGCGAGTGTACCTCTGTATAAAAAGGCTTTTTCTTTTAGTTTAAGATGACTTTATTCTGCCCGAAAATTTAAAAAGACTCTTTCTTGCACTCACCCGATTGTATCATTGTTAAAAGTATTACGATGCTCTTCCTGCATTCAATATAAATGATTAAAGTTCCTTTATAATCTACAGCCTAAAAATTTGTTTATTACAATTATCACGCTTAAAGGTAATTCACTTTTTTTTTTTTTTTTAACAAAATACTGCGGTATTATAAAAAATGTTCAGTCTCAAAATCTTGCCGAATAAATTTCATTACTTATTCATCGAACTGTTTCATTCATTATTGTTCTTCTGGCTGTCTAAATATAAATAAAAGTAGCACACCTTATTAAAGATTTGCAAACAATTTTAAAATATTTACAAAACTATTTTATATTGTGTTCATCAAATTCATTTACTGATTAAAATTTCAACATTAAGTAAATAGCAGTAAACGGGCGGCTTTTTTTGTCGTAAATAGGATGTTCACGCTTTTAGATGGACTTGTCGAAAAATGCACGTTTTTACTCATAACTTTTGAAATTTTCTTAAGAATCTTTTAAAAAATTAATATGTTAGGGTTTATTATAGTTGAAATAAGTATACTAAAATTAAGGAAGCCTAGCTTCACTGTTTTTAAAATATATCAGTTTAAAGTTTAGTTACAACGTTACTAGAATACCTATATAGTGGTACAGTCCGAGGCGAAAGTTAGGTTAATTTGTTGTTTTAACGTTTGTGTTTACTTTCCTGGGCATTTTTCTGTTCCATACACCTAATTTTTAAATTATTTACCTGTTTTGTTAAGAATAATCACAACAAAAACATTTCTAACACGAAAATTCAATTTTGAAATTGACTGTACCACGACAACCTCCTCAAAATAGTATCAACATATACATTTGTAGTGCAAAATCTTTCAAAAATCTGCAGTTTTCTGAAAAAATCGACCAATTATTTATTCTTGTTTTCCATTTTATTCTTAAAATCGTGAAGTATTCAAACTATTATTGATCATTGTAGTTAAGTGCATACTTCTTTATGATAAATTAATTCAGCTATGATTATCAATAATTAATATGTAGAGCTATGAAAAAGGCATTTTAAAGATTTTAAAGTTAAGCTACTCGTCGTGAGAGTTCCGCGAACTTTTTAATAAAAGCAACCTGTGTCACGTGGTTGAAAATACCAATAATACGACCGTGCTAATATAACTATAAAAAAAAATATTAGCTGCCTTGCGTTGTGTGGCAAGAGGCGTTTTTTGATAGTTTATCTTATCAACTACAAACAATCGAATAAAATTATGCGAATCATTGTGTGTTGCATACGATGTAAAATTAATTGATCGATTGCGATAGTTACTTAAAAGAGCAATGTCAATTGTGAAATTTTAATGTTTTGTATAGTTATTCATCTATAACAATATATATAGTGCCACCTTCAAAACAGAGGAAAAAAAATTTTTGTTAACTGTATATGATTTACGCACTGTCAAAAATTTTGGTAACTATTTCTGAAAAATTACAATAACAATTGGTTATAGGTAAAAAGATTAATTGTTTACACAGAATACAATTTTTTTTTTTAAACCATACTCTGAGTTACAAGTGGTTGAAACTAGTATGTGTTGAATAAAAAAAGCTTCGTTCAGTCTCTGTAAGACTCTTTAATCTAAAATACGCACTATTTATAAAGACTAAAGAATCTACTTTTATGTTTGTACATATATATATGTAGTACGAATTTTGTCAATGCAACAACCACAAGGTTTTGATAAGGGATGTAAATATAAGCTCAAAAATATAATATATGTACGTAGTTAAATATTCACGTATAATTGGATGTAAGTTGAACTTTACTGGTAATGATCATATTTGAAATAATCGTAGTAAAAGAATGAGTTTTCTTCTGCCTTCGGCTTTTTTTGTCGTAAATAGGATGTTCACAATTTCTTAGAAGTTTTAAAATACACAAATTATATTAAAATCCTTAAAAGTTATTTTAGTATTATAAAATTATAGAATTGCCTTGTATCAAAGTATCAATATTAATTTAATTTGTTTTGATGTATCCGAAAAAAAATGGTGACTACATATATATATTTTAACGAAACATAAATAAAAGAAATGAAGACAAAATGATACATTGAATAAAAAAAAAAAAAAATATCTACCATAAAGTGGATTTGAACCCTTAAGTGCAAAACAATCTATGTAGGGGCATAAGCCTTATCCATCTTAGCTATCCGAAGGACGGGATGTAATCCTTTCGAAGTCACATATGTTCATGGATATCCTCCGGAGCTTGTCCTACAGTTTACAGAAGTTAGGATGTGTGAAATTAATAAATTAGTGGTTAATTTTTTGAAAACATAAATGGATTTGGAAATTTTAAGAGTACGGGAGAGTTAAAACATAATGTATTGAAATCAAAATTATGTGTATATAATTAATGAGCATTTAGTTCCACGATTTAATTAAATAAGATTTATGGATAACATTGAAGCCAGAGCGAGAGCAAGTCAGTTAAATATATACATAGCATGTACTCAGTTGCAGAGTCCAAAGACTCTCAAAAAAGCAAAACTCGTGTCGTCGCTTGCTTTGGCTGTGCGTTCAGATATATACAGCTATATAGCCGATATTTCCACTCCTCTCCTCGTAGGCGCACATTCGGTATACCCCTTCCACGCGTCTCCAAAATGTGCGCCTATATGGACATTTCCACGCGAATCCACTCTTCTCATACCCCTACCGTGCTTCTCAAATAAAAAAAAAAATGTGCGCCTGGTACGGCCGCTTGGCCGCGGCGGGGCGCTCGAACCACTGGAAAAAAGTGGGCACACTCCGTAGCATGGCAGTCAGCAATCTCCCTACTAATCTCTGACCATGCTTATGGGTTACGTCACTAGAATCACCAATTACCAAAAGCATGTTAACATGCATATGCATATAGATATACAAATACACAGGCTAAGCTACACAGCATTGGCTTCAAAAATTAATTAATTTATTTTACAATATGTAAATATTTTCTCACCTCAAGGCTTCTAAAGAATGCTGATATAACTGTCTCTCATAGCACATCCAAAGTTTTGAGAATCGGACACCTGCACTTCTTACTCAACTGCGAGAGAATTGCGTAAAATAAGCACAAGCTGATTCTTAAAAAATATAATCTACTGTTATAGTCTCCATCTTACTTCAAACAATGATAAAATTATATCAAGATCAGACGGCCAGATAGTAACCCTCAGCCAGTAAAAATCGCATGCAATATTTGTTATTATCAAATTTTTAACTATTGCCAATGCATTTAGATTTCAAGTATGATTATAAACCAGTATGATAAATTGATTCCGTTTTGTCAAAGATACACGTATGTAAACATGGTAGTTTTCTTTACTTTACATCCATCTATGAAGTAGTGATCATTCTAATTGTATATTAAAATTGATACACAAGGTTAAAAATTTTTGCGGCATTCTAACCTTTGATAGAAAAGATTTGAAAAAAAAGTTCGGGTCCATAAAATTTGCTTCACAGAATCGTAACGAACATATTAAGCAGCAACTTATATTATGCAAACACTTAAGGATGTTAACTTCCAACTCTGTAAGATTATTGGCCATTGTATTGATACAATTACAAAACTGATTTCGTAAGTCTTTTGAGACAACGTTTAGTGATGTGGCTATGAAGAAGAATGACCTGCTTCTTAACATCCATACTAAATCATAGGCATATAAAAAAAATAGACGGCTCGTTCTTATGTACGGGGCTGAAGCACAAGTAGAAGGAGACACAACATCGAACGTGAACATCTGTCTCTGTTGCACATTGCCAAAAGTGGGAATGTGCGAGAGACAAATACTCACCTTAGATGTTGTGTGTCTCCTTCTACTTGTGCTCGTAGGTAGGCCCAGCCCAGATACGTATACTTCACTAGTTTGGGTTTATCAATAAGCAGTCTATCCTTTGTACGTCTATGTTCCTTCTAATGTGTCACTAAAATGGAGCACTGTAATGGGACCCTAATGACAGTATATAGCTCACTTTAAATCAGATGTAGGAAACATCTGGAATGTTTCATACTGTCTGAATCTGGAAAGCAATGTTTTGCAGACTATGTTTCTTATATGTCCATGTACTAAACATCCAATTATCCAATTCACAATAGTAACGTTGATCCGCAGGTCCAATGTGCAAGCAGCGTTGGTTGGGTTGGGCGGATTCAATATCGGAACTTTTTCCCTAGATAATATATATAGCTTTACGATCTAGGGAAAATGTTCCGTCGGTCAGATTGCACAGCAGTAAAGGGGCATTGCCACAGACACCTGAAAATGAAAAATTAAAATAATAATAACACAAGTGCCTATCACCCAATGACCCAGGGCGTTAACTGGCAACTCTATTGAATAATAAAGTATTAATTATTTACACAAGCACCTATGACCCGATGTCCCAGGGCACTTTCTGGTTGCTTTATTACATAATAAAGTATCAATTACTAACACAAGCACCTATTACCCAATGACCCGGGGCGCTAAGTGGCCACTCTATTAAATAATAAAGAATTATTTATTAACACAAGCGCCTGTCACCCAATGACCAAAGGTGCTTACTTTTCACTCTATTAAATAAATAATTATTAATAAATAACACAAGCGCCTATTACCCTATGACCCAGGGTGCTTACTGGCCTCTCTATTAAATAATAAAATATTTATTAACAGCAGAAGCACCTATCTACTGATGACTGCTGTGCAATTAATTAATAATATATATCGTTTAATAAAGCGACCAGTGAGCACCCCAGGTCATCGGGTGATAGGCGCTTGTGCTATCAATTAATGATATATATCGTTTAATAAAGCGATCAGTAAGCACCCCAGTTCGTTAGGTGATAGGCACTTCTGTAATTAATATTGCAATTTTTAATTTTCGCGTGTCTGTGGCAATGCCCCTTCACTGCTGTGCAATCTGACCGACGGAACATTTTCCCTAGATCGTAAAGATATATATATGATCTAGAGAAAAAGTTCCGATATTGAATTCGCCTAACCCAACGCTGTACAATATTGGATTGCCAGACCATCACTCAGGTCCTACGTGCTTCGTCCCGAATAGTTAGAGCAATGATGCGTAATTACAACATCAGCAAAATAACCGGATGACACGTTGTAACATTGCAGTAGAAGCGATTTCCAACCTTTCGTCCTGTTAAACTAATGCTCTTCATTTATCGAGGGCCGAGATATAGGGCTATGAAAAAAAAATTTTTTTGTTGCTTATTAACTGAACCAAACTACGGTAAACAGAAAGATTACACCTAACTTGTATTACACAATTCTTACCAGCCGCAACGTATGAGCTGATTTAAAACACGAAATTATTTTTAAAATAAATTTTTTAAATAACCCAATTATTTTTTTTTTTATAACTCCGTGTTATGAATCAGCCAGTATATTTTGGCTGGCGAAAATTGTGTGATATACGTTAGGTGTAACTTTTCTAATAACCATAGTTCGGTTAACAAACAAAAAAAAATTTTTTTTTCATCGCCCCATATCTCGGTTCTCGATGCATGGAAAGCATTAGTTTCAACAGATAAAAGGTTGGAAATCGCTTATACTACAATATTACAAAGTGTCGTTCGGTTATTTTGCTGATGCTATAATTACGTATCATTGCTCTCACTAGAAGCTGTTAGTGGGCTCGTCAGTAAGGCATATCAACAGCTTCTGCCTAAGCAGAGTTGGTTAAATACATTAATTTTCGGATTCATACGGTAATACGGTATTAAACATTTCCAACGTTTCCAACAACCAATTCAGAGTGAGCTATATATATGTACACATTAAGGTCCGATGAGTCCTATTACCCGATGACCGGGGGTGCTAACTGGCCACTGTATTAAATAAATAATTATGAATCACACAAGCGCCTATCACGCAATGACCCAGGGTGCTTACTGGCCTCTTTATTAAATAATAAAATATTAATTATTAACACAAGCGCCTATCACCCGATGACCCGGGGCGCTAACTGGCCACTCTATTAAATAATAAAGAATTATTTATTAACACAAGCGCCTGTCACCCAATGACCAAAGGTGCTTACTTTTCACTCTATTAAATAAATAATTATTAATAAATAACACAAGCGCCTATTACCCTATGACCCAGGGTGCTTACTGGCCTCTCTATTAAATAATAAAATATTTATTAACAGCAGAAGCACCTATCTACTGATGACTGCTGTGCAATTAATTAATAATATATATCGTTTAATAAAGCGACCAGTGAGCACCCCAGGTCATCGGGTGATAGGCGCTTGTGCTATCAATTAATGATATATATCGTTTAATAAAGCGATCAGTAAGCACCCCAGTTCGTTAGGTGATAGGCATGAGTCCTATCACCCGATGACCCGGGGTGCTAACTGGCCACTATATTAAATAAATAAGTATGAATCACACAAGCGCCTATCACGCAATGACCCAGGGTGCTTACTGGCCTCTTTATTAAATAATAAAATATTAATTATTAACGCAAGCGCCTATCACCCGATGACCCGGGGTGCTTACTGGCCTTTTCTATTAAATTATAAAACATTAATTATTAACACAAGCGCCTATCACCCGATGACCCGGGGTGCTTACTGGCCACTCTATGAAATAATAAAATATTAATTATTAACACAAACGCCTATCACATAGTGACCTGGGGCGCTTACTGGCCTCTCTATTAAATAATAAAGTATTAATTATTAACAGGAGCGCCTATCACCCGATGAACCGAGGCGCTTACTGGTCGCTTTATTAAACGATATATATTATTCATTAATATAGTACAACGGTCATCAGGTGATAGGTGCTTGTGCTGTTAATTAATATTTTATTATTTTATAGAGAGGCCAGTTTGCACCACGGGTCATTGGGTGATAGGCGCTTATGTTAATAATTAATACTTTATTATTTAATAGAGTGGCCAGTTAGCGCCCCGGGTCATTGGGTGATAGGCTCTTGTGTGATTCATAATTATTTATTTAATATAGTGGCCAGTTGGCACCCTGGGTCTTCGGGTGATAGGACTTATAGGACCTTAATGTGTCCATATATATAGCTCACTCTGAATCGGTTGTCGGAAACGTTGGAAATGTATTATACCGTATGAATCCAAAAATCAATGTATTTAAGGTGGTTCTTCACCTAACCCATTTACTTAAACTTACAGAGAAACTTGGAGGGATTGTTATTAAAGTTATAAGACATCTTCTCTTAAAATTTCAAGTCCCTTTATCAGGCAAATTTTTGAAAACAAGTCAGTCAAAAAATGCACTTTCAACATGTATTCTTATGTAGGTTACTTTTCCATACTATGATATCATGTAATATCTCGTAAAGTAGACTTAAGATCATAATAGAAAAAGTTTGTAGTGAAAGAAGAACTTTTCAGCTTTCTAATAATATAACAAAAGTATGAGCTAATCAGGGAAATAGTATACGATATTTAATCGTAAACGTAATCAGTTATCGATCATGCAGAAATCGGCGGCAATGTCTGCTTGAGTAGGAGCGTACATGACATTTTCAGAACCTTGCGTCAAAGAAAATTTTTTTCATAACTCTTACTCTGACTTTATTAGCATGTTTATTTGTATGTAAATGCAATGATATTACAGTCAAGTGCCAGTACAACATATTTTATGTTGCAAATAATACGCTAATCGAAAATTAGAAAACCACAGGGCCCCGTGTCGCTTTGATACGGCACCATCGTAAAGAACCACCTTAACCAACTCTGTGCCTAAAACACCTACTTAGGGTGCTCGCACTAAACTGGAACTTCCTTATATACCAACTGATGGCCTGATCCTGATGGATAATCCTGCCACTTGCGAATAAGCACAAGGCAGAGGTGACACGCCTAGCGGACAGTTATCGAAATATTATGTAGTGATACTAGAGTTCCCCACAATAGCCCACATGGGCCTAAAAGAGCTTCTAGGGAGTGAGGAGATAATGTCTGCCATTTGACTATTTGAGGCTCATAGGGAAACGCGTGAACTTAAAAACACAGCATTTAGCATACATATACGCCACGATATACATATATATGTATAGAAATATACATATATACAAATATATGACTAAAGTCCCTATAAGCCTCAAATGGCAGCTGAACAATCAACAGCGGTCCCAACGGTGTCTTCTCACTCCCTTCGAAGCTTCCCAAGTAGAAATTGAAAGTGGGCAGAAACTGGCCCCAAACTTGGCTGCAACGTCGACGCTACCGACCTTGGCCGTAGCTTGGCCCTAACTTGGCTTCCAGTGAGTTTGTAATACGGCGCTGAAATGGGTGCAGCTTGACGCTTGACCTTACTTGGCATAACTTATACCCAGTAATCACCCATTTTCATCTGCCCGAACAGAAATCTGTTGAGGTAACCTCCTTAGTTCGTGAGGACCTCCATAGGTATCCTACAGCGGATCTACTGAGGAACGTAACGCGGCGTACAGTTAGTCCTCTTTAGGTATCGTCAATAACCGTGTATAGATAACTAAACTTAGAGCATTTTTCCAGACAAAATATGTGTGAATTCATTAAAAGCGAGGGACAGAAATAGAGTTAATATATCAGAGTAAGAGAGCTGCTAGATTTAGTGAGCAAGTTATAATGACAATCGTTTAATAAATGAAAAACTATCTAACCTATATATGTGTAAATTATTGATTAAATGAGATATTTTGTGTCTCAAAAGTACTTAGACTGCTTATACTTTCAATACTTTATATGTACTTATATGTTAAATAACTATTATATTAAGTATTAAAAGTATAAGCAATCTAAGTACTTTTGAGATGCAATATCTCAAAACTAAAGTCGGCTTCGAACTCTTGCGGACTGTGCATTGTAGTTTCCCCGGTCCTCTGTCAAGTGACCTCGTCACGGTGCGTCATGGATCGTTTGCTGGAGCAGCGCTACCCAGCTAAAAATTTGTCAGAAGTTCTTACACAAGTTTTTATGTAATTTCTTATGTAATTTTTCGTGTAATTTCTTACATATTTTTAAAACTACACACAATAGGCTTAAACATAATGTTACAAGCTTACATTTTTCATCATTCTGCACATTTTTGTTAAAAAATGATTATAATTGCGGCGTTTAAGTAGGCGTAAAGTCTTTAATTACAGCACGTAAAAGTCATTTTAACAAGTATACATTTTTTGCACCAATCTATTTTTTACTCTATAATAAAACACCTGTAGGTATAATAGGGTGTTTAATTATGATTCTATCTTACTCTCTTACATTGAATTTACACATATATTTTAATTCTACAGACTCTTTAAGTTTGGTTAGGTACACAGTTCTTTAAGATACCTAAGGAGGACCAACTGTACGCCGCGTTACTTTGCCTCGGTAGGTCCTCCATAGGCTATCCAGGTATCTTCTAGAGGGCCTCTCGTTTGCCTCAACAAGATTTCTGTTCGGGTGCAGATCAGTATAATCAGCGTTGGGTTAGGCGAATTCAATGTCGGAACTTTTTCCCTAGATCGTATATATAGCTATATGTGTATATAAGTATCACGTCTCGAAGGCAAGGTTATATATATAACATACCTATATACGAATTTCATCATCAGGGCCTGGCCATACCCTTTCGATAACCTTGTTACAATACTGGCCAGGGCCTGGTGTTTAGCTATGTCCGTCTAGTGATCATTTCTTATCGGGAAGTAGCTAACGAAACGTCACTGCGTCAGAAAAAAAGGTTTCCTCACCATCGGTTTAGCAAGTGACGCTTCTGTTTCCGTTAGACAGACAGTGCCTCGTACATATGGACACGGAACCATGATGTAAAAATTTAAGGTGTGGCGTTGCGCATCCATTTTGATTGACCAATCAGGAACGCTTCCATAGCGCCGTCATGTCAGTCTGCGAATTTTAATAGACCTGTCGAAAATCTGTTCAACCTAAAAGTTGATATCCAAATGGTCATTTTGGATATTATATTGGAAAATATGTTATGTAGCTTACATGCATTGCATAGCTGTGCGGAGGGGCAAGAGAGGGGCGAACAGTTGAACACACGATGGATCGGCTTTTTATATTTGAATTGCGACACAATTTCAAAGTCCCAAAAAAAAACTGATAATGGTTAAATAAAAAAGTCTCTGAGAAATGATTTTTGAATGACATAGTCTTGAATTTTTTTTTTCGACCGAACTGCATTAATTTGTTTATGGTAACGTCTGTACATTTTCCAATGAAAAAAAATAGAGAACAACTTATTGTGAAGCATACGATCAAAAATAAATATTAAATTGATAGTAAACAAAATTTATTTATTCGCAAAAATCATAAATGCTACTATCTGGAGTATACATATTGAGGGAGGACTGAGTATCTTACTCCATATGACCTTCTTTCATCGTTTCCTCTTGCATGTCGACAACGTCATTAATCACATCATCGAAAGAGTCTTCATCAATTACTGGTCTCGTGGTGAAACCATTTTCACAATTGTCTCCGTTGCAATTTTTACACATACGTGTACACATCAAACCTGCTTTTTTGCACGTGCATTGTTTTGTTTGACAATTTTTACGACAAGAGCAGAAAATCTGTTAGGAAGAAAATTTAATATTTAACTATAACTAACGTGACCAAGAATTTGCCTTTATTTTGACTAAACACTAATGATATATCATTGCATACCTGTCGCAAAACGTCATTAGGAGCTGGCGTTTGTGTGGTCATTATCGGAAATAAAATGGTCTTTGTCTTTCTCCACTCCCAATGTGTGGGCTCCATTGTATTTCCTAGCCACGCCTGGACTTGTAGGTATATACGTTTAGCGTGTTCTTTTAGAGCATCTCTTGTTGGAGGAAGCACCGCTAGCGATAATTGTTTTTTAGAGGCGGTGGTCGATTTGCAAAACAGCCTGTATCGTAATTTAGAAACATTACAATCATATTCGTATTGTCAACTTTATAAAAGTGTGCGTTGGCATTTGGAGGTATCAAGGCGATCAGAAAAACAAGTAAGTCGATATCATTTCCGACGACTGCCACAGGTTTTTTTCCTAAGATCGCCAAGTCTCGTGCCGTTTGTACAACTAGTACGTCGGCGTCCTCGACCGCAACCTTCGTCTTGACGTTGTTATCATTCAAAAACTTAGTTAAATGAGGAACAAAATCATACTTGTTCATGATGTTTGTCAGAAATTTCTGTTGACTCATTACAACAAGAGCAGACTCGTTGATCTCTATAGCCGCAGAAATTTTTTCTTTGCGTCGATATCTCAAAAACAATAAAAATAAATAAATATAAAAAATATATTATACTACGTCGTACGAAAATACGTATAATACAACCTTTCATAAGACTTTGTGCCAATATTTTCCAGACAATATCCATCAAAAACGACCACGCAGTCACTGTCGAGACGACCAACGTCGAGACGAAGGTTGCGGTCGAGGACGCCGAAGTACTAGTTGTACAAACGGCACGAGACTTGGCGATCTTAGGAAAAAAACCTGTGGCAGTCGTCGGAAATGATATCGACTTACTTGTTCTTCTGATCGCCTTGATACCTCCAAATGCCAACGCACACTTTTATAAAGTTGACAATACGAATATGATTGTAATGTTTCTAAATTACGATACAGGCTGTTTTGCAAATCGACCACCGCCTCTAAAAAACAATTATCGCTAGCGGTGCTTCCTCCAACAAAAGATGCTCTGAAAGAACACGCTAAACGTATATACCTACAAGTCCAGGCGTGGCTAGGAAATACAATGGAGCCCACACATTGGGAGTGGAGAAAGACAAAGACCATTTTATTTCCGGTAATGACCACACAAACGCCAGCTCCTAATGACGTTTTGCGACAGGTATGCAATGATATATCATTAGTGTTTAGTCAAAATAAAGGCAAATTCTTGGTCACGTTAGTTATAGTTAAATATTAAATTTTCTTCCTAACAGATTTTCTGCTCCTGTCGTAAAAATTGTCAAACAAAACAATGCACGTGCAAAAAAGCAGGTTTGATGTGTACACGTATGTGTAAAAATTGCAACGGAGACAATTGTGAAAATGGTTCCACCACGAGACCAGTAATTGATGAAGACTCTTTCGATGATGTGATTAATGACGTTGTCGACATGCAAGAGGAAACGACGGAAGAAGGTCTTACGGAGTAAGATACTCAGTCCTCCCTCAATATGTATACTCCAGATAGTAGCATTTATGATTTTTGCGAATAAATAAATTTTGTTTACTATCAATTTAATATTTATTTTTGATCGTATGCTTCACAACAAGTTGTTCTCTATTTTTTTTCATTGGAAAATGTACAGACGTTACCATAAACAAATTAATGCAGTTCGGTAGAAAAAAAAAATTCAAGACTATGTCATTCAAAAATCATTTCTCAGAGACTTTTTTATTTAACCATTGTCAGTTTTTTTGGGGGACTTTGAAATTGTGTCGCAATTCAAATATAAAAAGCCGATCCATCGTGTGTTCAACTGTTCGCCCCTCTCTTGCCCCTCCGCACAGCTATGCAATGCATGTAAGCTACATAACATATTTTCTACAACGAAGTAAAATTTTAAAACCAATAAAATAAGAAAAATAAGATTTTAATTTGGAAAAAAATGTTACTGGAGACTATGTTTATTCGCTAGGAAATCGTAGATAATGTATAAAAAACATCATGTCTGGAGAACAAATTTTTTTTCCTCGTATTAATGTTATTGGCACTTGAAAAATTTTCGGGCCAAAAGCTGAAGTGGATATTTCAGCCGGAAGGCGATCGAGTGCGTCGCAGCTACTAGAGCTACATATATATAGCACCGGCTCTCTTCTCTCTCCTCGTGCCTGCAATCGTCTGCTAGTGTGATCGCTCACTCTGTCTCACTCACTCTCATAGGTACGTGCCAAAATACTTTCAGAATTTTTTACCTCGAAATTTTGCGCTGGTCAAAAAAAAATGAAAGACCAAATCGATAGAGAATTTTCCGCTCTACACGCTGATATTTTTATTTACATCCTATCTCCTACCATTTACGCGAAATTTGCAAAATAAACTTTTAGCAGCTATTTTACATAGTTTGACTAAGAATCTACGTTTTTTACTATTTTTCCCGTAATCTACGAGTTCGATTGCATATAATATCCAAAATGCACATTTGGATATCAACTTATAGGTTGAACAGATTTTCGACAGGTCTATTAAGAGCTTTCAAAATACCAAGGTTGCCTGTATCACACAAAGATTCTTTCCCTTTACAAACATGGTGTACGTTCGGCCTTCACTCGCGTGGTGGCGTGACATCACTCGCTTAGCCGAGTGAACTTCGAGCGTTCATCGAAAATTCGGGGGAAGGAACTCAGGGTTGTAATCAAATCCTGATTATCAAAATCCGAAGATTTCCAAACATTTTAAAACATCTGAAAGTTCGGAATAAAATTATTTTCAAATATTTTAAAAACTTGTGAATGTTTGGAATGTAATTATTTTCAAATGCTTTAAAAACATATTTGGGAGACAATCAGTCTATACTGTTAACATCGGGGAAAGTATATTAGCTTTTTAGTTTGCATACGAACTAACGAATTGGTTACACGAAAAAAAAAGGTGAGTGGAAAAAAATTACCATTCAATGTAATTCAATTTTTGGCACGCAGGGTATGAGCATAACAATCTTTGTAACACTATAATTTAGTCGTTTAATAACATGTAGAAAAGAACTAATGTATTTGTTATTAAGCAATTCTTAAAAATTACGCACGAAACTTCTTTAAGATTTGAACAGATAGCTTTTAAAATTTTTTTGAAACACAATGTGCACACAGATGGCGTACATATTTTAATTTTAATTCAATGTTTTTTCATTTTTTTGTAGAGTTTATAGATCATGAACAGATCAACGCGAATAGACTGGCAAGGATTTTGTAAACTACGAGATGATGATACTTTACAAATAGTTGCAGCGATGTGTCAAGCATGTCGGCAACTCTTGAAAACTCCATGTATGAGAACATTTGAGTCACACAGGTACCAATTATTGTGTTGTCCTATTTTTTAATACTATACGTCTTACTACGGTTTCATTATCTCAAAAGGATAGTAGGTGCGTGATAAAATAACAGTTGAGAGCTTTTCTATCTTTATTGTAATTCAACTTATAACATTTTACGATGTTATATTAAATTTATAAGTTTACTTCGTTTATCTGAAAAATCTTTTTTCTTATCATTTCTTTTTATACATAAACAAAATCTCAAACTGTTTTCTTGTCTCATTTATTTTTTCTGCTGCTTATGGAGTATTTAAAATTTATTATTACTTTCCAAACAGGCGGTCTTGCCGAAGAAGAATTCCTAACACGTCTAATTGTGGACAAGTCAATGAAGGATCTATGGAAAGTGACGATTTTTTGGAAAAGGTAAGAAAATTGTTCTGAATTAATTTTGAAAATAATATCATACAGTCTAATTGACGTAACCTCGCTGGTTTAATCCTTCGCTACTTATTTGACATATACAGTTTCATTTACAAGCGACTGTAAAAAAAAGCGACTGCATGCAGCACTGCGTAGTTCTCCTGTATTGACAATAATAAGATGTATGACTGCGTAAAATCTACATGATTATTTACGTGAAAATTAACGTAGATTTTTACATGTCCTTTAGTACATAAATATTTTAACGCAAAAATTCACGTGGATTTTTACTTACAAATTCATGTAAATTGGGAATCAAAAAGACCATATTTCAACTAAGCATTTTTTTTACAATATCGGGTGACAATCACTGAAAGAGCTGTGTTGTAGATAGCGATTAATCAAAAAAAATTTTACTAAAAAATGTATTAATAAATAAACTAAAGATCGAAATGATACATGATTAGAAACATAAAGTATGCAAGAAAATAGAAAATAGAACTCTTGAGAAATTGCAATGATTTTTGAAACTATTATAAAAAATTTTCATCCTCCTACTGAGTTGATTAACGGAGTAAGAATATCACTGAAAAACAATTTCAGTGTTTGTCAACTGCTTGAATAATTCATTTTAATTACGTACGAAGGAATCTACGGAAAAACCAGTTAATTTTCATGAGTGTAATATCGTGAGTTTATAAGCTCACGGGTCATTTTCTATTACTAATTACATACAGATTCTCAATTAAATTATTTAAACGAATGAAAAAACCATTTGTACCTTTTTTAAAAAACTATGTTTTATTTTGATAATAGAGAGAGAAGATAATACTCCGTAATTCGGCCTCACAGTCATGTACAAATTGTTGCAAATCAAAAATTTGTAGTTTCCATTTTTTCGTATGTTTATATATAACTGTGTATGTGTTCAAAAAAAAGGTTTTAATTTTAACAATTTTTTAGTTCCTATTAAAATGACACTAGGTAAGAGTATTGAAAGCAAAAAATTTTAATTTACATTTTCTATAAGAATCCATATGTACTTTACAGTATATAATACTAGAGTAAACACGTAATATGAGAACGTGTAGTCTGGAGTGTAAATGGGAAGAAAATCGTTAGTGGGATCCACTCCTTGACCTCCCGATCTCTTAAGTAGCTGTTAAATCTCGTGTATACATATACTAGTGGGGCTCCAAACCCCTACGTGCTAAGCGTGTCGACTCCTGAACTCCCATACCAAAATCTCAAAATGAACTTCTATGCAGATATAACCTATTTAGATTATTCGTCCCCTTCTACTATTTTTTTTTTAAGTTATACTTTTGTAAGCGCGTTATGTCCTAGAGAAAATCAACGATTTCAAAATTCTAGCCTTGAGAAATATGTGACAGAGGTTAACTTTTCATTTTACTACCCCCCCTCCCCGCCCCGTCACGTCACGCCATACTGCCCCACGCTGATTCTATCTACACCACACCACCACAGCACACATTTTGAATTTTATTTCTTATTTTTCAACTAAGTCTCTAAAAAAAAAAAAAAAAAAAACACTTTCCTTAAGTTGTGCACTGCCAATCTCCTTGACACAAACCAAGTACCTTCCCCACTCTGCTATGAGCGGTCCCGATATTAGAAAGTCGGTGACTTGCTTCGTAACTTACTTTTTATTTTAATATTCATTTAAAATTTATAAATTAATTTGGTTTGATTAAAAATAATATAAATTAATACATTATTCTTTTAATAAAATAATTTTTTTTGTTAAATATGTTTCTTTCAACATAGAAAATAGTATTTTTCAGCTGAGCAGCCTTTCTTTATATTAATAAGTATTTATTTTTTTATGATTAATTTATTACTTTTACAATAAGTAAATTGTTGTTTATACAATTTTTACATTTTTTCAAGATGATCATAAATTTTTCAAACAGTTCTATATTTTTTTTAACTTTTTTTCATCAATGGTTTACGAATACGAGGGTTGATAAATACTATAATTGATTTTCCTTGCGTCTTATCTTTTTACAATATTATCGTTCGTAACTAAGGTGATTTTTCAAGTTAAGGAGGTTCAGGAGTATCATTCAGGGAGGCGAGGAACGGGGAGTCCTTCCTGCGCGCGCAAATGTGCCCCCTTTACCACGTACCTGCTCTTGCACTCAACAAACTTCAAACTGTACAACTGTAACTGACTATATCTTTGAAAAATGCATGGTGAGTTGTGATTTTTTTGTTGAGCATCTTCGTTTTGTACTGAGGTAGCAATAAAAGTGTTTCTTTTTAATCTAACACATTTGTGATGTACCCTAATTTCAATTATAAAGCAACCTAACCTTGTTTTCCCATAAGAGACCGTGTTAAACTGTCAATATTTAATAATTATTTTCTCGAAAATTTCCCTAGTGAAAAATCTGAAAAAATTCATGTGCACTTCTGATATGCTCAAATATAGCATACATTTTTTTTTGGCACGATTCTTCATTTTGAACTTCTCTCCAAAACCTCCTTAAGGACGTTCGTGATAGTTAGCGGATGAATGATTTAGATAGGCGAGAAGAGTGCAAACATGCATCGACGCTGGTAATTATTTTTCTCATATGGATATACTTACATACACGCTTTTACGGCTTGACCCCTTTTATCTTATTTTATTAAAAAAAAAATAAAAAAGCAACTTGTGGATCTATTTGAAAATTTAATAGGTTTATCAAAAAGTGATCTTTCATTAAAAAATGGGAGATTTTTACACAGATCATATAAATGCAATTTAATGTGATTTTTCCATACAGATACATGTTAAATTGAATTATTTTAAAATTTATTATATAAAAAAGGATGCAGCGCAATAATCTGTATTATTGTAATCTGCAACATATTAATATATTGTCCGTCGTAGAATTTCACAGAAGTATAACTTGATACTTGGGTATCCTAGCTGTCTGGTCAAGATTTCCCCAACCCAAGGTCCTCTCGCGGATTTGCGAGGCTTAAACTTTTCGTCTATACTTGTGCTTTCATAATATTTTAGCAACAAATGAAATTTTTTAATTTTAGACGGCGAAATTGTGCCTCCAAGAAAATGCATTTTTGAGGTTAGATTTTTCGTGGTTATTTCTCCTTTTCTCATAATTATGACTATTAAACCAACTGCATCGTATTTTACTAATATTTCGACGAATAAGAAAAAATTTTTTTTTTATCACGATCATCTGAAGTTAAGTTGGCTTTTCTTTTTTTTTAATTCTTTACACGAAAGTACACGTCGTAGAGCTCTGAAACTTACACACATTACTTATGGATACTTACTTTACATGCAAAAAAATATTTTCAACAGTTACCTTTTGTGAAACGACGGCTATGATCCCGTAAAAATTGCTTGTTTTTGCGCGCCGCGCACCGATTGCGTACTGGGATGTGGTGTGTCTGGCAGGTTGCTCTCACACGGGTGCCTCAAAAGCGGTGTTTGAGGACGCTAAGTGTATTGCAATTTATTATTAAGTTACCTGATTTTATTTGTTGCTCATAACTATCATGATGTATTTATCATATCCTTATTTGTTTCATCGTCTAAGGTACATTCTAACACAGGATCAGTAGAATCTGGTATTTGTAGATTTTTAAAAAAGTCCTCATTAACTAGTGAAAGGGGAAGTGCTACATCACTCATGTCTGCTATCTTTATAAGAGGGTGCTCATGTGTACTGCTTTAATATTTGTGCACAGCATGTCCCCGCAGTGAGCACATTCATTTGTGCACTTTTAGACCGTGCTTAAAGCAACTACAAATATTTGTCTTACAAGCACCTTCCCACTGACCCGCAATTAATTTCAATATCTTATCGGGAACTAGGGCCTCGTCAGTATAATTGGGTAGAAGTATAGTAGAAGTATAGTAGAAGTATAGATAATTTTTCAAGTCAAAGGGTTGATTGTAGAATTATTCCCAGCCATTTTTGCAATTAGAGATACGTTCGGAACACGTGCTGTTTTGCCGCACCTTCGGTGGGTGGTATGCTGGGCAACTGAAAAGTATTACGAGCGGTGCACTTGCTAAATTTCTGGTAGCGAACGTCAGTTAATGATACCTTTGTTGATTTATTGTATAGTAGAGTAATTATTTTGTATCCATTAGAGGCAATTACCTTTTTGTTAGCATCATTGCGGTAAAATACGTTTATTAGCTGGCAATGCTCTGGTTTCTCGTTGAAAATTTGTATTAATTTGTTTTTCCCTTGTCCGTAGAGACACGATACGGTATCGCAGCCAGTTATGACGTGTAAAAAAGCAATGTACCGATTTAATTCTAGATAAACTGGGCTTTCATTCGTGTACCAGCAATCGTGCATGTTTCCTTGGATTTTCTTTAGAAAGTATATAGTTGTATTAGTTGGCAATTTTTGAGTCAGGCGTACCAATAAATCTACATCTTGACCAACTAATATGATATTATCTCTACTCGCAGCCAATTGCATGGAAGAGTCAACTAATAGCGAATCCGCATTTTCATCTGCAATTTTGCAACTGCAACCGGCTTGCGTGAGACTGTCCGTCAACACATCGATCAATTCTTTTTTATTTTCAATATTTAATAAAAACTTTGCTTCAATGATCGCGATGCGCGTGTAAAAATCAAAATTTATGTCACGTCCAACAGACTTTCGTTCTCTGCGGTGAAGCCAGACACACCGCATCCCAGTACGCAGTCGTTGCCCGGTGCACAAAAACATGCAATTTTCACGGGATCATAGACGTCGTTTCACAAAAGGTAACTGTTGAAAATATTTTTTTGCATGTAAAGTAAGTATTCATAAGTAATGTGTGCAAGTTTCAGAGCTCTACGACGTGTACTTTCGTGTAAAGAATTAAAAAAAAAAAAAAAGCTAACTAAACTCCAGATGGTCGTGATGAAAAAAAAATTTTTTTTTTATACGTAGAAATATAAGTTAAATACAATGCTGTTGGTTTAATAGCCATAATTATGAAAAAAGGATAATTAACCACGAAAAATCTAACCTTAAAAATGCATTTTCTTGGAGGCACAATTTCGCCGTCTAAAATTAAAAAATTTCAATTGTTGCTAAAATATTATGAAAGTACAAGTATAGACGAAAAGTTTAAGCACCGCAAATCCGCTCTACCATGACCCCTCGACTGAGAGAAAAGTTTTTGCAAAGGTATTTTTTTTCAAAAAAATGCGATATTCCGAAAATATTTCAAATTTTTTTATTTTTGCGAATTTTTTAAGTTAACTTAACCACGGATTCGCCGTAAAAATAAAACACTATGTCTCTTGAATCGTTTTCTTCTATAACAACGTATTTTTAGTTTCCTAATAAGAATTTTTTTATCCGTTTAATAGATTAATTGGGTTAATTGTTCTATGGACTATTACCTTTGAAATGCGCTATAGTATGCATTCATTTTATAAATATTACTAGCAAAAGGTGACTTCAACGAGATCTATTGGGAAAACCTGAATTTACTTTTCCCCCAATCTAATATAAATTTTTCCTAATTTTGTGGGTAGTGCTTGATGGTCGGTGGGAAGTTGTAGGGGAGTATGCGGAATACTGTACACAAATAACTGTGATATAGGAAGAAATATGTTGTTCAATGGTTTAGGGGAAGAGTAGGTGTGTGTACATAAATATATAAACATCTTCCTTATCACAGTACCATGAGTCCTTTTTTTAGTGGCAGTCGATACATTACAGGAAGACAGAAATGGGATAGGATCAGGTAGGTGGTAACAACTTAAAACACATTGGTGGCCCTTGAGTCTGGACAAGATGTCCACGTATAAACACCAAGACTGACTTAAGAGCACCTCCAGAACACGTTGCCAAGCTGTAAGAAAAACAGTTACTTAACGTTTAAAACTAACTGCGAAGGCGAAACGATCTTACTTGAATGTTCACCCAAAAAAGTACTGGTTATGTTTACGTAGATAAATTTAAAAAAAATATATTTTTACGCTTTAGCCGCTACTCACGAAATGGGTAATTAAAGAGTGGTGTACCCTCTAGTCTTTCTTTGTCCTTATACTCCTGTCTACGCGTTCTCCTGTTACGTGCTTAGTCTCATATTATATTATCTAAGTATTTTAAAGATAGAAAGGCATGTATTTATGCAAATTTGTCTATTACAATTAATGCAAGCTCCGAGTCAAATTAAAGAAGGTAAATTTGTTGCTATTGAGTTATAGGCAATAAAATAAAATAGTTTCTAAAACTAATGTAATTATTCAAAAATTCGCACGATAAAGTGTGTTTTTTGCCGTTTACATAATGTAGTAATACGTTGTATAATATTTATTTTAAATAAGAACTATAATATACACATGTAGTGATAATAAATGTATGGTATTTACCTTTCACTTTTGGATAGCTGCAAATTACTGCAAAGGTTTTTTAACATTTCCAAATTTTTATGACAATATGACATGCTATTTGTGTTGCATGGAAAAACTTGTATAAAATATTCTAAAATATGCTATATTTTTGCTTCCTAATGCGAGTTCTTTGTACAGTAAATAAAAATTTTTTAGATACAACAAACTACGATGGAAATGGAACTTCATGAAAAAACAAATTTGTTGAATCAAGAGTTGGCAAAGTTTTTCTTTACAGGAGGGATATCTTTCCGTCAAGTGGAGAACCCATACCTTACAAAATTTATAAAAATGCTAAAAAGCTTCAATATAGATTATAAGCCTCCTTCTAGATCATTCTTCGGAAATAAGGTGATTCAACAAGTCAATAGTCAAATTTTTAAAAATAAGACGCGATTGTTAAATGGAACTGATAGCGTGTTACTGGTCGATGGATGGCGTAATAAAAGCGTGAATAAAAAATATCTGGTATTCTCATTAAAAAATATTAATACGCACCAGACTTTTTTATCATATGTTGATACGTCTACAGAGAATGAGTATGGAGAAACCTTGGCTGTACATATTGCGGATGCTATTGATTTTGCTAAAAATACATACAACACAAATGTTTACAGTATTATTACAGATAATGACAGCAAAATAAAAAAAGGTGTGAAACTGGCAAGCACAGCTGAAAGAAATTATTGGCAGTCTACTTGTGCTTCCCATAGTGGAAACTTGCTTCTCAAATCTTTAGTTGACCAGGATTTTATGAGCGTACTTCGAGAAATCCTTTGTGTTTTTAAAGAACCAAAATTGGAATCTTTGTTGACAAGAAAAGGTGGAACCAAACTTCAAAATTATCCTGACACACGGTTCAATTATTTTCGTGATACATGCAACAGCGTCTTAAAAAATTTGCCGTTGCTGAAGGAGCTGTGTACTGCTGATGATAGTACAATAAATGAGGACACAAAGGATCTCTTGTTAAGTGAAGAATTTGAGAATACACTAAAAAACACCGTTGATCTATTAAATCCAATTTGTATACTGATTAACACTTGTCAGTCCCCAGATTGTAACATTGCCGACGCTACAGAACTTTGGTTAGGTCTCCAATTGCCTACTGTAGAACACGAAGAACTTATTCAAAATAGAATTAAAAAAGCTGTTAGTGATGTGGGATACGCAGCAAATTTTATTCACCACAAATATCAAGGCAATCTGTTAAGCGAAGACCAAAATAATATAGCTTTAAATTTCTATAAAACACACATGACTGTGGAGGAGAAATCAGAGTTGGACCAATATTTTGAAAACCAAGATAGGTATATTAATTTCAAAAATAATTGTACAAATGCTATTTCTTACTGGAGTTTAGTAAGCCTGTCTTTACCAAAACTATCCAACTTTTGTAAAAAATTAATGTTAATACCAGCATCAACTGCTTTACTAGAAAGTTTGTTTTCTAATTGGAGCTATGTCCACAATACACACAGAAACCGCTTAGGAGATGAAAAATCTGCATGTTTACTAGACATTTACCATTTTCTCAGACATCAGCAGTCTGCATGTTGACGCACATACACAAAACATGCTTTGTTAAACCTACGGTGCGTCGTGACGTGTCGCCGATAACATCACATTTTATATTTTAGCAAGAATTACACATTTTGTATTAATTAAATAGTACAGTTGCGTAGTAAAAGAAACATGTCTGAACCGATGATACTTGTCTTATTAAATGGACAATTTGTTTGTATAAGCCTTTTCAAAAAGTGTTACGATCTAAAAGATCTACCTTGTATTTAATTTTCATGTCTCAATATTCAAATGAACGTGAGTTATAGATTTAAAAAAAAAGGCCCAAAAGAGCACTTTTTGGCAAATTGTGAAAAAACGGCTGTGCCAATTTTAGCCCACCAGAGCTCATTTTCTTCGTCTTGAAATTGCGCATTTTTTCTAATGGTACACTCTTTTAGTCCGACTCTCCAGTTTTCTTCTAGACGCGAAAAACCATTTTTGACCACATTTTGAATTTTTTTTTGGGCCGTTAGCTGATACACTGATACTTTGGAGTCTAAAACTATTGAGATTTGTTCAGAAACCGAATAACCACCACCATGTTTTTTTTTTCGCTAATAGCAATTTTCCAAATTTAACCATGCTTTTTTGCTAATTCCATCCTACTACTGTAACACTTTTCAAAAATGCTTATACAAAAAAATCGTTTATTTAATCAGACTAGTATTATCTGTTTATTAAAAAATTACAAGAACTTCTTTAATTGTGAGGTTAGGTTAGTATCTTACCTTTTAGCTATAGTTTTCCTGTATTCTCTATGCGATTACCTACAAACTCAAAAAAAAAATTATTGTACTACGTCTTTTTTAACTGGAGATATTAGATTTCGAAGACAGCTACCTCCATTTTCATCGTTTCAGAACATAGTGCGGCGCCACCGAGTGAGACAAATTTTCCCTCGCTGAGATCACTAGAATGCACGAAGCCTTATGGAAAATGATTTAGTCAGTTGAAAAAAAAAAAAAATTGAGAGTGACTTGACTAAAGAATTAATAATTTTAGTGTATATTATACTGGTGTATAGTAATGCATTTTTTTTGGTGTTGTCATGTGTCATATGAGAGTGGAAAAAATAAAATCATGGATTGCGACTGTCAGCACAACAAGTAATATACCATGAAAATATAATATATATGTTTAAAAGTTAACCTAACCTGCCATTAATATGTATGTTTATTAAACACCTTGTTGTGACAAATGGACAAGTAAAACTGTATTTGTGTTTCTCAAGTTTCACACAGCATGTAGATGCACTTGTAAATATTGTTTTGATACAGTCAAAATCTATCTTTTTATTTTTTTCACTCTTGTAAAATATATGACAACATCAAACAAAATTCATTCACACTTAATAATCTTTTTTTAATTAATTAAAAAATCTTTCCATAAGGCTTCATGTCATATAGTTTACAAATTTGCGACACTCCAATACAAAATAGCGTCCATAAATTGGCCCCCTTATATATATAGTATTGTACCCTCAAGAACATGGCTATTGCGTGCGCAAATTGAATGATCTCTATAAACTTTTTGACTGTTCACAGTATTCTGTAGAAGTAAATGAATTTTATTAAGTTTTAATACAATGCATATAGTTAGGGGCATTATAAATAATTCAGATGTCTCTAGCTTGTTGTAAATACTTATTGAATGAAGTGGAATAGGCGAAGTAAAAAAAGGTTTTTCTTGTGCTTGAGGCAATTATCAACACCAATAATTTATAACTTTATTTTACTTTTGATGATTGTGTTTATTTTTTTAATTAAAAAATGTTTGTACTGTATTATATGTATACGTTGATAAGGTCCTGATGAGATCATCTACGTACGACGAAATAATGACCTTTGATGATTAATAAAAAGTGAATACCTGTCAATAAAGCCTGTATACGTTATTTTTATCTGAACAAAGAGTGAGGATGAATAGAAGTTTTTTCTTTCAGAATAAAATTTATGCTCTACTCTAACACCCTCCTACTCCTACCCACCCAAATTCTTATAACGTTACTGTGGTTTCTTGAATGACAACCCTCGAACAAAAAAGACAATATATTAGTTATTCATAAAATTTTAACCTACTTGTGTACAGATGACACCGACCTCTCCCTCTCGCCGTCACACTACTCCCGCTTCTTATTATTGTTTTCTTAAATATGTATAATAGATTGATTCTTCAAATAAATATATATTACATAAAATACCATTTCTAAACGTGCTATAACCGAGCAATTACAGTGTTTCATAAGAAGCTAAAAAAAAAGGTTCATTATACACGTACTATGTAACGTAGAGCTTCGGTGCACGGGAGGGCGAAGCCCTGCTGGTGAATATACAAATTTACTTACATACAGAAATATGTTTATACAAATTTATGCATGAACGCGCGGTGGCTCGGTCGGCTAAGCTATGGATCGAAACGCCGGAGACCGTGGGTTCGATTATCGGCCAGAGCGACGCAACGAGCAAGTATCTCTGTGAACTTCACATGTGCTTTTTCACCACGCAATGCTCTCTATGGAGGGATGGGCGACCTTCACGCAGCAAAGATTGCCTATTTCCCCCTACCCCCTCCCAGTAATGGGAGGCCTTCCATCCTTCTTCCCTTCCTTCTCTCAAGTGCTGAGTGCACATAGTAGTGCCCTTCATAGGAGCCGGACGTATAGCACTTAAACATAAAAAAAAATATATATTGGGTTATCGGATAGTAGAGGACAGAAACATTAGTCGCCACAGAAATTGTAGTCATGCCTTTGTTTCGAACAAAATAAAAACACATGATAATGTTATAATTGTGGGAGAAGCTGTTTGTTGACTTATAAGTACTGTTGACTCAATTGCTGACAAAAAGATAAAATTTTCTTTTGAAAGCCAAGTCACGGTAAAGTATAAAAAAGGTATACAGTGCAGCTAGCTCAAAATGAATCGACTTCAACAATTTATTAATTTCATTCGTGCTTTTGATTAATGAAGTGAAGGTAATTGTTTATACACTAAAACAATTTGATAACATTTTGTAGACAACTTTTATCTTATCGTGTCAACAAATTTTTATACTGCAAGAAATAATATACGGTATGTTAAAAAACATTATGAAAAATGGTGCGATGGAGGAGTTATGTCTAATCGTAGTTTGATAATAAAATAAATTTAAAAATAAAATAAAATTTGCAATTGGGTCCACGAAGATTCGTAGGGTAAAATAAAGGATTCCAAAAAATGGTGTAGAAGCTGCGGGGGTCTAGACAACAAAATGTGCAATGCAAAATAACAGAGAAAAAAACGGTATTTTACCTCATTTAAAGGGGTAATGGTGACGGGATCCGTGGGGGCAGTTGAGGTTTGTGGAGACTGTAGGGGATTTGTGTGGAATGCCTCACAGAAACAACTATATAATATAGAAAGATACGTATATTAAAATAGGATACAGAACAATAATAAAACTCGCATGCTAAGGTGACTTTAATTTATTTGAAAGACTTAGTATGTATTATGAAAATACATTACCACACAGTAAAACGTGGAGGAATACAAATAATTGTACAAAGACAATGATTTGTTCGTTAACAAATAAATACTTAAGAGATATTTGTATTGATGTAGTGTTAATTATATCAAACTAACGTGTACAGTAGTGCTGTTTTCATAATAATGTCATGACAATTGTGATCCTATTACATATTTTCATATAGTTTCTAAGTATGTACTAACATCTATTTATTATCTATAGACTATCACAGTTTCAAAACAAAAATATTTATTTTTTTACTAAACATATTTAAAATACCATAATATTTCTTCAAAAAGTAGTGATATTAAATCTATGCTAAGTACGCAGTCTTTCGTATAAATTAAGGCAATAATAAGGTAATTTAATAATTTTTTTATAATTCAGTTAATTTCCAGTCTTTTAATTTACTTATTTACTTTGACATAGAACGTGATATACGACAAACTTACAAACAATTTCACTATCGATATTTTTTTACATTCTGTTTATGAAATAATCTTTGGTGGATTAAAAAAATAATAATAAAAACTGATACTTATAGAACATCATACGAATAAAATGAAAAAAAATTCTTGAGAAAATTTTAAGTAAAGAACAGAGAAAAAATGTAACTTTCGAACTTGTGTGATAATTCGCAGTCAGTAGAATACTTTTCAAGCGCATTAATGAGTTTATTAGTATGATATTTAGTATGAGCAGCTTTTAATCCTGAAAGAGTAAATCCATAGTCACTCATTACATTATCAATTTTTGTGACTCTACTCCAAAATTTTTTTTTATCATTCCCAATGTTGGAAAAAAATACATTTGAAAATTCCTGGCTTTTCGATATGTAAGCCCCAATAGAATCAAATGCTTCTGGGGGTGCCGTAGAGTTAATAAAACGATCAAAGCTATCGACTACGTCTTTATGGCGTTTGAAACGCTCTCCATGATAGGTGGGATCAAAATAATTACTGGCTATGCATATAGGATCGATTTCCTTAACAAATGTAGAGAGTAGAACAGGCCCAATAGATGTATCGGAAAAAGCAGGATCTGTGGTTGTGAATTCCCAAAGTTTTTCTGTTGCCACGGAAAGTGGTAAAACATCTTCCTGGAAACCACTTCTCAAAGTATCCAATGATTTGCAAAACCTGGAAAAATCTGATTCTGTCATTAACTCTTGTGAGATTTGGGCTTTGATTTTGTCTATTGCAGCAATCAAGTTAGTTGCCGTGCGAATTTTTAAATTTGTATCATTCGATTTGCATGTTACTATTTGTGGCACAGCAATTGAACCATCATGAATTAGAAAATATGCCACTTCTTTATACAGTCCTTTTGCCCTAAGAAAACTGGAAGCACAAAATTTTAAGAATTCTCTTTGAATCGTGTCAGTATTTGGTAAAATACTAAACTGCAAAAACGATGGTTTATCATCACAAGCATGCAAGAATGACAAGCACACAACGCGCAAATCTTGGTGTACTGATATGACTTCAATACTTTTATAGTATTGTTTGTTCCAATTATTTGACATATGAGAATCTAATGCGTGCTTTAAAATATCTGATTTCAATTCTTCAACAGACGGCAAAATGTGATTCGAGTCAAAGGAATGCACTAATTCTATAGTAGAATCACAATTAATACTGTGCAGGTCTAGCAGATTTTTCAAGAAAAACTTTAGAATTTTAACGTTTCTTTCCATCGCTGAAACGCTTGAAGTTGTATCAACTGTCAATGTCTCCTGAAAAAGTTAAAAAATTTTCTTATAATGTTACAGACTCAAGAATATAACTTACAATGTACAAAATATATTATAAATGATATATAATATATTACATTGGATATAATGAATAAACAATCAATGTTTTATTTTCATTCATGATTCGTCAAGCTGTGATATTATTATAAATAATTACTTATTAATAGCACATTATTAATAAGTTTCATATTACTAATGTTGCATAAATAATTAAATTTCGAAGATCATTTAATGCAAAAGTAAAGGTAAAATATGGTGATCAAGTTTAAGAGTTCCTTACCTCTTAATTCCCTTGTATTTTGGTTCTCAATTTATTTTTAATTAACATATTTCGTTAATATTTTTCAATCAATTTGTTCTCAATTGTTTGATCAATTATATACATTAAGAAATGGTTTATCTAAAGTGACAATTTTTTTTTTCAACTTGAAAATAATATTGTTTAGTAACAGCTTTTCCATATATTAATAAATTACATTATTTTTATTTATTTGTGAGTTTTCAAACAAATAATTGTTTCTTCATTTTTTTTTTTAATCATCTTAAGCAAATATTTGTATTATTTTTATCTTTTTTCCATTACTGGTTTATTTATTAGAAGTTCTACAGATAAATAATTTTATTTTCGTTGCGACTTATGTTTTCAAAATTTGTTTATTCGAATATTAGGTAAATTTTTAAGGTTAGCTACATTTTATCAGCGTAAGAAGTTGTATTGAAATAATTGGGAGATTCTATGAAAGCGGGCAGTCATATACTGGTCAGCCTGACAGCAAGTCGTGCCATGGCTCTATATGTGCTCTATACTTTTATTCCCTACATAATATATTATTGTAATTACTTATCTATTACATATTAAAATACTTATTGAAATTACACCCAAACACTGAACATCCCAATTATGATCATGATTACACCTTCAATAGATAGCAGTAGGTTATTTAAAATATTGTTTTATAATAGGTGTATCTACATTCATATGTTGTCTGCGATAAAAGTTTTACTTTATACTTGGGTGTCCGGAAGCCCATTAACTTCCAGTTTTTTTTAACTCAGTAGCACCTTAAGTCATTGGGTGGTTAGTACCCGAGATCATTGATTTTTATATTTTAGTTAATAAGCGCGTCCCGTCATAGAGTTTAAAGCACTTGGGATTATTGTGCATTATTTGCTAATGAAGAAGTGCGTTGTGCTATGGAATTTAAGGCACTGGAAATGTTGTTAATAATCTCTGAAATATATACATATAGCATAGATTATTGTATTAATGGACATGAAGGCTTACAAGCAAGAGGATAATTTCGAACTATTTTCTCGACAAAATCGCAAAATGTTTTAAAGTTCGTGCAGGTTAACGCAAGTAAAAATGTTTAAATAATATTTTTCTCTAAAAATAACATACATCGTTAATAACAACATTAACCATCAACGAATCTTCAAGTAAAGTAGCAAAATTAGTATGACAAACGAGTATTTGGGTCATTTTCTTACAAACTAAACACTTTTTGACCGTCACATCTCCGATTTGGCTGAAATTTTTTTTACGAATTCTACTTTTTAAAAAAAATATAAGATCGAATTTTTTTTTTTTCTTACGTATTTTTGATAATACAAGCGATCGAAAATTCGATAAAAGCGAGTTTTTTGGCTTGGAATAATTTTCTTCTTATATATAAAATAAGACTAATTTTCAAAAATTCATAACTCCGGTTCTATAGGAGCTAAAAATTGATTTTTTTTATTTTAAAAGTAAAAACATGAATTTTACGACAAACATATGTAAAAAAAAATTTACAATAATTTTCATATTGTTATGAACAATTTAAATGTTTAAATAAATTTTTAACAATGAAACCCACCACATAGCGTCTTTTTAAGTATAACCATCGTATTCTACGCCCACTTTTCCATCGAAAATGCTTTTTTCATAAATCGAGTAACGATTATTACTTTAGCAAAAAAATCAAATAAATGGGCGCGGTACCTGACGTCCACACCCCAAGTTGCAAAGTACACCTCATATTCTCGCCTCTTACCATTGTTCTCTGTACTATATTACAAATTGTGCATATAGTATGTTTTACATTTTTAATTGAACGATACTATTTTTTATGTATTAAAGTTTTATAAGAAATTGGGGAGAAACAAATAAATAATTATATTATTTCAAAGAAACAAGTCATGTATTAAGATTTCAATTCAATAGTATTTTGCGTGAACATTTCTTTAACTTAATATAATATTAGTGTAAATATTTATTATTGTAATGTTCACATTTTACTCGAAAATTTTCACCATGTTTTTTTTTCCGTACAAAGATAATGGCTTTGCTTCCAACTCTTGAAGTAAGATAGGAATCATACAATGATATTTAAAAGTTCCTTTTATCATTACAGCTTTTTCAAAATATGCTGATAGTTGTTTTTCTTCTTCTTTGTACGCATCATTGGTTACGGATCGGATTATTTACTCTTTGAAGACTTGCACTAGCAGCAAGTCTTTTAGAGTTCCACCTACTCCGTCACAAGGTCTTTTGCCATGTGATGTGGGGAAAAAGTGCCACTTGGCTGCCATTTAAAAATCTTCTGCGTGGTGCAAAAGATTTATAAAATTTTTTTTATTTTTGTACTGTCCACTAGCCAACAAAACTTGCAGTAACTATACAACGAACATAAAAGTATTAGCATGCACAGCAGCGATCTCATAATCAGGAGGTTCCAGGAGAACATATTTATACAAGACACTAATTCACTATTTTACATCAATAAAAAAAAAAATTTTATCCATGGCGTGGACAGGTATAGCTTCAATATTATTACCTAAAGGAATGATGAGTCATAGAACGTGAAGATTGCCTTTGGATTTGAGTAGTATTGACATTTTTTTTTTTAGATAGAAAATCTGATAAAATAAAATAACGCGAAGTAGATGGAATCATTTAGGATGAAGCATCTATGATTCCAAAAAAAGCATTGGAAATAGTGGACAAAACTTTGCAAGATTTAAGTGACAATAAATTATTATTCAGTGGAAAAATGATTATTTTAGGTGGCGATTGTAGACAAATTCGTCCTGTCATTAAAAATAGTTACAAAAAAGAAATAATTTAAAAAACGATTAAATGTTTACTTGTTTGGATTTATTTTACAGTATGAAGATTTAAAACAAACGTACGGACTAAAAATTAAAATTTTTCTTTATTACTATTCCAATTTGGAGAAGGAAAAATTGAAACATTTAAAATACCAGAAAGTTGGTTAACGAACGATGTTTGTTCAAAAATTTAAAATGATAATAATAATTTTATTAACCCATGTTATTTAAACAACTCATAATGAGTATACTTTATATTTGAATAATAAAATTTTACATAAAATGCCTGGTATTTCTGAACGTGTTACCGTATAGATTATACTATTCATAAAGGTATAGATTAAACAGATGATAGTATAAATTTAAATTTTCCAGTAGAAATTTTAAATAATATTAATGAAGGACTTCCACTTCACGAACTAAATTGAAAAGTTAGAGCAATCGTTGTGTTTACCCAGTCAAAAATTTATAGCTATAATTGCTCCTATTAATTATAGCTATAATAACCTATATGACCTGTACAATACAGCTATAAATATAGCTATAAATTACAGCTGTAAATTTTTCTCAAATAATGAATAAAAGTTGGTTTAAAATTTGATTTTTTTAAAGGTGTTTGAATCAATACTGACGTTATCATTAGAATGATAACATTAAAACTGAAGGCCTTAAGGATTTTCAAACAATTTTGAAAAAACTTAAAATTGATTATGATTTTTTTTTTCTAATTATTCTAAAATACTCCAAGCTCCTAGTTTTGATGTTATGTATTGTACAGGTTATTATAGCTGTTATATAGGCAATTATAGCTTTAATTATAACTATAATTTATAGGTGTAATAATAGCTATAAATTTTTTACTGGGAATCCGAAACTTGAGTATATCAGATGGATTATGTAATGCTACAAGACTACGTTTCAATAAACTATTTAAATACAACATTTAATTAAAGCAGAAATAATAACAAGAAGGAAAAAGAGAGAAAAAGTTTTTATATATAGAATATCTTTCAACACAGGGAGTTCTTCTTCACTACCATTTATACTTTACCAAAAACAACTTTCTTTGGTACTCAAATTTTCAATGACAGTTAATAAAGCTCAGGTTCAAAGTTCTGATAATGTTGGAATATATTTTTAAAAATCATATTTTTTCACAGTCACGCATATATAGCTTTTCCAAGAGTTCGAAATCCGAACAATATTTTTATTCAAAATGAATCAGATAACAAATTTGAAATTCAAAATGTAGTTTGGAAAGAAATATTAAATTTGTAAAGAAATTATCATATATATAGCCTATACTTAAAATGATCGTATTGAACCATTATATTCCTTCTAATACTATTTTTTAGTTAAATTCATCAAGTAGTATAATAATAAAGGTTGATATGGTGGTTTTAAAGAAAAAATAACGTTTTCTCACTTTTTTTTGCAAAGAGATAGTTATAGTTTAGATTGTCTAATTAATTAAAAGCTTTTTTTGCGTTGTAAGTGTTTTTCATACGATAAAAAAATATTGTATCATAAAATTTACAGACTCTTCTTTTGGGTTAAGGTAGTGGGGGATTGGCGCGCGGAGCGCGCAGGAGGGCGAAACCTTACTAGTATATATTCGTATATTACGGCTTCGCCTCGGGCGACACCTTCACGCAGCCGTCCATCAGACACCTTACGGCCGAGTGACGTATACGATTTTTCGTCATCCCATATAGGAAAGTTTGTTGGATAGGTTAATATAGGTTTTAACGTATTGAATATGTCCCTTTTCATATAAAGCGCGAGACTTTTAAAGTAACAGTCCAATAACCATGGAAATTTGCTCACTATCACCTAAAAGTAACTCTGAATTTAAAATAAAGTTTGTGAAAGCATTTAGTGTTAATTTCGAGTACATGTGCACAAGAGACGAAAAACGGATTATACGGTAAACGATAAGTAAGAAAAAGTAAAAAACCAGGCAACGCTATAATTAATATAGGCGCGATTCGACTCGACGCAACGACAAAGGCAGATAGGTAATAGACAAAGGCACTGAAAAGACGATATGCACATGCATCTGGCCGTGAAAAAAAAAAAAAAAAAACACGTGGCCATCATATACATATAGGTACAGTTAATCGATATATATATATATATATATATATATATATATATATATATATATATATATATATATATATATATATATATTTAGAAATTTGCTGTGCTGTCCGAGAACATGGACCTCGTAGAAGCGCCTCGCTCAGCGGACGTAAAGAGATCCAGCGGCCGTACATTTGTCGCATTACGTCCTACTAAGCGGACGTAAACAACAAACTTTACTGTTGAGGATGACGAAAATATATATTTCAAACCTCCCTCCCCAAGTCCTTATACGTAGCACCATCGATATATGTGTCCAGTTATACATAGTTTTTCCCTTTATACGATTGGTCCTGCCTTTTTTAGATCAACATAGTGGCAGCCAATAGAAAACGCGGACATTTATTTCAATCACTTTTTTAAGGATCACCAGATTCAATTTGGTTGAGGGAATTGTGAGATACAACTGACCACACACACAAACACACACACACACACACAGAGTTTTTTTTTAGATTGTAAACGGATTTATTAATGCCAAAGGTGAAACACCCGAATGGCAACACACCAAGTAATACATAAAGAAAGAAGTACAATAACAGCAATAAGTGTAAAAAGTATAGGGTAAAAACTTAAGTGGAACATATTAGCAATTGAACTACATAAACATAAGTACAATAGATTGCATCTATTAGATATGGTGCTAGTTTACAATAAATTATAGGCATCTAAATAACATACAGTTAAACAAAAATAGCTAAGCACTTTGCCAAATTTCATATTTACGAATAGTAACGAATAATTTTTATTTTATTTTTCATTTTTCATACCATGCCATCGGCCTCGACTAATAATCGCCTGTACAAAGAACTCTTAAATTCATTTAAAGTTTCGGATAAACGGATACGCGCCGGTACAAGGTCCCAAAACCGCATAGCCATCTGCGAAAACGACTGCTCGTATGTGGCGAGAGAGAGAGAGAGAGAGAGAGAGAGAAAAAATTGTCTCATCGGCCGTTATGGAGTTGGTTCCCAAAATCAGAAAAAAAAATACTCGTGTTATTTTAGCACGTAAAAAAGCAGCTGTAGTATTTGATTAGTTTACAAGTAATCTTGTTATTGTGTAAAATGGAAATACATCTCAGTGAAAAAGAAAAAACGATTTTGCGTGTTAATAAGTACAATTTTGGATTTCGAAAAAAATTTGAAAAGGGGTCCTATAATGAAGCAAAGGACATCGTTGAAACATCAAGTAATCAACACGAACATGAACAAGTGGACGAAGCCGTTCAAAATTGGCGAGATATTAGTGACAAACTCGTCAAAATTACTGTCAGTCCGAAGCCTGAAGAAAGTGTTACGGAAAAAATATTGAACATATTAGTATGAAAGATATTACACATCATTTTTTATGGCCGGGAATCAACTCCTGTATGAATTCTAATGAGCTGGGAACCAACTCCATAATGATTATATCTGGAGAAATGCGCCGGCAACCAATTCAGGATCGCCGGTCTCATCATAACTTCAAATGGAAAGTGTGGGCTATGACTTAAAATTATCTATTTACTACTAAATACTATTAATCTGAATAACATAATAAATAAGTGCACCTACAATTTACGGATCAGGTATATGTTAGTTTTAAGATAAATATTATTCAATATTAGGATAATTTATCATACCGTAGAACAATATGTTGCATAGAAAAATATCTCAAATATTACCCCAGCGAAAATTTGAAATAGTAACTAAGTGTAAGAAAAACTAAACATGTGTAGTAATATGCCATGACCCGCAAGAAAACGTAAGAAAATGTAAGAAACTGTAATATTCTCATGGATTTCGGACGTTTCTTACATTTCATTATGGTTTGTTACGTTTTGTCATGATTTATCATATACTATTACACTATTAATTATTCATAATAGTTACTCGATTTTTTTTCATTAATAGTAAATTTTATTCGAAAATGTAAGAAAATGTGTCTAAAAGTTATAAATTATAATAAAATGTAAAAAAGTGTAATAAACTGCCACAAAATGTCAGCTGTTACAAAATATTACAGATGACAACATTTCCTTACGATTTATTAGAGTTTATTACAGTTGCATTATCACGAGATTCAAGAGCCTTTTTAGAATCATAATAAAACGTAACGAGTTGTAAGGTATTGTATTGAGTTGTAGTAGACTATAATCAAACGTAACAAAACGTAAGAAACTGTAACAGTGGTCCGAAATCCAACACAGTATCACAGAAATTTATGGTTTGTTACGTTTTCTTACATTAATATTTTCTGTTGGGGTACCATTTACTATGCATGATTTAAGTGATATACATAAACATGAGTTCACTGTGTAAGTTTATGTCAATCAGAAGAAAATCAGCTATTTACATGTCATCGCCTACACTGCTAATCTCAATTTTTAGAGTTTTACTTCTTTAGGCGCACTATACATGCACAAGAGTAAGTCAATGATTTCAATGTTTCTCCTTCAAAAAATTTTTTAATGGAATCGTAAATTTTTACTTTCGTTTACGATCCCGGGATTGAGAAATAAGTGACACAAATAAATTTTTTATTTTCATTCCTAAGAAAAAAACCACACTTTTAACCGGGCTTAAACGTACGACCTTTTTCATACTAACCTATCACGACATTCACTCAACCATGAGCTATGCCTGAAAGGAGGATACCTTTTACTTTTCTTAAATTATTCAAACTTTTTTTTAATTTAAATATAAATTTACTGTGTAATAATTAATTTGTTTATAATGTATAATTTATTATACACAGTTGATCATGTCAAGGTATAATTAAGTAATTTATGTCAAAACATCGAAAAATGTTTTTTAGTAGCAGCATTTCTATACGTTAATAAACATTTATTTGATTTCCAATAATTCGTTAATTTTAAAAGAAATACATAAATGAATAATTGTTTATAAATTTTTTTTATTTTTTTCGAAATTCTTTCAAGCAGTTTCTTATTTTTCAATATTTTTTTTACTGATAGTTTATTTATATGACATTCTATAAATCTATTAATTTATTTTCATTGTTCATCATTGTCTATCACAGTTAGCGAGGAGAAAGTTCAGAGAGGTGAGGAAATCACAAATATGCAGCAACGCTGGCAATGAGGGAGTATCAAAAAACTGGCTAACAGAGGGCAGCATGTAGCTCGGCTAGCAAACCCCCACTATTTTCCCTCAGTAACACTAGGATAATGTATTCGTGAATATTGCGGATACTGTATGTTTGTGCATACTGCTATAGGCTATACGTACAGTAAATATTATGTATAAAATTGTATTGGTCAACTTGACAAGCCCATGTATTATCAGCTGACTCAGCAATCAGCTTGTCAACAAAAGCAAAGTATTAGCAGCGCGTTCCTTTTAAAATGCAAGACGAAAGCTATTACGAAAAACTTACTTTAAAGCAATTTCAAGAGCTCTTGAAAAAAAAATGCTTCAATTTTGGGCAGGAAAAAGAAGCTCATCGATAAGTAACAAAGATTTTTAGGTTAAGCTAAGGACAGCAATGTCATCCATTAACCTGATGTATTATTTGTTGGATATTTTCTCTATATTGATTTTTTATGAAAAAAATTGAGTTTTTTTTTTTTTATATACGAACCAAGCGAAGAAATATTTATGTTTTGACATGTAAATGTACTACTTATGCTGCTGTTGCTGTAGTGTTGTCAGCTCTTATGCTTTCTGCTATAATAGTATATTATATATACACAGTACACGCATATACATTGTCGTAGTTTAGTGAGGGAGAAAAGTGGGGGTTGGCAAGCCGTACAGTGGGTCCAGGGATAGTGCGGCAGACAGGGTCACGTGGTCCTGATTGGCTCTGCCATTTTCAGCACCTCCCACTATTTTCCAGTATATATAGATGTGCAGTCATGTACCGAAATCGTTGCAGGGCCTCTTCTATAATTGTGCTGCCCCTGCGCACGTGCGCAGTGGAGGAAAAGGGCAATTGTAGAATGGCCCTCTGGTGTGGTGATGTGAAATGTTATTTATAAGCTAATTCAGCTTTTATCCATGAAAATTTCCTCATTCAAGTGTTTAAATTTATTTCGTATTCGTATTAGCTCATTTCTCATGCATGATAGAACTTTATTGTATATATGGGGCCAAAAAATATAAAATCATTGAAATGACAAATTACGTAATTTCAAATTGACCGCTACTGACATGTGCTGTAAATGGCGGCTATCTGCCGCACTGTTACTGGACCCACTGTAGCAGCGTTGGGTGAAGAGGATTCCCGCAGTGAAAATGACGGTCAGTAACATAAAAGTTACTGTCACTAACATACCAATCTATAGAGTGTTGGAAAAGCGAATAGGCAGAGAAGAAGGGGGCATTCCAGAGGTTCTCACCAGTGCTCCCAAATGTGACTGGCAAACATGTTAGAAATAACACAAGCACCAATCCCCACACAACCCGGTGCGCTTACTGGTCCCTTTATTTTTTTAATATAAATATAATAATAAGACAAGTGAAAATCCCCACACAACCCGGTGCGCTTACTGGCCACTTTGTTTATTAATTAAATAAATAAAATATCACAAGCGCCAATCCCCACACAACCCGGTGCGCTTACTGGTCCCTTTATTTATTTAAAATAAAGTGAATAAAACAAGCGCCAATCCCTACACAACCCGGAGCACTTACTGGCCGCTTTGTTTATTAATTAAATAAATAAAATATCACAAGTGAAAATCCCCACAAAACCCGGTGCGCTTACTGGTCCCTTTATTTTTTTAATATAAATATAATAATAAGACAAGTGAAAATCCCCACACAACCCGGAGCGCTTACTGGCCGCTTTGTTTATTTAAAATAAAGTGAATAAAACAAGCGCCAATCCCCACACAACCCGGTGCGCTTACTGGTCCCTTTATTTATTTAAAATAAAGTGGATAAAACAAGCGCCAATCACCACACAACCCGGTGCGCTTAATGGTCCCTTTATTTATTTAAAATAAAGTGAATAAAACAAGCGCCAATCCCTACACAACCCGGAGCACTTACTGGCCGCTTTGTTTATTAATTAAATAAATAAAATACCACAAGCGCCAATCCCCACACAACCCGGTGCGCTTACTGGTCCCTTTATTTATTTAAAATAAAGTGAATAAAACAAGCGCCAATCCCCACACAACCCGGTCCGCTTAATGGTCCCTTTATTTTTTTAATATAAATATAATAATAAGACAAGTGAAAATCCCCACACAACCCGGTGCGCTTACTGGCCGCTTTGTTTATTAATTAAATAAATAAAATACCACAAGCACCAATCCCCACACAACCCGGTGCGCTTACTGGTCCCTTTATTTATTTAAAATCAAGTGAATAAGACAAGCGCCAATCCCCACACAACCCAAAACGCTTACTAATCCCTTTATTTATTTAAAATAAAGTAAATAAAACAAGCGCCAATCCCCACACAACCCGGTGCGCTTACTGGTCCCTTTGTTTTTTTTAAATGAATATAATGATAAGACAAGTGAAAATCCCCACACAACCCGGTGCGCTTACTGGTCCCTTTATTTTTTTAAAATGAATATAATGATAAGACAAGCGCCAATCCCCACACAACCCGGTGCGCTTACTGGTCGCATACTTATTTTACAATAAATATAGTAATAAGGCAAGCGACAATCACTACATAAGCTGGGGCGCTTACTAGTAGCAATAATTATCATTAAAAAGCATTAAATAATCATTCAAGCGCAACCAGTGGTGACCAGTGAGTATCCTGGATAGTCAGGTGATAAGCACTCGCGTTGTTACTTAATAAATTTTATTAATTATTACAGGGACCAGAAAGCACTCTGGGTTGTGTGGGGATTAGCGCTTGTATTATCATTATATTCATTTAAAAAAAATAAAGGGACCAGTAAGCGCACCGGGTTGTGTAAGGATTGGCGCTTGTAGTATTTTATTTATTTAATTTATAAATATAGGGACCAGTAAGCGCACCGGGTTGTGTGGGGATTGGTGCTTGTGGTATTTTATTTATTTAATTTATTAATATAGGGACCAGTAAGCGCACTGGGTTGTGTGGGGATTGGCGCTTGTCTTATCATTATATTCATTTTAAAAAAATAAAGGGACCAGTAAGCGCACCGGGTTGTGTGGTGATTGGCGCTTGTTTTATCCACTTTATTTTAAATAAATAAAGGGACCAGTAAGCGCACCGGGTTGTGTAAGGATTGGCGCTTGTAGTATTTTATTTATTTAATTTATAAATATAGGGACCAGTAAGCGCACTGGGTTGTGTGGGGATTGGTGCTTGTGGTATTTTATTTATTTAATTTATAAATATAGGGACCAGTAAGCGCACTGGGTTGTGTGGGGATTGGCGCTTGTCTTTTCATTATATTCATTTTAAAAAAATAAAGGGACCAGTAAGCGCACCGGGTTGTGTGGGGATTGGCGCTTGTTTTATTCAATTTATTTTAAATAAATAAAGGGACCAGTAAGCGCACCGGGTTGTGTGGGGATTGGCGCTTGTTTTATTCAATTTATTTTAAATAAATAAAGGGACCAGTAAGCGCACCGGGTTGTGTGGGGATTGGCGCTTGTTTTATCCACTTTATTTTAAATAAATAAAGGGACCGGTAAGCGCACCGGGTTGTGTGGTAATTGGCGCTTGTTTTATCCACTTTATTTTAAATAAATAAAGGGAGCGGTAAGCGCACCGGGTTGTGTGGGGATTGGCGCTTGTTTTATTCACTTTATTTTAAATAAATAAAGGGACCAGTAAGTGTTCCGGGTTGTGTGGGGATTGGCACTTGTGGTATTTTATTTATTTAATTTATAAATATAGGGACCAGTAAGCGCACTGGGTTGTGTGGGGATTGGCGCTTGTTTTATTCAATTTATTTTAAATACATAAAGCGGCCAGTAAGTGTTCCGGGTTGTGTGGGGATTGGTGCTTGTGGTATTTTATTTATTTAATTAATAAACAAAGCGGCCAGTAAGTGCTCCGGGTTGTGTGGGGATTGCCGCTTGTTTTATTCACTTTATTTTAAATAAATAAAGGGACCAGTAAGCGCACCGGGTTGTGTGGGGATTGGCGCTTGTTTCATTCACTTTATTTTAAATAAATAAAGGGACCAGTAAGCGCACCGGGTTGTGTGGGGTTTGGCGCTTGTTTTATTAACTTTATTTTAAATAAATAAAGGGACCGGTAAGCGCACCGGGTTGTGTGGGGATTGGCGCTTGTCTTTTCATTATATTCATTTTAAAAAAATAAAGGGACCAGTAAGCGAACCGGGTTGTGTGGGGATTGGCGCTTGTTTTATTAACTTTATTTTAAATAAATAAAGGGACCATTAAGCGCACCGGGTTATGTGGGGATTGGCGCTTGTTTTATTCACTTTATTTTAAATAAATAAAGGGACCAGTAAGCGCACCGTGTTGTGTGGTAATTGGCGCTTGTTTTATCCACTTTATTTTAAATAAATAAAGGGACCGGTAAGCGCACCGGGTTGTGTGGGGATTGGCGCTTGTTTTATTCACTTTATTTTAATAAATAAAGGGACCAGTAAGCGCACCGGGTTGTGTGGGGATTGGCGCTTGTGGTATTTTATTTATTCAATTAATAAACAAAGCGGCCAGTAAGTGCTCCGGGTTGTGTAGGGATTGGCGCTTTTTTTATTCACTTTATTTTCAATAAATAAAGGGACCAGTAAGCGCACCGGGTTGTGTGGGGATTGGCGCTTGTGGTATTTTATTTATTTAATTAATAAACAAAGCGGCCAGTAAGTGCTCCGGGTTGTGTTGGGATTGGCGCTTGTTTTATCCACTTTATTTTAAAAAAATAAAGGGACCAGTAAGCGCACCGGGTTGTGTGGGGATTGGCGCTTGTTTTATCCACTTTATTTTAAATAAATAAAGGGACCGGTAAGCGCACCGGGTTGTGTGGGGATTGGCGCTTGTCTTTTCATTATATTCATTTTAAAAAAATAAAGGGACCAGTAAGTGCTCCGGGTTGTGTGGGGATTGGCGCTTGTGGTATTTTATTTATTCAATTTATAAATATAGGGACCAGTAACCGTTCCGGGTTGTGTGGGGATTGGCGCTTGTGGTATTTTATTTATTTAATTTATAAATATAGGGACCATTAAGCGCACCGGGTTGTGTGGGGATTGGCGCTTGTTTTATTAACTTTATTTTAAATAAATAAAGGGACCAGTACAGTAAGCGCACCGGGTTGTGTGGGGATTGGCGCTTGTGATATTTTATTTATTTAATTAATAAACAAAGCGGCCAGTAAGCGCACTGGGTTGTGTGGGGATTGGCGCTTGTGGTATTTTATTTATTTAATTTATAAATATAGGGACCATTAAGCGCACCGGGTTGTGTGGGGATTGGCGCTTGTTTTATTAACTTTATTTTAAATAAATAAAGGGACCAGTAAGCGCACCGGGTTGTGTGGGGATTGGCGCTTGTGATATTTTATTTATTTAATTAATAAACAAAGCGGCCAGTAAGCGCACCGGGTTGTGTGGGGATTTTCACTTGTCTTATTATTATATTTATATTAAAAAAACAAAGGGACCAGTAAGTGCACCGGGTTGTGTGGGGATTGGTGCTTGTGTTATTTCTCACATGTTTGCCAGTCACATTTGGGAGCACTGGTGAGAACCTCTGGAATGCCCCCTTCTTCTTTGCCTATTCGCTTCTCCAACACTCTATAGATTGGTATGTTAGTGACAGTAACTTTTATGTTACTGACCGTCATTTTCACTGCGGGAATCCTCTTCACCCAACGCTGCACTGTAGCAAGCCGAGCTACATTCTGCCCTCTGGCGGCCACTTTTTTGATACTCGCTCGTTATATTGCTCGTATGAATGTACTTACATGAATGCTTTTACGCATTCTCAACCCCTTAGTTTTTTATTTTATTGTAAAATCCACTTGTGCATTTATTTAAAAATTTAATCTGTTTATCTTACAGTATTGTATTGTACGAAAAAATGGGTCGATTTCTACAAATCCATTCCTTATAGATACAATTTTTTGTGATTCTTTCATATGGTGACATGTTTAATTCATATTTTTTTTAAATTAAACACAAAAAGTGGTACGTTAATATGATTATTAATCATTTACTACACATACATTATCATGCTTGCAATATATCTTATTAACAGTATGTTAATCGTTTGTTTCATATGATTGAATAATCATTTATTAATAAAAATATTTTTTCAATACTTTTCAGCCCTTCTTTTAAATATAAGAATGAGTATGTGAGCGCATGTGACAAATAAGAGCGCGACGTTAGAAATTTTATGTCTAGAAAGTTGTTTTTGATATATTATTCTGTATAACTTTTTTATTTATTAAATATTTATTAAAACTACACTAAGTAGCAAATATCCAAATTTCAAGGACAGTTGTATCACCTTCGATAAATTGTCGCGTGTCATTTAATATATCGTTTCGTAACAGATATATCTACATTTATACATGTATCTGCCAGAGATGTAAAACTCCATACTTGGATACCCCACTGAAAACTGGTTTTTTATGAGACAATTTTTTATCGAATTATTCCATTTCTGAGATGATTTTTCGTATACCAAGTGCAAGTTACAACTTGTTTCAAATAGTTTTCACGACTATATTTCTTAGTCAAGTGTGTCTTAAAATTCATTCATTTGTTTTTTTATTTTATTTTCATATTTTCTTTATTTTTCAAGGTTCAGAAATTCTTCATGACGCAAATACTAATTATTATTATTAATTTTTTCTTTTTTTAAACATAATTTTAAGAAGAAATTAATATTCAAGTTTAGAAATAGTTGCATTTGAAAAGAATTATTTTCTATTTATAATAGTTTTATAGTAGTTTTGTCTATTATTCAGAATAGTCGATTAAACATAAATATGTAAAACTCGTGATAAAAAATTTGGAATTTAGATTCAATAACCACGATTAAAGTACAATTAAATTAAAGAAAAAATCAGGATACGATTGTTTGAAGCAGCATTGTGCTAATTTTTAAATCTTATTTTCCGTGTATCGTACTTTTGCTAAATATTTATTGTTGTTCCGGTAAATTTTTAATTTTATACTTTATAAGGTCTTGTGCGGCTGTGGTCCTAATAATTATAATGATAAAATTGCAACATGTAAGCATATATTTCCTATCATAGAACTCTGAATCTTAAAATATGAAATTTAACTAGAATGTATGAAACTTCAGCATTATGTCCGCAGTGAAGACCACTGCCATGCCTTTTTAGTTTGTACAACACCGATTGTACTCAGATACTTATATTAAATTATTACTTATTATTCGTTGTCAATGTTTCATACAATTTGCTCCAAGCATAAACCTGGAGGGCATAAAACGATATGCGCCAGCACACATTGTGTCGATTGAGTGAAACTTAGTTGGTATGTGTGTACCCTGTCTACGACAATCAGGTGAGATGTCACCGGAGATCTCATATCAAAATCTTACGTGAGATATCAACCATGATTTAAAAAAAAGTGGCCTTACAAAAAAAAAACCAATTAAAAATCAATTTTACTGTATTCTAGCTGCCCCAGTGGTCAGATATTATTTTGATGTTATATCAAAAAACACATCTTTTAAAGTGTTTTACATGAATTTTAGAAAATAAAATAAAGTTCTTTAATTCTCAAATGAGATCTCAAGAGCTTGATCTTCGATAAGATCTCACCTGAAAATTAAAAATAAATTAATTTAATATTTAAAAATCGACATGTAAGACCTTCGAAGAAGTGTTTTTTGATGTATCATCCAAATGGTATCACTAACAGAGCAGCTTTGAATACTGTAAAATTGATTTTTAATTAATTTTTTTCAATCAAGTACACGTTTTATACAATCTCAGCTGAGATTTCAGGTGAGATGTAGGAATGAGATAGTCACCTGAGATCTTAGGTGAGATCTCACCTGATGTTCGTTGACAGGGTAATCATGATTGTGTTCGTGTAATTGTATTATAATATATAATTTATTTAAATCAATTATGCATATTAACTTACTTTCGATTGAGAGGAAACATTACCAATGTTACCGTCACTTTCCTCACCAGCTGTATTATTGAGTGCACCATTTGATGAAGGTGATTTAAAAACATTCACTGGCCTTCTTGACTCTGAAAATGTGTTAACTCCAGCTGGTGACTGATGCACATTTAATGTAATTAATGAGGAAGCTGTATTATCTACATCATCCACAGGTAAGCAGTTAACTAAAACACTGTTATTGTTTGACTGTTGGCCTAACATTGCTCTCCTTTTCAAACAAGCATTCCTGGAAAAATGAAAACATTAAAAATTTTTTTACAAAAGAGATACCATACATTTCTTTTTAAAACAGGTGTATTAAAAATACTATGGTCATTAACTTAAAAAGTATAATTTTCACTTCAAAATACTTTGATCAAATAATTTACCTGTGAGATGCTAAGGCCTTAGACGAGTGCCCAGCAAGTTTCTCTGAACACAAGTGACACTGTGCACCAACCAATTTTCCAGCCTCATCTCTTATTTCATGGAAATTTCTCCATTCTCCGTGCTTAGGTCTCCCTTTTGGCATTCTAAAATTGCCAAAATAAAAAAATTTTTTTTTAATGCACTTTAAGAATAAATTTGTATATAACATGAAAAGAATCTAACAATGAACAAACAAACTAACCAGTAAACAAAAGATTTCAACATAACTGACAATACCATGATATTTGTAACAACCTACTAAGTACTTAGCAAAATTATTGATATGGTATCACAAGTGAAGTTAGTTACCGTGGTAGTATTATGATTGTCACGTTGTTAGTGTAATAAAGGTTATGACGCACGAATATAGCATGCAAAAATGTAGTAAACCTACCAATCATCTATTATAATAAATATGAGCACGAATTATATTGTTAATATGCTCTTACTCACCTTTTTTGATAAGTGTAACTAGTTTGTTTGCAAATCAAAACACGGAAATGCTCTTTCCAACATAAATAGCGTGGCTTTTCAGAACAATTCTGAGACTTTGGAGGGTTTGGAATGAACAGAATGAAATAGTATCATTCCGAACTTTTAGAACATATGAAAGTAATTTTAATCCAAACATTCACAAGTTTTTAAAATATTTGAAAATAATTTTATTCCGAACTTTCAGATGTTTTAAAATGTTTGGAAATCTTCGGATTTTGATAATCAGGATTTGATTACAACCCTGAAGGAACTACGTTCACTGGGATTTTCTAGTGAACGCACTCGTAGAGCCGAGTGAACTTCGAGCGTTCATCTAGAATTAGGAGGAATGAATTGCATTCACTAAGATTTCCAGTGAACGCACTCGTAGAGCCGAGTGACAGCCTAACCTTCACTGAAATCATCGATGTTTGTATTATTATAGCTCACTCATGACTACATTGTTGTGTAGCTATAGCGATCATGGGAGATTGGAATTTGTAGCTAGGAAGTAAAATTTTATGTCCTTTCTTATGATGACAGTAACTGTCATACTATTTTGATAGTTGGGATAAGGTAAAAAGAATTCGAGTGTAAAAATTAAGTCATAAAATTTCAATTTTTTTCAAGTCCTTGATCTGAGAGTCCTGCAAAATATCACAGTGACCAAATACATGTATTCCATGGGAGTGATCACAACAGCTACATCCAGTGCGGCTAAAATTTTGTGCAGGCAAGTTGACAAAAAGTTTTAAAGTGCTTAATTAACTTGTGGTACCCAGATAAGAGTACACAAAATGATTTTAGAGCTGCCAAAATCAGTTTGCGAGACCACCCACAACCTCCCTCATCACTGTATTAGCCAGTTGTAGGCATCTGAATATTTATACCCATGCATCACACCAAACTGGTTACTGCAATTTTTTCTAGCATTATCTTTAGGAAAGCAGTGTTAATGCATTTTCAATTCATGACAATGTAGGTTTTGGACCAGTAAAGTTAATTAAATAGTTGCTGTATTCAGTTTGGTTTTGTATTCTAGGGTCTAGATGAGTATGACATTCAGATACCTACAACTGGCTTATACGGTGATTAGTGAGGTTGTGGATAGTCCCACAAATCAATGTTGACAGCTCTAAAATCCTTTTGTGCACTCTTGTCTGGGTACCACAAGTTAATTGAGCACTTAAAAACTTTTTGTCAACTTACCTGCACAAAATTTCAGCCACACTGGCTGTAGTAGTTGTAATCATTCCCATCGAGTACTTGTATTTGGTCACTGTGATATTTTGCTCTTAGGCCAAGGACTTAAAAAAAATTTTAAATGTCATGACTTTTTACACTCAGGTTCTCTTTGCCTTGTAATAGCAATAATGTAGTTGGTCAAATAAAATATTAAAAATTTTTATAAATATACATTTTTTACTGCTGACCCAAAATTGTATTTTTAAATAGTGCTTATTGTTCTGAAATAATAAATGTATTTGTATTAAGCTGATCCAATCTTTAATAAACTACTAATTATTTAGTACCATGATTATTTCATTTATTGGCATTTTACCCAATAATGCTGTATTAGTACTCTCTCCATTAGTAGAATAGTAATAAATATTATATATACGAGATAAAACTTTTTCATAACTAGTATATTATTAAGTAGCTGTTAACCTCAAAATATTTATACCATGCAAGTTCAACATTCTTACTTATATACCCATATAAATACACACATACCAATATCTAATTAGGTATCACTCGGCTCTACGAGTGCGTTCACTGGAAATCTTAGTGAACGCAATTCATTCCTCCTAATTCTAGATGAACGCTCGAAGTTCACTCGGCTCTACGAGTGCGTTCACTAGAAAATCCCAGTGAACGTAGTTCCTTCCCCCGAATTTTCGATGAACGCTCGAAGTTCACTCGGCTAAGCGAGTGATGTCATGCCACCACGCGAGTGAAGGCCGAACGTACACCATGTTTGTGAAGGGAAAGAATCTTTGTGTGATACATGGAAGACCTGCTGTTTGGCAACTTCCCGTCAAAGCTCTCTGGTCTCATGAGAGTGAGAGAGAGGTTGAATGTGGTCACGTGATGAACCTCTCTCCCTCACTCTCATGAGACCAGATAGCTTTGACGGGAAGTTGCGAAACAGCAGGTCTTTCATGTACAGGCACCCTAAGCGTATTAACATCAAGAAATTCGTGAAACAATATCAATTTTTATTTCAATATCTTTATTCCAGTTGTTTCAGTGACCGAACGCACAATTCGTGAAAATTTACATAGAAAAAACTGAATAGGTAATCATTCATCAATTGACGTACATGTATATTCACACACATGCCTGCGGGGAATAGGTTTTAGTTTCAACTTTGGTCACTTCGTTTCATTGTAGTACTCACATCTCCCTCAAATATATAGCGTCGTGATGGAAGGCGCAGAACGGCACGAAAATGAGACCTCGGAACGCCACACCTTGTATTTTTACATCATGCGCGGAACAGTACTTTGCGTCAGAGTAGCAGCTTATGGTCATGAAGAGTTTAAGCGGGAATAGCTTGATATTGTTTATTTAATAAAAATTATTATCGGATGACTGTCATTTCTTAGCATTTACTAACAGCTTACACTACTAAAAATACAATTACTCGTGAAAGTATATAATAAACATGATAATTATTATGTTAAATTAATATTTCGTTGACTTCCGTTGATACGTTCCACCGACTTCCGCATCCATGTGCACAACGCACTTTTTGTCTAACAGAAATGGAAGCGTCACTTGCTAAGCCGATGATGGGGGAACCTATTTTTTTGACGCAGTGACGTTCCGTTGGCTACTTCCGCAGCCACTTAACCGCGGCCTAAGGACCCTAACTTCTTGTCGACTACAAGTTCATTCGCCGAAATACAATTTTTTGTTCAATATAGAAAAAAAAAAAAAAAAGAAAAAAAAAGAGTAAACAAAATTAGAGAGATCTATTCAAATGTTCTGCTCATTGATTTATTCACGTACGATGAAAAGCGTAAGTTCAATTTCTACTTACTACTTACCCTTAGTGTTTTTACATAAAATATATATTACCAAAAAGATATAAATGTTGGTTTTAAAAAAATGCATTAAGATCTATCGTTTAACATGCAATGCAATTTTATAGTGGAAGATGGTCTAAACCACTGCTGTCGATAATCAAGTTGAAAATATTATGTAATAAGAATGTAGAGTATCGATTATATGCTAACATTTTTCTTTAAATTATTTGTTCTTTTATATAAATATAAAAAAAAGTACATGTAATAAATTACTACAATGTATATCTTCAAATATATAATGTTGGGTGTGAATTGTAACGAGATAATATGCATCATACTTATCAGTTTTCAAATTCTTTTTCAATGCTTTTTAATGCTCTATTTTTTTCAACTCCAAATACTTAACTCATTTGTAATCGAAACACAGAAAATTAATGTGTTGAATGTATATAGACTTGTAGTTATTTAATACCTACAACTACTTTTACTACTGTTTTTGGTGGTTATCAGTGTATTGTTGACACAATATCTCTTGGTTTTGTATAACAAGATAGTTGTACCAATGTTCTTCGATATTCTGAGAAAGAATAACTTATTTGATAAAGCTGTAACAACAATAATTAACATATGTAAACTAAGTCACATCACATGGTAGGCAAGTATCTTTTAAATATGCAGCTAATCCTAACTAGAGTTAAATAAGGAAGATGGGATATTTTTAACATTGTGTACATATTTAACAGATAAATTTTAATATAGCCACTTTTTTGACTAGCATCATTCAGCTATGGCTTAAGGAAGTTAACTTGCTAAGAGAATTAACGTCAATATATAAATAATAATTAAAACAGAAATAAAATATTGTATGAAAAACCTTTGATTCAAATTTCGAGTCCCTTTATAGCTTATAAATTGAGATATTGATAATTTTGTTTTTGAACTTTTAACAAGCAGTCTTATGAGAATCAGTACTATTCTGATGCGTATAACCTGCAATATCTGGGTGATTGACGTCAAGATTTAATTGGAAATTTTTTTGAAAATAGCTAATAACTTGATGATTACGTAGCTATAGTCTCATCTTTATTTACTGCTTATGGAATGGTCAATAAATTAGTGAATAAAATAATTTTCTTTTGAGAGCTACTGTAAGGGTGAGATTACATGGAGTCTGGCAGTCTGCAGACTGTCAGAATCGTGCCAAATTAAAAATATGTTTCAATATTAATATTTAAAACCTGTTGCGTAAGCAAAGAAATAATTATCGTACTACAATTGCATTTCTGTATTTAACTGTTTACTAATATTTATGATCAAAAGGCGACGAAAGACGTTTTGTCACAGTTACATATTGTTATACATACCAGGTTACATCAGTCAGGCCTACTGACCGACTGTGCAATGTTAACATAAATCTATAAAGAAAGTTATTAAATAATATTTGACAAGTTTTATTTTAAAAGAATTAAATTGTAACGAAGCCTTTATTCTGTTATAACAATAATTACAATTTTTTCTTTATTTTACTAAATTATTCTGAGCATACAGGTATTAGAATAGAGGGAGCTATCCCCATGTAACTGTACCGGAGATGTTTCCACGTGCGAGAGAGAAAGCTGCAAGAAGGCCCCTTCTATTTTCCTTCTCTTACAGTGTTGGCTTCAAGATGGCAAAAAGTGGTCCCCCCACCACTCTCCCGTCTGAGAAGAGTGGTGGGGGGACTGCTTTTTGGTCGCGGCTGCGCGACAGCCAAAAGCGTCGTCTGTTACGGCAGCGGTTCTCAAATACTATAGTCACTAGTCATGTATGATGTAGCTATATATATACATGTGTGTATATAATATGTACCAGCTGATTGTTGCGCGATATAGTGGTTAAGTGCTCTGTTGTCTGTTCTGTCATTCCTGTCTCCTGTACCGGTGCTGATAACTGAGATACCAAGAGCCAAGCCAACGTTAATGCTGGTACTTATAAGTACTGACCAATGGCTTGACCTTGACTTCTCTTCAACCAACTGTGGCCTTTTTTCACCAAGTCAAACGATGAGGTGAGCAAAGATACTACTGTTAGTGCTAGCAGTTTGACAAGTAGCTGCTAAGCAGATCTGACAAGTAAACTGCATATTTCAGTTATAAGCCCAACAGTGTTTGGTGAGTTGCAGTGCTTGTTTTTTTATTTTCTTTTTGTATACTTTTTTGTCTCTCTTAAATTAGTATATAAATCAAGCAGGACTTTAACGTGGGATTGCTAACAAATGAGTAATTCCCATAAGTTTCCAGTCACAAAGTTGTGATTTACTTTTCCTGCAATCAAATCAACCAAAACAAAAAAAAAACTTATCAAGAAGCAAGAGGTTAAAATTTAGTTTTATCAAGCACAATTTTGGAGGATAATAAGAAAAATCAAGGGCTGATGAAGTTTGACAAGAAAATGTACCTGAATCTCTGAAATGACCGAATGGCTGTGAATTCCAGTTGCTTTAGAGGCTGTAGTAAAGAGTTTTTTAATATTTATTGTTCACAATGGAGGTACAGAGAAAAGTCACTCAACGCTCTTATGAAAACTTGGTGCCATGTGATGCTAATCACACAGTTAATAATAAAAATGAAGTTCAGACTTGCTCAAAGTTAACAAGTGCGCAGCTCATCATATTTCAAACATATAGTACAGTTGTGGCAGATGGTCTTTACGATTATTCAAATGAAGTAAATTATGAAGGTAAAGAAATTTCATGAAGCTGTAGATGTGACCTGGTCACCTCCAGTCCAGCAGCCCACCAACTTTCCAATTTTGCTGGCTGCAGTAACAGTTGCTCAGCAGTTGGATATCAGTTTTAGTATTGTAATGCCAGTTTGGATTTGTATTCTCTCAACCTGGAGGAGCCAGGCTGTATGATACGTACATCAAGATCAGTGTGCCAAGTGATCGAAGGTTTTGTCCTTTTTTTTATTCATGTGTACCTAAATTATTCGTAGTGTTGAGAAATTAAGTATGATAATTATAATTACCATCAAGATTTTACAAAATAATTTGGGGAGCTGGCGGAACGAATCCAGCTGGCATTATTGTGAGTTGCTATGATTGTGGAAAAATAATGATTCACTTTGCTGACAAGATGTTTGAGAACGACAGCAACTGTTTGATTAGCAGTCCCAACAAACACAAAGGTCCTGTGAGAGCACTGGACTTAAATCCATTTCAGTCTCATTTTCTAGCTACTGGTGCGACAGATAGTGACATTTATACTTTGTATATTAATTGGACAAATGAGCCTATGTCTCCTAGTTCCAAAAAAATTTACCACCTGAGGATGTACTAGATGAATCATGGAATACACGAGGTACGTTACATGGCAACATTTTTTTTTACACATTCATAATTGACATTAGAGCATTTTGTTGTTTACAGTGCAACACATTCTTGCTTCAACATTTTCACAGCGTTGTGTCATTTGAAGAAGAATTAAGCCATGGTAATACTCACCGATGCCAATTCAAGAGCCTCTATAAGCATTATCATCAGGAATTTTAACATAATAATTCTTCATCATTATTGAAATATAAGTGAGATGGAAATCAGTACACTGACATCCTGATATATAGTCACACAGCTGTCTCTTGCTTCAGAAGAGGATTAAACTCCAATTATTGAACTGTAGGATTTGAGATTTGCAACCACACCGTAAAAACATTCCAAAACCATCGAAGGAAAGTAATATCAATTGCCTGGAATCCTTATTATTCTGATCTTCTCAGTTATGCAAAAGACAATAGAATTCTCTCTTGGAATCCTAATTTCGATATTCCAGTACGTAGCAGTTAAATTTTTCTTGCAACTCTGTTTTTTATTGTGTGATGCTTATTTTTTATTACAAATCTTATTTTAGGGTGGTGATATTGTTGGCTAATTGGCTCAAACAAATCATGGAAACTTAAATGTATCTTAGTGTCCTAGATGAGCTTGCTTGGTTGTGAGTACTACTTCATATGGCCAGGCAATAGTATACTCTCTGTAAGGTGGAGCTGACCATTGATCTGCTGAAACGTTGAATAAAATGTTGATTTATTTCCTGGCATGGACCCATTTCCACAAGTCTCACCGATGATGCAAACAGAAGTATATTATGAAAATAATGCTGTAGAGTCCCCAGTCTCTGGTTTAATGGTAGCTAACTATGCGAATAATACCATAGTTGAAGTTATACCTTTTATTCAACTAACAATGAGAGTTGGAAACAAAAATAAATTAGTACCCGAACCAAATAATATACCAATTAAGTCAGACTATACACCTGAAATTCATGATCAAACTGATAAATTCCAACCACTCCAATAATTGTAATTAAAACGCTTCCAACTACTGTTCTCGTAATTTATGTAGCTCTACTAGAAAAAAGTAAACATTTGCAATTGACCAAATTGTTTAAAGAGATGCTACTTTAAAAAATTTAAGTATTAGTTACATTTCAACATTTTTACAAATTAAAGCTAATTTTTTTTTAGAAATAAACATTTTATTACACCTGGATCTGTCTTTACTCTTTTCTTCCATTATCCTTTCTTCACAATATTCTCTATTGGATAACATTTTTCTTTGAGCTCATAAATAGAGAAAACATTAATCATACACAACGTTAAATATCAAAAGAAAATTGCAAAATCTACACCTATAGAAATGATGTAAAGACAAAGACAAGATTATTTAAAGAGTAAAAAAAAATAGAGAGGTAAATATAGAGATGAATAAGAGGGTTAGTCGAGTTATTAAATTGTATATTCGTTTATTTACCATAAATCAGTTATTAATCAATTTTTTTTTTTTTTTTTTTTTTTTTTCTTTAATTTAATGATTTTAATTTAGGAAACGTTTTTTTTTTTTTTTGGTCCATTTTTCACAGTAAATCTTTCTCTTTTAAAATTGCACCTGACAATGAATTTGCAAAAGTTGGACTCAACAATAGCTTAATAAAAAATCAGGTAACTTTTAAATGAATATTATGTATACACCGGGTAAGATTTGCTCAAGATTGACATAAATATATTAATCTAAAATTACAAGAACATTCTAAATAATAATTAATTTAAGTACTTGGAAAGAAAGCGCCAGTTAAAAAAGCCTTGCTGTTTCGAAGACTTTAACAGTAAGTAAAATAATTCTTATGTAAGCAAGCGGTGGTGATAACTAGCCCAGCCATTTATTAATTCATTTAATGAATAAATTATTCCTTCGGCGAGCAAGTGACGGTGATAAGTAGCTCTACCATTTATTAATTTACTTAATAAATATATTATTTCATTGGCAAGCAAGCGGTACCAACAATAAGTTTAGCGATTTATTAGTTTATTTGATGGATAAACTTTTTCTTTGACAAGCAAGTGACAACAACAAGTAGCTCAGCTTTTTGGTGGATTATTGAGTTAATAAATTCATTCCTTGGTGAGCAAGTAGTGGCAATAAGTAAATTAGCTGTTAATTAATTAATTTAATAAATTAATAACTTCTTTGGCGAGCAAGCGATGGCAGTTCATAGCTCAGCTATTCATCAGTTCAGTTAAGAAATAAATTATTCAGTTGGGGAGCAAGAAATGCCATTAACAAGCCCAGCTAAATTTCCAAGTTTAATGAATAAATTATTTTTTTGCTGAGCAAGCGAAAGCGAAGAGTAGCTCAGCTATTTATTAATTTGTTTAATAAATATATAATTTCTTTAGCAAGCAAGTGATGGCAATAAGAAGCTCAGCTGTTTATTAGTTTAATAAACTAATTAACTCTTAAGTGAGCAGGCGACAGCAAGGAGTAGCTCAGCTATTTATTAATTTTTTAAATGAATTAATTCTTTCTTCGGCGAGTAAGCGACGGCGATGAGTTGCTCTACTATTTATTAATTTACTTGATGAAAAAATTATTTCTTTAGCAAGCAAAGCATGGCAGTAAGAAATTCAGCGATTTATTAGTTTATCTTACTAATATATAAAGCAAAGTCGCTAAAACCGTTGTAATCGCTAACCGCGAAAACTACTGAACCGATTTTGCTGAAATTTTGCATACCGATTCTTGACACTTCCTAGATGGTTTTAGTATGGTTTTTATCTTGAAAAATTTAATAACAATAGCAATAAACAAGCTCAAATTTTTGCAAAAATACGCCTGCTTTTTACTTTAGTTCAGTAGGATCCGCTAGTTGGCGTCGAGGTAAAATTGAAGCCACCCGCAATCAATGATAGTGAAGAGTGGTTATAAGTTGCCCCGCTTAGACGACGATTTCCATAGTCGTTTTTCGGCAGTCCACTAAGAATAAAGGTGTTTGTCGTGAAGCTGGGCATCCCGGCTACCGCTGACACGCTTCGTTCATGGACAAGCGAAATACATCGGCTTTAACCCTGAATCGCCAAGATAACCGAGCGCCACGGAAAAATAGGCGTTCGAAACATCAACGTCTTAGGCGAAATACCAGGATACGTCCGGCCAGAGCTCAACCTGCTTCACCAACAATACAAGGTTTCGAAGCCCTTCTTCCATCCAACCTGGTCCTAGAAGAGCAAGCCAAGCAGAACAACCATGAGGAGTGTGAGCAGACATATCAGCTGGAAAGTTTACCAGCCTCCTCCTCAAAAGTTGGTCGCGAGAGGAACCCCACGAAGAAGATATTCTTCAGGCCCACTACCCTGACTAACAGTCAGCAGATAGTGATCCGGGGAACGACCCGGAAACGAGATTTTGTTCGGCCGGCTACATACCTTCCTCTAGCGCGTTCACCTTTTTCAGAGACTCCAAGGGCAAGGACGAAGCAACCTCGGGTCCAGACACCCGAGCTCCGCGATCCCCGTCAACTGAGCAGAGTGAAGCGGCAAATATTTGCCGTTTATCGAACGCCTGATAAAGCGTGTCAAATAATTGACCCTCACCAGCTCTCCATCGTTAGTAAAAAAAAAAATGAAGATAAAAATCGGCCCTTTCCAGGGCCATCAATAAATTTTACCGTAAAGTAACTTTCAATCTCATCGGTCTTTTTAAGAGCCATTAAACGTTGAACTACTTTTCCAAACATAGATCTGCCCTTTGCGGGGAGACATCGAGAGCAGAGCTATTTGTCGTGAGTCTGGGAACCCCGGCCACCGACGACTTTCTGCACTCAAATTACATAGGCAAGAAATTACTTTTCCTCCAAGATTAGCATTAAGCTAACTTGGCCAATCTCATTGGCCCTTTTCAAGGCCATTAAACGTTGAACCACTTTGCCAAAAATAATCTTATTTGTACTTTTGGACAAATGTCTTTAAACGAATTGCAACGATTCGTCCAACAGGGATCTATTTAAAGACAGCTTATTCCAAAACTAAGTCAGTCATTTACTGGCAGACATCAAGAGCAGAGCTGTTTGTCGTGAGTCTGGGAGCCCCGGCCACCGACGACTTTCTGCACTCGAATTACATAGGCCAGAAATTACTTTTCCTCCAAGATTAGCATTCAGCTAACTTGGTCAATCTCATTGGCCCTTTTCAGAGCCATTAAACGTTGAACCACTTTGCCAAAAATAATCTTATTTGTACTTTTGGATAAATGTCTTTAAACGAATTGCAACGATTCGTCCAACAGGGATCTATTTAAAGACAGCTTATTCCAAAACTAAGTCAGTCATTTACTGGCAGACATCAAGAGCAGAGCTGTTTGTCGTGAGTCTGGGAACCCCGGCCACCGACGACTTTCTGCACTCGAATTACATAGGCCAGAAATTACTTTTCCTCCAAGATTAGCGTTCAGCTAACTTGGTCAATCTCATTGGCCCTTTTCAGGGCCATTAAACGTTGAACACCTGCTAAAGTATATATTGTAATTGACAAAGTATAACAAAAACAGCCTTTTTGCGGCGCGCAAAAATTGTTAACAATGCCTCGAATCGCAAGAGGGCGAATCGGGAGGAGAACTTCTAATGCTTTAAATGTTTACAACTTTAGGAGTCGAGAAACTGATGCAGAACATTCATCGAGAGTAGAACAGCAACGGCAAAATCGACGATTGAACAACTACTTAAGTGACAGATCCGCTTTCTGTTACAATCCTGATATTGAATACTTAAATCTTCCATCCATTCAAATTGGCGGAATGGTTTCTATTTGCACTCATTGTGGCGCTAAAAAATGGAGAGATGAAGCTCCAGGGCTCTGTTGTTCTGGTGGTAAAGTTTCCCTTGATCCACTAGAAAATCCTCCTGAATTGTTAAGATGTCTGTTAATGGACGAACACCCCCTATCAAAACATTTCCTTGATAACGTCAGACGTTACAATACGCAATTCCAAATGACGTCATTTGGAGGGAAAGAAATTAGAGAAGGAAACTTTATGCCAACTTTCAAAATCCAAGGTCAAGTATACCACTTGATAGGTAGCTTACTTCCTGAACAGAACAAGAGTCCGCAGTGCTTACAAATCTATTTCATGTCTGATGAAGCTGAAAAAATTTCTATTCGGTCAGATAATACCCTAAAAAAAACTTTGATTGAATCATTACAAAAGGTGATGCATGATTGCAATCCTCTTATAAGAACTTTTAAATCCAATTATGACTCTCGAACAGTAGATGAACTTGAAAATTTAAAATTGATTATTCATGCCGATCGAACTCCTGTTGGGGAGCATCGAGGACGATACAATGCGCCTAGAGTGAATGAAGTTGCTGCACTAATAGTTAACGAGGAAAAAGGTCCTAGAGACATTATTTTACATGGTCGACATGGGCGGTTGGAGCGAGTTTCTGAGCTTCACCGATTCTATGACTCCTTGCAATATCCTCTTATGTTTGTTTTTGGAGAAAATGGATATTCTATTGATGTACCACTTCACGGTGTTTCAAACAAAACTGTTTCTTGCATGCAGTTCTACTCTTATAGGTTTATGTTAAAAAATGATCATATAAATTACCTACTTTATTATAAGAACCTGCTCAATCAATTTGTTGTTGATATGATGGCAAAAATGATCACAGAGCGTTTACTTTACTTGCGAACACATCAAAAACAACTGCGTGCTGAAAGTTACATTCATCTACGAGATGCAATAAATAATGATCGTAACATTGAACCCTCCAGTATCGGACAGCCTGTAATTTTACCATCCTCATTCACTGGCTCACCGCGATATATGCATGAAAAAATTCAAGATGCAATGGCTTACGTACGTGGGTTTGGGCGTCCATATTTATTTATCACTTTCACGTGTAACCCTGAGTGGTCGGAAATAAAAAATGAATTACACAAAAATCAAAAACCTTCAGACAGGCTTGACATTGTTTCAAGGGTTTTTCACTTAAAATTAAGGAAACTTATAGATGTCCTCACCAAGAAAGCAATATACGGGGAAGTTGATGCTTGGATCTATAGTGTCGAATGGCAAAAGCGAGGGCTACCTCATGTGCACATACTTTTATGGCTTAAAACAAAAATTCAGCCGGATGAAATAGACAAGATCATTTCAGCTGAATTACCAGATCCTCAACAAGATCCCTTGCTATTCAGTATCATTTCGAAAAGTATGATTCATGGACTTTGCGGTGAATTCAACATGGCTTCACCATGTATGGATAATGGAAAATGTACAAAAAAGTTTCCTCGAAATTTTGTTAAAGAAACCCTAACTGCAGATGATAGCTACCCAACCTATCGTAGAAAAGCCCCTGCAGATGGAGGTCATAGTTCTGTACTTACAATTCGTGGCAAAGAAGTACAGATTGATAACCGTTGGGTTGTACCGTACTCACCCGTCTTATCACGATGTTTCAATGCACATATTAACGTCGAATTTTGTCATTCAGTGCAAGCAATTAAATATATTTGCAAATATATCAACAAAGGATCGGACCGTGCCACTTTTTCAGTTGGAAACATTGACGAAATTGCAAACTATGCCAATGGACGCTATATTTGTTCCTCTGAGGGATTTTGGCGTTTTTTTGACTTTGAGATTCACGCACGGTATCCTCCAGTCTTACATTTAGATGTTCACCTTGAAAATTATCAAAGAGTTTACATAAATCAGCAAAACATTCAACAGATTCTCGAAAATCCGAGAAAAACAACGTTGATGGCGTTTTTTGAACTTTGCGTAATAGATGATTTTGCTAAAACTCTTTTGTATTCCGAAGTTGCCGCCTATTACCGATGGGACAGTAATAAGTTTGTGAAAAGAAAACAGGGTAAAGATGTTCCAGGCTGGCCAGGAGTAAAAAAAGATTTAGCTATAGGTAGAGTTTATACGATTCATCCCACCCAGTCGGAATGCTTCCATCTTCGAATGTTACTTCAATATGTTCGAGGCCCAACTTCATTTGAGTACTTAAAAACCGTTGATGGTGTTACTTACGCAACTTTCAAAGCTGCCTGTTACGCACTTGGTTTATTGGAAAATGATGATCAATGGAAAAACACACTCGCAGATGCTGCTTTGTCTGAGAATCCATCTAAATTACGTGACTAATTTGCTATTATTTTAGTTTTTTGTGAGCCATCGCAACCTCAAATTTTGTGGGATATGTTTAAACAACAATTATGTGAAGATATTCTTCACTCTCGACGAATTCAACTCAACGATTTTGAAGTTGAATTTTCTGAAGAAGTGTTCAACAGAGGTTTAATTGAAGTAGAAGACAAGATCATCTCTCTTTCAGAAAAAAATTTGACTGCATTTGGGCTAAACTCACCGGTTCGAGATGAACTCTGTACTAATGATCCTTTGGAACATTCCATCAGACATGGTTATGATCATAACTATTTATATAACTACGTTGAGCAAAATCTTCCTAAGTTGGTTCCAGACCAACGACAAGCTTTTGATCGTATAATTGATAGTGTCTTAAATAGTGGTGAAAAAGTCTTTTTCCTGGATGCTCCTGGAGGCACTGGAAAAACATTCCTAATTAATCTTATGTTGGCCCAAGCAAGATCGGCAGGAAAACTGTCCCTTGCTGTTGCATCTTCTGGCATTGCTGCCACTCTCTTGAGTGGAGGTAGAACAGCTCACTCCACTTTTAAACTTCCATTATGTGTTTTTTCCGGAGAAGATTACACGTGCCCGATACGCAAAAATGGCCCACTTGCAAAAATTCTTCAAGATACAACATTTATTGTTTGGGATGAGTGCACAATGAGTCACAGAGCTCACATTAAAGCAATTAATAGAACATTGCAAGATTTAAGATCAAACCAGAATTTAATGGGTGGCATTACATTTGTTTTTGCTGGTGATTTTAGGCAGACGTTACCAGTAATTCCGAGAGGAACTAGAGCTGATATTATTCATGCCTGTTTAAAATCATCATTTCTCTGGCATTATGTAGAGTCTCTTCATTTACGTACTAATATGAGAGCACATCTCTGCGGAAGAAACACGGAATTCTCAACTCAGCTATTAAAAATTGGTGATGGCACGATGGAAAATGAAAACGGTTTTATCACCCTAGATCAATCCATTGGAAAACTGGTTACAACTGTCGATGATCTTATTTCTGAAGTTTACCCAGACATTGAAAATTTATCAAACAAATCATACCAATGGTTATGTGAGAGAGCGATAATTTCACCAAGAAATTCTACAGCAGAGGAAATTAACAATATTATTCTTCAAAAGTTTGTAGCTGATTCTCGAGAGTACCTCTCTATTGATTCAGTCATCGCATCTGAAGATGTTGTTAATTATCCTCAGGAGTTTTTAAACTCCCTAACTCCATCAGGATTTCCACCCCATAAGTTGAGTTTAAAAGTTGGAGCTCCGATTATGCTACTACGTAATCTTCAACCACCGAACCTGTGTAATGGAACCAGACTGCAAATTAAAACTCTGCGAAATAATGTTATAGAAGCTACTATTTTGACAGGTCCAGCATCAGGACAAATAGCTTTTATTCCAAGAATTCGGATGATACCAACTGATTTACCTTTTCAGTTCAAGCGATTACAGTTTCCTGTCAGAGTTTCTTTTGCGATGACAATTAACAAGTCGCAAGGACAAACTTATAATTTTGTGGGGGTAGATTTACGTTCAAACTGCTTTTCACATGGACAATTGTATGTCGAGCTTTCTAAAACTGGTGATCCTTATCATCAGATTGTTTTAATTCCTTCTGGAAATAAAACTAAAAATGTCACGTATACTGAAATTTTGTGAATGAAAAATTAATTTTAAATTATATATTTGTATCTTTACAGCTTTAACAAATAACCCTTTGTTATATCATAACGTTAACATGTAAAAATCAACGGCCCTTTTCAGAGCCAATACCTATTTTATGACGTAAAGAATGCACGATACTTTTTACCATAATTATTTTCCTTTTTTCGATATTTTCAATAAGAAGTTATTTGTTGCAAAAAGTGTCAAAAATAGATATAAAGTTTTTTAACTGCAAACGTCCTATATTATTTGTCAACACACATGTGTTTCATTCAGCGAGTCTCGGGCGAAGCCGAGACGGGGGGCTGCTAGTATGATAGATAAACTATTCCTTTGGCGAGCAAGCAATGGCAGTAAGTAGATAAGCTATTTATCAGTTCAGTTAGTAAATAAATTATTCATTTTTGGAGCGAGTGACGCCAATAAAATGCCCAGCTTTTGATGAGTTTATTTGATAAATAATCATCATTTTTGGCAAGAAAGTAATGGCAATAAGTAACTTAGCTGTATATAAATTTATTTTATAAATAAACTATTCATTTGGCGAGCAAGCAGTGGCAATCAATAGATCAGCTATTTATTAGCTTATGCAATAACTCAGATAATTCTTTGGCAGGCAAGCGATGGCAAGAAAAAGCTTAGCATTTTGAAAGTTCATTAAATAGATAAAATATTTATTTGATCAGCAAGAGACGGCAAAAAGTAGCGTAGCTACTTATTAATTTATTAAATAGATAAAACAAAATCTAAAAATAGATATATCTCTATAGCGGGAATGCGACGTTAATGAGAAGCTCAGCTATTCATTAATTTATTAATTAAATAAATTATTTTTCTAGCAAGCAAGCAGCTGCAAACAAAAAGCTGAGCTTATCATTATTTTATTTGGAAACTACATTTTTTCTTCGGTGAGCGAGTGACGGCAACTAGTTGATAAGCTATTTATAAATTTATTTATTAAATAAAGCATTTTTTTTGTAAGTAAGTGACGGCAATGAGTAACTCTGATTTTTAATAGATTATTTAATAAATACAATATTTCTTTGGCGAGCAAGCGGTAGCAATAAATAGCTCAGCTTTTTATGAATTCCTTTTATTGTTAAACTTATTCTTTGGCAAGCAATCGTCGGTGGTAAATAGCCCAGCTTTTTATTAATTCATGCAATAAATAAATTATTTCTTAGGCGAGTAAAAGCGGTGGCAATAAGTAAATTAGCTATATAATAGTTTATTCATCAAATGAATTATTTTTATGGCAAGCAAGTTTTGGTAATGAGAAATTCAGCAATTTATTTGTTGGGAAAAATCGTGTTTCATCTGGTGCATATTCGATCAGGGAATTACGAGTCAGCCAATAACGCTACGCTCATGATGGCTTTTTACTGCTAGCCTATAGATAAACTTTTTCTTTGACAAACAAGCGACGACAACGAGTAGCTCAGCTTTTTGATGGATTATTGAGTTAATAAATTCGTTTCCTTGGTGAGCAAGTAGTGGCCATAAGTAAATTAGCTGTTAATTAATTTATTTAATAAATTTATAACTTCTTTGGCGAGCAAGCGATGGCAGTTCATAGCTCAGCTATTTATCAGTTTAGTTGAGAAATAAATTATTCATTTTGGGAGCGAGTGACACCGATAAAAAGCCCAGCTGTTTATGAGTTTATTTGATAAATAATCTTTATTTTTTTCAAGAAAGTGATGGCAATGAGTAGCTTAGTTATTTATATTAGCTTGAGAAATAAATTAATTTTTTGGTGAGCAAGTTACGGCAACGATTAGATCAGCTTTTTTTTAGATTATTTAGTAAATAAATTCATTCTTCGGCGAGCAAGTGGTAGCAGTAAGTAGCTCAGATTTTTATCACATCATTTGATAAATGGATTATTTATTTGATGAGCAACTGTCAGCAAGTAGTAGCTTACCTTAGTTTTCGTTTATTGAATGGATAAACGCTCGGTCGCCAAAAGAAGTATTTACTTAATAAATAAATAATTAAATAGCTGAGTTACTCCTTGCCAATGATTGCTTGTCCCACCAAAAATCATTATTTATTAAACAAACAATTAGCTGAGCATGTTATTGGCACCTCTTGCGACGTAAATAAATAATTTATTTATTTCTTAACTGAACTGATTAATAGATAAGCTACATTTTGATGCCACTTGCTCACCAGAGAATCATATTTACTTATTAAACTAATAAATATCTAATTTACTTATTGCCACCGCTTTTGCTCGCCAAAAAAATTAATTTATTTATCAAATAAAATAATAAATAGCTAAGCAACGTGTTGCCACCACTTGCTCGCAGAAGAAATAATTTAAGTATTGAATGAACTGAAAAAAAGCGAAACTGGTCCTTGCTGTCAGTTTCTCGCCAAGAAAATATCTTATTAATCAAACAAACTAATAAAGAGCTTAATTACTTATTTCTGTCGGCTGATTACCAAAAAATATTTCGTTTATTAAATAATATATTAAAAATCTGAGTTACTTCCTGCCGTCTCTTGCTGATCAAATAAATATTTTAACTATTAAATAAACTTATAAATTGCTAAGCTCATTCTTGCCATCGCTTGCCTGCCGAAGAATCATCTTAGTTAATATATAAACTAATAAATAACTGAACTATTTATTGCCACTGCTTGCTCGCCAAAGGAATAGTTTATTTATAAAATAAATTTATATACAGCTAAGTTACTTATTGTCATCACTTTCTTGCCAAAAATAAATATTGTTTATCAAATAAACTCATCAAAAGCTGGGCTTTTTATTGGCGTCACTTGCTCCAAAAATAAATAATTTATTTACTAACTGAACTGATTAATAGCTTAGCTACTTACTGCCATTGCTTGCTCGCCAAAGAAGTTACATATTTATTAAATGAACTAATTAATAGATAATTGCCTTATGGCCACTGCCTGTTCACCAAAGAATAAATTTATTTATTACACTAATAAATAGCTAAGCTCCTTATTTCCATCACTTTCTTGCCAAAAAATTAATTTTTTTTATTAAACTAATAAGTAGCTAAACCACTCATTGCACACCACTTGTTCGCCCCAAAAATAATTTATTTTTGAATTAAAATATTAAATAGCTAAGCTACTCTTTGCTGTTTCTTGTTTGTCAAAGAATGAATTGATTTATTAAACTACTAAATAGCTAATTTACTTATTGCCAAAAAATAAGATCGTTTTTTCTCGCCAAAAAGTAATTTATTTGTGAAATAAACTAATAAAGAGCTGAGTTACTTTTTGCAACCGCTTGATCGCCCATGAATTTATTTATTTCTCAAGCTTCTATAAATAACTAAGCTACTCATTGCCATTACTTTCTTGCAAAAAATTAAGTTTATTTATCAAAGAAACTCATAAAAAGTTGAGCTGCTCATCGCCGTCCTTTGCTCTCATCAGAATAAAATTTTAATTGTTGAATAAACTTATAAATAGCTGAGCTTCTTATTGCCGGCACTTTGTGGCAAAAAAAATATTTTACATATTAAATAAATTAATTATAGGATTCACTTATTGCCACGGCTTGCCCGCAAAATACATAATAAGAGCATCAAATAAACTTAAAAAAAATTCAGCTATTCATTGCCGCCACTTGCTCCCTAAAAAAATAATCTCACTTTTAAACAAACTGAAAATGAAGCTAAGCTACTCCTTGCCATCAGTTCCTAGCCAAAAAAGTATCTTATTAATCAAACATTTTAGTCAAGGGCTAAAATACTTATTTCCGTCGCTTGCTTACCAAAACAATATTTTATTTATTAAGTAAACTTATAATTTGCTAATTTACTTGTTAAATTCGCTTACTGGCTAAAAAAGAAATAAACATAGCAGAAAAGTAACTAACAGCTAATTAAATTATTGCCATTTCATGGTCGTACATAAAAGTAGAATATTTATTAAATGAATCAATAGATAGCAGATGACCTTAGGGCGTCTTTTGCTCGCTACTAAAATAGATCATTTATCAAGTAAACTAAGAGATAAATCAGCTATTTATTGGTGCCACTTGCACACCATAAAATTAATTTATTTGACAAATAAACTATTGTATGAATGATTTTATGTAAGGCCATCGCTCGCTTGCCAAGCGAATGTATTACTCAGTAAATAAATTAATAAATAGCTAAACTTCTTATTTCCGGTACTTGCTCGCTAAAGAAATTATGTATCTGCTTGATAAATTTAAGATATAGATAAGTTACTTCTTGCCGTCGATTTGTCACCAAAAAAAATTTTTTATTTATCAATTCAACTAATAAAAAAGCTGAGCTACTTAGTTTTACCGCTTTCTCATCAAATAAATAATCCATTTATCAAATAATGTAATAAAAATCTGAGCTACTTACTGCTACCACTTGCTCGCCGAGGAATAAATTTATTTACTGAATAAACTAACAAAAAGCTGAGCTACTCGTTGCCGTCACTTGCTCACCAAAAAATTAATTTGATTATGAAATAAACTAACAAATGGATAAGTAACTCATTGCCATCACTTTCTTGAAAAAAATAAAGATTATTTATCAAATAAACTCATAAACAGCTGGGCTTTTTATCGGTGTCACTCGCTCCCAAAATGAATAATTTATTTCTCAACTGAACTGATAAATAGCTGAGCTATGAACTGCCATCGCTTGCTCGCCAAAGAAGTTATAAATTTATGAAATAAACTAATTAACAGCTAATTTACTTACTGCCACTACTTGCTCACCAAGGAATAAATTTATTAACTCAATAATCCATCAAAAAGCTGAGCTACTCGTTGTCGTCGCTTGTTTGTCAAAGAAAAAGTTTATCTATAGGCTAGCAGTAAAAAAGCCATCATAAGCGTAGCGTTATTGGCTGACTCGTGATTCCCTGGTCGAATACGCACCAGGTGAAACACGATTTTTTCTAACAAATAAATTGCTGAATTTCTCATTACCGAAACTTGCTTGCCATAAAAATAATTCATTTGACGAATAAACTATTATATAGCTAACTTACTTATTGCCGCCGCTTTTACTCGCCTAAAAAATAATGTATTTATTGCATGAATTAATAAAAAGCTGGGCTATTTACCACCGACGATTGCTTGCCAAAAAATGAGTTTAACAATAAAAGGAATTCATAAAAAGCTGAGCTATTTATTGCTACCACTTGCTCGCCAAAGAAATGTTGTATTTATTAAATAATCTATTAAAAATCAGAGTTACTTATTGCCGTCACTTTCTTACAAAAAAAATGCTTTATTTAATAAATAAATTCATAAATAGCTAATCAAGTAGTTGCCGTCACTCGCTCACCGAAGAAAAAATGTAGTTTTCAAATAAAATAATGATAAGCTCAGCTTTTTGTTTGCAGCTGCTTGCTTGCTAGAAAAATGATTTATTTAATAAATAAATTAATGAATAGCTGAGCTTCTCATTAACGTCGCATTCCCGCTATAGAGATATATCTATTTTTAGATTTTGTTTTATCTATTTAATAAATTAATAAGTCGCTGAGCTACTTTTTGCCGTCTCTTGCTGATCAAATAAATATTTTATCTATTTAATGAACTTTCAAAATGCTAAGCTTTTTCTTGCCATCGCTTGCCTGCCAAAGAATCATCTGAGTTATTGCATAAACTAATAAATAGCTAAGCTATTTATTGCCACTGCTTGCTCGCCAAAGGAATAGTTTATCTATCATATCAACTAATAAATCGCTGAAATTCTTACTGCCGTGGTTTGCTTGCCAAAGAAATAATATATTTATCAAGTAAATTAATAAATAGTAAAGCAACTCATCGCCGTCGCTTACTCGCCGAAGAAAGAATTAATTCATTTAAAAAATTAATAAATAGCTGAGCTACTCCTTGCTGTTGCTTGCTCACTAAAGAGTTAATTAGTTTATTAAACTAACAAACAGCTGAGCTTCTTATTGCCATCACTTGCTTGCTAAAGAAATTATATATTTATTAAACAAATTAATAAATAGCTGAGCTACTCTTCGCTTTCGCTTGCTCAGCAAAAAAATAATTTATTCATTAAACTTGGAAATTTAGCTGGGCTTGTTAATGGCATTTCTTGCTCCCCAACTGAATAATTTATTTCTTAACTGAACTGATGAATAGCTGAGCTATGAACTGCCATCGCTTGCTCGCCAAAGAAGTTATTAATTTATTAAATAAATTAATTAACAGCTAATTTACTTATTGCCACTACTTGCTCACCAAGGAATGAATGTATTAACTCAATAATCCACCAAAAAGCTGAGCTACTTGTTGTTGTCACTTGCTTGTCAAAGAAAAAGTTTATCCATTAAATAAACTAATAAATCGCTAAACTTATTGTTGGTACCGCTTGCTTGCCAATGAAATAATATATTTATTAAGTAAATTGATAAATGGTAGAGCTACTTATCACCGTCACTTGCTCGCCGAAGGAATAATTTATTCATTAAATGAATTAATAAATGGCTGGGCTGTTATCACCACCGCTTGCTTACATAAGAATTATTTTACTTACTGTTAAAGTCTTCGAAACAGCATGGCTTTTTTAACTGGCGCTTTCTTTCCCAGTACTTAAATTAATTATTATTTAGAATGTTCTTGTAATTTTAGATTAATATAATTATTTCAATCTTGAGCAAATCTTACCCGGTGTATACATAATATTCATTTAAAAGTTACCTGATTTTTTATTAAGCTATTGTTGAGTCCAACTTTTGCAAATTCATTGTCAGGTGCAATTTTAAAAGAGAAAGATTTACTGTGAAAAATGGACCAAAAAAAAAAAAAAACGTTTCCTAAATTAAAATCATTAAATTAAAGAAAAAAAAAAAAAAAAAAAAAAAAAATTGATTAATAACTGATTTATGGTAAATAAACGAATATACAATTTAATAACTCGACTAACCCTCTTATTCATCTCTATATTTACCTCTCTATTTTTTTTTACTCTTTAAATAATCTTGTCTTTGTCTTTACATCATTTCTATAGGTGTAGATTTTGCAATTTTCTTTTGATATTTAACGTTGTGTATGATTAATGTTTTCTCTATTTATGAGCTCAAAGAAAAATGTTATCCAATAGAGAATATCGTGAAAAAAGGATAATGGAAGAAAAGAGTAAAGACAGATCCAGGTGTAATAAAATGTTTATTTCTAAAAAAAAATTAGCTTTAATTTGTAAAAATGTTGAAATGTAACTAATACTTAAATTTTTTAAAGTAGCATCTCTTTAAACAATTTGGTCAATTGCAAATGTTTACTTTTTTCTAGTAGAGCTACATAAATTACGAGAACAGTAGTTGGAAGCGTTTTAATTACAATTATTGGAGTGGTTGGAATTTATCAGTTTGATCATGAATTTCAGGTGTATAGTCTGACTTAATTGGTATATTATTTGGTTCGGGTACTAATTTATTTTTGTTTCCAACTCTCATTGTTAGTTGAATAAAAGGTATAACTTCAACTATGGTATTATTCGCATAGTTAGCTACCATTAAACCAGAGACTGGGGACTCTACAGCATTATTTTCATAATATACTTCTGTTTGCATCATCGGTGAGACTTGTGGAAATGGGTCCATGCCAGGAAATAAATCAACATTTTATTCAACGTTTCAGCAGATCAATGGTCAGCTCCACCTTACAGAGAGTATACTATTGCCTGGCCATATGAAGTAGTACTCACAACCAAGCAAGCTCATCTAGGACACTAAGATACATTTAAGTTTCCATGATTTGTTTGAGCCAATTAGCCAACAATATCACCACCCTAAAATAAGATTTGTAATAAAAAATAAGCATCACACAATAAAAAACAGAGTTGCAAGAAAAATTTAACTGCTACGTACTGGAATATCGAAATTAGGATTCCAAGAGAGAATTCTATTGTCTTTTGCATAACTGAGAAGATCAGAATAATAAGGATTCCAGGCAATTGATATTACTTTCCTTCGATGGTTTTGGAATGTTTTTACGGTGTGGTTGCAAATCTCAAATCCTACAGTTCAATAATTGGAGTTTAATCCTCTTCTGAAGCAAGAGACAGCTGTGTGACTATATATCAGGATGTCAGTGTACTGATTTCCATCTCACTTATATTTCAATAATGATGAAGAATTATTATGTTAAAATTCCTGATGATAATGCTTATAGAGGCTCTTGAATTGGCATCGGTGAGTATTACCATGGCTTAATTCTTCTTCAAATGACACAACGCTGTGAAAATGTTGAAGCAAGAATGTGTTGCACTGTAAACAACAAAATGCTCTAATGTCAATTATGAATGTGTAAAAAAAAATGTTGCCATGTAACGTACCTCGTGTATTCCATGATTCATCTAGTACATCCTCAGGTGGTAAATTTTTTTGGAACTAGGAGACATAGGCTCATTTGTCCAATTAATATACAAAGTATAAATGTCACTATCTGTCTCACCAGTAGCTAGAAAATGAGACTGAAATGAATTTAAGTCCAGTGCTCTCACAGGACCTTTGTGTTTGTTGGGACTGCTAATCAAACAGTTGCTGTCGTTCTCAAACATCTTGTCAGCAAAGTGAATCATTATTTTTCCACAATCATAGCAACTCACAATAATGCCAGCTGGATTCGTTCCGCCAGCTCCCCAAATTATTTTGTAAAATCTTGATGGTGATTATAATTATCATACTTAATTTCTCAATACTACGAATATTTTAGGTACACATGAATAAAAAAAAGGACAAAACCTTCGATCACTTGGCACACTGATCTTGATGTACGTATCATACAGCCTGGCTCCTCCAGGTTGAGAGAATACAAATCCAAACTGGCATTACAATACTTAAACTGATATCCAACTGCTGAGCAACTGTTACTGCAGCCAGCAAAATTGGAAAGTTGGTGGGCTGCTGGACTGGAGGTGACCAGGTCACATCTACAGCTTAATGAAATTTCTTTACCTTCATAATTTACTTCATTTGAATAATCGTAAAGACCATCTGCCACAACTGTACTATATGTTTGGAATATGATGAGCTGCGCACTTGTTAACTTTGAGCAAGTCTGAACTTCATTTTTATTATTAACTGTGCTATTAGCATCACATGGCACCAAGTTTTCATAAGAGCGTTGAGTGACTTTTCTCTGTACCTCCATTGTGAACAATAATTATTAAAAAACTCTTTACTACAGCCTCTAAAGCAACTGGAATTCACAGCCATTCGATCATTTCAGAGATTCAGGTACATTTTCTTGTCAAACTTCATCAGCCCTTGATTTTTCTTATTATCCTCCAAAATTGTGCTTGATAAAACTAAATTTTAACCTCTTGCTTCTTGATAAGTTTTTATTTTGTTTTGGTTGATTTGATTGCAGGAAAAGTAAATCACCACTTTGTGACTGGAAACTTATGGGAATTACTTATTTGTTAGCAATCCCACGTTAAAGTCCTGCTTGATTTATATACTAATTTAAGAGAGACAAAAAAGTATACAAAAAGAAAATAAAAAAACAAGCACTGCAACTCACCAAACACTGTTGGGCTTATAACTGAAATATGCAGTTTACTTGTCAGATCTGCTTAGCAGCTACTTGTCAAACTGCTAGCACTAACAGTAGTATCTTTGCTCACCTCATCGTTTGACTTGGTGAAAAAAGGCCACAGTTGGTTGAAGAGAAGTCAAGGTCAAGCCATTGGTCAGTACTTATAAGTACCAGCATTAACGTTGGCTTGGCTCTTGGTATCTCAGTTATCAGCACCGGTACAGGAGACAGGAATGACAGAACAGACAACAGAGCACTTAACCACTATATCGCGCAACAATCAGCTGGTACATATTATATACACACATGTATATATATAGCTACATCATACATGACTAGTGACTATAGTATTTGAGAACCGCTGTGGTAACAGACGACGCTTTTGGCTGTCGCGCAGCCGCGACCAAAAAGAAGTCCCCCCACCACTCTTCTTAGATGGGAGAGTGGTGGGGGGACCACTTTTCGCCATCTTGAAGCCAACACTGCTTCTCTAATTGGGTGAGCATGCGCAGTATGGCTCTCGTCTCTCGTCTCGACTCTCGAAACTGAGAAAGACTGACTCTTGCACCTTTCTCTCTCGCTCCTGGTAACACATTGGAAGCCTGATCACTTCCTCTATTCTCATACCTCTATGATTCTGAGATGTTATAATTTAAACATAATTTAAACTTAGCGCGATTCTGCCAGTCTGCAGACTGCCAGACTCCATGTAATCTCACCCTAAGTACGCCACGTTATATCTGTAGATATAGTCATACAGGTTACACACACAGCCGATCTTATGCATCAAAAAGGTTATATGTGTGGTTTTTTGCATAGATTTAGGAAAATAACAATTATTGGAGATACTATTTTTTGCAACATAATTATTACAACTTTAGGAAGTCGTCCTTACAATGTTACGTTAAAGATCATTCTTTTTCTTCAGAGTCGTGCCTTCAATCTGTGATTTTGAATACTCAATTTTTTATGACACTGAATTTCGGAGCGGAAACCAAATTTGAAAATTTAATTAATAATTTTTAAACGAAGCGAAAATGTGACAGAACAACTAAGTGTAGCATAAGAGACTACCAGAGATATATATGTCGTAAAAAAAATAATTTTCCATAATTATACCTAAACACAAAATTATCATATATATGTGCCTGTGCTAGCTTTACTACTCCTTCCAGCTTTTGGCTTTCGTAACTAAAAAACCAAATTGAAGGCCGAAAATCGAAACGCAAAAAACTAATTTTTTCAATTATTATTCCGACTAGAATAAATTTTAATTATAAAAAAAAATGATAAAAAAAAACAGAGATTTGATATTAATGGTGGTGGAAGTCGCTACTCTTGTTACACTTTATTGGAGCGTGGTGAGTATACATATTTTTCGTTGGAAGTTTCAAGTGTTGAAAGGCTTGCTCACAAGCCAGTGTATATACATAGTATTGTTCAAAAAGTAGCAGCTAAACGTTGGGGTACATTCGTCGGAACTTAGTGAGAGTTTTGACAGTTTTAATCGAAAATCTGAACTATCGTTTGCTTTTGCTGGGATTAATTTAAATCTTTTTTTAAAGCTGTCCATATAAATCGTCCAGATAACAAACCGTATCTATTCGTGTGTTTTGACTGTAGTTATAATCTACCACGGTATTGTCAATGCAACTCCATAGCAGATTTGACAGTTTTTTGTTTCGTTTGTCCCTCTTATATTCGTGTAAAAACATTCAGAATTAGGACTTTTGCCCTTCGTAATAATTTATTAACTTTGAGGTAATTAATAAAATTAAACAAGATCATGAGATGTTAATGTAAAATGTGATCGAAATATTGTAAAAGATTCAACATTATTTTATATAACGTACATAATTTAAGTACACAAAATAGTATATTACGTACCTTGGGAGCAAAGTGCGGCTAGCGCGGCTGAAGGCCGTGGTTTATTAAATGATTGCGCCTGAGGTACGTAGGTCATTTTTTGTCTCGAGGGCTCAAAGTGCAATTTTACGCTAATAGGCACACTTTGGGCACGGTAACTTACTTTGTGCCCGTGGGCCTGAAGTCAGCCCGAGGGCGCAAAGCGCAGCTGCACTTTGGGCCCATGGTATGAAAATATATTTTCCTACCTCGGGCGTTTTTTAAAGGCTGGTGTGCTCTCAGTAGGAAAAATAGCACTCGCCACATAAGTCATTAATACTATTTACTTGGCTAATACTAATACTATTTTCTCTTTCTAAGCCACTAATACTATTTCCTCGCTCGGGGAGTTTTTTTTTTTTTTTTATCTTAGAAGGTTAATTTCCGTGCTTTTGAAAGAAAAAATATCTATCGTACCTCGTGCTTACCTGATCAAGGTAAATATATAATAAGGAGTCCTTTGAGCCTGCATCGCAAGTCCCTCAAGACTGATGCTTGCCCCGGTAAACATGAGCCAATCGTATTAAAAGAAAAGATAGTGGCCGTATTATCGAGACCTAATTACCATGTATTGTGTACGCTTGCTTTGGTTCTGGTGTGATCCCACTAGATTTTTCGACGAAAAGCTCAAGGTCATGCATGTTGTAGTATTAGAAATGAATTTATTGGATTTATCTATTATGGCAAGTATCATAGTAATATTAGGAAGGTATAAATTACACGATAAACAATTTTTTTCGTATTTTCTGTTTCTTTTGTGTGAAATAATAAGAAAGTCGATAATAGGTGTACCCATTTCTATTGTGCGAGTATTATCAAGGCTCTACTTAAAGCAATGCTAGTAGCTGTAACAAGTATCTTCTAACCTTCATTTTTTGTCTGTTAATTTTTTTTCTTAGATTACGTTGTGGTGCAATAAGGCTACGTTCATTTTTGTTATTATAAAGAAAACTTGTAAATTTGCATGAAACATTTACAAATCTTAATACATAATATATTATATTGTGGTTATATGTATTATATTATAATCCATATAACCACGTACTTAGTAGATTCGAGGAGTATTGTCAATAAGGGCCCACAAAAATTCTACGGGCTGTTTTGGGACTCGAGAATACAGCCAATGAACAGTTTTGTTATTTGTTTGATAATTAACGTTAATCATTAAATTTTGATAATGCAAAAAAATTTACACTTGTAGATCAATCAATCAATCAAGCCAAGTGATGGCTCAGTAGATATAGCATGTCTGCCTATGTATCTTGATGGCCAGATTTGATTCTCACTCTGGGAAAAGGCTTTTTCGAAAAAATTGAAGGAGTTTTTTCCCGCATAAAAATCGTTCTCTTATCCATCCCACTGTATCCTTACACTAATTAATAAACCGCTGAATAAATAAATCAATGTTATATACTACCGTGGGGCTTAACATGAGATGTCAACTAGCTACGTCTGAGTTCTAATGGGCAATGATGATAAATTTCAAAAAAAGTTAAACAACTAATATTTACTGAAACTTAGATTAAATAATTACGTATACATTTTATAATACACTGCAGTGCTTAAACTCTCCTATTAGATTAGTTGATTTACTAAAAAATTTGTAAAAAAACTCGACTATTGCCATAGTAAAATTACCACGTCTAGCCTTGGTCGGATTATTTACAGTGCTAGGCGTTGTAAAAGTACAACAGCAGAAGTAGAATTATGACAAAATGAGTTTAAGTACTACAAAATTGTGTTTAAACGACGTTTTTTTAAGTAAATTTTTACAAACGGAATAGTAAATCTACGTTACTATTTTTTACGGTGATGTCTGCTGCAAACATAGCGAATACGAATACGACCGATTTTTTTAAAAATCCCTTCCTTTTTTTTACTTTAACTTTCTATTCGCGATGTGTAAAAATTATAGTGTTATTTACCTATGTGTACATTATAGCGTTAGTAATTATATTTAATATATATAATTGATCCACGTGAAAAATCATTGAGGTCTTAGGTCTTTGTATATAATTATTTTTTTTTAATTTATTAAATGAAAGAAAATCACTATCAACAACGCGAAAAAATTTCTGTTTATGAAGGAGGCTGGGGCGTTTTAGAACGAACTGACAGATTTTGCTGATATTGTTTTGGAATTTTAGTAAAATGTGCCACTTTCATTTGCAAAAAAGAAACACCTTACTTGACGACGTAATTTTTGAGAAAAACGATGTTAAAAAATTGTCAATTAAACGCATAATCTTATAGGATTCTGCAAAAAATTGAGTAATATGCGAAAATTAGCCAAAAACTTTCGTTAAACCAAATATATCCAAAAACTTCATGCAACAAGGAATCTGTTGATTTTAAAAAAGGATAGGGTTGGCGACTTCAATCGTTAAACTTCTAACTTTTGAAACCTCTACTTTACTTATACACCACCGATGGCTGCGTACCTTATTCAACTCTTTTTTATTCATGAATTTATCTGACATGGTGTTGTATTATTTTTTTTAATGTAGAGAAAAAAGTACAAGCGAGTTTTCACCCAAAACTTCGAATCCAGCAGCGAGGACGATGATCGACCGATCCCACCGAAAAATCGTCGAAGCCAATCTACCCTTCGGAATAGCTGCTTGACTGATGAAAGGTATTTTTAAGAAGTTCAATTCCTTACTATTTATACCCCATGCTGCGAATACAACTATTTAAAATGTAAATATCTGATTACGCTGAAGTTCCGAACGTTCACTTGGAACGAAAATCGAAACTTAGAAAATAAGTCAAAATCATTACCTTAGAGGTAAATAAAGGTCAAGAAATACTTAATCAAGGTATTATTCGTAAAAATTAGGTTACTGGTAAAAAAAATTTTTTTCTTTTAACCTAACCTGCCATCCGAGATCGGGAACAGTGCTACACACGAAAAATACGTCAAGCTCAAAATTTGCGTCTAGAAACTTTTTTAAGCAAAACATCCCTCTGGAATCATTAAATGTCATTGCTTTTGATGTTATAAATCTGTAAAATCTGTAATTGGGCCAATATATTGGGAGGACGGACCGGTATAGACCGATTTCTGGGCCAAAAACGCCCGAAATCGACGAAGTCCCTGCCGCAAAAGGCGATTGAAAATTTTTTTAAGCAAAACATCCCTCTGTAATCAACGAATGTTATTTTTATTCTAATTACAAATTTTTACAACGTTTGTCTTTATTTAAAAGGATGAAGAGGAGAACCTTGCAATGTAGTAGTGCCGACTCTGATACGTGCAGTGATAGTGATAATGATAAGACTCACTGTCCAGTAAAAAGGAAAGTCTTCGTGTCGCACCGGAAGAGTGACTTGCAAAAAAGGTAAATTATCGTCTTTACTGTAAGGTCGTCAGCCTGTCCCTGTTTAGCCCTTCTCTGGAGGAGCCCTCTAAGTGACATTGGCGCTTCTTGCAAGCGACATCGGATCCACTAATTCCTACCTCACAGCCCAACAGTGTTTTGCATTCACTCAGGCCCGGAGACTTTTGTGATAAAGGAAAATCTGGAACTAGGCTGAGAAACAAAAACTTTTTAGAAGTTGTAGTCATATCATAGGTGCCGGGTTCCATCACTTGTTGTTACAGTACCCAGAGGGAGAACTCCCTTTGATATTTTGTAGGAATCTGAGAGTGTACTAGTCCGAAGATGTAACTTGTTATCATTTCATTTTTTCTTTCCTTTTTAGTGTTGGGTAACTTTTTCTTTGCAGTAAGATTGCTAACTCTTAAAAAATCATATCAATTTGTTTAAAACGACGATATTAATTTGATAAACTGTGTCAGGTAGCTCTTCACCTTTTTAAAAGTCAAACCATTGCACCTAAATTGAAATCTGTAGTAAAATATGACTCGACGAATTTACAGTTACAGGGCATGTTACTGGCCAATATCGACAAAAAATCACATTAAAAATTCGAAATTCCAGCATTGGTCTTATGGGGCATTTTGATCCTTAAATTTTTAGTTTTCTATAGACAATGACTGATCCATGTTACTAATCTGTTTAAAGTCGTTATATGTACTTTCCATTATTTGAATTAGTTCAATTGATTGGTTTTTCATATCTCTACAACAATAATTACATGGCAACCAAGACATAATAGAAGTCTTCGGCATTCAGATTAATTAAGCCGTGTCTTGAATTGTCAACAGTCTCATCGAATTGATAATTCAAAATTTTTAATGACAGAATAATGAGAAGCACTTTCAAATACTTTCAGAATAAACAATAAGGAAAAAGAAAAAACCTGTAAAGAAAAAATATTCAAAAAGAAAACCTAACCTTCCATTGAAAAAATCTGCATTTAAGAAAAGCGAAATTCTGTGATTCGAGGTCACTACTTCAGAGGTTACAAGTACAAAGTGAGAAGTACTGTAAAAGGCGTAACGTAAGTAGTTTATTATTATTTTTAATAGTATACATCTTGATACTTCTCGAATTTCGAGTAGAGAGAAAATAATAGTAATATATGCTGAGAGTGAAAAATATATTTTCGTAATAAGAATGAGGTGGGAAGTGTTACTGGCAGTGCACGTTATACGATATTTCTTAGTAAAAATTCCTACATCGAATAAATATTGCGAATTTAGGTAATTGCTGTAAAGAGTATTTAGGATAGAAAAATTGTTTTTCAATGGAATATTTTTTATACATCTTAGGGAATTGATTTGAGCCAGTTATGGAAGAATAACCCATGTGTGTTGCATTCTAAAAGTTTAATTTTTTCTTTTATAAAGTTACGCAAAATAATCTAGTTATGTTTCGATCGACACATATAATTTAATAGTTCATTTAATTTTAACACAATAGATATTTGGTATGCTCAAGAATAGACGACGGTAAAAATAAATGTAACGGAACGTGCATGATTGACGATGGCAATTACGTGGAAGGAAAAAAATAACACAATTATCCTAGACGTAAAAGTTTGAATAAAGATCGGAAATTTTGAAGAGCCCTCTAAAAAGCCGTAACAAAAACAGCCATTGGAAGTGTAAAAAAAGTTTATGACAGCATAAAAGTACAGTTAGTAAAAGTTTTACTTTAAACCATGTACTTATAATTATACATATATTAAAAATTAGAAAATTTACATCGGTCAGCTTAGACTAGGCTTGTGCCAGATAACATTTTTTGGAGATTTCTGGTCTCACCTCAAAAAATAATAAGTATCGGCTAGATATTTCTGTCCTAAACAATTTTTTTCCTTACATCTTCTTTTTCTTCAAAAATGTTGTATCTTGAAAAATTTTAGATACTACTAAGATTACCAATTTTTTTCAAAAATTTTTCATAAAAATTGGGATCGTAATCTCGCCTTCTTCAGATTATTTACGTAATGTTGGGTAATTCTTGATTTCTCAAAAGAATTTATGGATGTATATTTTTTGCATATCACAGTATATTTCAAGCCAGTTCTCGATTTTTCAACCCCATGATTGTAAATTCATTTTCAAATTTCACTCTTTAATAAAACTTTTCTGATTTCAATAACGATTTAAATGCTTATAAAATAGTAAAAGTAGATCCATTCAAAGCTATTATGTTTGTCATTCTATGTAGTTAAATATTACTAATTACTATGATGAAATTATTAACGTACAAATATATATAGTGCGGTACGTGTAAATATTTTTGAAAAATATTTAATAACAGTATTTATGCAGAAAAATATTAATACATAATAACATGTAATAGTTTTATTTTTATTTGAAACATCTTGAGATTGTCTTGAAAATTCTTTTTTGAGACAAGATTTTCGTTCTATTTCGTCTCAAAAAATGGCGTTTTAAGTTTCCTTGACCTACAGTGTCACTCTAGGGATGTCTAGACACCTACCCCCACCATAGCTGTCTGCCATTTTCAGGCAAACGATGCGCGGCCCGTTTCAAACTCGGCAAATCTTTTTTTTTTCCTCGCATTAACGAAAACAATTATTTTCTCGTGTTAAATCGGTGTATTAAAACAAAAAAATGAGGTAATAACGATTAACCATTTTGTATCTAAATACATAAATATATTGTAAATGATTAAAATAGAAATCAATTGTTTGCATAATAAAAACATTGTATACATATAAATATAAGTAAAAATAAAAATAATAATTAATATGAGTAATATACGAGTAGTACAATAAATTGATAGTGGTATAGCCGTAAGAATCAAGAAAAAGCATTGTAAAACTGTTTGTACAACTACTTGGTTCCATCACCTAAGGCTCCAAAAAATCTTCCTAGTGAATTCTTATCTAATGATTTTATTTGATCGTCCATTCATCAAATCTGAAAATCAAATTTAAGATTGTTGTACAGACGCTTTACTTTTGAAATAATATACATTACTAAGTTAAATACAGTTAGTATGATTACTGATGCACAAAAGTTGAATAAAATTTTCAAATTTCATATTAAACACTGCTTTAAAGAATGTTAATCACGTTGACTTTCTTGACTTTATTTCTTTCACGCACGTGTGTACTATGCGTATATACCTATTCTTTTTTTTTACTACTCGTATATTACTCATTTTAATTATTGTTTACATTTTTACTTATATTAATATATAAACAATGTTTTTATCATGCAAACAATTGATTTCTATTTCGATTTTTTACAATAAATTTATGTATTTAGATACAAAATGGTTAATCGTTATTACCTTATTTTTTGTTTTAATACACCGATTTAACACGAGGAAATAATTGTTTTCGTTAATGCGAGGAAAAAAAAAGATTTGCCGAGTTTAAAACGGGCCGCGTATCGTTTGCCTCAAAATGGCGGACAGCGGTGGTGGGGGTAGTCGTCTAGACAAATCTAGAGTGACACTATTAACCTAGGCTCGAGACACCATCTAGCGATATTTTCATAAATGTAGCTCACTCATAGAGCCAAATGAGTTTGTGTGTTTATGTCGAAAGCACATTTAACCTTTATTTTTCATCGTTTTTCCTTTTATAAAACAGAACTACTAGTAAAAGTAACATAAGATTTTTTACAACTGATCAAAAAATTTCTCAAATCATCGAGAATAAGTTAAAAGTTCTTATTTGATGACATACAAATGGTGATTCGAATAACCTCTAGAACAGAACGGTAATTCAAGAGCTGTTCCGTAAGACACCGGTTATTAAATAAGAACGCACATACGTTTTTAACGAAGTTTAAAGGCTCTTTACAAAACTAAATGTACAATCTTTTCAAAATTTACAAAAAACGTGTACTAATGTATAACCAACCTACAAAAAAATTGTTAAGCAAAAATATAATAATTAATTTTCGGGAAAAACATCTTAAAATTTCTCCGTCGTGATGATCTCCTACCGTCTCGAACCATATCTAGCGCAGGCTTATTTTATGTACACAAAGAAACGTTTGATTTGAAAAATAAAAAATAAAATTATTTGAAAAATTTTAAATAAGTTATGAAGTTGTGCAACATGAACTTAAGAAACACGTAGTAGTGTGACGTACAGTATCTAGAGCCTTTGTAAGTTTGCGCCCAAGACTCACCTCTCACGGCGTATGAGCAGTGGATACAGAGTATGATGATCACCTTTTGGTGGCGGGCCCGAGCGTTATCAGCTCTCCCGCTTCCTCTCTCTCCAATCAGCCTCCGAACCTAACACCACGCACGCGACTGCTCTCGCTTTGATCCACGAATAAATGGTTATATACTTTTTTTCACGTGTATTCTATCCTCTTACACCCCCAAGCTCCCCAATTCTTACGTAACAGGAGGTTTTAGATAAGCCAACCCCCTAATTTTTGGCGCTCGACGTGTGGCGAGTTGTGTACGACAAAGTGATAGGAAAAATTTTTTTTTTGTTTTCTTTCGTCGTCGGGAAGCACCCATAGTGCAGTGTAAGTGGAAATAAAAAGAATCATCGTGAAAAGAAAAGCGATATTAGAGAACAAAAACAGTGAATAATAACAAGAAAAGAAAGCTACAGTGTTAAGAAGACACACGTGGCAATACACGTGGGAAACGAGCACGTGTCAAATACCAGCGTGGGCGCACAGCAGCCATTCAGGATGCCGGCACCGTCAGGAAATAAGACAAGGGAGAGCCAAAACACGAAACTATACCACAACACGCACCCTCTGGTAGCAATATTTTTCGTTGGACATTTTGTTTACGGACACGGAAATGCTTTGGATTGTACTGCTTACAATACTGTGCAGGTAGATACAATTTATATAAACGTTAAATAATGTTACTGCTGGGCGATAAGTTTTATCAAACAGGCCCATAACAAACAAATACAACCAAACAAACAAAACAAAAAAACAACCAAGCAAAAAAAACAAAATGCAGTCGGGAAAAATTGATAACGTTGTAGGTGGGGCAGTGGACCGCTTAGCAGACGTGGAGGTCGTAACAGACGACAGGTTATGGTTAAAATTTTGCCACGATCCTGAGGCGGTCAAAGAATTAGAAAAGTCGAACAAAAAAACAAAAGACTTAATTGGAAAAACTTTTGAGGGCATTAAAACGGTTGTGCTAAGAGATAATAAAAAAGAGGGCTCTAAGCAAACAATTGGAGGAAAAGAAGCTTCAGAATCGTATATAGAGCCCCTGCGTAGTGATGATAGCGGAAAGGAAGGAGATGAGTCAGATAGGGGGCCCACTGGAAATCAGCTTGGAAATTGGAGAAGGGAGACAGAGTTGCTTCGGAGATGGCCAGAAACGGAGAGGGAAGAAAATAAGAGAATTCTACAACAGAGATAGAAGAAAAGCTAGATCGATGCGGGAGTTCGAAAATTTTAAAAATAACCAGGAGAGGTGGGAGCGAACAACAGATGGACTTATACACAGATCGCCGCATTACCGGACGTATGAGAAGAATATAAATTACTCAATTAAAGAATTGAGTACAATAATCCCCACATTACCAATAAATACAGGAAACCCAATAAATCCTACAGCGTTCACAAGGGTAGTAAGGGCAATGGGCTGGCAGATGAACGACAGAGACGTCCTATATTTTTTGGCAACGCTGTCCAGCAGGCTAAAAGGTCGAGTGGCAGCACACTTAAACAATGGAATTACACAGTTTGAGTCTATAGAAGAATTTCTCGAGGAGGTTACAGAAAGGTACTGGGCCATCAGTAGCACAGAGACAGTTATGGCGAAAATTAGGTTGGAACGGCAAAGGGATAGGGAATCTGTAGAAGAATACTCAGATCGCATACAAAAGTTGTTCAACAGGGCCATGGGACTTCAAAAAGCAAACCTTGAAGTTTCTGAAATGTTAAGGCAGGAATTTAAGAAAAATATTTAAAAAGAGGTACTGACCTACTATATATTAGGCCTTAATCCCCCGTACAACCACGAAGTTTCAATGCATCGGCCCATAACGCTTACAAAGGCGATTAAATTAGCATTGAAAGTTGAGGATATGATGGCTATGAAGTTACCTCGAGTGGACAGCAGTAAATATGAGAGATGGGAAAAAGAATTTAACAAAAGGGAAGATAAAGTGAATAAGTGTAACTATTGTGGCCGAATTGGGCACAAAGCAGAACAGTGTCGTTCATTGTGGCACGACATAGAAAATGGGCTGCTAGTGAAGAAAGGTCGTGGTGAGGAGACCAGAGCACCGTACTATACAAGGTACCAGGATAGGGGTGAAGAAAGAAGAGGTGGAAGATTGTATAATGATAGTGGAAGAAGACCCGGAGAATACCGACATAATAATATGGCTCAGGCAGAGAATAAATACAACTACGGCAGATATGGGAGAGATTTTAAAAAATGATATGCTTATCGCGTAAATAATAACAATAATAACAATAGTAGTGATAGATATTATGAGCTGAATGGCAAAAATTACGGCCAAAGAGACAATGGTAGCCGAAATAATTACGGCTGGAAAAGTAACGAGCGTTACGAGCCTAGACACACAAACGGGACACAGGATGCAAGGGAGGCTGAACCCAGACGGGATGATATCTCTAGTAAACAGAAGTCGAATTTTCAGAACGATGCTCGAAGTACTCCCCCAACATTGAGCATCGGGAAAAAGTGGCTACAGATTGTAAGGGACGAAAAGTAAAAGATGGAAAAATTGGAGAGAAAGAAGAAAAACCCATACAGTCAGAGGTGTAGGGAAAGGAGATAAACAAAAACAAAATTAATACTCGTCAACAAATCGAGCCAAATTAAAAAAAAAAAAACGTAAAAGATAAAAATATATCGATGGGAAAAGAGGACGAGAAAGAAGTCACGACGGTACCTATTAATTATTCAGCAGTAGGACGCAGACCGCCAACAGTAACGCTGGAGAGTAAGGATTTCCGAAATAATAGATCAGATTTCTATGCTGACACGGGTGCTGAGATCTTGATACTAAAAGAAGATTATATAAAAGAAAATTCGCCATTGGATGAGAATATAAAAGTAAAAATAGTTGGAGTAACTCATGGAGAACGTGAAACAAAAGGCACGGTGGACGCAATGATCCTCGGTATAAAGTGCACTTTCCATGTAGTCCCGCAGGATTTTCCGATCGAAGTAGACGGAATCCTTGGATGGGATATGTTTAAAAAATACAACAGTGAGGTGAGCGCAAAAACAAATACACTTAGCCTAGGTGGTGTGGAAACCCCACTGAAGATGGCAGAACATTTCGAGATAGCAGTGAGATCCAAGCAGGTTATATATGCAAGAGTCAAAAAAGAATTCGGAAAGATTCAAGTTGGATTCGTGCCACTTCAAGATGTGAAATAACGTGTGCATTTTGGAGACTTTTACGGCACTAATAATAAAGGTAAAATATATGTGGAATGCGTGAATTTTTTAAACAAAAAAAGGAGAATTACAGTACTGGAAGTGGATCTAATAGAGTGCGAAGAAATGAAGAAAAGGGAAATAACTGGCTACGTGTGGGACGGCGCCAAAGAAGAAGAGACTGCATTTGTGGGCTTGCTCAAGGAAGACAAATTGGAAGGAAAAGAAATAGAAAAAAAATACAGACTGAGATATAAAAGCGTAGATAGAGATAAAGAAATCGACATGTACGCGGAAAGAGACTGTGATATGAAAAGTGTCGAGGACAGAATTGAAAAAATTATGACACTGATCGACACTGAGGGCTGTAACGAAGAAGAGTTACAGTACGTAAGAAAATTAATATCGATAAATCCGTTTGTGTTTGGGTTGGATGGGGAACCTTTAAACACAACTCATTTAATTAAACACAAAATAGAGACTACAACAAACAAGCCAGTAGTGGTCAGAAGATATAGATACCTGCCCACGGTGAAGGAAAACATCAGGAGAGAAATTCAAAAATTGATGAATTTGGATATAATAGAGCCGTCAACATCCCCATGTAACTCGAACATGGATAGTGCCTAAACAGCCAGGACAAAACGGCGAGAAGAGGTAGCGACTAGTCACGGATTTCAAACAGCTGAACAAAATAATTGTTGGAAGCTGTTACCCACTACCCTTTCAAAGTGACATATTGGAGCACTTAGCGGCCGCTTAGTACATCACAGTAGTTGATTTGAAGAGTAGATTCCACGAGATTAAAATTCAAGAAGAGGACGCGCATAAAACTGCATTCTCGGGACCCGACGGGCACTATCAATATTAACGTATGCCAATAGGGTGCTCAGAGTCACCAAATACATCGTGACCACTCTTTACAATGACAAAGAAGAATACGGAGTTTAATTGGGGCGAAAAAGAGGAAGAGGCCTTTAAAAAACTAGTGGATGTGCTATGTTTGGAACCTGTATTAACAGCAGCAGACTTAAGTAAACCGTTCATTGTAACAACAGACGCGTCAGATTATGCCATCGGTGCAATCCTTAGTCAGGGAGAGATAGGTAAAGATAGACCGTGTGAATATGCGTTACGGTGCCTCAAGGGTAGTGAACTTAGATATCCAACGTATGATAAGGAGTTGCTAGCAGTAGTTTTTGCAAAAGAACATTTTAGACCTTATCTGTATGGCAGAAAGTTTACGGTGGTTGCGGATCACGAGCCCTTGAAACATTTTAACATGCCCAAAAAACCTAACATTCGGTTTAACAGATTAAAGGCAGAGTTGCGTGGTTATGATTTCGACATCATTTATCGCCCAGGTATCTCAAACAACACACCAAATGCTCTTTCGAGAATTTCAGTCGTAAAAGAGGGCAAAAAGAACCCAGAACTACCGCGAGTAGAACTGTATCAAATGGCAGATGAACAAGAGAAGGAAGAGGGTGTTGTAAGTGATGGCCACCAGCGCGTATATTCAAAATTAGGGAAAAATCAAAAATACGAAAACTACGGATCGATGGTAAGCTAAAGAAGGTAGTAGTGGAATCAGATTTAGATTTATTACATAAAAAACCCAGGAAGAAATAGACTGAAGTGGAATTGTGTTCGGAGAAAGGAGCTGAGGAGAAACAACAAACTGAAGAGAAAATCTTATGACAGGGGCCACTAAAAAATAAATTGGAGCACATGAAGAAAGAGAAGGGCTGGATAAAAGGGGTACAAAAAACAAGCACACCTTATGTCGTCAGAGACCACCTAACAAGGCAAAAGCCAGGAAAAAAAAGACAAAGGCAGCTCGACACTCTAAATAGAATTATAGACAGATAGAATTAGCTTTCTGGCCCAGAAAATTCCTATTAGACGGAAAATTTTTTTTTGTGTAGATTGAAGTGACAGGAATTAATAGCAATAAAATTCATAAGTGAATATTGGGCGCTAAGGTACCAAAAAAAATGGTAAAAATGGTGAAAACCAGTTTTTCGCTTCTAGAATAAAAACTAAAACTTGGACAGAAAAAAATAAATATTAAAAATGTGCGCAATAAAAAAACAAAGAGAATGAGCCTCGGTTGAGCAAAATCGGTCCAGTGGATCGCTCGCAAATCGCAAAAAAACACGTTTTTTTTGCAAATATTGAAAATTTAATAACTGGCCTTCTGGTAGTGAAGGAGAGCTAAAATTTGAATATAATGTCAGTTTTATGGTCCTCTTAATACAGTTAAATTTTCAGATAAAAATATTGCAAAATTTTCGCAAACCGTTGACTTTTGCAAAAAGTGACATTTTTTTAAATCGACTGGGAGGGTGTTAAAATTTTCGAAAAACGTTATACTTTCGTTTCCTATGCATTAAGAAGGAGTTGAACTACTAATTTACAAATTTACAGATCGTTTGATAAAGAATAAAGTTGTTTAAATAATGTATAAAGTTCAGGTACTTTTTGCGCGCGCGAGTGGAGAGGGCAGCGGCTGTAGCCCAGTCAACCAAGCTCTGAAATCGAAAATTTTTTGGAAAAATTATATTTGATGTCATGCTAGATGTTTTTGAAGTCGCTGATTACGGGAAAAATAGTAAAAAAATTAAAAATCGTACTTTTCATTTTCAAAACGGTATTTAAGAATGTTTTTCAGCTCGTATCTCGCAAATAGTAAACTACACGGAAAAAAAATTAAAACTTTGTGGGACGAAGCATCTACCGATTTCGTATGTTGGTTGTCCCTCCTTGCGTGCAAGATTTTGAAAAAAAAAAATAAAATTTAATTAACATCCCCGAAACGGAACATAAAAAAATCATTTTTCTTTGTTTTAAAATATGAGGTAGTACATTATTTTTTATTGACAATATTAGCAATAATACACGTGAAAGTTGTAGGATCTGTAGAATATACGCAGTGTGGAATTAATATATAAAAGCAACAAATACAACAACATTATCGTGATAAATTATTATAAATTTTGTATTATGGCATATCATGACATGATTTGTGTCTCTTAGATGTGACAACATATTCAGTTGAGATACTGTCATCTACGTCCTGTGACACTTCTTCCTCTTCTATTTCTTCTTCCACTTCTTCTTCATTCATGTCTATTCCGTTCTCTTGCTCATTCTTAACTCCTCACACGAAACTTTCATCTAGTTGCACTACAGTGTCACAGTTGTCGAAAGCATGTGTATCATCGATTACAGTCGAGTGCACAGGTTCTACATTACTACACGTTTCTCCATGACATGAGTAACACAAGTTAGAGCAAAATCGGTAGATGCTTCGTCCCACAAGGTTTTAATTTTTTTTCCGTGTAGTTTACTATTTGCGAGATACGAGCTGAAAAACATTCTTAAATACCGTTTTGAAAATGAAAAGTACGATTTTCAATTTTTTCACTATTTTTCCCGTAATCAGTGACCTCTAAAACATCTAGTATGACATCAAATATAATTTTTCCAAAAAATTTTCGATTTCAGAGCTTAATTGACTGGGCTACAGCCGCTGCCCTCTCCACTCGCGCGCGCAAAAAGTACCTGAACTTTATACATTATTTAAACAACTTTATTCTTTATCAAACGATCTGTAAATTTGTAAATTTGTAGTTCAACTCCTTCTTAATGCATAGGAACCGAAATTATAACGTTTTTCGAAAATTTTAATACCCTCCCAGTCGATTTAAAAAAAGGTCACTTTTTGCAAAAGTCGACGGTTTGCGAAAAGTTTGCAATATTTTTATCTGAAAATTTAACTGTAGTTAGAGGACCATAAAACTGACATATTCAAATTTTAGCTCTCCATCACTACCAAAAGGCCCGTTATTGAATTTTCAATATTTGCAAAAAAAACGTGTTTTTTTGCGATTTGCGAGCGATCCACTGGACCTATTTTGCTCAACCAGGGCTCATTTTCTTTGTTTTTTTATTGCGTACATTTGTTGTATTCAATTTTATTTTTGTCCAAGCTTTAGTTTTTATTCTAGAAGCGAAAAACTGGTTTTTACCATTTTTACCATTTTTTTTTGGTACCTTAGCGCCCAATATTCACTTATAAATTTTATTGCTATTAATTCCTGTCACGTCAATCTATATAAAAAAATTTTTTCCCGTCCAATAGGAATTTTCTGTACTTTTCAAGAGTTTTTGGCTAATTCTATCTAATGCCATCATCTTCCATGAACTAACTATCAGCACATGGCAATAGTCACATATTGTCAATTAAGGACTGGCTCACGAAACGTATAATTCTTATACCAGTAAAAAGAGCGACAGCTTTAGTAAAAGCAAAAACTCTTTTAAACAGAGTAATTGCATACTTTGGTGCCCAAGAGAAAATGCTATCAGACAGAGGTGCACATTTCCAAAACAAACTGTCGGAAGAGTTCGCAAGAGTATTTTAAATAGACAAAGTGGGGACAACAGCCTTCCATCCACAGAGTAATGGCGCAATAGATTGAATGCATCATACATTAACAGAATATTTAAAGGCGTTCGTAAACGAAGACGACTTTTGAGACGATCATTTGGGCATGTGCATGTGCGCTTACAATTTGACAAAACATTCAGCAACAGGGATAGCGCTTCAAGAAGTATTGCCGGGCTACCCAGCCAGAATCTCATCTCATTTCAAGAAAACAATGAATGAACAAACGTATGATGAATATGTAGAAGACGTAATAAAAACAATGACGTGGCTAAGGACAATAGCAGCCATGAATCAAGTTCAGGCGAAGTACAGGTCCAAATATTATTACGACAAAAAGTTGAACACAAGATTTTTCATGGAAGGGGGAATGGTCTATTTCCTTAAAGAGCCGAGAAAAAAATATGAGGATCACTACGAAGGACCATACGAAATCGTAGGAATAAATTACAAGAACCACAATATAAAACTGAAACGTGGCAAAGAAATAAGAATTACTCACGTGGATAAAATCTAAAAAGCATGCGTTATAAAACCCAATTGTTAGATAATAGGGAACTCGAGGTACAAAGCACGATAACAAAAACAAATCACATAAGAGTAAAAAGCAATTCAAAAATAAGATATCAGAAGCAACAAGACCAAAATAGTGTACTTCTCTCGTAAGCGTGGCCTTCGGACGACTTACGAGATCAGCAGCCATTCAACTGTATAAACAAAAAAAAGAATACAAATCTTGTGTTTCAGGGCTGGAACCATGCTGGTGACACAGCAACCTGGAGAAATATTGATGGAGAGCTTGGGCCCAATCCAAGCAGTCGCATCAACTTGGAAAATGATATGGTATGTAGATTGGAAGGACGTTGTTGAGGAGGTAAATTCGATTTTAGACGTGAAAAGGCAAACAAAATGGAAGTGCAGGGGGACGGTGAAAAAGGAACATGAATGTATAGAACAAGTAGAGTACATAACTGAAGAAGTCCTCACAGCCTAAGATAGAGTAAAAGAGACATATAGAACAGGAGTAGGCCAAAAGATCGGTGATCAAATCAAGACGGTTTAAGCGCTGCAGGGGGGTGTGACTGACGCGGAAAAGAGAAAATACAAAAGCTAGTAGAGGCGGTCCCGACTAACACAATGGAAAAAACTAAGTACTTAACGAAACAAATTAGAGTCATTACATATGGAAACCATGAACGATACCTTCAGGATATAAAAACGTTTAAAGATAAAGCTGGGAGAATAACGGAGGAAGGTTCAAAAATGTTTGCAGAATACTTCAGCGATTATGACAGAGTTACAGGAATGGTGGGCGAATTTGAACACTTAGCCGAGAAATTTAGAACAAAATTTGGAACAACGGTGGACATAATATACTTAGCGAGTCGGGGAACGACACATATACCAGATGCGGCATTGAAAGCAATTTTGGAAGCAAAAATTTTGGCAGAGTAGCTGAGACCAGATCTACAGTTCCCAGTGAGGGAAAATACAACTATAGAAGAGGAAATTGAAGAAATCTCAGAAATAACGACCACGGCATTTAACAGCAGAATAATATATTACATACGGATACCACTGGTTACGAAAGAAAATTTGGACCTTCTTAGAATATCATCATTACCAGTGGAACAAAAAGGCTTAAATACTACGGATTTAGTGGCATACTTGCAGCCAACATACGAATGCATAGCAAGCAGTGTTAGTGAGAGAAGATTTACGCCAACACTGCAAGAGGGAATAAAACTATGTAAAAGACTAGGAAGAACACGAATATGCACACAAATGGAGCCAACATAGGAGGTCGAAGAGGACCACCCCTGTGAAATACGTATCATATTGGGGATTGCAGTGAAGAAACCAGAAGAATATCTAATAATATTGGCCAAGTTCAAAGGCACATTTTGGACACGTCTCCATGCTAAAAACCAACATGCCTTAACCACCATGGGAGAGGACAAAGTCTACACACAGTGTGAACACACCGATCACAAGACACTGAAGGTGGTGGGTTCTGGGATAGTCAGCTTAGCAAGAGACTGTATAGCTCAAGGCATCAGATACAAGACTGGATCCAGGACAAAAAGAAGGTGAAAATCGCATAATGAAGCTTGAAAGCGCAAACCTAAACTTGAAGGATATAATACAAAAGGTGAAAGAGACTGAAGGAGGTATGTTATAGGAATTAATAGAAGCAGTGATAAAAAGAGACGGACTACAGGAGCTCGATAACCAGGAGCACGGACTTGACGATAGGATAAAAACAGGTACAAAGCTAGCGGATGTACTCCAATGGGCACACGAGTTAGTACAAACAAAGGAGGAATTCTCAAATTGGAAGAAATGCGCATTGATGGCAACGGAAATAGCACTAGGAGTGGCAGCTGGATCTTTTGGATTTTTAAGATGGGGGGGGGGTCCAATAATACTTAAAGGTTTCAGAATGATTACAGGCGGACGGGAAAGGAACAGTGGAAACACCAACTCGGTACTACAAGACTTGTCAACCCAGAGGGCCATGGTTAACGCACGAGAGGTACACGTGCTAGTGGGCGAGTGGGTAGGATCAGAAGGCAGAAAAAAACCGGCTCAGTTAACAACCAATCCCCGATGATCATTGAGGTCGATGATGTGATAAAAAGGGTTATGCATAAGATGTGTACAGATTTAGAAAAAAAAAAAAAAAAAAAAGGGATAGTAAAATTAAAAAAAAAAAAAAAAAAAAAATTAAAATGAAAAAAAAAAAAAGAAATAAATTATAACCATACAAAGAATATAATTATACAACAATTATGTAAAGAGAGCAGCGCAAACAAAAACAATTATGTATACACAAATAACTTAGAATTCACAGACAACATACTACAAATATACTCGCACACACCAACCAGTATGGCCATCGAGGACGATGACCGCGTGGTCTCGGACGTGTGGCGTACAGTATCTAGAGCCTTTGTAAGTTTGCGCCCAAGACTCACCTCTCACGGCGTATGAGCAGTGGATACACAGTATGATGATCACCTTTCGGTGGCGGGCCCGAGCGTTATCAGCTCTCCCGCTTCCTCTCTCTCCGATCAGCCTCCAAACCTAACACCACGCACGCGACTGCTCTTGCTTTGATCCACGAATTAAAAACGATTTGGTGTACTGTTAATTATGTGAAAATTAAATATGCAACATTAAATCTTTCACATTTATAAGAAACATTTATGCTATTTAGGTGTTTATAAGGCAGTTTTTTTCTTTCATTAAATAAAATTCATTCAATTATCAACTGTTTGCGCGATTCCAAAATAGCGCACTCGTCAAGGAGTTTAAAAAACTCTACTATAGCGATGCTACTTCGAAATTAGCACATAACGAATGTAATGAATTAAGTCATGATTTATTAATCTGTTATTCATTTTACTATTGATGCATTTTATATCCAGTAGTATAAAAATATTACAAATTATTAATTATTTTAAGAAGTTTATGGATAAATAATTGCCTTAAGCCAAAAAATGTAATATGTGACTTCGAGAAAGCCTTGCATAATGGTGAAAAAAAATTTGGATCTTCCATACAAGGCTGTTCCTTTCACTACTCTTAAGTAATGTTAATTAAATATTATTACTTGTATCTTGACTCCCATAAAGGTAGTTCATGGATGACTTCGGATCAACGGCTATCAAATGAATTTTCATTATTTCGCTGAGTCACCAAGAAAATTGTTGTTTGAAAGTATTTGTTGGATATATTAAAGAATCCGAAAACCATTTTAGATTATTGATAGAAATTTTTATATAAATAATTTTTAAAAATTATGTTTAATCTCAAAATATACTACCATTTTATACATGAATCACCTTATGAACGTTTACGCTGAGCAGTCGTGCTTAACCTAAAATGGAGCTTGTCATATTAAACTTTCTAGCATTTGCGTACTTGACAACGTAATGCTGTTCAAAGTTTAGGAATGTTCCTGGAACAAATTTTTGTCCGAAGTCGCCAAATACTAATCGGATAAAAATTTAAACTAGAAACGAATAGAGCACCATGCTACATCAGATAAAAGTCTGTTATAAATTTTTGCAATTCCAAATCATACTTGCTCAGCATTGTTTATTTTTTCTTATTATTGTACAAAATTTCAAGTTTTAAAGTCAATTGAAAAAAAAATTTGAGATAAATGTCGCAAAACTATGTTGGGCTGTGTACGTATTTTTTCATTTTATTCATAGTTATTGAAAGAGACCTGGTTGTTGAATTAAAGCTTTTTATACGACGTATCAATTGGCATATTAAAGTGCATTAGCAACCGCGCTTCTTTAAAAAGTTATTAAAAATAGTGTATGAAAAACGCGTTTGAGCTACGACGTAGTTTCACGAAATTTCTTCCTAATTTTTTTCTATTACATCTTGGCTTGGAGTTAATTATTAAGTTGTAACTTACTTAAAAATTTATTTTAGGCCATATGGCGACAAGCTTAGAAGAGGAGTAGCATTCAAGAAGGGCAACAAAATAAAAAATTCAGAGAAATATGCGATTATAAGAAATGTGATCGCATTAGCTTTACTTCCCGCAGAAGATATAATTGCAGCTTTTAAAAAAATCAGAGAAGAAAGCAATCAAAAATTCGGACATTACTTTTTGGATTTTTTTAATTATTATGAGAAAACATGGATAAAAAGGTTATAAGCCGGAATGCTTCTCTGTATATAATAAAATTGACAGAACAAACAACTCGATTAAGTCTTATCATAGAGTACTAAACGACTTGCAATACACTATTTTGGATTATGGTACTAGTATGTATTTGAATTCTGATCAAACATTTAAAAGCATCCAGCGTTGATACAGTAAACATCACAGCAAAAGCTGATTCTGGAAAATATAATTTATTAGGGAGGCTCTTACCGTAATCCGTAGTAAATCTAGCGACGAATCGATGAAACACTTTTTAACTGACTTTTGCACTTAAATTTATTTGTAAAATAATTTGAAATTACTCAAAAATACGAGCTCTCTCGTTTTATTTTTTTAATGAAATGTTTTATATTTCACTTTTTATTGGAAAAAAACTTAAACTCAAAAACTCGTAATAATCAAAACCTGTTAGAAATTTTCGAAAATGGTAATTTATTTTCAATATTCACGTTTAATTTTAATTTGCAAAAATGTGCAAAAAAAACTATGAGCAGACATTGAGCGTAAGAATTCTTATAATCGACTCGTGTAACACGTGCTCAATAACTGACAATATTATTTATTTTCGTTTCTGTGTATTATCTTCCAACGATTCGGTACGTATCTTTTGAAAATGATGAATGACTAACATTTTTTAAACACTCATTCATTCAGAATAGTACAAGCTTCTTTTAAGCCGATTTTATTAAAATATAAATATCATAATTTAGAAACGTCGTGAATCTTCAAATGTATCTTATAATAGTGTTTTGTGGATCAGTAGAAACAGTTGAGTTTGTCAGACACGTTGATGTTTTGTTATTAAGCTATATTCAGACTGTGAAAAAAAAGTTAGTTAAAAATTTGTGTGTGCTCTCTCGTTCTCTTTTGTTTGAGACGTTCAAGTTGACGTATCTGTCTCTGCTAACCCACAAAAAAAAAAGTTCGACTTTTGTAACCTTTACATTTTGTCGATTTTCTGGTTGCCCACGGCACCTCAAAACGTCTATTCCTAGACGTAACATTTCGTGTCGACGAAAACGTGGATCTGCCTGGCCAGCAATCCCTTAACTTTTGAGCAACGGCTCGTCTCGATCGACTTTCCCCCTTGGGAAAGAGTTGGTCTACAACCTAACCAAAAGGTATTCTTAAATAACTTACGCATCATTTACTGATTCTCTTTCATCACATACTATTAAAGTTTTTTCTATTATTATTTATAATCAAAATGTAATTTCTTTCACTCGAATAAACCAGGTTTTTTGCCAAAAGGCTTTTTCCTGTTCATGCTGTGTTTCATTGACTTTATAGCCGTAAGCGTCTTTTTAAACTTCAACTACGTAAGTACCAATTAAGAGAGCGACGCCTGACCCATGGGGTCTTACTCTCTTTGCGACGTAAACATACATAACCATTTAATATTATCATTTTTTTAATGCCTTACTTTCTTTTTAAAAAAAAACTTCAGAGTTTGAAACCGTCGCATACGCAACAAATAGTTATTAAATAAGCTGCGATACAAAACTTTTCACGATTATTTTGTATCGATATCAAATGAGTAACTTAGTGCGAATATGCTTGAGTAATGGCAGTTTTCTGCTTTCACCTCAAACATTGCAACTAAAACTTTGTGGTTCTCTTAATTTTTCACGTTCACCTCTGTATTTTTTGATACCATAAGAATTTAAAAGATATATTGAAAGCGAGATTTTCAAACGACAATTGCACCAAATATTTCACGTTTGACCACGTATTTTGTATTTTTTGATAGCAATCGAAAGACGAATACTTTAAAAGTGCTCACTCAGAATTTCAACTGAATCTGTTTAGTTTCATAATTAACTCAGGGACCTATGGAACCTTCTTACTATTCAGGGGTTCTGTTATAATGTACGGCATCCTTTAAAATTATCATGCCATGAAAGTAGTCCACTTTTTTAAAATCTTTCTCACAACTCTGTAATTTTGATAAATAAATAATACCTGCATTTTAGAACGAAATGCGAGTATGTTAAAAGAACAAATATTGCATAATTTGATTGGTTCTGATACGTCCGACTCAAAAGACAGCACCAATGACGTACTAACTGAGATTACAGATAGCTCCGACAAAGAGAATATCGATTCATCTATAACTGAAAGTATGTTGAAATTATAAATGTTTATTTTCATCGCAAATCTCAATGTTTTATAAAGATTAAGAAAAATAAAAAGAAAAACAACGAACATAGTAATTATTTTCATAACGCGTGCGGAAAAGACGAATGTCCGCATAATTTTTGTGGTTGACGCGCACGAATGGCCTGAGTTCTTGGGAACGAGTAGCGCGTGTTATCTTCACAAACAACGAGTACAAGTCAATCACATTAGTACTAGAATCACCCGGGACGAGTTACGTAAGTTTTTCACCATGTGTATGAGGATATATATTTTTTTTCAAAGACATGATTTATAAATTTAAAGTTCATCACAATAATAAATATTCACACTTTGGACAATATTTTGGACGACTAAAAATTAGACATTTATAATTTTATAGAAATTTATAAATTAAAAAAGTGGCTTTGATAGATTGTACTATTTGTTTAATATCCAGCTCAAAATTATACACGTTAATATATTTATTATATGCATATTATCATTCGTGAAAAATTAATTACATAAATTATTAAAATTTTTTTTTTTTACCGACTTGCATGAATTAGAAGAAGAAAACGCGTTGAATAATCTCAACTTTTTGATTAAAAGTAATGTACCAAAGGATGATTCACCTTGACAAACCTTATCTGACAACGAACTATCTACCTGTGATACTGCAGTTGACAATGAATTGCAAAAAAATGACGAGAGTATCAAAGTTATAAAAACAGTTGATGTTTTGCATGATAACAATATCATTGCCGATTATCAGGATTATACGGAGGTTTCTAATGTAAAAACATTTAATTATAGTAATGAATACAAAAACATTTCATCAAATACAAAACATTTTTATAATTTTCAGAGAACACATGGGTAAAATGGTTTACTGAAACAACGAAATAATGAAGTTTCTTTGAGCCCTGCAGAAGATAAAAGCATCGTTGTTGTACAAAATATAATGGTAAACGTTTTAGCAATATTCTATAAACCCAAGATGTTTTTAAAGTTACTTTTCAAAAAGAAGTGCTAGGCAGGCCGAAATGGAGGTGGGTAGATGAAGTTTTAGAAACCTTAAAGGAAATCGATAGACTAGATAGCAGGCCATGGGTAGATATAGCGCAAAACAGGGAAGAATGGCGTGAAATTTTACTCAGCAATGAATTTTCGAATTTCTGACGCCACCCAATTACAATCATAATAGTTTTTTTAGAAGAATGTGCTTCAGAATTTTCGTAATTGTGTAAAATCATACACTGACACTACACAAAAATTACTAAAATTTATCGTTTAGTTAGAAAATTAAGAAAATGTAAAACTGCATCTCAAGTTGACGTCTAATAAACTTACATTTTAATAAATTTTGAAAAGAAATTTTATTATACCTTTGGAAAATAATAATGTGTACAATTATTTACCTGAATATAAATGAATCTATAAAATTGTATTATAATTTTTAATATAAGGAAACAATTAAATCGGCAAATCACCAGAATGATGACATTATTTTGATACCAAGTATTACTCCATATAAAAATGTAGATTAAAAAAAGAAAAGTTTGATGGAAGCGGGGAAAAAGAAAATAAAATTGATGCAAGTACGAGCTATAATGAAGGAAAAAGAATGAGAAAACAAAAAAAAGACAAAGACTTTTTGTCCGTATAGTTATTTTTAATTTCTTCTTTCATTTTATTAATAAAAAAACAAAAGCTATGTTGCGGATTGCTGATTTTTTAATTCCATGAAACGATAATGATTTTATGGAAAAAGTTTTAGCATTAAGTATGCGTGTTGCTATTTTATGTTATGTCACGTTGTGTTATGTTTGTAATTGATTCTTAATTATTTTCACTCAAATAAATATTTTTTATAAATGAATATGGCACATTTTGTTAACATTCCGAAACAATACCAGCGAAATCTGTCAGCTAGTTCTAAAACGCCCCAGCCTCCTTAATGAACAGAAATTTTTTGGCGTCGTTTATAGTGATTTTCATTCATTTCATAATTTGAAAAAAAAATAACTATAAACAAAGACCTCAATGATTTTTCACGTGGATCAAATATATATATTAAATATAATTACTAATGCTATAATGTACGTATAGGTGTATAACACTATAATTTGTACACATCGCGAATAGAAAGTTCAAGTAAGAAAAAGGAAGGGATTAAAAAAAAATCGGTCGTATTTGTATTCGCTATGTTTGCAGCAGACATCACCGTAAAAAATAGTAACGTAGATTTACTATTCCGTTTGTGGAAATTTACTTGGAAAAACGTCGTTAAAATACAATTTTGTAGTACTTTAACTCAATTTGTCATAATTCTCCTTCTGCTGTTGTACTTTTACAACGCCTAGCACTGTAAATAATTCGACCAAGGCTAGTTGTGGTAATTTTACTGTGGCAATAGTCGAGTTTTTTTACTAATTTTTTAGTAAATCAACTAATCTAGTAGAAGAGTTTTAGCACTGCAGTGTAATATAAAATGTATACGTAATTATTTAATCTCAATTTCAGTAAATATTAGTTTTTTAACTTTTTTTTAAAATTATCATTATTGCCCATAAGAACTCAGACGTAGCTTTTTGACATCTCATGTTAAGCCCCACGGTGGTATATAACGTTAATTTATTTATTCAGTGGTTTATTAATCAGTGTAAGGATACAGTGGGATGGATAAGAGAACGATTTTTATGCGGGAAAAAACTCCTTCAATTTTTTCGAAAAAGCCTTTTCCCAGAGTGAGAATCAAATCTGGCCATCAAGATACATAGGCAGACATGCTATATCTACTGAGCCATCACTTGGCTTGATTAATTAATTGATCTACAAGTGTAAATTTTTTGCAGTATTAAAATTTAACGATTAACGTTAATTTTCAAATAAATAACAAAACTGTTTATTAGCTGTATTCTCGAGTCCCAAAACAGCCCGTAGAATTTTTGTGGGCCCTTATTGACAAGACTCCTCGAATCTACTATGTACGTGGTTATATGGATTATAATATAATACATATAACCACAATATAATATATTATGTATCAAGATTTGTAAATGTTTCATGTAAATTTACAAGTTTTCTTTATAATAATAAATATGAACGTAGCCTTATTGCACCACAACGTAATCTAAGAAAAAAAATTAACAGACAAAAATTGGAGGTAAGAAAACACTTGTTACAGCTACTAGCATTGCGTAAAGTAGGGCCTTGATAATACTCGCACAATTGAAATGGGTGCACCTATTATCGACTTTCTTATAAATTCACAAGAAGGAAACAGAAAATACAAAAAAAATTATTCATTGTGTAATTTATACCTCCCTAATAAAACTACGATACTTACCATAATTGATGAACCCAATGAATTCATTTCTAATACTACAACATGCATGACCTAAAGCTTTTCGTCGAAAAATCGAGTGGGATCACACCAGAACCAAAGCAAGCGTACACAATACATGGTAATTAGGTCTCGATAATACGGCCACTATCTTTTCTTTTAATACGATTGGCTCATGTTTACCGGGGCAAGCATCAGTCTTGAGGGACTTGCGATGCAGGCTCAAAGGACTTCTTATTATATACTTACCTTGATCAGGTGAGCACGAGGTAGGATAGCTACTTTTCTTTGAAAAGCACGAAAATGAACGTTCTAAGATTTAAAAAAAAAATAACTCCCCGAGAGAGAAAAATATATTTTTATACCATGGGCCCAAAGTGCAGCTTTGCTTTGTGCCCTCATGTCGACTTTGGGCCTACGAGCACAAAGTAAATTACCGTGCCCAAAGTGTGCCCATAGGCGTAAAATTGCAGTTTGAGCCCTAGAGACAAAAAATGACCTACGAATCTCGGGCGCAATCATACAATAAACCCCGGCCTTCAGCCGCGATAGTCGCACTTTGCGCCCTTGGTACGTTATATACTTTTTTGTGTACTTCAATTATGTATGTTATATAAAAGAATGTTGAACCTTTTACAATATTTCGATCACGTTTTACATATACATCTCATGATCTTATTTAATTTTATAATATACCTTAAAGTTAATAAATTATTACGAGTGGCAAAAGTCCTAATTCTGATGTTTTTATACGAATATAAGTGTGACAGACGAAATAAAAAACTGTCGAATCTGCTATAAAGTTGCATTGACAATACCGTGGTTGATTATAACGACAGTCAAAACACACTAAATAGATACGGTTCGTTATCTGAACGATTTATATGGACGGCTCAAAAAAAAGATTTAAATAAATCCCAGCAAAAACAAACGATGAAGAAGATTTTCGATTGAAACTGTTAAAACTCTCACTCAGTTTCGACGAAAGTACACCAACGTTTAGCTGCTACTTTTTGAACAACACTATACGTATATCTGCCTTCTGAGCAAGCTTTTTAAGACTTGAAACTTGAAACGAAAAATATGTATACTCACCACGCTCCAATAAAGAGTGGCAAGAGTAGCGACTCCTACGACCAAGAATGTTAAATCTCTGTTTTTTTGATGAATTTTTTCCATGAATGAAATTTGTTTCAGTCAAAATAATAATTGAAAATTAAAGTTTTTTGCGTTTTATCAGAATTTTTTCTGGGCAAAATTTCAAGAACTAGGCGGAATGTCAGTTTTAAAAAAAAGTTTTTTAAGAAACCCATAAAAAATTTTTTTTAGGCATAATGTCAAGAATGTGGCGAAATATCAGTGCAATAAAATTTAAAGTTTTGTTTTTAATTGAAAAGAATTTTTTACGCCTAATGTCAAGAATTAGGCGTAACATTAAAAATTGGGCAAAATATCATGCATTAGGCGATTTATCAATTAGGCCAAATATCATCATCCCCTTCGTTGATTTTGCCCTGTTCGGGTGGTAGGAAATCGAACAAAAATTATCTGCCCTGTCGATTTTTTCCGGATATTTTTATTTTTAATTTTTGTTTTCATAATAAGAAATAATGTGGGTCGTTTTTAGTGGGGCCTTTGATTTAGTGTTTCAGTTACGAAAGCCAGAAGTTGGAAAGAGTAGTAAAGCTAGCATAGGCACATACATGATATATTTGAGTTTGGGTATGAGAATGGAAAATTATCCTTTTTACGACTTATATATATCACTGGTAGACTCAAATGCTACTCTTAGTTGTTGTGTAACATTTTCACTTCGTTTAAAAGTGATGAATTGAATTTTCAAATTTCGTTCTCGGAACGTTCCGAACTTCAGTGTCATAATTTTTTATTAAGGACTCGCATAACAATTTGCAGCATTAGAAGAGTAATTAATCTTATTAGTTACTTAAATTAATAAAAATCTACAATGGGCTATTGCAATACAAATCAAGTGCAAGATACAGATATGTTTGATATCACGACAAAATTGACTTTGATCGCAAGATATGTTTATCATATATGCTAGGTAACCACCCTGGTAACACAATCTTTTACGCACTGGCATTATATAAGTCTGCAGCTAGCCTGCTTTCAAAATCTTACGTAGTTCTGCTGCATGATGAGTACATCAGACACTTGCATAAAAAGTGTGCAAATCTTGCGTAAAGTCAAGTGTATTATTTACTTTATTGTAATGTACTCTCTCATGAAGCAGATTTGTGTCAGACTTGCGTTGAGGCTAGTGCGTCAGGCACTTGCACAAAAAGTTCGTAAATCTTGCGTTTAGTCGAGTGCGTTATTTACAGAATAAGTAGAAAAACGTCAGATTATAAAAATAATTAATATTACTATTAAATATGATTTATTTAAAAAAAGTTCTGAATGTAAACAATCTTTAAGAGTACGTTTAGAACAAAAATACTTATTTTGAGTTACATTCTTATGAACTGTATCACTGTTATAATCTTACTTTAGTAATCCACTGTTATAGTAATGCAATGTTTTTTTTAAATTATAACATTTAGTGGAATCATATTTTATAACTATGTATAAGTTGTAGATAATCAACATGCACAATACAAATTAGTTTTTTTCTCACTATATAAAGTTATGTTAATAAATACTTTAAGCATTATACGACTCATTTAATATTATTTATAATCATAAAATTATAATTAATAAAATAACAATTATTGTCATGTTGATTATAGTAATATTATTAATGATAATCATAATAATGATAACAATATTTATGATAATAATTATACTAATGATAATAATTCTCGGGCTCTGAGGTAGGAGCGCTCCTCGCACCTCTGCAGGTGGGGGTGCCCGGGCCTGTGCTTGCACTCGAGAGTGTTTATACCTTCCCTTGAACAATATAGGGGACAGTTGTTCAGAAAAATATCAACCACTAAAAACGCCGTAGAAGACGAACTAGTGACGAAATGTCAGAGGAAGCCCGTACCAAGTTCAAAGTCTCAGAGGCCCCGGCTTCAAGTTCGATGCGAATGCGGTTACCAAGCCGGGTGCTCTCAGGAGATAGGTCTTGCTAGTTCAGTAGGTATTAGGTATTGAGTCTGCATTGATACTAAGACAGTGAGTCCTACCCAGGGCTGGGACCCGTATCCTCTTTCATCATGCCTTAAAGCATTCTGGACGACCTCGAAAAAAAAAAATTATAATGTTCAGGGTAATGTTAGCAATAATCATTACTGTAGTAATGTTAATAATGATATGAATAATGATAGTAATTTTAACAACGTTAATGATTGTACTAGTAATAATAATAATTATTATTATTATAATGTTATTAATAATATAAATAATAATAATAAAGTGAGTCCTTAATCCACCCTTGTGCAGTTCGACAGAGCGATTTGTATAGAATTGTAAAATAAAATTTGCAAGTAAAATTGTAACATTTAACTTTTGCAACTTATAATTTTTACACAAAATATAATTTACACTCCAAGTTGTGACGTAAGTTTAGGGTGGAATTTTTACACAGGCAAAAAAATTAAAGTTTAATTTCCTCGTTGAATCGTATTTTTACATAAAACTCTCCACATAGTAATGTACATGGAATTTCACGCGAAACTATCAGTGAAGCTTTAACTTCACAACAATAGTATACTTAAACTAATGTAAGGTTTCTGAACGTATGTCACTTGCACTCACCTGCACTAAAGTCTTGCACAAATCTGCTGCAAGTGGGAGTGCGTTACGATATAGCGAATAACACACTCGACTTAACGCAAGATTTACTTTTTTTTTGTGCAAGTTCCTAACTCACTTGCCTCAACGGAAGTCTCACACAAATCTGCTGCAAGTGAGAGTGCATTACGATAGAGTAAATAATACACGTAACTTAACGCAAGATTTGCGCACTTTTTGTGCAAGTATCTGACGCACTCATCATGTAGCAGAACTATGTAAGATTCCGGAAGCAGACTAGCTGCAGACTTATGAAATTTTTATGGCGATAGTCATCTAGTGTAACAATTGCAAAGATATTGCTGCTAGGGCACCTATAGTAAGTAGGGACTTACGCCCACCCCGCATACTCGTCAAGCGTGTAACCGCTCACAGACTACCTCTGAATCCTTGTACTGAGCCACACATTTGCATATAATGAAGCACATACACAAACTAAGTCTCCCTCCAGCTCTGCATTACTTAACACCTTCTCCCACAACATCGATATATATATATATATATATATATATTCTAGTAGGGCTTCGCTCCCCTGCGCGCTCCGCGCGCCAACCCCCTACTATTAAAATTTAAAAGGAGAGTCTTTTAATTTCATCTGTTAGTGGGGAGAAATTGGTGCCCAGAATTCCGTGAGGGAGAAGAGTTTTTAATCTACATCGTTAAGCATTAGTTATATACTAATCAGTAAATTTCCACACCACCCAGAAGGTATTATTGTGGTACGTTAAGAGTTTTTTTTAGAACTCTCCGTTATGTTTAGAGAAAAAAGGTATACATTATTTTTTTATTGATGAAATTCTAAACAACGAAAAATTTCAAGTATTTTAATAATCATATGTAAATTATTTAAATTTTATATAACATATGTATACTTTATATTATTTTCGTTACTATTATGCATTCTATGATTTATCAATTAATATAAGTGGTTAGAAAAACTTTTTCATTTTTAGATTCAATGACAAATATGAAAAAATTTCTTCACAGTATTCCACACTGTAAATTGAAAAAATCGTTCGTACTTTGTACTATTAAAATTTAATTTTAAATCAAACTAATTATTTTGAAAATTTTTTGAATTGAACAATATGAAAGTTAGCGAAAAAGGGGACGAAAATTGTTTATGCAGAACTTTTTCTTATTTTCTGTATAGTGACGAAGATTTCTACATGAGAGCTCGTTCTTTAGTAATCACTACTGTTGTAAATAAATAGCAAAATTATTATGAATTTATAGTAGGAAACGATTATTATCAAAATGTAAAAAGTAATGATAAATATATTAACATATTGTCAAAAAATAGGACTTATGGTACAAGTATTAAAATTAAAAACTTCTCAGATTTATTTAATGTTCACGTTTTAGATCATTTCTCGAACAACGATATTCAAACATATGAGAATTCAAATAGTAATCTTAAACTAAAAATTAATCTTAAAGGAAAAATATCATAAAAAATGTTGCAATAGGTAGATTAAGCGTTGCATTTTCAACAGGTTATGAAAGATTTTTTTTAACTTGAATTGAATAAAGTAACTGGTTCGACATCGTTCAAAGATATTAGAACATTTATAGGAATAACTTATGAAACTTTTAAAGATACTGCGATTGCAATAAGTTTAATAGACAATGATGAAAAAATCGATGATATTTTTAAAGAAGCAATTGCTGTTATGTTTCAGTATCAGTTAAGACAATTTTTTGCTGGGTTTTTAATTTCAGAAAACGTTCAAGGTGATAAAATATCGAATAAATACAAAAATTTTTTTACAAAGGGTTAACCTAACAATAAAGATAATTTAGCTTTTTTTCATATTAACCAAATTTTAGAATCAGAGAATAAATCACGTGGATACTTTAATTTACCTACACCAAAAAAAAATGGAGTGTGAAAAAGAATATATAGATGATGAAATACGTTTCAGTAAAGAAATGTTTAACTTGATGTATAAAAGTTCGAATAATGACCAGAAAAATATATTTCATATTATTTGCGAACAAAAAAATAATATTTTCTTCATAGATGGTACTGGAGGGTCAGGAAAAACTTATTTATACAAAACATTACCAAATTTTTTTATTTCTCAAAATAAAAAAATCATTTTAATGGCATGGACTGGCATAGCATCAATTTTGCTTCCAAAGGGGATGACCAGTGATAAAACTTTTAGATCTTAATAATACATAGAGTGCATTTTTAGAATTCGAGTCAGATAAAAAAAAATTAACAAGTTAATTTAATTATTTGGGATCAAAAAAAGCATTGGAAATTGTAGACAAAACGTTAAAAGATTAATGTAATACTGAAAAATATTTTGGGAATAAATTAATTATTTTAGGAGGTGACTTTCGTCAGATCCTCCCAGTGATAAAAAACGGTAATAGAAAAATTATACTTGAACAAACTATGAAATCTTCATTTTTATAAAATTCATTCCATATTTTAAAATTAGAAATCAATATTCGTTCTAACGATAAAGAAATTTTAAAATTTTTATTAAAAATTAGGGAAGGGGAAATAAAAACTTTGATTACTTCTAAAAATTGGATCTCACATGATGTATGTTCTCAGATATTTTCTAATATCTACAATTGTTCGATAAATAGTGTTATACTTACATCGCATAACGAGAACACCTCTTATTGGAATAATAAAATTCCTAAAAAATTAACTGGAAAAATTAAAACTTACTATAGTATAAATAACGCACCTTATAATGGGGTTGATAAATCAGACGATAATATTTATTTAAATTTTCCGGTGGAAATGTTGAACAATATTCCTGAAGGATTACCGACTCATGAACTAAATCTAAAAATTGGTGCAATAGTAATGTTACTGAGAAATTTAAAAATATAAGATGGACTCTGTAATGGAACCCGTTTACGAATCACATAATTATTACAGTATAATATAGAAGGAGAAATAATAACTGGAGAAAAAATTGGAAATAGAGTCTTCATTCCAAGAATAACTCTAGACACAGGAAACTCCTCAACATTACCGGTTATTTTGTATCGTAAGCAATTTTCAATCGTTGTGGCATTTGCTATGACAATAAACAAATCCTAAGGTCAAAGTTCCGATAATGTAGGTTTGTATTTAAAAAACTTTTATTTTCTCATGGTCAATTATATAAGGCTTTATCAAGATGCAAAGATAAAAATAATTTATTTATTCGAGTGAAAAGGCAAAAAAATACAGAAATAGAAATTATTTTTTGGAAAGAGATTTTTACATAATATATTAACTTTACATCGGCAATATTTATGGCAACAAATTGAAAGTCACTTATTAATATTTCATCATTTAATAAGTATACATAGAATGACATGATGTATGAAAAATGGTGTGAGGGGCCTGTGGGGGGGCTGTGGGGGTCTGTGGAGGAATAGGCAAAGTTGCGGGGGGGCTGTGGGGGGTCTAAGGAAAAAGTTAGAAAATGTCAAATTAGCGATGAAAACGGTCGAAGTTTAGTTTATTTGTGGGGGGGGGGGCTGTGGAGGGTCTGTGGAGGGCCTGTGGGGCGATATGTGGAATGCCCCACACAAATAACTATATAATATAGGGAGATATATAGTAAATCTTCAATCCCTACGACGTAATTTTTGACTTGGCACCTATATTGGTTTGTTCGACGTGATCGTCTTCGTTGACCTGGAGATTGCTGTTGTGCTAAAGCGTTATTTTTAAAGTCTTAATATCGGTGAGCTGTTTGTATTTTGTCTTATTAATGTGTAGCAGCTTAGCCAGAGCCTATAATTTCGGCGCTTGGTACAATGTCTTTGTCATCCGACTCAACGCATCTTTGCCAGGCTCTGCATGTGCTGATGCTCTTGGTGTGGCTGCTGTCTTTCCTCTGCCGCCATGAGATGCATTGCTGACTATATGGTGTGATGCTGCTTATTATACGCCCGCTTTAAGCTAGTACACTGGCCACAAACCCTACCTTTATCATCACTCAAGTTAAACTTTACCAGGTGCATGTACGTTGCGCTTGTCTTCGAGGTTTTTGTCTTCACCCGTTTGCATGTGTCATGCACAGTCGTCGACACCTCGGCAGCCGTTGAGCCTCATTTTGTATATGGCCTTATGCTCCATGCTGAAGGGCCGGGCTATATATAAGAGACTGACAACCGTATAACCCAATTGCTTTTATTATGGCGTGTGACTGTAATTTTTCTCTTTTGTTGTGTTCGTTATGCGAATGAATGTTGTCACCCGTGTGACATAACAGTGAATGAAATAATTTGAGGACGATTATTTTGAACAGTGTTACAAAAGACCGAGGGGATCGCCATTCGCTTGATAATTTGGTATTTTATTCTAACGCTTATATGTATAAAAAAAGTGGCGTGCGTTCGATGATTTAGGTATTTTTTTTTAAATTTAATTTTTTTTTGTTACCGATGTGTGTGCTAAACTTCAGCTCTAGCTGACAAAATTTTTGGAAAAATGTTATGTTATCGTATTAAAACGATACTGTTTATGTTTTAAATGTCATCGAAAACTTAGTAAACTAGTCAATTAAATGCTTTCTGTTATACCATTTTCTTGCAGAGATATTTTTAAGCAGTTAAAAATTTTTTAAATATTTTCGTAAGCTTAACTGCGTTCAAACTTGAGAGGAGTACTGTAGAGGCTTACCCCCTCTTCTTATATTAGTCAAGCGTGTAATCCAGAGTCTTGAAGATGGTATCCACAGTGTGCGAGAATTAAAATTTTTAAAATTAATAACACAAACGCCTATCACCAAATGATCTAGGGCGCTTACTGGCCGCTCAATTCAGTACTAAAATATTAATTAGTAACAGAAGTGCCTATGACCTAACGACCCGAGGTGCTTACTGGCCGCTCTATTGAATAATAAATATTAAAAAATAACACAAGTGCCAATCACGCAGTGACCTAGTGCGCTTACTGGCCACCATATTAAATAATGAAATATTAATTAATAACACCAGTGCCTATTATCCAGTGACCCAGGGCGCTTACTGGCCGCTTTATTTAATAATAAATTGACAATCTCACAAGCTCCATTCAATGGTTTTGTTTTGTTCAAATCTAACTATTGATTGTATTAACATTTTTAATGACAAGAGTCGTCTTTGATTATGTCTCATAAGAATGCATGTAAAATTCACAAAAATTTTTTGAAACATTACTGAAACTGCCCAAATTTGAGTTAAAAACTGACTGTTAATTGCGTAAGGTAGTTTACTTCCTTAAAGTAATATATTCATATCACGAGATAAATATAAGCTCAGCAATAAAAATTCAGTCCTAATGATAATAAAGATACTAGATAGGTTCACAACTGGAAAAAGTAATAGACTGTAGTTTACTAAAAAGTAAAACTAATATCATAATAGTAGTTTTTTAATTGACTTGACTGAAACCATTAAAGCTAACTAAACATACTCATCAGGCCTTGGCAAGAGAAAAAGTAAAAAAAGGAGAGAGTAAGAATCATTCAGAATTAATTTGAGGAGTTTGTAATTAATCTCTATTTTAGTTTTGGTAAGTTCTTAGAATAGACGGTGGCTCTGAAGGAACAAGAGAGAAGTCCAGAACCGAAGCACTTAGATCCTTCGGAACAAAATTATCTGATTCAAGTTGTTCATTGGAGACTACTTTATGAATACCATTGATAACAATTTCGTTATCGAGGTCTGAAACTCGCTCAATGACTTAGGAGGGGCTACCGTTAGGTCATTTTCAATAAGTCAGGAGTAAGGAGTCAATAATCAAAATAGAAACTGTGACTTGAAGTCTAGTATCTAAGGTTAAGAGAATGCAATAAAAATGTTTGTAATAAAAATACAAACTAAAAAATATTTTGGCTTTTTTTTGTAATTTTCAACATTGCATACAAGTTATATACATCTCAATCAATATTTTATTTTTATAAATACATGTATACGTACGTATTGACGCATACGTTATAAAAAAATTATAAAAAGTGTTAAAAGAAAAGTAAAAATCAATCGTGTATAATTCAGTAGACATTATTTTGTAATGTATGGATGAAAAAAATATAAATCGTGTAAAAATCAAGACATTATTTGTTCATGCTTACATGCTAAAAAAAATTTTCTTAAAATCGATAGACGTTATGAGTATTACAATGAATTACACCAACGGAAAATAATATCATTAAAAAGTAGTGGGTCTTCCGTGTAGAAAAAAAATTAATACTGACTAATTATAGGGATCAATTAAAATCCTCTTAATGGGAGGATAAACCCCTTCATTTGTAGATTGAAACTGAAAAAAATACATGTCATAATGTCAGTTATAAATGGACAAACAGTAAAGTTATATACATCTTCCTATATTATATAGTCGTAAGAGTTAGAGCAAGGTATTGCTCCCCCCCGCTCCCCCCCACCTCCACCCAGCTACCCCTCAGCTCCCCCCCAAATAAGGTAGTTATTCTTTCATTTTCTTGCATTTTTCGAGTAATCCTACTTTTTTTCTAGCTCCCCCCCGCTCCCCTCCCGACTCCCCCCCAGCTTCCGTCCCGACTACCACCGACTTCCCCCCAGATTCCCCATATATAATGTAAATATATTCGTAAAGCCTTATATATTAACTGTTGTAAGTGGTCTAATTTTCACATATAATTTTATTTGACCACAACAAAAAATTTTTTACAATTATCTTACTTAGGATGTTTATTTTAATTACATACTCTTAAATGTCTTTTTAGGTGCTCTGCTCTTACATAACCTTTTCCACAATTTTGACAAACATTTTTTTAAACATTTTTTTTATGACTTTTCAAATGTCTCTGTAAGTGTTAATTTCTTTTAAAACTTTTTTCGCATTGAATACACTTAAAATTTTTTTCAATGTTTTGGAATTCCTTTGTGTTACGCAAATAGTTTTTCTTGTCTAATATTATAATGCTACACAGATCACATACAAAAAATTTTTTTTTGTGAATTTTTTCGTGCGATGATAGACACTCTTAATTTAAAAATTTTGAGCAACATTTGTCACACTGATAAAATTTTGCTTATATGATTGTGTATCTGAAAACATGTAACAAAAAATGGATTGTTCATAATTACATAAATCTGGGTACTAGACGGTACTGAAATTTGCTTTTTTGATGAAAGATAAAATTTGCAAGAAAGTATAAAAATAGTAATGAACTATAAAATAGTTTTTTTGTTACTCTAAAATTTCATTCCAAACAATATTTTTAATTTCAAATTTGTTTTCTGATTCAATAAGGATAAAATTTTTTTTTGGTTTTAACATCTAGACAGTGCAACATATAATTGCCCATTAGAAAATAATGGTCTTCTAAAGTATATCCCTAAGGCATCAAAACTTTGACCTTAAGATTTATTGATAGCCATAGAAAGAGTTAAGATAAATAAAAATTGTTTTCTGTACAATATAAATGGTAGTGAAGAAGAATTGTTTGTAATAAGTGTTATTTTTAGACCAAAGACTTTATTTCCTTTTTGTTTTACCTGTGATTATTTTAGCTTTGATGTTGTATTTTAATAATTTTGTAATTCGTAATCTTGTACCATTGCAAAGTCCTTCAGATATGTTTAAGTTTCGTATTAACATAACTATAGTAATCTAATTCGTGTGAAAAAAGACCTTCTTTACTACTATTTAAATATTCTGTAGAGAAATAAGTATACATATTATCGTCTAATTTATCTACTCTTTTGTGAGTTGCTTTATCAATACTGTAGTACGTTACTAATGTTCCTACCATACTATTTAAAATTTTTTTGTTCAAAAAGTGATTGTATTCATTGTGAGATGTTAATATAGCTTTACTTATAAAAGAATCATCATCATTATTAAAAATTTAAGAACATATATCATTTGTTAACCATGTCTGAGGAATTATAAAAGTTGCCTTCTCCTATATCTAGTAGCAATGAAGAAAATTTTTTATCAATTGAACGTATATTATTTTTAAAATAAAAAATATGAAATAAAGGCCAAAAATTGGAATATTTTATGATTTCTTGAACAATAGTAATTTTGCTCCCGTTTTTTACTACTGGGAGAATTTGACGAAAGTCTCCACCTAAAATTATTATTTCATTTCCAAAAGGATTATCACTACTAGATCAATCTTTGAAAGTCCTATCAACGATTTCTAACGCTTTTTTTGGTACCATAGAAGCTTCATCCCAAATAATTACTTTTACACAACATAATTTTTGTTTATCTGGCTCAAACTGAAAGAATGCACTTTCTATAGTGCTTAAGTCTAAAAGTTCTAAAGAAAGTCTGAAAGTTCTGTAAGTGGTAATTCCCTTTGGAAGCAGAATAGAAGCAATACTTGTCCAAGCCATCGTAAGAATTTTTTTTCAATTGATATGAAATAATAAATTAATCTTTTGTATAGAAAAGTTTCTCCAGATCCACCAGGACCATCGATGAAAAAAATTTTTTTTTAATTTTATTATTTCTTGCAAAATTTGACGTTGATCATGACTGAGTTGTGAAAAAATTTGCATAGTTATAAAAGCTTAGAAATATCTATTGACACATACAGGATAGACAGCTCATTTAAAAAAGGGAGCCACTAGAAGAAATAATAAAGCTCACGAACAAAAATTCAAGGGCACATCTCTCTGTCTATATAAACTTTACCACTTCTATTTGAAATCAGCAGCTTTTTCTTCATATTTCCTTAAAAGCAGACCAGTAATGATTCTCGAGCGTAGAAAATTTTTTCCCGAGTATTTTCAAAAGATGCCATAGTCTTCCCGATTCTGTAAAATATACTTTTTTTTTTTTTTTTATAGTGCTCTACGTCCGGCTCCTTTAGTAAGGGCACTACTATGGGCACTTAGCACTTTGGAGAAGGAAGGGAAGAGGGATGGGAGGCCTCCCATTACTGGGAGGGGGGTAGGGGGAAATTAGGCAATTATGCTGCGAGGAGGTCGCCTAAACCCTCCTCGAGGAGCATTGCGTGGTGAAGAAGCACATGTGAAAAATCTTAGAGGTACTTGCCCGATAAGTCGTAAAATATACTTCAACATATTATTTTCATACGTACAATTAATTTTATCATTTTTTAAGGCTTTATATAAAAAAAAGTATTAATACAATTCTTATTTTGAAAAAATTACATTTATAACACAATAAAAGGGGGGGTTGGCGCGCGGAGCTTGCAGGGGGGCGGAGCTCCAGTAGTATATATATATATATATGTATATATTCACACATGAATTTTGTAATAAAACAACAAATGTTACTGCAATAAATAAAAGTGTCTAAAAAATTACTTTAAAATTTTGGTAATTTAAGGTAATGTGTACAAAACTGTTGTCATAAAACACATGTTAAAACCTTAGACGCTAGAATGATAACATTCAACGATTAAAAAATGTTAACGAACTGTTGCATGCATTGCCATACTTTTACTTGCCTGTAAATTTTTTTAAGTCTGTAAAGTTTTTAATTTAACTTTATCTTTGAACGCAATAAATTGATATGTTAGTTTTGTTTTTAAACTATGACACTCTGGTAGATGAAACTGTATCTCATTAAATTTAAAAAAAAAAAACTGTCTCAAATTACATTTAGAACATGTAACATGCTTATAACAATTTCTTAATATAGTCTCCATCTGTTTAAAAAACACTAAAGTTTTTTGATTTACGAAGTAACGTTTTGAATTTTGTGATCTGAGCCACGTTAATTCATTGTATTTTAAATACAAAAACTTACGTGAGCATTCCGCCCATAACCATTTATCACCGACTTTTTGACTTTTTACTATTGATGAAATTAAATAGCCAGCTATGTACTGTAATACGTTTGTTTCTATTCTATTAAAAGAAATCGGTTGAATTAATACTGCTGGTATATCATTTTGTAATGACAATTCATGATTTTCATCAGATGAAATGAAAAAGGGTTTTTTTGCAGTGGTTGGTTAATAAAATATCTAGAAATTCTGATAAAAAAGTGCGGTGATCTTGATCATAATTACTATTTAATAGTATTTTTATATACTGTAAAATAGTTATTAATTTTAAATTAATTTTGCATTGCAACGCATTCGGAACAACATTTTTTAATTTGATAAGGGAAAAAACATTCTGCAAGCAATCTTGACTCAATCTACAAGGGAAAAAAAAAGTATAATTATAGTGATTAAGAAGTAAGGTTGTAAGCTCTAAAACAGTCGTTGTGGATATAAGAATGGCTGTCTGAAAAGGCTTCGACGCACCCTTAATACCAACTTTTATTTCTCTAAATAAATCTCTAAATTCTATCAAAAATTGTACAACTTCATAATATTTATTTGTATCGGATTTACTAAGTGCCAAACTAATATTTCTACGAGACATAAAAGTGAACCAACAAGCCACCATACTAATAAGCCATGCTGTTGTTAATTTTGTTCGTATTTGTGAATGTTCATAAATTTTTTCCTGAAATCTTCATAATGTAAAAACGAATATCTCTTATACGTCACAAATCCGTTTAACGATTGTATGCATTGCAAAGCTGAATTTAATAATATTTCAGGACTCTGGATAATCTTTCTAGTATTATTTAAAATCTCAAGAACAACATTCCTAAACATTACTATAATACCAGTTTTTAAAGTACGCTTTTTGTTATAAATTCCTTCAGCTTCACACCAAATTTTTTCATCATACTCATGGTACAATAAAACAAGGTAGGTCTATGTGCATGTTTACATGACCAAACCAATTAAAGAAGGAGCCTGTATGACGTCATAATCAGCGCTAAATTCAAATTGTATATATACAAACGAGCAGCAAGCAATAAAGTGTTTTCGTAATGTATTGAGAAGGTAAGTGTTGATGGGCACTGTTACATGAAAATATGAAGTATAATGCTGGACTTGTAAAAACGACTGACCTGTTCAAACATTTTCTAAAACTATAAGTTATAAGTTACGAAAGAGAAATGTATTAACTATTCAAAAGAATTTCAAAACTTATTGAAAAACACTGAGTTATCTAATTTTTTGTTAAGATATAAAAAATTTTGTTTACATTTTTGAAATTTTATTATTGCATATGAACTAATTATTACAAGTTAACAGCATTTTTTTACTTTATATTAGGCACTTACTTTATGTAGGTTCAGTCTAGTCAGGTTACGTACATGTTTTTATCACGATACTTCATTTAATTCGCTGTTATTAACATGATTTAATATTTGGCACAAAAAACATATTCGAATTTGGTACCCAATTATGACGTCAGTAGTAAGGGAAAGCTTTTACCACACAGTTTCATAGATATATGTCATACGGCATGCGCCGGGGGCGTAATCGGGGACCGTTTTCCCGGGCGTCACGTGACGAGGGAGGCGGGAAGAATAGACTTATGACCCAATACGGGTTTCGCGCATAATTTAAATATAATTACCGACATTGGCCAGTAAAAATAATTTCTTGCAGACATCATGGGACCCAATAAACGGTGCGCGGAAAAAAGCGCGCGTAGTTTTAATGCTGCTAGGATATTAACAACCATTTTTTCCTCGCAGATGAAAATTGATTTTACCGACATTACTTGGTCGGTAATTTTTTTTCTTTTTAGCGGAGTAAAAATTAAGCGGTTCCTCGATTATCAACTGTATCTGTGAAAATCCATATATTCGAAAGTGCAAAAATACGGCTAACGCTACTACTATTTTTCTTAATAAAAATTTGAAATTATTATGAAGGTAAAGGGAGTGGAGGGTGAGCAAGGTTTCTTGAATAAAAATCATTAAAATTTATTTAATAGATATATTGTATAAAAACACACTTGACTAATAATATTTATAAGTTTAGAAACCATGTAAAAATTTTAAAAATAGTTTTGTTTCAATATTCTACAACACTATTAATTCTGTTTAATTCAAAATGTATGTCGTTTAAAAATATTTCTAAACAGTACGTAGTTAACTTTAAAAATAACATGTCAAATATAGAATACTTAAATCATTGAATTAAAACATAACAAGTTCACCAGCTGTTGATGTCCTATGGCAGATTGCGTTATATTGTATTCGTAAGCATATTGCTTTCTTAGCAACAGCTCAAAAAATGCTATCATACTCATGTGTTCCACAGGTACTCCAGCTCTTCCGGCTTTTGATGAGATGGTGTGCTGCACATAAAGTCCTTCTTATTTCTATATGCATTGAACACACACCCGTGGAATTATGAATTAAGTTGGTGCAGTGGTGTCCTCTATGATAAGAAAACACTTTAACCGTACACATGTATAACTTTTGGAACTGAAGTTTGTTTTTAACAAAATTATTCCGACTCGGTTTCATTTCTAATTCTTCGTCTAACATTTTCAGACGTAAACCGTAGTCTTTCGTGTCGCTATACATTAGACGTTTTTCCAGCTTTTCATTACAATAAGTCATCACTTTTTTAAAAAACGTTTAAATTTGTAACGGCAGGGGTAGGTATCAAAACCGAATACTTCCCAACTGCATCTCACGATGTTTATTAAAAAGCGTTTCTAGTCATGGTTTCTAAAATAGGTATCGAAACCTTGTATTTTATGATACCACATTATGATAATTCCAAAAAAACTATCAATGTAAATACGTACGATGTTTATAAACATTCTAAGCATTTTGACCGATTGATCAAGCACTGGCTGATAGTTTTGAAAATACACTGAAACTAAATGTACAGCAAGCAGTGTTAGAGAAACCAAAGAGAAATGGAGAAATTACACATTCCGAGTAAACACTTTATTACTCATAAGTCTGTAGGAATTGGGAAGATGTTTCAGCTTAAAGTCGAGCGTTGGTTAAAGTTAAGCACGTGCAGCTAATGCTTATGTTCCTCAATAACATTTTGCTGAATTTGAAGTGCTGACTTGTACACCGTTAACGTATAACGACAAAAAATTCATAGAATAATTTCGAAAGTTGAAAGGATTCATCTTTCAATCCCCATTGAAGGCTTTGTAGTCAACAAAACCTAAAATGATTCTTTTTGGAAGTTATCCGAGGATAACATTATCTAAAGAGTCGCCGTTTATACCGTTATGTAGGGTAAAAGATTTGACTTCGTCGCGCGTAATTGGATATTTTGCCGTAGTGTTTGCCAGAGTTTTTGCGTGCGCAATTAAAACTGTAGGGCTAACTTTCACTCGCCAAACGAGAAGTGTAGCCTCGTTAATGCTGACGGAATAATTTTTCGTTGAAGCATTCGTGAGGCAAAAAGCATCTTTTGAGCGCACTAGACGTAAACGAACTTTGACGCCATTTAAAAATAATTAATTCTGATTTAATACGTCACAATGTAAATGACCCATTAAGTCTAAGGTCTTTCCATCTTTTGAATATTCTTGGCGCTTAGTAAGAGCTTAATTTTTTTTCAAACTAGGTAATTCGTCCATTTCACCAGCAATATCTGTTTCCCACAGATTTGTCGACAAATGCGATGATTTTGCAGCAGGACCGTAATTTAAAAGAGTTTTAATGTATGCTATGTATGGGTAAGCATTATTTGGAGAAGTCACAAGTTTTTGATTAAAATAAACGTCAACCTGATTAAATATCGAGTGTAAGAAATTGTTCACTGGAGCTACAAACGCATCCCCATCCTTGTCGTAAGGTGTCAATTTGACATTCACTCTGAGTATCGTATGGGCCAAGTCGATGTTATCCTCGTTTTGATAATTGATAACAAATTCTATGGGACTCTCGTCGCTTAACGACGAAACAGGTTTGTAATAAACACATCGATTAGTTTCTTATGCTGTCTGCGTGAGAAAAACGGAAAATAAACTCGCTCCAACTCGCTCTTCAGACAAGGATCCGTATGACTATGTAGAAAAGACATGATTATCCAAAAATATCTACAGGTCTTGATTTTTTATTTTTTACAGCCTTTTTCTTCGTTTTACGACCAACTTTTTTTACTTTTCTGTTTGGTTTTTTCTTTTTACTTTTTTTCTTACTCGCACCTATTTTTCGTTTAGCTATTTTCGATCGACCTTTTCTTTTCTTTTTTTTTGCACTTTTTAATGAGATGTTTACATCACCACTTCTACGTCGAGACTGTGCTCTCTTTTCATATGGTAAAGCATTATATCCCGATCCTTCCATCAACTTCACAATTTTTTCTGTAGCTTTACGTTTTTAAATTTTTACCAGATTCCTTCATCCGATTCTTGAATGCGTGTTTAAATGGAATATTGCTTTCCCCTATATCGTCAATTATATTCACTCCCTCTCGTAAAGCTTCTTTTCCAACGGCACGAGCACCTCTGACTATGTAAGGCATAGCACTCCGGAATAGTCAGGTAAAAAAAGTGCCTACACTGTGCCCTCTCTGTCTATACGACCCCGCAAACACATGCTTGACTCTTCTTTCGCTCCCATGCTGTGTGTGATACCCCTCGTAAAAAACCAGTTTGTAACGATTCGCTTGAAAGAAAACTTTCCTAAAATGTAACACCACGGTGTGATCTCTTTTATATCTATATCAATTGTATGAAATACATTATTGAGAAGGGGTGTGTAGACTGGTGGAGTATACCTCTTGACAATTGTGCTTCGGAAATGAATTTTCTGAACGGCTAAATTTTACTATCTTCAGCAAGGGTGTAAATGTATCACCAACAATACATGGTTCACATATATTAGAATAGATAAAAAGTTAATCAGGTACCACTCTTGATAACCTTGCAGGCTGTTTACAATGAAACAATAACCTGTAATCCTCTCTTATTTCGGCACGGTCACGCTCGGTCTCGGTCAGCCCTTCCTCGAACCCAATAATACGTTTCACTATAGTGGATAAACAGGGGTTTTTCCACACGTTCTTGTACGTCCAGGTCCTGTTATTGGAAAACCAATAAATACAAACCCACCTCGATGATCATAAATTAGCTGCTGACATTTCTTATCTTTATGATAATATTCCAACCATTTTCTATTTATTTCCTTGCCTAAACTATGTACAGAGTCATAGTAACCGTGTTGAATACAAAATTTTTTTTCTTTATCTGGTTCGCTTATTACTGCCTCTTCTCGTCGAACATGCAAAATAGTGAATGGTACGTGAATCTCGGAAATTCCTAACCTCCTATTTACCGCTTAGCTCGATTTCAGGGGTAACTGTGTAGAAAAATTTGTTGTTGTGTTGCTCAGAAAATATTTCATACTTCTGTTACTAGGTAAAACTATCGTAAACTCGTTATGATGTATTATTTTTTAAATCCCTTGAATTAACCCACGAGTTGAATTTTTCAGGATATCCTACCCAACTAACAAAGTGTTGCTTGCTTTTTCCTTTTCCTCTGGTTTTCAAGATCTTGTCAATTTTATGCTCCTGCTCGCTGACACTCTTCTAGTGACCAGGGTTGAGTTCTTGAGAGTAAAAAAAGCCCTCAATTTTTTCACCATCTAAATCGCTGAGCTCATACACATGTAAATTTTGTCTTTTCGAAATTCGAGTAATTTTAAATATCTCTTCACTCCAGGTTTTTACTGCAACTTTTTCAAACACATTTTTATCACGGCTTATACGTACATAATCACCTACTTTATGTTTATCTTTACTTTTACTGTGACTATGTTTTGCGCAAGGTTTTCTCGGATTGACTAAATTTTGTCTTGCAACATGTGCATTATATATTGTAACGCTGCTTGGTGTTAACTTAGTTGTAGAGTGGGGGTATTGTTGTAACCACTAATTAAATCTTGTACAACGTCTACGTAACGGTGTGTATTTTTGTATGTAAAATAACATTAAGGGCGAGCGAGATTGACTATTTTCAAGAAATTTTTAAAACCTGCTGTTACATTACGGCAACTTTTATCTTTTAAAGGTTGCACCCAAACAAATTTGCTTAATACATTAATTACAATTAAAATAAAAGACACTCCGTCGTTGTAGTTTTTTAATAACGTCAGTTGAATGAGATCTGCTTCTCACAATTCATCTCTAGCATTAACATCGTACAACAACCGTTGAAACTTTTGCCGAATAGATTTATGTAAAGTATAAGCATAATGTTTTTGCAGCCACTCTTTGATTTTTTTTGGGTAAGATTTTGTTTTTATTTACTCTTATTAAATTGTGGATCCCAGAAAATGTTGCTTCATGGTGGGGGTAAAATATTGTTTCTCTTGCGCATTCATTATTTATTAATAACCTAACCAGCTTTTAACACCGCTTGATTTTGGAGTAGATAAATGGACTAAATGCTTATTATCATTAGATTTGTCATTGTGTGCAGTTTTTTTCAAAGGTAATGAAAAAGTTTTGTGTTCGAACGTTTCTTTGTCTTCTCCGAGTGACTTTATATTACTCGTCCCATCCAACAGCAAGCTTGAACTGTCGCGATCTACAATTTAAGAGGTCTGTATTTCCCACGAGTTCTTAAGGAGTGTTTATTTCCCGAAGTACTTTAGCCAAATATTTCTCCCCACCGATTTAACATTTTTCCTTCATCTTGCAGCATTATTAATTAAATCGATAATATTTGACCTATCAATTTTTTCACCTTTCTAGATCACTGTACCTGTACTATCCTACTCAATATTGTTTTTGTATTCTTTCAAATGTTTTAAAAGCAGCATAGATCTTTGTTGGTACACTTTAGGTACAGTACTGACAATCGTTTCTTCGCTCATTCCATAATCATCTGTAATAGTAGCGATATTTTTAACTTCGTTTTCAGCAATCTGCATTGGATCACGCTTTCCATCGATAAAGTATAAATACCTGTGTAAAACTCTCAAGTATTCCTTCAATTTATCGTATTCATTGCTATACGAATTTGAATCCAGAATTTTTGTCATCGAGTCGTTTAATCGACTCAAGTTATCTCCAGCTGTCTGTGTGGTTTGTAAAATAGAATGTGTGAAAAAATTATTTGCGGCTGTAGGAGTAGAAGGACCGGGGTTTCCTCCTACGGTAGTGCTTTCTTTTTTTATTCTTTCGAGTTGGTCTTTAGACAGTAAAATCATTTTTTTCCCTCTTTCCATTTTATTATTTTTACAATATTCTTGATAGTATTTCACTTAGAATAGGTTGTAATATTGACGGTAAAAAACCGTTACCTTTTTTAACTACAATGTTCCTCTTTTTTTTCTACGAATGTTTACCTTTACTTTTAGCGATCAATTGTCGTAAAATACTTTTAAACTTTTTAAAACTTTTTTTGACTGTTTTTCAGAGAAACAACACCTCTAAGAACGTTTAAAACACACTTGCTCAAGCAGTTGATTAATTTTTTGTCTCCTTTTTTTAACATTGCAGCTCTCTGTTCTCTGTTTGGATGAGTGAGAGCTTCTTAAATTGCAATGTACCGTCTCTCAAACGGACCTTTGCGAGACTCGTCTGCACGATGAGGGGGCTGTTTAAAACGCCCGTTTTTCGATGTTGATGGCTTCATAGTCAAAGAAAAACTAAGAGCTGAGCGTTACTACTAATTATTTTATCTGTTTATTTAACCCAGATATGTGAATGCACTCGTAGCATATTTTGGCAGGTAAACATATGGATACTCGTCGTCTTAACTCATCCAAAGTGTCTTGCTTGCAATCAATCATAAGATAACCATGACCTTTAGCTGTTCCGTCTTGATACGCCTCTTATACAAATTTGGGATCTTCCATATATATCTGCCTCACCAAATGTTGTATTTGCACACGATCGCGGGGGTTTTTAAACACTATGATATACGACGCGTTCAGACTTGTGTCTCTCGAATGAGTTGATTCGTGAAAATTTTTTTGCGTTATAAACACTACACTAATATTTTTATGATGGCTCCCTTTTGTAAAAAGATCTACCACAACATGATTTGATTACTTGCGCATCAGATCGTCGATGATTAAAAGCTTTTTAAGATGGGAATGGTTCAAATAATCTGAAGGTTATGGCAGCCCCTCGCAAAATTCAATTTGCTGTCCTTTTTCAAAAAATTTTTACTTTCATAACCGTTCTGCCAGTCTGCATAGTAAAATAAAATACGGCCAAATGTAACGCTAGACGTTTGTTCTAAATTATTTCAAAATTATCTAAATTATTTTAACGAAAACTGTTTTTCCGCAGCCGGTTGGACCGCAAATCATGCTTGTCTGTGGGTGTTGTCATCGGGTATTTATTATGACAATATTTTTCATGCAAATTATAGTTGGATAAGCTTGTAAGTTAAATATTTTTTAAAAAAAGCTTACCTACATACTGTGTGGCGATGACCGCGACGCTACAGTGTTGTAGCTAATACTTAAGCGTACATATATGTATACCCTACATAGGTATAAATCTACGCATAGATTGCCTCTATGTGTGAGCGTCAGCTGGTTTGTCTCTACGTACACGTCAAACGACACTTCCTCGTTGTCTCAACTACTCCCTAGGGTAATTGGAACGAGCATGCAGCGAAAAAACATTACCTGTCATGGTATGCTATGCAAATAATTGACTAGTATATTTTTATTATTTACAAGGTAGTTGTACCTTATTTGAATTTTAGAAGATGCAAGCCCTGATTGGCTCAGTTGGTTAACGATTTCATTCGTATCGAACGTTGATTTAATTCAAACTCTTCAGGACTTGCATATTATTATTATTTTTTTTCAATTTTATTTTTAATTCTTGCATATAATATATATAACGTATATACGACTACATATATGACTATACATAATACATATATATATTACTATGTCCTAATATTTTTAAGTATAGAATTTAAAAAAAATAAATTTTGGTTGGGGTAACACTCTGAACAAGCAAAACTATTAGTTAGACGATTTTATTTTGCAATAACTTTTTGAAAACGTACAATAAAAAATAATTGTTTTTTTTTTTTTATTATCACTGACACTATCCACAACGTCTGGACATTCGGGGAATGATGCGAGCGGACTTTGACGTTGAATATTCTGGAAGGCGTTGTAATATGCATCACTATCCTGCGATGATGCTTTTTTTAGGGATAAAGTCTTGACGACCCATTCTTTTAGTACGCATGCTCTGTACAGTGCAAAAAATGACTGCTTGTCTTCGAAATGTTTTTGCGCACGCGTTAGACGAATTGGCAAACCAATTTTTTTATTTTCATGCATTTTGAATGAGGTACGAATTTGCGATAAGTCATGAACCTCCCGTGCTAGTATTGAACTAGGTAGTATTGAACTTATGAACTTGGCACCATTATCATCATACATGTAAATTCTCTTAAGATTTTTAGTAAGTGTAATAAGACAATATTTTAAATAATTTATTGTGATATCTCCTTCAAACCACTCTATACCGTGAACTTCTAGCGTGCTGTAATTGTTGCTCTTTTTTACATCTTAAGGTAAATCGTTGAATGGGCGGGGTGGTTTAATTAACCAATGACCTTTCACATTTGCTTGTATCGATACCACTGCAACTTCTTTAGGTACAAAATGTCTGTCAGAGTCGTAAAAACCTTGGATATCTACGACGAAATCCATGATGGTGAATCACTACACTCTCTTGTAATGTTTATTCTCTGGACCAAATTTTTGGTTACTGGAGAATCGATCGGTCGTGAATTTTTTCACCGATAAAGAAAGCGATTTCTTTTTTTTCTCCTTGTCCTCCTCCCTCTTAAGGAGAGGGGTCTTTTCTTCTATACTACCCTTTTCCTTCTTGCTGACATCGTTAAGACTAAGTAAAAAACAGGTTGCAACATGCATTTATAATATCTTTTTAACAGAATGTAGTGACATCTTCCTTACTTGTTCGAGAAAATTATCAATAATGCGGGTATATGTTTAACTGTGTTAGAACCACTTCCCCGTTTCTCTCTCTCTCTCTCTTTCTCCCTTCATCTTAACAAATCCTTTCAAAAATATTATTCAAATCATGCAATAAGTAAAAGACATGAACGAAACAAGTGACTCACTTTTTCACACATCCAATCATGGTAGTTTCTTCTTGTACAGAGTTGGTATATAATGTATGTGTAAAATATAAAATTAGGGAAAAATAAATGGTTTCAGTTTTTTTAAGTAAAATACTATGTATTTAAAAATTTTTTTTTCACAATTTCTTTACATTATCAAATTTCACAATATGCATGTTTGTTACATTTTGCATAGTTACTACAATATATTTTGTCACCATCTTTTACAAATGCATACCAACAGACGCACACCACTCACTTTAACAGTCATCATCTTGCACAGCTATTACAAAAATATCTGTTATGGTGTTTGAATTTATAATAAATAAAGTTTGAGCAATCGTTATATTCTCAAGTTCTTAAATATTATCATTATTTTCCTCAGAACCATGATAATTTATTATACTTGAAGTTATGAATTGTCCAATAAATTTTCTGTGGAATAACACATTTGAATCTGTTTGCATACTTGCATACAGTACATTTTTTCATATGATTGTCTATAGGCGGTGATTTCCATTTTATTTTTTGATTCTATCAGTGTGTGGAATAATGAGTGCCACGATAAACCTTGCAATGTCTGGCGAAAAGTTGGAATGCGTACACACTCAAAAAATTTACAAACTTTTTCAAAACACGAACATTTTGATGACGAGCAGTATGTTTGAATAGTACGTGAGAGATCTATAAAAAACAAATTAAAGTATTAAATTAGTTTACTTAAGTAACATAAATAAAAACAAAATATCTTAAAATTAATTTTCTAATAATCTTAGTCCACGTCTATGTTTAATTACGTCAATTCATCGGTTGTGATATTTTCTTTTTATCAAATGACCGTTGCGCCATTTATAAATGACACCGTCATCACGCTGCTCTTCATCCAAATGTCGAACTTTATAAAACTAAATTTTTATAATTCGGTTCGTATCGATTATGTGTAAAAGTTCCGATGTTGAAATATTTGAGAAAACGTGTGCGTCTAATAGCTTATTATATGGTACAGTGTTTAACTCATCATCAAAGTCCCAATTTTTAACAGGTTTTTGAAATTTCCATATGACGTTCGACTCATTAAAATAACCCAATACTCTTACATATTCAAATGACATTCCAAACAAATCATATTTAAATAGTTTCTCATACATTTCACGATGGACTCTTATTTCTCCATCAGCTTTAAGTTTAATTATAGTATGTAAAAGGGAGTGCCATGCTAAACCTCTTAATGAAGATTTATGGGGGGGATAGTACTTGCATGTTGGAACTCGACAACAGTACAGATGGCAATTACAATTTCCGTTAGCATAGACTTTTTTGATTGCGCGTACTGTATCTATAACAAAAATTATTTAATTGTTTATTTTTCTCATTACCGAAAGAATATGATAAGGTTTCCGAGATAAACCGCCACTTTTTAAAAACTATCGTGCATATTTTTTCTCCATTATGCGTTACCACCACATGTATGTCAGACTTTCTAATCATCAAATTTTTAATTTTAATTATTTTATCTGATTCTACATTATTTTCATTCCATCGATCGATCATTGTTACTAAAAAATCGAAATTCATTTTTAACAAATTTTAGTAATTTAATTTAGTACCTTTGACTTTGCAAACATCGTGAAAGCCCCCAGTAGCTGTTCGCACATGATACGCATAAAATTTAGGATCTCCTAAAACAAAGCTTCCTATGTACGATCCATCACCATACATTTCTACTTCATCCGTTAACTGTGCTAATAACGAACCAGTAGGTGGTTGATATTCACTGAGATTTTCGATATTACTAGTAAATATCACCGAATCTGTATCATATTATAAAACTCTTCGATCAAGTTTTTTCAAGTATGAATATAGTTTTAAGCGCGCTTGAGCTGTCGTATAAGCCGCTATAGCAAATTTTGTGCACGGGTAAGAAAGTGACGCTTCCTCTTTATATCGCCACGTTACGTACATAACACTATCGTTCGCCGGTAGAAATTTTCTACATATTTCTCACCATCGCATAACACCCTTACTAACTCTTTATAATCATTAACTACACTAGTTTGAGGTAAATTTCCCCGCTGACCAATTTCCCCCAAAACGAATTTAAACATAATTGTGCCACGGAACGCAAACCCGGATTTTTTTGAATGTTGTCAATATCCAACTTAACACCTTCTTTATGTTCATAATTATAAATGTAATCTATTTTATCTTATTACTGTACTGAGCCAATCACTTGCTTCTTGCTTAATTTTTAAAAAAGTGTCTATACACTCTGTGAATGAACCACCGCTCCGGGAAACGGGGTCGTATTTAGCAACTTCATATTGCCAAATGACACTAATTTTTCATAATTTATTTTCTAGTTCTAGAGCTTTTTTTATTTCTACGGATACCCATGTACCGGATAATGCCCTATCTGATACTGAATCGTGAATACATTCGCCTCGGAAGTTTGTTGCCATACACGTGCGACATAATTCAAAAAGTAAACGACTATTTATTTTTGTAGGGAGTATGGGGTGGAATAAATTGTGAAAGGTGGTAAAATTGTACATTTTACGAAGCCCTCGTCATTTTCTTTTAAATTTTCAAAGTTTTTCTGATAATTTCAAACAGTCATTCCCTGTACAAATTGTCGGATGGTTAAGTGGAAATGTCCCTGTTTTACAAATATAAGGGTATAGTGAGCAAACATCCAAATATTTTATCCTTTCGCTATCTTTAATCGTATAATGAGTAACAATATTACCCGTACGACCGCCGTAAAAAGCATCTCAAGGGTTTAAAGTACAGATTTCAGCAATTGGGTGATTTTTTATACACTCTAAATACTTGTTATTACTTTTTATAAATTCATAAAAATCATGCTACCATATCTCAATTAGTTCATAGCCGTATTCTTTTATTTTTAAACTTGTTCTCATAATATTTTCGTAGCGTTTGGTGAAAGTTTCGTTATTATTTAATTTTTGATATCGATCGTTAGAGAAACAACGGATACAACCATGAAAATAACATCCGTGAAACTAAAACATCGTTCCTTTTGAATTTATTTTTTTTTCCACACGAGGTTTTAAGTAACCATCAACGACAGGGCCTTCTATTAATCGGTATTCTCGTGATCTACCTGCGTGAGTGATCTCTACTTTCCTTACTTTTTCTTTCCATAAAAGCCAATTGATGCATTTTTTAGAAAAGTACCCTGCGTGTGTATACCCTGTTGCGGGAATAATACCGATTGTATCTTTTTAAAAAAAGTTTTTCCTATATAAAACGGAGTGCGCACTCGCTATGGTCACGCTTTAACAAAAGGGTCTACTTTTCCAACTTGCATGAAAATTTTTCGGACAGCCGTGCAAGCTTCGCGTAATATTTCAACATCTTGCAAACAATATTCAACAAGTTCTTTTTTAAAGTAAAACTGCGCGTTTACGTTTGAAGTTACTTTATCGTACCATTCTAAAAACACTGTGCGATCACGAATGTTCATAGAATCTGGTGCGTAGTAGCGTGAATCAGGATAAGGGCCTTTATAATTTTTGTCGTTCGTAACGAATAAATGTAGAAAATACCTTTTTTTTATATTTCCTGCAAGACGAAACGTTTTAGGTAAATCAGCCAATTTCATAGGTAAATAATTTAAACTATCTATAAACTTAGTTTTTCTTAATGACATGCGAATGATATTACGCCCATTAAGAATAACCTCGGGGGTACCAATTTTATCATCTACTATATATTTTAATATAAATTGATCATCAAAAGCCTTAGAGTTATGTGCTATACAAATAAATGAAGCGAAAGTTTTACTTTGAAATCTTACTGCAAAATCAACAAAATTTTTTAGACACTCTTCACCCTCTAAAATAAGCTGTTTAACACCACAGAGGGGGCAAATCGCGTGGACATTTTCTTCTACTTCGCCTATACATGCATAGCATCGTACTTGTACCACACAAAAAATTGGTATGTGTACTCGCGTGTCGGCAGTATCATATAATTCTGTGTCTTGTCGCTTTTCAAAATCGTAAAATATAAAACAATTCTTTTTAGTATTTAATTTATAATTTGATGTAATAGGCTGCATACTACGTAGCGTGTTAAGCGTATGAACACTTTACACTCTTTGCAATATTTTTTTCCGCAATCATGCTTACCTTTCGACAAATTTATAAATTTGTCGCAGGTATTACATATTTTTATTGTCTCGCAAATGGTTTTTTTGCGTGATTAGGAGATTTTGTCCTCAAAAGAGAACCTTTAGCTTCATGATTATCAAAACATTTTTGACCATAAAATTTTTGCCCACAATCCGTGCATTGTATTTTTTCTAAGTTATTAATGTTACTACAATTGGGGTTTCCATTGCATACAGAACAGACAGATACACATTCATGACTTCCTACACAACTGTATGATTTGTTACACGTAATGCAAAAATAACTCGACTTTACAGCTAACATATTTTTAATTAGATTATAGTGACCAATATTGTCGTAATACATAATATTTATTGATAAAGAACAACCATCTACCTCATCGTTGTCATTACCATCATAAATTAAAGAAGATTCATCGCCAAAAGTGTCGTAATCAAATATCCGAATACGTATATTATGTTGTTTAATATACCGTTGAAATTTAGAAAAATTTTTTTGCTGTCAAAACTTTACCAAACACAAAAGCCCTAGCTAAACATAGGTTATCCCTAGTATTTATCACTAAGACACCTTTTTTACTTAAACTATTTATAACGTCTTCCAGCGCACCCCACCCTTGAGGTAATTTAACATAAGTCATCTCAACTACTAATGTTTTCGCGATGTTAATTATTCGCTTACTCTATTCGATTTTTTCGCAGAGGCCCCAGATATTTTTAAGAAAATTTGATTTATTAATTTGAAATAGATACCAGCCGATCCTTCAGTTAACGCGTCAGAGTGCATGTCGATCAACACGAGATAATTACTCGTAGTGTAATTTTTTTTAATAACACTAATAAGTTCCCGAAAACCGTTCTTAAGCCATTCTAAAGTATTTGCTATATCCGTAGGTTTGATAATTTTAAATATTATAGCGCGACACGTTGTTTTAAATGATTTTATAAATGTTTTTCTATCGCTTTCTAGTATGATATATTTCATACCTCTCGTTATGTCCGGTTCACCCTCAGTCTGCACGGCGACGCTTGCAACACCTCTTCCATGTTGATGTTCGTGAGTGGGCTGCTCCTGAGGTTGTTTAATAGGAGTACTCTCAATCCCATTGATTCCATCTGTAAGATAAAAAATAGTAATTAGAATATTGTTTAAGACTTTTGAGAAATGTAAATATAAAATTTTATTTTTAAATTTACCTGTGTTGGTGTAGTGTGTCATAGTTAACCCCAACGGACCGGGTGTTGGTTCGGACACCTCTTCCAGCGAGCGGTCAGACTGATTTTCTACAAAATATTGTTAAATAAATATAATTGAAAAGGTAAAATGAATGGTGGAAAAGTAAATGTACGTAAAGATTTTAATTTGCCTGGAGATATTTTTTTCTTATTGTAAGAAAGTCCCTCCTCCCCCGACGGTCCAGGCATACTACCGTCCAAAGCGTCCTCCAGCTTTCTCTTTAGGGTGCCGTCAACGTTTTGAAGATTTTCGCTATCCTCAAAATATAATTTGCCAACTAAAAAAAAGATTTCATTTAATTTTTCTCATCATGCAAAATTTTGTAAGTATAAAAAAATTTATAAATTTATATCACTTACTAATTCTATCGTACGCTTCGTACATTTTCTTGAACATTGCAATGTTCCTAGCTTTAGACGGTGGACATTCCACCACAGCCTGTATAGCTATAGGACTACGCACTAGATAAAGGGGGTACAACGTGACAGCGTGCACACCCGCTAGATAAATGGTAAAAAACTCCTGCAATACTCCTATTAATTTGTTATCCGAGTATGCAGGCAGCTTCTCGCTAAACCACTTGTCGGGGTACGCTTTACTCGCATCTTCCGACACGATAGTCGCGTATCGCGCACAAGAACGCACTACCTTGATTAACGCTGCGATATTAGATGCTTCCATTTTGACTGTTTTTTATTTTATGGTGTAGCTAGCAAAAAACTTGTAACACGTTGTAGAGAGACACCGAAATAACTAACAAAAACAGTGTAGCTAACAAGAACTTGCAACACACCGTAGAGATACACTAATATAGAATTAAACAAGTTTAAGTAAACGAAAAAAATATACTGTGTAAAACTTTAAAGTTAATTGAAAATGTAACAGATTTCGAACACGATGTAACATGTAAAATTATAGTAACGTATAAGCAAGAAAAATGTGATTTGGCTGAGAGTGTTGGATAAAGACTGATTTTCTTTTACAATTTCTTCTTTTTCCCTACCTACTTCTATATTTCCCCTCCCCCCTTTCTGCCAAAATTTTGGCCAACGTATAATAAATGTAAAAAGTGTACTCACCCATATAGGTACACTTTAGTCATAGTCTGGAAAATTCTACAGTTACGGTATGATACACTTCCGCAGTGGTTACTTACTCTTCCTATTTTGAAAAAGATTAAAATTATAACAGCTGAGAGACAATTGCTTACTTTCGCCAAGGTTACTTACCTTTCTCCATAGTTTGAAAAAGATTAAAATTATTGCCGCTGAGGAGCAATTGCTTACATCCGCTGTCGTCACTTACTTCTCTCTACAGCCGTTTGCAAATATTTTCCCGGTGACTAAACAAGAGCGTCTTTCGGGCTTGAGCATGATTTTCCCACAGCATTTTGTATGATAAAATAAGGGTATACTATCTCTGCTTATGAATCACATGTTGCCAAAAATTTGAGTGGGCAGTGTTTCACCGCATGAAAAAATTTTGAGAGAGGAGAGTGCAACAGCTATACAAGTTTTCAAACGCAAAGGTTTCACTTCTTTACAGACCCGTTAGTCTTCCATACAACTCAGATAACGGCTGACATAGATAATTTTCGCAGCCCCTGCAAAATTTTGTCGGTAAAAAGATTTTTAATTTAACTGTGTCGTACGGAACTGTAAAAAATAGCTTGTGTTGAATAAAGACAAACGCGTTTTTCATCGCGTGATACCACTAAACATGTATCAGATTTTATTAATTCAATACAAAATCAAAAAGACAGTGCAAGTGCTATAATATCCATGGCAAAGGTGTTACAACATCCGTATTCTCTCAACAAGACGAGTATGAAAAAAATAGTCGTTGTAAATCGTCAGTGTTTTGAGCCTTTGTTGCAGCTTTCCAAATGTCAGTTTACAGCAAGTATAATTATAAATTCACATGTATGGAGCGAGTTAAAAGATTATTTTGCTTTTATAAATAATTACTTTACTGATAAAAACATGGATCAAATGGAACGCATACAAGTTGGTAATATCAAGTTGATATTCACATCATCTTACAGAATGGAATCAGTAATCTTTGATAAAAATGAAATTAGCGATGGACAAGACGGAAGTAAAAAAAAAAGTAAACGTACAGTTCAACCATTATTATGCAACATTGTACGTTTTTAGGACTCACTCAAGTTGTCATATGCGTGGATGAAAGACTGGGTGCAGCAACATTAGTTAATAAGTGCAAAGAATTTGTAGTGAATGAGTTCACTGTTTTACTACAAAGTATCACTCTAGTGAATAAAATCAGTGTATCAAATTTGGAATAGGTGATTGAAGAACATTACTCAACTCTACGAAAGAATTCATTTTAAATTAAATAGAATTAAAAATGTTGTAGAATATTAAAACAAAACTATTTTCAAAATTTTTACGTCGCTTCTAAACTTATTAATATTATTAGTTAAGTGTATTTTTATACAACATATGTATTGAATAGATTTGAATTATTTTTATTCAAGAAACCTCGCTTACCATCCACTCCCTTTACCTTCATAATAACTTCAAATTTTTACCAAGAAAAATAGTAGTAGCGTCAGCCGTATTTTTGCACTTTCGAATTTATAGATTTTCACAGGTACAGCTGATAATCGGGGAACCCCTTGATTTTCACTCCGCTAAAAAGAAAAAAAATTACCGATCAAGCAATGTCAGTAACATGAATTTTTCATCTGCGAGGAAAAAATTGTTGTTACTATCCTAGCAACGTTGAAACTACGCGCGTTTTATTCCGCGCACCGTTTATTGGGTCCTGTAACGTCTGCAAAAAATTATTGTTACCGGCCAATGTCGGTAATTATATTTTAATTACGCGCGAAATTCGTATTGGGTTGTTGGTCCATTCTCCCTGCCCCCCCCCGTCACGTGATGCCCGGGAAAAATGGTCCCCGGGCCACACCCCTGGCGCCAGCCGTATGACATATTTCTATGAAACTGTCTGGTAAAAGCTTTCGTGAAATTGTCTGGCTAGTGAGCCTACCTTGTTTCATTGTACTATGATCATACTCATCACTATCATTAGTAATAAAGCTTCCAATAGAAATGGATAACCTCTTACAAAGCTCTATTAGCTTCAGCTTGACTTGACCATCTGGTACATTCAGCTCGCTATGGAACCATAATTCTCTCGCCAGCATTTTTATTCGAGGTTAAAATATCAACTTATCAATACCATCGTTTATTTACTGCAGAAAAAATACATAAACGCTCTACAAGAACACAAAATAATCCGTAGAATAAGGCGATGCACTCGATGCTTTTTTCCGTTAAGATTTAGTGAAACATGGAACCTAAACAGCTAAATCATTTTCTTGCACTACTAAAGTTTGTACACTATTAAACTTACCACTTATGGGTGAAGCATTGTCATATGATTGAACTCTGCAATCTTTTGAATCTATATTATTTTCTTTCAGAAAATCTTTTAAGTCAAAGAACGTATCCATAGCTTTGTGGCCGTGGCTTTGTAAAAATTTCATAAGTCTTTACAAATCTGAAAAAAATTGCAATAGTCTTTTTGAGTGCTTTTAATGTAATAATTCATGTTTTCTAGCACTATTAGCACCTAATACATTCATTTTGTAGGAAAACCTCTTATTTTTAAATTTTCTTTAACTTAAGGAGTTTGTTACTGTGTAAGGATCTTAAAATTACTGAATGGACGTTGTATCATTAAAGATGTAAAAAAATCTATTTAGGAACTTACCTTTGCTGAATTTGACCTAAAGCTTTAATGGTACATTATATATCCTCTCGCATGTCACTTTGATTGAAATTATTTGTGTTTAAACATGTTGGAAGTCAATAATCAGATCTTTTAGTGGTATTGTACACCTTTTGCTTTTGATTTATTGGGTTATTGACCACAAAAACAAAAAACAATTTTTTTCGTATTTTCGTTCAGCTCCAACGTTTGGAACTTCGAACATATCTAGAAAGTTGCCATTATCTGGAGATCCAACCGTTTCATAGCTACTTTTAAACACAAAACCGTGTTCACCTAAAAACATAATTACTTCTACAACGCGCTTTGAAACTTGACGCCAATAATGAGTACGATTCCTAATTTCTTTTTCTAGCTGTAAAGTAATTTCGTATGAGCCGCTGATGTTTTATGCTATATTAAAGAATAAGCTGCATGTTTTCAATCGCAAAATCCAGGACATGTAAATGGATTATCTTTCGATCCAAATAATTAACAGAAAAAACAACACATACGCCTTGTAGTAGGTGGAAGCATAACCATGAACGATATATACCTTCACTATTTAAAGTTGTTCTCTAGAAAAAATTGATGTTACATTTACTCTTTTTTCTCCATCTTTTTTTTCCAATTACCTTTTATAGAACAGTGGAGTATCTTTGCTATACTGTATGGCTACATCAAAATGATTGGTCCAGTAAATAACGCTTACTATCATGTTCTCTGGCCACAGTCCTACATCTTTCAATAAACTTTGATTTCTTTTACTCATAATCTGAAAACTTATTAAACGTAGTAATTCATACGTCATAAGTTTGAAGTTTATTGTCAACTATTATTAAAAAACATATACAGTTTCAAAACGTCTCTTGTATAGGTTAGTGAAACGATTGCACATATAAAAATTAACTCATTCAAAAGATTGTAAAGAAACAACAAAATTCCGTAAATTTGCTTCAGTAGCAATACATGTTTTCATAATTATGTACCATGAACGCATACATAAAAATGTATGCTGATAGGCCCACACGCAATCGTATAAGACTAGAAGAGAGAATATATAAGTGTAGAGAAACTGCAACACCGATAAATTTCGAATGTATGTATTATTAATGAGTAAAGTGATATTGAAAATTTTGATAGGCCATATTAAAGTATAAGAATGTTGCGGCTTCCATGTTGTCGTAGTTTTTCTACTTGCCAGCGTAGCGCGGCCTTAATAACGCCAACGATAACTACGCATTGCAGCCGCACTACCCATATAAAAAAAGCTGATTAAACTGAATCCAGAACGAATCTATTAAAGACATATAAGAAATGGACTAGGCTGCTAATTTCAATGTTTTGTGCTGAAGCGCAGGTAGAAAGTGTTTGTATATAGTGCACGGACAATAATTTTGAACATAAGGAGATCATGTACGTGCGCTTGTAAAGTTCAAATCACTTTGAATTTCTACCACACAAGTATTTGGAATACCCAAGATCTTACATCATAAAGCCTGAGCTCATCTTATGTGAATAGTATATAGTATAGTTATAGTATTCGTATAGTTATAGGTATACTAAAGTGCGTGTCTATTAGTCTTTGTAGCGCAAGCCTTTTTTCCTCTTTTGTGCATCTACATCAAAATGTGATGTAGTTATATAGTCCACTACGGTTCGTGATAAAAAGTGTTAGTCATTTTTTATTAATGTTGTTAGATTGTCTATAAAATTAGTATTATCAGCATATTAAGACGTGCGAGATTTCTACACTGTACGTAATAGTATTTTTCATCATTTATTGCAATCCACAACGGGTCCACTAGCTTTAGCTGTATTTTATTCGGATATTGCACTACATAAATTTTCAAAAATCGATGAATACATCCCTAAAGCTGCAGATTTACTATTAGAACACAAGTATTTTAATGGTCGTCATGAGGAAGCTCGTTTTTGTTAATGCATCGAGTAACTTTCATTCTTGTTTTATTTAGACCAGTAATAAATTGATATTCTGAACTATTAAAGTATTTACAGAGACCAATTCTTACAACTAAAAACAGTGCTTGTGTAATTGTTTCCGTTAAGAGCACCTGAGAGACGGTACTCTTGTAGTACTACTGACACTATTGTGGAAGGTGCTTTATGTAACTCCTATCGTCATTATCGAAAAGATGCAATTGAACTGGGTATATTACAGAGAAAGTTATTAAAATAAGAGGTACATAAATTAGGTATGTAAAAAGTATTAAAATAAAAGGTACAGAAATTTTATAAAATTTAACATCTCGCAATATTTTACTCTAAGATTTTTTTTTTTTTCATACAATTAGACGTAAGGGCTGCAGCCGGGATTTGGATTAAAAAAGGATTATTACTTACGTAAATATACAAGCACACATGCAGGTGTACATCCAGGGTTTTTTTGAATTCTAGGTAGTAAATGTATATCCTCTAATGCCCTGGCTATGCTTCTGAGTTGTGTTTTTTTTTTTTTTTTTTTTTTTTTTTTCAATTAATACCTACTAACGTAGAGTATTTAATTTCAGGCTCTTATTGTAAGCGAGTACATGTAGCCATTAAGGCAAATTATTACATTATTGGTTACACACACGTTACAGTATTGGATTTGGTTTATTCCATTTCTTGGTTCGGTGATGGTATCACAAAGACTACTGCAGCGAAAAATCTAGGTGATAGGCAGTTTTGCTGCAAGAAATTCGCCTCATCCCTGCACGAGGAGCATTGCGTGGTGAAAAAGCACGTATGAAAATCACAGAGGTATTCGCTCAGAATAGTCGTAGTGGCTGAGTATCGAACCCGCGATCTTTTGCGTGCTGACCCACAAACCAGCTGAACGACCCACCGTGTGCTCTACTTGTACGTATAATTATTTGACTACACAGTAGATTAAATACAGTTGCCGCTTGAGACCAAGTAAAAAGTTGTTTTCCGGGCATAAGGAGTCAATTTAAAACTATAACAGTCAGCGTTGGTTTTATAAATCTCCTACGGTTGAAGTTTATGACTGTTCGCATACAGCGACGCACTGCGGATTAATGAGGAAGCTTTTGGATGAATTATTTTAATTCTTGTATACTATGTTTTTTTTTTTTTTTTTTCTGGAGGGAGGGGAAATGCATTAAGGCACACCGCAGGGACAGCGGTAGTGTGGGACTCGGTGGATTTTTTTTATTAGACCACCCATACCCACTAAACCCCCCCCCCCATGCAGCGTGGCTTTTGATCCACCCCGGAACCGCGTTAGCATCATTTCAGGGTGGAGCCACCAGGGAGAACATCGTATCTCACAGCATTAGCGAGCAAGCTCGCCACCAGTTGCTAGAGGTGCCAATCCTCTCGAGTCCTGAAAAGGACTCGGGGTCCCTGAGGACCGGCACCCGTCTTCTAGCGCTTTGATGATGCTTCCACTTGCTGATGAGTATAAATACTTAGCGCAGCTTGAGTCTGCATCCTTCACTCAGGGGCCCCCGTTACCTTCACGGCGGCTCTCTCCTCTTCTTTCTTCTGCCGGAGGACCGACCCGACGAAGCCATCCACTGCCGTCCACCCCTTTTCGCTGCTGAGCATCTCAGAGATGATGGTTTAAGGAGTGGGTGCCACGCCGATCTTGTCCACCAGCTGTTGGCGCTCACGGTGCCATCTCTCACACACGAAAAACGTATGTTCGATGGTATCATCCAACGCAGGGCAGTAAGAACACCTAGGTGATGCCTTCGCCGCCATGCGGTGGAGATAGGCATCGAACTGGCCATGCCTGGAGAGGAACTGGGTGAGGTAGTGGTTTACCTCTCCATGCCCTCTCTGCACCCATGGCCGCAAGAGCGGAATCAGGCGGTGCGTCCAACTACCCACACCGGCCCGACCCCACTCCTGCTGCCACATCGTCAACATTTCCTCCCGCCTGTCGCTATCGCTTTCGTTGCCGGAGCCCAGGAATTTCCTTCGCCGCTCCCGCGCAAGCAACACGACGGGAATCGTTCGTGCTATCACCATAGCAGCAGCGGAGGAGACCTTGCGGCAGGCACACGTGATTCTTAAGGATCCGATGTGCTGCACCAAAGTTAAGCGCTCTTGGACATCCTTCCTCGCGAGTGCGTCCACCCACACCTCCGCGCCGTACAAGAGGATCGAGTTGGAGACCGACGCAAGGAGCCGTCTTTTGGCTTCCTGCGGGCCTCCAACATTCGGTATTAACCGTGAAAGCGCCCTCGAGACCCTAGCGGCTTTGTCGGCTGCTCTTCTGATGTGCTCCCCGAAGGTGAGTCGTGAATCGATCCACACTCCGAGGTAGCGCACCACTAGACTCGCGCAGATTGCCTCACCCGTAATGCTCAGGCGAAAGTCACCCCCGAACCATCTCTGCCTGGTGAGGACGACCATCTCCGTTTTTCCTACAACTAGCTTAAAACCGTGGTCCCGGAGCCATTCCGACACTATCGCGACCGCCCACCGTATTTTGCGCTCGGCCTCCTCTCGTGATTTTGCTGTGACGTGCTATGCTATGTCGTCAGCAAAGCCCATCAGCTTGACCCCCGGAGGCATTTCAAGGCGAAAAAGTTCGTCGTAGACCAGGTTCCAGAGATCGGGGCCAAGGGCAGATCCCTGTGCGACTCCCAACGTCAGACGCCTCTCTCTTGGTCCATCCTTCGTGTCGTACTGGAGTACTCGATCCTGGAGGTAACTGTCCAGGATCTTTTTCATGTAGTCCGGTACATTCTGGCGCTTCAGAGCCCTCATTATGTCGGACCATTTTGCCGAGTTAAAGGCATTCTTTACGTCAAGAATCGCCAGGATACAGACGCTCCTCGTCTTATGAGAGAGTGTTTCCATGTCTCCCTGACTGACTTGAGAACATCAGCCACAGCCATAACCGTTGATCGTCCCTTTCGGAATCCGTACTGATTTTCTGAGAGGCTGACTTCCCCTCTTAAGCGGGTTCTTATCAGCCTCTCTAGCATTTTTCCAGCATTGTTCAACATACCTATGGGTCGGAATGACGATGGGACCAAGGGGGTGGTTTGCCCTTGTCCAGAAGAACAAGTCTTTAGATCTTTCACCGGTCGCTGAACAGTCCAACGCGCAGGCACGCATTAAACATGTCCAATAAAACGTGTGGCTTCTCCGCAGCTATGATCTTGAGGACCTCGGACGGCACCCCGTCCGGACCGGGGGCCTTACGCCCCGGCGTCTCCGATGCCACTGACCTTAATTCATCGAGCGTAAAGAGAGGCACTTGTCCTACACTTATTTCCTCTCGCCTTCTAGCGGGATGCTCCGGAAACAGGCAAGAGACCACCCTCTTCAAAAAGGAAGGTTCCATCAACGCTTTCACCAACGCTTTTTTTGCTTCCCTGTACGCGGCAACAGCCACCCCGGTGCCTTCACGAGTTCTGTATCGCTGTGCAAGACGCCGTAGATGCTGCGCCTCTCTGCGCAAGTTAGCGATGTCTTCGGTCCACCAGTAGCACGAACGTCGACCTCTTCTGGCTGACCTTTTAGGCATACACGTTTCACACCATTCCTTGACCCGTCTCGTAGTGCTGCTCACGAGTGTCTCGGCCTCCGCTGGATTTGTGATCTTGTTCAAATCAGCTGTAGGTGGCGCGCTAACCATGGCTTCCAGCAGCAAATCTCGGTTGAGTTTTGCCACGTTCCACCCGGTAACGCGCCTTTGGATTACATCTCGCGAGCTTGCACCACGATCCTCGTTTACCACGAAGCTGACACACTGGTGATAACTGGCCGTGTAGTCCTCCAGAACTTGCCAGTCAGACACTCGCGCCGCCATTTCTCATGACACCAGCCCGAGATCGATGATCGTTCCCTGGTTACCAGGTCACCTGAACGTTGCTGAACTACCAGAGTTCATAACGATGAGATCCAGCCTCGCAGCCACCTCTAGCACCGCCCGTCCTCTGGGGTCGGTTCTTGGCTCCCCCTAAGCGACGGCCTTGGAGTTAAAGTCGCTAGCCAGGACTACATCACTACTCTCCCTGCACACCCGAACGGCATCCTCGAGTTCGGCAAGCCGCTCTCTGAAGATACCAATCGAAATGTTAGGGGATATGTAGCAACTCACATAGAAAACACTACCACACCTGATCCACATGAATTCGTCTCCACCTTCAGTATCGGATACGGAGAACTTTTTGCTGCGAATCAGGATGGCTGCGCCTCTTGTCCTGTCGCAGTACCAGCCTCGGCCCGGTAACGTGCGGGATGGCTTATTTATAAAGAGCAAATCCACACCCTGGGCACGGGAATACTGGTCCAGCAGATCGTGCGCGAGCATGGTCCTATCAAGATTCACCTGCAGGATCAGCGCCATTTCATCAGAGCTATTCCTACAGCTGCCCGTAGGGCTCCACACCTGGCAGATCCAGCGACGTGGCTGGTATCCGGCCACGGGTTCACGTTCTCGCACAGGTAGCAGCTTGCTTCTTTTTGTGAGCAGCTCCGTGCCACGTGACCCTTTTTGCCACACCTAAAGCACGCCCCGGTTCTGTCAGGCCCACCACACTGGTGAGAGATGTGGCCGAACCCAAGGCACCTGTAGCAACGCTCAGCTTTAGTCCTGGGCAGAATCCTGCAGTTGACCCAGACAAGCCACAGGTGGTCCATTTTGTCGAGGACCGCCGCCGCAGACGCAGGGGCTTTAATGTAGGCGACCCTGTTTCCTTTGGTCGTTCTCGACGAAAGCTGCACGACCATCTCTGGTAGAGCAGCCCCGTCGAGACGTTCCTTTCGCGCTGCCTCAACCTCCTCTTTGGTCACCATCGGGTCCACATTTCGGATTTCCCAGACGAGACGCGGGACGAGGGTGCGAACGCCGCCAGCATCCGCCACAGCGCTTTTTAACGCTGCCGCGAACGCGTCGCGACGCACAGCGTTGGCCTTTTGCAGTTCGACGAGGACTCCACCCGTCCTCGTCTCCCTGACCGATGCCACCCCCACCCCGAGCTCGTCCAGGCTCACCTTTTTCATCTGGGCCAGGACCTCGGCGTACTTTTTACCCTCAGCTGGCTTGATGAGGATTGCCTCTGGCCTGGCCCTCCGATGCGGCTTCCCAGCGTTTCCAGGAGGCGGGCACCCCTCCGAAGTTTTATCCGGGTTAGCGCCCTCCTCTTTCTCCATCTTCTTCTTTTTTTTATTTCTTTTTTAGAGACGGTCTTCCACTCCTTTTGATCAGGAGGATTACCGTCTCTATTTCCTTCCTTTGCGGGTGGGGTCCGTTCCTTTTCATCCAGACTCGACTCCAACCACCGCGTCTTTTTTTTTGGCGGTCGCGCCGGGAAAGTGGAATTTGAAGAGCTCCCCACATCCTTCCTCTTCTTCTCCCCTGAAGGAGTCGAAAAAAGAGGTGTGGACCCCGACCCCTCCACCCCAGCCACGACACTAGCCAACTTTTTTTGGAGGCCCTGAGCTGCGAACAGGGCCTCCTCTACTCCACTTCTTATGTCCTTCTGGGTGGTCCCGTATTTTTTAACGATTCTACCCAGCTTGACCAAAACCTGCAGCAAGTGATTAAAGATAGCCTCTTCCTGGCGCTCCTCTCCCACTGCGTTGCCGTGGCCTTCACCACGCTCACGCATAGACCCCTTTCCCAAAACCCTTAAAAAATTTGCCTTCATTTTATTTCCACGAGTAGCTAGGGAAATAAAACTCCGCCGACTCAGAGCCCCGCATGTGCTGGTAAGGCTTAATACTCATGGAGGTCGCCAGGTATCCACGAGGCACCGTTTGAGACCGCCAGTACCCCGGCGGCCAATTAACCTTTCGGCACGGTACACATGACACCTTCAGTTTAGGGATAGTAGTAGTCTGAGAATGGTGTTCGTGCAATGTATGTATATGTTGGTACACTACGGTCATCCCAGCTAGACGAGCGGCAGGTGTACAGTCCCACGACCGCGCAGACCACCCAACAAAACGGGCTGGCGCAAAGCACTAAGGTGCCGCCATATAGCCTCCTCAGTGGTAGTAAGCCTAGATTAGTCGGCCTACCACGTCTTTTTTGTTTATGAGGCGTACAGCCATATCACATGTGGTTATCCAGACTTACCTGGGCCTCATCATCCGGCTTCACCCACCGCCAGGCCCCCAACGCAAGCCCAGAAAAGGACCCGCCACACGCAACCCAGAACAATCCGTAAGTGTCCCTGTGTTTGTTTAGTGGGAGTGTGATGCATGTATCTGAGAAGAATGTTTTAACCGCCGCTTACTTCTACACACGACGGGTGCTAGTTTTTGTTGGCCCGCATCAAGCAATGGAGTGCCATCCACGGCAGCAGCAAAAAGTGAAGAACAAGGAGCACAAGCAGAGCTGGCCCATGCATCCACACCGATGGAGACATGAAGCACTAGTCCCCCGCCCACACCACCGCAGATACACACGCCAACGCCACACACGCCTTCCGATCCACGCTCCCGACCACCACCACAGAGAGCCACCCCACCTGCCCATCGTCACCTCATATTTTAAGAGGATGCCCCTATCCGCCACCCGGGGAAGTGCCTGGTATTGAGAAACTAGCAAAAACCCCACCCGGAATACTATGTAGCAGCTGATATAATAGATATAATAGATGCAACGTATATAAATTAAGAGATAGTATAAATTAAACAAGGAAATATGTGTTTATAGATAAATATAATCAGTTATGTATCAGTTTTTGTTAAAATAAATAGAATATTTTTATAAAATAATGTGTTGTTTTACAATAAAAAATAAAATAACCTTGCAACGTATTTTTTTTACCTTCTTATTGATATCATAGGCACAAGGTACATCATTTCATCCTTCCAATTAGATTCCATGTCTGTACAAATTGGATTTGTTTTTTTTTTGTTATTGTGACTATAACCTGTCAATTAAGCTTTGTACAGGAAACACTTAATACCCCTCATGGAAACGTATATTCTGTTGAATGTTCTATTTAATTGCTCAAATTTTTATGAAATCGAATAGGTACAAGCTTACACATAAAGAATCAAAAAAGGTAAGTTATATTACTATGATTATGGAAACTAAACAGAAGTTGAATCGTGAAGATTTACCGTGATAATTAAAGGGTCTGGCTGTACAGTGCCTGTGCACCTGGGAAAGGAAATAATTGTAGATAATTTTGACGCAATGATTGGAAAAGTATAACAAAATATAAAAAATAACAATAAATGCATATTTACAAACAAGCGTTTATACGAATTTTAAGAAGCCCTGTGGTACTTAAAAAGCTGATTGTAGGTTGTTAAAGAGTCGGTGTAAAAAGTACTTTTGCATACGTCATTAGTACAAAATAATCCGCGGAATGCACGCAAAAAATATGAAAAGGATTAGTTAAAGAGAGCATCATAACAAAAGCCAAGAAACAAATAGTACATGAGATACGATACAACTGTATGTATTATAAAAATTATATGGCCCGCTTACTTCGCTCGTTCGTAGCAAGCTTTGAAATTCTTTGAATTAAAATAAACAGTTAAACATTTATATATGGAGTTATTGTTTATACTCAAGGGATTATAAACATTCTATCTTGCTTTTTACATATTTTTGACGAATTCGAAGAAGAGCATTCAGTGTCTATTGACTAAAAAAAAAATTAAAAAAAAAAAAAAAAAAAAAAAATATATCAGTACGAGTACGTTATTAAGAACGATTAAGCCGCTAATATCGACGTATAGTTGATCCTTTTCATAGTTTTATAACAAAAAGCTCGCCGGGTTCTTCATAACAATAAATTAATTTATATTTAGTGTTTTAAAGAAACTGAGGAACCCTATTTATGCTATAGAATGTTGTTAAGTTGAAAATTTTTTTAGCGTGAAATAGTTATCTTAAAAAAAGAAAATATATCGAACACATGAGAATATTTTTGTCACTGCAGGAATGGATAATCAGGATATTCCCGGTTCCAACCGAAGATTGAATTATCGGCAGCAAAGGTATCGAGCTGAGTGGGAGAATATTTTCGAGTTCCAAGAATGGCGGGGACCAGTGATTAGAAATGATTTTCGTGCCCAATGTAATGTCTGCGATCGCGAATTTTGTGCACACTTACGATCAATTCGAGATCATGCCCAAAGTCAATTACATCAGAGAGCAATCGGTATTGAAAATGATCGCGATGAAATTGTAGGCTGTAAAGTTGACAAAGCCTTAATTAAACTATGTGTAGTATTTGCCGAGCACAATCTTGTGTTTTTACTTGCAGATCACTCGATTTCTGTGATAAAAGAAATTAGCGATGATGTTGATTGTAGGGAAATTTGGCAAAAACTGCGAATGAATTGTAAAACTGTATTGGCAGTATTGAAAAATTGTGTAGTGAGCGCTTATCAAAGTGATATTACAGAAAAATTGCGATATAATAAGCTTAGCGTTTACTTTGATGAAACGACAGATGCTTCGCAGATACAAGTAGCATGCATATTGGCTCAATACCTAGATTTTGACCAAGAAAAAATTGTTACCGCACTTTGGGAGATCGTACTTACACTCGATGAATTCGGGGATAACCACGAAGCAAACGCTGAATAGCTGTACAATTTAATTACACAATCATTCACAGACAAAAATATTCCTCTCAACAATATTACAGCTTTCGGATCTGATGGATGCAGCATGATGATGGGCGCGCATAACTCGGTCGCACAACGATTTTTACTCAACAACGAAAATACTGTTTTACTAAAGTGTCCGAGCCACTCGATTCATTTGTATGCAAAAAATGCTATGAGGCAATTACCTGGGGATATCGTGCGAATGTGCTCGTCGGTTCATTTATTTTTTAGTCGATCGCCAAAAAGACAGCACACGTTACAGGAGTTTCAAATATTTTTGGATCCCGAAGTACATGAAATTTTACGGCCTTTAAGAACTCCCTGCTTGTCTCTTGAATCAAGGGTTTTAAGTTTGTCAAAGCAGCGGAACCTCTTGCAGTTGTATTTTACACATGCTTTTTTCGTTGAAAATATAAAGAGTGCAGAACCTATCTTACAATTTTTCAATTCTAAAACACAGAAATACTATGTACTGTTTTTCTGTTTTATTTTAAATGAAGTCGACATTTTTAATAAATTTTTTCACAAAAAAGGTATAATCCTGCATAAAATTACAAACGTTGTAAATACAACTTTTAAGCAAATTGCTAGCTTATTTTTGAATAGAGTGTACGTCGTTGCGAATCATCTAGCATTTCTTGATCCTTTTAAACATAATTAATTTGTTGGTTTTGATTTAATAAATTTAAACCCTGCTGCGAATATATTCATTAATAAACCGGACACCCCTGATTTCAACGAACACGAAAAAGTTGTTGTTAAAACTAACTGCTTAAACTTTTTGAGGATGCTGTGCATACAACTCAAAAGGAGATTTAATAACTTTACCAGTAATGTTTACGACGTTCTAGCTTTTAATTCTTTACAAAATGCTCTTTCTCCTGATTACCACCAGAATAATGTTAATTGCATCGTTAATCTTATCAATAGATTTACAGTGTGCGTAACGAATCCACGTGAAATCGATCTTATCATCGATCAATGGAATTGGCTTACGGTTATCGATGTTTTTGATGATGATTTACGAGATCCTGACATAGAAATCAATGATTTTTATTTCAGTTTGTATTATTACGTTAATGCTGCAGGAAAATATTTGTTAAGAAATCTTAGTTCTTTTATTCTTCGTACTTTATCAACTCTTCATAGCAATGTCGACGCAGAGAGAACGTGGAGTAAGTTGAAAATTACTAAAACTTTTTTACGGAACAAGCTGCATGTATCAACGGTCAATGCGTTGTTTAAAGCTAGTCAGTGCATCAAAGAATCGGGGGACTGCACTACATTTGAACCGAGCGAATTGATGCCAAACTTGCTGCACGAACAAAACGAGGAAGAACTTGTTGTAGACGATAAACAAATTTAGTGCAATACTTGGTGATAGTCCCATTTATTTTAAATATTATATTATCATTAATAGCACTTTTGATACTAGGCCTAGAAATATTTGGTTTTTTTTTATTAATCTCTCGAGGGAAATATTATATAACATTGTGATATTTCTTCCGCTACCAAAGATTAAAGGAATAAAAAATGTGTTATAATAGGTTGTCTATTTTTCTCTACTGCAGCTCTATAGAAATGGAGCTTATTACTATAGTTTATATAGTGTTTCTTATCATTATTCTTTTGGGTAAAAGGGTATAGGATTTTATGATTCAAGTACCTAAATAGAGTTAAAGTAACAAGTATATAAAATATGTAACAAAACTGAAAAATTACATCATTGTCTGTTATACGTAAATAAAAATATCAAGATTATTTATTCTTAAAACTATAAAAGTAATGCAAGTATATCAATGTGTTCAAGAATCGTTTAACTTGTTGTTAGACAGACAACGTAAAAAACATTATTTAGTATTTAAAAAAATTTTTAATAACTGTAAGTACTCGTCGTAAATACATAAGATATTATTTATTATATTTTAAAAAAAGGAGAAATCGTAATGATTTTCGATACAATTGTTGTACAACTTATTATCAAACATTAATTTAAATTTTATTAATTAATTTATTTAATGAATTTAAAAAAAACAAATTATCGTATTTTTTATTGTAATACTCTAATCATCTTTATTTTCATTCAAATTTTTATTTATAAACACATATTTTCTTGTTTGATTTATACCATCTCTTAATTTATGTACCTTGCATCTATTATATCAGCTGCTACATAGAATACAAAAAATAATAAAACTCATTCAAAAATTACTGCTTTGTAGCTTCCTCATGAATCCGCAGTGCGTCGCGGTATGCGAACAGTCATAAACTTCAACCGTAGGAGATTTGTAAAACCAACGCTAATAACAGTAGGCTTCCGTTATAATTTGTAACTATTTACCGTAGAACCTGTGGATGCTACAGTCATAACAAAATCATTGAATACTACCAAGATCGATAAAAATTTTCTATTTAGGTGGGCTGTTAATAGATAAACGACATTGTATTTACAGTCGTACAACAATCCAAGAAATGTATACTTTGTATCCATGTTTGTGTTTATCTAATGATCTGCAATTGCTATGACTCATTGAAAAATTCCATAATATGAAAGAAAAAGTTGTAGTTTGTACTTAAAATTTTTTTTTTTTTTTTTTTTTTTTCTTACTGTTGGATATTTCAAGATTTCACAAAAATTTACTTACCAAAAGATAAGATTTGTTCTCAAAAATGGAGGAATTCCACAAATAAAATAGTGAAATTTGTTACGTACAGTTCTAAAAACACTGAAATAAAAAAAAATGTCTAACTCGATTCGGTAACTAATGATTTGTTTTTAAACAAATTTATTTTTTTTCACACGTTTTCGGAAAATATATTTTTGTTGCGGATGTTTAAACTTTTTTTCTAGTTGGGTTGATTTGTTCTCAGTCGGGAAACGTTGTGAAACTTAAGAAAGGTTTTATTATTAGTAAACAAGAACTGTTGGATTCTTTTATTTTTCATAATAAGTTATTGTACAAGCGTGAAAATACAACCCAATTGTTTAAAGTCATAAATGCTGGTTTGGAAAGCAAGTTTTAAATTTATTCAAATCTATGTAGGAAATACGAAGCTTATTTCGCGTTTGCTATGTCGCGAACTTCAGTAGGAGTGAGAGGGTAATTAACGGTAGGCACTACCTCGTTAAAAATACATATAATATGGTATAATATAAAAATACAAGGTTCGTATACAAAAATCGATTTCTGTTGGCCTTATTCACTTGAGCACAAATGATTATAAAAAAATAGTAAAACACAAAAAGTTATTAAAGTCTTTATACACTAAAAGTCAATATCACATAATTCCACGCAGCACTCTTTTTCTCTTGCTGGCGTCTTGCGTTAGCCGTTGATGGCAAGGCGGTCGAAGGCGAACTCCTCTCTGCGGTCAGCAGCTTTTCCCTCAGCTCTGGCGCCACGACGCGCACGCAAATACCCGAGAGAGATAGCAGACTTCCCTTGTGCCGCGGCGATCAAGCGCGACACTCAGCCTGTCTAACGCAGTGGAGCGAAAAGGATAGCTCCATCTTAAAACGTCTCTCGAGGCACCAGCTCCTGTTTACGTCGGTGGCGCGAGAACGGTGGCTTCGGTTGCGTCGCCACACTTACATAGCACTGATGTAATCGTCCCTTTAAATCAGATTGATTCGATTTATTTAGTTATCAATAAAGAAACTAAATTCCAATGTTAATCTGTAAGTGCAGTTCTTGACAAATAATTTATATGAATTGTTAACAGTACCGGGATCAAGTGAAGTTAAACTCTACAAAAATGTTTTTAAATTTCTGGATTATTATTTATACGAATTACACAACGTGACGCCTTTTTTGAACACTGTAAGATTGAATCAAAAACTAAAAGCGCTCTCTTAAAATTAAACGATTTCTGCAGCTCATCATTCTATGAATGCATTAAAAAACAATCAAAAATATGTTAGATCAAAATTAATATATTTTTGAATTGAGATATCACTAGATTAAAATAAACAGACTGTTATACTACACCTTTATATACTGCTACCCTTGTTTGATTTCCGCTCCCAATATTTGTTGTAATACTAATAGCTTAAAGAAAATTGATGAAAATGTCAGAGGAATCGAATGCTTATGTGATTGGGGCAGAACTATGCTTAAAACGTACAACAACCCATTTAATAGCTGAAAAAAAAATTGTTGATGAAACAAAAAATATTATAGCAGAATATAAATATGTTTCGAGATTTTTCGACTGGGTATAAACGCTTGAAGATCTTCAAAAAATATTGTGATAATATACTTCCTCAAGAAAAAAAATCGGTTGTACTATTGATAAAAAATGAGTCAAAAGCTAAGTTAAGGTGGCTCCAGTGGCCTCAATGTTAAAATTATAAATAACCCAACCGAGGTTAACAAAATTAAATTATATTCTTTGAATTCCCATCTTTCTATTCGTATAAAAAAAAATTAAGGTTGACGATGAAAATTGTAAGAAATCATGCTTACAAAATCGTAGTTTTAAGACGGGTTGGATAGAAAATGCAAGCTTACGCGATATAAAACCTACTGCTGGACTTATATAAATAACCCGTAAGGTGTAAAAAATATACTAACTTGTATATATTATTACGCAGTTTTCGATGACATGAGAAAAGTGTCTTGTTATCGAACAAAATCTTTAAATAATCGGAGACTAAGTATACAGTTGCGAGTGCAAGTCAGCTCTCAGCTGTCTGCATTCTGCACAGTACATATATATAGGTATAACTACTCTTGAACTTAGGAGCGTACCGTAACAGTTCATCAATTAGGGCACCATAAAACTTTTTTGTTTTTTTATATTTACTTAACAGATAAAATGTAAAATATGGCTTACAACAGTCTCTACGATAATTTTATACCATATTTTAAAGAAAATGATGATTAATTTTTAGTCTCCCCATTTTGATACGGCACTAGGCGCTGGAGCCACCTTAACTGATGTTTACGCTGCTTACATTCCATTTTGAAAACCGTTAGGAGATTCCTTCAAAATTATGGGACTTTTTGATAAAATACATTTGTATATTAAAAATTTATAGCGTGAAAATACAGTTATATTCAATTTTTTGTAAGCAGAGTTATAGAAAAAAAAAAAATATTATTGTGAGGACATATTTGTTTCACCTTTGATTTTCCCTTCGATGATTTTGAAATTGGTAACTAATTAGGCAGTCATGCAGGTAAAAATAAACTCGGTGGTGGATATATTGTGTGTCCTTTTTCACCCCTAGTACTAGTGGAAAAACTAAACAGTATATTCTCAGCCATAATATTTTATTCTAGCAATCAAAAAAAGTGTGTTAAGCTCCGTATTTTTAAAATTAATTGAAGATGTGAATTATTTAGGTACTGAGGGATGGGTAGTTATTGTAGGTCTTAAAAAATGTCAAGTTTTCTTTAAATGCATAATTGTAACTGGTGATAATTTTGGAATAAAAGAGATTTGCCACAAGCTTTTTAAATACTTGCTGCTGTAGAATCTGCAGAGCAGACCCATCTCAGTTTCAAATATGAGTTCAGAAAGTTGAGAATTTTTCAGAAATCGACAGAATTTCAGTAAAGATGTTGAGGAGCAGAATATTATTACGAGAATATCGGAGCCATGTGTTTCTAATAATTTGTTCGATTTTCATATAACAGAATAAATGTCTTGACTCTATGCATGACTTTGCGGAGGGCATTTAAAAAAAATCTTTGTCTAAGATTTTAACTCAAATTATGTGTCACGATAATTTACTGAATATTGACACATTAAGTTGCCGCTAACGTAATTTTGACTTTAGAAAAACAGAAAGTAGATGTAAGCCTTGTGATGTATTGAAGGAAACGACAAAAAAATCTAAGTTTCAAAATAAAATTAAAATTAAATAAAGCGCTGCCGAAATGATGTGTCTTATAAGATATTTAAGTGCTGTTATTAGTGATTTAATTGTATAAAGAAATAAAATCTGGAAATTATATTTAATTTTACGTCAAATTATTGGAATACTGTCTTCTCCAAAATTTTTGGAAGCTGATGTATGTAAAGTTAAACACCTGATATATGTACACAATGAGTTGTACATGGAATTATTTGGTTCACTATCCTTAAAACGCACTCTGCTGTATATATTCCACAGATAATGAGAAGCAATGTTTCTTGTGTCCATTTCTGGAGTATGGTAGGAAAACGAAAGAACAAATTTTTAAAAACTATTGACTCAAGCACCGGCTCAAGAAAAATGCATCATTAATAGTGTCCATTCAAAACCCGCTCCATTAAAGTTACGTTTTTAAATATTTGAATATTTTGGATAGTAAGCCGATTTTTGGAGGCATAGAAATAAAAAATGACGTTGAAATAAATAATTTACATGCCTCTGTTAGCAGCACTTCTACTTATAAGTTTGTTGTCATCAACGGTAAAAATTACGAGTCTTGAATAACTGTTGCTCATAAAGTTGACAATGATGGGCCTTGTTTTTGCCAAATAAAAAAAATTTTCAAAATGAATGATGATGTCGTTTTTGTAGCTTCGGAGGTGCGAGCTACATATTTTCATTACCATTACTATGCATACAAAGTAAGCATTAGTTCAAACTCAATTTTATGAGTGAACGCAAATAGTTTTCCAAATCTTTTTTTACTGTTTACAATAAATGGAGATTATTATGTAGCAAATTAAATTTAAAAATAGTTATTAAAACTGTATTTTCCACATAAATTATTCATAATAAGAATTATCCACAAGAAAATATCATTTGCCCCCACCCCCATTTTTGTATTCGTTTCACCATTTAATAAAATATTATGTTTATGAATTATTTAGTTAACTAGCTGTTAAAAAGGACGTAAGACTGTAAGGCTAATATCTATGAAATCCATTTACTATACGACTGTATTGTGTTACAAAATTCATTTTGGTAGTTGTGTGGTTCAAACAACTTTAGTTAACCTCATTAGATCTTGTTTTCCCTAGATTAACTCTCTTAACTTACATGAATTGTGGCTTAAGGCTTGCTTTGTGTAAGTAAGTACAGTATGATTAAAATTTGTTTCGATAGTTTTTTGGAAAAGGTTATCTAATAGAAGTGTAAATCCGTTTGTACATACAAAAGCACTTCAATTTCGAATACTTTATTTTTGTTGTATACTAAGTTTTATTTACTAATTACGTTTGGAATACGAAATTCCACATAAGTTTTTTTAACAATCATCAAAATTATAGTTAAAACGGTTTTAATTAAGTATGTGTTTTAATAACAGAGTGTAGCCAATCTTTTGATGGTTTAAAAAAAATTATCGAGCACTCATTATTGTTGCCCTCAAGTTTGTTCAAATATTGTAAAATCTAACGAGATGTTATCTGAATAAATAATTATTTTATTGAAATAAAACAGATTTTATACCTTTGTTAAAAAACTATCTCAGTCTTATACATGTATATATATATACATATACTGGTCCTTGGCCATAAGCCTTGAGTATATATTTGAGCCCAATTATTAGGCTAATGCAGTTCGAAGATATGAAGGGCTGAGGGGGTACCTACGATTAAGCTTTCTCAGCTTAAAATACGGCATTACAAATCTAAAAGAAACTTTAAACTCGTGAAGCCCAGACTTTGTGCTAGGACAGCACGATCGCTGAGCTCCAGGGGCTCCCCTCTTTAAGTTTCTACGATTCAATGCTGCGCCATACTGTGCGTGCACAAACTACAGGCAGCGTAGCTCTCATGCTTGTGCTTTACGATCTTTGATCTTTGGTAGTCCAAATACTTGTTTAGTAGGAATTTAAGGTGATTGAAACTCTATAAACACACATATTTTATCTCTTTATGTTTAAAATTATTTTTCGTGTGTATAGACATTATTGAGTGATCACCTCGTCTGCGAGTAGCAACGTGCGAGGAGAAATGCACTTGCACGCATGCCAGTTCCTGAGTCAGTCGAATGCTTTCCCTTCACACTAGTATCGTAATTTTCTATACCGTAACCATCATCTTTTTTTAAAATATTCTATTTTTATATTTTGACCTGTTCTGTTGTATTGATTTTCAAGATATGTTATGATTTTGGAACCTTATCCTCTGTGCTTTGAGTGGAACTCGAATTAACATTCTGATCATTCAAAGATGAAAATTTTTCCCTCTAAAATTGACTCCGAAAAACTGTCTGAATTCTCAGAGTTTGCATTTTTGTTTGCAACTATCAAAAAATCAGACATTCCAGGCGGTTTTGCAATAACTTCATCATCTCTTTTCTGTTTTTCAACCTAGACTTTACCTTAAGCATCTTTACTTTTGAAGTTATATATTCCCTTGCGTCTATCGAATTGTTGGCTCATTTTGAACACTTAAGTCTGAATATTGTAAAAAAAAAAAAAAAGTAATATAAATAATCGACTGTTATTACGTCTACATACAGACATAAAATGTATTCTTACATCACAAAGAAAATGATTGAAAATCCTCGCTGATTTTAATACATCCCTTACATCACTTCATAAAAGAAATAAATTAAGTTGATGGAAAAAATAATCTCACTATACTAAATAATCTATAATACTTTTTACCATTCAGGGATGGAATGTAAGCTAATTACATTTACAGTGTTTACTTAGCAACCACTAAATGATGTTCGTCTCGTTCGTCTTATAAGACTATAGTCATATTTCTTAATTTTTTTAAGCACGCTATACTGTCAAAATAGTTGGGTAGACGGTGCCCCCCAAAGTACCTATCGCGGTGTACTGATACTCAACAGTGCTTATGCTCGTCTGCTCTTCAGAGCCAACGAGCGGTGGCACCATAAGTATCAGTACGCCGCTATAGGTACTTTAAAGGACACTGTCTACCCACTATTTTTCCAGTGTGTGACTTGTAAAAACAAAAGCTGATCGTTGCTTGCTTTCCACTTTGATTTCCCACTCCGAGCGGGATTACTCTGGATTTTTTTACATGTCCCATTCTCACTGTGATAGCTCCTGGCTTTTCGGTGTAAAATCGTGCCGTTGTAAATATCGAATAAACAAACATGAATTGTGGCATAATAGAGTCTATTAGGTATTTAAAGCCAAGTAAAAGAACAAGAAAGAGAATTTTTTTTAAAAATATAAACATTTTGTTAGTTGTACTCTAAAAATGTAACGTTCAGGCATTCGTTCAGCTGTGACAAGAAACCGACCTACCTGAAAAATGGATGACAGAATTCTATGTGTAAGTACTTCGGGAAAGCAATATGGCATTCAATGTGGTTTTACATTTGGCTTTATGTAATGCGTTTTGAATTTTTGATGCCATCCCGTATCGAAAAACGCATAGAATTACAAATTGAAAAAAGACAAACAATTTAAAATTTTTGGTTTACTTGCAATTACAACAACCTAACACGCTATAGACAGTACGTAAAGAGTAGTGTGAAAATCTTCCTAATATGATGCCACTAGTTCGTGTTCAAGGCATGTTCTTTTTTTTCCACCGAAGGCGCAAAGTTTTTTCTCGCCCGTGAGCATATTTTGTGCCCAGTAAATGATTTTCTGTCCATGGGCACAAAACTATTCAAATGGTGCAAAATGGCAGTTGCATTTTGTGCCTATAAAATTAATTTTGCATACTACAAAAATGGGGTATTGTATAAAAATTGGTTGTATTCATTGTCAAATGTTTTTATTCGAGTTTCATTACATGCAAATACGTGCTTAGTCACTGCACTTGATTTTTTTTTGTTTTTAGAAACCTTCCAAAAAAAAACTTCAATACCTTACCTGTGAGAAGTAAAAGCTATTTTAAAAAAGATTCATCTTTGATTACCTAAGGTAGCAACAAAAAACATGTTGAACAATACTAAATTGCATGATTTTTTTTGTTTGCAGGAAGTTTGAAACTAAACAAACATGGTAGTTTTTGCTACATTATAGAGCAAGTATTAAGTTTAGTTGTTACAATTTTTTGATCTTTAATTTGATTTTTGATTTTAAATTTGTTTCAAAAATATTTAAGCCCAATTTCATGTACAGTTTAACTTTGTTAAAAATTATTACAGCCGCATTGTAGTTTTTAGATTACCATGTCCGGTTATTTTGTCCAGTTTTTATTACGATGATATTAAGATTATTTGGAATACTTCAAACATACCTACATGATGTATTGTAAAATGTAAATAATGCATGTTGACAGATTTTTATAATTAAGGGCTTTAAATATTTCTTATTTTTAATTCATAGCGATCCTTATGCTTAAGGAAGCTTTGTAATAATTTCTTGGCAGTAACTTTAGCTAAAATTCGTAAAACGTAAATTCAAATCAAAACATTGAAAATTAATTATATCAACGCAAGTTTTTTTAACCATTTAAGGTAAACTGGAGTAAAGTGGGACACTTTTTTAAGCAAAAAATATTGATTTCTTATTTTTGAAGTTCCACCAATGCTAATCCACCTATGTTTTTTTTTTAATTTAAAACATAGGTCTTTTTTTAAGGAAACAAAATTTATTAACTGTGCTTATCATTATCCGTTTAATTAATTAATTTTTTAAATAAGTCGTGAAATCTGTAGTAGTGGGACATAGTCTTTGAGGATTACGGCAGTAGTAGGACACTGTGTGTGGTAGTAGTGGGGTAGTATATGACAATGTTATTTGCATATGTAAAACACAATTTTTTATTTATAAGAGGTGAATTATCACTTTTGAGAGTATATAAACATCAAAAATAATAGATTAATAGGGATTTCTCTTTTATATATATTTTTTTCAACGATATCACAAAATCCCTACTTACTATGTCCGTTAATAATAAAGAAAAAAATATTGTCTCATACAACATAAACTAAATAATATATTTATCAATAATGCAAACTACAAAAATAATAATAGTGAACACAAGTTTAAAATAAATATTCGTTTCTAAGGTCTTAAAATTTTTTTTTTCTTTTTATTTTGCTTTGCAATAAATGAACTTTACACGCACTTAATGTTTTTTCATTTTTTTTTAGTTTAGATAAACGATTTTTTATTTCCTTTACCATTGAGTCATTATTCGCATTTCGGTTTTCTTATTTAAAAATTTTATTAAATAAAACCTACTGCTTTTTGTTAGCTGCTTCCTTCTTGATCTTACAGATAATCTCTCATAATACATTGGTTACAGAAAATATATTTTTTAAAGGAAAGTTATTTGATTCTTCTGTGGAGATAAGAAACAAGTTTTAAAGGCTGAAATACCAATACCTGTATTTTTCTGTTGACAATTTCCAGAGGTATTGATTTTGTTCATTTTTTTTAATAATAGTATGATGAAAATTAATTGTTGAAAATATATATCATTTTTTGCCAAGTTGATTTTTTTACATTGGGTAGGATGGATTAATACAGATTGCATTGAGGTTAGGTATCAGATTATGTCTATTTACCAGGTAACAATGCTCTCATTCACTTAACTACTAATCCTACAAATATATTTAAGTTTAATTTTACTATAAAAAATTAGACTAATGACACTCGCACGATTACTATAGTAAAAAGCATGAAATCACAGTCGTTAAAAATAGAATTTGGTCTCGTCAAGTACTTGTCCCACTACTACTTAGTTTTAAAAAAAAAGGATGCAGTAGTTGGACAGCAATGATAAGACTCGTATCACTTCTACATGGTGTTTGCAGAAAATAAGGGTATACTAGGACAGGCTATGTTTTATGACGAATTATTTTTAAAATCTAATTAATAAAACTTGTTCTTGAGTGCCGTATTATTACGTATAAATAGTTTAAACGTACGAAAAAAATTTTTTTTTCGGTATATCATTTTAATAGTCAACTTCAGTGTCACATTTAAAATGGGTGAAATGCCTCGTTTAAGACGTATGCATCAAACGAGTGCTTGGACAGATTGATAAAATATTTTTTTTATTCTCCCTTGAACATTTACCACAATCAATTTCAGGAGTCTTATCTAGCTAAAAGATAAAGGAATATTAGGAAATTTTTTTAAGGATATTTTTTGACAAATATCAGTTATGATTTTCTCCTCCTGTCCCGCTTTACCCTGCAATTTCTGCGTTGTCCCACTATCCGACTATACCCCATTTTACCTTATTCATTTAAATAAATGTTTTTAAATAGTCAGCCATAAAGGGAAAAAAAAAAAAAAATTACGGCAGAAGCACGTTGAAAGTAGGATTAGTCAGAACATAAGTTATCAAGCCCACTTAAATACTACGCAGTACGGTAGAGGAGGTATAGATGTTATGTATAAACTGAAAAGCAGGCTTGGGTTAACCATACATATATCGCATGGAGAGGGAAAGTATAAGTAGGGGAACTGGGGTAGAGACTCTTTCGAGCTGTACTTTAGTTGCACTGGCATATAGCTCGCGACTCTTTAGAGTAATCAACTCTGCTTTTGGTAGAAAACCTTCCATTCGCCATCACTGGCTTTAGCTTATCTAGAAAAACGATTTATGACAGTCTATTCATCCAAAACGGATCACGCATTAGGACCACAATAATTGCCCCACGCAAAAGCCTTTTTTTCAGAACCATATGAACCATAACACATCGAAGGAACGCAATAGAGAATATGTTTTAATGAGGATCTATGATTCCGTGATCTGAGATATCGACAATGAGCCCAAAAAAGTGAAGCAAGTCTCCACCTTAGATGAAGCTTAGGACTTTGGGTGAAGATTTAAAGTTAGATTTTTCTCATAAAATGTCCTAATGACCGAATTGTTGGCCGAAGGAGTTTTAAGTTGTCGGCTTGGCGTCAGTGTTTAACATTAAGAAGTAAAGATATTTAAGATCTGCTCCAGTGTTTACCAGAAATGTCATGCTTGAATGCGAGTCGTTAATTTGGAAGCGTTTAGACTTGTTTCCCGTAGTCAATGCTTTTGCTCGAGAGAAAGAAGTTAGTTTTTCGAGGTATTCGATGTAGGGGCAGACAATGAGCAAATTGCTCCTACAGTGGTAGGCTTTGTTACCAAACGACGCGTGCAAGTAGCAAAGTCGATTGTTATTGTTTTTTGAGCTTCTACTCTTGGTTTGATTACAGTTACGATTGTTCCGATTATGTAAGTGAGAATGAAAACGGTTGAGAAGAGGTGTATTGTTACCCATCAGTTTTTCTATGGTTTTCTTTAGACAATCCTCGTTCAATGAGAGCTGTTTTAGCGTCTCGAAAGCCCTATCGTCCATAGATGAGATCTGATCTTTGATTGAACAGATCATGAACTCAATAGTCGAGACATGTGGGTCAACGTGAGGCGTCTGTGAATTGACAGAAGTCATATGAGAAGTATTAGGAGGTAAACAATCGCAGAAGTTGTCTGCAACATCGGACTAGTTAGAAAGAGCCTCAATTTATGTATAGAGAGCATCGCGCGATGGGTAGGGAACATATGCTCTAAAAAGACAACCCATAGGATATCATCGCCACAACTGGTCTGCAGAGAACGTATTTGATTTAAAACTAAGTAGGGTTTCTCTTCTAGAAAGATCTGATTCTGCAAGAGTTATGGTCACCGTTTCAGTGATTCTGCAGAGTTAGATTCCATTGAGCAGGAATATATGGACCCAGTACATGCAGAAATGAAAATTAATTGTGCCGAGGCTCAACATAATAATACAAGCGGCAGTCGAGATAATGACTCTTCGGTCTTATCAGAGTCCTTAGAAGTAGGCATATCTCCCGTTGGAAAACGCGCTAAGCATGAATGAAAATTCTCTCTTTTTTATTTTTTTTATTATTATAAACACAATTGTTTTTTATAAGTATAGTAAACCAGATTTTTCAACAAAATTCTTAGTTAATTGTTATACTGTGTAATTACAATAACAATATTTTTTTATGAAAATCATTTATGTGCCAATTAATAATTTATGTCTGTTGTTAAGTTAATGAAAATTTTGTAATCATTAAATTCAAGTGTATAGCATGCACTCAACAAAATAATATTAACTGAATCATTAAAATCGCAAGAGTATCATAAAACCAAGAGTAAAAGTTATAAATTTTTATTTTTTTTTAATGGAGGGAGGAGGGGAAAATCTTCATAGACAGCCCAGCTAATCTGGTGGTAGTGTCGGATTTACCTAGTGTGTGTAACGACTAAAAACTAACCTCCTCGCATGGGACAGGTCCGTGAGGACCACTCCCCTAGAAGACAAAAAGGGCATAAGAGAAAAAGGAAAAAGGAAAATAACGCAGAATTCTGGAGTCCAGCTCGCTCTCGAAGAGATTAAAGATGGGGCACTTACGCATCTGGGCAAAGCTTGAAGAGTGAAAGTATATAAAAGAAATTACTATCGGGAACAAAGGCCCTGAATGAATACAAATAGTTCGTTATTATATAAACTATAAATTATAAAAAAAATACGAGTAAGGCTTTGCAGACAATAATAGACTTTGTTAAGAATAATAAGAAGTAATTCCTAACGAATGCATACTTCATAAACAATCCATCAGTAGTTAAAAAAAAATTTTAATGTTTATTTTTTTCTAAGTATAATTGCAGGACTGTTTATTTAACTTGATTTCTTTCTTATAGTTTATTAATTTGTTTAAAGGCAGAGCTCAATCTATATGATGTTTTGTTACATGAGTGTAGGTTTTTTTCTCTGCGTTTACTTGAGCTTGATACTGTCATATTAATAATATGGCCGCTAAAAATACTACACTTACAGTTTTACTACATTTTGCATTCTTATTTACATGATCTCTTATTTTTTGTGATTTGTTACGTTTAAAATTTTTATAACATTTTTTTTGTACTTGCTGTGTGCAAGTTGGTAATAAGAGAAGTGGCGTTGACTGTCACTTTCAATACAGATTCTTATGGAAAAGTCCCGAAATTTTGTCTTTGGTGGCTACATGAACTACTTTAATTCCATAAGATGTAACATGCGAAGTCCCAAAAAACTTTTTTTAAGGAAGTAACGAATACTTATTTATGCATTAACACACTTTAAATAAGTTCTACACATTGTCCTAAATTTAAAATGAATTGTTTTTTTTATTTTTTTTTATTTTGTTAACTGTAAGCCATATCAATTAATTAACTGTAGTAATTTTGAGTTATTAATGCAACTTGACTTTTTATAATTGAAAACTAAATTATAGTCCGCGATACCAAGAACATCATTTGTTTTTTTTTTTTTTTAACAATAAGAAATGTTTTTTACAAAAGTGATTCTTAAGTGATGCGTTAATGAACTTTAGAATAAAAAAGCACACAATATTGCGTGATACAAATAATATCGTTATTTTGTTTGTTATGTTTGTTACAGTATTTTGTTCCTGTTCATGCATGTACATTTTTTAGAATAAAAGAACAATATAATGTCCAACAACACAATTATAACTGCTGTTTCCCGTAAAGTTAGGAGTCTTTTTAAGTCTTTAACAGTATTTTTATAAATAACTGAATAAAATACACACATTTTATATGATTTCTACTTCACGTTTTACGTTTAATGTATGCTTCTTCTACTGGTCTTGCACAGTCTAAACATAGGTCGGTCATGTTCTAAGATTTTATTAGTAGTTCTTGTATTATAACCTCCAAGGATGATGATATATGTAATACATAAGCATATCATCCACTAGTTCGCTTATAGTATACAGTCTCAGTTGCTGTGCTTTTTCTGCTGCTAAGTTACCTAGAATTCAGAGCGTATCGTATGTGCACACAAATAAAACACCTTTTCATTCATGAATCTGTGAAGTTATTAAGAATCTATTGCTAATTTATTTAATCCATTTCACCATCAAACCAAATTATTTCATGGTCAAAGATTTGCTAGTACAGTAGGGACATTTTATTATATTTATGGTTAAAAATTCACAACAATAATGATCATTTTTTTAGTAAGCCATTTGAAAATCCCTCACTTGCACAAATATCGGACTCAGTGATCTGAAGTGTTTATGTTTATGATTTTCATGTTTTTCTTAATCAAGTGAATTCGCAATAGGGTTATTGATTTCTTCATCCATTTCACTATCATTGCTAGTCATACTGCTGTGAAATATATGCCGTCTTTTTTAAACTTTTTGGTCAAAACTTTTAAAGAATATGTTGTCTTGCGTTTCCTATTAACTTATTTATCTTTAAGTCTAGAGCTATAATTTTTACGATCTTTACTCATACCAGTTTTACGTATGTTGGCCACTTCTCTATCTCAAGTTATGACGTCAATCATGACGTCATTTGTGACATCGCAAAATATGTCATTCATGACGTCATGAATGACATCACATTAAGGTAGTAGTCGATCAAAAACACTTTTCTTCCGATTTTTCTAAAATTTTGTGTGTGCCTTAAGATTGCTATTATTCATCATGATCCAAAATTTGAAGAGGCTTAGCGGTATAGTTTTGGAGATATTAAAGTTTCAATGTTGAACTTTTAACACAGGAGGTATAGGAAAGCGGCGGATTGGGGGTCGATTTGTGAACGAAATTGCTTATATCTCTAAAACGTTGTTTACAATGTTTCGTAAAAAATAGTATGATATACTTTATATTATAAAGCAACTGTGGTTCCAATTTAAAAGGGCTCAGTGGCATAGTTTTGTTGTTCGAGCTTTGGAAAGTTGGTAAATTCAGTGAAATTTCAGTAGAACGAGGAGCGTTATGAAAATCCGGCAACACTGCTTTCGTCGATCTCTACATGTATTCATGAATCTGTATGTATATTCCTTCCAGTGCATTGTACGCAAGCTACAGCTGATAGTATAGATGAAAATTAATAATATTTTATTTTGAATCAATAAACTTTATTTAAATCATAATTATTTAACAAACATAGACAAAAATTCAAGAAATAAATTATTTATGCGTATGCAAGTAGTAAAATTCAGAATTTTACAACGAACATTTATAAAATATTGTTGTGTTATAAATATTGACTTAATCATTGACTATTTGAAGGACTTATACATGATTTTAAGTAATCAATAACTTTTTGTAATATCTTCTTGTCTTTAGTAATAAATGGCTTATTATTTTCATCTAATTTACGAAATAAGGTCTTAATATCATATTTTCCTCCAAAACAATAATTATTTTGTAAATAGGTAAACGTAATTTTTCGTTTTGCAATCTTTTTTAACATTCCAGAGGAAATAATTTTCTTTAATTTGTTTAATTTTGGTAAAGTATCATCCATATCTTGTGATTCGTAAATGTCGTTCAAAGTTTGTTTGAAAGTTTTTATAGATACAAGTAACATTTCTTTTTTTGCAATCTTAATAACTAATTCTTTTAGAGTCCTCATGTCGAATTCAGCATCGTGCCAGTTATTCTCGATATTTTCTGGTAAAAAATCTCTGGATAAACTTTGCAACTGAAACGCACCTGGTCCCTTACGCTCAGGTAAACATTTTAAAAAAAAAGTTAGTGTATCAGAGAAACCACTGATTAAAGAGAACTCATTTATCAAATTATTATTCAAGATTGCTCTAACTAATTTACTGCGATCGAATTGAGCGTTATGATCAACTAGTACACATGATTTTCCTACAGCAACTAAATATTGATGAAAGGCATGTAGCGCTTCAGAAATATTCAAGGTAACTAATTTTTTATTATTGATGTACAATTCTCCGTCCACCGATGTCAAGCCTGTCACTTTAGTTGCATTAGGGTTGATTGTTTGAGTCGGAGTAACGTAACAATTGAAAATAGTCTGTTCATGTATAGCTGCTATTTGTAAAATATCGGCACATTTTTCGAAACCTGACGTTTCAACATCGAAGTATACAATCGCGTTATTGGACGATAGTGCAGTGGTATTAACGTTAAAAGGAAAATTACTTTTGTCTGGCAGTTTTGTTTCTGTACTTATTCCGCAGTTTGGTTTATATCACACACCCTCAGATTTTTCTTTTCGTTTTCGGAGTAACTCTCGTTTTTTAGACAAGGTTTTTCGGCGTAATTTTTGAAAATGAGATCGTGCAAGAACGGATCTTTTGAATCTTACAGAGTCCGTTTTCAAAGCGTGCTTGGAGGTGTGTGTGCCAGGTGACAAGGTCATATTTTCTTTAATTTCAAGTAGCGAAGCCTCACCATCATTTTTTGTGCAGACGGCACTGGCAACTCGATAATCGCACGACGTACTTGTACTTAGACACACATTTTTCGGTGCTTTGTGCACGATCATATTATTCACGCTCTCATTTGCTTGGCTGGAAGCTGCCACAGAAAATTTGTGTGCCTTTACAGCATATTTATCAAATACATCGCGCAGCGGTTGCAATAACGCTTTATTCCAAAAAGTAACAGTTTGTTTTTCTATTTTTGATGCACGGCAACACCAACTTCCGCACTTCTCATGTTCATTAAAAAAGTGAAAAGGTAAAGCCCTTAAAATTTTTGCAAGACCATCAGCCTGTCCCGTATTTTGAGATATAGCGTAAGTAAAGCACTTTTTAATGTGACCTATAACACCTTGTCTACTAACTTCTCTGAACGTTTTTGCCAATTCGTATAAATCGTTGACAAAGTGCTTCACTGAATGATTTTTGTCGGCTAACTTAAAAATTTCCAGATGACTTTCTTTACGTATTGCAGCAATCGTCGAGCTATCTTCGTCTCCAATAACGACCCTCACTTAAAGATTACTCTCCTTTAAAATCGGTGGATTGTTGACAAGAGCAGCACCAGCGTCCGCCTCCATACCTTTTGCACTGCCTTCGTAGTTGCAGCGACAATCGTGATCGGTTTTGGCACGTCCCATATCGCATGCTTTGCATTTTCTGTTCCTCGTTGTGTAGTCCAAAATTTTGCCTGATAAGAACCCAATTATTGTTCCGTACCCATTTAGACTGTCGTAACTACGACCGTTGCCTCGTTTACTCCACCCCATATCATAAGTCACAACAATATTTACAATATCACTAATAGCTTTGGCGAATGATTCGGATGGATTGTGAATTCTGTTACTGTAAGATTGGAGGGTTTGATTGTGTGGATTGGCTTGGACTATGTCTGTGGGCCTACAAAAATATATAAATAGATTGTAAAGACAAGAAACTTATCTAAAATTGTGTTTTTTTTTATTTGTAAAACATAACTGTATAAACCATTAAATTCAGATATTTACTTGATGTGTAATTTGATTATTCATGTAATAATAATAAAGGCTGACTCAGCATGTGTATAAAATAAATTTAAAAAATAGAACAAAAAAAAAAAATCAATTTTTGTTAATTTATCGAGTTATTAAAAGTAGGTGCTGAGCATAATTAAAACAAAACTATTCTGACAGCAATACATAATATAATAAATGATTATGTGGATAAAAAATAGAGTAATTAGTTCGTTTTCATCACAATATAAAAATAATTCTTACAATGATTCGCATAACTTTTCAACGTTTTTTATGACTCACTCTCTTTCTTCTTCAGCAGCCCGTTTACAGCTCTCCTTGGCAGCTTCTTCTATACATTTTCCAACAATACATTCATATCGCTTGTACATATCTTTATTTACAGATAGAATATTTAAGCAAGCAAAAATTTTGTTGAGCGCATTGCAGCCGACACCAGAATGTACAGCACCTACAGCACAAAAAGATTTATAACATTAATTCGAGAATAGATCGTGATTATCTGTTCGTACAATCAATCTTGTCTTTTACCAAGCACTGCTGCAAGATTTGTTTGAGAGTAATCATGCCCACCAATTTTGCTCACTTTTCCGGTCAGAACAGCATGCTTGTTGAGACACTTGAGGCACAACATGGTAAAAATCGAGTGTAGACCTTGACGTGTTTCCTCCAGAAAGTTTTCCAAACTTAAAGTTGTATGACACAGTGGGCATTTCAAGTTGTGTGCGAGAACTTGTACGTCGACGATACGTTTGCCCACGCACACTGCATTGCCTTTAATTTCATCTTGATTTTCAGTTTGTTTCACAGTTTGTTTTTTTACTCGGTTCATCGCAGCAACAGCTGTTTCTCTTTTAATTTTAGTTTTCGCTTTTATAAAACGCCCGTTACTCAAACGTAATTGTCCTAGATTCTTTTCCTTTCACGATGTATCCATTATACTCGAAAATACATTAGGTTATGATACAGTGTGGCGAATATAAACACACTTGATAGGATTCGTCTGCAACGCTCCTACAACGTTGTCATTTTTCGAAATAGTTGTCGAAGCGATATATATAGTATACGCATACGCTACAGCGCATTATGGCACGCACTGTAGAGTGCTCGACTACTACCTAAATACTTGTGGTACCACAAGACATACTGTTCTTTGTTGTTTTAGTGTATTCAGAAGCTTTAATATTTACTTAATTTTTTCATTCGTTACTATTGACTTTAATATCAATGACACTTGGTCACTGGAATTATTTTTTTTCTTTCTTAGCTTTCGTTGTTTTTTGCTAATCAGATTATATAGTTTATCCGTACAAGACACTGAAATATCCCAAATTTCAGAATCTTTTACGTTAACAGTAGTACCTGTCTTCGTTTTCTTTTTTTTTTCTTGCATGATTATTTGTAAGTTTTCTTTCGTAAATAAAATTACCGCCAGATGTATCGATAAAAATCAAAAGAATTCGTCTTTGAATTCTTGTTGAGTTACCGACAACTGTAAAAAATTTGCCATTTTTCATGATTCTACATTCAAATGATTACTACATCCATTTTCCACGGAAATTTTATGACGCGTTGGTAAGTGTACTACATTTTGCTTGTAACCGTCCTTTGCCAGCTCTTGGTCAGTTTTATTTATTCTCTCTTACTGCAGCAAGTTTCAATCAACCGTATACGTAGATTGATACTGATAGTGATGAACTGTATGGCAACGCATTTTTTATTTTATTTTATTAACCATCGAATTCTTGACATCATCGTTCATTTCAGTTAATTTCTCTATGTCATATTTATGTGAATTTTTAATACAGTTAACAGGACTGCAAATATCTCTAGTGGTACTTCCGATGTCAAAACATTCCCGCTGAAACCACTAAAAAGGAGACCCCTGGAAGTCCAGACATCACCAGAAAAATCTATTATTTGTTTTTAAAAATTACATAGGTCATTTTCCGGCATCCTGCATACTCATCTCATCGAAAAAGTTCGAAAGATCATGATAATTTTCGACAGGATTTGAACCCACGACCCCTTGAGTTTCTCGGGCTAGGAAGCTATCAGTCTAACCACTAAGCTATGAACGCTCCTTTTAATGTTTTAATACTATTTTTTCTATATTTTTAAACAATTTTATCATTTATTATTGTGCATTCTTTGAGTCTGTCATATACTTTTTGACAGACGTTTCCAGTTTCTACAATACATTTTTCACTATTTTGATCTTTAAGTATAAGTTTTCAGTGTCCCTTTCCATCTTTTTCACTGAACAGCAGGTTTTAAAAAAATGCCGCAGCCTTAGTAGGTTTAATTGGATATGACCAACGTAGTTGCCTTCTATTTTTATCTGTGGTATACACAGCCTTGCGTGTTCTGTTTAATCTATTAAATAATCAATATTTAAAATCTGTTCCATACACTTAGCTTGCACCCATAACTTCTTGTAATGTTCTGCATGAATATGGCGTCCATCAATTCATGTAGCTTCTAAATTCATGCGTCTGAAGTACTTAACTAGTTTGCTATGACACATTGTACAACTAAGTTTCTTATTACTGAGTGAACAAGACCATTGCTACACGTGAGATAACAATCTTCTTTACAGGAAAGTGGCATCACCTTTAATGCTTGTAATAAAAATTGTTTTAAGACGGTAATTTTTTTTTTTTTTCATGTCTTTAAAATTTTGCAGTCAATTTTGATTGCTTGTTTTTGTATTAACGTCATTATTATATAAAGACAGTAGAAGTATTGTAACACATTCAGTGATGAACATTTGTTTACCGATACATACCTTTTCTAGATCATAAATTTTAGTGCTATCAGCACCATGATCAAGAATATTTGAATCAGCTTCTGTATGCCTGATTTCAACGTCTCTTGCTATCGTAATTTAATGTTATTCCTTAATCGCTTATTAGATATTCATAATTTAGCAATTAAGCAATATGAAAAGTCGTAAGTTCTGATGCTGGCCTGTATGACATGGAGGGAAATAATTTAATCAAATATTATTTACGTAACGACTGAAGAAAACGACTACAGAAAACGTCTGCACGAATCACGTAAAATAATTATTATAGTTGCGTAAGAAGTTGCTATCTCTCCCACAGATTCTACTGTGAGAATGGTTTTTTTTCATACTAGAACCAGTGCGGCAAACACTTGATTATATAATGAATTATTTGCAATGCTTTATCAGGCATCGCATTTTAAAATCTTTTTAACGTTAGTTTGTATGTAATCGTTTATTACTTTTAATTCAAATTTTTTAATTAAGTACAGCAAAGCGATCAGAAATTATATGTGGAATATTTTCATGGTGTGCAAATGTACGTTGAAAGTTTTAACAGTATCTATCAGAAAAATCTTCGTATGAAATTCTTAAACCAATGAAAATAAGTTAGGTATAACAATTATACGTATTTAAGAAATTGCCTGCCTAGTACATACTATATTCTAAAAAATATCCTTACTCTGAAATGTCACCTGAAGGGTTCTTAAAGACATCCCAATTTTGAAATTTCAGCTTAAAAAAACACACCTACTATTTTAGTGCTCAAATTTATAATACAACTACAATTCTTTTTAAAGTGCTGTACACAAGTATAGAGTTGTAATGACCATACTAAGTATCTTTTATACTAACATAAGTATCTTTTAAGTATTTTTTGGAACAACATACTTTGAAATAGAAACTAGAAATTTCTGTAATATGGCATGAAAATATCTTAGCTGCACTTTTTAGCTGCCTAGCTACCTAAAGCTAACGTTTTTCCATACATCTAGACGTTCACTGTACCCTTGGTAGAACAAATAGTGTTAGGCAAAAAAGTGTCATTCTCCTTTAGAGCGCTATTTTTACTATCGCAGATGCAGTACTTAAGCATCTAAATGTCATGAAAAATACTACGAGTTACGATAATTTATTCATTCGTTCAAATATTAACAAAGTACATCCATTCAACAAAGAACGTTATTCCCTCCTGGTGTGTTGTTGTGGTATACGAACGGAAAGAGTGATGTGTTTTGGTTTTGTAGAGCGTGTACGTATTTTTACCACAACTGTTCGGAAAATCGTTCAATAAGTATAATCAATACATTTCTGGAAAAAAAGTGAACGTGCATTATAAGCCAATGTAAATGTGGCAGTGCTTCAATAAAATATTCTTATGTAGACCTGACCATTTTCATTTTAAGGGTAATCCATTTAAATCAATAAAAAAGATTCAGCCTTTTACATGGGCATAGTTTGATTCTGCTGTGTTTTCTAACTATTAAACATCAGATTGCATGTGTTTAAGAATATTAAGTTAAAGATGGCTTTTTATTTCAAACAATACACTAACTGCTTTCATCTTAATCGTATTGCAGCAGGCTAGGTTAAGTACTTATTATTGCATTAACTACTCGATAGCATCGCAAATTATAAGCCAAGAATCAGCGAATGCTTAGGTACCCTAGTATGAAGTTTTACTTCCATAGCAAACAGTATATAAATATTGATATAAGTTTTATGAAATATAATTTTCAATAACTTACTGCGATGTATCGAATATGGCTCCATTATCGTAAGAATAAAAATAATTGGTAATAACGTATAGCCTCAATAAATATTTAAATATTTAATCAATAAACAACTGTAAAAAATTAATTGTGTAGATAATAAAAGTATAGAGTATAGCTATTGCATGACGTGTCACATTACTTATTTTGAGGCGTATGATGTTATCTTTAAAGTATCTATGTATGTATATATATATATATAAGTGTGTGTGTGTGTGTTAAGCGAGAGTGACTTATGCGGAGTTTAGGTGCTTTCGGGAAATATATTAATAGCATTAATAAATAACTCCTAATTCGTCTGCATAAGTACCCCATCGTACATATAAATGTCCACATAAGTCACCTTTTTTAAACGTGCACAAAATTATTTATACATAACATAGAAGCAGAAATAATTACAGGTGACAAGAAAGGATGTATTTATACCAAAAATAACATTAAGTACAAATATTTTATCATCACTTCCTCTTATTTTATACAGAAAACAATATTCCTTTGTATTAGCTTTTTCGATGACTATTAGCAAATCTTAAGGTTAAAGTTTTTATTACACTGGATTATATGTTAAAAAACCTTCATTTTCTCATAGGCGTATGTTACCCTTCTGAGATGTAAAAATCCAGGTAATATTTTCATTTCAAATGAAGCTGAAATAAAATTTGAAGTGCAAAATATTTTTGGTCCGGAATTTTGAATAATTCAAAAAAATTTAGATACTCATCTATCCACATTATCCACATTAAGAAATGTCTAAGAAAAATTTAAGAGTAAAAAATTTGGATGCGTTTACGAATGTTCTATATTTTATAATGTTATCCGTAATATGTGAACATGCAAATTTTGTAAATTTTAGTTTGAAAAAATAAAAAAATTCAGAAAAAAAGTAATTATCTGTTTTTTATATGCACACAAATATTTCCCAGGTTCTTAAAAAAATGTAATAAAAATTAATGAAAAAAAAGTTACAACAAATTGACATCAATTGAAAAATTAAATTTGTTACTTATTTTAGGTCACGCAATGTAGTTGAGGTAAAAATATATTATTAAACTCACACAATTGTTTAAATACAACTTGTAATAGAAAATTATGTTTTAGTTTGAAAGATTTATACATCTGTAATGTATGCAAATTAAAATTTTTGAACCCTGAAAAGTTAATAGAGCATCGAAAATTATTATTCGTTTATGATACTTGTAAAACTGTATTTACTTCAGAACAAAATTTCGTTGGACATAAAAAAAAACAGAGTTCAGAAAAAACAATTGTATGCATATATTGTAATCAAAAATTGAAGAGATGAACACATTTAAATAAACACATCAAAATTAACGGTCAATGTGAAATTAAACAAATTTGTAGAAATTGTGGAAAAAGATTCTCAAGGTTAGGAAATTCAAAAAGACATCAAAATTCACAATTCATCAATTTATAATGTACAATTTTTTCGAAATTAATTATTATTTTGGTACATGAATAGTTCATTTTTCTTTATTATTACAGGATAGTATTTTAAAAAATTTTACTATCATACAAGCTTAAGATTTCTTAAAAATATATTGAAGTTTGTTCTACTACACTCGAATTGATTGGTGCAAGTAAAACAACTTTCCAACAACACACAATCCTTTTCTAAACCTTTATGTTGTTAAGAAGTAAGGTGGGGATGGATGGAAGTGGGGGAGATCTTCCTCTGCTTATACATTGGGCGCTGTAGATATTTTTTTTTTGCCCTGTAAACTATCCAACTATCTTCAAAATTCTTTGACTCCAAAAATATGTTTGACATCAATATGAAACGAAATCTGTATTAATGTTATAATCTTATTTTTATTACTTATTTTTTTTAAAGTCGAAGTTAAGTATAACGTGACTTTTTATCAACTTGCAGAAAGACCCAAATGTTAATAATCTTGGTATTGATTGATGCAGAATATTTTAAAGAATGTGGCTATTCTTTTATAAAAAGTTTAATGTAATGAAAAGAGCTATTGCAAGTTCATTGCGAGTACAACTAACTCTCTCCATTTTCACTGTAGTCGATCGGTTAATGTTACGCAACTTAACGATTTTTTCAACTTTGTTTTTAAGCTCCGAATGGACATAAAATTTCATAGAGACATGGCTTAAATAGTTGACTATCTATACTATTAATTTTAAGTTTTTCTTGTTACTCGTGATTTTCTTCTTAAAAACCTTATCTCCTTCAAATCCATCTGGACCCGTATTCGAACTACACATGCAATTCACCTATCAAGAATTAAACTGACCCCAAGATAACCGAATGAACTTTAATAATCCTTGGACGTTATTTGACTCTAATGCTTGTTGGTAGATTAGAAATTAATACGACCAATAGTATACAAGCGAATGTTGATACATCCCAATCATTGTATCAAAAGGTGCATATGCATGGATGGCGGCACTTTCAATATAAGCACTCTATATCCTATATACATGTCCTTTTCTCAACATCCAATATACTTAAGACTCATAATACTAAACCACATAGTTTCTTTTTCAAGAAAATTTTTTAAGAAATGAATAAGAATGAGAAAAATATCCTCCCCTGGTGCGGATCGAACATACAACCTCCTGTTTACTAGACAGTTGCTCTACCACTTGAGCTACCGAGGAGCTGTACATTCACTCACACCGTAAGTTTAGATAAGTTTTCATTCTAAATTTTTAGAGCTATTTTTCACCCAAGCTTGATATAGTAGTTATGTGACTCTAATGCTTGTTGGTAAATTAGAAATTCATACGACTCATAGTATACAAGCGAATGTTGATACATCTAAATCATTGTATCAAGAGGGGCATATGCATGGATGGCGGCACTTTTAAAACAAGCACTCTATATCCTCTGTATATGCCCTTTTCTCAATATCCAACATAATTAAGATTCATAATACTAAACCACATAGTTTCTTTTTCAAGAAAATTTTTTAAAAAATAAACAAGAATCAGAAAAATATCTTCCCTGGGTGTGGATTGAACACAACCTTCTGTTTAGTTGACAGTTGCTCTACCACTTGAGCTACTGGAGAGATGTACATTCACTCGCATCGTAAGTTTAGATAAGTTTCTCATTCTAAATTCTTAGAACTGTCTTTCTTTTAAGTATATTTGATATTGAGAAAAGTGCATGTATAAAGGATATAGATTGCTTATATTGAAAGTGCCACCATCTATGCATATGCACTTCTTGATACAATGATTTATATGTATCAACATTCGCTTGTATACTATTGGTCGTATTAATTTCTAATTTGCTGACAAGCATTAGAGTCACATAACTACTATATCGAGCTTAGGTGAAAAACAGCTCTTAAAATTTAGAATAAGAAACTTATCTAAACTTGCAGTGCGAGTGAATGTACAGCTCCTCGGTAGCTCAAGTGGTAGAGCAACTATCTAGTAAACAGGAGGTTGTATGTTCGATCGGCACCCGGGGAGGATATTTTTCTCATTCTTATTTATTTCTTAAAAAATTTTCTTGAAAAAGAAACTATGTGGTTTAGTATTATGAGTCTTAAGTATATTGGATGTTGAGAAAAGGACATGTATAGAGGATATAGAGTGCTTATATTGAAATTGCCGCCATCCATGCATATGAACCTCTTGATACAATGATTTATCAACATTCGCTTGTATACTATTGGTCGTATTAATTTTTAATAATCGTTGATGAGTGGTGGATTGAAAAAGGATGGAGGGTTACAGGCTGAATTCTTTTGAAATAACTATATTGGCTAGTTGCAAGTGGTGGGAGGGGATAAATGAGTCGACGCCAGCGTGCGTAGTGGCGAAAACAGAAAACCTGGGGTGCCAAATTACTGCCTTTTTTGCTTAGTTAAGGAAAGAACAACAGTATTTCGTGAAATTTACAAATGTTATCAGCACGTATGCATTAATAGTACCAATATTATGAAATTGCAGCTACCAAAATGTAAAAAAATGAACTATGTTGTGCTAAGAACGGTTGTAAAATGTTTGAATGTAACAATGTATTAATGAAGCCTCGTTAGTTTTTGATCAAGAGCACACTCTCAGAAGCAGACGGCAAAAAGAACGATAAGTACGCGAAATAAGACATGATCATTTTGATTTCTATTATTAAAACGTTTATGAAATATAGGTATAAGAAAGTGCAGTGTTGTTCTGTGTAACAGTAGCGCAAAGACAGATGGAGTAAAATTGTATAAATTATCCAACTGTAAATAAAGGTAATTTTCATATGCATTGCAACTCAGACAATTTTCAAAATAATCTGAGCAAAACGTACATGCAGGTTAACTTTGTAGGGAGCTGAAGTTACGGAGGTTGACCTTATTACGACGGCACTTGTCAAATTGCTAACTCCATTACTTCGAAATTCTGTAAAATCGCACTAATGACTACTATCAACCAACTATTTACCTTTTTTTAAGGCTTCAGAGTGAAAACAAATCGAGTGTGTGATATTCCTAAAGCCTGTTTTTATGATAACATTCATTATCAGATTATTACATATACTAACTTTTTGCTAATTAACTGGTTATTACTAAAAGTGTGCATCGGTGTATGCTGTTGATGTTTATTATGAGTATTCGCAATTGCATGATTTTGACACCAAGAGTGGCGCTGCATGACATGCACCTGGCCAATATTATAGGGAAAACAATTCACCCCTTAAGAATGAAACCGACTCCATATAAAGGAATTAACTTAGTGCAAAGTTCTTGACCAAAAAAGGGTTTAAATTGTAGGGATAGGTGGGGGTAGTGGGGGATGAATGGGAATAAAGGGGGGTTTGAGGCTGAATTCACTTGAAATTACTATGTAATATTCGAAGATATTTGTATATAAAAGTGTGCGGTGGCTTAGTTTCTTAGGTCATGGATCAGCACGCGGGAGACCGTGGTGCGTTTCCTGGCCACTGCAGACTTTTTCGGACAAGTACCTCTGTAATTTTCAAAATGTGCTTTTTGCAATGCTTCTCGTAAAGGGGATGGGCGACCTTCTCGCAGCAAAACTGTTGAACGCCTCCTACCCCCTCCTTGTAATAGGAGACCTTTCTATTCCTCTGCCCTTTCTTCTCTTAAGTGCTCAGTGACCATAAAAGCGCATTTATTAGAAGCTGGACGTGTAGCACTCTAATATATACATATGTATATATCAGTCTGCATCCCCATCAAAGATGCTTGATCACTCCTTAGGAGAAGGGGGTTGGAGAAGGATGCATAGGGGTTGGAAGGGGGTGAAGGGCGATAGAGGGGGAAGGGCGATAGAGGGGGATGTAATTAAATATACAAAACAGCAAGAAAACATACAAATAACAAGGTATTTTGAGGGGATGGTTGTAGGGTGGATGGGGTTAGAAAGGGGTAAGAGGCTAAATCCACTTGAAATAACTACTCAACATAGGATGATACATATATATATATATATATATATATATATATATATATATATATATATATATATATATATATATATATATAGTTGTAAGAGTTTAGTGCGAGGTTTTGCTCCCCCCGCTCCCCCCCAAATAGGGTCATTTTTATTTCATTTTCATGCATTATTTAAGGTAATCCTAAATTTCCGCTAGCTCCCCCCGGTCTCCCTTACCTCCTCCCTGCTCCCCCCATACTCCCCCCTGACTCCCTCCTACCCCCAATTTTAATGAATTTTTCCATCACATGTGTCATAATTAGTATATGTATTATAATGCTGTGAATAATGGTAATTTTATGCTTTCTTGAACAATAGTTATTCTGCTTCCGTTTTTTACTACTGGAAGAATTTGACAAAAGTCTCCACCTAAAATTATTATTTTATTTGCAAAAGATTTATTATCACTAGATAAATCTCTTGAAGTCCTATCAACGATTTCAAACGCGTTTTTTGGTATCATAGATGCTTCATCCTAAATAATTATTTCTACATTACGTAATTTTTGTTTATCTGGCTCAAACTGAAAGAATGCACTTTCTATAGTGCTCAAGTCTAAAGGAAGTCTGAAAGTTCTGCGAGTGGTTATTTTTCATGGAAGTAGAGTAGAAGCAATACTTGTCCAAGCCATTGTAAGAATTCTTTTTTTTTTATGTTATAAAATATTAAATTAATGTTTTATATAGTAAAGTTTTTTCAAATTCACCAGGACCATCGATAAAAAAATTTTTTTTTCAAATTTTATTATTTCTTAAAAAATTAAATGTTGATCATGACTAAGTTGTGAAAACTTTTATGGAATTTATGTTTTTTAATTTTTTTCAGTATCGTTTTTTTTTATCGTTTCTGTTAGTTGTGGTAAACTGAAATCTTAACAAGACATATTTTCAGAATTAAAAATTTTGTTTGAATGCAAATGAGCTTTATTTTAATTTTTTTACAATCATCAATAAAAAAATTTTTGTATTTGTTCCAAATAATATTGCCAACAAAAATTTCAGACATAAAAAACCATGCAAAAAATTTTCGTAGTTGAAGAGGCAGCATAACGTTACATGCTTCTTAAATAATTATATCGATGTGAATATCGTGTTCTACTAATCCTACAAAACAAGCTGTTTCTGCGTAAGTACTATAAGTGATATCATTAACAGTTTTTAAATCTATGAAATAAGTTTTTTCTGATACTTTATTGAATATCAATTTTAAATAAAGTTTTTCTTGATCTTTTGGAGAAAGTACATTCAATCTGCCAATTGTAATATTTTTTTTAACACGTTTTTGTTTATTCCATTGTTTTGTTTCATTGTTGAAAGTATAATTTTCAGGAATGTTCACATATTTAATTGATTTTGCACTTTCATCAATTTTATTGATTTCAAACTATGCTATTAGAGGGGTTTTCCAATTCTTGAGTGATTCCTTAATTTTGCCTTCTTCGAATATAATATTTTGTTTATGTTTGAGGCAAACAGGTAAATGAAATACTGAATGACTCTTCCCATAGAGAGGAAATTTTTGAAGTCTCTATGCTGCCTCCATCGGACTTATATAACGATCATCAACAAATTGTGATGTTTCGTTGACTGTCTCACTATTATTTTTTTGACTTTCATTTTTATTGTCTTTTTGAATTTTACTAAAAGCTCTATCACTTCCTTTATACATGTAGTTGAAAATATATTTAATACTTTGTATATATCCACAACATTCAACATTTATATGACAATTATATTTCATAAACAAGTATTTGTTGTAAGGGACCACCATTGAATTATTGACTAGAATTTTTTCATAACTATATTTTAATGTGTAAGTATGATTTTCATTATGATTATTCCTCCTCTTGTATTCAGGATATCCATTTTCTTTAAAATTTGTAGCTAATGTAAAAGGTTTCGGAAAATTCTTATTGCAAATTTTTTTGTTTTTATCGTAACAAGGAGTATTTTTACTGTGTGGCCCATGAAGCATGTGTTTGATAACCAATAGTTGAAAATTGTTATTGTCGTTTGGAATTTCAGCAGAAATGTGTTTATCTATTTGTTCAGGTGTTGTCAATTTATCGTTCGAAAGTATTGTTATAAGAATATGTGCATGAGGTAATCCTCGTTTTTGAAGTTAAATGGTATGAAAATATACAATAACCTTACCAAAGATATCTTATTTTGTAATATCATCTAATATAGACTGTAATTTTGTTTAAGATATCCTTACTGTTATGTTTGGAATATCATTTGGCATTGTATTATTTGAAAATTTTTTTAAAACTTGATTGAATTCTTTCCATTGTGAATTACATGTAACTGTTATAAATAAATGTGGTTTTCCGTGCTTTCTCATAATTGGCATAGCTCCCTGATAATGTTGTTGCATATATCATGGTTCCTGTACACATGTTGATGGTAAAATATAAAGATTTCCAACTTTATCATTCTCAAAATTGTTCGAAATATTACTAGCACTATTTATTACGTGACCAAATAAGCCTTGATAACACTTTATTCTAAAGGACTTTTGATTATTTCTCAAGTAGTTCATTCTATTTCTTTCGACCATCGCATATGCATGTAAAAAGAATTATTGTGTTAGTTTTCTGCCACATAACAGGGGATTAAAGTCTTGTGATTTTGTTCTACATGACAATTTATGCAAATAATATTGTAAAATTGAAAGCGTTTCAGATTCGTTTCTTAGATTTTTATTATAGTTAGTACTCCAGCCTAAGTCTTCAAAAGGAAACATTAGGGGAAGTATTATAGGGTCTATGAAATGAGAAAGTTTGTTCAAATATGTGGATGACGGACCGTTTTTTGGTAAATGCTTTGGATATACACATAAATCAAATTTATCGATTGTACCTGAATTAGAAACAATAATGGCACAACATTCTGGTACCAATGGCTTATTATATCGATGTTTTTGGTTACTATTTTTTCGAATAAAATAAATTGTATACTTGGTAAATTTTGAATGTTTGCAATTTGGTGTAAATGTTTGTAATTTTTGGAAAACGGGATTTTTATTCATAATGTTGGTTGAAATTTTTACATGTTCTTAGACCAAATTTATATTTGTACTTAATCTTTTTTTGATAGCTGTTGAATCGTCGCAAATATAAAATTGACTGCACGGTGGTTCTTGTTTATCAGCTGGAAACAAAAAAATTGGAAAAAATATGACAAATTTGACCCTGGATTCTCAAATCATAAATTACTTCTTTGTTTTCATGAACAAAGTTTGCGTTGAAGGTAGCGAAACAAAACAAATTAAGATAATATCGAATCAAGTGTCTAAAATTGTCATCGTTAACCAGAAGATTTTTGAATTTCTTGTCGCAATGAATTAATGGATTTTTTCTTTCCAAAATATAGCCAAACAATGTGGGCATTTGCAATTCATTTCTCCAAAATCTGATAAATCAGTTACCGAAGATGATTCGTTAAAATTGCTGTCGAAAATTGGTAGTAATTTTGATTTTTTCCGAGACACACCTTCTAAATTATTATTATAAATTAGTTTTTGTTTTTTAGATCGTGTTTTGCAATAACACAACTTTTTATCATATTGTTTTATATTATCAATATTAAAATCAAAAATATGAAACAATCCGTCGTCTAAATTTCCATTAAAAAAATTAATTAAATACAATGTGTTTAAATTATTAGACGACAATGAATAAGAATAATAAGGGTTTTCAAATAAAATTTTGATGCGAATATTATAAATGTAAACAAAACTTTGTATTTCTACTTTACTACCTTTAACACCAAATTTACACATGTACTCTGTGTAATTTTTTTTTATTTTAATAAAATCTTCATAATATTTCCATCTATCAATAATGTTTTTTAGAATCATATATCGAACTTTGAGGTGAAAAATATCAGAATCATATAAGAAAATCAAGAAACATCGAAATAACCCATTGCCATCTTTTGTTGTTTTAACTTTTTTTAAAAGCTTGATTCTAATAAATTTTTAGTGTTTAAATTTTCAATTTTTGTTTGATTTCTGTTTGAAGTTGAATCATTGCTTCTATCTTTTTTGTTGAAGTTTCCGTTATTCACGAATTCATAGATGTTAAAACTTCCAGAATCGTAATTTCTATTAAAAATCAAAATTAATCGTAGGTCGTTCAGAAGATCTCCAAATAAATAAACTCTATCAGAATTTTCAATCATAACTTTTAGAAACACCTTGAAATAGTCAACACAACTCATTATTTTAATGTTACTTTCGTTAACACCGGATTCGACATATCGACGTGTGCGTGGGAGACTATCACAGCGTGACGTCACTCCATGTTATTTTAAAGGGGATGACGTCACGCTGTAATAGTCTTCCATGCACACGTCAATATGTTGAGCGTAATTTTTTTTACTTTCAATATTATAGAAATAATCATTCCTCTTAACAAGATATTCATAATCATTCCATTTGTTCATTACATTATTTACTATAACATCATGTAGCTGCATGTGAACCTTTTTAAAAAAAGAGAAACATCTAAATAAACAATTTCCATCACCTTCTATTTGAATAATTAAATGAAACATTAAACATTTTTTAATCTATATACTTATACTTGCAAATCTAGAGACAAAATTTCTTCCTCTTATAAATTCAGTAGTAATCTAAAAAAAAAAATTTACAAATATTAATGAATATCTATTTAAGTCGAAGGGAGGGTACATAAATATCTGTGCATTAATTTTACTTTAAAATTTAACTATTTTAAAAAAAGTATAATAAATCAAGTTTTCATACCTTTAAAAATAAACTATACGATGAGAAATATCACGTTCCAAAAATAAGTAATTTTATCATAATCTTCTAGTTCCCATCGAGGGACAATCCCCTCAATAAAGAGCTACGACGACTGAGAAAACTATGTATATGATCAAAATGTTTATTCTACAAAAATTATAAAAATAATGAATTATGAAAGAAAATTATTTGAAACAATGAAAGATTTAATTTTTTTTATCTAAGGACAAACACTTTTCTTTTTAGTATGAAGTTCTTTATGTCGCGTACTCAAAGGGCTGAAATTTTAAAACCGACAGATTTTTTGAATAGTTGTTTACCCAAAGTCTTTTTCTCTCAAGTTTCCCCCCTTACCCCGTCCCCTTCACCTACTGTTCTCTACACACTTCTCCTTCCCCCACTATATATGTATATCTGCCAACCGCGCCGTGTTACTCTTCTGCACACCTTTGCCCACCATTCCCCCTCACACTCCCAAACAATCAATTTTTAAACAAATTCAAATTTTATTTTCTCACAATGGTTTTTCTTTAACTTAGAAATTTTATCTTTTACAATTCTTAAAAAAAAAAAAAAAAAAAAAAAAAAAACACTTTTCACTTCAGAGATTTGAGCCCTCGACCTCCTACATATGAGTCCGGTACCTTACCCACTCTGCTACGAGCGCTGCCGTCTATAGAAACTCGGTTTCGGTACTTATCGTGTAGTTCGTAACTATAATATCCCATTTTTATATGCATTTACTGATAATACATTCAATTCATGATAAATTATGTATTTGTTTTCTAAATAATACATCTAAAAAAAAAAAAAAATTTAATTAGCATAAAAATGGTTTTGTAGATTCAATATAATAAGGCGCGTTATTACGCATTAAAGATTTGTATTTTATGCATTTGATGCATAAAATACTGACTGATTTTTATTAAACCTAAGGTTTTTTTAGCATCACAGTAATGCTAATAATTACTGTTATAAATAAATTATTTTACAAATAAATAAATTATTAAAATAAACATGTATGATAGAGTTACACAACGTATCAATGGTTTTTAAGATTTTGAATTCGACTAACTAATTATGTTACAATGTCACATAATTATATAAATACAGTAATTTATTACATCAATAGTAAATAAATTATGTAAGATCATTAGATATGTATATTTCGTGTTACATATCATTTTAATGGTTGTTAAGGGCGCTTATTGGGCATTTGATAAACAAATAATGGCAAAATGTCAGTAAACAATTATATATACAATTTTATATGAAATAAGTTTAAAATAGTTTTCAAATGCCTGCTTAAAGTTTTTTTTGGCTCTCACATGGTGGCGCCAACTGTCACCAGTTATGAACTACGGCCGCAACAGGCTTCTACAGACATTGCCCCCCTCTCTGACTGTCATCTTTTTAAGGAGAAGCGATTTTTAGTGCTACGTAGAAAGCATGTGTATTTCATTTTGAGGTTAATTGTCATCATGTTACAACGTGTCAATGAGTTCAGTGTTAATACTTTGTGATAACGATTTTCTGTAGATACAAAGTGCATTTTACTCTTTAGTTTGCACGTGTTGGCAATAACTTCTTCAATAGTTTAAGAATCTGTTTGTTCTTTAAATTCAGTTAATATGGGATGTCCTTTAAAATCAAAAACAAAAAAGTCAAAGAAATCGACGAAAAAACAATTTAGTAAATCTCCTTATACAGTACAAAAAATGAAATGAAATGAAATATGAAAAAAAAAACAAGAAATGACAAAAACAAAAAAAAGGAATGAAAAGTATAAAATTAAATAGAAAAATAAACAAAGAAATGAAATAAAGGAAATACAAAAGAATGAAAATAAATAAAAAAATAAAAAAAAATGAAATAAAGGAAATGCAAAAGAATGAAAAAAAGTAATGAATTTAAATATGAAAAACAAAAAAAAAATGAAATATGAAAAAAAAAAAATTAAATGAAATGAAATTAGACAAGAAATTAAAACAAAAAATTCTTTAAATGAATACAATATAAAAGAAATTAAAACAACAAACCAGGGGGGATAAATGGGTCATGGGACCCACAGTAAGAATGAAGTTCTTTAAACATGACATGAGTATAAAAACACAATTTCTCAAGTAACAAGGGGGTTGCCAGACCCGTAGGAAGAACGAAGCTCTTTAAACGTTAGTACTGTATTCATGTAGTTCACTTAACAAAAACTTAAAAAACGAATAAAAATAAAATAAAAAAATAGTTCAGTACTCACGATGGTTGAACTTCGTGAGTACTGCATTTTTGCACGACGTTCTCACGAAGTTCAACCATCGTGAGTACTGAACTATTTTTTTTATTTTTTTTTATTCGTTTTTTAAGTTTTTGTTTAGTAAACTACATGAATGCAGTACTAACGTTTATAGAGCTTCGTTCTTCCCACGGGTCTGGCGAACCCCTTGTTACCTGAGAAATTGTGTTTTTATACTCATGTCATGTTTAAAGAACTTCGTTCTTACCGTGAGTCCCATGACTCATTTTTACCCCCTGGTTTGTTGTTTTTTTAATATTTATGGAATTAAAAAAGAAATTACTGTAAACAAGCAATAATAATTATTTTTAATTCAGATTTGTTTTTAGTGCACATTTCAATTATTGTTTTATCTATTTGTATCTTAAAAATTATATATGGATATAAAATTATGGCAAGAAATCGGAATTTGGCTTTAAAAATTGACAGAGACTATTTAAAAGAAAATTAAACCTCTTAAAACGCACTTTATTTTATTGCAGTGCGGTGCAATTAAACTCATGAATTCTGGGCTGATTAAAAAAATCATATTTTTCAATAAAAAACACTAACCGAGTAATAATTTCTTAGATTTATATAAGTTACCTTACATGATTTTTAACCAACAAATGCTATAAATATCGATGCTAACTTTTTTGGCACAAGTTGTAAGACAAAAAGTAAATAGCTCGTGACTGGAGCATTCATCGAATTTAGATATAAGATTAACTGTAATTTTCAGGTGAAGAGCTTTAATATTTTATAATATTCAAATATTTAAATATTTTTGCTCTGAGAGATCATTAAATTAATTTAATTTGGCCTGCAATAATATTTACGAATAATTTATGGGATCAGATTACAATAAAATATTGATATTTAAATGATCCCTAGATAATTATACATACTCATAGATTGAGCTCTATCAGCATGTAACAGTTCAGTAATAATAAAATATGCTGTTTGTACAGGAATTGATTCTCCTGGTCACAGTAAGAAATTATCAACCTAAATGCTTTTTTTATTTTCTTTGTAAAAATAAAAATACTTACAAATTTTATTTGAAACTTTAAATTTAAAATGTAATAATTATCACGGGCAGAAATAGCAATTATAACAATTTTTGTCGTCAACAGCCACAAAAATTCATATGTGTACGTGTGTATCGGTGTTTGAAATATCAATACATTAACATTTTATGGAAACTTATCTTGTCTACCATCGACAATCGATAAAAAAAATGTAGACACAAAGTGCAATACTCGAGTACTTAAAATTGCTTGAGCACCTAAATCCCATCGAAAGATCTGAAAATACAATGTAAGTGACTTAACCCATGAATGAAAAATATTATATATTCGTCTAATAACTTAAAACTATCTACCAAAATTCATGAAAAAAAAATATTGAATGAGATCCAGTTGTATGTTGATTACACAGTGTATTGATTCCCCTGGTCATAGGGTAACCTAAAAAAACAGTACCATCTAAAATGCATGATTTATTTTCTTTGTAAAAATAAAAATACTCAGAAATTTTTAATTTGTAAAGAGAGCAAAACACCTAACTGACGCACCGTTTGGATATACTATACACCATATATACATCATACTCTCACAGGCTCTTCATACTTTTAACGGCTGTGATATAGAAACGCCTGCTTCGATTCACAAGGGATGAAAAGGCACATACCGATAAATAAATTTACTACAACTTTTACGCTTTATGTACCATCCACACTGTTTACTTTTTTAGATATTTTTAAAAATATCTACAGAGTCGGTGAGTTTGATGCCATTGGATTACCCCCGGGTTGCCATATTCTGCCACGGGCTGGGGCGCCACATGTCATGCTTGGTCCCAATACCCGCTCTTGCGTGCGTGTACACGCCAATTAATTTTAAACGATTCTTCACGATCTACCAGTTATTACTATGTACACGCAGATAGTAGCCTTTGATAGCAATTGCGACACAACGGTGCTTGCGATCTTTCGGAGAAATTGTCAATCTTCATTCTCATTTATTAGTATAGCTATTTTTTTTTTTTATTTTTTTTTTTATCCACAAAGAATCATCACATATTGATATTAACAACCCAGGTAACCAAGTGTAAAATCGATTTGACGTAAACAGCACGCCAACGTAAGTCACTGTTCGTGTGGAATCAGCAAATCGATCTCAGATCGATGTTCGACTTACACAGGTACAGAATTGTAGCGCATTTCGTTACTCCAAAAATTATTGTCATCATGCTGCTCCTGAAAATAAAAATAAAAAAAAAATAAGTAAAAAAAAAATTGTGGATAACTTTATGTAAATTACTAACATGTAATAGAAAAATTTCAGAGCCACTAAAACTTCCATCTAACTTATACCTCCTACTTTTAATATATAACTATGTCCTGAAACTCATCAGCATTATTTTAATTGTATTTTAACAATTTGTACATAAAATTTTACTTTACCGTCCATTGTTGGGGGGTAAAATAATATTTTAAAATCGAATGATTAAAATACATAAATGCTCCGCGATTATGAACTACTATTATGTACCTATATTTAGTCATAAAAATATGTAGATTTTTTTTACCAGTTTCTTGTAAATTGCCTACTATTTCTACTTTCTATCAAAAACCGAAATTAATATTTTCATCAATTGTTTTTAAATAATGATACTTCTAGTTTGTGTTTTGTATCAGTTATCGATCTGAAATATTGGTTGTTGTTATTCAAGTTACGTATAATAAATTCGCTGTATACGTATCTAATGATTTCTGAAAAAAAGTTTTTTTTTGTACATAAATTATATGGAAAGTAATATTTTAGAAACAATAACTCTCGATAACAACTTACTGACAGGCAATTTACCCCTCTTATTTGGAATTTCATCGAAATCAATTTTAGAAATTTTCATTTTTTTTAAATCAAATTCTTCAAGGCTCGTTATTTTTGAGTACGCCTGTAAATTAATTTCGAAAGACATATTACCTTTAGTATATTTTTTGGCCTGAACAACTGTTGCATCGCGAATGAGAACTTTTTGTGCAAAGTTAGTGATATAATTTATATTAATTTCGGATTTAAATTATAATCGTCTCACAATTAGAGACAATCATACTTACTTCATTTAATATTATTGTTTTTGTGAATACTTCAATATTTTCATTGTACATGTTGCACTAAATTCTGCATCCTTCGTTGTTATTCAAAATTATTTTTTTAAATCTAAAATCATTGTTCTTCTCTCTATTAATAAATGTGTGAGCATCAAAGATTTTTTCTATAAAAAGAACTAAAATTCTGTAAATAAATAAAAAAGTTATAAATAAATCAATGTAGTAGTAATAGCAGCAGAAGCAGCAGCAGCAGCAGCAGCAGTGGCAGCAGCAGTGGCAGCGGTAGCGGTAGTGGTTTTTTTTTTTTTTTTTTTTTGGAGGGAGGGGAAATGCATTGAGGTTTACTGCAGGGACAGTGGTAGTGTGGGACTGAGTAGATTTTTTTTTTCAGACCACCCATACCCTCTAAAACCTCCGCCATGCCGCGTGACTTTTGTTCCACCCTGGAACCGCGTTAGCATTACTTCGGGGTGGAGCCACTAGTGAAAATATTGTATCTCACAGCATTAGCGAGCAAGCTTGCCACCAGTTGCTAGAGTTGCCAATCCTCTTGAGTCCTGAAAAGGACTTAGGATCCCTGAGGACTTGCACCTGTGTCGAGCGCTTCGTTGTAGGCTACTTCCTTACCTTTTACCCTTGATCACCTTGAACGACCTACTCAGGGACCCCTGCTTCCGGCGTGGCAGCTCTCTACTCTTCTTTCTTACGCCAAATGACAGACCCGACGAAGCCATCCACTGCCTTTTATCCCTCTTCAGTGCGTTGCGTCTCAGAGATGATGGTTTCGGGAGCGGGTGCCACGCCGAGCCTGTCTATCAGTTGCCGGTGCTCACGGTACGATCTCTTACAATTATAAAACCTTATAGTTAAAACTACTGTAAAAACCCATTAACATGGTGCACTACCCTTCATGAGGAGCTGTAGGGGATACACAATTGAGTGTATGGCTGTGGGGATCTCAGCATAAAACTGAACCTGCTGAGATAAAGGAGAAAATAAGTAAATTTTTAGAACGAAGTTTCTTATATCGCGTGCTTGAGGGGCTGGAATTTTGAAAACGATAGATTTTTATGAAATAGAAATCGTTTACCGGGTTATTAAGTTATTGGTTATTAAAAATATAATCATTAAAAAAGGTGAAATAATTAATCTAGGTGTGTGTTGAGCGCTCAAGTGTGAAATAGTGTAGTAGAGTCACATGATACAAAGGCTGTGAAAAAGCTGCTAAGTTATGAGTCAAAAGCAATAAGTGATTCAAGTAATTAAAAGACTCAATAGAGGACTCTAAGTGAAATAATAGTAATTAAAATTTTTTTGAACAACAAAGTAACGTAGCGTTTGCCTATGTATTGAAATTTCTTCCATCGTTTTTAACATCACGCTTTATTGATACTGTAAAGTAAGTTATTATTTGTTTACATCCTTTACATTGTCTGGAAGCATTATATTGGGCTCTAGTAATTTAAAATTTAAATTTCTACAGGTCTTGTCTTCTAATAGAAAAATCTTGTTCAGTTCTAAAAAAAACTTGGTTTTGTTTATTAAAATCAAAATCCTCTGTAAAGTATTAATCTCCATCAAAATTCTGACAGTAAGGAATAAGAGAAAAATTTTCTTATTTGAAATGACATCTTGAAACTACAAGCTTCATTAAAAATATCTTTAATATTTAAGTCTGTTTCTATTAAACCTATAACAGTTGCAGTGTCCTTACAAGTTTTATAAATAACTCCATTGTATGTATTCAAACCTGTAATCGAAGTTGTACCTCCTACTTTATTCAATATGAACTAAAAAAAGTTTACGGTCCTTAAGAGATACCACTTTAATCTGCCTATTGCTGTACTTTTTTTCAAACGCTTACGTCTACACTGTATTTTTCTTGTACCATCGAAAATGATATACCAATAATCTATTATATACAGTATCTTTATTGTTAAATTAAAACCGTACAGTTAGTGGTGTTTCCAAATTTTCTAATAATTTGTCAATGTCATTTTCATCACACACAATTTTTGTTTATTTTCAAAGTAAACAGGTAAATTTATAAGCTTATAACTTTGGCCTCTAACGGTGAATTCTTGTAATTGCCTAGCTGCTTCTATTGGACCTCCATATCTGGCATTAACAAATTTAGCAATTTCGTTGTTAACTTTTGTTTCTGAATAATCTTTTGCAATTTTAATAAATGCTTTTTCATTTCCTTTATGAACGTAACCATAAATATATTTCACACTTGAAATTAATGAACAATTTTCAACATTTCTACGGCATTTATACTTTGATATTACTCTTTGATACAACGATGAGAAAAACTCAGTGGTAGGTGAGCGTCGACTGCCCCCCGAAAGAACTATGTAATATAGAAAGAGCCCCATCTCCGCAAATTTTTAGGAGTTTCTCCGTATCCCCTCTGCCGTAATAATATTCATATAGATTAAAAGTATAATTAAAAAGTAATAAAAGCAGTAGCAACATTTACTTAAGTACGCTGATTCATCTCCAATTTAGAATTTTGACTTTGAAAATTCTGAACTGGTAAATGAAATAACTATTTTTTTTAACTTGAGAATTAATGTAATTTTCACTTGTTCTTTTAGTCATTTTAAACACAAAATTTTTAGTAATCGAAAAAATAAAACATGACGAATTGTGTTATTTATTGTCAAATTTGCTTCGAGTATAGACACATTATTTCCTTTTTTGACATTACTCTTAGCAAATTTAGACTTAAAAAAACGTCGTCACCTACATATCAATAAATATATGAACACCATAGCCCTTGATTTACTCATATAATATAAGTTAACTTAAGCAGAGCGTGGCCCATGGCGCGCATTTAAATGGCCAAGCGTCAACTCTTTCATTAATTGTTTTATTGTTTAACTCAATTTTTTCAGTAAAAGCAGACTAAGCAAAAAAGCGTTTTCAATGAAACAAAACCTTAGCTTTTCATCTAATCTATCAAAATAGTTATTTACGTAACAAGTGCAGAAAAGACGATTTCCCGCACGAGTGGCCGGAGTTGACGGGAACGAGTGCCAGTTGAGGACACAAGTGCGTAGCACGAGGGTGATCGCACGGCACGAGTTACCGTCACTGGCCACGAGTGCGAGTCTATGACACGAGTGCGAGAAATCGTCCCGCACGAGTTGCGTACAAGTTTTTTCCGCCCTCGGATGGTTTTGGGAGGCTTGTACTTCCTCGGGCGAACAAGCAGTTTTCCGGAACTCGTTCGAAAAGTCTCCTTTACGAACCTCGTTACGTCCCTCGCCTTCGGCTCGGGCCGCAAACCTCTCGGTTCGCAAACAAAGACTTTTCAAACTCGTAGGAAAACTACTATTCCGCAATAAGTGTGAGGAAAATATGTTTTCCGCACTGATGTTAGTGTGAATACTCGATTTTCCCACATAGTGTGCGGAAAACATTTTTCCGCCCTCGGGTGGTTTTTGGAGGCTGGTACTTCCTCGGGCAAAAAAGCAGTTTTCCGGAATTCGTTCGAAAAGTCTCCTTTACGAACCTCGTTACATCCCTCGCCTTCGGCTCGGGCCGCAAACCTCGCGGTTCGCAAACAAAGACTTTTCAAACTCGTAGGAAAACCACTATTCCGCACACCTTTTCCACACACTATGTGGGAAAATCGATTTTCCACACTAACATTAGTGCAGAAAACTCCTATTTTCCGCACACTATTGTAAAAAAAATACTAAAAATGCCTTTTTCGAGATATAGCGTGTTTCGTGATTTTTCTCTGTAAAAATAAAATTTTTTCGAAAAACTAACCACAAGTTTAAAAAGCTGACTAAAAAGTACATCATTAATGCTTTTGGTAACATTTTTTGAAGATAAGAATAAGGCCAAGAAAATGAGCTGAATACAGTGACTTTTAGCGTTTGTGCGACGGGCCTGGGACGTTTTGCCTGGAACGCATTATATGGATATACTTGCATACACGATTTTACGCATAGTCGACACCTTCTTTCTCGTGTTAGTGAAAAAAAAAAACTTCTAGATCTATTTAAAAATAAAACAGGTTCATCTATAAGTAGTTTTTTTATACGAAGAAAAATTGGGAGGTATATACAGATCATATTTTCAGTGATTTTCTCATAAGGTTACATGTTAAATTGCAATTCGTTGACATAAAGTATGTAAAAAAGAGTACAGTTTAATTATCTGCAATTTTTTTTTAGTATTTATTGTGCTATTTTGAATATACGTTTGATATTTGACTATTATCTGTCAAAAAAACCTATGTGTGATTAACGCTCTGAAGGGACAATAACTGGCATGTAATATTATGCTGTTGAAAAAAGCGGCACTACATGATGGTTTTCCTTAATCTTTTAAATAAACTTATTTTTGGGTATTAAATATGGAGTTGGAATAAGTGTGTAAGTGTATGTGACATATGTGAGTGTGACTTTAAAAATGTAATCAGCGTAGTTGGTAGGAAGTTGCTATGAAATTATCGGAAGCTTCGATGAAAATGCACAATATTGTGCTAGCCCATCTGAATATTGCTTATTTTGTATTTTGTCATAATACATTGTTTTTAATTGTTCAGTTATTCAATATTTAAATATTTATAGTAACCACACGCAACTAACCTAGGTATACTTATTCCAACGACAATTGCACCACCTTTATACAAAATATCGTTTTACAGAAGGTACATTATATTAATAAGTTTACTATCTGTCATAATTTTATAGAAGTATAACTTCACACTTCGGTACAACAAATAAAAAAAGTAAGTACACCAAATTTTTTTTACATATTTATTTAACTAAAAACGCTTGTTTTCGTTAATTCAATAAAAAATAATGGTAATTTTTTTGTATCGCATGTAAGAACCGGTGACGTATGTAAAGAAATAGTGTACATAAAGTACATAACATTAACCTGGATCCTTTTGATTTATATGGGCAAAAAATTTTTGATTTATAGGTTGAAAGACAAATGTAAAAATAAAAAGTATCGTAACATCCTAAATTTAAATTTTCAAAAAACATTGTATGCAAAAATTTATTAAAGTTAATATAATTTTCTTATGAGTTATTGTAATAATATGAGCTTGTGAGATTTGCTATAAGACCTTGATAGTGTTAAAACTAAATTAAGAGCTGTGAACTTCAAAATTAAATTACTAATTGATAATAGTCAAGAAGTTTTAAGAATAAAATTTATTTTTTAACTCCATAATTTTATTGATACGTGAGCTTGGCCCTATAATATTTGGGGAAAGAAGATTTTTCAATATTTATTACAAAAAACGTTCAAAGGAATATTTTAAGCTTGAATTTTGTCCAGTCAATAAAGAAACCATAAACACTTTCTTTTTACATGAAGAGAAGCGTATTATACACATGAAGGTAAAACAATGCGTATTTTGTGGATTAAAATTTAAACGAAGAACCCATTCAAACAGACATAGAAAAATCACAACGTACTAAAAATAAATTTGGTGAGAATGTAGGAAATGCTTCTTTCGGACTGATGTTTTAAGAATGTACATCAGTAGAATACATTTCTAAAAGTTAGCATCCACATAAAATTCAATATTCGTCAGCAAAGTATAATTTTTTTTTAAAACAAGTATTAAATATCATTATTCAAGAAGATGTACATCGATCATCTGCTGATGTATTGGATCAAAATAAATTATTTTTAATTAAAACGTAAGCATGTATGGAAAATTGTTAAATTAACATTATGACATATAATGAAGGACTAAGATTTCGTTTAATAAGTCTGTATGATAGTCTGTATTAGTATCGTAAATGAGTAATTGATTAATTATTAATTCAATTAATTTCACGGATGATTTGTATTGATTCCAAAAAACAATAATGGAAAAACCATTGGATTAACAAAATAAGATATTTTATTTAAACACATTTATTTAGAATGATTTTTCAGTAATTCTTTTGTATTCACGCGGCTATCAGATTTTTTTGGTGAACCAGAATTTAAAACTATAGAAGTGTCAGATTTTGTTGTTACTGATTTATTTTTGTTTATGTTAATAGTTTTGACGAGAGAAAATCATATCGTATTTTTTAAGTTTCTTTATGTTTGAAATTTAATGCAAGTGTTTATAATTTTTGGCTATGAGATTCTTATAATTTATAAACAAATTTTAAGTCATAATTTATTTATGGGAGTTGGCGTGCAAAGAGAGAGAATCCTACTATATATATAGTTTCTTGTAGAATGACTTACATATAAATATGGGTCATTTTATGAAAACAGTCATATTTCAAAACTCAGAATAAACAAACACTTATAATGGGTTGTTCTTTGTTGAAATTTTTTTCCTGTATTTTCTGTGACCAAAATTAATTAAAACTTAATGGGCTTTGCTAGATCTGGAAAAGTAAAAAATTTTTACGATGGTTTTCTTATTTTATTTGTAATAAAAAGGAGCGTTACGGGCTATTACAAATGTCACTTTGTTTTTAAATTTATATCACGTACTTACTTTCAACATTCGTACAAGTCACTATCTACGTTGATAACATAACAGTAAACAAAAAAAAAATGTGTTTTGAATCGTGCCAAGTTAGCGGTATATGCTCTTAGCAAAAAATAAAGCGTTATGGGCTCCTATAAAATCGTAGAAAAAACGATATTGTAATGTACCAAATAGAAATTAAACTCTGCCTTTGCACTCATAATATGTACAATACTGTTCAATTTTTATTTACTATCTTCTTAAATAAACGCTTGTTAATAAATAAACGCTTGAAAAAGATACATAACATGCTTAAGCGTTACGAGCCCTTAGTTTTTATTTTTGGGAGACAGAATTTACAAAACTATCGAGCCTGTAGCACTGGCTTATAGAAGTATGCAGCTGGACTATCCTCTACTTTTCTACACTATCCTCATTTTTCGTAGAATACAAAACGTCCAAAATAATACACCAAAGTTTGATTGCGTGCATTTATAAGTACATTATCCGATGTAATGTTAAATTTGTCATATTTTGGTCCCATATCTTTAAACAGAATTTTTTTATTGTATATTTACTGTCAGTAACTAAAAAAAATCAGTTTTATACTTTTGTCTCTCAAAATGGATTCTGTCATAAGTTTCCAGCCCTTCATGATCTAACATCCTTATGTGATTTGTTGAGACAGCAACTGAAGTATTCAGTTGTGACAATGCTATTCTGGTACTTATGTGTTACTAATAAAGGCATTTGAAAAGTCGTCAGGATAAATTAAAGCTCAAGAAAAGAGCCATTAATACGTTTCTTGAATCAACACTGCCTGAAATAACTTACATTATTTATTATTACATAAATATTTCCATTGTATTAATAATGTTATATTTACAGCTTTACCATGTAAATTGTAAGGCTGCAATTAAAAAGAGGGCCAATAGAGTGTTGCCAATAGGGTGGGACAGAATTAAAGCCAATTACTGCAAAGCTATTTGCAAATAATGTGACTTAGTTAGCAGTCAGCATTTGGTAAGTTTTTTTGTTTTCAGTCGGTTGGTTGTTTGGTTGGTCCATCATATTGCTTTGTTTTTATACGTACCTTACACTCTACATAAGTTATGGGGCTGAAAATTAATGCACCGTAAAGAATTGTCAAGAACTTTGATAAGATTTTGAGATTTATCTACCCTTATTTATTCTCATTAACTGCGATGTACAACAATTGAGATGTTAGAAGTATAGGACGTTTTGAAAACGTCCATATCTAGATGTGGCCAATTTCCGACCATGTCTTGTTAAGGCATTGTTGATATTGCCATACCCTGTTCTAAAAATGTGTAAAGAAATTATGTTAAATACTTCCGTATCTTTATTTCAATTCCCTACCTAAACAAAATGTTTAAAATCGTGTACACATGTTTTTTTTTTCTGTTTTCGCTTCATATATCGTCGAAACTTAGTAGAGTGATGGATAGTCCTCTACTCTGACAAAAGTCAATCATACTTAATCGATAAAAAAATCTCGATAACGGAAATAATCCATTTCTCCCGCAGCTAGTTTTTCCCCTCTTGAAAAATTTTTGAACTAATGAAAATTTTCGGAATCGTCTTAGCAGTCAAAATTTAGAACTCGCTGTTGAATGCGTTGTAATGCTCTCCTTTCTCCTCTTCCACTGTTTCAGTTCACCTAACCTGCCCACCAAAAGAACTAAATAAAATATTTCTTCCTATATAATAAGTTGTATTGTGTGGGGTAGTCAGTTTTCTCCTCCATGCTTTCTCTCCCTAACCTAATCCCTATCAAATCACCTGACGACTTCTAACATCTCGTAACACGTTCATCTAGTGCTTAAGAAATCGCAGCTTAGCTAGACCGCCCCGTGAGTAGAGGTTATTTTTCTATCTGTCACAGTAATATTAATCACTTATCTGCCCACTTTAATGATCTCGAGTACTTTCTAGCTAACAGTCGTGCATATGTTGCTGTCGCTCTCTCAAAAACTTTTCTTGAACCAGGCATCTCGGGTACACCGTTCAAACTTGATGGCTTCAGCTTACTACGTTAGGATCGTATCGAAAAAGTAGGCGGCGGTGTCGCTCTCTACATTAGGGACTGCTACAGTTACAAAATTCTTTCATCTTTTGCCTCTCCACTAAAGTACTTTAGACCACAAATGCTCAACGACCATTATGCTACTGTTTCTCGTGCCTCTTCACCTCTACATTGCACCGATACCGCGGAAATTACTCTTCGCCCACTTCGTGGTGACCTGCCCAGCATGTTCAAATTTGCACCTATAACTGGTGGAGATCAGGCCCTCACCAAAATGTCCTAAAATTCGGCGGGCCCCGACCAAATTTCTACTGACATGCTCAAGTTCGCCTACCCCGCCATTCGCTCTCATTTAATCGTAATCTTCAACAATTCAATTAAGCAGGCTCTTTTTCCGGACGACTGGAAGTTATCTCTGATTCTGCCACTCTCCAAATCCCACCTCTCACAAACACCATCAGATACGCGTCCCATAGCACTTCTCCCGGTATTATCCAAACTCTTTGAGCGTATAATTCGTGAACAACTCAGCACTTATCTTCTGTCTCGAAAGCTGCTAAACCCGCATCAGTCAGGGTTCAAGCCTTTGCATTCTACTCAAACTGCTCTTCTAGGATTCACTGAACAAGTCAGACTCGCTATTGACTGAAGAACAAATCCTACGCAGACTACGAGCCTTAAACTGCTCAACTCGCGTCGTCGAATGGTTCGCGAGCTACCTAACTGGCCGCTCGCAAATGGTCAAAAGTGAAACGGGCCCGCCATCAACCCCGATCACCACCTTTGCTGGCGTCCCGCAGGAGAGTGTTTTCGGGCCATTACTCTTCACCATTTTTATCAACGATCTTCCACAAGTACTCGCTCTCTCCAAGCACGGCATCTATGCGGGTGACACTCGCATCTTCCTGCATTGTCTCCCTTCCGAGCTTCCGCAGTGTATAGAAATGCTGAAGAAAGACGCACTGCGGGTGAGTAGTTAGGCTTATGACAATCACATTCGACTAAATTCCAACAAAACCAGACTCGTCATCTTCGGTAGCCAACCCAACATTTCCAACCTAGATACGTCGCTCCTCCCACGCGTTGTTATTAACAATGCGATAGTGAGCTACTCGAACCACATGACCGATTTAGGGTGCCAAATATCCTCAAATTTAAACTGGGACCGTCATGTCAATCAAGTATCAAGTCGTGTCCATGGAGCCCTCTACACACTGCGTTTTTACAAACATGCCCTCTCCCGCTCACTCAAGAAGCGCCTCGTTGAGACTGTAATCTTCCCGCATTTCGATTACGCCTGCGCCGTCTACCATGATCTCACGAATAAACAAAATCTCAAACTCCGTTGACTGTTAAACGCGTGCATTCGTTTCGTTCATGGCTACATTCCTTGGAGATCTCCCGTCACGCCCTACCGTCTTGCTCTTGGATGGCTCTCTGTTGAGCATAGGCGACTTCTACATGTTGCAAATCTTGCCCTTGCAGTCATCACTTCCGGCCAGCCCTCTTATCTGTTTAATCTCTTTCACCCGTACAGCGACGCCGCATCTAGGCGTGTTACGCTTTGGCGGCCATTCGCACCACTGCTCCGACCAGTGCCTCGCACTCGGGCTCTTGACAACTCCTTCCATCTAGTTGCCTCGAAATTCATAAATTCATTTGCGGATCATCAAATTCCGCTATCGGTCACTTTTCGCCACCGTCTCAAGTTACTCATGAGGGAAGCACTAACACGCGAAGAAGTCTGGCTTATATGTAATTTAACCACCGATCTCATGTCAAATACGGTGCCAAAGCATTCCTAGTGTACTAGATTTGTAGCTACCTGCGATAACTACTCAATATTGTAATAGCAAGTCTTTTTGTACGTTTATTTTTTCTTTTCCGGCTATCGTTTGTTTTGTTCTTACAGCATAAGTCTACTTTACTTTCTTTAATTTTAGACAACCTTAACCTGATAGCCATCTTGTAAACTACTATTGTTACACTCATATTTATGATTTCGATAATACTTATGTACTTTGTTAACACATGCGCACGCTATCATGTTTTACGCTTAATTTTGTTCGTATTAATCTACAGTGTAATTTCTATTAATTTTTCATCATTTTTACATTACACATCAACTTGTTATTCTTTGTACAAATTTAAACAGGGCCATTTTGGGGTTGCACCCCGTGGTCTCAATAAAGTATTCTATCTATCTATCTATCTATCTATCTATCTATCTATCTTACTAATATATAAAGCAAAGTCGCTAAAACCGTTGTAATCGCTAACCGCGAAAACTACTAAACCGATTTTGCTGAAATTTTGCACACTGATTCATGATACTTCCTAGATGGTTTTAGTATAGTTTTTATCTTAAAAAATTTAATAACAATAGCAATAAATGAGCTCAAAGTTTTGCAAAAATACGCCAGCTTTTCACTTTAGTTCAGTGAAATCCGCTAGGTGGCGTCGACATAAAATTGAGGCTACCTGCAACAGAATTGCATAAATGTAGTTATAATACGCCGAAGCGTCTTGACAGTGATGCAGTCGTGCTTCGGCAGTTCAACGAGCTGCATGAAGAATGGTGATGATAGTCTTGCAGCTGGATGTCCCGGTTACGGACGACACTCTTCTGTAAGGGGGAAGGGACCTAGGTTACCATTCACCCTGAATCTCGACGAGTGCGTTAAAAAAAAATTCATTCCAACCGATGACGTCCCTGGCATAATTCCAGGAGACATATCTAGCCAGAGTACAATCTGCACCAACTCTTCAGAGTTGTGTGGCAGTCCCACCATCAAAAATGCCACGTCTATTAGGAATTATATAGGGGTTCCCATTCTTGTGAATTTAATTTGCCATTTATATTTGAATTTCATAGTTGTTTAAAAAACAATGATAATGGACGCACTGCCGCACAGTAGACATTTTTCGAATTTTTTTTTTCAAAATCTAATACCTCATGATCGAAATAAGATGTTGACACGATTCAAAATAGAAATTGAAGCTTTTGGGCATAGGAATAAAGGAAAAATATTAAGAAGTTATGAGAATTACTTGGTACAGTGTACCGTCTATTTAAAGTTGGTGCTCTGATGGTAAAGTCCTAATATTATGATACTAATTAGCTTGTAAGAATAGCAGACGATACATACAAACATACAAAGCATATATTTTTTTGTATTTTTTGCTGCCCTATCTTAATTTCACCCTTACAGCGTTATATAAATCAAACATAACCTCAAAATTTTAATTTTACTTAAAAAAATCGATTTCTTAGTACTAAAACTTGTGTTTATTGTGTTCATACTAATAGTATAATAAAAAAAAGTACTGTTCAAGACTTCCAATATAGTAATCTAGTGCATACATTAGAAATGACTTCAAATTACGCTGGCTTGGAAAAATGAGACCTCGACATAACCTCAAAATTCTAATTTTACTTCGAAATATCGATTTCTTACTATTAAAACTTGTGTTCATCATTAGTATCATAGAAAAAAGTACTGTTCAAGACTCTTACTGTAGTAATCTAGTGCATACATTGAAAGTGACTTCAAATTACACTGTCTTAGAAAAATAAGACATCGACATAACCTAAAAAAAAAAAAAAAAAAAAAAAAAAAAGAGAAAATCGACTTTTAGTTTTGATTCTTACCTATAGTGTCACTTCGATGTAACAAAATTGCTATTTACAAATACAATGCATAGAATACTGTACAATGAGAATATAAGATCATTATTAACAATATTAAAAAAACAATTTAAAAAAATATATAAGTCCTTGAAACGTATTTTTTAAAAATTCGACTATTCCTTTAGTATGATTTTTTTTGCTTAGAATTCTCTGGGGACGCCAAGGTTTTTTTAGATTTCTATATTAAAAGATCTATTGTGCAGAATTTTTTTTCGTTTTCATCCTATGTTTTAGGAGCCAATTATTGTAGAGAAAGTTCTTATCCTATAATACTACGCCATGTTATTTGATTTTTTTTTTCAATTGTGTTCTGGTAACCTATATTTTTTTAAATATGAAAAAAGGTGATTTTTTTACACTTTTTATCAATATTACTAGGCTTTGTTATTTTTTTTTTCTTAAAGTCGCTCTCTCCTTCTTTATACACAATAATGTGAAACTAACCAATTAAAAACACAATTTTACTGAAATGCTGCAGATTTCCCAAATCACTTGTTCATTATGCATATAGTAAAAATTTTCTCAATTGTCCATTTCTTAACAAGTAATTATCTTTCAGCACCATATGTGATGACACGAATAATATCAGCAATACGGATGAAAGTAATATAGATACAAGTGATGCAGAAGATTCAAGCGAGATGTCTGATTGATTGTACTATTTTCTAAAAGTAGAGCATAATATCTTCTTTTTAATTTTTATGATTATTTAAAAAATTGTATTTCATTAAGTTTATACTCACTGATAGGTATACAAAATAAAGAAAAATGTTTTGCTTCACTTAAAAATGCACTCTCGTTGTTGTCACAATTTTAAATAACTCAAACAACTCGATTTTTATTAACTAAAAAATAGGGATCACAAGTGTCAATACAGAAAAACAAGTTTTCTTGATAAACATAAAATTTTTAAGGTTATATTAGAAATTAATATTATTAACGCAACTAGTGTTATAGTAGTCACAAAGTTTAAGTAAGATTCTATTTATTCTATTTATATACAGCATTTTTTTTCCTCTGAGGGGATAGTAATAATATGCAGCAACAATGTACAATAAATTGTTTTAACTTCAGTTGTATTATTATTATTAAATTGGGTTTTTTTTTTATTGTCACGATCAAAATTATTTGTAAAAATTTGGATTGCGAAGGATTTCACAGAATCCGCACAAAACGGCACATTTTATTCCTTAGTGATGGTTTTAAAACTACAAAACAAATTATTTTCAATTAAACTTATCTTTTCAAGATTACATTTGGGTATTACGTTTCTTGAACATCCATATTTAAAGTTTGTAACAATCATTGTACAGTATTCTATGCATTGTATTTGTAAATAGCAATTTTGTTACATCGAAGTGATACTATAGATAAGAATCAAAAGTAAAAGTCGATTTTCTCTTTTTTTTTTATTTTTTTTTTTTTAGGTTATGTCGATGTCTTATTTTTCTAAGACAGCGTAATTTGAAGTCACTTTTAATGTATGCACTAGATTACTACAGTAAGAGTCTTGAACAGTATTTTTTTCTATGATACTAATGATGAACACAAGTTTTAATACTAAAAAATCGATATTTCGAAGTAAAATTAGAATTTTGAGGTTATGTCAAGGTCTCATTTTTCCAAGCCAGCGTAATTTGAAGTCATTTCTAATGTATGCACTAGATTACTATATTGAAAGTCTTGAACAGTATTTTTTTTTATTATACTATTAGTGAGAACACAATAAACACAAGTTTTAATACTAAGAAATCGATTTTTTTAAGTAAAATTAAAATTTTTAGGTTATGTTTGATTTATATAACGCTGTGAGGGTAAAATTAAGATGAGGCAGCAAAAAATACAAAAAAATATATGCTTTGTATGTTTGTATGTATCGTCTGCTATTCTTACAAGCTAATTAGTATCATAATATTAGAACTTTTACATCAGAGCACCAACTTTAAATAGACGGTACACTGTAACATGTAATTCTCATAACTTCTTAATATTTTTCCTTTATTCCTATGCCCAAAAGCTTCAATTTCCATTTTGAATCGTGTCAATATCTTATTTCGTTCATGAGGTATTAGATTTTGAAAAAAAAAATTCGAAAAATGTACACTGTGTGCTGTCTTTATACAAAATTTGCAGGGTATTCGTGTCTATAGTGAAGTTAATTCTGACTGAGAATTCTGGCATAGGCTAGGAATCCGTAGTTTTTTACACTTCTCTGAACAAGCTCATGGTGATTTTATAGTTGATTATTTTTTAGGCTTTTGCTAAGTATTCTTTTACGTAGTAAATTTCCTTTTGATCTCTTGACTCCTTATCCTAAATTTTTTTCAACCACCTGTCTTTTACCCTTTCACCTTTTATTTTTCTTGAATTTCTCTTTTAGTTTTTACCCATCTTTTTGGCTAGTTTCCAATGTCTGTTTGGCCTGCTATGTCTTCTTCTAGTTTCTCTTTCCTCAATACTGTCATCCTTAACACCCATGAACCTTTTCCTTTTTTATGTTAATCATCGCGAGTAGTCACTTCAAGTTTTGAATTCTGTAAGCTATTTAGTACGTGGCTTAACATTTCCGGTTTTTTTAGTACGCCCTGCATAGTCTCATTTCCTCCTTCACCCAGTGTTATCTATCCCTTGTTTCGTTAGCACGCTTAAATTTTGCTAGTCACTTTCTGTTCATTAGTTTGAAGTTCTATTCTTTTCTTTTAAGCACTCTATTACTAGCAGCTTACTTGGAATTCATGCATTTTTTTTATTCATGACTGCCTTCTTCATTGCTTTGATTTCACAGCTTTTGTGCTTTGCCTGTTAAACTAGGTAATTCGCTGAGTCAGCTTAAAGCTTAAGCATCCATCTTAAGTGCTTTCTTCTCGTTGTGTCCAAGTGTCTTTCATCTTTTGGCTTTCGCGCTTCTGTTCCAAGCTGTTCTATGCTTTGTTACAAGTGCTTTACACTTCTTGTAACGTTTTTGTTGAAAATCCTTTCTCATATGCTCTAAGCGTTTTTTTATAGCCACCATCGCCTTTTTTTTCCTTTCCTTGAGGTGCTTGTCTGTTTCGACATTTTTTGCTACAAATATCTTAAGTACTGCATCTCACCTACTTCCTTAAACGTGTGGACTTTCCATTTTCAGACTTTTTTCGTTATTTTGCTTTTTTAAGAACTACAAGCTTTGGTTTCCCTGTGCTAAGAGTCAAATCCTTATATTTCAAGTTCTCATGGAAGTAAAAGAGCATGTCTTGTATTTTTTTTTTATTATTTGTTAACCTTTTATTAAATATTTATCTACCGTCTTTATGTCTCTTTTTTGTAGACTAGGTATGTCACCGCCTTCTTGTAGCCGTCCAGTATACTAAACCCCTTTACCAGATCCTTTGTAACAACTTTAGAACTTTCCGGTGGGTAATGCAATCTTTAGTCAGACTTTGCTCTCAAATTTACTGTCTCCTGATGTTTTACTAACCTAAAGTTTTTGTACTTGACTTATTACTTTTTGTCTTGTTATGTAATGCTGTCAACCTGTTTCAATTTGTTCGATTTTCTGTATCCTTCTTTTCAACCCTTTTTTTACTGTTTGTCTTCTATCTTTGCTTTTGTGTTTACCTGTTATACCAAATTTTACACTAGTTTTTAATAGATAATTAGAGTTACTTCTGTCTGCTACTTGAAAACTTTCTAGCTTTTTCCAAGCCTTTTAAATCATAATTATATAATTTATAATTTAACCACACAATATAACCCAATTGCCCTTCACCCAGAAATGAAATTTTTTAGGATACCTCTTTGATCTGATAAAATATTCCTTTGAACGTCTTTTACCTCGACTTTTTCGTATATCCTCCACCTGAAAGGAAATTTAGTTAACTTCCTTTCTCACACTACTTAACTATTCCTCGTCAAATAATCCATCAACGTCTTCGTCAGCCAACTTATTATGTAAATAAACTGAAAGCTACCGAGTGCAAGAGATACGTATAATTTTAAATAACTCTAATAATGAATTCCCATTACTTTCGTAACCTTTGATAAGGACACTTTTCACTTTGCTAATGTGAATTAAATTTTTAATGCTGTACTTTACAGTTTCACTAATTTGTTCGTCATTACCATGCCTTGTATTTTTGCGTGCTTGCGCAACAGTGTACAAAGTCATATCGACTGGTGCCACCTTTGTCGTCAAAGGCTTCGTATAATTGTATGCTAGTATACTTGGAAAAACGTCTACAAAGTAAAGGTTATTTATGTGTGTAAATCATCGCTGTATTCTTTGTTTTACAGTTCTTATAAAACGTTTAGCTATTTCAGCTTTCGTATGTGACTATGTCCTATTCTGTATTTAATGTTATTTTCTCGTAAGGTGATTTGCATTTAGCTTCTTACAAATTCTTCACCTTTACATTTTAAAAAGACATTGATCTAAAATTTTAATTTTTTGATGAATACTTTGGTAACGTTTTTTAATATTTTGTCCTTGATCAGTTCCGCCCAAACGCATTTGCTGGCAACATCGATGACAAAGAAAACATGAGCGTAATCATCATTACAAGTTTTTAAAGCACCTAAGTTCATTGAATCAGCTTCTCTTAACTCTTCTAACAGCTAATCACGTTCGATCGAAGAAAATTTGTTCGTTCTCATAAGTTTGTTCTCATCCACGTATGCAGTTAGTTACTTTGACCGATGAGCTGTCTATGCAAGTCATAGATACACTCTTCTTGCCAGATATATAGTGTAAGAGATCTACAATTTTAATGAAAATTCACAGACACTGCAGCAAAAAAAATTTGTATGTAGAAGTTACATAGACTTTTGAACATTCGTCTTAAGAAACAGCTAAATTTTTTGACACATTGTTTGAAAAGTTGGATTTTTTTAAATAGCGCAAAAGCTATTGTTTGTACAAAAAGTTGATTGTAATGTAAAATGATGCCCTTAAAAAGATTTACAAAATAAAATAAATGATTGTAATTGGTCATTTCGTTCGTTTAAAAAGTTAAAACAACTACTAAATCTTACTAATATATAAAGCAAAAGCGTTAAAACCATTGTAATCGCTAACCGCGAAAACTACTGAACCGATTTTGTTGAAATTTTGCACACTGATTCATGATACTTCCTAGATGGTTTCAGTATAGTTTTTATCTTAAAAAATTTAATAACAATAGCAATAAATGAGCTCAACGTTTTGCAAAAATACGCCAGCTTTTTACTTTAGTTCTGTAAAATCCGCTCGGTGGTGTCGACAAAAAATCGAAGCTACCTGCAACATAATTAAATAAGTGTGATTATAATAGGCTGGAGCGTCTCCATAGTGTTGTACTCGAGCTTCGGCAATTCAACGAGCTGTATAGAGAATGCTGATGACAGTTTTGCAGCTGGGTGTCCCGGTTACGGACGACACTCTTCTCTAAGGGGGAAGGGACCTAGGTGTTCATTCACCCTGAATCTCGACGAGTGCGATCAAAAAAAAAAAAATAATAATTCCAACCGATGCCGTCTCTGCCACAATACCAGGAGACACATCTAGCCAGAGCACAATCTGCTCCAACTCATCAGAGTTGTGTGGTAGTTCCACCAACCCACCTGGTGCAGTTAGAGAATTTGTAGCTACAAATGTAAGCAAGGGAAAACAGCTCTGAGGGGCACGGGCAGCTACAATGGCTACCTTCTTGGTCGTCGCGTCCCCAACGCGCTTACCCACATGTTCCCGTCTAACGATGAGCGGTTGGTTATCCGGGCAACGACCCGAAGACGAGATATTCTTTAGGCAGCGACGTTCCTCCCTCCATCACAGTTTCCGTACATCGAGACTTCCAGGGTAAGAATTAAGCAACCCGTAGCCAGCTCTTTATCATCAGGAATAAGAATAGCCTGGAAGTTTCACCACTGGCGCTTTTTAGGGCCACTATAAGTATTTACGTTCCCTACTTAACCATCAATTTCATCGGTTTTTTTTAGGATCCACCTAAGTGTACCTACCTTGCCAACAAATACATTTTTATTACCATTTCTGGAAGCGATTTGTCGAATAAAAGACTATATTAACTAAAGATGGGCACTGACGCAGAAAATTTATCGAGATTGAAACAGCAGCGTCAAAATCGACAACTAAAGAGTCCATTACGTGAGAGATCAGCTTTTCATTGTACCCTCACAGCAATCTCTGAAATCTTTAAAGATCCTACTTCAGATTTTCAAATAAGTTGTAAATGTATTTGTGTTTTTGTGGCAATAAAAATGTAGGGTTTAGGGTCCAGGACTTTGTTGCTCTGGTAATAGAGTTGTGAGATAAAATAAGAGAAAAAAATTTTTTTTTCAATATAAATTTTTTGGGGGTTTAAAATCTTAACAGCCGTTTTCGTAAATTACACGGGAGAAACTGTAAATCAACGGCTTCTTATGGCCACTGATTATTTTGTGGCATAAAGAACGCACGGTACTTTTCAGCATAATTATTTTTTTGAATTTTTACACCTTATTATTTGACCAAATAAACTATATGGATCCCGAAAAAATACGTTTTTAATAAGAAGATTTTTGTCCTGAGATGTATCAGGAATATGTGTAAAATTTCTAACTGAAAATGTTTCACGTTACATGTCAACACACTACGGTGTTTTATTTAGTAAGTCTCGGGCGAAGCCGAGACGGGAGGCTGCTAGTATACTATATTTTTTGATTTTGAATAACGAATAATTCTTTTAAAGTGGTTCTTTCATGAAATAATTATGAACAGAATGGCATAAAATCTTGAGGAATCATTATTTAGTTACAATACACTACCCCTCAAAATTTCAGAGTAGGCTGACGAATATAAACGCAAGAAAATAATAAATGAAAACTAAGCTCTAAACAAGTGCTCTTGTGGCAACTAAGAATTTTTTTACTGAAAGTTGTACCCTAGTTATTTATTTTCTGAACGTAATTTAGTAAAAAAATGATACGATAAAGCTTATGCGATTCCAAATATACTGATATCTCAAAATATATGTGATCACGGACTTAAAACATATTAAAAGAAACACAAGCATACATTTTGTTTCGTATGTGTATTTTGAGGTTAAGCGCGAATTTTAGATGATTATTCCTACGAACTTTTATATCGTATATTATGATCTAAAATTCCAAATCAGTACTTAATTTTCCTCAATAAACAATATTAACACATAATGGTTTAAAATTTAAGCAGCATTAATAAATATCAACTTAACAGCCGCACCTTTGACTCGGGAGTCATGAAGAAACCACCTTAACCAGGTATTTCCAAAACAAGTGGCAGTTGTGTGTCTTGATAGCATCAGCAAATGCTTGAAATTTCAAATCGATATAATTCGTGCTAACTGCAAAAATTTATTTATTTGTAACAAAGGTGCTTTTATAAGATTACCGTCGTTTTTCTTAAAAACAAATTAGACTAGAGATTTTCATTGGATTCTCTTTTTACAAAGTTACTTCATTAACTACAATTTTTATTTTGTTAATTTTCGCAAATTATATTGTTTAAAAACGTGTTGAAAAAACTTTTAAATGGTATACATAAATGTTATAACCACCATTTTTAGTCATACAACATTGGAAGTAGACGCATACTGTACACTTCTATGTCCTCACATTTTTTTTAATTTAAAGATTTATTAAAAATCTTTTAATTATTATTCTGCTGTCACAAAAAATTTTTTCTTACTGCTTACTCTTATATCAAAATTACTAAAAGTTTCTAAATGGTATTATGTTTACAACAAAAATTATTAATTCCTATATATTTCGTTTTTGTGGATAAAGAGTTGCTTTACAGTAGAGTTTTAAAATTAATTTATGCAAGTGATCAGGGCTCGTATCAGTCAAAATTTTTTTATGAGGTGATTGATGAGTCCCATACTACCATAGTCTCTGCGGTGTGCGTTAAGGCATCTTCCCTCCTACTACAAAAAAAAAATAAAACTACCACTACAGAAAGCTTGTTCTAATTTATGTACAGTGTGTCGAGGGATAGTATGGCAAATGTGGAAGCTTCTCCTGATTGGTTCTATCATATTCCAGATGAACACGCATACAATCCTAATCAATTAATCACTGACTTGGAATCTCATGTCTGTGAGCTTCATAAGTTTGAGTGTTATACGTTAATATGTACAAGAGTTGTGAGTAATATAAATAGATATACAGTTTACGTGTTAAAATCATATCCATAGCGGCCCATCTGACACACTGTCCCTCGACCCACTGTAATTTATGTAGTGAGTTTTCCCTCTCCTAGTGATTTCTCAGTTATTTTCTGGTCCCAAGTCGTTAACCGGACTATTTTGTATAAGCGTGAAATAGTATGTGGAATTTCGTAAATGGAATGTAAACGATTTCAATGATAAGTTTGATGGTACGTGGGCTGAGTTCAATGGCAGTGTATGGGTGACAGAAAAGCTATTTACAAAATGGCTCGAAAAAATCATAGAATTTCCAGGGGCAACAATTGATCAACCTGTTCCTCTTTTACTGGATAGACATGCAACATATGTGAAGAACCTAATTGCGATGAAGGTAGCTCAGGATGATGGTGTAGTGATGTTGTGCTTCCCACCTAATTGCACCCATCAGTTGCAGCCTCTCGACGTTGCATATGTAAAGCCCTTGAGCAACTGTTATACCAAAGACGTACACAAATAAATGCACGATCACCCGTATTCAACGATAGGACTGAAAGACATTTTCTCTATTATTACTCCGGGATTTCTCAAAGCATCAAACATGGCCACTGCGGTTCATGCTTTAATAGTTACAGGATTTGTCTTTTTGATCCATAAGTTTTCAAGGACTCTGATTTTGTACAGCAAAAATTTGGTAAATATCAAGTACCTATTGAAGAATCCACAGAAACTCTTAACTCTGAAACCCAAGGTTTGTAAAATTTTTTCTTGTTTATTTACTATCATGCTTCAACAAGATGTTGTTAAACCAATTTGGTTATTTATACTTAAGATCCTCTTCTCTACAAAATAAAGTTACGCAATCAAATTTTGCAAGTTGTGTCAATCTCAAGAAGTGAATCAGTTACACCTTTAGATCATCATCATATAGCTCCAGAAATAATCAACAACCATCAACTGGAAGTTACTTCTGATGTTCTGTCTGCACCAACTTGGGAGATACTGACTGTAAAACAACACAACTGACAATACAACTCTTGACTCGGTTGACACGAGTGTAGAAAACTCTTTAGTTGATCTTCTACTAAACCTGGAATTGGCGGGTAGAGTTAGTGGCCAGCCAGAGGTGAATAGGTGGTGTCAAGGGACCCCGTGCCTTAAGATACTAACGAATATAAAGACTGCAGCTTATAACGACTAATAACAATGAAAAATAAGTATTGAAACTTTATTTAATCCCAGTATATGACAAATGAAAAAGTTATAAGCAAATCAGACAGAAAAAATTATTACGTTTCTATTTTAAATCGCTTATAACTTATCCAAGCATGATCCCAGGCCCTTAAAATTAAAAGTACATAATGATTTATTAGCATATTATAACAACATACTAATGCCAATACAAGTGAAAAGTTATTTCAAAAGTTATAAACAAATTTAATAGGCAATATATTGATTTTTTGTAACAAATTGATTACAACTTTCCCCAGCATGATCCCAGATACTTGAAACCAAAAATAAATGATTATCAATTGGTATACTACAAAAAAATATTGATGCCAACACAGGTAGAAAGTTATTTTAAAAGTTATAAACAAATTAGATGGGCTAAATATCGATTTTCAGTAAAAAATTGGCTATAACTTGGCCCAGCGTGATCCTAGACACTTAAAATTGAACGTTTGTATTTTTTTAATGATGTGTTATTAACACATATTCTTGCTAACATGGGTAAAAAGTTAATTCAAAAATTATAAACAAATTAATTAGGCGAAATATCGATTTTCCACAAAAAGTTGACTCTTACTTGGCAAAGCATGACTCTAGACACTTTAAATTAAAAATACATGGTAATTAATAAGTATATGATAAAAATATATTAATACTTACATAGGTGAAAAGTTACTTAATATTTGTTATTTGCTAAGCCACGGGGCTCCTTGACACCACCTATTCGCCCCTGGCTGGCTGCTAACTCTGGCTGCCAATTTCAGGTTCATGTACAAAAAGAAAATTTAAAACTTTTCCCTGCTGTTTTGAAATTGAAGAAAACAATAACAAAAAATTTTTTAAAATATATCAATTTAGAGTTATTCAAATATTTTTAACATCAAGAAGCAAATTAGACTAAGCTACAGATGTACTTATTTTTAAGAATCATTTGTTTGGATTCAAAAGTATTAATATTATACGTGTGATATTAATAATGCATTTTCAATTGTTCAAGTTTCGAGATCAGTTGAAGATAAAGCAGCACTCGTTACATCAAAAGATTATGTAAATCAATTCGAATCAGTTGATAGAAGTCAAATTGATCACAAAACGTAAAGCTAATGATAGTAGGAAAATAGTACTAAAAAAAAACCAGCCGCAGGTATCACCGATAATATGGATTTCAACTATTGTATAACTATTCTGAATTCCAAAATTGTTTTTATTGATTTATCAATAGTGACTCTGATGAATTTGAATAATGAGCTCTTCATACACGCTTGACAAGTTCCTAATATTTTTCAGTATTTACTGATGTGAGTAAAAAAAATTAGTCCAAAGTTTAAGAATAAACAAAAAATTAATAATTAAAATGATTGGTTGTTTGTAAGCCATAAGGGTATTATTACTACTAAGAGATAAAGCTTGATTATGAATACTCTAAGAGTTTCACAGTTTATCTGTATTATGTGACTTTAAATTATAAAAATACAATAAGTACGCAATCAAGATTTTTTTTATCACAAATATAATTATGAATATATCGTTCACCTTTGTTTTTTTTCTATAATACGTAATTTGTAAATCCAGAAATACATTGCCCATTACGCACTCATGTTTTACCCATACTACCCCAGGGGTGGCTTATTGTGAGCAGTTTGACATGGTTCGGTTAAAGTTGTATTTGCTTAAATAAATTAACTTTGTGGATTAATTTGATTTTTGCGATATGTATTGTGATATTTATTAATATTTTAAAGCAGTTAAATGAAGCATTTTTTATTTCATATAAATAATTATATTTCACTAATCTTTTCTTTGCCCATTCTGCCCACTTCCCCTATTTTTTAATTTTACCAAAATGTTTACTTCGTTAATTTTTTTTTTTTTTTCGTCTTAAGGGGGTTATCATAATAGTTCATTTCCTATAGAAGTTTTGAAAAAATTATGAGACACTTATTATATCACTACACGTAACATTAAAATTTCAAAGAAACTAGCTTTGTAGTTTTTGTGGAAAAAAAGTTTCTTTTATTATACACGAGCTCTTATGGACAGGTCATTGCGAGCTCGCTGCCAAAGATACTGATTCTCATATAACTCGTTTGAGTTTTTGTAGATTTTCGTAAAAAACTAATATGTCAAAGCTAACTGTATTAAGAAGCACTGTCCCAAATTTCAGGTGGCCTAGCTTTATGGTTTATAAGATTTGGTCATGTAAAGTAGCACTTTTTTTCCAAAAATTTAATGAAAACAAAGCAAACTGATGACTAGACCCGAACTGCGCATGCGCGAGTACATTTACTCATAAACATCCATTGTTATGGGAAAAGAAGGGTGTACAGTCAGTTCAGATCTTGAAGCACCAAACTTTTAACGCATATTGTACCATGGTAACCCCCTTGTGCTTATTTTCACACGTTAAAAAAAGCTTTTTTCTCTTTCTCTGCAACACACTATACTAGTTTTCAATTGCATTCGCTTATTTAATAAGTATCAAGTTAAACACGAATAGTGGTATGACGTATGCAGGTGGGGTACGTATATAACTACAAGGACTCATAGTTTTATTTATTTTTACGTTTCATTATTGTTGAGTTATTTTCGCACACCACATTAAGCTAGATAGTGGAGAGCTCTGTGCTATTTGCTGTACTTTTATTTGTGATAGTACTAAATGATAATTTTAATGGCATTGTACAACTCCTGCACTATTTCATTTTCATTATTTTGGTTACGTTTGTATACAATGGCTAGCAAACACTATGCAAGCTTTGCAAATCAACAAGGTTAAATTAAGCAGCTTACTGCGCAACTCGAGGGCCTTTAAACCAGTAACACTGCCCAAGTTTTAGCCTCATACTGCAGATCCAAAATTCTCGACGTCTTGAAAAAGAATGATTTTTTCAGGCAGAAATTATGCTAAGAAGCACAAACGTAATGGAGTCGGGTATCAAGACGGATTGCATCGTGGAAAGGTTAGACAGAGAATCGTAGCAGGTGGTGTGAGATATTTTTGAACGCGACCCTGCCTCCACGAATATTTACAAACAGGTTAAATCCTGATTATTAAGTGCCTACGGTATATTCGTGTTTTTATTGCCGTTTTATTGCTTGTGCTTCAAGAGTCTCTCTCACAAATTTTCGACTTTTTTACAGTATTATTTGTACAAAATGTCACATCGACTAATATCACAGAATTTCCGTCCCTTGTTTTATGGTGGAATATTAACGCAACATAACATGCATATGCTATGGTACAAAGTAATGGAATAAACTGCTGTAAAAGTAATCAAAAAGAGTAGTAGATTATGTAATAAATAGTGCTTGTAACATTTGAAAACAAATTTTGAACATGGAAAAGTTGGTAATCTTTTTATTTGGCTATATTCATATTGACTATATATTTGACCTCACATTTGATGTATATGTATACATAACGGGGCCAATATGTATGCAACAACATTGTCAAAAGGATATGTCAATCATAAGGGAACTTGAAAAACCATACATTTCTGTAATAGTTGCGTTTTGTGAAGAATGAAAAGAATTGAATCGAGTTTTGAAAAATTTACAAAAAATAAAATGCCTAATGATAAACCCACAATAATAGTGTGACTGTGCTACGTCTGAACTGTTATGCGAAGGGCATAACACATAGATTCATTCTAAAAATCATTAGATTTAATGTTTGTTGTTCAAGAACAAGTCGTCGGTCCAAAGGCCTAATTTACACTTATTTACAGTATACTCTTCTTGTAAATCATTGACTCGACGTTTTAGTGTTCGGTTCCACCAAATGGTATGTAAGGAACGGTACTAAAGTGACGTAAGCTGAGGCTGACGTTGACCTACTGCTTGAATTTTTATCTTATGTAGTTATTCGTTTCTATATTTCACGTCCTTGCAAAGGTTTTTATCGTACATTATCTATTTAATTTTGCTTGATATTTAATTCATACATCAAAGCTAAAATTATTTTCCTATGAATTGGAATTTTAAATCTTGAATCGGAAGTGTGTCGGGAGATATCATCTACCTGGTCTCTACAGGCCGAACTACTACAAAGCTTCACGTATACAGACGAGATTGATTGTCGAACGCCCGCTTCGATACGCCAATATTAGCACTTTGTATCATGCTGATGATCCTCTTCGGGATCCACGCTCTCTAATTTCACGTCAGGTTATAGGACTGACTTAACAAAAAAAAATTGCGAACCAAATGGATGAGTCAGCTTGACCATTCTAAGCCAGCTCAGACGAGTAGCTCCACGTATCGACAGTCGCCTGTATCCTATCATGGAACATGTAGCGAAAGATGTCTACCTGGTCTCTGCGGGCCGAACTACCACGAAGCTTTACACCCTACCGAGGACATCGATCGCCGCTGACGTCAGAATGCAAACTTCGACCTGTCGGCATCGACAACTTCACAGTTCACTGAAGACCCACAGCCTTCTGCAAGACCCAATAAGGAGATCGAGCCAACCAATGCTAACAAAATGAGCGAAGTTGACAAGTCCACCAGACCATTCTGAAACAATTCAGAGGAATTAGGTGAAGTCTTAGCACAGCCACCCGGTGGTCCCGATGGGCCATCTAAACGCTACAACTTACGACCATGAAACTACAGTGAAGTGAAGTGAAAATATATATACAGTGAAAAGACTGAATAATGTAGTATGAGTGTGAGTATGCATAAAACCGCGGATCTTAGTCAATCGAAAATGGATAAATGAATGGTCGCGAACATTTGTATCGAGAGTAATAACTTCTTCGACTCCTGTAGCTCAGCTACTGCTTCACAAATTTATTACAAACTCTCAAAAACGGGGGGGTTTGTTACCATTCATGGTATTATTTTATAATTTATTAATTATTAAAATAATTATCATTTAAATTCAATCGTTTTACATAAATTTTATTTTTAAATGTCGCGCGCAGCTCCGATTTCAAAACTTTGTGCCTGATAGTACCACCTACCGCCCACTAGGTGGCAACTACTAGTTTCTACTAAACTTTAAAAGTAAAAAGGTAGTTTATAGTATACAAGAAGGGCTGCGTGACGTCTTGCAATCATCTACCTGGATCACCCGATCCAAACCAATCTTAGGTTCTCGCTCACCGAGATCTACGCTACGGCAGTAGCTTGAGCAACTCTTCTAATAATAAATAGTTAGTTTTAATTCTAATAAATACTAATATACAGTACTACACAAGAACTGGGTGTATCGACTATCTCTTCTGAGCTCCTCTTGTCAATCATTGTCTACACACCTTAGTGCTATTACCTAAGCGCTGAGACAAGCAGAGAATACACTGACACTGGCTCTCCTCGACTACGTCAAGTCACAGCCTAACCACTCATCAGCAGCACGAGCTCTAGCGGTGACATCGGGTTCAAGCAGAAGCTTTGTAACACTACGCCTGGAGTCTCCGAATAAAATGCCTACCCTAATAGGCTGCTTATAATTCCAAAAAATAAATGATTTTTAAAAACAATTTCAGTTTCAAAACTTCAAGCTCTAATTTACAGTGTTTTAACAAGGTATATTTTTTCTTATCTTATTTTAGTTCGATGATCATTGATTAGCCGCTGCTTGCACGCACGCAGTCGCAAGATCTTACAAGGTTGACCGCAACGATGATTCTAATCCTACACGAGTGTACTCGTGGCGATGACAGGAAATACTTAGTCTGGTGCTTTTAACGTTGAAATTTAAGTCGACGGTCCTTTCTTTCTTGTTTCTCTTTGATTCATTTTTCAGGCGAGTCTACAGTGGCCTTATTTGTTCTAGCTTTTTCACACAGCTTAATCATTGAACAAAGTCTTTTCTTACATTTGCTTGAAATGCACGCTTCTAATACGCAACTTAATCACAGAATTAAGTCTTACATTCGCTTCAAACACATTGTAGAACTTACTCTCCAATTTTTAGAGTCACTTTAGAGCACTTATTGAAAGAGGAAAGGCAAATATTGGTATGTGCATGGAGTTTGTCTACTCTTGTATTCAAGGAGTACACGTCGGGTTAGCGGTCCGAATGACCAATCAAAGATTAACCTTATCACTTTCGATTGACGGAAGCACAATCGTGATGAAATAATTATACAGTAATTGGGATTGTAATATAAGCGCTTTATAAGATTGTTTGGAGATGGCACGCGTAGTTTAAGTTTTGCAACGGTAGCTTGTTTCAAAAAAAGGAAGTTGTACGTCACGTAATTGAGTATTATATACATAAAGTATTTATTTCACGAATAGCACTCAATAATAAATTCTCTATTTCTACCTTTCACTTTGGGCAGTAAATAATTCTATTCACGTCAGATTTTTCTGTTCCCATGAATCAATTTTAAGGTTAAAGTTTTGATTCCTTAGGATTTTCCCTTGAAATATTTTTATTCTCTCACAGACAATTATATGTCATATTGTTAAAGTGAAAACATTGAAAAAAAAATTTTCAATTAAATCAAATCAAAAAAACAAAAATGAAATTAAAATTCTATTGCCACATAAAAAATTGAAGTATAGTTTGAAGTTTTTTTATTCTAAGATTATCAAGAAAAATTTTAATTTTCTCTGCAAGTATAAATAAAATTCTAATCATAAAATTATACAAAATTTATTCAGATCCATCATCATGAATACTCAATTTTATCTTTGTAACAAATGCTTACAAAAATTTTTATCTGAAGAAAGTCGTATCGCACGAGAAAATTTACGAAACAATATTTTTGCTTGTGACTTGAGCAGAATTGTAATATCAGAAAAAAAAAACTATTTGCATCATGAAAAACAATGCTAAAACATAAAGAAAAAGAAAAGAAAGTGCACAACATGAGATAATTATTTTAAAAGAAGTTATCACTATCGATGGCAGAAAACATGTTTTTAAAGAATTTGTTAAAGTTGTAGGAAAAGTACGTAAGAGCAGAACACCTAAAAACATTTTAAATTATGTAATGAAAGTAAAAAACGATTGTGAATTAAAGCATGAATTTCACACGTTATACTGATTTGTATCTTTTTATTATATTTAATTCTCAAAATTTTTTACAATTTATTTTGACAACAGTTAGTTTTCGTTTCACGTAAGTGTACGCCAAATGTTTCTGACATTGGGTCCAGCAATCCTGATAACATATAGTATACTAAGTAAGGCCTTCATCAAAAAAATTTTTTTTGTTGCTGTGTTATTAAGTTAAACTAATCGAAAGAATATAAAAAAATGTTACATCACTCACTTAAAAAAAAGTGAAGAAATTTTCCGATCTTATGTATATTGTCTGAGAAGAAAATAGAAACAATAAAAGTTTTAAGTTTTATTTATTTTTAAAATCTGCGGACTAAAAACGTAAGGTTGTTATATAAGTTGAACATGTAAAACAGAAAAGAAGAAAAGGTAAAAAATAAAAAAATTTGAGTTTGCTTCATCCTTGATCGTCTCTAGGACTCTTGTGTCAATGCTTTTATTGGTAGACGCAGGTTTGCACTGATTATATGCAACATGTATGTCTCTACATGTATAGCAAACATTTAGAAGATAAAGTGAGGCAAGGGCAAGTATATAAATATATTAATACAGAGTATGAAAAATATCGTTACTGATAGGAGCAGCGTTGGCTCAGTGGTAAGCGTGTTTGTTACTGATACAACGCTATTCTAGGGGTCTTGGGTTCGATTCCTGGTCAATGCAGATTTTTTCAAAAACTGTTTTCATCGGGAAAAGTTCCTATGTAAGCCCAGCTGTTTCGGGGTGGGTTCTTCCGTGAAATTTTCTTCAGAGTAATGGCAGGGTTTTTTCCTTGCCCCACAGGTCTTCAGGCCTGGGTGAATGCGAAACAGTGTTAGGAGGTAGGGATTAGCAGATCCGATGCGCCTGGCAGGAAAATCCTACATAGTGGCGAGTGGACCCGATGTACGTTGGTACAGAGAGTGTCAGCTTAACTGGCAAGGTGTTTCACCGGAGACACTCGCACTGTGCCCAAGGATTAGGTTATAACATGAGTAAAAGGGTTGGAAATGGGTGTGGCAATACACCCCCACACATAGGTGATGAGTGGGTGGCCCCAGCGACTTGGCCTGAAAGCTGTCGCGGTAACTCGATAAAAAAAAAAAAAGAAAAAAAAAATCGTTACCGACAAAGTGCCGTAGCAATGATAGAATTTTTACGAACCTCAAGTATGGCAAAGCCTTCCACCCTATAGGTACACTTTGTGCCTATGAATAAGTTTTTTTAAGGTGCAGAGGGATTAGTAGGTCCATAATTATTTTACTTTGAGGAATTTTTGGAATATTATAATTATTATATGAAGCGTGAAAGAATACTGATCTCAAGTTAATTTCTAAGATGTAGTACTGAAGCAAATGTAAAAAAATTTTTTATTTTTTGAATAACGAACTCATCAGTAAAAATAATTTTTGAACACAATAATAAACTGATTTCTTTTTCAATTTTTAATAACAAAACTTGATGAGTAAATAAACAGTATTGTAAACTTATGTGCCCAAATATTCAAAATGATTGTTTCACTACATAATCAGCCTAATTTGTTTTCAGTTTATGAAAAGCATTAATATGTGTAAATATTATGCTACTAATGCTACTTTTGAAACTAAACCCTTCCGTCTTCATAAATTAAGCACTGGACCGTCTACACAAGTAACAGTGTCAAAAACTGATGCTCTACAGTATTATAAACAGTTGCATACGATTCGTCGAATGGAAACAGCAGCAGGGAACTTATACAAAGAAAAAATTGTAAGAGGATTTTGCCACTTGTATTCAGGACAAGTAAGTATTTTACAAATAATAGTAATAAATATATACTCCCTTATGCACATGAATATTCAATTGATTACATAGAGTTTGTAAGCCTTTAGTGAATCAGATCTTTTTCTTTGTTTGTGACGAAAAATCCAAAAGTAAATCAGTATAACTAGCAAAAACAATAGATGTGTCTTATTACAGCTAGCCACACATATATTTAATGTTTTTATTGATTTGGAGCGTACCTGAAAACTATCTTACGTTTTTAATTCAGCTTACGATTTTTTGTTAGATACAAAAAAAACTTGAAAAATTCAGATCGTTAAAACACAACTTATCAGTTGATTGAAAATATTCCTAATTAACGTTGTAATTTTTAAAGGTAACATACAGTTAATTGAGCGCCTAAATTATACAAATTGATAATTTTCTCCATTAAGTTAATATTCTTCATACAGCTTAAAAACTGAGTTAGGAATCATTCCATGTTAGCATAAAAATAGTATAATGTTGTCTAGAAACAAAATACTCCTAATTTTTGAAGACAAGGCATGTACTTTTAAGAAAAGTTGTAAATGTTTAAGATAATCTAACCTATAAAAAATTACTGCTTTGCCATCTTTTTTTCGGGACGTCGAGTTTACAAATTTATTAATTTTTTTCAATGCCACCTTTGACGAGGTGTAATAATGCTATTTGTAAGGTGAAGTGAAAATAAGTGTTAGTATCATGCCATTGGGTGGACACTTAAATGTTTCTTAGCATCTGCGAATTTTCACGATGCATCTTGATGGGAGAAAATGTGCTATTTCGATTTGTATGATCTTATTGCAGAGTTTTTTCTTCAAAGTTGGAGCAGTGTTATACAATAATAACGAACTTACTTAAAGTGTTTAAATGTTGGTGAATTTTTTATACAAAATAATTATCTAAAATTACATATGTTTATAAATGAGTAGTTCATTTATCGTATTTTTATGCAGTACAATAGTTTTTTTGTGTCAAGTCTCAAAATCACGCATTGTAATGCATTTTATTTTATTTCACGCCGCGTTCATGAATGCAGATTAAAGAAGTTTGTATAAAGAAAGAACCGAAGGCTAAAAATCCAGAACTTTTAGGTCGTACAACCGCAGAAATTTTTTTTTTTTCTTAGTCGTAAAAGAAATTGAGAATAATGTCCAGATAATTAATTTTTTCTTAGACTTGCTGACTGAAAATAAGTATGAGCGTACAAGAATGCTGACGCTTTAATTGTTCATGTTCTTTGCCCTTGAAAGGTGGTATGTCTAAGTGTAATCTTATCAAACTTACCATATGATGAAGCAGTTTTTTTCTTTTCTGTCTAAAAGAGAAAGCAGCACTTTAAGATTGCCCCTTATTTTTGATTGCTAACAATTTTACAACAAAATTTGCATACAAACGGAAATGTAAAAAATTTTCTCGACAACTTATCAAAATAATTCGTTAAGCTTTAAAAGTTAGTAAAAAGTTTTGAATTAATGGATCATAAATTTCTTAAAGCCACTTGACCAAAAAAAGTATGAAACTAACACTCGTTCTCATCATACTTAATAAACGCCAACATTTTACTTTGTAAAACATTGTATTTTTTAAAGCAATTAGCGTTATGGTAAAGCTTAACTTTTGAACCAGCTAGTGTTAATTTTGATGAAAAAAAATTTATCTAGGCTTTAAAAAAACTTTTTCGAGTACCAGCTGCAAGAATATAGAAGTACGAGAGTACAAGAGCACGAAAATGTTGTGGTGATACAATTTGTTGTTAGGATATTGATTATAAATGCGACAAAAAGTTGAGCTTACAAAACATTATTTTATTTAACGAGAGCTGAATCAGATCAACTTAAATATTCAAGGCTTTTTTAAAAATTAATGCTTTTTTTATAAAACTTATACATTTTTCTTCTAAAAATAAATCATGCTAAGTTAATGCTTACATAAAAAAAGTTTTTACCACGTTTCAAGGTTCTAAAAAAATTCTAATCTAAATAAAAACAAATAACTCAGTTTGCTATGTATTCGGCATTTTGTTTTGCTTATTGATCAGTAATTAAAAAGTGAGTATAAAATCAACTGTGTATCACCTATGAAAGCTATATGCTTTAACAACTTGATATTTCTTACATTTTTTTTTCGTGAAAGTGTTGATAAAAATTAAGTGTCTAATTCTAAATAGGCGATATTTTATAGGTACTTTGTATATCAATAAATTTATCAAATGTACCACGTGGCTACTAGTTACAGTTTTTGTCTAAGGTAAGTCTTTTAACAAGTTTACTCGACAGGCCTCAAATCTTTTCTTTTTAGTCTTTATCTAACGTCATTTTATTAGCTTCATAGTTTCAGCAACTTTTCCTTTCACTTTTAAAATTTATTATGTAGGACTATTTTGATGAATAGTAAAAATAATCGTGTGATATTGTTAGAATATAAGTAAATTTGAAATTACGCGCGCTACGTTGGGATGCTAAGGCATTAAGCATGCGTAGAAGGGCCTGAGTTCTGTGATTGATACATGTTTGATGACGATACGTATATTCAGTGTATAGATAACCGTTGCTGAGAAAAGATGCTTCATGTAATACATGGAGAATTAATATTAATGAATTCAAGTATTTTATAGAAAATTTTGTAAAGTATTTATTTTCCCAGGCTTATTTATTTTTAACGGATATGTTGAATATAGTGAAAATTATGTGACATACATTGATAAAAAAAAAATTTTTGTTATTACAAATAGAAATAACAATAAACTTGAATTATAATTAATATTTTGACAAGTTTCCCTACCCCGTCATACAAGTCATTGCGTATAAGTATATGTTATATTGTTTCAATTTTGAAAGTGGAAATTAGTACGACTTATTTCTGCATTTAAGTTTATATTTTAACATAGAACCTCACGTAAAACTGCCTTAACGTTACACTTATATATGCAACTGCTGACATGAAAACTAATAATAAATTTATTTTGGGCACAAACTCAGATATGCTCATAAATCCACTGTCTTAACTTACCGGCTTACAAAAGTTTATACTGGTTGTGTGAAGGACCATTAAAAATCAGGTTTTCCCCAATTTTATAAATTTTGAAAACTTGTTTATTTTTTTAAAAACTACAATCTTATTTAAAAAATACTCTTGATAACTGGACCAAGGTATTTGTTACAAACTATTTAAAGGTAATGACTCTACATTATTACTCCGCATTTGTAATCAAAAGATCTGGCTTTCATAAAACTTCTTTTTGAGGGTAATTGACTATCGAACTATGTATAATTGTATTCGCTTATCAAACATCTAAAGCGTTGCCAGGGATTGTATCCACCTTGGTAGCAATTAGCTGTGTGTAGAAAGTGATTTCTGTTATATGTAAATGATTTTTTGCAATAAGTTTACAGTGACTTAACAATTGTCGTAATATTAAATGTGTTTTTATCCAATCAGAGTCCTAATTCTGTATTTGCTTAAACGTAGTATATTTTTTGTCATTCGGAGGTTGAATATTTTAGTCATAAATAGTATAACACAACAGCCTTTTTCCAAGTTTAAAAGTCAATTTGTCATATCATATATTTTTAAATAGTCTTCTTCATTTTTATAGTGTCATGTGGACTGGTAATATATTATCGTCAATTTGTTTTTTTTTGTTTTTTGCACAATCAATGTTTTTAACCCCTGTTTTCCTTTGAAGAACTTCATAATTTGTGATGAATATTGTTTTTTAATATCACGTGTATTATCTTGTGGTCACGGTTAACCCTGACAAAGCATAGTAAAAAGGGGTCCAAGTCTTTCTTGGTATTTTCGTTCTTGGAGTAATCGTATTTTATTTTTTGTGTTGATGCTGGCAATATTATAGTTTCCCGTATGGAAGTTGGTCGATTTTTTAAAGGTGTATATTCATCTTTAAGGTCCAGCTCGACTGAGTCTAGGGCTGTAGGTGCCACCTGAGTTATAGACATTAGATTGAGGTGTTTATCGTTGTTATATAGATTATCTGTAGCGTTCGTCGTATTGACTTCTAGCTTCGGCAATAATGATCGATTGGCCTCTTACATTTCTTTGATTGAGGTTGCATTTAGGATTACCGCTGCAACTGGAATATCACATAGTTAGTGATACACAGCCTTATTTTCGGTGTATGGTGTTTGTATGCATTGCATGGCTGTAATGTATGTTATGCATGGCTATTCTTTCAAAGATTGCGTAGGGTTAAACTTATCTAGAAGTTTGTCTGATTGCTATTTATTGATTATACCCTTAGTCATTATATTCATCCCACGTCCGTTCTTTGAGATATTATAAACGAACGGTCGTCGTTACTTCTGAGGGTCAATAGTAGACAGCTTCATATTTGGTGTATTCTGCAGGGCAGGACTGTTCTTTTAAGGCTTCATCATGAGGTTAAGGCTACATCCGCTGACGATGGTGTCTATTATATTTGTCATTTTATGTTATCTGTAAGCGTAAGTATCATGCGCGCTGTGATGATTATGGACTTACACGTGTGCATGTGTGAGTATTATTACTGTATACTTCGTGCTGTTGAAAATTGTAAATATTTGTAGGTTACTGATAAATAAAATTAATGAAAGGTAAGTAGCGAGGGATGTGCATAGGATTACATATTTTTTCACGTATGAATGATTTTGAATTAAATCTATAATGTATATAGCTTTAGCATTAATTATTATTGATTTCAATGTTCGAAATGATCGCAATCATATTAATACTTCAAAGTAATATGAATCAAGATATGTGATATAAGCTTTTCCTCCCTCCTTCTTCAATATATAATTATTACATTACATAATTACTTTTTTTATTACAAGATTATATAGTAAGGCGATGATAGACATACTGTGGGTTCTTTCATTTATAAATTTATAATTTGCGTTAAAAGATATTTTAAAGAAAGTTGTGTTTAGTAATATGATATTTTTTTAAATATTATGCTATTACAATATTTGAGCTACTTCTTGATTTTTTAAATCATAACTTAAAACTAAAAGTAATATATCTCACATCTTGTTGTAGGGTGAAGACAGCTAAATGGCAAGGTTTTATTATTGGACTCATTTTCTGTAATTGTTGATTTTCTTAATTCTGTTGATCGTAAATCGATGGTTTTACTAAAAGTTGGCCTTATTTCTAAAATTTTGTAGATATCTTTGCGTTGTCATGTAATAACACTTCTTTGATATGTCACTGATTCAACTTGTTGTTGAAAAAAAAGAATGAGTCAATTTTGTTTTCGTGTTGTATTTTGCGCTCCATTGAATGGGTTTGGCTTATTGAGTAAAATACTCGGTTTCATCATTTCGCAATGATAAAATAGCACTTTTAGGGTCTATGTAATACACTTAAGTTTAAGTTAACTTCTACCTAATAGGTACATTGTATCTATATGATGATTCTATATTCACTAGTTCAAGTTAGTTTATGCTTTTTTTTCCTGTACCCATCATCATTTATTTGTAAAAGATTCATACTTTTCACTCTTTCTCCTCGATTTATTTTATTAGAACAGATAATGCTCAATTGCTCTTCATTAGGTGTCGAGAAAAATCATGAATTACGTGCTGATAGATAAATCAATTGACTTTGCGTTTTTGGTGTAAATATAATTTTACAGTGTTTAAATACTTCTGCTCCAGGTTGTAATAGCATAAGAATTTTATGTTCGCTTATAGAGTAGAGTTATTTTAATGGTTCCATAGCTAAGCATACATAACCATGTACCGTTTTGTCACATTGATTCAACGTAAATTTGTTTAATCGTAAATATGAATTATGGTCTGCTGCTACTGCTAAAAAAGGGTAGGATGGCCTTATGTAGGCAGATCCATTTTGTCCTGGTTTAGGTATTATGACAAGATATCTATAAAGATAAAAAGGAATTTGATCTACAAGTGGCAAATGTAATATTATCATTGTTCTGTTGTCTTGCTGCACATGTTATGTCTGAACCTCTAAGTGGAGGGCGGGCTCGTGGATAATTTGGGATTATGGTGTTTGGTTTTACTTAGCGGTATGTATGGAGTAATGTTAACGTGTTTCACGCTGATCTAACGTTGACCTGCTGTTTAAATTGATATCTTATATAATGCAGTAGTAGCGTATTTTCTTTCTCTTTTTTACGTTATCTGTTCAAGTCTTTGTTGATATTAAATTTACTTATCAAAGCTAAAATTATGTTTCTATGAATTGAAATTTTTTATCTTAGAATTTTTGAATTGAGAAAAAAAATTTTAATCAGCAACTAAGTTGTATTATCTGATAATTTAACAAATTTGATAAATCCAGAATTTATTGATTTTACAAATAATATAAATTATAAAGTTTCATAAATATAAAGAGAACTCGGAACTATGACAATAACTAGGCTGCTGCTTTTAACGTCTGAAGGAAAATTCCACCAAAGAACCCGCCCCAAAATAGCTGGGGTTACATAGGAACTTTTCCCGATGAAGACAGTTTTTGAAAAAATCTGCATTCACCAGGAATTGAATCCATGACCCCTAGAACAGCGTTGTATCAGTAATAAGCACGCTTACCACTGAGCCAACGCCGCTGTTACAAATCTGTCGGTAGTTAAGTCTTCTCTCGAAGCTAATACGTCATTAATTCGGTTTAGACTACGCTCACAGCGTTTAATAGTATTATATCTTTAAAGCGATTGCGAAAATATGGCTATGTACTCTATAAAATTTAATGTTTTTCTTTTGATCGGCATGCAAACTGTCGATATTAGTGTCTACAACATTGATATCGTCTTCTGTGACTAAGCTAAAGGGTCCTTAAGGAGTTCTTCTGACCAAAAGGTGTAAATATTTTCGTTCATATGCTGGGAATTAAAATAGCGTTACCTATCGCATAGGTTCTTACAGTATTTGTTATGTTCAATACTATTGATTTAAGATAATCGAAATATCTTTCATTTTAAAAGATCTGTTTCCATATAATCAGTACAATAAGGATAACCAAATTTTACAATACAATATCAAAAGGTTTTATTTAATTCTTGAGTGGTTGTGTGTTTCGTACGAATTTTTTTATATCAAGCCATATTTTTATCCTCCAATCAGCTTTTTTAATTCTTGTAATACTGAATCGTTCAAAGTATATTCCAGAGTTTGTTTCCAGTGGTTCTGTATTATAGTTGCCTAGTTAAAATCTGCGTAACCTTTAAGCACTAATGTCATTAAGATGGCCAGTATAATCCGCATCGTCGTTTTTTTATGGATAATATGTCGAATACAATTTTTACAAGGATACTATTATTAAGGAACTAGTTTTTATCTATCTGAGTAGTTTTGTATGATTTCACTATCGTGTTTCTCTAGTTGTACATTATTTTTTTCTAAAACTGTTTTTACTTAAAGGGGCTAATTAAATTTGCGATAAAATTTATGGATGCGCTCTTTCTTCCTTACGTAATCTCCTGGCTTAACATTTAAAGGCTTCATGTTTCTATTATACGTAAAAACTACAAATTTAGCCAAATTATCCCAGTCATCATATATTTATGATTAAGTTCGTATAAAGTCAGCTGTAGCAGCGTGACTTCTTTCTAGGGATGCATTTGTTTAGGGATGATATGATGACGTCGTTGGATGGTTGATTTCCAGGATTCTTTGGAGCTGTTTGAATAGGTTAGACATAAAGGTGGGATGTCTCTCTAATATAATTGTTCCAGGCGCACCGTAAACTAATTTCAGGTTTAGTATGAGTGCATCGGCAAGCGTGCTTGATCCTTAATCTGGTACTGGGGCTAATATTATGTTATTAGTTAAGTTACTGCGTGTTAGCATGTGTCAATTTCTGTTTGGTATTATTCTCGATTGTATGTATCGGTATCAATGGAAACTACATCAGAGCCTCTCATAGGTGTATCTGTAAGCACCAAGGATTCTCGTACTTTTATTTGTTGAATTCATTTTTTTTAACTTTTCCTACACTTATAAACATAATTGAGTATATAATTTCTTATTCCACACCGATAAAATCGTTCTCTTATTTTCCGATAAGTTTAATTTTCTTTCTTATGTCCTCCAACAGGGCTGTCGTGTAATGTTTGTATTATTTCAGTTCGCTCTCGAATTTTCGAAAAATCAACCTTCCCGTAACAGACGGTAATTCGTATAAAGTTTTCATCGAATGTTTTTAATAATATTTCAGTTATCCGTCTGTGTTCCAGTTCATCTGTGAGATCTCCCCGTCTTGAGATGCGAAACATTTTTAAGTTTCTTCTCATCAAAATCTTTTTAGGAGATTTGAAGGCTTTTAAAAGATTTTTTGTAGTTATGAGATCAGTAAGGATTTTACGATTGATTATTGACAGTATATTGTGTCTTCTATGGAAGATCACTATTAATCACTTATAAATTTTTTTTATTAATATTTATTTAGAATGTATAATCTTTATCTAAGTTCTCCAAGGCTTTTTCTGTTATTTGTTGTAAGACGGATATTTTATATCGTACATCGGTAGTCGTATGTGACGGTATATTAGATCTTCAGGAGTTTTCCTTTTGAATACGTGGAGTAATTGACAATTCTCTGATCGTGGTATATTTCTGTAAAATTCCATTTCTGTCTAATAGATGTTCAAAATCTGTAGTATAAATTGACATTACAGTAATTTTACTATCTAGTATAGAATTATCAAAAATTATTAAGATCATAAGAATCCATTTCACTTAGTATACGATACATTTCAGGGTCTGTGTTACTTTCATCAGAGAATCTGGGTGTAAAAATAAAATCCTAATTTTTTTGTTCTGGTTCGCTGTCTTCTTTAGTCTCACTTAATATTTATTGTAGACCATATTAAGTAGGATTATTTATTGGTAAACTCTGAATTTTTCCTATATAATGTTGTTTAAATCGTTGATTATCATATTCGTCTTATAAATTATATCGATGGAAATCACTTCTAGGTAGTCCCTAATACTAAATGTCTTGGATTAAACCCGCTTCTATTTATCTGTCTAATCTTAACGCATTATTAAAGACATTTGTTAGGTAAGCAGATTTTTTTTTGTATTTTGCTGGCTTATCATAGGTCTTTTCATGAAACAGTTTAACATCATGTCTCTTGTTGGCGTTTTTATATACGCGTTGTACGTACTACCCTTATCTTTCATCAGAGCTTTTTCAGCACCGTTTAGCAGTAGATTTACATAATCATAATATTTACCCTCTAAAATACCGGAACAATCATCAGTTTTTATCCATTTATTTAGCACTTGCAATATTTTAACTATTTCTTCTCCAATATATGTAAACATAATTCTTAAAACGTTTTGTCAATTGGAAGAATATTGATGTTAAGTTTTAGAATACAAAACAATGACTAAAGATATGATAATTTAATACTCTCTCGTATAATCATGCTTAGGTTTGTACTTTTCGAAACTGAAAGAAACTGTCTGAATATTACTCCCAAAATGATTAATATATCACCGAAATTGACATTCGTATTACATAAATCACGTAATACTCTTTTAAGTATTTCTTAGGCATTTTTGGAAATTTTTCGAAGTTTTTTTCAAATTTAAAAGTTAAATTTAGCTGTAACAGAGCATTATTATTCATTCATTTTTTTTAAATCCTCAATAAAAATTTTTAAAATTTTTCACATTAAATTTTGCCTTAAACGAAAAAAAAATTTCTTAATTGGCATGGCAGCATAACTGTACATGCGTCTTAAAAAAAATTATAAATTTGGAAATCGTGTTCCAACTAACCTAATTCAATATCAGCATTTTCTAATTTACTATAAAATATTCCGTCAACTGTTCTTAACACTTCAAAAGATTCTGCTCCGTTAGTACAATTTTAAATTACTAAAATAAAAAGAGTTATCCGAGTCTTCGGGAGACACTCTGTTAAGTCAACCTTTAGTTAAAGCCTTTTTCGTCTCACCCAAGTTTTTTCTATTTAATCAAAACAGTAATGTTCGAAACAGTAGACATATTGAATTTTGCTGTCCAAAATTTTAGCAAAATAAAGGACAAAAATTGAATTGTTGTAAATGTGAAAGAAAATTCTTACTGACTCTAAGTCTATATGATAATAAATTAAAGCAAGTATTAAAACAATGATGATTTTAGATATTTTATTTGATATTATTATAATTTTTTGTCTTTTGCATTATTAAGTACCAACGTTGTAAGTGGAAAAGAAGCTGTTTATAGTTAACAAATTTAAGATCAAGTTTGTTTCATGACACCTTTATCTTTTTTTAACAGTTTTAACTATCTTTTTTTATTTTTAATTGTATACATAAAATGCCATTACTTCTGTAGAAAAATCTTCACCAAAATTGCTTGTTTTTATGAATTTTTGATTCTTCTGTTAAACTTTTTTATTCGTATCAGTTCTATTTTTTGTCAAATTTCTTTCCTTAATAATTTTTTTTTCCTTTTCATCTAATTCTATTCTTTGTAATACTATAATTTTTTTGTTTTCTATCAGAATTTGTACTGTTTATATTATGTAGCAACTTTTTTTTTAATTCTACTAATTTTTGTCCATAATTTTTTTTAGTTTTTTCTTAACTTTGACATTATAATGTTGTGATAATTCTTAGTTAAGTAATGTCTTACACAATTCTCGAGGCCCGCTGTCATTATTACTAAAAATAAACAAAATATTGTTAAATATAAACTATTTAAATTACTTCTAATACCATGAGTGAAATTAAAATTTTAATATTTAACAATTAAGAGAACATCACACATTTCGAAAAAACTCTTTAATTTAGCTTCTGTTCTAAAAGTTCTTTCTCTTCTCATGAAAATAATGTCATGCAATAAACGGTTCTCTTTAAAATATAAAATCACATGACTTATAATTTAAGACTTAAAATAAAAAAAGTATATTAAATTTTAAAACTTTTATTTTGGGTAAAAGTAATAAAGAGTTACCTTTCACTATTCTATCTTGCACAAAAAAGTTTTCCATTTAATATATGAAATCAATACATATGGAAAATTGGATGTAGGGTTGTTTGAATTTACGATTATGGAATAATGAGCTAAAGAATATGTGTAACTAAAGTAAATTTTTTATTTTACCTTGCTGACCCTACAGTGCTACACCATTTTTGCGAAGCACATATGTGAAAAAATGAAATTTTCAAATTTTGATTTTTATCTTAAACCCAACCCTCTAGAAAAAAAAAACAAAAAAAAAAAAATTTTTTCCAGACTCTAACCGGCGATTTGTTGCACCCTTTCTTCCCTACTACAAGTGACTCTAACTATAAATTGATCCCTGCTTCCTTTTTTTAGTGTAGTTTGTAACTTATATGTACTTCTGCTATTTATTTACTGTTTATTGATCGAATAAAATATACATTCTGTCAATGAATGACTTATTCATTTGATAAATAATTTTCCTAATGTAATAAAATAGTTCTTTCCAAAACTTGAAAAGAAATGTTTTTCATGTTACCTGATTCTTTAAGCAATTGACGGTAAAACCAAATTTCGTGTATCTATTATAATTTGGATTCTGTACATTTTTAAACGATAGAAGATCACGTGCGTTGGAATAATAAATTAATGATTATTTTTTTATAAAATGTATACATAGTGTTCATTCTAACCCTAAATTTTCTTACAAAATAATTAATTAAGTTTGGACCTTCTATGATGGTTTATAAGAAATTTTTAATAACAGAAAAATATTATTAAATAATAAAATAATGATTTATAGATACTGTAATCGTTTCAGTAAATGTCAAAAGTCATACATATTTGTATACATTACAATTTTTAGTTTGAGTACTTTTTATTCCAGTTACTTTTTAAAGAATATTGTCAATTTACAAATTACCACTTTTAATTTAAATAAGTATTTTTTTTTATTTTTGCTACATGATAAGGCTATGGATAGTTAACCTTTAAAGAATACTGGCTTTTTCAAGCATAAATCAACATTAAAAAATTTGACCTTGAGTTTTATTTATAGTCATACCCAATGCCACAATTATTAAGAATTGCTTAAGATATAAGTTTAAAGGTAGTAAAGAGGTGTTTTCAGTGTTTCAAGTTATTTTTGAGACAAAAAGTGCAACTACAATTTTCCTCCAATTATTCTTTCTCCAATATGCCTTGTCACTACCTCTCTAAATGTAGTCGTTAATATAATTTATGCTTTAGATTAATGCACAACATTTAAGGTTATTTTATTATTTATATTCCTGGAAAAAAATTTAGTACTAGGTACAACTATTTATTCATCGACCAAAACTTCCATCTTTTGACCAAGTTTTGTAAGCATGTTGATCAGATGTGTTATTATAACCAGTACTCCAGTTCAAATGCTTTAGAGAGAAAAGTAATGGACTTACTATCTGAACAATAAAATAAGAGAGTTTTCTTAGAAATATTTTATTATGATATTTATTTGGTAATTCCTTAGGTATCGACATAGTATTAAAAAGTCCTGTGTTTGAAACTGTAATTATAAAAGATCCTGCTGTTGATGGTTCATTGTACATATGTTTTATGACCATTTTTCGTACAAATATCTTTTACCATTTGGTATTTTTTTAACGTTTATACTTTAATGTAAATATTTGTATTTTTTTTATCTTTGATTATTTCTTATAATCTCTGACAAAGTTTCTATATGTTTTTTAATAAGATTAGAGTTACTTAAAATATAAATCTGCTCGATGTCTTTCATAATGGGGCTGTGTTGGGTTTGTGCAGAATGCCTCACACAAACAATTTTATAATATAGGTGGACCTACGCACATATAGATACTAGTGGGGCTCTGCCCCCTGCGCGCTTCGCGCGCCCACCCCCAAACTTTTAAATTGGTTATAAATGTCACTGTTGAATAAATCATATCGTGGAGGTTAGGAGTAGTGGATAGTCGCTAAGGAAGGTTTAAATTAATCAACTTGGTAAAAATAAAATGAAAAATTTAAGATAATTTTTTTAATATTTTACAACCATTCTGACGAACGGTATAATAACTCTCTATTGCTGTGTTACTATGCTCGTATATGCTATTGTCATTGGCATTGTAAAAAAACCTCGTTAGATTTGATTGTGACATCAATAACTTACACAATCAACGGGTGTTTAATCTTTCATTCAGTATGCTATAATTTAATTTAATTTCAAGTCATTTCTTTCAAAATGTATTACTTATAATGAATGTGTCCCATGAATGTATATTGTGTTCAATTTTTACTGTAGCAATTTGAACTAATTTAAAACAGAATAGGAATAGACCTCAGTTTTCGTGGTTTGATAGGGCTTCATAAGTTGATTCATAAAATGAGTCATCCTAATGCAAAACTTCCACGGTTTGTATTAATGATAAACTAAGTGTAATTTAAATTTATGTATGTATTGGTATTATATACAAAATAACATAATACATACGCATTTTACGCATAGTTTATCGTAAATGCTTACAAAAAAAAGCTTAGCGCACCAAGAACTTTATACTTACCAATAAATTGAAATACAATGAATATAAATTGGTTTCTGGTCATACTTAGTTGTATAAATAGCATAGTTATTAATTATTCGTATGTATGAAGTTCATCTATTTGCCTCCTGGGTGGTGTGAAAAAATATATAATAAAAAGATTTATTGTAAGAAAAAAAACATGTTCTTATTGGCTTGGAATGCCCCACACTGTTAACTATATAATATAACAGTTAACTTTATAATTAAATATATATAATAATAATGACGCTTTGCGCAACGACCCCCTATAAATCAATTATGACTTCAAATGTCTTCTTGACGATAAAATAAATCATGTCTATAAGACAGTTGTACACGTCTTTGTACACATCAAGATCTGAGAATGACGGTATGATCCCTGTCAGGTTCCCCATAAGTAGTGTGGTTGGACGGTGGGGGGTCACGAAAAAATACGTGGGGGGCTGTACGGGGTTTTGGGAGTAACTGATACTTATCAAAATAAGGATGAAAACTACGGGTTCTTACCTTATTTTGTGAAGGCGCGTTGGAGGGGGGTGAATGTGGGCCTGTGGGTAGGTTGTGTGGAATACCCCACTAACATAACTATATAACATAGGAAAATGTTTATATGCATGTATAAATATGGAAAAATTAAGGAACTATTAATTAAAAAATTATATTTACTTTGTCCATGTATTTTATAAATTTGTACGTGTATTAAAAGTAATAAATTTAATTTACTGGGGCGATAAAAAACTTTTCTTATGTTGACGTTAGATACTAAATCGAATTAAAAATGAAATAAAATACATACATATGTAAATCGAACGTATTCGCTTTATGTTTACACACAGATACGACACGCACATGTGAGTGTACATATTATGGTTCTGTAGGGCTTCTGTGAGGTTGTCGAAAGTTTTGGTGTGTACTAGGAGTTACTTTGGTGTGTACATATGTATATTTATATACATGTATTTTGTGCACATTCTCGTCTGGCGCATGCATGTGCAATGAGTTTGCAATATATTTTAAAGGTATGCTTGCTAAGACGGAACGATAAGTGTGTTATGCGTATCGTGCAGAAATTAAAGGAAGAGAGCTTAAGCAAGCGCGTGATTATGATACCCTTTGTTTTAAGCTGGAGAAAGAGTATACGGTGTAGGAATTTGTATCATAGAGTGTATGATCATGTATTTAAACTGATATGTAAGTATCGTCTAGGCTGTGACGTAGAATTGAAAGCTATTTTTGCACAGAGAGAGAGAGAGAGTATCCAGCGTATTACTCAACACTTTTTCCTCTTAAGAATATAAGGCTGCACTATGAACTGCACGCATGTACTGTATTAGTAATTTATATTTCTACATATACATTTATGTGTATGTATGTGATGCCCATGCGTTTTTAAGAGCCTTAATAATTTTTCTTCCCCTTGAAAAATTAATTTTATCAGATTCTGTATTTCATTAAATTTAAAAACTATAACATATTTACTGGACGTCAATTTTGGAATTGCAAAAATTATTTTTTTTAAGCATATTTATCACTTTTATTTTATTATTTTTTTTTTTTTTTTATACTTAAGCATTTGGTTTTGTAATATTCGTGTTAATGTCGTAATTGGTTATAAATTATATATTTCTTTTCTAAAAAAAACATTTTTCACTAATAGTTTTTGTCAGAACAGTTTCTGGCCATCCTTCTGTTTTTCTTGTCATTGTCCACGTTGAAGAGTTCATTTACTGGTATTACGTATATTATGACTTTTTGTTCATGTTTTTTCTTATTTATCCACTGTGCTATTGCGTTTTGGTACAGTAGGAAAAGGTCGCTCTAATAAGCAGATCTTGGATTTAGAATGTCCGCTATTATATCAGGACTAAGCAAATGGATCACTTTCATGAGCCGAACAATGGTAGAAACTAATTTTTTTATTTTCTACCACTATGCAAAGTTTCATCTAAATCGGTGAGTGACACTTGGGTAGGTTTACTTGTGAGTTAAAAAAGTTAAATCCTATGCTATTAAAATTGATTATCATATTTCGTCGTTGGCACGTGTAAGTTCAAAAATTTTTGGAGTTTCATGGTGTGAATTCTTATTTTGGGATTTAACAAGGAGATTTAAGAGGGCATATGACTAAACATTAAAATTTGGTTAACTAAACACCACACTGAGAAGGTTCTGATTATGAGGCAAAACACTTCTAATTGAGTTTTTTGTGTAGAAAAATGAATTTCACATATTTTTAGAATATGAGACTCATCAAAAATATAATTATTTTTAAATCACTGAAAAAACATGAAATTTTTCCAAATTTTTTTTAGGTTCCCATAGTAAGAAAAAAAAATTTTCTAGCGGTAGGTGTAACGATCCCCACCAAAATAACAGTATAATGTATAAAGGTTAGAGGTAAGTAGAAGCTGGGGAAAAATCAGGACAATCAAGGAGAAATGCAGAGGTAGAATAAATTTATTTTAATTAGTTAAGAAACACAGAACTAAAGAATGACTACATGTATTATAAAGAGCAGTGCTGGCTCAGTAGTAACTGTGATTTGTCCTGATACAACACTGTTTTAGTGGTAGTGAGTTTGATTTCCGATGAATAAAGATTTTTTCAAATTTGTCTTCATAGGAAAAACTTCCTATAAAATCGTGAGTATTTGGGGGGGGGGGGGGGGTTGTGAAATTTTTCTTTTAAGTGATTCTAGGATTTTTTTGTTGCCCCCAGGTCTTTGGGCCTGGGTGAATAAAGAACAGTGTTAGGGCTGTAGGTTGAAATTAGTGTATCCGATGCCAGGTGCCTGGTAGGGATCGTCATTCTTACTAGCGAGAAGTGATCCTTGAAACATGAAGCTTTACTAGGGATACTAATAAGCTTGGATATATTGCTTCGATAAAGAGCGCTGGCTTATCCAGCAAGCTGTAGATTGTCCTGAGATATGAAGTCTTTTCCACTGCAAGGCTACATAGTGGTGAAGAGATCCGGTGCCCTATTCGTCCAGAGAGTGCCAGCAGAACTGGCAAGGTGTTTCACCGGAGATTTGTGCCGCAGTATACGCCCATCCATAGGTGTTGAGTGGGTAAACGTGGTGACTATGACAGTAGGCTAATGTGGTCACCTGGTACAAAAAAAAAAAAAAAAAAAACATTGAAATAAAATAAAAAAATAAAAAAGAACAAACTTTATTCGTTATCTAAGGAAGAGCCACGAAGTAGGTGAAGGAGAATCTAATGATAAGTTGGGGAGGATCTGAGGAAAAGTGAAGGAGGAGCTACGGAAAAGTAATTAGAAGGAATGACAGTTTTAATGCGTTTAAAATCACTAAAAGACTTCAGAAAAATCAAGTTGTTTAAAGTGGAGTTCATTAGAAGTGAGGAGGAAGTGAATGATGATTGAGTTCTTCAGGTGCCCAGGAAATCGAGGTATGGTTAAAGTCAGAAAATTGACCTCATTTAGCTGTCTATTTTTGCTTTTTGATGTAAAACATCTTGTGGTGGACAGTAAACTTTTGCGTGAGAGGAAATATGCAACAAAAAGTCCGGTCCACTCTTCCGTGCTCTTCACTCATTTTTAAGTAGTCTTATAATATTAAAATCGTGTTTTAAAGTTTGTTTTGCTTACATCTTATAACGGTTTGAAATACAGAAAAAATTTAAATACCAGCGAGTAGGGTGAATTTTTTTTTATTGATTAGCACTTTAAATTTTGTTTCCACAAGCACAAAATATTAAGAAAAAGAATGAAAAACGCAATTTGTGCACTACCTGTGGGAGTAAGTGAGATAGAGAGATCCATTGATCGTGTGTTATCGAGCTTTGTCTCTCTCTCTCTCTCTATCTCTCTCTCTCTCTATTGTACTCACACAGGTAGGCCTATTTAATTGATTTTTTTAATATTTGGCGCTTGTAGAAACTGATGAATTAATATTATAATTAATCTTATTTTTTCATCTTTCTTTGAAAATTTTTTCTTCGTAAACATAATTACTATATAATATAAATATTTGACCATAATGTAAGGTTCTCATGCCATCTTTCAATTATGTGTACTTAAACTTCATACTAACTCGTCATTAGTAAAGAGCCAACGAAATCCGCGCGCGTGCACAACTACGCACAGGTATCTGAAAAGCGACAGACAGACAAAAAAAGTAATACACACAAACGTATTGTTAAACGTGCGTATGTACCTGTGTATTATTGTTCTTTCTTGTTCTCGCTTTTCATATATTAATAAATAAAAAAAATGTAACAATAATTTAGTATTTGTTTTTTCCCTCATCCATAATATTCACTGATAAAAATGCATATTCGTAAATAGACTGTCTTTTTACTACAAAACATTAAATAAAAATTAGGAGTAAGTAACGGTATTGTAACAGTTGCTCCAACTATTGTGGAACTCTTTAATAATGTATATATTTTAGTTGAACTAATGAGTTAAGGTAAGTAAGCACTTAAAATGATTAAACTAAGTTATACAGTGACTAATTCATCGAAATTAAGTTTTAAAATAGCGTTAAAAACTTAACATTTGCATAACAAATTATCACGTCTGCAACAACTAGTACACATATAACCTGTTATGCTATAATGGTATTATTGCAGAAATCCCGTGGATTTAGCATTGAAACTGATCACAATAGGACGTGCACAATAATACCTGCAGGCAAACAAAAAAATCAGCATTGGCAACACAACTTTAACACCTCTTTTTAAATCAATGTTTAAGAGCTTACACATTTGTAAAAGTGGAATTCAGTAGTTCTTGAGTCCAACATTATTAAAAAAACCAAAACAACAACGATTTGACTATCCGAATTTCTTAGACGAACGTTTAAAGCTAACTACTATAAAAATACCGTAATAATACTCTCATTTACCTCTATTTAGAGTGAAAAAAAAAAATTGTTTTGTCATGGATAATTAAATACCACGAAGTTCAATAACATATTATTTAATGTTTTACATCTTTCGGGGGTCCTGGGACCCACATCTGATTTTTTTTTTTAATGCTACCAAAAATTGAGCTGTGAAGCTTAAAAATTCGGTATTAGCGAATTTTTTTCATCTTAAAGCTTTAAAACTAGTTTTATATGTTAGGGTTGCTTCCAAAAAGGTGCGTATTAACGTATTATTTTGCAATTTTAGCCAACATTTAAGCGCTAATAACTTGAGCTCCTTTTAAAATTCTTGAAATTTGTAAAGAATATGTTTTTTGTCTTTTCAAGACACACAAAACGTATACCTATTACCGTTAAAAAAATTCAAGTTATGCCGATTTATGGACGATGCAAAGTGTCGATTTTTCGAAAAGTAGTGTTTTTTATGATTATTGAACCTAAATAACTTCTTTCTATTTTTTTTACCGAATTATTAACAGAGATATTTCTTAGTTATAGAAGAATAAAGTCTTATTGGTCTGGTGACGTCTATTTAACTTTAACTTTGACTCTTACGATGGTGAATTTTAAAATTTTTTACTCTAAATTGAATGTTTTATTTAGCAAATTTTGCTCAATTTTGTTATATTTTAATGCACGTAAAGAATTTTCAAAGTTATATTGTTAAAGTGCAGATCGAGACCTACCATTTGCTTTTTTTTTATTCTCTAGGTGGTCATGGACCAAAGTTATCGCAAATTTTATATTAAGTTATAATAATTGACATCTTTATCAATAATTAAAAATTATCGTTGATAGTAAATAAAGTAATAAAGTTATCCATATAACGTATATTATGTTTTTACATGAATATAATTTTACTGTTTCATTAATAATTTTTACCATTCCACTACACAAGAGTTACTATCGTTTGAAAATATTTTGCATTCTATAGTAGCAGAATCGGTTGGTCGAAAAAAATTAAATTTTCTTTTATATTTCAAACTTTTTACAAAATTGAATCTTTTCGACAGTTTTTTTCTTTTTGTTAAAACTTCTTTTTCTAAAACGTAGGAAAATCTATAATGTCGTTGATTAGTTATTAATTCAGAATAGACAAACATAGTGACGATGTAAGGAAGCTTCGTCAAATTATAATAACTTGCATGATATGTAAAAATAGATTGTTTGATTGATTTTAACTGAGGTAAATGTACATAATAAAAATTTTTTATCCTTTTAATTATTGTGAGAGAAAATGTTAAATAATATGTATATGTCGTGGGAATAACTACGTGACGAAGTGACCTGGTGAGAATTATACAAATCGATATAATGTACTTCACACCTAAAGCCTTTTATCCAAGTACTTAAACATTTTACTAGCTGTTAAATATGTACGCCTTAAAGTGAACTCTTACGAGCAGCCCGACTGGCTGTGGCCCCAACGCTGTCACAGGTGCTTTTACCATGTAATTTCACAAAAAAATTTTGAGATTTTATTGCCATCTCGAAGTCTTCATACTAGTAGCAGATATTAATAAAACCGTTCCTTTAATCAAGATAACAAAATACGCATATTGTAAGTGATTTATTAAAAATAAGCTATCGTTAAACTATTTATTTTCTAACGTCAGTGATTTTAATTTGAGTTAACATCTTTTGTGTAATACATATAAACGCTGTTTTTAATTTGGCATGTCTGTGTGAGGTGAGTATGCGTTAAAAAAGATATTTTGATTTAACTAACTTAGTCGCGTTACTGCAGCAACAGTTTTATGAATCGTAATGAGCTTAACTTTCTAACTTGTGAGAGCCACGGATTAGTTCCGACGCATATGGTTACTTCAAAAATTTACTTAAAAACTGGAATCTCCAAAAATTCACTATACGGATTAAGTGATTATACGGATAAATGTATGTTTTTGTACTTAGTGGGTGAATTCTTGCGAATTCAGAATTTAACATTTATAAACGTGATTGTTTTGCTTCGAGGGGTTATGTGATTAGGCTATTTGCACGTATATATTTGTTAGGCTTAGCGTCCGGGAGTGCTCTAGAGTGCTCTGGTCTAGAAATCAATGATACCTACCCCATAACTAAAAAATATTCAATACTTTTTGTACGGAATCAATATTTTATCCGATACTTTCTGAACTTCGGTTCTTTGGTATTAATAATTTTTGATTGAGTATCGAGCAAAGTATTACAAAATTTTGGCTCCATATGGCAATGACGTGTTGGTGAAGTATTAGGTTAGTACCTACCCCCACCCGTACTTAACTAATAGAGCTAGTGTTTGAACGTGTAAACAAAAGTTAATCAGCTGATTACTGTTTTAGATTACTTGAGGTCACATTTTAAGTATACGACACCATCGATCAGCTGATGAAGTATTGTTGAGACGTACGAATACAAGGTCATTCGTTAGTAAGGAACGGGTGGGGGAAGTACCAACCTAAGGCCGCGGTTACATGGCTGCGTAAGAAAAAAGTTATTGCATAAAAAAAAAAGGTTTCCCACTGTCAGTTTGGCGAGAGATGCATTATTCTCTTACTAGAAAAAAGTGTATCGTGCATATGGTTGCAGAACTCGGCATAATCTATCGTCAGAAATCAACGGAATAGTAATTGCACACAATAATCATTATGTTATCTCAGTACATTTACGTGTGATGGTACTTACACCTACACATTTAATGCCAAAAAATGATGGCTGTCTGACGATAATTTTTATCAACGTACGCAACGTACTATTCCGCAATCCTATGCACGATTCACGTCTTACTAGTATGCCGAGATCGTGCTGAGAACTCTCGCATGTCTGGAACTTAAAGACATAGTGCTCAAAGTCTCAATACATCAAACCCAAATGCCTAATCTCCGACAACCCAGTGCGCTTACTTGTCCGCACTTTTGTTTATTTATTAAATAAACAAAATCTCAAGCGGCCGATCGCCGATGATCAAGTGTGCTTACTTATCCGCACATTTGTTTATTCATTAAGCAAGAAAAATCTCACTTAGCTAATCCCCCATGTCCCGATCCGATCAGATACCAGGATTTATTATTAACTTGAATGTAAATGAAAAACTCAATCTGCTAATCCTTAAGGGACTTATAATTTAAGATTATGTTCTGAATGTTACAAAAATTTTTTAGTAAAGCGAGGAACTTTTTTGTTCTTGTACAAAATTGCTCATTATTTTCCAATGTCTCAATACAATGTGTCCGCATGTAACGTAATATTTTATACGCAATGTGTAGATTTCCTTATAAATGGAAGAAAAGTTAAACATCGTAGTACGTACAATGTATGCTAAATTTAAAATAAAATTTAAATTACGAAAGCATACTCAAGTAAAGGTTAAGCTACGGTACATACTACAAATATATGTAAGTTTTTGATAGCGTACATTATACAGTCTGCTAGCTCAGTTGGGAAAGTAGTTTTTTCTCAACCCAAAAATCGTAAGTTCAAAACTAAAATTTTCTCTCTTTTTTTTTTCGTTTCAAAAATTTTTTTTTCTTTTTACTCATCCAAATTATTAAATATAGAAAAGCGTGCAAATATAAAAAGCTAACTTCAGTTATCTAATAAGTTCCGTCCGCACACTGTTCCAAATATTATTTTATCTAAACTTGAAGCAATTGAATTATTGCTAACTTTCTAGTACGTCCACTGTCTGCACTTTGGTTTATTTAGTTAATGAAAAAAGTTTAAAGCAGCTAATACCAAATAACTCATAGTGCTCGCTCGGCCAACTTTATTTATTCATTGTTGAATATTTTGAGAGTCTAATCCCAAGTTAGTTGAAGTGCTCGCTTATGTGCGCTTTTCTTTCTGATTAAAATATACTCATTATTATTATTATTACAATAAACGAAACAATTATGAACTGATGATACAACTACACATATTATTCGATGTATTGGTTCATCTGGGCAAGTCGTTTTTTATGTACTTGAAACGTTTTACTACAAGAATCGTAGCAGAATTTCTCTTTTTTTCTGAGTATTCTTTTGAAAAACACTAAAAAACATTTTTATAGGTTACTTCTAACTGTTGTTGAATTATTAAATTTTTCAATCATTTCTTAATACTTGGGAAATTCACGCATTGATGTGATGGGATGTAGGAATGCGTTTATTATTTTGATAATTTTTATAATATGCATCGTTTTTATTACTTTCTAAACGCAGATATTTATTTCAAATTTTTAAACATCACTGTTATTAAAGTCATTCTAAAGTTCTTGTTATTCGCACCGAAACAAACGAATACGGCATGCTCGTGGTCATGTCAACTGTCAATTCACGTCGAAGCGTAGCAAACATTTACCTATAAGGCGTTTTAGGTGAAACCTAACTAGGTGTCACTGATTGCGTATTCGTTGTCATATTTGAGAAATTAAAAATGAAAAATCCAATATGGCGGAATAAAGATAAAAATTCAACACATAAGGGACAGCGAGGAGTGAGAAATTTGAATTTTTAACTGATAATTTCAACTTTAACTAACGATAAGTGAGGGGTTGGCAAGAAAAAATATACGTATTTTGTAACAATAGAAAAATATCATTTTTTTAGTTACCAATGATCATTCTTTACTCCTTATACTGATTACAATAATGAGGTTTTTATTCATTTCTATTGCAACAAAGTGTTGTATGCACAATGATACAGTACACCACTAGCATTACATGATTGCGATTTCTTTACACAACATACAGGTTGTACCAGTGTTTTTGAAACAAAAATCAACGGGTGTTTCGAAAGGACCAGGCTTATCTGAAATGTAACCGCTCTTTCCCCACTCCTATTTAAACATGTTTATGAACCGAGAAGAATAGAACTGATTATGGATAAGTGACTGAATTTTCAGAATATTGTTCCTCAAGTGCAAGTTAATATTGTAATCATACAAAAGGATGTTACGTGGGTTTTACGGTGCGGAAATAAGTAATAGGCCAATTTGTGGTTAACTTATGCTTTATTAGAATTACTTGTATTCGAGAGAAGTTGCGCGTTTTCTAATCTCGTGGGCCCAGTCCTTCTGCTCTCGTGTGTCTAGCTGATCTCCCTCTCTCACTCTCTTGCTTCGTTTCCCTTCTTATGCCTTCTCTTCTCTATTCCCCTACCTTTTTGGGCACAGGCCCGCGGAGGCCCACGCGTGCATAGCTGTATGCTATCGTACGTAATAAGGATAAAATCTGAAAAAAACTTTATAAAGTTTTTCCAGGGTTTGAAAGTGTATACATCAAGTGGTTGTATAAGACCAGTTTTTTCATAGTAAGAACTTTTATTGCTTTATCGTTTTTTTCGATAATTATAAATATCTTCTCTTTTTGACCCGTCCATGAGTCTAGACACAAAGTCGATCTCTTACTGGCTGTTGGTATGAATCCCTTTTTGAACCATTCAGTGACTAGATCAGAGATTAATTTTCCCAATTTGAAGGGGTAAACGACAATATTTTCAGATCGATATATGTTTTTCTTGATTGTTGTCCCGAACTTACCATTTGTCTCTTGCAGAACGATGAGTAAGGGTAATTTCAACTCACCATTTGCATTTATTAAAGATTAGATTGTATAACTGTGTGTTAAAGACGTTAACGAGTGTACGACACATTTAATTTTTAAAGAACCCTTTACTGAAAGGGTACGACCTACATGTATTTCTATATTAAAACCTGATTAAACGGTGTTGTACGCATTGGCTGCTCCCATTTACGATATCTTTAATTTCACATGCCCTACAAATTTAGAAGTACTTTCTCAAAGTCTGGCTTTATTTAATAGTTGATTTTGTATCACGAATTTATTAATTTTTCTAGATACGATTTGATGTTTTATTTTTAATGTATGCAACCATTTAAATGATGCTTTAAATAAATCAGCAGTTAACCCAACATCTTCTCTGGCTTGTAAAACCCGTATTTTTATATAGCATTACTATTGTACTTGTTTTAAAACTGAGTTCCTGTGGTGTTAAACCTTCACGCATACTATGTAACATTTAAATCTGTAAATTTGTATGATTATTATTTTCTGAATGATCAACCTCTTCATACATTGCGTTCTCTTTTCTGTACCAAATTTCAGTTTCTCCATATAATTTTTTATAAATTCTTTTATTTACGAAACGCTTGCTCATTGAGTTCTATTAGTATAACACTTTTTACCCAACAACTATTTACATCAACAAATGTTTTGGAACATAGATCATTTAATGTCCACTCTTTATAATATGAAAGAATACTAATTTGAAAATTAAAATTTAATATAAGTAACAACCATGCAATTATCAAATAAAATATTATCTTTCGTACAATTTTTGTAAATATCCTTATCAGATATGTGATTTGTTTTCTTTATGTTGCGGGTAACTGATTATCAGAAATGTAGTGTTAAATGTAGTACGTTTGTAAAAGGTTGCAAAAATTTATTCATATACTTCTGGTTAGACTAAACCATACGAGGACTTTATTTTGTATACGGACCGTAAAGCATGTGGTAAATGACTAATTTTGTATGTTTTGCAGAACCAAAAAAAATTTATACAGAAATACGCGTATTTTATTTTTGTAGAATTTCGGTAAAACTTCCTTTAATTGGTTTCGTGTCTGATAACATGTTACTTCTACAAATAATTATGGTCTACCACATCTTCTTATTATGGCTATTTTATCTTGATAGTGCTTCTGCATGTATTTTGGACTTTCGATAAATTAAGATAGCAGCATAAGTTTCGCAATTTCTTCCCTTTGTTTTAAAATTTGTAGAAATATTAGATGCTCTATAAGTGATTTCATCTAATAACCCTTAATAAAATTCAGTTTTGAAACTTTTTCCATTATATCTTCAATCAAATTCTATCTATTTTTACCTTATTTTTATTGGGTTGAATTTTTGTTTAGTCCTTAGCCGATCTTCTCCTCAGCCCTTCTGATAATTTTATAATACTATAACCGGATAACCTTATAAGACTCTAGCAATTTCATAGAGTTTCTTTCTGCCATCCTTGACCCGCATCTCTAAATAAGGTTAAATTATATTGGTTATTTTGCCATTTGTAGTTGAATTACTTTTCCATCTTCCCTCTTAGCTCTCCTTAGACTTATTAAGAATGCCCCCTCAGCCTCCTCACATTTTTAACGCATTGTGTTAGCAACGTTCCAATATTTGTTTTTGCCCTCTTTAGCCAGTTTTTACCACTTTCTTAATCATTCATTTATCGTTATAAATTGCTAACACATGTCCGCACCTTCTTTAAAGTAGTGCTATGGCGCGCTAGATTTTTTTTTACATTCATAATAAGTTTATTGATTGCATTATTGAATGTGTGTTAGAACATAACATGATATTCTCATACTTAATCGTAAAACAACGAATTACATTATAAAATATTTTAACAATGGACCTTGCTTCTAGCCTTATGTACCACGAAAAATGGCAATCATTTTACCTACTTCATTTACATATTTGACGTATTTCAAGAAAGTTTACCCTTTTATCATCAACTTAGATAATACGCAACGTACAATATAAAGAAATCTATTTACAATAAAACTTAAAATTATTTAAAAATTTAATGTACGTCTTATTTCAATACAGGTGTGTTCATGTTCTCATCAAATGTTTTAACCTTGTGAATATAACTATTCAAAATAAATCAGTAATTGAAGAAAATTTTTTTGAATTAGAGATATTCAATAAAACGAAACAGTATACGTGAAAATGATGTTTTCGTTTAGTAATACACTTTAATTTTATTTTTAATAAAAGTTTACAGTGTAAAATAATTTCAAAAATCAACCTTATTATGTCGTGAAACAATATCTAATCAATCCTTGTATACTGTCTGATATTAGAAATCAGGCTAAAAGTTGTCTTATAAATTTTTAGAGAAATATTTAGTAAATTTATGCTACTTTTGTTTTGACTGTTAAACTGCTTTACAAAGATTTTTGTATTTCTTACTCTAAAAGGCATTTTAATAGATATGTTAGACGCACCTCTGCAAAAGTCACTTTGTTCACTACTGCACACTCACAGATTATGCAATAACTTCAATCCTTTCTGAAGTTTGTTTGCATTTCATTTTGATATTTTTGTAAGAAAATAGAAAGCCCTTGATAGTTGCTAATACAAAATAAGTAAAAAAAAGAGACGAGCATTACACAAATATTCATACATATTTTTACTATATGCATTAACTAATATAAATACAATTTGCTTTGTTAATAAATACCTGTTTAATGACATTTTAATTTTTTTACAACACTTTAACAGATTTTGAATTAAAAAACATCACATGATAAGAACAAGTAATCTTCAATCAAACGTAAACACAACAATCACATGAATCAACATTTTTAGCTAGACTTATTGCTTCCTTGTTGTGCTGAGAACAGTGCGAGAAAGTGGAAATATTAGCTGCTTTTTTGTGTTGTATCTGATAGCACCTCCTTGCAGTACAAGTGCGTAACCTCAGGTGAAACGTGGGTCACCCGTTCCCGTTGCCCAGCTGGCGTCACAGAAACCCTGCAGCTGGTCACTAGACTTACCAAAGTAGGACAGTTCCTAATTAGCTTTCTACTTCAAATACCTTGAAATGTGCTTAACAATTTTTCAGTGCCATTTCGTAAAATTGTTGTTCAAACGATTAATTAGATTTACTGCACTAGTCAAATCAGGTTCAGTTGCTTGAGTTAAATACAAGAGTCTTACCTCGAAATTTATGTAGAATTTTTGTTGATTGAGCACTGCACTGATACACGTTGAAACTGACCGAATATCACTTTTGCGTCAAGGTGCCCACTGAGATAAGATTTGATGTCGTTGCTGAAACGTACAACACATTTTTGAGATGTAATATTTTTATAGCACCCTAATGACACACCACTACATTTACCTAGCTACAACTATGTGCTATCGTATATACCTTGTTTGCTGCTCGTATTTGCCATTCATGTGCACTGACATAATTTTAAAAGGCACTTTAATCGTTACAAATATGCGCCAGTGCTTCTGAGTCAATCAGCCACCTTGCTTGCAGATTCAGTTGACCCGCTGTGTAAGCACACATCACGTAGTTCTCACTGTCATCAGAATCAGAATCACTTTGCGTTTTTGCTTGACATGCCTTGGTTTTTCGTTTATCTGATAGTGGGCAATTGTTCGTGGAATGCCCTAACTGATTATATTCATAGCTCTTAACTTGCTTTTGTTTAGCTCTTTTGCTCATTTTTTTTGATCCTTACTACTATGCAGAGGCTTGTCAACTTGCTTTCTAGCAAAAAAACGCTTGCATGTCATTTCTAGTAGCTACTTTATAGACTTTGATCGTTTGAAGTAGCTTTATTTTTACTTAGTCTGATGAGATTTTTTGGCCACAACTCTTGTCACAAGTATACCCAGCCACTTGTCCAAGTCTGCATGCCTGCAGTTGGCAGTTTTTTTGCACAAGTAATAATATGGTTGACGTAGTCCTCTACAAATGCACACATTTCTAGTTTAGTAGAGGTAAACCTAATGAACAGATTCACTCTTCGTGTCAATCCATCATTAACGAAAACTTTCTGAAGCTTTTTCCACATGTTCTCAGCTGTAACTGTCTTTTTTATAAGCGTGTAAAGGACCAGATCCATGACTGTTTTTATTATCTTTTCTACGTCAGTGCATAATTGATCATCAGCTTGGGCTTGAATGGATTCCCTCAGTCTTTTAAGCTGTAAATAAGCTTTTATGGCTACGGCCCAAATGTAATAATTTTCATGATCCTGTAGCTTACTTATGGGTTGAAGAAACGACTTGTCAGCCTTGATGTAGGCTCTGGCTTGCCTCACACTTGCTGCACACTTTACTAGAAAAAATTTCTGCCCAAAAGAATTTTCTAGAAAACGTTTTTCCTACATCTTTGCAGTCATATGCCATCACCTGATGTTTTTGTAAAAAAATTTAAAAGCTCTTGATAGTTTGCAGGTAAACGATAAGTAATTAGGAGAGAAAGATCAACGGGACTTTAAGGAAAACACACGCGTTAGTCTTTCCTAGTGTAGATAACTGCCCAGGCTCTTCTACTATCGAAGAGTTACTTAACTTTGCTTTACTGTTATGAGATTAAAGGTAATTCTGCACCAAAAGTATTTGTAAGATGTACAACGTAAGAAAAGGGGCATGCATTAGAAACCTTAATGACTGTCTTTCTACAATATATAAATTTTAAAAATCTCTGGGATGGCATAAATATATTTATAAGTAATCGTAATCACTTACCTGGCATATTCTGTAAGTATGGTGATTAATAGAATGCTTCCCAGCATAGTGGACTACCGTATGCTGTTCGTAAGTCGTGTTTGTCGTCTTCCCTTTGTCGAAACTGGACTCCCGGTAGCGTTCCCCGGTCTCTGGATTGATCTCCTGACAATTTTTCTATGAACCTCGAAGTTTTGCTGCGATGCTGGTACTACTTCTTGTGAGTCCTTATGCTTCGTAGCGTGACACTATTTGTGTTTCCCAAATCTTACGATGATAACGATAAGAGAAAAGAAAAACTAAATTTTTTTTGTGGTAGCCATTACCACTTTTAGTACCAAAAGTGTTACGTGGGCTATAGTGGCTTCAAGGCGCATGCGAAATTAAAGAAACATCGAGAATTTTGATTAATACCTTTATTCACTGAACCGACGAAAGAGCTGAAGAACTGAAATCTGAAGCCCGACCAAGAGTAGCGCTCTACGGGGCTTTCTTCCTTCTTAAGTCCTTGGGATTACTCCACCTCTTGTCACTTAGTGACTTTGGTAGTCAGACCACTCAGAATGCGTTATGCACATTATACGTGGCAATTGTAATAGATTCACTAATGTAAAACCTAAAAGTAAGCTTAAAGTGAAAGGTCCATATTAACTTGTATTTTTCTAAATATACGCTGACTAGTAACAAAGAATTAAATTCTCTATATATATGAAGCGTTTCACGCCAAACGTCCCAGGCCCGCCGCGCAAGCGCTAAAAGTCACTGTTTTCAGCTCATTTTCTTGGACTTATTCCTATCTTAAAAAAATGTTGCGAATAGCACTTTCGATGTATTTTTTAGTCAGCTATCCGATGGTGTGGTTAGTTTTCCAAAAAAATTTTATTTTCACTAAAAAAAAACATAAAATATGCTATATTTTGCAAAAGGCATTTTTAATATTTTTTTTGATGGGCTAGATGGAAAGCTGATATTTTTTTACATTGAAAACGTCTTTTTACACAGTGTGCTCTCACTGAAAAATTCGAGTAAAAAAATACCATAGAGTAGACGTTCGGACGTCTGAACGCTTGCCAAAGGCCGGCGCCATCCCGCGCTCCGCTCAAGTTAACTAATATTACTAGTTTTGTAACATTTAATTATTTATTTAACAATAAAGTATGCTTATACGTTATTACGTTTATTGAACTTGCTGTAGATAGCGTATTTTCCAAAAACTACCTCTTAAAAACTACAACGACTGTATTAAAGCAGTAGTGTGCAGTAGCTCTGTTGAAAAATGTTTCTTAAGTGCAGAATGTCTAGAATGTCCCAATATGTCAACGTTACGTCCACATCTTCTTGAATGTTATAAAGTATTTATAAATTAATAATATTCTTATACAACGTGAGCGCAGCGTGGCGCCTGCCTGGGCCTCGGTGCGCGATTGGATGGCCGAACGTTTACTCTTTATTATTTTTTACTCGAATTTTTCAGTGAGAGCACACTGTGCGAAGAGACGTTTTCTATGTAAAAAAAACTTCAGCTCTCCATCTAGAGTATCAAAAAAAATATCAAAAATGCCTTTTGCAAAATATAGCATATTTTATGTTTTTTTTTTAGTGAAAATGAAATTTTTTTGGAAAACTAACCACACCATCAGATAGCTGACTGAAAAATACATCGAAAGTGCTATTCGCAAAATTTTTGAAAGATAGGATTAAGTCCAAGAAAATGAGCTAAAAACAGTGACTTTTAGTGCTCGCACGGCGGGCCTGGGGCATTTCGCGTGAAACGCCCCATTTACATGTTTAATATACCATAGAGAAAAGTTTATGTAATTGCTTAATAACTTTAGCACGTGTAGAAAACTTAGTTTGAACGTTATTACTGGTTTAAATAAAAATGATCTACATATACATAAGTAATAAACTTACAAATTGATATAAAGACATTGTGTTCCCTTATGTTTATTAAGTTACAAGTTTCTTTTGGTACGAAAGAATATTTAAAAAAAAAAAAAAAAAAAAAAAAAAAAAAAACTATGAGTTGTAGGACCCATAGAAAAAGTGAAGCTTCATTCAGGTTTTTCATAAAGAAACTCACACTTTAAATTATATAATTCTTTGATAATTGTTTATCAACAATATTTTACTTAAAAAAAAACAAAAGTTACGAATGCTCATTCATCATTTTATTCTGTCATTGACACTGAAAATTTATTTTGGTTTTTATTAGTAGTAAATATGGGCTTTTAATATGAAAAATATGAAATATTAATCAACGATTTAGCTTCATCCAAATAATGAAAAAAAATGGCATTGATGATTGTTCCACATTGAGTGATTAGTTGCAAAGGGTTATTAATTATATTGAAGTTCAATTTTTCTTTCAAAAGTTAAGTTTATGGTACAGCAGCTTCGGAAAAAGGTTAAAATCTCTCCTTGCCGCTATAAGAATCTTATAATCTTTTTGAAGTATTGCAGAGCCCTTGTCTGTATACATTGATAGCTGATTGTAAATAAATTCTATTATTTTGCTAACAAAAGTATTAGGTGATGTATATCTGCAATAATTATCTCTTTGTCTCTTTGAAAAAGACTTTTACACTGACAAATTTCTCCTATTCAACCCTTGCCAACAATAGCACTTATTATATTTGAAATGTGAAAATTTTTCAACTATTTAAGTTTTCAAGCCATTTCGTACCATATCACACAAATACATATATTTTTGTTATCTTCTATCTGGAAAATTTTTACTTGACCCAATTGATTTTAGAGTCTCTTGAGTCTAATTTCACTTTCAAATTCTCGCACCTGTTCAGTGCCATCACTCGATTTATAATAATTTTTTTAAAAATGTTTTGTATGAATCATGTAATATTATTTACTAATAAGTAAGAAACGATTTTTTCGGTTATCCTCAGAAAAAAATTTTTGTTCATCGTCCCAGATTTAGACACGGGACCTTCGCGTGTCAATCAGATCATTAGTTTACTATACCCCACAGTGCCACTCTCTTTTCATTGCGTAAATACAGTACATAATTCTAACTACCTTTTCATATATGTACAGTTGACAAAAAGAAAAAGGAAGAGAGAGATCGTAGGCACCTCACTACATGCATGTATATAATACACTATACTACATATACTACTCGATGTTGAGAGAGCCTGTGGTAGTGGGAGGACAAACAGGAACGAAGGAGGCCAGAAAAAGTGTGACGCTTTTCCGTACTGTCATCTAGCAAGGGCCCTACATAAGAAGCTTCGTTTCAATAAAAATGATTAAAAATACGATGATAGGAAACCACGTTAACTTTTTGATTTATACAATTATGTACTTACATTTTTTAGCTGAAAAAATTTTCATTTCATAAATACTGCTCTCAGTGCCAGTTCTTATTTTGCTATATTTACAATAATTTTTTTTTTAAAGATTATTTGCTTTTCAATATATTTATTAATTGTGAACTCTCGAAAAAGCCTTAAGTTAAAGTTATAGTATAATTTAGCGAATTATCCAATTTAGGCTAACTGGTAACAAAAAAGCAAATTTTATTCATGTGCTACATGTACAATGGAATTGAGAGTCTACGTAATTGTTATATAACTTATTTGCATGATTTGTAGTTTTATTAGTTTGCTTAGTGATATGACAGTAGCCTACAACTATTGTGTTTGTACAGCACGTAAAATAAACGCTTTTTTTAAAAGTACGTACAAGTTGTAAATCATGTGTCTATGCATAAAATATAGACATGAAAAATTATATACAGTAACTATATCAACAATTGTTACATTAAGTAACAAGGTACTCTTATTACGAAAGAGTATGAAAAAAATAGATGATTTAAAATATCTAAATAACAAACCATGTTATTATGTAAATCATAGATTTGCCTACTTTAATTTGTTTGCATACAATTTTTCATTCTGTAATATTATTGCCAGGGACAGTTTTTATTTTTCTATATTTAGAATAACTTTTTTCCCAATACTGTTTACATTGCAGACGGTTTTGAAAACTTTTTTCGACAAAGTTCTCCATTTATTTCCGAGTATAGACTGGTCTTGTTGTAAAGACCGTGTAATATGTATCTGATTACTAGTTTTTTTTTTTAATTTTTATCATTAGAAGGTATCCTGGCAGATGTATTGGCTTCAATATTTTGTTTTTTACTCGGATAACAACAATAATAGATTTGTATGTAGCAATCGTCTTTCATTAAAATGTATTGTTTATGTAAATTAAACGATTTCATTGCAAAATTTTTTTGTTGTTACTCACACAACCCATTGTTATTTCGCATAATATAAGCTAACAGTAATGTTTGATATGTAATTTGATGTTAAATTGTTTAGGAATTGAAAAATATTCTTTTAACTTGTTTGGTTTTCAAATGCACGTCACAGTAAATAAATCTGACTTACAGTATTTTCTCACTGTAACAATTTTATTGCAATGGTGTTTGTTACTTGAAGCGTGGTTAACTAACATGTATTTATGAAGTATAAGAAGATTTTTTAATTTTTCGAGTAGAGAGTCATTATTTCAGCTTTTCAAAAAAACTGAATATTAAGATTACCAGCAGATTGATGTTATGCTTTTTAGCATATCAACATGAGTAGGTATGTAAATAGATATCTTCACTCATTATGTAAAACTAAACTTAATGGGCATATTTTATAATGTAAAAAACAACACTATGATTCTAAATTTTGTCACCCAATCATTGTCGACCAATGAATTGTTTTAAATTACATTAGGATAGTCCATCATCCATAGGCCTATTTACAATGGACCATCTGTTCGTGCATTCAAAATGCGCATAACACTCCAATGTAGAAAAGGCTTATTATAACGTTCTGCTGAGATATGGCAACAGTGTCGGTCAGCTTGCGATCGTCATACGTTTGCTATACACACACTCGCATACTGGCTATACTTATGTGGCTGCTCTGTTGCCAAACATTTGATACATTTACGTACGCAGCAGACAAGTTACATGATAATTGTTAAATGATTCACTACCTTGTATTGATACAGGTGACCCAACAGTTTTTAAATTGTAAAAAATAGTACAAATTGTAAATTTTTTACTTGTATATTTCTCATAATTTTCTGATTTACTTTAATAGCTCTTTTTGCCTGTATTTGAATAGTCTCATTGTAACCCGTGTTAAAATTTTAAACTTCTAACTTTATTATCTCGAAAACCAATGTGGTAGGAATATTTTTTTATAATTTATTCCAAAAAAAAAGAATTTAATGTATAGCATACATTTTTTTCGAGGAAACTGAAGTTAAAAAGTGGTGAGTAATAGACTACTTTAAAAGTATCTTGATAGACATTCAAACATTTCCACTGTTAAATCTTAAATGTTATTTGTACTGTGTAATATTTTCACCAACTTTCGTTTGAATGACTGTCACTTATTAATCAATTTATTTTGGTGGATTACATGAGAACTTATTTAATCAATGTACCACCTACCCTACTGTCAAATCTCGAAGCATATCCATACTATGCGATGATTTCGACCCGATAAATGTATCATTGGGTTAAGAAGGGGGGTAAAGTTCTAAGGGAGGCCGAGGGAGAGAGGCTACGTTATTGTAAGATGTTTTTTATTGGTTGAACTCACTGGAGAAATATTGAGATTTCTTCCCTATAGAAAAAGCGGGGCTAATAAAATAATTTAACATTTTCAGTGTTGTATAATATATAATGATGAAATATCTTTATAATATAAAATAGACGTATAAATTTATACATACATATACGTATAACTTGTTTTTATTTTAGTTAAAATTAGGACAGGTTTCAATAAATATGTAAGTACGTGTAAATAAGTAATTAAGTGAGCAAGTGGTTATTCACAAAATAAGGTGTATATGAGTAAGTAACGTGCAAAATAAAAATATTGTAAATTTATATATAAGTTAATATTAACGGAAATGAAATATAATTTTCTAATGCTGGAGTAGATTAACTTCTGAGACGAAGCAATAAAATAGGTAAGTCTGATGATTTAGCTACAAAAAACAGTAAATTCTTACAAATTTCCAGAATGAAAGGATTAAATTGATGTAGGGCACTTAAAATTTTAAATATAAGTTACAAATTAAAATAATAATGGATATGTGAACGCTAGATAAACAAGAAATTTACGGTGTACGTATTCCAGTTTTTTTAATAGGAATAAGTCATCTGGAGATCATGCGAGAGATATATAGGTCAATGCGGGAAGTACTAACAAGTTGTAAAAACGGATAACGGCAAAACTGTTTTTGAAAAGCTCAGTAGACCTTATTATATAGCCTTGAATCTTTGAGGATCTATGTATTTTAGACGTGCAGGTCAAACGATAGGGAATATTTAAATCTAACACTAAGATCTATGGCATTTGTAACGTAAAGTAATTGTTTGCTAGAAATAATATGATTATACAACGAATCAGAATTGTCTGCCACTATTAAAGGAACAAACTAGCATTTATTAATGTTGAGAGACAACTCATCCTCATAAGAGCAATAAGGAACAGTCTCCAAGTATCTTTGCAGAGCTCTGCAGTAAAGTGGTGATTTAAGATGTACTCAAAACAGAAAGCGACTGTGGGACATCACAGAGATAATATCATTCACAAATATCATAAGCAACATGAACCCGTTAAAAGACCTTTAAAAACCTTTAGATTTTGTGAGAAATGCTTTAAAAGTAACTCCGTTCACTCTTACAAATTGGTATCTTTTATTGAAATGAGACTTAAACCAGGATAATAACATACCACGAATATCATAGTCATAAAGTTTGAATTTGATACCAGATGATCAGGGAATGTAAGCAGACTAGTAAGAATGGATGTTTGGCACACAAGAGCATTTTATTCAGAGATCATTAATGGCATCAAAGTGTTAGCCAGTTGGCGTTCTATAATAGTATCAAAAAACTTAGCTATAAAAGATAGAGCTAAGGTAGGTTAAGGTAGGTCTATAGTTCGAGACATCCTGGTAGTTACTAGACTGGTAATAAGTGAAACAAAAGGTCCTTTTGATACAGATAAAAAAGTCCATTGCTTAAAGATTTATCAAAAATGATAGTAAGTGGTTGAATCGCAGATTGATGCTGTTTTTAATAAATGGAGTCAGGTCAACATGTCAGCTTGTAATCAAGTTCACGTACAGTTGTAACTTATATTGGTGAAATTGTCAAGGCAGAAAGTAGTTCTGGAAAGTCATAATTACAAGGAACACCAGGAATCCAGTCAGAGTTTAATTACTGACTAAAATTCATCGCAAACAGATCAGTGAACTGTTCCAAGTTTGAGCTAGTAGGGTCATGGAAGTACACGTCAACTGGTAGACCATGAAACTTAGTGAGGTTTTTGTATGAAAAAAAAAAAAAAAATGATTTAGGGCAAGGAAAAGAAAATTTTTTTCAACACTAGTTGTGTAATAGTTTTAACATTGTTTTGATGTGCGAATGCATAATGCATAATGCCCTCAGCCTTTTGAACTTAAAGAAGTCATATAGTCAACTCGTTAAATTCTAGATACTATGTATACGTTTTTTGGTAAAATTAAGTTCTTTTTGTTCTTGACTAAACCATCTAGAGAATAAGCTATGAAAACTATCTTTTATAGCCACAGAAATAATTACACGATATATTTTGGAATAAATATCACAAATATTAAAATTTATATCACCGTCACTCAAAACAGAGAAGATCAGCCATTGAGATTTAATTTTTCATTCAGCTTGTTAGGGTCTATACAGCAAGTTACTCTAACGCTTAACGCACATTAATAGCATAGGCTGGTACATGTATATTGTCAAGAACATGAAGCACACTGCTCTTTTCCATTAAATTTATATGATTATCAATATCGACTAAAATTTCAGTTGTAAACAATATATTTATGTGTACGTAAAAAGTCAAATGTGTGTTTATGATTAGCTGTGTATTGTACATGTATTTGTGATAAAATGTGTGTTCATGATTTCATGACCTGGCTCGGTACTGATCAATCACCTTGAAATTCTGATTACTATTAGGTCAAACCCTGTTGAGGATTTCTAGAATTAAGATGGTCTACAAAATCTCTCATACTTTTTTTTCTATCCCCTCTTTACTTTAGCAGTTTCTCTGATTAAAATGTTACTTTTTCCTTGTGTATCTTTTGAGCTCACAGTTGAAATTTTTTGCATTGGAAGCCTCTAGCTCTTTTTTTTCTGAGCATTCGTTCTCAGTTAATAAGTTGTTATTAATAATCCCACTTTCAGATATCGACAGAAAGTTAGTCGATAAAAAACTGCTGTAAATCTTTTTTTTCTCTTTTATTATTGCTCTCAGGTTCTACATTACTTTTTAGTTGTTTTTTTATTATTTTTTGATATCTCCATGTTGTTTAGATAAATCTAGACGTAGCATTTTACAAATTTTATTTCATTTTTTACCTTTCTTGCTAATACAAATATACTTTTTTAGCTGATATTACGAGTACAGACTTTGTATCTACCTTTTCTCTAACTTCGTTGACTGACTTCTTTCCATTTTTTGAGGTAAACTTTTTCTTGTACTCTCGATACTTTTTGTTTTTTATTTCTTTCGTTTTCTTATTTCAACTGCTTTTACTACACTTCTTCCAAAAGTTGATGAACACGTCAGGTATAGTCTATGTATAAGGACATTGTAACGTATTTCTTTATCTCTAAGTCCATTACATACTTTTTCAGTGCTCTAAAATTTTAAAGCTGTTTTAACAGTTTACTTTTATTATTTTTCTCCTATTGTGAATGCATCTTAACTAAAGTGGACAAACACAAACCAATAAAACTGACTACTTTCTTTTGGATGAAAATGTACTCAGTATAATTTTAGTTGATTTCACGAAAAATTAACATACGTAAATATTGTAGTTTTTCATGTTTTATTTGTATGTACGAAAAAGTATTTCAGTAACACATCCTAGTTTTAGAATACCATGGATTTTATTCAAGAACTAGTGGCCCCCCGCCTAAGACTCTCTAAATGAAACACCGTAGTGTGTTGACATGTAATGTAAAACGTTTGCAGTTAAAAATTTTACATCTACTTCTGGCACTTCTCATCAGAACAAAAATTTTCTTATGAAAAACATATTTGTTCGGAATCCATACAGTTTATTTGGTCATACATGCCAAAAAATAATCGTTAGCCCTACAGGGACGTTAATTTGAAATTTCTCCCGTATAATCTACGAAGAGGGCTATTTTTGGAAGCTGTAAAGATTTATAACTCACAAAAAATATATAATTGAAAAAAATTTTTTTCTTTCATCTCACAACTTTATTACCACAGCAACAAAGTTCTGGAGCTTAATCTCTACTTTTTTCATCTCCACAAAAATACAAATACATATTCTACCTATTCAAAAATCTGGAAGATTCAAGAGATTATGATAAGGATTATAGTGAATAGCTAATCTCTTTCTTAATATATTATTTATTTATCGATTTTGATGCTGCTTAAATCTCGATAAATGTTCAGCGTCATTTTCTTGATGCCTAAAAATGTATTAGTTCGATGCATTTGAAATGTTCCTTCCAATTTTACTTATTGTGACTTTTGGCATAGTTAAGACTTTTGTGAGCACTGAAGGCTATTTTTTTCAAGTTTATTGTGTTGTAATATATTTGTTGACAAGGTAGTTCAACGTCCAATGACCCTGAAAAGGGCCGGTGAGTTTCTTAAGTAAACTCTTTCTTGACTTAAGTTTCCAGCAAACGCAATTGCCACAATACCTCAGGTTGATCTTCTCTGACCTGCTGTTGTAGCACGAGACTGATTGGAAGGAAACCTTTGTCTGAAGCGTTGGAGATCACTGTAGAGCTCTTTCCTAACATCTCCTGGTGTTGCACTGGAGACGTTTATGTCTAAAGCACCTTAAGTCGATTATTAAATTCCATAAATGACGGTTGATTCAATAGTCGATCTTCACTTTTATTCGTTACAAACGTTACAGCTGTTTTGGTATCACAGTACCTTTTTCAGAGGTGTGTACGACAAGACCAAGTAATATACTGCGTTTATATAATAACAATACACACAGGCGTACATATGTTTCGGTTTAACTACAACGGACAATACATAAAAATCGTACATAGTCAATACACATACATTATCTTAATTCTAAATTTAGTAAAGGTGAGGTATTAAGGTTTAGCATATCATTCAGTAATACGTTTGAATTGAATGGTATAGAGAGAAGTCGACAAATAATACTGTAATATGCAGACATTTTATGTGAGGAAGAAAAGATGGAAGTATTATGTATGGTACTGTCTGCGTGTGTCGGCTTTTGTAAAACACTATTCTCTATGGGACCGTTAATTCTATGTAATATTAAATCTAAAAAATTGATTTTATTGTTGTTTTTTCGTTCATTCATCGACTTCTCTCTGTACCATGAAGTTCTATTAATTAGAACAATAAGTTAAATATTATCAAACGATTAGCATACAACAACGGTTATAATCCCGAAGTTATCGATAAAATGGTTAAAAATATAAAATATAAAATGGCTATAAAAGAAGTATTCTCCTTATTTGTAAGAGAAAATAACAAATTTTTTGTTATCGCATATAATGGAAAAGTATCATAAAAAATAAATAATCATTTAAAAAAATGTAATATACAACATTACGTTTAAGTCTAATCAAAGTCTACAATCAGTCATTAAAAACATTTGAGACACAACAGAAGAAAGAAATAAGTCTAGTATTAACAAACTTAATTGCGGATCTTTTAATAGAAAGTACATAGAACAGAAGGGTAAAGCTTTGAATTATAGGATGAATGAACATAAAAATGCTTTCATAATAATATTAGATAGTTCTAGTTATGCTTCCTATATGAATGACTGTAATCATGTTTATAATGATTATTTTAAGATTTTGCATACATGTAAGAAGGGTAAGAAGTTATATTTTTTAGAAGCATTAGAAATTAATAAATCGAAAAATTCCAACGTATTGCTGAATGATATGCTAAACCTTAATGCCTCACCTATACTAAATTTAGAATTAAGATAATATGTGTGTATTGACTATGTACGATTTATATGTATTGCCCGTTGTTGTTAAACCGAAACATATATACTCCTGTGTGTATTGTTATTATATAAAAGTGGTATATTACTTAGTCTTGTCGTACATACCTCTGAAGAAGGTACTGTGATACCAAAACAGCTGTAACTTTTGTAACGAATAAAAGTGAAGATCGACTTTTGAATTAAAAGTCATTTTTTGAATTTAATAATTAACCTGACATAAATCTTCATCAAGTAACGACCAATACTATCAAACACCTAAAGCACCTTTTTTGCAGAATTCAGTGGTTTTGGTGATCTAAGGTGAGGGGATCGCTTTGTGATGCTTGCCCGTTGGAGACTGTCCCGTTAGCTTAAGTTCATTTTTCCTTCATAGCTGTTAGGTTCTTACAGTGCAGACCTTGGAGAGGATCAGTGATTCCTGGTTGAATGGTTAGAGTCGAGAGGGTACTATAAAGTCGTTGGTCACCGGAGTTCCCAGCCTTGCGACAATTAACTCCTTTCGTGACGTCTGCCAGTGAATGACTGACTTGGTTTAATATTGTATAGCTTTACATAGTCTTTTAGTTAACGAATCGTTTTTGGAAATGCTATGGTAACAATTTATTCGTTGGGAAGGTACTTTAACACGTTAGGTGGACCTAAAAAGAATCGATGAGATTGATGGTTAAATAGGGAACGTGAATACTTATAATGGCCCTGAAAAAGGCTGGTGGTAAAATTTCCAGTTATTTTTTATTATTACTCATGATGATGGAGAGTCAGCTGCGGGTAGCTTGACTCTTATCCTTAGAGTCTCTGTGTATGGAGACGGTGTTGGAGGGAGGTACACCGCTGACCAAAGAATATCTTGTCTTCTGGACATTCCCCAGATAACCAACTGCCTATTGTTAGTTGGGAAAATGAGCTTGGAGAGTAATTTTTGTGTAGGTATGCCGTTGAGACAACCACTAAGAAGGAGGCCTATGGGGCTGCTCGTACTCTTCCGGGCTGTCTTCCCTAGCTTGCATTTAAAGTAGAAAATTCTCTGACGATACCAGGCCAGAAGGTTGAACGGCCACAAAACTCTGAAGTGATGGAGCAGGTTGTGCTCTGGCTACACACGTCTCCTGGGATTCCTTTGGAGATGTTGACGTTCCGGATGCCTATTTGTTCGTGGCACTCGATTATCTTGGCGATCCAGGGGTAACAACGGATGTATTTTGCTTGCCCATGAAAGAAGAGTGTCGTCGGTAGCTGAGAGGCCCAGCTGCACGACTTTTAACTCTGTTCTTGGTGCATTGTCGATGAACGACTACGATATTTTACAACTCGATAGGGCATCTTATAACCACTCTTCACTATCTTTGATTGCAGGTGGCTTCAATTTTACCTCGATGAAACCATCTTAGAATTATCAAGAATCAGTATGCAATATTTCAGCAAAATTGGTTCAGTAGTTTAGCGGTTAGCGATTACAATGGTTTTAGTGACTTTGCTTTTTATATTAGTAAGATTGATAGACTATTTCCTACTGAATTTAAAACTATTCAGAGCATGTGTTAACATTGCGTAGACTTAATACAAAACTTTTCAAACCTAGTAAATATTACAATGGGGTTTTGATAAAAATGTACTGACAAGTATTTCTAAAATTAAAACGAAAAATAAAAGCTTTAAATATTGCTTGTACGTTTTTTCAAATGTTAACCTAAATTAAAATGCTGTCTGAAAACATATAACAAGAAAAATTGATCGTTAAAAACTATGTGTGACTTCCAAAGGATTTGTCTAGAGAAATTTTTTTGCCAAAATTGATGTCAAGGTATCATGCTCTAGAACGGCAAGCACGATTACCGTTCCTGGTATCATACTGGATTTTCAGGAACTGTTACTTGCTGAAGCTGGTCAAGCACAATTAATTTTTGAGATCTCCAAGTAAATATCTTTGTTGTGCACGCAAGTTAATACCTTTTTTTCAATACTTGAAAAAAACGAAAAAATACTTTCTCGAACATCACTGGAAAAAAAAATTTATTTATTTTTAAGAAATTTACATTTAACAATACATCGTCTGAAATCTTTAACATGCTTAACTTCCTGGAATAAACGCTCCGTATCTTTCAAATACTAAGATAAAGTTGTATGCTTTGCATAGATAAAAGAGTAGTAAATCAATAGCTTTAGTTATTTCAAATTACTTACCTTTTTATGACAGTGTCTTATAAAGAAAAGTATGAATATAAATCTTTTTATATCCAAATTTTTAAAGAAAATCATATAAAGAGTCTGTAGGAATTTCTTGCTTTGTATTGGTTTGGAGAGATTCTCATCTGTCAAGTTTTTTTAACAGGCTTTTATTCAGAACAAAAAAATGGTAACGATTTTTTAACTATCTGTTGCATATTCTTATGTTTAATTAAATTGGACGCTCTATAAATGCTTTTTTTTTTTTTTTTTTTTTTTTCATTTCTTATTATATATTTCAAACTTTTTTTTATTGATAGTGTAACCCTCTGGGGTATTTTTTTATTAATTATTAGTTATAAAAATAATTATTATGCTTTAAATTCAATTGTTTCACATAAATTTAATTTTTAAATGTCGCGCGCACCTTCAAATTTTTGCGTTTGATAGGTACGCCTACTACTTGCCTAACTAATATTTTCTGGTAAACATTGCAAGCAAGAAAATAGCTTATAGTATATGAGAAGGGCTGCGCGACTTCTCAAAATTATCCTTCCGATCACCTGGTCTTAAGCTGAAGCTAGGTTCGTGCTCTTTCGATGAGATCTACGTTACGGCAGTGGTTAGAGCACTAATTGATTTTAATAAAACACTAATGTTTACTACCACATAAAATTTAGTGTGTCAACTTTTTTTTTCACCCGCTTTTATCAACCATTATCGGCACTACTTGCTCTACGGCCTAACTACTGTTTAACAATTGAGAGAAAGAGACAAGAGAACAGGCTACGGGCTCTTCTCAACTGTCGTGAATCACCACCCAACTACTCACCAGTGGCACCAACTCCAGTGGTGAAAAGTGATTCCAGCAGAAGTGCACTAGCTCTTCATGCCTAGAGTCTGTAGCACGGGGTGCTTACTGCTGCTCGATCTTGACTGCTGATCGACACTCTTACAGACAACTCTAACTATCCTCAACTCTCTCTCTCTATTGAGAGCCGTCTACCCCCCAAAAGCCTGATTTTTACTATAGCTTATTAGAAAATAATAATATTTTCTATTTAATACATTAATATCGCTAAAATCAATACTTTCACCTTACAAACAAGTATGTATAATATTATTGCATGAAACACAAGATGAATTATTGAATGTTAAAAAATGCAGTTAACGTCAATAATATTAATTAGTATCTTAAGTATTTGGAACCAACTTAAAACTTTAATTTCTTACGAGCAAAAGCTTTATTACAAAGAAAAAAAATCAATTTAAAGTTCTAGTGCCTTTGTTCAAAGATTTTATCATAAATAATAAGTTTGAATTTTGATGTATGTGCACTAATTTTATTTATTATTTTTTTTCATATGTTGTGCTTGTAATGCTCCCATACCTTACTAACATAAGTGTTAGGAATGTTGTAAAAAGAACTTAGTTCGCCATTTTATGTTGTTACACTTAGAGTGAAAGCATGTTATTTACTGTACCTTGCCTAAGTGATCATGCCCTTGTATTTTTACATACTCACAGCAAGAGATTTATAGTAAAATGAATTATCTACCATTTAATGGTAACCACTATATTGAACCTATTAGGATATCAGAAAAATTATCTCTAAATAAGGAGATGTATACATAAAATTATTACATAAATTAACACCAGTTAGTTGTAAACCAATTTTTGCCAGGCAAATCAACAAACAAAAAAATTGTAGTAAGAAGCACACATGAACTTATTCTAGAATTTTCGTATTTTAGGAAGCATGTGCAGTTGGAATGGTTGCTGCACTACGTCCTCAAGATTCAGTGATAACCGCTTACAGAGCCCATGGATGGACGTATTTAATGGGAGTTCCACCCGTTGGTGTATTAACTGAACTAACAGGACGCCAAAGTGGAAATGCTCGAGGAAAAGGTGGTTCTATGCATATGTATGCTAAAAACTTTTTTGGTGGAAATGGTATCGTAGGTGCACAGGTCAGTAATAATATTAGAGTTTTTAAGTTTAAATGTGAGTAAAATAAGTTGGATTTGTATATACAAGAATAATTTCAAACGTTTTATTCATAGTTATTTCATTACTTTATTGATTGAGGAGATTTTTTAAAATACATAGTATAGTTCCTGTAAGAACCATAAAACGTGTAAAAAAGGATTAGTTAAAATAAATTTTATATAAAAGTTTTTATCTTCAACCGCACCTTTAATCTTGCACACGTTCCAAATAAGTAATTAAGATGAACATACTTGTATTTTATGGAACTTTTTACTCCTTTCGTTTTTTGTCAAAAACAAAAACAGTGTAAAAGTTAGTAAGTTTTAAGGTTTAAAGAGCTTGAAGTTTGCAGATGATTGAATTTTAAGGAAAAACATAAAATTTACCTTGTTTAAAGGCCATGAAATTTTCAATTATTGAACTTACTAAGAGTGAAAGTCATAAACGCTTTGAGCATAAAACATTTCGACTGTTTTTTTTTATTTTAACAAATATCTACTAACTAAGTGCATTTTTTTTTAAGCTTGTATTGTTAACGAGCTTATATAGTTTAGTTCTGATTAAATAATACGTCTCATGTCAGTTGGTAAATGATTGAAAACAACGTCCAACGGTGGTACTAGCATATTTTGTATTTTTTTAAAAAACAAAACAATGTTTCGGTCGTTTAGATAACGTCCTGGCTCTCATTAGGGATTAAAATCTAGAAGTAATAAAAAATTCTTTACAATACAAATTTTAATAAATTCCAATGAACACAAATTTAGTTGAGTGTATAACATACCTCTAACTCTTACGAAAGGGATGTAAAATCGTAATGTAGATAGAGTTCCAAGTTTAGCGGATTTTAACTCTGCACATACACAAATGACATAGTATATGCGCGCAACACAATTTAATAAGAATCGCAAGCAGTTCCTTGTGAGAAGCACATAAACAGTACGTGTGTTCCTAATACTATAAATGAAAGACGTTTTTCAAATCATGTACAATAAGGTTATCCTCTTTTCTAATTGACTTAACGAGAAACTTAGAACAATTTTTTAGTTTCTCTGTAGCTTGTTGTCTATTAATTTTTTTATTGAAGTAATGTATATTTAACTTTTCAGAAAAAGGCATTTTCTGTAATTTTTTCTTATAATTATATAGTCTTGTTTTAGTAAGGCACATTTTTACATTATTGGTTACATATTATAATACATTATTGTTTACACATATTTTACGATACTGGATACAGTTTTTCAATTGTTTAGTGTGGTGATGATGTCACATAGACCACTTCAGTAAAGAATCTAAGTGATAGGCAATTTTTCTGCCAGAAGGTTGTCCATCCATTCACGAGAAGCATTGCGTGGTAAAAAGGCACATGTGAAAATACTCAGAGGTAATTGCTCGAAAGAGTTGCACTAACCGGTAATCGAACCGTGGTCTCTCGGGTGCCGACCCGCAACCCAGTCGACCAAGGTAATTGCGTAAAGTCGCGTGCTGTAATGGTTAATATAGTGGTGCGAAATACAGAATATTCTAGCTGTTTGAATTGCGAGAGCTTATAGTACGAAATTTTTGAGGTTCGTTATGTATTTATTATCGATTTCTTAAATTATTGAGGTACTTCTACACAAGTTATTTTAAAAAATAATTTATAAAATAAATTTGTACACTAAAAACATATCTAAAGGTTACTGTAAGTTTCATGATAACTTATGTTATTGATTTTCCAAAAAAAATTTTCCTGACATAACATGATTTTCTCAGGGATAATAAAGTATTCAGAAAATAGTTTGGTATTTATTTCAGTTCCTCTTCTGAGAAAAGTATTTTGTAAGGCATGATGTTCTTAAAAAAGATTAAGTGGTTTTTTTTTTTTTTTAAGAGTCGGGAGATGATACAAATGTACAGTTATTTATTTATAACTTACGATATTTGTTATGCGCGCCATAAAATTACGTATATAATTTACTAATCTATCAGTGTTATTTGTGGCTTTGAAAACACTTTGAAGATCTTATGACAAGACTCTACACACTGTCATAGCTCATACAATTTTGTCTCTTCAACAAAAACGCGCATCTAGTAACATGGTGATGGCGTCGATTTTGTAACTCGTGCCACCTGCCAAAATTTGAAACAAAAATTTTTATAAAATGTAGTATGATCTTCAAATAAAGGTTACACAATTATAGTTCTTCTTATTTTTAACTATTGAGGATGAGATGGGTACAACCAAAAAGTTTGAAAAATAAATACACGTACATGCACATGCATATCAAAAGTGTGAATAATACATAAAATAGTATAAATACACAATGTTGACCTTAGGTGCATAAATAATTAATAAGAAATCAAATTCGTAATTAAAAAAGTATCAAATGTAAATTTCACATAAATGTGTTTATAATAGCAAGTGTAAATATGTCAATATTATTAAATTTTAATAACGTAAGACATCCAATGACAGTTAGTAAATAACTAAAAACAATGTCCAATGGTGGTAGTATCATATTTCTCATGTATTTAAAACAAAACAACGTTTCGGCCGTTTGTATAACATCCCGGCTCTCATTAGATACAAAAATCTATAAGAAAAAAAATTCTTTACAATACAAATTTTAATAAATTACAATGAATGCAAATTTAGTTGAGTGTATAACATACCTCTGATTCTTACAGGAAGGATGTAAAATTGTTATGTAGTCAGAGTTTTAATGTACATCCAGTTAATCCTCTTTTCTATTGACCTAACGACAAACTTATAACAATTTTTGAATTTCTCTGTACCCTATTGTCTATTGATATTTTTTGAGGTAATGTTTATTTAGCATTTAGAAAAAGGCGTTTTATGTTATTTTGTTCTATAATTACAATTTGTATCTTATCAAAATTAAATTTTTTTTGCTAATTTAAAGTTATGTTGTGAATTCTCAATGGCTATTGTCCTGAATTATAATTCACCGTTGGGACATGTAATAATAACAACATTACTTTCCAAAAGAATACAGTACTGACACAGATACTTCGAGACATAAATAAGTAATCAAGATCAATATACTTGAATTTTATGTAGTTTTTAGTACTTCTTTTGTTTTTAGTCAAAATCAAAGTTAGTGTAAAAGTTAGTAGGTTTCGAAGTTAAAAGAGCTTGAAGTTAGCAGCTTATCACATTTTTAGCTTATCAGAATTCAAATCATAAAATTTACTAGGTTTTAAAGCCATGAAATTTTAAATTATCTAATTTACTGAGGCTAAAGGTCCTAAACGCTTTGAGCATAAAACTTTGTCTATTAATATTTTCATCCTTGTAACGTATATTTAATATTTCAGAAATAAGGCGTTTTTTAAAATTTTTTTCTAAGTCTAAAATTTTTATCCTTTCGAAATTACGGTTATAAGCAAACCTAATGCTATATTGTGATAGTACAGATCCATCTCTTTTTGTGTGCCGCTTTTGTGTTCTGCCATTCTTAAGTTAAAAGCTCTTGATGTTTGAGCGACATAACAGCAGTTGCAATCCGCTTATAGTATGTGGTAAACAAAATTTTTTTCATTGAGTTTATATCAGTTATATCATTTTCAAGAGAAACGATCGAATTCAATTAATTGTTGAAATTGTATTTAAGACCACTGTAAAGTTTTTTGCAATAATATTAAGTCAATAAGAAAGGAGGACTAACTTAAACTACATGATTTGGCGGGCCTATCTCATTTATATAGTATTAGAAACATATGTGCTGCTTATATGCTTCTTAAGAGGAACTACTTGCAATTCTAATTTGATTGTATTGCGTACCGGTACTTATGTCATTTGTGTACATGCAGAGTATAAAAGCAGCTAAACATGAAACTCTGACTACATTACGATTTTACATCCCTTTCGTAAGAGTGAGAGGTACGTTATACACTTAACTGAACTTTTGTTTGTTCTATATTATCCAAATGTCCTAGCTAGATTAGGGGGGTAAAACTGCCGTAGCACTACAAAATCTGAAAAAATTCATGTATGTAGTGTACTGTAAAAAAAATTTTTTGAAAATTTTTTCAGACCCCAATCCACTCATGAGTTTACTGGCCCCAAACGGTGAACTTCGATTTTTTAAAGATATCTCCGCTATTTCTTAACCGATTCCAAAAATCCTTATTGTAAGTTGAAGACAAAAATAATTCATGGAAACTGAAATTTTTTTCATAATTTTTGGCGCCCAATTCAAACTTTAGAAAACGTTCGAAATTATCAAAAAGCCGTACTTCTGAGAGTTTTATCGGTACAGACAAGAAAAAAATTTATAAATTGTATTATATAGTATGCTATTGCTATGACTTTTTCCGGATTTTTTGAGACTTGGCTACCTGGATAAAAAAAAACAAGAACCATTTTTTAACCCATTTTTTCCCTATAATGGCTTCAATATGCCTCAAATAAACTATAGAAAAAATTGATACATTATTTTTTGGCACTTTACTCAAATTATTTATGCTTTATTAAGACGTTTACTTACATACAAAAGTGGAAAAAAAGTTTGTACGATTTATAAAGTTGAAAAAAATGTGAACAGAATTGAGTGTACGCTGAATATCAGTTAAAGTAACAGGTACGTGCAAAGCATTATTAAAAAAGATGCATGTAACTAAATACTTTCATAACATACTATTTAGTTTCATTTGAGCCCCAATAAAACAGAAACTCAATACTACAGAACTATTTAAATACAAATATTTAGCTGGCTCTTCAATTGTAAAAACTTGGGAGTGTAGTTGACGGGTTCTTGATGGGCATTTGGTAGATATTGACAAGTACTTGATGGTCAATTAACAGGCACTTAGTAGACACTTGACAGGTACTAAGCGAGCACTTGGTGGGTACTAGAAGGGTATTCGGTGGGGACTTGGTAGACACTTGTAGAGTCCTTGACGTACTTTTTTGCAGGTACATAGTGGGCAGTTGGCAGGTACTTGCTGGATACTTGGTGGGCACTTGACTCCTACTTAGCGGGCATTTAGTGGGTACTAAATGGGTACTTAATGGGTACTTAGTGAGTATTTGTCGGGCACTTGACGGATACTTGACAGGCCCTTGAAGCGTACTTAGCAGGTATTCGGCGTGCACTTGGTGGGAACTTGGCGTTAAAAACAAGCCCGTAGAATGACTTTGACTTGCCGATTAAGTACCCGTTAAGTGCCTGCCAAAAGCTTGCCAATTACCTACCAAGTGCCAACAAGCGCTTGCCAAGTGTCCTAAGTACTAGGACAATGCCCATCAAGTTACTGTCAAATGTCAGTCAAGTTCCTGCTAAATGTCCGTCAAATGACTGTCATGCATTTGCCAAGTTCTTATCAATTAAAAGCCAACTAAGTACTTGTTGTGTAATGGTTTTGTAATTTTGGTTTTCTCTTTTATTGAGGCTTTAATCAAACTCAGGTAAAGTTTTGGCGTAATATTGTGTTAAAAGTGGCTTTTGGGGGTGGGCGACTTTGAACTAGGGGGGTGTAGTTAAACGTAACCGCTGGCACTTCGGGAGAGCCAAGTCGTCCCTTCGTGGACGAACGATGAAGGTGGTATCGCCTTGACGTCGTAGGAGCAGTGAGTACGCTGGCTTCGTCAAAGTTTAGAGCGTTGAAGGAGGGTAATGTCAGAGCCGTAATTTTTTACGGCCTAGTTGACCTTGCTGGGGTTTTCGATGTTACCTTGAAGATCGTCCCCATGTTGAGAGATTTCTGGGTCTTGGACCTTAGGCAATTTATATATACTTGTGAGGCGTGAGAGAGAGATAGGAGGGGCGTATGGTGAGGTTTAAAGAAAGTAATGGAGTGGTTTAGTGTACAGTGATTTTTATTGAATATGTACTTTAGTACTACCACTGCTTCGTATATTTTAATTATACCAAGTGAGTAATTCATGCATTGCACGTATATGCATGATCTGAGGCGATGTCGATGGTCGTCACGCAGTCCTTCTTATATACTTTACGTTGCCTTTTTACTTGCGATGTTCACTAAAGACCAGTAGTTGCCACCTGGCGAGCGGTAGACTGTACTATTAAGAGCAAAGTTTGAAGTCGGAGCTGCGCGCGATATTTCAAAATTCAAATTTATGTAAGACGATCGAATTTAAAGAAAATTAGTTATTTTAATATATAATAATTATTAAAATAATACCCCTGACGGTAACAATTAATATAGTTTAATACTTTTTAATGCATCTATTATCTGGGACTCTAATTATTAGCAAACAGTTTAGTCAAGTCATGTCAAGTTATCCTATAAGTTTTTGGTAAATCTGTAGACGTGATTGTTTAACTATAAAAGGTTAAAGTCTTGCAACTTGTTGACAAGTAGTAACTGTAGTAATTAGTAATTTTGTAGTAATTAGTAATTTTAACTGATCACAAAACGCTGATTTACACTTTTTTCCAAAAAGTCGAAAAAGCCATTCACTGTCAAAGCCGTCAGCTTAGCTATATTTCTTAATTTGTATGAGTTGATTTACAAAAAGCCTGCCTTCCCGTCGATTTTAACACCCTCGATCTAGAGCAATCTTAAAAAGCAGATAGCAAGCTTGCTGAGCTTCAAAATAATCCCAAAAAACTTTTGCTGAAATTCAAAGATATTGAGTGGGGTAGGGTCACCATCGCATGTTTTGTGACGTGACGTGACAAGTGACATATTTTGTCCTTATGTTTTGAAGCTCCTTCACAGTCACGTTTTCGATCTTCCTCATGATCCCACGCATCTGAACGCAAATTTCGCTGATGCTATCATTTGACAGCGCTACGTTATGTCCGTGATGCACAAAGATATCGAGGCATGGTGCAGATCTCACTTAGACTGTCAAGCATCAAAAGCGTTGCACTACGTTACGAATACTCCTTGTCATTTTTTTGCCCCAGACGCGCACTTAAGCATATCTACGTGAATATTATCGGCCCGTACCCAAGTCTTTAAAAAACACCTCTGCAACAGCAATCTCAAAAGCTTTTTCCAACAACTGGTTATCTCTATTTGGTTATCCGTTAACTTTAACGACTGACTAAGGATTTTAGTTCAAGTTTCAAACTTTATAAACTCTGTTTAAGTTGATAGATACCAACCAATGTCGTACAGTGTGCTACTATCCAGCTTTTAAAAGCATAATTGAACGCTGGCATATCAGTTTAAAAGCAGCCTTCTTGTGACAGAGCGCCAGTGCTTATTGAGTTTTCTAGCTTTCCACAGTTCTTCTGGCTGAGTTAGCACGGTGGTTAAACACGGATGTTACCCTAGTTGACTTCCTGTACGATGCCACGTTCATCGCTCCTGGCGAGTTTTGTCTTAAAGACTCCGCGACTAACCTGCAATATTTGTTGGAGGAATTCAGTGAGCATGTGATTAATATCAAGCCAGTCCCTGTTGAGCATTGTTAAAAACCCAAGTCATTATTGTTTAAGCACCTGCATACTTGCTTACATGTTTTTTTATGTTTACAAAATCCCTAGAGAGACCGTACCAGGGTCTGGATAAGGACATCAAACGAATTTCTGATCTGTACCTTACTACAATCGTATAAATTGAAACATTTATTAATTAATATTTAACATTATTATATCACAGCAGTAATATGCTATTTGGCATAAAAAATGAAAGTATAGAACTTTTATAATTATGAAATCAGCGTTTGAAAATATACGACGATTTTTATCATCATAGAATTTTTAGTATGAAATTCAAGGCTAACCCATCCTTTAATTTCGTAAAATTAATTTTTTACCAAAACTCAAAATTTTCAAGACGAATGTCCAAGTTATAATATGCATGAAGACTTTAGTAATGTAAGCATTTCTTTTTTTTTAATGTGGGAATTTATAAATACAGTATTTTTATACATCATTTTGTTTTTATGTTTTTACTTGTTAGAGTTCTAATTTTTAAGATACTTTCTATGTATTTAAAAAGTTTAATTTCTTAGAAAAAAATAAAAAATTATAAGGAATAAAGTTTAAAAACAAATAATAAAATTTTTAACGATCAAAAATTTCTTGCCATAAATGTTTTCAATGTTTGCTTGGTTCTCTGAACAATTTTGAATAAATATAATTTCAGGACTTTTACATCTTCATACTAATACGTATAGTTGACCATGAGAAAACAAAGGTCTTTTGTAGTAAAATCCTAATTTATCAAAACTTTGACCTTGCAATTTAATGATTGTTATAAAAAAGCTAGAACTATTGAAAATTGTTTTCTGTATATCGGAAACGGTAAAAGTAAACTATTACTGGTATTAACCGTGATTCTGGGAATGAAAACTTTATCACCAGATTTTTCACTAGTTATTATTTCTCCTTCTAAAATATATTCAAATAATTTTGTTATACGTTGTCTAGTTCCATTGCACAATCCACTAAATATCCTCAAGTTTCTTATCAACATAATTATAGCATCTACTTCAAAATTTGAAATATGTGGCTGTAATCCTTCATGTATGTTATTTAGAGTTTCTATGGAAAAATTTTTGTTTATTTTTTTATCAGTGCGATCACTACTTTTATATTTTGCATAATCTATGCTGTAATAAGTATTTTTTTTTTTTCTGTATAAAACTCAAAATTTCATTATTTGAAATGTACGAAAGTTTGTTATGAGTTGTTAGAATTACTTTGTATCGGCAGCAATTTATACCATCTCTGTAAATTTTTTTAGAAACATCATCAGTTTTTCATACCTGTAGAATTTCTAAAGACTTTATTGTTCTATTTCCAATGTATATTAACAACCATAAATATTTTAAATCTGTACACTGCATATTATTTTTCAATTTTATGATTTTACAATATATCCATAGAAATGAACACCTTGTAGTTTAACTAGTTACAGAACTTTAACACTTATACTTTATTACGTTGTCTAAAACCGCCTCTTAAAACAAATGATTTTCCACTAAATGGAGTATTATCATCACATAAATCTTTCAAAGTTTTATCTACTATTTCCAAAGTTTTTGAGGGATCATTGAAGCTTCGTCACAAATAATTACATTTACTGCTCGTAATTTTTTTTTGTTAGCTTCGTTTTCTATGAAAGAACTTTCAATGTTGTTTACATCTAATCGTCATAAAAATGTTCTATGACTTGTCATTTCTTAAGGTAATCAAATTAAAGCAGTTTTAGTCCAAACAAAAAATAAAAAATTAATGTTTTGTACAAAAATATTTTTCCAAAACCTCTTGGACCATCAATAAAATATAATTTTGTATAATTAATATTAATTGTTAATTAATATTAGTGAATGATTGCCACTTCATGAACTTAAATTTAAAATTGGTACAAAGCGTTCATTTGAAATTTTTGTTTATCAGACGACTTATGTTACGGTACACAGTTGTGAATTACTAAATTGATGAAGTATAACGTAGAAGGCAAAATAGTTACGGGAAAAAAATTGATAGTAATGTTTTTATTTCAAAAATTGCAATAAATACCAAAAATACTTCATCATTACCTTTCATTTCATACAGAAAAAAATTCCCATTAGTTGTAGCATTTGCTATGACTATAAACAAGTCTCAAGACCAGAGTTATTATAATGTGAAATTATTCTTGAAAAACCTTTTTTTTCTCATGGTCAATTGTACGTGGCTTTATCGAGATGCAGAAATAAAAGTATAATTTTCAATTAAATCGATAGAGAAAACGTTTTGAATATTGAAAATATAGCTTGAAAAAAAATTTTTGATTGTAAGTTACATTTTATCTTATAATAACAACATGATTTAAATATTCTTATACGTATGGACAAAATTTATCACCGAATGATACATCCCATCAATGTATATCGTGTTTATCTATTGTACCAATTGAAACATTAATTTAAAACAGAATAGGAATAGACCTGAGTCTTCGTGATTTTTTAGGGCTTTGTAAGTTGACTCATAAAAGAAGTCTGAATGCGAAACATCCACGGTTTGTTTTATTGATGAAATAAATGTAATTCAAATTTATATATATGTATTGGTTTTATTGACACGTATACAAAATAATCTAGTACATACACATAAAAATTAACATTTTACGCACAATTTATCATAAATGATAATGAAAAAAAAAACTTAGCGTACCAAGAACTTTGTACTTAGAAATAAATTAAAATACAATTAGTATGAATTGATTCTTAATCGTACTCTCAGTTTTATAAATGAAATAGTTAATAATTATTCGTATGTATAAAGTCCATCTGTTTGACATCTGAGCGGTGTGGAAAAATAAATGAAAAAATAGTTTGTTGTAGAAAAAAAATATGTTCTTATTGGTTAACATTCTTTACAAAAAAAAATTTTCACAGTACAAAAACATATATGATATATTATTTTTATGATGTATTTAATTGTATTTTCATTGAAAGACTTTGAGTAAAACATGAATTAATAAATAATCTTTTAACTACCAAAATAAATTTTTTTATGTGGTGAAATGTTGCTTGGAATGCCCCACACAGTTTACTATATGATATAACAGATAACTTTATAATTTAATATATATTTATAATGCACTTTGTGGAGTGACCCCCTATACATCAGTTATGACTTTAAATTTCTTCTTGACGATAAGATGAATCATGTCGATTAGACAGTTTTGTTTCAAAGTAATTTAACTATGAAGCAGATTAAAAATAATAGATTAATCCAAATACTATACGTACACGTCTGTATAATCATTAAGGTCTGTGAAAGACTGTATGATCTCTGACAGGTTTACCAAAGAAGTGTGGAGGGAGGTCACGAAAAAATGGGTCTGAGGGCGGTCTACGGGGGCTGTTTGGGATTTTGGAAAAAATTGCAATGTCTCATACTAAGGAAGAAAATGATGGGGGGTTTTACCTTATTTTGTGAGGGTCAGTGGGGGTGGTGGGGGGCTGTGGGGGTTGTGTGGACTTCCCCACCGAGATAACTATACAATATAGGAAGATGTTCATATATATACGTACATTAAAAGTTTATATAATACATTAAATGTATATTTAAGTACAATAAATATATTATTTAATTGACAACTAAATATTATTGTCACATTTTGTATGTTGTAACAAAAAAAGCCAACCATCTTTGAAAACCACGGATGGATTAAACTGCTGTCAGCCAAAACAAACAAGTTATATCGTTTGAAAATTATATTACATTATACTGTGTAACAATGATTAATGAAATTGAAACATTAATATTGTCGAAAAAATAATTTTTTTATTCTTTTGAAATGATAAAACAGAGCATAAATTATACGATGAATAATTTTGTTTTGAGTATGGGCATTAAAATTAAATCTACTTATCTTTTATAAAAAAAATTACTTCACTCGCATCATTGTTGACTTCAGTCTCATTTTTTCTTTTATTTCGCAATAATTATCATCGTTAGATTTACATGTTGATAAGGTAGTATATATTTGACCATATAATATCATCGCTGAGGGTAGATCCCACTTGTGTGCGCGCGCGTGCGTGCGTGATGTGTGTGTGTGGGTGTATGTGTATATTAATTAAAGGTGATCTACGTGGACATTATTGGAAAAAAATGTTACAAGATCTATTACGAAGGCAAAATCATAGTTATGTTACAAGTCCGCAAAAATTTTTATTAGTATCTATCTTATAAACATTCTATTAAATATATCTCTTAAGAGCACATCTTCTCTTCCATCCCCCCCCCCCGCTTAACTTGAGGAGCATCTGTAACTATCAGTCCCCCCTGAAAAATAAGTGGACGTATAGAAAGATCACTAAGCTTCTTGGGATTTGTTTGCATAATTGTAGGAGTCTTCTCTGTGACCCCCCGCTGCTCTTTATAAAGTAAGAAATAATTTCGTAGACTCGTCTGTTATTTTAATCTAATAAAACTTTTTATTACTTTTTACATCCCCTCTTTTACAGCCACACAGAGCACAGCTTCGCCGTCATTCTTTGCACTATGTTTGGAATACATACCTCCGTTCTAAGACTCCCATAATTTTTTAAATATTCAATAAATGTGTCTGTCATCTTAACCCAGTAAAGTTGTTATGTTGTTATCGTTCCTACCCTACTCTTCACATAATCTTTACAACTACCATATTCCTTTGCGGTGTACAGTTATTTATTTTTTTCATTAAATTTATTACTTTATTAAAAACTTTAAAGTCTAAAAGCTGAGGTAATAAGGTTCCAAAAAAAAAACACTTATAATAAATAAAATATGGCAGCTAGGAGTTTAGTGGAAAAAATATTTTATTATGAATACTAAGATACCTTGAAACTAATGTATATAGTTCATTTACATATTAAAATTCAGGTATAATACTATTGATTAATTTTCCTCGTACTAAAAGATCATATAATAAAATGCATTACATTAAACAATCTTGTACAGGCATAGTTTAAATAGCAGGCAATTTTCATACCCTATTTATCATTCAAGCAATTTTACTTCATTATTAAATTTTGAAATTATTTAATCTTTTACTTTGAATTTCGTTCGATTTATATTCCAATCTTCTGTTTATTTAAATATTGTATTAAAGTCATGAGTTAAAAAACCATTAAATTTTTTGATAAACTGAAAAGTGTTTTTTATGCATACTTTTATAACAAAAACACTGGATACAGTTGTTTCATTGATTTTATATGTTTTTTTAGGCGTAAGGAACATGTTTTTTTGATAAAGTGATTATACGTGTTTTTTACGTAATAAATTACAAAGTAACAGTCATTCTTACAAGTTATTTGACAAAGTATACTACTCGCATGATTTACAGTGCAGGAATTAGTTTATTTTATCATCGATGACAGAAACCTTAGTTTGTTTTTCAGGAGCTATTTTAAATTGAATTTTATGGATTGCTATACCATAGCTAGTGAAAATGGGAAACTGTTTTCTGATTATGTTAATTTTATCCATGACAATGAATTATATTCAAGTCGTTCTATGGAATGTTTTTTGCCAGTTTGTTACTCAATACAAACACTTGTAACTTAACCTAAGGTATCTTCATAAACCGAAATCACTTTGCCTGAAGGCCCATTTACTAACCCTATTGTAACATTAATATTTCATCTTAATATAATTATTAAGTCAAGTTTTATCCTTTTGACTCGTTCAAGTCCATGATCATTAACTTCTTTTTTGTCAATTAATTTCAAAAACTTTCTTTTCAAAGATTTTCGTACACTTAAACGAATTATCAGTATCAAAAATATAATCTTCAGTATCAATTTTTGGAAGCATAAGATTATTAAAAATGTAACACACATTTTTAGTAGATAATAGGTATTTGTTGGCATAGCCTCTAAATCAATACAGAACTTCTCAAAAACTGCATCGCAATTGTTACTATTGAATTTGATTTTACTTTTTTTTAAAATATTAAAATCTGTTTCCGTTTAGAAACCCAGTGTAATCGTGGAAAGAATTTCACTATATTCTTTTTTTTTTTTTGTCGGATATATAGTGTTTATTCATCGCTATTAAATTAGCCCCATAAATCAGTAGTACCTGAAGCACTTACGTATTGATAAATTTTTCTTATTTGCTAGCTTTTGAAAAGCAAATACCTCGTGGACAGGTGGAAGTTGAAGTACATCACCAAATAATATTATATGTTTTTTTCTGATCTACCTATCCTCACGGTTTGTTGTATTAAAAATTTTTCAAAGTCTGAAATGAGCTTAAACAAATCCAACATCTTAAATCATCGAAACGTCATCAATAATTAAGAGATTAATTTTCCTCAAGCTAAGTCTTATTCGTTTTAAAGCTGCAGGGGATAATTCTTTGTACTTGGCAGTTCATTCATATTCTACTGGTAATTGTAATAATCAGTGAATAGTTGATCCGTAAATAATGGACGTATCTATCCCAATTAGTGATGTGACGGCTGTTCCTTTATTCCAAACGATTTTATTCCACAGCACAATTGTTTCATTGACAAAACTCTTTTCATAATGGAAATCAATATTGAGCTTATCATTTGTAATTGTAAGTTCTCTGGAACCATACCAAAGCACTGGTTTTTTTTTGTACACTCGATTGGTATTGCTAAATTTTTTCAAGTTGTTATCAATTAGTTACTGTGTTAAAGATTGTTTTTATAAACGAGATATACTTTTGGCAAGTATATAGTTTGGTATACGCTTAATCATGTTTGTATCATTGCAAATAAAGCATTTTGTAATCGAATTTAATTCATTAATTATAGAAGACTTAAGAATATTTGATTTGTAACTAAGATGTATAATAAATTTAGCAGTATTTTGTTGTTTGCAAAAAATGTACCATTGGTGAACAAACTTCTTTAAAGCTGTGATATCAAAAGTTTGTTAAAAGAAACAGATTTTGAAAATGTTATCTAAAACACTATCAGTATGATCTGCTAAAACATTTTTTCTTCAATTGTTCTACAATCCAATAAACTCTGAAGTGAAGTGTTTATATAGCAAGGTACACCATTGTAGATGGGGAATCCAGTAATATTGTCTCTTTTGTTTCGTAGTAGAACATTTATGTCAAATGATTATATTTTGTAAATGCTTTTATTAGTTGTACTTGCTTGTCTAGTAATAACATCTATATTTGTCGTATGCTTTAGCAATAAATCATTAACATAACTACTTTGAATACATTTTTGACCCAATGATTGATAAAATATATCGACAACTGTTACATCGATTTGTAAGTAATTGTTTTAGTAGCACTTAATTTTGTTTAATGCCTGAAATCGAGCAAGGTTTTAAACATTAGTTGGTGTCATCAAATTTTTGTGTGTAACCAAGCGTGCCATTACTCTTATGCAACTTGAGGTGATTCTGACCTAATTTTTTTTTTTTATTAGAAAACGTGGTATTTGTACCATTTAGATTGAATTTTTCTAGATATATTAAATATACTCAATTTAAATTATGGGCTGTATTTAAAATTGGACTTATGTGTCATCAACTTGGTACCATTTACCATGACTTTGAAGTATGTCAGTATAATGGACACATTCTATGCTACTTCGGTGATGGAATATTATTCTAACTACTGTATAAGATATAACTTCGACTAAGTAATCTTTTATAATAATGGTAACATTAATTAGATTTATGATATAAAAATCATCGCGCACTTTATTGGTGGTATCCCATAAAGACAGTTTGAATACTATTATTGCACCTTTTGTTTGTATCTGAAATTTTTGTTGAATCTTATTATCCTATTTATTTATACAATGTATATTAATATTTTTCTAGTTATACAAATTATACTTGATAACTTCTTGTATTAAAAGTGTTGTTGGTAATTGTATTACGGGATTTAGTACTGATATATTAAATAAGCAACTTGGGTAACTGTCAGTAAAATTAATCTCATTGCAAGACTAACATTTCTCTGTAACAATATATTTTTGTTTTGTAGCAAATAATTAATACTAATTGATTCATGGCAAAGTTGCATAATAAATTCAGCAACATTCTTTTGCCTTTTAAGAGTATATTGATGATGAGCAAAGACTCTCATTTTCTGAATGTCAACACTTTCGTTCGACAAATATTTGTGAAACATTTCATTTAAAACATTTAATTAGGGATTCATTAAAAATATTTCTTTAATTCACTATACCCTGAAGGGATGCATTGGCATAAAAAAATACACCATCTGAGTTTGGCAGTCCTCTAACATGCAAATCTTGAAATGGTAAGTTCGGATCTTTTTTCTTAGACGATGTATAAATGTGTAAGAACACAGTTATTTATATGCGAATTATGGTTATAAAACATTGAAAAATGAGAGATAGTATTTGTTTCTAGCACTGTTCACAGATGGTTTTGCAACAATAGATGATTATAAACGACAATACTCGGATTTGTGTCCAAACATAAACATGTAGCAAATACAATAGAAAACACACCACAACCAATAACATTTAATTGGCTTAACACTTCTGTAGAATAAACGGGACTCTCGTCAAAAAAGGAAAACAATTTTTTTGAAGTTATACGGATAACTGAGGGTATTATTCTGATTTTTTTTATCTTAAAAAATCAGTCCGTGAAATTGATTTAATTTTTTTTTTTTTTTTTTTTTTTTTATATTACACTTAAAAACTACTGCATTCCGCTTTTATAAATGTATGAACTCATAATATTGATTTAAAAAAAGGTTTGAAAGATCAGCTGCCAATGCTGGTATTATTGTGGGCCTGTATGTATTATTGTGCACGTATTATTGTTGTCAATTTCAATGGTAAATCAACGTTGCATCCGCAATAATACCACCATAGTGGAAGACGTTATGTGTGCACTAGTTATTGCCGACGTGATACTTTGTTATGCAAATGTCATGTTTTTAACGCTATTTTGGAACTTAATTTCGATGAATTGGTTACTCTATAACTTACTTTAACGATTTCAAGTGCTTACTCACCATGACTCATTACACTTGAAATATACGCATTATTCAAGAGTTTCGCAATAACTGGAGCAACCGTAACAATACCCTTACTTACCCCTACTTCTATAGTCGCCTCATGAGTGAGAGTAAATCAACGATTTCAGATTGGTGACCTTGTGAAAATGTGTAATGAAGGTGGGATTTAACAGTTTCTGAATGGATTTAAACTTGAACGTCGGATCACCAGCACGCTAGCCAAGACTCTTACCCACTCTGCTATGCGGGGGCCCCAATATAAGCAATTTGATTACTTCTTGTTATGGTGTGGTTTGTAAATTATTTTTAATTTGAGTTTTTATATACTATATATATCAATCAATTTAGTTTGATTACAAATTATATTAGAAAACAAATTATTTAATAAACTAATTTTTTTCGTTAAACATTTTTTTTGAAACTCAGAAATTTGTTAGCGGGAAAAAAGTTTGAAGAGGTAAGAAGCGTAAATATATGCAGCAAAGCTGGCAATTACTTTTCTCATATAAAAAAATAACAACTTGTGAATCTATTTTAAAATTTAACAGTTTTACCTAAAGGTGCTCTCCAATACAAACAGAAATTGGGAGATTTCCGTAGATAATATAAATGCAATTTTACGAGATTTTTTTTTATGGTTACATGTTGAATTGTAATTTTTTTTAATCAAACATGTAAAAAAAGGTACAGTTAAACGATCTAAAAAATTTTCAAGCGATGTTTTGTGTTATTTTTAATATACGTACAACGTTTAAATAATATCTGTCAAAAAAGTGTATGTGTATTATAAAAGGACATTCACTGGCATGACATACTACCCTAGTGAAGAAAACCGTACTACAGGATAGTTTTTCTTAACATTTCAGATAAAGATATATTTCTAGTATTAAATATGGACCAGGAAAACTTTCGAAGCAGGGATTAAGCGTATGTGACAGATGTGAGCGTGACGTTAGAGATGTAGGCCAGTCTACATATAGTTGACATTGTATTGTGCCGTAATATATTGTTTATTATCGTTTACTTCTCAAACATTTCAATATTAACTAAGACTACCCCCAATTTACTCAGGTATACTTCTTCCAACGATAATCGCACCACGTTTGTATACAATATCGTTTCGTAGAAGGTATATTTATAATGGTAATTATATTATCTGCCACATAATTGTATACAAGAATAACTTCATACTTGCACTGAAAATAAAATTGTGCATCCTCCGCCACAGTACGTGCAAAAATCACACAAAATACCCCAATACTTTTTATCTCAGTCACTTGCGCAGCAGTTGCTCAAGTCAGGGGAGCTCACATTCCAGATTTGTACGTCAGTGGCACACGCATCTTAAGGTGTCTGCTACTCATGCCTTCTATGCATCAGATGCTTCTTGTCTCTTGTGTGCTGTGCAATCAGAGCGTGAACCTTGTAAAAAACTATTTTTTCTATTCATAAACGTGCCACAAAGAAGTTACCATAGAAACGTTGCGTCAAATTGTTGACATTCTTATGTCTCCAAGAATAAGTACAAAAAATTCAAAAGATTTGATGATTTAAGTTAAAAAAATGAATAAAATGTATACTGAAAATGTTGGTTTATTAAATCCAAAATTTTATTTTTTGACACATTATGCGCGAATTATTTAATATCCATATTTAAAATAATTAACAAAGTACAAGTCAAGACGCAAGCAGACGTAAAATAACAAACTGATCAGTGAATATATAGATGTATTTATTTATACATGTATACATACAATTAAATTTTTATTTATCTAGGCTGACCAATGAATTATCTGTTAAATTGTGCGTTACACCACGCACTATGCTTTTATGCGTAAGCGTGTTATGAATTTATACCGATTTTTCTTAATGCGTATATTGTTATGTAGCTTTCTAAAAATACCCCATTACTAGCGTTGCTGCTGCACCATGCAGTTTGCCCAACACGTACACCATACGACTTGTGCAGCTGCTGCCCAAGTCTTGCGCAGCAACAGCACTAGTCTTGGGCCGCTTCTGCTTTAGTGTGAGCGAGGTAACAACTGCCCTACCTCCAGTTGAGCATGTGCACTATTTTTTTTTCAGTGTACATAATTGACTGAAAAAAGGACCAACAGAATTTTTTGTTGAATAATTAGTCGTAAATATTTAACTTTATCATCCAGTAAAAACTGGATGTTTTTTTACTTTTGTCTCACGCTTTCTGATTGGCCGCGGGACCAGCAGACTGTCCAACTATTTGTTTGTTTGTATATTGGAAAAAGAAAAAAAGTGTTCAGCTTTGTGAAATATATGTGTCAATGTACCTTTTCCTTCTGCAGGTTAAATTTTATATGATTCTTCAGTACTGCTGCTTTTGATATGATTAATTTTATTTGGTTTTAATTAATGAAACATTCTGCACCATCTGGTGTACTTGTTTTTTTTATTTAGTTTTACAGTGAATCACAATGAATTTAATGAAAAATTATAACGACTTAGATTGAAATATAGAAATAATAATTAGGAACCACACTCAATGAGCGGTGGAACGCTACTAACTAAAGCGTCGTGCAAAGAAATGCACCTTGCGCAAAGCATTAGTTCAAACTTCTTTGTCTTACATGCTGTGGGATTGGTACTTGTTGACTTCATGTATTTGGGCTTAGCGGCTCGCTTCGGTTGTCACTTGACCCGTCCGAGAACCACGAAGTACACAGTCAGCCTTGTAAGGTGACAACTTTTGTTAAGTTTGGCTCTTTTAAGAGTCTTCAATTTTTATCATTAAGGGAATAAATATAATATAAAATAGAATAAAAAATAAAAAAATTTTTATTTACGCAAGTTGTCACTAAACAGCCTCCCCTCCTTAAAACTATCACCGTCCTCGGTGAATACATACCTATATATATATATATGTGTGTGTGTTTATACAGAGGGTACTTATGTGGACAAAAGTGTAATCATGTGGACGGCCGCATAATTCTACCATGTTAATAATATATATTTTAGAAGCATGTGAAGTGTGCATAAGTCACTTTCTATAAGCATATATATCAAAACAATTTAATTAATGGTAAGAAATGAACCATCAGAAGCTGAATATCTGAAGAAAAAAAAAAAACTTTGCCACTTTTTACCTTTTTTTTGTTTAAGGTTATTCTACTCTTAGAAATAAAAATTTACTGGCAATAATCTTTAACACACATCTTAGCATTATAAAAAAAATCTGACAGTAAATGTGTGTGTCTGTATGTTCTTCTTTTGGTTTTTTTTTCTTTTTTCCTTTATTAAAAAATTTTTTTTGTTTATTTATTTAATTTTTTTTTGTTGAAATTATGATTCGCATCAGGTCAATGGTTTGAGCATTGGATGGTGAAATAATGGTAATAGGTTTAATGATGGTTATGTTAGTTAAGTATCTTAATACTACATATAGAAAGGTTTGATTCTTTTTATTTTTTTTATTTTTATTTTTTTCACCTTTGTTGTCTGTCTTCTCTTTTTTTTCCATGTGCTCTTGATTAAGTTACCTCTTAGTTAGTCCGTATAAACATTCGAGGTTGGTGTCGTGCCCTGTCCTACAACACAGATCGTGGTGCAAGGCATATTTGATGAGGCTGATATTCTTATTACAAATATTTTATTTTATTGTATTTCATTTTCATTTTAATTTTAATACTTAATATAATATGCAATTGTAAATCGCATTTGTATCCATGATTTCCGCATGTTGTCCGCACATGTCAGTAGATATTTGGTCTACTCATCGGTTGTAATGACGACCGGTACTTTAATCATTAGCCTTGGTAGTTATTTTTCAGTCATGATGCTGTAAGTGCCTACAACTGGTGGAATATGTTATAGTTGTGATTATTGTTGTGTTTGCGATGGCGTTAAGCCCCTTTTGTTGGGTTGTAATGCAATGTACAACTATCTTTCGCATTGCCTCAGATTCATATTCCATACCATATTTGACATGGACAGGTATAATTTTTGTCCTATCTTAAGGTTTGTTGGAAAAATAATTATCTTGTATACCGTACGGTTATTCGAAGAACTCCGTCAGGTATTGAGTATAATGAGGTTTTTATTAGGACATGAATCTCCCTATTTCTATGTTATACTCTTACAAAGTGAAAAATAGATATTTGTTTATCTTTGTCGCATGCCTTGATCGCGATTTTTGTATCTAATCTAGACTGTAACCGTCTAAAAAATGGTAGTTGTTGCTTAATGGACGTTTGGATTTAAACTGTTTGCCGCCATTTCTGCCTCTGATGGTGAACAAAACACTACCTCATGACTCAAATAACCCGTAGCACAGGGTTCTCGTTATATCGATTATACTATTCCGAAGTTCTTCAGAATCTTTTCTAGCATGAGCTGACTATAATCTCCCTGCAAAAGTATGCTAAGTTGGGGTCTATCGGCCATTGCTTTGACTATTTTAGGGTTTTACTTGTCCATTGTGTATGTAATTCTGTAAGCGTTAATATGATGGGTGTTATGATGATTATTGATTGATATTGTATATGTATGAGTACTGTTGTAGTGCATTTCGTGCTGTTATTCATTGTTATGATTCGTAGGTTCTATGTAGAATGTAAGTATGAAAATAATTTTAGGTTTGTCAAACTATTGGATAATGGGTAAAAAATACATGGATAGATACAATCATTACTTATCATGCTATGCCGAAATATTTGCGAATTCACAATACAATGTCAGAAGTAATTTTAAAATATGCTAAAGCCTAATATTAGAAAAAAATTTTTTCAATATAGTAACATGAAACTATGACATAATACAACATGCGTTTTAATCTCAAAGCCTCGAAGTTTATTTATTTATTTATTTAAAAAAAATTTTTTTTCTGATGTCTGTGTCTACCATTATAGTTTAAATACTTGGCGGTAATAATTAACGAAACATAACTTCGCTCATTTGTTTTATAAAGCTTAAAATTAAAATCTAAGAACTAAGTGACGTATTTCTCGACGTAAGTCTAGACTTAGAAGTAGCTAGTTGAATGGTGAAGTTTAATTATTGGGTTCATATTCTGCTACTTTTGATTTTTTTCTCGTAAATCGATAATTTTGGCAAAGCTTGGCTTTGTTTCTGAAGTTTGTGTACATTGTTCTTTTCTGCATGTAATGACATGTCATAGATATTTCATTTACTCAACTTGTTGTTGACATAAAGAGTAAGTCAACTTCTTGTTTAATTTGTGTTTTGCACTCCTTTTAATTGGTTTGGCGTATCTTGTGCGATACTTGGTTTCATCGTTCTGCAACGCTAGCATAGCGCTTTCAGGGTCCATGTATTTAACATATCCTTGGGATAATCTTCTCTGCCGATCTCTAACAGCATGACCATTTTTTAGGATACCGAATTGAGAGAAATAGTTAAAGAAATTTCTTTTCCTGTTCGTTTCTTCTATATCACACGGTAGAAGGCACACAAGTTGTTTGGATCAACGTTTGGTATATCATTGTCTCTTTTTGGTGATGGTGGTGAAGAAATCCTTTCTGCTTGACAATTGGTGGATTTCATCTTAAAAGTAGAGAATATCTGAGCTTCTTCTCCTGATTTTAGTGTTTTATCAGGTTTTTTATGGAATTAATAACTATTATAAATGGTGGTTATAGTTTGATGTGTATTACTATATAAATGCGGAAGTCTGTGCATTTTCTTGATGTTTTTTTTATTCTCTAATTGTTCAATAACTTAAAGTAAAGAATGATTTACGTTGACTCTAGCCTTTATTGTTATTTCATAGTCGGGGTTTATCGTGCAGTCTGCAAGGAAAATACTATCAAATAACTATTGATTTATGAGTCCAATGCAGCTGCAAAAATATGGATATTTTGTTCATACACTTTAATATATTCCTGTTGCTCAGCATGCAAATTGTTGATGTTAGTGTTCATTACCTTAATATTGTCTTTTGTGACTAAGCCAAAAAGTCTTCCAGCAATGCTTCCGAAAGTTACAAAAGTTGTCAGTCTTTTTGTTCGTATGCTGGATGATAGAATAATGTTATCTTCCACATGAGTTCCTACAGTATTAATTATGTTTAATAGTGTTGCTTTGAAATTTGTTAGGATTCTCGTTGTTATATCGATTAAAATTGTTTTGCCCATAATTATTACTATTTTGTTGATTTCCATGATATCGACTTTTTTTGTTGTTCCTAAATTATTCTCGAAAATTAAGATTATTATTTAATTGCCTATTATAATTTTATGATGCTGATTTTGTGTTCATTAATTTGTCCTATTTAATGTGATAAGAATCACTGGTCCGGGTACGTATTCTGTTGGTAATACGAGTTATTTAGATTATTTCTAAAATCACAGCGAAGTAGTCCTTTGTATAGGAGGGTAGGGGGAAATTAGGCAACTTTTGCTGTGAGAAGGTTGCCTAGACCCTCCTCGAGGAGCATTGCGTGGTGAAAAAGCACATGTGAGACTCACAGAGGTACTTGCCCGAAAGTCGCACTGGCCGGGAATCGAACTACGGTCTCCCGCGTGCCAATCCGCAACCTAGCCGACCAAGCCACCGCACGCTCTAACAAATATATATATACAAACATGTTGGCACCTAATATTGTTAGTTGTAAAAGAAGAATTCTTGGACATGGAAAACGATTTAAATATAATCTAATAATTTTAATTAAATACACACAATTGATCAATTCATTTTCATAAAACGATATTTAATAAAACCCCTGACACAAAATTTTGCGAGTAATAAGAAAAGTAAGAAAAGTGGTGAGAAATTCTTTGTGCAGGAGCTTATAAAAGAGAAAAATGTCCTTGAAAGAAGATTGTTATTAATTAATGATCAAATACAAAATCACCAAATCACCATAATTTGCACAAATTTAATTCTGAATTATCGGAAACTACAATCAATTATTTTAAAGCAGAAATCAACAAACAGTTCAACAATATGGTCATCTTCGCGGAAATGGAACTCTGAAAATTAAAAAAAATAAAAAGTCTGGAAATATACTAATAATTCGAAACTTTAATTTCCCCTCGCCTTATTCTTGTGGGCGTATCAATATTATTCACTGTATTAGGTTGCAGTGCATATATTTTTAGGAATGTGTAACCGTAGTTAATAAAAAAAAAGAAGGTTCATACAACTATACTTCAGAAAAACCAGTGCTGGGTCTGTCGGATTACTTACAGACGCCTATAGATATACGCGTGCGTCAGTATAAAGTGTCTGAGGAAAACTCTTATTCTTCAATGAAGTCAGAGAAACTCTAGCTGTAGGATTGGAGTTGTATGCGACGGACTGCATGTAGCAGTGAATATAGTTGTAGTGCGCAGCATGCGTATTTTGCCCGGTATTCAAGCACACACTTCTGGCTACAACGGACTATCAAGTATATGTACTTCCATACATAATACACATTAAAAAAAATTTTTTTATAGTTTTTTTCTTCTATCCTTGAAGTATTTCTTCTAAAAGTTTCGTTTAATTTTATCGAGTACTTTCGGAAATATTGCGATTTAAAAAAAAAGTAGTGTGAAAATTTATTTGTTCATAACATTTAAAAAAATTTGAATTTCACAAAAATAAAAAATTTGTATATTTGTACTATACAAATGAACAAAATTACCCAAGAACCTTATTGAAATTCGATAGTCATTTTTGTAGTGTCCGATTTCATAAATTTTGACTCTACATGATTTTGAAGTTGAGTGATGAAACCTCAGAGTAAGTGGTAATTGAATCAAAAGCATTAGCCATTCTTCTCTATGCAAAATTTACCATGCAGAAGATTGATTTATCATGCTCAGGAGCATTATAACTATAGATTATATTATAAATTTGTCATTATTAAAAGTTTTACATTAAAAATAGTTTAAGATATAATTTACAGTGCGAAAATTACAGTGACTTTAATAGTGGATTTTGTCAAATTTCAATACAGATTTCATTCCCAATACAAATTAAAATCTTATCATCCATACTGCCTCATTTGCTCCCTTCATGTACAACTTCTTTTCTAGGACAGATAGAGGTGTAGTAATCATTTTGGATCTGACTTCCAAGAGTATAGAAATTTTCATCTAACATTTGAATTAAAATTGAATTGCATGGTCTACGGTGATAACTTTACAAATTGCATTTGATAATAGTTTTTCAAAACTAAGATTATAATATATTTCTTGAAACTTAAAACTATAACCTAGTGTGCAAGTCTATGCTGCTTTTAGTCCATCCGATGGATCCAATTGGAATGTACTGAACTGTGACATTATTGGAAGTGTTACTGACAATATTCTGATCTCGTACTCCAAATAAAATATATTCATGGTAATCACTTTTTTTCTTTTATTTAACAGTAGTACTTCCAAGGCAAAATGGTAATATTCCTTAAAACTATAATTTTGTGTGCTAGTCTCATTTAGACACTGGGACCTTTCAGATGGATTTAATTTTCCATTTATATGCCAATGCAAATTTCTACACTCTTGACGGTCAGCTGTAAAATGATTACTACACCTCTCTCTGGCCTGGAGAAGAAGTTAAACATGTGAGAAACTAATATAGTAGCTTGTTAGTCTGAATCTGGTATTCTAATCTATTTGATGAATTAAACTTAGGTAAGTTCCATCATTCGAGTTAAAGTAATTTTTATATGATGTTGCTACAAAATTTAATAAAAATTTCGAATAAACTTTTTTTTCTTCAGTTTATTCTGACTCTATTCCGTTCATTTATATAGTATTTATTAATTTTGGTAAGTTGTAAAGTAAATATTAAAAAATATGATCCTGCAAAAAAATTTTATCTAACGTTGTAAACAACTTTTTTTAGGCCGTCTTGCCAAAGTGCCTTTTATTGCATTTTGCATTTAGCTGTGGTTTGCAAAAACTGTTGATTCAATCTTGCTGGAATTCAGTGTGGTTATTAAAGACTACTAAAGCTACAACTCTGCTAAAGTTCAGCTTTACATGTTTATGCGAAACAGAGTTATGAATTTTTCAATATTGGCTCAAAAAATTAGTTTTTTTTTTGCATTGTGCAGGGAAACCAGTGGACCAATTGGGATTGACTGAAGCTTATTTTGTTCGTTTTTTTTCCACGCATACTTCTATATTTTTATTTCTTATTTTAAGGCTTATTGTTAATTTCCGACGCTAAAAACCGTGTTTTACTATTTTTGTCATTTTTTTTGAAGCCTCAGCGTAAAGAAATTTTTGTTCGATTTCATGACAATCGATTGGCATTGTTCAATTCTTTACAACATAGTTTTTTTGAGCTAGTCTAAATTTTGATTGCTAAAACCTCAGTTCGATCCCACAGTGTTATACTACTGTTACAATTGGCTACGCTACGAGCCTATTAGATGTTATGCTACATAATATAATGTGGTTTTTTTTGTTCGTTAATATGGTAACTGAGTTATAATAACCAAACGTAACTTGGGTTCGTATATACATATATATATATAAGCACACGTAACTTAAATTTATATATGTATACTAGCGCCCCCGTGTTGGCTTCGCCCGAGACTCACTAAATGGAACACCGTAGTGTGTTGACATGCAATGTGGAACGTTTTCAGTTAAAAATTTTACATCTATTCCTGACACTTCTTAGAACAAAAATTTTCTTGTTAAATACATATCTGTTCGCAATACATACAGTTTAATTGGTGAAATAATAAGCTGTAAAAATAAAAAATAAATAAAATTATGCTGAAGTGTACCGTGAGTTCCTTATGCCATAAAATAATCGTTGGCTATAAGAAGCCATTGATTTGCAGTTTCTCTTATACAATTGACGAAAAGGGCTATTGTTTAAAGCTGTTACGATTTAATACTCCCAAAAAGTGTACATTAAAAAAAAATTGTTGTTATCTTATCTTACAACTTTATTACCAGAGAAACCAAGTCCTGGAGCCTAATCTCTACATTTTTAATTGTCACAAAAATACAAATACATTTTCTACTTATTTAAAAATCTGAATTTAGATCTTTAAAGATTTAAAAAATTACTGTGAGGGTACAATAAAAAGCTGATCTCTCACGTAACAGATTCTTTATTCGTCGATTTTCACGCTGCTGTTCCAATCCGTACATTAGATAAATTTAAAGTTTTCTTTCCAACCTACTCTCTTGCGACTATTGGCATGCTTACGACTTTTGTGACCCCTAAAAGCTGTTTTCTGTCAACTTTATTAAGTTCTAATATATTTGTTGGCAAGGTAGTACGACGTCCAATTGCCCTTAAAAAGGCTGGTGAGCTTCTTAAGTACACTGTTACTTGACTGAAGCTTACAGCAATTGTGACTGCCTGAATACCTCAGGGGAATCTTCTCTGGCCTGCTGTTGAAGCCCCAGACTGATCGGGAGAAAAATTACATACAAAGTCCGAAACTTTAGAGCTAGTTTTAGAGATCTTTTTCAACGTCCCCTGGTATAACGTTGAAGACGTTGGTGTCTAAAGCACCTTTTTTTTGCAAACTCTGTTGTTTTGGTGATCTAAGGTGGAGAGATTGGTTCATGTTGCTTGCCCGTTGAAGACTGTCCCGTTGGTTTAAGTTTTTTTTTTCCTTGATAGCTGTTAGGTTCGCCCATTGCAGACCTTAAGGAGGATCGGTGGTTGCTGGTTGAATGCTTAGAGTTGAGATGGTAATACAAGGTCGTTGGTTGCCATGGTTTCCAGCCTTGTAACGAATAACTCTGCTCGTGACAACTGCCAGTGAATGATTGACTTGGTTTAATAGTGGCCGTCTTTAGTTAACATACTCTTTTAGTCGACGAGTTGCTTCAAGAAATGGTAGTAAAAGTGTATTTGTTGGCAAGGTAGTTTCAACTCAGGTGGCCCTTAAAAGAACCGATGGGATTGATGGTTGAGTAGGGAACGTAAATACTTATAATGGCCCTGAAAAAGGTCAGTGGTGAAACTTCCAGCTATTCCTTATTATTATTTGTGATGATAAAGAACTGGCTGTAGGTAGCTTGACTCTTACCCTTGAAGCCTCTGTGTACGGAAACCGTAGTGGAGGAAGGTACGTCGCTGACCAAAGGATATCTCGTCTTCAGGTCGTTCTCTGGATATCAAACTGCGCATCGGTAGTCGGGAAAATAGACCTATAGAATACCTTCTCTGTGGGTATGCCGTTGGGAACGACCACTGAAAAGGAAGTCGTTGTGGCTGCCCATACTTCATAGAGCTGTCTTCTCTGGCTATCATTTGTAGTAAGAAATTCTCTGGACGGCACCAGACCAGATAATAGAACAGCCACATAACTCTGAAGTGTTGGAGCAGTTTGTGCTCTTACTTGACACGTCTTCTAGTATTCTGTCAGAGACGTTATCAGTTTGAATAATTTTTTAATGGTGGCACTCGTCAATCCTGGAGATTCAGAATGCAATTAGACCTAAGTCACTTGCCCATTGGATAAGAGTGTCGTCGGTAACCGGGATATCCAGCTGCACGACTATTATCTACATTCTCGATGCAACTCACTGAATTGCCTATAGTTAACTGGAGAAATTTTTGAGACGCTCCGGCGTATTATAACCACACTTATTAAATTATGTTACAGGTAGCTTCAATTTTATGTCAATGCCACGTAGCAAATCCTGCTAAACTAAAGTGAAAAGCTGAGGTATCTTTTCAAAATTTAGAACTCATTTATTACTATTGTTTTTAAATTTTTTAAGATAAAAATGATACTAAAACCATTTGGAAGTGTCAAGAATCGGTGTGCAAAATTCCAGCAAAATCGGTTCAGTAGTTCTCGTGATTAGGGATTACAATGGTTTCAGTGACTTTGGTTTATATACATACATACATACATACATACATACATACATACAAATATACATGTATATATATACATATATATATATACAGTAGTATTAATAATAGTTTTATGTGTATACATACATATACATTTATATATATTACAAAGTAGCTGCAGTAGAGAGAGTGAGAGGCGAAAAAAAAAGCTGTTGGCCGTATAGCTATGTATCGTCTTCGTTCACGTTCTATCTACGTTTCTTTTTTTCTGTATCCACGCTCATGCACATATATGTACTTGGAAGTCGGTTTACTCAAAAATGACGCTACCGAATGCATTATAATATTAAAGAACCGTGTGCTTATTTTAAGTTGCAAGTGTGGCACTTCCTCTACAAATGTCTATTTCCTATTTTATTTTGCGGCATACACTATATACGGTATTATACATCTATTTTCTGCTATCCTACTACGGCTACACTTTTTTATTGCCGCATGCTTAATTTTTTTATTCGTTTGTCGTTATTTTTTTCCAATTTATTGTTTTTTTTATAATTTTCTATTTTTATATTTTTTTATTCTCTTTGATAATCGAATTAGTACACTATATCAATATATTCCATTAATATTATACTCCAATAGATGCGAGTCTGGAAAGATCATGAATCTCGTACCACAGGCTCAATTGGCTTATATTAGTCAGTCCAATTTTCTGTTCCTAAAATTTTTCCACTCCCTTCCTTCCGTTCTTGTGTGTCATGCATGGAAAAGGAATTACGATGGATCCTCCTTAATTTCGATAATCCGAAGGCGCTAGCACCCGTTCACTGCAATTTTTTTCTCCCTTTCCGCTAGCTTGTACTGTGGATTTTCATCAATTCGCACGCTTTACATTTTGTGTCGTAGCTACTATGTTCGCCCTCGTACGTGACTTCTTAACCACCTTCCCATCTTTTTTTTTTGTTTTTGTTTTTTTTTGTGTTTTTTTTTTTGCTGCATTATTCTAGTGGTTTATTATTTTTGGCAGCATTGCTGTTTATTTCTCCAACGCTATCCTAGTGTCCGGATAATCCGTGACGTTTTTTTTTTTTTATGGATTCCGTCGCTTTTTATGTATTATCTCGAATACTAGTGCCAGATAAGGGAATTTCGTGAGCCTCCGTCCGTGAGCCTCCGTCGGATTACAAAAATTGCTTTCGATTGCTCCAGGTCCGTGCTGGAAGGATCTTTGTGGAGTTGTTGGGGATAGTGGAGTGTATTAAATTTATCTTTGAGGAAGGAAGGGGTTATCTTGAAACGCTGTAGATGTAATTGCTTTAGGGGATCGTGGTGTCTAGTGATAACGACAATAAGTTAGTGTTACCTTGAATTTAATCGATTTCTTTTTTCGGACTTCTCTCTGCCTTTCGATTTATTCTTTTTCTTTTAATTGGCCCTGCATATTCCATGCTTACAGGCTAATTTTGCCTTGTTTGTACATGTTATATAATTTTTAGTTGATTGTAGCACCTTGCTTTTGTTTTGGTAACAATAACTGTTTATTATCTTACTATTACAGTTATTGTTATTTTTATGTAAATCTTATTATTATTGTTGTTATTCACAATTTTTTTGCATCTTTTTCGTTAAAAAATGCCACGCGCGCTTCTTGTATGCTCTATGTTTAGTTCCTATATTGTTTGTATGTTATTGTTATAATTTCTCACCTTCATCATCGTTCACATATGTGTTTTAGTTTTTCTTTGTTCCTAACAATATTGTTTATTTACCTGCTTCCGTTAATGTTTATTTTTTTTTTTTACGGCACGTCCGGTGGCCGCGAAAATTTAAGAAAAAAAAATTTGTACATATTTTATTAATACTGCTTCTTTAGAAGGGCTTTAATTAGTTGTCCAAATGTCCGTTGATTACGCAGTTATCAGTTATTTTATATTTTCTTTTCGTAACATTTGTTGTTCACTTGTGGCTGGTCCGAAGGCCGCGAATTAATTAAAAATAACCCTTTCCCAATATATGCATAGACATATGTTACTGTGTATCCTGTCTTATTATATAATACTGTATTGATATACTAGCTGTATTATTCTTATATTTTCTATTTTTTCTGTCATTACTATTATTATTATTATTATTATTATTATTATTATTATTATTATTATTATTATTATTATAATTATTATTATCATTATTATTCTTAATATTACTCATTTATTATTATAATTATTATTATTATATTTAATATTATTATTATTTTTATTATAATTATTATAACTAAAAAGTTAATACGACCAATAGGTATAAAAGTGAATGTTAATATTTTGTGGTTTGATATTTTAAATCTTAAGTATATTAGATATTAAGAGAGGGGCATGTATGGAAGATGTAGAGTGCTTGTATATAAAGTGCCGCCATGCATACATATGCACTTCTTGATACAATGATAAAGATGTATCAACATTCGCTTGTATACCTATTGGTTGCATTAAATTTCTAGTTTACTGACAAGCATTAGAATCATATACCTACTATATTGAGCTTAGGTGAAAGACAGCTCTAAATATTAGGAATGATGAACTTATCTAAACTTACTATGCGAGTGAATGTACAGCTCCTTGGTAGCTCAAATGGTAGAGCAACTGTCTAGTAAACTGGAGATTGTGTGTTTGATCGGCAACCGCAGAAAACATTTTTCTCATTCTAATATATTTCTTGAGGAAATTTGTTGGAAAAGAAACTATGTGGTTTAGTATTACGAATCTTAAGTATATTGGATATTGATAAAAGGGTATGTATGGAGGGTATAGAGTGCTTGTATATGAGGTGCCTCTATCTATACATATGCACTTCTTGATACAATGATTAAAATGTTTTAACATTCGCTTGTAGACCTATTGGTCGTATTAATTTCTAGTTTACGGACAAGCATTGAAATCATATACCTATCATCATCATTATTATTATTATTAGTATTATTACTATTATTATTATTATTGTTATTATTATTATCATCATTATTCTGTTTATTATTATTATTATTATTATGATTACTATTATTATTATTATTATTATTATTATTATTATTATTATTATTATTACTATCATCATCATTATTATTATCATTGTTATAATTAGTATCGTTGTACTGTCGTGAGTCAGTTTGATTTGGTGTTCGAATTTTGTATTAGGGCATGTAAATGGCTTTCTCGCCGTTACCTTCTAGATTTAAGTGGCCGACTTCTTCTTTGTACGTTGCAAGATAGTGCATACTAATATAATTTCCCGGTTTAATTTGAAGTGTACATACACGTTTTCTTAATTCTTCCGAAAATATGTACATGCATTTCCTACTTTTATATTCTGTACGCGACTTCAGTATATTTTCTGTTTCTTTTGGCTCCCTTCACTTTTGCAGGTATTCTGATTTTTCCACTAACATTTTCAGCTTGTCAGTCAAGAGATTAAGATGAAATAAAAATGTAAGGCTATGAAATAGTCCTATTACTTCAGAAAGTATTTGATAAGGTTGAATGCATTCACTCGTTTCTCTTCGTGTATTATCTTTTATACACTCTATCCACTTATCTGTCAGCGCATTTGTGTCTGATGGTAAGTTGTGCTCTTTTACTGTTTAATCCTCTGGCTCTGCAAACTAAACTCGCTTATCAATTTTAAGCAACGTTGAATCTGTTTTTTTCCTTTCCTCCAGTAACGCTTTTTCTTTAGGTATGTTTTCTTTGGGCTCCCATACGTCAATCCTCATTTCCTGCCTTTCCTCTACATCTTGCTTTCTAACGTTGATCATAACTTAAGCCCGCAGTTCGTCTGATCCGCGTCTGTTGTTGGAGCCAATTTTGTTTCTATGCTCCTTGATGGCATTGCTGACCTACGTTCTTCTTCCGCGTTTTATTTCGTTATTCTATTTGGCGATCGCGTTGTATCACAGTTGGCTATTACTATTTCTTTCGAAGGGCTCATTATTGTCATCGTAATTGGAAAATTTAGCTTATGTTTGTTTCATGTATATAGCTGTCTCTTGCGCAATTTTCGCTTTTTTTCCTCGATTAGTATTGCTGCTGGTGTACTCGTCGTTTTTAATTCCCTTTGAAACCCTGGTTATTTTATAATATAACCTAATTTTTCGTCCATCATTCCTTGAAAAATAGGATCATCCCCTGTAGTAGCGATCGGACTCCAATTTTTTCTTGCCACTTTTTTGCTTCATCGTCTCATGTATCCGAACCTGAGCATTCAATTTCCCTGTTGCGCTTATTTTCATTCTGTCCCTCACGTAATTGTTTTTTCCTTTGCACCCTCTGATTATATTTATTAGTGCCGTTGGTGAGCGGCTTATTCGCCGTATGCATGTACTATGGTAGCTCTTCTTTACTCTCTTTTTCCTTTGATCTCTCTCATTCTTGATCGGCTCTCTTCGATACTTCGACGCTTCTGCCTTTGAAAATACCTTTTTCATAGGTCTTGGTATCCCCTGCTACCTCATCTGCTTCCGTTGACTCTCAGGTATCCTTCATTTCTTGATTACCGTACACTTTCTTTTTTTTTTTTTTGACGTCAAGATTGCTTGTATCAGTTGCCAGCCCCAACTTTTGAGTCCGGTATCGTGATTTTCCGATGCACTATTCATTATTACTGCTGTTCTGCAATTTGCAACAATAATATCCTTGACGGGCTCTCGTTGTGTTCCGTAGTAGAGAAAAGTGCTTGCTTTCTTGTAAGTTTATCGAACTGACGCTTACAAGTTTTCGGTTTCTTTGGTACGACCTCATTTTTCTTAATTGCTGGTGTGCTTGTTTAATTCATCCTATGTTGCATTCGGCCCTCCCTTCGTACATAGGGTAATCTATCGTTCACTGGCCCCTGTAAAATGATTTCATTCATTGCTTTTGTGGTTGTTTTAGTTTTTAAATTGCTAACTATGATTTTCTTTCTTGGGTGACCTCGTTTTCTCACTGTTTTCCTTACATTTTGCTTCATTTTTTGCTTATTTTTTTTTTTTCCTCGGATTCGGGTCCCCTTCACTATCAGCTTGACCATTTATTCTTATATCACGTTTATTTCCTTTCCATCCATCAAAATTTTGTTTCTTCTACTGTACTTTCTTATCTTAATCCTCTTAATCAAAGTAAGTAATTTTTCCTTTTTTAGTATTTACCTGAATCTGCTGTTTGCGGGTCGCTCATATTGTATAAATGCGCGCTAGAGGCCCATCGCTATTGGCTAGTCTTTTTTTCTTCTATTCGGCCGCCAGCTGATACAGTTTGTGGCGTGGCCGCCCAGTGTTTATTTCTCCCTCTCCTATTCTTAGGTTTCGAAAGAGTGCGTCAAGTGCTTTGTTTGAAATGCCTAGCCGATATACTACGTCAAACTCGTAGCCTTATAGTTCCGCTTTCAGCCTATTAAATCTTCTGTCGGGCTTTTTTGACATGTGATAATATTGAAGTAGCTTATAATCTGTGACTACTGTAAATTTTGCACCCAAATAAGTACGGCTGAAACTGTATTTTTGGCGAATACTATGGCCAACAGTTCCTTATCATACGACGAGTAGCGTAATTCCCTCCCTTGGAGGCATCGTGAAGCCTATTCACACGGTTTATCTTTTCCCAGTTTGCCTTGACTTAATATTGTCCCTATTGCGTAATCTGACGCATCCGTTGTAACTATAAAGGGCTTGTCCAGATTAGGTGTCACAAGTACCGGCTCACTACATAATGCTTCTACAAGTGTCGTAAAGGCTCGGTCCTGCTGCTCTTCCCATATAAATTTTGTTCTTCTTTTAAGAGCTTGGAAAGCGGCTGACCAATTTTTGCATAAGTCTGGATGAATCGTTTGTAGTACCCTACAAATCCAAGAAACTGTTTAATTTTTTTTGCATTAGTAGGTCTCGGGTATTTTCTTGCTGCTTTGATCTTCTTTGGGTCTGTTTTTTTGCCCATCCCCAACAATATGCCCTAACACTTTCGCTTTCCGTTTTAGAAATTGGCACTTTTTAGGTTTAATGGTCAAGTTAGCCCCTGCCAAGTGATTTAAAAGTCTAATAAAGCGTCTTTCAAGTTCCTGGAGGTTCTCGATACACTATTATGACATCTAAGTACACCTCTTTTTTGTGCCTTTGTAGACCTGTCAAAGCAACTGACATCGCTCTTAGAAATTTATTGGGCGAGTCCGTACATTCCATTGGCATTCTCTTGTCCTGATAATGCCTGTCCTGCCCAGAGAATGCCGTTTTATGTGCGTCCTCTTTGTAAATTTTAATCTCAAAAAATCCTTGATTTAGATCGATTACTGTTAAATATCGAAGCAGACGCTAAATGCTCGAGTATGTCGCTCTGGAATAGTGAGGTTGGCAGATTTCTACGGTAATTTTGTTAAGCTGTCTAAAATAAGTTACCACGTGCCAGCGCTTCTCTCCATCTGGCCCCGCATGCTTGGGTACAATCCACATGTTAGAATTGTGCGACAATTCTGATGGTTTGACTATGCCTTATTTAAGCAATTTTTCTATTTCTGTCTTCATTTGCTTCCTTAGTGCTGGTAGGTACCTATAGCACTTAGCTGTCACGAATTTATCAGTTGTAGTCTTGATTCGATGCTTTACTACGCTAGTAGCTTTTAACGGCTCTCCATATAGATCAAACACGAAGGGGTAATGCTCTATTAACTTTCTGAAATGTAATTTTTCCTCTTAGTTACAGCTAGACATGTCTACGAGTTCCATTATTTTTTCCACTCTCGCAATTTCATTTCCATTTAATCCGCTGTTCAAATTATTATTCAATTCTCCTTTTTTTTTTTTTTTTTTGTTTCAAATAACCTTATCATTGCTTTATTGAAGCCCCTCACGTCATCTCCTTTGACGCTGAACGGTTCAGCCTCTTGTATTGCCTCGCACTCTAATAAAACGATATCGGGTACCGACATTCTAACCGTTTCATCCTTTGTATGAATGCACTCTGCATACACCTTTCCCTCATTCTGTGTGGCTACGAAATTTTCAAATAGTACGCCTTCCTTACCCATTTTCTGGAAAGAGACCCAACCAATATTAAAATTTTCGCTCGTTTTCTTTACACGAGCGTATACCACTTGTATTATTCTGGCAGGAATTTCGATCATCTATGGCTCTAATTTCATCTTTATGCTTCCCAATTACAAAATAATTTTTCCGAGCACATATGCGGCCATTATTCATTTTCAAAACATCCTAACCAATTATACCTTCTACATCTATTGGGAAGTCGCGTGGAACCACATGTGATGTGTAAACGAGGCCATTTAGTGGTATTTCTACTGTACCTAACGTGCTACGTTTGCCGTGCGTAACTCCAAAAATTTTAACTCGGGTCCCTTTGTCAACGAAAATGTCTGGACAAAGGCTATCTTCTTATACGATTGATATCTCTGCGCCTGTATAGGCGTGGAATTTTACTTTTTTATTTTGTAGCCGAAAGATTTTCATACATATTGAGGGGGGAGTCGTACGTGCTGTAAATATATTTATGGTTTTTACAAGAGACTTCGTATCTACTCTTTTCTTGTTCTGTCTCTTCCGTTTGTAGGCTATTTTGAAGGAAATTATTTTTGCTCGAAATTCTATCGACGTACGCGCTCGTAGTCAGTAGTTCTCTTACCTGAATATTGACCTTACATGGCTGACTAATAAGTTTTCTTGTGGGCTGTGTTGGGTTTGGTGTTATTGAGCTCCTTTGTCTCTACTTGCCATGCACCTTCGTACGTTTCGTTGTGTGCACGTGTTCCTGGCACCCCTCTAGCACTGAGCGCGTTTATCACCTTATTGCCTATTGCTGAATGCTCTATGTTTGGGGAGCACATCGAGCATCGTTGGAGTTTGAATTTCCCACATTTATTCTTGCGTCTTGCGACTCCTTCCTAAAATTTGTGGTGGCTTCGTTTCCTTGTTGTTAGCTGTGGTTATTATGACCCTTTTGATATTGGTATCGTCCTTCATAGCCATTACCCCCATTTGTATTAATATATCTATTTTTATTTAAAATCTTGATTTGCTGCGTTCGGCCTGTTATAATTACCAGTATAATTATTTTGTCGCTGTTGGCCAATGTACGGGCGGTTATTATTGTTACTATTATAAAAGTTATTGTTATTATTATAGTTATTGTTATTGGGGCGCCTATTATCACCATCCTAATATTTTTCTTGTTGTTGATGATAATTATTATTACCATTGAAATTGAAACCATTTTGCCGCGTAGCATGGAATGAGTTATTGTACGCAGTTCCGCTCTTGTTCTCCCCTATGGCAGACTCTTCGCACGGTACGTCGGGTGGTTTATCGGGGTGTGGAAATTTTTCAGTTAGTGCATCCTATATTGGTTTTTCGCATTCCTTAGTAAAGTTTCTGTAGTGTCTTCTACAATATGAACACCATTTATCGTCTTTGTCAAACTCACTCTCTACGTAGTTGGTGTCTGAGCTTTCTATTTGTGCATCATTGATTTCCAATGCACCTATTTTTGTATACCTTTCATTTCTGTGATAACTTTTCTGTGTTGCGTAGGAATTGTACGTTCCTTGTCCCATGTTACCCAAGCCCATCTCATTGTCTACGCTTGTGGCTGCTTCTATAGCTTTCTCTATCGTCGCCGGCCTAAGTCCAGCTACATTTCAACTTCATGGTGCCTTGAGGCCGTACACAAATTGTTTAGCCGCTTTCCTATCTAAATTTTTCTTTAGTACTATCTTCTCTATTTCCCTCAGGTGTGGATTTAAATCATGAGTCATCATGATTCTATTACATAATTTCTGCGCCTAGCTGCAGTATTGTAAAATCGATTCACTTAGGTACTGCGTTAATATTTTCAACTCTGCTTATAGCATCTCTGCGCCCCCCATTCTCCCAAATTGTCGTGAGAGTGCTAGCAAAAATTTATCGACGGTATTAAATAGTAAAAGCTGCGCACGAAACTGGTCTGCAGCTGTACCCTTTAATTTATTCCCTAATATCCCTATGAAATATTTTTCAAATGTCCGTGGAATTGTTGTTTTCGCTATCTGTACCATTTCTTTTAATAGCGGGAAGTTGATTGGGTCCCCGTTAAATTTTGGGATGCCAACTGTGTCTTCCAGGTAAGCAAGCTAGCCACTCTTTATAAACTGACGTTCTCCAAAAAAGCTGTTAATTCTACAATTGTCTCTGGTATCGCCGGAACCACTTTTAGTAGACCTTCATCGCTGTACCTGTCTCCTTAGCGTTGTCCAATACTATTGATGTCCTCGAAATGCATCCGAGTTGCCTCAGCCAACACGTTATGCCTTCAATGTTTGAGGTACTTGAGAGTCGTGACAGTCAAGAATTTACTTAAACTTCAAAGGAGAGGTGTCAGACGTAGATAAAGCAATTTTTTCTCGATGGGGCGTTTTAATAGCATCAGAGTGAGTAAGAGGCCTTCTATCGAATTAAGTAAACCAATGAGGGATATTCTTGCAGCTGCGTTGACAGCAAAACAGTAGGCTTGCACAATAATGTTTTATGTTATGATCTTATGTATGAGAAAATAACAATACAACAGTGCCAATTGCACTTTTCTGGCAGGTGCGATTGAGATTTTTAGATTAGTGACGATGCAAATCCGCTTTTTACCATCAATTTTAAATGTAATGTAATAATTTGTTTATTAAAATTTTAAATTAACAATTAATGTGCAAGTAAGCTATTTATTTAGTCATACAATACAATTTTTGCGAGCTCGCAAACACGTATATGAGTGACGTATAAGCTCCACTTGTCATATGAGCTTGTGTATATACACAATACGTCTTGCATGAGTTTGACGAGCAAATTGCGTGTTTACTTATAATAGGAATCGTCTGTATTACCTCGTGATAAAACATTTCAGAAATATGTTAAGTTATGTTTCATATTGCGTTGACAGCAGGTTAGTTACAGTAGGTCCTGTGGGCTTTTCAAATTGTGTGAGCTAGTCTAGTCATTGGTGGGTATTCGTACAAAAAAAATCAGTTTAACCTTTCTATTTCTTACCTTACCGTATGTAGATTTATCGTACCAACCTTGCAGTAGCTAAAAAGTGGTGCATTATTGTTCAGTTGTGCAATGAATGTAAAAAAGAAAAAGATTCTTCCTTTGCTTTTTGGTTTAATATTTTTTACTAAAAATTTCACAACAATACTTCAATGAAGTAAGTTTGAGATATTAAAAATAACTACTTAATAAGCCACGACAAAGTGGAATGAATCATTGGCTTCTTTAGAAAAATCGGAAAAACTGAAAAAAATCTAATTTTCCGATAAATTATTAGTTAAAAAAATAAGAACCCAAGGCACTCATAAGCTGCAATAAATGATGATTTTGTATTAAAGAATAAGTTTTTTTCCGCATTTGAAAATATTATACTTTCCACAAAAATGCATTTATTAATAAAAAAAAAAAACGCTTTCTTTAATATTGTGCAACTTTTTTTTAAAATCTTACAGCAAAACTTGCTTAGTCTTATTTTGTTTTTAAAGACTTGTACTTCCAATTATTTTTTTACTGTTAATCGATTTAAGCAACGTTGGAACCACAAAAGACATTAGAAAAAAGCGTTTAGTTGCAAAATTAAATTTTATAAGAAATTTTGACGATATTGATTCGAGACTTTTTTTATCTGATAGGTGTGGTTTTCACCAAATTAAAAAAAAAAGACGTTTGCTGTTTAGCCCCATACTTGGTTATAGCCTTTGCTTACAAGATATTTTACAACTAAAATAAACGTAAAAATTAAGAAAATTATGATAGTTCGAGAAAAAAATATACGTTTTTTGGCCACAGCATGTCATAAGTTAAATTTTAAATCTAAAGTCAAATTACGATAAGATTTTTTAAATTTAATAACTTGCTTAAACTATTAGTGATGCTTCTGCGTGTATATTGTTGCATTCGTATTTTTTTATTCTTATACTTATGCTTCTGTCTAACAAAGAATATTAATTAGTTTTGATCTCTAACCCTTAGTCAGAAAAAACATTATTATTTTATTAATTTACATGACGACGGTTAAAATAAAGTTGCGTGGACGTGAGGTCAAAATTTGTAAATTAAGTTGTATACTAAAGGAAAGCTTAAAAGTTCAATAAAAAGGTTGAGTTTTATCCGAAAGAAAGAGTCGTGTTTTATAATGCGTGCTGAGAGCCGTGTGAAGGGCTACTGCTGGGTAGTGCGAGAAGGTGAAGAGTAGGAGGGATGTGAGTTAAAGGCGTTCATAAAACACATTATGTTAGGTATATGTTGTGTGATTTATACTTTTTTGGTGTAGCCATAAACTGTGAGATACTTTTTTTTTTTGACGTAAACTTTTATGTGAATGAATATGTTATTATTAAAAAAAACCATCAATAATAACATAAAAGTTGTATATTAAATATTGCAATGTAACCTCATTACAGCTTGAAACTAACTCCCAATATCCTGTCGTTCTTTGGAGGGGGGGGGGCTTAGAGCTCTATTACAACCCATCCCCCGAATCATTTGATTTTTTAATGAGTTGATATGTATGGATATCAAATAAAAATGTATTCATAACTCAAACAGAACGACTTTTTTTTTTAGTATGAATAAGAATTACAGTTACACAGCCTCAAATCTTAAAGAATAAGAAGCGTGTACGACACTAAGTACAGAAATGTAAGTTAGATAGACTGTTTGACAGTATCAATCTATTTAAGTTTATTTTATCTAGTCTTTAACTCTTAAAAATAAACCTACTTTTTGCCGAACCCAAGAACAATGACGTGAACGTAGCAGGTATATGTTCCCTTTGACCCACCCCTCACACTTTCCAGGATGCTTTATTATAGTGTTTTCTCCTCGCCTCACACTTTCCGAGGTGCTTCATCAAAGTGTGCTCCCGTTACCTCACACTCATAACAAAAGTGAAGTTTTGATAAATACATATATATACATATAAATATATATATATATATATATATATATATATATATATATATGTGTGTGTGTGTGTGTGTGTGTGTGTGTGTGTGTGTGTGTGTGTGTGTGTGTGTGTGTGTGTGTGTGTAAATTTATAGATATAAAAACACAAAAAAGAAATTTTTTTTCAACAGTGATTCAAGAGATCCGTCCAACTCCTAATCTATAGAGTTATGGAGGTGTAGGGCTATAGAATTTATAAAGTAAAGGGGTTTCAGGATTAATAATTCTTAAACTCTAATGATAGTGTTATTTGGTGATGTAATAGTTAGAAACTTTATTTTCTCTTCTTAAAAGTGCATAAGCCTCTTTTTCACTGGTTCTTAGGATTTTAGGGTTATGCGGTTGTAGAATAGCAAATACTGGGTTATATAGGGTTATGAGGATGTACAGTTCATATTTTAATAAGTAATGAATTTACGGTGACTGGAAACTTAAGGATTTATGAGTTATTGGGTTATTTACGCTGGTTCTTAGGGTCTTACAGTAATTACGTTTTAGGCTGAATGGGTTTATTAACGTTTTAAGCAATTATGTAGTCAAGGGGCTCGACAAGTTAGGGAGTTCGCTACATATCGGTAAACAACATTGACTTAGACATCTCAGCACTGGGGACTCAACCTCTGTTACTGATCGGGCTTAGAGATTACGTTTTAGGGTTAATAGGTTAGTACGTTATGAGGTAATACGGTCATACAGTTAGTGTCTTAAGCAATTATGTAAAAGGTGCGTGACGAGTTAGGAGATTCGCTATACGTCGAGAAACACAACATTGACTCAGACATCTCAGTGCTAGAGAGTCGTACCTCTGTTACTGATCTGTTGTAGAGGTTATGGGGAAATTTGGTCTTAGGGTTTTGTGGATTTATGGAGTTTGGGGATGATTGAATTATGAGGTTATAGCGTTACGTGGGTTAAGATACTCGGGCATTAAATGGTTTATGTGTCATAGGATTTTCGGGCTTAAATTTTGTGGTTATGAAAAATCCTGACGTGATAGAGTAAAACTGACCTTAGATTCAGATTCAACATATTCGATTACATATACAAGGGTATGTTAGGTCTCTTCTCTAAGACTTCCGACTTTTTTGTGAAGCTGTGTTACCAATGAATGATTTACTTTATTAATTTTTGGTTTTATTTAAATTGTTCTATCGAAAATTTTGCCGATTTAATTATTTTGCGGGAATACTGTGTCGATTTTATTATTATTAATGCAAAAAATGTAACATTAATATAATTAATTCAATGAAAATACTTCGAGTATTGTTGGCCAGAGCCCAGCAAATCGTCATAGTTCTCGTTAGAGGCCTTGAAACGGAATAAGTTTTGCCGTAGCCTGATTTTACCTATTTTTCACCGAACCCGTTGTTATCTTCATATCACTTACTAAATAAATTGTTTACAGATTATTTACAAAAGCATTGTCACATAGCCTTTAATATGGCTTTGTAAGTAAAAAATTAATTAAAATCAATGAGCTAAGAGTGTGAGAAAAATCCGGCCACTGTAGATTCGCCTAAAAAGTAAATTGAAGAAGAAGAAGAAAGAAAGAGCTGTTGACCTGGGTTCCGACGTTAAAAGCAGCAGCCTAATTATTGTTATTATTAAAAGTACTCTGGTGTAGGATTAGGATAATCGTTGCGGTCAACCTTGTAAGATCTTGCGACTGCGTGCGTGCTAGCAGTGGTTAACCATCGATCATAGAAAAAAATTAAGTTAAGAAGGACAATAAATTTTTAAGTTATTGTGAATGTGAATCTGAAACTTTATAACTTATATTATTTGTAAAATCGCTTAATTCCGGCTTTAATGAATTTTTTAAATCGTCTGATAGGACATAAGTTGGTTGTTGATTAAATAAAATTTTTTTAATTAAAGTGGCTTGAGCGATTTTCATCGACTGGATCAAAACTTCTAAAATTATGTAAAGAAAGTATGCCAAATTCATTTGCGATAAAAAAATACTAAGGTCAACGACTTAATTTTTTTGCAAATCGCTACTAAAAGTTCACCTATTTAGCATGCAGTCTTATGAAAATTGTCACTAAAACGGCTTTAATTCTAGAAGTACTTGATAAACCTCAAAAATTTAAAAAAGTTCTTGTGTATTTTTTTACGAAGAATCTATTAAATTCTTGAAAGTATAGGGTCAACGACTTAACTTAAGAGAAAATCAGAAGAAAAGCATTGAATATTCACTTAGTTTACCTCGCAACATTTCCCAATTCTTACAGTTATAATTTCACGGTACTTTTCTGGCAATTACTTGATCTTATACTGTAGTTATATCGAAATAACTATATTTATTGAAAAATTTACCGTCGAAAAGTATTGATTTTTTCGGGGCCCTTATGGCACCCTACTCTAGGTACGGTACTAACCGCCTAAGCCACCGTAAAATGTTCCAATTCCTAACTTCCATAAAACATTCCAAGATTAAAAATTCTATCTGATAGAAACACAATTCCTAATAAAATTAATGAATTTAATACCACGGAAAAATTAAACAGATAATGTACAACTTTTACAAAAACGTGAGATAAAAAGACGAATAAAATACGCTACTATTGCATTACAGAAAATATTAATTTAAGCAGTAGGTCAACGCTGGCACGGACAACGACTCGCTAACACTACTGCACATTGACCAATTGTTGAAACATATCACCACAACGATTTAAAAAAAAGTATTCTATAAAGAAGAGCAAATGAGGCTTTTTAGCTGATGGCTAGTTCCTTACGAACAGAAATAAAATTTATTTGTTTGCAGAACGAATCTACGAGTTTTGCCCTTCACTCAGAAGTTCAGATAGTTATTTGGAATTAAAAAAATTATGTTTTAAGTTCAAGCAGTATAAAGCACAGTTTTATGGTTCAAAATTTCAGACCAAGTGTTAAAGGTAATGAAAAAGTAATACAAGGTAAAAAACTTTAAATCTCATGATATTTAAAAAGAAAATCGTTTTTTGTCTAGTGGTCCGTGTTGTCTCTAAAATCTTTTTCTTTTTTTTGGTATGCCTTTCTGTTTTGGGACATAATGAAAATATTTTAGAGGGCATGTGATAGAAAAGGTAGGATTAGAAAATTACAGACACTATATATATTTAAATTATTATTTATAAATTATTATTTGTAATTATATCATAAAAATTACTTATCGTAATATATACTATAGATTCTGGACTATATGTATTATATGTATTATTTAAAATATTTCCTATGCCTATAAAAGAAATAAAGTTAAAATAAAATGTATAAATATATACTAGTGAGCTCTGCCTCCCTGCGGGCTGCGCGTGCCAACTCTCTACTACTCTCACTTGAACGAAATGTATTTCCATTTAATACATGAATTATAAACATATGTAAAATTAGAAATTTAAGATTACTGAAACCTACGATTGTAGATTATAGACTTTAAAAAAATGTGTAACTAAGGTAAATTTTTCATTTTATCCTACTGACCCTACTGCGCTACATCACAACACTAAAGCGCGTATGTGAAGAAACAAAATTTTTAAATATTTAAATAACCGAATATTTTAAAACATGTCGATTAATATTAATTCTCTTCCATAAGAACCATTACTGATTTGTAAACTGTAAAATTTTGAATGTCCATAAAGTGATAATTTAATAGTTTCTTAAATATTAATTGTTTTCTTACTGTTCCTTACTTGTAGCAGAATTTGAGAAAAATTTTCTTATAATATAATTCATCTATTCCTAATACATATTTTCGTACGACAAATATATCTCTCTTAAATACCCATCAATTGTTTCTAAGGCTTTTTTGGTAGCCTTAAGGCTCCATAGTGAATAATCACATAATATTTTTGTCATTTCTTGTTATCATTTTCAATTTCTAAAATCACGATTTTGATATTGTTTCAGTTTCACGAAAGTATAAAATGTCTATCACTTGTCGTACCTTTTGGAAGCAATGCTATTGCTATGCTTATCCAAGCCATTGACAATTTTTCTTATCTTGAAAAATAAAATAACAACTTAATAATTCATATAAATAAGTTTTTTTCAAATCTCCAGGTACATTAGTAAAAAAATTACATATTTTTTGTTGCAAATTGTACGAAATATTTTTCTTTGATCATTATTTAAACTTATATGCAATAAGTCAAACATTTTATTACTAAAAGGTATTTCTAACCCTAAAAGTTTGTGCATTATTAATTTAGTTTATAAGTAAAAGAGCGTGATCATCTCTATTATGAACAAAATCTTCTAAAAAATTTTTTTATATTTATTTTGTATTGTATTACTTTGAATATTTCCTGGAATTTGAAACGAGACCAAAAATGTTTTTGATTGATTAGAAAACCTAGACGTAATTGCTTCTTTGAAAGTATTATCAATTTAAGAATCATGCTTAATAAAATGAATTGCGGTTAAAATATCAACAAACGTCTTGTATTTCATTTCTTTATTTGTGTTAAAGTCTTTGAAGGATGTTGCACTGATTATTTTGTTTATAATAAGTTTAAAAAAACCGTTTATTATTCTTAGGAGATATACTGTTCAGTTTACTTATTGCAATGTTTTTCATTACATTTTTCTTTTCTTCCACATTTTTAATTTTGCAATAAAATAGTAATATTCTAAAATGTTTAGATATTCTATTGATTTTTCAAAATAGTTATGTATTTTCAACTTTGTTCATTTGCCTGTTGCAATTCATAGTATAAGTACTATTTTTAAAATTATTTTTTTATCCTTGGTCCGAATTGTATAAATATGTGTATTGGATATGTTATTTGTTCTTTCATACGGCGGGTAACTGTTTGTTTAGAACGTAGTTTGAAATGTAGTACGTTTGTTAAAGATTTTTTGGACAATGTGCTTATTTTTCTTACTAAAATAAATCGTACAAAACTGGGTTACTGCCGAAATAAGTGTACTAATTTGTGAAGTTTTAAAATTTTTCTACAAGATGTTGAGTTTTTAAAATTTGTACATAAGGTATATGACTTTTTTGAAATTGAATTTTATGAACGTATGCTAACACTTTACTAAAAACATAATTTTTAATATTATCTAAAATCGATAGTAATTAAAAATAAAGTAATCTTCCTGTTGTACTTGAAACGTCGTTTAGTGACGTGCTTTTGAAGATTTTGATGAAACTTACCTTAATTTTTTTTATTTACGATATCAAGTTACTATTATTAATGGTTTAGGTTCACTACATTTTCTTATTATAGCTATTGCATCCTAACAGTGCTCTTGGATATATACGTATCTTAGATTTCTGACATGATTAGATGGCAGTATAAAGCTATTTCCATTTTTTCTATTTTTGTTTCAAAATTTTCAGAAAAATTGGATCTTCTATTAGTAGTTGCATCTAAAGACTAGTAATGATATTTATTTGTAAAACTTTTCTGATTACATATTGAATGATTCAAACAGATGTATCATTTTACGATGTAATGTATAAAAATTTTGTCAGTCAATTTTCCCCCACATCATTATTAATTGAAATTCTCGTTATGTGATCAAAATGCTCCCATAATATTGAACAAGTAAGTTCTCCATTTTTTGTTGTTTTTTTTAGTGGAACAAGTGCTTTTACCAAAATTTTATTGAGGAGAAAATAATAGACACACCATCCAATCCATCAAATAATATAGTGTACTTGAAAATAATTTCTTAAAATGTTTTCGTTGTAATTGCTTAAGGTAAACTCATACATCAAAACTTTTCGGAAGTTCTGAGTTTGAAGTTATACTGGCAATACATTATGCTGTTAATGGTTTATTGTAAGTTTGTTTTTGTAACCATTTTTTCGTAAAAACATTATTGTTTAACTTAGTAGTTCTGTCTACGTAAGTCATTTGATGTCAATATTTGTACTTTTTGGCGATTAGTTATTCCTTTATAATCTGTCTTAAAGTTTTGATAGCTCTTTGATGAGATTAGAGTTTTTAAAAAATTAATCTTTGACCAATAACAATATCTGCATATTGTGACGTGACAATTCGGAAATATGTCCAGACATATTACAGAACCTTTGTCACCAATAGTAATTGGTGAGAGTCTCGCAGGTACTTCTCTCTCCTACATGTGGCTTGCTATAAGGTATGAAATCCCGGTGCAAGACCTGGAGGCCACAGCAATGAGAATATTTATAGGGCTCGGTCTGACTCCTCTCCCATTTTTTCCACCTGTTTTCTGGAGATGTGTTAGTGATGCTGAATGTATGAATCCGTGAACGGCAGCTATCAGTGTGTTGGTGTACCGAGAGAAAGCATAGTAATGGTGGCCAGTTCATGCTATTGTGCTGGCTAATAGTGTGTAGTAGGCCGCATAGCATACGGTACGTATGCGTGGCGAGACAAGGACAGACACTTAAGATCGTTGTGAGGGTGGCACAAGAGCAGCGTGGCGTGGCATCAGCAGACTCTTGCCTGCCGAGATACCGTATGGCCGAGACCTCAGTGACATGAACACCAGCACGTCCATACACGGCCACCCAAGCTCCCCGGTACTCTCGACACTGGTAGTATTGCCGAGAATATCAATAAGAACGTCACCGGAGATATCCTGGTAGGTGAACATATCTAGTCTTGGTGCTGTGTGTTGTGTCGGGTAGAAGTAGTCGTCCGTTATTATCCTACCTTAGTGTCTTAGAGTCAACCTGAGTCCCCTATCGCGAGTTATTAGGTAAACAAAATGCCAAGTATAACGGATTACGAATATAACAGCAAGCAACGACCGTTAGTTTATTTAATAAGCGAAATGCTTCAAAAGAAAACAAATAAAGCTCATCGATGTCCAATACTTTTTTATATTAAAAAAAAAAAAAAAAATTAAATTCCTCGTTGGACGCCATTCCGCCATGTAGTCGACTCTCTTTTCACAAGTTGACTGTATTCGTAAGTCCAGACAAATACGCGCGTGATCAATCCGTAAAACAAAAATAGCTATAACATGTTTTTTTTATTAAATTTAGAAGCCTTCGATCATGCTCGTTATCGCGCGTGGCGTACGTACCCATGTCGTAGCAGCAAAAAATGCTGCACACAAGAAGAAAAAAAAAAAAAAGATGTATTTTATTTTGTGTAATTGGAATGGATGTTAAGTAAGAAAAAAAAAAAAAAATAAAAAAAAAATTGATGTGGTGGCTCGAACTTGGTACCTATGGGTCCAAAAGGTTACACTTAGCCCACTGCGCTATCGAGTTAATTGGGCACGGTCGTTCAGATTTTACATATGTTTAGAAGGAATCCCTGAAGCTCAAGTTGATTGATAGTAAAGTCTTATTCTCCCAAAAATAGGGTTTAGTATCGTATTCACGTTAATTTAAGGTATCGTGAATATGAACTCTAGCATTTCTGGAACTCTGGAGCTCACGCTGAACGAATGCGCTTCACTAGTGTAATTATCCCGCACTCTCGTATTTGTAATTTGCTACTACCTACTGCCTACCAACCCTACCTTATCTAAGGCCCATGTACCTGTTCCAACCCCTAGTATGTGCGGCATGGCCAACTATCGACCGTGTGCAAAAGTTGGTGTGTGTTTGTACCAACACATACAGGTAGCGAGGGCACCGAGGCAGCACGAACCGGTGAGCCGGCAGGACGAGAGCACTCTCGCTCTTGTCTGCTTGTCATCGTAAATCGTATTCTGAGGCAACGATATATCTCGTAGGCGGGCAGTTTCTTGCGTGTGTTCATAGATATATAACGTTGCGCAGCACCGAGCGGCATCAGGAGGTGCAACAACTACCTGTTGACGTTCCGGACTGCATCGACAAACTACACACATGCGCTGCCAGGAACTGGTGTATCCAAGTGCTGACGCCAGCCCAGTGGATATGCACGGAGGTAAAATTTGGGTTAAGAGAGTGCAAAAGTTGTGTAGTCAGAGTCCAACACAACATCAAGCATCCTCAGTACCAACTGTAAGACTACTACAGTCCGATGCTTGTGTTAATACAGTTTGACGCAGCGCTAAGATATAAGAGCTCGAAAAGAGGGGGCGAGCGATCCCAAGGCTTTGGACTCTCTGATGACAATCCTGGAGGCTCATGGCCTGACGATAAATATAGATGTATATGTATACATAGATTGTCAGAGTGAAAGAGAGGTAAGGTGTGCAGTGCTATACTGATGATACATAATTATATATGCATATGTTTCCATTTCTTTTCTCTTTTACGACGTGCAAAGTATGGACCCGCATCAGCTGCTGCCGTTTAAATTATTTATACGCTGTATAGCTTGTGAATGTTTTTCATTAAGTAGTTTATACGTATTAGTGTATAAGTTACATGTGTATAAACTATTAATTTTGCTTCTTTTAATTTACAGAAATAACAACTCTGAATACAAAAATAATAAGGTTATTATTGATCCTTAAAAATTTATGTGTTATTTATTTGAAATAATTATATTTTATAATCTTAACATTAAAAAGATTAGAATCTTTAGCCATGCACGTCACTGTATACGTAAGTGTCATATACGTATATATATATATATATATATATATATATATATATATATATATATATAAATGTATTATACATACAGTTACGTAATACGTATATGTCTGCACATCTCAGACTCTTTTTCTCTCTATGTATATATCTATATTTATCGTCAGGCCGTGAGTCTCTGGGATTGTCATGAGAGAGTTCAAAGCCTTGGGCTCGCTCACCCCTTCTCTTCGAGCTCTTATAGCTTAGCGGTGCGTCAAACTGTATCAACACAAACATTGGACTGTGAAAGCCTCATTGCGTTGTACTGTACAAGTTCAGTAAGTGTACGAGCTCTCTTAACCCAAATTTTACCTCCGTGTGCTGGTGCCCGCAGTGGTAAAAATGGTAGGCCCACTTCCTTACATTCCGTCTCTACCGTGTTAGCATTGTGCCGAGCAGCAACTGCCGGACCTGCATCAGTAAGGCTGATGCTTAATTGAACTAGGCAAGTTCAGGTAGAAGGTAGCGTGATTCTGTGCATAGTGATTGTATTTAGTTGTTTTAAAATACAGGTAACAGCTGTATATTAAAATATTGGTGTCCTCTATTGATAATACATTTAAGTGCCAACTATCCTTGTCATCTCTTCAGTCCTGTAAAGAAAACATCCACATGTCGTGCCTTGCTCAATATAAGTGAGTGAGTAAGGTGCGACACATTACAACTTAAAAAGAGATGCACTGTATACACTTTTTGCTCTTTTGAACTATTTTTTAGAAGCTTGATGTGTAAGATCTAAGCTGTTTAATGAAACGGACTTTGTTTGCAGCATCGAATTCTAATTCTTAGATATGCCTTAAACAAGACTTATACATCACAGTTTTAAGAGAATAAAATGTTATTTACTGCACTTGTCTGACGCAAGTGTCTTTGATGAGTAAATATTAGTATTCTGTGTCTCCTATTCCTAGTATTTTTTTACTTTAAAACAGTATCAGTACATCTACGGATAAGCTTTTTTAGGTGCATTTATATTTTGCTTATTATTAATGATATTGTTAGAGCCTGTGCTTAATTTTTTCTTGTTTATTATGTTCTCAAAACTTATTTCTAATGTTCGCACACATTAAACATTATAATACCTAGAATGTGCGTAACAGTATATTTGAGCGGGCTCAATAAGCCACAGAGCTAGAAAAGTACACATGGAAAAATACTACTGTATTAACTCGGTGAAGAGCTAAAGAATGAGTATAATACCATTTCCTTATATTTTAAAGTAATGGCCGATTTTTCTCTCAAAAAATTTTATAATTAACTTTTAGTGAGGACACAATAAAAAACAGCTCTCTACAGCAGTTTTCCTGGGATGAATAATTTTTTAACAAAGTTTACAATTAAGAGTTATTGGGATAAAGCAGTCCTTTTTGGCATAATAGACTTCAATACATCTGCACATAAACTAACTGCCTTATCTGCTCATTTAAATTACTTGACTTCTTATGAACGGTGCGGGGTTGCAGAAGAGTGTCTGACATTGTGACTTAAGCTTTCATAGGTTCAAAATTTAATACAATGATTATTGAGATTAGGCTTGTTCTCATTGTTAGGTCTACAGAAAACTGTTTGCAATAACTCATTATTATTGTAAAGAGCCAAGAATGAATTAAACGAATTTATGAACCAAAAATGTATTGTTACAAAAATTTCAGATGATTTTTATACAATTCCATGTATCTTTAAAGTTAGTGATTTATATTAGTCAATTTATTAACTACCTTTTCCAACTAATTAAATTCTATTTCTACACAGTGGGAAAGTGCAACTTATCGATTTTAGTTAGTTTCTGAGACTGTGCTTCCACATGAAGTTTTAGCTGTATCATGCATAATATTTTAAGACTTTTGCATATTAGTGTTTTTAGTTTACTCTCCAGTAGAGTACGTTGTTAGAAACTTCTGTCTAATAATCATTTTTTTTTTTTTTTCTTTCTGTGTCACATTGCTCATTTTTGGCTCATTATAATTTTTGTCAAGTTTTTTTTAACGAGCCATTTTATTATTTAGATTTTACATAAAAAGTAAATTGTCATAATAAAAGGTGTCTAGATCAAACACGAGTTGGCAAACATATTTGAACAAGTAGCTTGGATACATACAAACAAGTGTGGCAATGCTAAAGTTAATTGATATTAAATCATTATGTGGTTGACGGTACAAAATTAGTTTTGTTTTATCCTACATTGACAGTAGTAACTACAATATACTTATCTGCTTTAAACTACCATGTTGCTTTCAGCTCACTACTTAGAGTTATTATTTGGTAGTAAGAAATTTATAAAAAACTCATTCCATGCTGTTTTTATGAGTTACATTATTATTTCAGAGATAAGGAATACTGATGTTCAATACCAAATCATTTGTACTTAAAAAAATTTAAAAACTAATTTTTTTAAATATGTTGTTCTGTGATGTGGATGTTGAAATTTTTTTTCTTATTACTTAGGGGTGAAGTCATACTAAATGAAAGTACACCCATTAATAAACGATGTTAATAAATTAAATTATTTATTAGTACGTACTGAAGAGCACAGCTACGTTGAAGTATAAAATCAATTTGTAACAACATTTTTCCATAAAAACTAAAGCTAAAAAAGTTTATGCATAAAAGAAACGTGATGTAGAAATTATCATTGAGAGATTACTTTCATTGCATAAAAACTTTTACCCATGAAAACTTTAATTCACGATTTTATTTACATGTGACTTATATTTCATTTATATTTAATGCTTCCTAAATACGTCCTATAGTATACTATTTTTTTAGAAGAAAAAATTACGTTTTACTCAGTAAGTTATGATAAAGTATAAGTGTCAACTATTTTAAGTCAGTGTAAGCCATTAAGTATAAGTTATTTTATAGGATTAATTTCATAAATTTAATATTGCATTCTTAGGTACCTTTAGGTGCGGGAATCGCTTTTGCCCACAAATATCGAAATTCTGGAGGAGTATGTCTTGCACTGTATGGTGATGGAGCAGCTAATCAAGGCCAGATTTTTGAAGCTTATAATATGTCGAAATTATGGGACGTACCATGCATTTTTATTTGTGAAAATAATGGTTATGGAATGGGTACAAGTGTAGATAGAGCTTCTGCCAGTACCGAATACTATACCAGAGGAGACTACATTCCAGGAATATGGGTAATATAGATAATTTAGAAAATATTATAATGATGCTGTGTCTCATTTCTAATAATTTCATTTAACTATAACATAAATGAATTAGACACGAAGTCAACTAAACAAAAAAAATTATTGACAAGTTTGTAGTTAATTAGAATAAATATAGAGCTGTACTTTTTATCATAGTACAATATAATCTAATAATTATACACAAGCTGGTTCCATGAATTTATGGTATATTTAAGGTTAGGTTTCATTGCTGTAGGACTGTGAACATTTTTAGACAGTAAAAATAGTTATTTCCGTAATTAAATTTCTTTTATACGTGATAATAAATCTGCTCGACTTGATTTTGTAAATTATCATTTTTGCTAGAATTCTGTTTCATCTGTTTTGTAGAAATTTAAAAAATGATCGTAACCTGTTTAATTGTTTATTTTTTTTTTTAATTAAAAAAATTAACAAGATATGGCCTCTTAAGAATTCTGTATTTTTTATAGCTATATATATATATATATATATATATATATAATATGTATACATACACATATTTTATATTATAGTGCTCTACGTCCGGCTCCTTTGTTAAGGGCACTAATATGGGCACTTAGCACTTGGGAAAGGGACAAGGAAAGGGATAAAAGGCCTCCCATTAAAGGAGGGGAGTTGGGGAAAACTAGGCAATTTTTTCTGCGAGAAGGTCGCCTCAACTATCCTAAAGGAGCATTGCGTGGTGAAAAAGCACATGTAAAAAATCACAATGATGCTTGCCCAAAAAGTCGCACGGTCTCGGAATCGAACCACGGTCTCCCGCGAGCTAATCTACGACCAAGCCGACTGAGCCACTGCGCGCTAAGTTATACATATATATATATATATATATATATATATATATATATATATATATATATATACTAGTGGGGCTCCGCCCCCCTGCGCGCTCCGCGTGCCACCCCCCTTTTATTGAGCTATAAGTGTAATTTTTTCACAATAAGGTTTGTATTAATATTTTTTAAAGCCTCAAAAAATAATAAAATTATTTGTTAGTATGAAAATAATATGTTAAAGTATATTTTACAGAATTCGGAAGACTATGGCATTTTTCGAAAATACTTGGGAATTAATTTTCTATGCTGAGGAATGATTACTGGTCTGCTTTTGAGTAAATATGAAGAACAAGCTGCTAATTTCAAATAAAAGTGGTAAAGTTTATATAGACAGAGAGATGTGCCCTTGACTTTTTGTTGGTGAGCTTTATTATTTCTTCTAGCGGCTCCCTTTTTTAAATGAGCTGTCTATCGTGTATGTGTCAAATGATATTTTTAAGCTTTTATAACTATATATGCCCCCTGAGCGCTCTGCGCACCAACCCCCGTAGTTGCAAATTAGATTCACAAAGTATAGAAAAAAACCCGAATTATATTAATTGTTACTTAAAATTAATATATGTAACAAATGTATATTGATCATAATTAATTACATGAATTTTTTTTCGTTTCCGTTTCGACTACGAAAATTTTTCGCGTAGTTTATTATGTCTGAAAATTTTTTTGGTAATATTTTTTGAAACGAATACAAAAAATTTTTCATTATAAATTGTAAAGATGATTAAAATAAAGCTCTTTTACATTCAAACGAAATTTTTAATTCTAAAAATATGTCTTGTAAAGATTTTAGTTTATTAGAACCAACAGAAACGATGAAAAAAAATATTGATACTGACAATAATGAAAGAATATTTTGTAAACATAAATTCCATGGAATTTTTTTACAACTCAGTCATGATAAACGTCGTATTTCGCAAGAAATCATAAAATTAAAAAAAAATTTTTTTCATTAATGGTCCTGGTGGATCTAAAAAAACTTTTCTATACAAAAGATTAATTTATTATTTTATATCAATTAAAAACAAATTCTTACGATGGCTTGGACAAGTATTGCTTCTATTCTGCTTCCAAAGGGAATGACCACTTACAGAACTTTCAGACTTTCTTTAGACTTAAGCACTATAGAAAGTGCATTCTTCCAGTTTGAGCCAGATAAACAAAAATTATGTAATGTAATAGGAATTATTTGGGATGAAGCTTCTATGGTACCAAAAAAAGCGTTAGAAATAGTTGATAGGACTTTCAAAGATTTATCTAGTAGTGATAAACCTTTTGGAGATGAAATAATAGTTTTAGGTGGAGACTTTCGTCAAATTCTCCCAGTAGTGAAAAACGGAAGCAAAATTACTATTGTTCAAGAAATCATAAAATTTTTTAATTTTTGGCCTTTATTTTATATTTTTTATTTAAAAATAATATAAGTTCAATTAATAAAAAATTTTCTTCATTGCTACTAGATATAGGAGAAGGCAACTTTTATAATTCCTCAGACACGGAAAAAAAATGGTATATGTTCTTAAATTTTTAATAATGATGATGATTCTTTTATAAGTGAAGCTATATTAACATCTCACAATGAATACAATCACTTTTTTAACAAAAAAATTCTAAATAATATGGTAGGAACATTAGTAACGTACTACAGTATTGATAAAGCAACTCACAAAGGAGTAGATAAATTAGACGATAATATTTATACTTATTTCTTTACAGAATATTTAAATAGTAATAAAGAAGGTCTTTTTTCACACGAATTAGATTTAAACGTCAACGCTATTGTTATGTTAATACGAAACTTAAACATATCTGAAGGACTTTGCAATGGTACAAGATAACGAATTACAAAATTATTTAAATACAACTTCGAAGCTGGAATAATCCCAGGTAAAAAAAAGGAAACAAAGTCTTTAGTCTAAGAATAACACTCATTACAAACAATTCTTCTTCACTACCATTTATACTGTACAGAAAACGATTTTTATTTATCTAAACTCTTCCTATAGCTATCAATAAATCTTAAGGTCAAAGTTTTGATGCCTTAGGGATATACTTTAGAAAACCATTATTTTCTAATGGGCAATTATGTGTTGCACTGTCTAGATGTTAAAAACAAAAAAAAATTTTTATCCCAATTAAATCAGAAAACAAATTTGAAAGTAAAAATATTGTTTGGAATGAATTTTTAGAGTAACAAAAGAACTTTTCTATGGTTTATTACTGTTTTTATACTTTATTGCAAATTTTATCTTTTATCAAAAAAGCAATTTTCAGTCTGAGTACTGAAGGTGATTCTGTGACTATATAAATGAAGCTCAGAAGCTTCTGTATTCGTTGGCATTCCTATAGGTATGTTTTTTTTCCAAGGACATTTATGTACTAATATAATTTCCATATAGCCAGTATAAAAGATTTTAACATAAATTTTGTGTGTAATTGAGCTTTATATATAATTGAACGACTTTTACAACCGTGGCGGCTGCATACAGTACCGGAGTCGATATATATTGTTTTCTATCTCGCTCACAAATTTTATTTGAAACAAATAGTTTAATCCTCATTTAGGTGTTAACACATTAAATTATTTAATTTACGGTAATCTTATAACTGTAACGTTGGAGACGTACTACTTAGATGTTGCTGTCAATTTTTTTTTCTCCCTTCGGATTTTTCCCATGCTGATTAAAAAAATCCCTCGTTTCAAAAAACACAAAAGCATTAACCAACATAAATCTACGTGCTAGTCCATGCGTAGCTACTATATACCGAGCATGACTCACGCTCATGCACACTGCCGTACATATAGACTGGAAATGAAAAGCAAATTAAATGCTTTTCAGTAGAAAAAAATTAAGTAAGTTTAGAAAAATATGGATTAGCTGGGAATGGTTACGCCTATCAATATGATTCATCATGTATACGGAGTTACAGTTAAACGGCAATTTAATTAAACATTCAAGCACATACGGGAATGTATGGATGTAAAGACGTGATGACAGTAAGTATTGAAATTGTTTTAAATAGCTATATATTATAATTATTGTCAGGATTAAGAATGGTAGAAATACAAGTAAGTGTTATACTGGATTATCTGTTGATGTTTTGGAATTTAATATAGTAAGATGGGATTGCAGATACGGTTTCAGTTGAGGTAAACCAGATAACATAGACAGAAGTATTGGATACGTTCTCTGAGTGGGATTTGGCAAGATTCTGTCAGTAAAATTCTTGTGAGTGTGCTTATACGATAGCCTAGGACATAGCTGATTGCAGCGTATTGGACTATTTGGGAAATAGTATTACAAGCACGATGAGGCAGGCATAGTCGATCAACTATACCACATATATAGCTTTTATGCAAGATGAGAAAGATCTCTTGTCTAAGATCTCTACCAAACAGCACGTAGAAATTGGAGAATGTATATATATATATATATAAATTTTTTTTGAGAACGAAGGTCTTTATGTCGCGTGCTTGGGCTGGAATTTTAAAAACAACAGATTTCTATGAAATGGTACCGTCTAGTACCCAGATTTATATAATCATAAACAATCCGTTTTTTGTAATATGTTTTCAGATACACCATCATGGATGCAAAATTTTATCAGTGTGACAAATGTAACTAAAATTTTTCAAATCAAGCGTGTCTATCATCACACGAAAAAATTGACAAAAAAAAAATTTTTGTATGTGATCTGTGTAGCATTATAATATTAGACAAGAAAAACTATTTGCGTCACACAAAGAAATTCCAAAAACATTGAAAAAAATTTTAAGTGTATTTAATGCGAAAAAAGTTTCAAAAGAAATTATCACTTACAGAGACATTTGAAAAGTCTTGAAAAAAACGTTCAAAAAAATATTTGTCAAAATTGTGAAAAATGTTATGTAAGAGCAGAGCACCTTAAAAGACATTTTAGAGTATGTAATCAAAATAAACATCGTAAGTAAGATAATTGTAACAAAATTTTTTGTTATGGTCAAATAAAATTATATGTGAAAATTAGACCACTTGTAACAGTTAATATATAAGGCTTTACGAATATATTTACATTATATATGGGGAAGCTGGGAGCTGGGGGAGTTGGAAGGGGAGCTGGGGGAGAAGTGGGGGGGAGCTAGCAAAAAAGTAGAATTACTCGAAAAATGGAAGAAAATGAAAGAATAACTACCTTTTTTGGGGGGATCTGAGGGGGAGCGGGGGGAGCAAAACCTTGTTCTAACTCTTACGACTATATAATATAGGAAGATATACATATATATATATATGTATATATGTATATAAATATATACATTCCTTGGGTATGTGACGTCATAAAAATACATGTGAAAAATAGCTATTTTGATTTTTTACTACAACTTTAGTGAAAATAATAATTTTTTTTGACGTTTTTAGGAACACTTGGTTTTAGTGTTATATAGACAAGGTTAAGTTTTGATCAAATTTTATGTAACCGCTTGCACGTTATGAGAGGTTATATGTATGTCTGGTAGTTTTTCCATAACTCTGTGTCTTTAAAAGTTTTAAATCGTTTTTTTTTCTCTGGGCCTATTTTTTGTACTTAATTGTAGAACTTTTACATGTAATATATACTTTACAAGGCCACATATGTATAGTGTTTTCTGTAACTTTAAAGTTTTCATAATTTTCTGGTACTATATCGTTTTAAAGTTTTGTTTTTAAGGAAAATGAAAAAGTACATGTCAATTATCTTTTAAAATTGTACAAGATGGACTAAGTAAAATTTTTCATGCAAAAACCTAAATGCCATGGTAATGTAAAAAGCTTGTATTTATATAAATTAGATAAGTAACAGTACAACGAATTTTGTCAGTTACATTAAATTTTGGAACCTGAAGTCATCTGGCTTACGTGTTTTGATCCATATACACTAGTGGGACTCCACCCTCTGCGAGCTTTGCGCGCCGATCCCTTGATTTTTAATATTTAGAATAATGAGAACTTAAAAAATATAAAATAGAGTTATCGATTAAGGTATTAATTAGAGGTATTTGGTACAATAGAGTATTTAGATGGTTTTTTCAAAACTAACAAAGGATCATCTAAGTGTAAGAAACATCTCTACTTATTACAATAACATTAGAATTCCAAAGTATACAGATCCCAAAATAAATCTTTCAAACAAATCCCTATGTATTTATGATTTTGGCGTTTTAGTAATTACAAGAAATTTAGAGCACAAACATTATCCCTTTGAGCTAATAAAAAAAAATTTGAGCGTTATTTTCCATACAGAAACTTACTTTAATCAACGCTTAATTGATTTAAGACTCCAGGTGGTTTTTGTTTTTATATGTTCAATAAAGTGTATTCATCTAATTACATACAGTTTATTAGGTCCACGTAGCTTTCAATACAGTTTTATGGCATTGTGTTTGTCTAATGTTTACTACTTAAACGTACCAGAAAATTACGTGTACAGATGCAATAGTTGAGCTACTATCCTATTAACTATTACGTAGAAATTTAGGTCTACCCTTACCTACACTATTATATAACTTATACGGTTTGTCCCCATATCACATGGGCTATGATAAGCTCATAATACAAAAAATACGTACTGTCTACTGAATCAAGGATTGGATTATCTTGTGGTTTGGAACAAATGAATAAGCACTTTATCTATACTCAAATTAAAATGAAGCATCACGCCGAAGTAGCTAACCTTAATTTTGATACGGAGGCTTACAGATACTCAGCTTTATAAAATAATCTACTTCACGTCAAATAGCTCGATGCTATATGTTATTGTTTTGTATACTTATGGTTTTAAGAAAAGCTTTATAAAATTGCCATGCTTTCTGTTAGTTAAGTACCACTTTGCTTATTTTCGTAATTTTTGTGTATTTAATAATGTATATTAACTTTTAAAGCATTTGTACTACTTTATAAAAGTTTTTAAAATCCATTCTTTTATTTACAAGTAACATACTTCAATTAATTATAATAAAACACTTTTATAAGAATATACTCGTATATAAGAATTTTGTACAGACGCCCGGAATATTTTAGATCATTTCTGATACAAAACGTTGTGGTTCTTTATTAAGACTGTAGGTTTTAATCGTAACAATTATTCAGCTACTGTAACAACTAAAATTAGAGCGCGTAATTTTGTGTTCATTAAGAAAATTAACAAACTTTGTTGAATAAAACTGGACTTGTGCAAAACTATCAAGTTACATCACGGTTTTTTATTGCATAACTTAGTATAAGATTTTTTCTAAATTATACAAATATAACATCATAGAAATTCATACATTAAATAAAGACTTTGTACGTATTTTAAAAATAACATAAACAAAAACAGCTTACCTTATCGAGAACTTTACACTTACAAACAAATCGAAGTATCATAAATATTATTAATTTATAATTATTGTATTTATCATTTAGTACAATATAAATATATAATAGATAGCTATACATTAGTTGCGTGCATAAAGTTGGTTGTTGTGGGTGATAGGTTATCTCAAGAAATCGCATGGAGGGGAGACCGTGGGGGTCGTAAGGGACTGGATAAAAGTGTTAATAAACAATGAATATGACTTACTTCTTTTCTTGTTTTTTTAGGGCGGGGGTGGTGGAGAAAAAAAATATTTGATTGGATTGTACCAGATAGGGAAGACTACAATATTTTTCAGAAATACTTCAAAAAAAGTGTTTCGCAAGGAGGGGCTGGGTAAAGATTATGGGGCTGCTTTTTGAAAGATATAATGAAAATACTACTTATTCTAAATAAAGTCGGTAAATCTGACTTTTTTGACGTCAGCTTCAGTGCCATGGATCTGCTGCTCGAACTTAGCAGTCCATCCAATAAATGTTATTGATCATTCCTACAATTTATTTGTGATGTGAGCATGCCTTGAATCTTTTAATTGTGGTTTACGTAGTGTTTGTGAGTCGAAGTATGTTACAATTCACGACCCCCAAGATTCACTAAGTGGAGCACCGTTGTGTGTTGACACGTAAAGTGAAACGTTGTCAATTTAAAATTTTCATCTATCTTTAACATTTTTCGGAATGACAAATTCCAAGAAAAAGAATTTCCCTTTGTAATCCATACAGTTTTAATTAAATAATAAGCTGTAAAAAACTTTAAAAAATATAATGATGCTAAAAAGTACCATGTGTTTCTTACACCATAAAATAGTTGTTGGCTTTAATTATAATGAAAAGCTGATCTGTCACTTAAGTGATTATCAATTCGTTGATTTTAATGCTGCTCTTTCAATCTCAATGAATGTTCTACTCAAGTTTCTCAACGTTTAGAATTGTAAACATATACATCATTTAAAGTTCTCCTTCTGATTTGTCCTCTTGTAATTCTTAGGCATTATTAAAAATTTTTGTAATTCCTAAGGACTGTTTTTCGCTAACTTTGTTAAGTTGATAAGTCGTTGGTAAAATAGTTTAACGTTAAATGGCTCTAGATGGCTTAGGACTAATGAGCTAGACCGAGTAGGACGAACGCAGACCTCAAAGGATTGGTAATTTTTGGTTGAATATTTAGAGCTAAAAGGGTGATGCAGGATCATCGGTGACTGTGGTTTCTAACCTCACTATACACAGCTCCGCTCTCGACGTCTGCCAGTAAATGATTTACTTGGATTAATACTTGCTGGCCTCACGTAGACTTGTTGTGAACTAGTCGTTGCTGGAATTACATCAAGATATTTATTTGAAATAGTGGTTTTAAAAAATATATTTGCTGGCAGAGTAGTTGAACGTTAGATGGCACAAAAATGGATCGATAAAATTGATGGTAGGTTAGTAAAGATTAATAATGGCCCTGAAAATAGCCAGTGATAATACATCTAGTTTTTCTTTGTTTTGCTTCATAATAAAAAGCCAGTGGGTCGATGACTTAACTGACAGGATCTGGCGTTTTTTAAACAGCGCATATGTGCTGCTTAACTTGACTAAGACAACTGGTATTGCGGAGCTCGGGTATCTGGATCCGGGATAGCTTGACTCTTGCCCTCGGAATCTCTGCGTATCAAAAGCGTGCTAAAGGGAGGTACACCATTGACTAAAAAATACTGTCTTTGGGTTCTTTCCTGAATTACCAACTGCTCATTGTTGGTGAAGAAAGTGGACCTAGAGAATACCTTCTTCGGTGGTATGCCTTTAAAACGAACCACTGGGGAGGGGCTAACAAAATTTTCAGTCAATATGGCTGCCCAAACTTTTCAGGGTTATTCATTCTAGTTTGCTGTTGTAGAAAAAGATGATCTGGCAGCACCTAATCGGTTGGAAGAACGAAATCCTGAAGTGTTGTAGCAGGTTGTTCTTGGGCTGGTTGTCTCCTGGTATTACGCCGGAGATGTTGGTGTTCAAAATATCTTTTTTTTGCACTCCGTTATCTCAGCTGTTTTGAATGAGATTCGACGTAACTCGCTTATTAATTTTAACATCACCTATTGGATTTTACTGGATAAAAGCGAAAAGCTAGCGTATTTAAAAAGAAATTTAAGCTTGTTTATTGCTATCGTTATAAAATTTTTGAAGATAAAAAATATGCGAAAACCATCAACAAAAGTGTCAAGAATCAGTATGCAAATTTTTAGCAAAATCGGTTCAGTAGTTTTCGTGGTTAGCAATTAGACCGTGTTTTGGGACTTTGCTTCATATATTTGTGACATATATATCAACGTAAATGCTGCCTTAATGTATGTTGTAACATCCCATGTTATAATCTTAATATTGATTACTTCGAAACACATAATGTCGTTTTTAAATTATAAAAAGCAAAAGCTGAGTGATCTTCAAACATTGAGTGGTACACCTGCTTCTGCAATCGCGTGACATATAACTTACTTCTTTTAAAATAAGCTACCATCACAAAATTCGAACTACGCGTGCAACCTCCAAAAATCTTATGAAGCGCTCATCTTACAACATCAATTCGCAGTGGTACATCCAAGAATATAAATAATCAACAATTTCAACATTCTTTACTGCGTATTTTCACAAGAAATATCATACACAATTTTGACAGCAACTTGAACTTAATGTAAAGATCAGCAATTTTAACCATTAATTACTATGTAATTAATGTACTACGACTGTGCTTGTGTCCATCGCGAGTGACTAGGTCAAGCTCTGATTGGTCGTTCGGATTTCGGACCTGATGCGTTCTCCTCAAGTGCAAGAGTATAAAAACTCTTCGCACATAACAATATTCGCCTTTACTTTTTTATCAAGTCCTCCAAAGTATTTATATCAGTTGGAGAGTGTGTTGTGTTGCATCTTTTAAGTAGATGTAAAACTTAGTTCGGTGACTAAGCTGTATGAGAACAGCTCGAGCAAACCAGACCACTGTAAACTCACCTAAAAGTTAATCTAGAAGGAACAAGAAAGATAGGACCGTCGACTTGGGTTCCGGCGTTAAAAGCAGAAGCCTAATTATTGTCATCGCCACGAGTACTCTCGTATAGGATTATGATCATCCTTGCTGTCAATCTTGTAAGATCTTGTAACTGCGTGCGCGCAAACAGCGGCTAACCAACTATAAAAGAAGTAAGTTGAGACATAACTTGGTTGTTGATTAAAATTTACTTTTCTAATTCAAGCTAATTCCAACAATATTCCAACTAATAAATTATATGAAATATTCAAAGATGTAAAATTCTAGCAACATAACTTTAACTTTGACAAATAAATTGAAAATCAAGAAAAATTTAAATAGATTACATATGAAAAAGACTCTTACAAGGACGTAAGATGAAAAGGTGAATAAGATACGCTACTACTCTATAACGTTAGACATAAGCTCAAACAGTAAGTCAACGCTAGCTTGGCGCACACCACTCCATATATATCGCTTGATGAAATCTAACACCACAATGCCGTGTCAATAATTTAAAAAAAAAGTATACTATAAGTCAAATCAAATAAGGCCTTTGGGTCAACGGCTGGTTCCTGATAAAAAAAAAATTTATTTGTTTGTAAAACGACTACTTTTTCAAATTTTTTTAGTCTTACCGCCATAACTACTTGTTACATGTTAAATAATGCTTTAAAATCATAGTAAATATGGCTGCAAAGGACCATATACAGCCTCTAGGTGCAAAGAACTTTTTATTATTTGTAAATGTTATTAATAAATAATCCATTTTTATGCGAATACATTGGTTGATGAGTAATTGTGTGTCAATGTTTTTAATAATAATAATTTATCATAAGAACACTATTAATATGTTTGAATAATTTTTTATTTGTATTTACCATGCATGCCCTAGTATACCGATGTATTAAGTTGTGGTAGGTTTATATTCAATGTAACATTTGTTAGTTTTTTTCGTTGATATGTCTGGACCTTATTAATACTTTGATAATATTTGGTTTGATTTTAATATATGGCTTGACCTAATTGATAGGTTACCAAAAAAAACATTTTAAATTTATTTTCAGTCAACTCTAGAAAGTCAATAATTTCATGAGATTTTATCGTAATCGAAGTAATGGATCGTCGAGAATATCTGTCTGTTTCAGTTTCTACTGCTGAAGTATTTTTACTTTAAATAATAATTAACATACTTTTAAAGATTATATCCTATAACCCATTATTATCTTTATTTTTATTAAAACGCTTACCAAAAAAGTTATTTAGAAAACATGAAATTCTACGATGTGCATCAGCTTTTAGTAAAAGTTTATTATCTGATTGCTGGTGAAGAAGCTTGTAGTTCTTACCTAGAATACCATGAACAGCCTCTACGACCTATCTCAAGTTTGTTACGTATCAAGATTCATTCGCTTTAGTTGTACTTAAGTTTGATCTATTTTTTTTAAAGCAGTTATGAGAACCTTAAAACCAAGATTTTCTTAATAAAGTACTACATACTTAAATCATCTATCTACAACGAAAATATCATCTTTTTGCATAATAGTTCTAATACCATTTTGATCATCTATTACTTTATTTATGATACTTGCATCATTTTCTATGGCCAAAAAAGGACTAGGGAGGTCAACAAAGACTTTGTGGTATAAATAGTGAAAGGTTTGACCAAAAGATATTTCTTGTGACCTGATTATGATTTTTGTTGAAAATCGTTATTTTGATAACGTTGATATATTCCATCAAAAACTAAAACAAGCTCAGTTATTAAATTGAATAATTTTTTTGCATAAATATTTGTATGATTACGGACAAGATCCTCTCTTTTATTACTTTTAACATCAAAATTCTTAGGTAGAACATCTTTTTCAAATGAATGAATTACTGTCACAAAAATTGGAAACCTTACTTTCGAATTTCATTTCGTATACAGATCAAATAAAATAATTTGATAATGCAGTTCGTAATTTAAATAACCAAGAAGCTAGAGCCTGCATAATGTCTCTAGAAGCTGATGATCTCACGGAAACTAAGAATTTTGTCACCTCCTGTTATTGATCGGTCGAAAGATTAGTAAAACACAATACTTGTTTTTCGGTAAGCTCTGATAATTTTATTCTTTTTTAAAATGTTTTTGGAGGTTTATCTGAAAGTTTTTTTTGAAATATACATATTTCATCTGTAGTTTAAAAACTAGTGTTACTATATACCTATGTAAGTTTCAGGTCATTACAAAAAAATTGTTTTTTGATTAAATGTTTAGCACTAACATAATTTATATTTAGAAAGTTTTCATTTTTTGGAAATACTTCATTCTTGCAGTTAATAGTACAAACGTCTAGTTATTTTGGTTTCTACGGATACAACATGTTGTATTAGAAATATGAGTTCTTGAAAGGAGACACTCTATCGTGGTTTTTTTTTTTTTTTTTTTTTTTTGTTATTTCTACTGCTACCTCAGAAATGTTTTTCGAGCTCTGAAAACTTGCCATTTTCAAGCTTGACTAAGTGTTTGTTGATTTACTTCTATTACTGGTTAATGATTGTACTTTTGCTGTAGTTTTTTTTGTAGCAAAAAAAAACAAGTCTTCTACACTTATTGCAGAGTTAAAACTCAATATTAACATTATCTTTATTCAACTGCTAACAAAAGTCTTGGACTTTACTAGCTAAGTTGATGATTTTGATCCGAGCTGATATTCTACTGAGATTTTGCTTCCAGAAATTACAGTCTTCATTAGTTGCATCGGCATCATCCATGTTTGATGCAACAACTGAAATGGCAAATATTTAGGACACATTAAGAGATTATAGAAGTAGTTACGAAAAAATATAACTGATTAAAAAAAAATTATTTGTGCGATACTACATCTTTGTTAAAGTCACTAAACTATTATGTAATTATCGCGAAATTTATGAATTCGATTATATCATATAAAAACTATTTTCTGAAGCAATGAATGTAATCTACTTAAAATATTTCACAAAAATTTGCTTGCAGAAAGTTAACTATTACTTAACAATAACAAGTTGAATAAAGAAAAGAATGATGAACACTGTCGATTATGGCTAGTTGCACGTGAGTAAAGAACATTCCTCGACCACACACTCCCTTTGCTCTGACAAACTTTTACCTACTAGCATGGTGGTTGTTAATCCGTGTATTTGACTCAGAAAATTTTTTTTTTTTTCTTATTGTCTATGTAGTCAGAATGTATTAAAATATTATGTGGTAAAGCTATTTCTAGTCAAAAAATTACAAATATGATTACAGAATATTTATACAGTGTACCTCGCCAGTATAATTATTAACCACCTAACGACAAAAAATCTCAAGTTCACTTTTATTATGTTCAGAGCATTGTTTTTACCTTTGAATTAGTTAATTGTCATAGAATGCGCTAAAACTAATTTTCTCTGTATAAAATAAATGGTAATAAAAACGCACTTCTTGTATTTATAATTATTTATGGTTTCAAAAATTCGGCTTTCATTTTTTGCCTGCTTATAATTTTTAATGGATTAAAAAAATTAAGATCGTTAAATCAAAGAGTGAAAAATCATTTGAATTAACAACAAACTTTTTGTTAAAAAAAATTTCGAGGTAAAATATAGACAATGATAATTCGTTATTCTTTGGTAGTGTTGTAATATATAGTACAAGAGTAATATGTAGCACAAACAAGAGAAGCAAAAGTAGGTACTTTCATATTTTAAACTTCATTTAGAAAATATGATTAGTTTTAAAAAAATGTAATAAATATAACATACACAACAAACATAAGGTATGTAATGAATTTGGAATTTTAAATTAAGAGCTTGAAAATTTTTTAAATAGTCTATACTCCTGAACGTCAAGGTTCTTTAAGAAAATCTTTATTTTTCACTAGCTGTGAAAACGGGGCAACCCTTTTTTACAGCGTCACGATTATTTGATTCTAGTTAAAATAGCTTGATTTTACTGGATAAAACTTTCTAGCCTAAGAAATAAAAAATAACTTGTGGCACTATGTATGTAAATAAAAAATTAATTCATAATGGAGAAGTTTGGTTAGGTCTACGTCATGTCCTGTTTTTTATTAATCTGACACTTTAAATTACATTTCTTTATGTAAATATATTACACCAGAATATTTAACATCCATCAAATTGCATTAAGTAATAACTATTTATAAATGTACAAGTTTTTTTAATAGTCAACGACTGCTTCTGCTTAAGTAAACAATTAGACCTAGTTAGTACTTAACAGTGACACTAAACTTATTTAACGTAATCATTTATTATCCTACCTGTTCGATTGTACCCATTTTAGCAATTAGTAATAGAATTATACTGTTTAAGACTTAATAGATGGTTGGTCCTCAGAGACTTATGCTTGTTATTTCTTTTTTCTCGTAACACTTTATTGCAACAAAAATTATATCGTAAAACTATTATTAACCAATTACATTTCTTGATGAAAAATGTCACTGCAGTCTTGACATATCCCCTCTGAGTTAAAGGCCACGGGGCAGAGCCCCAACTGACTAGTACCTCGTTGCGGTAAGAATAGGATCATCACGAATATCCTTCTCCAACACCCGACACTTCCACTCACAACGCTTACGCTCAAGTAGCCCTATGAAGAGCCTCGAGATTCAGATAGGCCTTCTATCGAGATCGGATGGAAAGGGGGAAAGATAGTACGACCGCAAGTGAATTGAAAGAAATAAGCAAGGAGTTTAGTGGATGAACGTGCAACGATAGAGGTAGAGTGGGTCAAAAGTGAAAGGAAAGAAGAAAGTTTGGACTTTTCGTAGCTCATGAGTTGCATCAATGACTTAGTTAATGGCACTACAGTAGTCAAATGTTGGAAAGACCAGTGTCTTGATAAGATGTTAACCCATAGAGAATCTCAGTGAGTGCTTATAAAAACGCAGGAGATGTAGTGTACCGTGGATTTGCTAGGTAAAATAACTGGCATGGTGAGATCACGTTAGTGACGATCACACCTAGATTTTTCGCCTCAGCCAAATATGGCAGCCTGATCCCCCTGGTTACAACCCGCGGAAGAGTAGCCATGTCCAGAGAGTACAGAGTGGCCTGGCTTTACAATAGAACTATCTGTGTCTTATCCAGCTTAATCTGAAGGCAATTATCTGTCGATTATGTCTTAGTTAAGGTGATATCCTGGTTGAAAAGTATAACCACATTATTGATTTGGGATTTTGAGAATAAAAGAAAAATATGTAAGTCATCGGCAAAGGTTGCGTGAAAAATGGGGGATAGGAAGATATAAAGGTCGTTAATGTATAAGAAAAAAAGCCAGGGCCAAGCATACTATCCTAAGGGACACCAAATGGAACGAGAAACCAGGACGAAGCTGCCCATTCGTCACCAGGGGTAACAGCTGGGCAGCGATCTATGAGGTAAGAAGAAAACTAGAAAAGCGAGATACTACTGCACTGTACAGATCAAAGCTTCGTGAGGAGAATGTTATGGTTGAGGGAGTCAAAGGTACTCAAAACGTCAAGTAGGAAAAATATGCATATGCACTTTGTCTACAGCCACACGCACAGACTACAGGATGCCAAGCAAAGTCGTCTGCGTGCTACGGTCTCTTGTGAAGCCAAATTGGTATTCGTCGAGGATGGAGTGCAACTGGAGATGTTGGGACAGAAGACGTTTTAAGGCTTTCGATAGCTTAGAAAATGTGACGATCGAACAGGCATTAAATGGGAATGAGAGGGTTCTGTACTTATCCATGGGTGTGATGAGTGGCTTCTTCCATTTTTTCCCGGAAAATACCGCATGACGTGAGAATTATCACAGTGACGAAGAAAAGAGGTCATGACAGTAGTAGATGAACTCTTATTTCAGACCCTGTAGCATAGCAGCAGAGATTCCTTATGCCGTGTGAGGTCAGTCCGAGAATAGACTCAGAGATCTCGTACCTATGGTGAGATCGTCAGAGGTGAGATAGGTCAGAAATTGAAAGCAGCCTTCGAGGTGGAGATAACCCCACAGCTTGGAGATAACAACGCTACATTTGCTAAACATTTTCTACGGACGTTGGGCGTTGCTACAATTTTCTCACCAATTGAAGCAGCGTGGCCTGTGTCCAGCGCATTCGTGACTTCCGCCCTTAACATGAATAAAAGTGAAAAGTAATCACCACGCTCAGAGTGTCGAACTCCCTGTACGCACTATTTTACTCGGCAGTCTACTGCTGTCAGCACTAACCGTTGATATGCATGATCTGGTCGGTATGACTGCAAGACGTCCGTCCCTTTTTTACCCTGGAGTAAAATTAAAAATTTAATGATTTGAATACTTTTGAATTGTCCATAGGCAATAAAACTAGAGCGTGCACTGAAAAGTTGTTAGCCAGACCATAGCCATTGTAAAACGTTGATAGTTTGAGAATCATGGGTTTTAGTTATCAGTAACATTTTTAAACAATTTAATAGCATTTATTGTTTTGTCAAAGTAAAAACCAGCTATGATTAAGGAACCCCTCAGTCAGTTGCTTAGACTAATATTCATTAAAATACGGATCATTATAATGTTTGATTTTTTTTTAAGCTTTTTTTACTAATTTTGGTCTTTGTATGCAGGCTTCTTTTGTGATTAGCGCACAAATCATTTTTTGTCGTTTTGGTTTATAGCTAATTTGTTGTTTACTTATAGTTTACTAAGAAGTATTTGTACTTGAATCACTATCAAATTTTTCAATTTTATTTTGAATAAGTACCTTCACTTGTCATTAAAAAAAAAAAAAAAAATTGAAATCCTTTGGATTGGAATATTACACCTCTTGTAACAGAAAAATAAAGTTTGCTTCGACATTAACCCTTTTTTGAAAAATTAATCGTCTTAATGTAGAATTTATATGTTATTTTCGTTGTTATTGAATCATTATAAATTTAATAGACAACACTTTTCTTAAAAACAGCAATCATGATTAATTATTACGTCAACGGATACCTTATAGTACATTCAAAGACGTCGTTATTGCTTCAGATTTAGTAGGCAACGATTCCCTCGTTCATAATATTTTTAAAATGTACATAACATGCTGCAATGCGAAATGAAAAAATTTTTTGCTTAGTTTTTAATGTCTAAAGATATTTTAGGCAAAAATTTATGCAAAACATTGAAATAATTTTTATTAAAGATTTTGAAACAGATGAAAAAAATAATGCTTTGTTACAGCTAAATTTAATTTTCATAGTTAAAGAAGACAACAAAAAGTTGTCAGAATAGCCTTTGATTGACTAAACATTTACAAAATTATTATTAGATATTGAAGAACCAAAAATCATATCATTGCAAGAGCCAAATGAACGGAAAACAACTAGCGTTTGTTCCGATTTTTTTTTAATATGTCAAATTTTCAACAAATAACGTTTATTCTTACTTCTCATGAAAAATATACTTATTTGTTGTGTACTAAAATTCTAGATAATGTAAGAGGAGGAATAAAAACATATTACAGCATAGAAAATGTTACTTTACAAAGGTGATGATACATCTGATAGTGATATTTATATGAATTTTCTACTTAATTTAGAAGCAATTTTTAAGAAGACTAATTTCTTTATGAACTTCATTTAAAAATTAGAACAATTGTAATGTTGATATGAAATAATGCAATTATCAAACTTATTACGGATTGAAGATAAAACAAACCAGCTCGCGATTGCACTATCTTAAGGATGGTGTGGAAATGTTTTAACTCACTATATATACTCTTGCTCTTGTGTCTCTAGTAAATCTTTAGTAATCGTCCCTTGATTCGTACTTTCTCTCTTTACTATTCTTCTACCTTTTAGGGCCCAGGCCAGAAGGAGTGCACGGACGCATAGCTATATGCTATCGTATGTAGCACGTCCGAGGCTGCGATACCGACGTCCTTAGCGTGTTCCCTATTTGACTTGTATGTTTGTGATAAGGTGGAGTACGTGTTATGTTCTTTGTGTTGGAAAGTATTTCCAGTTCGAGGAAAGTGGGTGGTTTTAAGCGCCATGTCCCCGTTTCTTCTACTAATTTATTATTGCTGTGTCTTATGTGTATACACGTTTTTTTATGTTTGCGCACTTCTTTAATACAATTTTCAAAGCAAGTTTTTTTAGTTACTTACGTTACATAATTACTAATAATGTTTTTTTGTCGTTTGTTAAACTCTCTCTTTCTCTCTCTCACACACACACACAAACATACACCCACACACAAAGTAAGAGAGAGAAAAATGTTAACATATATATGTGGGGCATTCCACGTCAACTGCACTGTTAAAAAAATAGATTTGGTCAAAATCTATGGGAATCGATAGTCTTTTATGAGAAATATTACTCCAACTTTTTTAGTTTTTTTTTTTTTCTTACTCACACCAAAGCCGTCAGTGACGGTTACAAATTTAAGATATCTTCTTTGACTTAATTGTTTTTAACTATTTTTCTAATAAACAAAAGAAAGAAACATATAGGGGCCAAATTTTGTGGTTTTTTTGAGATAGAATCGTTTAAAGATATTTTCAACAATATTTGAGGTTATGTTACCCCATTTTTTAGATTTTAAAGTTAAATTAATTTTTCTTTGCAAAGTGTGACACACTTTAGAAAAAAATTTTTTTTCATTCGAACCTCATAACAAACTTTACTTTCATGATTTTTTTGTAGTGAGCTTAAAACGGTAACAGGTGCTAGGTGGTGATGAACATTATGGTTACAAAATTTGACGCTTGTTATCTTGGGTTTTAAGGTTTTGCAATCAGATACTAAATTTATACTAGGAATATAAAGGCTACTGATGATAAGAGTATAGTTTAGTTTTCAGAGTTTAAAATGGCTGATTTAATATGGTGGATGAGTTTTGAAAAAATTCAACGAAATTGTATTGTTGTATTTCCTATATAATTCTTAGTAAAAATTGTCTTGCACTTTTTTGATTAAATGCATGTATTTAAAGCAACAAATTCAAGAATATGTTTAATGATACAAATTCACGTCAGATTTAATATTTTGTCTATTTAGCAGTCCGTAAAAATCACTATAATCATGTCAATCAACCTTAAACACTTTACTCGATGGTTAGAGCAGAATTATGTATTTGCTTGTATGTGTGTGCAAACTATATTGCATCCATAAATGCATACTCAATTTTCTCCATGTCAAGCAAGTTGAACCTTCTGTTAAAATTTATACTTGGTGCCTCTATTATAAAGCGTGGAGTGCACTTGAAAGAAAAACAAGGAATAGAAAAAAAAGGAAGGGAATCGTTTTGTCCGCGATCGATGGTTGAAACTGATCAGTGTGGCGTGCCAGTGATCTAGTCACAGACGAACATGGCTAACACTTGCACTTAGACGCATCATTATAACGCTGGCAAGATTGACGTAGAAGGTAGGAAAATTGGCATGTATTATCAACAGTATGCCAATAATAAATCAATTAGTATAAACTTCTGAAACAACTTTCTTATTTATTTAAATTAGTAACATTAATCAATCAATAAAATAATAATAATACGTTTTCATTTGTGCAATGAACTTTGTAGATTGCTAATATCAACATTTATGTTAGATTATCTAAAATCAACATGGTGGTTTATTATTGTTATGGAATTCAAATATGAATTCGTACCATGATTTGCGTTAGACTCTTGTTAACATATGTTTTGTGGTTTGTTGACAAGATGTACAGTTAATAAATATTTTTTTTTTTGAACGAGTTAATTTATCTTAGTTTAACAATAGATATTGAAACTAATTGCTTCTCAAGGCTATAAAGTTACTAATCAAAAAAGGTGTTGATATTTTTTAAAGAATTTTGAGATCTTCATAACTTGTAGATTCAGAGAATTTTTTTTCACTTATGAATCCGTTTTCCAAGATAATAAGACAGTGATTATTTTGCAATGACTTGGTTCCGTCATTGGAATAAAACCAGCTGTTTAATTTTCTTTTGTTTGATTCATATTCTTCAATATCAGAGTATGCGAAATTTATATTCAGTAGTACATCAGTACTGCTTAGCCATTTGAACAACTCTAAAGCGTTAAGATCAATGTTTTTGATTTTAAGCTGGCTCAAACAGCAATTTGTTAAACTGTCGCTCCTCAACTATCACGGAGTCCTTTTTATAAAAATGTTTTAAATTTAGCAAATTACTATCAAGATCACAATATACACGCCAAACGGAATTTTTTTCCCACAGCACATGGGAAGGGACCCTGCGATGGTCTGGGAGCTACAGTTAAACAAAGTGCTGATTAAGCCAGCTTACATGAAAAAAACATTGATCTTAACAGCTTTGGAGTTTTTATATTGACATTCGATTGGTTACGCATAACAGCGGAATCGGCGATCGCGATTACGTAGGTAAGGAATGGAGACGGAGGGACGGGGGCCGAAATATACTGAGGGATCGAAAAAGGTAAAAAGGGCAGTTTTTAGATTCGGGTTAAAAAAGAAAAAACTAAGACAGCAAGTAAGGTAAATAAATTCCTTTATGGCTTGACAGAGCGTAAGTCACAAGACTTTTTAGAATTGGGACGTAAAACAATAGCCAACATAATATACCAATCTAAGGGTGACCTCGATTTCTCTCAACAAGCAACTCGGGGATATTCGCTCGTGGCAGTTTTCTTGGTGTCGCTCGTATTTCTATTGCGCTGTTCTGTGTTCCATCGCTTGGTGCTTTGGCGTCCGTGGTCCCTTTCTCTCTTGCACCAGTTTTTGCATCAGTGTGAGCGTTTTAAGACCTTCTCCTTTACCTGCTATTTCAGAAGTTATTTGAATATAATTAAGTTAAGTCCCGTAGCGTACGTTTTATTTTATAAAGTTATATGTGACATAGTGATTTAAGAATTCTGCTGTGATCTTAGCAGGTTCATTGGAAGTGTGTTACTTAATTGATTTTCACGGGATTTGATTGTCGTGAGCATAAAATTGCTTTATTTTATAGTTAGATAACATTTTTGTTAATTCTTTAATTGCAAGGAGCAAATGGTCAGCCAAGAAAGTACGGCATATCGATTTGGTTATTCTTAGTTATCTATAATCTCGGTTTAATTTTTGACCTTTGCAATATAACAAAATTAAGCCTACTCAAATTGGTTTATTTTATTGTTGGATAAAATTTTGTTATCTCTTTAATTACGAGAACAAAATGATCAGTCAAGAGAGTATGGCATATTGATTTTTTGATTTTTAGTTTTCTATAATCTCGATTTAATTTTTGATCTTTGCGTTGTAAGCTTATTCACAATAGCTTACTCGAACGTAATCCATTGCTTGATAGACGCATGCATAAGCGCGTCGTTTGTGTGCGTACCACGTAAGCTTCCGAGTCGTTGAGACATTGACACTTGTTTTGGTCGAGGTGATTCGGGAAAGCATGATAGTATTATTGTTTTGAGATTATCCATCTCGCTTATGGCTTAAAGCTTGCACGGTTATTATTTAGGATATCTATATGAGGGATTCCTGCCTGCGTCGGATGAAATTGTAAACGTATTGCGATAGAAATAAGAAAAAAGGGAGGAAAAATCAATCTGTTAGCATTGATTGTTGTATTGCATTAAGACCACATTTTGTCGAAGGTACATGCATAAATTCATATTGATGACATACGTTCAGCTATCTTGTATATCAAGCCATTATTATCACCTACAACCTGCTTCGATCCTCCGTGTCCATGAATATTTTGAATTTAAAAACCTAACGTAAGAAATAAGGATTTTGCACTGTCCAGCATCAACTTCGCATACTTTGATATTAAAGAATATAAATCAAATAAAAGAAAGTTACACAGCTTGTTTTACTTTAGTAACAGAATCAACTCTTTTCAAAATAAACACTGTTTCATCAGCTTGAAAAATAGATTTATAAGAGTAGTAACATACTCTAAATCTACAAGTTATAAAGATCTCAAAGTTTTTTAAAAGATAATATCTTTAATTGAACAGAAACTCTACATTCTTAAGAAGCAATCGATTTTAATATCTGTCTTCAAGCTAAGATAAATTAAGTTGTTCGAAAAAATGTATATTTGGTATAGGTTTATCGATTTCTAGGACTTTTTAGCTTTTGCCATATCAGCGACCTTTTTTGCTTTTAACTTTTTGCCTTAACCACACGATGTGTGTGTCTTTCGTGAGGGCTCCTTGCGAAACTCCCCTCAGACGACTCAGTCATCCATCCTTCTCGGTACTATTTACAAGGTGCAGTGATTTTCCCGAGCACACCCCAGCTATTATCAAGTTTAATGGAAAGATATTTCCAATAAACTATCCAAAGTCGCTGTACCAACCTTGTTATAACCAACAGAGACCTTATCCAGTGAGCAGGCCAAGTGTTAGCCTTTCCTTCTGAAAGAAAGTACTTGGAGGTCTAGACATCACCAGAAAAATCGAATATTAGTTTTCAAAACCGGTTGGAAGGTTTTTTAGCGCCCTGAATACTCATCCCATCGAAAAAATCTGAAAAAAATTCTTGATAATTTTCCATGAGATTCAAACGTACGACCGCTCGAGTATCTTCGGCTATAATTCTAGCATACTAACCACTAAGCCATCGAAGCTTTTAAAAATGTATATTTAATGACTGTGCTTTTTGTCAGCAGACCACAAAACACATTTTAACGAAAGCTTAACCCAAAGTATGGTACGAATTCACATTTAAATTCCATAACAAAAATAAGCCACCATGTTGATTTTAGACAATCTAACACTAATTTTTGTATCAGCTACCTACAAAGTTCATTGCACAAATAAAGACGTATTGTTATTATTCTTCCGGATTTATAATCATTAATAAACATCGAAAATATTAAATCTGACGTGAATTCGTATAATTAAGCTTAAAGAATTTTTTGCTTAAAATAATTGCATTTTATTGAAAAAAACAAACACAATTATTACACGAAATTGAATAAGAAATACGATAAGTGTTTTTTAGAACTGTTTTTGAATTTCTTCAAAAATCGTCGCCATATTGGATTAGCCATTTTCAATTCCAAAAGCTTAACTACACACTTATTATTGGCAACCCTTATGTACTCTAATAAAATAAGTATCTGATTGCAAAATCTTATAACCTAAGCTTACAAGTGTCAAATTTGATGACCATACTGTTCAGCGTTAACTGGTGCTTGTTTTCGTTTCAAGCCCACTACGAAAGAAATTATGACAGTAGAGTCTGTTAAGAGGTTCAAATAAAAAAACATTTTTTTAATCGTGTCACCCTTTGCAAAAGAAATTATTTAAACTTAAAAACTTGAAAAGAGTGGTTACATGACCTTAAATTTTTTTCAAAGTATGTTTAAACAATTCTACGTCAAAACATCTACAAAAAGTGGGACCTTTTTTTTTTTAATTTCTTAGCAAACTAATTAGCTACAATTAGGTCATAGAAAGTATTTTAAATTTGTAACCTTTACTGAAGGTTTTGTTAAAGAAAAAAAAAAACTAAAAACATTGAAGTAATGTTTTTTTAAAAAAAACTATTAATTTTCATACGTTTCGACTTCAACGTTTTTTTGACCAGCACAGTTGACGCGGGATGCTATGTATGCACACACACACACACACACACGTACACACACACAGTGTATACATATATCCTTTTATATTGTATAGTTAAATGTATGGGGCAAATCACATGACCTGCCTCCCCCCTTTGCCTCCCCTCCAAAGACCCAATAACCCTAAACAAACATACTCAATATGGTTTCAGTAACAATACAGGGCCGCTCACTGTAATAAGATTGATTAGTAAACATTTTTTTGTATAATGTAAAGTATTTAGCAAAAAAAATCAAAGTTTTAATTATTTATTTAATTATTTCAGGTCAGTGAGCTAACTTGAGTGTGAATACTGCCCATATGTTTTTGGAACTACGTAAGAATTGAAAATTTAATAAGAAAAACGTAACAACAAATTTTGAAGTAAAATTTTTTTAGGTGCGCTTTATATAGGGAGTTAACCCGTGAAACGAGTGAGCAAGCAAGTGAGCGAGCGAGCACTTCCATGCACATATGCATCTATATATATATATTATCTGTACGTATACTAGCCAACGCTGGCTGCGCCACGCTGCACCTAGGGGATCCGTTTGTCTGTCTCTCGTCCTTCTCTCCCTTCCTCTCGCATGTGGACAATAGTGCGCCGCATTTACTCCGTATATATTTACTTACGATATAGCTTCTTTCTTAACAGTACTATGTATACGCTATGGTCTCTATGTATGGAGTAGGTATACACTGAGAGATTAGTGGAACGCCCTCTGTCTTCGCACGGTCAAATATAGTCCTAATGTAACGTACGCATACCGATCCAGGCAGTGGGACAGCTAGCGAGCCACTTTAAACTCTAGGTGGACCACCGTAGTACAGCAGCAGTATTATTTATACAGTACACCAGTTGTCCCCGTATCTAGTGCATGATCTGTTCCGGTTCGTGGTACAGTACATGTCCACGACACAAGCTATTTATACTACCTATTAGATAAGTTACTTGTGTCTTATGGATAATAATGTATGTATATGATACATAGCACATCAGTACTGGACATATTTATTTATACTATTCACTGTATAAGTGCTACCTGTGCGTTACTCTGTCACAAAAATAACAACCACACCTGCAGTATATTATAAGTATGTATGTATATATATGTAATTATGAAGATTCTGAATGGTTCATCTTTTTTGTAATAAATTTTTTAGTCTCAGAAATCGAGAACAAAAGCAAAAAAAAGCTGATAGGGTGTCGATTTAAAAAAGACGATTTTTAAAGTAACCAAAATTCGAAACGTTTTATATTATTTCTAAAAACTATAATACATATTAACCCTATAACTGTATCTTACAAAAAAAATTATCTCTCCAAACTGTAAAATAAAAATTTTTATTCAAACAAATTATTATAAAAAATAAGTTTTCATTTTTTATTTTTATGATATTTAGTTTATATAGAACTAGATTGTAAATTATTATTCTTTCAATAATATACATATACACATATATATACGCATGCACACATGCGCGTTACATACACATATGCGCGTCGAGTATGCATTATAATATATTATACTCGACGCTCGGCACGCGAGCTACTGTGGATATATCTAATGCACTCGTCAATAGCACGTTAATAGCACTATACTTGTGGCACATTGCTCGTGCTGCAAGAGTGGAGCGCCTGGCCAAAGATTAGTAGGGAAATTGCTGACTGCCATGCTACGGAGTGTGCCCACTTTTTTCCAGTGGTTCGAGCGCCCCGCCGCGGCCAAGCGGCCGAACCAGGCGCACATTTTTTTTTTATTTGCGAAGCACGGTAGGAGTATGAGAAGAGTGGATTCGCGTGGAAATTTCCATATAGATGCACATTTTGGAGACACGTTGAAGGGGTACACCGAATGTGCGCCTACGAGGAGAGGAGTGAAAATGTCGGCTATATAGCTGTATATATCTGAACGCACAGCCAAAGCAAGCGACGATACGAGTTTTTTTTTTTTTGGAGTCTTTTGACTCTGCAACCGAGTACTATGTATATATTTAACTGACTTGCTCTCATTCTTGCTTCAATGTTATCTATAAATCTTATTTAATTAAATCGTGGAACTAAATGCTCATTAATTATATACACAGAATTTTGAATTCAATACATTATTTTTTAACTTTCCCGTACTCTTAAAATTCCCAAATCCATTTATGTTTTCAAAAAATTAACCACTAATTTATTAATTTCACACATCCTAACTGCTGTAAACTGTAGGACAAGCTCCGGAGGATATCCATGAACATATGTGACTTCGAAAGAGTCACCTTCCGTCCTTCGGTAGCTAAGATGGTTAAGGCTTATGTCCCTTTATAGATTGTTTTGCACTTAAGGGTTCAAATCCACTTCATGGTAGATATTTTTATTTTTTTTAATTTTTTTATTTAATGTATCATTTTGTCTTCATTTCTTTTATTTATGTTTCGTTAAAAATATATATTTGTATATATTTATGTAGTCAACATTTTTTTTCGGATACATCAAAACAAATTAAATTAATATTGTTACTTTGATACAAGGCAATTCTGTAATTTTATAACACTAAAAAAATAACTTTTAGGGATTTTAACATAGTTTGTGTATTCTAAAACTCCTAAGAAATTGTGAACATCCTTTTCACGAGTAAAAAAAGCCGCCCGTTTACTGCTATTTACCTAATGTCGAATTTTTAATCAGTAATTAAATTTGATGAACACAATACAAAATAGTTTTATAAATATGCTAAAATTGTTTGCAAATCTTTAATAAGGTGTGCTACTTTTATTTATTTTTAGACAGCCAGAAGAACAATAATGAATGAAACAGTTCGATGAATAAGTAATAAAATTTATTCGGCAAGATTCTGAGACTAAACATTTTTTATAATACCGCAGTATTTTGTTAAAAACAAAAAAAAAATGAATTACCCTTAAGGGTAATGATTGTAATAAACATATTTTTAGGCTGTAGATCAAAAAGGAAGTTTAATCATTTATATTAAATGCAGGAAAAGCATCGTAATACTTTTAACAATGATACCATCGGGTGAGTGCAAGGAAGAGTATTTTTAGAGTAAAAGTCAAGAAAGAGCCTTTTTAAATTTTCGGGCAGAATAAAGTCCTCTTAAACTAAAAGAAAAAGCCTTTTTATACAGAGGTACACTCGCACTTAGGTGTCGGCGTCGATTGGTATAATTAAGCCCAACGAAACGTTGCTCAAGATTATTCTTTGACATTTTTGAGTTCTTATTTGCTCCTCACTTAGCTCTCGGTTGGTCTCGTACTCCTGTACGAATCCACACATTTATTCAATACTGGAGAGCAAAACGAGGAGTTCAACAAAAAGATATCAATGCCTTTTTAACTAATTTGTTTACTTCTATTTTAATGCAGTAATGTATATATTTTTATAGATCATTTATATATATACACATATAAATGTAGTACCAACTTAAAATCGGAGAAATAAAAATTAAAGGCTCTTTTTTATATTCAGTTTGAAAAGGCTCTTTTACGCCTATTACTCTGAGAAGACTCTTTATTATGCTAACGTGATACATTATTTAGAATTAGGAATTGTGAGAACTAAAAAAATTTGTTAACTACAAATTTCTATATTAGTAAAAACTGAGTCTGGGTCTATTTCTGCTGGCAAAAACTTCGATTAAGTTACGGGGGATGTTGTGATATTTCATTGTTTTAAGAAATTTCTGAAAAAATTTGTATAGGTATGTTTCAGTATCATAAATAACATATTAAAATTTCAAAGAGTCTAGATACACCATTTTTGAGAAATAAAATGGCGAAGTTGGCCACTTATACACATGCTTTTAGATGGACTTGTCGGAAAATGCACGTTTTCACTCATAACTTTTGAGATTTTTTTAAGAATCTTTTAGAAAATTAAACTGTTAGGGTTTATTATAGTTGAAATAAGTATACTAAAATTGGGGAAGCTTAGCTTCACCGTTTTTAAAATATAACAGTTTAAAGTCTAGTTACAACGTTACTAGAATACCTATATAGTGGTACAGTCCGAGGCGAAAGTTAGGTTAATTTGTTGTTTAAACGTTTGTGTTTACTTTCCTGGGCACTTTTCTGTTCCATACACCTAATTTTTTAATTATTTACCTGTTTCGTTAAGAATAATCACAACAAAGATATTTCTAACACGAAAATTTGATTTCAAAATTGCCTGTACCACGACAACCCCCTCAAAATAGTATCAACATATACATTTGTAGTGCAAAATTTTAAAAAAATCTACAGTTTATCTGAAAAATCGACCAATTATTTATTCTAGTTTTTCAGTTTATTCTTAAAATCGTGAAGTATTTAAACTATTATTGTTTACTGTATTTAAGTGCATACTTCTTTATGGTAAATTAATTCAGCTATGATTCTTAAAAATTGATATGTAGAGCTATGAAAAAGGCATTTTAAAGATTTTAATGTTACGCTACTCGTCGTGAAAGTTCCGCAAACTTTTTAATAAAAGCAACCTATGTCACGTAGTTAAAGATACCGACAATGCGGTTGTTACTATAACTACAAAAAAAAAAAAAATTAGCTGCCTTGCGTTGTGTGGCAAGAGTCGTTTTTTGATGGTTTATCTTACCAACTACAAACAATCGAATAAATTTATGCGAATCATTGTGTGTTGCATACGATGTAAAATTAATTGATCGATTGCGATAGTTAAAAGAGCAATTTCAATTGTGAAATTTTCATATTTTGTAAATTTATTCATCTATAAAAGTATATATAGTGCTACCTTCCAAACAGAGGAAAATAAATTTTTGTCAACTGTATGTGATTTACGCACTGTCAAAAATTTTGGTAACTATTACTGAAAAATTACAATAACAATTGATTATAGGTAAAAAGATTAATTGTTTACACAGAATACAAATTTTTTTTTAAACCATACTCTGAGTTACAAGTGAACTAGTATGTGTTGAATAAAAAAAGCTTCGTTCAGTCTCTGTAAGACTCTTTATTCTAAAATACGCACTATTTATAAAGACTAACGAATCTACTTCCATGTTTGTACAAATATATATGTAGTACGAATTTTGTCAACGCAATAACCACAACGTATTAATAAGGAATGTAAATATAAGCACAAAAATATAATATATGTACGTAGTTGAATATTCACGTATAATTGGATGTAAGTTGAACTTTACTGGTAATGATCATATTTGATACAATCGTAGTAAAAGTATGAGTTTTCTTCTGCCTTCGGCTTTTGTTTGTCGTAAATAGGATGTTCATAATTTCTTAGGAGTTTTAGAATACACAAATTATGCTAAAATCCTTAAAAGTTATTTTAGTATTATAAAATTATAGAATTGCCTTGTATCAAAGTTACAATATAAATTTAATTTGTTTTGATGTATCTGAAAAAAATGTTGACAACATATATATATATATATATATATATATATATATATATGTATATATGTATATATAAATATATAGTTTTAACGAAATATAAATAAAAGAATTGAAGACAAAATGATACATTAAATAAAAAAATTTAACAAAATAAAAATATTTACCATGAAGTGGATTTGAACCCTTAAGTGCAAAACAATCTATAAAGAGACATAAGCCTTAATCATCTTAGCTATTCGAAGGACGGAAGGTGACTCTTTCGAAGTCACATATGTTCATGGATATCCTCCGGAGCTTGTCCTACAGTTTACAGCAGTTAGGATGTGTGAAATTAATAAATTAGTGGTTAATTTTTTGAAAACATAAATGGATTTGGGAATTTTAAGAGTACGGGAAAGTTAAAAAATAATGTATTGAAATCAAAATTCTGTGTATATAATTAATGAGCACTTAGTTCCACGATTTAATTAAATAAGATTCATAGATAGCATTGAAGCAAGAGTGAGAGCAAGTCAGTTAAATACATACATAGTACTCGGTTGCAGAGTCAAAAGACTCCAAAAAAAAAAACTCGTATCGTCGCTTGCTTTGGCTGTGCGTTCAGAAATATACAGCTATATAGCCGACATTTTCACTCCTCTCCTCGTAGGCGCACATTCGGTATACCCCTTCCACGTGTCTCCAAAATGTGCGCCTACACTGAAAAAGATTCAGCGTGCTGGCTGTTCTCTAATATAAGTGACAGCAGCGCCCCTCTTTATGAGTGGATAATCCGCTGAAGCAGAGTAACAGAGGCGCTTTTTACGCGTAGCGCTACTGTGTCGATCACTATGCACAACCACTATACGTATGATCGGAGTAGAGGCTACTCCGATTCGGAGTAATAGTTAGGCTGTGTTACACATGCTAAGGGTGCAGAACAGCGCCTGCCAAAGTATAAGAAACCGTGGGAGAGAGAGAGAGAGAGAGAGAGAGAGAGAGAGAGAGAGAGACAGAGGTCTGCTGAAAAGCAATTCTACAGACCTCTTTCTCACTCCCACGGTCTCTTATGCATTCGGCAGGCCTTATTCTGCACCATGTAATTAATTTAATTTAATTATTTTTTAACCTTGCAAATAAATCGAAACAATATAATAACGATAAAGTGGGCAGATACATTTTTTTTAAATGGATATGAGTTGATTAATAATTCAAGCAAAATAAAGATTTGATACCATTTTTAGTATGATTGCGATTTAATTTAATTTTTGACTCATTTTCAAGAACATTAAACACCTCGCACATTTTTAAAACTTGTTTTAATGCAATAGTTTGTAACAAATTTTTTTTTGAACTAGTAGAGATCGCATTAGCTTTTAGTTCTCTATGTCTCGATTCAAATCGCATACTTCGAAAATGTATACAAGAACCAAAATATTCTAGAATTGAGATATAGTGAATTAAAAAGTGAAATTTCGGTTTTAATTTACCATAAGACTTTAAATAAAGTGAATTTAATAATTTCACGAAACTCTTGGAAACATGGAATCATATTTGATAAAGAACGCATCCATTGTCAAATTTAATTACAAAACTAAAAAACTAACACTGAACTAAAGTGAGAAGCTCACGTGTTCATGATGGATGCCGAACAAAAAGAGTAACGGCTACTCAGTTGCAAACATACTCGACAAACCCGATTGACTAATGTGGTTGGTACATCTATTTAGAGCGTATATTACGTCGATCGGAGTAGCTAGTACTCCGATGAAAAGTATAGGTGCTGCCATGTCAAATATGAGTAGCCTCTAAACTTGAAGAGTAGGGGGCGCGCCGAATCTTTTTCAGTGTATATGGAAATTTCCACGCGAATCCACTCTTCTCATACCCCTACCGTGCTTCGCAAATAAAAAAAAAATGTGCGCCTGGTTTGGCCGCTTGGCCGCGGCGGGGCGCTCGAACCACTGGAAAAAAGTGGGCCCACTCTGTAGCATGGCAGTCAGCAATCTCCCTACTAATCTCTGGCCTGGCGTCCCACTCTGGGTTGTCTCTCGTCCCAACGTACGTGGTAGCTCAGCCGCGCCACCTGAAGGACAGATGGCGTTCCATTAATCTTTTAATGTACCTTCTGCTGCATAGTGAAAATCGTAACGGGGCTGTTATACGAGCCGAACTAGGCTTCTGTTACAGCTAAGGTACTGTCAAGTCAATAATGTCTGATACAAGACATCGCTTGATCTGTCTGAAATCTTCGAAAAAACATGGTAACAATAGTTCTTTTTTCCTATTTATCTATTTGTATCTATCTATGTATGTGAAAAAACGTACGTAAAATATTAAATATGTATAATATGACAACTTAGCTTTTGAAAACAAAAAAACGCTGTATCTCGAAAAAGACGCTAAATTAGCTGTAAATAAAAATGTTTTTTGGTCACCTAAAGGGGGAGTTGGACTATGCACAAGCATAACCTCAATATTTCTTCTTTTGACAGTATCTTGAGAAGAACGAGTAAAAAAGTTTTCCTTTTGTAGACCGTGTATGGAAAATTAATATAGATGTTTACAAAATCTTCGAAAAATTTTTGTCGTAAATAACCTCTCAAAATCGAAAAACAGTCATATCTCAAAAAGGAAGCTAAATAGACCCGAAACAACTGTTCTTACAGGTTCTGTAAGGGGTACTACATGATCAATGCACACAAATAGAGAGAAGTTAGACTGTGTGCAAATATAACTTCAATTTTTTGTTTTTTCGACTGTATCTTGAAAAGAACAAGTCAAAAAAATTTTTTTATTTAGTACAGTATGTTGGGAAAATAAATGCGAACGTTAAAAAATCTTCGAAAAATTTTTGTTATAATATAACCTTCTAAAATTAAAAAAACAGTCGTATTTCGATAAAGAATCCAGATAGGCCAGGAATAATTTGACGTGTAAAAAAAATAATTTCTGAGGCGCAGAAACACGTTACACGGATTTATATAAATAATCGTAATGAAAATAATGATTAATATTTCAAAGGCAAAGGTACAACCTCTATATCCTACCTGTTAATTGATTTATTGTCAGTTCTTTAAAATGTATTATAAGAAAAATTGTTACGTGATTAAAACCTATATTTGTTTTAATATAAAATTATGAGTTATTATAGAAATCGAATGGAATAAAAAATCAAAATTTTACAATGGAAAATAGCTATTCGTATATTATTTTCCTTAATCTTAATAAGATATAGGTGATTATTTGACTTTTATGGAAGCCAAAATCAAAAAAAAAATATTATTTTTTGGTTACAAAGATTCTAACTAGAATTTGTTGTACACATATTATGTCTAATCAGACGCACGAATATTAGTTTTAAATAAAAGGAATTTTTGTTCTGCGTAGTAAGACAAAAGAACCTACTTTAGTCGAAGAATAGTGAAAATGTTTGTTTCATTCTGCATTACATGACCAAAAATTTGTACATGTATTACATATATCACAGCAAATATGGAAGTACTTAGAATGAGCGAATGATAACATAAGTAGTATATTAAGGTATATTTATTTTACGTACGCCGCGTGCTTGAATATGTGATAAAATTAAATTTTTCACTATTTTGATATGAGATTCTTAAATATCTATTGAAATAAGGTGTACTTTAATTTTTTCAGATTCTATTATACTGAGTTTAATAACATTTGAGTTAAAAGTTTCACTTCTGCTAGGGGTTCCGAGACCCACACCTGATTTTTTTATATCTGGATTATGTACAAGCTTCAATTTTCTCCCTATTCGTTAACATACATTTGTTTTCTGTACATCATACTTTAAGAGCCAGCCTATTTTCGATTGAACCCATCGACTTATACGTGTCAAAAAATACTCTTTTTTCGATTCAAAAATATTATCGTCCATAACTTCTGACCTCTTTAAATATGTTTTCACGGTACAGAGTGCACGTTGAGCATTATTGTTAGTGATGTCCTTTTAAGTGTCGAACCAAGTTCATCAGCATTAAAAATTCACATCTTTACATTGATAGTTTTTTCTTCTCAATTAAAGTCTGTTTCTTATAAATACATGTATCGTTGTTTACGTTGGTACCTTTTCCTCAAAATTTACAGGAAAAAATGCTGTGCCATTGCTTAAGTCTCTGCAACAATCCATTACGAGCTTTGAATTCTTTATGGACCAGACGCTGGGAATCAAATAATGTGAAAATATGCGTTCTCCGGGCAGGAGGAATGTTTTGATTGATTCTTAAGCATTTTTTGACGTAGAATTTAATTAGCGCTACCTGCGCTCTGTAAAAGTTGTGCTTCATTTTTTAATGTAAGAATTGATTTTTAAAAAGTGACTTTTTCACGTTTTGCTTTATACCATCTTTTCTCTGGATTTTTTTTTATACATACCCATGAAGTTTTTTGTTTTTGACTTAACTGCGTAAAAAGTAAGCTGAGGTAGAGGTCGCTGAGCATTTTTGTTTAACGATAAATAAGATTTAAATTTAAAAAATGTGCTTTTTTAAATCTCTAATATCTCAAGAATTATAATACCTACAAGCTTAAGATTTTTTCAAATTATTAATAATAATAATATTGACAATCGCACCAAATGTGTTGAAAATCGGTTTTGAACTTTCCGAGTCATTAGCGATTATTTTTTTTTTTTATTAGTTGCGAAATGACCTTACACTTGTGAAAAAAAGTTTAATTTTTTTTAAACAAGTCAGAAAATTCAAAACACGATCAAAGTTTTTTATCCTATTAGAATTTTAAAAAAATTTCGATTCTGACATATTTCCTGACGATTTTGTAGCGACACTACTACTTTAGACACATGTATAAAACTATATAACTTTTTTAATTAAACATCTTGAGGATTTGCTTCTATACTTTCAAAAAGATACTTTCTTTTTATTTATTAAATAATTATTCGAGTCGTTAATTATATTATTAACTGATCTAACTGATATTTGCACATGTTGTTATTTATTACTTTTTAAAATGTATGCTCAATTATTTTCGTAAAAAAATTAGTAGCGATATGTATGCAGCTGGATAGTGATAAAATCTTGGGAAAACAATCAGTACCGTATTCGAGACGAGCACCAGATTTCTAGTTTCAGTGGAGGGGGAGAGCCACTGCGGTACTGATGGCTCGCTATGTACGGAAATGACAAAATCCTTACGAAAGTAAATAACTCAAGATTGGTAGATCTAATTTGAAAATGTTTTTTTTTTTTTTTAATAAAGCTTATGAAATAGGTCTGACAAAAAAACTATAGAAAACATTAGTGGTCATGATCCTAACCTACAAATTTTTGGAGAATAGCAAATAAATAAAATTTTTTAGGTGGATAAACAAGATTTCATGTACAACTCAAGCCCTAATGACTAACTCAGGTTTTTATAATGTTACTCTTTGCGTAGTAGCAGAATTATGAGGTTAAAATTGTCTCAGAGTAAAAGAACTGGTTTATAACGCAACTGCTTAAACAATTTCCAAAATTTTTTAATATCTCTTAGAACTATTTTCTTTAAAGATAAAATGACCTATTAAAAAGAAAAGATTTCTTGTGATTTCTCTGTAAAATGCTTATAAATGGACTTGAAATTTTTTTAAATACCGCAGTCAGGCAATTGTTACCATACTGATGGAATCCCCTCATCAAGGAAAATTTACAATCTACCAAATGAAGTTCTTGTTACGAATCTTCACTTGCTTAACAGGCATCCAAAATCTATTGTTGCATATTCATTTGTTACTATCTATGTATAGACATAAATTTAATAATCAAAGTTTCCTCAAAACTTTAAATTTTTCAGGGAAAACATGATTTTATCTTATTCCGTTATTTCAATGCATTGATAAGCTTTGAAAATTTTTTAGCAAAATACCAGAAATTATAGAATAACTCGAGAAAAATGGATTAAGAGATCATTGATGTTTTTTAAATCTTCAGTAAGCGATCATTTTCCTGGTAAAATTTGTACTAAAATTTCTACTCACGATTTATATATAATATTGTCTATCGACTTTTAATTTACCAAAATTTACCATCTACCAAATGAAGTTTTTGTTACGTATCTCTATTTGCTTAACATGCATCCAAAATCGATTGGTGCCTCATTCATTTGTTGTCATCTATTTATGTAAATCAACACAATAATCAAAGTTTTCCTTAATTTTGCAATAAATATTTTCAATGGAGATTTAGTGTGAGCCATGAAAAAAAATTTACAAAACTTTTTTGATGTTATATATCATCTTTTATTGTTGAATAAATTACAGAATAAGATAAGAGTATAAATTTATGTTGTGATATTAATTAAAAACTACCAGTGATACTATTCCCAAATGCATTGTGAATATTTCATACGTATTTTCGTCTTGTGATTCAATGAAATAAAAGGCTTTTTGAAGCACACTATATTTCTTGGAAATATTTAAATAATTACATCATTGTCTTTAAGAGAAGATAGTACAGATAAAAAATTCCGCTTAATTTGATATAAGTCTTTTTTTATTTAATTTCTTCATGTTTTGAAACACTCTATAAATGTCTTACAATAACAGAGATCGTAAAATGTTGCGATCTATTAAGTTACTTTATATATTTTATCGAAATCATTTTTATATATATTCAAACAATCGTTATGGCTTAAGACTAGTTTATTGAAATTATGTAATGAAAGACTATCCTAAAGAAAGAAAGATTAACTTTAATTGTTATTTTAATATTGTAATAGCCCAAGAATATTCTATTCAAACTTCAAGTTTTGTACTTTACAGTTGAACACATATACAAATCATTATTGCAGTTGAGAAAACTATGGCAGTTGCGTTTGTAAGGTATGTATGTACAATAAAATATCAGTCATGTAAAAAGTAAGTTATAAATAGAAAATATTATGTAAACAGCAGAGGCAAATTTTTTTATGATCTTTATTGCGAGTCCTCTTCGTCACTTCTGTCATCATTGAAACTTTTGTCCGGTCTATAAATGAAATCACTTTAAATTATTATTGCAAACAGGAATACACTGAAATATTATCTATTTGTAGCATGTACAAAAGAAGAAAAGATTTTAGATATAATTTTTTCTCTCACAATAATTTTTGAGCAAACTGTTGTAAGGTGTATAAGTTGATGTTTTCTGTATTAATAAAAAGACATAATATAAAAAATTTTGAGCCACTTACATTTATATTTGTCAACTTCGTTTAGCATGAAAAACTTGTAACGAAAGTTTTTATGTTTTATTACAAAACTGATCACCCCTTTATTGTAACGTTCAAAACCAAGTTAAAAGTTTTTTTTATGTTTTATTCATTTTTATAGTTTTTATTTAAGAACAAAAACAAAAGTGAGAACACTTGAAACACCGAAGTAATCGTTTCAAAATAAAAAAAAAATTTTGACGACTTTCAGTTGGTACATAACATTAATTTTTTTCTGGGCAAGTAAAAGTATTAAATTAAGAGTTTTGAACTCGTCATCATTTACATGTGTCAATTTTTTACTGAGATGTTGCTGGTAGTTCTCGAAAGTAGTTCCATTATGAAGATAAAACCATACAAAATTCCTTATTTACATAAGATAACATTTTAAACTTTTTAAATACTCGTTAAAATAAAAATACTGTACAACTTTCATTAAACAATTAAAACGTAAACTTTCGTAAAATTTTTGCTTGGCCATGGAAAATCGTTAGAATTACTTTAACAGACACTTAAGTACGAATTTTTTTTCAAATCGCTATACCAAAATTAAAAAAAAAAAAAATTGAACTATATACTTCAATAACACGTTATTTATTTTTCTTATAAAATTTTAAATTTATGATTATTTCTGTTCCTTTCTCATTTGTCGTACTTAGGAGGTTATACTGTTTGGCTTTGGGCATTTTTAACGAAAGAAATCTACGAATATAAATACAATGGCCACAAGTCTTTTTATTTACTTATTCATTCATTTTCATTACATTTTCATAACAAATCAAAGTCAAATACCCACTGCTTTATCACAAAAACATTGAACACATACGTATAACACTATCTTAACCGACGCAGCAGACGAGCAGACACCTGATGCGTGTACATTAACACTCACACATTGAAGACCCGTACGGCGTTGTCAAATCTTCACTCATCGCTGGTTTCCCCTCTCCCCGCAAATCTTTCTCCCGCTATCTCTACCGAACGTCCTTAAGGGCTTATTAATACATTTACTCAAGAGAAAACAACGTTTCGATAAAAATGATATACATCCCCACTCATCGATGGAATTGTCTTACTAGTTTTAAGTTTTGTTATTTATTAATAAATAACTCATATTAAGTGTTAATAACCAATATTTATTTTAACTGTTTTTATTTAATTAATGCTTGTTGTGGAAAAAAGATAAATTCAATTCTTTTTGCGGTACGCACTGAAATTACGTGCATATTTGGACTAACAGTAAAATTGTTAACAAAATGAGTTTCAGCAGGGATACGAATAAATTAATTTCTGGTAACGCAGCTCTACGTAATTATAAAATATCTGATCGCAAAAACTAAGTTCGTTGAAATAAGGATATATGAGTCATTCTTAAACGTGGAAATTTTAACATTTTTCTAAAAATATCTGCATTTCAGTCTTAATAATAACTACGGTAATTTTAAACATAATTTTACTGATTATTATATTGATGAATGTTTAACGATAAACCTTTGCTAACGATTAACACACACCTCTTATGCTATAGAGTTACTTTCACGCCACTCAATCAGCACGCCCACATGGCTCAGGCCTAAGAGGCTTTACCCGAGTGCTTTCAGCACACATATTGACTATTACACCTAAGTCTCAGGGATTCACCGCAGTCAAATGTCTGCGTAAGAGTGCGTAAGGGCTTGAAGCTGCGACCTTTTCACTTTATTTGCTGATAAATGTATGTGAGAATTGAAGAACAGTATAACAAACAGTGCAAATAATGAATTAACTAAGTATAAAACATTTGTTAGCTTAACATACATTATTCAATCAAATATTCTCGTTATTTCGCAATAAGTAAAAATTGTGGTTGTTAAACGAATTAGAGGAAATAGTGCGTTGAAAAAGAGTTGACGAATTTCAAGATAATGTTTCAAATATTTCTAAACATGTTTTTAAAGATCGTAAAAACATCAGAATAGTGGATTTAAATATTACTCTGCTTCTAAATATTATGTTAATGGTATTATAAAAATGACTTAATTTTTAAGAGTTATGGAATCTTTTAAATCCTGAAGCTTATTTTTTCTAAGCTTTTTGAACACAGCTACAAATAATAAAACAGTATCAGCCAATTATCTAAAATGTTACACACTAAACGGAGAATTAGTCATTTACAGTTCAAGAAATCAGTATCTCATTAGATCAGCTAAGCTATCACGGATCATAATAAAAAAGCATCTTTAATAAATTTATATCGACATGCTGTAAAATGCGTTTTGAAAATACTAAAAGTAAAAATTAAAGGACTCAATGAACTGCAATGTATACGAAATAGAAAATGAAACTGAGCAAAAAAAAGTCGTATAGAAAAAGTAACAATGCTTTGAAGTGTTAAATTAGTAATTAAACAATACGTCCAAAGACAGTTAATAAAAAATTGATAGTAACGTTCTATTGTAATACTATCATATTTTGTATTTATTTACAAACCAAATAACATTTTAGGCCATTTGGATAATGTCCCAGCTCTTATCAGGTACAAAAATCTATGAGTAATAAAAATTCTTTACAATAAAAATTTTAATAAATTACAATGAACGCAAATTTAGTTAAGTGTATAACAGACCTATGACTCTTACGAAAGGGATAAAAAATCGTAATATAGTCAGAGTTCCAAGTTGAGTGGCTTATGTAATCTGCACATACACAAATGACAATGATACACGCACACAATACAATCGGATAAGAATCGCAAGCAGTTTCTTGGGAGAAACACATAAAGAGTACATGTGTTCCTTATACAATAAATGGAAGAGGCTCCACAAATCGTGTACCTTACGTAAGTCCTCTTTCCTAATTGCCTTAACGCTAGACTTATAACAATTATTCTATTTCTTTGTATCTTGTTGTCTATTGATAGTATTATTAAAGTAATGTATACGTAACGTTATGGAAATAAGGCGTTTTCTGTAATTTTGATTCATGTCTAAAATTTGCGTATCTTATTAAAATTTTTAACTTATGTGTAAATTCCATGCTTTGTTGTGATCGTACAGATCTATCTTTTTTTTCCTTGTATCTTTTCTATGCTCTGCCATTCTTAATTTTAGAGTTCTCGATATTTGACTGACATAACAACAGTTGTAATTTGCACATGATATGTGGTAAACAACGTTTTTTTTTTGAGTGGCTCAGTTGTATCCTTTACAAGAGAAAAAATTAAATTCAAGTTATTATTTACACTGTATATAAGACCAATGTGAAGCTTTTTACTATAATATTTAATATTACTGTGCAACTGGAGTATATACGGTAATGATAAAATTAGTTTATAATTATTATCATTTCTATTGCAATTGTCAGTAATATTTATGCTGTTTAAGGTATTTATTTATCAAGTTATACTTCTATAGGCGCGTTCTGCCCTACGGAGTAAATCAACGATTTCAGATTAGTGACCTTGAGAAAAAGTGTAAAGGTGTAACTTCCCCTCCACCCTGTCTCTCTTGACGTACTTCCAGACTCCCTACACCACCCAACGTCTAATATTATCATTGTACCACACTACATATTTTGAATTTTATGATTTTCTTTTCTTTTCACCAATTTCCAAAAACAAAAAAAAAAATGTTTCCGAAGAGATTCGAACCCCCGTCTCCTTGTACACGGGGCAAGCCTTTTATCTACTTCGCTATGCACGAGCTCGACGTAAGAAAACCAATTACTTTGTTTTATCTTAAAGTTCGTAACTTATTTTCAATGTAAATTTTCATTTATTGTAGATTCATTCATCTGGTTTTATTTTACATTAAATAAACAAGTTATTTAATAAAATACAAATATAAATAAGAATATTTTCTGGTGTATGACTTTTCAAAAATTTGTAACATTCATTTATTTATCATTAATTTGTTACTTTCATAATAAACAAGTTATTGTTTATAAAATTTGCTTACATTTTTTCTGAACTTTAATAACTGAAAAAAAGAAAAAAAATACAATTTTTTAGTGTATAAATACAAAAATTAATTTTTATTGCGTTTTCTTCTTTTATAATTTTTCCTTTGTAATTGAGGACAAAATTCAGAGAGGTAGGAGGAGCGCAAATGTATGCTGCATCGCTGGAAACTATTTTTCTCATAAGGTGAACTAACATACACACTTTTACCTATACTTGGCCTCTTTTCGTTGTGTTAATAAAAAAAAAAAAAATTATGGATCTGTTTTAAAATGAAACAGATTTATCTAATAGTAATCTTTCATACAAACAAGAATAATGCCTTGCTATGTCGACAGTACATGAAAATATTAGGGCATTATTTTAATCTATTTAAAAAAAGGTTTATATACAGTACCAGTCACAAGTCAATATTAGTCAGTTTGAGTTTTTTAAAGTACAAGTACTAAACAGTATTATAATACGAGTGTCATACAAAATGTATGTTGCGCAAAAAAAGACTCTACTGTTTTTATGTTGGGATTTCATAACTTTTCTAGGCTACAGATTCATAAGAAAGAATACTATTGTATTATACCCTGCCAGTGTATAAAGTCTTCAGAAATTCCTTACAAAATATTGACTAAACACATCAAATTCACCTAACCTTTTTGTTTTGTTAAAAGGTATTTTCATGGGTTACTATATACACAATTGTCATCTCTCTATCTATTAGGCTATCTTATTACCTAAGTGACCGTCTTAAACTCAAATTTTTTAAAAATTATCTTCGTTTTTACTTTAATTGCCATTTTTGTTTTCAACTTTATTTTCATTTAAAATATTTTTTACTACATCATCTTCTGATTGTGAACCAGTACAATCTGTGCCATCTTCGATCATATTGATGTGTCTAGTAACTAGACTCTAGTTACTCCTATCTTATTATTTCTGAGATTCCTATAACCAACATTTTTATAACGTAAAAAAATTCCTAAGTCTTTTTTTGTCCCATTTTAAATTTCTCGTTCCTTCTAGTTTTCTCACAAAATCTCTTTCATACATTTTTTAGTTTTCCATTCTTGGAAATTAAATATTCAAGTTGCGTGAAATTATGTTAAAGTGTTAAACTTTCTTGGAAAAACTTTTTAAGTTGATATACTGACTCTTCGAAGAGATTAATAAGAAAATATAGTCAAAATGTCACTTCTGACCTTATCCTAATCTTAATTTCGCAACTAAAAGCCCCTATTAGGACAAATAAGCTTTTTTGCCATGTCCTCTCATACACATTGTCAAGTACAGACGTCATATTTTACATTAATTCAATAATAACATTTATTTTTAATTTGTAAGGAAGAGTTTCAACCAAATTTTAAATGTCCAACGATTCGAACAAAAATGTTAGTTGTAGTAGAAATTGCTTTAAAACCCACAGTTTTGTGCTTCGCCACACCTTTTAGGGGTAATTTTTTTTAATCTTACATCATAACAAGACAAACACCTGAACCAAAGCTGTCAAAAATGCTAATCTTAAATAACACATATTTTATCTTTCCATTCTCGCGTGTACAAAAATTTTGGTCACTTCTGCCCCCTCCCCTTGCTCCAGCACTCTGTTCCCCATACAAGTAAGAACAACTTTTTTTCTTGTACTTTTTATTGAGGACCGATGTTTCGTAAGCGGAAAACCATTTATGTTGAATCTACGAGTTGCAGTAGTATTCCAAAGCTCGAAATGTCTCTTCAGTATCCGTCACTTCCGTGCTCCCCAATAGTAAAAAAAGCCTCTTTTTCTATCTTCCATACATCAGAACTTCTTGAAGCTTTTCCTCCGGTAATGTTGAGATAAAATATGAGACACATGTCTGGGCGTTAGGTCTAATTAACCTTTTTTGGTAAAATACATCAACGAACATTGATTCGTCTTCCAACAATAGTAGCGAAGGAGTACACTACTTCAGGTGGTCCAAAATAGTCTCAAATGACTTTTGAAATAGAGCTCTGTTCATTAAAAAAAAATTGGGAAATTTGGTGCCACAAATCTAAAGTTATAGGGATTTTTCTAAAAATTACAAATATCTGAAAAAAATCCTCGAATTCTCATTCTTTGCGATTTTGGTCACTTTTTAAACAGCTATAACTTTCGAACGGATGCACTAAAATTAACAAAATTCTATTTTAATTGATAGAGTTTCATCCTAGCTATTGATTTAATCTGTCTGCGATTGAACACATTAATATACAAACGGCTTAGCTGTATGCATCAGGAGCAGAAATATTTTTTTCAAAGTTAATTAAAAATTGACTAGTAAAAAATGCCGTTCATCTTTTGACCCAAAAACTTTGTCGTAGAATCGCTTTGGACATTTGTTGTGGATGGTATTTCAAGTGCAACTACGATGAAAAATGATTTTTTTTTACCAACTTTTTTTTTAATGATTCTTCTAGGTATTTTGAACTATGCGACGAAGTCGCAGCATCAAGCACACGCATGAGGGTGCCTAGGTGTAGTAAATCTATGGGTATGTGCTTGTGTGTGTGCTCAGTGCGATCTGGTAAGGCCTCTCAGGCCAAAAGTCATGCGTGCGCGCTTGGCAAGCGGCACACAGTGAGATGAAACGGAGTTTTTTCCGGAAATAAAATATCTCTAAGATGAATCAACCAATCTTAATGGTCTTTTCTTTATCTAACAGCTTATTTAACACAGAATACAGGAAAAGTGGTCTGGGTTGCAAACATCCCCTTTAAGAGGGTGAAAACAACCCTCAAAGTTGACAAAATACCAAAAAAAATTATTCAAAATTTACATTTTTAACTACAATTGTTATAAATCGCCAGAAATTCTGTAGAAGTTCATTAAAGTGACAAAGAGTGTAATATGGTACACGAATTGGGTAGTGCAGGTATGTTGTAAGGGGTTAAAAGAATCGTTAGAGTTGATAAAATTCGAAATATTTCTATTAAAAATTACGTTTTTTACTGTAATCGTTAAAAATCTATTGAAATTTTGTGAGAAGACTGGAAGTGCGTCATAGTACAGACGATGCATAATGTAAGTGTGGTATAAGGGGTAATCACAATCTTTAAACGGGCTAAAATTGAGGGAATTGTACGCAAAATGAATTATTTAACTAAGTGAACTAAGCGTATGTTTGTTTTAATCATGTACACTCGCTTGGAGTAAAAAATCACGTACGAGGGTAGAAACAATCCTTTAAAAATATTTAAATATGAAATTAGAATAATAATTTGCAATTTTAAAGTATAGCTTTCATTGACAAATATCAATAATATAATTCGAAAAGTTTCGTTTGGTTATCTATGTAAAGTCAACGTAAATATTTTTAAATTACGTTTAGAGTATTTAAAATATGATGACGGGGTACAAACAATCCCTTACATTGGTAAAAGTAAGAACACTTTTTTTCATTTAAATATTATTTCTATGATTCTGAAGAGTCGGGAGCAAAAACTTATTTGCTGGTCTAAGTTACCCATAAATCTTCATTATTACGTAATATGCAGAGTTTATTATAAAACAAAGACATGAGGGAAGATGATAACCATTGAAGGTTCTAAAAGGATCGAGTTTCGAATCTATATTTAAGTGTATTGTTTTAAATATAAGGAAGTACTATTTTCTACCAAAAAAGTAGGTATTAAATTTTTGTACACAGAATATTCATTCTGTACATCTGAGCAGATTTAACCAATACAGGAAAAATCAAAAGTAAAAAAATTAAAAAGATACATTCGTAAATAACCATATGTTTGCCAATGCTTTAACTGCATGTATAATACTGAAAAAAAAATTTATAAAATTTGTTGTCGTCGAACAGCCATTTAAAATATCAAAAAGTTAAAAGTTAATAATTCATCAAATTTCGATTTTTTTATACGTACCAACTACACTGGAAAATGGTATGGAAATTAAGATTCAAGTAGTTTTTTTTATGATTTGATAAAAAGTAAATTAGGTCTCATTTTTCTAAACAGTTTAAGAGTTATTAAAGTTATAACTCTGATGGAAGTCAGAAAAATCAACTATTAGAAAGTTTTCATGAGACAAACTTTTTTGGTATGAATTTCTTTTTATAAATACGTTAGCCAAATAAGTTATACTAATGGAGAATTAACTTTTTAAGTTTTAAAATTGTAAGATAAAACGTGTTCAACAAAGAGATGCTTACATTTTATATAAGTTGGTTTTTAAAGTACACAGCTATATGTATTATACCTTATTTATTCGTAAAAAATTTCAAAACGTATTTTTCGGATCATTTTTCATCATTGCTAACAGAATCAACTTCTGACTCAAACCAACTACTATCTTCGTCCACGCTTTTGTCAGAAACGTCCTCACCCTTTCTTCGTGATATTCACAAACTTATCATTTATTACATTTCTTCAAGAAAAATTTACAAAAGTATACATATTTTGTTTGTATTTTCTTATTTAAAGCATGTTTTTTTAATCGTATTCGATACTTTAATCACTTGTGTCTCTTATAGCCAATTGCAAAATCTATCTGATTTAATGTGGCAACAGATCAACCATAACGTCTGTTGGCTAAAACTGCCTTATCACTAAACTTCATACCTTTGTCATTAAGTAAAAAATATATGTTATGTGAATGTTAGATTGCGTGGTAAAAAAACTAACAGTATGTACTTCATAATCCTTTCACAATGTACATCCAACAATCGTTAATAGGAAAGCAATGTAAATAAATGATGTAGTTGCATTTGGGCATGATAAAGTTTATTAAAGTTATAAATACTGTTTTAGACACTAATGACGATGCTTTTGTAGGCAATTATATATTGTTGAATAAATTTTAATAGAAAAATAAATTAGTAAAGCAACTTACCAAAAACTGTCATTGAACATAAATTTTTTGATGTTATAATGATGATAAAGAAGGTTATTTTTCAGCCGTACTTACTTTTTTTTCAAGTAATTTTCAGCATCTTTGCTCAATTGTTTGGTCTTATACTGCTTGATACGATCGCTTATGTAGCACAAAGATAATTTGGGGTCACTTATACTTAGTGCTCTGTTAAATGTATCCTACAGCTTCGCCTTTGGCTATTCCGTCTAGCGTGTAATACTTATGAACTTTTTTCGAAAAATTTTGTTCCATCCTTCCTGGGCATCCTCATAAAAATAAAGACATGGCAAAGGTAATTTTTTTGCATCTTCACAGCCATGCATTAATGATTTATGAACACTTGGGCTTATACAAACCCATTTATATTCTTGAATCACCTTCTTTCTTTTTAAAAATTCTTCTTCAAAAAAACAATTATTACAATACAGAAATTTATGTTCATGAAATTATTTATCATTTTTTTTCTATGTACGTATGTATGCTACTTAAATATTTAATAGTTATACTGGAAATGGTTCTAAACCGTCCATACAATAATTCAAAGAAATCTTAACAGGAAAAATTATTTGTAACATTATGAATTCAACCTATCAGATACCTCCTCATATGTTAAAACACTGCCCCAACGTGCCCCAAGGCCTGACCACTTCGTGCCCCACACCTGGAGCGTAACGGGTAAATACGTAACTGTCGTTAACCTTAATATTTTCTAAAAACTGATATAAAATTTTTGGATTTTTTAAATTTGCTTTTCGTTCCTGAAATGCTGCTGAATCGATTTACGTGCGTTCAATTTAATTTTGATGGAATTATATAATTCAAAAAAAAATCAGAAAAATTTGTTACCAGTCATGCCCCAGGTTCCCCTATACTACAACACTTATACCTGCTGGTGTACTTACCTAGGTACAAACGCTTTAAAGCAACGTGTACTTGCTAGATCTGTGTTTACACATCATACAAACCTTGAACAAGGATATAAATATAATATACACAAAAGCACAATTTCCAAGTATGTTAGATGTACACTGTGCTATTGTAGACAGATAGAATTAGATTTTTGGCCCAGAAAATTCATATTGGACGGGAAAAAATTTTTTTGTATAGATTGAAGTGACAGGAATTATTAGCAATAAAATTTATAAGTGAATATTGGGCGCTAAGGTACCAAAAAAAATGGTAAAAATGGTAAAAACCAGTTTTTCGCTTCTAGAATAAAAACTAAAGCTTGGACAAAAATAAAATTGAATACAACAAATGTACGCAATAAAAAAACAAAGAAAATCAGCCCTGGTTGAGTAAAATCGGTCCAGTGGATCGCTCGCAAATCGCAAAAAAACACGTTTTTTTTTGCAAATATTGAAAATTCAATAACTGGCCTTCTGGTAGTGATGGAGAGCTAAAATTTAAATATAATGTCAGTTTTATGGTCCTCTAACTACAGTTAAATTTTCAGATAAAAATATTGCAAACTTTTCGCAAACCGTCGACTTTTGCAAAAAGTGACCTTTTTTTAAGTCGACTGGGAGGGTATTAAAATTTTCGAAAAACGTTATAATTTCGGTTCCTATGCATTAAGGAAAAGTCGAACTACAAATTCATAAATTTACAGATCGTTTGATCAAGAATAAAGTTGTTTAAATAATGTATAAAGTTCAGGTACTTTTTGCGTGCGCGAGTGGAGAGGGCAGCGGCTGTAGCCCAGTCAACCAAGCTCTGAAATCGAAAGTTTTTTGGAAAAATTATATTTGATGTCATACTAGATGTTTTTGAGGTCGCTGATTACGGGAAAAATAGTGAAAAAATTAAAAATCGTACTTTTCATTTTCAAAACGGTATTTAAAAACGTTTTTCAGCTCGTATCTCGCAAATGATAAACTATACGGAAAAAAAAATTAAAACCTTGTGGGACGAAGCATCTACCGATTTCGTATGTTAATTGTCCCTTCTTGCGTGCAAGATTTTGAGAATAAAAATTTAATTCAATTAACATCCCCGGAACGGAACATAAAAAAATCATTTTTCTTTGTTTTAAAATATGAGTTAGTACATTATTTTTTATTGACAATATCAGCAATAATACACGTAAAAATTGTAGAATCTGTAGCATACACGCAGTGTGGAATCAATAAATAAAAGCAACGAATACAACAACATTATCGTGATGAATTATTATAAATTTTGCATTGTGGCATATCATGACATGATTTGTGTCTCTTAAATGTTACAACATATTCAGTTGAGATACTGTCATCTACGTCCTGTAACACTTCTTGCTCTCTTATTTTTTCTTCCACTTCTTCTTCATTCATGTCTTCTTCGTTCTCTTGCTCATTCTCAACTCCTCTCACGAAACTTTCATCTAGTTGCACTACAGTGTCAAAGCTGTCGAAAGCATGTGTATTATCGATTACAGTCGAGTACACAGGTTCTACATTACTACACGTTTCTCCATGATATGAGTAACACAAGTTAGAGAAAAATCGGTAGATGCTTCGTCCCACAAGGTTTTAATTTTTTTTTCCGTATAGTTTACCATTTGCGAGATACGAGCTAAAAAATATTTTTAAATACCGTTTTGAAAATGAAAAGAACGATTTTTAATTTTTTCACTATTTTTCCCATAATCAGTGACCTCAAAAACATCTAGTATGACATCAAAAATATTTTTTCCAAAAAATTTTCGATTTCAGAGCTTGGTTGACTGGCCTCAGCCGCTGCCCTCTCCACTCGCGCGCGCAAAAAGCACCTGAGCTTTATACATTATTTAAACAACTTTATTCTTTATCAAACGATCTGTTAATTTGTAAATTTGTAGTTTAACTCCTCCTTAATGCATAGGAACCGAAATTACAACGTTTTTCAAAAATTTTAATACCCTCCCAGTCGATTTAAAAAAAGGTCACTTTTTGCAAAAGTCGACGGTTTGTGAAAAGTTTGTAATATTTTCATCTGAAAATTTAACTGTAGTTAGAGGACCATAAAACTGACATTATATTCAAATTTTAGCTCTCCATTACTACCAGAAGGCCAATTATTGAATTTTCAATATATATTTAAAAAAAACATGTTTTTTTGCGATTTGCGAGCGATCCACTGGACTGATTTTGCTCAACCGGGGCTCATTCTCTTTTTTTTTTTATTGCGTACATTTGTTGTGTTCCATTTTTTTCTGTCCAAGCTTTAGTTTTTATTCTAGAAGCGAAAAAACTGGTTTTTACCATTTTTACCATTTTTTTTGGTACCTTAGCGCGCAATATTTATTTATAAATTTTATGGTTATTAATTCCTGTCACTTCAGTCTAAATGAAAAAATTTTTTTCCGTCCAATAGGAATTTTCTGTACTTTTCAAGATTTTTTGGCTAATTCTATCTGTCTATTGAGCTTTATCCGCAATCGATAACATTATAGTTTACTTATTAACAAAAGCCGTTGGTATCAACTGATGCGTGACCTCTAAAAAATATGAGCTGTATGGACAATTCACTCTAACATTGATGTATAATCTATAATACTGTTATTTAACTAACTACTTTATACTCAACATACAGTTAATACGGTGTCTTCGAATAATATACATAAAATAAACTCTGAAATTTGTGAATAGTGTAGATATATCACTGAAAGAAAGGGTTTACAATAGCATTTCTCTCATAACAATTTCATACGTATGATCAGTGCATCTTCAGGTTGCCGGTTTCTGAATTAATAAAATCTAAAGTCCAAATTCCGACTCAAAGTGCGGAATTCGCCGCATTAAATTCTGAATTTTAATCCGAAATGTCAATTTTGAATGAAGTATTTTAAATTTTATCAACTCCCAGGATTCTTTTAACCCCTTACAACACATCTACACTATTCATTCCGTGTACCGTAATACACTTTTTGTCACTTAATTGATTATAGTTGAAAACGTCAATTTTACATAAAATATTTTTAATTTTCTCAACTCTAAGGGTTGTTTAAACCCCCTAAAACATACTTACACTATCTTTTGTGTGTCCCGTACCAAACTTTTTCTTTTTTTAATACATTTTTGGAGATTTATAACAATTATAGTAAAAAAGGTCAATTTTCAATTATTTTTTTTTGATTTTATCAATTTTGAGGGTTGTTTTAACACACTACATCATACTTACGATATCCATTGTACATCCCGTATAACATTTATTGTCTCTTGAATGAATTTCTGGCGATCTATAACAATTATAGTAAAAAATGTCAATTTTAAATAATTTTTTTGGTATTTTGTCAACTTTGAGGGTTATTTTTACCCTGTTAAAGAAAATGTTTGGAATCTGGACCACTTTTCCTATATTCTGTACTAAATAAGCTGTTAGATAAAAAAAAGACCGTTAAGATTGGTTAATTCGTCTTGGAGATATTTTATTTCCGAAAAAAAACCCGTTTCGTCCCACTGTGCAGCGCTGACGCGACTCAGGCATGGGAGGTGTGGCTTCTTGGTCAGTGGCGGGTATGTTACTCGTGACAGTGCCTCTACTTTTGAGGGAGTGGAACAGTCTAGAACGTGAGAACCAAACTGGTGGAGACGCCGGTACGATTTGCCGGTCAAACTATTATGCCAGTAAGGGTGAAGGGATGATTAAATAAATAAAAGAGGGCGCTGGTGCACAAATAGTCCATCAGCAATCGTTGATTGACGGTAGGCAATAGATCAAGGATTGTTGGTAGGGATTTTTCCGAGGTATCGAGCAAGAACAAGTAGCTGAAAAAAGGTAGTTCGATTTTTCGTGATTTCCCGTTACGTTGATTTTATTGTGGTTCATCAACACAAGAGATTCGGAGCAGCATCGAAAGTTTACTGTGTGGCTCGCGACTGGTTTGGGTATTCTTTTAAGGGTTTTGTGACCAGAAAGAAAGCTTCAGGGTCTTGGCTGGCTAGGTGCTATCGGGTGGCTGCGGGAGTTGGTAAGAGGACTGAAGCCGGAGCCGACATCCAGGACCAGGAGTCCCTTGGCATCGAAGGTCAAGAGTAAGCCAATTAGTACGTTTTGTCTGTTGTTGTCAGTAGCTGTAGTGTGCGCAGCGTACGTAATAGTGAAAACGATGCGTTTCCGTGTCCCTTACTTCAGGGTAGTAGCTTTCTGGGGCCCGGTGTTAGTGGCTATACGCGACGCGTGGCTAGGGGAAAACTCGGATCGCGAGGCGCACTTCGTGCCTTCCTGGAGCAAAGCGGGCAGTAGCTGTGGTTTCGTGGTTAGTGGCTACAAGTTCCACAAGTAGTAGCTCTTTGGGGGTACCCTAGTGGCTTCTTGTAGGTGATTCACTGGCGGTTATTTAATCCGGAAAGAAGTATAAACTGCTGTCTGAGGCATTTTGTGTTGCGACGCTGGGGTACGATGGTCGCATCAAAGAGGCCGAAGCCGCACAGTTGTATTTACGTAGCATTGTAACCAGGCTAGTGGTGTGCGTGTGCTAAGCTGGCCGGGTACAATGTTACAACTACTTACGGCAGAATTACCCATATACCTTTTTCTTTTGCAGAATTACTTATATCATTATTAATATACTCCTTGCCATTATCGCATCCTAACCTTTTTAGCTTTTTTTCTGTTTTACTTTTAATCGAATTTAAATTGTCAACCAAACAGTTATGTACTAAATCTTTTGATTTAATACAGTACACCTTAGCTACTCAACTGTAGTCACCGATAAAACTCAAAAAGTATTTTCCACCGCCTAAGCCAGTCGTACTATATAGCTCATTTCAATCAGTAGGTACAATTTCTCAAATATCTTTGGCCCTTGATCTTTCATTTTCAAATGGCAAATTTTGCATTTTAGTTTTTAAACAAATTAGACACTATAAATAATCAGCTTTTAATTTACTGGGTAAACCATCAAGCATTTGTTCATCACACAATGTTATCAAATAATTGTGGCTTATGTGATCTAGTTTTCGATGCAATTTGTTCTCTTTCTCTTAATTTGTTCATTGTCATCGAATTTGACTTGCTATTCATAATTTTACTTGTCAAATGACGAATACCATTATTTTCATAGCAAAGGCTATTAAATTTTTACTTTGATGAAAATTCTTCTACACATTTGCTACAGATACAATTCTATTTGTTTTTATTACCTTACCGTAACTTTTTTAATTTCGATCCATATCTTGAACAAAAAAAACATTTTTCTTTGTGTTCATTTTACTTTGACCATAAACATTAAACTTGTGCCTAATATTTCCAACTTTAGTTGCTTTTAAAGAATGACTATCACCTATTTTTATATTTATAGCCTCTTTTAACTTAACAGATCCATCAAAATGTCGGTTATAACATGATCTGAGCAACCGCTATCGAATAACTATTTGACCTTACTATGACAGCTATTTACTGTAACACGCAACTCATTAGGTTTTTTCTCAAACCCCGCATATAAATTACTCACATTACTGCCTTCGTTTTGATGCCCTTGATTGTTTTGCTGCCAACTGCTTCCTTGATAACGTTGACTACAGCCTCTACCAGCTCCACGACCTCGGCCTCGGTCACCACGATGCTTCCACTGCTGTTGTTGTTGTTGTTGGCGCCCGCCTCGTTGCTTCTGCGCTATCTTGCTCTCATGAATGATCACTTTGTCTCGTTTTTGTGTATTGTGGTTTAGCTACCATGTTAAATATATTTACTTAGAGGTAGTGAATCGACAAATGCACTCTTATTAATATATGAACAGATTCATTTAACAATAATTACTTAGATATAGTCGAATTACAAAATACTCTCTCTTTGTACCGAGAGACCTGACAAAAGCGTGCGTGCGTGGCAACGGCCATATTTTGTCTGCTTTAATTGTATCGCTATACAAAATACATTTACGTATCATCTTGCACTACTAGTGTTTATGCCACACCATGGATAATGCTAGTTGTACATCTAATATAAATTTACTCATATTCTAATACTTACGAAAGTGTAAAGCAGTTAAATCTACGTTTGACTCTTAAGACATAAAGATGAAATAAATAAATTGCATAGTTATTACCATTAGATTTTAAGACAAGTATTGAAAAAAGTTATAGTCCATGAACGGTCCACACACCATAAATTACAAAAAATTCAGAAAAAGTAATAACCTTGGTTTCTAGAGTAAAAAAAAATTATATTCAATAAGTAAGATTTCATAAAAAGTTTTATCTTCCGAAAATTCCAGATAGTAGACATACTAGTCATAGGTGAATTAAAAATTCAAGTCACCCAGAAAAAAAAGATTAAAATCAAGAAAAGTAAAAATAAACAAGGCGAAACGAAAAAAAAGTAATTTCCTGACACATTTTTCGTCGCTTAGCAAAGAAAACTATAGTTGAATATAAATACAAAATTACAAAAAATTGTTGACTATAGAGAAATTTTATCATACTATTAATAAGTCTTGATGTAATACTGGTAACAAACTGCCTTAGTGATGATTTACTAAATAATTTTATTAATATTCCGCAGCCCATTAACTCACCTATGCATACACAAAGCATCTTATGCTAACAGGTTTTTTTGGCTTTAAGAAAAAAAAAACTTTTCTTAAAGTATTCAAAAACAAATAGATGGCAATAGTTGCAGAGTTTATTCTGCGATGATAGTGTTTTTTTTGTTTATGTGTAGTGATCCTGATAAAGAAAATCAGTTATGTAATGCGGTGATAATGAGAAAACGTTTTTTAAATGTTCTACTATAAGTTCACCCTGTACCACTTCTGGTAGTAAAAAGGTAAGTGTAAGAAAGAGAAGTAATGGTTAAAAATATAAACGATATAAATGAGAAAGAGAATATAGCTGAAGTAGAGGAAGGAATGCTGGTGAAACTGATAAAAAAGAAGATAAGAAAGATAAAGGAAATAAAGTTAAAGCTAAGACAAAAGATAAGAATTAAGTTAAGGAAGAGAAGGATAGTAAAAAAAAGTGTTGTAATGTAAAAATAGTACGTAACGTCACTAGGGCACAAAGTACAAACATGAGCGCCCGAAGGGCGCGATTGTTGTATGTTGGTGCCTGAGTCACGTATAACGTTTTTCTTACCGAGGACGCTAAGTGAAATTTTGAGGCCGTGGATACACTTTGCGCCCAGTAAATCAGAAAAGTACATTGGGCCTGTAGCGAGCAAAAAAACTTTTCTGTCCGTGGGCCCAAAGTAATTACGAAGTAAGTGTAGGCTCAAAGCGGCAGTTGCACTTTGGGCCCATGAAAAGAAAAAAAAAAGAAAATAAAGAGTGGCACAAACTTTGGTTGAAAAAATAAAAACTTACTATACAAAAACATGTTATTGTACGAAAGAAAAAATTCGACATTTAACGTAGAAGAAAAGCAAGATAAGGTCTAAATGATGACCTATCAGAGGCCATGAATCCTTTTAAGGATTCTTAAGGTGAGTATTTAACTGTTACATATTTAGCCGCAAATAAACCGTTTTTCATCAAAAGTTTTAGATATAATTGTGACTTTTTGAAAATATAATTCAATATATTATTACTAAGTCTGACAGTACCACGCTTATCTGTAGTGCTTGTACATTGGTTACGCTTGACATAAATTAATCTTAACAGATACTTTTTAATCACAGTGTGCGTACTTTCTTGGTCTTGCTTCAGTTTCTTAGAAGTTTTTAAATTGTATAAGAAATTCAAGTGTACTTATGGTAGCTCCCTTGTATACTGCTGTAGTCAAATAGGAGAGTTTAATTTTTATGTATGTACTAGTGGGGCTACTCTCTCCGCGTGCCAACTGTTATGTAATTTGATAAATCATTAAAATTTCTTACCTCTTCAACTACTTTTGTTTGAAAAATTTTTATTTGTAATCAAATTTGTTGTTATTCAGAGAAAAACTAATGAAATGGGAGAAACACAAATTGATGTCATTTTACAGTGGAATTCAGGGTCGACTTATATAGAAATAACAGATATCTAAGAAAAATTTTAATTTACTTATGAAGGGGAGAGGCGAATAAGCCTTTCTTGTCACTATCATAAAGTAATCTCACAAAAAATTATATGTTAATTGAAAGGGTGTTGAAGGCAGTGAGAGAAAGTATTTTATAGTAACCTTATGATAAAGTATCTTTACAATACATAATAAGTTCTTGGGGAAATATTTAGGGAAGCGCTATTGGGTGGGTTTGTAACTTAATATGTACTCATCCATAACATATTTTTATTAAAACAGAATGTTTTTAACATTTTCTCAAATTAATCTAAGTTTTTGGTGGAGGGAGAAGCACTTAATTTACGTGGGGGTTGTGAAGTGGTAGAGGAAAGCTTGGCGAAGTTCTTACGAATTGTGTTGTGTTAAATTCACAGAGAAATGAAAAAAATTTGCCCTTGTACTGTAGGTGGTGGAGAGGGGGCTGTGTTGGGATCACTAGGGTGTGAGAAAATGTGTGGACAGCACCACCAAAATAACTATATGATATCGGAAGATATATATTTTATATGTATTGTGACGTGGTGAGTTGAAAATACATCCAAACACGTCACAGAGCTCTTTTCACCGGCAATAAGTGGCGAGATTCTCGTTGGTAGCTCTCTCTCTCTCTCTCTCTCTCTCCTACATGTGGCTTGCTGAAGAGTACGAAATCCTGGTATCAGGTCCGGAGGCCATAGCAGTAAGAGTAACTATAGAGCTAGGTCTGACTTTCTTTAAACATTTTACTTCTCAGATTTCCGTAAGGGAGCTATCTTATGTCACTTTTACATTTTACATTCAAAATTTATGTTACTTTGAAAGTTTTTTTATTGAAACCCATGTTCACCATTTTTTTCTTATAACACGTGGCATTGCGAGCAAATTGAGTCCTCTAGACTTAAGCCCAATATCTTGATGGTCTGCTTAAACTTTTGTTTAATGACGGGAAACGAATTCAAAATATTTTTGTTGAGTTACTTATACATATATATATATATATATTTTTTTTTCTTATATTATAGTGCTCTACGTCCGGCTCCTTCAATAAGGGCACTACTTTGGGCACTTAGCACTTTGGATAAGGAAGGGAAGAGGGATGAGAGGGGGGTAGGGGAAAATTAGGCAATTATGCTGCGAGGAGGTCCCAAACCCTCCTCGAGGAGCATTGCGTGGTGAAAAAACATATGTGAAAAATGACAGAGGTACTTGCCCGATAAGTCGCACTGGCCGGGAATCGAACCACGGTCTCCCGCGTGCCAATCCAGGACCTAGCCGACTGAGCCACCGCGCGCTCTTATATATATAAATATGCTATGATCGACTTTATAAACCATTTATTAACACGTAGCATGTTAAACACTTCTGTAGCTAGTTGCCCATCAAAATTATTCTTTGGTCTCTGTGGTAACTTTCAACTCCAGCGCGTTAATAACGTTGATAGCTGTGAAGACAGGAAGTGAATACTTTTTTACTTTAAAAATTACTTATTACGTTTTGATATAAATAATAAACACTCACTAATTTTTGAAAAAATGAAATCCAAGACAATCTTCCATTATACAGAAATAATAGATATATTTTAATTTACCGAAACAAAAAGAATCAATAGTCACAATAATTTTAGTAAAGAGACATCTTTACATATCGAAGCACAGTTTTACTTGTAACAACTATATACAGTGGTTATTCTAATTTTTTTTTGTCGCAAACAATTGCATGACTGGATGTAGGACAGGTACAATGTTCTGTATACAACAAGATTTATCTAGTAGATTTGAACGAGATATTTTGCTAAGGTTTGCCGCATCTCTGTAGTGTTCTGGTAAGTTGTAAATCTTTTTAATTGCTCTCACCCACAGAGAATCTGGTTTTCCATCTATTTTTACGACTTTATTTTTTTTTTAATTATGTAGTTATTTGTTCATTAGCTTACTTAAAAACGATTGCAAATAATTACTTTTTGTAGTAACTTTGTGGTAGCGGTAGCATCTGCTTAAGACTGTGACCTACGGTCAAAGTTTATCAAGAGCTTGGTAAAAATTAACTTTTTTGTAAAAATTTGCACATTCCCTACATTAGTCCTAATAGTACGATCGAATTAAGTTTTCGGCTTTTAATATTCAGACTAGCTTGAAAAAAACATGTTGTAGAGAATTAAATAAATTAAAAAAATTAACATTTCTCTTTCACATAAATATTAGAAGCTGAAATTTGGCAAAGTTTAGCTTCAGTAGTCTTCGACAAGGATACCAAATTTGAGCGAGATCGGATCGATAGTTTTTGCCAACCGCAGCTAAATGCAAAAAAGGTACTGTGGCAAAAGGACCTAAAAAAAGTTGTTTACAATGTTAGATGCAATTTTTTTGCAGGATTGTATTGTTTCATACTTAATCTACAATTTATCAAAGGATATAATTTTTTTAGAGTGTGGAAGTTGCTTAAAAAATGATAAACCTGATGGGTACTTTTGGCGCACGGCGGTACGATGCATAAGGGGCAATGAGCCGCTGTCGCCGCCGATGAATAAACCACGCCAACTTTCTCAAGCTCGACTCCGGTTATATCAACCGAGTACGGTTAAACTACAAGTGCTCTTAAAAATAACGATATCTTGGGAACGATATAACCTACTTCCACACTGTAAAAAAATTTGATACTTTGGTAAATTTTAGATTAATTATTAAACAATATAATCCTGCAAAAAAATCGCATCTAACCTTGCAAACAACTTTTTTAGTCCCTTTTGCCAAAGTACCTTTTTTGCATTTAGATGCGGTTTGCAAAAACCATCGATCCGATCTTGCTCAAATTTGGTGTGATTGTTGAAAACTACTAAAGCCAAAACTCGGCTAAATTTCAGCTTCTAATATTTGTGCGAAAAAAAGTTATTAATTTTTTAATATTGGCTCAAAAAACGAAGTTTTTTTTCATTTTGTGGGGAAACCACTAGACCAATTGTGATCAACCACAGCTCATTTTGTTCGTATTTTTGCCACGCATACTACTATATATCTTATTTTAAAACTTTTTGTTTATTTCCTACGCTAAAAACCGTGTTTTACCATTTTTGCCATTTTTTTGAAGCCTTAGCGAAAAATATTTTTTGTTCAATTTTATCACAATCGATCGGCATTGTTTAATTTTCTACAACATATTTTTTCCAAGCTTTTCTGAATTTTACGAAAATTTACTGACATTTCAGCTAATTCGATCCCATTATAAGCAAACGTCATCGACGTTGAGCCAAAAAATAGTCGCATCAACCAATATCTAATTTTCTTAGAATATGCTGCAAATTTTTTTGTTGTTGATAAAATACGGAATTATAATCCAATTGCCGTTGATATCCGTACTTACTTGCTGATTTTTTTTTTTACTGTTACTGAGGCAACGTTTTCAAATAACTAATAAAGATCATCGTTTCCATTATATTATTTTTATAACTTAAGAATTTGATGGCCTTGATTCCGCCTGTCAGGTACTTTGGGGACGTTTGCTCGTAACAGTTCTTTAAGTTTTTTTCCTATTTCCGTCGTGTCGTTTTGTATTCAATCGCTTAGCACTTTGGATGCTGTGGTCTCTGTCTTTCCCTCGCTGGGAGTGGTAATTATTAATTTTATTTTTAAACCTGTGGCATTTTACGAATAAATGACTTTTTTCTCGGCCTATTCTCTTTTTTATATATAATCAAGTAAACTTCGTGATCTTTGCTTTGTTTTAAGCAGTAAAAAATGTCATCTCAGCGTCGTCATGACCTGTGCCTGGGTCAAAATGTTCTCCTCGAAATCAAGTAAAAAAGAGCAATTGTAAGCATATTGATGAATAAGGTATTTTATTTTGTAGTCAGGTAAGAATAAAGTTCGTTCCAGAATCGGGCTCACTATAAAGTTGAGACAAATTAAGGTTTATTGGATAAGGATTTTTCTACTTTGTATTTTAGTGCATAAGGATGCATCGGTGCGTTATATAAGCCAAGTAATAGGACAATGAGAATAGTATTATCAGTAATAAGAGTATACCATAATTTTGTTTTGTTTATTTATCTTTTTGAATTAATAGATAAATTTCTAAATTGTTTCAGGAGTGAGTCTAGCTGAAAGAGCCGACTTTATCTTGATCTGTCGTTCAGCTAATGTATACATAAGCTTGTTGATTGTTTACTCACTGCTCGAATATCTGAGTATTCAAGATGACGTTAATTTATTCTGTCAAGGGAATTCGGGTACATAAGACAGTGTTAATATTTTGGGATTTTAGACCTCGCCCGTAGCTTAGCATTCGTGTAGTTATCACTTGGAAAGTATTTGAAAGATTTTCTAATATATTGAATGATATGTAAAGATAATATGATTGCGAAATCAATGTGTTGACATTGATGTTACGTATTTGTGGGTGTGCAAGCCACCAAAGCGTATTTATATGTCTAAGTTTCTGTTTTTAATTAGCACCCAATAACATCTATTTATACAACTTATATTCACATATATTTTGCATAAAGTTTCTTTTTTTAACCCATGACCTGCTTCAATCCTTCGCGTCAATAAATACATGACTTACCATGTAAGACAGAATCAAATAAATTAAACGCTTTGCTTTGGTACCCCTGGTGGGACACGGAGGAATCGAGTGAATGTTGTTTAAATAGTGAGCAGCTTTTAGAAACATGTTGCGTTCCCCACCTTCTGATTCGGGGAGGCTCATGACGACTTTCAATCTGACAGCCAAGCCAGTAAAGAACTTCCAATAAACGACAGGAATACGTGAAAAAAAATCGGAGTGAACAAAATGATAACAACAGTAACAAAAATTAAATTGTATCCATGAGAGCCCTCTGATCAAATACGAACCTTGGTGACATTGATTTTAATTGTCATAATAGTTTGAATGCATAGAATAGTAATTTGTCTGTGGGTGACCAAGCAATATCTAACGACGGGTTCGCATCTAATTTTGACTGTCCACCCGATTTGGCACTACGGCGTCTCGTGCAAATCAGATTAATGATATTATATCATATGAGAATCTACGTGCCGACTACTCGTGGATGTGAATTTTTAATTGGATCGAACCGTGCAAAATAGTGCCGAATTGATTACCCAAATGCGAGAGAAGATCCGGTACACACGATGTGAACACGATACTTGATTTAAAAATATTGAACTCTGGGGTTTTAACTAAGCCGTAAAAAATGAAGCGACTATAACCGGTGCCCGTCCTTGAAGCAAACGGACGACTTTCGCCGGTTTGAGAGATGGAATGGCCTATTTTTAGTGCAATACCGTTTAATCACTCGAATCGTTTTATTTGCAATTTGACGAATTTTATAAAAGGCATGCACATTTTACCAAATAAATTTAAGGAGGTTTGAGAGTATCATTCAGAGAGGCGAAAATCGGGGAGTTCTCCCTGCCCATGCATCTGGGCCTCCTTTATGGCGCAACATCTCTTACACTCTACAAACTGGAAACTATACGACTGTAACTGCTTATATTTTTGAAAAATGCCTGGCAAGGCGTGACTTTTTGTCGAGCATCTTCCTTTTGTAGCAAGGTGTCTTAGAAAACGTTTTTTTTTTCAACACATTTTAATATACCTTAATTTTAATTTAAAGGCAAACCTACCCTTGCTCTCTCATAAAAGACCGTGTTAAACTATCAATATTTCATAATTTTTTTCTCGAAAACTTCCCCTGGTGAAAAATCTGAGAAAATTCATGTTCACTCCTTATATGCTTAAATATAACATAGATATTTTTTGGCACGTTTCTCTATTTTGAACTTTTCTCCTAAACCTCCTTAAGTATGTTGCAGGGCAGGCATTAAATGAATCAGTTGGAGACTGAAGATTATTTCTTGCCGACTTAGTATACGATTTTTCTATGTTTGTTACGGAATTTTATCAGAAATATTGAAACAAAGAAATCGAATCAGTCATTAAACGCGTCCCAGAGTTTGAGTATTATCGTGCAGAACAAAACCACTAGCGTAGTGAATATGTTATTATACCTATATAATAAGGCATCCCATGTGACGCGAGTTCCTATTGAGTACGAATCTGTTAAAATAATTTGCAAATCATTTTATCGCGCAAACCCAACAGCTCACATTAATTCACGATGTACGCACTATTAGTACGTTTGTTGGATTTCTTTAAGATAAAGGGAGGGCTTAATTCACGGTATGGCAATGAATCCTTGACACGAGTTAGACTCAACTCGTGAGATACTTTTACACCTGCACGAGGCAATCAACAGACAATGAACCGCGCTTCACAATGATCAGATAACTATACGGTGTTGTGAAGTCGTGACGCAAACAAAGAAAGGAAATAATTTTGTGGTTGATAATTATTTCTATAATACTGACGATTTGCTGTTAAGTTTCTGTGATTAGTTTGAAAGTCTCACTAAGTACTCTTTCAACCTTATCTTTTCTAAATTTCAATAATCTATGTCCCTTTTTACGGCTTCTCTTGCCTTCACCAGCTGATAAAGAACGTTTTTTGTCTCGTACAAGTTGTAGCTTTGATGTCTAAGAGTAGTCTGATTAGTTCGCGCTATATACATGCTATATTTATAGCAAATCTATCGAAAACTTCATGGTGCCGGCCGTTATTTATCTGCGTATCCTTGTCGATAGCAATGTAGCCATGTTTTTCATCATTTTAACAGCTTAAGCACATATCTTTAGAGTGACTATAAAACATGTCAGAATTGACGTGATCTCTGTACAAATATTTTAAATTAAGCTCATGTTGACGAAGTAGAGCTAGAACATAAACGTTATCTCTCACAAGATGCTTCGGTACTCGTGCATATGACTTACAGAGATAAAAGCAATTAATATTTTAATCTCTTTTCATGCAGTATAAAGTTTTTGCATTTTCTTGTTTTTTGCAAGCGATATTATCTAAAATTCTCATAAAGTATTGTGGAGCATCATTTAAAGACACATTGGTTCTGTGTTTACTTAAAAAAAAAGTAGAACACAACACCTACAAGCTCTGAAAGCTCTTTAATGAACGTATATTACGGTTAGTTTAGCGACTTTAAGTACCGACAAATTTATCTTACTACAAGTAGATAAACCGCAAAAAACAGCTTAAATACTGTCAAGTAGTAAGTTATCATATTGATTAGAGCGCTTTTCGTGTTTAACAACAGCTGTGAATTCCGGAACCTGCAATTTACGTATGGCTCTTCAAATTTCATGACTGGTGATACGGTTTAACCCGACAAAGTCCATTTTCTAGTATACCAGAGCTAGCTTCTGTATCTTACTTAGAGAAGGAGCTTATGGGCTCTCCGACTCGTCCAGCGTTAAAATAAGCTCTGCAAGCTAAGGTACCTCATGATATAGAGATATTTATTTTCCAGAAGCTTTCCCCATTCCAACATCTTCTACCTTTATTGGCTGTTGCTCTTTGCCTTCTTATATTTTTTTACATTTTTTGTTTTTTTGTTAAACTAACTGGCTTTCACACGAATACAACATATTTTACTAAAAAAAAATTGATAAATTTAAGCATTATTTTATCACCATACTCACCCTTCATAAGCCCGATTACTTCTATTATTTCTTTGAGGTGAATTAAAGCGATTATTGTCTTCTAATCTGATGTACCGAACTTATCGATATCTTCACCCAGAAATAAATTTCTTCATCTCGATTTTCGTAGATCAAACTATCAGTATCTATCTATAATATCATGCACATACCTGCAAAATGCTGCTTTATCCAGGAATTATGGAAATCATGTATTAGTAACTTCGGTAAATCGAGTATACCGAGTCCAATGTATCTAGGCTTTCCAATTGTGATATCTGTTCGTGCAAGTTGTGAGGCCTTGAACATTATGCGATTATAAAAATTAGACTTAGTGCACACAGCGATTAGAGTGGGTTGATATTCTAACCTCTAACGTTTTCTGCGCATGTGTAATGTATGAGCGCATGACTGACGTCTACTTTATAAAATACTGCTGATATATTCTCATTGTTACTATATATTTCTGTCTTTTAATATCTTTGACAGCTCTTTTTAAGTCTTACCTTTTTTATTTTTCTTAACAATTTCCGTGTATACGTTCCAATCGACTGAGAAACACAGAGGGTTTCTCGGTCACAGGTACGAAGCACGGGGGTAGTTGATAGTGCTATCTCCGGGGCCGTTTTTCCCCCCTGTTTTCTTGTGAAGATAGAGGAGGCTACGCAGTATTCGATTACTGTTTCGAACATGGGTGTTTAGCCATTTTGGAGCGTACATGCGGAATTTTCCTTTCTCTTTTGTTTTTGGGTTGCCATGCTCGTCTTGTTATAGCAACGCGTTGTTTGCCCAAGTTTTTCGGCAGAACCCTTTCAGCTGTTAAAGGTTAAAGACGTGTCTCTTTTTCATTAAGTTTTCTTTGAATAAACTAAACGTTTTGCAAAGCTCAAATAATTATTTTCAACCCTTTTTGTAAACTACACTCATTGTTACACATTTTCAGACTTGTGGACTAAGAATACGATGATTTCAACCTCTGAAAAGTGATGATCGTACAAAAGAGAGGACAAGGTCTCCTGAATAAGATTATAAACACTGTACCTGTTAAACTTTGCATACCAGGCTATGAGAACTGTGGTCCAGGTACTAAACTTGCGAAACGTCTTGCCAAAGGTGATGCAGAAAACATTGAAGCTAGAAACTTAACAGATAAAATCTCAGCCAAGAAAGCTTGGCAAAGAGTTAAAGCCAGAGATTCAAGTATTTGGGAAAAAAGCAATTGCTCTAGCTATTGCAAGTACTATGAAGCTCAAAAGTGAGTTGGTTATGAGTGTTGAAAGAGAGAAGAGACTGTGCACTGTCTTGCATACAGTCATTAAAGCTGCATCATGGGAAATAAAAACCAAAAGCACAAATGCACTCAAGGTTATTACTTTGGCTTTGAAGAGGCCACGTAGTGCAATTAAGAAAGCAGGTGGTAAAAGAAGTATAAAAATACCATCCCTAGTACAGTATCATATTTCCTCCTGCTCGAACTAGCGATACACTACCGTTAATACCCTTATTTGCTGGCTCGAGTGTAACCTGTAAATCAGCTAATAGTGTAGCTGGAATATTAAAAAATATAAATACTAGTGATTCTGCAAAACAGCAGCTGCAAAAAAGTCAAAGACACAACAAAGCTATGAAGACTATTGCACCTAGAAAAGGTCTTAAACTCTGATCATATAAATCTGGATAAGGTATCTACTTAAAGCCATATGCTGGAAGGGGTTTGAAAAAAGAATCAATGAATTAAAAATTGCTGATTGAGCTTCAACCAACATTAATTTACCTGAATATGCTAAAAAAACTGATGGTTCCCAAATTTTGTAAGGTATATATGTGAAATGAATGGGCTACGATATCGTGAAATGCCTATTGTAAATCTTGACGATTAGTATGGACCTGGAACTCATTGGGTAGCGTATCAAAAATGTACAACAATTATGTCACTTTCTTTAACAGCGTTGGCAATCTGCAGCCACCCTTTAATTTGATGCTGTACTTGGAAGTTGATGAGTTTAAGTATAATTATAAATAACATCAATTCTTTCTTTCAACTATAGTCATTGGTGCTTGCCATTCTTATAGAGGAGATCATCAAAAAGTATATAATGTAGTGTCATAATCAGAAATTATTTATTTCCTCTTTAGCAGTCATGAAAGAAACATTGACACTTAGTCTGTCTGGTATTTTTTCTGTTTAAGAATCGCAGTATTACAGCAAAAATGGGCTCATACTTAGTTTGGGTCGGGATTAAATGACTTAAAATGCCGCTTGGTTTAGAATTTAAGATGAAACGACTTTAACTATTATTCGTGACTTCTTCGATGTCTTGATTCCCTTCAATATGATATTAGGTTTTGCTGAAAACTATCGCAAGATTGTTGTTAATGTGAAACTTGCTAACGCAGTATGAGACTGGAACTGCCATATAGTGATGTCAGATTTTCACAACGTTTAACTGCTTTTGTATTTACCGAAACATAAGTTTATATCTATAATTTTCTGAATTTAGGAGCTCTATGAACTTGCACTCTTGCCTACAACATCAAAACATGTTTGGACAGTCAAAATTTCAACAGTTGGAAAAATTACGCTAAGTGATTATAGTTTCGTTAACGAACCATAAGAATCAAAAATAAGTTTTAGCATGTTTGATTATTGCAGCATAAGGAATGTAAAACTCTATTTAAGTTTGCAATAATTGCCTACAGTAATCTTAGTCTCGATATTGCAAAAAATCAGTTTGCATTGTTGTATGATGTGTATACTAATTTGAAGAATTCGCATTACGGTAAAGATCATGCTCCACTGTTAAGCAAAGTCCAATTCCTATTCCATGTACCTCTCGTTGTCATTAATTGCTCCAAGCAAAGTGAGTAACTAGAAGATGCTTCAGTTGATGTACGTTTAGAATTTAAATCTCACAACAATTTTCCTGCCTCCACATCAGTCTGTTGATTAGGTCTGCCTGATTGCATTGTTTAATACAATCCGATGAGCGGAGATGTCAAGAAACTCATGTAAAGTAGTGGTGGGGACAGATGGTAGTAGTGGAGATAAAACTAAAAAGACTCGTTCCTAGCTCTCTTAACATTATTTGTCTTTCAACCGTCATGGAGAAAGGTCACAGTAGTCGCCATAGCTGGAGCAGAGAAGAAGAAGAGAACAAGCCAAGACAAGAAAAGTGTAAAAAATTTAAAAAGAGATTCGAGGAGAAGAAACCGACATCGATGAATCTGAAGACAAATTTAAATATGAAAAAAATGTAGTATTTTTTAAAAAGTTTCCCATACATTGCACAAGCTAACCGTTAAAAAATTTACCACACTTGTGAATAATATCAAAAAACTTTAAACCAAGGCTGATGCATAACTCTGCTCAAATCATTCATCCATCAACAGTCACGAGACAAGGTGAGAACGCTGAAGTAAAAGTGTACAATAGAAAGTACAAATAGTGTGAAAATTTTGTTTACAGATTTGTGAAGTGGACTGAAAAGAAGAAAAAAAATGAGTAAAAGTAGTAAGAATAGTGAGTAATTAGAGAGGAGAACATTAAGTATCAATATATATATGTATATTTATTAAAGTGAGAAAGAGTCATCTGAAGGTTTTAAGCACTTATGACCAAGAAATTACATACTTCACTTGCAAGGCTTTAAAAAGTCTGGTGACGATTTAGTTCTCAAGGAATTAGCTGTATAACCTCACTAAATTAATAAACTTTTTCTCTTTAAAGAATATGAACCTATACTATTTCTCTTCAAATATCCATTCCTACGGCAATGACTCTGAAACAAATACAGAAGAGAAAACTTATTGATGGAACTTATGGATGGTATACCATGAAAATCTATACATTTTTCGTACAACACTGCAGTAACAATACTACAAAAACACTTACACAATGCTGGAGAAGTTTATGCGTTGGCTCATTGAGAAAGCAATTTTTAAAAATGTTAAAATTTATTGTTTATGATATTACCGATTTAGGTTACCCTCCTACTGATAAATAAAACACTGGATGCCTCAATCACAATGGGGCGTATAAAGCCAACTATAAGCATCATAATGTAAGACTGTATAAGAAGTATCTTCTAGATTTGCCTCAGGCCATGAAATGGGTGTTAGCAATGCTTTAAGCATTCAATTCTTTATTAAGTAATTTTTTACTTTTTGAACGTGATCTAGCAGACAGTAGGCAAACTAAATTAATTGTATTCTTTTTTCTTCTTGCGCTTGTTTTGGAGAGGTAAGATTTATTAGATGAACCCAATAGATAAGAGCGTTTTCTTAAGACTCTTATTAAGCATGCTGCTAAATTAACATAGTAGACCTAAACAACGTGTGGGACTTGGAGTCCCCCGGTAAGAACGAAGTTCTCGCACGTATGTGGGAAACACATGTATATACTACAAAATACAAGGTTTGTAAATACATGTGAACTCAATATTTATTGTTTTTCATGGGTTACGGCGGTATGTGCCTTCCCCAACCATTTGTCATGTAGAAAAAAAAGGCTCAGAAACCCATCAGCCAGAAAAAAATAATTTTTATTTTTTCAACCGAATTCTAATTCTAATGGTTAATGAAAAGTGATGGTTATTAAATACAAAATATGTTATTTGGTTACTAGAAACGAGAAAAAAATAATGAAATATGCAAGAAGTAATTTGTAAACATATCGTAAACTTGAATTATAAAAACACAAAATGTAATGATGCAATTGTCATGAAAAAACTTATGATGATTAAAGTATGGTTATTTTCAAAAACGATCAAGTCGCATATTTTGTGTCAATAAAACTTCTAATTGATTACGTATATCATTTACCAAAATCAGTGATCGTAATTGTTCCTCTACCAGTGAGTGCGAAAAATATATGCATATTCTATAATAATGTTTACGCAGCAAAGTGAGGGTGCCAACATACATGTAGTCTCCTTGAACACCGTTTTAACACCTTTTTGTGCGTTGCTTGGTATGCGCGTATACGCGTATTCAATACTTGCTCTCTATATTTATTTTTGTCATTTTAATATTCAAATTTGCAACAAATTTCCTATTCGTCATGTAATTATGGCGCCTGGGCTTGAATGGGTTTTCGAGTCGTGTCTATCCGTGTGGAACAGATAAAGTGCTCCCATTTCTTTAAAGAAGATCGATTTGCAAAAATTCTTATTGTATTCAATTTGTAATCAAGTTCTCTTCAATTTGGCTTGTTTTTACCGGTGAAAATGGGAGTGCACGCTTTTTTCTTACACTTTATGGCTGGTGGGTCCCCGTTCCTAATCGTCCTTCTACACAGGAAATGCACTGAAAGTATATATCCTATTGTAACCTGCGATAAAGAACTTCGTTTTAAGAATTTGATTAAACCATCCTATGGGTATAAACAGCAGTAAATCCATACTTAAGTTATTTGTATGACATTCTTACATTAACTTTAAGACATCTTAAAATTACCTTTTTGTTATCTTGAAGACAATGTAAGATAATGCTGAAGTCGTTTTAAAGATATATTTAAGGCAGTTGGTGTCACGCTCACTGCTACAAGACATCTTCTAGACGTATAAGTAAAGGTACATACCAACTTTTCGGTAACGCACTTATCACACTAGAGACTCAGGTTTAAATCCTGTTATGGGCAAGAAAATTTTTATTATTAAATTCATAACAACGAATAGTGACTGCTCCGATGCTCAGCGCCCTTGTATCCTCCACCATTAGAGTGGGAGTAATGTGCGCATGCGAATGCGAGTAAGAAAGATTTAGATTACCAGAACATTTATCTTAGAAGCTGCAAGCCGCAAAGAGCTCATTTATTAACGAGTCGTCGAACTGGAAGGGTCTCCTGAAGGAAGAGCGGCGTGGGGAAGCCATGGAGATCATCATTTATGTATGTGTAGTAAAACTCAGTGTTTCTGCTGCTGAGAATGTGCTGCTAACTAACTTCAAGCGGAGAATGAGTCCTCTGATGCTCAGCACTGTCTTTTATCCCCGTGGAAGTAGTATACGTATGCGCATGTAGATAAAAAAGGTGAAGATTATACAGCAACGATAATGCACGTTCGTAGATCTATGACACTGATGGTAACGCAGATTTGCGGTATCTAATCGGCCTAAAGAACTGCTTTTATTGCATTTTTGGCTTAAAAATACATTTTACTATTAAAAATAGCTTACAATTCAAGAAAATGTTCTTACAAAAGAAATAACTATGGACACAACGGGTATTTAGCATCTAAAAAAAAATTAAAACTATCCGCACAATTTGTTGTAGCGTTTTATGTAATGGAAGAAAAAGCATTGTGTACGTCGTAAATCTTGGTTGGTCTTGAAAGTTATTGCATTTAATTTAAAACTAATCGAATCGCGTGACATTTAATACAAAGACCTGAAATTTCAGTAATAGTTTCAAACACGTATCCATAATTTTGAGTAACAGTGACTGTACACATGACGTACTGGACAACTTATAAGTAATAATGATATACTCAATTAAATGTTGATATAAAACTTATCATATACTACACTTATATTTGTTCTATAATTAAAGACCATGACATTGAAGGACTAGTGAATCAATTAGATTCAATGCCCATATGTATATATACATACATTGTGTGGTGTTTGTTGGACAAGGAGGGGTATAGGCAAATAAATAAAGATATCGTACGTCATTACTTTCGAAAAATAACTTTAAATATAAAAATTCAAAAATTAATAAGAATTAAAATTAGTTTTACAGTATTCTTGCAAATTAATATCAAATATATCGTTTTCGTATGAAAAAGAAAGTAGTATAGAAAATAAAACTCTTTTAATTCACAAAATAAATGAAAAGAAGTCTACTATAACGGACTTTTCATGCAATAATCTTTTTTACGTATTTAACTGTCTCTTTCAAGTAGAAACTCCAAGATGCAATGATATTACCTTGTAAACAATTCAAAACAAGAAAAAAACTAAAATTTCATACGAGTTGTACAAGAATTAAAAATCATCTATTGCAAAAAAATCATCTTTGCTTTTCTTGTTTTAATTTTTTTGGAATGACCAGCTCTTTTAAAAAATTGAAAAAGGGTAATCTGAAAACGAACAAACAGTAAACTTATTAGTATAATTTTGGTAACAGTGATAATTACTTCGATTTTCTGAAATGTCTCTATGATCCTACAGTAAGTAAGGGATGTATTCCAAGCTAATTAATTATAAAATCAATAAATTTTCTCTTAAATAACCTTATTAATTTGCAGGTTACATCACTTATACTATGAAATCAGATTGCAACATACATTTTGAAACGCAGATAAATTTAATTTAAAAAAACGCAAAATGGAATGATTGAAATTGGAGTACAACACAATATTCAACGGGATATCGGCCTCTCTGTACTTCGTGGTATCACAAATTAATTACTTATTGAGATCAAGTGAGTCCCTCTGGTACGAGATAAATCACCTTTACGAAGCCATCTCAAAGGGTTTTACTGCCTCCATGACGAGTTTCATCAGCAAGTATTCGCGAGCTTCGCTATACCATCAAAATTTAATCGTTCTTACTTATGTTTATCTGTCAACCAGAGTCTGAGCCAGACGGAATTGCCCACGAGAAAAATGATGACACATATACAAAACTGCTGCTACCAGAGAAAAAAAGGAGTACTCATCGTTGTCAAGCTCTTCGACGAAGTGACCGAATTTCCCATCACCCTCTTTTTTTATCTAAAGCTGCCAAAACCGCCATTCGCCTTTATTAGTATTCAGATTTTCTTGCACTTGGTTGTGGCCCTATACATACATTTTGGACGCTTTTTCCATATCGGGACCACGTATTGCCAGAGATTTTTACGATTTGGCGAGTAAAATCTTTTGTATTAGCCCGTTTGATCATTATCTCGTCCAGATGAATGTTCCTAACATCTTGAAAACTGAGTCCCAATCTACGCCGGTATTCCCATATTGCTTCTCGGATCTGAGGTTGTATACTTGGAGGGTTTGTTTCTGATAGAGATGATGGCCATTTATTGTTGTCCATTAATTCAAGACCACTGGATTAGAGCAAGAGGTCGCACACCACTGGCTAACATGGTGCCGGTGTTCGACTCTCTGCTGTTGAATATCATTGCGTTCTCGATCAATGAGTCCTCTCGTCATCTCCTATAGGACCCAGATAATTGGTTGCCTCGAAAACCGATGCGTGAAAAACATCTTACGAGATATTTAATCGTTAATTAAAGAATAAGTTCTTTCTTCATTCGATTGTACTGCTTAAAGTCAAAGTTTTTAAATCTGGTTTCCAATTACTTAAGCTTTTGTTTTTGTATTAACTCTTAGTCCTGGGGTCGTGTTACATGTATCCTACGATTCACTCTGAATTAAATAAATGATTTATTGGTTTCAGTTGAGATATCTTGCTGATATCCCTTTCATATTAGCAATTTTCGTTGGTCGTATAGAAGATTACGTTGTCCGTGACAAAGTTTTCGCAGTAACTGTTTCTTACGTCCTCGTCGTTTCTCCATACGCTGCTGTTCCTTGACTTGCACAGCCTACACCTATTAGAGAACACGTTATAAATGACGTGGAAAATTTCTGAGATTACGCAACGGAACTTGCACCAGATGACCCATTCCTAGAGAAAAGTAAGATAAAAATTAGATACCTGGCTTAGACTGCATTGAGGTCGTCAAACTCCTTTTAAGGATCGTTTAAGTTGATACCAATAACATATTCATTAACTTAACATAGTGTATCAGTCAGTGAGATCTCGGCTGTACTAGCATCTTTGCGTTGTTTTACGAGGTTTTGTAATTTTTTGTTAAATGTTAATTAATTGTAGCCGCATTCGTCTTAGTTTCCGATTTAACCGTTGTCGTTTGCATCGTTCGCCCCTTATCTTTCTCTATAAATGGGTATAATTGTGTTCAACGATGCAATCCTCTCTCTTTATTGGTTTTACAATCTGATAAAGTATAAGTGCTATTATTAATGATACGTGGTATCAAGTATGGCCCTTCATACATCGCAAGAAATTTGGACATGATGCACGTTGAGTTAATCAAAAAATTGCAAGCCTTAACTAAAACCTCATCCTCCATATTATGAGTTTAAAGAAAATGGATCGCTTTACACTGCTCTATTTGCGAATAATTTTGATTTTTTCTCACCACTCAAATAATTTGTTAATTGTGGGGGTAAATATGGCTCCCAGAATCGAGTTAGTAATTTTTTAAAATTAATTTCTAGGAATATTAACTTGATATTGCTATGATAAATTTCGTTTATAATGTCCTGAATAAAAGAGACATGCAAGATCTAGGTTGAACAATCTGTCTGTAATATTACTTTATGGATGATGAATGGAACAAAATACGGTTTTGATATTGTATCTGGCTAAGGTTTTTGCCCGTTTCTTCGAGGTTAACTGCGTATCGTGATCACTCTGAATAGCTGAAGGTTTTCCCTAGTTGGGAATATAATTTTATATTAATCAATTTAACGTGACCATGGTCGTAGCTTTTATCAATGAATATAAAACAACGAATTCACCAAAATTAAAAGTCAATAAATAGAAAATCAAAAGTTATTTCCAAGACACATTCAAATCTGAAATTTTCAAATAACAGTGGTATTTGAGGCTATTTTTTTATCTTTTTTTTACACTTGAAACATTCAAGCTTCCTCAAAACCTTACAGTCTCGTGATCAAAAGGCTGTATTCTTATAGTTGACCTGACTGTGCAAGAATTTCACTTGTTCATGAAATATGTACAGTAAAAGTAACTTAACATGTAATCATTAGTTCTTACATGGAAGTCTAGTATTAAAAAGTATTTCTTATAGTTTCTTAGGAACCTGATGTAATATTACCAAAGTTGCAGCTCCTAAACTTATATTTGATGTATATAGCGACAATAAATAAGTAGTAAGATAATTTCTGTACCAAGCTGTCAATGTCGCCTTATACATCGTTTTCTTGATGGGAATAGTACTATTATTCTAAATAGAGACATTGCTGAGTATAGAATGAAAAAGATAACAGTTAATCTATTATTATTTTTCTTGAATAGTGCAAACTAATTTTTTCTACAGTAAATAAACGAATGCAAAAATAGAGTATTTTCAGCGTATAACATTATAAAATTAACCTACTTAGCAGTTGTCTACGTATTTCACCATCGAAGATCCTACAAATGTTGCCAAAGTTCTAGAAAAAAAACAAGTTCGTAATGTTGTATTTATTTTCAGAGCTACTCTATTGCAACTTCACTACCCATGTATTTCATGGAAAAAATCGTGTGTTCCAGATGAACCAGTGACTAGTACAATGGAAGAGTCTAAGAAGGCTACCTTCTGAAAGTATATAAAAAAAAAGGACTCAATAGAAAGTAAGACAAAATGAAATTTTTCTGGAAATGAAATATCTTTAGATGGATACGGAACTTTTTTTAATAAAAAAACTATTAATAGTTAAGATTAGCAATAGTAACATTAACTTCTATGATGTTGCCATAAGTCTTAAAACATAAACTTTCAATTTTTAGATTCTTTGATACGAAACATATACATGTTGCTGCATCTTTTTAGTGAAAAAAAATTTGACTAAGGTAATATGTTGATCTATTTATCTTAATTACTTCTACATCTGTGAAATATTTAACTACATCTTAGGCTGTATGTTTAAAAGAGCCTTCTCTGCTTATGAGGATACTACAAAGAAGAATAACTTTCAAAAGTTTCAAATAGCAGGCTTCAATAATTAAAGGCTCAGAGTTTGCTCACTGAAACATGTTTGTAGAATAATTTTTCAGATAAAGTAATATAAGTTCACTGTACAATCAACTGCTTTCATTTTAAGCTTTTTTATTTCTGCTGTAGTAATTTGTGGCAACCGCAGAAAATGCACGAACTTGTCGATGGAAGTGTATGAAAGAATTGAGCCTATTAACTGTCCATATAAATAAGTAAATTTATTCAAGCAATTGGTCTTCTCTTATTCCCTTTCTTATCAGGCAATACCATATTAAAAAAAGATTCCTATAACATCTGAAAACTTCTATTAAAATACTGGCACCACAATCATTTATATAAATTTGGAAGGTTGCGATTAATACAACTATCTGTTGTTTTGTCACTTAATAATATCTGTTATTAGGAATAATAATGGTAAAAAAAAAGTCTAAATACATTTTCTGCTTCAGTATTTTCTACTTGTACTAGGAGTCCTTAAAAATAAACATTAAGTTAAGTAATATAAAGTTAAACTTAATATTAAAATTAAGCAATCAATAGACAAATCTTTAAAAAAGATAGATGCTGAACTGAAGAGAAGAGAGACAAAGCAATAGGGAATTTTTACAATAAGTTTAAATAAGATGTAAAATAAGTTCTAGGTTATTGATATACGGCTGGAAATATGCATTCCCAATTTTAGATGTATTGTCATAAATCAGATTCTACATTTTTTAGCTGGTATGAACTTGTCCTATCTATTACATTAATTTCTACGCCTCTAGAAACCTCTTACTTCTAAGGCCACGATTAATAAACTTCTATCATGCTTTGGCGTTTGTTTCTCATAAAACGTTTATTTAACTAAGTATTTGTTGGTTAAAACTCATCCAGCTGATTTTTAAGTGGAATAATTAACTTTTTACTGAACGTTTAGTGCATCTCGTAACTTTCTGAGATAATCAAAAAACATTGTAAGGGTTAGTCAAATTAACAAATTTAACTAATGCTGTCATACTGCTGGTAAACTCTCAAGCTATGATTTTTATTACCATGTCTTCAACTGCGTAAGATCTAGGGCATGTTTTGACAGTAACAAAAAACCTAAATCCCCTGTTTATCTTTGAAGCTGTGTCATCACGTTCAATATTTTTATTGTTGTAGCTGACTTACCGTTAAGTGAAAATTTAGATATGCTAGCAGTTTTGTCTCACTCCTTTTATGCTTATATCATTAGTACTTATTATATTGGATGCTTTAATTAATGATTATTTTTGTAAAAATGAATTAAATAGAAAAATCTACATCATGATTTGTTTTTCTTACTGTCGTTAATTTTGTTAAGATACCAATTTACATGTATAAAAGATGAGGCAAATCGAATCAACTCTTAAGGTTTTCAATATAGTAATTAAAATACTGCGTGAGCAGATTCAGAATTTAATTCATTTGGAACTCAGCGACTGATCATTAATCTTTCTTTAGTAAATAGTTACCGAAGTAAGTGTGTTGAGGTTTGGTGTTAATTGTTATCTCAACTATCTAGAGACAGGTGTTCGTCCCTTTACGTTCTTCACTAGTGCCCTCATTTTACTGATGTTTAATTCGGCTGGCAAAAGGAACCCTAAACTTAACTGTTACTGCTTTGTATTCCTGATGTTTCCATCTGAGCAGTTTTTTTTTCTAACTTATCTACATTTTTCTGATAGTTAGAGCTCATCTATAAGTGTCGTTACTAGAACGATTAATACTTAATCACATCAATTAGCTATGTCGTTTCCAAATAACATGTCATACTTCTGTGTCAGCTTCAATATTGTGAGGGATTTGCACATTCCTTTCACGTCTCCTCTTAATTAAGATCCCTATACTATACTCTTTGTAGAGTATCTAGTACATCAATTAGGATTCGATACATTTAAAACGATACAAACTGCTGTCAAAGGGTAACAATGCCTCTGTGATAGAAAAGGCATAATAATTCATCAGCTTTGAATTTAGGTAGGGTTTGAATTACACTCGCTACATAAATTTAAAAACTTTATTCTTGATCTTCAGGTTTTCTGATTTTTGTAATACAAGTAGGATAGATTATCTTTAAATTAATTGCTTGAGAGTTTATAAGCAAATGTTACATGCGAATGGATTGTGAAGAAGCTTTCTAAGTGCCCTTCTTGTAACAAAAAAGTAGCTAAATAAATGCAAAACACTAAATGAGATACAACCAATCTACAAAGTGCCACAGAAAAAAATGTTATTCAAGTAACAGGATTCAGTTGTAATATTATTCTGTTATCATATTCAGCTCAGTTTTGACATGAATATACTAAGTTAGAATTTAAAATGATAAACTTACATTTTCGCATTAAATATTTCGTCTAAAAATATAATGTGCAGAAGTAAGATAGTTTAAAACGATTCATTAAAAACTTGGAAACGGTTTTCGCTAATTACATTGTTAAAAAGGTACTTCGAAAAGATATGACATTACAAAAAATTATTATTCTAATCAGCTCTACAACTTCTATATGTAACACTTTGTTGAAGGTGTAAAATTTCAATTTATTTTTTAATTATAGTATAATAATTCACTTTTGCTGACAAATGTTTACGACAGTTACAAATTCTTAACAACATGCAACGATCGCTTACCTAATAAAAAACTTAACAGTAAAACACACTTAAGATCAACCAGAAAGCGTTGTTCTTAGTCGCTAGTCAGATACTCCCTGAACTAAAATTTACAAACCATAATGAAAAACACGCTACAAATAATAAATAGGTAAAAACAACGAAAGCGAAGTTGCAAGAATAATATAAATATACGAACACTTATAAACTAAGTAAAGTATTGAGATACAGGTAACATGAAGTACGTAGGGTTATTCATATATACAAAGTTCGGTGCAGAAGTGCATGTTGTACATAAAAAATAATAAGTTTCAATGAGAGTAATTCTATTGAGATTTAAAGACTGAGTTATAAATTTTACTGAGATTTTTGATGTCTTCTTTCTTATTAATGTTATTCTTGGACATAATAATAATAAGTATTTCTGACAAAGTACGCTTTCTCAACACTGTTACTCTATCAAAAATTTTTGTGCTCAGATTTTCTATTTCTTAACAGACTTTTTATCTTGCCATTGTATTGAGCTGGCCGATTCTTACACAGTAATTTATAAACGACGGTTGTGTTTTCTCTCATTTGTGAAGAATCCTTAATCAGTTCTATGAAACGGCTTCAATTTTATTCAATTTTTGGAACAGGTTTGAAACTAAATTTATTGAAAGTATTGTAGTATTGTGAGAAAATGTTTGGATTTATGAATGGGACAGTTATGACATTAAAATCTTTTATATTATTATATGCATTATTCAGATTTTTATCGGTGATTTCTGTAGTTTTAACCATTTTAAAATAAAGAGCATCCATCCATTTTTCTAAAAATTTGATGGATAAGAACACTTATCTGGTAAACTATTTTCAATGTAAGGATTGTTTTTTGTAGTGTTGACATACAGATAAGAGAATAGGTCTGTCTACTGGATGAAATATTATATTTTTTTCAAATAAGATAGGTAGATTGAAATTGTAAGTTAATTAACAATGTGAGGCAGACGGCCTAAAAAATCAGTTGATAATTATTTTATAATTTTTTATAGTAAAAGAAATGTCCAAGAAATAAATTTCATTGTCAATGGGGAGTTCGTATGTAAATTTTAAATGTTAATTTTATGATTCTTAAGAACTTGTTATTACTATTTAATAAGTTTAGGCTTAATGTACATAATATTATCGTCTACATACTGAAAGTAACATAAAGGCTGAATATTAAAACTCTTTTTAAGTTTTCTCAAGCAATCCAACTCAAGGTCGTTTATAACCATGTGTAGAAACATTAAAAACATGTCTGAACTCGTAGGAGTACCAAACATCTGCTGATAAAACTTTTTGTTTAATAAAAAAATTCAGGTCGTAAAGACGAAACGTTAATGGTTACATTGTTTCTTGACTTATAGATTGACGTAACAGTGTAATAAAAAAAAATTTATAACATTATATAATATACATACGTAAGACTTAAACTGCAGTATTTTTGAGATTTTTTAATTAATTGCATTAAAAATGAATTTTATTTCGAAACCCCTTACATTATATTTTCCAAGTAAGTTCTCATGAGTCCTGATAAGTAGTAATGCCGAATTCGTTTGTTGTTCTAAGTCTGTAACTCTGCGTATTTCTTCTTTATTACTTTGTTTCAAATGTATTAAAAGTTAAATGGTGTAAGTAAAAAGGTCTAACGATTGACTAACCATTTTTTATCAGCTTGTAGTTTTTTTTTTTTTTTTTTTAAGGGAAAAGTAGTTCTTTATAGGCTGCATTCTTTGATAAAGCCACTTTAATGCTTTCTCTAGTTAATGAGTAAGTGTACTCAACTCAGTACAGATTTGCATTGAACCTACTTAACCTTGTCACTTGAGAAAGCCTACTCGAAAATCCCCGTGTCCCGCATGGTGGCTGTCTCCTTTTCCTTCTTACGATGGATCACTGACCTGACGAAATCATCCACAGCTTTTCATTCTCCGTTGGTGTGGAGCATCGCAGAGTTGATGTTTTCGGGCGTGGGTGCTACGCAAAGTCTGCCTACTAGCTCGTTCGTGCTGTTACCATAAGCAACGGAGTAAGCTGTGTGGTAGGCACACGTAGTCCTACGAGATGCAATGTGTTGGATTCAAGTAAAGTGCGTTTTGACGTACCGTATCGTCAGAGCGTCCGCTCACACTTTCGCACCGTAGAGCAGTATTGAGTTAGATTGACGCAAGAAGCGGTCTTTTGGCTTTCTGTGGGTACCTAACGTTTGGCGTTAACCGTGAAAGCGTTATCACAATTTGAGAGGCCTTGCCAGCTGCTCTTTTAATGTAATTCCAAAAGAGAAGCTAAACGTCTACCCACACTCCCAGGAAGCGCACTGCCTGGCTTGTGCAGATTGTCTCACGCGCAAAATTCAGATGGAAGCCCCCCCCCTAACCATCTTTGACCGATAAAGACGATGACCTTCGTCTTATAGATCGTTCGAAACCGTGATCTCAGAGCTACTTTGACACTATCACGACTGCCCACTGGATTTTTCGCACGACCTTCTTTCGAGATCTCATGTCATTCACAAAGCCCGTCAGCTTGACCTGCAGAGGAATTTCAAGACACAAAAAACCATCATAGACCCAGTTTCAGAGTTTGAGCAGAGCCCTTTGCTACCCCCGATATCAGATGCCTTTCTCTTGGTCCATGCTTTGTATCGTACGAGAGTATTCGATCCTAACTTTTCAGTATCTCGTTAAGGTAGTCTATTACATTTTGGCACCTCAAAGTTTTTACGCACACAATAACAACCTTTTCAATAGCTTTTTTGTACATAATTTTATCAGTTGAATCATTAAAATTTTTAGGATTGTAATTTTATAAGTACATCGCTGAAAACATCGATAATTCATTCAATAAAAAAATTCTGAGATAATGTAATTATTTAGTAACAGCTGTTCAATGAAATTTCATTCTTTGTTATATTTATTCTCTGCAAACGTAATGTTCAGGGGCTAATAAATGTAGCTTTTAAATGCTAAAATTTTATAAGCATATAAATAAAAAGGGGAGTTAGAGATGATATTGTCCGTTTGTAAGAGCTTATTAAAAAGACCAAATTTAAATACATTATTGGCTTTTTTAATTTTCAAGTCCAAAAAGTTAATTCCATTGTTTGACTCTGATACCATCGTGAAGGTAATGTTTATGTGGATTGTACCAATAAGTTACAAAAACAAATCCAACTCTCTTCTTGCTCCTGTAATGCCTGTATACACATTCTAGATAGTGGACATTCATGAATGGTTTTTTCAAAGTCATGCATAAATAAATCAAATAAAATTCATTAAATTTTATCTGATTTAGATACAGATTATTTAAATAATGCTCATATGTGATCAAATTCATGCATTATGATAAGGTACAATTAAATTTGATCTTATCTATTTTGAGACGGGGCATAAGGTAAGTTGATTGATACACAAAAAATACATTATTGGGAAAAATAAGCTTTAGGAATCATGTTTCAAGAAAAAATGAAGAACTGATAAATGACTCTAAAACACAAATTTTTAAACTTTTTGTTAATGCTTCTGATACCAATTTTACAAGCAATGGATTTGAGTTATTGAAAAAGGTTGTAAATTAAATTTTGACATTGATAATAAGGATAAGCTTATAGAGTTTTTCACGCAGAATGCAAGTTTATTGTTAACTAAGACAAAGTACTATTTAATGACACATAAGGTGGAAAAGAACAAGTGGCGCTGCAAGAATTTTATAATCAAACAGCTTAATGTATTATTAAGAAACTGATTTTTAAACCAGATACCAATACCATTGATTAATTACAGAAAGAAACTGAAACCCCTACAAGAATAGTATAATATTTAATAATCTTACTACTTATTCTGTAATACAATACAAATAAATTCTCAGCCACCTTAACTCACTCTTTTTTTGACTAAAATAACAAAAAGAAAATTCTTATAATAGAACTGTTGTATCATTTATTACCTTTGCATCAGACAAAATATCTCAAAAGTTAAAAAATCTTATTTTTGCTAATAGTTAATTTTCTTCCATTTACATTATTGAAAACTGAATTCAAATTATTAACAATATAAAAACTAGTACAGTACAGACGATTTCGATAAAAACTTGTACCCGAGTGTTCCAGTAAAGGATGTCGTGAAAATACTTATAAACAATATATATATAATAAAATTATACCTTAAATAGCCGATAAAATTTACAAGCTTTTGAAACTTCTTTAAATTGTTTATACTTTTTCATGTTATATTGTTAGCTTCGTTCGAGATTTACTATGTGGAGCACAGTAGTAAACTTAAAAGTATCGTGCATTTTTCACGCCATAAAATTGTTATTCGCCCGAAAGGTCTGTCAATTTGTACTTTCTCACGTTATTAAATAAAAAGGGCTATTTGTTAGAACTGGAAATTTTCTTAAGCCAACACATACAGATATCAGAGTACACAAGATTTTTATTCATTCCGGATCACATAAAATAACTACAGTTAACTACACTATAAATAATACATGTCAACTACAGTTACATTTATAGACTTCTTTACATACCACTAAATTCTGTTGATTATGACAAATAGTTGAATATTATCAGACAAATAGCATACAACAACGGGTAAATTCATAGAGTTTTTTATAATTGGATGAAAAAACTAAAACATGAAATAACCTTAGAAAATATTTTTTCCTTACCCGTACAAAAAAATAATAATGTCTGTTTTTGCATGTAATTTGCATTTTTTTAAATGCAGTACAAGTCTAATAAAAATTTACAAATAATCATTCAAATATAGGGCAAAACATTAACCGAAGACAAGTCAGATATTACGAAACTCGGTTATATATCTTTTAATAAGAAATATATAGGATACACTGGAGAGCTTTTGAGCGTTGACTGAGAAAATATGCTTGCATAAAAAGATTGGACAGGGCAAATGCTTACACAAAACGGTTGGATATTTATAGTTGTGCCACCCATATACCGACCAAAACTGCTCTTTTTAGTCCTGAACAAAAACTATGCCCTTTTGACGTCTAAGCCTAAGACCATGCCCGTTTTTCTAGTCTGGGCCATGCCTTTTTCTTGAGTCCGGGTGTAATGGTGCTCTTCTGTCTAGCCGGAATAAGAGCTATGATCCTTTTTTGGATCTATACGAAGAGTATGTCCTTTTTTCCGAGTCCGGACAATGACTGCGCTTTTTCTGAATCTCATCGGAAACTATGCTCTTTTGGAGTGTGAGCTAAAAACTATATCCTTTTTCTGAGCTTAGGCAAAAACTGTACTTTACTTTTAAAAACAATTTAATGCTGAACACTGCAAGAAGAAATTTTCGCATACTGGAAAATACAAAAAAAAGTATCGGCAGATAATGCTGTTATAAATTTCAGATTGTGCCTATTATTTGGAAATTAAATGACGTAGGTTTGTAAATAGTTTCATAATTTTTTTTTAAAGTCTTAAGCAGACAAACGCAGTAAATATAAACTAATGTTAACAAATTTAAACAATCTGTTATGTAATTATTATCAAATTAGTAAGTGCTAAGATTAAACCATTAAATACATCTGAATGAAAAATGTACTTACACCTTGAATTATTTCTAGTGTGAGACTAAAATGCTACCATACCGTGATGCTGGGAGAATCATTATTTTCATAACCTATGAAGCAATCTCCACGGAAACAGTTGTGTAATAATTATATAAGAAAGCACATAATGTGGGCCCTATTAAATATTGATTATTTTTTGCCTAATTTAATGTCAGTTAACATATTATTGAAGCTCGTTATTCTACAATCAATCGTTTCATCCTTGACAGAATTTAGTTAACATGAATTTTGTAAGATGCAAAAGTTCCGTAGAATATAATTTTTTCATGAGCGTAAATAATCATTAGAATAATTAACCTTACCAATTTTTTATTAGCCTAATAGAATTACATGTAATACATAAATAAAATTATTAAATGTGTTTTTATTGCAGGTTGATGGAATGGATGTTTTGGCAGTAAGAGAAGCAACAAGATTTGCTATAGATTACTGTACATCTGGGAAAGGACCACTCGTTATGGAAACATTTACATATAGATATAGCGGACATAGTATGTCAGATCCAGGAACGAGTTATAGAACAAGAGAAGAAATACAGGAAGTTAGACAAACACGAGATCCTCTAACAAGTTTTAAAGAAAAAATTTTAAACGTTGGTCTCGTAACAGCTGATGAAATAAAGGTTAGTTGCAAAGAAGAAAAACATATTCTGAATTAACTCATCAAAAAACTTTAATTTGGGATATTAACCGACCAGTTTTACTTTTTATGAGAAAGTTTGAAGTACTTAGCTAAAACAGAATTGAAAAAAGGTATTTAGTTTCGTTTACAGATTTATTAGAGCATGTGAGTGATAGAAAACGTAAATTTCTCAAGGGTGAGAGTGTTTCGAATGTTCATCATATTTTATACTGTGACATTACCTTTCAAACTCAATCAAAAGCAAAAATTTGGCTTGTGCGCTTGAAGACTAGTGTGACTCGTTGGCACTTTATTTAGAATCATTTTCTTTGAATAAGCTCACATTTGGTGTCATTTTAGAATTTCAATGAACAACTATAAAAGTTGAGAATGTAGATAATTAAAATATGACATGACATTGTTTTTTTTTACCATATGTTATGGGTAAGTTAAGCAATTAATGAATACAGAGATTTAGATGATGTTAAGTAAAACAGCTATTCGTACAATTAATATTACAAACATAATCTAATTGATAAGGTAGGTAACTTCAGTCGTTTTTGGACTCCCATTGATAAGAATTTGTAGACCTAATTTAACTTAACAACCTACGTCATAAGTTATTATTTAGTCGTAAATAATTAATAATTTTGGTTGTATACTAAAGAAATCTTGAATGGAAATACAACTAACTTGCACATCGCTTCGATGATTTTTGTAATCAGTAAGTAATGATTGATCATATAAATTACGCAAAATGACGTTGTTGCTTAATAAATATCATTTGGAATATTTAGACTTGGTTTAATTATGAAAAGAGATTAATAATAAAAATGTTAAATAATGACACATCAGAGTGTTTGAATAAGTTTCGTTACACTCTAATCCATCGAAACATAATGATAAAAGTAAAGTGATTTAATTTTTATTATGAGCTTGAAGAAGAAAGCACTTTAAATGCTACACAGTTATCCATTGGAATAAAGTATCATAGAATATAAATCCCTAAATTTATGCATTTTTTAGAAAAAAGATGGTTTCTGTTTGACACAATTTTAAATTATTTATCTAAATTATTTTTGTATAAATTCATTTTTTCAGTAGGATTATTAGGTGTGTGCAGCAATTTAAAATATTACTACCTGCATGGAAAAAAATTTTGGTACGTACTTTCGAGAACACAGCTTTACGGAACCATAACTTTTTATCAATTATCCATTAAAATATGCCATTGACTATATTTATAGCTATGATCATAAATGTAGCTGTACTTTACAACTGTGTCAGGCAATCTAATTACAAGCCTTATGGAAAATTTCTTGATACTCACCTTTGTACAGCTATTTATTCTTAACTAAATTAGATTACTGCAAGAAGCGAATAATAGTACGCTGCAGCTACCTCGTACAGCCTTCATCTGTATTCAGTACTTTGTATATAAACAGTATTTGATAACTTAACTTATTTTAAATAAATATAGGAAAATGGTATTCTTTAAGAACATATGATATTTCAATAAAATTTACCTTTTTACAAAAGTAAAACGTTAGGCAAGTTTGACATCTTACAATAAATCATTTGCACCATTCATTTTAGTTAGTAATAACTAATAACAACGTTATTATTAGTACTCAATTACAAAAAAAATTCTCATTTTTTCCTTTAATTATGCATTTTTTGTCATGTTAACTTCCGAAAACAATTATAATTATACTTGTATTGATACGTACCATAATATAAAATGCATTGTTGAATGAACCGCAAATCGTTTACTGACCTAAAATGCAAAATCGTGATATCCTTTTTCTACATTTTCTAGTGATTAATACTGAAAAACTGGAAACAGTTTGAAAAGATACGATTTCTGACTTGCAAAGTTATGAAGAGTAATAAAACTTTTGAAAAACTTTAACTTCTTAAACACATTGATTATACCACAACTGTCAATCAAATCATATGTGGTAGATGTATTAGCTGTATTGTATACTCATGACATAACTTTTTAACTTTCAAGTGGAATATTACTTTAAACTTCAATATGTGCAGAAGTTGCCATTTATTTCTTTAAAATTAACATTTTGGTGGATAACTACCGTTGTGATAAATATTTTTTTTCATTTAAATTATATTCAAAGAAAGTGTAATTTTTACTGTGAAATATTTTTAACATTTGTTTTCCGTTATAGGTAGCAATATTGTTTTTATAACCCTACCCAAAAGTTCTCTTTTAAGTTACAATAATTAATTACAATATACAAACATTAAAGAGTTCATGTGGAGACTATCAAACAATTCATTTTATATATAGTTTACCTAACTCACACCTTTAAGATACATTATTTACACCTTCCTTATGATTCATACATAATTATGTAGAGTTATTGATTTTCAAGGTTGAATGCAAGTGTACAATAAAGCTACCATATATCGTTCGATCACCATACGTAATATTTTGCATTATACTTATTTGAACTCGTAAGATCGATTTCTTCTTGACGGCCTACTAATACAAGAACAATTTGTAATGTTTGTATTAATCAAAATAATTAAAAAAAGTAACATTTAGTTATTTAGTTAAAAGAATAGTTGTAATACAATCAATTAGTTCGAAAAAATTTTTGAAAAGTTTTTGCACGTAAAACCCCCCGACCATATAAAAAACTTGACATTTTAAAATTGATGTCATAATTTTGCAAGTCAGAAATTGTATCTTGTAAAACAAATTTCTGTTTTCCAGAATGAGTCACTAATACGCAAAGCTGTTCTATGGAATATAAACAAAGGAAATCATGATTTCGGATTTTTAATCCGTAAACGTTTGCCATTTATTAAATAATGTATTTTATAATATGATATATATATTAATACAAGTATAGTTATAATTTTTTTTTTTGGATCGACAATATGAGAAATAATGCATAATGGAAGTAAAAAACATATGTTCTATTTATTTGTTTAGTTTTTTTTCTAAAATTGTGTAATAGTTATAACAGCATTGTTATTATTTACTTTTAACTGGAATGAATGGTGAGCGTAATTGACTGTAATTTGTTTAATTTCCTAACCTTTTACTTTTGGTAACGACTAAATCTTGTGGGTTACCCATTACCTGTAATAGTGCACTGATCATTTTGACATGGGTAAGTCTTTTATGTAACTATTCATTCTGATGTTAGGCAAGAAAAATAAGAGGATAACAGGGTTTTTTCTACTTAGTTACATACAGGATGAGACATAGCTTATTTAGTTCGCTTACAATAATTACATTTTTTTTACTTGAAGGTATTTAAAATTTTAAATATTTAAGACTGCTTAAGTTAAATTTTTTCACTAATTTATGGACATATTATCAAATTAGTTAAGTACTTCATATTTAAAATATTTTTTAAACATGTCTTTTAATGGTCTTAAGTTATCATTTAATTAAAAAAAAAAAAATGTATTTGTTCCTGAAAATTTGTAATTGTGTATAAAAAACGCAATAAATGTTAAATGGGTTCGTAAAAGTTAGGGTCAAGAAAAATGATCAATCGGAAACTATAAATCACAAATCCGTCTTTCTCTCTCTCTCTCTCTCTCTTCAAGCTGTTTCCTATTTCGCCTTTTACTTTAAGGTTTCTAGAACTTTGATCCCTATGCTCAGCTTTCTCTCTCTCGCTCTCTCTGATGCCTATTACCATACTGTCCTGCGCTATGCTATTAACCTACATAGGTGAACACGCCCCTCCCTTTGCATGTGAAAAACGGCCAATAGTTAAAGGTTTCAAAAAATAAGTAATCGATGCAACCACCCTCCCTACTCTCACTATCTTCTGACTCCTTCGTTCAAAACAGGGACTATGAGATGCTCATTTGCTGTTCAATCCTCACTATTCATGAATAAACTGGGCCAAACCACTTTTCAGCAATCATAAATTAATACTTTCAAAGCCTTATTACTTTCATTTCTGATGATTCAGGAAAAGAGCGAGTGAAATACAAAAAATAGATTGTCACCTAAGTTATAGTTTGATTCTGTAGATGAAATCTTCCTAAGTTCTATTAATTTTATTACGTTTGGTTTTAAATATTACTAACTAACAAACGTAGAATTACGAAAAATATCTTATGAGTCACTCTTGCTTATACATAGTACACGGAAAATGTCCTAATCTACAGTAACAAATAATTTCTCAAACATCTTTTGTTATAATTTAAATAGCTATAAATGAACATTGCCGGTTGTGAATATCCTTAGATTCTTTAAATGATCTTACTCTCAAAACATTCTATAGTTATATTTAGTTTTACATCTAGTATCTTCTTAATTGTATTATATTCCTGTGCTTGTGTCATACTTCAAACTTTATGCACTATACATATTATATATATTTTATTTTATCAGTATGTTTTATAAACCTATGTAATAATCTTACGTTAACAATAATACATTACATTACACTACTTACGTAATCATACCTCGCACACAATCAAATCCTTTGAGCGTCTTCGGTCCTTCTCTCTCCTCTTGGCTCGTATTTTGTGGCACAGAGATCACACATTAGGTTATGTTATATATATATATATCACTAGCGGCCCCCCGTCTCGGCTTCGCCCGAGACTTACTAACTGGGACACCGTAGTGTGTTGACATGTAAGTTTATTTGGTCAAATAATAAGCTGTAAAAATTGAAAAAAATATAATCATGCTGAAAAATACCGTGCGTTCCTTATGCCATAAAATAATCGTTGGCCATAAGGAGCGGTTGATTTGCAGTTTCTCCCGTGTAATTTACGAAAAGGGCTATTTTTTAAAGATGTTAAGAGTTCAAACTCCCAAAAATATATATTTAAAAAAATTTTTTTTCTCTTATCTCACAACTTTATTCCCAGAGCAACAAAGTTCTGGAGCTTAATCTCTACATTTTTTATTGCCACAAAAATACAAATACATTTTCTTCTTATTTAAAAACCTGAATTTAGATCTTCAAAGATTTATAAGATTACTGTGAGGGTAAAATAAAAAGCTGATCTCTCACGTAATGGATTCTTTATTTATCTATTTTGAGGCTGCTGTTCCAATCTCGATAAACTTTCTGCGTCAGTTTCTTGACGCTTAAAATTGTATTCATTAGATACATTTGAAGTTTTCCTTGCAATTCATCCTCTTGCGACTTTTGTGACGCCTAAAGGCTATTTTCTGTCAGCTTTGTTAAGTTCTAATACATTTGTTGGCAAGGTAGTTCAACGTCCAATTTCCCTTAAAAAGACCGGTGAGCTTCTTAAGTAAACTCTTTCTTGACTAAAGTTCACAGCAATTGTGACTGCCTAGATACCTCAAGGTTATCTTTTCTGGCCTGCTGTTGAAGACCCAGACTGATTGGGACGAAAATTACGAAGTCCGAAGCTTTGGGGCTGGTTGTAGTGCTCTTTCCCAACGTCTCCTGGTATAACATCGAAGACGTTGGTGTTTAAAGCACCTTTTTTTTGTAGACTCAGTTGTTTTGATGATCTAAGGTGGAGAGATTAGCAGATATTGGTTCGTGATGCTTGCCCGCTGGAGACTCCCGCTGGTTCAAGTTTTTTTTTTCCTTCATAGCTGTTAGGTTCGCCCAGCGCAGACCTTGGAGAGGATTGGTGATTCCTGCTTGAATGCTTGGAGTCGAAAGGGTAATATAGGGTCGTCGGTCACCGGAGTTTCCAGCCTTGCTTAGGTGGCCCTTAAAAGAACCGATTGAAAGTTGAGTAATGAATGTAAATACTTACATTGGCCCTGAAAAAGGCCAGTGGTAAAATTTCTAGTTATTCCTTATTATTATTGATGATAGAAAGCTGGCTGTACGGGTAATTTGACTATAACCCTTGGAGTCTCTGCGTACGAAGACCTTGCTGGAAGAAAGTACGCCACTGACCAAAGAATATCTCGTCTTCAGGTCGTTTCCCGGATAACCAGCCGCTCATTGTTAGTCTATACGTAGTGGCATACTCTTATATACGGTAGTAAAACTGTATTCATTATGTCAGTTTTGTAAAATATGACTAAATATTACATCATACACCATATATATTATTTAGATACTAAAATAAACTGACGGAATATACATAATTACTTTACTTTGCTACATTTTTGATAGCGTTTGTGTATTATATGTTATATAAGTAGTACAAAATTTTTTTGCATATATATTCATATTAGAATACATGTATATGACTGGTTACTATGTATAAAATCATTATGAATGCATAAAAAAGTTAGTATTAAATAGGCTATTGTTTAAGTGGCATTTTTCTAAAATTTCAGTTCAATCAGCTTCTTGTCAACTTATTCGTATTCATACGTAGAATAGTTTGTCAAAAATATAATAAAAAGCTACGTTGAATTTAAAGCAGGTATTTAAAAGATGATTTTAAACTTGCATGATAAGTGGGGCCATCAGTAATCTTACTATCGTATCTTCATGCACTCCAAACAAGTAACACGAGTGGAACCTGGCTCTAGACTCCCCCTGGGCCTGAACCTGCTCCGACTATTCATTACGAGTCAGGGTTGTTACCACGGATGAATCTAGTTAGATTTGATGAGCAGGATTCAGGATGTAATAGTCGCTTTCAGTAGACTCGATCATACTACAAATTGAGAATAGCGATAACTCTTAGGCAGTTTAAACGCCCCCCCCCCCTTACTTTAAATCAGTTAAAGACTTTCATTAATTCGCAAACTGTTACCTTAAAATCGTATGAAAGCCTCAACATGAAAACCAGGTGTATGTATGCTAGCCAGTTAAAGATACTTCACGAGGCTCAGTGCATCAGACAGAATTTAAGGCTGACTAAGATTATCCTGATTGCAAGGAAGAGCATCGTCTGAGTAGACGTTCCTCGTTTAAGACTAAACCCTGGAGTCAATGGAAGGATGTTATCCTTAAGGCTTGGTTGAGCCTGAACTTCTTCGGTTCGTATCTCAATGAAGACTGCTAGTCCAGATGGCTTTGCAACGTTTGTGAGAAAAACACCATACCCTTCTCTGTAACAAGGCTACACCCAAGCCTAAGGTCGTCTCTAATGATTATGCCAACGATACTTACAGTGGTTCTTCAGATGCAGATGAAGAGTAGATTACTCATTGAATGCCCTGTACTCGCTTCAAAACCATTGGAGTTCTATTTGCAACCGCTTGAGAGTACGTTATTGAACTAGCGGGTGACAGGATAATAGTTTATGCTCTAGCGAATTAGGCTTCTTAAGTCTCCATTATCTCCAATTTGTTGTGCAACTTGCTTAAACTTAAGAAAAAAACCAGTCATGTCACATTAACGGGAAATGTTGAATTAACCGCTGTCAACCCCTAAAGCATGGTTAACTTCGAAATGACACCCAGATTTGACTGAACTGTAGAATTCTAAGTGGAGGCTTATATCTTTGACCGAGTATTTGCCTATCTGCCGCCTGTCTCAAAGTATTTCAAAAGCTTTCATTATTTGATTGGACTTGATCTGTCTCATACAGAATTCACAAATTCTGACAAGATACATCTCTTACTGGGAACGGAGATTCATGCCTTTATTGTCAAATCAGATATAAGACGGGAACAATCTTACGAGCTGGTAGCCACGACAACTGCTCTTGGTTGGTTAGTCTTAGGTTAAATTTTCCGCAATTCTCTCAGACTGGTAGTTAGTTCACAATATTGCTTTACTAACGAAGAGCTGAGTATGATACTATAAAGATTCTGGCAAATGGAAGAATTTCCTAATCTTTAGTACAAAATTTCATCTATCAATTGGACTGGCATTGCGTCAGTACTACTACTGAAAAGTATGATTACTCATAAAACTTTTTGCTTACCTTTGGATTTAAATAATATTCTGGGTGCATTTTTTGAATACGAATCTGAAAAAAGTGACAATAAGTCGATTGTATAGTTAGAAATAAAGCTTCTAGGGTTCCAAAAAATGATCTCGTGACAGTAGACAGAACTTTGCGTTATTAATGCAAAACATACGTACATTTAAGAAACAAATTGACAGTTCTCAAAAGATTTCTGTCGAATACTTTCTGATATAACTCACTGTAACAAAGGTATGGTTTTATCGGAAACTATCCGTATGGAATATACATATGCCAGCGGTATGATACAGTACTTCACTAACACATGCTGCCTTCTGGTGATTAATTTTTTCATTACATCTCAACGCTACTCAACACTACTTTTTCGGTTGGTAATGAAAGTCAGAGAGTGAACGTGTACTTTCATTAAAATGGAGGTAAGGGGACTTTTTTCTTTTTCTGCTGTGACTCTGGCTACTTCCGCTGTATGTAACCGTAGCCTAAAATTTTCACTCTACATGGTACTCTTATAAACATTATTATAATGTTAATATTTTTATATCATCAAGCTACAATTGATGTTAGACTTGAGAGGTATATAGAGATCTAACTAAGACTAAGGGTAAGTAAACATTGTCAAGAAAAATTTTGTTACGTATAAACTTATAATTAAAATCATGTTCGTCAAAATCAATTTCTTAACTTCTAGGTTTGACAAAAAAGAATTTTCGACTAACAGCTTTGTCTTGGAACCCGATTATCAAAATTTTTTGAAGTCAATGATGGAAGTATTACTGTATTCAACACATTGATCTTCGTCTTATAATATTATTCAGTTTCTTTGTGGAGTAAACATCACTGTTGAAATATAATCACTATCATAGTGTGCTCTTGTAATGATAAAAAATTAAAGTTCATAATGTAAACGATAAAAATTAAATGTTATTTTTGTATTGCACGATTATAATATAAAAATGTAATTGTTTCATGGTACAGAGCTATGATGTATTGTTCTTAGTATTTTGTAAGAAATGTATTTTTTTAATTTTTGTATTTATAATTTTATTGTTATTGATACTTAACTTTTTGAGTTGTACAGTAAAGTAATTGTTAGAAAGTTACATCACCACGTAAAATTTTGTTTTCGCCTCAATTTGTGATTCCTATTTAGGTCAGAGTAATATCAAATTATTTAAAACATTTAATCTACTGTCTGAAATAAAAAAACACGTAAATCTTTTACTAAAACAATATTTAAAAACGTTGTTTACCACATGCACACTTATTAATAACATCACATTCTGATGAGAAAATCATAACACCTGAACAAATTGATAAATTTATTTCGGCTGAAATTCCTTCGAATAATATAACACTTACAAAATTATCGATTCAACACATGCTTCATGGCCCTCATACAGATCAAAGTCTATGTATTGATAATTCTTAAATAAAATGTACAAAAAATATTCTAAAAACTTAAACAAACCAAACTACATTTAAAAATAACGGTTACCCACAATGTAATATGAGAAGAAATAATATGTTTGAAAAACATGTTAACAAAAGTCTAAATACAGATAAGACTTATTGATAATTCATTGTTGATAATTCAATGGTTGTTCCAAACAATAAATTTTTGTTAATGAAGTATAAATGTCATTTAAACGTTGAATATTGCGCATCAATACAAAGCATACAATATATTTATAACTACATACATAAAGGTAGTTACAGAGCATTCATTGAACTAGGAAAATCAAACAAACTGAATAAAGAAATATTAGATAAAATTAGTATTTACGTAGATGCTTGATATGTGAGTCCAATGGAAGCAGCTTGGAGACTTCAAAAATATCCAATTTATGGTAGAAGTCATACAGTTGTTAATCTATTTGTTTATCTTGACAATGAACAAAAACTCATATTTAAATAATCTAATATCAAAAGCGTAATAAAAAATTATTAAACACCCCTTACAGCTTGGTTTGAATTAAATAAAATAGATGATTTTGCAAAATCAGTAAAATATGTCAACATTCCCGAGCATTACATTTTTTACAATAAACTTAAAAAACGGGAAAAAAGGAAAATTGTAATGAAAAATATTGCTACAGGTAGATTAAACATAGTATCTCCAAAAGATCATAAGCGTTTTTTTAAAACTTACTTTAAATAAATTACATGGGGCTACATAATTCGAAGACGTTAAAAACCATAATAAAATAACATATAAAAATTTCGGGGATACTGCAATTGTAATGGGTTTAATTGAACATAATTCTGAAATTGATAATATTTTTAAAGAAGCAATAACAGTTATGGTTTCATACCAGTTGAGACAAATTTTTGCTTGATTTTTGATGTCAGAAAACATTGAAGGAGATAAAATATGGAATGAATATGAAAAATATTTTACAGAATACTTCGATAATAATAATAATAATTGTGCCCTTTTACATATTAATTAAATTTTAGTATCTGAATTTTCGTTAAACTTGATAGAGAAAACATTTTAGATATTGAAATATAGTTTGGAAAGAAATTTTTGATTATAAGTAATAATGTATCTAATAACAACAACATGATTTTAATATTCTTGTATACATAGACAAAATTTATTAGTTATAATGAATGTATCCCATTATTGCATATTGTGTTCAATTTCTACTGTACCAACTTCAACTTATTTATAATCCATTAAGATGACTCATTTTATGAGTCAACTCATAAAGCTGTATCAAAACCACGAAAACGAAGTTCTATTCCTATTCTGAGTCATCTTAATGCGAAATCTCCCCGGTTTGTATTAGTGATAAACTAAATGTTATTTTAATTTATGTATGTATTGGTATTATTAACTCATATACAAAATAATATAATACATACACATAAAAATTTTACGCATAGTTTATCATCAATGCTAACAAAAAAAAAGCTTAGCGCACTAAGGACTTTATACTTACAAATAAATTGAACTATAATTGATACAAATTGGTTTCTGGTCATACTTAGTTGTATAAATGGAATGGTTATTAATTTTTTGTATGTATAAGGTTTATCTATTTGCCTTCTGGGTGGTGTGGAAAAATAGATGAAAAAAAGATTTATTTTAAAAAAAGAAATATGTTCTTATTGGCTTAGAATGCCCTACACTGTTAACTATATAATATAACAGTAAACTTCATTAATGCATATAATAATAATGACGCTTTGTGCAACGACTCCTTATAAATCAATTATGACTTTAAATGTCTTCATGGCGATAAAATAAATCATGTCGATAAGACAGTTGTACACGTCTGTATACACATTAAGGTCCGAGAATGATGGTGTGATCCCTGTCAGGTTTTCCAAAGGCAGTGTGGTGGGTGGTGGGGGGTCACGAAAAAAGGCGTGGGGGGGCTGTGAAGGGGCTGTGGGGGGTCTTAGAAAAAACTACGACGTATTAAAATAAGGGAGAAAATGACGGGTTTTTACCTTATTTTGTGGGTGGTCAGTGGGGGGGGGTAAATGGGGGTCTGTGGGAAGGTTGTGTGGAATACCCCACTGAGATAACTTTATAATATAGGAGAATATATATATATATATATATATATATATATATATATATATAGATGTGTTGTGTTAATGTCGATATAGAGCTAGCGGAGCTCTTTGATTGGTTGCAAAGTTCTGTGTTTACCGTATCACAGATTTATAAAACGTCTTGAGTGATAAAATTCTGTGTGAATGATTTGAGACAAAGTTTGACATTGACATATACTATCAAGCACTCTATATACTTTTGGTGTAGTTTGTTGGTTACAAACCATTTAAAACATGTGCTGGACGCATGGACTGATTGGTTGATACCATATTTAAGGTTAAAATATACGGTAAGAGGTAGACATACAATTTATCTTTGCAAACAAAAATATTGAATAATTATTGAGCATAAACTGTGTGGTATTGAATGGACATTGTCATATTATGTAATTTATGAAATACGAATTATTAGTGAAGTTTATATCATTATATTAGCTTCAAGTAAGTACAAAGCAATCTCTTGAGTGTATTATTTTTTCTATAAATTCTATTGGTCAAGTAAAACCAGTTTACGGTTGTGGTAATTTAAAATTTAGTTCCATGCATTTGAAACACACGCAAGGATCTTATTTTTATTGCTTATCTTACATTCATTGCTGATATGTCTCGTGAAGTCCTCTAAATCTGCAATGCATTGACAATGTTTTATACATGATGAATTTTGTGGAGATATAATAGTATAATTTAAGTACCTACAATACTTACACATTACGTACGCTGACGTGCAACTTGCTTATACCAACAACTTTATTTGCTTGTAATTCACGCATTTTTTGCTCTCCCACTCAACATTTCTAGAGCTAATCTTTCAGCATTACTCTCTCGATTACTGCAAATTTTATTGTATCAAATCATGGCAAATTTTTTAAGTAACGGTCTGAACTTCTGAACCATTTTTCTCCACAAAAAAAAGTCTTGAGAATAAACAAATAGCACCATCGGAAACAGCAGATAAAAATCTATCGATTTGTATTTGTTAATTATTTTTTTAGCTATTTCCCAGCCATTATGATCGAGTTGAGCATGTTCGGGCGAAAAAAGTTCCGCACGCGCGTAAGATGGCCAACTCTCAGTGGACAAGGTATATATCATGTGTTATAACACACGAATACTCTATGGATCTCACTCTCAATCGGCGGCATGATAATACACGATAAACTTTGCGCATGAGCTCCATGCGCTACATCTGTACGCGTCATGCTGTCCAAGCTCGCAGACTATACTATATTAGAACAGTCATATCCGATGCATTGTACTCGTGAAATCTACAGTGTTGTTGCATGCATTCACGCGTATTATGCATAATGTGTCTCACGCTGAAACAGTGTTAACAGTGTTTATACTATAATTGCTTGGATTTTTTTTCCGTGTGGGGTTAAGCCACCTCAGCAGTTATGTATACGTGAAGATGATGATTAAATTATAACAGTTGTTGTAGGTCAAGAGGTGAGCTCCTTCCCCACTGCACCTGTTACATGTGTTCATTGGAGTTTCCCACTGGGTTACCATTGGTTGGGGTTAGATAGCCTTGAAGTCTAGCCGCACATATATTGGAGTTGAAGTTAAAGCGTGAGGTCCTGATGCTCGTTGCTCTATTTCGCTATTGCGAGTAATATTACAAATTGTATCGTAAGATTACGGAGTTGTGCCTAGTTTTGTGAATTGAATAGTTGTGAAAAATTAAAAAAAATAAATAAAAAGAGAATCGATGTTAACTAGTTTTTTATTGAAGTTGAAATTGTCTATGGAATATAATGGGGCAGCTGAGCGCGTGCGGGTCAGACTTGAAATTGAGTACACGTCCTGAGAGGTTTTGGGTTGAGCGTCCAACACTCACTGGCAACGGTTGCTGGGTAAATCGTATCGGGGTTGTCCTCCAATCTGCACGTCCAAACGAGAGAGTTGTCTTCAGGTTTGTCCTCCAGATGAGAGCTCTGACTTCTTGCCTTAGCAATTGGCCTTTTCTATGCTTCCAACACCTTGCTATGCGGTTCTGCAGGGGAACATTGATAGTTAGTTCTCCAATTAAGGCTTTTTTAAGTCTCCCTTGCTTTGCTTCCGTCGTTAGGAAGTGGGGCGTCTTTCATTTCTTATCTGATAGCGCTTAGCTTCCTCTTACAAAGTTTAAATAAGTACAATTTTTGACGTTTTCATACCGGAGTTTGTAAATATAAAGGCGAAACAGTTCGTACAAACAATAAGGGCAAACAAAACTGCTAAACATAAGAATGATAAAAATCGGACTGTTTTAACTTCATTGGCACAAATTGGATAAGTATATAAAAATCGTGTTTATGCTTGTTTTGTTGTTTGTGACTTGTGCATATATTTAGTTGATCCTATTTGTTGGCATCGCCATTTTAGAGGGATGATTACTTTTACAACTCATAGTGCAAAAGGTATGAGTGTAGTGCTTTGTTTAATTACATGGGACCTCGATGTTGTTGAACTCGTGTAGAATGTTTCTTATTAATCATTCAGTGCTCGGCAACTATCAGTTTTTTAGTTACGTTGTCGAGGACAGATAATAGGAGTGCACCTCTGTCTTCACAATGACTTATCTATTTGTATTTGTACATAGATTACAGAGCACCGTAGTTAGAGGCATCCAGTTCTTAAAATCTGAATTTTAACGATCATGAAATATATTTTAATCGTTGCGTTGAATAATTAACAACGAAAAGAAAAACAGGATTCTAAGATTTAAATATACGTTTCCAACGTTACAATACAAAATTCACTTCCTGAATGTAAAAAAGATTTAGCCAATTGAAAGTTATCAATTAAATTTTAATAACACTATTTAATGTTGGCACATGATGTGCTAATATTTCTGTTAATATTTTATCACGTTATTGTTTTGTAAAAAAATCATTAAAGTTATTATTTTGATTTAGCACAACTATTTATGTTGTTTTTGTAAAAAAAGGCTAATCTTTTAAAACCTATATTATAAAACAAATAATTTATAAGCACATTTATATTGATTAAAATAAAGTGTAGTCATTTATTTTAATAAAATGAGTGGAATAACTAAATTAATTAATTGACACTTTGTTTTCCCTTCAAATTGTGTAAGTCTACTGGCAGTGACTACCACCGTTTCTATTGTTTTTTTTTACTCCTTGAGTTTTAATAATATGTGTGATCATATCAAATAATACTAATTGCACGTAATAATTGAAAACTCAATATATAAAAGAATGAATAAAAACCAGAAAAAGTCAACATATCTTGAATTTTGTAAATATTTGAATTTATATCATGTAATAACCATATTCAGTATTTTGAGTACTCGTTCGTGATAACTATGGAATTGATATATTTGCCTCATGGGCGGTGTGGAAAAAGTAGGTAACTATATACGACTGAGGAACATTTTATAGTACACAGTAGGAGCTGTCACTGACTACTACTGGTTCTAGTCAGTGGCACCTTATTAGAGGATGCACAAGAGAGAAGTTGCTGCAACTAGCAGTTGCTTAGATTACAGTTCATCTACAGGCTATATATTGTCAACACAAACTATACATAAGACTGTAAGTGTTGAAAGTATAAGACATATAAGACATATGCTAAAAGAAGACTTCAGAAAAAAATGTTATACTTTGCAAAGTTGCATTTTTTTAAATTTTAACGCATAAAGAAAGGTAAAAACAACTCTTAAAAAATGTTTTTAAACTCAATTGTAATTTATGGAGTAAAAACTGAAAAGAAACTATATTTATTTATTTTTATATATGTTAGCCTATAAAATCCACAAGTTCGGCATTTTTTTTTAGGAAAATCGAATTTTGCAACCATCCATAACAAGAGTGTAATGTGACTTAGTCTGTTAAACTTGGGGATTAACTTTTTCTGACCCCCAGCTACTTGTATGCAAAGTTTCAGAAAAACTGATTTTTTTTCACATTTCAGTTGATGTAAAAAGTCCCATATATATTGTGACAATAGGAAAATTTAATACGAAAAGTCACTCTATGTTAAATTAAAACGCAACCACGTACTGTAGTTTGAGACCTGGAGGTATCATCTAATTGCTCGAAATTTTTAACGCTGAACTAACATTTATTAACCCGTAGCCCGTAATACAGTATACAACATTAGCTGTATCTTCTCCGTTGATGTGGTTGCGATCTGACTTGATGGCGGCTTGGCGTTTAAATAACGATACCCTTGGAAAATTCTCAACCTATCCTCACTTACGAGCTTCTCCCAGATACCGTGATTGAATTCCTTAACTTTCTCTCTCTCTCTTTCTCTCTCTCACTCTCTTTCACTTTCTCTCGCTTTCTCTCTCTCTCTTTCTCCTTCTTTCTCTTTTCTTTCTCTCACCCATGTTCTCTTGTCTCTTTTATCTCGCGTCCCTGTACTCAACCTAACCCTTGCTATATTTCTTACTCATTCGCATATACAATATACTTTCTCACATCACACTGTTATCTTGACAAGTTAATGCACGATCTTACAGATGGAAGAAGTACTGTAACTGGACAAGCTACTGAGGCAACCAGGACTCTTTCTTTTTTCCTCGGCGCTGGAATTCTCGTGTTCTGATTTTGCAGTACTCTCTTGCCCTCAAAAGAGTGCCCTCAAAAGAGTGGCTTTTGCTTTTCTCTCTCCCTTTCTCTATCTCGTTATATTCAGTGAGTCTCTCAACGGTCTGAGAAAGCGATGCAGGTACTTTGCAGCCCAGGCGGAGGGGTGTCTTACGCGTAGCTACTATTGCTGCTTCCTTGCTTTGATGGCCTGTCTCTAGACTGAGGTGAGTCAATTAGAGTGGTGGGGTAATCGGAGCTTTTCTTAATATATTTTTGTAAATCCATCCAATTTTTAAAAAAAAGCTTTTTTTTCAATTTTTGACTCTAACGCGTCTCTTTTACATGTAAATATAGCGATAAAAAACTGTTTTTTTTGAATAAAAACTAGTTGAAGCGTACTGTCATTTCATAGTTGAAAAAATGGTTCGTACACCAGTTGTATCATATGAAAAATATTTAAAAAATTCTAAAAACTTTGATGTGTTAGACAAGAAATATTTAAACTGAAAATTTAAAGAAGGAAAAATCGGAACGGTTTTTCATTAGGTTTTAGCGGTTTTGTGACGTTTGTTTTGTCTGCTCTAAATTTATTATAAAGTTGTTTTGTTATCGCTGATGCCATGTCCAAGAATTGTCGATTTGCAGGGTTCAAGATGGGTTTTGACAGCTATGGTTCCCTCTTTCGCCCATACAGTTATGCAAATATTCCCGAGCTTTGCCTAATATTTCTTCCAGAGAACGCAAGGAAAATATTTTTAAAAAAAATTTTGTTATTATTCTAAATCTGTAGAGATTAAAAAAAAATACTGTATAGTAATTCTTAATTATTGTAATTAGAAATTGATGTTAAAATTTTTTTAAATAATATTATTACGATGATGGACTAGGGCCACACAAGATACTACCGAAAAAAAGGCAATTAAGTGTTTACCACAAAGTAATAAGTAAAAGAAAGTAAAAAAAAAAAAAAAAAGAAACGAGACAACTAAAGTAAAACAAAGTACTAAAAAAACAAATAAGCTGACGAGCTTTTCCAATAATATATCATTGCAAGTCACAGCGAGATTGCGAGAGAAGGGCAAGCACAAAATCTGGTGGGTGGTCACGATAGTCTCTAACATGCTTCACATTGATGAAGGATGGAGGGCTATGAGCGGCTACGTCGGGTCAGTAGTCTGTCGTAAGAAAAAACAAGAAAAAGCCGCCACGCGGGACGCTGTGGTTGTCAAGTAGGGATTCATAGGTAATAAGGTTTTGAAGATAGCTGAAGCTTACTCTTGAATACTATGAGATACAATGTTATTCTTGGTAGCTTTACCCGAAAGTAATCCTAATGTGGTTTCAGGGTGAATCAATAGCCATGTGGCAAGGGTGGGGGAGGTTTTTGTGGGCATAGGTGGTCTAATAGAAAATATGCACTGAATTTTACACTACTGTAGTCCCTGTGGTGTGCGTCAATTCATTTTCCTTTTCTACACACAAAATCTTGATACAGCGTAGCTCTGAATCGTAGTTTGCAAGATAGAGTATTCTGATGATCAATTGTTGTAACATGATGACTGTAATTTAATAGTAAGTTTTTTCAGATCCTAAAAATAGTGCAAGATGCCACTTGAAAATTCAATAGCTCACTTTACAAAGTATACTATCATAAGTTTTATTATTGGTAAACAAAAATTATTTTATGAATTATAAGCATGCAGATATTTTGCGTAAGGCGACAAGAGACATTTATAATAATGTGTTAGTACACTACGATACTACTGCGCGAGGAAGGCGGTTAAAGCGTGTATCAATGACCTAACCTCTCACACGTGTGGTGTATACAACTTTTCGAAAAATTGTGAGCGGGGAACAAGATTATGAGTCATCTAATATGGCACTAAAGATTTCGATGTACACACGCACTTGCACGAGTGCTCAGCACGAGTTATGAGTCACATGTGTAAATTGAGGTCTTTAGAGCCACAACAAATGGCTCATAATCGAGGGTCCCGCGCACGGCATGTCAAAAAGTATTTCTTATAATTGGCGTCATGTGAACTTAAAAAGAGTAAACAAAGTAAAGAGAGAAAAAAATAACAAATGATTTCAAGATGTGTATAAATCATTCCTTTTAGCTTTATATAATGTTCTGTGTAGTTTTCAAAAGACATATCTAAAGTTTTTTACAGAGACCCTTGTTTTTTTATTGTTCAAAAGTGTTTCTTATGATACTAATATTAAGTTTTAGAGTATGATGAAAAATTGTATTATTAACATTATTTGTGGACTTTAGCAATTTGTTATTTAATTGATACCAAAAAACAATTTTAATTATTTACATGTGAGCAAAGTTTTTAACTGAAGGTTCAAATATTCTGTACCTTTTAATTTTATTTCAGAAAATGGAAAGTGAAATCCGTAAGGAAGTAGATGAGGCAGTAAAAATTGCAAGATCTGACAAAGAAGTACCTCTTAACGAACTTACTACAGACATCTATGCGTGTAACTTAGAGAAAGAAATACGTAATACGACACCTTTCAAACCACTTGTACATTCTAGTTTGGGATCTGCTGTAAACATTTAATTTATACATATTAAAAATGATTTGTTCTGTATTTCTTTAACTTTTTATTAACAATCTATATCTGTCAAATTTGGCACTGTTCTTTTGAATAAAGATATGGCCTTAAAAATTATTAAAACATGATCAGCAAAATTTTTTTGCGAGTACAACTGAAACTGTTGAATTTATTTCATATTTAAAATCCTTATTTATCTCATTTTCTAATTTTAAACATACGTTTATTCATAATTTAGTCATACATAATTTTTTTAAGCAGACTATGTTGAGTGCACACAAGAATTGTACATAATTTTCCGTGAAGAAATTTTTGTATGTAAAATATCATACACAAGCTATTGAATAATAACTACAAAATATTTATTTTAATTTTCTTACGCACAATATTTATGCACTATCAAGTTTTTATGTGATGTACCCTAAATCTTTGCTTAAGTACACTTAAAAAAATACACTACTATGCTGCGAGTGCCATAGAGCATGTATTGATCTTCTATACATCCAATAAGCATTTAATTAAAGGAACGCAAGGCTTGATGCGCTGAATATCAACTTTTACAGTCGTGTTAATGGCCAGTAGCTGTAACGATGTCAAGTTTCATTTAGCGGCTTCCTTTGCATATGTTATATTTTTGCATATGCTGACTTAACTCTCATTTTATTAATATTAGTTTTACTTGAAAATAGCTAAAAGTGATTAAACCATACAAGTAGAAATAGATTTGAATTATGAAATGATAACTCAAATGCGGTAAAAGAAAATGAACTCTTAAAATAAGGAACGTAAAGTAACGGTTTCCATATGATAATAGCAAGAGCCATTAAAATTTGCAATAACCAATTCTCTGTTTTTATTTTTCATAGCAAAAAGATTTTGTGTAGCACCTTAATAGAATCTTTACAAAACAATTTTAAAAACTTTTATCAAGTACTTTGCAGTAAAATTTTAGCATAACATTAACGATTAGCAACAAATCTTACTAGACTTTTTTTACGTATTTCTATGCGTAAGAAATAAGGATACACGTAGCTGTTAGGCTAAGTACTGTGAATATGAGTACTTGGTTTTCACCACTATTTGTGTTAATCAAGGTACATTTATTTGTCAATGTTTTAAACTCATAGACAAAATATCTGTGAATATAATTTAGTTCATTATGTTAGCTTTTCAAAGTACACATTTATTAGGTAGGTATCGATTTTCGTTTGATATTTTAACGCATCATTCTTCAAACTGTAAAAGATCTTACGTAATAATTCCACAATCCTGTAAAATTTGTAGCATTAAGAACAAAAGTCTCACTAAATGGAAAAGATGACAAATGTATGTGTTCAAATCATTTTTTCTTGGCAAGACCCTCATAAAAGAACACAGTTAGTAGAATACGGTAAGTTGTACCTACAGATTAGGTATTGATTTTAAAAGGTCCCATGCTCCCATGCCTGACAGAATCTTGACTAAAATTCTAATAATTACATATAAGTATTAGTAGAAATAAATAGGGTTTCTGTACTCATTAACTTATGCAATTAAACATAAAAACCACTACAAAAATACATTAAAAACATTGTTAATTACTGGGACACTTAATATTTCTTATTTTTTAAATTTTCTAAGAAAATATTTTTTTTACTTTACAACCATTATGACAAGGTGTGTGCCAAATTTCTGTGCATAAATATGTAACTATGCATGTTTATACAATATCATCATAAGAGTATTGAAATCACTTTACGCGAAAAGACCTTTTTCATTGAAAATTCCCTACCACGTGCAGTAATGGGTTTTTCATAGCTTGGTATGGTTTTTTCCAGTACCGAGTCTGTATAAGATGTACGCTTAAATATGTTAGTCATGTAAGGTCTCCTTTAACCGTCAGGTAAAATCATTTTAATGCAAGGTGAAACATTTTCTCTCTACTGTCTTAACGAAAATCCCCTACCACGTAAAATTGTACATATGTATTTTACAAAAACCGGCATATTTTTAGGGCCAAAATAGACAAATAATAAAAATAGATCAATAATTGTAAAAATATTTTTCTTGTATTGTCCGTTACCATAATAAGCTATAAATTTTTGGGTCCTGCTAAATCTACACGAGAAAAATAGGAATGTTTCGGACTATCATCAAATCTTATTATAATTAAGGTAAAGGCACTGTCAATGATAGTAAAAGTACCTTCTCCCATTTAAATCGTTTACTTATTATAAATGTACGGCTCAGTCACTATCCAAATCTATAATCAAACATGAGACAGAGATATTTTCTGACTTTTCATCTCAAAATAGCACCTTCGCCACTTGATTTTGGGTTCTGAGGTAGAAAAATAGTGTATGAAACTTGTTTGGCAAGGCTTTTTTACGAAGCTCGTTACGGCTCTCGCCTTCGGCTCGCGCCGTAACCCTCTTGGTTCGTAAATTTAAGCCTTTTCAAACTCGTACGTAATATACTATACGCGTTTTAAATCGTTACAGCATAGCATTACGGGTTCTTAGCAAATAATTGACCGTTATGGTCTTTTATAAATAAATAAAAAATTGAGATTGTAACGCACAAAATAAAAATTAAACTTTGTCTTAACACTCATTTCATGTACAAAAAAATTATATTTCAACCCATCACCTTCCAAGTTAACTTGACTCTTTGAAACGATATGTGACATTCTGTAGCGTTATGGATTGTATAAAAAAAATTATTACGTGCTCTCATAAATACGTAAAGAAATCGAGATTGCAACAAACGAAAGTAAAGCTAAACTTGACAATTGTATACATATATATGTATATATTTCTTACCTCCTTCTGAGTCGATAACCTAATGCTTTAAAAAGTTAAATAACAATCCTTAGCGTTAGGACCTTTCAGTTTTTATTTTGAAGATACAGAATCTTTAAATTCACGAATCGATAGCATTGGCTTAGTGGAATGGAGGAAAAATCATAAAAATTCCTGCAACATCCTTAACCTTTTTTTAATACGATTCACTGTAAATTTACGAGTGAGACATGAGCCTTTAACGCTAATTTAGCTCCTTTTTGGAATCCAAAAGTAGAGGAAATTTTTTTATAGTGTAAATTCTGTTATACCTTTAGTGGTAAGCATTCTTAGAGTAATTGAAAAATTTTCCGGATCTATATCTCTTTACATGACATCGTAATCGACTGGGGCATGGAGTATGCCGTTATCGATAGAATGATCCATATTCATAGAAGCCCATTGTGTGAGTCCATGTCCTAAGATAATAGGATGTCAAAACACAGTAATTCTCGAAACCGCAAGATTCTGTCAAAGCTAAAATAGCTTTCTTATTAACCTTTTTTTTTAATAAAAGCAACAAATAAAAAATAGTAAAGTGCCATTGTAAGACTGAAGTAATATTTATTTATTGTAAAGTTATATTATACTTTTGTCTTTTTTGTTGCAAATAATCAAAAAATACAAATTTATCTTATCTTACAATAATAATAAACAATTTTTTAAAACTGTTAGTAACAATTTTTTAACTTTTTTTAAGCTACTCAAAAATTTATTATTAGTTGATGACAAATAATAAATTTCATATGCTGTAAGTTTTAATGAGTAGTAATTCGTTACAGCTGTTATCAGCTTCTTTTTTTCTGTTTATTTTATGAGAAATGTCATTTAGGACGAAAATGAAAAACGAGTACTAACAAATTTCAAGTTCTATTCTTGGCCTTAAATCTGGATATTATTACTTCTCACTATCGGTTTCTATCACCTACTAGTGGCTTACGACTAAGATATTTTTGAAAATAAGAAAATGAAAACGCTTTCTAGAAAGATAAGAACACTTTAATTGTAGATTTTATGCAATGAAACAAATAATAAATGAGGCACTTAAAAATGTATTGTATCTTACATTAAATCACACAATTACTGAGAATATAACATACTCTCTTCCTGTAAAATAATAAGCGTGGTATTTTCGAAGCCTTATATTTATAACAAATTGTATTAGTTTATTTTCTATTATTTTGGGTACGATGCTATCTAATGAAAAAAACACTACATAATAGGATTGACGTATATATGTGTGTGCACGCAAGTCTTACAACTATTTGGTTTATATGAATTTTAAAAATGAAGAAAAAAAACGTTTATTCATAATTTGGTAAAAAAGTTGTTGGTAGGGGAATAGAGAAGAGAGGTTATAGAAAAGGTAGAGAGAAGGGACAAGAGATCAGCTAGGGACGCGAGAGGGTAAGGACGAAGTCCGCGCGACGATAATACATGCACAGCTTCCCTCAATAATAAGTAATTCTAATAAAGCATAAGTAACAACAAGTCACGCTTCTATTTATTCCCGCACCGAAAATCCCACGTTACAGCTGGTGTCAAAAGTAGGATACAGAAAAAATTTTTTACGGTCTGTCGCGTGCACGGAAATCACTTAGTCTTGCAAAACAAAAAAAAAAAAAAAATTTTTAACTCTTTTTTTCTCGACTTAATTAACGTAATAAAAAAAAAAATATATATATATATATCTCGTTAAAAAAAAGAGTGTCAGAAGTGCCAGACGCCAAATTCAGCGTGTCAAGTGCCACAATAGAAGGAAAATTATAAAAGTAGAGGATAACAGGAAGATATAATCGGGAAAATCTTCGATACCGCAAGGATACCAGACTAGGAAAAACTGCACATCAAGCCAGTAGACCAATATACCAGGACACCAAAGGCAGCTACCGTTCATTAAACCCAGGAAAATACAGACAAAGAGAAGAAAGCACGGTACGCCAAGACCGGGCTACAGCCACAGATGGAAGACGAAATACATGGCACAGAAGAAGAAAACAACGAGCGAAGGCAGAAGCTGAGCAACTCCAGGAAGGATCAAAGAAGGGACCCATAAGTATGCACGGGATCATCGTCATGCTGACCATCGTCACGGCGATCTGCTAAGTGAATTTTCATTACTCGTATATACTATACTCATAACCCTCGAGGAAAATACGCACCTAAAAGAAAAAATTTATAAATCGATATTATTCCTAAATCGCAATATCCTAAGACCTTAGCGACAACCCATAATTGCATGCTCAAGCATTTAACCGATACAAGCGATAAACACCCCATACAAAATTTTTTTTTAAATTGGTTAATAGATATAAGAAGTAGCCAACCAAAAACAAAAACAAAAAAAAGACTATCGACTAACACCCGATAGAGCGCGCGTATCTATCAGGTTAACACAAAATACACAAAAACGACGGAGTTTTACGATTAGAAAAATATAAATACGAACTAGAAGAGCACAAGACGAACTACAGAAAAAAAGAGACTAAAGAGCAACACTATAAGTGACATAGAAACAAACGATACACTGGTAAGGGCAATACAAAAAGCCGTGAGGTGCCCAGATATACACGAAATAGGACCAATTGAGACAGATGACGAAGTAATACAAATTAATCTAGAAGATGATCCGGAAACATGGACAGAGTGGCAGAAGGCCAGCAAAAAATAGAAGCTTTTAATGATAAAAATGTTAAGGAAATTAACGCCAAGCATAAAACGTGGACAGTTATCTCATACACAAGACATAAGCGATAACGAAACTGATGCGCCATCCCACACAGAGACACATGGACCCCCTGTATTTAAAAAATTAACTTCATTTACCGAACGTGAAAACGCGACAACTGACATGAATCGACGAGTCACTAATCCACATAACGATAAAACACAAGCCAAACACGACACTAATTTACACGATATAATAAGAGAAGCAGCGGCACAAGCAGTGCAACAATCTACTAATCGAATACCTACACCTACACAACCAAAACATCAATCATCACAACAGACGTACGGGGAAACTACATAGCGTCGAACACAAATGCGAACCCAAGTAGCTCAAGGCGAGCAAGAAATCGGGAACTACGGCATCACCCATATTACAAACCACGACAATAATTATTATACACAGAACACAGCGGCACCACTTTATTCTGCAGGAGAAGATGAGGTTGGGCAAATAGACATTACTTAAACGCCCAAGACTGATTTACAGTACCCCCACATTACACAGGAAAACCTAATTACGAACGCCTAATTCAGAACACACTGTCGTCACTAAGTCACCTAGCAGCAAACATACCGATATTTGACGGTGATTCCGTTAAACTAACCCTTTTCGAACAAATGGTAAGAGTGGTTTCGTGGACAGTAAGCCCTGTATATGAAAATTTTTTATAGGTTCACTAGCGAATAAGCTGAGAGAAGCAGCTGCTGAATTTATACCGTGCCTGGTGCAGTTCTCATCTGTAAATGAATTCTTGGTAGAATTGAAAAATAGATATTGCAGCATTGGAAGCGTTGACACGTTGTTGACAAAATTAAAAGTAGTGAAACAATACAGAGGGGAATTAGTAGAGGAATACAGCTGGCGTGTTAAAAAATTATACGATAGAATAATAGTACGGTAACTACAATAATTATAGAGGAAATTATAATTATAACAGAAATTATAATAGGGATGAAAATTGTAACGACAGAGGACCTTTGAATAAAACAAATGATGCACCTGATAAAAAAATATCCACGCGTAGCACGGAACATTTAAACTCGCAGGACGCTCGTCGTGCTCCCCAAGTGCCGAGTGGGCCCCGAGAATAGAGAAGGAGATAGAGCATAAAAACGAAACGGAGTCAGCTGAAGGAGAGGAGCAAGCAGAGTCAAATAAAATACGCATCGGAGGTAAAGATAGCGAGACATCACGCAAAGAAAAGTCTACGAGAAATGAAACAATTAAAGTATCGCTAGAAACAGACTCCGAACAGGCTCCTTAAACGGCTGAGAACGCCTACAAAGAAAAAAGAATTGAAACAGAATTTATAACTAGTAGCCCTTTAGCTGGTAAAGAAAAAATCCATAAAAGCATGAACCTACCTGTCCACAAGGTAAATATATCGAGTACTGGAAGCACACCACCATCAGTAATATTAAACAGCAATCAGCTGCAATCTTATAGCGCAAAATTTTAAGCGGATACTGGTGCCGAAGTATCAATTATAAAAAAATGCTGTCTCACTACAGACACGCAAATAGAGAGCAGAGAAACAGTCCTAATAACTTGCGTCACACACGGAGCACGCTGCACGTTATGGACGACTAAAATACCTCTTAACGGTATAATAATAAATCTGCACGTAGTCTCCGATACCTTTCCGATATAAATGGAAGGCATTATTGGCTGGGACGCTTTTAAGTTATATAATGGCTTTATAAGCGCCAAAAAAATTATTTAGAATTGAAAGGAATTAGAATCCCATTACTAAAACCAGAATATTTTAAAATCCCCTCTAAATCAAGGAAAGTAATATTTGCGCGTACAAAAGATGAGAGCAGCCACGTACAAGTCGGCTGGGTCCTTCTACAAAATATAAAGGAGGGAATCTTATTTGGAAATTTTATAGGAGAGAATAAAAACTCAACGATATATGCGGAAATTATAAACATAACAGACAATCAAATTGACTTGCCAGTACCAGAAGTAAATGTTTTCGAATGTGAAACCAGACGAGGGGCGGAACCATTCATCATCACTAGGGACGACACTGAAGGGTTAAACGAAGCCATGATTAGGCTTTTTAACACTTAAAATTCAGACAAAAAGGTGCAAAATAATAAAATTATTAAAAAAAGAAATGCTGTAAGCGGTAAAAATAATGATGATATCAAGAACAACATCGAAAATTTTAAAGATATTAAGAAATCGGATATAGCGGCTCGAGTAAGCAAAATAATGGAAACCGTCGATACATCTGGCTGCAACATGGAAGAATTAAACCACATCCGGAGCCTCATAAAGTACAATTCGTTCGTGTTTGGCCTAAATGGCGAGCCACTAAAGGCTATAAACTTACTTAAGCATCGAATAACAACGGCAACAGAGAAGCCAATAGTTGCCATAAGGGTACGCTTTCCAATAAAACTAAAGGAACAGATGCACGTAGAAATAGATAAGCTACTGCAGCAACAAATCATTGAGCCATCGACATCCCCATATAAATCAAATAAAAATGTATATTAATAAGTAAAAACTTAAAAGTTGGCTTTGTTTCACAATTTTTTATTATTCGCAGACAGCTGTTTCGGCAGTCACGTCATTGTCAGATGCTCGACATACACTGAATGGTCTATGTACATCAGCTCGCTAAAGTCAAGTACAAGTATTGCAAATGTAGTTGTCGCTCGACGGTATGATATGTATGCACCTGTGTATAAGTACCTTATGAGATACTATGTATTACATTTTCTATTATTGGAGATAGACTAAAATTAATTTGATCGTTTGTTATGGATTTATTATGTTTCTTGCTTATTCTATTTCTATTGTCTTAAACAGATTTATTTTAAAACTTTTAGGTAAACTGTGTAGTCACTTTGTATTATTTTCATCTAGGAAATGCGCATTAGAATTACAATGTTTGTAGCGCCACAACCTGGCGCAAAATCTTCGCGCCGAGCACGCAAGCAGAAGCTGGAGCAGAGACAAGAGTTTGACTAGCCGAGTCAAGCTCCTTGTCGTCCGCGCAAGCCAGCAGACAGCAAGCAGAGCCGCGCCTGATCAACGTGGTTCAGCTGCTGTCTCTTTCGCTCGCATTTCACCTGCGGACAACTAGAGCTGAGGTGATGGAAGCTAGCCCGCCGTCTCCTTCATTTATTGAGCGTCCAGCCTTCCAGCTGCTCGAAGCCACGCGCACGGTGCTCTATACTAAAGCACGTGCGGGAAAAGACTTTCTTTTATAATCTAAGTTTTCTTTTTCAATCAAGTATTTTGTAATTGATTTATTTTCTTATTTGTTTTAATAATTAGTGAACAAGTTTAAGCGAGTGTGTATTTTTCACCCGACACTGATTTCTCTTCCAAAAGTAGTCCATAAGTGGTGACCCGGACTTTGAACATTTTCCTGACGTGAGTTGTTTATAATAATACTTTTCGGTCGTGGAGAATTAGTGCACGCGGTTCACTACATCAAAAAGTAAAAACTCATCGGCTTTCGTAAGGCGCATAAGCTTTTAACTTGCGAGTGCAAGTGCCACAAGGATGCTCTCAAGACGGAGACACGCAGCCAGGCTCGCCTTCGAGGCCGTGGCCGTCCCCCCCCCCCGCTCGAGCTCGACGAACATCAAGACCCAGAGCACCCTTCCGGTAACCGCACCCGCAGCTGGTCTCCTAGACGCGGCAGAGGGAGAGGTCGCGCTGCTGGGTCCCGCCGAAGCAACAGCGAGAACAACAGGCCTCTACGCGGTTTCGATCTCGCCCTCGTGCCAGGCAGCCCAGACGACCCGCTGCTAGGTTTCGCCGTCCTACCCTTCGCTGACAGCAACTACATCGACAGCAAAGAAGAGTCGATTTCGTCGAGAGGATCACCTCGTAATTCTCCCAAGGTAGGTGGTATCCAACATAACCTCACAGAAAATCCGACAGAGACAGAGCAGACCATGTCGGCACAAAAGACACTTCAGCCATTTTGGCGTGAGATGCCCGAGATGTGGTTTATGCAGGCGGAAGCGCTTTTCCATACCAATAACATTACCGACGATGCGGCTAAATTTTACGCTGTTTTTGGCGCATTGGACCGAGAGACAACATCAGAGCTCGCGGACATTGTTAGTGCACCCCCGGCATCAGACAAATACAAGACGCTAAAGGAGGCAATTTTAAAGCGCACTACAGAGTTCGAGGAGCAGAGGCTTCACAGCCTTCTCACTGACCTGAGGCTGGACAACATGAAGCCTTCGCAACTGTGGAGGAAGATGAAGGGCCTTGCGGGTACTTGAATATCCGACGAGACACTCAAAGTTAAATGGCGTTCTCTTCTTCCAGTGCACACACAAAACCTTCTTAAGATCTTTAAGGCTGAAGACACCGAGGATCTTATACAAGCAGCAGATAAAATTACCAGCACTGCAGGGCCAACAGTGTATGCAATCAACAAGGACCCGATGATCGAGAGGCTCGCTGCCCTCGAAACAGCCATGCTCCAGTTCATTGCAAGCCACAAGGTCCCTCAACAAAAACAGAAGCAGCAGGCACGAGGCCGCTCGCGCAGCAGGTCACGGTCCGGGAAGCGCAGCCAATCAACAGGGGGAGATTAATCCTGGTGCTGGTATCATGAAAAATTCGGGGACAAGGCACGCACTTGCCAGCTACCCTGCTCGCACCCAAACGCGACGAAGGGCCCCCAGGGAAACCAGTAGAGCCACCTCTGGGCCAGGCGGCAGAGGTCGGTTTGCAACCCAAAATCCTCCTACACTTACACGATGCGCAATCTTTCACGAGGTTCCTGGTGGACACAGACTCGGCTGTTTCCTTACTGCCTCTCTCAGGAGCCGCTAGAGGTTTGCAGCAACAAAAGCTGGTGCTCTACGCAGCCAATGCAACGCTGATTAACACCTATGGCCAACGTCAACAAATTCTCAGTATCGGTCTTCGACGAGAATTGACTTGTGACCTCGTCATCGCCGACGTCCCCCACGCCATCCTGGGAGCAGATTTTTTGGCGAGGCACGGCCTGCTGGTCGACATGAAGAACGGCTGCATCATCGATCCACTGACAGGGCTGACTTTCAAGGGGACGCTCACCCGTGCGGTTCTCCATTCAGTTTCCACGGTAGCGCCAACTACGTCCAGACTCAGCGATACCCCGGCAGCCAGGTACGCAGCTTTGCGCCAGAAGTTCGCAAGCATCTTCGAGCCAAACAGCAAGCCCAGCCCAGTGCCCGGACTCCCGGTAAGGCACGCTATCAACACCACAGGGCCGCCCGTTTTCGAACGCCCTCGCAGGTTAGTCGGCGACAAGCTGGCAGCTGCGAAGAAAACTTTTACAGGTCTCCTGGAAAAAGACATCGTTCGACCGTCGGCTAGTCAATGGGCAAGTCCACTACACATGGTGCCCAACAAGGATTCATGGCGCGTCACAGGTGATTACCGTCGCTTGAACGCCTGCACCATCCCGGACCGCTACCCGCTGCCCATCATCGAAGACCTCCTCCAGGAGAGCCAGGGCAACGTATTCTCAACGATAGATCTGCGCAAAGCTTTATACCAAATCCCAATAGCAGAGGAGGACGTGGAGAAAACAGCCGTAGCAACACCTTTTGGCCTGTTCGAGTTTCTGGGGACCCCCCTAGGACTGCGCAACGCCGCGCAATCAATGCAGAGGACCATCGATTACGTGCTGCGCCAACTCCCGTTCGCCAAGGCCTACATTGACGATATAATCGTCGTCTCGAAGGACCATGAGGAGCATCTTGTCCACTTGCGGCAGCTTTTCAAGACGCTACGCGAAAATAAACTTCATGTTAATGAAGCCAAATGCGCCCTAGGGCAAGATGACATCATTTATCTTGGTTACCAGGTTTCTTCGAAGGGCTTTCAGCCACCACCAGCAAAAATTGATGCCATCAAGGCCTACCCCAAGCCCACCACAACTACAGAGCTGCGCCATTTCCTAGGGATAGTCAACTACTATCGACGCTGCACTTCACATGCCGCGGAAGCCCAAGCGCCACTCCACGACCTGCTCAAAGGCCTACCCAAGAAAGCCAAGCTAACTTGGACTGTTGAGGCTGACCAGGCGTTCCAGGATTGTAAGAGTGACATCATCAATGCCACCTGCACTACCTTTTTCCTGCCCAGCGCTCCACTAGCGCTCTGGACCGATGCTTCTCAAACAGCCCTTGGAGCAGTGCTGGAACAACAACAACCAGACGGCACTTGGAAACCTCTGGGTTTCTTCTCAAAGAAGCTGGATGCCACGCAGCAAAAATACAGCGCATACGACCGAGAGCTGCTGGCAATATTCTCAGCGGTTAAGCACTTTAAAAGGATCCTCGAAGCCCATCCTTTTACTGTTTTTACAGATCACTGTCAACTAGTCCATGCGCCTCAACAGCGCTCGGACAAAGCTTCACTAAGACAAGCTCGACAGCTTGAATACCTGATGCGATTCAACGCCAAATTCGAGCACACACGAGGCACTGACAACATTGTTGCAGACGCCCTATCCAGGACGTACGCCATCGCGCAGTCACTCAACAACGAGCCAACAGCTGACCAGGACAAGGAAAAGAAGGCCCTCGAGATTGCCACAGTCTCCATGCCTTCCTCCCTAAACGCAGCAACCATTGCCGAGGCACAAGCCCTTGATGCTGAGCTACCGACGCTGTTGGACTCAGCACTTCAACTGCAGAAACTTCCATTGGATGGACACGAGGTATTCTGCAACATCAACAACAACATCGTGCGACCGTATTTGCCAGCCCCTCTGCGGCGCCTGGCTTTCAACACCTTCCACGGTTTGTCTCATCCAAGCGGCAAGGCCACAGCCAAAACCTTGTCGCATAAGTTCGTGTGGCCAGGAGTTTGCAAGGACGCCAACAACTGGGCTCGTCACTGCAAAGCCTGCCAGAAGTCAAAAGTCGGTCGGCACAACAGAGCAGAGTTTGGTCGATTCACAGAACCAGACAATCGATTTGAGCATATTCATATCCATTTAATCAAACTACCCTTAGTGCAAGGTATGCAATACTATCTCACAATTATAGACAGGTTTACTCACTGGCCCATGGCAATTCCACTGCCGAACATCAAAGCTGATACAGTCACTAAAGCCTTCACAAATCATTGGATCAGCTTATTTGGCACACCTCTCCAGATCACTTCTGGCAGAGGAGCCCAGTTCGAGTCTAAACTTTTTACTGAACTCACCAAAGCCATCGGTGCCAAGGTAGTTCATACCGTTGCATACCACCCGCAGTCGAACGGGATGGTGGAACGTTTTCACCGTACTTTAAAAGCAGCCCTCAGGTGCTGCCCACACTCTTGGATTGACTGCCTGCCTACTGTTTTGTTGGGACTCAGGACAGCTTTCAAGCACGACCTGGAAGCATCACCTTCAGAGATGCTCTTTGGAACGACACTCAGAATTCAAGGCGAATTCTTTGTCACTGACTCCATCCAGGCTGACAAAACAGCTTTCGTCCAAAGTCTTCGCCAGCTCTTCGAAGCAATTCGTCCAGTTCCTGCATCCAGGCATAGCTCAGCCCACCCATTTGTCTTCAAAGACTTACAATCATGCACTCACGTTCTCAAGAGAGTTGACAGCATTAGGAAGCCGCTGGAAGCCCCATACACTGGCCCACATCGCGTCATTAGACGCACAGAATAGCGGACGTTTGTCATCAACGTCAATGGCCAAGAGAAGGTCGTCTCTATAGACCAGCTGAAGCCAGCGTACCTGGAAGTAGCAGAGCCTATTCCCGAAGAAAATCCAGCTCAGCGTCTACCTCCAGGCCCAGCTCAGTCTCAGCAGGCCAACCAACATCAACGACAGACACCTCCACCGGCGTTTCCAGCAGATGACCTACCAACTTCATCTCCAGTCGCTCAGCCTAAGAAGCCCGAGCGTCATGTCACGTTCCCAGCACTACCCGCGCCAGTCACTGGAGGGGGAGTAGCTGTAGCGCCACAACCTGGCGCAAAATCTTCGCGCCGAGCACGCAAGCAGAAGCTGGAGCAGAGACAAGAGTTTGACTAGCCGAGTCAAGCTCCTTGTCGTCCGCGCAAGCCAGCAGACAGCAAGCAGAGCCGCGCCTGATCAACGGGGTTCAGCTGCTGTCTCTCTCGCTCGCATATCACCTGCGGACAACTAGAGCTGAGGCGACGGAAGCTAGCCCGCCGTCTCCTTCATTAATTGAGCGTCCAGCCTTCCAGCTGCTCGAAGCCACGCGCACGGTGCTCTATACTAAAGCACGTGCGGGAAAAGACTTTCTTTTATAATCTAAGTTTTCTTTATCAATCAAGTATTTTGTAATTGATTTATTTTCTTATTTGTTTTAATAATTAGTGAACAAGTTTAAGCGAGTGTGTATTTTTTACCCGACAGTGATTCCTCTCCCGAAGGTGGTCTATATGTTCACTAAAACCTGTCGTATTGCGATCATTATAAATAAACTTTTTGTGCTCCTTTATACGTTTGGAAAGGGCACGTCCTGTCTGTCCAATATATATGGCATCGCATTCGGAAAAATTAATCTGATAAACACCACATTTCTGTAAAATACCAACTTTTTCCTTATTATTACATAAAATAGATTTCAAGTTACGTTTATTGACCATGATTGTATTTACATTTTGTTTTTTTAAGAAATTACTTATTGTATCGGATACTATGGGAACATAATTTAACATATTCAATTTTTGGTTTGTTTTGCGACTGCGTAAACATATTTTGAAATAAGTCATAAGGTACTCATACACAGGCGCAACATATCATACCGTTGAGGGACAACCACATTTGTAATACTTGTACTTGAGTTTAGCAAACTGATGTACATAGAACATTCAGTGTATGTCGAGCAGCTGACAATAGCGTAACTGCCGAAACAGCTGTCTGCGAATAATAAAACATTGTGAAACAAAGCCAACTTTTAAGTTTTTACTTATTAATACACATTTCGATTCGAAATGTTTCACTAACGCCCAAGCGAGAAATTAATTTATAATAAATCAAATATGTTGATTGTCCCGAAAAACGTGGGACCAAACGAAGAAAAACGCTGGAGGGTCGTAACAGATTTCCGGCTATTGAACGTAATAACAGTCGGTACGTGCTACCCACTGCCATTCCAGAATAAAATTTGAAAAAATTTAGCAGCTGCAAAATATATAACCGTGGTAGATCTGAAGATCGGGTTTTTCCAAGTAGAGATTCACAAGGAGGACGCTTATAAAACTGCGTTCTCAGGACCAAACGGACATTACCAATATAAATGAATGCCAATAGGATGCATAGACTTGCTAAGTACATTCATGCGAGTGATAACACTGGCACTAGCAGGCTTACAAGGACGGGAGATAGAGGTATATATGGATGACATCATGGTATTCGCAGAAAACTTGGAACAACACGAGATAAGATTCAAAAGGCTCTTAAAACGGCTAGCCGATGCAAATCGTACAACAGAGCCAAGAAAATGCCAATTCCTGAGAAAAAAATCTCGGTCATATTGTAGGCAACGGCCAGATTAAAACAAATCCGGAAGAAATTAAAGCAGTAAAAAGTTTTTCTAAACCAACGAATGCGAGAAAAATGAAACAATTTCTTGGGTTGGTGGGGTACTATCGATGCTTTATCAAGGATTACGCAAAAATAACTCAACCTCTCTTAAAGCTTACAAGAAAAAAAGCCGAATTTAAATGGGAAGAGGAACAAGAACATGCATTCATAAAACTTAAAAACGCTCTGTGCAGTAAGCCAGTGCTGAGGACTTCAGATATAAATGAACCCTTTATCGTAACAACCGACGCATTCGACTACGCCATGGGAGCAATTTTAAGCCAGGGAGAGATAGGCAAAGATCACCCTTGCGAATATGCATCCAGATGCTTGAAGGGCAGTGAATTACGATATCCGACATACGACAAGGAATTATTGGCGATAGTGTACGCCAAGGAGCAGTTCAGGCCATACTTGTTAGGTTGTAAATTTACAATCATAACTGACCATGAACCACTCAAACATTTCCACACATCAAAGAAACCGGACTCAAGATTCACAAAATTGAAGGCAGAATTCCGTGGATATGAGTTCGATATTGTTTATAGACCTGGACAGAAAAATAAAGCACTGGATGCTCTTTCCCGCAATCCAGTACTCAAAGAAGGGGGAGAAAACCTAGAACTACCACGCTGGGAGCTATACGAGCTTGCGGAAAAACAGAAAAGGGACAATTACGAAGACATAAATGCACCACTGGCTTGAATATATAAAATGGGTACAAAGAGACAGAGGAATCTAATACGAAAGAACAGGAAAGTAAAAATTGATACGTCTGCCTTAGACGAACCAGACGAGAAGGAAATTGAAAAAAAGCCTAGAAAACTTAGAAAAAGCGAACAGGTATCAAGTATTCACAACTGTGGTAGTACAGACACAGGATCAGAACGGGGAATGACGGAAAAACTAAAAGATAAGGCAGATAAAAACACCCTTACAGCGGTAAACGATAAAGAAAGAGTTCTGTCGCAAGGACCAGCGGACGATTAACTGGCGTACATGTGCAAAGAGAAAAATATGGAAAAAGGGGTTAAAGCGACGAGCACACCATTTATCAACAAGGGTGTAACAGAGAAAAGACAACACAAAACCCGTAAACGACAGTTAGATACTCTACATAGGAAAATTGCAGACTTTTCTAACACCACCGAGCAACCACACAACTAAAAAGAAAATATTATCGCGCATTGTGATACACCGGCAGCAACGCAGAAGGATACCGAGAAAAAAAAACACTGGGGTTACCAACTAGCGTGGAATAGCGAGGCAGCAGAAAGAGCGGAGAAAGAAACAGAGCGGAAAGCGAGGAAAGCAATAGGGGAAACGGCAGCAGCAAAAACACCTGACAGAGACAAAGAAAGCGAAGAGGAATCAAAAAATAAAGAAGGGGTACATGACCAGAGAGAGAGTAGAGCCAAAGGTAGACAGCAAGTCAACAAGTGGGGGACGGAAATGACCGAACAAAGCTGAATGGCACCGAACGAACACGAGAGCCAACAACCGCCAGATACACAAGTACCCAACGGCGGAAACGATAAGTATAATAATAACAAAGGTCAAATTACCAATTTAAGATCAATATTTGATGAATCAACCAATCGATTTTGAGCAAAGGTCTTAATCGATCTTTGAGAAGAAAAACATCAAAGGAAAAGAGGGTATAAGAATCGATGTATGGGAAAGCGATAGCACACCAACCGCAATGAACGAAGAAGAGGATGCAAAGATTTGAGTATCAGGGACCCAGTGCGCAGAATATCACAGACAGCTTATAATGATCGATGTCCCTAGAGACGGAAGTTGTTTGTTCCATTGCCTAAAACTTCTATACGTATTGACAGAATCAACAGACGAGCTCAGAAAAATTCTACGTGGGTCAGAATAGATAAATAAATTTAAGGACCCAAAAGGAACCAAACAAATATTAAATAACAGCCATGAATTTGGCGACGGAGAATGTGCTTTTATATTTTTACAAGAATATGAAGCAAACATATGTATACACCTACAAGTATCATCCGATAAGATAGTATACCAACAATTTATGGGGGGGGGGGGAAAGACGCAGACTTTAAACACATGCATCTTAGAAACCAACACTATCAAGCCCTCGTAAAAGGAACTAGTGGTGATCACTCACTCAAATATAATAATGAGAATCAAAACGACGATTCCGATACCCAGGAACCTTGAGATAACACAGAGGAAATTTTGAAGGAGATAGCAACGACCATGCCGTAAACAAGCAAGACGGAGAGAACGATGAAAAGGACGCATGAGATATGAAAAGCGAGGAAAAGAGTGAGAGAGAGAAAGAAGGAGTGTGGGAGCCCAACGAAAAGCGCGTAAGGCCCTTACCTGAACCACCACCCCTATCAGACCCTTAAAGCGACTGTAAGCCATTAACTGAAGAGAATACAACGGCGATAGTTAAAACAATATTAATAATGTTAATAATAATAGTAATATAATAATAACAATAATAATGACAGAAGCAATACTGAGTATAAGAGTAATAAAGATAGAATACCGATATAGTATAGTGTAGGAAGACGGGATCCGCAGGTACAAACGAGTAAAAGTTATATAAAAAATATAATTTTTCTTTTATCCGCGGCCCTCGGACGAGCCGCGAAAGAAAGCAAAAAATTATACGAAGAGAAAATATAAAATAACTAATGACTACGTAACCAACGGACATTCAGACAATTAACACCCCCTGCTTTTTCTAAAAAAATAATATTGATAAAATACAATTAAAAAATCAAAAAAAAATGTTTCTTATTGTGACCTTCAGACGCACGCGCAAAATAAAGGCGAAGAAAAAAAAATAAGAAAGAGAAGAGTATACTCATGTGAAATTTTTTCGGCTGTACAACATCCAACTTACAGGAAAATGGGTTATAGGATAAAAGATATAGTTATTAAATTTTTCAACCCTTAAAAAAAAAAACATTGTCAAAAAAAAAAAAAAAAAAAAAAAATCAATAAGAAATATTAAGAAAATTTAAATGAAAAAACTTAGAATCTTGGAGCATGGCTATTTATTTTATATTATTGATAGGACAATATGATCCAATATTTCGGAGTCATCCTTACTCCCTCTTCAGGGAACTGTAAAAATTACAATATTTATGATATAAAAAACATTATGACATATTACATTAAGTAAAAATATAAGTCACCTATGCAGATGCTAACATGAAAGCGTTAAACGCAGCATGACTGATAAAGACTAGTCAGTCATAACCATGGCAATGGTGTACTAATAATGAAATAAACTCACTATTATAGATTTTACTAGTTAAAATGTATGTACAAATTAGTTATTTACAATATAAGTCACAATATTAGTCACATCCTGACTCAGCACTTGTAACTGAAAGATATTGAATGTGGTAATATGGTATTAAGGTCTTGTCATCACATAAGGGTGCACCCACGGTCAATGTATGTACAGGGAAACTGCGACCAACAGAAACGTGGCCATCAAGTGGCACACCTATCAGGCAACTACCGTCAAGAGCAACGCCACCCATGCATCCTGTCTCTAAGTTCATATAAAAAGGACTTGTAATGATCCTGTAGCTTAACGGTATCTAGTTTTCTATTAACATTACGGTTGAAGTACGAAATATATAACATCTCCGAAAATTCCCTTTTAAATTTGTTGTTTTCTTGGGCCAAAATTTTGACTTCATCGAACTTGAAAGTATGGCTGAACTCAGAACAATGCGTGGCAATGACACAATTTTTATCACACTTGTGAACCATTCTCTTATGTTCGTCAATACGTGTGGCCAACCTGCGCTTACTTTGACCTACATAGAACAATCCGCACTCGCACTCTATCCTGTAAACAATGCCACTTCTTTGCAATTTTGAAGTCTGATTTTTACCTAGTCGGATTACATTTGTAAATTTATTAGAGTTTTGGAAAATAGTTTTTAATTTGTGTTTAGAAAAAAATGAACGGAGAGTCTTTTCTAGACGAGGAAAGAAGGGTAAAATAATGAATGATAGTCTAGGACTACTTTCCATGACAGGTGGTGACATCTCACAGTTGGTGAGTGAGTTAGTGTGGTTTTTGTTTTTATTAAGTCTATTGATAATACTTATTCTGGCTTTACTATATTTTTCTATGAAATATGTAGGGTAACCATTCATGGTAAGAGCCGGTCTCGCTCGATCAATGTTTCGCGACCTAAACTTCGGATCTGCTAGTTTGAAACATTTGTCAATCAATGAAAAGACTATTGCGATTTTTTGTGACACTGGATTGTGAGAGAAAAAGTTTAGAAGTCTACCGGAAGATGAAGGCTTACTATATAAATCTATTTCGCAAACGGAATCCGCGATACGAGTGATGGTGACGTCAAGAAACGGAATGACGCCGTTGTCTTTACGCTCCACCGTGAACTGTATGAAAAGGTTGAAATCATTAAAATCTCTAAAACAGTGTAGACACTATCCAATCGGATGATCAAGAGACAGTCATCCACGTATCTCCTATACATCAAGCAAGAATCTCCACATCTCGGCAACATGGATTTCTCCAGGGACTCCAAAACGATTTCTGCAATCCAAGATGATGTACATCCACCCATGAAAGTAAATTTACGAATATACTCTGACTAGGTAAAGATCAGACTTCGAAATTGCAAAGAAGTGGCATTGTTTACAGGATAGAGTGCGAGTGCGGATTGTTCTATGTAGGTCAAAGTAAGCGCAGGTTGGCCACACGTATTGACGAACATAAGAGAATGGTTCACAAGTGTGATAAAAATTGTGTCATTGCCACGCATTGTTCTGAGTTCAGCCATACTTTCAAGTTCGATGAAGTCAAAATTTTGGCCCAAGAAAACAACAAATTTAAAAGGGAATTTTCGGAGATGTTATATATTTCGTACTTCAACCGTAATGTTAATAGAAAACTAGATACCGTTAAGCTACAGGATCATTACAAGTCCTTTTTATATGAACTTAGAGACAGGATGCATGGGTGGCGTTGCTCTTGACGGTAGTTGCCTGATAGGTGTGCCACTTGATGGCCACGTTTCTGTTGGTCGCAGTTTCCCTGTACATACATTGACCGTGGGTGCACCCTTATATGATGACAAGACCTTAATACCATATTACCACATTCAATATCTTTCAGTTACAAGTGCTGAGTCAGGATGTGACCAATATTTTGACTTATATTGTAAATAACTAATTTGTACATACATTTTGACTAGTAAAATCTATAATAGTGAGTTTATTTCATTATTAGTACACCATTGCCATGGTTATGACTGACTAGTCTTTATCAGTCATGCTGCGTTTAACGCTTTCATGTTAGCATCTGCATAGGTGACTTATATTTTTACTTAATGTAATATGTCATAATATTTTTTATATCATAAATATTGTAATTTGTACAGTTTCCTGAAGAGGGAGTAAGGATGACTCCGAAATATTGGATCATATTGTCCTATCAATAATATAAAATAAATAGCCATGCTCCAAGATTCCAAGTTTTTTCATTTAAATTTCCTTTATTATGGCAAAGGAGCAAGAAAACAGTAGTTTTATTATTAAATGAGAAATATTGTTTATAATAAGAATATTATGTGTTTCTACTCGAAACCATAGAAAAATCAAAATAAGAACAATAATAAATAGGTAAATAATAATAATTATTATTGTTTTCTACAAGAAAAAAAAAACATTAGAAAAAAACATTGTTAACAATACAAAAAAAAAGGATTTAATTACAAAATAATTACAAGTAAAATCACGATTAAATGTTACGCACTTCAAAACAGTGTTATAAATAGATTTTAAAGGACGTGAGACATGCAAAGTTTTAACAAAAAAAAAAAAACAAAAAAAAAATTTTATTTTCAAAATATTTTGATTTTAATTATCAAGAAATATAGCTGCAATTAAAACATTTTTACCAATTGGGCACTCAGCTATAATCCGTCAAGTACTCTACTCATAGCCAATCCTGATATTCCTTACCTACTATCAAAATCATTGGTTATTAGAGGATGATAACAACTACTGAAAATTCTGGAGATTCGGTTACATAACAAGAGTAAAATAAAACTGAACAAGAAAAATAGTCACACACATTTAGTTTGGAAGCCATATAAGATAAGATTTCTGCCACTGTATAAGGGATCAAAATCACAATTAAATCTGAAACAGCATTTTACCATTACAATAACAGTAGCATCTACATGCATAGTCATACAACATAGCAGAGCCTACAGGGGATAGTTCTCAACAAAACAAAAATGAAAAACATAAATACAAATTTATATGTACATACATACGTGTTAAATAGGAAAAACCCTATAATACGAGTCATCAGTCTCATAAATGAAGCCAGAACATCCTAAGTGGACATCTGTGATAAAAATTCCTCAAAATCCACAGTAAACATATAACATAAATAGCCAGAATAATGGAGCAACTCTGCTACAGAAACACTACACAATACTATTAGTGAATTCTAGTACTACCGGAGCAGAAGTGATACACACCGGAGAAAAAACAACTCGATTATGACAACGTCAATTATGACAAGAGAAGTCAAAAACCCTCGTATTGTCTGACCCAGATGTATGTATCCAGAAAAAAAAAACCAAACAGTTGCGAATCATACGGAAATGAAAAAAAAAAGAACCAACAAATTTTCGCCAAAGTACCTACGAATTTACTATAAATTTCCCTTCCAACAACGTACATGGTCACCAATCAAAGAAAGTACTTATGTAAGCGAAAAAAAAAAAAAAAAAAAAATATTATATTTAATAAGAAAATCAAAATAAGCATTTTGTACACGAAAAACATAAAAGTAAGAATTTAACATGAGGCCAGAAAAATAAAATGTGTAAAAGGGGTGTAAAACATATAAGTACCTAATAGCAAAATCTATTAGCATATAATAAAAAATAAACAAATCGTTTTCATCCTCTTACGTTAGGTGCAAAGATTCAGCATATTGACTCAGCTTACTTTCTGTTTCTTATAGCAATAGTCGAATTTAAGAGCCATTCCCACGGGGGGCCCCGCTATTTACTTGTTATAGAATGATTTCAGGTAACAAGCGAAAGAACACCAGTCAGAGAGCCAACGAAACTTTACTGGACAATAGTTTGGCATTGAAACCAGCAATTATTTTACAGGAAGGTATCAAGATAAACCTAAGTCGCGTACCGATACAAGGGCAATAATTGTCCAAGCAACTAAAACGAAGAAAAAATTTATTGATAATAAAATTAATGAACGCAGTAAGACCCTGACCCTCGACATCCTTGACACAAAAAAAAAAAAAAAAAAAAAAGTAAAAAAAATAAAAATATGAAACTGACAATTATATTAATTTTTATGCAATGCGAGAATAAACTGTTTAATAACCCTGTATAGTGCATATGTACATAAATAATAAGCAAGAAAACTGTAATTAAGCGATTATATAATATAAGTAACTAAGCGAATTCTAGAATAAATTTTTTGTACAAGGAAAGCGTGCAAACAATAAAAAAAAAATGTATACACATAAAATACAGCAAATTAAACTAGTAGAGGAAATAGGGATAGAGCGCTTCAAACCACCCTCTTTCCTCTAACCGAAAAATGCTATACAACACAAACAACATAACACAGACATACACATCAAAAAGAAAATCGCCACCAAGGACGTCGGCGTCGCGGCCTTGGACGTGTTACGTACGATAGCATATAGCTATGTGTGCGTGTGCCTCTGCTGGCTTGGGCCTGAAAGGTAGGGGAATAGAGAAGAGAGGTGATAGGAAAGGTAGAAAAAAGGGACCAGAGATCAGCTAGAGACGTGAGAGGGTAAGGACGAAGTCCGCGAGACGATAATACACGCACAACTTCCCTCAATGATAAGTAATTCTAATAAAGCACAAGTAACTACAAGTCACGCTTCTATTTATTCCTGCACTGAGAATCCCACGTAACAATATTTTAATTACAAAATAAGTTGTATTTCGACGGGACCTTCAACTAGCACGTTTCATTTGTTGTCTTAAGTTCAAAATAAAAAAGTTAATTAGAGAAAAACGGCCTTTTATTCATTTTACAAGCATTTTTAGGCTTAAAGAACATGTGTGTTACATCCAAGGTAAAATGGTCTTACACAAAAAAAGTTGTATTTTTATGAAGATCCACAACTTTTAAGTTTAATATGATAATTTAAAGTATACAAAAATTGAACTAGATAAGAAAAAACTACCTTTTGAGATTTTTGAGCACTTTTTGGCTCACAGAACGTTTGGATCACATCCCGGACGAAAATTTTAAATACAAAAAGATGTAATTCAAGTATATCTACAACTTTGTATTCCACAGCAAACCTCGATAACATGACGTAATAAAGTTATAGCCATAATTTTTTTTTTTTACTCAAAGTATCATCTTGAAACGACTGTGATTTTTTTTTTTCTAAAAAAGTAAATTTTACGGATTTTAAACCATCACGTGAGACATAAAAGACAAAGCTATTTGTTAAATTACAGCCCAATCAGACAAAAACTGCATGAGTTAATTAAAAAACTTGATTACGCCCATACATACACACCTACACCCATGACACTAAGGTTTTCGATCGAAATTTTTTTTTTACCAAAAACTTTCTTACAGAAAAACAATAAGTTTTAAAGAGACTAACCCCTTTCTGCTCTGGCAAAAATATAAGGCACTCCTGACTATCAGTCGTGCCTGAACATATTTTTTAAGAGTTGACATCACCAAAGAAGTTTGCAAAAATTTGTGAGCTACAAAAATTTTAATTCCAAATCCTCGTATCTTAAACATGCGTTTGTGAATAAAAGACCTCACATGTACAAAACCAAGAGGGTAATTACACTGTCAGAAGAAGATTGTTTTAAAAGTTAATCAATGAATTGTAATATACTTGGGAACTTAATTCAACATTTACGTAAAATAATATAAGACTTTGTTAAGGAATACGCGAACCAATTTATAAGATATACAGGGATTTTCGTTGAAGGATCTTGGGTGAGCATATTCAAACATACAAGCTGTTGTAGTGTGTATAAATTATTTTATTTTTGCTACGTTTCGTCCGAGTTTCTTGGACCTCATCAGGCAACTAAAAATTAACACAAATGCACATATAGAATCATAAATCAAAAAAAGGAGGGTTTTACAGAGAACGGACGCACAACTTAAAATTACCTGATGGAGATTAAACTTAAAACATTAAATAGTAGCCAAATGTAACTCGTGTGAAACAGACGGCAGTCAGCACCCTACTGATCTAGTATACGCACTATGTAGAATGAACGAACGCAAAAATAATACGAATACGAAGCAGTAAGGAAGAGAGAGTTATGTGTACAATACATTATTGAGAAGAAGTTATGAATATTTGTATACCGAATGTATACATATGATGAAAAGGTAGTATAACTAAAATTGTCTGTACTGATCAAAATTATTTTTCTGAGTTTCTTATTTTTGAGAAAATTGGATTGTATATTTTACTGAGATATTGGATATCTTCGCGTTTGTTGACAGTATTTTTTTTTTGTTAAATTGTTGTGAATCATTTCTGAATAAATACGTTTTTTGTAAATATATTCTTTGGCAAGAGGGGTGGCGTGGAATCCTTACCCAACTTTATAAATTTATTGAAACTTCTTGACACTTTTGGTATTGTTATTAAATTATAAATTTTTATTCAAATGACTAAATTTTGAAAATATTTTCTGGTTGATGAAAGGAATGGTTATTGTATTATAGTTCATTTGTGTGCTTGATTTGTCTGTGAGTTATTATTGTTATTGCTGGTGTTGTTACTGTTGGTATTGTTGTTGTGGATGTTGTTGTTTTTAGGTTTGAAGTATCGAGATTTTATCAACTTTTCGAAAAAACTTGGAGGAGAAGAATTCTTACGCAATAGTCCTCTTACAACATCAAGGTTAGATGTGTGAAATCTACGATAAGACAAGAGAACGGCTCTTTCTACTAAGTTATAAACCATGTTTCTCCTTAAAGATATTGGGTGATTAGATTTAAAATTTAAGAAACGACCCGAGGCCGAAGGCTTGGAAAACCAATTTGTAATGATTTTGTTGTCTTCTATTGTTAAAGTAATGTCTAAGAAATTGATGCTACTGTTTATAGAAAGTTCATGAGTGAAATTCGAGAATTGATTGTAGTTATTAAAAACCTGTAATACTTTATCTATTTGGTCGGACTTTGAACACATTATAGTGTCATCCACATATCTGTAATAGAAAAGTGGTTCAATGTTGGAATCTTTTTTTAATAAATCTAAGCAGTCGACCTCCAGGTCGTTCATAACCATATCAGCAAACATTGGTGACACAGGAGAGCCCATCGGTGTGCCAAACGTTTGCTGATAAAACTTGTAGTTGAAAGAAAAGAATGTTTTGTTAAAGAGGAATTTGATACAGTCTCTTATCTCATCAAAGGGCACACTACACCGCTGTCACAAACCAACTACCCGTTTGTCCAAGCTTTTCATAACCAGATCGCATGGCACGCACGTAAACAGGGATGTAACGTCAAGTGAGATTAAGGTGTAATCATCTGGTACTATTACATTTTTCATCAAGGTAATAAATTGAAAACTATTATTAATGTGTAATTTTGGAACTGAAATATTGTTTTTTAATTCCTTGTAAATAATTTTTGATAGAAAATGCGTCGGGCTATTGATAGTAGAAATAATAGGGCGTATGGAGGCACCTTGTTAGTGTGTTTTTGGGAGACCATAACATTTAGGCAAAGTCGTGTTGGTTTGTGTGACCTCGTTATTATGAAATTTCCTGTATAAAAAGTTGTTATTGTTGAGGTTGAAAAGAATTAATTTTACATCGGTGCGTAATTTTTTGATAGGATTTTTTGTTAACAGTTTATATGTTTTTTTTTGTCTTCAAGAATTTTTGCATTTTTTCCAAAGAAATATTTTTATCAATAATTACAGTCTTATTGCTCTTGTCTGAATTACTTATTAAATCGAGCTTCGCCCAGATACGTAAGTGTCTCTCTTCTCATGCTTTTGAGAGCGTTCTGGTCTCCGAAATTTTCCGTTATTTTTTATTATTCTTCTTTACTAAGGATCTTTTGATATTCTAGGAGAGTGGTCCTCATAGACCAATCCCGTAGTTTTTAGTTGACAGACAAAGTAGGTGAATCTGATACTACCATTTAAGTAGTCAGGGTGTCTGTTAAGATTTTCTTTCCTTACTCGGCCAACAAGAAAGCCTTCCTGTAAGTCTCACTGATCCCATTATATCTCTCTTACTTTAACTCTGAAAGGTTAATAGGATCTCCACAAGTATCTTGTGTTAACTTATTGTTTTCGTTTGCCATCGCCTCCTCTTATGTAATAACCAATATGAAAACGCAAAAGTTTATTTTCTTCTAGACACAACCGTTCCATGTCACCTGCCAACTGATCCAGTCTTAGGTTAAAGATTTTGATAAGCTGAAGATTAGGTGTACATTATTTTAAATATTTGTATGTTCATACGTGCTAATATATACTGAAGATAAGTATTATAAACATGGCTACTATGGAAGCAAATAAACTACGTAGTTTAAATTGAAAGATCTTGGCTCACTATTATCAGATATCTGCATCATCTCACTTCGTCTATTTACGTGAGTGTATCCAACGATAGGTTGACGTAATCCCTGGCTACTTATGATAGATGTTTCTAAAAGGTTATATTTACCTCAAAAAACAGAAAAAATTTACACATTTTTTTAGAAAAAGCGTTTGGACAAAATAATAAAGTAATCTACATCTGAATTTGATTTATATACGCAAGAATTTTTGTCAATTGTAAAATTATGTTAATTGGTAAAACTTGAAAAAATGAAGACAAGGATGGGTACCAGTACACTTATGTGATTCGTCAGTTGCGAAAGCGCGAAAAATAAAATTTATGCACTAGTTAGTAATGCACATCAAAAGTTTTTGTAATCATGTGTAAGAAATGAGTGACTAATAAGTATAGTTTTTGGTACAAATTCAATAATTAACGGTTGAAATATGGCTCAAACGTAAGAGACTGACCACTGCATCAATGTGGTAAACCCATTAAAAGCCACGAGGCTTAACATTAAGGTGACCGTACCGATGAACCGCTTCAGATTTTCTTACTTTTTCACTCATTATAATTTGATACATTTCATTATAAACAGACTTTTAACTAACCATAATAGAGCACTTCATTCTTAGTTTAAAAAAAAAACTATCAACTCAAAAACTATCGAGGAAAAAACATTAAATAAATTTTATGTTTACCATCGTTTTGAAAGCATATTTTATAATATTTAATATTGTATTGTAGAATGAAAAAATTTTGCATTTTATTAGAAAAAAGTCTACTTAAAATTTTAGGAAAACTAAATTAGCAGTTATCTTACGAAACATCATAGGTAGCTAATGACAATCATACGTATAGTTTTTATTCTAAGTCGGCACATTCTAAAATATTGTTATTTTTATGTATCTGAAAAAAATAGTTGTACCCATAATACATTAACAGTTGATTGAAAATTTAAAAACGTCAAATTTTTTTAAACTGCAAAAAAATGCATATCTTCTTTTTAATAATAGATATTTTTATTGAAAAACTTTACCACAAATAATCTACAAATTGGTTGAATTACAGCCCTCTTCTATGTTGACATGAAATAAGAAATTTATAAACAATTACTTACGGACCAATAAGTAGTCACAACTATATTCTCGAGGTATATGGAGGTCAGAAAATAAGTGACTTGAGTTACGCGAGCTCTGCGACTTTTGTTTGACTTTGTTAAATCTATCTCTTATAACATGCGTAGTGTTGATTAAAAGTAAGTTCCGTTCACTACTAATACCTTTATTTTAAGCGTCTTTGGCTATTTTAAGCCTATCCTTATCCTCTTTTGGCCTCCGACTACAGAGGCAAAGGAGAACTACTCCACAATGTCTTCTACAGTATGTATTAACAATATCAATATCTCTTTCCGTAAACGCGACTTAGTCGCGCCGCGCGACTGTGTTTCCGCTAAATTCTACACCCGCGTACACGCCGCCCTCAGGGGTGGCCCGTATGGCTTGCCCTTCTCAAGGGTATAGTCAAACAAATTCTGCGGTGGCTAGTCCACAACCCAAGGTCAATATGACCAACTCTTTTGATGCGCTGTTATCCGAAACAGACACATCTTCCGAATTGCCCGCGCTCCATAGTGCAAGTGTCAGTGCTAGTGCGAGTGTCAACAGTGCCCTCCATTTCCCTCCGATGTCCAGCATGACTGACAGCTGGCCAGCAGATCTGCAATCCCTCGAGCCAAATGGATGAGACCCTTGCGACAACCGACAAATCAATCAACGGGAACACAGCCCGCTCTCCCTTGGCGATACACTGGCCAAAATCACAGCCGAACTCGCCGAACTCCGCAACGGAACGTGTACCTGGAGAAGATTACGAGTGAGTACTCTATCCAGCTGGAAAAATCCAACCGGCAAATTGCTAAACTTGTCCAATCCAACGAGGAGAAGGACAATATTATCGCGGCTATTTATACAAAGCCCCCCCGTGCAGTGGAAAACACCCCGGTAAAAATTCCGGATTTTATCCCTCCGTCACCCGCAAACCGCGACCCTTTAAGCCTGCTAAATCCCTCCACTTCAGGAACGAAGCAGCCCCCTCCCATGCCCAGCCCTAGGCCAGTGGTAAATGCCTCCACAAATTCGGCCGTAAAAAACCCGCCGCAAAGAGAAGGCGTACAAAGCTAGTGACCAACGTGTCACTATCTAGCTCCAAACTCTCCGATATGAAGTTTGAAGAGTCTCGCGACTCCCAACCCCCACAAAGCTCCTCCCAAGCAGGGAAAAACGCGTTTGACGGTCACCTCGAGGACCCAGCGTACCCCGATGACGTCGACAGCTTCCATCGTATCGTCCACGACCTTGAAGAGAAAAAGGTCGAATTCACCACCCATCAGCTTCACGAGGACCGTGAAATGATAGTCGTCATCCGTGAAGTCAACATCGGCTACACGGATGCAGAAATCCTGGAGATGATCCAGGAAAAAGTACCATCCGCCCGCCGTGTCTATCGCATGACCAAAGGTGACCGAACCTGGTCATTAGTCACTGTGTACCTAGATGCATCAGATGTCAGATCCCACGACATCTACAACATCAGGTCTCTCGGGGGCACTTCTGTCAGAGTAGAACAGAAGCGAAAGTCAAACGACATCCCCCAGTGCCGTCGCTGCCAAAAATTCAATCACACGGCGGCCTACTGCCGTGCGGCCTTCGTTTGTGGTTTCTGCAGCTTAAACCACGCCACCGCAACGTGTCCAAAAAAGGACAAGGACCAAGTCACCCCTCGCTGTGCAAACTGCAATGGCGAACACCGCGCCTTCTACCGGGGTTGTCCAAAAATCCCCCAAAAAGGAGCTCATGCCCCCAAGAAAAGTACTGCCCCTCCTCCCCCTTTTGGGAGAGCTCCCCCTCGGACAACAGCCCAAGGCTCGAACATCACTCGCCCGGGGATGTCATACGCGAAGGTGGCATCCTCTCAACAACATCGAACAGGAGCCCCTCCCCCGACTCCCCTGCTCAACACACCCCCGACCACCGAGACAATCCTCCACTCAATAATGACCCTACTGACTCGCCTCGACCAAAGGGTGTCTGGACTAGAGGGAAACAGAACAGTAGCACGATAGATAAAGACTTCACACTACTCAACTGGAACGCGAACAGCATTACACACAAAACGACTGAACTTGTACACGTACTTCAGACCAGAAACATAGACGTTGCATGCATAACCGAGACACACCTAGACAACACAAAGTCACTGTACATACACAACTACACGGCCCACAGAAGAGATAGACGCGACCAATCACGTGGCGGAGGTGCTATCCTTGTACGCAAGGGCATCCGCCATCGAGTCATCAGTACGGACGCTGCCAACTGCGAAGCAATTGGAATCGAAGTATATACCACTACATTCTCTTCCATTCGAATCATCTGCCTCTATTCCCCTCCCACGGTTGATCCTACCCTCCAATGCATAAACTCTCTGTTTGACTCCAACATCCCTACGATCGTGGCTGGCGACTTGAACGCCAAGCACAAATCGTGGGGGTGCAAACACGAGAATCCCAAAGGACGCTCCCTTCTCAAACACTCAATATTGAGGTTCCGAGCGAACCAACTTACTATCCAAGCTCCCCAGACCAGGACCCCGACATTCTAGACATATTCCTAACGAAAAACTTGACCATCCCCACGGAACCAAGAACTTCTCCTTACCTTCCCTGTAACCATAACCCAGTCTACCTAGATATCCCTAGATCCCTTCTCACCATACCCGTCACCACCAGCCGCATAGACTGGGTCCACCTTGCGTATAACCTCGAATCCTCTCCATTCAAATGTTGCCCCATTAGGTCCCAAACGGAACTCGACATAGCAGTAGACGAACTCACTGACGAACTCAACAGTTGCACACACAAAGCCACCACAACAACCACAGCTCCCCAACATACACTCAAACTCCCCCGCGACCTCCTGCGCCTCATCAAGGAGAAGAAAAGAGTCCAGAAACTCTGGCAAAAAAGGAGAACCCCTGAACTTAAAGTTCACCTTAATTCCCTTGAAAGGGAAGTCAAATCCCAAGTCTTCGAATTCCGAAACAAGGAATTTAACAAATTCATAGCCGAGGCAGAGTCCCACCGAAGAAATGCTTGGAAGGTCGTTAAAAAACTCCGTAACAAACGGCCTTCCCTCCCCCCCCCCTTCAACAAGGGAACAAACTCTACTCGCTAGACTCGGACAAAGCAGAGATCTTTGCAGACTCGCTGCAAAATCAATGCTCCCCCAACCTTAGCGCCGAAGAACTAGCGCAGGAACACGCGAGGATCACCCACACGGTGCAGCAACAGGTCCTTGACAATCCAGATTTCGAACACTGCACACCCTTCGAAATCAGAGGCATCATCCGATCCCTAAAAACTCGAAAAGCCCCTGGCAGTGACGGTATCTCCAATAGCGTCCTGAAAATCCTCCCTCAAAAATTCATCACGGCGATTTGCAACATCACCAACGCCGTGATGCGCCTTCGTTATTTCCCAAATGCGTGGAAGGTGGCTTCAGTCATCTGCCTCCCGAAGCCGGGAAAACCCCTCAGCAACCCCGCGAGCCACAGACCCATTAGCCTACTCTCATCGCCCAGTAAAATCACTGAAAGCGTCAATCTCACCCGCCTAAACAAGCACGCCACGAAAAATAACATCCTTCCAGACGTGCAGTACGGTTTTAGAGCCAGACATTCGGCAGTTCACCAGCTTCTGAGAGTCACCGAAGACCTCTCCGATAGCCTCATCCACAGAAACTTCACCGCGATAGCTTTCCTAGATGTACAGCAGGCCTTCGACAGAGTTTGGCACGAGGGCCTCCTGTACAAGCTTATACAGCTAGGTTTTCCACACTTCCTTATAGGCACTGTCAAATCTTACCTCTCGGACAGATTTATCCGCGTTAAAGTAGGCGACTCCCTCTCCGACCCCCGCCCAATTACCTCCGGAGTCCCCCAAGGCTCCAAACTTTCACCCACCCTTTTCAACATATTTGATGCCACGACCTGCCCCAGCGCGAAAACATCAACACGTACGTCTACGCAGACGACGTCGCGGTCAGCTGTACGTCAAAACAACACTCTCGGTGCACCACCCCTCTAAACGAGCACATCATCACTCTACTCAACTGGTATAGTCTTTGGAAACTGGTCGTAAATGAGGCAAAGACTATAGCCATGCTCGTCTCCTGGAAAAATTCCAGGAAGAAATTGCAGAAAATAAGGGTCAACGGAGTAGATATCGACTGGAGCTACTCCGCCAAGTACCTTGGCGTAACGCTAGACCGTCGACTCACGTACGTTCGGCACATCAACAGCACCCGCGGAAAGGCATATGGAGCCTTCGTGCAACTAAAGCCCTTCTTCAACAACAAAGCCGTCTCCCAGAAGACCAAGCTGCGCACCTTCAACGCCATCATCAAAAGCATTAGCACCTACGCGATACCAACGTGGGGCGCTGCAAAGGGAAACCGACTACAGAACATCCAGGGCCCTTTCATGAAGATACTGAGGTCGGTCCTGGGTATTCCGTGGTACATCAGGAATACTCAGATTATCAAGGAGTTTAACATCGTCCCTCCAATACAAGCAGCCCCCGTCCTTGCGTCTAAAATCCGCGTCTCCATTACGGACCACCCAAACCCCACCATCGCCGCACTCGCGAACCTCCAACCCGGTAGCTTCGACCTTATAAGACGTCCCTGCGCTCTAGCACAGAACCCCGAAGACCCTCAATACACTCTAGGTCTTCAATCCCCCCTGCTTCCATCGGATGCATCATCTCCATCTCCATGATCTCGACGAAACGAACGCGACTTCAATTCGTGCGCTCCCTTCAGGAGCACCCTTCTATCCGCCGTATCCTCTACGGCCTCAACCCTATACAACACTTACACTAATCACAAGTACGCTTCCAAATACACAATACCCAGCGGACTCACACATTTACACACACACACACATACAATAACACAAAATTCAAGCTTCTCTAACTCTATTCCGGCGCAAGCCAAGACTCGAGCTTCGCCCAGATGCGTAAGTGCCCCCTCCTCTCATCTCTTCGAGAGCGAGTCGGCCTCCGAAATTCTCCGTTATTTTCCTTTTTCTTTCTTCTCTTATGCCCTTTTGTCTTCTAGGGGAGTGGTCCTCACGGACCTGTCCCATGCGGGGAGGTTAGTTTTTAGTCGGTAGGCACACCGGGTAAATCCGACACTACCACCGGATTAGCTGGGGTGTCTATGAAGATTTTCCCCTCCCCGCTCCATCAAAAAAAAAAAAAAAAAAAAAAAAAAAAAAAAAAAAAAAAAAAAAAAAAAAAAGAAGAAGACCATGGGAAACTGAATCCTCAAGTATATAAAAGAAAATTTTTACTTTTTACCCTTTTTTTCAATGTACTATTGTGCAACGTATGTCTTCCGTACACTCAGCCGTTTTATATGTTATATGAACGGGTACAACATCTTCCCGTGCTTACTACTACAGACACTGGCAACTTTATTTTGTCAGAAAATTTGTTTGATTCATACATAAACACTTATAAAAAAGTATTTATCACAAATTATACTTTTGTATAGAAAAGGTCATTATGTATAAAAATAGTAAAATAGTTATTAACATTACCAGTACGGAAAAGACGATTCCCGCACGAGACGTGATTGACTCGCATAAGTGGCTGGAGTTGACGGGAATGAGTGCTAGTTAAGCGCATGAGTGCGTAGCATGAGTGTGATCGCTAAGCACGAGTTACCGTCACTAACCACGAGTGTAAGTCTATCACACGAGTGTGGGAAATCGTCCCGCATGAGTTGCGTACCAGATTTTTCGCAAAAAGTGTGAGGAAAATGGTAAATATGTTGACAATTCGCAATAGATGTTGTACGGGGTCCAGGGGTAGCAACCGGATGGGAAACCAGGCGGTGGAGCCCACGGTGGTACGTGGGTGGGGCAAAGCCCCATAACTGCAAAAATATTAAATGATTGTTAAAAAAAAAAATGTTTTTATGCCTTAAATAGAGAAGCAAAAATAAAATTGAATTAATTTTTATTTTTTAAAAATAAACTTTGAATTACTCGAACAAAAACATTTTCAAAAGATCTTACAACTGTAATAAATTTTGTTAAAGGACCCTACACCAACACAATAAGATTGTAGTTCCAAGTGAAATGTTTTATATAAAAATACGATACAGTTTAATGAAACTAACAAAAAAAGTCATTGAGTAGGGATTTTAGTTGAGAGTTAAACTTACGCTGGGTAGGGTTATGTTAGTTGTACATACACGGTATCTTAATTTGTTCCGTACGAGATTTTTGGTGTGTAGAAAAATGTACTCCAGTGTGTGGGAAAAACTTTTCAATGCATCTTTTCTGCACACTGTGCATCAAAAACCTTTTCTACACACCTTTTCCACACACTATACAGGAAAATCGATTTTCCACACTATCACCTTGATAATAATTTTTTTGTGTATTGTTTGCAATTTTTATCACAGAGTTATAAATTATGATTAATAATTTGCTTTAAACAAGGACCATAAAGTGTATAAGAGGGGGAGCCAGAGGACAGGGTAAGGGGATTCTTGATTTTTGTAAGGTATTCATTATTGGTTCCATTCGAATTTTTGTAATGTTAAATACACACTTTAAAGGATATAAGAACGATTGCGTGGTTTCTTAACAAACAAGTAATCTTCGACACAATTTCAACTAGGACTTTTTAAAAATATATTATAATGAACCAAAAAAAGAAAAACTACAAGAAAAAACTGGTGTCACGAATCATCGCTATTGATTCAAATAGCAACACATTAAATAAAATCGAAGACGTAGACATGCTTAGCAGGGTTTATTGATCTTTGTGGCGTGTCATGCCGAATGGTGATAAGTGTCAAGTAATCGGATAATTGTTATTGTTACTGTGTAGGTTGTTCGTTATGTCCAGACACTATAAAATCTTTGCGGCGTATAAACGTTTAGTTGATTAGAGAAAATTTTCACTCTTGTTATTTCAGTAGCATTAATTTGTCGATAATAATAGTTAAAATATTATTATACTTACTCATTTCTCTGTTATTATAAAATTTTTGTACTTTATTGTATAGTATTTGTGTGACCATCGTAGAAAAATAAATTTTCGCCTTTTGAGGCTGGCAAAAACATAAGCTAGTAAAACGTTGCCTTATTAGAATAAAGTTGTGACTATTTCTTGGTCCGTCAGTAATTTTGTATGAATTTTTTATTTTAAATAATTATAGAGGATGGCTATAATTCTATATATTTGTAAATTATTCATGGTAAAGTTTTTCAATAAAAATATCTATGACTATAAAAGAAGATATGCATTTTTTGCAGTTAAAACAAAATATACCTTTCTTGAAATTTTCAATGAACTATGAATCTATTAATGGTACAATAATCTTTTTTGGGTACAAGCAACTAACAATATATTAGAATGAGCCGACTTTTAATAAAAACCATACGTACGTTTGTCATTAGCTATATAATGTTTCGTAAGATAATTGCTGTTTCTCTTTCCCTGAAATATTAAGTAGACTTTTTTCTAATAAAATGCAAAAATTTTCCATTCTTAAATATTTAAAGTTACAAATTATGCTTTTAAAACAATAGTTAACATAAAAATTATTTAATTGTTTTTCTCGATAGTTTTTGAGTTGATAGTTTTCTTTCAAAACCTAAAATAAAGTGCTCTATTATGGTCGATTACAAGTCCGTTTATAATAAATTGTATCAAGTTATAATAAGTGGAGAAGTAAAAAAATCTGAAACGGTTGACCGGTACGGTCAGCGTAATCTTAAGCCTCATGACTTATAATAGAATTTACCACATTAATGCAGTGGTCAGTCCCTTACGTTTGAGCCATACTTCAACCGTTAATTATTGAATTTGTACCCAAAACTATACTCATCAGTAACTTATTTCTTACATATGATCACAAAAACTTTTGATGTGCATTACTTACTAGAGCATGAATTTTATTTTTTGCGCTTTCGCAACTGACGGATCACATAAGTGTACTAGTACCCATCCTTGTCTTCTTTTCTTCAAGTTCTACGCAATTAAAATAATTTTATAACCCACAAAAATTCTTGCGTATATAAATCAAATGTAGATGTAGATTACTTTATTATTTTGTCGAAACGCTTTTTCTAAAAAAACGTGTAAATTTTTTCTGTTTTTTGAGGTAAAAATAACCTTTTAGAAACATCTATCATAAGTAGCCAGGGATTACGTCAACCTAATGTTTAATATACTTACGTAAATAGATGAAAAGAAATGATGCAGTTATCTAATAATAGTCAGCCAAGGTCTTTCAATTTAAGCTACGTTGTTTATTTGCTTCCATAGTAGCTATGTTTAAAATATTTTATTTATTTCTTATAACTCATGACAGTGGCCAGCTACGAGTTATTTTACTTTACTTCTTCTCGGTTTGGAAGTACGTATCAAAGTATAAGTGTTTTAAATAATGTATACTTAATCTTCAGTTTATCAAAATCTTTAGCCCAAGAATGAATCAGTTGGCAGGTGACATTGAACGATCGTTTTTAGAAGAAAATAAACTTTTGCGTTTTGATATTGGTTATTACATAAGAGGAGGCGATGGCAAACGAAAACAATAAGTTAACACAAGATACTTGAGGAGATTCTATTAAACTTTCAGAGATAAAGTAAGAGAGATGAAATGGGATCAGTGAGACTTACAGAAAGGCTTTCTTTTTGGCCAAGTAAGAAAAGAAAATCTTATCAGACACCCTGACTACTTGAATGGTAGTATCAGATTCACCTATTGTGTCTGTCGACTAAAAACTACGGGATCAGTCCATTAGGACCACTCTCCTTGAAGATTAAATAATTCTTAGTTAAGAAGAAAACTAAAAAATGAAAGAGAATTTCAGAGACCAGAACGCTCTCATCAGCATGAGAAGAGGGGCACTTACGTAACTGGAATAGAAAAAGGACCAACAAACGCAGCAGTTGTCTTTAAAAGAAAGGTACGATTATAATTTGTATATTTTACTGCTTTAGTGAATTTCCTTATGACTTAACTTTGCGTATGTCCAGTCCTTATAGCCCATTAGAAAATTTATGAAGAAAAATTAGTTTAAACAGCAGATATATACTAGATTCTCAATCTCCATAGCCGACAAGACAACTGGTTAAACTGAAAAGTTGCACCAGTTTTTCCCTTTGACCGCATACACTTAGTGAATCTCACAATTTACAGTATGTTTTTTGACTTTGTACTAAAAGGAATGTAGAATTTATAGTGTGTTAAATATTATTTTATGAAACATATACAATTATTTTGTAAAGAATCATCTGAAAATTATGTTAGCAAATTTATAAGAAAACGAGAATGGACTTATCAAGAAGAATATATTTCACAAGTGTAGCTGTACATCTTGTTAATTGGTTTTTGGAATCTATAATAAAGTCTTATGTTATTCAATGTAAATGTTAAATTAAGTTCCCAAATAAATAACAATCAGTTGATTGACTTTAATAATTATAATAATAACAGCTTCGATAACATTACAAATTAAAATAAAAAGAGAAGTTTATTTTTTCTCCAACTTTTTTTTTGTATTTTCTTTGTTTAATTCATTACATTGTGTACGTCTGATTCCTCATCTGTCTATGCTCGTTTAATAAATATTTGTTTGCGAGTCAAATTTATAGTGTCATGGAAGGTATTAGTGTTATTTGAGGGTTCATGCAATATAGTTAAGTCCAAGTTCACTTCTCCTTGATTGAGGTATATTGAATCTGAGTAATGTTATTGTGTTTACTAGTTAATGTACGTTCGTGTGTTTTTCTCGTACTTCCATCATTTATCCGTAAAAGACCTATACCTCTTACTCTTTCTTATCATTCTATTATATTAGAGCAGATGATGTTTGATTGTTCTTAAGAAAATGTCGAGAAAAACTATACATTATTAGCTGGTAAGTAAATCCATTGACTTTCTGTTTTCGTTATCAATATAATTTAACAGTATTTATATATTTCTGTTGCAGGTCGTGATAGCATGGAAAATTCACTTTTGATCATAGAATAGGGTTCTTTTTACGGTTGCATAGCAGAGCATATATAACTATTTTTTTTAAATAAATTATAGTGCTTTACGTCCGGCTCCTATAAAGGGCACTACTGAGGGCACTTAGCACTTTGGAGAAGAAAGAGAAGAGGAATGGGAGGCCTTTTAATACTGGGAGGGGGGTAGGAAAAATTAGGCAATTATGCTGCAAGAAGGTCGCCTAAGCCCTCCTCGAGGAGCATTGCGTGGTGAAAAAGCATAGGTGAAAAATCACAGAGGTACTTGCCCGAAAAAGTCGCACTACGGCCGGGAATCGAACCACGGTCTCTTGTGTGCCAATCCACGACCTAACCGACTGAGCCACCACGCGCTCCAGCATATATAACTATATAATATTTTATCACATTCGCTAAAAGTAACTTTGTTTAATTTCAAATTCGAATTATAGTTTGCTGCTACTGCTAACTGAGTACGATGGTTTTAGGTAGGCATATCTAATTTGTCCAGGTTAAGATATCATACCTGAATGTAGTCTATAAAGATTATAAGGGGTTTGATCTACAAGTGGCGAATTAAATATTACTATGGTTCTACTTTTTTAGCACAAAATCTAATGCGCTTAGAGGACTAATTTCGCTAGAATACAGATCCTCCATTCGTACTACAAATTCTAGGTTTCCTGCTAGGTTCTTGACATTCTGAGCTATAAATCTACTTGTGACCTCTTTGTGAATAATGCAATACGTCAATCAGATCATTACGGGAATAAATAATATGATATGAAGTGGCCTCAGTTCTACTAAGGTAAGTTTATAAAGGTATCGGATATCTATCGAGAGTGAAATCTTGTCATGAAATCAATACATATAAAAACGTTTTTTAGAATATGCTCATGGCATTTCGTAGTATTATGTAGTTCTTTAAATGCAGCTGCAAAAATATGGCTATATTGTTCATACAGTTGAATATTTTTTTTTTTACTAGTATGCAAACTGTTGATGTTAGTATTAATAGCGTTGATATTGTCTTCTATGACTTAGTTGAAAAGTCCTCTAGTGATACTTTCAATTATTCCAAAAGAAGTCAGTCTTTTAGTTTGTATGCTGGAAGGTGAAACAATATTATCTACCTCATGGGTTCCTACAGTATTTATTATGTTTAAATGTGTTGCTATAAGATTTTTTGTTCACTTTACCTTCAAACTTGAGAGATCCACTTATATATAGTCAGTTCAATTAGAATAACGGACATGCAAAATACAATACTAAAAGGTTTTATTTAAAACTTGACTAGGTATGTATTTCAATGTAAATTTATTAATATCTAGCCATATCACCATCTTTTAACCAACTCATTTAATTTTTGTAATACCGATTCGTTCGTTCAAATCTGTACAACCTTTAAGCACTATTGTCATAAAGATGGCTAATTTCATGCTTATAGCTCAGTTTTTTTTTCTCTTGAAGACACGTAGAATATAATGCTTACAAGGATACTGCTGTTGGAGAATTACTTTGAATTTATCTATGTGTTTTCGTATGATAATGCCATCCTTGTCTTTAACTAATACATTATTCCTCTATTAAACTATTTTTATCTTTAGGGATTCCTTGATGTAGCGATTTAGTTTATGAGAACGCACTTTTTTCTTTACCCAATCGTAGATTCCTGATTAAAAACTTAGAGGCCTTAATTTTTTATTGAATCTTGTATTTGCATATATTTTTATTTTTATTTGTTGATTTCCTGCTATAAATTTCATTCCTTTAAGTCGCTTAATAAGATTTTGTAAGTATAATGGATACGTTCATGACCTTTTATCTTGAGGTATCTTAAAGGGCAACTTTGCTACTCTTCTCAATACTAGCTTACAGGGTATAAAATGTGTTGCTGTATGTACTCTCGTTTTATACGTGAAAGCTTCAAATTTGGCCAAATTGTCCAGTTATCTAAGGTTTTGGAGTAAGTTCTTATAAAATAAGCTAAGGCAGCATGACTTTGCTTTAATAATTCGTTTGAGAATATTATGCTGATGAAGTTAGATGATTGGTCTTTAGAGCTCTCATGAGTTGTTCCAATAAATTAGACATACACGTAGCATATCTGCCTCATAAGATTGCTCTAGGGGCACCGTTTACTTATATTAGATTTTGTACAAGTGCATTAGCAAGCGTGCTTGATCTTAGATCTCGTACAGGGACTAATATGATGTACTTAGTTAAATTACACTGTATGGCTAAAAATTGGCAGTTAACATTTGGTGTCATTTTCAATTTACTGATGGTGCCAATAGAAACTTTATTAGAAGCTTTAATGGACGTATCTGTAAGTACTAGTGGTTCTCTAGTCTACATTCGTTCGATCTTCTCTCCTTGACATTTGCTGCATTTACGAAGATAACTAAGAATATCATTGGTCATTCTAGGCGAATAAAATCATTCTTTTATTTTTCGATAAGTTTGGTTTATTTCCTTACAACAGGGCTGTCATGTAGTGTTTGTATTATTCCATTGCGTTCTTGAATTTTCGGAAAATCAATTTAACCGTAACAGACAGTAATTTGTATGGATATATTATCAAAAGTTGTTGAAAACGTTTCTGTTATCAATCCAGGTTCTTATTTGTCTGTAAGATCTTCCCTTTTTTAAAATTTAGAAAGATCTAAGATTTCGTATTAATAATATTTCCCTGAGTGAATTAGAAGCTTCTATAAGACTTTCTGAAGTTATTAACTTAGTAGGTATTTTACAAATAACCATTGACAGTTTATTATGTCCTTCATAAAGTGTTATTAATATTTGATAAATTTTGAGTTTCTTTGATTTAAAATAGTTGAAGTCCAGTGCACCTATTAATCTCAAAAGTCTTGAGACAGATGTGACTAATTGACAATCTTTGCAAATAAAACGAACTGTATAGTCTCTTTGGTATGTAAGGCAATATCTGGAGGTTGTTACATTGATTATTAGCTTAGCTCTATTCACGTTCTTGTAACTGTCAGTAATACTACCACTATTACTAAGAATTCTGTACACCTTTCCGTTCTGTTGTTTTTATCGATTAATTGGTTTGAAAGAGTATAAGTCTAATAGGAGCATGGCATCAGGTGCAATACTTCGATTCAATAATGTATTTTTCTTGCAGTTTTTTTCTTTGTTGTTGTTTTTATATAAGCAAGCCGGGGTTCTTCTGTCGTTTATTCCAAGTGCGGTGCTTTAGAACGTCGGTTTTTGCAATAATAGAAGTACTCATATGCGTCAGTGTACTAAAACTTAGAGATGTAATTTCTTATATAAAAGAGGTAATTGGCAATTTCCTCCGTCTCAATCATAGGCATGATAACTGTTCATTTCGGTAAATATGTCTTAAGTTTTAGAATCCAGGTTCTCTATCAGATATTCCAGTTACTGATAAAAATCTGTATTAGCTTGCTTGGATTAACTTTTGGAAAAACTTTTGTATTTTTTGATAAGTATTCTTATTAACATAACATGTCGTGGTTTTACGTTGGTTTTCAGAGACGTCGTCGTTTGAACCGTTACTAAGTAAAATAATGTCACGTGACTTACAGTATTTTTTGCGTCTGAGTCCGAGTCAGTATCTGTATTTGAGTTTACTTTAGTTTTAGTCAATTCTTTCCGTAATTCTCTTCGTCTAGGGTCAAATACTGGTTGGTTGTTTATCTTCTCCTGACGAATTTTCAGTATCATTAAAGTATCAGAAAACATACTTATCCTTGACGATGTACTAAGATTAATTATACCTTTAACTGGTAATTGTGGCATTTTTTTACTATCGATACTACTGGGTTTTATTCCAGTAATTTCTACATTTATATCACTAGCGTGTGATGTTGAGCCTACTGATATAAAAAAATTCTTTTTAATGAGCAAGAATCTTTTGATATATTTTTAGTGACATTTCTTAATATACTTGGTCAAAATGCAGATGATGTCTGAGGCTACGAAAATGTTAATGTTTAAGTATTTTGAGCAATCACACTATAATCTCACTTTTGCCGTTCCTTGTTTGATTATGAACCAACAGGTCGTTTGGGGCCCCTGGCAAATTCAGGTACATTTTTTTTGATTTGGTAATGTTTCTAGGTTTTGTTACTTCCACTGTCCCTTTAAAGGTTTTTGGCAGTGCTTGCAGTTGAATAGTCGTTAAATGAGATGTTTTTACTATATTATTTCTCTGACTTTGTAATTCTGTTTTTCTCTTTTCCTCTGTTTTTTTCGATTCATTATTATAACTCTTAATATCGTAATCTGTTATTTAAATTGTTTTTTGCATACAGAACTTCCCAATCAGTAAGAACGGAATAGTGCATTGTGTATCGTGCAGCTACGCATTACTTTTCAGTCATAAAATAATTTATTTTGGCTTTATTTAAAAATCTTAAGAAATACGCAATAGGGGGCCAAACTCATTTTTTTTTTTTTGACTTAATATTGCTCTAATGGCATTGTGAGATTTATTTGTTGTTAACTTGAATATTTCACTAAAGTCGGGAAATTGTAAAATAGGCTCTTGACATGGATAGTCTTTTAGTATTTGAAGACTATTTTCTTGCACTTTGGTCTATTAAAATTTTTCTTGTTTTTTAAATAAATTTGGTCAGGGCTTAGCTATTTTAAAAAATCTTTAGTTAAACGTCCATACTATCATGCAAGTTCTCAGGATTGTCTTACATTTTTCATAGTTCTTGGTTGGGGAAATTCTCTAATGGCTTGCATTTTTTTATGCTCTGGCTCAATCCCTTGTTAACTTACCATAATATGCCCAAAAAATATTACTTTTTTTCACAAAAATTTAAACTTGTCTGGCTGGAGAACCATATTCGTTGATCTTAACCGGTCGAAACGTAACCTAACTTTACGGTCATGATCTACTAGATCTTTTGCGTGAATAAAATAATCATTTCAACACACTACAATCTTGACATTTAATTAACCTCTTAATATGAGATCGATTTATCGTTAGAATGTGGTTGGTGCGTTCTTCAAGCCTTTAAGCATTTGTCTGTATTGGTAATGTCCATAGGGTGTCGTTAATGCTGTCTTATACTTATCATGTTCAGCCATAGGAATTTAATAAAATCAAAAACTGGAAAATGTACGGATCCTTTTAACTAGTCTACAATATCAATATCATCACCAATGGTCTTTTCATTAAGTTTTCAAAAATCTATTGCCACCCTACATCTTGGATTTTTATGGCTATTAGATTGTTTTGGCTCAATACAGAAAAGTGCTTTATAGGGTAGTAATAAAGGCTGTATTATTTAATCTTTAAGTTTTTTGCTACTTGCTCTTCTTAAAATTTTCTGTATACCAGTGGGTGACGATATTATTAAGTGTTAATAGGGATATTATTTCCCGTCGGGATTTCATGTGCAACGAGATTAGTACAGGGTGAAGGGTGCCCTGGTTATAAGAATATTTCTGGAAATTCGGAAATCAATCGATGAATTCGGTCTCATTCTTTCAGATGTAAGTGACTGGTACGCACACGTCCTTTTAGATCTCTTATTCTATCTTGTTCGTTTTTGATAACTAGTCTCTTATATTCGCGACTATCAGGGTTAAATTAAGGTACATTGTATTAGGAGGGTATAATTTCTCTTGGATCTATTTTAATGATAACATCATCCTCATTAGTGTTTATTGCCATAATATTACATAAGCCGTTTTCGTTTCTTACGTTTTCTCCTTGAGATTTACATTATCATTTTCTACGTTTACTCGTGGTCAGTATTCCTTAGTTAAATTGGTTTTAACTCAATTAATTCTTACTATTTGACGTGTTTGAGCCTTAATCGTATATTTAGTTAATGAATTAATCTTTTTTTGTCCCTACTTATTGTAATGTTGTTCCACACTTGGAGCATTTTTACTCCGTTCAACGGCATGTTGTTGCAGTGTATCTTGGTTATCAGTTTTATTTTTAGTGGGCTTCATAAAATTATTACCCCACTTTAATAAAACCAATTTGTTATATATTTATTTCAAAAAGGCATATTAGCTTTTATGCCTTCAAATTTTTCGTATTTAGGTATATTTGACTCTCCGGGCCAGTCTACGATGTATTCGTCGTAAAATTTTTGTTGGTCAATTTTATTCCAAGAACACTGTGTTTGTTCGTTTGTATTAAGGGTAGTATCTAAAATTCGATTTCCCTGCACTTGTTTCTTAAGTTTTATTGCTTTCTGTTTTTTTTCATCACTTTCCAATTACTCTATTTCTTCAAGAGTTTTTAAAAATGAGTAAGGTTCATTACGTCATTATATAGTACCAAAGCATCATAATAATGTGATAATGTGGCTTTTTTTTCTTTACAAAAGTTTCGACCTGAAAGACCACCAACTTTGATGGGAAAATCGTTAGGGATTACATAAACAATTGTAGGTTTCTTGTATACTTATATACGTTGTTCCGTTAGTTAAAACTTGGTACGGTAAGATTGACAATTTCACTAGTCTCTACGCGCGAGTATGGGTGCAACTATGGTGATTTCTTCCTTCTACGATTGACAACCTTCTGCTTGTAGTCTTATTATCCAAGCCAAGATCCTGCCACGTACTGATGATGATGGTTTTGATTCTGATGCATTATTCACCACCTGAGCTGTGGTACTCAGTGTTTGGTTCTGATTGAAACGCTGGAAGCGCACCTTCATGCGACGACGTTAGTGGTTGCCAACTGCGAGTTTAAATGACGTGGCAAATAATTGTCTCTTGGCTGTTGATACTTCTGAAAATTTTATCTCTGATAATTAAAATTGAAATTTTGTTGATTGTTAACGTTCTAACTACCATGATTATTGTTTTGGGGGTATTCATTACAATTACTTGTTTTGTCTTGATTACCAGATTGGTTATTTGCTAAATTAAAATTCAAATTTTGTTGTGCATAAAATCTCTGAGGATTCTCATTGTTATACCAATTAAAACTGTTCTGCCCATAGTAATAACTATTTTGTTAATATCCATAATATAGTCTTCTTTCGTTGTTCCTAAAATTTCCTTGAGAATTTGGATTATTAGTGAATTAGCTGTTAGGATACTCAATGTTGATTTAGTGTTCATTAACTTGTCTTAGTAGATGTGATGAGAATGGCTGGTAAGGATACCTATTCTGCTGTTACTATGAGTTATTAAAATTATTTATAAGATCACTGTGAGGTTGCTATTGGTATCATGTGTCCAGGATTATACCTGCTCTTATTCGTTTCTTCGATCTCAATGCATACTCAAAGGCATTGGCTAAGGAAGCAGATTCTTTCGCCTCTACCTGCTGACTTATCACAGGTGCTAGTCCTTTTATAAATATGTCCAGCTCTATCTCTCGTATTAGCGTCATCATATGCACGTTGTTGACATTGCCCTTATCTTCCAACAAAGCCTTTTCAGCGTTACTGAGCAGTAGGCTTACATTATCATAATATTCGCCCACTGATGGGCCTTATCTCTAGCGCACTTTCTACAGTGCTACTGAGTATGATAGTGAGCAACGATTTTTCCTATTGCATATCTTTTTTTCAAATGTTTTATGAATGCCTCAAGGTTTTCAAGGTCTTGACCGCAAATGCTTATTTGTACGGCACCTCGCAGATTTTGCAGTACTAATATCTTATATAAATATTTTTGGTCATTTCTGACCCAACTTTTTCTGTTCCTAACGTCTTGGATATGTAGGCATTGAGTGAAATATTTTGTTCATCAAATATAGGAATGCATTTAATTGCATATTGAAACGAGAAATTGGTGTCAAGAGACTTCATCAGCGCTTCAGCGACTGTTATATCGGCATCAGCTGGATGATTGTTTTCGTTGACCATTTGCACCGGTTAATTATTATCTTTGCTGTATAATACAGGTTGTATGCGTGTTTTTTCCTTATTATTTATTTTTATGCTATGTTCTATTTTATTTTACTTTTTTTTAGTTAGATTTAATCACGTTCGAGAGAAAAAAAGTTTATAAACATATTTTTTTTTATTTCAGAAACATTTTTTAATAGGTCCTTTCCATGCATTATAAAAGATACAAAAAATGAAGAAATAATTAGATACATGGTATATAAAAAAAATCGATAATCATGCACTTGACGTGCTACACACAGTTAGTTTCGGGTAGCAGAGAAATATTTTTTTTGGTGCGTATGTATAACATGTATATATATATATATATATATAACTTTCTTCCTATATTATATAGTTAACTCAGTGGGGCATTCCACACAAACCCCCCACAAACCCCCCACGACCCCCCACAAAATAAGGTAAAAATCCGTTATTTTCTTGCTTATTTTGACACATCGTAGTTTTTCTCAAAACCACCAACAGCCCCCCACCGACACCCCACAGCCCCTCACTGACCCCCCGCACAGTTTTTCATGACCTGCCACCGCCCCCCCACTGACCCCCCAAAAAATATTATATGAATAGTATAGAAGTATGGTATAAGTCTTTATTCAAGCCAGGGGGTTCAACCACGTATGGCTTCATGGGATAATAACAATGTGTGTTTTAATATTTAATAAAATAGTTACAGATTACTGCACAATACTATAATCAGCTAAACTTAAATACAATTAATTATATTTCGATTTACTGGATCCCTTGGTATCTTTGTAAGCATAAAGTTTTTGGTGGGCTGACTTTTTTTGTTAACATTTTGTAACGTTGCATTTTGCCAGCCCTGTCAATGTGTTAAAGTCTATTACCACATTCCTACCAAATCACATGGAAATATTGTATAATATTTTTTCTCAAAACATCCCACATTCCCCCACCTACCCCCTATGGCCCTCCCACTGACCCCCACGAATTTCTTCATGGCCCCCACCGCGCCGCCTTTCCACAACACTTTTTTGAAACCTGACCGTAATCATACCGTCTTTACCTATCTTTGGACAAAACTGTCTTATTGCCATGATTTATTTCATCGTCAAGAAGAAATTTAAAGTCATAAATTGATTCATAGGGGGTTGTTGCGCAAAACATCATTATTTATACAACTAAGTACGTTCAAAAACCAATTTTTATAGAGTTAACAATATTTTGAAACCAAATAATATATACATATATATTGGTGCGCATAATTATTATATCATCATCACTTATATAGTCCTTTATTACACAATTCTTCTTTTTACGTACATGAACTTAAGTTTAATTTAGAGTATCATTAATACAAACAATAAAAGTTTCGCATCACTTTATGAGTCATCCTATATAGCCTGATGAAACCACGAAGACTTACGTCCATTTCTATTTTGTTTTAAATTAATGCTGAAATTGGTACAATAGATGAACACGATATACATTCATGATATGTATTATTAATTTATAAATTTTACGTACACATTAAAAAATAATATTTAAATCATGTTATAAACATTAGATACATTATTATATTCAAAAACTTTTTTCCAAACTATATTTTTAATCTCTAAACTGTTTTCTCTATCAACTTGAACAAAAATTCCATTTTTATTTTTGCATCTTGATAAAGCCACGTATAATTGACCATGAGAAAATAAAGGTTTTGTTAAGTATAATCCCACATTATTAAAATTTTTACCTTGAGACTTATTCATAGTCATAGCAAATGCTACAACTGATGGGAATTGTTTTCTATATGAAATAAAAGGTAATGATGAAGTATTTCCAGTATTTAATTTAATTCTTGAAATGAAAACTTTATAACCAATTTTTTCTCCCGTTACTGATATACTCAAATTTCGAATTAACATTACTATTGTACCTATTTTTAATTTAAGTTCATGAGGTGGCAAGCCTTTACGAATGTTGTTTAACATTTTTACGGGAGAATTTATATGAATATTATCATCTGATTTGTCAACAGCTTTATATGTTGCAGTATCGATGCTGTAATAAGTTTAAGTTTCCCCATGTAATTTACTTAAAATCTTATTGTTTAAAAAAAAGTATATTCATTATGTGAAGTTAGTATCACGTTATTGTTAAAACAGTTGCTGTAATTACCAAATATTTTGGTACAGACATCATCTGTTATCCAATATTTGGGAAAGTTAAATGTTTTTATGTCCCCTTTTCCAATTCTTAACAATAATTTTGAAAATTCGTTTTTACTAGAACGGATATTATTTTGTAATCATAAAATTTTGAAGAAGTTCCATAAAAATAATGATTTAATAGTTTCTTCTATTATTATAGTTCTATTACCGTTTTTTATAACTGGAAGAATTTGTCGAAAATCTCCTCCTAATACTATTAATTTATCACCAAAGCAAAGTTTTGTATTACACAAGTCTCTCACCGTTCTATCAACGATTTCTAGAGCTTTTTTCGGAATCATAGAAGCTTCGTCCCATATTATTTAATCAACTTCCCTTAATTTTTATTTTTCAGTTTCAAATTCTAAAAATACACTTTCAATATTATCTAAGTCTAGAGGTAAACGAAAAGTTCTATGACTGGTCATACCTTCTGGTAGTAATACAGATGCAATTTCTGTCCAAGCCATTGACAAAATATTTTTACCTCTAGAAATAAAGTAATAAATGAGTGTCTTATATAAGTAGGTTTTTCCGGATCCACCAGGACCATCTATGAAATATACTTTTTCATCTTGTTCACAAACAGTTTTAAAAATTTTACTTTGATCTTCATTTAAATTTGTGTACATTACATCGAACATTTTTTTACTGAAAGTTATTTCCTCAATATTGCAATTATTTATATAGTTGCTAATGGTTGGTGTCGGTAAACTAAAAGACTCACATGATTTACCTTCCGATACTAAAATTTGATTAATATGTAGAAGAGCACAATTATTATTATCATTATCGAAGTCTTCCGTAAAATATTTTTTATACTCATTTCATATTTTATCTCCTTGAATGTTTTCTGAAATCAAAAGCCAAAAAAAAAATTGTCTTAACTGGTATGGAAACATAATTGTTATGGCTTCTCTAAAAATATTGTCGATTTCAGAAACATGTTTTATTAAACCCATTGCGATTGCAGTATCCCTAAAATGTTTATATGTTATTTCATTATGTTTTTCAACGTCTTCAAACGATGTAGCCCCATGTAATTTATTTAAAATGAGTTTAAAAAAAAAGCGTTCACGATCTTTTGGAGATACTATGTTTAATCTACTTATAGCAATATTTTTCAGTGTAACTTTCCTTTTTTTCCAAATTTTAAGTTTATTGTCAAAAATGTAATGTTCTTGAATGTTAACATATTTTAGCGATTTCGCAAAATCATCTACTTTATTTAATTCAAACCAATCTGTAAGTCGTGTTTGATAATTTTTTATAACATTTTTGATATTATTTTCTTCAAATATGAGTTTTTTTTTATTTTCAAGATGAACAGCTAGATTTACAACTGTATGACTTGTACCACAAATTGGATATTCTTGAAGTCTCTAAGCTGCTTTCATTGGACTTACGTATCTAGCATCTACATAACTACTAATTTCATCTACTATTTTTTCATTTAGTTCGTTTAATTTTCCTATTTTAATGTATGTTTAATATTATTAATTAACATGAATAGAATATTGGATTTTATTAAAAAGTTTACGTATTTTTTTATAATATAATATAATATTTTAAATGTTTTAAGATAACTTGATGTATTAGGAATCACAAATTCCCACTTAAAATTTGACGTGGTGACGTCAAATTTATCGTATTCCAATACATATTATTTTCCAACAATTACTTTACTGTGTAACTGAAAAAGTTAAAAATAAATAAGAATAAATACACAAAAATTGTAAAAATGTATTTCTTATGAAATATTCGGAAGTTGGGGGGTTGGCGCGCAGTGCGCACAGGGGGGCGTTAGCCCCACTAGTATATATATATATATATATATATAGATATGTATAAATATCAACAGTGTAAATGCTTGTTTGGCGCATGTATGTATAATTAAATTTCAGTTTTTCTTATAAGTGTATGCCTACCGACGGAACGATAAGTATACCATGTATCCAGTAACTAAAGTGAGAGAGTGCAATCAGGCGCGTGTAAATAAAACCCTTTCCTTTAAGCTAGGAAGAGAGTATATGGCAAAGGGATTATCAACAGAAAAATAGGCTATACACCAAATTGCTACGCAAGCATCATCTTGTGCGTGGTATATGATTGAAGGCTCTTTCTGGACAGAGAGAGAGAGAGAGAGAGAGAGAGAGAGAAAGAGAGAGTATCTGACATACATTTTGTCACTTTTCCTCTTTAGATTAGAAGGGATCACGATGGTTCACGCTTGAACACTGAATTAATAGTTTTTATATATTTGTGCGCTTGTAAGTTATCTTCTGCCTATGCGTTAATACGTTCTTGAGTGCCTTTAAAAAACTCTTTTTTCGCGGAAACAATTAATTTATCAAATCGTGAATTTAGTCAAATTTCAAAATTATTGTATTACTTATGAGCGTTGATTTCTAAATTGTAAAATTTCTTTCTTTGAAACATACGTATTATTGTGTTTTGTATTTGTTGTTTTCTCTTAAATGAGTGCTTGGTTTATGAGATTTCAAGCAATATTGTCGTTGTTTATTAAGAGAATCTAATTTTTTCTAGAAAAATTTTCTCAGCTAACAGTTTTTGCAAGTAAAGTTTTTTGCCACTTTTTTTGTTTTTTTTTGTTACCCGTTTATGTTGAAGAATTCATAAGCTCGTATGTATATATAAGTAAATTTATATTTCGCATTTTTATTTCTACATTTTTTCAAATTTATTTACTGCGTGGTTGTGTTTTAGTAAATGAAGAGAGTATCGCTCTGATAAGCAGATTCTAGATTTAGAGTGTCCGCTATCAAGTCAGAACTAAGAAAACGAGTAGCTTTGACGAGTAGATTCAGGGTAGGAATAGATAGACCGCTTTAGTTAGCAGATCTAATGTTAATGTCTGTACTCGTATGTGTAGTCAAAGAGATCACTAATTTTTGTTTTGCTTCTATTTTTTAATACACAAAGTTGTCTCATTTTTAATTTTATAATGATAAACTTTTTTTGTCGATTTTATCGCTTATTAATTATTGTATTACTACTTTTTAAATTAACTTATTTAACTTTATCATCCAGTAAAAACGGAATATTTTTGGATTTGGGTCTCACACTCTTTGATGGGCCGTGGGACTAGCAGACTGTCTAATTATTTGTTTGCTTATAAGAAGGAAAAGAAAGAAGGTTGCATAGAATAATCGTGTTTACGTACCTTTTTTCCTGTACCAATTTTGAGTACTGGGTGACTTCAATAACTGGGTTATTGACTAATACTAACTGTTGCTTTAAATAGTTAAAACTTCTCCTTCTGTTGTTTTTACATTAATTTGTTTTGTATTACTTTAACAAAAAAAAACTCAGAGAAAAGAAAGGACATAAAATCATTCTCTAACAAGTTACTTTATAAGTATTAATAAATTTTTGCACTCGATGAGTGGCAGTGGGCTACTGACTAAAACGCGACGCGAAGAAATGCACCTTGTACGACGCTTCAGTTAAATTTTCTTCGACACTATATGTTTAGGCTTAGTGGCACGCTTCGGTTGTCATTTGACACTTTCGACAACCATGAAGTACACAGTCAGCTTTGTTAGATGATGACTTTTGTTCAGTATGACTCATTTAAGAGTCTTAAAATTTTATCATTGAGAGAATTATTGTAATAGAAAATAGAGTAGAATAAAAATTTAGTTATTTACACGAGTCGTAAACACTAACATGATTAGGGCATAATTACCTGGTAGCGAGTTCCATAGTCTCTTTAGTTAGGGTTAATAGAATATAAGTAAATTTATATTAGATATATAACTTGTGATATCCATTATGTGGCATAAACGATATGAATGCAAGATGATATGTATATACTTTTTACAGTCATACAGTTAGGACAGACAGAGCATGGCCGTTGCCTTGCACACACGCTCTCATGAAGTCTTTTGGTATTATGAGAGAAGATTTTGTAATCTTGTTTATTCTTAATTTATATTGTTAAATATATTTAGTCAAGTGTTATTCAGTGTCATTTTATGAATCCACTACCTAGTAGTATATTTATTCAACATTATAGCCGGGTCTGCGGTTAGTATAGCTCTTTTTTTATTTTCCCGTGTTGCTTTGGTGGTCCGTAATAATAAACAACTACGAGTTTACGTAAAAGTGTTAATCCAACACTTATAAAATACAAAGGTAATGTTAATCTAACACTTATAAAGAATTAAGAAAAAAGTTTCACAAAAATAACAAGAAAAGTACTTTCACTAAAGGTAATTCTAGAAGATTCGAACAAAGAGGAAGAAATAAAAACAATGGATACACTCAAAATTTCAGTGTTTGATCAAAAAGATTTTGAGCGTTATAGAAGGAGAATCGCAATGGTTCTAAAATTTAAGAAATGGGATGTAGTAGCAACGAGAGCCATGATAGGAGCAGATAAATCAAAAAAGTTGATCGAAAAGAACTTGAAGGTGATCAACGGAATATATAGAGGAATTTCGAATGATTAGTTACAGTTTGTGAAGAACAAAGAAATGGCCTACGAAATTATGAAGAAATTCGATAAAATGTACATATAGAAGTCTAGTGCACTACAAACTTGTGTGAGAGTCAAGTTAGAAAAATTGAAGTTAAAAGACTTTAAAAATTCAAGTGCATTTTTGACTGAGTTTGAAGTGATAAATAATAAATTTAAAACTGCTGGTGCAAATGTGACTGAAAAAAGAGAATTTGAGTACGTGGTAAAAATGCTTGTTAGTTAGTAAAGTTATATTAGTAACTTGATCGATGTGTTAAAAGAATCTGATCAAACAGTTGAATTCTTAAAAAGTTAAATAAGAATGTTTGAATTGAAAGAAAAGGAAAATGGAAGCAAAAACAGTTACAGTGCGTTTAAATTAGAAAGAAAAAAAAGATGGAGCATGTTTCAAGTGCGAAAAACATGAACACTTCAAGGCACGATGTACGAGAACGAGATAAAGCAATTATTCATGGAAGAAAGATGGTGCGTAGCAGTAACAAGGCAGGCATCAACAACAACAACAATATCGCAATAGCTGAAGCTGAGGTCGTCGAGCTGTTCGAAGCTCTAGTCAACATTGTTGAGGTGGCAGTTTGCAGCAAAATAATTAAGGGCTTTAAAATGAAGACGGTCATATAAGTAATTTTAATGGGAATTTGAGGTAATACCTAATGAGTCACGTGTGGAAGTAAACAGATGTGCTAGTAAGGTTGAATATTTACTCGATAGCAGTTGCTCAGAGCATGTTATAAATGATGATCGATATTTTTATGAATCTGTTGAATTATAAGAGCCTTTAAATGTAAAAGTAGGTGATGGTCATTTTTAAAATCACCAACAGTTGGTCATATTAGGCACAAGTTTAATGTTTATGGTCAAAGTAATAAAAATAATGATTAATTTTATTTTGTTAAAGATATAGATAGAAAGTTCGTAAGTTATGGTAAGTAACAAAATTAAAAAAAATTAAATCAGTAGGAAATACGTCCAAGATTTTTGATCAAGTTGAAAGTTTAATTTCGTTGCCCATTAAAAATAATGATATTCATCATATGACAAGTGAAATTATGTACAGCAAGTCAAATATAATGACAAATAATAAATTCACACAAGAGGAAAAATTATATCGATCAGTAGGTCATGTAAGTTTTTATTATTTGAAAATAATGTGTGATAAATAAATGCTTGATTTTTTACACAGCTTTCAGAAGAAGCTGATTATTTTAAATGTGGAATTTTTTCAAGAAAAACGCATACTTTACCATTTAATAATGACATAAAAAATCAAAAAATGTTTGAGAAATTGTACGTACCGATTTAAATGAACCTCATAGTACTACTGGTTTGAATGGCGAGAAATATTTTTTTGAGTTTATTCATAATTATAGTAAAGTAGCTAAAGATTGTCATATTAAATGAAAAGATTAGGTACAGAATTGTTTTGTTGAGTATGTTAATTTGGTCGAGAGTAAGACAGAAAAAAAAAATAAAAAAATTAGGATTAGAGAATGGAAAGGAGTATATTATAAATGATGTAAGTAATTTTGCAAGTGAGAGACGTACTGGTATTAAATATAATGGCAAAAAAGTATATTAAAGATATTATGGATGTACCTAGTTGTTTGTTAATTGAACCAAGATTTTATAATAGATTTAAACCAGAAATAATAAAACAGCAGCTTATTTGAAAATTTGAATTATCAGTTTTAAAATTGAATTATTAGTTTTAAAATTTTGTTAGAAAATTTCTACTCAAAAGATTTAGTATGAAAGATTTTAAAAAAATAAAAAATAATTTAGGTGTTAGTATCAACTGTGACTATGAAAATGGAAAAATAACTCTTGATCAGAAAATCTATAATGAAACATTAGCAAAGAAATACGGTATTATAAATTTTAAGTTGTATGTAACTCTTATGGAACAAAATTTAAAACTGGAACCGGCGTCATCAGCATCTAATGAAATTGAGTACGGAAATTGAACCCAAGCTTTTTTACGCATTAACTCAGAAAGTAGACCAGATATTAGTTTCCATGATAATTATTTAAATAGATCTTAGAATCATTACAATAGTGTTGATGATGAAGACGCTTAAAAAATTTTAAAATATTTGTACTTAACAAAAGATTTTCAATTAATTTTTGGAAAGGAATTTATCGCTCATATTATAGATTGATTTATTGACGACAATTGGGCTGGATATATTATTAATAGAGGCGTGTTAGAACATGTGTTAATTTATATCAGATATATAACTTGTTTAACACTATGAGAGCAAGATGATATGTATGTCCTTTGTACAGTGATACAGTAAGGACAGATAGAATATGTCCGTTACCAGACACGCACGCTCTTGTAGAGTCTCTCGGTATTATGAGAGGATATTTGTTAGTTTTGTTTAACCTGTATTTCTATTGTTAAATATGATAATTTAAGTATTATTAAGTGTAATCTTATTAATCTACTACATACTAGTACACTCATTTAACACGGGTGATACCTAATAGTGTGTGTCATCTAGCAATACACTAGTTTTAATAATTGCTCTATGATTCCTAACTGTACAACTGAATTTCTTGAAAACAATTAAAGCAATGACTGTGTCATATTAATAGAATTTTTATAACGTTTGTAAAAAAGGCTAATACACTTTTCTTTAATACGTTCAAATTCAATTAATTTACTCAATAAGCAAAAATGAAACTGTGAGTATTGCATTCTTTTCTTCGTAATACTAAAACGTTTCAAACTTTTAAATGAATAACATTTTTTCAGCATTAAAATCAGTCACTTTTTTAACGTGTTCTTGAACTTGGTCACATTATTACCAATATCAAGATCACTTAGTGTGTAAGTTCAGTCTACATTTAAGTTAATCTATCGTTAGAGCATTATTTACATAGTTTGCAGCTGGAAAATGTTAATCTAATTCAGTCATTCACTGGACGATGTCACGAGCGGAGCTGTTCGTCACAAGGCTGGGAACCCTGACCACCGATGACCCTGCAGTATCCTCTCGATTCTAAGCATTTAACAAAAAGTCACTGATTCTTTCCAAAGTATGAGTGTGCGAACCTAACAGTGAAGCTACATAGAAAAAAACAAACTGGAGCCAATGAGATTTTCAGTTTTCAACTGGCAGGTGACACAAACCAATCTCCACCCTTAAAAAAGAAGGTGCTTTGGGTATTAACGTCTCTGGCGTAACACTAAAAAGTCGTTATGAAAGAGCACTACAACAATCTCTAATGCCTTAAAGCGTTGTGGTTTTCCTCGCCACAAGTCTGGTGCTAAAACAGCAGACCAGAAAAGACCACCCTCAGGTATTCAGGCTGTCACGTTTGCTGAAAAATTCAGTCAAAAATGAGTTTAGCTCACTGGTCCTTTTTTGGCGCTCAAGAATTAATCTTTAGTACTTTGTTGCTTCGATAATAAAGTTTAGAAATTAAAAAAAAACAAATCAAAGAACTTTTAGGGCCAATAGCTACTTTAAAGCGTAAGGAACGCTCATTGTCTTTGAGCATTATAATGTTTTTCAAAACTTTTTTACAGCTTATTATCCGATAAAAACTGCATGGATTACAAACAAAAATTTGTTTAATTAGAAAAACGTGTCAACACATTCTGATGCTGTACTCAGAGAATCTCGGGCGCAGCTGAGTGGGGCCTTTAGTAAAGTATATAACTTATAAAATTGAAAGTGATCTGTAATCTATTGGGGGCGAGCTAAAAGAAGTCAATAATTTAAAGGTACATTTAAACTTTGTTATGCTAAAAACTGCGTTATTATTGCAACTTTTCGTTGAACATTCTTGTCAACCTCATCAGACGCAGGTACACGAGAACTCGTGAATATTTTTACTCACTCGTCACAGGTTGAACGGAAGACTGTCTATCATTAGTCAGTCTATCGATAGTCAGTCTATTGTTTGGCCTGTGTTGAATGAGTCAACATACTCATAAATTCTCGCATACATGTGCCTGATGAAGTTGACACAAATAATCAACAAAACGTTTCAACAATGAGCCAGCATCAAAAACTATAAACACACCTTGTATTTATTTATTTCTTGTATCTCATTTCCCACGAATCAGCGATCGCTTTTTATTTCTAAATTAAACTGAGAGCAGTGATGAAATTTAAATGAGTTATATAACTAATGTATAGCTTTATTAAAATTGAATTCAGTATCAGTACTTTTTTTTTTAACAAAAAAATTTCATTTGTACAGAATAATTAAATGTTTCTTTCTTAAGAAATAAACATCTAATAAACATTTATATTTTGTAAGACACAGAAAATTATTCGTGAATAAAAAATTTTTACAAGGGCAGAAAATGTTATTTAGTTGATTTTTTAATTGGAAATATTTTATACATACTTTATCTATGTACATAACCAAAAATATTGTTTCGTACTTATTGTTAAGTGATGACTATTAAAACTATTTTTCTCTTTCTTAATGATAAATTTTTGAGGCTTTTCAAAGAATCATCCTTAACAAATGTCGTCCCCTAATAAAGCTGACTATGTTCTTCGTGGCTCTTGAAAGTACTAAGTGACAACCGAAGTGAGCTGCTAGGCCCAAGTACATGGAGTCAGCAATTGCCGGTCCAAAAGTATGTAAGATAAAGAAGTTTGGACTAAAACTTCGTGTGAGATGCACTTTTTCACGCGGCGTTTTAGTCTGTAGCCTACTGCCACTCGTCAAGTGCAGTCCTTAATTACCAAAATAACTTGTAAAAAAAGACTTATTGGCCTTTTTTTACTTTGTCTTTTTGTACGAGTAATTTAAGATAGATCAATTTAAAACAAGTTGAAGAAAGTAAAGGCTATTCAAATCATTAACCCAATTTACTTGAAGCTGCTAGAAGAAATGAAGGTTCGTTAACACGCATTTATCATAAAACTTGTCCCTTTTATTTCCTAAAAATAAATAAAACAAATAAATAGTTGCATTGTCTCCTGGCCCCGCAGTCTGTAGAGGAGCGTGAGGCTACTGCCCAAGACCTTCAGTTCTAAATTAAAAGTAGGGTTAAATGATAGTCAACCATTTAACATTTAGAAACTGTAGTTACCATCAAGATAGATTTAAGATATCTGAGTACTAAATATGTATTTTTAAAAACTAAAAAAAATTTAGTATACTTAAATAAATTAGAATATATTTCTAAAGTACATTGTGAAGTGAAAAATTTTGATACCAAATGCTTTAGTAGCTGTCAAGGGATTATCAACATAATGATGTGGATTACTAGATATTATTGTCAATCTCTAACTTTAATGTAGTCTTTGTATAAATACCTTAAATAAGGTCGTTACACAGCAATAAAAAAAAATTACTATGAAATTCATGCTGAAAGTATACATCGATGCTTCTTGTGAAAAAGATTCCTTTTAAGAATCTCCTATTTGAAATAATACTGAACATACTATTTTTTATTTTTTTAACCCTTCATGTTAACATAGTATCTTAAAACTTTACCTTCTTTCTATGTTCACAAATTATCCTTTCTTTACTGTTAGGCAGAACTTTTCTCATTTTTTGAGTGACCTTTGAATTAAAAAATCAATTCATGTGCTGCAGACTATCTTTTTATACAATTTTCGCAAGAAATGACAATTTTCGAAGATATAGTGAATAAATAGATAGTTGAAAAAAAATATTCAGAATTTGTCCAGTAAAATTTAGATTTTCGTGAATAATTATAAGTTTAAAAAAAGTAAGGTACAAAATCATTACAAAATTACTTTTACAAAGGAATGTTATGTTGAACAAAATAAAATCATATTAGATAATTAACGACCTAGATTTAACAGATTTTTTTTAAATATAACCGTGGTACGCCAACAACACTTTTTTTATGTATACTAATTTCTCAAATCCAAGACGAGTATTATAGGTTTTTTGTTGTAACACACATGCACATTTAAAAAAAAAAGTGTATTGATGATACCTACAAATTTTTGTAGGAACAGATTTGGAGTTCTGTATATCCGTTTAGTCAGATACAGTAGAGAAAAAACTTATTTTCTTCAACAAACAGTAAAAGTTCAGAAGTTTTATTTTTAAAAAACAGTTAATTAACATTAAATCAAAACGTACATTGTTGTTTTAATAAAATTTGAGTAAACTGCTGGGTGAAACAACGTTTTTGAGAAGTCTTTTATGCCGCTGCTCTTAACATAATTGCCTTATATGAACATTAAAGCTAATAGTGTTATCACACATAAGTAAATACATTTTTTTCGTCAAATAAGTCTTCAAACTCAACAATAAAATGTTCAAAATATAATAAACAAAATTATAGTTTATTTCTGCTATTTGTGTACTAGCTTTTAGCATGAACTAATATAGCGAACGTTTGTTTGTTGTTAATTTTAGTGTATAATATGTTAATAAACTTATTAATCACATTGAAAAAGCGAACATAAAAATCCGGACAACCTATTAGAGCTTAACCTTATTGTTCTTAATTGTCCCGAACACAACCGTAGTGCAGTAATGATATAGTGATTAATGATTAGAAACTCTAATCTCTTGAATTTTACGTTTTGTAAAAAGTTAATGTCAAAATAGTGTACAACGTTCGCTGAGGAATATACGCAGAAATGGGTGTTTTGATTATTGACTGTTAGCATTCTGGCATGTATAAGTGCAAATTAATATTGTAAGATCAGCGCCTTATAAGATTGTTAAAAATTGCACGCATAGTTCAAGTTTTGAGACGGAAGCTTTTTTTTGAAGAAGTAAGTTACTGGTTACGTGATTTGCAGAAGCAGATACATAGTCCAATGTTTGAAAGTAATTAATAATTAGTGTATGAAATCGGATGTTACATAAATAAGTGGGAAGTCAATAAATCCTCAAATTTAATACAAAAACCATTCCCTAAGGGTAATCTTTTTTTAATATATGATCTCTTTTAAGTTGAAAATACTTAACAAAACTTCGCTTAACTTTCATAAGCCATGAAAAATAGGTGATTTTAAAGATTGCTTAAACATATATACTAGAAAAAATTTTCTACCATTTCTCCAGCGTCAGTAAAAATGGCCTACTCGAGCACTTAACATGCTATTGTGACCTTTTTGTGTCAGCTTTAAAACATACACAGAAAATTAATGACCATATATATTCCGAAGCGTCTTAATCTAAACTTTCGAAAAATATCATCAAAATCCATGATTTCTTTGTACATAACATTGAAAAAAATGAATTAAAATCGAAAATGTGTTCTTGGCGCGATCTTAAAATCTTTAGTTATTTTTAAAATTACAAATCGAAAGATCAGATCTTTTTACACTGGTAAACGTTGTAACCAATAGATATTTCTCGTTTTTTATGAATAGTACAATGCAAAGCTAATACTATTCAAATGTCGTACGTACCTTCGACTTTAGAATTTAGATACACGTCACAGATTTATAATGAATTTAGTAATTTTTTCACGCTCTGCAGATAATATTTATAATATTTATTGTATTACTAATAACCAAAATCTCCCAGAAAAAATTCACCCACTCCCAGGACTGCAACATCAATTAGAGACAGACACAACTACCTAGCATAAAGAACAGTTTGTAAGTATACACGTGGCAGTTTAGTTAGTGTTATGCTTGTCTCTAAAAGAATATTGTAACTTTCGCTTACTTCAATACACGACTGATAGCTTGTTCCTGTGAATTTAATGGCCCAGTGCGCCTTAAATCTGAGAAGCATACACCTATTTGCTACCTTAAAGCACCTGGTGTGGAGAAATTAGCATAAAATCTCACTGGTAGTAATAATAGTTGTTTTTTTATAGAGAGACGAGAAATGCATTTACGTACATCGTACGGGCAGCGGTAGTATGGGGCTTGAATATTTTTATATTAGATATCATTATCGCTATCATTAGTATTACCTTAGAATAGAGCCACCTAGAAGATCATGGTATCTCGTAGCATTTGCAATCACAATACTTGCTCAAAGTAATAATACTACCAAGTCTTGCGAAGGATTTAGAGTCCTTAAGAAGGGAAACACATGTCTAGCACACCTTTGTAGCCACATCTTGCTTGTTGCTTATTTGTCAACAATCTTTCTAATATTGACTCTTACAACGTTTTTCGGCGTGATGGCCTCACTAAAACTCTAGCTACTACTTCTGCTTGTGCCATCTCTCATACTGAGTTAAAGTGTGCTCTGCTGCATCGTTCATCTTAAGACGATATCCATTGTCCGAGAGAAGCTGAGTAAGTAAATTATTTACTTCGCCGTGGCTACGCCCAGCAATAAATTCAGAACTAATATAAGATGGTGAGCTCACTTGCCCACAGTAGCTTTTTTCCACTTCTGCTGCTAGCGTCCTAATCTTGTCTCCCTACTGAAGTCGTCCAGCTTGGTCGCACGTGATAAAAACTTGGCTCTGGGCTCCTGGGCCAAAAAAGTCATGGGTACGATTCTTGCTATTACCATTACCGTGGCTGAATATACCGTGCAGTATGTTTAGGCAACCTGAAGGGCCCTGTTCCACTGCATAGATGTTCAGTGGTCCTGGAGCCATTCTGATTCTAATGAATCCACTCAGGACTTTAAGCTGTACAAGATAACGGTGCTCACTACCAAAACCCAATCTATTACTTTAGATTCTTGCAGCCAATTGATATTTGGTATCAGTCATAACAGAGCCTCCATCACCTTTAAGGTCTCTTTCGCTATTCTCCTAATGTATTTCTCAAATGTGAGCTGAAATTTTACCTATCCTCTGAGGTGCCTGATCGTGGGGCTTTTGTATATTGTTTAGCTCACGATACACACACAAACATTATAGCCAAACCATAGCTGCCTGGTGAGGACAACTGTTTCTGCCTTGTAAAAAACCAGCTCAAAGCCGAGACCCCTTAGCCCCTCTGATACTTTTAAAGTTTCCTAATAAATCCTCAGTTTAGCTTGAGCTCAGAATCTTGCTGAGATAACTATAATAATAATATCGTCAATCAAGCCCACTAGCTTTAGTCTCTTTGACTCAAATAAGCCTACAAGCTTATGGTACACGAGGTTTTCGAGGTCCGGACCCCGTGTGGAACAACTTTTTTTTGTGAAAGATTGGAAGGTGGTCATTCAGAACCGTCCTTGAGTACACCGTTATCTACTGATTGCCCAGCACTCTTCTTAAGTCAGACCATCACGCTGAGCTGCAGGCATTCTAAATGTCCAGAATGATCAGATCACAAATATTCCTTGTCTTACTGGGAGCTTGTAACGCCTGTTTTACATATTCCGGAATCGTAGACAGCGCGAGGAATATTAATCTGCCAACGTAAAAATCGTGCTGGATGTCGGCTAGATTTATTTTTACACTTAAACTAGCTCAAACTTCTTTTCTTTTTAGTACTTTTCCCAAGTTGTTTTGCATCCACAAGAACTGGAATAATGCTTCAGTTACAGGTGAACCCTTACCTTTATTCAGAAAAACAAAGCGTTGGATCTATTCCGGCCTGTGGAACATGTCTGCTTTTAAATAAGCATTAAAAAAGTCCAACAGAACATATGGTTTCGCTACTGACACGATCTTAAGGACTTTATATAAGCTTGCGTAATGCCATTCTTTAACGCGTCGCATAGTGAACTTCACAAGCTGCTCTACTTCCTGCTGGAGGTGGCGCATTGGCCAGGGCCTCGTGGAGCCCTTTTTGGTTCAGTCGCGCTACATTTCTCTTAACGACTTACATCTGGAGAACTTCTCATGACGCAGCCCCACGCAGCTCTCAAAGTTTAAATACTATAAACTGGTTATTACTCGATTTATAGCCCTCTATTATCTTTCAGGCAGATACTTGCACTGCCATGCCTGATGTTACGAGCAGCACCAGTAATATTCTGCTCCTGGTTTGTATTCATCTGAACGTTGGCCCTTTGGCATTGGTTTGCATTTAATCCCAAGCGTTGGCCTGAGAATTTAGTTTTCTGATAAAGACTATATCACCCCTCTTCTTAAACACACAGCCTCTTGAAGAGCAGTGAGTTTCTCTCCAAAATAGCCGATTGTTAAGTTAAGAGATATGTAGCAACTTCCATACGTAAGACGGTCGCTTCTGATCTACATGGAGCTAATTCTTGCTCTGAAATCTGAACTGGAAACTTATCTCTGCCGTAGGCCATGATGGCTGCCGTACTTGTAAGGTTGCTATACTAGCATATGCCTAAGCAGTTACGGTATTGCTCACTTCTTATGAACAGCACTTTCCAACCTCAGGAGTTCTGGTCCAGCAGTGTTTGAGACAGCTGGGATCTTTCTCGATTACTCTGCAGTACCAGCACCATCAAAACCACCTGTCTCCTTCAGCTGCCTCAGATGCTGAACATCCAGTAAATAGTAAGGACTAGGGGTTGGTACCACTCCAATTTTTTAGTGAAGTTGCAGGTTTCCCCTCATCTGGGACAGGACAACAGTCGTATGACAACATTGGGGGCCTCTTTTCTGCTGAAGCAGCCTTCAATAATTTCCTACCATAAGGCAGATTCAGCGACGATAAGGTAGATTTATCACATGAAAAGGCAGCAACACCTAGTTAGAAATTAAATTGAAGATTAGCATCTTTAGCCTATATGTTGATAGTGAAACTATTTTAACTAAGGTATGACTATGGCCTTAAAAATTTACATCGCTTTACTATACAATAATATACATGCGTACCATATCATAACTAAAATAACATATGTTTCATGTACGTACTGTACCAAATGAACAACCTTCGATATGTGTAATGACTGTATACTCACGTTTTTATTAATAAAAATCTATTTACTACTGATAATGGTGATAATGACCTCTATGATAGTTTTGGTCAAGACGTAAAGCAACATGTTTTTATAAGTATAACGATTTTTTTCATTGCAAGACTTATAACACCTTAACTTTCCCTTCTGATATAGGCTTACGTACAAAACTATTTAAACATTATAAAGTTTGACTATTTGTAATAATAGTTTATTCTATGAATTAATGCATTTATAAGTTTTAAATCACTTTTCATATCATAATAAGATATTTGTGGAGGTCCATAAATTTGTGGAGGTAATAAAATTGTATAAATTCGAATACATATATATATATATATATATATATATATATATATAAACAATATGTATAAGTAGTTGAATTTGTACAATTTTATTCAAAGTTCATGGCTGTCCCCAGAGATATTCATGTGTGTAAGAATATTCGGTGGTACATCTTTATAAGAATTATATACCCTGAGAGCTCGTAGGCACACACCTGAAAGCTTAACGTTCCCAAGATGTTTTACTAGTCAGCTTAAGGAAGTAATCGTAGGTCTCAAACCAGTTTCGCACTGTCTCTGGCCTATATTACTACGTACCATAGTTCACTAATATATACATATGGATATTAACTTAACTATCTTTGCTCTCAACCTATATACACAAGTTGAGGTGGAGATCTTATCTATACTCGCATAGGGCACGATAATTTGTCAATACAAGAAAATCTCTTCCAGGATGAAGTGCCTAGGAGGTTCTTTTTCTTTCTTTTTCATACAGGTAGGAAAAATGCCTTGATTCACACTGCAGAAACAGCGGTAGTGTAAGGCACAGTTAAATTTTTTTATCAGACTACTAATACTCACTTATCTCCACCCCCTCAATGCCACGTGGCCTTAGTTCTACCCCGGAACTGCGTCAGCATTACTTTAGAGTGGAGCCAACAGGGAAAACATTGTATTTTACAGCATTAGTGAGCAAAGTCACCACCAGTTACTAGAGGTGCCATTTTTCTCGAGGCCTGAAAGAACTTAGGGTCTCTTATAACCAGCACCTATAACTAGCGCTCCTTTATAGGGTGCATTCTTTGCAAGCCCCACTATATAATTGATGCTTACCTTAGCTGAAAGTAAGTGTACATATTGCAGCTTAGATCTACACTAGCTCAAACTTCTTCAAGAAAGTTGGCCTCTTTACTTTCGCGCTGCTTTCGTCTTTCTTCTGGCTTTTTTTAACACTTGTCTGAAGACTGGGCAGTTTCCACTACTATCTTCATGTTTCCTGTCCCCTGTCTTGCAAACGAAACACCGTGCTGTATGAATGCTGTACTATTACCTAGTAAGCTATTTTATTCGAGACACGATAATTTGAAATCATTGGCAATACAACTTTCTATCACACCTCTACGTAAACAGATAACATAATAAGTTTTTTCCTAGCTTCTGATGCTAGGATACTTTCACCACTTCATTCATGTTTATTTAATTACCACTAGAATTTTAATTACAATGGTAAATTAAGAGTTTGATTTTTGGTGCTGACTATACAACTAATGATATAACTTTTGAAAAATCTTACTCTGAAATCTTAAGATCGAAATTCTTTCACTGTAAAATCAGAAAATATGAAAGTGAAATACATTCAAATTGACAAAATCTATTGCGCTGAAAACTATGAAACTAGGTCTTGCACTTTATTTAGAATGTAAGTCTTACTTGCGATAAGTAAATGTGGTTTATAAGAATAAAACGGTGAATACAAAAGACATTTATCACTTTGCTTACTATAGAAAAAATTTTACATTTTAAATAAAGTATCTAAAACTATTTTAGTAGGTAAGCAGTCGGTCAACATGATAAATAAACTCTGACCAGGTAGTGGGTAGGGACGATGCGATAGGTGGTGGTTGAAAAGTGGTTCGAGTTATAGCACGATTGGATGGCAGGTGGGAAAAAGGCAGTAGAGGAGTGGCAGTAGGTGATGGTGGGAGACTAGCTCGAGACATAGCACAACCAGACGGTGGGTAGTTAGCTCTCCACAGGTTGGTGGTGGGCAGAGAGGCTTGAGCTATAGCATAATTGGGGTAGTGGAAGAAATATTAGATTAGATTAGTGATTTATTAGGCTAAACACTCCTAGTCAATTAAAGCCTATATTTTATACAAGTCTTGGAACAAGACCAAATCAGAGGGCATGCAGGCCACTTACATGTGAGCAGTACAAAACTGGCTGACTTTAGAAAGTAAATCATTGCAATAAATGAAAAGTTAAAAAGATGTTATAAAATAAACAAAAACTTTAGTTTATAACGATAATTGTAAAATAAAGATAAAGTTAATAATAATAATAATAATAATAATAATAATAATAATACAGCTTAGACCGTGACTAGGAGCCTCGAAGGTGCAGGAATAAAGTTTTAAAGTATCTCAAGAAGTTATTCCTGAACCTATTTGTCGCCATACCACTGCGAGCCCGTACGGTAAAACTGTTCCACATTTTTACAGCACTTACAGAGAAGCAATATTCAAGGTAAAGAACCACGAAAGATTTTACCAGCATTAAGCGCGTGACCGTCGGTAAACAATTACCACATTTTCTGAGCCAAAAAAGCGTTCCAAATCATTTTGCAGAGGCGTTTATGCATTGACTTCTTATACTAAGCTAATTGTCGAGCGTAACTCTGAGTAGAGTAATCTTTGTAGAGAAATCGACCGGAGCACGATCCATCAGAAGCATGGGTGGGACATCCAACTCGTTCAACCTCTTAATATAGATACTCATACTTAATATAGAGGCTCAGGATGCTAACCAGATAGCTTTCGTTTTACGTCGATTGTTGACTATGCCATTGCTCTAGACCCACAGCAAAATGCTGTTCAGATCCACCCCAATGTGACTAGCACTGTTGTCGATCTCAGCAAATGCACCAGATGCGTACATCACCAGATTATCGGTATGTTAGTGAATGCTAACTTTCAAGCATACGTCAGGCAGATCGTTGACTGCCAGAACAAACAGAAGAGGGACAAGAATGCTACCCTGAGTCACTCCGTAGGCACGGAAGAGTGCGTAGGACATGCGCCCATCCGGAACACGGACCGCTTGTGTACGGTAGGACAAATAAGACGATACCCATCCGCATGCTGCGTTGGAGAAACAAAGAGCTCGTAGTTTATCCACAAGCAGCCCCACATTTACAAGGTCAAAAGCTTGCAAAAGAGACTAGCAAAGTTATCTGCTTCTTATCAATTGCTGCTTTAATGTCATCGACTATCTTCGTGAGTGCAGAGTAGATGCCGTGCAATCTCCGAAATCCCGAGTGATGACGATTCAGAACTAAATTACAAATCGATGTAGGTGAGCATCAATGTATGTGCAACCACCTCAAAAAGCTTACCAATTATGCAAAGCAGGCTAATCGGTTGAAGCATATTCGCAGTCATTACTGGTTGTGTTTTTCGGAACTGGTATGACTGCTGCTTTCAACGCTGCAGAGAATATACCAGACTGTAAGGTGCACTTGAAAGTATCCAACAGTATTGGAAATGTGATACGGAAGCATATCCTGATGTATCGCAGGAAGAAGCCATCAGGGCCAGATTAGATTAGATCTCCATTAGATCTAGCGGATATTAAGGCATTAACTAGATCTTGAATGTGTACCATGTGAAAATGAAATCTATCGTTGGGCAGAATACATGCAGTTGGACGCAAGTCACGTAGAAATGCAGGAAAAATCGTACCAATAAAACGTTTATTCATACTGGTAGGAGAGTATGGGAGCAGGTATGAGTTGGACTTTTTCTTTGTGGGACTAAGATCATTGATGACTCTCCATTTTTTCGTAGAATTTTGGCAGTTTAAGAATCTGCTAGGATCGTACTTATGTTTCGCATTGCGTATTGTCAATCTTACCAAATTGTGCAAGTGTTTGTATGAGGAAGCCTTGGTTTGATTACTACTCTGTTGATATGTGCACCAAGTCGCATTTCGAGCTAAATAGTAAAATTTCTTAAGTCTGTGCAAAAAATAATTTTCATTTAAAAGTAAGGGAAATTCTTGATAAAGAGAATACTTTTAAAACTGATATAATTTTGGTAGTATGTTCTAAAAGAGACTCCTTAAATATTATATTTTAACACTAAGTCCAAACGTATTTTCATACGACAGATCTACATTAATGGTTTTAAACAAATGTCTAAAAATCCATTTCTGCAGATATATAAGAATTCCAGGGACGCGATTCCAAATGGATTTTATGTTGTAACTTGAATTCACTGGTGAATGATAGTAGAAACGATGTACTGAATGGTAGTTCTCACATACAACTTCCCACGGATACCCAAAAAAAAGGCATACGTAAATGTACATAATGCAGTTCATCAATGCTTTAAATTGGCCGCATTGTCTGTTCCACATCCAGCCAATGAACGTTTATATCAAGTGTCAATCTATACACGATACGAAAACAGTTAAAATTTCAAGAGGTAGAATGCACCTTTTCAGTGCATTCTAAGTAAATTTGGTACCCAAAATGCTAAGTGCCCAGAAGAGTATGTAGTGCACTATAATAAAAAAAAAGGCTATAGATTATAAAAGTATGATGCCTATACAAACACGTACACGCGTAGTCAGACACATACACACACGTAGTCGGAGAAAACAAATTGCGTATGTCAAGTGGCTGAAGATATTTTATCATTGCTCCCAAACCTCTGTACCTGATACTGATTAAATATCATTTATATATTGTATGTATAGCATCGTATACATACGTACACATATATTTTATATTATATGTATGTATATACTATGTATAATATGTTGAGAAAAAAAATTAAAAAACCATTTTCGAAGTACCTGTTAGAGTAAGTGTGTGAGAGAGAGAGAGAGTGCCATTGATCGTCTGCTACCGCGCTTGCTCTCTTTTTATTGTACTCGTGCCGGTAAGCATTTTTCATTGCTTTTCATAATATCTTACGCTTGTAGAAAATGATAAACTAATATTAGAATAAGTATTATTTTTTCATTATTTATTAGAAATTTCTTCTTTGTAAACAGGGTTATTAAAAAATATAAATATTTGACCATAATGCAAAGTTTTCTTGGGGTCTTCTGATTGTGTTTATTCAAACTCGATTTCAACCCATCTTTAGTAAAGGGCCGCCCAAGGAAATTCGCGCACGTGCGCAACTACGCACAGGTATCTGAAAAGAGATAAAGAGACATAAAAAGTAATACACACGAACGTATTTTTAAACATGTATGTACCTATGTGTAAGTAGGTAATAAGGATACTCTTTGCCTTGCATTATTGTTCTTTCTCGTTCTCGTTGTTACAATGTTAATGAATAAAAAAATAAAAAAATAATTTAATATTTGCTTTTTCCTAATCTCCAGTGTTTACTAATAAAAGTACATATTCGTAAATTCGTAAGGTCTTCGCAAGTGCTTCAGGCCGCAAAGTAGCAACGGAGACGATGGCACTCATTCAACGAAAACAACTGTTGTCATTATAGACAAACAAATTTCACCGAGTTTAATAACACATTCTTTAATGTCTCACATCTGTGGGGGATCCCGAGACCCACACCTGTTTTTTTAACAAAACGTCAGCATGAAATAAATATTTGCAACCGCTGTCTTCATCACTTTACAACTGGTGAAAATTTAAAAACACATATAGTAAAGTACGTTAAAGTAAATAAGTGTAAAACAAGCTTGCCGAGGTATAATAACAAAATTTGAAATTTAAAAATCACATGAATAAAAATCGCGTGCCATTCAGAGTGTATGCAGACTTTAAGTGTTTCTTAAAATTTTCGCATAATAGTGAGCAAGTATTGCAACATAGTTAAGCATTGAGTGTTGGAATTTATCTAAATTGAATTTTTAATAACCCAAAGTCTCAATGCGTTTGCTACAAAAAGAAAACTAAAAGCAATAAACATCCAGCTACGTAGTTTGTAAAAAAAATGCAAGATCTTGCCTTAGATTTTCAGAGCATGTACAACATTTCTGTACCAATGTAATCAGTAACTGAAGAAGAGGACTTTGATTTTTTTGATGTTGATATCTCATAAATATGAAAAGTCTATTAAAATTCATAAAATTTAGCGATCATTAGCATTTTACTGAAGAGTAAGTATGACAAAATATTTCTTTTCAAACTAAAACTCGCTTTTTCACTGAGATTTCGAGATCCAGCTCAGAATGTATGTAATCTTAAGAACCAAAACTCGTGAGTACTACCAAAAGTTACTTATAATCTTAGAAATTATGATACTCATTTATACAAAAACTTGTAACTTGCTTTCCTAGAACAGCATAAGTTATTAAAGAAAAAAAAAAAAAATTTTTACTTTAATGAATTAAGTAAAAGGGACAAGTGTAGATTTGCACTTCATTGACTCATGAAAGTTCTTACCATCGTCGTTTGATAAGCTGGGATCTTACTGAGAGTAGTATAATCCTCTGGAAGGAATTGTCAGTCAAGACGATATGCACTTTTTTGAGCAAATTAATATGCTTAAGAGGAATTGTGTATTTCCATACAACCATGTAGCATCACTCAAAAAACATGCAGAAAAAATTCTCCCATTTAAAGATGAGTTGAAAAGTAAATTTTATGATGCACATATAAATAGTGAACATTATATATATGCTTCAACAGCATAAGGAAATTTCAATATTAATACTCTTGGACAGTATTTAGATTTTCACGTAACCACTGATGTATTTCTGTCAACAGAAGTATTTATGAACTTTAGAAATAATTGCCTCAAAGCTTATAAATAAGATCCCGCTTATTATCTTACTACTCTAGGCTTCACTGGGAATATCACGTTCCAAAAAACGAAAGTAGCATAAGAATATAATGTTAATCGTGCTTCAGTTATTAATCGAGAATTTTTTTTTTAATTTCACTAGAACTCATAACTGATATGGGCATGTAGATGTTCATTGAAAAAGGCATACAAGATGGAATAAACTAGAGGTGTAACAAATACGCAGAAGCTAATCATCATTGCATGGGAAGTTATAAAGAAGATGAAACTAAAAGATATTATCAAGGACATGGCTTAGTGAAATCCAGCCGCTCGTGTATTGACACACTGGCGTACAACTGACGACATAATAGTGCATCTAAAAGTGCAATTAATATAACTGCTCTCAGCGGCGGTCGTTGCTGAGCGGTCAGCATAAAGTTTCGCGAATCCTTAGTTGATCGGGTTCGATCCCGAGCGCCACCTTTTTTGTGAAGCTACTTGCTACAATATTTCAGACACTTTTATCCATTCATTTAATAAATTGGAATTACTTTCTCTTTTTCTACTTGAGAATCCCCAAAGCTTGTTCCGTAACAATATATAGCATGCTTTAAAGTTAAGAATTCTTATGACTACACAATGATTTAAAAACTTTCTCATGATAGATTTTAGTGGGTCGAAGATCTCGACTAACAGCCTTACGATTGTCATAATATTGACAGCTTCAGCTTCAGATTTAAAGGAGCCCAAATGATAATATAACATAACAAGCATAAATAAGTATTTCATCATAAAGCCCTCATGTAAGCCTTAAATCGTAAATTACGACTGACGAAAACTCATTAAGCCTTAAAACTCTGGCTAAGTGCATAGCTTAAAAAATATATTGATTCTAACAGTAAGAGAAAAAAAACGCTAAGAATAAGTTTGTTAAAATGCTTTCCAAACCATTTAATAATGCTATTCTTGGAAAAAAAATAAAAAATGAGAGAAAGTATATCAATGTTAAACTTCTCAATTATTTGGAAGGACGCTATGGTCCATCGTTGTATATTGTAAAGCCAAATTCTTACAGTTGAGATTTTTTTACCAACAATTGCTCATTCAATTTGAGCATGATTTTAAGTAAGAAAATTTTGATAAAAATAAACAGATCTGTTTGAAACAGCAAAGCTTGGATACAAATATTTCTGACGTGTCGTTTTATTCGTATATACTTTTCATTCCTTAGAGAGCTGACATAATTATTTTATTTTATAGGTATCTAATTAAGCACCACTTAACGAATTTAACCATGATAGATAAGCACCAATAAAAAATATTAACAAGATAAGCAAGGAGCAAAGCCATGTAATAAAGCTAACAATCGATGCAAAAGCTAACAACAAATTCGACATGAAAGCTATCGCTAAACTAGACGACCACTCCTAGTTATTTTGACCTTGTTAAGTATTCAAGTATCTCGTAAGTCATAAACTATCATTAATGAGTTTGTTGACATCTGCCGATAAAAAAAATCTGTCTGTTCGCTAAAATACAAATAGGATGACTCTTGAACCCATGAATGGTTAATTATATACATAGAAAAAAAGTAATTTTTGTTAAAACCATTTTAACGGGGCAAAAACAGGTACTTTACTAAAACGATACTAAACACAAAAGGCAATTCCGTTTCGTTTCTGTTTCCAGTACGGAAACAAAAGTTGCAAAATTTTATTTCGTTCCTCGGTCAAGAAACGAAATCTCATAAGCACTGTGAAGTGTTTATCTGTAATAAAACGTACGTCTATTTAATTTCTTTTTATTTTGATTTTTAAAATACGATAGAAACATAGTTTATTATTGTCGTTTTGTTTTTTGATAACAAAACAAAACTAGAAATATTTAAGTTTTATTTCTTAAAAACGCAACTAAAGTGGGTTTCAAATATAATAAATTTTGTTTTGCTTCTGTTTCCAGTAATTAAAACATTTAAAAAATCAGTATTGTTTCTCGTGTCAGAAACATAGTATGAAACATTTGAAAAACGTTTTATTTTAAATTAATAATAAAAGTGTAAATGTTTAACAATATAAATGCAAGAATTTTTACTAAGTCAAAAGTTCTAGTAGATATATAATTAACTAATTAAAACTTGAGCAAGTTCTCTATGTTATTTTTTGATGCTCACTCCCATATAATCATGTTCTTATATGGTCTGAGAACAAAACAACGGCAAAAAAGCGATCCTCATAGTTATAAGAAAAACTTTAAAAAGTATTAAACAAAAGAGCTTCGTTTCGTTATACGTATATTATTTGATTTACATCTTTATTATAAGTCACAATTTTTAACTATTAGTATATAAAAATATTCAAATAACAATTTCAAAATAATTTATAAACGATCACTACAGTTTTTTCTTAAATGAATAAGAATATACTATTTTTAAATATCACTTCATTCCTTTATAAAATTTGTACAGTTTACTATTAAAATATTACAATTTAATAAATAAGAATAATTATGTATCAGTTAAGTAGCAGAACAATCCGTATAAAAATGTATTTGAAAACTGTTCTACTTCAAACTAATATAAAAAAGGTACTATTGTTAATAAATATAAAACGTTTTATATAAAGAAATGTCTAGAAAAAAAAACCTTTTGAAATATTATCTGAAAGAACGTCATGTTTCAAATATAAGTAAACAAAAATGTCCTATCTTGAATTATTACTCAAGAGTATCCTATCTCAAAATTTTATCGGAGGCAATCCCATCTTGTAATAATACATACATAACTTCATAACTTATAAGTGAAGATTGTGAACCTTTACTATACAAGTTAATTTAATTTATATTCTAAGAATGAACTCTTATACATAAATCTTGAATTCCAGTATACGTATAAAACGAGAAGTGTAAAATCATACGTATACATACATTTGTACGTTTCCATCTGTAATGATTGTATACACATGCGTATACACACAAATACCACACATATATGTGGGCAAACGCATGCAAACATTTATACAAATGTATTCACATACATATATAAACAGATGTAGTGACTTTTATATAATTTTAATATAAAAGTATACTTTAATATTTGAAAAACTACACATATTTTCTTGTGATCACTACTTGTATAGTTCAAGTTCTCTAACGCAATTTAAATGAAATCCAGGATTAAGCCCTATTTGTTCAAACAATTTCATTCCATTGGTATTTACACTTACAGTTAGTACTTACGTGCATAAATAAAAGTCAGCACATCTATCTATACATGCACCCGTATACGTGTGTATGAATGTTCATGTACGTTTACATATATGTACATATTACAGCAACCAATTACATTAACCAGATAATATTATAGCGTAAAGTAAAACTATTATATTCCATTAGATATGATGTAAGCCTACCATTATCTGGTGTTTTTTATATTATACTCCCACTTCCATGCTTTTTTTACCTTTATTCTTTTCTTTCTTCAAGTACCCTAGTCTTTCGTACACACCTCTATTGTACAATTACCTCCAGAGGACTTGGTTGATCATCTTACTGCTTACCATTCAGAAGAATTATCGTAATATTGCATTTTCCATAGAGTTTTTTAAAAAAATTATAAGATATTCATTTCATCACTACCCGTAACATATTAAAAATTTCAGAAGAACTAGCTTCATAGAATTTAAAAAAAAATCCTAATGTTTTTCTGTTAAACTTAAAATCTTATTAAGAGATTATCGCGAGTTTGCTGCCTAAGATATGCATCCTCATGTAACTCGTCTAATTTTCCAAAAATTTTTGTCAAAAACTAATATCTCAAAACTGACTATATTAAAAAACACTGTCTTTAATCTTACGAGGGCTAGCTTTGTAGGATATAAGATGTTGTATTGTGAAAAAGTACATTTTGCCGAAAAATTGGACGAAAACGAAACAAATAGAGGACTAGACCTGATGTACGCATGCGTTAGTACATATACTAATGAAAATTCATCGTTACGGGAAGAGAAGTATGTACAGGCAGCTGAGATCTTGACGCACCCAACTTTTAACGCGTATTGTATCACGATTATCCCTAAGGCGCAGCAATCATCTTGAGTATACTGTGGTATTATTCAGTTTTTTTAAATGATTACTTTACTAAACCATCCGATTCGCCATATCTACCTTTTAAGCACTGATCGTAACTTTGCTAACGAGCTGACTGCGTGTTGGCTTCCCCTTAGGATGAGAGAAAAAAATGATATCTTTCTTTTCAATAAAATTACGATAATATCAGACTTTTTGTTACAAATTATAAGAAAGGTTACAGCTACTCGCTTCATCAATCGCAAAAATGTTATAGAATAGAACACAAAGTTAAGTAATAAACAAGGTATTCATTAATCATCAATATCTCACACAATAATCTATACTTTATTTAATTACTAAAGAATGTTGGTAAAAGCAACATTTAATCTGTGGTGTAGTAATATTTTATAAGCGTTAAATCTACATTTTATCTAAGTATAAGTAATATTAATTGGACTACGTTGTATGAAAACAGGTAAGTTATAAACAGTATTATTTACACCATACATTACTACTTACCATCGTTGCCATATAAGTCACTGTTCATTTCTTCTCCTCGACTGCTCCAAATATCACTTAAAACTAAAAAACTTAAAAAAAGGCCTAAAAATTCCTAGCACAAACGAAAAAGTATTTTAAACTATAATACTATTTTAATTTACATACCTTTATAGTAAGCTTACGTTAAAAAAAATACACACACACACACACACATATATGTATGTACAAAATTTATCTAAGCTATTTATCAAGTTGACTATTATCCCTGTATGAGCCAAATAATAATAAAATCACAATAATTGATTGTTCACTCTTTATTTTAATGCAGTGACTATTATTCCTCAATATGCCAAATAACGAAAAGATCACAATAATTTATTGTTTACTCTTCATTTCAATGTAGTGACATGTGAAAAAACTTTGTACTGTGCTGCGCAGCAATACGGGTTTTAGAATGTTTTCTTATAAAATCCTTTATAATTTAAAACAATAGATAGTAATCTTGGAAGCATTGCAGTTCTCATCAGTTTAGAATTGCACAAGCTTCAATACAATGTGTCGATTGTTACGGGAACGCTCCTTATACAGTTAACGATTAAGAAACAATTGAAACATTAATTTTTTCATGTTATTTATCACAAGCATCAAGTATTCTCACATATTTTGCCACAAATAAATAATTTAAAAAAAGTTCCTATAACAAACAACACACTGTATTAAACCTTGTGCAATCCTCAACATACTAAAACTTCAATGCCCCAAGGTTACCGTAGATTTCTCCGAGCTATAAGCGATTTTGTAAAAAAAGTCTCAGAACCGTGCTACTGCGTATTAAGTGACGACTCGCATGAATAAATAAACTTATTGTTTAATTCTGTTCTATATTTTTATAATTTTATGTTTTTTTTACTTTCTGAAAGATAGAATTTTGAGACTCTTAAAAGAGTGATCCTAAACGAAAGTCGTTACCTAATAAAGTTGACTATGAAAATCGTGGTTCCTGGAAGTGTCAAATAACAATCAAAGCAAGCCGCTGAGACTAAACACATGAAGTCAGCAAGTACCAGCCCCATAGCATGTAAAATAAAGAAGTTTTGACTAAAGCTCTGTGTATGGTGTATTTCTTCGCACGTCGTTTTAGTTAGTAGCCTACTGCTGATTATCGAATGCAAAAGTTAATTTCTCATTTTAAAGTAACTTGCTGAAGAGTGCCTTAATGTTCTATCTTTTCTGGGTCTTTGTTTCGTACAAGTGATATGAAATAAAAAATAAATAAAACCAACGCAAGAAGAAGCTTAATTCATTTGAACCAATAATGAAATATTAAAAATTTGCATGCTGATGAAAAATAATATATTAAATCGTATAAACAAAATAGGCAATATTTTTGCACCTCCATCCAAAAAGTATATAATATACGAAATGTCATGAGTATATTTTCAAACAAGTTGCTAATATATTGAACTTAGGATAATATTTTAGTTTTGACAGGTATCCGATACATTTATCGATTTACTTTAGAAGAACTGATGCTATCTGAGATTATATTATTAGTTTCTATGAAGATCTGATTCATATCCAGCATAATTTACAAAGAGGTCAAGCACATCCTGAGCTATTTTCTCCATATATATTTAGTACCATAGCCGAGGATATCAAAAAACTAGGAGGGAACCTAGAATTTGTAGCACCAATAGAGAATATAGACTACTTGCAATCATGGTACCTTTACCTGGACAAAATAAATCAGTCTACATAAAACATCTTACCCTTACTTTCTATGATAAAATACAGTTATCTTTTAGTAATGGGATAAAACTATGAAATTCTTGTGCTATTATGACCTGAAACAGATGTATTTAAATACTGTGAAATTATATTAACACCAAAAACGAAGTTCATGGATTAACTTACCAGCTTATATATCATGGTTATTCTCGGCATCTAATAAATAACAGCTCAGCACTATCAATCCCAATAAAATGAAACGCATGAAAGAGTACAAGGTGTAGGTCTTTTACCAATAAATATTAGGTGTTTGAGAAAAATACACAAATTAATCTTAACTAGTAAACATAAAATTATCACTCAGGTACAAAATACGTATCAAGTCGGAACGAATTTGAAGTTAACTATATTACATAAATCCTTAAAGGACATGGATGCCTCTCATGAAGCTATAAAATTAATTCAAGATTTAAACTTTAATGAACAAGCATGGACGGATGAAAAATTAAATGTAAAACATACAATAAATCAATTGGAGAAAATGCAAACCCAAAAGTTGGAGAAAAAATAAACGTCTTTTTTTTAATACATTATGTCATGAAAGTTATTATAATAATAACAATAATAGCAATCATTATCAGAAAAGTAAGAAGTTGTTTTAAGAATGCTATGAAACGGAGTGTCACAGAAAATTTATGAAACGCACCAATTATCCACTGAACACAGAACCCCGATTAACTATTGAACAAGAAACAAAAGAACACGAACCAACTAAAATTTATGTCTAAATTAAAGAGAAACAGAAAATACCATTATCCAAGACTGGACCTATAATAAAAACACGGATTTTGATATACACACGCCATACACCCTAAAAGTTAGAAATAGACTTATAAATCAATAGTTATTTGATACTATTTTCCTTCCAGGTCTAACGGTGAGCCCCTACTAGTATATAACAATAAAGATTAAAATCAACATGGATCCTTCTTTACATAAAGTTATGGAACAATTAAAGAATACAGAAAACATCCAGGAAATGCACATACTTCCGGGATTATGTAATTATATACATCAAAATAAATTGAACCTAATAATAGAAGCCTGATAGTCAACAAGCTACATCCTACGTCAAGAGAATGCATCACTTAGTTCTAAGATAAGAATTTATATTAAGTATCATTATTACAAACGTATATATAAAAAAAAGCAAGAAAAAATACCTACGATCATAAATCTGAATTTATAATATTTTGTAAATTCAATTTTTTTACAATTAGTTAAAATATTTAAAGTAATGATAAAAACTTTAATTATATGTATAGTAGATTTAATTCATTATCTTTGACATACAAAAAAAGTCATGTATCCCTATGCACCAACCTAAGTATGACTTTTATTACATGTACAAAATAAACATTAACAGCATAATCTTACCTATAAAACATATACATATACTCTTGCTTAATCAAGTACAGAAAATGTTTATCAGTTACGCTTAGAGAATAACATTTGTAAGAGACAAACAAAATCCTAAGATCGTCGATGCAATAGGCTGATAGACCCCAACTTAGCATACCATTGTGAGGAAATAACAGTCAACTTATGTTAAAAGAAATCCTTAAATATTGTGAATTAGTACTATCCATAGAATAGGAACCCTATGCTATAGGTTATTCTAGTTATGAGGTGATGTTGGAGACATCCAATGGAGATATTCCTTAATAAATTTGGTTCTATGCTATTCGTTAAAGAACTGCCATGCATCGTATTTTATACTGGATATAAGGCTGAACACCACTAACTATGTGATGAAGCAGTTGCGTTAGTGACCCTAAATGCAATACCAATCAACGAAGCAAAAGGAGCTAATTAATCATCAGTGTAAAAGATTCGAGGACCAATTTATGTCAAAGCCCAAGTGCCGTATAAGAGTCTTAAATCTACTACAACAGTGGAAGCTCCTACAAACGATCATGAAGAAGGAACTGCGCCAATACTACGATTTGTGAGAGTGAATTGTGCTGGGACTAAAATAAGCGTTCTTGTAAAATAACCTTATAATACTAATTCTATTGTTGAATTTTTTCAACACAAGTGTCTAGTTAAGGATGTTTATTTCTCATTTAAACCACAAAAACGGAAAGATGTTACTCCCATTTACATAACATACAATACTGCTAAGTGGGTGGAAAAAATACACTACACAATAGTATATTATACAACCCAGCAGTCAAAATATTAAAAAATTTAAAATACAGAGAATTAAAACACAACCAATAAAGATGATGCTCCTAAAGACTGTGATCCACTTCGGTGAAAAAGAGGTATCTAAGATGCCAGTTATAATGAATCTGGATAAGTATACCAGTCGTAAATGACGTTTGGTCCTCTAAGCCATCTAAACTACTACTTACTAGATGCTGTGCGGGATGATGGGTGACAACTGTATCTAAATTTTGCTACTTTTTGTAACGAAGGATTAATAACAAGAGCCCTTGATGGACTTAAAATATATAGGAAAAAATATTAGTATCAGGATAGTCAAAAAAACCTTGATATAATAACACATTTACCATGTGGGAGCTTTGTAAACAAAAGTGACCTCGAAGTGCACAGTTTTTTGTGCAAAAAACAATTAAGGCTAAAAAAGACTTTCCTATCATGCAAAAAGGATGTCATCCTAGTGAAATTCGACTGGCACTATAAGTTTTTCCTTTAGACAGGCTTCACAACAAATATTAATGCCCTTAACAGATGGATCGTTACCAAGAAGAAGTCAAAGAGCAAGGAAAAAGGGTGGACATTAACCATAATTAATCATAATAAGTCCTACTGTCCTTCCCTTTTGCCCATTGCCAAATCAATGTAACAATTCTGTAAAATATTTACCACTTACTAAAGTTTATTACAACATGCTATTTTTTTTCTCAGTAATAATTGAATGAAAAAAAAAGAAAAATTATTGTATTATATTTATCTTTATAATTCTATTATGTATATTAAAAGTTATTTCCAACTAATTTTTACTTTTAAGGTTAGAATAACTTTAAAAAAAGATGGTAAAAAGGAGAAATAATTTTATACGTTGTTTTTAAATGTAGGCGTTATGAAACGTCTCATTTTTTTATGAAATGACCTATATATTCACTGAGGATGGTGACAGTCTTAAAAAGGCTGTTTAGTGATGACTTGCAGTAATAAAAGTTTATTATTTTATTCAATTTTACATTTCTGTATTTTATATTTTTCCTTTTGCAATGATAAAATTTGAAGACTTAAAACGATTATCCTTAACGAAAATCGTCACCTAACAAAGTTGACTATGTACTTCATGGCTCTGGGAAGTGTAAAGTGACAACCGAAGCGAGCCGCTAAGACTAAATACATCAAGTCAGCAAGTACCGACCCTATACCATATAAAATAAAGTTTTGACTAAAGCTACGCGCAAGGTGAATTTCTTTGCACGACGTTTTAGTGAGTAGCCCGCTACCGCTCATCGAGTGCAGAAGTTATTAACTAATTTTAAGGTAACTTGCTAAAGAGTGACTTGACTTTCTTTCCTTCCTCTGTCTTTCTTTTCTACAAGTAATATAAAATAAATTGATATTAAATCAGCAGAAGAAGAAGTTTTAGTTATTTAAACTAGTAGTTAATAGTCGTCAATAATCCAGTAACTGAAGTTGCCCAGTACTCAAAGCTGCTTTGGAAAAAAAGGTATGTAAACACAATTATTTTATACAACTTCCTTTTTTTTTTCTTTTTACAAATAAACAAATAATTGGATTGTCTGCTGGTTCTAAAGCCAGGAAAAAAGCGTGAGGATACTTTCCACAACCTTCAGTTCTACATTATAGGCAAGGTTATATGATAGTAATGATCATTTAACACTGCGTGGAACGGCACAAATTTGGGTCACGGTCAAGATAACACGTATGTAATAATAAAAAATATCGTAATTTGAACAATTTACAACACTCTTTCTTCGATCATCGTTTTCATTTCTAAGTTAAATTTTTTTCATGCGAGCCATCCAACTTATTAACTTTCAATAAGAACTATTAGATACTAAAATCTTCAAAAAACGTCTTTACATTTTTTGCTTATGATTTTCGGAGTAATCCTTAAGTACTGGTGAGTACAGTATAATTTCTTGGTAAGTGCCATTTCATAGTTAGTGTACGTACGGTAATGCGATGGTGCTAGCTTAATTCTTGTGGCAGTCATATCAATCTGACATGCTTCATTCGTTACTTTAAGTTTTGGGTAAATTAAACATACTACTTCTAAAAGGATTTTACGTAGACAAGCTTGTCAGTTATCTCATGGAACTTGCATGTACTGCATGCTTTGGGATTACAAATATCACGACAAAACGCTGAGACTTCTTTCTTACACATCAATTTTCCAGTATCCATGAGTGTTTATTTTTTTGAGAAAAAGCATGTTTGAGTACCACACGATATTTCACAAGAAAATTTCAGATTTAAATTTCGTTTACGCTATAAAAAACTAGATAACTTTTTACCTTTCGTTTCCGTCACCAAAAAACAATAAAAAATCAGACTTATTTTGTTCCTGAATAATGTTACATAAAAAAATTATTTTTGTTTTATTGAGAAGAAACAAAATGATATTAATCTGTGTCGATCTGAAACGAAACGAAATAAAATCATGCAGACTAACATTTCGTTGCAGATAAAAATTTGTGGTGCTTATAAGATCTCGTTTTCGACACGAGTAACAAAACTTATTTATTTAACTTTTGTCTTCGTTACTAGAAATAAAAGAAAAACAAAACCTGTTGGGTTTAAAATCCATTTTAGTTGCGTTTTTGGCAAACAAAACTCAACGAATCCTAATTTCGTTTCGTTATCGAGAAACGAAACGATATTTAATTTTGGTTTTGATTATTTTAGTTAAGTGCCTGTTCATAAGAGCGTGAGACTAGACTCTAAAATATTTAGTTTTAACTTTATTCAGAGGGGAATAACTGTTTCTGATAATTTAACAAAAATTAGTATCAGAACTTGGTTTTGATTTCTAGCTACTTGTTTGTATAATCTTACAATAAGTTTCTTTCAAATATTAATATCTTATTGTATACGGCTATAAAAATCTTATATTGAAAAATGGGAAAAATTGCCCGAGCTACTTGAAAGATTTTCAAATTTTTCTGCATTTTTCGATGTTCTCAGCATATCTGTATTGTGGACAAAAATAAATACTATTTTAAATTTTTTACTGTTTAACGCTATTATTGTAGTTGTATATACAGATAATGTTTGTAACATCACTATTTAACATGTATTAGTTTTAAATACTTTTATAAAATCGTTGTTATTGTAAAAGCAAATAATATTGGTGAATTTTGAGTTAACGACTTTCTTAGAATGGTACCAGAAATAGCCAGCAGCAGCTCTACCTATTTACTTTCAACTATCCATAAGTATAAAATATATATGGTGTGGGTTGAACAAGAACATATACAGTAAAGCTTTATTAAGTTAAAATAATGGAGAAACCTGTGTACCATATTGCGAGGTATGCTGGAATAGTTGCATGTGTCACAAATTTAGTGTGGAGTGGCTGGAGGGGTGGCATAGGGGTTGTACGGGAAAACAGAAATGTGTAGGGTGGGAGTGTGAGTTACACAAAAATAACAGAGTTTTATTGGATTAAAATAACGCACAAATCAACGGAATTTTTTCTTATATTACAGGGGGCTTTGGGGGGCTGCAAGATTGTTATAGAGGTTAAGAAACGGCGTAGTGTAGCTGCGTGGAGATAGGGGGAGGGGGCTTGGTAGGCTTTGGGTTAACTTAACATTAATAGCAATCTTATTTTTATTACTTTTGCGGGGGAGGGGTTGAGGGGTCAACAGGGGGTAGCAAGGTCTGGGGGGGGTTGTATGAAAAGCTTCGTTTCAAAAACTAAATGATTAAAAAAGACCTTTGTAATCAGACGCATTCATTGAATACGTAAAAGTGTTTATCTACTATTCGTGTTTAAAACCATGTAGCATGTTGAATTTATAAGTATTGTTATTATTTATAGCTATATACTTACTCATATTTCTGTCTTATTATTTTTTATTTCTTGTGTTTTTTATGAAGTGTCTAGAAAGCAAAATAAAAGGAAAATATAATACTACGTTTTTTTTCCTTAACATTTAAAGCTAATAAAAAAAAAGAGAAGAAGTTAAGCCCCCACTTATTGTATTTAAATATTACAGATGCAGATAAAATATAGTATCAAAATTAATAAGAAGAAAAACAAAAACATCCATACAAAATAATAATGAAACGGGAAAAATGACTCATGAGCAAGGTAATCAAGGTGATGTTGATGTGACAGTGCTAAAGTGCTTAAAAATTTGAATCTATTCCCATGTTTTATAGAAAAATATTTCCTTTAAAGACTATGTACAAGACAATAGAAATAAAGAAAGCTAGGCCAGAGATGACCATAAGGATTTACATAAGAGAGCAGTATTAAAAACTCTGCGATAAGTTTCACGTATAAGCATAAGTGGCCAGGACTTTAAAAATCTTAAATCGTTCACAATGTACTAAAAAAAGAGATATGCAGCCGGAAAAATAGTTTCTTATTTCCAAGCTCAATTGCAGAAGGAGCGCCAACGGTAGAGACAACCAGTAGATGAACATTATGATTAGATCTGAACAAGGGTATTTTTGCAGTTTTTTATAAATAGTTAGTTCAGCTTTCAACATGTACCTTTCTTACGAATTTAGTTTATCAAATGGTTATAGTTTCTTTTTTCTTATAATTTGTTCCAAAAACTATTGAATTTTACTTTTTTGAATTTAAAAACTCAAACATCGGTTTGAAATGTAATTTAAAAGTTTAGTTGCCAATGCTAGTATTATTGCGGGCCTGTACGTATTATTGTGGTGAATTTCCATGCTTAATTAACAAGGTATCCGAAATAATACTATTACCGTGACAAAGGTTGTGTGTGCACTAGTTATTGCAGACATGATACTTTGTTACGCCAATGTGAAGTTTGGAGCTCTATTTATGAAACTGAATACTGATGATTTACATACTCTATAACTTAATAATATGATTTTAAGTGTTTACTTACCATAACTCATCAGTTCAATAAATATATACATATTTTTCGAGAATTTTGATTTAACTGGAGTGACCATTACAATACGTTCATATACCGCTACGGTGATCTACTCTGGAACAGTGCTAAAGAGGCTCTTAAGAAGAATAAAGGAAATACATGTAATGTCACAATGACTCTGGTAGAAGACATTGCTTAATTTGTTTATGAAAAAATTGACACCTATAAAAAGCCAACAAGTGGATGCCAAACAACCAAGACCTTAGAATCTGCTTTGGAGCATGCACTATAAGTTGAAGGTCGCATAAAAGCATGAATGATTCGAGACACTCCTCGTGGAGGACTACTCTGCCATAATTTTTATAAAAATCATAAGCAAGACATATAAAGTATCCAATGATTCCTACATTATCGCATAGTAAATATTAGTAAATAGTTATAAGATGACGTGTGTCTGAAGGTAAGAATTAGTATAAAATTTTTATGCTTGATAACAAAGCCACAACAAGCTAAGTGTAAATAATTTAACTAGATCGTAAGCTTCTGGTAGAGTTAAGCAACATAATTAATTTTACAGGAATGATACCACACCTTGTCTTACTAAAAAGTACTGTTATGACAATGATTCACAGAAAACCTCTAATTTTTTATTTTACGCCTAATGTTTTCACCTTAAAGATGGTAGATAACTCAATCGAAACTTTTGTTAAAAAAAAACGAGCCACATTATCATGCTAACATGATGAAAAATTATGAGACGATGATATGATAAGTCTTATCCTATTTAGAAAGAAACTTGAGAAAATTATATCATTAGAAAAGAAATAAGGAGCAAGCCACTCAAAACATCAAAAAATAAGCCTTGGAAAATTTAATTATAGCTACCTATATTTATCCTACGTATAAATTTTGATGGTCATCGATTTATTTGTTCTGTAATTAGTTGGTATTAGTCTTAGGTGCGTAAACATGAAAGTAAGATAAGATAATAGTAGTTTAAATTTTTGCGTCAAATAAGAATTAAAACCTTTTACTGTATAGTAGAAAATCATTCAATTGTTTTTACTAAGTCAGAAAATCAAATGTTTGTTATCAACTATAAGGGGTTTAATGCGTGAAGCGTGCAGTGGCAGATTTAAGTGAAAGTACAATATACCCCAAAAGTTCAATTAATTATGCAAGAATTTTTTTAAGAATACGTTATAGGCCCACGGAAAGAAAATATAATATTCCTAAATGTGAGGAATTTGGTAATCTACGGTAGACAATCACTTTTCAAACTTATATGATAAATTCAATTGAATAAAGAGAGAAGATAGTCCTAAGATCGTTGATTGTCCCCTAATCATAATTAACAAAACCAATCAGTATAAATATAGTTACTTATTTAACGACATACCTGATTGTTATGGCAACACAAATTAATACGACTTTAATTTATAATAATAAAATAAAGATGTATCAGTCAAATATATATTCATAGCTTGCACACATTTAGTTGCACGAAATAATTAAATCGTCAATTAGAATTGTTACAAGCTGCTCATTTCTATGAATTGTATATAATTTTCCTATCGTAATAACTATGCTACATGAAGTTACACAAAGTCTGTATAAAAATCGAAGGTGGATTGTTTTATCGTGACGTTGCCTTAGGCGGCACAGCCACGTTTTTTTTTTAATTTATGAACTTTAACACAAGATTATTCATTGGTTTTAAATTCACCAGAAAAAAAAGACGATGCAACTTTATCCCACCATACGTTAGGTATTATTACACTAAAACAAGATTTGGGATAGGCACAATTAAAACACTGATATCCAGGGAAAAAGCCATTACGGCATAAAAAACCCTTTTTATTTAAACAAGTCACAATCGAGAAATTTCACTGCAGTGAAGAAGAGTCCAATTTCAATTTGTATGTGTGAGTGTAAGTAAAATCGAGAGAAGAAAACTGAACGCATAGGTTGATCCTAGTCAATGAAAAAAAATGGCGAAACTCGCGAGTAGCAAAATACAGTTAATGAACTGTTGGTGCTGTTAGCACGCTATTTCGAACGCAGCTCCTGACTGCTGGTGCAAGTAGCACGCTGTACAAAGGACTCGGTATACCGGTCGCCAGATCAAGTAAGAGAAAAAAAACTAGTCAAAGACGAAGTAATAAAACGTATGAACGTCTTGGAATAACTTTGTCTAAGCACTGACTGACTCGTGAGCTCCCACATGCTCGCGCACCCGTCCGTAGGCCGAGCAGAGCTCTCGGCCGCCGCTCCGGCCACCAATCAGCCGGCGCCGCAGCCCAGAGCTCCGCGATAGTGTCGCCGAGCATTCAACGCGCAAGACAAAGATGACGAGAAAGAACCCAAAGGGGGGAAGCCCGAAAAAAGCGTGAACCTACTGAACAGACTCCCCTGCGCATTGCGAAGGCAATAAGTTAGTGTGTACGTGTGTGTGTGTAATGTAAAGACAACTTAAATTCGGATCCTGACATCTATCTTGATGAATAAATCCGTGGGTAAAAGACACAGTCTAGTGATGTTTCGTTTGAAGATTCCGGTGGCTGTTTTGACTGAGACCACTCGTACCACGCCATCGCTCCCAGGATACACCTCAATAATTACACCCAATGGCCAGCGGGAACAGGGCAAATTGGAATCCTTGATTACCACGACGGAACCGACCTTGATATCTGCATTCGAGTCGTACCATTTCTGGTGCTTTTGGAGTTTGTTCAAGTATTTAGTATGCCATTTATCCCAGAAGCATTGTCTCGCTTTGGTAATGAAACGCCACGTAGAAAGTCGATTATCTGGAATAAGAGTCAGATTGTGATCAGGGAGTGAAGTTAAAGGTCGAACTATTAAAATGTGAGCTGGGAATATTGCTACTGGATCATTTGGGTCCGATGACAGAGCACAAAGGGGCCGAGAATTCAAAATTACTTCAATTTCAATTGCCAGAGTTTTAACCTCTTTATATGTAAATAACTGATTTTTAATTATGCGTTTAAAGTGATGCTTGAAGGATTTAACTGCGGCTTCCCACAAACCACCAAAATGAGGAGATAATGGTCGATTGAAGTGCCAGGTTATTTGTTTATTCTCAAAATAAGTTTTTAAATCACCTGTGTGCTCCCTCGGATCCAAAATGGCATAAATTTCTTTGAGTTAGTTATTGGCCCCGACAAAATTGGTTCCATTGTCAGTATAAATATGGGCAGGGACTCCTCTGCGACTTACGAAGTGGTGGAGCGCGCCCAGAAATCCAGCAGTAGACAGATCGGTAGATATTTTCAAGTGTACTGCCTTGGCGGGCATGCATACAAAAATACTACCGTAGACTTTAACCTTACTACGATTACGCAATTTCTTTTCTTTAATGAAAATTGGGCCAAAAAAATCAATGCCTGTGTAATAAAAAGGTGGGGTCTCGTTTACTCTACAAGCTGGTAATTCTGCCATCCGTCCATGTAGACTTCTGGGCCGCTGTTTAATACAGTCAACGCAACGCTTAATAATATGTCTGACTTGATCCTTGCCATTTAATATCCAAAATTTGTTACGAATGAGATGGAGGGTAGTTTGAATACCAGCGTGAAAGGACTCAGAATGAGTTCGTCGAATAATTAAATCAGTAATATGATGGTTAGTGGGTAATAAGATCGGGTGTTTCTGATCGAAGCGCAACTCTGAATGTTTAAGCCTACCACCGACCCGAATGAGTCCATGTTCATCAATGAAGGGGTTGAGATCGTCAAATCGAGTGGTTCTTTTCTCTGGCTTGTTAATTCTACCAACTTCGTCAAAATGAGTAGACAAACGCTTAATTTCAATGGCGAATCTTTCCTGTTGGATCAAAGAAATAACTTTACATTCGGCTTACAATATTTCTTCTGGTCTGATTGGGTCTGCAGTAACCTGTGAACAAAACAAACGCAAAATCCAAGCGATCACTTTGATTAAACATCTATAGGATGATGAGCGAGATAAAAAATTCCTAGCTACAACTACAGTATTTAGACAAACTGCCTTCTTTAGTCCAGGAATGTTACTGGCCTCACCAATTTCGATGCTAATGGGCCAAGAGGATTCTAGGGTTAACAACCAGCTTGGACCACCAAACCAAATTTTATTTTTCAAGAACTCTGACGGAAGCTGTCCACGGGATAAAGCGTCTGCGGGATTGTCTCCTGACCGGACGTGTCTCCATTGAACTGTATCCCCTAACGACTGGATTTCAGTAAATCGATTCGCCTCAAAGGTTTTCAATGCAGAGGGCGATTTTTTAAACCAATGGAGTACGATTGTAGAATCTGACCAAAATACAATTTGACTAATTTTAAACCTCAAAGTTGAAGAAATGGTTTTGTAGAATTTAGTGAGTGTCCAAGCTGCGCAAAGCTTGAGCCTCGGTATAGTCGATTGTTTGACTGGGGCAACTCTTGATTTAGCACATAAAAGTCGAACGCAAATACGACCCAAAGAATCAATCGATCGAATATAAATGCAAGCACCATAGCCATTCTGACTAGCGTTGCAAAACCCATGAATTTCAATTTGATTAGGCTTATCTATCACAATGCGTCTATCCACCGCAAGGTTGTTTATCAAATTTAACTGTTTAGCGAACAGAATCCAGCGACAGTGCAATTCTTGTGGAATGGACTCATCCCAGTTCAGCTTGGCTCTCCAACAATCCTGCATAAGAATTTTTGCGAACAATATTATTGGACCCAGCAACCCAAGTGGATCAAACAACCTTGCAATTTCAGACAAGATTCTACGCTTAGTACAAGAGCTAGAAGTATCGATCGATTGAGTCCTGTAAGTCAATTGATCTTGCCGTGCATTCCAAACGACACCTAAAGATTTCAAAACAGGATTCGGATCGATAGCACAGTCCGATTCAAAAATTTTCTGGTCAAGATTATCAAAAGCATGCTGGTGATTGGAAGCCCATTTTCTGATATCAAACCCACCTAACTTCAATAATCGTATAACATCGTCACGAATCTGCATAATTTCCTCTAACGAATCAGCACCTGTTAAGAGGTCATCGACATACAAATCCTGCTTCAATACTGCACTGGCACGAGGAAATTTCTCTGCTTCGTCATCCGCTAGTTGATGGAGTGTTCGAATGGCCAGGAAGGGAGCTGCTGAAACGCCAAAAGTAACGGTGTTTAATTCATAGGTTTGAATCTGACCTTCCTTGAACCACAGTATACGTTGGAATTTGCGATCTTCTGGATGGACAAGTACTTGACGGTACATCCTCGCGATGTCTGCAGTTTTCACAAAAGCATGAGTTCGAAAGCTGATCAAATGTTTGAAGAGAGTTCGCTGAATCGTGGGACCGACAAGCAAGGCGTCATTTAAGGAAGAATTGTTACTCGTCTTGGCAGACGCATCAAAAACTACTCGTACCTTGGTGGTGCTACTTGACTCTTTAATTACTGCATGGTGTGGCATATAATAGCCTTCGTCTTGCTCGTCGCTCAGCCATGACATGTGTCCGAGATTAATATACTCTTGCATAGTCTTATGATATTCAATTTTAAGTTTGGGATCGCCTTCTAGTCTTCTTTGTAAGGAGTGTAAACGTCGAAGGGCCTGAGATTTAGATCTACCTAAAGCAACGCTAGAGTTACGAAAGGGTAATCTAACTGTGTATCGACCTTGAGAATCGTGAGTGGTATTTATAACGTAATGTTCCTCACATAAGTCTGACTCAGACGTAGTTATGGAATCAGTATCAAGCTCCTTAATACTCCAGAAGCGTTGTAAAAGTGAGTTAAGTTCAATCAAGCTGCAACTTAAGGCACGTTTTGGCTCACTTCCATTTATTCCTCCAGCAATGACCCATCCTAATTGAGTTTTCTGTAAGATCAAATCACAATCGCCCCTGGAAACATTGATTTGCCCGATCGAAAACATAGCTATAGTGGCTTCTGATCCAACCAACACATCAATTGGTCGAGGAATGTGGAACTAGGGGTCAGCTAATTTTATGTTTTTTGGAATGTCTAATAGGTCTCTTGGAAATGTTTCATTCGGGACAAAATCGGCAATTTTTGGTACGGTTAAAAAATTCAATGCCTTTTCAAAATCATTATAATGTGCCTTAAACTTTATCTTGACGCAATTTCTAGATATGGTACAGGTATCATTGATGCCACCTACTGGAATGGAACACCGTCGTTTGGGTAATCCTAATAACTGAACTAAGCTTTCTGTTATCAAATGAGTCGTGGAACATGAATCTAGTAATGCACGAGCTGTCCTAAATCCACCGGTATGATCTGCAATACGAATGAGAGCTGTAGTCAATAATTAAGAGTTTGGGACGGATGCTCTTGTGCTAAATGATTGATATCCTAGTCATGCTTGTTTGTTAGGGGTTTTGCTGTCAGCTTCATATCCCTTTGGTTGTTTGAAGGCATCGTCAGATGGTCTCTTGTCCACGTGCAGGAGTGTGTGATGCATTTTGTTGCAACGTTTGCATCGATTTGTACTACTGCACTGCTCTGCATGCGGACGTAGACAATTTCTACACAGTTTGTGTTCCCGAACAAAATCCCAGCGTTGCTGAGTATCTAATTTTTTGAATTCTGGGCAAAAGTGAAGCATGTGATTGGATTTGCACTTAGAGCAAGATGAAGTTAGTCCTGAAGCAAAGGTTCGAGAACCATTTTCGCTACGCTGGAGTTTTGTTTGGGTGGATGCCTTGTTAGCATTGCGGGGGCGTTTTGTTCGAAGGTGTGCATTAGTAAAGAGGTTTCGCGTAAAAACTTGAAAAATTGCTCTAATGTAGGAAGAATGTCAGGTTTCAAAGTCTTTTCCCATTCCCTACGCGTAAATGTTGGGAGTTTTTCGGCTACAATCTCAATAATTATCATATCATCAGGTACAACTTGAATGGATTTAAGTGTGCTCAAATGTTGTCGGATCGTGTCGTGAAGTGCGTTCAAGGTCACTGCAGTTGCCTTGTCTACTGATGGCAGTCGTAGAATGGCTTGAATGTGTCTTGATGCTAAAATACGTTTGTGCTCGTATGTCTCTACTAACAGTTTCCAGGCGGCGTTATAACTGTCTGCACTAACACTGAAAATTGATAATTTGTTAACCACATCACCTTTCATACAAGCCTTTAAGTACATGAATTTAACTAAGTCATCAATGTCTATTCGTTCGTCAACCATAACCTTGAATGAAGTAGAAAAGGAGAGCCACTGTTCCGAAGTACTATCCAAGTTGGGAAGTTCCGCTACGGATAGTTTCAAAAGTTTCTGTTTTTCCACGAAGGAACTATCACTTAATCCTGCCCTAGACCCCCTAGACCTAGTCTGCATTTTTCCCACCTTGCACGCTATAACTACGTATCTGTCTTGTAAATCTAAGAACTCCTTCAATCGCGCGTTACTTGGGTCGATTTGTCTCAGTTCGTCGTTGTATCGTTCATATTCTGTTAGTTGTTTTTTAAGTAACTCTAGACGAATTTCTGCCTGTGCTGAATTATAACTTTTCCTTTCAAGTTTTTTCTCAAAATGATCTAATTGTTCCTTGAAAGCTGTTGCCTTAACTTCTATATACGAAATACGTGTTTTTGCTTGTTCAGTTGCCTTTTGACAGGAGACGCTTAGCTTTATGCTACAAGGATATTAATAGATTTAGTAACCTAGGAATCAATTGAAAGTAATATACCGTTTTGTAAATATAACAATTAAACATAATAAAATTGAAAGCTAAACATCAAGGCAATGAAGGGCAAACTGCAGAATTCAAATAAACAAATTAATTTTAGTCCTTGTTAAGTATCGCAGAGGTACTCAACCGTGGGTACGGTTGGACTCACAACATAAAGCACCGGCCGGTGTGGTTCAGCTCACGATGCAGTATGCGGAAAACGCAAAGAACGACACCAAAACAAGTCCTTGACACAAGCCTTCTGCAATTTACACTTGTTACTAACGACCTATATCCAAATGGTGAAGGTAACCTTGACAGTGATGTTCATGTCAAAATGCATGCAAACGTAATCTCCGGATGGGTTGCACCAGACTAGAAAATGTTGAAAAAGTACGAAAGAATTCGAGATAGATAGTATCTATTGAACTCGTAGCATGCACGCGATTGTAAATTCAATAACCGTACGCTGGGCATGTACATGCGTGCTCATCAGCGGGTCAGACTCGATATGATGCTTTGTGCACTGGGAGATAGAATATACATATGTATTTCACTTTTTATTAGTCACAATCACCGCTTGGAATGATATTAGATTTACTATACTACCACCACTTATCTTAACAATCCAAAATTAGGAGAGATGTCGGCCGGGTGTTGAGGTGTCCTTGGCGGGAGCGAGGCAGGCTTGGTTGTTGAAAGCAGCGGCCGCTGAGACGCTACGTGTTGAATTCTGCGAATTGCGTTACGCGCGCGAAATAACGGACGTGCCGCATGAAGCCAGCACGCTAGGTGTTCACAAGACAGAAAGAAGATAATCGAATGAAAGAAAGAGAAAAAGAAAGAAAATCTCTAGGGGCACCAAAATGTTTTATCGTGGCGTTGCCTTAGGCGGCACAGCCACGTTTTTTTTTTTAATTTATGAACTTTACCACAAGGTTATTCATTAGTTTTAAATTCACCGGAAAAAAAGACGATGCAACTTTACCCCACCATACGTTAGGTATTATTACACTAAAACAATATTTGGGATAGGCACAATTAAAACACTGATATCCAGGGAAAAAGCCATTGCGGCATAAAAACCCTTTTTATTAAAACAAGTCACAATCGAGAAATTTCACTGCAGTGAAGAAGAGTCCAATTTCAATTTGTATGTGTGAGTGTAAGTGAAATTGAGGAAAGAAAACTGAACGCACAGGTTGATCCTAGTCAATGAAAAAAATGGCGAAACTCGCGAGTAGCAAAATACAGTTAATGAACTGTTGGTGCTGTTAGCACGCTATTTCGAACGCAGCTCCTGACTGCTGGTGCAAGTAGCACGCTGTACAAAAGACTCGGTATACCGGTCGCCAGATCAAGTAAGAGAAAAAAAACTAGGCAAAGACGAAGTAATAAAACGTATGAACGTCTCGGAATAACTTTGTCTAAGCACTGACTGACTCGCGAGCTCCCACATGCTCGCGCGCCCGTCAGTAGGCCGAGCAGAGCTCTCAGCCGCCGCTCCGGCCACCCATCAGCCGGCGCAGCAGCCCAGAGCTCCGCGATAGTGTCGCCGAGCATTCAACGCACAAAACAAAAGATGACGAGAAAGGACCCAAAGGGGGGGAAGCCCGAGACAAGCGTGTTCCTACGGAACATGTATTTACACACTATTTATCATCGTTTTGTAAGAAACTCATTAAATATATGATCTTTGATCAAAGCTGTAAGTAATTGAATGACTCTTCAATTATGGTAATCCAAACAGAACTGAATTTCCTTTTCTCGAAACCAAAAGAAAAGTTGTATAACAGAACGGCACAAGAAAAAGTGGAGGGGTGGCACAATAAATTTGGGGAGCTGTTGGTTTCGGTAAATTTTTAAAAATTTTGTTTAACAATGGGGTGGACTTCTTTTTTTTTTTTACATACATAAGCGACTCCTGTCGTTATTTGAAAAAATTTTTCTTCTCTCTCTCTCTCTCACTCTCTCTCTTTTATGTTTACCCATTTAAGCATCCTCCCACACAGACCATGACTGAAGAACTGAAGCGCCGTTCAATGGCAGTATCAGCTAATGTTAGCGCGAAAACTTTTAAAAGTTACTACTGTAACGACAACGTAATTAGAAGTGTACGAAAAAAATCGTGAAATAATTATTAATAATAATTATCACAATTGTATCCATGTAATAATTGAGAAATACAATTTTTTGTTGGATAATTATTTAATTATCCTTCAATCTCCTTAGTGACAAAGTAATCTTCATTTGTGACAATTATAAATCTTGGGGAGCTTTCGGTTACGTAAGCTTCGATAAGAAAAAGTATCACAGATTGCTTGAACAATATAATTAAGACCCTCTTTATTTTATGTAAAATTTTATCTTCTCTCTGCCAAAATCTATTCAAGATATTAATTTTGTTTAAAATGTTTCAAGTGCAATGCATGACTTGCGCATTTAACAACAATGATCTCGGGATTATCGCGCTCAAACTTTGACCAAACGGAATTATGTGCACCCATTATTGTATTCGTACTATCTGAACCAAAACACGATGTATAACGAGGCGAAACGTTTTTATCTAAAAACATATTACTAAATAATTTAAACAGATGCGCTGCATTTAGCCGGCGATCGTCACCAAATTCTTTGAGAGTTTTCCGTATCTCCCAAAGAGTCACTACAATTTTCCTTAATCCAAAATTAACGGATTTCTAAAATAAGGAGAGCCTTAATACTAAACTTAGCTAGAATATTCGCAGATAGTCAGTGCAGAAGCAACACAAAAAAAAAAATACTAAAATTAGCTAGCATATTCGCAGGTAGTCAGTGCAGAAACAACACAAAAAAAAAGGAATCACGGCAGTAAATCACTCAGCGCCTTAGCAAACATCCATCTAAATGCAGAAGAGGACTCCAAGACACCTAATTAACATTCCAGGAATCATCACGAAAACATCCCCCAAGGTTTGCGAGTCTGCATAAAACATGTGAAGTAACACAGCGATTCTTACTACGGGAAAAAAAATAAAACTAAGGAATAGAAAATAACCAGTCAAATATAAGTAAAATGACAAGTATATTGTAATGACAATGATAACTATGTTTTAAGGATAATTCTATAATGATAGTATAAATAACAGGGTGATAGTATTATGAGGATAATAATGATAATGACATTAATAAGAAAAACGAAAATAAGTGCCAAGAGCCGCTCTACTGAATTAGCGGGTGCAGTCCGTAGACGAGACTAAGAAAGAATTTTTTTTTTTTTTGAATAATATAATATCGAGAAAGTTATGTTAAGGTTTAATGAAAAAAAAAAAAAAAAAAAAAAAAAAAAACGTATCGTTGACGTGGTAATTGTAGGTATAATAATTATTATTATAAGAATGAGCAGACGAGATTGAGTGCCAGAAGTCACTCGACTGTATCAGAAGGCACAGTTCGTAGGACAAAGACAAGAAAGAATTTTCTCTTCTTTTTAATACTGATGGTAAGAAATTTGTATGAAATTTTTTGTTGAAAAATAAACAAATAATAAATAAACGTATGGAAAACTATAAAATAGAGACTTTATGTAAAATAACGTTGTGTATACTTTAAAATTCATTATTTTGTATGTGAAACAACACATGATGTAAAGTATTCTTAAGCAGATGTCAGATTTGCGGCAATTTTATATATAACTGTAATATAAGGCAAAGCGCATGCACAATTAATATTGTTATACATTTAACACACAATGAGAGGACACTGAATGATAAGAAGAGCCAAAATACTAGTGTAAGAAAAACAGCAGTTCTCTACAATTGAGTAGAAGGATGAGTTTTGAATAATCAACTACATATACAACACATACAACAAAATACAGCTTAGCACACACACGTACAATCGCAAATAAGTCTATAGGCGCAACATGGGACAAATTAAAAAGTCAGCGTCATCGAAGTGGACGACGTCACGGCCGCGGACGTGTAACGTACGATATGCAAGGCATATCAACTGACTCTCCCTGGTAACAGCGAGGCTACTTTGGCAAGAGAGCATCGATAAAAGGGAAACAAGGTAATATAAGGCCCAGCGAGTTCCAAACCAGGGCAGTCAAGCGCTATTAATAGGGCGATTTGGACGCTCGGCATTAGGGCAGTTAGACAAGAAGGGAGTTAAGCGCTATCAAGAGGGTTAAGTGTTACCAAGGGACTAAAGCAATATCAAATTGGGCGATAATTACGTGAGGACACGACGAGCCTAGAACGGGAACACACATGCGAGTTTAAGTTATAAATGGGATGTTTTAAATAAAAGTCTTTAAAGAAATAAGTATTGATCCTTCTCGTGACAGACCTCCTTACCAATCTCTTTCCCACGTTACACATGCTTCTATTTCTATTTTTTAAATCTGGAGGAATCTGTCTGAAATGGCCTTGCAAAACAATTAACTTATTACAAAAGTGGATATTTGTATCACATAAATTACGTAATTTTCAGTCTACTATTAATAAGGTTCTTTTGGGATCATAGAAGCCTTGATCCATATAATAAAATTCATTTCTTTCAATTTTTTTTCTCGCATTAAAATTTCGAGATTGAATTCTCTACACTATTTAAGTTTAATGGCAAATGATATATTCTATGACTGGTCATTCCTTTGAGAAGTAATATTGATGCCGTACTAGTCCATGTCATAGTTACATTTTTTTTTCCACGAGAAACGTAATAATAAATAAGCGTTTTACGTACAAACTTTTTTCCTGAACCTCCTGAGCCATTAATAAAAAAAGTTTCATCTGTTTGTTCCCATATAATTAAAAAAATTGTGATTTACGATGAGAGAGATTCATTACGGTCAGAGAGTGTAACCGCTATTTTTGTATTTTAATTTCTTCTTTAAATACTCTTATCTATACTTATTATAAGGCCTAATGAGAAACCCATATTAGGATATTACAGTGAAGTTAAACTTACCTGTCAGACCTTTTTTCCGGAGACACTATGCAATCAATAAAATGATTAGAAATGTTTTTAAAATTTTATATCCTTGGATATTTGCTGCTATTTAAAATAAGGCAACAAATTGTCTCAAAAATTTATAAGAAAGTATTTATTCAATTTACACAACTTCTGTTTTAGTTGTTTAACTACTTAACGGAAATTGTTTCAATTTTTTAACTTCAAAAAGCATACTGAAAAAATGAAGTATTTAACAAATTCAAAAATAAAGGGGTTGGCGTGTGGAGCGCGCAGACAGGTCCCCACTAGTATATATATATATATATATATACAAATAGGACATTTCACGCCAACTAAGAGCAAAAAAATTTTTTTTTCAAAACATAGGGAATCGATAGCCCTTGTAGTAGTAGTAGGTTTGTTCAATAACAGTTTGCCAATCTCCATCAAAACTTTATCGATAAAAAGAGAATTCTCTGTACTAAGTGAATCGTTCAATGTAAAGGAAAAGGAGGTCAAAAAATGCTTCTTATACTCTCATAGAAGAAGTATGAGGATCTGGGAAAGTAAAAAAATGGAAAAAGCGTTAAAAAGTTTTTATTGTTGTACGTATTAGGAGCAAGAACCGTCGTACATTGTACAAGTACATTTTCTATATAAATATATTTTTCCTACCTCAGACGTTCTTAAGAGTCAGATATGCCCCCTAGTAGAAAAACTAGTGTCACCACGTCGACAATACGTTTTTTTTTTTTTTTTTTTTTTTTTTTTATGAAACCTTAACATAACTTTCTCGATATTGTATTACTCAAAAAAAAAAAAAATTCTTTCTTAGTCTTGTCTACGGACTGCACCCGCCAATACAGTAGAGCGGCTCTTGGCGCTTATTTTCTTTTTTTTTATTGTTATTGTCACTATTATCCTCATAATACTATTACCCTGTTATTTATACTATCATTATAGAATTATCATTAAAACATAGTTATCATTGTCATTACAATATACTTGTCATTTTACTTATATTTGACTGGTTATTTTCTATTGCTTAGTTTTATTCTTCTTTCCCGTAGTAAGAATCGCTGTGTTACTTCACATGTTTTATGCAGACTCGCAAACCTTGGGGGATGTTTTCGTGATGATTACTGGAATATTAATTAGGTGTCTTGGAGTCCTCTTCTGCATTTAGATGGATGTTTGCTAAGGCGCTGAGTGATTTACTGCCGTGATTCCTTTTTTTTTTGTGTTGCTTCTGCACTGACTACCTGCGAATATTCGAGCTAAGTTTAGTATTAAGGCGCCCCTTATTTTAGAAATCTGTTGATTTTGGATTAAGGAAAATCGTAGTGACTCTTTGGGAGATACGGAAAACTCTCAAAGAATGTGGTGACGATCGCCGGATAAATGCAGCGCATCTGTTTAAATTAATAAGTAATTTGTTTTTAGATAAAAATGTTTCGCCTCGTAATATATCATGTTTTGGTTCAGATTGCACTATTACAACGATAGGTGCACATAATTTCATTCGGTCAAAGTTGGAGCGCGATAATCCCGAGATCGTTGTTGTTAAATGCGCAAATCATGCATTGCACTTATGTAGCAAACATACTGTAAAACAACTACCAGAAGATATTAAGGCCATGTGCTTTGCGATACATTCCCATTTCAGCCGATCTCCTCTTCGAGAGCATATACTTATAGAATTTTAAAGTTTTTTAGACGCTAAAATAAATAAACTATTAAGACTGTGTGTTACACATTGGCTGTCTTTTAAAACTTGCAATACCAGATTGCTTGATCAATGGGATCCTTTAACGTTGTACTTTATCGATGCTTATCACATTCAGAATATAGAGAGTACCGGTACTACTGTACATTTTTTTGTATGTCTTATAAATGTCACCTCTTATTTTTAAAGTTTATTTTAAACAAAATTAACATCGTGAATTAATTTTTGCACAGAGAAGATAAAATATTACATAAAATAAAGAGGGTCTTAAGCATATTGTTCAAGCAAACTGTGGTATTTTTTCTTACCGAAGCTTACGTAACCAAAAGCTCCCCAACATTCATAATTGTCACAAATGAAGATCACTTTGTCACTAAGGAGATTTAGGGATTAATAAATAATTATCCAACACTCCTGTAGATACTCTTATCTATACTTAATATAAGGCCTAATGAGAAACCTATATTAGGATATTACAGTGAAATTAAAATTACCTGTTAGACCTTTTTTTCCGCATATACTAAGCAATCAATAAAATGATTCAAAATATTTTTAAAAATGTATATCCTTCGATATTTGCTGCTATTTGAAATAAGGCAAGAAATTGTCTGAAAAATTTATGAAAAAGTATTTATTCAATTTACACAACTTTTATTTTAACTGTTTAACTACTTTACGAAAATTGTTTTAATTTTTTAACTTTAAATAGCATACTAAAAAAATTAAGTATTTAACGAATTTAAAAATTGAAGGGTTGGCGTGTGAAGCGTGCAGGGAGGCCGTTCCTTACTAGTATATATATCTATATGTATAGATATATATGTGGGTATGATTGTGTATAAAATAAAATAAAATACATAACATCATTGATCAGGCGAGAGTATAACTATATATAAATGAGAGAGTTAGATTGAATGCGCTATGTGGCGCGCGAGGGCAGTTTGTTCTTGACTACAGTCCAGTCATGAGCTCTCCACGCTTGACTATCACGAGATATAACACGACTAAACATTAAAGTTACCTTATACTTACATCTGTCTTAATTTTATTCCTATTTTGCAATACATTTCCCACAAATTTTGTGGGCTCAGCCGGGATGCGGAATTGTGAGTAACGTGTTAAGATTAGATGCTGCGGTCGATTTGTGAAGGTGGCTAAGGTGTTTGGTTGTAGTAATAGTTCAAGACGTGTTCAGTTGTGGAGTGCATGACTGTGGACTGTGGACTATAAATGCGATGAACCTTATTGTTTAACAGGAGAAGCCGAATCCTGGAACCCACACCAGCTAGAGGACGAGTAGACGACAAATCTACTGACTAGAGGTGCCAAGAAGACGTATCGCATAAGAAGTTAATGTTTTTTCAAAAACTAAAATCAGCCGTTATATTAGTTGATGTTTGGAAACAGACGGTTCTCAGAAGCGGGTAGACGAATTGACGCTAATCAACTATAAGAGTGCCAGAGACGAGTTGGTAACAACAAGGATTGGTGGAGAGTTCTCGGGAGACGCCGCGAGAGTGCCGCTTCGTATAGACTTTGCTGTGAGTGCTGTGTGTATAGTACCTAAGTTGTATTCGATACTTATATACAGTGCCTATACGAAGACACAATTGTTCGACGAATCGGACGAGACGGAGAAGCAAGGTAAAATTCGAAGAGAGCAGAGTGGCTCTCACGCTCAAGCGACACGCTTCCAACCGCCTAGAGAGGCAAAAAAGTTAAGCGCTGTTTGTCAACAAGAAGCCGTAGTGAGAAGTCGCAGAAGACAAGCCAAGATGTCCGACGACGAAACCCAAATGTCGCAGGCAGAGCATGAAGCTGCAATGCAAAAAATGAAGCTTGAACTTATGCACGTGCAGCGACAATTGGCCGAGGCTCAGAAGGCCAGGAGTTTACCGACTGATACAGCTATGATACAGAGAGAGAACGAGCTACTAAAGAGAGAGCTTGACCTAGCAAGGAGAGAGTTGGCGTTAGCCTCTCAAGAAAATCCGCCTCCTGGTCCTACCCACGTTCAATCAAAGATCAGCTTGAGAAACGTAGAGGGGACGTTACCTCGATATTCGGGTGAAGATGCCGCTTACCCAATCGATTCTTGGATTCAAGAAATGAATCAGCTTGCCGTTATTTATGCATGGTCACCGGTTGAAACTTTGGTTGCTGCGAAAAAGTGCCTTGATGGTGCTGCCAAAATTTGGTTAGAACGAAAGAGTATCATTGTAACATGGAATGAGTTAAGAAGCAGCCTTCGAGAAGATTTCGCCGTGACGAGCAACAGCCGTAGTATACATGGTATGCTCACGAAGAAAAAAGAGACGCCACAGGAGACTATGCTTGGGTATGTTCAAAGCATAATGACCATTGAAATGCGTGCGCAGCTGAGTGATGATGTTATATCCGAATATATAGTAGACGGTATTCCTGACAAGGCGACGAACAAGGTTATATTATATAGTGCAAAAACAATAGCTAAACTGAAAGAACTGTTGCCGGCTTACGAGAACGCGAGAAGTAAACAACGCGTCATGCAGGGGCAGTCTGCTAAGCCGAAGCAGGCATCTACGAAGAAAAGTAGCCTGAAATCTACACGCGGTTGTTTTAACTGTGGTGAAAGCGGACATGTAAGCAAAGATTGTACACACACGTCAAAGAAGTGTTTTAAATGTATGCAGTTCGGCCATATTTCACCGAATTGTCCGAGTGTAAACAAAGCCGAAAAAAGTTGAGTGGAGACGAAGAAAAATGCTGAAAAAACTGATTCAATCACTAAAGTCAATCGGATTCACTGTAAAGAAGATGTTAGCATGAAGAAAATGAAAGTTAAAGGACATTAAGTCGATGGGCTGATAGATAGTGGATCGAAGTGCAATTTTTTAAGGCAAGATTTTTTTGATGAGATAAAAACACTGAAACTAAATAGAATGCTGGAAGTGTTTGTGGGTGCGGGTGGCAAGAAGTTTAGCTCTATCGGTACAACGGATGCTATGACGTGGATTGATGGTGCTTATTATCCTTTGAATTTTAGAGTAGTACCAGTTTATTGTATTTCAGATAGGCTTATTGTTGGCAATGAGCTTAGAGAGCACGCTGAAATACATTTGCTGCTTGACGACACCTATGTAATTCCGACCGGCGAGTACATCAACATTATTAAAATGGAGCAAGAAGAGTATCCAGAACTGTACGATGGCTTGAAAGAAGTGCATGCAGCGGAAGTGAAAAAGTTGGTTTCCAACTACAAGCCGCTATTAACTAGAGAAGCTTTTGTCAAGATGCAAGTGAGGTTAAGAGATGAAACGCTGATTTGTCGCAATCCGAGAAGGCTATCTGTAACTGAGCTGTGCCAAGTTGAAGCGATAGTGGATGGATGGATTGAAGCAGGCGTTGTGAGACGCAGTACATCAGAATTTGCGGCGCCAATTGTTCCTGTACGAAAGAAGGATGGTTCAATCCGTATTTGTATTGATTTTACTGCTCCAAATAAGGTTGTTGTTAGAGAGCATTTTCCCATCCCTCTCATCGAAGATGTGCTTGATCGATTGGCAGAAGCAAAGGTGTTCTGCACTATTGATATGAAGAATGGATTTTTTCACGTGAATGTAGAGGAAGGCAGCAGAAAATATTTGTCATTCGTAATTCCCACTGGGCAATATGAATTTTGCAAGGCTTCTCAAGGCTTGTGCATTTCACCAGCCGTATTCCAACGTTTTTTATCGATTATTTATGAAAAGCATATAAGGAATAAGAAAATAATTATTTATTATGATGATTTCGTAATTTTAGCTCAAGATGAAGAGGACGCTTTGAAGTTATTGAAGGAGGTATTATTTATTGCCTCAGAGTACGGTTTACGGATAAGCTGGAGGAAGTGTCAGCTGCTGAGAAGAAGTATAGAGTTTTTGGGCCACGTTATCTAAGACGGTACGATCAAACCTTCACCAAGAAAGACAGAAGCGCTAGTCAACTATGCCGAGCCCAAAACAACTAAACAGCTGCAAAGATTCCTAGGCTTGTCTGGGTATTTCCGTAAGTTTATTCGTGATTATGCGAAAATTGCGAAGCCTCTGAGTGATCTACTGAAAAAAGACGCAATTTTCAGTTTCAGTCCAGATCAGCAGCAAACTTTTACTATTCTGAAGAATTTGCTAATAACGAAGCCTGTGCTGCAGTTGTATCGAGAAGATAGAGAAACCGAACTGCACACAGATGCGTCAAAAGATGGATTTGGAGCTGTTTTATTGCAGCGACACGAAACAGATGGAGAGTTTTATCCAGTGTCTTTCTTCAGCCGCAATATGACTCTGACTCAAGAAAAATACCATAGTTATGAACTCGAGATGTTGGCTGTAATCGAAGCTTTAAAAAAATTGAGGGTTTATTTATCGCATAAGCCTTTTAGGATAGTTACTGACTGTGCCGCGTTCGAGAAAACCTTCAAGAAAGAAGAGCTCGCACCAAAGATAGCCAGATGGGCAATGCTGTTAACCGAGTTTGAGTTTACAACAGAGCATAGATCTGGAACTCGCATAAAACACGTGGATGCTCTCAGTCGGATGACTGGTATCTACGTCATCAAGGATGGATTAGTAAAAAGGATCAAGCGAGCCCAGCATCAAGACGATCGATGTCGAGCAATTAATAAAATTCTTAAACTAGAAAGCTATGGGAATTATTCTAATCAGAACGGAATATTATACAAAGGCGAAGAAGGACAAAAGAAATTGTTTATTTCCAAAGGATTGAAAATTAAAATAATTCGTAAAATACACGAGGATGCACACATAGGCAAATGCAAGGTGATAGAAGAAAAATCAAAGTAATATTGGATCGATAAGCTTGATTCGAAGATTGATTATTGCATTAGCAATTGTATCACTTGTATTTTAGGTGGACGAAAGCAAGGTAAAGCGGAAGGATACCTCGATCCCATTCCAAAAGAAGATTTGCCTTTGCACACGTTTTATATGGATCACATAGGACCATTAGAGTCGACGGCGAAGCGATACAAACATTTATTTGTTATAGTTGATGCATTCACAAAATTCGTGTGGATTTTTTCTGTCAAGAGCACAGTTGCTGCAGAAGTTTTGAGCAAGATGCGAGTCGTGCAAGAAGTCTTCGGGAATCCGAAACGGATCGTAACTGACCGAGGGACAGCGTTCACATCAAACAAATTTAAGAAATATTGTGACGATAAACACATTCAGCATCTGCTTATAACTACAAGTATACCAAGAGGCAATGGGCAAGTGGAACGAGTCAATGGAATAATATCCGAATTAGTTGTCAAGTTGGCATGTGATGATCCGAAGAAATGGTATCAATGTGTAAGAAAAGTGCAGCAGGTAATTAATACTACTTATTAACGGTGTATCGGTAGGAGTCCATTTGAGTTGATGTTCGGAACCGAAATGAGAAGTAGTGGAGATGCTCATCTTAGAGAGATGATCGAAGAAGAACTTTGGGAACAGTTCGAACAGGATCGAGATAGAGCCCGATCAGAAGCAAAATTACAGATCGAAAAAATTCAGCATGAAAATTGAAAAAGTTTTAACAAACAACGTGTACCAGCAAGAAAATATAAGGAAGGCGATCTTGCTGCCATAAAACGAACTCAGCTGAGACCAGGACTTAAGTTTGCTCTGAAATTTCTTGGGCTGTATCAAATAACTGAGGTGAATGCTCACGACAGATAAAAGGTACGTAAGATAGGAGGAGAAGGACCAAATGAAACTACAACAGCAACTGATAATTTAAAACCATGGCGAGGATTTTCAAGAGATAATTTTGACGACAACGATGATTTTGAGGAAAGAGAAGATTGATAATAAGTTAAATTTTTGACTGTGAAGTTTATTATTTCAAGTGTTTAGTGATCTTACATAATACTATAGTTATTAAAATTAGTTATTATAATTTAGACGTGAAGGTAAATTATATTAAAAAAAAAAAAAAAAAAAATATAATAATGTGACTGTAATTTGAATCTATAAGATTAAATTGTCAATTGGATTGTTTATGTAATTTTAGAAGAATAGTATTTAATCAGTTGACACTAGCTTGAAGGGTTGAATCAAATTATTTTTAAGATTGTCAAATATGCCGATTTTGATTCAATTTGGTATGTATTACATTAGCGTAGTTCGAGATTAAAGTTGGTATTAAATTTCCTTACTTTTACTTAAACTGATAATATTTAATTGATGAATTTGCTTAAGTAGAGTAACGATGTTCTACAAATATTATGAAACTTCATAATATTTAATCGTTTAAAATTAATTAGAATTTTAAGGGTAGACGTGTGTGATTAATTTTTTTATTTTATTTTACAATAGTTAAAATTGTGTAAGGTTGTCTGAGCGCAGACAAATTTCAGAATAGCCGAGTTGTGGGTATGATTGTGTTTAAAATAAAATAAAATGTATAACATCATTGATCAGGCGAGAGTATAACTATGTATAAATGAGAGAGTTAGATTGAATGCGCTATGTGGCGCGCGAGGGCAGTTTGCTCTTGATTACAGTCGAGTCAAGAGCTCTCGCGCTTGACTATCACGAGATGTTACACGACTAAACATGAAAGTTACCTTATACTTACATCTGTCTTGATTTTATTCCTATTTTGCAATAATTTTCCCACACATACACACACACACACACACACACACACATATATATACATACGTGTGTATGTGTGTGTGTGTACAAAATATTTATATTGGAAGTATTTTATAGTTTTTCAACGCATGTACATACGTAGTATTTATTCTTAAAAAAGTATATCTACAATTTTCATCCAAAATATGTCTATTCAGTTTCCGGATTTTTATTAAATATTAGTTGTAAAAAAGTGAATTATTATCCTACACAATTTTTCAAGATTGAAAAGTTGTATCTTTTTTATTAAAAATTTTCATAACTTCATTTGTTATGATAGTTTATAATTACTATAATTTGCATATTATACAGGTAATATAAAACATTAATTCTTATAGATAAGATCTTAGAAGCCAGAAGGATTAAGGATGATTATCACGTGCCTGACTTAACCTTCGAAGAACCGTTAGGCAAAGGTATCCGTAGGTGACCTCTGGGAAACGTTAAAACAACGACTGTGGAGCACCCACGATTCCTCAGTTGCTTCTGTACTCGAAAAAGAGTGCAGTAGCAAAAGCTAAGACTCTTTTACGGTTTCTTATTGAAGCAAAAAAAATTTCGACCATTCTTGACCATTCATATTACGTTACAAATTTGATACAATAAATACAAACAAAAAAATTTAAGCGATGCGTTTATCGACAAAAATGTTGATATTGACGTTCTGAAGCCTTAAGTGTAGCGTTTGGCATATAATTTGTTAAAAAATATGATTGAAAGCAAGTCAAGAGATCCTTATACTTGCATCGTATGTAATAAAACAGCTGATAACAACACTGTTTACTACGAATCTTGTTGCACGTGGCAACATTTTATTTGCGTTAGAATAACTAACAAAATAAAAAAAAGAGTATTTTCGTTTACTATGCCAAAAATATGAAAAATTTTTATTTAGAGTACTTACCTTTAATAATACTAAAAAATTTTTTTAATTGTATAAATTTTATTAAGTTCTTTATTCATTTAGTTTATTTTACATTTTATATTAATGTAAGAAATATAAGATTTTGAAATAAAAAAATTGGAAAAACCTTTAGAGAATGAAAAACTTAACAGCCAATATACACTATCGCTATCTGCATTTCTTATATTTTCAACCAAGTTTTAGCTAATTTTAATTTTTCATTGTAATCGTCCATTATAAATTTTGGATACTTTTTACCAATATCACTTAGTTCACAATTTTTATACAAAGTATCATGAAAACAAACTTGAGTCAGTCTGCTGGCTCCTAAAATGGAATAAATTTATCTTGATTGCTGCTGTCCAAGAAGTTCAAGCTCTAAATTTCTGTTCCTCGCATTTCGGGTTAAGTCAAACGACGATAACATCATGGTTTGAGTAAAATTATTTATTAACCTTAGACGTTAGCACCTTTTTGGAGCAGATCTTTTATGTCAAATCAAAGACTCTGTAAATAAATAGATTAGAAGCAACGATCATTACTAAACGTTGCCAGAAAATTTATGGAGAAAGCTTTCTCACGATATTCGATGAAGTGAACCTTCTTTAGGTGCACCTTGTATGGGAAGCTAACCCATGAAACGAGCGAGCGAGCGGAAGCTGGTGTAGACATATGTATCTATATATACTATCTGTACCTATACCAGCGCGGACTACACTGTAGGTAGAGGATCTTTTTGTCTGTCTCCCTTCCTTTCTTTCCCTCCCTCTGGTATGTGCACAAAAGTGCGCTGCAATTACTCTATCTATATATACGATATAGCTTCTCTTTATCTCTATATGTATAGTAGAAATACCTTTTTTTAACATTATAGTGCACTACGTCCTTCTCTGGGCACTCAGAACTCTGGAGACTGGGAATAGATGTAGACGGAAAGGGTGTAAGGGGAATCCGTTCCGCATTCGCCAGAATAACCAGTTCTATGCGCAGAGATGTTGATGGACTGGACTCGTGGACTGGACGAAGCTATTGAACGTCAAATTGCGTGGAACACTCATTGTTATCGAAATATAGCCTGAGGATCACTAATAGATTTTCAAATATCTGAAATTACATCGTGCTTCTGTAGTAAAGACCATTTTGTGATTACTTTTCTTTCATGCAGATACGTTACCTAGGTTACTTAGTTTTTACGTATCATTATAATTTTTGTTATTCCCCAAACTATTTTAATGCGATCAAAAGTTTTTCATTAAAATAAACACTTACCGATATTTTTGTTTGGGACAATCAGTTTTATATTTTTATTTTTGCACTAATCCCTAATTTCCATGTCTCTAATTATTAAATAGATTGCTGTCATCTCTGCGCAAAAAGTTGATACATGCACATATATAAAGAAATCTATGTACACTAGCTAGAAACTCGGTTTTTCACTACTTTAAAATAAATCACACCTTACTCTATCTATTAAGTGCAAAGTATATAATAAAACTCTAAAAACATTTAGCGAGGACTGACTGTTCGAACATTGGTACATACACTTTAACTGACTGTATACGTTTTAAGAAAGTTATGTAAAATTTATTACAAATGGAATATTTTAGGAAAACATGCACAGCTGCTTAACATGGACATCTGACAAGTGATTCATTAAGTGAAATTAGAGAAGCTCATACTCTTGTGGTCGACCTAATCAAAATTCTATTAATCAAATGAGTATCAGAACCTTCTGAAAAGATGACAAATAGTCCTACTCCTTTTACTCTTTTGCCACCGAGTCCAATTTGTAAAGAGTAAAATCTTGTCATCCTAACGTTGCCAAGTTTTATAAGTATGATGATAGATAAAAACAATCTTATTGTCAAAAATAGCTTGAACCAATTTTTTTTCATGCTCATACAAATACGTGTATTTTTCTTGAAACCCCCAAACAGTTGTCCACTCTTTATTCTTACATACTATGACGAAATGTTTACTATTTATGGCTTAAGTCATAATAAAATAATGTATTTTTATCTTTTCCAGTTACTGTACTCATAAAATAGTAAATTATCAAGTGCATAAGAGTGAATGAAATATACTTATTAAGTACGATAATATCACATTAATACAATTATTTTAGTAAAAACTTTTGTGACTGGTCATCTCAAAGTTTCTGTTTTGATTTATATTTTATAAAAATGTTACCGTTTCATTTTACTTGCTTGATATTTCAGTTCAAATTCAATTAATTGGTTTGAATACAAAAATGCCTTTTTTTGGCTTGGTTGAAAATAAAGCATACTTATTAAAAATAAAAACATTATACCTACAAATATAAAAATGTTTTTTCCCCGTATATTCACCAACCATGCAACTTGGCTCTCTATTTTTAGGGAGCTAACTCGGTTAAAAATTATTAACTTTTATTTGAACTATAAATTATAGCTGTATATACAGCTTGAACTAGCTGCAATAATAGCTATAATTAATCACAAAGTAGCTATTATCATGTACAAATAGCAACTTTAAGAAGTAGCTGTTTACAGCTATAAATTTTACTCGAATTTGGAACAGCACAATTTATTGAATATTTTTATTCTGTAAGGTATACCAGCCATAATAGGCGTTATTGTTTGTATAATGATACTAAAACTGAGGTAAAGTATTTTTGAACAATAAACAAAAAAAGTAATTTAAACATAAATTGTTTTATTGCTTGTTGTTCAAAAATACTTGAACCTTCTAGTTTTTATGTTATTATATTAATAATACCGTTTGTAAGGGCTGATATACCTTACAAAAAAAGATTAGTAAATAATTTTCGTTGTTTAAAAATCGCGCAATTTGTTATAACAGGTACTTTAAAAAGTTATCATTCGTATACGATTACAGCTACTTTGAAGTCAATTGTTGCTATTATCGTAGCTTATTATAATTTATAGTTTAAATAATAGCTAATAATTTTTGACCAAGAGGTGAAATATTTCTTCCAAATAAGAAATCGCACGTAACGCTCATGGAAAAAGTATTTTTTTACTCTCTGTTTGGTAGCAATGCCAAAATACTTTTACTAATAACCAATGAATGCGATTTTTGTCTGGAAGGTCAAGTTGCATTTTTCTCCGTGAAATCACGAAAAAACGTCGCATTTTTTGTAAGTAAATAACACCATGTAGGCCTCCGGAAAAAAGTACGGCATTATGTCCTGGGCATTGTGTTATGCTAGATCTTACATTGATATCTTCACTCACACTCATTAATTTTATTTTAGTTATTCAGACAACTACACTCTTTAAATTGAGTTATAACGGTTTTATAAATAATTGTTAAAACAAACGGATACGCATGCGTGGTGGGCAACTCTACTGTCTGGTACTTATTGGGTCAAAGTTTTTTTTTTCCGAGCAAGAGAAGCGTGCAAGGCGCATGCATACACATGGATATAAGGTGTGAATAGACACAGCATAAAACAAAAACAATCTATTTTTCTTTATTGAAAAAATATTGTACAAAGACAATAGTAACAATCTGTGTCGCTTACTCGTTGCCAAATTAAAAAATTCGTCACTTCAGCGAGTTAAAAATGAATTGATACAGTCTTATTCTGAAATCAAGCTGGCACTACACTCATACCTACAGCATTACCCCTAAGATTGCATTTAATAAGGTTATGGTTTCTTTAAAAGGCTAATGGATACTGGAAAATTAAAACATCCTATTTTTTAAGCAAATCAAATAAAAGAAACTTATTCGTCAGAGTATTGCAAACGTTCTTGTTTTTGTGTATTAAATTATTGTACATTCTACTATTAGATTACAATGGTTTTTGAAAAATTTGTTTTTTAACACTCAGTTTGCCCTCTACTATTATTTTTTGCGTATTTTAAAAATTTTGCTTATTTCTTATTGTCATAACCTATAACGTCCAGAACGTATATATGTACTTGTAACCCTAGCAGTTTTCATTTTTATTAAAAACAAATTTATATAGTCTCTGTTGAACTAATGATTCCTGTAATAAGTCTTAATGAGTTCTTAATATAATTTCTTACAATTCTTTTGTGGTATATTTCAATAATCCAAATTTCTTACATTTCTTATAAAGAATACTATGACACACAGGCTTCTTTTATCCGATTTGCCCTTATGAATAGGACGTCTTTATTTTCTAGCATCCACTACTTTTTCAAAGTAACCATGAATCAGTTAGATGAAATTTTTTTATGTATGTTTATGAGCTCTAACACAAAATTTTGAAGTTCACTCGACTGTTGCAGACAGCCGAAATATTCAAATCTTTGGCAGCCACAGCTGCCCCGAAACTGCGCCTGCACGCATACCACAATGCCACAAACTTAGACTATGCGTAACAACATGTAAACATTTTTCTGACTGATGATTTTATAAACTTACATGTCAGTCACTTCTAGCCGTATGAAAATCCTCGCAGATAAACTACCGATACTATAATTATCAGCTGATGCGTCAGCCAAAACTTCAAGAAATAGTTAGTACTGAAAAAAGCTTGTTTATACTGCAATAAATAAGTCACCAGTTCGCTCACAATATTGCATCCACCGCATGGTAATTAAGTACTGTAGCATATCACGTTAGATCGTGTTGCTTTTCAAACGAAAATGATTCGAGGTTATATATATACCACCTGAAATGTGCTAAACAGGTACTCATACAGATACGCACGTGGCTTTTCACTTAAGTATTTCTTGTATTGTGCATGGAATTAATTTTTAGTTGTTATAATGTTTTTAATTTATTCAATTATTATCTATCCATGAAAATTTTTATATTTTTTGCTATTATTAATAACAAAATTAAAAAAAAATTAGTTTCCAATCGCTTCTTTGTATTAAAAAAGTTGCAATACTTAAGATTTATTATTACTTACATTCTCTCCCATTCTATGATGACTCTTATTTTTCTAGGCTGAATTTTGTCAACAGACGGATGTAGAGCTGACCAAGGAGGATTAAGGAGAAGTTGACACAATTTTTGTGTGCTTGCAACATTCCTTTCAGAGTAGTTGAAAAAAAGAACTTGCTGAATTTTGTGGACGCTTTGCGGTTGACAAGAATCATTAAGTACAAACCTCCTTGTCGTCAAGTATTAGCGAGTACATGTGTTAATAACTTGCATCAAACGATTATTAGAGGCAGAAAAGAATTCTTAAACGGAACTAGCAGTGTTTTTTTAATAGATAGGTGGCGAAATTCAACAGTTAATCGCAAACTGGTTTTTTGCAGTTTCCGTAATGAAAATATGAATCACACGTTTCTGAAATCATATGACGCTTCTATGGAACGTGAAGATGGAGAATTTCTTTCAGAAGTAATAATAGATGCTATTGATTTTGCTAAGGACTTCTATGAAACTGAAGTGTGAAATTTGATTTTAAAAAGCTTAGTTCCTTCATCCCTTTCAGATAAAATGAGCAAAGTAATACAAGCTTTTTGTGACCCAAAGCTTGATATATTGGTCATAAAGTACGGTGGTACATTACTTAAAAACTACCTTGATACAAGATTTGGTATCTTCGTCATAGTGCTATTAGTATAATGCACAACATAGATATACTACGAAAAATACCTAATCTCGAAAATCTTACGATTAAAAATGAGATTATGGATATCATTTATAATATTTTCTTTATTTACCAACTGATTGATATTATGAATCTACTACAACCAATTTGCAAGCTAATTAATAAGGCTCAAGACCTTGTTACCAACGCAGTGGATACTGTTCAGTTGTGACTTTCTTTGAGTTTTGTTCATCCTCAACATCAACAGCTCTTAAATAAAAGGATAAGAAAAGCTTTGAAACCTGTAGATTTTGCTGCAAACTTTTTGTATCCTGCGTACAGAGGAAATCTTTTTGAGTTCTGAGCTAATTAAAATGGCTTTTACTTTTTCCGAGGAAACAATGGATTCAATTACACGTCAAGAACTACATAAATTTTTAACTGACAAAGAAAAACCATGACCTTTACGATAAAAATGCCATAAATTAATTGTGCTTTGGAAGCAAAGTAAAGTTTTCTATCCCAACTTGGCCAAATATGCTACAAAGTTATACCTTATACCTGCTTCTACAGCTCAGTTAGAGACATACTTTTCACACTGGACTTTTGTCCATAACTTGTATAGAAATTGCTAAACACAGGAAAATGCGAGTAAATTGGTTGATGTGTACTCTTCTTTACGATAAAACAATAAAAAATTACCGTAACATAAAATAAATTATTTATTTGACAATGAAAATTTACTATATTCAAAACAGCAGATGATTTTTACTATAAGAAAAATAAATACTAGCAGAATATTTACACTGTAAACTCGGAAGTTTAGAGCTTCAAAAGAAACTTCCTGATAATAGGCATTTAACATAACGAAAAAGGAAACACTGATGGAATTATCAACAGACCTATAAAAATAACGAGTTAGCATTAAAAAATACACCTATACATGTAAAATATTCTGCATCCAATCAGATAAAAAAAAAGGTTAAGCATATCCTATGCTAGTTTCTAACATCATATAAATAAGACTGCAATTATAATATAATTTGACAGTTTGCATTATTGATCACTTACGGAATGATTGAAGTATCGTCGTCGTCGTCGTCATCATTGTCATCGTCGTCGTTGTCGTCGTCATTATCATTATCATTGACATTATCATTATTATTATCATTATCATTATCATTATCATTATTATTTTCATCATCATTATAATTATTATTAACATCATCAATACCACTGTCATTATTATGATTATCATTATTATTATTATTGTTATTATTATTATCATTTTTATTATTTCCGGTTATTATTATTATTATTATTATTATTATTATTATTATTATTATTATTATTATTATTATTATTATTATTATGATTCTTATGATTATTATTACTATTATTGTGTAATGTTAGTTGTAAAGGGTGATTCTTAAAGTGGAAATTGTCTTGAACAGAGTTCATGTAAATTCAAAGGATCATCAGCCTAATAATACTATGGCAAAATACATTCTTCAATTCCTTTAAGGAAATACCATTTTGACCTTCCATATCGTAATGTAGGTATTAGCGTGGGACGCGATAAGAACAGAGAATAAGGAAAAAATGTTTTGGAGGTATAAAGAAGACATTCAAAGTAAAAACTGTAAAACCAAAAGTTAATGAATACTTACTACCTTCCTTTTTTGATATACCATGTAACGGTTTGTTATCTTATTTTATTTAAGGAACATTTTTAATAATTTTATAATATTACTCAAATACGATACTTGGTGTCATACGAAATTGTTTCCACTGTGGTAATTTTTATTGGTCAAATAAATTGTAAAATAATAATTTTACTTTATCACGGTCTTCCAACTATTGAATTACTAATTCTTGTTTATATTAATAAATGCTAGTTTATCAATTTTCTAAGAACAGAAATTCTACTTATTCATAATTGTTGTAATAATAAAATAAAATACATAACGTAAAAAATATTAAGGAATGATGGACAAGGTTAAGATACAAGAGTGTCCGTAAATAAGAGATTTAAAAATGTGTAATACGAATATAAACAGTATTAAACGTACTTTTGTTTGACTGGCAGCCATAAATAAAATTTATAAGCATTGGGTTACGAAGGTTGAAGAAAATTTTTTGAATTTTTAGAAAAGTTGATTAGATAATTATTAACCAGTTTTTGAAAACGAAGTGTTTTGGGATTCTTCGAAAATGTAGTATAGAATGTAGGAAAATGGACAAGTCGATTGATTAAGTAATGAAAAAAAAAATTCTCAAGTTATAAGAGACTAACAATACTTTTATGTAAGGAAGAACAAACTAGCAGTGAAGTAGAGTCAACATTGTTTTAAAAATATGATAAAAAAAAAAAAAAAAAAATTAAAACGAGGATGAAAAAAAACTTTCTTCTTTTTGCAACATAACTGTTAATATCCATGAATTGCTTTGCAAAAATTTTAGTATATATTAAAGACAGAAAATCTGAACATAATGAATGTCATATTGATAGAGAGCTTAAAAGAAATTAATAAAAAAAAAAATTCTAGGCAGAATTACACATTAAATTTATCGTGAATACTTAAATCTACTTGAAACCTTATAAAAAATATAAAAATAACTTATTGTCAACATTTCTAAATTAAAGACAAATACTCAATCATACATACACGATACATCCTTAATTAATAATTATTACTACAACAAGCTTTATTACAACTAATTAATATTCTCATACATTATGAAAGTTTTTAAAAACTTATGACAATATTTTCCGCCATTTAATAATACATTGTTTTATGTTTTTACGAGCAGAACAAAATCAAGTACTCTGAAATACAATATAGCTCATTTAACAAATAAATTAACGCTGCATTAATCAACGACTACTATAAAAAAGGCCTACTAACGACTACTAAACATTCACAAACTTCAAATGAATTTACATTTTTTAAACTCTCATGGTTTACAAATGAACTTGCTTTTTCATACTATCACGATTTTCTTGGCACTTCCTAACAATATTTTATCACTATTTAATTGTTAATAAAGAAGAACAGGTACATTATATCGCTTTTAATTTGTAAATGATATATTGGCATGAATAAAAGGTGGTGGTTGATCAATTAAGCAAAAAAAATTCCAACACTGGCTTGTTCAAATAATCTCCTTCTAAACTTACAAATCTTCTTATTTTCTTCATTGATATTAATGACGTAGGTCTTAAGGCATCCGGGAGACGCAATAACACCATGGCATACTTTGCTTATTGAGTAGTGTTTGTACCATCTTTTCCCGAGGCTGACCAAAATTTAAAAACGTCATACTTATCCGTAGAAAAAAGGATTTAAAAAATACCTTTTGTTTCTTCATAATCTGTCCCACCAGTGAATGAATCATCATTCTCTCTGTCATATTCAAATGTTTCATATAAGTGTGTAAGCATGACTACACTCAGCTCTTTTTAATCTGTAAACTTGTGACCCTTAAACTTGTAGTTGAAGAAGTTAGCAGCAAGTACCACGGGATTTAGAAATGATGAAAAGTTTTTTTCTTTGTAGCCAGTTAGGGTATTCTTTAACCCTTCATAAACAATATCCAAGGCATTTTCTATACTTTCAAGTCAATGTATGTATACTACTTTCACACTTTTTCTTCATTTCTATTATGTGTTGGTACAAAACGTCATGAACACGTATAGAATTATCTATTTGCTCGAGCCATGCAGATACAATTGTGGATGCAGTAGGTGTGATAAAGCACTCTTGATCATCAGATTCAAAGCAATGACTGAATTGAATGGAACTGTCAAGTATGATATACTTTATATGAGATTTGTACATGTCACCTGCAGTTCTAATACTCGAAAGAATAAATTAACGTAAAATAAATTTTTTGTTTTCTAAAGGGGATTCTTGTTTATTAATAGAGAAGTACTCATGGCTCTTAATGATAAAACTTATAGCAAAATATGTTGAGTCATCGACTAATGTTTGAATTCCCATCAGTGTAGCTAAATCAATTTAATTTTCTCGACATACATATCTTAAAATGCTCAGTCAAGAATTATTTCTTTAAAATCTTCTTCGATAGGAACTTTGTATGACTTATCAAATGCAAAAAGAAACTCTTGAAACAGATCTTGTGAAAAAAAGTCATACGTTAAGTCAGCTTACAAAGCTAGTTTTAGTATAGCTTTATCGTTATCTGTAGAGGGTATACTTTGATCCTGGAAAAAATATAATAATGAATAACGTACATGTACTATACATACACAGAAATATATAATTCGAATGCTTGCGTGGATGTTGCAACATGTATACATGTTTTAAAGTACACTACCAACAAGTGATAATAAATTGAAAATAATGCAAATTTAAAAATTTCTCAATACGATGAAGGAGTTTTCCAACGCGTAGCGCCTATGATATGTAGTGGATACAAATTGGAATTGAGGTGATGCATATGAGGTCAAGAAGTGGAATAACCATGTAACAATTTTAGTTTTGATGCTCTCAGAGTGCATAAAATAATGCTCGGCTATTGTGTGGAAGCTTACAAAATTTTAGTTAACGCGTTAGCAATGAGTAAAATACACGAGTTAGAAGAGAGTTAATCTAACATCTAGTAAGGTACATTATGTAATCTTCTATCACCACACTTTTCCACACAGCTCCACGTGAGACTTGCATTCGGCAAATGCAAAATATACTTGCATAACACTTACACAATACTCCCACTAAGTATCGTAACTCATTTTACAGAATGGAATGCATGGCTGCGTGTGCCAAATTTTTGTTGTACAACGTAAATTTTATTTTTTAATTTAAGTTAGTATTATTTTAGGTTAGTATTTGTGTAGTTTACGTGTTGTAATTTTAATATCCGCATTTTAAGCTTAACAGCACTCAACCATCGAACTGAAATAAATTTTTATATTAGCTAAAGAACGTAGTGAAGTGCATCCTGTTGAATTTTGAAGTCAAAACGATAGCAGAACAGCCTATGAGTCCGAAAAACATGAATTCTTTATGTCTCAACTCCACATTAACCCGGTACACCTGTTTTAAATTTGTGTTTTTTTTATTGCAACTTTAAATGAAGCATTAAATTAAAACAAAAATAGACTGTAATATTGTCATTTGTTCATTTGTAAATAAAAAAACACCGCGTTTTCATTTAGTAACTGATTTTTTTTACATTATCGGAATGTACAATAATTAACATGTTTCACCCGAGCCGCAATTTTCAGAATTTATTTCCTCTGAAAATGTATCATGTATAATTATTCAGTTAAAAAATTTATTAAAAAAGAAAAAAAAATGATATTTTGTAACGGAACAAAACGCATTTTGTTCAGTACTGTTACGTACGATAGCATATAGCTATGCGTGCGTGCGCCTCTGCTGGCTTGGGCCTGAAAGGTACGGGAATAGAAAAGAGAGGTGATAGAAAAGGTAGGGAGAAGGGACAGAAAGATCAGCGAGAGACGCGAGAGAGTTAGGACGAAGTCCGCGAAACGAGAATACACGCACAACTTCCCTCAACGATAAGTGATTCTAATAAAGCATAAGTAACAACAAGTCACGCTTCTATTTATTCCCACACCGAGAATTCCACGTGACGGCTGGTGTCAGAAGTGAAATATAGACAAAATTTTTGACGGTCTGTTGCGTGCGCGGAAATCACTTGGTTTTGTGAAACAAAAAAAAAAAAAAATTTTTTTCAAATTAGTTTTTCTTGACTTAATCAACGTAATAAATAAATAAAAAATAAATAAAAAGAGTATATCACGGGATCATCGTCATACAGAGAAAAAAAGTGTCAAAAGTGCGCCGAATTCAGTATGTCAAGTGTCACAATATAAGGGAAATTGGAAAATTGGAAAAGTAGAGGAGAACAGGAAGATATAATCGGAAAAATCTTCGATACCGCAAGGATACCAGACAAGAAAAAACTGCACATCAAGCCAGTAGACCAATATACCAGGACACCAGAGGCAGTTACCGTTCATTAAATCCAGAAAAACACAGACAAAGAGAAGAAAGCACGTTACGCCAAGCCCGGACTACAGCCACAGAGGAAAGACGGGATACATGGCACAGAAGAAGGGAACAACGAGCGAAGGCAGAAGCTGAGCAACTCCAGGAAGGATCAAAGAAGGGACCCATAAGTATGCACGGGATCATCGTCATGCTGACCATCGTCATTGCGATCTGGTAAGTGAATTTTTATTACTCGTATATACTATACTTATAACCCCCGAGGGAAATACGCACCTAAAAGAAAAAATTTATATATCGATATTATTCCTAAATCGCAATATCCTAAGACCTTAGCGACAACCCATAATAGCACGCACAAGCATTCAACCGATACAAATGATAAGCACCCCATACAAAATTTTTTTTTAAATTAATTAATAAATACAAGGAGAAGCCGACCGAAAACAATAGAGCTCGCGTATCTATCAGGTCAACACAAAATACACAGAAACGACGGCGTTTTACGAGTAGAAAAATATATATACCAACTGGAAGAGTACAAGTCGAGCTACAGAAAAAAAAGACTAAAGAGCAACACTATGAGTGACGTAGAAACAAACGATACACTGGGAAGGGGAATACAGGAAGCCGTAAGGTGCACAGATACACATGAAACAGGACTAATTGAGACAGATGACGAAGTAATACAAATTAATCTAGAAGATGATCCGGAAATATAGACAGAGTGACAAAAGGCTAGCAAAAAACAGAAGCTTTTTATGATGAAAATGTTAAGGAAATTAACGCCAAGCATAAAACGCGGACAGTTATCTCATAGACAAGACATAAGCGATAACGAAACTAATGCGCCATCCCACACAGAGACACATAGACCCCCCTGTATTTGAAAAATTAACTTCATTTACCGAACGTGAAAACGCGACAACTGACATGAATCGACGAGTCACTAATCCACATAGCGATAAAACACAAGCCAAACACGACACTAATTTACACGATATAATAAGAGAAGCAGCGGCACAAGCGATGCAACAATATACAAATCGAATACCTACACCTACACAACCAAAACACCAATCATCACAACAGACGTACGGAGAAGTTACACGGCGTCAAACACAAATGCGAACCCAAGTAGCTAAAGGCGAGCAAGAAATTGGGAACTACGGCATCACCCATAATACGAACCACGACAATAATTATTATAGACAGAACACAGCGGCACCACTTTATTCTGCAGGAGAAGACGAGGTTGGGCAAAGAGACATTACTTAAACGCCTAAGACTGATTTACAGTACCCCCACATTACACAGGAAATCCTAATTACGAACGCCTAATTCAGAACACACTGTCGTCACTAAGTCACCTAGCAGCAAACATACCGATATTTGACGGCGATTCCGTTAAGCTAACTCTTTCCGAACAAATGGTAAGAGTGGTATCGTGGACAGTAAGCCCTGTATATGAAAAATTTCTTATAGGTTCACTAGCGAATAAGCTGAGCTAAGCAGCTGCCAAATTTATACCATGCCTGGCGCAGTTCTCATCTGTAGATGAATTCTTGGTAGAATTGAAAAATAGATATTGCAGCATTGGAAGCGATGACACGTTGTTAACAAAATTAAAAGTAGTGAAACAATACAAAGGGGAATTAGTAGAGGAATACAGCAGGCGTGTTCAAAAATTATACGATAGAATAATAACCCTATACGATTCGGACATAACACTATCACCCGGGCAACGACACGCATTAAAGGAGAGCGCTGAAAAAGAAGCTACACACAAAGATTCTTTCCCTTTACAAACATGGTGTACGTTCGGCCTTCACTCGCGTGGTGGCGTGACATCACTCGCTTAGCCGAGTGAACTTCGAGCGTTCATCTAGAATTAGGAGGAATGAATTGCGTTCACTAAGATTTCCAGTGAACGCACTCGTAGAGCCGAGTGATACCTAATTAGATATTCGTATGTGTGTATTTATATGGGTATATAAGTAAGAATGTTGAACTTGCATGGTATAAATATTTTGAGGTTAACAGCTACTTAATAATATACTAGTTATGAAAAAGTTTTATCTCGTATATATAATATTTATTACTATTCTACTAATGGAGAGAGTACTAATACAACATTATTGGGTAAAATGTCAATAAATGAAATAATTATGGTACTAAATAATTAGTAGTTTATTAAAGATTGGATCAGCTTAATACAAATACATTTATTATTTCAGAACAATAAGCACTATTTAAAAATACAATTTTGGGTCAGCAGTAAAAAATGTATATTTATAAAAATTTTTAATATTTTATTTGACTAACTACATTATTGCTATGACAAGGCAAAGAGAACTTGAGTGTAAAAAGTCATGACATTTAAAATTTTTTTTAAGTCCTTGGCCTAAGAGCAAAATATCACAGTGACCAAATACAAGTACTCGATGGGAATGATTACAACTACTACAGCCAGTGTGGCTGAAATTTTGTGCAGGTAAGTTGACAAAAAGTTTTTAAGTGCTCAATTAACTTGTGGTACCCAGACAAGAGTGCACAAAAGGATTTTAGAGCTGTCAACATTGATTTGTGGGACTATCCACAATCTCACTAATCACCGTATAAGCCAGTTGTAGGTATCTGAATGTCATACTCATCTAGACCCTAGAATACAAAACCAAACTGAATACAGCAACTATTTAATTAACTTTACTGGTCCAAAACCTACATTGTCATGAATTGAAAATGCATTAACACTGCTTTCCTAAAGATAATGCTAGAAAAAATTGCAGTAACCAGTTTGGTGTGATGCATGGGTATAAATATTCAGATGCCTACAACTGGCTAATACAGTGATGAGGGAGGTTGTGGGTGGTCTCGCAAACTGATTTTGGCAGCTCTAAAATCATTTTGTGTACCCTTATCTGGGTACCACAAGGTAATTAAGCACTTTAAAACTTTTTGTCAACTTGCCTGCACAAAATTTTAGCCGCACTGGATGTAGCTGTTGTAATCACTCCCATGGAATACATGTATTTGGTCACTGTGATATTTTGCAGGACTCTCAGATCAAGGACTTGAAAAAAATTAAAATTTTATGACTTAATTTTTACACTCGAATTCTTTTTACCTTATCCCAACTATCAAAATAGTATGACAGTTACTGTCATCATAAGAAAGGACATAAAATTTTACTTCCTAGCTACAAATTCTAATCTCCCGTGATCGCTATAGCTACACAACAATGTAGTCATGAGTGAGCTATAATAATACAAACATCGATGATTTCAGTGAAGGTTAGGCTGTCACTTGGCTCTACGAGTGCGTTCACTGGAAATCTTAGTGAACGCAATTCATTCCTCCTAATTCTAGATGAACGCTCGAAGTTCACTCGGCTCTACGAGTGCGTTCACTAGAAAATCCCAGTGAACGTAGTTCCTTCCCCCGAATTTTCGATGAACGCTCGAAGTTCACTCGGCTAAGCGAGTGATGTCACGCCACCACGCGAGTGAAGGCCGAACGTACACCATGTTTGTAAAGGGAAAGAGTCTTTGTGTGTATAAAGCAATATACGTACGGGATACAATCACCTTACAACTACAGAATAACATGCCTTAACCCAAAAACGTTAGGCGAAGCTTTAGTAGCCGTGCTAAAAATGGAAAGCGACTTAAGCTTACGAGAAATAATGCCGGCACGAATCGAGGCCCAAATATACCGGTCGAAAGCAGAAACAAGAGATACGGACGATTGTGCAAGCAGCTATAAGCAGGCAGAAGTACGCAGATAAAAATAAAATAACAGGGGACTATCAATATTGCTCATATTGCAATGAATACGGGGAGCATGCTACAAAAGTATGTATTAAATTAGTAGCAGACGCAGCGAATAAGAGAATTCAAAACCCAGACTTAAAAGCAAATGATTCACCAGTGCAGGTATCACAAGATAAACAAAACGTCAGGGATAAAAATTGCGCTTACTGCAAACGTAGGGGGCACTATACAAGCGAATGCCGCACACTAGTAAGAGACGCAGAGAATGGGAGAATAAATCAGAGCGACAGACGCGAACAATTTAACAAAGATAACGAGGAAACTACGGAAGGAAATTTTAACTACCGGAATAATTATAATTGCCCCCCTAATACGTAAAGCCCAAACTATAACAACGATTATAAAAGGAACCCTATAACAATACAGGCTACAACAGATATAATAACTACAACAGAAATGCTGATTACCCAAGGAATAATAATAACAATTACAGCAACCAGTACGGTAACTACAATAATTATAGAGGAAATTATAATTATAACAGAAATAATGATAGAGATAAAAATTATAACGACAGAGGACCTTCGAATGAAACAAATGATGCACCTGATGAAAAAATATCCACGCGTAGCACGGAACATTTAAACTCACAGGACGCTCGTCGTGCTTTCCAAGTGCCAAGTGGGCCCCGAGAATAGAGAAGGAGATAGAGCATAAAAACGAAACGGAGTCAGCTGAAGGAGAGGAGCAAGCAGAGTCAAATAAAATACGCATCGGAGGTAAAGATAGCGAGACATCACGCAAAGAAAAGTCTACGAGAAATGAAACAATTAAAGTATCGCTAGAAACAGACTCCGAACAGGCTCCTTAAACGGCTGAGAACGCCTACAAAGAAAAAAGAATTGAAACAGAATTTATAACTAGTAGCCCTTTAGCTGGTAAAGAAAAAATCCATAAAAGCATGAACCTACCTGTCCACAAGGTAAATATATTGAGTACTGGAAGCACACCACCATCAGTAATATTAAACAGCAATCAGCTGCAATCTTATAGCGCAAAATTTTAAGCGGATACTGGTGCCGAAGTATCAATTATAAAAAAATGCTGTCTCACTACAGACACGCAAATAGAGAGCAGAGAAACAGTCCTAATAACTTGCGTCACACACGGAGCACGCTGCACGTTATGGACGACTAAAATACCTCTTAACGGTATAATAATAAATCTGCACGTAGTCTCCGATACCTTTCCGATATAAATGGAAGGCATTATTGGCTGGGACGCTTTTAAGTTATATAATGGCCTTATAAGCGCCAAAAAAATTATTTAGAATTGAAAGGAATTAGAATCCCATTACTAAAACCAGAATATTTTAAAATCCCCTCTAAATCAAGGAAAGTAATATTTGCGCGTACAAAAGATGAGAGCAGCCACGTACAAGTCGGCTGGGTCCTTCTACAAAATATAAAGGAGGGAATCTTATTTGGAAATTTTATAGGAGAGAATAAAAACTCAACGATATATGCGGAAATTATAAACATAACAGACAATCAAATTGACGTGCCAGTACCAGAAGTAAATGTTTTCGAATGTGAAACCAGACGAGGGGCGGAACCATTCATCATCACTGGGGACGACACTGAAGGGTTAAACGAAGCCATGATTAGGCTTTTTAACACTTAAAATTCAGACAAAAAGGTGCAAAATAATAAAATTATTAAAAAAAGAAATGCTGTAAGCGGTAAAAATAATGATGATATCAAGAACAACATCGAAAATTTTAAAGATATTAAGAAATCGGATATAGCGGCTCGAGTAAGCAAAATAATGGAAACCGTCGATACATCTGGCTGCAACATGGAAGAATTAAACCACATCCGGAGCCTCATAAAGTACAATTCGTTCGTGTTTGGCCTAAATGGCGAGCCACTAAAGGCTATAAACTTACTTAAGCATCGAATAACAACGGCAACAGAGAAGCCAATAGTTGCCATAAGGGTACGCTTTCCAATAAAACTAAAGGAACAGATGCACGTAGAAATAGATAAGCTACTGCAGCAACAAATCATTGAGCCATCGACATCCCCATATAAATCAAATAAAAATGTATATTAATAAGTAAAAACTTAAAAGTTGGCTTTGTTTCACAATTTTTTATTATTCGCAGACAGCTGTTTCGGCAGTCACGTCATTGTCAGATGCTCGACATACACTGAATGGTCTATGTACATCAGCTCGCTAAAGTCAAGTACAAGTATTGCAAATGTAGTTGTCGCTCGACGGTATGATATGTATGCACCTGTGTATAAGTACCTTATGAGATACTATGTATTACATTTTCTATTATTGGAGATAGACTAAAATTAATTTGATCGTTTGTTATGGATTTATTATGTTTCTTGCTTATTCTATTTCTATTGTCTTAAACAGATTTATTTTAAAACTTTTAGGTAAACTGTGTAGTCACTTTGTATTATTTTTATCTAGGAAATGCGCATTAGAATTACAATGTTTGTAGCGCCACAACCTGGCGCAAAATCTTCGCGCCGAGCACGCAAGCAGAAGCTGGAGCAGAGACAAGAGTTTGACTAGCCGAGTCAAGCTCCTTGTCGTCCGCGCAAGCCAGCAGACAGCAAGCAGAGCCGCGCCTGATCAACGTGGTTCAGCTGCTGTCTCTCTCGCTCGCATTTCACCTGCGGACAACTAGAGCTGAGGTGATGGAAGCTAGCCCGCCGTCTCCTTCATTTATTGAGCGTCCAGCCTTCCAGCTGCTCGAAGCCACGCGCACGGTGCTCTATACTAAAGCACGTGCGGGAAAAGACTTTCTTTTATAATCTAAGTTTTCTTTTTCAATCAAGTATTTTGTAATTGATTTATTTTCTTATTTGTTTTAATAATTAGTGAACAAGTTTAAGCGAGTGTGTATTTTTCACCCGACACTGATTTCTCTTCCAAAAGTAGTCCATAAGTGGTGACCCGGACTTTGAACATTTTCCTGACGTGAGTTGTTTATAATAATACTTTTCGGTCGTGGAGAATTAGTGCACGCGGTTCACTACATCAAAAAGTAAAAACTCATCGGCTTTCGTAAGGCGCATAAGCTTTTAACTTGCGAGTGCAAGTGCCACAAGGATGCTCTCAAGACGGAGACACGCAGCCAGGCTCGCCTTCGAGGCCGTGGCCGTCCCCCCCCCCCCGCTCGAGCTCGACGAACATCAAGACCCAGAGCACCCTTCCGGTAACCGCACCCGCAGCTGGTCTCCTAGACGCGGCAGAGGGAGAGGTCGCGCTGCTGGGTCCCGCCGAAGCAACAGCGAGAACAACAGGCCTCTACGCGGTTTCGATCTCGCCCTCGTGCCAGGCAGCCCAGACGACCCGCTGCTAGGTTTCGCCGTCCTACCCTTCGCTGACAGCAACTACATCGACAGCAAAGAAGAGTCGATTTCGTCGAGAGGATCACCTCGTAATTCTCCCAAGGTAGGTGGTATCCAACATAACCTCACAGAAAATCCGACAGAGACAGAGCAGACCATGTCGGCACAAAAGACACTTCAGCCATTTTGGCGTGAGATGCCCGAGATGTGGTTTATGCAGGCGGAAGCGCTTTTCCATACCAATAACATTACCGACGATGTGGCTAAATTTTACGCTGTTTTTGGCGCATTGGACCGAGAGACAACATCAGAGCTCGCGGACATTGTTAGTGCACCCCCGGCATCAGACAAATACAAGACGCTAAAGGAGGCAATTTTAAAGCGCACTACAGAGTTCGAGGAGCAGAGGCTTCACAGCCTTCTCACTGACCTGAGGCTGGACAACATGAAGCCTTCGCAACTGTGGAGGAAGATGAAGGGCCTTGCGGGTACTTGAATATCCGACGAGACACTCAAAGTTAAATGGCGTTCTCTTCTTCCAGTGCACACACAAAACCTTCTTAAGATCTTTAAGGCTGAAGACACCGAGGATCTTATACAAGCAGCAGATAAAATTACCAGCACTGCAGGGCCAACAGTGTATGCAATCAACAAGGACCCGATGATCGAGAGGCTCGCTGCCCTCGAAACAGCCATGCTCCAGTTCATTGCAAGCCACAAGGTCCCTCAACAAAAACAGAAGCAGCAGGCACGAGGCCGCTCGCGCAGCAGGTCACGGTCCAGGAAGCGCAGCCAATCAACAGGGGGAGATTAATCCTGGTGCTGGTATCATGAAAAATTCGGGGACAAGGCACGCACTTGCCAGCTACCCTGCTCGCACCCAAACGCGACGAAGGGCCCCCAGGGAAACCAGTAGAGCCACCTCTGGGCCAGGCGGCAGAGGTCGGTTTGCAACCCAAAATCCTCCTACACTTACACGATGCGCAATCTTTCACGAGGTTCCTGGTGGACACAGACTCGGCTGTTTCCTTACTGCCTCTCTCAGGAGCCGCTAGAGGTTTGCAGCAACAAAAGCTGGTGCTCTACGCAGCCAATGCAACGCTGATTAACACCTATGGCCAACGTCAACAAATTCTCAGTATCGGTCTTCGACGAGAATTGACTTGTGACCTCGTCATCGCCGACGTCCCCCACGCCATCCTGGGAGCAGATTTTTTGGCGAGGCACGGCCTGCTGGTCGACATGAAGAACTGCTGCATCATCGATCCACTGACAGGGCTGACTTTCAAGGGGACGCTCACCCGTGCGGTTCTCCATTCAGTTTCCACGGTAGCGCCAACTACGTCCAGACTCAGCGATACCCCGGCAGCCAGGTACGCAGCTTTGCGCCAGAAGTTCGCAAGCATCTTCGAGCCAAACAGCAAGCCCAGCCCAGTGCCCGGACTCCCGGTAAGGCACGCTATCAACACCACAGGGCCGCCCGTTTTCGAACGCCCTCGCAGGTTAGTCGGCGACAAGCTGGCAGCTGCGAAGAAAACTTTTACAGGTCTCCTGGAAAAAGACATCGTTCGACCGTCGGCTAGTCAATGGGCAAGTCCACTACACATGGTGCCCAACAAGGATTCATGGCGCGTCACAGGTGATTACCGTCGCTTGAACGCCTGCACCATCCCGGACCGCTACCCGCTGCCCATCATCGAAGACCTCCTCCAGGAGAGCCAGGGCAACGTATTCTCAACGATAGATCTGCGCAAAGCTTTATACCAAATCCCAATAGCAGAGGAGGACGTGGAGAAAACAGCCGTAGCAACACCTTTTGGCCTGTTCGAGTTTCTGGGGACCCCCCTAGGACTGCGCAACGCCGCGCAATCAATGCAGAGGACCATCGATTACGTGCTGCGCCAACTCCCGTTCGCCAAGGCCTACATTGACGATATAATCGTCGTCTCGAAGGACCATGAGGAGCATCTTGTCCACTTGCGGCAGCTTTTCAAGACGCTACGCGAAAATAAACTTCATGTTAATGAAGCCAAATGCGCCCTAGGGCAAGATGACATCATTTATCTTGGTTACCAGGTTTCTTCGAAGGGCTTTCAGCCACCACCAGCAAAAATTGATGCCATCAAGGCCTACCCCAAGCCCACCACAACTACAGAGCTGCGCCATTTCCTAGGGATAGTCAACTACTATCGACGCTGCACTTCACATGCCGCGGAAGCCCAAGCGCCACTCCACGACCTGCTCAAAGGCCTACCCAAGAAAGCCAAGCTAACTTGGACTGTTGAGGCTGACCAGGCGTTCCAGGATTGTAAGAGTGACATCATCAATGCCACCTGCACTACCTTTTTCCTGCCCAGCGCTCCACTAGCGCTCTGGACCGATGCTTCTCAAACAGCCCTTGGAGCAGTGCTGGAACAACAACAACCAGACGGCACTTGGAAACCTCTGGGTTTCTTCTCAAAGAAGCTGGATGCCACGCAGCAAAAATACAGCGCATACGACCGAGAGCTGCTGGCAATATTCTCAGCGGTTAAGCACTTTAAAAGGATCCTCGAAGCCCATCCTTTTACTGTTTTTACAGATCACTGTCAACTAGTCCATGCGCCTCAACAGCGCTCGGACAAAGCTTCACTAAGACAAGCTCGACAGCTTGAATACCTGATGCGATTCAACGCCAAATTCGAGCACACACGAGGCACTGACAACATTGTTGCAGACGCCCTATCCAGGACGTACGCCATCGCGCAGTCACTCAACAACGAGCCAACAGCTGACCAGGACAAGGAAAAGAAGGCCCTCGAGATTGCCACAGTCTCCATGCCTTCCTCCCTAAACGCAGCAACCATTGCCGAGGCACAAGCCCTTGATGCTGAGCTACCGACGCTGTTGGACTCAGCACTTCAACTGCAGAAACTTCCATTGGATGGACACGAGGTATTCTGCAACATCAACAACAACATCGTGCGACCGTATTTGCCAGCCCCTCTGCGGCGCCTGGCTTTCAACACCTTCCACGGTTTGTCTCATCCAAGCGGCAAGGCCACAGCCAAAACCTTGTCGCATAAGTTCGTGTGGCCAGGAGTTTGCAAGGACGCCAACAACTGGGCTCGTCACTGCAAAGCCTGCCAGAAGTCAAAAGTCGGTCGGCACAACAGAGCAGAGTTTGGTCGATTCACAGAACCAGACAATCGATTTGAGCATATTCATATCCATTTAATCAAACTACCCTTAGTGCAAGGTATGCAATACTATCTCACAATTATAGACAGGTTTACTCACTGGCCCATGGCAATTCCACTGCCGAACATCAAAGCTGATACAGTCACTAAAGCCTTCACAAATCATTGGATCAGCTTATTTGGCACACCTCTCCAGATCACTTCTGGCAGAGGAGCCCAGTTCGAGTCTAAACTTTTTACTGAACTCACCAAAGCCATCGGTGCCAAGGTAGTTCATACCGTTGCATACCACCCGCAGTCGAACGGGATGGTGGAACGTTTTCACCGTACTTTAAAAGCAGCCCTCAGGTGCTGCCCACACTCTTGGATTGACTGCCTGCCTACTGTTTTGTTGGGACTCAGGACAGCTTTCAAGCACGACCTGGAAGCATCACCTTCAGAGATGCTCTTTGGAACGACACTCAGAATTCAAGGCGAATTCTTTGTCACTGACTCCATCCAGGCTGACAAAACAGCTTTCGTCCAAAGTCTTCGCCAGCTCTTCGAAGCAATTCGTCCAGTTCCTGCATCCAGGCATAGCTCAGCCCACCCATTTGTCTTCAAAGACTTACAATCATGCACTCACGTTCTCAAGAGAGTTGACAGCATTAGGAAGCCGCTGGAAGCCCCATACACTGGCCCACATCGCGTCATTAGACGCACAGAATAGCGGACGTTTGTCATCAACGTCAATGGCCAAGAGAAGGTCGTCTCTATAGACCAGCTGAAGCCAGCGTACCTGGAAGTAGCAGAGCCTATTCCCGAAGAAAATCCAGCTCAGCGTCTACCTCCAGGCCCAGCTCAGTCTCAGCAGGCCAACCAACATCAACGACAGACACCTCCACCGGCGTTTCCAGCAGATGACCTACCAACTTCATCTCCAGTCGCTCAGCCTAAGAAGCCCGAGCGTCATGTCACGTTCCCAGCACTACCCGCGCCAGTCACTGGAGGGGGAGTAGCTGTAGCGCCACAACCTGGCGCAAAATCTTCGCGCCGAGCACGCAAGCAGAAGCTGGAGCAGAGACAAGAGTTTGACTAGCCGAGTCAAGCTCCTTGTCGTCCGCGCAAGCCAGCAGACAGCAAGCAGAGCCGCGCCTGATCAACGGGGTTCAGCTGCTGTCTCTCTCGCTCGCATATCACCTGCGGACAACTAGAGCTGAGGCGACGGAAGCTAGCCCGCCGTCTCCTTCATTAATTGAGCGTCCAGCCTTCCAGCTGCTCGAAGCCACGCGCACGGTGCTCTATACTAAAGCACGTGCGGGAAAAGACTTTCTTTTATAATCTAAGTTTTCTTTATCAATCAAGTATTTTGTAATTGATTTATTTTCTTATTTGTTTTAATAATTAGTGAACAAGTTTAAGCGAGTGTGTATTTTTTACCCGACAGTGATTCCTCTCCCGAAGGTGGTCTATATGTTCACTAAAACCTGTCGTATTGCGATCATTATAAATAAACTTTTTGTGCTCCTTTATACGTTTGGAAAGGGCACGTCCTGTCTGTCCAATATATATGGCATCGCATTCGGAAAAATTAATCTGATAAACACCACATTTCTGTAAAATACCAACTTTTTCCTTATTATTACATAAAATAGATTTCAAGTTACGTTTATTGACCATGATTGTATTTACATTTTGTTTTTTTAAGAAATTACTTATTGTATCGGATACTATGGGAACATAATTTAACATATTCAATTTTTGGTTTGTTTTGCGACTGCGTAAACATATTTTGAAATAAGTCATAAGGTACTCATACACAGGCGCAACATATCATACCGTTGAGGGACAACCACATTTGTAATACTTGTACTTGAGTTTAGCAAACTGATGTACATAGAACATTCAGTGTATGTCGAGCAGCTGACAATAGCGTAACTGCCGAAACAGCTGTCTGCGAATAATAAAACATTGTGAAACAAAGCCAACTTTTAAGTTTTTACTTATTAATACACATTTCGATTCGAAATGTTTCACTAACGCCCAAGCGAGAAATTAATTTATAATAAATCAAATATGTTGATTGTCCCGAAAAACGTGGGACCAAACGAAGAAAAACGCTGGAGGGTCGTAACAGATTTCCGGCTATTGAACGTAATAACAGTCGGTACGTGCTACCCACTGCCATTCCAGAATAAAATTTGAAAAAATTTAGCAGCTGCAAAATATATAACCGTGGTAGATCTGAAGATCGGGTTTTTCCAAGTAGAGATTCACAAGGAGGACGCTTATAAAACTGCGTTCTCAGGACCAAACGGACATTACCAATATAAATGAATGCCAATAGGATGCATAGACTTGCTAAGTACATTCATGCGAGTGATAACACTGGCACTAGCAGGCTTACAAGGACGGGAGATAGAGGTATATATGGATGACATCATGGTATTCGCAGAAAACTTGGAACAACACGAGATAAGATTCAAAAGGCTCTTAAAACGGCTAGCCGATGCAAATCGTACAACAGAGCCAAGAAAATGCCAATTCCTGAGAAAAAAATCTCGGTCATATTGTAGGCAACGGCCAGATTAAAACAAATCCGGAAGAAATTAAAGCAGTAAAAAGTTTTTCTAAACCAACGAATGCGAGAAAAATGAAACAATTTCTTGGGTTGGTGGGGTACTATCGATGCTTTATCAAGGATTACGCAAAAATAACTCAACCTCTCTTAAAGCTTACAAGAAAAAAAGCCGAATTTAAATGGGAAGAGGAACAAGAACATGCATTCATAAAACTTAAAAACGCTCTGTGCAGTAAGCCAGTGCTGAGGACTTCAGATATAAATGAACCCTTTATCGTAACAACCGACGCATTCGACTACGCCATGGGAGCAATTTTAAGCCAGGGAGAGATAGGCAAAGATCACCCTTGCGAATATGCATCCAGATGCTTGAAGGGCAGTGAATTACGATATCCGACATACGACAAGGAATTATTGGCGATAGTGTACGCCAAGGAGCAGTTCAGGCCATACTTGTTAGGTTGTAAATTTACAATCATAACTGACCATGAACCACTCAAACATTTCCACACATCAAAGAAACCGGACTCAAGATTCACAAAATTGAAGGCAGAATTCCGTGGATATGAGTTCGATATTGTTTATAGACCTGGACAGAAAAATAAAGCACTGGATGCTCTTTCCCGCAATCCAGTACTCAAAGAAGGGGGAGAAAACCTAGAACTACCACGCTGGGAGCTATACGAGCTTGCGGAAAAACAGAAAAGGGACAATTACGAAGACATAAATGCACCACTGGCTTGAATATATAAAATGGGTACAAAGAGACAGAGGAATCTAATACGAAAGAACAGGAAAGTAAAAATTGATACGTCTGCCTTAGACGAACCAGACGAGAAGGAAATTGAAAAAAAGCCTAGAAAACTTAGAAAAAGCGAACAGGTATCAAGTATTCACAACTGTGGTAGTACAGACACAGGATCAGAACGGGGAATGACGGAAAAACTAAAAGATAAGGCAGATAAAAACACCCTTACAGCGGTAAACGATAAAGAAAGAGTTCTGTCGCAAGGACCAGCGGACGATTAACTGGCGTACATGTGCAAAGAGAAAAATATGGAAAAAGGGGTTAAAGCGACGAGCACACCATTTATCAACAAGGGTGTAACAGAGAAAAGACAACACAAAACCCGTAAACGACAGTTAGATACTCTACATAGGAAAATTGCAGACTTTTCTAACACCACCGAGCAACCACACAACTAAAAAGAAAATATTATCGCGCATTGTGATACACCGGCAGCAACGCAGAAGGATACCGAGAAAAAAAAACACTGGGGTTACCAACTAGCGTGGAATAGCGAGGCAGCAGAAAGAGCGGAGAAAGAAACAGAGCGGAAAGCGAGGAAAGCAATAGGGGAAACGGCAGCAGCAAAAACACCTGACAGAGACAAAGAAAGCGAAGAGGAATCAAAAAATAAAGAAGGGGTACATGACCAGAGAGAGAGTAGAGCCAAAGGTAGACAGCAAGTCAACAAGTGGGGGACGGAAATGACCGAACAAAGCTGAATGGCACCGAACGAACACGAGAGCCAACAACCGCCAGATACACAAGTACCCAACGGCGGAAACGATAAGTATAATAATAACAAAGGTCAAATTACCAATTTAAGATCAATATTTGATGAATCAACCAATCGATTTTGAGCAAAGGTCTTAATCGATCTTTGAGAAGAAAAACATCAAAGGAAAAGAGGGTATAAGAATCGATGTATGGGAAAGCGATAGCACACCAACCGCAATGAACGAAGAAGAGGATGCAAAGATTTGAGTATCAGGGACCCAGTGCGCAGAATATCACAGACAGCTTATAATGATCGATGTCCCTAGAGACGGAAGTTGTTTGTTCCATTGCCTAAAACTTCTATACGTATTGACAGAATCAACAGACGAGCTCAGAAAAATTCTACGTGGGTCAGAATAGATAAATAAATTTAAGGACCCAAAAGGAACCAAACAAATATTAAATAACAGCCATGAATTTGGCGACGGAGAATGTGCTTTTATATTTTTACAAGAATATGAAGCAAACATATGTATTCACCTACAAGTATCACCCGATAAGATAGTATACCAACAATTCATGGGGGGGAAAGACGAAGAATTTAAACACATGCATCTCAGAAACCAACACTATCAAGCCCTCGTAGAAGGAACTAGCAGCGATCACTCACCCAAATATAATAATGAGAATTAAAACGACGATTCTGATTCTCAGGAACCTCGAGATAACACAGAAGGAAATTTCGAAGGAGATAGCAACGACCACGCCGTAAACGAATAAGACGAAGAGAACGATGAAGAGGCTGCATGGGATACAAAGAGCGGGGAAAAGAGTGAGAGGGAGCGAGAAGGAGAGTGGGCAGATGAAGAACGCATGCCCCCGCCTAAACCTCCACCACCATTAAACACTAATACTAAACGAGATTCTCTCTCACTAGATAGCGACCAGGGCCTAAACAAAGCGCTGATAGAGGAAAGTGATGAGAGCTGCAGCGAGGAAAAGAAAGTCGTGGAAAAGATGGGCATTATGGAAAAATGTAGGGTATGTAGAACACGATTACCACGCAACATTCCTCCATGGGTCCCGCAGGATGGCTCAGAACCCACCCCGTTTCAAAAAATGAAAAAGGTCGAAGATCACCCATTCAGGTATATCTCGCATTCGTTACAATAACGGACGACATCCCAGGCACAGAGACCATCGACGCATTGTACAACTGGGGCTACATAAACCTAGCAGTCATGAATAACGAGACAAAAGCAGTAGGTTACGTCATGCTATCCAAAATAAGAAAAGTATGCGTTATTCGGATATACGCAAAAACTCGCTTTGAAGATACAGCACTGAAATCCAACACAAAGAAATGCGTAATGGCCCTTAGATCGCTAGTAATGGTAAACAAACTAAAAACAATGGGCTGGTAAGAGATTTAGCGATACTGAATCTCAACCAATGGACATACATGGTTGAACAATTCGAAGAAATCCGAAATCCTGAAAGACATAAAAATGAGCACTACTTTATATACAAGCACATTAGTGGTACCGCCGGTAGATCAAAGGTATAAGCTAACAAAAGAATATCATGAATTGGCTGTAGGCAGGCATCGTGCTATCAACAAATCATATAGCAAAATAGCAAAGGATTTCTATTGGCGAAATATGAGACCAGACGTAAGACAGTACATACTCGGCTGCCCGTCTTGCCAAACAAAAAAGTTAGTGCGAATAAAAACAAAACAAGCCATGATAATTACGGACACTCCGAGTATACCATTAAAAAAGATATCGATAAATTTCTACGGACCGATAAACAAACAATTGGGACACAACAATATACACATTTTATTAATACAGGACTGGCTAACTAAATACATAGTACTAGCCCCCATACAGAAAGCAACAGCAGAGGAAACAGTAAGAGCCCTAATGGACAAATTCATGACGTACTTTAAAGCCCCAGATAAATTGTTATCGGATTGGGGGACACACTTCATGAATAAAACCATAAAGAAATTTTCGAAACAATTTAAAGTCAAAAAAATTGGGAGCACAGCTTACCACCTCCAAAGCAATGGCTTAATCGAACGGATGCACCACGTCTTGACGGAATATTTGACAACATACGTCAGCCAGACTGAAAAATAGGACGAAGTATTACCAATGTGCGCACTGGCATACAACACATCAGAGCATGAGAGCACAGGATACTCCCCATACGAACTAGTATTCGGCCAACATGCAAAACTTTCCTCAAGCTTTAAACAGTCAGAAAAAGGATATACGTTTACGGCACTGCTATAACAAATAACAGAGAACCTCACACAACTACGAACGCTAGCAGCAATAAAACAGACACAAAATAAGTACAAATCAAAATACTACTACGACAAGAAACTCAATACAGAGTTCTTCATGGAAGGGAAAATGGTATATGTATTAAAAGAACCGTCCAAAGGGAAGTACGACAACCAATTCGAGGGGCCATATGAGATAACAGGTATAGATTACAAAAAAAACAATGTAAAATTACAAAGGGACAACGAAATGCGCGTAGCCCATGTGGAAAAAATTAAAAAAGCATGCATATTAAAATCCCCGAATACACCGCAAAATGAGAAGGAAAAAGGAGCAAGAAAATACAGAATCACCACGCTCTTCTTGCTTTTGACCCTTAGATGGGCAAAAGAAAGAAACATACATACAGATAAATAAGACAATTACATACGGAAAATCGCACACCACCCTACGAAATCAAAATCAACAGGCACAGGCAGTAGTCACTAAAAGTAAACCCTTTTTCACTTTTCTCTTTTGCGGCCCCTGGACGCACCACGAAGGAAAGCACACTAAAGGCCGACGCACACGCACGTATACAATTATACGAAAAAAACGAGGATCTGAAATGAATGAAAATAAAGCAACAGGCGTTCGAAGGGCTACCTAAACCAAACCAGTAGAATAAAAATGAGGAGTAAGTACCAAGAAAAAAAAAGACAAAGAAAAAATCGATAGAAAAAAATAACAACTTTAATTTTGTATTTAACATAACTTAGCAATCAATCTGGCTAAAGCAAGCGCCGTCGTTGTTAGTAAGGCGGAAGGGAATCAAACTGAAAACAACACTAACAAAAAAAAAAAAAAGATACCTCCGCACACAAGAAAAACGGCCGTTTGTGTTTTAGGGCCGCTCCAGCAAAAGATTGACCAGGAGAACTAGAACCAATTAAAAGAAACCCCGGAAATTTGGTAGAAGACTTTGGTAGAAGAAAAAGAAAGACTTAGGCTCAATCCAACTGGTTGCAACGACATGGAGGGTAATATGGTACGTAGACTGGGCCCAATTGGTGGAAGAGACACATACATTCTTTAAAGCAAGCAGGCAAATGAAATGGAAATGCAGGGTAACCATAAGGAAGCAGGAGGAGTGCGGAGGGCGGATAAAACACACAGTAAACAAGGTATCGGTAGCATTACAAAAAATGAAAATAGCATACAGGGCAGTGGTAGGAAAAAAGATCGGAAATAACCAAACTGGAATGCAAATACTCCAGGGGCAAATAGCGGACGAAAAAAAGGAGAAAATACGAGAACTAATGGAGTCGAACCGGACACGAACGACAGACACAACAAAGTATCTGAAGGAACAGATAAGAGTCGCAACATTCAGCGATCACGACAAAGTTCTACAAGTGATAGAAAAACTAGAGAGTAAAGCGGGAAAAATAATGGAGGAAGGACTGAAAATGTTCAGAGACCTTATAAATAGGTACAATAGGACATCAAAAATGATAAGAGAATTCGAGAAACTGTCCGATGAACTAGTGGTGAGATTCGAAACAGCGATGGATATAGTATACCTAGCAAGCCAAGGCACTTCACACCTACCAGAGACAGACTAAAAGGCATTATTGGAAGTAAAAATACTATCAAAACATTTTAGACCGGATCTCAGGTTCCCAGGGGAAACTAATACAACAGAGGAAGAAGTAGCAGAGGTTTCGGAAATAGTGACAATAGCATTGAACAAAAAAATTATATACTACGTTGAATTACCACTAGTGACCATGGAGAAATTAGAATTTTTCAGAATATCACCACTACCAGTGGTACAAGAGGGAATAAATATAACAGATGTAGTCGCACACCTGCAACCAACCTATGAATATATTACAGCCAGCACGATTAAAAAAAGGTTTACACCAGTATTAAAGGAGACAGCCAAACGATGCAAAAAGCTAAGAAAAATAAACACATGTACGAATGTAGAACCAACACAGGAGGTAGAGGAGGATCACCCCTGTGAGGTACGATTGATACTTGAGGAAACCATTGAAAAACCAGAGGATTGCCCAATAATACTAGCTAAGCTAAAAGGAACGTACTGGACACGCCTACATGCGCGAAATCAGCATGCGTTCAGCACAACAAGGAAAGAGAAAGTACATATATAATGCGAACATACGGAACACGAGACAATAAAGATAACCGACGCAGGGGTAATAAATCTAGCAAGAGACTGTATTGGCCGGACGTACGGAACTAGATTAGAACCAGGACAAGAGGAAGGAGAAAATCAAATAATACAAATTAAAAATTCAAATCTAAATTTAAAAGAAATATAACAACGAATAAAAGGGGAGGGAAGAGAGAAAATGATGGAGCTGATGAAAAAAATAATAAAAAAAGACGGGCTACAAGAACTAGGGGGTCAGGAACATGGACCCGAGGACATAATAAAGACGGGCATGAAATTGACAGATCTAATACAACACATACGCGAACTGACACACGTAAAAGGAGAACTGACAGAATGGAAAGAGTACGCATGGATGATAGCGAAAATATTGCTGGGAACGGCTGCAGAATTATTCGGAGTTCTAGAATGGGGAGGCCCAGTAGCACTGAAGGTGGCAAGAATGCTTATGGACAGACAAAAAAGAACAACACTACAGGTAATGGAACGACAACAAACTCGGAGGCACCGAGACGAATATCAATACATATCATCAGACGAATATCATCAGCAGACAGTAGAAGTCCACGGAATCGAATGGTTTGAGGGTGATATTACTTAAAATTACTTCAAGTATCATCTTATAACTATTTCTTGGAACCTCAAAAGAATTTGTGCTTACGGAAGTGATGAAGCTAAGTTCATAAGATCAATCCTGACGCGCGAAGTTCATGACTTGTCACAAATGCATCGTCTTTCCGAAGACTTTCAAGACAAAGTCTCGTTTTCAGTTTGCTTCGCACAAAGGAAAAACGACTTTTAAAAGAAAAAACTATTTTTTGCCCTACATGAAACGCATTTATTAAAACAATGATTTCAGATTAGTATATTAATCAAGTCATCAAAGCAAGACAGCGATTCATATTATGCAGCATATAAACGCTTTAAACGACAAAAACAACAGCCTACATGGATAACTGGCTACAACGTAGTTTGTTAAGTGAAGCACATGATATAAATAATACTAATAAACTTTTTCCAGGAAATTCTTATATATTTGAAGAATAAGATTTTTAACAAACAAAATTTTATTAATCATGCGTGTTTGGCAAGTCTTGTTTTGTAAATCATGCATATATTTTATTAAATACTAACTGACTTTAAAAATAAAGCAAGGAATGTTCAACAATTATTTTCCCACTGCTTTACATCCTACATTATCATGCAATGTGCTCGCTAACAAAAAAAAATTTTTGTATTTATATAACTATCACGTGCGAAAGCTGCAAACAGTTTCACACATTCAAACAGTGGGAACAAACCATCGCTGCAGACGACTTATGCACATTGCATCACGCGCAAACTCAAACTGCATTGCAGATCATCAGCTGGCGCACATGGCACTACAGGCGCTAATGCACATTGCAGTTTGCATGAACCCCAAACAACGTGCGCAAACTCAAGCAGCGCTGCAAGTGGTGCGTGTAACTTTAAGCAGTGCACGCACAAGGAGTGTGAAGGAGCCATAGCCTTGTTTGCCCATCGGCTGCAGAAGAGACTACTACAACCGAAAAGGGGGGTCCACTCGCTGTGGAGTGGGAGTGGGCCGTAATCACCTGGTGACTCGAAACCACCTGGGCTGGAATAGCCATAGCTTATATATTGAGGTATCAGAGCAAATAAGTGGATCAAAATTTATTCAGTATTCGATCTAGCTAACAGATTTCAACAAATTTTAACACAACTTTCAGTACCCCATACGGGAATTATGAGGATACGGATTCTTTGGATTATGCATTGCAACAGCTACATTTCAAAGACTTATGGATTCTGTATTATTGGGATTACATAGCACAAAGATATTTATTGTTTTGGATGATATTATAAAATATGTTAAAATTTCAATAGAACATGAAATAAAAGTAAAAAAATTATTTAATAAGCAATCAGATGCTGGTTTAAATTTACAGGTAGATGAATGCAATCTTTTAACTCCTAAAGCGACATATTTAGGACGTAAAATAGGTGGTTATAAAGTAAATTCTAGTCCCAAGATACTTAAAGCAGTTAAAAATTTTTCAGTACCAACAAATTGTATGAAAATTCGAGAGTTTTTAAGACTTATATAGTATTACAGACAAATTATAAAAGATTATACTATAACTGTAGAACCTTTAATCCTATTATTACCAAAAAGTCAAAAAATCCATTTGACTAAGACTCAGGAAGGTAGCTTTAAAAAATTAAAATCAGCCCTGTGTAAGGCCCTGGTACTTGCATGTCTCAATGTCGACAAACCATTAAGTCCAACTACCGATGCATTTAACTCAGCTCTAGGTGCTGTTTTAAGTCAAGGAGAACCAGGAGAAGACCATCCTGTAGGAATAACATACGAAATTACTTCACTACTGGAAAAGGGTATTTAGCAGTAATAGCCACTGCACAATATTTTTGACACTATTTATAAGGACGAAAACTTACATTTTACAGAGATCACGAGCCTTAGACATAGATCGAATCAATAAACGATCCCATGAGTCATCTTTATTGATGGAGAGCTAAACTCCGTGGGTATAACTACACCTGTAAGTACAAACCCAGATGTTAAGTTCAAATGCTGACGCTTTATCGCGTAGCGCTGCAGATTATCATGAAATAAATACCGAAAAAGATTTGGAAATTTTAAGGAGGAGTATAAAAGAGTTAGAAAAATTTTAACATCTATCAGTAACAGAAGTAGAAGTTGTCTAACATCTCAAGCTCCGATAGCGAGTATAGTTATTATGAAACATCACAGTCCCGTATGCTACTTTTACAACCTACTTAAAAAATTCCTGTACGAGCAAAACAGCTATTGCACGTTCTAATAGAGCGAGTGATACACATAATCAAAGCTTAAATAAGCTCGAATCAACTACTACAGCAAAGCAGGTAATAAGAGGAAGAAAAAAGGGCTCTTAAGGTTCTCCTCTCACTATACCACCAGAAATTAAAGGAGGGCAAGGAGATCTCACTGATTATCAATAGCTCAAAGGTTACTTAAGTGCCGAGCTCAAGAAAAACGAAATTCACCTCCTACTGACAGAACCACAAACACTCCAGACATTGAAGGCATAGAAATTCTAGATACATCGGTAGACAAAGAGAGCCAGCAAAAACTTATACCCCAAGTAAATAGATTTCTTCTTTCTAGCCTCTTGAACACTAAACATGATTCATTATTAATTTCAACTACAGCCGATAATGAGTCACAAGAAGAATCTATCACTGAAGCCAATGACGTAGAAGAAGTATTTAATCCAACAGCGCAACCATCAGCTGCCGAGACCTCAAAAGATAACGAAATCGAAACTGCACCTCTAAAATCAGTAGGATGTTAGTTTGACACTGACTCATCAAGTACATTAGAAAATTAAATGGTTGCTGAAATAAAAGAAAATTTGAAGCTCAAATACTAATTCATTCTCTGCTCGCAGATCAACGAATAAAGATGCTTTGAAAGGCAGTTCCGATGAAAACAATGTTAAACAATATCTTTTAACTAACAGTTTGCAGAATAAAAATTTTGCTAACCCATCTTTGTATTGGGACTATTACATACCGCCAGAACGGAAAAACATAATAGGAACAACAGGAAATAGCAAACCAGAGTTAACCGAAGCAAATTTTCAAAATTTCAAAACATCATCTGATGTTTCACTAGACTATTCCAAAGACTCTGAAAATTCTATAGAAAGAACAAGCTTTCTGATAAGTTTAAAATCACCTATAAGACGCAACAAATCTGTACCTACGGTAATAGTAAGTAATGTCAACATTATATGAAAAGAGCCTAATGTTTTTACTATTGAACAAGAAGATAGCGAAAAAGCTTGAGAGGAAGAAAAAAGCATGGTAGTATACCTAACACACCTTCTTATTTAAGTGCTAAGCAGCAAGACACATTTATAAGACAACATCACGCCCCGAAGCATAGTTACTTGATACTGTCTACTCGCCCTACAGCTGAATTTGAAATATTAGAACAGCAATTAAATGCTGAACGTGATGACCAAATTACTTGTCAAGAAAGCACTATAATAAGACCTACGATAAGAGCAGAAACGGATCACCTTGGAATATTAGGCACACGAGAACGTTTAACACATGAAAAAGACATTATTGCAATGTTTATTTCAGCTGACTTGACACTTAATTCTACTAACAATAAAATATAATTAGGTTTTAACTACATTTTAAAATACAAATTAAATAAAATGCAACCTTAAGTAGACAACGTTATAAGAGCCACGTATCAAAATAAATTAGTATTCTGCTTGGTTGTTAGATAAGAAGAAAAAGTTAAATGTTACTTCAAGATCTTTACTCGTACTTAGTGGGCTTAGCAAAAGCAACAGTAAACAAAAATATAAAAACATTGAGAACATACTAAGAGGGTAAAACAACTGACAATTTGTCTAGAGCACTATTACTCAAAGCAATTCATACAGAACTCAGTCATGTAAACATTAGAATAACTGTATGCTTTGGCGAATGTGTTTATTTATTAAACTAAATGAGACAGCAAAAGTTAATAGAATGCCACACCAGTCTCTTCAGCAGGTATTAAGGCATGAATAAAATCTATAGAAGAATACACGAATGGTATATCTGGAAAGGTATGGGAAAAGACATGAGAAAATTTGTACAAAAATGTAAAGTTTGCCAAGAACAAAGACTAACATGGAAAAAAACAAAAGAATCTATAGTGATAACTGATATTCAAGCTGAAGTTTTCTCAAACATAGCCATGGATACTGTAGGGCCGTTAGCAACAACAATATCTGAAAATAAACATACATTAACCATACAATGTTTATTATCAAAATACTGTGTAGCAGTAGCTATACCTGACATTCATCACAGTCGCACATACTTTAGCAAGACACTTCATAGCGTTACATGGAGTGCCTCAAATATAATTCAGCGATAATGGAAAGAGTTTTTGGAATAATATACTAACATGTTTAGCCTAAATTTTTGGTTTCAACTTTAAGACTCCTACATTCTACCATCCCTAATCTAACAGTTCAGTTAAACGTAGCCATGCCATGCTTGCAAGCTTTTTAAAAACAAAAGCTACAACTAAACAGAACCACGACAAAGTTTTACGTTTTGCTACACATGAATACAATACATCACTGCATACATCGACCACGTTTAGATCGTATGAATTAGTACATGGACGAAAAGCACGCCCACTAAATCCATATCCAACTGAAAATCAAATACAGTCTTATTATAAATATCTTATTAAGTTGATTCACTATTTATTACACATGTATAAAAAAGATTATGATAAGCTTATTAAATATAAACATAAAAGTAAGCAAAACTTTGATAAACATGCTAGACCTCAGAGTTAAGAAGTTGGTATGAAAGCTTACGCAACAAAAGAACCTCGGAAAGAAGAATTAGATAAATACTACAGCGAAATTTTTAAAATCATTAATATAAATTAAAATTATAATAACATAACACTAAGGCCAAGAGATAAGAAAATAATTATTAAACAATTCAATAAAGTGTAACGCTGTTACGAATGGAATTTCCCTCATGTTTCAGGAATCTCAAAAACTTAACAAGATGATCCTTAAACTACTTATAATGGGATTTCTTATTACAAAGGAACTTTTAGCATTTTTGTTGGACCACCCTCCTGCAAAAAGCTTTTATAAGAATAAAAGAATATCCAACAATACAGGAATTTATTAGGAGTATCAGAGTTAAGTTCGCCTTATCCGCACACAATGGACAATAACCCTACTTTTGGACTCTAAAAATCTCACAAACTATAATGAAGAACTAGGTCTTCGAATGTATAATTTATCCAATCACTGCCGTAAATAGGTAAATACAAACTAATGTGAATTCATACCTCTTTAAAACTTAAAACAATTACTTAAAAATATTAATTTATAACAATTCGAGATGCAACAACTTTTCTCACCTACCATTAAAGTCTTGGACTCATTGATAACCAAATTTCATAGTATGCAGAAAAGGGTCACCCCTCTTGAACTCGTGGGATAAATGTCTAAGAAAATTTTTGGAAGTATGCACGCAAACGATAGAGAAAAAATTGCTTCAGAATTAAACAATATCCATTCAAAACAAGGAAACATTTTTTTCTCGTCACAAACTAAACGCATATCGTACAACTGAACTAAGAAAGGCTTTACAAAGAATTGAAACAAAAAAAAATTAATAATTTCAAACTTACACAACAAATGCAGGAGCTAACCATAAATTCCACGTATTTAACAGAAAGGAAAAATTTGATACAATCTCACGATCAATTAGCATATGGGTTATATAGTTCCAGGAATTCTTGTATTACATACTGCAATCCTATAAAAAATTATGAAACGTAATCGAAACTACTGCTCAAGGTCATCTTCTCCCCCTTCTACTCTTATCTAAACGAAAAATATTGCATAAGACATCAATGGTGTTAGAATACATTATTAAATGCAAGGCATCCACACCTACTGCATAACACTACACATTAAAACTGCAACCAAGAAGTAAAATAACCGACAACTCTCTAATGACTTCAATCAACACTTCCAACAAACAATTCGTTGCAATTCGTTCCAGATAACACATATATATCAACCTTATCATAAACTCCAGTTACAACACGATACAATAAAGTACGAACATCATTTCTAACAAACTCAGCAAAAATTGTGACCATTAAGCTGCCATTTAGAAATCGCCAATCATTCTACAATCATATCTATAGTACAACACTACCTAAAATAAATTCAACATGGAAGACTTGCAATAGCAACAGCTCAAAAAGTAATAATTTAGAATACAAATTGTATAGATATATATGTAAGACACAGTTTTTATGTCTTACTCTTTTAATTTAATACTATATATCACTAGAAATATATATAAATATATATGTGCGTGTGTGTGTGTTATAAATATGTTGTGTTTTAAGTACTTGACATTGTGTCGACCATTTTTGCTCTCATGAGGGCAGCAATCAGCTTAGGGGAGTTGTGTGACATCCCATGTCATGAACTTACTATTTATAACTTTACAACACAGAGTTTCGTTTTAACATTATATAAAGCCAAAGCTCAGCGATCTAGGAACATCGAGCGGGACACCTGCTTCTGCAATCACGTGACAAATAACTTACTTGTTTTGAGACAAGCTGCCATCATAAAACTCAAACTACACGTGCAACCTCCAACAATCCTAGAATGTGCTCATCTAACAACATCAATTTGTAGTGGTACATCAAAAAATGTGGATAATGACAAATTTCAATATTCTTTACTGCATATATCCAAAAAAAATATCATACACAATTTTGACAACAACTTGTACTTAATATAAAATCCAAGAGATCAGTAGTTTTAACCACTAATTACTCCGTTATTATAACACCTTGACTGTACTCGAGTCAATTAAGAGTGATTAGGTTAAGCTCTGATTAGTCGTTTGAATTTCCAACTTGACGCGTTTTTCTTAAAGGCAAGAGTATAAAAACTCCTTGCACATAACAGTTTTTGGCATTTCTCTTTCATCAAGTGCTTCAAAAAAACTATAAAGGTTGGAGAGTGAGTTTTGTTGCGTCTTCTAAGTGGATGTAAGACTTAGTTTAGTGATTAAGCTACATGTCAAAAGCGTGCATTTCAAGCAAATGTAAGACTTAGTTTGGTGACTAAGCTGTGTAAGAAAAGCTCGAGCAAGCCAGGCCACTGTAAGCTTGCCTAAAAAGTGAATCAAGGAGGAACAAGAAAGAAAGGAACGTTGACTTGAATTTTAATGTTAAAAGCAGCAGCCTAATTATTGTCATCGCCTTAAGTACTTTCGTGTAGGATTAGAATCATTGTTTCGCTCAACGTTGTAAGATCTTATGACTGAGTGTGGGAGAGCAGTGGTTAACCAACGATCATAGAAGTAAGTTAAGTACAGAAAACTATAAATGATGTGATTATTGTAAATGCAAATCTAAAACTTAGTGATTTATACTTTTTCTAAAATCAACTATTTCTGGCTTTTCTTACTAAATTTACTCAATAATCATACATGACATAAGTTAGGTGTTTGCTTAAATTTACTTTCTTGGTTTAAAAATATTGTAATTTCTTAATTATATGAAACATTTGAAGATTTAATATACTAATTAATAGACACATAATTTTTATCTTCATGAATAAGCTGAATATCAAGAAATCTTTAAGAAGACAACGTATGACAAATACTTTCACAAGGAGGTGAGTTAAAAAGACGAATAAGATACGCTACTACCGTATGACATGAGACATGAGACATAAACTCAAACAGTAGGTCAAGGCCAACTTGGCGTATACCACTTGATACAAATCGCTCGGTTAAACCTAACACTACAACGCTAAGTCAAAGATTTAAAAGAAAAGTATACTGTAAGTAGAAGCAAATAAGGTGTCTGGGCCGATGGCTGGTTCTTGACAAACCAAAATTAAACTTATTTGTTTGTAGAACAAATGTACGACTTTCACCCTCTACTTCTATAAGTTTGGACGTAATACATGCACGAAAGTGAGTTAATGATTAAACGAGTTTATTGTAAATAAGTGCGTAGTATACAGTACATAATTGCAAGTAAAAAGTGCCCAGATAGTAATATACGTTAGCTTCGACGTGGTCATACAGTTTTTCAACCACTCATCTACTGTCTCTGTACCTGTTTAACGTCAAACTTAATATGTTTCTCTTCTTCGTCATGAGACGCGTAAGGGAAATTTTATTTTCAGTTATTGCCGCATGATACTTTTTCACATTGTAGAATAGCGCCAAATTTTGGAATTTTTTTTAAAACACGTAAAATGGTAGGCATTTTAACTTGAACTTCAGCTACTTCACATAGTTTTGTAAGGACCTTTCGGTGCTAGTAGTCGCATGTCATGAGGAATAAATACACATTTATGTATACTTACATACATAAAACACACTATAATAAATTGTTTTCAACATCTTAAGAAACAACCCATGGGAAGCAGAAAAATATTTTATTTTGTATAAAAACCCATAACGAGCGTCTTGTTTTTATAGAGACTTTAATGTTATGTTCAGATAATTATCATCAAATGATGCGATCAGGTGAATATTTTAAGAAAAATAAGGTAACAAATACCAAACTAAAGCAAAAAAATGCGGATCTTTGTGCTGAGCTAGAGAAGTTTAAAAAGGTGCAATAAAATGCGTCATCATTGGGTGAGCTTGAAATTACCGGTTTGTCAGTGGCTAAAAATGTATGCGAGCGTTTTTTTTAACGCTTTCTCTGTTTTGCCTAATTTTCTGGCATATCTGCCCAATGTTGTTGATTATTTTCATAATTTTGATCATTATATTTGTATACATTTTTTTTAATAAATATAAACTGACGTAGTGTATTTATTTTTAGGCTTTATGTAAATCTATGGAAACTTCATTTTCAAAATTTAACGAGCTTTTTACAAATGGTGTTTTTGTAAGCAAATATTGTTTTATTAATATAAACACTGAACAACGTAAATTCAAATGTTCTGTTAACATAAAACTGAAGGGCGAATTAACAGTAGATGATATATTCTTATCTTGCTGTGAATAAAATTTTGCAAATAAGCTTTTTATTTTTCATTTATTGATCTATGTTGTGGTTGGTTTAGAAAACCGACCACATGGCACAACTTTAATTATTACATAACCTTTCACCACAATAACCAATGACAAAAATATTATGGATTACTGCGAATTCTAAGATTTGTCGGTATTGGTATGGGAGGTGGCTGGTTTGGATCTTCGACTACCCTCGGGCTTTAGCTCTTGGTCTACTGAGGTGTTTACCTATGATATGCTTAAATAATACATGACCTGAAAAGTACTTACTTTATTGAATACTTTTGCTACATATTCAACTAGTAACCTCCGTCTCCAAAACTTTGTTGATTAAAAACTTTACATCTATTTTTAACACTTTTAAGAACAAAAAACATTTTACATTTTTTATCACCACAATTATAATAATACTTGTTGCCCTTTCTATTTGAAGGTCTTGAAAATGTAAGTGATTACTGTCATCAGAGTTATAATAAAAAGCTAATTGCTAACGTTATCTCTTACTTCTATTGCAGGTAGCTTCAACTTTACTTTTACGGCACCTAGCAGATCCTACTAAATTAAAGTAAAAAGATTTAAGTTTATTTATTGACTTTGATTTTAATTTTTTTAAGATATAAGCTATTCTAAAACTATCTAAGAAGGGTCAAGAGCCAGTATGCACAATTTGAACTAGATGAGCCAAGTAGTTTTCGTGGTTAGTGATTACAATAATTTTAGCGACTTTACTTCATATATAAGTAAGGAATACGATAAGGTTATAGGTTTTTTTAAGGCATATACATTTAAGAACGATCAAAATTTCATAAGATTCATAATTTCATGAGATGCGTTATAAACCAACATCGGCTATGTGCTGATGTGCGTGTCACTTGTCTTGCCTTGTTACCGATTTGGCTTTTGGGTACCTAATTGGACTCCGTTAGGCAACATTTCATATTTGTTTTATGAGTATTTGATTTTTGTAAGTACCATTTCTTATTACTGACTGCAACGGCATGGTAAACAATTAAGCGCCAGAAGCTATCACAGTGATTATAAAAGATGTAAAAAAACAACCCCACAGAGGTGCCAAATAGCTAGGGTACATAGCCACTGTGGCCTCGTATCCCCATACGGACACAGAGCCACTGTGGCCTCGTATCCCCCTACGGAGTCAGACAGGCATACCTACTAGCACTGGACCGTGCTCGACTCGATGCGTCTTGCTTCACAATGCATATATGGATGAGCTGTGTAATATGGCTCTAATTACGTATGACTCTGCTGGAAAAAATATCGAGCCACAAACACAGATATCAAGTGTAATGTAATATCATTCTTTTAATCTCAGATGTGGACGTTATTCACTCACTTTCTAGTTTATACATCATATCGTTGACAAAAGATCTTCACAGCACGCGTACTTATGTTACTCGAAAGAGATGAAAAAATAAACGTGCTTAATGCGTCTTGCTCCACAATGCATATTATATGGATGAGCTGAGATACAAGGCCCTATCCACTTATGACACTACTGGAGAAAATTCCGAGCCACAATGAGTTACCAAGAGCTCTAACATTGAGATACTCAAACGATACAATACTTATTTCGTGGTAAAGGTAACTGATACATATAAAAAATAAAACTCTATGTCATGTAGCTCTCATATATCCTCAAAAGATGTACCAAGAATATAGTCATGAGTAAAGTAATCTTCATGATATATAAAATATAATGATTTAATATCTTGTACACTTCTCATCTTCATGGTATTTGTAACCTTTGCATATAAAAAAATAAGTTTTTTTGCAGATCTCACATATCCCCAAAATCTAAACACACATGGAAAGTTAAGGCAAAATCAAAATAATATAAAGGGTATGATTCCTTTGGAGAACGCAGATGATTAGCTTTTTTTGGATGCTGCAAACCTCGAAAATAATGCGAGTGAGCCATCAAAAAGTTTTTCGTTCATGTTTTTAAATATTATATTCAAACATGATTAAAATACCTTGCTTAGTACCAGTGGCAAAACGAAAAGTATTCGTTTCAGATACTAGTGTGCGTTATGCGCCGGGACAACGGTGAGTGCTATCGGTAGATGAGAGGCCAAAAATTGTATTACCACTTAAATATAAGGACTATGAAATAGATGATGAGTTTTTTTTTAAGAAAAAAAATAATTGTGAATGACAATAGGGCTTAAAGTGATAGTAATACAAATAACATTAAAATCTAAAAACATGTAAACGATGATGATTATGATAGTGTTGACAACGATCAAAAGGTAAACGATGATGATGGTGATAGTGTTGATAAGGATATACATGTAAACGATGATGATGATTATGATAGTATTGATGTAGATGAAAATATAAAAAAAAAGAGAAAACGATCGGGAACCTAGTGTTTTAGTGCGTGGCTTACCAAAAATTTCTTTACCATTGGAATATAGATACTTTATATTGGATCATGAACTTCCCTTTAAAAAAAAGATTGTTATTGATAGTAGTGTTAGTGGTAGTGATGGTGACAATGACATAAATCAAATTAAGAGTAAAATAAAGGAAAACAATTATAATAATCATGATAGTGATAATAACGATGTGAGTGAAAGTGACTCTATTATTTCAGTTGGCGGTTTGTCAGTTAACTCACTACCATTGAAATATATGTATTTAGAATTAAATAATGAGCTTCCTTTAAAAAAAGGAATATCGTTAATGATAGTGTTGATGATAGTAATGGTGGTTCTGATTGTAAATCTCTAGTTTCAGTATGTGATTTATCAGACTAGTACAGTGGATCAGTCGATAGGACAATTGATGTTAGTGATAACGAAGATCATCATAATAGTAGTAGTGACAGTGAATTAGTATTAAAACAAAAAAGTGTCGCTGATTCTGACTCTGACGAAACATTTAATGGTCTTAGTTTTTCGAAAGACGAAGAAAGTGCACAGTTATTTTCATTACAAACGACCATGAAACCAATGATGATTGGACTTGTAAAAAGAAAAGAAATTTCGTGCAAGGATGAACATTCGTTGTGTCAGCTCAAATATTATGATTCAAATAGAAAGAAAGCACGAAAATGGTGTTATTATAAAGTTTTGAATGGGTGGTTATGCAGTCTCTGCATTCAAATATTCGAATAAGTGGATCGCAATAATAGTAATCAACGTCGTCATTATCATCATCATTATTATACATGGTTATTAAATTAATTATTAAAATATTTCAATAATTTCTTTCAGTTATGTTTTATAACTGTTCTAATAACTTTTTGTCAAAATTATTCTAAATACATAAAAAAACATATTCTATGTTTGATGGGAATTTCATTAATAAAAAAATTTTTAAAAAGTATTTTGTCTAAAAGACATTTACTTTTACTAATTACTCATGCATACTTTGTTATTATTTAAAATAAGTAAAATTCAAGACCATTGCAATCCTCAGTTGATATGAATACTTTATTAGGATAGCAATGCTTCATAAATATCCTTATTATTTTTGTAGTCCAAATAATTTACTTTTATTTTTAAGATTAACCATATGATTCACATTTTGTAAACCAAACTTAGAAACAAAATATGTACTATTGGTAAGTTCAATGAAAAAGAGACAACATTTTTTCTATAAACTAAATACTTTTTTATTCCAACTAAAAATGAGCTACAATTTAAATAGTAAACATTTTATTAGAATGAATAATATCTATCCATTATTCAAAATATTTATCTGAAATGTCAATCTTGACTTATTTATTACCTAATTTGGAATTTTGTATCCATTTTTTAAGTGCATAAGTATTACGTAAGGCGCACTGGGCCAGCATATAGTTGCATGCTTTATGATTAGCACAAAATATTGATCCATCATACAAAGTGTTTAGCGCTAGGCACCCAAAATCTTCGAGATTATGAATTAAGCTAAAAACCAATTTCATCAGTTTAATGATTTGTTAGCCAGTCTAAGACTTGAAAACTTAACATTCCGGCAAAATTATAGCCAACCACTTAGTTTTTTCTAATCCCTTAACGTATACCTTATCACTTATGTTAATGACTGATTGTATTGTACGCTGCACTTTATCGTAAGATATTTTTCCCGATCTCCAAAGTACTCCATGAAAGTCAGTTTCCAACCATCATACGTGGTACATGTTTGTCTTCGATAAAAATATAATTGGATAAGGAGGTTTAAAAAGAAATACCAATGGTTTCGCGTCGGTCTTTATGTCCAATATGGCTACCTCTTTGATAATGAAAATATTTTTTTAAATTTGGTAACCTTGAACATTGACTATAAATTTTCTTTTGTCACTAGTATTTGCAGTCGTTTTCGGATTACATAAGAAACAACTTCTTTTCATTGGTGCAGGGCCCTCAATTCGATGTCTTTCTGTATTATAATGATCATAACAACGTAAGTGTTCTTTAATATCAGAGTCGTTTTTTAAGTTCTCACTTAGAGCTTCATATACAGTATTTATTTGAGCGCCAAAGTATTTCAGACGAACTTTCTTTGGCAACATATGCAGATTGAAGGAGTTCACATGAGGTAACATGTCATTGATGGCAGCCATCACGTTACTGACTAGAATCATTCATTTGCGAGTATATATAAGCAATGGCGACATAGAGTACAGTTCTATAGGAACAGTGGAGAAGGGTACATTTAAAAATCAGTACCATACACCTTTCCCACTATTAATACTGTTGATGTTATGACTAACACTTTTCATGTCTTATGGAGCTGGCAAGCTCAGCTTAGAGGGCGCAAAAAAGAAGAGTCTTCAGCCAATGAGAATTCACCATATGTAGTATAGGATTGTAGACATAAGCAGTAGATGGCATATATATATTTTGCATGTATGTAGATGAACAATGATAACTCCCATTGACTGGACTATCTTTTTTACGCCCTCTGCTGAGTTTGCCAACTCACTAGTCTGATATGCGTAAATATAAAACCCGCGTCATATTATGAACCGCTCAGTTTCTTGAAAATTATCAAAGAGAATTAGACTTGTCTACTAAAAAAGTGAATCATGTTTATTGCTTAGTATTTTAAAGATGAGAGAATAAGTATACATAAATCATATCAAGAAGTTATAGAAAATGAGAGTAATATAGACACAAATAAAATGTTAAGTAGTTGCTACACAGTTCTTCAAAATGCTAATATTTTTTGCAAACGTCAAGATGTAACAATATCAGATAAACAGAAATTTCAAGCTGCTGTGGCTCTGATTAAAACTCTGATGCAATGACTTTACGATTAATTAGAAATAATAGAAGTGGTCAAGTTATTTGAGAATAAACCTGATTTTTTTGAACACTCTTAGCTAGTTAAAAGTGATTACCATAAAGTAATACAAGGAGTAGGAATCTCAACAGCGATGCGAGATACTATAGCCACAACATCTTTTAAAGAGGCATCAGTGGATTGGGAGGTTATTAATAGTGCTTTTGAAAATCGAATAAATACTGTTTTACTCGTAAATCACAAACATTTAGATCTCCTTACATTCATGGAAGACGCTCGACAACAATTTGTTAAGCGAATAAAACAAACTCTGGACGAACATCAAGCGTTAAAAGTAAATACAGTGCTCGCTGCTGAGTATGTAAAAGTGAAAGATGGAATGACATTGTTGATATTAAATATTTCAATTCAAAGTCACAAGATATTTTTCAAACACTTGATTTGTATGAATGGTTTATGACGTATGCACAACAACCACTTGAAAAAGATATGGAAGATTTTCAAGACAAAGAATCGGGTTGGTCATTACGTTCTCTACTGAATTTAGTCGTAAACATTAATAAACCTAATCTTATGAGAGGAAGTTCTTATATTGAATTGCCAAATTATATTTAAAAAGAACAGGCTTGCATAAATGTGATGAATAATGATAATCAATGCTTTAAATGGGCTATTCTATCAGCGTTGTATCCAGTGCAGAATCAACCATATCGTATCTCCAACTACACTCAGTATAAAAATGAATTGAATTTTAATGATGTTCAATTTTCAGTACATCCAAAGGCAATTAAGAACTTTGAAAGACAGAATGATGTTTCAATAAATTTATATTTAAAAAAAAAAAAAAGTGTATATGATGTTTTCTTTTGTCATGTAACTTCTCAGGAAAAAGATAAACATGTGAATCCTTTGTTGGTTAAGAGCTTTTATTTTGATGAAAATGAAGAACCAGAATATCAAGAAAATAATGTACATGTATCTAACACATTTCACTACGTATGGATGAAAAATCTTTCTCGCTTGGTACACAGAACATTCTCTAAAAAATGTGCATCACTCATATGTTATCGTAGTCTTAATCATTTTTTGACAGCGCAAAAGTTACTAGCACATGAAACTGATTGTAAGTATTCAGTTTTTAAAGTGAACTTGTGCTTAAATATACTGTACATTTTATTGCTATGCGAAATCGCTGTAATATTTAAATGTCTGTTACTTCTTCGCGAGCTTCCTAGAATTGAATATCTTATGTTTCATACGTTACTACTTGGATTAAAACAATACTCTAGAGACTGTGCTAATTTTATACCTTACTACGTTATAATATGTTCAATAGTTGTTATCTGCAAAACGAAATATTCGCGAACATTCACATATAAGCATATAAATACACCGTGCTCTGCGTAGCACTAGTCAGTCCAAGCAAGCGCCGCCGCGCCGTGGCTTAGTTGAACGCTTTACTCAGTTCGCACCTGTACATAGTATACCAATTGATTGGAAATAAATGTTGCTGTTAAATTACAATTACAAGTCTCGCGTTAATTCTTTTCCCTGTATCTGTCTTCGACGGGGTCTGAGCTTTAGCTCGCGACGGTAACGGCCCTTCCACGAACAGTAAGAGTATAAATAAATTTAAAATTATACTTTCTAAAAACAATAATTATGAAGACATACTTAAATTTAAGAACTTTACTTATAAAAATCGTGTACCATATGACAGAATCGTGAAGAAGATGAAGCACCTGCTATGTGATTTGTAAAGAGTTTACATGCTTTATCATTTCAATTACAGTACTTATACGATAATCCATGCAAAATGATAGCTTTGATAACTTAAAAACACGATGAATTTGGTAATGCCCTGCTGTGTCATATTTGTAATGAGTCTTTCAGATCAAAAGTGAAGAATGTTCGAGATCATTGTCACTTAACTGTAAAATAAATATCAAACAATGAAATATTACTTTATGGTACTATTTGTATTATGTAGACACTTTTTTATGTATAAAATAAATTTTAGGTATCGAGGTTCTGCAAACAATAAGTGTAACGTTAATTACAAAGACTCAAGAATAATACCTATAATCTTTTATAACTTAAGTGGTTATGATTCACATTTGTTTATAAAAGAACTTTTAATGAGCTTTCCAGGCCAGATGCAACTTCTCACATGAACAAAAAAAATACATATTTTTCACTAAGTATGTTGAAGGGACCAACATAAATCTTCGTTTTATCGACTCCTTTCAATTCATGGGTTCTTCCTTAGATAAATTATCTTTATATATGGATAGTTTTAAAATGTTAGAAGAAATTTTCATGAACGATGATAAATAAAGTATTAAGCAAATCGGATTATTAAAGAGGAAAAGTGTATTTCCTTACGACTATGTTTCTTCATTTAAAAAGCTCCAAGAAAAGAGTCTTTCCTCAAAAAGTGATTTTTGTAGCACTTTATACAAAGCTCATATTTCTGATCAAGAGTATGAACATGCCAGAAATGTATGGAACACATTTAATATTAAGACAATCGGACAATACTCTGATTTATATTTGAAGACAGATGTTTTGCTTCTTGCAGAAGTGTTTGAAAATTTTCAAAACAAATGTCTTGAAGCATATGAATTGGACCCAGCTCATTATCATACTTTACCTGGGTTAACCTGGGATGCAATGTTAAAATATACAAAGGTAGTGATTGTGCTTTTAAATACATAATTTTTTTATTGATAAATCTTATAAATTCAGACATTTTTTCAGATTCGATGGCAATTATTAACAGATATTGATATGTTTATGTTTATTAAACGTGGTGCACGAGGAGGCATTAGTCAATGTAGCAATCGTTATGCCAAAGCTAATAATCAGTATATGAATAAAGGTTATCAACCTAATGAAGATGAGAAATATCTTATGTATTATGACATCAATAATTTCAATATTAATCAATAATTGACAATAATAATATGGGTGAGCTATGCGACTCAACCATCACCATATAGTGTTTTAAATGGACACAAAATATGAAACCGGTGAAAATCATGAACGTGAAAGATGATCCTAAAATTGGTTACATTCTCGAAGTAGATCTTGAGTATCTAGAAACGCTACACAATGCACATAAGGACTTGTCATCTTGCGCTAAACATAAAACACCTGTAGGATCTACACAGAAAGAACTAATGACTTCTTTTACGACGAAAATTGCTACGTCATACATTATCGGGCACTTAAACAAGCATTAATGCATGGTCTCTACTTGAAAAAAATTTATCGAGTATTGGAATTTAAACAAAGTACATGGTTAAAGAAGTACATAGACTTAAATAGTTCGAAACGCCAAAATGTGAAAAACAAATTCAAGAAGATGTTGTTCAAACTGTGTCACAACGCAGTTTATGGAAAGACGATGAAAAATGAGCGAAAACATGTTAATGTAAGACTTGTTAATAAGTGGGAAGCAGGATATGGTGCAGAAGCACTTATTGCTAGACCAAACTTTCATAGTTGTGATATATTTGACAATCAGTTTGTTATAATACAGTTATTACGTACTGAAATCTGCATTAAAAAACCTATGTACGTTGGATTATGTGTCTTAGACTTATCAAAAATACGTGTTTATAGATTTCATTATGACTTTATAAAAAATTATGTAGGGAATCAATCTAAACTACTCTATACTGATACTGATAGTCTTTATTATAAAATAACTAACACCAATGCGTATAAACTCAGGAGTAATAATCTTGAAGAATTTGATACATTGGATTATGCTGAAAACAATTCATTCAACATTGAACAAGGCAATGATAAAATTGTTGGCCTCATGAAAGATAAATGTGATGGAAATATCATATGAGAATTTATGGGATTGAGGAGCAAGATGTATAGTATAAAAATACAAAATGAAAAGTCATTAGAAAAAGCAAAAGGTGTAAAAAACAATGTGGTACATGCTACAATCACTTTTGATGATTACATCAAATGTCGATGTAAAAATACAAGCATCTCTCGAGAGCAGAAAATTACCAGATCACGTCATCATCAACTCTACTTAGAATAAGAAAATAAAATAACTTTGAGTGCGTATGACGATAAGCGTTATCTACAGTATAGTCAAACAGATACCCTACCCTGGAGCTACTATAGCATCATCCCAAAACTTATCAATGAAGATGAAGCCACCTATCAGAGAAGCGAACCTGGAGGGGAACCTACTAATCAACAAGTCGAATTTCTGTCAATCAAAGGGGGCGAGCCATATATGAGAAGCTGCAACAACCAAGTGAGCTTAATCTGTCGACAACTCCAAAGAGGATTAACATTAAAAATTTACAGATAAGACAGTGCGTTCTAGTAGGATAGCACACTCCTCTAACTTTGAAGGTTGTGACACCATCTTGAATAAAAAGCCTAAATTAACTAAAGGTTAGTAAAAAATTCAATATATCTCTTTTTGTTAAATAAATGCATGCCCTGATAATTCCTTAAATGCTTTAAGCTGCACAGTTAATACACTATCAATTAATTTTTAATATTTTACACAAGCTTTTAAATATTTTGTTTTGTGTTACAGATGAATCTTGATGAATTGCATCGTATTGCCAGTGGTCAATATCTCCCCACTTAAAAACTGAGAGAAGTGGAAAATGATCGCATTTTTATGCTTCAAAAACTGAAGGAAGTCAATACGCAGTATGGGATGAAGATTGTTGCCGAATTGGACGATGAATTTCAAACGCTTCTTCCAAAATGATTGTAGATGCGTTACTAGAAGATGATAATTATTTAATGAAATTGCAAGGAGATGCGAATAAAATAAAATTACTTATGTGGGTTCAGGAAAGTAAAGTTATATTTTTATACGCATAATTATGTAACAATTTTAGTATAAAATAAAAAACAAGTTCAAAGTAAGTTTGTGTATTTCATTTATTTACTTTTGATACAATCAACACTAATTATCCTAATTCTCTGCAAATTTCTTCATATTAATATCAAGTTTTGGAAAAACACGTAATCATTTTTTTTTATTAATCCAACTATTATGAATATTGTTGAAACCCAACTATTTAACTAAAACGCGATTTTTTCGACGACTTATAATTTTTTCGACAAGATAAGTATCTGGATATTTGGTTTTCTGGAGTTTCTGTTTATAGAAACCTCCAAAGATTGGTTGCTCTTGATAATTTTTTAAATAGTAAGTTGGAGGGCTAGTAGGAGCTACTCGAGCTATTGTGAAAATTTCAGTAGACCAGTTTGGTGTACATCCTTTTTTAAACATTTACTTGATATTGCTTGATCGATTATTTGAATTAGGAGCTGATACATCCTAAGGTTTCATAGCTTTCGTTCGGTGCTTCCCATCATTGTAGTCTGCCAATAACTTGGGTAAAATATCAATCTAGTTATAGCTACCTAGTAAACTAAATTTTCTCCACATAGCATGCTTCAGAATGCGATTAAATCGCTCACATATCGATGCTTTGAGATTGCTATAAGTAGAGTATAAATTAATTTTGTACTTTTGCATGAGACTTTAAGAATTCGCATTGTAAAACTCTTTACCACGATCTGTTCGTAAATTAGTTGGAACTCTCCCCTCTGTTAATATCGACTTCATAGCTGCAGTCACATCTTGACCACTTTAAGTCTTTGCAAGCACAGCCCATGCAAATTTTGAAAATACAACAATGACTGTAAGCATATATTTATAACCTTTATTTTCTCCAGCATAAGGTATCATCTCTACAAGATCAACTTGCCATGTTTTATCCAAGCCATGGACATCAAACTCTCGACGAAGATAGTTGCATCAGGCAGGTTTATGAAGTTCTTTCACTACTTTTTCCATCTTTCCTTAATGTCTTCTCAAGTTGTATTGGATGTTTGTGCCACAATCTCCTTAACTGTGTGTATTTCCCACTACAAATTTAGTACTGTTTCTGAGAATACATCACTCAAATTACTGAATAGTAGACTTATTTTCTTTTGTTCATCTAGAATGAAACTTTCTTCTTTCTATAAAATAGTGAGATTCACAGCATCGTAAGGTTGAACAGCTAATGCAACATTGCACAATCTTTTATTTTCCAAATCAAATTGACCATCTGTGGTGAGCTTATACCCCAATCCTCGAGAACCTCGCCCACCACTTTTAAATTTAGCTAATCCACGTCCGAATTCGTTGATGTTCATTTTGATACTGAAGTCAAATTGATGACAAAGCTCAATATATAATATTAGCTTCAAGAAACTCCTTAACGATTAAATTTATTTCAATTATATGACTAAGATTACCAGCTGACTTTTATACCACTAGTAATCTCAGTCGATTGACCAGTTCGTTAGGGTCGTCCCAATAAACGTAGTCCATTTGCGTGTTGAGCTTAGCAATTTTTAACGAATGTGGGTACGTTACTTCTTTACTTGTGTGAGATTGAATCAAGGGGCAATAATATTGTTAAATTTGTTACTGTTGTATGGGCGAATCATCTCATTTTTGTCAAATTTTCTTTTATGCGCACTCGAAGTTTCCAAGATTTGTTTGTATTGAGCTAAATTATCTGGTGTCATGTGCTTTTTATCAAGATGTTCTTTTATGGGTAACTCCATTAATCCATCAGTCGTTGGGTACCTCAGATGTTTTATGTGAATTTGACTTTTTTTGAAATGTATGGGTGAATCACCAAGTATACATCGTCCATCTCTTTCTTTTCTAAACCCATACATTCGAACCAATTCCGGCTCATGTCTATCAGGAATTTGTAAGTATGGGTTCATAGATAAATTTTTATCGATATCATGCGCTGAATCATTATCGCTTTTTTCAACAACGGTATCATAGCTTTTGAAAGTATCATCCAACGAAGAAGTATCATCTTCATCATTACTATTACTATTTGCTGACTGGAACGTTGATGTGTCAAAATTTTTAAACTTTTTGCTTAAATGGCTTTAACGGCTCTCTAGGTAGAGATTTAAAGCTTAGTGAAAGGTTTTTTTTCTCTCTCTGGCATAGATGATCGCTTCTCGGCCTCTGGCTAAGATCAAAGGATCTTGCCTGGGGGTTGGGGCGAAAGCATGACGGTGGGCCGCCCGCTGCTCCCATCCATCCCCCTCGTTTTACACAAGCACGGTGCTTCGCGCTCAAGCTTCATATTATATCGGTATTGGTTAGTTTAGGTTAGCAATGGAGTGGGGGTGGTGGGCGGCTTATCGTCGAGCAAAAACATGATAATATCTGATCTTATCAGCTTGATATCTGATACAGTTTTCTCTGTCTGACTTAAATAATCAATGCTTACGTCTAACAGCTTCTCTTGCTTTTTCAACTTGACGAAGAATGTGTTTTTCCTTACGAAAATCATCCATGTTGTCCGCTTGACAGTTAACAATAGACTAATACACACTTAATCAGCATGAGTAATATTTATAGCAAAAGCATCAAAACCTTTTTTGTATTTTTCATCATTCACATCTCTTTCCTTATCTATTACAACAAACGCATGTTTTTAAACTCCCCAACAGTTTACACATAATGTTTTAAATTAATTATGCATCATGTCAGTATTAACATGATCATTATAGATGTGCTTCAAATTCATATCATCTTGCCGAAACATCATTCAGGGATTTAAATTATCTCTGACCTAATGCTTTGGAACTTGAGAATCATATGATTGACAAAGATAGAAGCAATCAATACTTTTGTGACGTCCCATGCAGAAAAATGCTTTCACATTATCTTGTTTTTCACAGGCAACGTCATTGAATATCATCACGGATTTGAATAGTGCCTTGTCAGAAGATATAACATGATCACGAAATGAAAAATACTTTACACCATTCATAGGCTCCAATAGTTGTTTTAGAAGCTCATTCTTTGGCTAATTCAGTGATCTTAAGTATAAATAAACATTCTTAAATCTCAATCCGTTGGGATGAGTAATTAAAGCAAGTAAACTGTTTGTTTTACCACAGTTTGATGGACCACAAAGAACAGCTCTTTCAGTATCGGGTAGCAGATCACCATGGCGTTTTATTATATTATCTTGCTTAACGATTTCGTCGGAATTCATGACAGGAAGTTTAATATTCTGTTCCACGAAGCTCATGTTTGTTGTATGCTAACTCAACTAAAACTGAACTATAATACTATGAATAATATGTCTTTATTTTTTTAAGCTCATGCGTCATCGTATTTTCAAATTTTGTTGATCAGTTAGTTAAAATTAATAAAGGAAGGTTTAATATTATACTTTCTCGGGCACGTGTTGACTGAATACTGACTCCATTAAAATATGAAGTTTCAAAAAGTGCTCTACTCATATTTTTAAGCTCATTCATGATTAGGCACTTGAAAAGTGATAATCATTCATAATCGCAAAGGCTGTGGAGTTATAAACACTCTTATTAACAAACTGCCTGTGAAACTGCACATTCCAGGATATCAGTATTGCGGACCAGGAACTAAATTAGCCAAAAAATTAGCTCGTAGGGATCCAGGTATCAACCTATTAGATAAAGCTTGTAAACAACACGATATAGCCTATTCTCAGAATCTAGAAAACATCGTGGCAAGAAACACTGCTGACAAGATTCTCGCTGAACAGGCGTGGCAAAGATTCAAAGCCAAAGACGCTAGTTTAGGGAAAAAAGCTGCTGCTCTTACCATCACCAACGCTATAAAATTAAAATCCAAACTTGGCATGAAATCATTTCGTAATAAGAGTTCTAGATAAGTAAGTAAAAATAAAATGTAAAAAAAGAAGAAAATCACTTTGAAAAGCTTAATTCGAAGTGCCTCGAAGTATATGGTTCTAAGTAATTGTGCTCGGAAAGTTATTAGTTTAGCGTTAAAGGGAGCACAGGAGGCTGTGAAAAAAGTTGGTGGCAAGAAGAATATTGTAATTCCTCGAGTATTGCCTCTACCATGAAAAACTGGTGGCTTTTTACCATATCTTATTGCTGCGTTTTCTGGCTTAAGTGTTTTAGGTGCTCTTACTAATGGTGTAACTGGAGTTATCAAGGCTATTAATGATGCTAAAGTCGCTTGAAAACAGCTAGATGAAAGTTCAAGTGAAAGGCATAATAAAGAAATGGAAGCTCTCTTACTCGTAAAGAAGCTCTTTTTAAAACCATATAAGAACGGCTAACGACTTCATTTAAAACCTGGAAAAGGCTTGAAAGATAAAAAAAAACTTCCCATGTTAAACTGCCTTAGCAAGCTCTCACACTCTATGATCTCATCAAGTATGCAAAAATTTTAAAAATCCCACATTTTTGTGAAGTTTTTATGAGGAATGCTTCACCAGCCGATGGCCCACGTTTTTCCGAATCAGCAATAGTCAATCTTGATGATAAAATTGGTTCTGGTACTCACTGGGTTGCCTATAGAAAACGAGGCAATAACGTGACGTATTTCGATAGTTTTGGTGACCTGCAGCCACCAATTAATCTAATGCTATATTTTGGGGTTAATAATGTCAAATATATATATCAGAGGTACCAAGATTTTGGTACATACAATTGCGGCCATCTTTGCTTAAGCTTTCTTTGTAAAAAACCCTATCGTCAGCCTATATAAACGTATCTCCATACTCAAGAAACATTAGTCATTGGAAAATCGCCATGGGAGAGTCATTGACATTAAGTTTATTAGGAACATCATCGATCCTCGAACCGCAATATTTCCCACCTATGAAGTTGTCATCAGCACATAACTACGTTCTTGGTCTAGTAGAACTTAGAGATATCACTACTCATAACTTGGATTTACCTGTTGCTATTCTCAAGGTTAAGACATTAAGAGTTGAGTGCCTACCGGCATATCACTACCAGAGCCTATATAAACGGAGAAAAAGTTCATACCATCCACGAATTTTTTCCAGCCGTACTACCAGGATACAAGATTGTCGAAATTTCATCGCAAATAATTTATTTACCAGTTGGTGTGAAAATAATAGATCATCTTCAAGTGCGCATTATTATTCCGGACGGTAACTTGATCAATTTTCGTGGTGAAGTTATAAATATAAGACTACACTTGAAACAGCTCAACTAAAAAATGGGCATAGTGTACAACAACAACAACAACAACAACAAAAGTAAAGTTGGACGAGGTTATGAAAATAGATTTACGAGGGTAAAAGCAATTCGTCATTCACGAGCCACCACAATTAGACAAAGCTTTAAAACTCAACCAAAATGGATGAGACGAATCAGTTGTCGACAAATGCCCAAAGCGTTAACACGTCAAAACGTGCAGTTTAAAAAAAAACTTAGGCCTGGAAGCAAGAGCTCCTGGTGGCAAATAACTTGTACTTTCTTTTGCTATTTGGAAACAAAGAAACGCCAAGATGCAAGAGATTCTCAGCACTCAGTCAGGTATCGTGTTCGATGAGTCGGTTGCACACTACGAGATTCATGTTCATCAACCCCATATTGCATCAGCATTTCATAACAGTGATGAGATTCAAATCTTAATTCAACATCAAGATTTATGTCTCTTACCTCTTCAAAGTTTCCTACGTATTGCTGGACATATAGCAAATGAAGAAGATGGTGCTTTGTTAAGAACAACACTAGTTAATAACACCATCTGCCATATGCTTGAAGAAATACGATATGAACGGAATGGTATAGAAATCGACAAGTGTAAAAATGTTGAATTAACAATTTAAATGAAAGGATTGATATCTTTCACTCCTAGTCAGAGTTTAATGCTTGAAAATGGTGGTTGGATTGACATCGAAGAGAAAAAATCTATTATCAATGATTATTCTTATTTTGCAGTGTCAATACCTTTGAGTATGATATTTAAATTAGCTGAGGACTATCGCAAAGTTGTGGTTAATGCAAAACATAAAGTAATTCTTACAAGATCAAGAGATAATGTTAGCATCGTTATACAAGTAGCTAACAATCAAAATTTTGAAAATTATAAGCTTACATTAACTCAAATTGAGTGGCTTGTGCCTTGCATAACTGCATCAGATAGACGAAAAATTCGTTCGCTTGATATTTCCATGAGCCCAATTCTATGAGTTTCCGCGATTGGGAGTTGTATGAGGACCCTCTATTACTAAAAGCTTCTAGACATTTTTGGACTGTCAAAACGTCCAATCAGTTGGAAAAGCCTCGTTTTGTCATTTTGGGCTTTCAAAAAAAACGAAAAAATGAGCCCGCTTCTAATGGCAGTCTCTTTGATCATTGTAATATCAGCAATGTGAAATTTTTCTTCAACTCACACTATTATCCTGAAGGAAATCTTTATCTTGATATTAATAAAAATCAGTTTTTAATATTATACGATAAATATAAAAATTTTCAAGTAGCCTATTACGGGAAAGAACCAGAACCTATGTTAAATAAAACAGATTTCATCAAACGCATGCCTCTTATTGTGTTTGACTGTTCTAAGCAAAATACAGCTTTGAAAAGCACGCCAGTAGACGTACGCTTGGAGTTTAAAATACGAGAGAATTTCCCGGAAAATATATCTCTTTACTGTCTTATTCTACATGATCGTATTGTAGAGTACAATCCTATCAGTGGTGACGAAAGAAAACTTGTTTAATCACGTCTACGAAATTGAAAAATATTTGTAGTCTTCAACATGATGGAGTACGTGGTAGATATGCAGGGCTTTTAGAAACTTGGCAATGATTACGTGCTGAAAGAGTTGGCGATTTTCTCACTCCATGGGAATGATGAGCCACAAGTATTTCTCTTTAATCCACCATTTTCTTGACTTTCATCTGATATTTAACCTAATCCATGATAGGCCAGCTCAAGCCACAAATTCTCACGTTTGTCCTTATCATTTAGTCTATCAGATGATATTGACTACATGGAAATTGGTAATGTCCTTCGTGAAAGTCTCAAAGATGCAAAAAAGATTTTTCTTTCTTCTTTTTGCTTCAGAGAGCATCACAATGTAAGTCGAATGAAAAAATTCTACTTTCGTATGGAGTGAGAAGATGTCACTGACTGATGAAAAGGTGAAATAATAAAACCTCAAAAGAAATTCGCTTTATTACAAATGAATAAAATTATATAAAGCTTTATTTGAAGTGTATCTATCTAGCAGTTAACATCAAAATGGGTCCGTACTTTAATAAATTGAATAATTCAGAGGAAAGCAGCAAGAGTTGTCATACCAAAGACGATGAAGATAGCCGGAAACCTCTTTTAGAGAAGCACGTTGAGGCATTTCAGCCAAAAGTCAAAAAGAATTATTCTTCTGAAAATATTCGCTCATGTCTCAAAAAAAAAGAAATACAAAATAATTGAAAATACGTAATATTATTCTGTAAAATTATTGGCCCTCACAAGAACCATAAATTTTTTTTCATTTTTATTCAAATTTTAAATAAATGTATTAAATTTAATGATTTTATTATTATTCAAGTAACCTTTCCTCATGCTATCCTTACGATTGAAACCTACGAATTATTTATTACTATACGCAGAAAATTTATTTAGTGAATGAATGGTAAGCAGTTATTAATTATATGAATAGCAATTTGTTGCAAATGGTACAACAATCAGAGATCACAGTATCGAGTCAAGCACGTTTATTCTTTAATTTTTTTCGAGTAACATAGGTAAGCGTGCTATGGACATCATTCGTCAACGATAGTGTGTATAAACTAGCAAGTGAGTCAATCACGTCTACACCAGTAATATAAAAAGAATGATATTACATTACACTTTATATCTGCATTTGTGGCTCAATATTTTCTCCAGCAGAGTCATTCGTAAATAAAGCCATATTACGCAGCTCATCCATATATACATTGTAGAGCAAGACGCATCGAGTCGAGCACGGTCCGGCGCTAGTAGGTATGCCTGTCTGGCTCCGTAGGGGGATACGAGGCCAGAGTGGCTCTGTGTCCGTATGTGGATACGAGGTTACAGTGACTCCGTATCCAAGAGGGATACGAGGCCACAGTGGCTCCGTATCTGTAGGGGGATACGAGGCCACAGTGGCTATGTACCCTAGCTATACTACTTACTCATGGCACCTCTGTGGGGCTTTTTCTTTACATTTTTTATAATCACTGTGATAGCTTCTGGCGCTTTAGTGTTTACCATGCCGTTGCAGTTAGAAATAAGAAATGGTACTCACCAAAATCAAATGCTTATAAAACAAACAAAAAATGTTGCCTAACGGAGTCCAATTAGGTACCCAAAAGCCAAATCAGTAACACGGCAAGACAAGTGACATGCACATCAGCACATAGCCGATGTTGGTTTGTAGCGCATCTTATGAAATTATGAATCTTATGAAATTTTGATTGTTCTTGAATGTATATGCCTTAAAAAAACCTGTAACCTTATCGTATATCCTTACTAATATATAAAGTAAAGTCACTAAAATTATTGTAATCACTAACCACGAAAACTACTTAGCTCATCTAGATAAAATTTTGCATACTGGCTCTCGACCCTTCTTAGATAGTTTTAGAATAGCTTATATCTTGAAAAAAATTAGAATCAAAGTCAATAAATAAACTCAAAGCTTTTTACTTTAATTCAGTAGGATCTGCTAGGTGCCGTAAAAGTAAAGTTAAAGCTACCTGCAATAGAAGTAAGAGATAACGTGAGCAATCAGCTTTTTATCATAACTCTGATGACAGTAATCACTTACATTTTCAAGACTTTAAAATAGAAAGGACAACAAGTATTATTATACTTGTGGTGATAAAAAATGTAAAATTTTTTTTGTTCTAAAAAGTGTTAAAAATAGACGTAAAGTTTTTAACTAACAAAGTTTTGGAGACGGAGGCTACTAGTTGAATATGTAGCAAAAGTATTCCATAAAGTTAGTACTTTTTAGGTCATGTATTATTTTAGCATATTATGGGTAAACACCAGGTGATCCTGTATTCCCCTTGCTATACTACTTGAGTGAATAGAGCGGGAATCAAACCGGAACCCTTCTGGTGGAAGGCAAGTTCTTTGTCACTGAGCTGCTGTTAGTTTTAATAAAATTTTTTTTGTGGTTTCTATAATACAGAACTGATAAACTCATTTACCATAGTGGAATGCAATTAGATTTTTTATTGAAAAGGCTCTAGATTGTGTCATCTAACGGCCACAAAAAATCGTAACAATTGTTAAAAATGATTTCTTACGTCTAGAAAGAAATTAGAGAGTCGGACAAAAAAATTGTACCGATGAAAAAGATGTGTGGTTTCAAGACGAAGAAAATACTGGTTGGCTGAAAGAACGGCCATAAAACCCCAAAGTGTTAGAAAAAACTATGCTCTGGCTGTGCTTCAGTACTGCTGGTAAGACTCGTACTGCATGTTTTATTTTCAACCTATATATCAACGCTTATTTACACAGCTTCGTTATAAATCCTTCCAGATGATCCCTACTTGTGTGACGGGATTCTATTCCCCATTTGTGAAATATACGTACTGTCAGCAGTTTGTCACCTAAAATCTTTACTATACCATTACCTGCTTACCTAAAGTAGACCAGCAGACCCCTTTGCATCCAGATGAGGCTAGATCCCAATAGCTTGAGAAGCAACACCGTTTTAGCATCTGGCCAAAGTAACAGACAGGCAGCATCTGAGGTCAGAGAGGTGGCAAAGCTAGAAAATCCAGCGTTCTTGGTCTTGGGGCAGAAGACTGCAACCCCAGGGAGTAGATTATTCGGGGCATGATCAGCATGGCATGGACGAGAAAATGTCCAAAGAGCCTTGCCCCTAAATTACTTTTTTAGCCCTTATGATGCTGAACGTGTCGTGGTCTACCAACGGCCCACGCTTACCCATTGGTTGCTTCCAAAACCTTCCTCTGATCCCGAAAGAAGTCATATTATCGTTAGGGATAAGGAAGATCAGTACACCAATCCACGCGATGTCACTGACCCAGTACGTGGAAATTTTGCCACCTGTATGGTACCTAGAATGTAATCCTGGCACAGTGATCAAACTGCCGAAACTCCTGCACCCAGCTGTCCAGTGGTACCACTTTTTTCAATAGCAAGGTATTACATGCCAGTGAATGTCTTTTCAAAACGTTTATCATGCATAGATTTTTTTGACAAAAACTATTTATTTTTTATTTTCATTTTTTTTTTCTAATTTGTTAAAAGAAAAATAAACAAAATTCGTAAAACTCAAAATGCGTGGTGAAGTGACACGGGCTTGATGTTGTAGGGCGTAAAGAAGACAAGCATGGCAAAGGGGCAGGGTGAAGAGAGAGTAACATATAAAATCCACTTCCATTACATCATTTCTAAAAGTCAGAAATGTGAAGTTGTTGTTGTAACTCTCACCCATAATTGCTCTATGCAAGTATAACTTAAAAAAGATAATCAATAAATATGAGACTTGATTTCTTAAGTTCTTAACATAGTTACTGTGATTAAACGTAATACTTAGTTACGTAACCACTATTACAAAAACGAGAGTGAAAAACACATGAGTCACGTTCAAAAAAGTATAAAGGGGAATATGGTAGAATATGCCTGATTTGGGACTCCATAGATGACTGAGGTAGTAGAAAGCAAAACGCAAATTTAAGAGCTTATGTTTACACATCACTGCAAATGGCTTATAATTTTTCCAGTAAGTCCAAAAAATGGCAAAGCCAGTCAGTAAATTCTGAACACTGCAGTCACAATCCCCTATATACTTTTTCTAAAGCCACATTTTATAAATACTAGTTCTTAGTATTAAAGATCTAAAATATTTAGATGTTTTTTAATGTACTCTTTCACTGGAACAATTCATAACAGCAATTTTTAAGATAAGCCAGTACTTTGACATTTGTTATTGAAGTTCGAAAATAAGAAATTCCTTTTAATAAACCAAAAAAAATCCACAGCAGTATTTACGTACATGTTACCCCAAGATTTTAACTAACCACAAATTTTTCATGAAAATTACAATCATTTTCTATTTTTTAATTGTACACATTGATTTTTTTTTGATGCAGCAAAAATTATTACTAGGGAAACTAATAAAACAAAATTTTTTTTACCGTAGCTTACATTAAATTTAAAAAATACATTTTTGTTACGTATTGTTTTATGCATAGAACAATTGTCTCAAGTTTAAGCATATTTAATGACTGTTAATAAATCCCAAGGTCAATGTATCATATTCCAATAAGTTCTTATTTTCTCATGGTCAATTATGCGTTATCTTATAAAGATACAAAAATAAAAAAAAAGAACAAGGCACTTAACTGTAAATTCAATTTGTGCTTCAAATTGAATACTCAAAAGAGTTTCTCCTTATATTTATTGAAATACATGTATAAAAGTTTTAGTTGGGCTAAGGAATTTGAATAAAGAATTTGATTGCATTAAATTTAGTTATTATTTGTGGGATTGTGAGTGTTAGCTTAGTTTCAAATTTCACCCAATGAATAACTAACATTGTTAAATAGCTCCATCTTATATTAAGGGAGTCAAATTAAATTTAAATGCATGGGGTGGGAGGGCGGGGTTTGAGAGTTTACTTAAAAAATTAAGCATGATTAAAGAACCGAATAACTGAAGTAGCTTTATAAATTTTCATGGCCAGTTTGACTACACTTTTATGATCTCTCTCTTACTTGCATGCATTTATTTTATGTAACTAGATTAAAACCGTTAGTAGTTGTTGCAACATTATGGCCCGTCATAACAAACCCCCACCACCTACGTAGGAGCTTTCCATCATGAGCGAAGACGAGGCATGTGGGGTGGGGGACATTACCCCACCACGGTCAGGGCCCCTCCCAACTTTAAGCGTGGAGAGAAGGCTCCCCCACTTTACAGTTACTAGATAGGTTAACAATTCTTCCTCTAGTTCAGTATGGGTATTCTTTTTATAATATTAATAGAATTCTCCAATATAAAGTGTCCAACATATTTTTTAATTTTTTTTATGACATCAAAATAAAATGTGATTTATAAGGATGTGGTGTGAATTTTAGGTAAGTAACAACAAATGTACATACGTTTAATAACTCATTTTAGAATTTAAAGCCTCTACAAGTGCCATTGTATGAAATGACGCAATATTGTATATAAAATCGCATACACATTCTTTTGTTAAATATTCACATTTCGTCGTATCTGTAGACACGACTTGTTTATACACGCTCCCTAAATCTGAATCATTCATACCTATTACAATTTTCCTCACAATATCAGATCTATAGTAATCGATTTACGCTTCATGCATATTACCACCTTTCTCTGAAATATAATCTACAAACTTCTGCACAACAGTAGGCATCAAATCTGACAAATCACTCAATACACGTAAATTACAATCAATACATTTGACAATCGATTCGCTTAAATGATCAAAGGTCACCTTTTTTAGAACTAAACTATGACGATATTGCTTTTTGACACTACCACTCACACCTTGTTTTCGTCCTTCTTTAAGCTTAATAGCCTTGTCGTTATAACTTACAGTAAACTTGAGACCAGTAAACTTGGAGCCATAAATTTTAATGTCCTGCAAGTTGATGTCGTCCATGGTAAAATACTTCTCAATGTATGTAAACACCGATTGGGATTCGTTCCAATTCGAAATTTTGAAAGAAATCCCTTCGAAATCTGTGCCTAATAAGCGAACTATTGGTTTCCTGCTACCGACGCCCCAACCCTCTTTTTCTGGAACTCCATTTTTCTGTTTAATTGTATTGACGATATGACGAGCAGGCAGAGACTAATGACTAATCCAACTTTTTATACTAGTTGTAGCTCGAAAGAAGCAGTGTGAAAAGCGTTTGGAGGTGGTAAGTCAAGTTTCAGCATGAAAAATTGCGTCGACAGCACATTCAGGATAACGTTAATTAAAACAAGTATGATCGTGTATCGCTTGAGGATAAAAGACGCTGCGTATGAAATTTTTTACAAACTTTAAACATTCAGAGGTAGGATCGCAGAACGCTGACATCCTTTATTTTTAAAATTCATAATAATGTTACATTAGTATCTGTCACTAGATGTTCAAGAATGCGCAAACTATAAGTATATTCATGGATCAACTTATATCAAAGACATATTACTGCAAATTTTTTGTAAACATTTTACCAGAGAACCACTGCCGACCGAAACCAAGCTTCTCAAATTTTTTTTGCTACATCTCCATGACATAAAACGTCTGGTAATTTTGTAATTCTTTTTTAAATCAGCGGAACAATTGTCGAGAAATTTTTTAAAACCTAAACCATTGCTCAAAACAAAAACATTAAACAAAACTGACCACATACGTTTGAAGATATGCTTTGTAACTGTTTGACATTTCAACGCAGTTTCTTACAATTTTTACGAAATCGATTAATATGCTGCAGTACATAAGGTTGAATACCATAGCAATCGAAATATAAGCTATTGGAATGTGCATCATTGTATGTAGCAACCCAATGTATACCTGGTTTTGTGTGATAGTCAGTGTTGATGACGAGTACTGTCGGTTTCGTCCGCACCCGTGAGATCTGATTGGCTGGAAACACACCGGTGGTATGTGTTGTGATTTGCGACAGGATCTGCAGTATCTGTAAGCTGTCCATTACGTTCACAGAGCCAAGATTTCAGTTTATGAGCGTTTTTTAAGGCACACTGATATTTTTGATGATTTGGTTTTAATACGTGATGCATACAATACACAACCGATGATAAATCTTTTAAGGGTGGACAGTCAATATCGTATTCTAAATTTATTACATGACAAAGAGCTATTTTATGTAAATCGTACCACTTTTCGCAACCTCTGACGTAAATTTTCTCGAAAGTTCTTCCAATATCATTAAAAATTTTAAAAACTGCTTTTAAAGGTACATCACTCTCAAAGAAATCAAGTCCATGATAATGTCGGAACAACCAAATATTTTGTTGTTGCGCCTCCTTACTCAATTTTTGAAAACGACAAGGAGGTGTCACTATCCAATGTGCGGAAAAGTCATTGTTCAAAGCAACGATAGCAACTTCTTTTGGTACCATTACGTCTTTCTTCACCTTAAAATACTGAATGTCAACTACGAGCTCCATTGCGATTTATGGATGATTGAGTGTATCAGTAGCAACTAACCCGAGAGACGATTTCCGGATCCGAATAGTGAGTGTTAGTATAATGTATGCAGTTAGTGGCAACATCTAACCACTAAAGTCGACCATGATTTGACGTAACGCATCAATTTTGAGAATATTCTCGTACTCGGCATACACTAGCCAATTAACAGTCAAAGTTAGTGCGTCGGCAAATCGAACGTCTAATCTAACACTGCCGTGTTTAATAAGGTTCCAATGAGAACATTCGTTGGCCGATAAATCTGGTGTTAAATCGAAAGCAAAGAGACAGTAACCATTGGGATAAGATTCGCGATCAATGTGGATTCCTTCATTAAGAAAATGAACGCCCGTGCCCGAAAACAAGGTATGATAAGCATCTACGTATAAATTAATTGTTTTAAAGTCTGGCTGTAAAAGTTTGGAAGGAACTTGAACACTGTCAATGTACAAACAAAGAAAATTTATATTGAAATGATACAAATTAAACGGATTTATGGTACGATCGCCATTATAAGCTTGATTTTTCACGAAACCGACGATTATCCGCTTAGGTAACTGGCCCAAAATAATATTATCTAAAGTTTCGCCATGAATACCACTATACATCGTCACAGCTTTTACTTCAAGTCGCGTGAGCAGATATTTTGCTGTACTCTTTGACAGAGCTTTGGTATGGGCTAATAAAACAGATGGGCTTATTTTAACACGTCTCTCTAAAACGTTTGCTTCTTCGATACGAACGGAAACCAAGTTGGAAGTGTCTATGAGACAAAATGCATCGCGAGATCTTATTTATCGCATTCTTACCTTGACGCCATTGATGAGTAATTTTTCCTGATTGCATACATCGCAATAAAGATGACCAATCAGATCAGTCAATTTTTTTGCTGGTAGTAGTGTATGTCGCTTGACGAGACCCGCTTTGGCATCCAACACATCGTCCATCTTTGTCGCCGTATTGTCGCACCATAATGCATTCGTTAAATGGGATTATTTCACCACAAGACCGTTAATTCAATAAATTTTCCTAATACGCTCTGTAAGCGTACGCGTTGTTAGGAGGTGATACAGGTTTCTGATTGAAAAACACATCGACTTGATTAAACAACGAATGCATTAAATTATTGATTAGTCCGTCTTTGAGATCTTAGATCCAATGTCAGCATTTAATTCTTTATCTTCATTGACGGCCAACTTGACACGAAGACTGAGCATCGTATACGCAAGATCGATGTATTCATTACCATTACTTGGTACAACAAATTCGATCGGTGAATCATCCGTGAGCGATGATTTTGGCTTGTATTGAACTCAGTGCGATCCCTCGATGGTTGTTTGAGTCGGCGGAGTATCAAACAAGAGAAACTCAGACTTTAAGCACTCGCATGAGTGACTGTGTAAAAAAGCCATGTTTTAAAAATTTAATTTTAAAAAAAATCTCTTGCAGTTCCCTGTCCCTTCTTCTTTTTTCTTTTTATTGTTCTCTTTTTCTTTTTATCTTGATTACACACTTTCTTAGTTTTTTTCTTTTTACTCTTACGCCAACCACGCCTTGACTGCACAGTTCTACGAAGCAATTGCAACTGAAATGGTTCGTCGTGCCGTCCGAGTTAGTATCCCGATCCTTCCATCAGCTTGTCCAATTTTTTCTCGGCTTTTCTCTTCAGCACATTATCAGGCTCCATCACACGAGTGCGGAATGTCTCTTTGAAAGGTATATTTTTAGCGGTGACGTCAGACATAATGTTTATACCTGCACGAACAGCTTCTTTGCCAACCGCTTTGGCACCTCGTTTAATGAGTGGTAAAACTCGTCGAAATACTCCAGCAAGAAACAATTTGATACTTCTGTGTCCTCGTTGATAGGGGGTCCCAACGTAAATGCGTCCAACACCTCCTCCACTGTTTCCATAAATTGTGGTCAGACTTCCACCACCACCACTTTGTGCACTAAAGTAGTCCTCGTAAGGATCCGTGATTTTTAATCGATTCGTTTAAAGTGAAGCGTTATTATCAGTGGCCCAAAGTCAAATTGTATGAGGGTACTGGTTGGGTCCTTTATATCGATTTCGATGTTGTGAAAGGAGTTAAACAATAATGGTATATACATAGGTGGTGAGAAAATTTTATATTTAACACAACTGTACGCGTAACCTTGAAGATACAACGACACCATCCGTAACAAACGCGATTGAACGTCTCCTACAATGTATGGTTTACAAAGGTTGCTGTAAATCACGAGCATTAATGGTAAAGCATTGGCACGATTTGATAGATGAATGGATCGAATTTTATTATTTTTTAAGAAAACACTCGTTGCACTTTTAAAGCCCAAGAATTGACGTCATTTTTCGGACAATATTAAATAGTAAAACATGTATTTACTGCGCGCTGTTTCGGAACCGACTAACTTAGCCACTACTTAACCACCCCTTTCCAAACTGAAAACCACGTCATCTCGTGTGGTATCGAAACTATTGAATTCTTGTATCATTTCTTCGATATTTGTGTATAGACCAGGTCGTATGTAATTATCTACATGAATCACAGGTCTTTCTGTGAACATTATTGTGTAGTCGTGATATATATTATAGGGCAATTTTTCTTTCGTTATGTTTCATCACATGTTAAAACGTTAATGGTAATTGATTTTCTGTTATACCAACACTCCATTGTCCTTGCAAACTAATTTGCTGAGGTAATCTTGTCACGTAGTGCATAGTAGTATTATCAGGATAATATTGCATGCTACTGTTGCTAGGCAACACAACGTGAAAGTCGTCCTTCATTTTATATCTTTTAAATAATAACCTTTCACCCAGGAATTAAATTTTTCAGAATATCTCTTCCAGCTGACGAAAAGTTCTTTCGAACGTCCTTTACCTCAACTTTTCAATATCTTGTCAACCTCAAGGAAGCTCTCGCTCAATTCCTTTCTTACTCTGCTTAACTCTTCCTCGTAAAAGAAACCATCAATGTCTTCGTCAGCCAAATCTCTGAGAAAATAAACTGAAGGTTGTCGCGTGCAAGAGATACGTACAATCCTAAACAACTCTAAAATCCAACCATTTTCGTAACCTTTGGCAAAGACACTTCTCGTCTTACTCATACGAACTAAATCCCCAACGTTATACTTTGGATTTGTATAAATATGCCCATCATATCGTTGCTTTATGTTTTCTCGTGCTCATGCAACATTGTGCAAAGTCACGTCAGCTAGCACCATCTTTGTTGACGAATGCTTCGTGCGGTTGTATGACTCTATTATACTTGGAAGAATGTCTACGAAGCTTCGATTGATTGCGTGTGTAAAGTATCGCCACATTCCTTCTTTAGTAGTTCTTGTAAAACGTTCGGCTATTGCAGCCTATGTCTGTGGGCTACGTGCTACCCTGTATTTAATTTTATTTTCTAGTAAGACAAATTGCATTTCACGACCTACAAATTCTTTACTTTTATCCGTTTGAAAGCACATTGGTGTACGATCGCCGCTTCTTGATAAAATACGTTGAAATGCTTTGGCGACGTTTTTCGATGTTTTATCCTCAATAGGTACCGCCCAAGCGTATTTGCTGACGATATCGATGACAACGAGAACATAAGCGTATCCATCATTGTAAGTTTTTGAGGTTCTCAAGTCCATAAAATCAGCTTTCCACTCGTCGTCAAAGTTACGCACGTTATAGCTTCTTCTGGGAAAGCGATTTCTTATAGACCTATGTCAATTATAGGTATCTTGACTCTCTAGCCAACTAATAACGTTTGATCGCAAAAATTTATTTTTCACAGCACTTACAAGTTTGTTACCACCAGCGTATGCAGTTGGTCGTGCTACTTCGTAGTAAAGTTTTTGCAATGTTTTATGCATTATTTTTTTCTTTCTTTTTTTTAGACTTAGGGCCAATGGCTCTCTTGATGCGCGAAAAAAACTTCTCAAATAAAATCTTGCTTCATATGCAGCATGCTGTCAATGAAGCGACTGTTCGCTTATCCGGCGGTGTTTCTCCGGCAAGCATACGCGAAAAAGCAAATTGAGCCAACGCCCGATCGGCTTTTACACGTTGACCCTTCTTTTCCGTAGCGTAGGCAAGATCATGCTGACGATATGCTTTGTCCAAGGGATTTATACCCACATCACCATGCTCAATACGCTTAAATAGCTTCGTTCCAGGACCGCAAAATTTGTATCCAGGTACATGCATCTCAAACGGTAGCAAATCGACTAAAGCGTTGAGAGCACTATTTTTTTCTTCCTTCTCGAGTTTGACTTCTGTTTCTTCACCTTGGTCACTTTTCCGCTTAATTGACACCATGTTTGTACTTGATTCGACGAAGGCACAACTTTTTGAAATTTTTTTCTATTTTTCGGTGACGTCGTTGATTCAGTACCACTTTCATCAAAAAAACTTTTACTATTTGACGTAGATCTCGGACTCTTATTTGGCGATTTTGATTTATCGTCGTCGTCATCGTCGTCGATCAGTAATTTTAATACTTAAGAGTTTCTGACTCACTCTTGCGGAATGTTCACCATACGAAGTGCCACTGCAAACTGATCACGGCCCACTGGTGTGCGTTTTTTTCTGTTCCTCAAGGCATCGTTCACCAGATCGACAATGTTCGACTGTGGTATGCGATAAAAACACCTATGATAACGGTATGTTCATTGGTCTACTCAAAGTTACCAGTAGCGCGCAATCGTCGTATGATAAGTGCAGCTTTTTGACGAAACTTTTTTAGTACGCTTTCGATAACCTCGGTATCCTGCTTTTCCTCCCCTTTACCTTTCTCTTCGTCCTCGTCGACGTCGTCGACAGAGGGATCGTTATCTTGCGATACCTTGGTGTTCTCCGTGATCGTGTCAGCATGTCGTTTTCTTTCGCTGTCTAATTCCCTAAGGTGCAAATATCGTTGTAAAATTTGTTGGTATTTCTTCCATTTTTCTCGCTCATCAGTATCCGGTAAATTCAAGATGTCGTTTATTTCTGCGTCCAGCCGACTCATTGTTGTGCCCGGCGTTTGCACAGACTTCAGACCATCGTTGAGGAATGTGCTTTGCAATCGATCCATGCTTTTTTGAGGCAGAAGAATCATTTTTTTTACGTGTTCCATATTTGTTACAGCATCGACAACACCGTTCCGAGGAGTGGACCCAACAAAGCAGGTAAGAAACTCCCTCTCTGTTGTACGATAATTTTTTTTCTTTGACGACGGATGAACTTTTGCGTTCGCGAGCTTTCTGAGAACGCTGGCGTATTGACGCAAGCGTTTTTTGTGCGCCGCAGTTAGTGAAACGTTTCCTTCGAGAATGTTCAATGCACACTCGCAAATGTGCTTGATAAGCGTTTTATCTTCTTTGCGCAACAGAGCTCTCTGTTGTTTGGTGTCGAGATGATAAAGAGCTCTTAAAATGGTGACATGTTTTTGATCAAACGGGAAAATTGTTTTTGGTGCCATTACAACAGTATGATTAGACCTTAGTTCGCCATGTCGCTTCCTTTCATTAGTTTTTTAGCCACGTACACGTGCAGATACTCGGCATTCGGAAAAATACAAGTTTGAAGTCGATAATTGTCCAGTGTATTTCGCTTGAGATTCAAGAAAAGGTAACCAAATGGCCGGGAACTAGCGTCCCAATAAGCTTCTTGCAAGAACGGAGGATTTTCTGGACACACTTGCTTCAAAAGATGTTGTAGTTGAGCGCGATCTCGTAAATTTCTAAAGATGACAATATTTTGCGAGTTTAGCGATACATCGCGTTGACTTTTACGTTGATAAAATATATTTTGCGTGATAAAAATTATGCTCAAACTGTTATGATGACTACCTTTAATAAATAAGTCGACGATACCGCTACTACCCGATGATTCGCGCATCTAATTATTAATATTAACCAGTTTTGATCTATGATCGCCCATTCAATCGCTCTTTTATGGTAATCCCTCGTGAAACTCAATACTACTCCCGAGATCGCGGTAACCAAACTGCCACTTACCGTAACAAAAAATGACCCACTTGAATCGTGTATCACTCCTACGGACAATGTGTCGTAAAAACCGTCTGACAAACACGGTTTTACCGTAACCTGTGGGTCCACTCAGTGTACACGTCCACGGGTGTTGCCATCGCGTATCCATACTGCCCAAGTAAACTCTGTCGAAAAGCTGATTGACCGCGGCGGGGGCCTCCACGGACGGCTCGCAAAATTGCGAGCGCTTTTGAAAGTCTAACACAAAGGTGGCTTGCGCAATCAATCAGCTCGTTTCATTGGTTTAACTGCCAATCGAGCTTTTTTCGCCACCGTAGCCACCGCCGCGACCTGCCGTCGCTTATGGATGGTGACCAATCGGCTTGTAACGTCACGGCGGTTAGAGAACCTATTGCGCATGATCAAGATTACCTTATTACGAAGTTTCCTCCTTATTCATGGCAGTTTTGAGGTTGTAGTCACACGAAATATTGAAATAAAGATAATTTTTTTTCAAGGTTAAAGATTCGTGGTGAAGAATGTGCTGATGTCACAGTTTTCGAATTATGTATCAAGTTTCATCAAACATTTGTCGCAACGGTTTCAAGAATGCGCTGACGCGAGTATGAAGTCATCCAATACACTTTTCGGTACGTAAGGATGATTTTTGTATTTATGGTTTTAGTTTCGTGGTGAAGAATGTGCTGATGTCATCTTTTTTAAAATATGCATCATATTTCATTAAACATCCGACGCAACACTGATACGAGTATCAGGTAGTCAATTACATTTTTACCTAGTATAAATGAGTAATGTGTTGGTCCTGAAAAGGACCAATTTTTGCAATTGGATTACCTATCTTTCATGACTCTGTATCCATTTTTTTCGGATTCAGAAAATTATTTTGGGAAACGTATTTTTTTTTTTCTTTCATATGATTTTTCTATAAGTAGTTTTCGACAATTATCATCATCGTTCCTAGAGCTCCTTGATATAGGGTTTGCTTTGCTATGTTTCGAACTTATCTTGTCGTTTACTTGGTGATGCATTGGCTGTAAAAAGGGAGATGAAACAACCAACAGTTTTGTCGTACCTCGACCGAGTGAGTGTTTTCCCCTTCTATGATGTATTATATCCCTTCTCCTGCGACATCACGTTGGTAACCATACGGATAACTCGTGGTCATGCTGTCAAAATAACTTTTACTATAGACTGGTTGACATGTTTTTATTTCCAGTTGAGCCACTACATCGTAAAAAATTGTACGACAAATGGAAAAATTTGACAATTTTATTTTCATAATATTAGTCATAACATGCTCACGAATTGTATCAAAATCTATTTTTTGACTATTGCTGTAATTTAATTTGATACCTTTCATTTTGCAAACATAATTTTCACTTCCATCGAGTTTTTTAATCTTATATGCGTAAAACTTTGGCCTGCCCGATGAAAACGAAGAAATCTATGCGCCAACTCCTTTATCGGCCAATTCGTCAGTGAGACTGCCTAGTGTCGTGCTAATGAGTAAATCATCCAGTCCTTGTCGGGAAACATAATAAAACGGAATCTGTGTCGTAATAGAGAGCATTTTCTTCTAGAAAATGCAGATACTCGAAAAGCTCTAAGCGTGCTTGTGCTGTCACAAAAGTGGCAACCACAACGTTACTTGATGGTATTGACGTCAAGGCCTCAGTCTTATAATTCTAGTTAACGTACAATGTATCGTCGTTGACAGGTAAAACATCATTTACATCGATTTCTGCACTCGTAAGTAATTTCATTAATCTGTCTGGGACCGTCACCACCTCAGTCTTTGTCAAATTTTCACGTTGACTAAATTTACCCCACAAAGAATTAAGTTATAATTTTGCAACGGATCTTAAGCCAGCATTGAGGTTTATTTCATTTGTGTCGAGATTTATTCCTTCAGTTCTACGGATTTCGTCGATATAGAATTTCTTTTGCTCATTAGATATGCCGATAGGTGAGTAACTCGAAGCTAGTGTTTTTTGTTTAAAAAACTCGTTAATATAATGTGCAAATAATCCTCCTTTATCCGTTTCTTGATTGTACTGTGTTACCTGATTTTGATATATTTCATAAACATTTTTAACGATAGAACCTACGCGAACAGCCACCTTGGCTTCTTCGGATACCCACGTACCTCTTAGAATGTGGTCTCCTTCATCGTTGTGGGTACAGTGCTCTTGAAGCATATTCTCACAACACGTACGGCATGAAGGAAAAATAAGCTTATCGTGTATTTTCACCGGTAATACAGGATGATACAAATTTCTAGGTGGTAGCCCATCACACATAATTAATCTATTTACTTGAAAAATATCATTATTGCCACCTATTATTTTTTTACACTCTCCTTTGTTAGAGTATAACGTTGGATGACCAACGGGGAACATACCTTGTTTGCAAACATATGAATACGAAGAGCATACGTCAACGTATTTATTTTTTTCTCCATCCCAACAATCGTACATTTTTTTAAATGTTTCCTGTTCAACCACCTAAAAATGCATCAAGTGGATTCAATGGTTTTCTACTCCAATAATTTCCATTTTCTCGAATAAAATTTGAAAGTTCTTCGTTTTCACGTATTTCTCGGTTAAAGTCGCATTCCCATTTTTCTATCAACTCATAATTTGACATTCTTCTCTTTTCGTTAATCGAGTAAGTTTTCTCATATCTATCATCCATTGTATCTCCGGTCGTCCAAATGGTATCTCGGTTTATTTGGTAACACCGTTGGCAGCCATGCCAAAAGCAACCTTAAAATTGTAAAACGATTCCACGATGATCATGCACACCATCTAGAGGAGTACAGTATCCATCGACGAGGATACCTTCTGGTAAGCGTCTCTCTTGGCAGTGTCCAACGTGTTTAATAAATCGCTGGAGAACGTGTTTTTTCATCCAATAAAGCCATTTTAAAGCTATTTCAGATTGATTGTTAGCCATTCTGTAACATTTTTGTGATATTATACCAATTTGATTTTTTTTTCAGAAATTTTTTTCTATACACACGCATGCTGGTCAAAGCGATCGTTGTGCATTCCCCAAAAGGGTCCACCTCAAATTTTTCAAAAGTTTTTTGAAAAGCTAAGCAAGCTAATCTTAAAATTTTCATGTCTTGCCTACAGTATTTTATAATTTCACTTTTAAAGTCAAATATATAATTCTTCTCTACTTGTTTATAGTACCATTTTAAAAACTGATCTCGATCTTTCGTGTACACGCTATCGGGTGAATATACGTCAAGCGGTGGTAGAGGACCTATGTACGATTGATTCTCGGGCTTGTTAAAAAAATGTGGAAAAATACCTTTTACAATTTTCGACAGACCGTACGACTTGGGTTAGCCACTTAAAGGCATATAAAAGTATTTAAGGCTATCGATAAATTTTATTTTCATAAATTCCATCAATATCATTTTTGATCCGTTCATGATAACGGATGGTACTACGCGTTCGCCGTATTTTTCCACTAAATACTTAAAAATAAATTGATCATCGAATCCTTGTGCATTGTGAGCTATGCAAATAATCTTGTCAAAATATTTTTGATGATCTTAAGCAAGATCTACCAACTGTTTGATTGAATTAGTTTGAAAAATATATTCTCGAATACTGCAATTATTGCAGTTTATCGAAATATCTTTTTAAAAAATCATAGAATAATATTAAAAAATGAGGTTTTTTGCTGTTTAATTTTAACGGTTGAATGTAACATTGAAGATTCACGGGTAAATACTCTTTACAATTGCAACAAAAAGAAATACCGCATTGAAGTTGATGTTCCTTGTTTAATATTCGCACAGTTTTGCAACATAACGGGCAAATTTTTATTTTTATTTTTATTTTTATTTTTTTTATTCTTTTTCGCAAACGGTAAAAGATTTATTATACGAACCTTTTTTAAAATGATTTTCAAAACACGTAAAGTTAAGAAATAATCTGTGGCACGAGTTACACTTTTTTAATGGACCCGTCACATCGCAAAGAGGAGATTGCATACACTTGTAGCATTTGTTGGAGCATCTGTAATCCTCGATACGCCAATAACTCTTATTGTACGGTATACAGTATCCGCAACTACCGCTTGCGCCGATCACATTCAGAATAGGCTCGTAATGCTCAGCGTTTTCATAGTACATTAATCATGGTACGTATAAACAATTTGTCCTTGAGTCTCTAAAACTAAACGAATATCATCGTACAGGGGCCGATGACCACGCCCAAAATTTTGAAACGAATAAACGACAATGCTGTCTTGTGAGTAGAAAAAAAATTTTAAAACTCATAAACTTCTGTGAGGCCAAACCCTGTATCAGGCACACAAATTTTTGTTAATCGCAAAAGCTCTTCGGCAGCTCTCTTTTAAATGGGCCCGTAATCGCGTCTTATAAGGTTCTAACAATTATGTAGCCTACCTGTGCGTATTCGTCCCCAGATGACGTAAGCGTAAGCTGCTGCTAGAGCTCGTGGCAAACAAAGATTATCATTGTTGTTGATGGTTAATATTGATTTTTTCCGTACGTCGTTCTCAGGCAAGGCTACACGTCCTCTTCCACTGATGCCACTTATAATGGCACAATTAATTGACAAACTGTCATCATTTTCAAAGTCACTTGAACTCTGGATGGCATTAAACGAAACATCCCATAAATCTTCAACCATAAAATTTCGAGTATGCCTGAAAGATACCCACAACGGCCCGTGATGAAACATTTGAGAATTTATAGTAACACCTATAAACTCTTTAGGATTACTTTTTTCGACTTAATGATTATGTAAATCATTCATACAATCCTCAAGCCATGCGTATAAATTAACATTTGGGGATGGTCTCACCAATCTACCTTGAATTTCTTGTCCTTCATAATTAAATCGACGATATCGTCTAGTTGTTATGTTTTCGATGATAAAACGTGGACGATCCCCTTCGCCATTCTGCAACGGTAATTCTTAAAAAACATTTTGAATATTTAAAAATAACTAAAGAAAAAGATGCATCTCATAATATTTGCCATCATCATTGCTACTGTCGCTGCTACTACTACTACTACTACTGCTACTACTACAATCTTCTTTTTCGCTTGCTTCTTCCGTGTCTGAATGTTTTTCATCGTCACCACTAATATCTTCGTACATCGGTCGATTTAAACCACTAGTCGATAGTTGTGGATTTTTCTCTGCAAGTAAAAATGTAAAAATTATACCTGATCAATTAATATAGTAATACAGTCTGCTTACCACTCATAGTGGGCAGCGTACATTCCGTAATTGTATCAGTATTGAAAAGTACTTCGTCCCCAAGTGTATCATCATGCATTTGTCTTATTACTAGGTATAACTTCATTTTTAATGACTAAAAATAAACAAACGTAATAATTTCAAGCTACACTTACAATAACAGCGCACGATATTTTTTGCCAATGGATGATTACGATCGACAAATTTTTAAACAGATTTTACAACAGTTTCGTGAACGACTGTATTTTTAAAAAGACCACGTTAAAACATGTTACTCACGGTTTTTATTCGACAATGTAAGACAAGAAAATACAATTTTTTGAGTAATATATTGATCGATAGTGATTAAAAATTACTACTCCAGGCGCTACCACCCATAGTACGAATGTGTGGTTCGCGAACGAGTGCAACGCGTAGCAAGCATTTGAGCACGCTTGTCAAATGAGCTTTTGTACTAGGTTCCATTGTTAATGTTGAAACGATACTGAGGGCTGAGCATCTTTCTTCTGCTATTAATATTTTAGCAAGTAATTGTGATTGGTCGACTTTTTCCCCCGTAAGTCGTTGCTTTACTTTAAGGAATGTGCTGACTCTTGTATATAATAAACCAATCTTTTCGTTTTTGAAATGATAAAATAAAAGTTATCCTATATTACATAATAATCAGCCGCCTTCTTATTTATTTTTTTTTTTTTTTTTAGAACGAAGTTTTTTATGTCGCGTTACTTGGAGGGCTGGAATTTTAAAACCGACAGATTTTTTTTTTTTTTAACGAAAGTGGTTTCACCCGAAGTCTCTTCCTTTCAAGTTTCCCCCCTTACCCCATCCCCCTCACCTACTGTTTTCTATACACTTCCCCTCCCCCTACTATATATGTATATCTGCCAACCGTGCCATGTTACTCTTCTGCACACCTTTGTCACCATCCCCCCTGACACTCCCAAGCAATTTTTAAACAAATTTTTATTTTATTTTTCCACAGTAATTTTTATTTCACTTTGAATTTTTTTCTTTTACAATTCTAAAAAAAAAAAAAAAAAAAAAAAAAAACATTTTACAATAAAGAGATTTGAACCCTCGATCTCCTGCATATGCGTGCAGTACCCTACCCACTCTGCTACGAGCGCTGCTGACTGTAGAAACTCGGTTTCTTGTATTTATGGTGTGGTTCGTAACTATAACATTTAATTTTTAAATGTATTCACTGATAATACATTCAATTATGAATTTGTCTTCTAAATAATACATCTAAATAAAATTAAAAAAAATAAAATAAATAAAAAAAAAAAATTAAAATAAACATGTAGAATAGAGTTGAAGAACGTATGAACTAAAGAACGTATCAATGGTTTTTAAAGGCGCTTATTTCAAATTCGACAAACAAATTATGTTCCATTATCACATAATTATATAAATAAAGTAATTCATTAAATCAATCATAAATGAATTATGTAAGATCATTGTATAAAAATATTTCGAGTTTCATATCATTTTAATGGTTTTTGAGGGCACTTATGTTTAATTTGATAAACAAATAATGGCACAATGTCATTGAGTAATTGTATAAAAATAAAACAAAAATTGCATTAATGAGCTATAAAATCGCAAAAAAATAAGTGAAAAAAAAAATTAAAAAAAAAAAATTAATGAAATAAAATATGAAAATAAAATGAGATGAAATTACAAAAGATATAAATAAATGAAATGGATTTAAAAAAAACGAAATTAAAAAGGGAATGAAAAAAAAAAGATCAAGTATGAAAATAAAAAAAGAAAATAAATAAAGGAAATACAAAAAAATGAAAAAAAATGTAATAAAATGAAATATTAAAAAAAATAAAACAAGGAATCAAAGAAAAAAAAATTTAAACAAGAAACAAAGAAATAGAAAAAACAAACCAGGGGGTATAAATGGGTCATGGGACCGACGGTAAGAACGAAGTTCTTTAAACATCAGATGAGTATGCAAGATGATGAATGCAGTACTAATTTTCATAGAGCTTCGTTCTTCCAATGGGTCTCACGACCCCCTTGTTACCTGACAAATTGTGTCTTTATACTAATCTGATGTTTAAAGAACTTCGTTCTTACCGCGGGTCCCATGACCCATTTATACCCCCTGGTTTGTTTCTTCTATTTCTTAGTTTCTTGTTTTATTTAATTCTTTTTCATTCCTTGTTTTATTTTTTTTTTTTTTTTAGGAATGCGCTAATTATTTTGTATAGAGCATCCATCACCTTGATTTTTCAAAAATTTGAGAAGATCAGTTATAAAACAATCATTACCTTACAATTCATAGTGGATATTCGACGTCTTGCTTTCAGGAATGTGCTGACTTTGGTATATAGAGTATCAATGAGGTATGTCAACGCGTGGCTCGCTAAAAAACGATCTTATTACTTGCGCAATCTACCTCTGATCTCATATGTATGTATGATTTGAAATGTGCTGATTATTTTGTATAGAGCATCTATCACCTTAAATTTTCAAGAATTTGAGAAGAACAATTACAAAACAATCGTTACTTTATATTACATAGTGGATATTTGACGTCTTACTTTCAGGAATGTGCTGTCTTTGGTACATAGAGTATCAATGTGCTATGTCAACGTGTTGCTTGCTAAAAAATGATCTCATGACTCATGCGATCTACCTCTGATCACATATGTATGTATGATTATTTTCATACCTAGCATTTTTACACATTTCTATAATGGGAGGGAGGGGTGTAAGGTAGGAAGATTCTGCAACATTGTGTAAAAAATGATGTACGGATTTACGAACTTAGAGAAAAAGAAGTCAGTTACTAAAATTCTTCCAACTGAGTCGACGGACCTCTTTGAAGGTGCAGTAGTGAGTGATGGTAACGATCAGGTGAAAATTGAAGAAGCCCGTATACCACCATCTGTAAGGAAGTTTTTTTGTTTACAACATTTACGACGATTACGCCTATACCCGTTCACCAGACCAACAGTAGTGAATGTGTTGATGGAAGTGATAGTGTACGAAGGTCAATATCGGTATTACCAGGGGTACGTCATTTCGTTCCCCCAATTACAAGCAATGTGGCCACGAAAAATCGTACACGATGAGCTAACGTGGTACACATATGACTATGCTGTGAAGGTGCCCCAGAATGATCCGTACTCAATATTTGGATACTTTGAGGAAAACCAGTGGACTAGTATACATGCGGCGAGATTGATATATTATGAGGCCATTACAGGTAATAGATTAGAGCTGTAACATCGATAAAAGAAGTGAAGTGTCATGTAAATTTTTAATGTGCATTGTTAATTATGTGTTGTGATACTTAGTGTACAATATATGTGATAATAGAGAAACTGTAAAATTATTCTTGTAATCGGCAATGTTTGTTAATAAATTGTATTTATAAAAATTTCAAATTTTTTTATGAAATTAAAAATACCCAGTGTGACTTCGTTCATTTTCATTAAATTAATATAAAGAGAAAAATTGCGAGATTAATTTGCGCACGTCGAAGCAATATACCACGTAAGTAGTAGAATACTTATTATATTACACATCATCGCTCTCTACGTCTCTTTATCTCTCTCTCTTTCCGTGACATTTAGATTTCGCATGTTCTCCCCTCCACTCAACAGTTTTCCTTACTCCCACCTCATGAATACTTACATGCAACACTTTGGTTTGGTCAAAGCAGACCCCCTATCTGAGTGGTGGGGGTTTGTTTTTGATACCGTTAATTAATAACGTGATTGCAAGGAAAGTGTGGGTAAAGTGTCCGAAAGTCCCTGATTGGCTCCACCATTTTCGGGGACTAATTGGAAAAATTACAATTCAAGCAGTGGTAAGTAAATCTGTGTTTTCCTCTCTTCCCCTTCCATCAGTTATGCAGCCCTCTCCCCCAAAAATAACGTATTCGGTCACACTTTCCTTTTTCGCATGCTCTCCCCTCCGCTCGACAGTTTTTCATACTCCCACCTTACAAATACTTACATGAAACACTTTGGCTTCGTCAAAGCAGACTCCTACCTGAGTGTTGGGGTTTTGTTTTGACGGGCCAAAGTGTTGCAACAACTACTACCGTTCTAAAACGATATTAATGTAAGTATTATTTACATGAAAACAAGTCTCCACAAATCTCCTGTATACCAGTATGGACACTACAAAAGCGTGTATCATTTTTTTCGTGGAGATTCAAGGACATATCTGCGAACAAAGAACTACAGTAATTTTTCTGTCTATAAAATTTTTGGGTGAGTGTGAAGTGCTTGAAATGGAGAACCAATCTTACACCATGTTACAAATTTTTCTTCAGAAAACTTAGTTAATAACAGAAATAGGGAGACTATTACTTAAAACAACACTTTTGGCTCAAAAGTATCCCTTGTGCACTCAATGTGTGTTTTTAATCCAATAATATATGCTCACTAGTGTACAACTGTCTATTTTAAAAGCAAGAATTCTTTATATTTTAGTAAGTGCAAAACCCTTATATTTTTTATGTCTGTATTAACCGTTTTTCTGATCTTTTTAAAGCAGCTCAAAGATCTGCTTTGAAGAAAAACAATTCGTTGTGCAAAAACTATTATGGAACAAATTTTTTAAACTTTTTTTACATATCTCTATCTTTTTTAATCCTGTTTTTTAAATACGTAATACAAACGTATGGTAACTTTTTGTTTTAGTATTATAGTAGCTAAAGCAGATGTTAAATGTGTGAACTATAATTCAAGATTGTGTAAAGAACTGTAAATGTCATTTATTTCAAGCGTCAAAGCATTTATTCATCTAACGTTAGTTCTATTAACTATAAAATTAATGTTTTTTTTCTAAGGTTAATACATATTACATATCTACTTCAATAAAGAAAATACATTGAAATAATGACACTTTTATAAATTAGTAAGCTGTATTTTAGCAAAAATTTTGGTGTGTTATAATATTAATAATTTAAAAAAAAAATAATTAAGGAATTATAGATAAAAAATGAGAAAACTAGTAATCAAAATTGACATACTTGAGCTTTTGAAATAAAAATATCAAGCATTTGACTTACACTACAGTTATCATCGTATTTATAATAATTAACGCATATTACCATACACTATAAGTAAAAAAAACTCCAGTACAAGTGCTGTTTATTCCTTTTAGCTGTAAGTTGTTTCGACCTGGGTGTCCCAAAACTAATTTTTGAGATTAAATGACGCAGAATAAATACATTTAGTGACTTAATTTTTCTTTTCTCTCTCTCTCTCTCTCTCTGTCTCTTACTTTTTATAATAATTGATTTGAAGTAGAATAACTCTGAAAAACCTAGAATACAGTGATAATTTTCTATTTAAGTATGTCAACGTTGTGCCAATTAAGTGAGCCTGTACATAACATAGAAATCTGTGACCTATAAACAATTTAGTAATTTGACTAATTTGTTCACACAGGAATCATAATCTAATTGTTTTGCACAAAAAAATACCTAATATATAATCGCTTCCCTGAGTGTTAATCGAACGCACAACCTACTGTGTACTATAGACAGTTGATCTACTACTTGAGCTACCAAAAAGCCGTACATTCACTCGCATTACTCTAGCTGGTTCTTGATGGTTTTTTTAATGAAGGTAAGCTTTCATTGCCTCATGCATCAGCGTTGAAAAGCTGCAACTTGTGTGCATATGTAGTAAAACTAGTTTAAGGAAATTCAGGAGATTTTGTGATAAGACCCAGATAAAAATCTGTTATAAGGTCTTACGTAAGTACTTACGTTATAACTTATGTAATTTCTCATGTTAGTTTTAATATTAGTTCTTATGTAAGTTCTTATATAAGTTCATTTAACAGAACTTGTATAGGAACTGTCGTTTGCTTATCAACCAAGAGGTTACATAAGATCTTATGTTATTTCTTACGTAAATTCTTAAGTAAGTTCTTATGTCTGGTTCTTTTCAAACTTCTGTATGAATTCTTGTAATTTGTGTTTAATCATGCAAGTTATCTGAAAAGAGCATGAATATATGCTTATGAAAGATAATAATTATTATAATGTTGTAGAATATATCAAAATTTATTAAGACCTTAAATTTTAAAGATTTCTGTTATTACAACATTTTTTTAGTATATATGTACATTACTTACAAGTGTTCCATGTGATACATGACAAGCTAACACTATTAAAGATTTACATTGTTCCATTAAAATTAGGTTAGTATAAATTTTTTTTCCCAACATGTGTCACAATTTATCAGTTTGTAATGTTTTATTTTATACTCGATCTTTAATGTACGTATACTAGTCAAACATTAATTGGTAACATGAAGCTCAAATTTTATCATTGTGTTATGCAAAAATGTTAATGATGAATAAAATGTATAAGGTGTCTCACAAAAAAGTGCAACAATTTAAGCTTTTTTTCTTTCAACTGTGAATTTTTATAATTTAATGTTATTATTAGGACAGAGACGAAAAACTAGAGAAATTCTTTTATTTTTAGAAAAACGGTATGCTGGAAAAAGTTGTGCGAAGCAGGCTAGGTGAAAAAACCCAACTATTATGTACATATAGGTTATTTCACAAAAACTAAAATATTTTCACGCTTTAACAGAAATTTTTTAAATTCACTGTTTAGAAGTTTTTAATTATTTTTCCAAAAATATGTGATGTCCAAAGTAGTTTGGCCTGACTCTACGGCCATTTTTTGAAAATCTCCGTTATTTTAAATGCAGTTTTTTAAAAATTTTATAAAAGCGTTACGGTAATGACACATGTATTTACAGCAACGGTACTTTTTTTGCGATTAGAAAGCCCCAAGTCAAAATTGTCAGACAAAATGTCAATTGTCCCGTCTGCTTCCCATACCCCTCCGTATACTACTGTTCTTTTATCGATAATTTCAGATCCCTCTGAAATTAGGGGCACTAATCTAATGACCGCTTGTTTTACTGGGAAAAACGCTCTGTATTTGCGACGATTCTGAAAATAACCACATTCAGATTTGGCACAGCAAAAAATTTACAGTTATTTAATACACTCTTAAATACAAGACGATCAATTTCCAGTGTCTAAAAATTAATAACTTGGCCAAATCGAATCATTTGTGACACGAAATTAAAAATTGTCATAAGTAAGCTTTACAAATAAAATGTCCCGCACTCACAAAATTTTTTTTTCTTGTTTCAAACTCTAAAAAAACGTACTTAACACCTAAAACTTTTAGATAGTGCAGACAAAAAAAATTAAAAAATCAATATTAAGGCACCAGAAGCTACAAGACATGCAATTTTTAAACACTTATCATTAAATTAAAGAAGTTTCGACTTATTCTTTTAATTTTATGGCCACGCAAAGAAAATTTTTGACTTGATCGTGAAAATGTATTGAAAAAAAATAACCTTACACCGTTTAAAAAACTTCCAAATCAAAAAATTTAATTCATCATTTTTAAACACAGGCTTCATGAAACATTACAGTTTTTGTAAATTGATCCGTATATGTTACACACCACTATTGCAACTTGTTAGAAAAATCAAACGATTTTAGTTAATTTACACCAGTATGATAATTATAATAGTAATATTAGTAAAATTATAATAATAATAGTAAACGTGCATCTGATAATATCATAAGAAGTTAACAACTCAACATACATCCTGCTTGAAACTTACACTGATAGAAATACGTATACACTAAATCGCATATGTACCTATAACTATGAGATACTACTTAAGATTGACAATTTGCTAAAGTTCGTTGTAATTATCACTCACTTCATGTTTACGGGTGATCATTATATAACATGTTATGATTCATCATAACCAATAATAAACTGATCCAATCGGACGTATATACCATCTTTTATCCGTGCATATCAGTTATCTGATCGTAGGTCATCTTTGTACTTTGTTGCATACAAGCATCCATATTTTAAAATGCGAAAGTACGATTTACTGTTTTCTGGTACATACGGTCGGAGTAAATCTGGTCCTATGTCATTAGCTTTCCCGAAATATGACATAATTATTGGTTTAATTCATTTGTTTACTTTTATTTTGGATGTTCCACTTAAGTATGCCTTAACGACATCTGGTGCTGTTGGAAATCCTTTTTTTTTCTAAAAGAAGTACACTTTGATTGACGTCAATATGCCTAAGAATCTTCATAACAACAACTTTTGCACAGTTTATCATTTGCTATAAGTTATGATTTGCTGCTTCAGAAAAAAACTTCAAATATGCCCACAGAGTTCCCCAGTCCAGTATGATTTGTGAAATATGTAATAACGAGTGTACAACAAATGTCATTGCACTAACTGTAAAACACTTTTGTGTAAGTAAGACAAAAGTACGCAGTTTTATTTCTGCAGTTTTTAATTAAGCTAAAGAGATATTCGTACCTAACAGAATGTATAATTCATTAATAAATACCGTCCAATAGTTTACATGCTTTTTTGATAGTTTTAGAGATAGTAGAGGTGTACTTGTATACAATATACAATATCCAATTTCTCCACTCTTTGCATTTTCAGTTACTTTTTTCTAATAATGCTCTAGTCAAACGAGATATTTGATTTTTATATTTTATAGTTTGCAGCACATACAGACCGAATTTCACATCTTTCTCGTCAACTACATAATATGTAACTTGTATACCAACTCCACCTAAACATTCATGCATGTAATTAACAACAATGCCGGATATTATGTTAAAGGATTTTAATTTGACTAAAAAAGATGTTGTTTTTATACTATACCGCAGCTTATACTCTTTATCTTATGCTAATGATTTCATATAATATAGGGTCTCGTTAACGCTTCTTAAATTTAATTCTGGATGAAGAATAGGGTATCTCATTAAACTAACATCGTGTACACCTGGATGTAAACAAAAACTGCAATCTAGTACCCGCTATATTGGCTTATTCCTTGCATAGTAGCTCTAGCTGAGCTATCTGGGCAACTGACTAAGACGTAGACTTTTAGGTCTCAAACTTCACTAGCTATGGAACATAATATTCCCTTTTCAGTTACCTTATTTATGTTATCTACAAAAGTATGAAGAAAAATAGACATATTAGGTATTACTTTGTTGAAATATAGTTCACATGAGATAATGCATTTTGCTCTATCATCGATAGAAATCTCCTTTTTTTGCAAATAAATTGTCCATACTAAGTATTTTGAGAATCGAAACGGCAAATTAACGTCAGTATTTATAATAGCTGTGACATTACCTACACAATGTTTAAATTCTCATTCAAGGTTTAAGTATAATATTTGACAGAATCTGTAAGGACTGCCATTACACAAAAATCCGAAACTGCAACTAAGTATGTCAAATTCTAATTGTAAGGTACGTCCGTAAGTTGGCAAGCACAGTGCCGATAGCGCAAAAGTATCCAGCCAATTAAAAGTTTTCACGTGAAGTTTACATGTATCACCCTATATTATATAGTTGTATTAACGAAAGTGAGTCTCAGTCTTCTACTCCACCCCCCCCCCGCTCCCCCTCAGCTCCCCCTCGATTCACATAGTTATTTGCTTGTTTTTACGTCATTTTTAATCAAATTATATTAAAGTAGCCTCCCCCGCTCCCCCAACTGCCCCTCGCTCCCCCTCCACCTCCCTCCAAAAAATATATTTTATAGAATATATTACCATCTAAAATGTTACAAAATATATGTAATTCAGTACCCAAGTCATACCTTGTTTTTAGGGCTTTTCAAGTCACTGATCATAGATCCCCCTCTGTCTATTTTCTCCCCCTTACTCACTATATGTCTTCGAAGGACCATTATTTGTTTAACTTAATTGAACTTTTGCATTTCGTATCTCTTGCTGGTCCTTGTGTACTTCACATAAATATAAAATTCTTTATTACCTGAGGACTTTATTTACAAAAGACAGAATTCAGGAAAAGGTATAATTGAATGAACAAACACAATTAAGCTGTTGAAATAAAAATGTATTCTATTAGCTTAATGTTGTGACATTTCATGTGTTGTTGTAACCCATCTGTTTTTTTAAAACTGTTTTCACATCTTTCACATACTTGTTTTTATGGTTTTTATGAATAAACATATGTCTGGTTAAAAGTGACGATCTTTGAAGCTACATGTTTTTAAGTAACTGAAAAATTTCTTGCTAAACAATATTTTTCCGCCCTCGCGTGGTTTTGGGAGGCTGGTACTTCCTCGGGCAAAAAAGCAGTTTTCCGATACTCGTTCGAGAAGTCTCTTTTACGAACCTCATTACGGACCTCGCCTTCGGCTTGGGCCGCAAACCTCTCAGTTCACAAACAAAGACTTTTCAAACTCGTAGGAAAACTACTATTTCGCAAAAGTGTGCGAAAAATAGGTGTTTTCCGCACTGATATTAGTGTGGAAAATCGATTTTCCCTCACAGGGTGCAGAAAGTATTTTTCACACAGTGTGCGGAAAAGGTGTGTGGCAAAGGTCTTTCCGCACAGTATGCGGAAAAGATGTGCGACAAAAACCTTTTCCACACACCTTTTCTGCACACTATGTGGAAAAATCGATTTTCCACACTAAAATTAGTGAAAAAAACACCTATTTTCCGCATACTTATTACTACGAAAAAACTTGTACGCAACTCGAGGTAACAGTATTCAATGTTATTCTAGGAATATAAACTTTGTTTCTTTTTTCTCCCGTTATTATTGCTGCTTTTATATTATACTTGGATGATTTTGTTATTTTGAATATTGTGCCTCTACAGAGACCATTTGATATACCTAAATTTCTTATTAACATTACTATAGCATTTATTTTTGATTTTCATTCGTGTGGTGGAAGACGTTCTCTGATATTATTTAAAAATTCTATTGCAAAATCAATGTTTATGTTATCATCTGTTCTATTAACTCCTTTGTGAGACGTGTATTCTGCTGTTGTGAACTTATTCTCAGCCTGCATTGATAATTACACTAGTAATATTGTTATTTTGTCTACTCAATCTGTTATTGGGGGGTTGGCACGTGGAGCTTGCAAGGGGATCAGATCCACTAGTATATATATGTAGCCATTTTTTGAGAACTATGCCCTATAGGCTTTGCAAAGCTGCGTTACTATTCAGGTATATTCTACCTTTATTGGCATGGTAAGAAACCGCATCAGATTTCCAACCGACAAATGAAGAAAATAATCACGTATGTTTGTTACGTGATAAAATTAAGTCATAAAATTCCGTTAACTGTGTAAAAGATTTGGAGAAACATTGCATGATTTGGATAAGTCATAAAATTATGTCAAAAAATAAAATTTTGTTCTATATGAAAATAATGTTGTACTTTTGTTCTATAACAAATAAACATTACTTTTTTAATTTAGTACAAAAAACTTATGAAATTTATGTAGTCTTATGACGTTATTTTATTACGTATGAAAATCACGTTACGTTTTTTAAAATTTGTTAGACTATTCACGTAATTTTATGACGTAATTTTTTTGCCTAACAAAGATACGTGATTATTTTTGGGAAGGTAGCTGATTGTGACATCAATCACTTACACAGCCAATGAGACTTTACTTTATATAGCTTCTGAGCTGTTGGGCCACAGTTGGAAATATGCACTTGAGAAATAAATCTCCCTGAGGTGCGAGCCGAATTTGTAAGGGTTGAGTCTTAAACTTGTGAGCATGTGTTACCAAGACCCTAATCTACAAGAACCGCTGCCTAAGCCACTGTGCTACTCTGGTTGTAAAGTGTGAATATATATGTATATACGTTTTTATATTATATGGTTATTTGTGTAGGGCATTCCACATATCCTTTTTACAGCCCCTCACAGCCTCCCCCCCACATACCCCTCCATACCCCACATATACAAGCTAAAGTTCAACCATTTTTGAGTTTAATTTTACATTTAAAACTTTTTCCTAAAACCCCCCATAGCCCCCCACGGCTCCTGCATAGCCTCCCCATTATCATTTTTTGTCCCTCCACAACCCCCCTACAGAACCCCTAGACCTCCCCCACACTATATTTTTGGTCTCTTAAACCTTGCTACACCATTCTTCTTGTCCCTTTGTGACATACTCTATTAAATACAAATCATCCCTTGTTTTAGGATATTTATTTATACTTCGTTTTAAAAGTAATTGTTTTCATCTTTTTTTCCACACCGCCTAGGAAGCAAATATATGGACTTTATGCATATTGATGAATTATAAAGTTCATGTAATAATACTAATTAATCATTTAACGAGAATTGTAATACAATTATTATAAAATTATAATCATTCATTAATAACTACAAAATTGTTGGTGCATTCAAATTTTTTTGTGTTGTTATCATTTTGAAACAACGAAACATTCATTATTTATTGTACGTGCAACTATTATGTGATATAACTATGTGTATAGATAAAAACGTTACATAATTACTAAATAATAATAACCGTGAAAGTATCGCCTTATTTAACAAGGTTAAGTAAATGACCTATTAAATTAAGCTATATTATGACCTCAAACAGACGGAACCTTTACTTATTCCTTCGTCATGTACATATGTAAGTTTGACGATTTTCCAAACTTAGCCGCCTACATGCTCTATATAGTCACATAACTAATAGCTGTAGCTGGCTGAGCGTATGCTTGTTATGAACGACGTGCTTTGAGAGGATCAGCTGCTGATAAACTATGCTGCGTCATAGTCGCACTCCTTCTATCGTAATTCTAAATCCAAAATAATAAGCTTAAAATCCTTTTGTTATAAATTATCAGTTATACCGACAATTTGTGTTGATTCAGGTAAAACCTGTGTAATTATATAAGTTGTACATAGTTGTACGCATTGGGTTTTTCTTTCATTATAGTATATTTAACTGCAACAAAACGTGTTGATTTTATTTCATCTGCCGCTTATTCATTTTTGTTAAGTCTCTACGATAGAGACTTACACATATTATAAGGTAATAGTTGTTGTAGTATTATTTTGTAAATCAATGAATCAAAGTTTGATTTTACAATTGCAATTGAGAATAATAATGATATTAAAAGTAACTAAATGTTTTAACATGTTTTAACAACAGTCATACTAAATCGTGATGAACTGTTCACTGGCACGTACATGAGCACATACATGCACGTACACATGCCTACATTTTCATGCGTGCAAGTAAGTGGTCCCATCCAAACGCTAGTCTGGAGAATAAGCTGACACTAGAAGAGAGCGGAAATGCGAATAAGCTCGTGCAACAGCACCGCTGACCTGCTACCTCTTATACACACCACACGTACAGCACTTCCTCTCTACGGCATCCACCCACTTGGAAGAGGGAGCCCCATACCCACGCACTACCGCTCCCCCCTCAGTGAGGCAGAATCCTCACAATAACCCCCCCTCCCTCCTAGGAAAGAAAGGTAGTGAGCCAGAACCCTTCCAGTATACCTACTGTCTACAATTATTATTTTTTAATAGCCACAGAATTGAAATAATGTAATCCTCTGTTTGATAAGTATGAAACATCTACACATAATAATTAAAAAAATCAGTATTTTTATTTAAAAATTCTAATTTTAGTATTATCTTACAGCCAAACTGTATAATTCTACCTGCAAGTCTTAGGGGCTTTTATGTTACGCCTTTTTTATGCAAAAAAAAAGAAAACTTGTGGCTATCATAAATATTAAGAAAAGAATCATACAAGATGGATTCTTTTTTTATTTATAAATATTGACAATTTATCTCTAAGAATTATAAAGTCAAGTCACTAAATTATGTAAAAATCTTTTTCCAAACAATATTCTTTACTGCAGTACATTTTTGCCTTTCTACTTAAATAAAAAAATTGTTCTTATCTTTGCATCTTGATAAGGCTACGTATAATTGACCTTAAGAAAAGAAGGGGTTTGTAAATACAACCCTACATTATTGAAACTTTGACCTTGAGATGTATTTATTCTCATAGCAAATGCCACAAAGATTAAAAATTGCTTACGATACAAAATGAAAAAGAAAGTGTGGATAAGTTTCCTGTGTCTATTGTTATTCTTAAGATAAATACTCTATTTTTGATTTTTTCTACAGTTATTACTTCTTCGTCTATGTGATACTCCAATGATCTTGTGATTTGTAAATGTTTTTCATTGCAGAGTCTATCTGATATACTTAAATTTCTCAGTAACATAACTATCGTGCCAATTTTTCGATTTAGTTTATGAGGTAGTTATCCTTAACAAATGTTGTTCCACGTTGCCACCGCAAAATTCAAATAAATACGGTTGTCCGATTTATCAACCCCTTTAGAAGTAGCAGTATCTATACTACAAAAACTTTTAATTTTTCCAGTTAATTTTTTAAGAATTGTTTTATTCAAATAAAAGGTGTACTCGTTGTGTAATGTAAGTATAACACTATTTATCAAACAACTGTAGATATTAGAAAATATTTGAGAACTTACATCATTTGAGATCCATTTTTTTAATGTAAAAAATTTTTATTACCCTTTCTGCAACTTCCAATAATAATTTCAGATTCTTCTATTGTTAGAACGAATTTTCATTACTAATTTTAAAATTTGGAATGAGTTCCATAAAAATGAGGATTTAACAGTTTGTTTGGTTATAAGTTTTAAATTCCTGTTTTTTATAACTGGTAAGATCTGATAAAAATCACCTCCTAAATAAATTAATTTATTTTTAAAATATTTTTCAGTGATACACAAATCTCTTAACGTTATGTCTACTATTTCCAATGCTTTGTTTAAAATCATTCAAGCCTCATCCCAAATAAATAATTTAACATCTCTTAATTCTTTTTTATCTGACTCAAATTCTTAAAATGCACTATCTACATTATTAAGATCCAACGGAAGTCTAAAAGTTATATGACTGGTCATCCCCTTTTTAAGCAAAATTGATGCTATGCCAGTCCGTGCCATTGAGAGAAATTTTTTATTTTGAGAAATAAACAAAATAAATTAACGTTTTCTATAAATATATTTTTTTTGACCCTTCGGGACCACGTATGTCGAAAATATTATTTTTTTGTTCGCAAACAATATAAAATATATTTTTCTGGTCATTATTAGATTTTTGTGCATAAAGTTAAACATTTCCTTACTAAAACGTATTTAATTATTTATATCTTTTTTTTACTCTTTTACTTTTTTTTGGTGTAGGTAAGTTGAAGCATTAACATAATACATCTTCTGATTCTAAAATTTAGTCAATATATAAAAGAGCTAAATTATCTTTATTATTAGGAAAACCCTCTGTCAAAATTTTTTTGTATTTATTTCATATTTTATCACCTTAAACGTTTGCTGAAATTAAAAACCAAGCAATAAATTGTCTTCCTTTATATAAAAATTTAGGAATAATTGCTTCTTTTAAAATGTCATCGATTTTTTTATCACTGTCTATTAAAATATTGCAATTGCAGTATCTTTAAAAGTTTCATAAGTTATTCCTTTATATCAACGCCTCAATCGAAGACTATCTCAATGCTGGAGTGTTTTGAAGACTACCCCACTACTCTACCGAGACGAAAGAAATTACAGTGCTTAAGTTCCGTTGAAAAGAATCACAGCGCTATGAGTTGCGTTGAAAGAAATTACAGTGCTATGAGCTGCGTCGAGAAAAACCTTAGCACCACAAGTTGCATCAAAAACAATAACAGAGCTGCAAGCTTCGTCAAAAATAATCACAGTGACAAAATGCGTCAAAAAAAATTACAGTCCTATGGGTTGCGTTAAAAAGAATTACAGTGCTATGAGCTCTGTCGAAAAGAATCACAGGGCCATGGATTGCGCTGAAAAAAATCAGAGCGATGTAAGCTTTGTTAAAAATAATCACAGAGCCACAAAATGTGTCTAAAAGAAACACAGCGCTATGCGTTCCGTCGAAAATAATCACAGTGCGCTTTTTTGTGAAGAAAATAATTACAACACATTGTGATGCAAGAAATAGGAAAAAATCATTTTTTTGATATTTTAGGAATAAAAAATTTCATTTTTATTTATTACACTCCTTACTCATTCTTTGTGCTACCTTATAATAAATAACATCATTCCACACCATTAAAATTTTTAAACATGATTTTCCTCGGGTTTTTTTTTTCGTATTTTCTAATGGTTCACATTTTCTACTTTTCAAGTTTATCAGTTAATTCTATTTGTTGAGATAATTAAGGACATCGATGAGGATATGAAATTAAATTTAAAAAATAAGAAAGTATTACTTGAGAAAACATTGAGGTTATAAAATATGATATTGGTAGCTGATCGTTTAGAATATACATTGTAGCTTGAGTACACATGTCCGATTTTTTAGTTTATATATTGTACATAAGATATTATATTTATATAAAAGTGATAGTAGAGAAAAAGAGTGACCTAAAATTGAAATTACTATACGTAAGACATGTGTAATAATTTGAATTTATAGTCAGCCTTAAAGTCACGCATTGTATAAGATCAGATTTTGCTGGGTCGGCCCTAAGCCCCTTAACTCAGGTACTTACCAATTTTTTCTTTTTTTGACAAAAATCAGTTTGTCATTGAGTTTTAAAAAATCTTGTTTCATAGAGAAATAACTTTATAAAAGGTTAAATGTTTTTTAAACACAAAATTTGAAAATGAAATAACTAATATATTTAACCATTTTTCATCAACGATTTTTTTTCTTTTATAAGTAATGTATCAAGAATGTATGTATCTGTATAACTCTATGTGCCTACACACTTTAACAAGACATTTTTCGACCATGATACAAAAATATGACCATACGACGAATAAAAAGGGTTACATCACGTTATAATCAATCTTTTCTTTTGAGATATGTAGTATAGAATATTTGTTTTTTATATTATTGGATGGACTCAAAAGAAAAATTCAAGTTTAACGTTTTCTTATGGTTATTACTACGATTTCTTAGATATTTAAAATTCGTATTAACGTTTGCTTTCTATTAAGTAATTCGTTGTAGTTTTTCAATAACAGAATAAGTACAAAATAAATAGTACAATTTATTACCTAAGATGTCATATTTTAAAAATAAAGTGTCAATCAAAAAAGCCTCCGTGAGTCAGGTAGCTGACATAGCTGGTTTTTATAATATATATTAAGTAGAACACTTAAAAACATTCATAATCATATAATATATGCATTCTTAGACCTGCCTTGTATTATATTTCGGTAACAAACCTTAGACATAAGTTATTTTTTCATTATAATCAAGTATGCTGTGATTCTGTTCAACAAAATTTATAGCGCTGTTATTCCGTTCAACGGAGCTTATAGCGCCGTAATTCTTTTCAACGCAACCCATAGCACTGTGATTCTTTTTCACGCATTTCGTGGCTCTGTCATTATTTTCAACGAAGCTTGCAGCGCTGTAATTGTTTTCAACGATACGGATTACATTTTTTCTCCTTTACCAAATTCTTAATTTATAATAAATAATGTAGTATTCTGAAATGCTCACATACTTTATGGATTTTGCAAAGTCATATTTATTCAATTTGAACCAAGCTGTTAACTGTGTCTTGCAGTTTTCTGTAACAGTTCTTATATTATTTTCTTCAATAGAAGTTTTTGTTTGTTTTAAAGGTGAACAGTTAAATTTACAACTGTATGACTTTGACCGCAAATTGGAAATTCTTGCAATCTCCAAGCTGCTTCCATTAGACCTACATATCTAGCATCAACGTTACTAATGATTTCAGTTAATATTTTTTAATCTTGGTGTTTTAATTTTCGAATTTTTATGTATGCTCTGTCTACCTTTATGTATATAGTCATAAATATGTTTTGTGCTTAAAAAAGGTGCACAGAATTTGACGTTAGTATGACATTTATGTTTCAGTGACAAAAATTTATGATACGGAGTGACCATTAAGTTATCTACTAAAATTTTATCTTATCTTCAAATTTTATAAACATGTTGTTCGGAAGTGTTATTAATTTATTTATACTTAGGGTAGCCATCCGTTTACAATGCAGTGACGTTTGTAAAAGATTTAGGGGATTTTTTTTTACGCTTTTTATTAACTATACAAAGACTTTGTATTATGTGAGGTCCATGAAGCATTTGTTCAATCACTAATTTTGTGAGCTTCGTATTACTAGAAGGAATCTCAGCTAAAATAATTGCGTCCATTTGTTCAGGTGTAACAGTTCGTTTTTCAGAATGCAAAGTTATTAAATTATGTGCATAAGGTTGACCACGTTTTTTAAATTCAGTGGTATAGACATATGCTAACACTTTACCGAATACATCGAGTTTTAAAAATGTCATCCGACACTGACATTAATTTCAAGTGGAATTGTCTGACAGTTAAGTTTGGAATATCATGTAGTGTTGTATTTTTGGAAAATTTTAATAAAATTATCTTTAATTTTCTTCATTTTGGATTACATGTGACTGTTACAAATAAATGTGGTCCACCACATTTTCTAATTACAGACATTGCATCTTGATAATGTTTCTGCATACATCTTAGACTTCAAATGTATGTAGATAAGAGTATAAAAAAATTTTCAATTCTTCCTTTGTCTCAAAATTTTTAGAAATGTTAAATGCACTATTAACAGTTGTTATGTAACAGTATATATATATATATATGTTTATGAACAGTGACTTGACATGTAGACTCCAGGTGCTTGTAACACATAATCAATAACATGGTAGAATAATGCAGACGTCCACATAATTCTACTTTTGTCCTCGTCATAACCCTTACATACATGTGATTGTCCACATAAGTCACCTCTTGGTTAACATACATGTATATATATACATGTATATACATGTGTAATATGTTAAAAATTTATTTAAAGTATATATGGGGAAGCTGGAACGTAGCAAAAAAGTAGGATTACTCAAAAAATGCAAAAAAATGAAAGAAAAACTACCTTATGTGGGGGAAGCTGGAGGAAGTAGGGGGGAGGTGGGAAAAGTGAGGGAGAGGAAAACCTCACTATAACTCTTACGAATACATAGTATAGAAATATATATATATATATATATATATATATATATATATACTAGTGGGGCTAATGCCCCCCTGCGCGTTCCGCGTGCCAACCTCCCAATTACAGATTGAGTAGACAAAATAACGACATTACTCGTGTATTTATTAAATTTAGGCTGAAAATTAGCTTACAACAGCAGAATACGTGACTCACAAAGAAGTTCATAAAATATATGATAACATCAATAGTAATTTTTCAATAAAATTTTTAAATAGTATCAGGGAAGGTCTTCAACCACACGAATTAAAATTAAAAATAAATGCTATAGCAGTGTGAATAAGAAATTTAAATATATTAAACGATCTTTGTTTAGGCAAAATATTAAAAATAACATTGTTATCTAAGTATAATACGTCACATTTAATCACATGTATGATAATTTATGAAAACCACGATAAATAAATATGTGAAAAATGTGGCAAAGGTTTTAAAAGAACAGATAAATTAAAATGACATATGGAATGTCACAACATTAAGCTAACAGAATGAATAATTGTTTACAAAGCTTAGTTGTGTTTGTCTATTCAATTATGGCTCCTTCTAAAGTCTGTCTTTTTGTTAATCTTTTTGTTAATAAAGTCCATAGGTAATCGAGAACTTTATATTTTGGTAAAGTAAACATGAACCAGAAAAAGATTTGAAATGTAAAAAATCAATTAAGTTTAACAAGTAATGGTACTTCAGAGTCATATAGTGAGTAAGGTGGAGCAAATAGACAGAAAGAGAACTATGATCAGTGACTTAAGAAACCCTAAAAACGAGGTATGACTTGGCAACTGAATAACGTATTTTTTTTAACATTTATGATAGTAAAACATTTTATATAAATAGTATTTTTTTGGGGGGAGGTGGAAGGAAAGCCAGTGGGAGCTAAGGGGGATTTGAGGAAGAGTGGGGGGCAGCGGGGGGGAGCTCCCTCAAATATAATTTGATCAAAAATGACGTTAAAACAAGCAAATAACTAAGTTAATTGAGGGGGAGCTGAGGAGGAGCTAAGGGGGGCTGAGGGGGAGCGGGGGGGGCTGAGACTTACTTTCGTCAATACAACTATATAATAAACAGAGATATAAATATTTATGTATACATATATGTATATCTTTGGAGGTTGTTACTTTCTGTGTTCTTACATTTTAACTTTACCAGAGTTAATGGCCGTAGTAAGAAAGAAAAAAAATTGGGAAAAGGAGGAGCCAAAAGCCATTGCAAAGTTCTTCACCATAACTTTCAGGGTATTAACAAGCCTGCTATTTACCATCTGATTCGTCGTAGAGGGGTCCAGCGTATTTCTGCTTAAATTTACGAAGAGATTCGTGGTGTTCTGAAGGTATTTCTTGAGAACATCATCCATAACGACGTCACCTATACTGAACATGCTGAAAGGTAGACTGTCACTGCCATGGACGTTGTCTATGCGTTGAAGATACAAGGACGTACTCTTTATGATTTCGGTGCTTAACTTATCTGTATTATTGACTACAAAACAATTATATACATATATATGTATATATATAGTCTTACTATATTATATAATCGTAAACATAGGAGCGAGGTTTTGCTCCCCCCCACCTCCCTCCAAGCTCCCCTCAAATAAGGTAGTTTTTCTTTCATTTTCTTGCATTTTTCGAGTAATCCTACTTTTTTGCAAGATTCCCCCTGCTACCCCTCGCTGCCATCATACTTCCCCTTATATCCCCTAAGCTTTCCCATATATAATGTGAATGAGTTTGTAAAGCCTTATATTTTAACTGTTACAAATGGTCTAATTTTCACATATAATTTTGTTTGACCATAACAAAAAATTTTGTTGCAATTAACTTACTAACGATGTTTCTTTTTATTAAATACTCCGGAATGTCTCTTCAGGTGCTCTGCTTTTACATAACCTTTTCCAAGATTTGGACAAATACTTTTTAAAACGTTTTTTTCATAACTTTTTAAATGTTTCTGTTAGTAATTATTTCTTTTGAAACATTTTCCGTATTTAATACACTTGAAATTTTTCGAATGTTTTGGCATTTCTTTGTGTAAAGCAGATAGTTTTTCTTCTCTAATATTATTGCTACATAAATCAGATACAAAAAATTTTTTTTTGTGAATTTTACCGTGCGATGATAGACACTTTTAATTTGAAAATTTTTAGTTAAATTTGTCACACTGATAGAGTTTTGCATCCATGATGATGTATCTGAAAGCATATTACATTTAACGGATTGTTTATGATTTTATAAATCTGGGTACTAGATGGTACTGAAACTTGCTTTTTTGATGAAAGAAAACATTTGCAAGAAAGTATAAAAAAAGTAATGAACTATGGAATAGTTTTTTTTGTTACTCTAAGATTTCATTCCAAATAATATTTTCAACTTTAAATTTGTTTTCTGATTCAATTTGGATGAAATTTTTCTTTGGTTCTTACATCTAGACAATGCAACATATAATTGCCCATGAGAAAATAATAATTTTCTAAGGTATTGTTGCGTATGATATGCTTGGCATATCATACTGACTCACCCTAGTAACTACAGGTCTACGCTAGTAAAGGACACCAATAGGGGAAACGAGCTTATATAAGGGCCTGTGAGACACGAATCGGGGCACTCGAGCATCTTTTAGGCAAGAGACCGAACGATAAGTTGAAAACACCGCGCGAAACACACACGCCTCTACCTCTAAGAAGCTAATAAATAATTGACCAACGATTTGAGTTTTTTTCGTGACGCACCTCCTTACCAGTTTCTTTATCCTACGTAACAGTTTTGGTGCTAAGTGTGGGGTACGGTAAGAGTCGGAATATTTTTTTTTCTCGCTTAGTTTACTCGTTTCCAAAAAACATTCCGCGGAGAAGCACACATAGTGCAGTGCCACGAAAATCGAGTTTGAGTGCCAGAACGGACCCAAACAGGACAGAGGTAAACGGGTATCTGTTCATACGAGCGATTCTCGACATTAACGATCGGGAAGTCTACAAACAAAAGGTCAAAGCAACTTCGGGAAAGACCAGCAAGAAAATAGCAGTTTATTGCAGTCACATCCGTATTCCTGACGCTCAACACCAAAAAGGGGAGTAGGAACCAGGGAAGGATAATATTCAGCACAATCATTCTGGCAATGGGAGTACGGTTGACTTGGTAAGTAAGGTGTTTAAATTTTGATATCATTTTTTTATTTTTCCTGACCCCGAGACAAAATATATAAAACTTTGCGTAACAAACATAAAACAAAGGTATCCTATTAGTGGGCTCGTACATATGTAGGAAATATTCGAAAATAATTATTAGTAATAATAACCCGCACCTATATAGATTACTGTTTTCAATACCATAATTTTTATTACCAATAACAGACTACAGATATTCCCAAAAGAACATTTTGTCCTGTTTATCACTAAACAAAGAGAGAGTACAAAATTAAAAGAAACTGAGTAAAAGACACACGCCGTTTCTTTGCTTTCTTGTCTCACCTCTTACTATTCTTTTCGCGCGATTATTATTAAGCCACTCTATACGTAATTAAATGTCGCCCCGTAATTAGAAAAACACATAAGCTTTGCAATAATCAAAAAAAAAATACATTTCGTGACACGTGCATACAAAAGGAGGAAAAAAGTAGAAAAAAAATGATTCATCTTGGCAGCATTACCCATGAGTCAGGAAGCGAGAACGAAGGCCTAGATAACACAATAATCGACACGTGCAGGTAAGACCCTAGTAATAAAAAGCAAAAGAAAAATATGGCGGAACAGATGTTAGAATTAGAACTCGAACCAGAAGGGTGCGAGAAACTCGACGCCCTCGATGAAGAAACGAAGGCAATAGTAATGGGCCTGTTTTCGAAAATTAGTGCAAAGCTAAAGAAGACAGAGGAAATGGGCGTACCATTTGCAGCGACCGCAGGGCCCATCCAAAATTTGTCACCGACAAATAGGGACTTCGACTACATACAACGCAACGTAGGAGTCAGCATAGGACCTGCACTTAAAGAAGTGAGTCTTATCTCTGGCGAACGGGCCATTAGGGGAAATATAAGAAGGGCCGAAGAAACACGCGGAGCTTAAACGGGTAGAGTAGACACCCTACCGATACAATGGGGCATGCCAGGGAAACCAGAATGGCCAAGTTCTGGTGCATCACAGTACGAAAGCGATGAGTCAAGAAAAATCGGGGCAAGCAACGTACACAACCAACAGCTATGGGATAGAAAAAAGAATACTCGCAAAGAACTCGAAAAAATGATGAAAGCCGTGCGTATGGCAACGGCACCACCACCAACTAATTATCATACAGATCGGGTCGATTTTAACGCGAATAAGGATAGACGATGAGGTGACATAATACCGACCATGACCCCATACATAGAGAAGGAACAAGAGATACGCAATAACGATCACCTACGCAGACCGCAGTATACGCACCACAATATTCTGTCCATGCTCAGCAATATGACAAACAACATCCCGTTTTTCGATGGTGATCCGATCATTTTACCGCTGTTTGGAAGAATGGTGCGTATGGTTGCACGTACAAAAGGCCTGGAAAACGAACAATTTTTTTGGGCACCCTCGAAAATAGGCTAAAAGGGAAAGCAGTGGAACATTTTGCCCCAAGACTGACGCAGTTTAATACAGTCGAAGAGTTCATCAAAGAGCTCTCAAACAGATACTGCAGTATTAATAATGCAGACTCGCTCATGGAAAAATTGAAAATAATAACGCAGCAAGATAGTGAGGCAATAGATGACTACGGGGGACGAGTACAACAATTATACAATAGATTAACAATGTTGTACGATTCAAACCCATACTTTTCCCCAATTCAAAAACAGGTGATGAAGGCAAACCTAGAATCCGAGGCGGTAAAACAGTTTATTTAGGGATTACTTCCAACTTTTAGTTAGAGGATGGCAAGGTTTCACCTAGAAACTCTAGGGAAAGCAATAATACAGGCGTTGAAAATTGAAAGTGACCTTAGTTTACTGCACGCAATACCGGTAAGCGCACTGCCAACATGCAATAGGACAACAACAGAGTAAGAACCACTCGTAAACCTAGCAAGAAAAGAAGAAAAAACAGCAAAAAATACTAAGGGAGTACAAGGAACAGCAGCAGTACAAGAAAAACGCTGTATATACTGCGACGGCTGAACCAGGCATTCAGTTGAGGAATGCTGAAAGCTACTAGCGGTAATAAGTGATAGAAAAACTTCGAAAGAAAACGGAAGGCAACTGAGGGGCAATTGTAATTATTGTCAATAACCGGGACACTATGCAAGAGACTGCCGCTCGCGCAAGCAAGACAGGGAGAAAAAAGAGAGACAGCGTAATGAGAGGCGTAACCAACCCGCAGATAATACTCCTACTGACAGTAATGCCTATAACTACAGGGGTAGGAAAGATAACTATAACTACAATAATTATTATAATAATTACGACAAGGGTTATAACAATGGCCCAACGGAGCCATACAATAGTAACAACAATCACAATTACAGGTATAATGATTATAACTCCAGAGGTTATAATTATTACGACAACCGTGGCAACGGTGAAGCGTACAATAATTATAGCAGGGGCACATTAAACCGCTATAGTAACGGCTACAGAAATCAGGATAGCAGGGATGGCTATAATAGGGATCTAGTTAGGCACGGGCCGCCACAGGAGAGGGGCCCACATCAGCGAGAAAGTGGCGCATACACTCTGGATAACAGGAGAGACCCTCCCGTAGCTTTAAACTCGCAAGATGTTCGACGTGATCCCCAAACGTCGAGCATCAACTAGAGAAAGAGATAAAGGAAAGTGTGTCCGGTGAGAAAGAATGTGTGAGAGAGAGGCCGCAAAAGACGGAGAAAGAGATAGTAGAGAAGAAGACGCACAACAACAGTCCGAGTACTTACACAGCGCAAGAGAAAATAGAAAGTAATACGGCAGAGCAAGATGACACTCCAATACAACAGAGTGGAAAACGCACAAGAAAAGGCAGGAGAGCCCGCAAGAAAAGTAATCGGACAAAGGCACTGGACACAAATGTAGATAATGATGAACCCGAGCTTTCAGAGCGCGACGAAGAAATAGAGCAGCTTCCCACGATAACTATAAAACTCGCGAGAACAGGGCATATGCCACCATCGGTCCAGTTACAGCGACTACAGTTAAAGAATGGAAAGGCGACTTTTTATGCGGATACAGGCGCAGAGATTTCAATTGTAAAGGTTAATTTTCTGAGCACAGACATGCTAATAGACAGTAGGTATCGAGTAGCTATTATCGGCGTGACTCACGGAGCACGCAAAACGTTGGGCACAGTACAGGCTCAGTTGCACGGATTAGAGTGCACATTACATGTAGTCCCCCATGACTTCCCAATTGACGTGGAAGGAATCATAGGGTGGGATATTTTGAAGCGATACTGGGGCCAGATAAGTGCCACCAAGAATACGATTAAATTGGATAGCGTAGAGATACCACTGGTAAGGCCAGAGTGTTTTAAAATACCTGCAAGATCGAGGCAAATAATTTATGCGCGAATAAGAAAAAGCAAAAACAATTTAAAAAATGGCTGGATACCCCTCCAAGAAATGGAGGAAGAAATACTGTTCGGGAATTTTATAGCCAGGAATGTTAATGGTAAAATAGTCGCAGAGTGCATTAATACAAGTAACGAAATAAAATATGTGCCTGTTCCGGAAGTAGAGCTGCTAGAATATGAGGAAATTTACCGGAAGCGCGCAGAAAACGTCGAAGGGGACGACGTCGAAAGCTTAGGAGAAGCAATTATAAGATTATTTAATAAAGAAAGAAGAGATGACAAGAAAAAAGTTGAAATTTTTACAAAAAACGAAGGGGAGCTAGAGAAACAAAAACGGGTAGATAAGATAATGCAACTCGTAGACACAGTGGGTTGCAACAAGGAAGAAAAAGAGCACGTGAGAAAACTCATCGAGTCTAACCCTTACGTATTTGGCCTCGACAGGGAACCCCTCAAGGCAACACACCTGCTGAAGCATCGGATTATTACAACATCGGATAAACCTATTGTGGCGAAAAGATTCAGATACTCTCCGACAATAAGGGATCAAATGAAAATTGAAATAAAAAAATGCTGGAGCAAGGAATAATTGAACCCTTCACCTCTCCCTATAGCTCAAACACCTTGATAGTGGCTAAGCAACCAGAGCCTAACAATAAAAAAAGGGTGAGGGTAGTCACAGATTTTCGACTACTTAACGAGGTTACAGTGGGCTCATGTTACCTGCTACCGTTTTAGAGCAATATCTTGGAAAACCTAGACTCAGCATGGTACATCACGGTACATCCACTTTCAATTATCAAGAGAAGGAACAATCTTTCAACATTTTATAGGGAAAAGATTTGAACGATTCTAGAGTCAGCACTAGTGAGCAGGGCAATAGCGAAGAAGGAAACGAAACAGGAGATAGTGATGTAAGACGTATAAGCAACGGGGAGAGCTCCAATGATGAGTTAGGAAAAGGAGAGAGACGAACGAGCAGTGAAAATTTCGCACAAAAAGAGGGAGAGAGCGCAACAGAGAAGGTGCACGAGGACAGGGATACACCACCACCCGACCCTCCACCACCACCTGATTCCGACAGCACATCGACAATAGGCTCGGAAAACGAAGAAGAGAGCAGGGGACTCAACCAAGCTCTAGTCGAGGGAAGCGAAAGCGATCCTAAGGAGGGGAGTGATCTCGAGAACTTAAGCGCGCTAGATAAATATAGGGTATGCAGAACCCGTCTACTGCGTGATAAGCCACCATGGGTCCCAGGCGATAAATCAAACCCCCCTCCATTTCAAAAAGTAAAGAAAGTAGAAGATCACCCCTTCAGATACCTAGACAATCTAGCCATCTGTACAGTGGTGGAAAACGTCCCAGATACAGAGACAGTTGACGCACTCTACGAGTGGGGATACATTGATCCAATAATGATGAATCACGAAGTGAGGGCGGTCGGAAATGCCATGCTCTCTAGAAAAAGGAAAGTATCGGTCATGCGCATGTACGTGAAAAAACACTTCGATGACAGGGCGTTAAAGACAGATATCAAGATATGCTGAAAATCACTCCAGGGATTAGTGAAAAGCAATAGTTTAAAAAACATTGGAATAATAAGGGACCTCGCGATTCTAGACATAAACCAATGGATGTATTTGATCGAGCAGCTAGAGGAAATTTTCAAGGAAATGAATATTATAATTACTTTGAACACAAAAACGCTTGTTGTGCCACCGGTAGACCAACGATTAAAAGTTATTAAAGAGTACCATGAGTCAACGGTGGGAGGACATAGAGGGATCAACAAAACTTATAATAGGATAGCAAAGGATTTTTACTGGAGAAACATGAGATCCGAAGTGAGGCAATTTGTGGTGGGATGCGAATCGTGGCAAACGAAAAAACTGGCAAGAGTAAAAACCAAACAGGCGATGCTTATTACTGACACACCGAGCAGACCATTTGAGAAAATTTCAATAGATTTTTATGGACCAATAAATAAGCCTTCAGACCATGGTAATGCGCATATATTGTCAATCCAGGACTGGCTGACAAAATAGATAGTATAAGCACTGGCACAGCGAGCAGTGGCGCAAGAGACGGTAAAAAATCTCTTAAACTACTTTATGGCATATTTTGGAGCCCCAGAAAAATTATTATCAAACAGGGGGACACACTTTATGAACAGAACAATGGAAGAGCTCGCAAGATTGTTTAAAATCGATAAAATTGGCAGCACAGCATTCCACCCACAGAGTAATGGAGCAATAGAAAGAATGCACCATGTGCTATGCAAGTATCTCAAGGCGTATGTCGACAAAAATGAAAAATGGGATGAATGAATACCTTTATGCATGCTCGCATATAATACATCTGAGCATTAGAGCACGGGGTACACTCCGTACGAGTTACTCTTCGGACAGAGAGCACGTATCCCCTCGAGCTTTAAACGGGTAGAAACAGATCAAACGTATAGCAAATATTTTGAGCAAATCACAGATACCCTCACACAAATGCGAACAATAGCAGCGCTGAAACAGGTACAAAGCAAGTATAGATCCAAATATTACTACGACAGAAAACTTAACACCAAATTTTTTATGGAAGGAGAAACGGCGTACATATTAAAAGAGCCGTTGAAAGGGAAATATGATTGCCAGTACGAAGGCCTATACAAAATAACAGGGATTAATTATAAGAGTCATGATGTAAAGTTGCAGAGGAATGACGAAGTAAAAGTGGTGCATGTCAACAAAATCAAAAAAGCATGCGTTTGAAAAATTCAACACGAGGATAATAAGGAGAGAATCTGAATCGGAGAGATATGGTGCGAGGAAAGAAGGAAGTAAAGAAAACCGTGCGGGCTCAACAGTAAACGTGACTCACGCAGTCGCCGAAGCCCATACGCATGTTCAAAACAGGGATATAGCTTCAGGGTCGGGACTTCTCCTCCTCCCACACAATCACGAGGAATAGAGACCCCGAAGGGCATCGCACCTCGCAGAACCCTACCCCTCCTCGATAGGGGTAGCGTAAGGTTGGCAGTGGCATCGCGCTGGAGGGCCACCCCGGTAACAGTAGAGGAACCGGGACACCAAAGAAGGCGTAGGGATCGACTATCAGACGCACCCCAAGCTAGAAAAAAAAAAAAAAAAAAAAAAAAAAAGAATTGCATTAGCCTCCCCACTCGTAGAGCTGTGAAAACACATTCCAATAAAGAGATTTAAACCCTTGACCTTATGCTTATGAGCCGGGTATCTTACCCACTCTGCTACGAGCGCTGCCGACTATAGAAACTCGGTTTCTTGTACTTGTCGTGTGGTTTTTTAACTATAATGTTCCATTTTTATATGCATTCACTGATAATACATTCAATTCATGATAAATTATGGATTTGTTTTCTTAATAAGACATCTAAAAAAAAATTAAAAAAAATAAATAAATAAAAAAAAAGTACACATGTAGAATAGAGTTGAAGAACGTATAAAAGGTTTTTAAAGGCGCTTATTTCGAATTCAACAAACAAATTATGTTACAATATCACATAATTACATAAATAAGGTAATTTATTAAATTAATCATGAATGAATTATGTAAGATTGATATATTAATATATTTTGAGTTTCATATCATTTTAATGGTTTTAAAGGGCACTGATTGTTAATTTGATAAACAAATAATGGCACAATGTCATTAAGTAATTATATAAAAATAAAACATAAATTGTAATAATGGGCTATAAAATCACAAAAAAATAAGTGAAAAATTAAAATTTAAAAAAAAATGAATTAAATGAAATATAAAAATGAAATAAAATAAAAAATCACAAAAGACATGAATAAATGCAATGGAATGAAAAAAAATAAAATAAAAAGGGAATAAAAAAAAAAAAAAGTGTGAAAATAAAAAAAAATAAATAAAGAAAATACGAAAAAACGAAAAAAAATGTAACAAAATAAAATATAAAAATAAATAAAACAAGAAATGAAAAAAAAATACAACAAGAAATAAACAAAAAAATAAAACAAGAAATTAAAAAAAAAAAAAAAAAAATTATAAAGGAAATTAAATCAGCAAACCAGGGGGTATTAATGGGCCATGGGACCCACAGTAAGAACGAAGTTCTTTAAACATGAGATTAGTATGTACAGAATTTCTCAGGTAACAAGGTGGTTGCCAGATCCACGGGAAGAACGAAGCTCTGTTAACGTTAGTACTGCATTCATGTTGTTTACTGAAACAAAAACTTGAAAAACACATAAAAAAAAAAAAAAAAAAAGACAATAGTTTAGCACTTACGATGGTTAAACTACGTAAAAATGTCGTGCATAATACAGTACTTACAAAGTTAAAACATCGTGAGTACTAAACTATTTTTTTTTTTTTAATTCGTTTTTCAAGTTTTCGTTTTAGTAAACAACATTAATGCAGTACTAACGTTTACAGAGCTTCATTCTTCCTGTTGGTCTGGCAACCCCCTTATTATCTGAGAAATTGTGTCTATACTCATCTCATGTTTAAAGAACTACGTTCTTACCGTGGGTCCCATGACCCATTTATACCCCCTGGTTTGTTTTTTTAATTTACTTTATAATTTTTTTATTTGTTTTTTTTTTTTTTTTAATTTTTTGTTATTTTTTTTCCTTATTTCTTGTTGTTTTTTTTTTTTTATTTCGTGTTTTATTCTTTTTCCTATTTTATTTTATTACATTTTCTTTCATTTTTTTTTATTTTCTTTATTTCATTTCTTTTTTCATTTTCATATTTTTTTTAACTCACGCAAAATTCATTCGTAGAAATACCAACTTTTAATAGTTACAATTTGTTTAACTTTATAGCTTCTTTTTAGTTAAATACAGCTATAATGGAAGGTAATTACAGTCCTTATGCTAATTTGCTTTTAATTTCTAACTTATTTATTATCGTCATTACACCTTTTATTTATAACTGTTATGACGGCTAGAAATTTTTAATAATAGACATTATGATACTATAATCTCCCAACCTTAAAGAAAAATAGAGAATGTAAAATATATGTCATAGTAATATGTATGTCAGTACCTAAAAATAATTTCTACGTTTAATACTTGTATTTAAAATACCCTAATGTTCTAAGTTTTTTTTATGCTTTAATAAATTGTAGTAACATTAATATTTGCTGTAAGTGCTCCACTAATAATTTTTAGTATATATTGTATATAGATTGAAACAAAATACGTTTAAGCGGCTAACATGTAAGCCTACATAAAAACGTACGTGAGAACTCACATAAGAAATTACATACAATCTTACGTAAGTTCTTGGTTGACAAGGAAATTTAAGTTCGTGTACAAGTTTTGACACAAGTTCTGTTGAAAGAACTCGTATAAGAACTTAAGAATTTACGTAAGAACTTATATAAGAACTTACGTAAGAAATTATATAAGAACTTATGTGAGACCTTATGACAAATTCTTAGCTGTGGAGTGTTTGCGGTACCGACCTTAGCCACCTACGCACCCCAGGCGAGTCATTGATTGTTGTCATTTTTTTATATTAGGGTACTACAGCATTATGTGGATGCCCTTGAAGAATAGTAACACGATTTATTTTTTTTTAATGTTAGCTCACATGGCATCGATAGCAGTGAAATAATAAAAATCAGTAGAATTTGAAGTTCGATGTGCTTTCTGATGGTTTAGTTAAATGATATGTAGCTTCAGCCATTTTTTTAGTAAGCACTGTATTTTTTAAGGAAACATCTGTTTGGTTATTTGTCCTATTCTAATCCTTGGGCAGGTATTACCCGTATGAACATGATTTCACACTACTTTAAGTTAGGTATTGTATAGTTAATATTAATTAAAGTTGCTGTTTATTAAGATTAGCACATTAAAAAGTAACTCTGCGTTCTTAAGTCACGTTTACTAACTTCATTTATCATGGTGTATGAGTTAGTTATAGGTTACTGTACATCCGACTTGTCAGTTTGTAATGTTAGTGGTTATTGTCTGACGTATAGTGATTTGCTGTTGCGTGCATGAAACGCCTACTTTGAAAGAAAAAGCCGACTTCTATTTGTAAGAAATTTTTACATTAATTTATTTCACATTATTTTATTTGGGTGTTTTGTACTAAGTTTCTATTGCTATTATTACTACGATCATGTATTGTATTGTATTATAGAAGCGCTGCAATAACTTTCCGTGAAAAAATACTCAATGTGCTCGCTATGCAAATACAGTGAGCGTAGATCGCAACATTACACTATTTTTCATGTTCCTAGTCCATTAGTACTTTGATATTTAATACTACGATTCTGTGAATCCTTACCTGCCCTGCTGTCGCACTCCAATAAATACCCATTAAAAATTGGTTGATTTCACAGTAGAATTTTCGTATTGATTTCTTACCGGTATTTACAGCCATAAATCCAAATATAAAAAAATAACATTCAAAAGTAATTATTCTATATCGTTAATTGTGACAACAATGGTTTTGAACAAAGATGAATTTACTAATGAAGATTTTATTATCTGAATGACAATATTAAAATAGGGGTAACTAAAGTAATTTACACGTAAATTAAAAAAAAATTTAACTATACAGTCTTATTAATATTTCGTAAAAACTTACCAATAAATCTGATAAATTTTATATTGGTTTTTATTAAAGTGCAACAATAGGATAAGAAATTTGATACTAAATTCAACACAATCTCTTTTATTGTATGTTAATTTTTGAAATCACAGTTAATATTCTTTACCTTATCCACTGTCATTGCAGTAAGAACATAATAATGTTACATACTATCACAGCGCCTTTAGATACTCGTTCTGCTGAGCTATCTTGTTTGCTGTGTTCTGAGTTTGTACAAATCTGTAAGCATTATATTACACAGCACATAATCAATAGGTTTTTCTAGTAAAAGCTCTTTAGACAATCATAAACAAAGTATCATGATATCAATAAAAAAATCAAATTTCCATTTTCTTACAATTTTTTTTCTTGCTTTTTAAGCCAAACGACACAAGTGATTTAACAAAATCAATTAAGCAATACATTGACTGACTGCATGAGTCTCTATCAATATTCCTAAATACGTTATTTAATTTAAAGTTCATGTAGTTGGGTTATTGGGACACTATCTAAAAACTATCTAAAAACATAAGATTGCATTATTTTCAGATACTGGTCCTCCTAATACATTTTGTTAGCGTTGTTGTTATTTAATTAGAGTCTGAATACATTATATCACATAGTGATGTATCATGATATTATTTTTATTAAAGTTTTTCAGTTAGAGATCAATTAAGTTTGATAGTTTTAATAATCCAAGCAAGTTTTTAATTTTTTTCTTGATTTTTAAGACAAACAACCAAAGTAATTTAACACCATCTACTAAGCAAAAAGTAAACTTCATAACTTTTTGTTATTATTCGTTCACTGGTTATTTCTTTCTAGGTAAATGCAGTCTGGACATTATCACAGAACATACGATTGCAAATTTTTTGGATACTTGTCCTGCCAAGCCATGTTGTTTGCTGTGGTTTGGTTTTATGCAAGTTTAAAAGCATTATATCAACAAGCATATTATTAATTTAATTCTGTTGGAACAGGATTTCAGTTGAGCATAAGTTAAACCTGACAATATCAATAAAAAAAATCAAGTTCTCAATTTTTAAAAATTTTTATATCTGCTTTTCAAGCCAAACTACTTGAGTGATCTCACAGTGTCTGTTAGGTAAAATGGTAACGCTATCGATTCTCTGTTAGTATTTTTAGCTCATTGCTCAATTTTAAGTTCATGCAGTTGTAACATGCCATGGCAGATTTTTTGGATACTTGTCCTGCCAAGCTATCGTATTTGCTGTGTTGTGGTTTTGTAAAAGTTTAAAAACATTATATCACTCAGTATATTATCCCAGAATGCAAAAACAGTTCTTAAAAAACTTATTAAGTATTCAGATGAAATTTATGAATTCCTCAAGATTTTTCAATTTGACCTAGAAACACTCATTTTCAGTTTATAATAAAATCAAGTTACAGTTCACCAATTGAGTTCTCAAAGTGTTCGGAAAGAGTTCTTACGATATCAATAATTGATAGCGTTGACAAAGTGATTTAAAAATAACCATTTACAATATATTTTAAGAATTTTGTCAGAAAGCAATTAAAACACTTGATTGGTTACACTTATCACACGACGCAATTTAGTTAACAAGAATGGTATATTGTTTGTTTTATATTAAGCATCACAATAACATTATTTTTATTAATTGCATGAGCTTAATGCACACCAGTTTTTCTATACTATCTTGTGAAATGAGTAAAGTGTAATGGAAAGACTACTAATTTGAAATCTCAACCGGAAAAAAATCTTTTTCTTTGACAGCAGCTCAGTAGGAATACCTAGCTAGAGCACCTTCTTTACAATAGAAATCATCGTAATTCTTTTGAGACCTAGAAGGCCTGGCCTATGGCTGCTTACAAAAAAGTAGTATGCAGGTAAGGCAGTACTTAAGCATGAGACCTTGCAAATCCTAAGGCGGAATCGCAAGTACTATACTAGGAACTAAGTAGGAACTAAGTACTATATTGGTATATAGCTTTTTGCCATGTGTCAATGTGTATACTGTAAACTGTATACAGTTAATGTTACTGCAGTATTATGGTATAAGTGTATGGTGTACATGCAATAGTATTATTTACCCATGCAAGTTTAACTGTGTATAGTTACACACGTGAGTGATTTGTGGTGTACATACGTGAAGCGTGACTAGTAAGTCACTATAAGCTGTAACCGTACACATACGTGCACACATATGTATTTTTATTAACTGTCATTACGTCGTCACTCTTTGTTATTCATTTTATAATGCTTTAAAATACCCTACATTATGCTAAAATTATTTTAATTTATAAAGGTATAACTTAATATTAACTTGCGAGTTTAATTGCCTCACTCTCTTCCTCAAAGAAATTGATTAGTAGTGGTTAACAATTATCCTACAAATGATTTCTGCTAAAAAATTAATTCGAATATTTACAAATTTCATGTCGAGGACTCCAAATAAATTTATTAAAAAATGATAATAAACCTACATCGGATGTAACTTGTCTAAGTTCTTTAATAAACTTTTGCTTGCTCCTCAGTATCTCTTGTAGTAAACTTAAAAACAAATATTTCTATGATGAATCGCATAATTTTCAGAATTTCCAGCTTAAAAAATACCTGTATAATCACGTTATAAACTTCATAATTCTTTATTCAAAATATGTATAATGAAAAGATATGTATGTTATCGTATGTATTATCACGACGCACATAATTATATAAATGCGATTATTTTAGATTGTTTATTTTAAAACCAGTAAACGATTTAGATAGCTACTAGATTATTTCAGAACTTAAGTGAGAATATAATTCATGGTTTCTTAGTTCTAACTTCTGTTGGCAGTCCCATGCCTGACCACTGGTTTTTTTAAGGTTTGTAGGGCAGCATCGACTATACATAAATATATTACTAATATACAAAGCAAAGTCACTAAAACCGTTGTAATCCGCAAAAACTACTGAACCGATTTTGCTGAAATGTTGCATAATGATTCTTGATACTTTCTAGATGGTTTTAGTATAGTTTTTATATCAAAAAATTAAATAAAAATAGCAATAAATAATCTCAAAGTTTTGCAGAAATGCACCAGCTTTTAAGGAGGCTTGGGCGTTTGGTGTCGTATCTATTGAGGGGCCCCTGTAGGGTACTTGTCATACCAATGATTCTTTGTAGTATTTTTTTTATAATCATTTTAATTATATACATGTGTGAACAAAATAGCAATAATACGCGGAAAAGTCATTGGAAAAATCGATATTAAAAAATTTATTAGTTTTCTCGAGGTACCTTGTGTAAAGATGACGGCCCTGCCACAATAAGGCTGACAATACTGTACTCTCTTGCTTTTATCTGCTATTATATACCTATACTTGTGTTAGACTTAAATTTTCATGCTTGTATGTTTATGAATGTACAGCGCATGCGCACTTACAGTACCTGAACAAAACAATTGTCATGTTCGATGTTTTCCTCGCTATTTTCTCAAAATTTAACGTGTTGATTCTGTTCTTTTTTTTAAATAATAGATTCCTTATACTTTTAAGTACATGTACCAATTTAATGTGTGGGCCCACAGCTTTTTACTGCGGTACGGTAGTCTATTGAATTTCGGGTTCCGTAAGGTTGCGTGTTAAAATGATGAATTTTCACAAGCGATTTTCTCGAAAATGAATGTGTTGAACTACTTATATTGTTTTCCTAAAAAAATCTAGCAAACTTTATCTATATAATCTCTGAATTTCAGACCTAGCCAGCATTTAATTCAAAATCGCCCAAGCCTCTTTAACCTTAAATCAGTAGGATCCACTACGAGGCGTCAACAGAAAATAAAAGATACCTGCAACGGAATTCAATAAGTGTGGTTATAAGAAGCTGTAGCGTCTCCAGAATTTCTGTAGTCGGCTACTAGCAGTTCATTGAGCTGCATCAAGAATGTCAATGATAGTCATGCAGCTGGGTATCTGGGTAGGTCACCAACGACTCTCTTCTCTAATTGGCAAGTGACCTAGGTCTACTTCCACCATGCACCTCCAGGATAGACGAGTGCCACCAATAGAAAATTGAACAAACCGATAATGTCTCCAGCAGAGTATTAGAAGACGTATCTAGCCAAAGCATAACCTGTTTCAACACTTCAGAGTTGTGTGGCGATTTAAACATCCCACCTAGTGCCGTCAGAGAACTTTTTACTTCAAATTTAAGCCAGAGAAGACAGCCCTCAGGAGCATGGGCAGCCACAACAGCTTCCTTCTTAGCAGTCGTTCCCAAAGGCATACCCACAGAGAAGGTCCTCTCTAGGTCCATTTTCCTTACTCACAATAAGTGGTTGGTTATCCAGGAAATGACCCAAAGACGAGAAATTCTTTGGTCAGTGGCGTATCTTCCCTTATCACGGTCTCCGCACACGGAGACTTCGAGGGTAAGAGTCAAGCTACCCGCAGCCAGCTCTTTATCATCAGGAATAATAGTAAGGAATAGCTGGAAGTCTCACAAATGGTACTTTTCAGAGCCATTATAAGTATTCACGTTCCCTACTTAACCATCAATCTCATCGGTACTTTTATGAGCCTCCTAAGCGTAAACTACCTTGCCAACAAATACATTATTACTACTATTTCCAGAAGCGATTCATAAACTAAAAGACTATATTAACTAAAGACGACCACTATTAAACCAAATCAGTCATTCACTGGCAGTCGTCATGAGTTAAGCTGTTCTTTGCAAAACTGGAGAACTCTGTGACCGACCACCCTATATTACCCTCTAAATTTTAAGCATTCAGTCAAGAATCACCGATCTTCTTCAAGGTCTGCACTGGGCAAACCTAACAGCTATGGAAGGAAAAAAAAATTGAGCCAATGGGCAAATCACAAGCCAGTCTCCCCATCTAAAATCACTAAAACAACTGAGTCTGTGAAAAAAAGGTGCTTTAGACACTAACGTCATTGACTTTATACTAGAAGACGTTGAAAAAGATCTTTACTACTATCTCCAAAGCTACGGACTTTGTTATTTTTATCCCGATCAGTCTGGGGTCTTAACATTAAGCCAGAGAAGATCACCCTGACATATCAAGGCAGTCACAATTGCTGTTAATTTCAGTCAAGAAAGAGTTTACTAAACAAACTCACCGGTCTTTTTTAGTGCCCTCGGACATCGAACTACTTTGCATAAAAATATTTTAGAACTTAAGAAAGTTGACAGAAGATTGCCTTTAGAGGTTAGAAAAGTCTTAAGCATTTCAAAAGTCATAAGAGGATGCATTGGAAGGAGAACTTCAAATGTATCTAATGAATACAATTTTAGGCATCAAGAAACTGATGCAAAAAACTTATCGAGATTGGAACAGCAGTGTCAAAATCGACAAATAAAGAATCTATTACGTGAGATATCAGCTTTTTCTTGTACCCTCTCAGCAATTCCCTAAGCCTTTTGGATTTTAAAATTAGTAGAAAATTTGTTTGTATTTATGTGGCGATTAAAAATGTAGAGATTAAGCTCCAGGACTTTTTTGCTTCGGTAACAAAGTTTTGAGATAATAGAAAAAAAATTTTTTTTAATATTTATTTTGTGGGAGTTTTAAATCTTAACAGCTTAAAAAAATACCCATTTTCGTTAATTCTTCGGGAGAAACTGCATATCAACGGCCTCTTATGGTCAACGATTACTATGGCATAAGGAACGCACCATACTTTTTAGCATGATTATATTGCTTTAATTTTTACTGCTTATCATTTGACCAAATAAACTGTATGGATTCCGAACAAATACGTTTTTTATAAGAAGATCTTTGTTCTGAGAAGTGTCAGAAATAGATGTAAAATTTCTAACTGAATATGTTTCACATTACATTTCAACAATAATAGACACGTTAAAAATAATTGTAATAATTAAGATTAAAAAGCAGTAAAAAGTTATAATATAATATTAGAACTATTTGCAATAAGTAAAAAAATTGCACATAAGCGAGTGCTCTGAATAACTTAGAATAAGGCAATTAAGATGTTGCATACTTGATAAATAAATAAAAATGCGGCAAAGCGGGTGCTCTGAAATACTGGAGATTACATGCTTGACGTGTTGGTTATTTACTTAATAACAAAAACGAATGGACTAGGAAGTGCATTGGGTGATCATGGATTAGCTGCTTGAAATTTTGTTCATTTATTTAATAAACAAAAGTCAAGGCAGTGAAATGTATTGGGTAGCTAGCAATGAACTGTTTTAGATGTAGATTTATAAATATATTTAAAAACGTGTGGAGCAAGTGAATTGGGTTATTGGAGTTAGTGTTTATGCATACAAGCTTTTCTATAGTGAATTATACATAAATAAATAAATTACGCAAATGAATTAAAACACAAAATATATAAAAAAAAAAAGAAAAACTGACTTTAAGTGTCTTGAACTCACAACCTTTGGGTCTAGAATAAACTTAATATCCAGTTGAGCTAACACATGACACAACGTGCTAGGATAAAAACTTACATATGTTAATAGTATGTACCAAAGCGTAACCTTTACTTATGAATGCTTTCGTTGATTTAATTTAATTCTAAACTATGCATGAGTTGTACTTACTTAGATGATTCACGTCTTCTGAATTTATGAAGAAGAGTTATGGGGGAATAGTTACTCAACTATCGTATTGTTTACTTACTTCAAACAAAATATGTAGACAAGTGGGCGCATCAGGTTACTGGGTACTTACTGCTTAAAATTTTATTGATTTATTAAATGAACATAAGTGCAGATAGTAGATTTGAAAAATCGTTGACAATAAATTGCTTTTAATTAAGATTAGTGAGTGTATTTTAAAATGTGCGAGCCATGCGTATTGGATGACTGGAGTGAGCTTTTTATACATGCATGCTCTCTGATAGTTAATACTCTATTAATAAACAAATATCTGAATACTTTCAAATATAAAAGAAAAAAAATTAACAGGAAAAAGAATTCTGACTACGCTAAATTTTCCCCCCACGATCTTTGGGTCTAAAATCAAGAGAGTATCAAACTGAGCTAACACACGACATGATCGACGATATTAAAAACTTACATACTTTCGTAGTATGTACCGTAGCTTAACCTTTACTTGGGTAAGCTTTTGTTGATTTAATTATAATTGTAATTAGGCATAAATTATACTTACTTGAATGTTTTACTTTTCCTTAGTTTATGAAGAAAAGCTTTTTATGAACGGGGCATGCAAGTGCGTCAGGGCTCAAGAAATTATCATGTTAAGTTTATGTTTATTTTTAAATTTAAAATAAATCCAGGTATGTGTTAGTAGGTATCACATTGGATACCTGGAGATCAGCTGTTTGGAATTGTGTTTATTTAGGAAATAAGCAAAAGTACAAGCAAATGGGTCATTAAGAATTAGTGGTTTGGGATCTTGAACTGCCAGCAAACTAGCGCATTAAGTTACTTAAAGGAAGTGTGCTTGGAATTCAAGCGATTATAGGTTGAAGATTATTTAAGTATACTGAACTTTTTGGCCATTGCGCACTGTGTCTCCGAGTTTCGCAGGTATAAACGACCCGCAAATGCTTTGCTAATTACGCTAAGTCTATGATAACTGAATTAAGCAGCGTGCTTAAAGGGTTTTTAAAATCAAACAAGAAAAAATCATTCAGTTAATGCACACAAAAGAATTCTAATATTGATAAATTTCAATGGATGAAAACTTTTACAAGTACTTAGAGACTATGAGTGAGTTAACAATTCTATAATGAAGAAATGTTAGTTTGTTAACTCTCATGATGACGTGCTTTTTAGCTTATGTGGTTGCATCAATGTTTTTTTGGTATTATAGCAATGGGTTCGTAAATGACTTAAGTTTATTTCATAGTATTCATACTTTTAGGCTGTATTTTCGAAAGTATTCTTAACGTTAAATAAATGTGCTAATTAAGTCTATTGATGCCTAATTTAGCGACTTTTTCTTTATATTATGCAGTGTCTTCCAAGCTTACATAGCATGGATACTTATTTTAAAATTTTAATGATGTTTGTCTTTAGTAAAACAATTATAAACATACGTTTATGTGTAAAGAGTTAAAACTTGTATTTATTTACATCAAACAACATAGTATAATAAAATAACTATTTTTAATTTTACTAATTTTAATAACATTATTGTGAAAACCAACTATGCAATTGCAAAAAAAAAAAGGAGACTGCATAGTATAAGAAGTAATATTTTTTTAATTACCAGGAGGTCAACCGTTTGGGACATTTATATAGCAAAGAAAAGCCTTAAGAATGAAACTTAAGAACATAGTTACTCTAAAAACTAATAATAACACAATGTTTAAATATATTTAAGTTAAAAGTGCTGAAATTACGAAAAAAAAATTATCATTCGTTGCCATCTATCGAACCTATGCCATCAGATCTAAAATCATACGTCAATCTACCCGGGCTAACGCGCTCACAAGTATGTATAAAGTAAACCTGACATATGTTTATTATAGATGTTTTCACTTACCTATCTTTATAATTTCTTCGCTTTGAGACAATAACATTGTATTGAAATTTAACATTAAAAAAAATTTTATTTATTTATTAAAGAGTTATATACCACATTTATAGAAAAATTTTTTTAGCACGTTTTGTCGTTAAACTTCTATAGTTACACCGTTTTCTATAATAATTTTACTGTGTTATAATAAAAAGTAAATGTGCAAACCAAATCAATTATTACTTAATTTTGCAACATTGTTATTTTATAATATTCAGTCTCTTAAAAACTCACGTAACGTAAATATTTATTTCAATTTTTAAAGATTCGTTGTTATAATGATAATTTAAAATATATGATTCGGTTAGCAAAACCCAAACTTATCCTTATACACAGAAATAAATACAATAATTTACAATAATTGTTATTTTTTTAATTAATTTTGTTTACATTATTCCGAAAGATAAATATGCAAATGTAAAAAAAATGAGGCTGCATGTATGCATTTTTTTCGTAATATATTAAAATAAAAAATGTTTTCTTTATAACAGTTAGTTAAATAGTTAACAGATTTATTAGGCTCAAAATTGCTTTTACAATTTTACGAAAAATCACTATTACATTAAAAACTAATAATAACATTGCATTCGAATCCATTAGTTTTAAAAAATAGTAAAATTATGAAAAAAGATTTACAGATTTACGTGCATCGTTTCTTGACCCAGTGCCAATTCATTTTTGTCTATCAAAATATTGTTTTTTTTCATTTAATAAATTAAATCTTTCAAGCGCCTTATGTCTTTCCGTTTTAATAGATTTGTGCATTTTTAAAGTATTTTCAAATTTTATTTATCATTCCACCCCAGTCATGAATGATTTAAATTTTTTTAGAGGGATTCTTCAGGTAACGAAGAATTAGATTACCACTTAATTAGTATTGAACAAAAAATACTAGAATGTAAATGCATCGAATCATTGGATCATTGTGATCTCAAGTGCTTTTTTCTTATTAAATAAATAGTAAATACCGTTATTTATGTGTACCAGGTTTTGAGGAATTCGCTGCTTGTGACTTAATTTATATATTGAATTCATACGCATAGTTAGAAAAAGGCATATTTGGTAACTGTGAATTCGCTTTTTAAGATTTTGGGTATCCATTTAACAAGTTATCGAGCAGACTTGTCATTTGAATTATACGTTTATATTTAAGTATTGCTGCATTACAATAAATAAATACATAATAAATATTTTGCTTTCCAAAATGTTTTTGTTTAGAAAATCCAATTAATAATTTAGGGACTGTTTAGGAATTCAATTCTAAATCCGTATATTGTAGAGTTTAGGAATAAATTCTAAATAACTTAAGACTATATTTGGCCATTGTAAAGAACTCACTCTGAACACTTTAGGAGCTTACTGAATTAAAAATGAATTCTTGCTGCACTTTTTTTGATAAACTTAATAAGATAGCCTTGTTGTGAATACACTACAAACTCATTCTGAACTAGCACACCATCTGGGTATTTATTTGTTTTTTTGTAAGAATACTGCAGACAATCATAAATTAGGTATGACAAAATTAATAAAAAAGTTAAATTTCTAATTTCTACAGTTTTTCTTCCAGCTCTTCAAAAAGGTTGACTATCTTGAAAGGCGATGCGCGAGAAAGGTCAGACTTTGTGTCTATTTTAGGTTTGAAATGCGTGTGCACGTTTCGAAATTGAATATTGAGAATATTTAGTTGTATTAACACTTAAGATTGTTTATTCATAACAATTTTCACAAGGAAGTTGTTGACGTGATCGTTTTACATACTTAAAAGACAGATCATAATTTATTGTTGACTATAGTTTTGTCAAGATCTGACTGTTAATTGTATTAAAATTTTTTATTTTAAGAGTCAGGAACGATTGTAAAATTCAGTAGTCAACCTCCTTAAGCCAAACTATTAAAGTGATTATACACAGTCTATTAAGCAATACGTTGGCTGCATGATTTTCTGTCAGCATTTTTGTAATGGTTAGTATTAAGAAAAAGCTCGATATCCATATGTTCTAAAAAGTGTGGTATCGATATTTTCCTCAGAAAAACTTATATATTAATACATGGCTCAAGGGCATGTTGCATCAAATTTTTTAAGGTATAGTGAGCTATCGATCTTTTTCTATAAATAGAGGATCTGTATATATTTACTTGAGGATAAATGCGATATCAATGAATTTTATCGATTACTTATGGAAAGCGTGATGTTGATTGTTACCTTAGGTATTGATAAATACTAATCTTTGTCTCAGCTGATGTGAAATATCACCTTTTTTATAAAAAGAAGGATAATACTAACGTATTCTGAAGAAACGTGATATCTATCTTTTTTCCATTGAAAAAATATAATATTGATAAATGCCTGAGGACGTGTGCAAGATCAAGTTATGCTTTGAGGAACTACAATATCAGTCTTTGTTCGAGGTAATGAGCGATATAAATCTTTATCTCAGGTAATGTGCAAGATATTCTTTTGCGTGAGGAGAAGTGTTATATTATCCTTTTTCTGAAGAAAAGTGCAATGTTAATCCTTATTTGAGGAAAAGTGCGTTATACCGATTTTTCTCCCATAAAGAGCGGTGTATCAACAGAAAGACTCATTCATCCAGTTCACTGATTTTTTGCTACAGTGTATAATGCTCTCTTTTGATCCTTAAGCTATTTGTAAGATTGTACTGCAAGCTATTTGTAAATTGTATAGGTGCGCATGCATATTGTTAACAAGTAAGGCTCTCCTAATAGTCAAGCTTTTTATGAATATGTTATATTTTTCACGATCCTTAGGCCATTCAAAAAAGTGTCTCAGTTCCCAGCTCCAGGTACTAGACTTTTACTAACTTTCATACATGTATGAATCGATTTAAGGTTACTGTATCACTATCAATTAGGTATTTTAATGATTATTTTTATAGCAAAAATTTGCAACCTTTTTTGCTTATAATGACCACTTATAGAAATATTTTATAAAAAAAAACACCATTTTCACATAAAGTGATTATTGAAATAGTTTTCATGATAAAAAACTATTTGTTCTCGTATTTAAAGGTCCTTGTCCCTGTTTTATAGTTACTAGTTTTTAATAATGTGGTCATTTTGTAGAAATATTCTTGGTTTCACTAATCTTCAAAAGCAGTTTTTTGTCTCCATGTGGTTGCAGGTACAGTAAGCTTAGTATGTGCTTGGCCAAAATTTTAATTTTTTTTTAAGTTTTAAGAGTTAAGTTGATAGGCTCAGCAAAAAAAAGATTTTTTTTTAGATTGAAGTTCTTGATCCCGGGTTACGAGGGGATACATACTTTTCATATATTTCCTGTGTGTGAGGACGGTCGGGTATACGATAAGAATACTTTCTGGGTCAAAATGCATATACACGACTCTCACACCCATCTCAACCCAGGCCCCAAAATTATACAACCAGTAGAAAATTTGAGGCAAATTAAAAAAAAATAAATAGAACTAGCATGCATTAAATACGTGTGTACGAGCATACCAAGCCACCCACAAAAAGGTGTTCAAGGAGACTGAAAGTGTGTATGTGTGTTGGCACCCTCACTTTTCTGTGTTAACATTATTATGCAATAAGCACATACTTATGCACACTTGCTGGTAGAGGAATAACCAAGGAGATTGATTTTGGTATAATACGTACACATTTTTTTACAAATGTTTCAACAAATTACTTCTTGCGCTTTTATTATTTGTTTCTCGTATTTATTAATAAAAAAAAATATTTCATACTTAATAATCATCACTTTTGATAAACCATTCGAATTCTCACTAGGTTGAAAAAATAAAAACTAATGCTTTCTGGCTGATGGGTTCTTAAGTCTTTCATACATGAAAAATGTACACAAAGGACATGTACCACCGTTACCCACGATCAAAAAGACATACTTAACTTGCATATACTTATATACAAACCTTATAATTTACAATATACATGAGATCTCTACATACATGCAAGAACTTTGCTCTTATTGGGGGACTCTGAGTCCCACATGCTGGTTTTTGGCTCGGCCGAGACTTGATCAAAATTTAGTTTTTGTTTTGATAAACCTTAAAGTTTCTTGACACAGACAAGATCAACCTTGAATGTATTTTGTGACCACGTCAAGATTTAATCAAAGATTCTGATGAGGCTCAGCCAAAATCAGATTAATGATTATTACTTGGCTTAGAAGGAATTTAACCAAAGTTTTTCTATTGACTCAACTATGATCAAAAAAAATTTTCATCCTTCTTCGGCTAAAATGCAATCAAACTCTTCCTTTGTGATCTGATGTAACCTTCAAATTTCTTTAATCAAACGACATCTGAATAGAATGCTCCTGTAAACTGACCCAGACTTAACCAAAGATTATTATTAAGTATTGCCAAAATCTGACTAAAGTTATTTTATTCGTTCGGCAAATAAATGGCTAATGATTGTAACTTAATTTAGACAAAATTTTAACAAAGTTGAAACATTGGCACTGCTGAGATATAAAAACATAAATCGTTTTTTGGCTTAGCCGAGATTTGATTAAATTTTTTTTTGATCTGATAAATTTTTAAACTTTTTTCACTTAGACAAGATCTAATAAGATAGTAATAGTTGACCTAGCCAGGATTCGACCAAAGATTATTATTAGGCTCACATAAAATCTAATAAGAAATCATTATTGGACTTGACAAAAATTAAAACAAAATTCATTTATTAGCTTGGCTACAAGTAAAACTAAATATAATTTATTGGCTCAGCTAAGATTTGGTAAAGCTATTTTTTTTTATTCTGACGTACCTTTTTAATTTCTTGTCTAAGATGACATTCAACACAAATGTATTTTTGGCCTGGCCCAAATATGACCAAAGATTATTATGAAGCTTAGCTAAAATCTGAATAAAGATTGTTATTGGGTATGATCACAACTTTAACATAGTTCAAAAATAGGCTCAGCTAAAATAAAGAAGAAGAACTTTTTTTACTTAGGAAAAACTTTTATTTATAATGTATTAGTTTCAACCATCTACGACAATTTTTACGAAGGGAGGGGGGTTGAAAGTCAATTTTTCCCTTAGTATATATTACTATTATACACTAAACAAATAACTTTGTATTAATAAATTTTTCAAAAGTTAATGTTAAAAAATCTTTGGTTTTTAAGTAACACTTTAGTTAGTTTTCTAAATCAGTAGTACACATTTATTATCATCTTAACCCAAAACTACTAATCCATTCTGAAATGTCTACAACTGGTACACTGACTCAATGATAATTATGAAAGTTATAATTCATCAAGAAATTACAAATTCTTTTGGGATTATTAAATTTTATAATCGTACAAGTAAGTGAATTTGCTTTTATTCATTTTTGTGTATTGTATCTTGTCGATAAGATGTATCTCATTTTTTGTTAATAAAAAATGAAATGAACAGATGCAATGCGTGTCCATAACAATTATATTACTCTTTGTCAAGACTTGAAAAAAATGAAGCGTTTGAAATAAAATTGATTCCCTCAACAAATGTGACAAAAAAAACACAAAACTATTTTTCTATAACTTACAGAATTTAAAATTGGCCTGAATTTAGTTAACTACGCATCAAATTTAATACGCTTTCAAGAATTGTAATTGTTTAATGATTGCAGCTTTGTTATATTAAGTTAGAGAAAAAGTTATTTCAGTTCTTATTATGTTTTGCAAAGCAAATTTATTCATACGAATCATCAATTCTTATTAACGATGTATGTACCATTTTGATTTTGAAGACTTTTTTCTATTTTTCTGGGAAAAACAATAATTCCATCACTACAGAAATAATGAAACTTCTCAGTAAAAAACTAAATCAAAGGATTTTCGCAACTCTTTTCTGAAGCCAACTTTACACTACTAAGCGACCTCTGCAGAGACCAAAATAAATTGTAGTTGAATGAAATATGATCAAGACTATACAGTAAAAGCAATTTAATTTCCCAGCCAAGCTTTCCTTATTTTCTCTGAGTCACTGAGTATATGTGTGGTCCAGTGTTGGTGTGACGGAAGACAACGCTTTTTGAATTGAACAATTGTGGCCGTTTTTCTTCATTACCTGCTGAAATCGCATAAGTTGTTAATAGTAAAGAATCTAATTAATTGATTGACGAGGTTTGAGCAGCTTATGACAAATTCCTTTTCAATTTGACCAAACACTTAGCATCACCTTCATTAGCGTCAATACAGGCTTTACGACCATCTGTGAAGCTTCTCTGGGCTTTGACCTCGATCTTTTTCTCACAGTCTTGTCGTATATGATTCACTTTTTAATAGTTGTCTCGAAAATGGCTTGAGTTTATTTTATTAAAGCAGTGATTTACAAATGAAAATTCAGTCAACTAAATTTTTTTCTGTTAATTAATATAAAACCCAAGGACCAAGCTTTTTTAAATATCAAGCCTTATAAAAATATTTCAAAACGGTTTTATCGTCCATTTTTTGGTTCCATAGCTGTGTCATGAGAAAAAATGTGTCAGTCTACCTAAATGTTTTCAAAAATTTCATCAACTTCTTAAGCGATTGGCCGACCAGGGCGAGATTCATCTTACCATTGAAATTTTTGAAACAAAAACAAGCAAACCAATTCGGACAATGCCGTTCACTGAAGCACTTATCACCAGAAATACTACACAATTTTTGATAAGTCTGCGCTGTATTTTTTCTTTTTTGGAAGTCTATCTACTTAATCATTTTTGTCGGAGTACACAAATGGCACTACTTTGATATCTAAATTTTTCTATTGACTGTACCTTTTAAATGCACTATCGTATGGTTTTATTGAATAAGTATTACTGATCTTATGTGGGCTTGACTTAATCTATTAGGAAAAGCCGAAGCTTTTTCCCCAACTCAAAATGATAATGACACTTCGTTTAAAGTAATTTGTATAGTCGTTTCATGCTTTTTATGAGCTATCCACTAAAAAATTAAGCTATGACATCTTAAAATATTCATAAATTTGGTACAGATTAAGTTATAATTAATTTTTTACAGAAAAAACTATTTTCTTTGTGATCCTCAGTCATTTTGATTGTTCTTTAAATAAAGCTTTCTTTCAAATTTGAGACCCGCTAGTTCATTTTTATTATGTCTTGCTTCATACATTTAAAAAATCTTTTACTCTAGAGAAAAAGAAGTGTAAAAAAAAATTGATAAATTACTCACTAGAAAAAATAAGTACACTGAAAAAGTTTATCTGATTCCCTACATGTTTGTGTGGTAAAGATTAACTATTTTGCTTACTTAGGATCTCGAGTGTAACAAAAAATAGACGTTCAAGTTAAATTTTCTTAAACCTTTTTTATTTCATAATTTTTACTTCAAAAAATGAAAAAAAATTTATGAATAAAATATCTTTTTACTTTTTTGCACCTCCTTAAAAGTACTTCCTTACATTGCTTGGTGGTGAATTCTCATTTATTAAAATAAAATTTTTTTTTTTGTTATTTATGAAACAACAAAAACAAATTTTAGTAGAAAAGAAGCCTAAAATATTTTTAAATTTTGTTTACAAATTCAAACGATTAAGGATAGATCACTCATTTATTATTAAACGTCCTGAAAATTATTCAAACTGATGAAACATTTTTATGTTACGTATCCAATTTTTTCTTTTTTTTTATTTGCTTTGAATGTCTTTGAATGTATACTTGTCTTATGCTCAAAACTAAATTTTTTGTAATGCAACGTGTGTTGCTTAAGTTTCACAAATGAACTCAAAATTTGTTTATTATTAGTAAGCAATTATGAAATCTTTCGCTAGAGCTTGTTTTCCTCCTCCTCCTCTTCATTATCATCGTTATTTTCCTCCGAATCTTCTTTATACCCTGGATGTTCTGAAATAGCATAATAATTACCATTGTAAATAACACCTAGTTCTCGTAACATATCCCCCCTTATAATTGCTTTTATTGTCCAATTATAACAATCTTCACTTTCACTTTCCCTGTCAAGCCGTTCAACATCAAGAATTTTGGAACTAAGCCTTTCAAGAATGATGCCTATATCTTTAATACTAAGGTGATGCTTTTGATCAACGGTTAGCTGGTCTATAAGTAATAAAAATTTTTCTGAAGTTACTATTTCATCTTCAATAATTGTATTTTCTGTTTCAGATTCTGAACTCTCATTTTGTTCTGAATGTTGAGAATGTACGTGGTGTAAGGTATAAGAACTAGATTGTGAATCTTCTTCAGTTGCAGTATCTCGAAACCGTACGTGTCCCTTTGTTATACCTTGGCGTCTTGTTCCATCGGAAAGAGAGCTTGCTGGTTGTGGAGAAAAAGTTTGTGGGGATTGGTAAGTTCCATGTAATTGTGGATCTAGGATTGGAGATGTAGCGACTGACTTATGAACAGCAATACGTCTACCTTCTTCGTGTAAAGCACAGCAATGAAAATCGCATTCTTGGTTAAGTTCATTGTCAATTTTACACTCTGGACTACTATTGCGCACAATGGACTGATAAACACTATTTGAACACTCAGCAGTATGAATATGGATTATGGCATTGTCAAAAGAGTTAGCACCTTGTTTAACAAGATGGCCGTGTTGAGCTGATGAACCGTAGGAACTTTTACTCAGACTGGCAATACTTCTCTCTACTACATCATCATGGTTTATTACAGTTATTTGTGGACTACTGTGATGTGATCTGGGGCCAATAATGTCGGGGTAGACTAACGGTTTGCTGTCATAATTAACTTTATCAAAACTCGTTTGAATTACTAGTGGTGTACACTTAGATGAATCAATATCAATCTTTTTAGTTGGTGAATACCTAGAAGATTGTCCACTCTCAGGAATCTTTGACTGCTGAGTTTGTGTCGTTGATGATGATCGTTGATCCCAATGCAATACCACAGTAACTCTACCCTTATTATCCATAATCTTCCATGAAGGCATCTCATCGTGTAACTCCAATGCATGAATTGTCTCACAAACAATTTTAGGAATTGCAGTAATAGCTAGATAAAAAGAAGTATTTAAAAAATAAGTTGTAGTCTTGATTTAAAATTTTAAGTTTTAACGTACCAGCACGTATTACATCAACACCAGCTGGGCCCCATCTTTCACCGTTTCGTAGAAGGAGGAGAATTGTATTATTAGATAATGTTCTATAATAGTCTCCGTCTTCGACTTGGGTTCCATCACATTCTAACACTAGTGAAACAAGCTCATTCGTGGGAATTCCAAGTTTTTCTTTTCCTGTAATATAGTAACAAAGTATTACTCAAACAACTATAAGAATTTATGATCTGTTATTTGTTTTTACTACAGAGTAACTATAATGAAAAGCTATATCAATTAATGAAACATACTTTTTATGTATAAAAACATTAAAGTAAAAATAAATGAAGTTTAAATGTATAGGTCAAATCCAATTAAACTAAGATGTTTTAAAACTCCCACATTGTTGGCCATAAAATATTCTATATTTTCAATATAAAATGGCCAAAGCATTGTGACAATGGCAAATAATGACTTTTTTGGAAAAAAATAAAGAGATACAATTCTTGTCCAGGTTTTAAAGGCTCAGGCTATGATCAATACTTTTATGTTAAAGTTAAGCACATCTGACATTTTCAGCATACGTTAAAAATAACTGAAAATGATTCTAAGAGTCTTTGTAGATTTAACTAGAAACTTTTACATAGGCCACTTTTAAATGATTCACTTAAGAACATATATATTATGCTACAATATTAGGAGAGTAGATTGCTTATGAAAAGATATTACAGCAAAATTTATCCAAGAAAGCATATGCGTTATAATATCTTATTATCAAAAATATCAGTAATAGTATGAAATATATTACAAACAAGATTTGTCCTAAAATATTTTGTAGCCCTGCTATAGTCAAGATTTATTGTTTAATTTTTAAATTATGTTTCAAGACAAATTTTAATGTGACTACAACTTGCTTAAAATGAAATTCTTGAGAATATAAGCCTTTATAAACCAATATTCAGTTATTACTTCAAGACCAGATGTTAAAAGCGTCTAGTTGCCACCTCACTACTGGTAATGCCAGATTCTACCACATAGTAAGTAAGCTCTGATAAAAGTTGTGGATTTATAGTTGGCTGATTATTAGTCACTCCATTGTCAATATTTTTAAATGCCTACTATATCCAAGCATCACAATACTGTAGCATATCTCAGATAAAAAAGTTTTTAGTTAACATAGCAATATGCTTACAAGTAAACGTAAGTATATGATAACCTAAGTTCATACAGTTACATAAGTTACGCTCACAGAATTGCTTACAATGTAGTGCTCACATAAAAAATGGATAAGGAATGTAGGATGATTTAAGTGGTGAGAGGCAGAAGGACAAATATTTGCAAAACAAAAAAATGCAATCTTAAGCAAAAAAAAATTAAGTAAGCCAAGAAAAGGTAAAAAAGATTAACTCTGTAAATATGCGTCATAATGTTCGAAAGGTAACAAACTACAATTTCTGAAACATCGTTGAGTTAAAATTGTTGGTAATAGTTTATGTAGAAGATCAAATAAGATCCATATTTTTGACTGTCGTTAGTTACGGACCATAAACCACTCAAAAATTTAAGTACATCAAGTTAATTGAACTTAAGTCTTACAGAGTTAAAAACAGAGAGGAAAATCCAAAATCACTGTGCTAGAAGTTACATCAGCTTGCAGGATAGTAATAAAACAGAAAACCATAAGGATACAAAAAAATTTCCAATACAGATGTCAAGTATAATTAAGCAAAATAACTAAAATCGCAATCAAAGTTAGGATGAAAAACATATGATGGCTTGTCTATAAGCTACGCTATTAATTTAAAGAAGAAGAAGCGTATCTAAAGATATACTGCGATTGATAACGATGGTTAAAAGGATAAAATTATATCTTATCGTTAACTTTAGAAGTATTATACCTTTGATCACAGTAAGGCTCCTTTAAATCTAAATTCTTAAAATTTAACTTCACAAAAAGTTTTGCTGATACTTAAAGAGTTACTACTCTCTGAATTTATTTTATGTTAAATGTACCTTTCCCAATGTTTAGAGTATAAAGAGGAAAAAAGATGAAAGAGATTTGAAAGGGATGATAAACTGCAGTAATTATAATGATATTTTGTTTTTCACATAGTTTATAATACGTCAAACTTATATGAACTTTTCGTGTATTGGTTCTATGTCATTTTGCAAATAAATATACAAATAAAAATTATATGATTTACAAATGCTTTTATAAGACCTTACCTCTATTTAAACATTTAAACATTAACAAGTACAGAAGTTATTGAAAACAGGAAGGAATTTAACTTTTGGTAGAACGTGAAACTTATTGTTTGTATTTACTTAATGCTGTTACGCGGAAAAGTAATTAGTCAGGGGTTGCGTCATAAAAATGATAAAAACTTTCCACGTTAATAATCATTATTCAAGATATCGCTTTTATAAGGCAAAGTCACACGTGTGTTGCTTTTTTGGCTCGTTGCGTACTTTCCAAAAGCCTCTCTTATGGCTTTTGCCCACCTTCGGCTGGCTAGGGCCTTTTATTATGGAATGAAAGGAAAGGAAGCCTTGACTTTTACCTTTACCCTTGTACATTACCCGCCCGAGGCCGCAACGTCATCATCCTCGATAACGCTGACTCTTGTTTTAATACAGGGTTAAGTTAGTGGACTGGTTCGCATTTGTGTGTCTCTCTCTCTCTTTCTCTTTCTTATTCTCTCTCTCTCCGTGTGTGTGTATAAGTGTGTGCGCGTGTGTTTATTGTATCATAGAGTGTTTTCTGTCTTGTTTGTTCAGCTCAGTATTCAACACCTATTGTTCCATTGCATTTTTGGAAACTACTGTTTTCCTAACATTAATATTTTTTCCTTTCCAATAATTCGGTCTTTTTTTATTGTGTTCTCCATGCATAACATAATTGATTATGCATGAACTTTGTTCAATACTACCATGATGTATGAAATTACAGTGAATTGGGCATCCACTTTATACTACTGTACATTAAGTGTTGTCTTATATACAATGTAATACATTTGAAATTTTACATGGAGTTTTAATTTAGAACTTTGCATACGCTTACGTATCCATTTAAAAAAAGGGGCCGACAAAAATTCCTTATTATCGTGCATAAAAGTAAAAGTAAAAATCTAACTTGTTTTCGTCCTACTTACGGGCTGCCCCTATCGATACAGTTGAGTGACTCCTGGCACTTATACCTACATGTTCTTCATGTTAGTTTATTTAACGTATTGAGTCTATTTAACCTTATATACATTCAAATTGACATGTATTAGCGATTTGTTTATTTATCTGTTATTATTATAAGTGTTACTAAAGACGATTTTTTTTAACATGAATATAAGTATAACAGAAAGTTCTTGTCACTACGTATTAAAAAAAAATAAGAACTGTTACGTAGTCTCATTTTATGGACTGCGCTTCTTTGATACAGTTGAGCAACTCCTAGTACTCAGTCTCAATTTTTCATGAATTTAAATAGTATGTCATGTCTAACAGCAGTTTCATCATGCATCTGAGAGTTTGAAGTCGCCACTCTGCTTGGGGTTAAATTTTTGGCTTGGTTTGAACTGCTACTAACTATAACGTTCCTACTAGACTCCTTGGTTCCCTGTAATTATTTTACAACACAATAATAGTAGGGACCCCTCATGGAAAAGGGACTTACACGTAAGAAAAAAAGTCCCATTTCTGCAATTACCAGTCCTGCTATTTAAAATACAAGCCATTTTAAAATTAAACTGAGTCCATAGGCCTTTTTAATAACTTACCCTAGGGGTCTTATTATCAACTAGTGGGTAAGTTCTAAAGTATCCCTGCTTATTAGTAATCCTAAGTTCCCCAAATAATAAGAGTGTGTTAATACTATTTACGATTCCCTTATCTTTTCACGTTACAGCTGATTCTTCCAAGACCTCATTAATATTTATACAAACCATTCCAAAGAAGGTAGTATTTGTCCTCTTCTCTGCGTTTAAGAAAGCTGCTATCCATACGTTCATGTTGTGAGCACCACGGCCTGTATTAAGCCATAGAATGCCCGTTCCTTTAAGTGCAGTTATTCTTTGACTCAAGCCTTGGTACTCTTTAAATAATGGCTTTTTTTTACTGCTGTAAAAGCCCAAGAGTTTGATGCATAAAATTGGACCGAGTACGTATCTCGTTGTACAATGACTTGAATAAAAAACTCTTTTGATTTGCTAACGCTGTACTATAAGACTTGCTTTACATAAATAGTGTTGCCTTATATTTTTTATTTGTTCCATACGTTTGCAGGTAATAAGGTTTCGCAGTTTTTTTTAATTTAATACTCCAAGAGCCGTTATTGCCATGTTTAGGTTGATTTTCTTATTAATCGCTATGTTTACGATTTGAATATATTAAAGTATAAGTATGAAAACTGCTTAGGCCTTCTTGCTTAATTAGCAGATGAAAGATTCTATATAGATCAGCGTAGTCTTTATGTAGCAGTGAGATGCTTGTGCATTATGTCAGCTGATTGCATTAGAATTGTGAATTTAAATATATTTATTATTTCGAGCTGACTAATTTGGGATCTTAATCCCAGGAAAATTAGCTTGGGTCTGAATAGTTTGTCTATTTCTTAGAGTTATTAGAAATCGCCGGCTGTATTGGCCTTGGAAGTACTAACCCTTTTGCACAGAGAGGACTGCATTCATTATGAAGTCACAGTCTGTTATAAACTGCTTCACGCTCTTGTCCAATGTATTTATAACTACAATTGCTAAACTATCTGTTCTCTGTAGTTTATTTATATTTCCTATCCTCTTTATATTCACTTGCATTTTTTTTTTCATCCTGTTTATTACAGTAATTACTTTGTCAAACATTATTTCTGCCTGTGTAGCCAGCAAATCTGGTAAATTGTGTGTACTACCTTGATTTAAGTTGAGTGCGTCTGTTAACGGTTCATGATTGTCACTATATAATGTTCTGAATAAAAATTTTAGAATTTTCCCAGGGCGTCATTGCTTTTCTTTGTCGTTGACTATTCCCTGTAGCAAGTTTTTTAATCACATGTAAATCTTTATGGCTTCCATTATTTTGTCATTAAATGTTTGTAGTCTATACCTCTGAGCCACTTTAAGCGCTCGTTGCTCGATTTTTTCAAAATTGTCTGCATATCAATCTTAATTTGGGTCCGAGCAAGAGGTAAAATAATGTCTTTTTTTTGTTTCTTATTTTAACTTACGTTTGTTATAGCAAACGGGTAAATCTTTTTCATGATTTATCCTAAACTATTTTGTATCTATGTTATCGACCACCGTAGCTCCTTTCGTATTTCTAGTTTTGCTTCACAATATACAAAACGTTGAGCTATTTGTTGCAAACTCTGGTTCCTGCGTATAGACAGGTATCTCAGTTTCTGCATGGGATACTTGTCCTGTCAATATTTGTTTTACATTTATAGCTGTCTTTTTTAATGTATTAACGTATGTACCATACTCTTCATCTTATGCTTCTCCTTTTTTGAGTTCAGAGTTCAGCTTTGAGTGTGACACTCTTTTCACCTATAAAGTATACAATAATGCACGTATCTTTTACTTCTCTTGCTTATCCTACCCTTTTTGTAGGATTCTTATAGTTTATTGAAGTATTATAATTAATATTTATATTTTCTTTTTGTTTGAAAATTCCAAGTTACGAATATGTTTTATAACGTTATCTTCTATTTCGCATCAACCTTCAGGTGTACACATAAGAAGATTATTGAGTATGAGAATATTTAAATGTATAATTCTGAGCTTTATCTAACCCATGGAGTCATATAACATATGCAAGAAGATTGTTGGGTCAGACAGTTTGACGATTTGACGATCGATGGCTTTGCATTCCACTTTTCTGTCCGTTTCCACTCTTACTACCGTAGATGCATCAGTGTATAAGGGCATGAACGTTGGCAAATATTTGTCTAAGTGATCATTTTGTTTTATGCAGGCCTTTATATATTTCATGAGAGTATGATGCATTCGTTCGATGGCACCGTTTGTTTTTAGATGGAATGCTGTGCTGACTAGTTTGTGTATTTTAAAAAATCTTGTGAATACATCCATGCTTTTGTTAATAAAATGAGTGCTCTGGTTGCATAATAACTGTTCTGATGAGTACGCTTCAAAATAATGTTTTGTTAGCTATTCTAACATAGATAGTGTGTATGTTTTGATTTACTAAGGGTTTACAGATAGTTTCATAGAAGACTATAGAAATATCTTTAAACAGTCTATTAGGTATGTTGTTAGTGAGCATGGCTTGCTTTACTTTAATTCAGACGAACTTTTTTCATTAAGCATGATGTGAATTTGAGAATGACTTGTCTTATATATGGGCACATGCTCCTTCAGTAGCTATCTTTAGTCAGTCTGTTATAAACATTGCTTAGTTTTCTATGTCAAGCCACAACCCCTTCGTGGTATTTAATGATTCTAAATCTTGCTAGTCGAATATTTTCTTATAGTATCGACAAACTATCCCTTCTAAGTCAGATAAGGAATTGCTTGGTCTCTAATGATTCAAATCATTATTATTTTATCTGCCACTTTTACCTCTTTCAAGGGCCTTAATGCACTTTTTGCTGTTAGATTAAAGCGTTACTTGCAATGCTTACTTACATACATACGCATGATTGTTACTCCTCTTGCATTTGCCATGAGCGCTAGATTGTCTAAATACTTGAATAAAGGGCCCACAATCTTTTACAGTTTTTGTGGAAGAAGTAAATCTTCTTTTTCTTTTGGTGTCCTTGGTAGAATATCAGTTAATAATCACGTTTTACATACTCTTTATTTCTTCATTAATAGTGACTGACTTGCTCCCTAATATTTCTTTATTGCTATCTACTTAGCGAGGCATTTTATGCAAATCATTGATATTCTCTCCATCCTGTACTTTGACGTAATCGAAACCATCTTTGCCTTCTGTCACTGGTTGTATATCTTTCTCCGTTAGTTTTCAAGTGTATTTGTCTGGGCACATCATATAGTTACTTGGTTCATGCTTCACTCCTAGCTGTCTTTTAACATTTTTCCTTTATTTCTACCAGTCCATCCTACAATCTTCTTTTTTGCGTTTCTGGTCTTCCTCGCTGATGCTTTGGTAGCGTTCTACCAGCCCTCTTTCTGGCTCACGACTCGGGTTTACTGTGCCAGGTACCAGTATAAGAGGAGTATAGTGGACATTTTTACTGATGTCCCCTAGATGTAAGTGATAATATTCACTATTGTTCTTTGCAAAGTAATGGATAAAAATATAACTTCCTTCAGTTAGTGCCAGGTGAACACAAATATTGACCTTAAGTTCTTGGAAAAGTACATATGTGCCGTCATTTTTCTGACCTGCTGTTTGTATTTCTACTGTTTCTTCCACCTTCTTTAGCTTTCTTCATTTTTATTATAAATTAAAGATGCTCAGCCCTGCTTGAAGTCCAACAAACCAAGAGGTTAAGACCGAATAAACATATAAGATTTTAAAACAAACAGTTTCTAATTGAGTTAAATCGTATTTCTGACTTACTTTCTGCCAGGGTGCTACTTATTATGCATTTGCAAGTTTCCCTTTGCATTTTAGCTCTGAGACATTCTAACCACCTATCTGATAGCATAGTGGTCTGTAAAGGTGCATTAAGCTCATTTCTTGCTTGGTTATCATATTTATCTGACTTTGTCTCCTTGCTTTCGCTATGAATAATGTCATTTATCTTCTTTTTCGTTTGCAACGTCACACTTTCTACTGGTGCAGTCTCGTTAGGCTCCTACACATCAATCCTTATTCTTGGCCAACCTTCGTTATCGCGTTTTTTAATATTGATCATTATCAACTGGACACACTTCTCTTTGTCTTTCTCTTTAATTTATGTTTAACGTTTGAAGACCATCCTGCCAAACATCCTGTAAGCTTAGAGCCACACATGCATATCTTTTGTTATCAGGGCCATATACAGCCTTATGTTGCTGTAGTTAGTCTTCATCTTCTGGCACCCCGTGCCTCGTTTGATCCCTACCGTAGCCATCCCACCTTTTTTGATTTTTATAGTTGTTACTATAGTGGTTCAATGTTCTTCTGCTTTTGCCATTGTAGGATTTACGTTTTCCGCAGTTTCCGTAACAATTATTACTCGTGGGGTGGTATGTATCACACCTGTCTTTATGATTATTACTCTTATTAAGCAGCTCTATTAGGCCATTGTTATAACTCTTGAAATAATAGTTATAGTTATTGTCATTAAAGTTATCATTACTACTTCTATAATTATAAGCATTTCTGTCTTTTAAAGTATTATTTACGGTTTGCTTATGGCACTTGTTTCACTAGCTCCTATCTACCTTTTTATCTCGCTTGCTTAAGCAGTTCTCTTTTGTATTGTGTCCTGTTCTTTAACAATCGTTGTAGTTTTTCTTTACTTTTTTTCCGTTGTCCCTCAAAGCCTTTCTATCGTTTATCAACATAAGTTGTTTTCGGCATTTTTAACCGAATGCCTGGTCACACAGTACAGACAGGATTTTTTATTTGCTAATACTGCTACTCGTGCCCCAGTGGTGACTTCTGTCGTATTTTTTTTTTTAGACCAGAGGCATTGCATTAAGGAGGGACCGCAGGTTCAAACTTGTTATTTTGGACCTAAATGTTGGGTGTAGACTATACGTGAATTTCTTAGCTGCCTTCGATTTCACTTTTTTTTGGACGTGTTTATTCGTTCTGTTATATCTGTCTTAAAGTTTTTTATAAATTCTAAAAATATTTGTTTAACCTGCCCTTGCTTATAAGCTAACGGTTTAGTCCAAGAAGGTTAATCTTTACACAGGAGACGAGTTGCTGCTACAAATACGGCCTTTTGCATCCTTTCTAGTTCATTGGTTATTTCACTAATTTGGCTCTTTAGGTGACCTGTTCCATTATTTTGCACTGTCATACTCCTCATGATGCTCCACTGTTCGTGTAAGGCTAGTGAGCAAGACTGCCCTAAAATGTCTGCTTCGTCTGCTGTTCTTTAAGTAATTTCTTTTGCCTGAGTAAACAATTTTTTGGCCGTTCTCTTACTTCACTCCATTTTTTCTGTTTTCTATAACCTTGATACTCTATCCATGCCTAGTTCATTCTCTTTCACATCCTTCAGCTTACTCTCCCTACGTTTGTTAGTGTTCTGGTTTCGTATGTGATTGCAGATGCCTAGTGTAATGAATGGTTTGTTTTTAAAAATATTTTTTGAGTTTGCCTTCATTGTCACAAAGAACCTCAAAACTATTTCTCTAGCTTTATCATCTGATGCGTCTAATGTTTCGCACCCTCGTGATTTTATTTATAACTCCTGCATTTGCTGCCTTGCATCTTTCCTTTATTTTGCTCTGTTAGAATACATCGCATATCTTAGCCCTATTGTCATTTATTTTGTTCCTCCCCTTTGCAACATTACAGTTAGTACTCCTGAAAAGGGGTTTATTTACTGTTTCTGTAGTTTAAATTTGTTCTAATACATGTATAATATGGATGCGTGGATTTTTGTATCTGGAAAGATCACGCCTTGGGTCCCTCTTATTGGCGTTTACTATGCTACATATTATACTCAGATCCTTATACTTGGTCCCTCACACTTAGCTGCAGCAGTTGAAAAAAAACAGAGAATAGATTGTCTACCTTATTGTGGCGCTCACCGTGATTTATAATATTCTATTTATGAAAACCCCTTTCGTTGAATTGAGTCGTTAAATTCTTGTGTTATGACTTCCATTTCTCTTGGCTTAAGAACTCTTTCGTCAACGTTTCTTAAAGAAAGTTTTAAGGCCAACGTGTATTTAAGACTATTTTTTTCGCGTGATTTTTGTTTTAATTTTTAAAAAAGAGCACACACACACAAAAGAGAAAAGCAGATAGAACAAAAGATGTATACAAAAATCCCTTAACCTTATCTACACCTGATAAGTGCCTATAGTTTATATAGCCTTGAGAATGAGGGGTTAAAACTATTTAGTGACTCATGTACTTACTTGCTAATTAATATTAATACACAAACAGAAATAAAATATTAATAAACATTTGTTTTTAGTGCTTGCCATTTGTCTGCTTTCAAAATGTGATAACTTTTATTGAGTATTTTAGTCCTGTTAGCTTCTAGGCTGTTGTCAGCACTCCTGGTAAAAATAATTTTAAGTGATAAAAGATGTGCTAGAACTGGAAACAAACTTTAAGGAGGCTTGGGCAATTTTGAATTAAATGCTGGCTAGGTCTGAAATTTAGAGATTATATAGATAAAGTTTGCTAGATTTTTTAAGGAAAACAAAACAGGTAGGTCAACACATTTATTTTCGAGAAAATCGCTTGTGAAAATTCATCATTTTAACACGCAACCTTACGGAACCCGAAATTCAATAGACTACCGTACCGCAGTAAAAAACTGTGGGCCCACACATTAAATTGGTACATGTACTTAAAAGTATGAAGAATCTATTATTTAAAAAAAAGAACAGGATCAACACGTTAAATTTTGAGAAAATAGCGAGGAAAACATCGAACATGAGAATTGTTTTGTTCAGGTACTGTAAGTGCGCATGCGCTGTACATTTATAAACATACAAGCATGAAAATTTAAGTCTAACACAAGTATAGGTATAAAATAGCAGATGAGAGCAAGAGAGTACAGTATTGTTAGCTTTATCGTGGCAGGGCCGTCATCTTTACTCAAGGTACCTCGGGAAAACTAATAAATTTTTTAATATCGATTTTCCCAATGACTTTTCCGCGTATTATTGCTATTTTGTTCACACATGTATATAATTAAAATGATTATAAAAAAAATACTACAAAGAATCATTGGTATTACAAGTACCCAACAGGGGCCCCTTAATAAATACGACACCAAACGCCAAAGCCTCCTTAAGAGGGGAGATGGGATCAAAAGTTCAGGATGATTTTACTTGAAACATTAGGATCGTTGTTATTGTTTTTATTAGTGACTTGTGGTAAAGAACTATTTTCAGCGTTATTTTAGTAATCTTATAGTTTTGGCATCTAAAATAAATATGATTTGACTGTTTTTTTTTTTTTTGTTTTTTTTAAGTAATAGTATACAACCGTTTCAAGTCAATCTCAGAGGCGAGTGCACATATTTGCTTTATATAGTGATAAGATTACAACAATGTTTTCTTCGTAACTAAATTCAGGGTTATCGTTAGGCTCTCTTGTTTTTTGGTTTTCTTCCATTAATTTATCTTTTCAAATCTGCTTACTATTTCTTTAAGATTATCCGTTGCTTCAACTAGTCTGGGCAGGCATACAAGGCAATTGAATAAATAGTGACCTATTTATGTTCACCCCTAATAGTTGCTTGTAAGGTTTTGCACAGTGAGTTAACGAACTTAAATTCTTTACATCCTCTTTGTCATCTACTTCTATTAGTGCAGTTTTGTGAGAAAAAAAACTTTATTTTAATGATTAAGAAAATATAAAAACAGACAACAAAGATCAATATTTTCATGATCAAAAATAACAAAAATGATATAGAAAAATGTAAACAGGATTATACATGAAAAAAAAGGATGGAAATTCTAGAAAAAAATAACATCATTATACTCTTATCTTAACCACCCCTACTATTATACGATTCTCTATAGCTTAAAGTTACTCTTTTACAATTATAAGCAACCAAAGCCTCCGTAAACAGTCAGTGGATAAGCAATAATCGCCTCTGCAGAAATAATATTTACCTATTAGGCAAGTTAGATGAAGACAGGGTTTATACGATTTACCTACTGCTATATTATATACTATATCATAGCCTTGTGTGTACAAGATAGCTCAAACTTAGTTTACAAAATTATTAAATTTCTTAACACCCATTCAGATGTATCAGCAACTGAATTTTTTTTTTTATAATAACAGACAATTTTTTAATCTCAGAGCTCATCAGCGTTATGTATAAGCAGGATAACATAAACCTGTTAACCATAAGTAAGGTAAGAAATGTAATCGATTATATTAAATTTTTCAAAAAAAAGTAAAACAGGTTAATAAATAAGCTAGCAATTTTGAACATTAGTAAGCTAAAAAAGTTAGAGAGCACCATAAATAAACGGTAGGAAAATGTTGTAGTGTTAATAAACTAAATCATAAAATAACAAAATACTTTTTATTGGCGAACTATAAGATCTGACGGGACATAGAACATTATGCACTCAGCTGCTAATATGCTGATTAAAAAAGTTGGAAAGCAGAAAAACAACGCAGGTGTTATGTCCAGTAATGTCTACCTACAGTTAGTAACAAATACCACATGGTGTTTTTCACATAGCAGCAGCACCAACAGATTGATATCAATGCACGCTTGATCAGTTACGTGCTCACCAGCAATTCCCAATCCCTAACTTCAACCCCACCAAATTCAACATCTGGCCTACATCTACAACTGCACCTTTTTTCCAAGAATATGTTAATCAAATTGACCTCCACTACTTAACTCAACACCGGTCTTCGTTTATCGATCTAATTTAAGATTTAAATAATACCGCGCCCTGCGGGCTCGTCCTATTTGCTCAAGAAGCCGCTGATCAACAAGCAAGTAACCGGTATTAACTAAAGCGAGATATACTATTTAACGTCCATCTAGTTGCTTAAACTATCGTTCTAATATTTGTTAATCAATAAAGAAAGTTAACCTGATTATTTAATTAAGCTTATTCATTTTTTCTAATATATTACCGGCTTTGCACGCAATCTACCTCACTGGCCATCGCAGAAGAGCTGTCAGCTTCTGATCGCTCATCACTCGTTAAGGTACTGGGGAATGACTTTTAATATCTCAACTACATTGCAAACACTGTTAAATACAAACAAATTTGTTGTCTGCACGCTGCACGCTGCATTCAAATATTTGCGCGCTAAAGTTACGTCAAAGTATTACTTATGTATATACTTTTACATATCTACAATGGTCAACCGCAATGCTGACGCCCTTAAAGTCCTACTAACTCTTATTAGCAGAATCAAACCTTTTATGACAGCAAAAAAACAACTGACTTAATTAGACTGGTTAACTTACTTACAAATTAGACATAAAGACTTACTTAACACTACAAATCTCGTAAACGCTCTTAAAATCAAGAAATAAGTCGCATTCTTATTGGAAAAAATAAGCAGGGATATCGTCACAAGTGTTTGCCAAGACAAATTAATGATCCATATCTTAAAAGATTTTCAAACTCAGAACACAGATCCCTTAAAAATAATATTTAACATTTAGCAAGAAGAAGCCATCACTGACTTTAACAAAGAAATCAGTAAACCACTGAACATCGTCCCAGGCACCCCCTATACTGTTATACACTTAGTCCCCCAAAAAGGGCATGTCATGGTGTCAACTATCACATAATAATTTTTTACTTACATATCAAACTCACAATTGTATACCAAACCAATACATCCAGCAACAAACTTCAACAACAATTAGTGATGATCGAAACTATTAAAAAGCGTGCAACTATTGCAAAAAATTCGGTCACTGGCAAACTGAATGTAGAAAAAAGCCTACAAGGACAAATTAACCAAAAGGCGTCGAAAAACGACTCAGCTTTCTTCCAGAGGGAAAGCTTAAGAGAAACCAGCGATGTAACACTAACATTTTCCCAAAACAGACTATGGTTAACAAAAGCATCTGACTAAACATAAAAACCCAACCACCTACTTGTCACAATCAAATTCAGTAAATTTAGTTGACCTTTGTCCTTTAATCCCGATACTGGTGTGAAAGCATCACTCATTAAAGAATCCGACAACCCACCCAACATCCCATTTTCTCAAAATATCATTCTGCGCTTAAAAAGCATTACGAACGGAGAAATTAAGACCCAAGGGTACACAATTCTAAGCTTTCATGAATGCTTTTTTGAATTTCACATTATAACGGATGACTTCCCCATAGAAACATACGGCCTCATTGGCCAGGTGCATGTCATGCAGTGCCAGTCTTGGTGTCAAAATCATGCAACCGTTGGTACCCACATTATACGTCAACGGTATACACTGATGCTCACTTTTAGTAATAATCAATTAATTAGCAAAAAAATTAGTATGTTTATTTATCTGATAATGGATGTTATCATAAGAACAGGCCTTAGGAACATCACACACTCGATTTGTTTTAACTCTTAAGCCTTAAAAAAAGGTAAACAGTTGCTTGAAAGTAGCCATGTGTGCGATGTTACAAAATTTCAAAGTGATGGAGTTAGCAATTTGACAAGTGCCGTCGTAATAAAATGGACCTCGGTAACTTCAGCTCCGTACAAAGTTAACCTGCATGTTTATTTTATTTAGATTATTTTTAAAATTGTCTAAGTTGCAATGCACATGACAATTACCTTTATTTACAGTTAGATACTCACCGAGATTTATGTAATTTTACTCCATGTGTCTTTGCGCTAGTGTGACACTGAAAAACACAACACTTTCTTACACCCATATTTCATAAACGTTTTAATAATAGAAATCACTATGATCATGTCTTATTACACACGTAACTATCTTTTTCACCTTCTAACCTTAAAATAGCACCTTCGCCGCTTGATTTTGGGTTCTCAGGCGGAAAATTAGTATATAAAACTTGTTCGAAAAGGCTTCTTTACGAACCTCGTTACGGCCCTCACCTTCGGCTCGTGCCGTAAACCTCTCGGTTCGTAAATCGAAGCCTTTGCAAACTCATACGCTGAATACTATTCTTTTAGCCGTCTGCTTCTGAGAGTGTGCTCTGGATCGAAAACTAACGAGACTTTATTAATACATTGTTACATTTAAACATTTACAACCGTTTCTAGCACCACATAGTTCATTTTTTTACATTTGTGCAACTGCGATTTCATAATATTGATACTATTTATGCATACGTCATGATAACATCTGTAAATTTAATGAAATGCTGTTATTCTTTTCCTCATTACGCAAATATGACAGTAATTTGTACCGCAGGTTCGTATTTTCGCCACTACGCACGCTGGTGTTGACTCATCTATCCCCTCCCATCACTTGCACCAGGCCAATAGGAAAGGAAGTATTTTGTATTTATCAAATACAAATTAATGACCATGAAAATAAATTCAGAAAAACTAAATTACGTAATAGCAATTGAAACCAGAATAAACAACACGAATTTTTTCCAAATACAGCGCGAAAATTTCACCACATGCATAAGTATTCTATACAACTTCTTACACGTTAAAGAAACAGAGCACTCCTACTTAGATGCTCCAAGAACTGCACAATTTGAACTCACTAGAAATCAATAAACGAGAAATCCCAAATTATCAAAAATCTCTGAAATCCGATATCATGAAACAAAGAATGACATTGCAAAAGCCGAAATCCAAAATTATGAAATAAAAAATAATACTCTTAAAGCTAAAATCCGAAATCATAAAATAGAACCTAACATTTTAAATGCCGTAATCCAAAATCAAAAAAAAAAATTACTCTACAAACGCTAGAATCAGAAGTCAAAATATAAAAGTTTCTGTCATAAACTCTGAAGTCTGAAATCCGGAAAATCGGAACACAAACAACTACGACAACAAAATCTAAAATATCAAACTCAACAATAATCGGGTATCCATTTTAAAAAATCAGAAAAATTGATACTCTGGGAGAAAATATTGGAAAACTGTCCATAATTAAAAAGCACAGAAGTTGAGGGTTTTAATGATAATCGATACGCGCAACATCGTGATACAAATGAAAGTGACATGAAGAACAAACTTGTTGAAAGCCTCAAAAGCTTAAAAAAATCATTTGTATACGAAATTAAATACCACGACTTTATTCCATATTTAAATTTATCTCAAAAATATTTCAACACTTAATACCTAGAAGGGCTCCAAATATTACAAAAACAGATAAAAACATTTATTAAAGATCAAAATCATTAGAAAATTATACAAACAAAAGAACGCTCCAACAATTGCATCAAAAACCTTAAATAACGAAAAAAAGAAAAATATACTCCAAACTTTGAAAAAGAATAAATCTTGAACGCATAAGTAAGCTCGATCGTAAAACCACATAAACGAAAGGCAGTAAATTCATTACGTCTCTATCACATCGAGCATAACTAGGTAATAAGCATAAAGAAGTTATATTAGCCTTTGCTAACAGATTTTACCTTAAAAATAAAAGCTTACCTACTAAGTATCTCATGGAAATAAACATCCAAACAGTTATAAGTACCTTTACTTAAATTAAGCCTTTTCGTCAATCTCCCATTTCACAAGAAGAAATAAACAGACAAGTCAAAGAAATGCCAATGAACGTAGTTATTAAACTTTTTATGAGCGCTTAGGTGGCACCTGTCTTCTGCAAGCCAAAAAAGCCGTGACCAAACGAGCAAAAAAGATACAGAGTCGTAGTAGACTTTAGAAAACTCAATGACGTAATACCAAACTACAATCACAATGTAACTAACGTAGCAGATATTATAGAAAGAAATAAATTATCTTAGTCACATAGTTCGTAGAGAGGAACTAAAATCCAACCTCAAAAAAAGGTAGTTAAAGAATTTCCTTGACCAAAAAACCAGAAAAACGTTGGACAATCTTTAGGATTTGTTGGCTACTACCGAAGAATTATAGAAAACTTTGCCTAAATAGCAAAACTCTTAAGCGTGCTACTAAAAAAGGACACGAAGTTCTCATGAAACAAAGAAGCTCAAACAGCATTTAAAAGCCTGAAAGATGAAATATGCTCTTCTCCAATGTGAATCGAGTCTGACTTGAGAAAAACGTTTATACTTACAACCGATGCTTTAGGCTACGCTATAAGAGGGGTGCTTTTATAAGAAGAAACTGTGAAAGGAAAGACCATCACTTCCATTTCCCGCGCCTTGTCCAAAAGTGAAAGCCACTAATGTACGTTTTTCAAAGAAGCCCTCGCTCTAATATATTATATGAAGCAATTTAGACTATACCTGTACGAAAGAACATTACTATAATTGACCAGTCATCGGTCTCTTGTATGGCTCAATTTGGTAAAAGACTCATGCTCTTGATCCAAACGCTGACGACTTGAGCTCGCTGATTCTCAATTTGATATAATATATAAACCAGTCTTCAAAAACGTTAACGCAGACGCATAATCTAGGAAGCCAACAACATTCACATACTTTCACTTACCTGCACAAAAGAAAAGCCGCAACAGCTGCCAAGTATAATATCAGAAGAAACCCAGCAATACGGTATAACAACTCAAGGCAGGTAAAAACATCATTTCCTGCTACAAAGAAGCTCTATCAGACTTAGCTCCCAAAAGACGAAGACTTAACAATAATATAAATAAAGACCACGCACCTAGCTCAGCTATTTTCAAGCAACAGCAGGCGATTTCTCCCACAGAAGTTAGGCAAATCAAAGAAAACTTGCCAAGCACCTATCACAAAAATAATATATGTCAGCAGCAAGACTCTTATAACGGCAAAGCAAGTGTTTCCCACACTCTACTCTTTTGCAAAGCATTTATGCATGGAATACCAAGAGAACACAATGAGTGTAAAACGCAAAATAATAATGATTGCCCATGCACCCAAATTACATTAAAAAATACAATAATTTTTTCGAGGGAAAAGATGTATATGAGAAAAGACTAATGTGCTTACTTTACCAATAAGCTGGATCATTTATTAGATGACAGAGAAAAAGATATTCGTACAATAAACAAATGACCCCGCTTGACAAAATTACAAATCAAAACACCTAAATCAATTTAAGACAACACCAATTTTTACATAGTCTTATCCAAGAGGCCAAAACAGGAAAGCATAGCAATTATAACAACATTGCTAAATGAATTACTTATCAACTAAAACAAAATATCAATAGAAAAAATTTATCGACAGTCAGCATCGCTAGAACCACCAAATTAAAAAATATTAAGTTTCAAAAAATGTAACAAATGTTACAAAAACTTATTACAGAAACAAAAATAATAATTTGTCTCTAAATAATACAACATCCACTGCCACAAGAAAGATAAAACCTTGTTTAGGAAATGCATAACTTTGCCATTGAAGGTCACAAAGGTGTTAATAAAACTTTTATTAAACTGAAGCACAAACAATTTTGGGAACATCAGAAAAACGAAATTCAATCGTACATAAAAAAATGCCTTAAATACCAACTAAAAAGATTAGTGCATGTAAGAAAGAAACAAAAATTAATTATTACCAACAGATCTACCAAACCTTTTGCCAAACTTGCTCTAGACATAGTGGGTCCGTTACCAGCAACTTAACAAGAAAATCAGCATATTCTAACAATGCAGTGCTTATTCTTCAAATATGCTATAGCAGTGCTATAAAAATATTAAACGGCTATGTTGATATCAGATGCTTTTGTTAAGTAATTCATTTATATTTACGGAGCTTCAGCAGTTATACTGACCAATCAAGGAACTTATTTTCTAAGTAAATTAATTAGGAGAGTAGCTAGTCAATTTCAAACCAACTATTTTAAGACAACAGCGTTTCACCCCTAATCAAACGGTCCCCATGAAAGATTACATCACGCTCTTGCTAAACACCTTAAAATATTAATTACAAGAGAGCAATAGTGGAATAATTAGGTCGAGTTGGCAACGTTTAATTTTAATACTGATAAACACGAAAGTACACAACACACATTTTAAACTAGTTTTCGGAAAAGTAGAACGGCTACCTAGTAGTTTACCCCTAGAAGCATGAGAATAATTATCCAAATATTCACAATACATGATAGATCTAGTCACTCAACTAAACACCATGCATGAGATTCCTCAAAAAAACTGTCAATGGCTTAAAACAAAGCAAAAAATATATACGATAAAAAATTGAATTTTGAATTAACTTAAATAGGAGACAGCATATGGCTCCAACAGGGTCCCAAAAGTCATGAATTTTACGATCAGTATTTAGGACTTTACTTAGTTCTCAACACATGGGAAATCGGAAACGTAAAAAGTAATATCAATAAAGTACACAGCATAATAGTACGGCACTTATACATTTCTTACAACCCCTAAATAAATTAATAATAAATAGTGCAATAAAATCAAAAGACACACACACACACATTTCCCATACTAACACACGCATGTGCCATCGCCACCTGCAGATAATTGTACCCTTTTTACTTGCTCAACGATTGTGTGGATTAGTGTTGTAATTTTTGTATGATGTGCTGTAAAGACTACTCTAAGGCATGAGTCAATAATATTAACCATGAAAGACAAATTAACAATTACTTATTTTACAAATAAAGATAATCCTCTCGCTAGTTATTCTTTACAAAATCGTCATCCAAACCACAGCAATCATTGGATATGACTGCAGATAATCTTTCGCTAATCTTACAACATTTTTTCTAGTGAATATAGGAGAATGCGACATTCCAGAACCGGTCAGAAATTCAACAAGAGTACACGTGTCACTCATCTAATTAAATGACTACAATCCCACACGTGTTATTTATTGCAAAATCAAGCATACGAAAACAATACAACATTGTGGCATATGATCGCATAATTCGGTAATAACAAAAGGAAAATATAGTACTTTAGAGAAGTAACATGAGACGAGTGCAATAGAATGCATTTATACAGACGTATAACACTGTATGGCAACATAATACTAGACATTCCCATTAACAATATAGAGACTTTTTTCAAAAATTAACAGGCTCTGTAGGCTCTTACGGTGCTTGTGAAAATGCATAATTATACACAGATACATACAGAAAATATGAAATAGTATTCGTACAGGGTTACGCCACTATCACTTAAAAACAGCGTTGCAATGCCATACATCCAAACAACAACAAAATGAGACTTAAATCTGATACATCATGTACCTTCGTGGACAATTATTGCATTGACAGCGTTTATGGATACGCATTTTGGAACGTAATCCCAATTAAGCTGTACAAGTATTTAATACTTACCTGGGTCTGCAGGTCTGGTAAGTCTGATGACTTATCTGACCCGACTTCACAGACTCGTCAGTTGCGGGTCGGGTAGGTTTAGTAAGTCTGCTAGGATCAACTATATGTGCAAGAGCGCAAAAAAACGGCCCTATGTAACCCAACGCGCTTTATACGTAATACATACTTAATCCCAAGGTGGTTAACCTAATGCACTGATTTAATGAATCCCGAGCTATGTAATCTAGTGCGCTCAATAGATAATAAATAAACAAATCTGAGCGCACTAGGTTTCATAGCGAAATGTGAAATCTGACGCAAATTCGTATAATTAAACTTTCATGAATTTTTTGCTCTGAATACATGTATTTAATCGAAGAAGTACAGAATAAAATTTTTACTTAGAATCAAACGAGAAATACGATGCAATTTTTTTAGAATTATTTTCGAATATTTTCAAAAATCGTCCACCATATTGGATTAGCCATTTTGTACTCCGAAAGTTTAACTACACACTCATCAGTGGCAGCCTCTATAAATACTTATAAGTTTTTTATCTGATTGCAAAACTTTAAAGCTCAAGCGAAAAAGCGTCAAATTTAGTGACCATAATGTTAAGCGCCACCTTGTGCCTGTTCCCGTTCCAAGCCCACTACGAAAAAAATCACGGAAGTAGAATTTGTTATGAAGTTTAAAAAAAAAAATTTATAAAAAATCGTGTCATCCTTTGCGTAAAAAAATTATTTAAGCTTAAAAATTAAAAAAAAAAGGGTTACATAACCTCAAATCTTTTTAAAAATATTTTTCAACGATTAAACGTCAAAAAATCTGTAAATCATGGCCCTAATTTTTTTTATTTTTTTTTCTTAGCAAAATAATTAGAAAGAATTGGGTTTAAGAAAATATTTCAAATTTGTGACCGTCACTGACGGCTTTGGTGTCGGTAAAAAATTATTTTCCTTATTTTTATTATTTTTATTTGTGACTTAAAGGAAATTTCTTGAAAAAAGAAATTATGTGGTTCAATATTATGAATCTTCAGTATATTAGAAATTGAGAAAAGGGCATGTATGGAGGATATAAAGTGCTTGTTCAAAAATTGCCACCATCTATACATATGCACCTCGTAATGCAATGGTTAAGATGTTTCAACATTCGGTTGTAAACCTATTGTTGGTATTCAATTTCTAGTTTAGCTACAATTATTAGAGTCATATACCTACTAATAAATTATTTGAGTTGTAAAAACAGCAATTTTATATAGAAGTTTTGAAAATTGACATCAAATATCGGGACTTACGTTATCATGACTCAGTTTGTCATTTTAAACGAGGAAAAACTCATTATTTAGGCACATTGAGCTGTACAAGTATTTAATACTTATCTATTTAACAAGTAATATTTGATCGGTTATAATAACATACGTAACTGCCCAACATTGAAAATAAAATCTTTTTTGAGGGGATACACCAACACATCGCATGGGAAACATACATAGGTATTTGTGCACGCAAGAGCTGCGAGAGCCGAAAGCTAAGGGGCTTGAGAGCTCAGACAGGAGGCAGCTAAAAGATAGATACCTATACATATGTATACGCACATACTTCTTCCCCCACTATGAAGTACCTATTGTACGCACATTTTGGTCTTCACCTCCGCTGCTGAAAAAATGTGTATAGTTCGACTGATCTGCTGTGATGGTGCGTCAAAATCAGTGGAAAAAAAGTGATGCACTCCTTACTATAGGTACTGGCATTTTCCTTATTAATCTTCGACCTAAATAAGGGAATTAAAAACAGTATATAAGCTTAAGCACAGCACATTTTTTTTTTACTTCATTTTCTAGCCTTTAAAACTAACATTGTTATTCTGACTACCTTTAGAGAAAGTAAGTTGTGAAAATGGTACCAATCGAACACGGAGAACTCACCGCAACTCTAGGAGTCATGATACTCATCAACCTTGGCTGCTTGCATATAAGATAGTCGCCAGCATGACGAAAACAAAAGCCACGAATGTGAACCCCAAAAAGTGCGAGAAAACTCCGCAAGGAAAAAATCAGAACAGGACTAATCTACACTAAGAAACTAAGGAAGAAAACATACATCGACAAAGAGCTCTTGTTGGCACTCAACTACGGTTTTGTCCACCTTTATCGACAACAACAGAAACTGACGGTGAAAGATTACAAAAATTAAATTCATTTTATAGTGAATAAAATTCTGCAAGATAAAGAGTTCTTCCATTACTTCATCAAGGAAACCAGCCAGGGCAAGGAATCACCACTATCTTGACACCCAAGGAATGATGCTCACGAGCTTCTTTGCCAACAACAAGTGGCCGCTGATGATCGTGGGATAATATGTGCAGGTTTCTTCGAACCAGTAAACCTCAGAGTAAAGGACAGCCTGTCTAACTCTTCTCATTTTAGCACCTGTCAGGATTGTGAAGAGGGATTGCCAGGCTGAAGATCCTGCAGACAGTGTTATCATCGCTACTTTAATTACAGGTTCGATGATATACAAATAAAGTGCATCTTTAAATGTACTATAGAAGATTATATAAAAAAACTATCAAACCAGAAATACTGTTAGAACCGCGAAGGATCCCTGGAGCTCAGTGCAACTATCATCTATCCACTTTAATTATACGATCTAGAAAAATAATATGTTTTTCTGTTTTTGCAGAAAAAAAAAAAAAGTTAAATAAACAAATAAATAAGCAAAAACACAAATGAAAGGCCAAACACACAAAAAAAGCAGACAAAAAACTTCATACAAAACAGAAAAAGCTATGAACAAAAAAAAGCAATTGAACGTCAAGAAACAAAAAAACAACAAACAATTAAAGTAACATACACAAAGAAATATAAACGCAGAATACTACTTACACAAAAAAAAGAAACATACTTGCACAAATGTATAACGAAACACATATATAATTCTCAGACGATGTATACGCATGCGCGTATGATACGTTAAGCGCACTGTAATAATAATGTATGTAAAATGATGTATACAACCCGTTGGCCAATCACTAAAACCTTTCCTCTTTTATAAATACTGGTACGCCACTTTTAAATCCTAGCATTCTCATAGTGATCCCGATCTTAATCTCTTTTATCTATCTAGCGTCGTATTAATAAACTCCTAAATCATAATACTAATCCTGAGCACTGGATGTTGTTTAAAAGATATGCAAAAACCATTGCTAAAAAGATACTAAAAGTTGGGACAACTTTCCCAACTACAGGTGGTGACTCTTTATCACTTGTTACATACTAACCCATACGCAACCAGCCTCACAAACATGCAAGCAGAAAACCAACCACTGAACAAAAGCTGCAATTGGGAATAATCTTATTTAAAGCAGCTCTCTCCATTTGTGGTGTGAAGCAAATACAGGCTTTGAACAGCACTTGCAAGCAATACTCGGATGGCTTTATCAAACATTTGGTAATTAACATATTATTAGACAATTTTGAATTTATCTCCAAAATCACCATTAAACACCTAGAAACGCGAGCATCCGAGGTAAATCTTATAAATTCAAACGTCAACCTCCAGCGTCGTAAAGTAAGAGAATTCATAGAATACTCAGAATGGAATCGAGCCAGAATCCGTGAACAAGAGCCAGCCGCAATTAGTACAGCTGGTATAACATACAACGGTTTTTTAGAGCGATTGTCATTGGAAGGAAAGGATGCACAGTTTGTCTGCTGGACATTGAACCATAGAAAGATTGCTGTGCATGCACCATGCGTTATTTCCAAGGTAATGGAGATGACAACATTGCGAAATGCTAGATCGTCTTCCCTAACCCAGTACACCACTGAAGCAAACATAGTTATGCTTGCCATTACTGTGAGTCCACTTTAAACAAATTTGACTTTAGTATCGTGGTTCTATGATAACTGTCTTTCTTCTCTTCTGCCATTCCATCTAAGTGTTATCATTACTTTGTCTTTACTTCCTTAATCTAATACCATCGTAATCTACTATTTATTGATATTCAAGAAATTGAACCGACAATAGAAGTTAATAGCATAAGAGATAGCTCACCAAATCTATTGCTTCAATGTTAATTTTAAGCACAGTTGTTGCTAGTACGTCAAAAAAAATTTAAATAAATTTATATAACAATATATAAAAGAATAATATCTTTAAATATTGCACATCACCTACTGTATTATTAGAAAATAAGATAATTGTTAGCTATAAATTCACATTTTAATATGTAATACTCATATTTAAAGCAAATGCAACCGTAGCTATATTTAAACTGCATAAGACATATATTTGTGAAACGCTAGCTGATTTTACCAGGCACGAGCTTGCCTGGTGAGTAAGAACTTAGTGGGGGCGTGTTATTTTGAGATTAAAAAAATAAGCAGCACAGCCTATAACATCAAGCAATGTAACAATTAAATATATGTTCTACGTCCTTACAGATAATTTAAGAAAATATGTCAGCCAGACTGTAAAATCAGTTGAGCTACTATCACCATACGTATAGGCATATAATACAGAAGAGCATTAGAGCACTTTCTTCTTACCATACGAAATTTAATTCAGCTGACAAGTTAAACTCTTGTTCAGCCTAAAATAGCTAAGAAGTGGAAAAAAAATGTACAGATCTGTTACAACGATTAAATGTACTATTTTTACTACTTAGAACGTTAAAAGCAGTAACACTGACTCAAAAAAATTATGAACTAGAATATCATTACTGTAGAAAAATCCAAGCAAAGTTCTTTGTGAAAGGTAGAATTACTTCTATAATAAAGGAACTGTTCACGAGTAAAGTGTAATTATGACGAGGAGGAAGGCTGTAGAAGTGAGATGGCTGTATATTTTAACGCGAGTTCACAACAGGGGATAAATAGACGACTCACACATTTGAAGCTCCTTATGTCCCTTTCTTACTTTCCTAAAAGCTAACTAATAGGAGAAACTGCGTGAGTCGTCCCTTCCATCGAGAACGACTCGGGGAGTGGGGGGTCTTTAGAGTGAACTATACTCGAGGTTCCACGGAGCCTCCATTGGTCTCTTGGACTTTAGGGCACCGGTAGCGGAACAATTATAAGGGAAATAAGGTCGAGTCAAAGAAAATCCTTTCTTTCGACGACATCTTGACCAGAGCATCTCGCTTCGTTCGTCTCCCTCCTCTGACTGGTAAGCGTGGATTCGATTTCGTGTCTCTACCAGTCGATTGATTGCCTTTTGGCCTTCTGCTTACGTTTTTTTAGACTCAAATTGTAATTCATTGCAGAAAGCTTGTAATTTGAGTTATTGATTACTGCGAAATTTTCTCTCCTTCGAAATCGGCAACCTTTTGTTCTTGCAACGCGGTCTTTTTTCCTCGTAGATAGTTTGATTGTTTTGCGTTTTGCTTACTTCTCTCATTACTTTTATTTAAATCAGCCAGAAACTGACGTTTTGTTCATTTGAATTAACCACTTGTAAATAGAACTTCTTTAATTTAACCTTTTAATTTGATATTTCAGAACTAAAACGATTTGCTGTTATTCATTTGAAATAACCTTAACTCAAGCGTAGTAAGTAATCTGATTTTTTTTGTTTTGTTTTTAATCTTCGAATCGACCTGGAAATTTTTATTAAGAAACATCAATTTTTTTCTAACCGGCCTTTTTTGCATCGAGACTTGCTCCTACTCTCGTTAACTCACGCTATAGTTTTCGAGCTGAGCATTTCGTTGCGCAATTTTTTTGTTTTAACATCGGAACTGTCCAACTTAACTTAAGACCCTTAATATGAGGGATCACATGAAACTATTTGTACACTGTATTTTTTGTTCTTATAATAATGATCACTTTTGTCAGACGTAAATATTAGTTAAAAAAGTATATATATATACATAAATTTCATAAAAACAAATTCACACTAAGGTACTGTTTTTATTTCTTAGGCTTTATTGTAAGTGAGTACATTTAGCCTTAGTACAGTAAGGCACATGGTTACATTACATTTGTTACATATCACAAGTAATAGTTACATACGTAACATTATTGGTTGCATTTTAACATTATTAGATACATTTGTAAGTTGTTGGTACGGTGATGATGTCATATAGACTACCTCGAGAGCGAAAGATCTAGGTGGAAGGCTATTTTGCTGCGAGAAGGTCACCCATCCTTTCACGAGGAGCATTGCATGGTGAAAAAGCACATGTAAAATTTCACAGAGGTATGAGGTAGTGATACTGTCCCGAAAATAATCCCTCAGTATCCCGCGTGTCGTCCCACAAACCAGCCAACCAAGCCACTCCATAATCGTGTAATAAATGTGTTGGAGACGTTGAAATTTTTAAAATAGTCTTTATGTGTTGAATTTCCCTATAAAATACACAACCTTTCTTCTACCAACGGAATTCATAACTCAGCAAGTCAGATGTGGTACTTGTGAAACTTTTTTTTTCATTGTGTAATAGTTACAGTTAAAACAAAAGCCGTCATGCAAAATTAAAAAAAAAATTAATAATGTTACATTTCAAATGTGTAAGCTATTTGCAATCAATTTATTGTTATGCTTTTATATTATGACAAATAATTATGCTTAGGTAAAGTCAAAATTTCTATTTAAAGATGATAAGAGCTTAGAAAGAATTAACGCACAATTAAATTAATAGTTCGTATTGCCATTAAACTGTAACGAATAATAAGTATGAATTGTTGTCAGGAACAAGTCTGAGTCATCTATGAAAAAACAAAGATTAGTTTTATGCTGAAGTCATTTTTTACGAATAAATCCTCAATTCTACAAAGAAAAATTACTGGAAAACCCACTAAAAAAAGTTTAATTCAATGCATTAACGCACAGTTTTAAATAAGTATACCTTATATAGACTAAGACTTTATGGCGTACTAGCCCATATGTATTACTTTGAAATATGTTTTTAATTGACATTTTGAAATAACTAATTAATCCATGATTCTCTTAGTGCGAAATGGTCCTAAACTAGTAAAATGTGATAGTGATGATGCTTACACTGTTTGTGCGCTTTCTTTTGAAATGTGCTAGTAAATACAATGGCGATATATAAAAACACTGTTATAGTTTAGAAACCAAAGTTTTTTGCTACATCACACTACATTTTGATAAGTGACTGAAACGAAAATAATTATATTTTATGGATTTGAAATTTTTAAATGTCAGTTAGTAAAATAACACTAAATCTTGTGAATAAGAACTTAGTTAGTAGCATGATATACTCATTTATAATTTTGTTTATGCAGTTCACGCGGGATTGCAACGAGGCAAGTTTAAGAAACAGATAAAGTCTTAGCTACTGCAAAACGATTTCCTTCTGATTCGTATTTCATTAAATATACAATATTTTTTTAAAGCAAAAAATCGCCTAATACTTTATTTAAATTTTGTGCCATTGATGCTAAAGTTAAGCTTGAGCGACAATTACTCATGAAAAACTTTCTACAATACTAACTATAAGGCCCGTCTATTCTTAAAATGTTCTAACTAAGATTTTTCTCAGTTCAGCCTCAGTCACGGAAATATGTTTGCTCTGAAGTTGCCTACAATCCAAATTAGTTCTCTATGGTACATTATAGGCGTGTTCTTTAAAATAATACGTGCTGCTAAGAACTTAAGGTTAGCTGCACGTATATTTACTGAGCTTTAATGTTCTGCAGATAAATGTAGTGGATAAACAAGTTTTTATAAGCCACTATACACTATTAGGTATGTATCTCTGTCGTGAAGCGCTCATGCAAACTCGTGGATAAAAATTTTAATAGTAAGGTAGTATAAATAAAAATGGTGTGACATTACTATGTTGTAGTTGTAAGGACTGCTGTTTTATTTTCAAGTTGTTCCTAAAGGTAAGGCTTTGTGAAACATAAGACTTTTAATAACAGAGAAATTAAGTGTCTTGAAAGTGAAAACAAAAGTAGTTTAGAAAGAAAATCTCTATAAAGTTCATACGTTATAAAATCGTCCAGTACGAAAGAATTCCATTGTGTTCTATGAGAGCAAGAGATAAATATAAGCAGAACTAACCTTTCTTTCGATCTTATAGCCTGTAATCAATTCTGCTGGACCAGTATGATATGCATGCTAGCTTTCTTATATATGCAGTTGTATGTATATATGTTTTTTCTCTTTTTTACAGCTATTTCTGAGAACTATGCCCAATATACTCTGCAATGCTACATTATTATGCATATACATGCTATTATCATTGACATAGTGAGAAACTGCCTTAACTTTAAATGTGACATCAATCACTTACTTAGCTAACAGCTAAAAGAACGACAGTGTTAACCACTGTGCTACCGTGGCCGTTACGTATATGTGTATAGGCTGGCATTTGTCATGGAACTAAGTTTCCCATTAAATAAAAGAAAAAATCTGCAGAAATAAGAAGTCGTCAGTAACAAATATCATTTAATAAATAAAAATAACAATTATTATTCCACTCAGAGAAAAGGGATTACTTGATTAGTGAACTTAATAAATCAGGAATTTTTAAGTCGTTTGTTATGTTTATTCGTCGTAAATCCTGTCCATCGTAAATTAGCAAAAAGTCTTACATGAGGAGACAGTTTTTCCAATTAATTAAAAAAAGTTTGTATTATAAGTTTAAGAAGTAAGTTAATTTTTATAGTTAATAGTTTAACATTAACAACTTGATTTATTTAGGTTTTAAGTCTTTGAAGATATCTATATTAATTACTACATTATTGTTCAACTGATAAACGTTGAAGTTGTCTGAAAGTTTAATGTTAACTTCTTACTTGAGATTACTTTCGATGAATTATTTACTAAATAAGAATTATGACTACTAAACCCTATTTGTATTCTTTGATTTTATCAAAGACTCTAAAAATAATTAGTTATAAACTGTTTACGAAGAACTTTCAGTTATTTATTCAAACTTATTTTGAACAAGTGTTTTCACAAAGTTTTTTTGCATGGTATTTAATTGTTCTCATAAATATCACAACGAAATGTAAACACAAGAACAAAGTTGGGAAAACGAGGAATTAAATCTGATAAGTTTATTATAATACATTACTTTGCTTCCAAGAATCTTTCAATAGCATTGCAGAAGCTTTGGAGAAATTATTGTTAAAGATTAATTAATTTACTAACAATTAATCATTGATAGCAAATTTATCAATAACTGATTATTAAGAAGCTTTCCTTACTAAATAAGATAAAATTGAAAAAGAATTAATAATTATACTAATTATTGAATAAGCCACAACTTGAGTACAACCACAAGTAGCCAATTAACAACTAAATCTCTTGTTAGCTTGTACATCCATTAGTCGATGACTTACGTATATGTTTAGGGCTTTTATTAATAATAAAACACCACTTAATTTTTTTTGAACAAAATTTTTTTATTCATATACTTGTCAATATTTCGTCTTATCATGGAGACCTTTTCAAGACTCTCCCTTTTTTACGCAAAAACCTCACGAACTATAGACTCACAGTTATATTTTATATACAAATCATCTTATAAACAAAGAAGTATCTTATAAATAATTTCCTGTTTGTCCGTTGGTGTGAGCAGTCTACCTACAGTTTATAATTTAAAAAGTTCTCTTTTTTATTTAGAAGATACTTCGTGTATAAAATAAGACTATGGGTCTCTAATGCATGAGGTTTTTGCGTTAAAAACTGAGAGTCCTAAAAAGGTCTCCATGATAAGGTGAAATATTGACAAGTATATCAATAAAAAGTTTTTGCTCAAAAAAAAAGAAAAGTCATGTTTTATTGTTGATGTAAACCCTAAACAATGTTCAAGTTATCAAAAAACGAGAAAGTGGGAGTCCAATGGAGTTATTCTTTTCAATGACTTATATGATTTGTAGAGATCTTTTTGAAGACTTAAAACTCCAGTAAATAGTTTGCAGTGACGAGTATACCTATATATATATATATATATATATGCAAATAAAATTTTTTTAATTTATCTTATGGTAAGGACAACTAGTCAATCTTACTGAAAAATTAATGCAATAGTAGCTTTGTGGTATCGCGTCATGTGAAAAAATTGGACAAATTCTACATATTTTTGACAGGACACATATATTCTACAGTTTATGAGCTTAATACTAGAAAATTTAGGAACCTTATTGTATAAAAAAAGTTAAAATCGTACTTCAAATGATTCCAGTCATAAAAGAATTGGTAAATTCTTAATGGAATAATAATAATCTCAAATTTAGAAATAATGTTAATATGTTGTGCGAAGTTAATTTGTAATAAAAAAAATAGTAGGGTTAAGTACGTAATTTTTTAGAAAATTACAACTCAAATCTTACCAATTTTACACGCAGTCTTACGGAATTTTTCACTAAAATGACTATGGGGCGTTTCACGCGAAACGTCCCAGGACCACAGCGCGAGCGCTAAAGGTCACTTTTTTCATAAGGTTTTTCTACATTGACAACGTCTTTCTGCACAGTGTGCTTTCACTACAAATGTCTAGAAAAACAATACCAAAGAGTAAACGTTTGGCCGTCTGAACACGCGCTGAGGCCTGGTGCGGCGCCACACCACACTTAAGTTGACTATGAATATTAATAATTTAGAAATACTTTTTTCAACAAATATTTTCTATTATTTTTTAGTTTTATATAAAGTTCAAGATGCAGGCTTTTTGCACATCTTGCACCTCTCTTTAAGTTGCCTCCACTACCGTCACACGCTCCCTTTCCAAGAGCAGTAGCAAAAAAATTCCATTTAAAATCTGTTTTGAAATTTTTTCTGTCGAAGAGTATGTTTTTTAAATTGTTCTTATTTTCTAAATGTTTACTCGCCCCAGCAGTTATAAAAAAAATTCTCTTTACTACAAACTTGGATTTCAAATAATTTATTATAACTTTTTGATACTCATACATACCAATTGTATCATGTTTAAAATTATTGGAAATAACAGTAATACTTAATGTGTTCAAGCTTATCTTTTTCTTTTAAATAAGTTACAACTTAAGTGTGTTTTACAAATTGAGAGTGAGTTTATAATTTTAGCAAATACGCAATCTACAGTTAGTTGAGTAAATTAAAATATACAAGGTCATTAAAATGAACTTAGAACTAAAATACGTTGTATGTTTAGACGGTTCTTTTAATTGTACCTGAAAATCATATAAAAAATCAAAGATTCTATTTTAATTATACAAAACTATATTAAGTTACAACGTATTAGCATACTTAATTGTTAAATAGATAATTAAATGTTACAAAACTAATAATATTAATTAACTTAAACTAAGCGCAGCGCGGTGCCAGACTTTGGAGCGCGTTTAGACGGCCGAACGTCTTCTCTTTGGTATTGTTTTACTGGAATTTTTAAGTTAAAGCACATTGTGTAAGAAAACGTTTTTAATGTAAAAAAATCTGGGCTTCTCGTCTAGTCCATCAAAAAAATGTTATATATGCCTTTTTCGAGATAAAGCATATTTTATTTATTTTTTTTAGTAAAAATGAGGGTTTTCAGGAAAACTAACTATACCATCGGAAAGCTGACTGAAAAATACATTGGAAATGCTATTTGCAACATTTTTTTAGGATAGGAATAAGGCCGAGAAAATGAGCTGAAAACAGTGACGTTTAGCGCTCGCGCTGTGGTCCTGGGACGTTTTGCGTGAAACGCCTTTTATAAATCTATAGTTAAATGACAAACTTCTAGGAATAAAAACAGTTATTATTGTTTTTCTCATAAATAATCTATTTAAATTATGAAAATTAAATATAAATTACTAAGAAAATAAGATGCTAAAGTAAAAAGTGGTTTTTTGACTCCTGCACATGCGCACAGAAGAATAATAAGTTATACTTGTTGTTTTTATTGTAATTTTATAACTTTTGAGGCAAATTAAATACTAACAAGGAATTTATACAAGACTGCTTCGATGAATGTTATAAGCTTACTATGTGCTCAATGCAACATCAGGTGAAAAAATACTACATATCAGCAAAGAAATGACTTTCAAAATATGTGCTTAAAAAATATGACTATTGATATCATTAAGTGTTTTTTAACACTAAGTTTTCTTGAAGATAGCAACATAAAACCTATGAAATGAGAGCTTACAAGTTAAATAAGTGGACAAGTTTTTTTTTTTTTTTGAAACTATTAAAGATAAAAAAAGTTATTTAAAAATATGAATACTATAACTTATACCAAGTTTTTTGTAAGTCTCATTATTTTTCTGTACGTTAGTACGTAAGTTATTAATAAAATACAGTTCCTCGAACCATACATGTATTATTAATACATTTGACTATTGTATACCATATAATATTGTTCTTATTAGAAGGTCAATAACACAGACCTATGTACGATCCAGACGTCTTAGTTAAAGAAGGAGCGGGTGATAGAAAAGTTGGGCTGTACGGAGAAGTTATATTTATTAATGATTATTAGAAAGCTGAACCAGGGTCAGAGAGTTTGGTCCGATGGGCTACTGACAACTGATGGTAGCCACATGATCTTCGTGTTGTTTTCTTTGATAAATAAGGTAGATTTTCTAAAACCTGTAAAATGTTTTTTTTTTTTTTTTTTTTAATTAAAATAACCTTTTTGTATGGTAGCAATTTAAACATATGTTGCAAATGGCTTTTGTAAGATGTGATGTGATGCGTTTTTAGATGGTTGAAATTTTTTTTTTTAAAGTTAATTTCCTATACTAACACATGTTGCAGTTTCTTTCTTACAACCACGTTTTCACGGATTTGAAAGAAATTTGTACTTTCTTTGTCATTTAAAAAAGTTTTGGTCATCTTCATTAAACTAGGTTGTTTCTACTTTTCTCGGTCAGTATACTCTTGATTCATCCTCGATTGTCTTTAATATCCTCTTTTTTTAAGTAACCATATAAATCTTCTTCTTGCTGTCATAGTTACCATCCACTATAAGCTCTATACTAAAGAGCCCCAGAAAGGCTCACTCCATATGCGTGATAATTTGTGCGCTGATTGAGGCTAGCTCTGGGATGTATCAGATTTCTTGATGTGAAATCAAGGATTATAGCTGAAAATTGGTGCGTAACGTTTATCATCTTAGTCAGAGCTGCATCTGACATATTCTGTAACTAACGAGACCTGGTTTGCTTACTTCACAACGTTTTTTTATGACGTTAGTAGATGCAAAAGTATCCTACTACCCCAACAGTCAAGTTCTAGAAATTCGTGCCGTTAATTAACGCTAGTATGTCTGTTCTGACTAGTGGCACTGCATATGTATTTGTAACAGATGGAAGAAAACTACTTAAAATTATTAGTAACAGTCAACATAACATATCTGCTTATGTTCCCTGATATGATGGAGTTTTTCAAGACAATGTACAGTGAACTCGAGCTTTCAATGAAAATGATAAATTTTATTTGCCGTTAGAAAATAATCCTTTAAAGAAATTTTTTATAGATACTGAAAGTTTTGTAAGCGAGTGGGATCAATACCTACATTTTTAATGGAGTAAATAGGTTTGATAAAGGTATTTATAGACATGACTTACCTTAGTTCTACGAACCGATAAAAAACACAAATTGTCTTTCCTATCCGTATCATTATGTTAGTAGTATAAATATATAGGTATGGTCTCACGAAATAAAAAATTTGATACTGTCACTCTTAATACAAATACGTTTATTTCATACTATCTTGAGTAAGTGCTATCTTGAGTCTTTACAATTTCAAGTACAATCGTAAGCTGAACTGAAAAAGGCAAGATCAAATCAAAGGTCATACAATCAGAGAGTGCGTGTAAACGGACTGACTGACCGCGTGGCAATGAATGAAAAGAAAATCATACAATACACCAGTAGCATCACAGCGTCTTAACTTTTTGCTATTCCGCATGTACAGAAAATTTAGTCACAAGCACCAAATATAAATCTAACACTCTCTTACATTTGTATCGAGATTTAATAAGAAATAGTATGTAAAAATAAAATGACTAAAAAAATACTAATTTTTTGAAACTAGTTTGAGTGAATAAACATCCAAAAATGGAGACTATGTCAGTTTTCGGATTACTCTTTTGATTAATTACGACGATCTAAAACATACAAAGAAGAAAAAATTAATCAACATGATTGTAGTCATTTTCTTTCTATTCTTAATTTATTAATTTTACTATCTTAGATTTAAGTTTTACTATCATTACAATTGATTACTTACAATTATTCAAAATTTTTTTTGTTAGTTTTTCAAGCAATTTAAACGGTGGAGTTTTTGTAAAAATATCTGCCAGTTGCTCCTTGGATAGAATCTATTTGACAGTTATTTTTCTTCTGGTTCCTCATTTTCAACAGAATATGCTTTGATCTCAGTCATGTGTCAAAATCTTTTATCGCCGTTTACCTTGCCACTTGCTGCAGCGGCTTTATTATCACACTACAGATCTGTGGGCAATAAAGTGCGAGATAACATAAGTTTTAAAGAGTATTCCAGTGCAATCACTCTTAACTTGCATCACACATCGCTGCATATTCTGCTTCACAGGTAGCAACATAATTTGGTTTTTTTGTCTTCCAAGCAACTGTCTCCCCATGCAATCTTTAGAAATATCCACCCATTGTAATTGAGCGTTTATAGTCTAAAAAACTTGCATCTCAATAGGCTTCTAATCCATCTTTGCAGCCTCTGTAAGTAAGTCCTAGAGTCCTAGTATGCTTCAGATATCGCAATACCCACTTGACTTGCTTACATACTTTATTATTCTACAGTCTATCTTAATCAAGCAGACCCCCAGGAATTTCCATATTTATGTCTTCCTTGATTGAACCATTCATAAAGGCTGTGTTAACATCAAGTTGGTAAGTTTCCAGATGATATTTATTAATTATTGATTTTACCAACCTTACAAGAGCTAATCCTGACACAGGGGCATAAGTCTCTTGTAAGTTATATTTTTTCTTGTCCTTAACTCTACGAACCACCAATCTTACTTTAAACTTGGTGTTTCCATTTTCATCTATCTTCTTCTTTAGGACCCGTCTGGAGTCTATGATGTTTGGTTTGCCTTCTTCAGAATTCATGTTTAGTCTGTCTACGATTATCCATACTTAATTCTTATGCATTGGTTCCAGTTCTTTTTTAATTGCTCTAAGCCATTAATCTATATCTGGATCTGCAACAGCTTCTTTATAGCTTGCGGGATCCTTGTTTAATCCAGCAATCAAAGCGTGTGTCATTTTAGCTTCAGCCTCTTCGATGAAGCAATCAGCATTACCCTTAGACTGAAGAAGTTTTTTTAACTTTTTTATGTCAATGACTCCTACAAAACTTGTGTCATTAACAACATCAAGTTGTCTTCATTTTTCTTGAACAAGGTCTATCTTTATCAAGCTTATCAAACCATTTATCTTCCTTAATGTCTACCTTATGATTATTCCAGTTTGTTATTTTATTATTTTACCAAATATTTTAAAACACAAGTCTTTTATGGAACCTTACATCTCAATTTTATTAATTTAATTTTACATCCTGTGGTCTTACGAAAATGTAGCCAGTAGTAGTATAGCCAACGAGTACAACTCATATGCCTTGTGGGCTGAGTTTTATTCCAGTGTTTCTTAGGATCTTGATTCATTTTAAATAGCTAAATCTTTTTATTTGATTGATGTTTGTCTTTAGAGTAGGGGTAAATTTTTCTAAGGGGACTATCATTTGGTTGGACTGGTGTGGTGTGCGGTTATATGCGTATACTGCAGCACCCAAGGCTAGATCCCACATGGTTTCCCTTAACCAGGAGTCATACATGTAGGCTTAGACTTTGTCCTGCAATGTGCGATTGTTTCGTTCTGAAACGCCATTGTGCTAAGGAGTATCTGGACAGGCCAGTTGAAGCTCAGCTCCTAATCTCTAGAGAACTTCTACTGTTCGACCTCCTGGAAACTCTGTGCCTTGATGAGTTCTTAAATAGCACATCTTTGCATCAAACCCCAGTCAGTTTCGTACGCTAGTCACAGTTTATACAGACAATCTCCTGCTTTACTTTTCACTTTAACAGAGTATACCATCGTCAATCTGGAGTAGTCTTCCGTGTGTAAAATTATTAATTTGTACCCTTTAGGATAAGTGGCCGTACTAATCAGTCCTATTGTGTCGGCGTGAATTATCTCAAACGGTTAAGATGCCCTCTTTCTTTTGGTGTTAAAAGGCAATCTTTTGATCTTAGCAATTTGGCACACCTTGCATATTGCAATGAAGTTATTGAAAATAGCCTTATTAAATTCCTTACTGCCCAGAAACTTTCTTTGCAATTTCTTAAGGTATTCCAGTGACGCATGCCCGAATCTTGCATGCCAGAGCATGGCTCTGTTATTATTTCAAATGTTCTGTACTTTTCTGTAAAAAGGCCTTGAGAATCTGGAATTTCACCAATTATAAGTTCTTTATAATTATTAATTTTTTTATTTGAAACAGTTTTCTTTAACTTTTTTTCTTGAATGGTATCCAAACAAACTATTTCAGATATATTATTTGAAGTCCTTAGGTAGCTCCAATCAATTGTGCTCACTTGTTGAGCCTTCTTTGTCTTTGAGGCAGAGGCATTTCTCGTCCTCAAGCAATCTATAACTTCTTTGCAATTCTTTTTATTACCTGTGATTTAACCATCTTGCACTAGTTCTACTATCCAGTAAGAACTTTTATAAACGCCTGAGATTGTTTCATTCGAACATGGGTCCAAGATGTCTAGTTTTGGATTAACTAAGTAAATACTCATGCCTCTCTCACCAAACTGCCAGAGTAACAGCAAGTTTCCAGCAAACACTTCTGCGCATATGACTCTATCTAGGACTATCTTGTTTTGGTTGTCATAACCCAAAACGCATCCTTCTTTCTTTGCTCTCAAGTCTGCGTAGAAGTTTTTTAAAGTTAAGTTTGGATTAAGCAAAGTGTTCTGTAGCACCTGAGTCTGCTACAAACTTGATTTTGTTTTTGTTACAATTATTTATTAGTGTTTCATCAGTTATCATCTTTCCGTTTATTATTCTATCTATCTGTATAATTATTGTTCTTATTACTATTGCTGCCACCCCCATTACTGCATTGAAAATCCCAACCGTTAGACTTATTTTAATTACCTCTGCATCTGCCAATGTGTTCTCTTAAGTTTCGGAAGCATCATTGGCAGATGTAACAGCGCCTCAGACTTTGCTCCTTTCTCAGACAGTCACTCGAGCAGTAGTTTTTATCATTGCATTTGTAACAGAGGTTGCTGGTTGTGGCTGCATTTGCGTTTGGCACAGTAGCAGTGAATCGAGAACTTGCTCCACCTTGGCTTGGTCCAGCTCTGGCCCCACCTTGGCTTGCTCCTGCATCAGTTTATGATCGTGGGAGGGTTCCTTCAGCTTTCTGTTTTTAAAATATACTGTTGTAAATACTTATAATATAAGCCATCCGTGCTTTCAAACAACCTATCAAAGTCTGTAATTTTTACGTCTGGTACTCCATTGACAATTGCGTGATAAAAGCTATCTCTTTTCTCATTTTCAAGAAAAATATGAGTTTTACTAAAGAGTTCGAAATCTTTTATTAATCCATTAAAAAATTCGGAAAATTTAGTAGCACTTCGTTTTTTAGGATCAAATCCAAAGAAAAAAGTTTTGTTTCGTATCTGATACGCATTCATTTTTATGTCACTTTTTTTATATCCTTAACTTTTTGTATTATTGTTAAGGGATCAGTAATACTATATACTCTGTTTTGGTAATCTAGAAACAATCTACCTAGTATTACATTTAAGGCCTGATCTGTATCATTCTCTATTTTTTTGTGAGTGTTATTCGTAGTAGCTTTTAATTTTGGAACAATTGTGTGGAGTAATTTTTTAACTTTTAATTCTGCCAGTAATTGTTTTAAAAATTGTTCCACTTAAGTTTCATTAGTAAGGAAATAGCTAAAACAACCTGAACTACCTTTATTAATAACTTTAATCTTAAAGCTATCATTATATGTACTACGTACAGTCATTAGTAAGTTACTGATGGAGTTGGAGTTCAAATTGATCAATTGTTTACCTAGTTTAGGTTTTTGGGTAGAGGTAGTAAATTCATTTACCTCGTGTATTCAGCTCCTGGCAAGATCTCGCTCAAGATTCTTTATTATATTTTGTTGAGCAGCTGGACGCTGCTCAAACTCAGTTCAGAGTGCCTCTTGGGCCTTGTTGCCTTCCTCTCTCTCTTTTTCAATGGCCTTTTTTTGTTGTAAGGTGATGACCTCAAACCTCATTGACATCCGAAAACACTGTCGATTTCCTTTTTTTTAATGGATCGTTTTATTTGTTTAATTTCTTTATTTCAAACTCCTGGAATTTTGTTCCATGACTTTATGAAATCATAATACTAAAGGACTGAGGGGTTCTTTTAATCAGTTATATCTTTAGTCATCATTGGTGCACACCATTTTTTGAATTTTCTGTCTTTGTCTTGAGACTATCTTTTCTATCTTTAAAATCTTTTATTTGATTCGTAGTCGAGGTATCAATCAAATCCATCTGTCTATCTTTGAAATCTTTGAATTCATTCTTAGTCAAGGTATCGATCAAATCTATCTTTTTATCTTTGGATGCTTTACTTAGAATACGCTGTTGTTTTGGGACAAGTCGAATCTGATCAGCACATTTTTCTATCAAGTCAAATAGGTCTAGCATGCCTTGATTGTGATGTGCATCTCCTCCCAAGTATGCAACAGCCTCATTGCTCACGAAAAACATGGTCAGGTTGTTATTACAGTTTACAACCACCTCATTAAGTTCTCCTTGATCATCTTCAATCTTTTTGTACGCATTGTTTATCATATTCATGGAATTTTGACTGCTGCTTATTTTCTTCTTGAGTTCATTTTTTTAACTGCTCTGCCCAAGGCTTCGAAAGTTGGGCCGTCGTTGACTTCTTAAGGTGATTTGGCCGCTGCACTCTTATGTCCTTGAAGCTACTTTGCCACCTCCTGGAACGGATCCTCGCCCTAATCAGAAGAAGTCAGGGTGAGAGGATTGCTGATCTCCTCTGATTCACGCTGCTTGGCACCCAACAAAGAGATCCTGGTTGCTTCCACCATTACGGTAACACGTAATAAAAAGGCACAAAAAAAAGAAACGCGAGATGAGCTTGAACATGGAGAGAAAAAGAAAAGGGGTGAAGAGATCTATCAAATACACACCCACACTACAATTTGAGGCCCATAACCTATTAGTGGTAGAAATATATGGGTATGGTCTTGGAAAATTAAAACTTCAACACTGTCACTCTCATTACGAATACGTTTATTTCAAGCTATCTTGAGTATGTACTTATATCTTCAGTCCTTACAATCTTTAATGCAATCGTAAGCTTAACTGAAAAAAGCAAGATCAAATTAAAGGCTATACAAAGCAAAGAGTGCGTTTGGCAGCACTTAAGCAGCATTAAATCATGAGCACTTATGCAACACTTCAGTGCCACTATGGCGGCATTTGGATACTATATAAGCAGAGGCACTTGGGCAGTACTTCAGCTGTACTTCAGCAGCACTCTAGTGATGCTTTGGCAGTACCAGACCGGTACTTCAGTTGTACTTCAACATCATTTGGGCGGTTCTCGAGCAAAACTAAGGCACAAGAACTATAGCAGCACTAAGGCGGTACTTAAGCAGTACTTCAGAGGCACTTAGGGAAAATTTAGGCAAACTTGAATCATAAGTACGTAAGTGATACTTCGGTGGCACTTTAACGTCATTTAGGTACTAATTAGTTAATCTGTGGTACTAGGGCAGTACCTGTACAGTACTTCATTGGCACTTGGGTAGTATTTTGGCAGAATCTAGGCAGCGGTACTTTAGCAGTACTTGGGCAGTCCTTAAGCAATACTTCGTCAAAAATTATGCGGTATGCGGTAATTATGTGGTAGTATTCAAATAGCCACACTTAGACAGTACTTTAGCAGTACTTCAGCTACGTTTGGACGGTTCTTCACCAGAATTAATGCAGCGGTACTTTAACTGTACGTGGGTAGTACTTAATCAGTACTTTGGTGGCACTTATGCAGTATTTGGTTGCATTTAAACAGCAGCACTTGGACAATACTTGAGTGGTACATTGACAGCAGTAGGGTGGTCCTTTGGTCGTACTTTAACAGCACTTGGGTGATTTTTAGGCAAAATTAATCCAGCAGTACTGTAGCAGCACTTAGGAGGTACTTCAGCGGTACATTAGCAGCACTTGCACGGCATTTAGGCGGTATTTATTTACAGGCACTTAAGCGGCACTGTTGTGGCACTGTGGCAGCATTTAGGTGCTATTTAAGCAGCATCACTTAACCACTACTTCAGCAGTACTTTAGTGAAACTTAAGTGATATTTAGCAGAATTTAGGCAGTGGTACCTTAGCAGTACTTGGGCGGTACTTAAGCGGTACTTCGGTGGCACTTATGCGGTATTTAGTGGCTTTAATACAGCGGCACTTGGAAGGTACTTGAACGGTACTTTGGCAGCACCAGGGTGGCACTTGAGCGGTACTTTCACAGCACTTAAGTGGTTCCTATGCAACATTAAGGCAGCAGTACTGTAGCAGCCCTCAGGTGGTACTTTACTGCCAGCGTGAAAAATTTTAAGTTTCGCCAAACTTACGCAAAAGTCTATGTGGTCACTGTTTGGCCAAACTTCCGCCAAGCTTGGGAAATAAAAAAATTCTAAACTTGAATTTTTGTTAAAATATTTGACTCAAGGTTAGCAAATGCTTATCCAAACGTCTAAAAAATTAATTTGTTGCTTTAGGATATTAGTTGGTCTGCATACATGACTTAAAAAAATATTGAGTAAAATATTCCAATGAAAGTCCAAGTTTGGAATTTTCTCATTGCCCAAGCTTGGTCAAAGTTTGGCCAAACATTGACCACATGAACATTGGTGAAAGTTTGGCCAAACGTAAATATTTTCACTCGGGCGGTACTTTGGCGGCTTTTTTTCATAGGCACTTAAACGGCTTTTCAGTGGGACTTTGGTGGCACTTCATACTATTCAAGCAGCAGCATTTGGGCAGTACTTTAACAGTACTTCAGTGGCGTTTGGGTGGTTCTTTGACAGAATTAAGGTAGTGGTACTTTAGCAGTACCTGAGTAATACTTTAGCAGTACTTCGACGGCACTTATGTGGTATCCAATGGCATTTAAACAGCGGCCTTTATGCGGTACACAACCGATACTCTAGCAGTAACAGGACAGTATTTAAGCGGTACTTTAACCGCACTTGAGCAGTTCTTAAGCGAAATTGAGGCAGAAGTAATAGAGCAGCACTGAAGCGGCACTGGAGTGGTATTGTGGCAGAGTTCAGGCAGTGGTTTTTAAGCAGTACCTGGGTGGTACTTAAGTGGTACTTTGGTGGCACCTATGCGTTATTTGGTAGCATTTTAACAGTGGCACAACAGTAGTACTTAAGTGGTACTCTAGCAAAACCAGAGCGGTACTTACGTGGTACTTCAACAGCACTTGGGCAGTTCTCGATAAAAATTAAGGCAGAAAAACTATAGCAGCACTTAGGTGGTACTTAAGCAGAACTTCAGAAGCACTAAGGCGGCATTTGGGCAGAATTAAATCACAGGTACGTGAGCGGCACTTGGGTGGAACTTTGGCGCCAGTTGGGTACTAATTAATTAAGCAGCGGCACTAGGGCGGTACTTGTGCAGTTCTTTAGCAGCACTTAAGAAGTTCTTTGGCAGAATTTAAGCAGTGGTACTTGAGGAGTACTGAGGTGTCACTTAAGCGGTACTTTAGCGGCACTTATACGGTATTTGGTAATATCAAAACAGTGGCACTTAGACAGTACTTAGGAGGTACTTTGGCAGTACCAGTGCAGTACTCAAGCAGTTTTTCAAGAACACTTGGGTGGTTCTTAGGTAAAATTAAGGCATCTGTACTGTTGCAGCATTCAGGCGGTACCTCAGCGGTTTTTCAGCGGCACTTGGGCGGCATTTGGGCGAACTTAATCACGAGCACTTGAACAGCACTTTGGTGGCACTATGGTGGGGTTTAAGGGCTTTTCAAGCAGCAGCACTTGGGCGGTACTTTAGTAGTACTTCAGTGGGACTTGGGCAGTCCTTTGGCAGAATTTGGGCACCGGTACTTTAGCAGGACCAGGGTGGTATATCAGCAGTACTTTGGCAGCGATTATGCGGTATTTGGTACCATTTGAAAAGCCACTTTTGAGCGGTACTTTATCAGTACTCCAGTGGCATTTGGGCGGTTCTTTGGCAGAATTTAGGCAGTGGTACTTTAGCAGTACCTAGGTGATACTTAAGCGGTACTTTGGCGGCATTTATGCGGTGTTTAGTGGCATTTACACAGCAGCACTTAGGAGGTATTTGAGCAGTACGTTGGCAATACCAGAGAGGTACTTTAGTGGTTTTTCAATGGCACTTGGGAAGTTATTACGCGAAATTAATGAGTGGTACTTCGGTGCCACTTGGTTGAACTTGGGCAGCATTTAATCAATGGCATTTAGACAGTAATGAAACGGTACTTCAATGGTACTTGAGCAACATTTAATCAGTGACACTTAGGCAATATTTAAGCAGTACTTTAGCGGCAATTAGGCGGTACTTAGGGGGCATTGAAGTTGCGGCACTTTAATGGCACTTGAGCTGTTGATCAGCGGAAACTGGGCAGTATTTAGACAACATTAAAGCAGCGACACTTAGGTGAAATTTTAGTGGTACTTTAATGGCACTTGGACAACTTTTAGGTAGTGCTTCGGTGGCAATTTGGCAGTACTTACGCAGCATTTAGTCAGTAACACTTTGGCAGTATTTGTTATATATGTATAACTGAAGAAAATCAGTGAATTGTATCTTAAAAAATAAACTTTTAGTCTCCTGGGCTTATATCACATGAGCTATAAATTCTCAATAAATATTTCCGAAGATCGTTATAAATACACAGATAAGTATATTTTTGGACTACTAACATTAAGATAATGATCTTTAAACATTCTTCGTTACACCGATTATCCTAAATCAGCTGTATGAACATGTAAGTTTGTTAAATTTCCAAAATCTTCATTGATGTGTCAAAAACCTTTAACTAATATTTCATATTGCTTTAATTCTAAAAAACAACACTTAATTTTATTAATTAACAACAAATTTATTTGCATGAAAAATAAATTTAAAATAATTGATTGAATTACTATTGCAGTATTTGTCCAAAATACGTGAGATAAGAGAAACTAAGTGTTTTGGTAGTGGGTATAAATAAATGGTTACACAAGATTAATGTTAGGGTTAATCTCTTGGGTTAGCGTGTGCGTATGCCATGAGTGGAAGCGTGCATTCACCTCCCGAGCTCAACTTGTTCTGCCCTTCCACCAGACGTGCTGCGGCTCTCACCCGTTTGTGGCGCTCAGGGCACATCCACACAACATCCCCTTTTTTCTTATTTAAAATGAAAAATTGAATATTATTTAAAATTACAAAATGCTCTAAAGCAAGAATTGCATATTGAATCTTTCAGGAGCTTTTCTTGTCCTATTGGACCGACGCGATTCGGCGTTACCGCTATCTTCAGTATGAAGCGCTCCATTATCAGTATTGTCGCCGTTAACATTAGTATGGGTTTCATTTGATTAGCATGAGGTAGCTTCTATTTCAAATGGCCATAACACCTCGTACTCTTTGTTTTTACTGACATTCGCATATTGCCTGTACGGTGCTGGTACTAAATGCCAGCAGTTTCGTCGAAGCACGCTTCCTTTTTCCGTTTTTATTATATACGCATTTGGGCAATTATCTACTACTGTTACAGTACCCTATACGCGCAAATCAGTAATCCATACATGGTCTTTAATTTTCAACAAGGAGAGATTTTTTGTATTATGTCGTTTGTTATAATTTCGCTCTTGATACTCTTTCCTGTTCTTTTCTTTTGAAGCAATTTTTTCATGCTTTTTAAAAGTACCAAGATTTTTTTATAGTATCGGCAATCTTGAGCGGATTTTCCTTGAGAACATCAATTCAGCGGGTGAATATCCATTTTCAAGGGGAGTCGTACGATAGGCCAGTCAGCCCAAATAAAAATCATTAGATTTTTTTAACAAATTTTTTACGATTTTAACAGCCGACTCCACGTCTTCATTACTCTGTGAATACTTTGGAGAACTTTAAATATGTGTAAAACCATATTTACATGCAAACTTTTTCAATTTAAAGGAAAACTGAGTTCCACAGTATGTTCTTAAAATCTCTGGTATACCATACCTAGCAAATAGTTTCTTACATTCCAATATAGTATCATCTTCAGTTAAACAACGCATTTCACAAACTTTAATGAAACGAGAGTAATAGTCCGTAGTAATCATATACCATTTTCTTCTTCTGTTCTTTTAGTTGACAGCGCTCTTCGATACAATTCGGACAGTTTTCAATGAAGTTTTTTATTTGCGTGCTTAATCCCAACCACCAAACCGATTGCTTAGCGCGCTCGCGAGACTTGTTTACATCTTGGTGACCATCATGAATTTTGTTTCATATTTCAAGTTGCAATGATGGTGGGATTACGATTCGAGCACCATGCAATAAAATATTTTCATCGTACGAAAAACAATCTTTAAATTGGTAGTACGGTATAAAGCATTTTTCAAGTTGGTTTTTCATTGGCCATAACTTTTAGTTTCAGATTGCAAATAATTTATTACCTCAGTATTATTATTAATCGGACTTCTGGATAGAGCATCAGCTAAAACTATTTGCGTGCCTGGTACATAATTTATCTTGTAATTAAATCTCATTAGACGCATTCTAATTCTTTGTTATTTCGGAGTTATTTCATCAATAGGTTTCATCTTCAAAATTTGCAATAAAGGCTTATGGTCTGTTTCCAGTACTACTGTTATTCCCGTAATATAGTCTTTAAATTTGTCTGTAGCAAACGCAAGGGCCAGAGCTTCTTTTTCTATCTGACTATATTTTTTTTCGGTGGGTGTAAGAGTTCTTGACGCGTAAGCTACGACCTCACGCGCTTTGTTAATATCTTCTTGTAGCAAGGCTGCTCCTAGCCCGTAGCTAGATGCGTCTACTTGGACAGTTATTGATTTGTTGTGATTGAAATGAGCTAAAATAGGAGCTTCTTGTAGTAATCTTTTTATTTCAAGAAATACTCTTTTTTGACAATCCCCCCAGTTAAATTCAACACCTTTTTTTAGTAAGCAATTGAGTGGTTGAAAAATTTGAGACTTATTTGGTATAAATTTTGAAACATAGTTAACTGATCCTAAAAATTGCATTTAACTTTCAACGTTTTCTGGCTCAGGAAATTAATTTATAGCTAATACTCTTTCCGGTAAAATCTCAATTCCTTGAGCCGAAATTTTGTGTCCTAAAAATTTAATTTCTTTTGCTCTAAATATACATTTATTTTCATTCAGCGTTATTCCTTCTTTATTCAAGCGACTCAAAACAATTTTGAAAATCTTATCGTGTTCTTTAATTGTTTTCGCATGTATTAAAACATCATCCACGTGAATGGTCACATTTGTTAAATCCGCAAGCAATTCCTCGTACATTGCTGCAAAATAGTCAGTAGCGCAATTTATGCCAAATGGTAGTCTAGTGTTCATAAATCTCCTTAATGGAGTAATAAAAGTTGTTAATAGTTGGCTCTTTCTATTTAATTTTATCTGGTAAAAACTCGATTTTGCATCAATCTTTGAGAAAATAGTGAATCCTTTTAAATTAGCTAATTGTACATCAACGCTTAAAATTGGAAATACGCTACGGTAAACACTATCATTCAATACTGTATAATCGCCGCACAAACGTATTTCATTGGTATTTTCATCTTTCGGTACGCAAACAATTGGGCTACACCAATCTTTAGGAAAATTCACTGGTATAATCACGCCTTTTTTTTGTAATCTATCTAGTTCTTTTTTAAGTTTGTGTAACAAAGGAATAGTAACTACACGTGGTGTTTTCTTTCAGTTCGATATTCAGTTCTCGCTTAAATTCTCCTAAACCATTAAAAACACAAGGAAATTCTTTAAGTGGATAAAAACTATTTTTGATTTCTCTTATGTTTACAAATTTTTGAGTTTTTTTTCTGTTTCTATTGAATTTATTACTTGTATAAGGTTAAAAGCTTCTATCATCGGGACACCTAACAAACGTTTAGACATATTCTCAATAACATATGCTTTGGTATTTTTGACAACATTACCTTTCTTAAGTTTTTAATCTATCGTTCTGACGACCGGCATTTTGTTTTCATCAGCGCTGCTTAAAATTTTATCTGATTTATAAATATTTTGTCTGAGCTTAACTGGAATCGAGTTTAACGGAATACACGTTACGTCCGCGCCGGTATCAATATAAAAGTCTACGCTTTGACCGAAATTTTTTACTTCCAAGCACACAACATACCTGCATCGATCTGAAATTTTACTTTGTACCGCCCCAAGGTACGCTACCTGTTGTACCTGTGATGCGCTGGCTGCTTCTTCTTGCTTCTCATCAATGCTGCAAACTCCTTTATTTCTGTAAACGCGAAACCAGTGTCCCATCTTGCCGCATTTCTGACAGGTTGAATTAGATGCTGGGCATCTCTTCATATCCGCATGCCTTGGAAAACCACAACAATAACACAGCTCTTCTTCAGCCGACGACTTTTTGTTTTCCGTACTTTCTGCATATTTCTGCGTATTTGGCTTTTTCGAGAACTTGTTTTGATTACCGATTCGGCCGACTTCAGCGTCGGTTGGCACCAAGTTTTGACGAATTGCTTGGCTCTGCTTACTTTGCATCTCCGCTAGTCGTACAGCTGCTATAGCCTTATCCAACGTTAGGTCTGGGGTTAGCTGTAACCTCTCTGATGTTTTCGAATCTCGTACTCCAATTACTACACGATCACGAATCAAACTTTCCTTTAACGTTCCATACTCACACATCTCAGCTAGCGTGTATAACGAAGTTATAAAGAAATCTACGTGTTCTCCTTCTTCTTGTATTCTTGAATTGAACTTATACCTTTCAAAAATTTTATTCTTTTTCGGTGAAAAATAATCATTGAATTTCTCTTTCACTTCGTCGTAAGTCGTCGCCACCGCTACTTGTGGAAATATTTGAGTTAAAATTTCTTCAGCCTTAGCTCCCATCGTGTAACATAACAAGTCAATCTTTTCTGCGTCCGATCTCTTTGATAACTCAGAAACTGTCAAGTATCTATCAAACCTCTTGATCCAAACCGCCCATGTTTCTGGTTTGGAAAAATCCATTTCACTTGGGGCACGTATAGCTGATGCTCTTTCTATAGTCACCGAGGTAGATAAAGCCTGTGATCCATCTTCGTTCACCATCTTGATTAAGGTTATGCACAAACACTTGTTTCACAAATATTATACAAAATTTCCGTACCCCACACTTAGCACCATGTTTTGGTAGTGGGTATAAATAAATGGTTACACAAGATTATTGTTAGGGTTAATCTCTCGGGTTAGCGTGTGCGTGTGCCATGAGTGGAAGCGTGCATCCACCTCCTGAGCTCAGCTTGTTCTGCCCTTCCGCCAGACGTGCTGCGGCTCTCACCCGTTAGTGGCGCTCAGGGCATATTCACACAACACTTAGTATAAGTCTTAACCGTTAGTAGATGGTCATTACAATCTCAAGAACTCAATGATGTATATTTCATAACATTTAACATCATAAAACTATGTCTAGCAATACAAATTTTTATTCTTCAGGGTTTATTTTACTTCGACTAAGGTCTGTTAATATATGTTGGTAACATGCTTTTTTAAAAAAAAGTCTTATCAGTCACATATATGTCTCAACTAATGTATAACAACGATACTCGATTATTCAGTTTTCTACTATGGTTAATAAATGGAGCTTTAAGCAATTTATCAATAAGCAAGTTATTAAAAGCAATTTTGACATTAGAATCATTTTTTATAACAGGTTTTTGTAATGTATCATGAAGTCAAATTTAATAAGCCAAAGTTACTAATGAGAGCCTTTCTTTTGTTAAATGTCATAAATAATGTCTTCGTTACATTTGCGTAAGCGTGTAAAGATCAATAATTATCTGTACATCATTATATCTCTACAAGGTGGTTTGTTTTGCTGTGCCCTTTGTAACTTAGTAAACATAAAGATCTACATTGAATAATTTTAGGTTTCTTGCACTTATCTTTTTAAAAAAAATGTTAAACCTATGATTTTTCAATTCAAATTAGTAACTGAACATTTCTGTACTTAAATTTACAGTTTCAAATGTTACTGATATATTAAAAAAATTTCTCAGCAATTAATAGGCTTAATATAATTAATCAGTCCTCTGAAAACTCCAAAAGTTACACAAATTATCCTAAAAGTTTGAATGCTCGATCAAATATCTCAAAACTTTTATACTTTGTTTTGAGTCTAATTATTATTCTCTAACCATAGTTTAAAGGTTGAAAGCCTTACACTTACATTCAACTACACTGAGAGGAAGATATAATAAAATTTACTGTACTGGAATGGTAATCTGGTATCATTCTATCGTCCAGGAACTTTTTACTTAGACCAACCTTCTTTTTACCATTTCGGACAGTCCTTGCTATGGTACAAACAGCATGAATCACTATACTTACAACAAAAATTACTATTCCAAACACTAAGAATTATTGTTCCAATAGAATAAAGTCTCTAGATAATTGAACAGTACGAGGACATCGTTCTAGCATTGTAATTTTTATTATATTTTTCTCTCAGTGTATAATTTAACACTTCGTAACATAAAATTAAATTAAATGATTAGGCAACAAATTTGTAGATGTGAAATAAATGTTTTTATTTATATATTGTGTTGCATGTGGGTATTCCGGCTACTGATTATTTACAGTATGCAATGGGCTGTCGACCTACGCTGATTTCCAACCTAAATAGTGAAGATGACTAAGTGCCATGATTGCAAGAGCAATGTAAATGAAAATGTCCCTGACACCATTCTAGGAGACATTTACTACGGCATAACTTACTTGAATACTTAGGGGTGTCATGACCGTTCTTCTGCTTAACGAGGTGCAGCCGAAGCATCTTGCAGGGTCTCTTGCAAGTAGAATGCCAAAATTTACGCCTAAACATCAATACATCTACAGCCCCTGAATCTTGACCCCTAGCATTATGAATCAGAGTAAATTGTGGCAGCATACTAATATATAAAACTAAGTCTCAAGAATAGTTGTTATCACGAACTGTGACAACTGGTCAACCGATTTTGATAAAATTTTGCATACTTATTCTGGACCATTTTTAGAAAGTGTAAGCGTATACCATTTTCTTAAAAAGTATAAATGAAAAGAGCAATAAATAGGTTCAAAGTTTAACGAAAAAAATGTGCTAGGTTTGCGCTTTCATTTAGTACGATCTATTAGGTGGCGTCCAAGTATAACTTAAGTGACCTGCAATGAATATAAGTGAGTCTGGCTAAATTTTACGAGAACAAAATGACGATCATCATACCCATTCAATGATAATTCATAAAGAACAGAGTTTTTAGTTATTTAGCTGGTTTTACTGACAACACACAACACTATTATGATAGTTTGTAATGGACTGGCGACCTACGCTAATTTTAGACCTGGATCATGAAGATGACATAGTGTCATATAAAATAAAAGCGTTGTTAATGCTACGGTCCTTTTTGCACAATACTATGATGCCTGTAACTAGCTCCAATGCTTAAGAGTGTTGCAGCTATTTTTTTTTTGACTAACCTGATGTTGCAGGAGTGCCTCGTGCAACAGCAAGCTAAGAAGCTACGGAAGTTTGAGCAGTCATGTGTGCAAGAAATATCATCAGCCTTTGACAGAAAGCATCTTTACTGGCCCATTTCAGAGCCACCATGAATCTTGACGTTTACTAAACCACTGTCAATTTCATCGATTTTCTTAGGTCTACATAAAATTCAATTATCCCTCGGACAAATTTGTTGTTATACCTATTTTCGAAAAATACTTTTAAGTAAATTAAGAGAGCAATTTAGTCACTATCAGACTATATAAATTCAGCCACTTTTAAAACAAGTGAACTATGTCTAGAGCTGTAAAAAGGTATATTGTGAAAAAATGTTTACGTGGAGGGACGTACCGCAAAAGTAAGAGCTACAAAAAAAAGTCGAAATACATATAAATCAACGAAGAGAGTATGAGCTTGTTATTGCAATAGTAAGGGGCTGGAAGCGGTTGATAATTGGCACGATTAAAAAAAACGAGTCTAAGCATTAAATAAAATAATTTTTTTTAATCATGTTCATTGATAAGTGTTTTACAAAGTAAATAGTCTTTATACTGCTACTCTAATGGTCCACTCTTGTCATAATTACATTAGCATAATGCTCACTGACAATCAATTTGCGTATTAAAATCACTCATACGGACTCACCTATGAAAGAAGTTTAGTCAATTTATTTTTAACTTTGGCATTTTGCATTTTTTAAATAATTTTAAAAATTATTTTTAAGCAAGAAAACTAAGAATATGTTCTTCACATTTGTAATGATTTAATAAATACACTCTAATTTTTCTTAAAACTTCTTTCCTCAATACTATAAAAAAACATTAAGAATTTAAATTTGAGGTTATGTCTTCTCACAACTAAACACCTATCTATTTGTTTGCCACAATCTTTTTATCCTTTAGTATGCCTGTAAAAATCATTATTGTTTGTATATTTTGTTTTCTTTTAAAGACATGGCGTATTTTCTAACATTTGGAAGTTATGTATATGCATGACCATAAAAAACCATTCTTACATTATCGTTATTTTTTACCTAATGTCATACGGTAATTCCTAGGGTAGTACCCTTTATTCCATAAGGATACATCAAAAACATCGAATATTAAGGTTATGTTTGTACATAATTTAAAGCTAGTCTTTAAATGCACCACAATGATTGTTTATCCTTTAGAAAATCTGTAAAGTTTGTTATATTTCTTCTATTTCTCTTACTTTAAAAAATATGGCGTATTTTTGACATTTAAAGTTCATGTCATATTATAACAACCCGACTAATCAATACTGGTTATCTTCATTGACCTGCCATACATGTAAAAGTAATGTTTAGTTTACAAGTTATATTCATTGCGCAACGTTTACATCAACATTCTGCCTCTTAAACTAGCAGTTAATAAGCTTGTACGTAGCTATTCGTAACGTGATAATTTGTAAACCCATTGGTCCTAATTTCTACTCACGACAGTTGCCATCCCAGCATTACTTTCCTAGTGCAAACAATTTATTTTTAAATGTATTTTATTAAAATAATGATATTAACTAGGATATGAAGTGTTAATAATAACTACTGTATCTTATACACATGCGTGCAGGCAAACATGTACAAAGTTGCACAGTAGAAGTAGAAAGTATAAAACGTTTTTGTGTTTATAGTGGCACTTGAAAATGAAGGGATGAGGCTTTAGAACTTTGTTGCTATGGTAGAAGAGTTTTCTGATTGCAAAAAAAATTTTTTACTGTATATTTTTTGTCAGTTTCAAAGTCATGTAATATTGATAAATATTTATTTTCATATAAAACAAGCCCTCCCCCTCTGTCTCAGATTCACCCGAGACTCGCAAACTGTAACACCATAATTTTTTGTTGACATGTAATGTCAGGGTTCCTACAAACCTCGCAACTTAGAATTCCCGCATTTTCCCCGGATTTTAAGGAGCGTAATAAGCTGATTTCCAGGATTTTTTTACGAATTAATATAATTTTAAGGCAACTAAGGATTCAAAATAATACTTGTTTCTTTGTTTCATTGTATTTCTTTTTTTAATAAAGAGAATAATATTATTAGAATGACATAATAGTAAGTAACAGCGATAAAGTTATTTCTTATTAACAATTATTTTTGAAAAATGCAGTGTTTCAAATCATTGTTTATTTTGCTTTTGACTTTTTAAAACAGACATTTACTCTTCAATTTTTTTTACTTCTTTGTCACTCTCTTCTCTTAATTGTTTTTTTTTTCTTGTTCATCGATCATTTGCATTTTTTTTTTCTCTCCTTTTTTCCGTTTAATTGCATTTCTTTAATATTATTTTATTCCTTAATACCTTCTTCAAACAGCGATCTTGAATTTCTCACTGCATCTATTATTTCTTTACTCATAATGATTTTTTCGATTCCACCAAAATTATGAACGTGCCGAGCCGTGCCAGACATGTCTTGAAGCAACGATAGATGATTTCTTTTGGGTTTCAAACAAACATTCCTTATCCATAGAAAATCTACATTTTGGTGTAGCGTTACTTTAAAAAAAACGAAAGTCATCTTTAAAATATTTTTCAATTTTTTGAATCTCTCGTCAAGACCTACTTCTTTCATAAAATAATTGTTAAGTCAATCAGTCTTACGATTAAATGCTTTGGCAGCTTTTTCAAAATAAAAACTTTTAATCGCTATTTTAAAATCTCTTTTAACTTTATCGGCACTTAACCCACTTATTTTGTTACACGTTATAGATATGCCTAATGCTTTAGTAAGTCAGGTAATACTGATTGATTCACTTTGTATAATTACTTCAGGATCACAAAAATTCATATACCGTACTATGAAAAACATAAGATTTTAATAATGATTTTTCGATGATACTTATTCAAATTATGTTACATTTTTTTTAATTTTTAACTGATTTTACTGACACAAACCCTCAAACTCAAAAATTTTATTAACAAACTTATTGGAAAGACTTATAAAAGAGGAAGTAATTCAAGCTAAGACGAATTACTGCAATGTTCATTCAAAAAAATAAGAAAATTTACTTAGAACCGGTAAAATGAGACTGGGTCACAAGACTAGAAATGCGCTTCATAATTATAAGTCTTTCCAATAAGTTTGTTAATAAAATTTTTAGTCCCATGTAAAGATATTATATCATTGGTTTGTCAGCTTGACATTCGGTTAAAAAGGGCTCAACATCAGTGGCAATACTTGAAAAAAAGGCTAACTTAGGTTTTAGTAATTTATTGTGTAAGTGATTTGCCATAGTTATAAGGTTTTTATCATTTTCAACAGAAATTTCAGATATACTTTTTGTCCTTTCTACTTTTTCTAAATATTTGTGTGAACTAGGAAGTTCATATTCAGTTTTTTCAACCACAATGATATTTTTAACCCAGCGTGTTAAACAAAATTTGTGCAGTCCATTTGATGTTGAATACTTAATGTAATTACCTCTTTGACCAGATAAATGACAAAATAAATAATATATAGCTTTTAAAAACTCTAAAATCTCCCATTGACTAGCAACAAAACTAGTTTTGAAAGCATTAAGAATAGTATGCAATCCACAAGAACCTAATTCGAACAACTTACTATCAGTGTCTTTAATTGAATCTTGTTGAAAATCGTTGGAAAACTTTCAGTTAACGTTTGGACCATTCATTGAAATTTGAGTTAGTTTTTTAAAATTAAGATTTCTACGTTATTTTTTAACTCTTGAAGTCAATCCACGACTCTAGTGTGTGAGAAATGATAAACCCAGATATTTTGTTTCTACCTGTTCAGTAGTATTATTCCAGTATTTAGTGTAAATATCCATTTGTTCTTTGTGGGTGATTTTGTTCGAACATTCGTGAAAAGATATGCTGTAAATATCACTCCTAAAAATTTTGTCTTTTGTTTTTTTTTGAAATAAGGCCCTAAGTTGTAGTTAATATTATATGACGTTTTACCATCGCTTGAATGTATTTTATTATAAAACTTTTAACATTAGGCTTCATCATAAGTTGGATGACTTTTATACATTCAGCTCCCTTATTTATTATTATATAATTATATACAACATTGAGACTTTAGATTATTTCAGCTTTCACAAAATCATTAAAAAAATAAAAGTCTTGTATGCCACCTGAATCAGCGCTTTTTAACTGTAAAAGCGGACTATTTGCTTCGCAAATCTGTTGCGGATGAGCGACATTTTTTCAGCTTCATCATTGTTATTGTTTAAAAAAAAATTTTTTATGTTTGATATTTTATAAGATATATTCTAATTTTTTACATGCCTAGAACCTTTTGCATGACTTCTGACAGCTGTAATTTTCATGTTACTTAAACTGTAAGATTTGCTGCAAAATAAGCAGTAAGCTTTATATTTGCTCTTTTGTGATGCTCTCAACCAATCTTCTTCTGCAATCCATTCAGAGTGAAACGCTACTCTGTTTCTGACAGACATTTTGATTTTTCTGGATACTTTGTCCTGTAAAAATCTATTTAATACTTCCACTTTAATTTAACTTTAAAGAATATTGACAACAATAGATTAAGTATTTTTAATAAAAATAAAATTTTATAATTCATGAACCAGTTATATATACAATAAATTTATTTACCCTTTCATAAAATTTGTTTTCTCGAACTACGATAAAACGTAATATGGAATCTTTTGGAAAGATTTTGGAAATGATTGTTACAAACTCAAAGGTTAGCAAATAAAAAGTAAATAAAAGTAATCTTAAAGAAAAAGAGTCATGTACTCAAATTAAAATGTACTAAGGGAGAGTTTAAAAGGTCAAAAAATTCTTTGATGTATCTATTGACATGAAATAAAAAGTATGGTGTCAAACTGCTTTGAAATTTACGTATTCACTATGTGCAGAACTTTGGAATAGCGCCCTTATCGTGGAATTTCGGAACAACTGGTTAGCCTAAGCATGACATTAGTATATCTATACATTTGATTACACACATATATCTTCCTATATTATATAGTTAACTCAGTGGAGCATTCCACACAAACCCCCCACCGCCCCCTATTTGTCCCCCACCAACCCCCCACAAAATAAGGTAAAAATCCGTTATTTTCTTGCTTATTTTAACATATCGTAGTTTTTGACCACCCACGCATTTTTCCATGGCCCCCCACTGCCCCCCCACCGACCCGCCACAAGATCATATGTATAGTATAGAAGTATAGTATGTCTTTATTCAAGCCAGGGGGTACAACCACGTATGACTTCATAGGATAATAACAATGTATGTTTTAATATTTAATCAAATAGTTACAGATTAGTGCACTGTAATCAGCTCAACTCAAATACAATCAATTGTATCTCAATTTATTAAATCTCTTGGTTTCTTTGTAGGCATAAAGTTTTTGGTGGGTTGACTTGGTAAGCATTTTGTAACGTTGCATTTTGCCAGCCCTGTCAATGTGTTAAATTCTATTACCACATTCGTACCAAATTACACGGAAATATTGTATAGTTTTTTTTCTCAAAACATTCCACATCCCCCCACCTACCCCCCACGGCCCTCCCACCGACCCCCACGAATTTTTTCATGGCCCCGACCGTCTCCCCACACTACTTTTGGGGAGCCTGACCGTGATTATACCGTCTTTACCTATCTTTAGACAAAACTGTCTTATCGCCATGATTTATTTCATCATCAAGAGAAAATTAAAAGTTATATAATTGATTTATAGGGGGTTGTTGCACAAAACATCATTATTTATACAACTACGTATGTTCAAAAACCAATTTATATGGAGTTAACAGTATTTTGAAACCAAATAATATGTACACATATATTGGTGCGCATAATATTTATATCATAATCACTTATATAGTCCTTTAATACACAATTTTTCTTTTCACGAACATAAATATAAGTTTAATTTAGAGAATTATTAATATAAGCAATGAAAGTTTCGCATCACTTTATGAGTCATCTTATAAAGACCGAATAAACCACAAAGACTTACGTCCATTTCTATTCTGTTTTAAATTAGTGCTGAAATTGGTGCAATAGATGAACACGATATACATTTATAATATGTATTATTAATTAACAAATTTTACCTATACATAAAAAAATAATAATTAAATCATGTAATGAATATTAGAAACATTATTATATTAAAAAATTTCTTTCCAAACTATATTTTCAATCTCTAAACTGTTTTATCTATCGACTTTAACAAAAATTCCATTTTAATTTTTGCATCTTGATAAAGCCACGTATAATTGACCATGAGGAAATAAAGGTTTTTTGAAGTATAATCCCACATTATTAAAACTTTGACCTTGAGACTTATTTATAGTCATACCAAATGTTACAACTAATGGGAATTGTTTTCTATATAAAATAAAAGGTAATGATAAAGTATTCCCAGTATTTAATGTAATTCTTAGAATGAAAACTTTATAACCAATTTTTTCTTCCATTACTATTTTCCCTTCTACGTTATACTTCAGTAATTTAGTAATTCGCAATCGTGTACCGTTACATAATCCGTCTGATATACTCAAATTTCGAATTAACATTACTATTGTACCTATTTTTAACTTAAGTTCGTGAAGTGGCAAGCTTTCACAAATGTTGTTTAACGTTTTTACGGGAAAATTTATAAAAAAATTATCATCTTATTTATCAACACCTTTATATGTTGCAGTATCAATGATGTAAAAAGTTTTAGTTTCTCCATGTAATTTACTTGAAATCTTATTGTTTAAAAAATAAGTATATTTATTATGTAAAGTTAGTATCACGTTATTGTCAAAACAGTTGCTGTAATTACCAAATATTTTGTACAGACATCATCTATTATCTAGGATTTAGAAATGTTAAATGTTTCTATGTCCCCTTCTCCAATTCTGAACAATAATTTTGAAAATTCGTTGTTACTGGAACGGATTTTATTTTGTAATCTTAAAATTTTGAAGGAGTTCCAAAAAAATGATGATTTAATAGTTTCTTCTATTATTATAGTTTTATTACCGTTTTTTATAACTGGAAGAATTTGTCGAAAATCTCCTCCTAATACTTTTAATTTATCACTAAAGCAAAGTTTTGTATTACACAAGTCTTTTCACGTTCTATCAAAGATTTCTAGAGCTTTTTTCAGAATCATAGAAGCCTTGTCCCATATTATTAAATCAACTTCCCTTAATTTGTTTTTTTCAGTTTCAAATTCTAAAAATACATTTTCAATATTATCTAAGTCTAGAGGTAAACGAAAAGTTCTAGACTGGTCATACGGTCATACCTTTTGTTAGTAATACAGATGCAATTTCTGTCCAAGCCATTGACATAATATTTTTATCTCTAGAAATACAGTAATAAATGAGTGTCTTATATAAGTAGGTTTTTCCGGATCCACCAGGACCATCTATGAAATATACTTTTTCATCTTGTTCACAAATAGTTTTAAAAATTTTTCTTTGATCTTCATTTAAATTTGTGTGCATTATATCGAACATTTTTTTACTGAAAGATATTTCCATAATATTGAAATTATTTATATAGTTGCTAATGGTTGGTGTCGGTGAACTAAAAGACTCACATGTTTTACCTTTCGATACCAAAATTTGATTTATATGTAGAAGAGCACAATTATTATTATTATTATCAAAGTCTTACGTAAAATATTTTTTTTATTTATTTTATATTTTATCTCCTTGAATGTTTTCTGTAATCAAAAACCAAGCATAAAATTGTCTTAACTGGTATGGAAACATAATTGTTATGGCTTCTTTAAAAATATTGTTGATTTCAGAATCATGTTCTATTAAAACCATTGCAATTGCAGTATCCCTGAAATTTTTATATGTTATTTCGTTATGTTTTTTAACGTCTTCAAATGATGTAGCCCTATGTTATTTATATATTTCTTATAAAATATTCAAAAGTTGGGGGGTTGGCGCGCAGTGCGCGCAGGGGGGCGTAATCTCCACTAGTATATATATATATATAGATATATATATATATAGTTGCACATACATAGGTATACTAATGTCATGCTCATGTTTACGAATTGTTCCGAAATTTAACGATGAAGGCACTATTTCAAAGTTTCGCACATAGCAAACATACGCAAACACACACAGACATAAACAACTGCAAGAAAAAAACTAACTTTTCTTATAACTTGGACAAAAATACGCGTTTGTATCCCCGAGATTCAACTATGTGCTAATGTGCTGATGTGCGTGTCACACGTCACTGTAGCTTACTACGAACTTTTGCTTACGAAGCTAACTCCATAAAATTGATTGTGGAAGTGGCTTAGTCAATGTAAAGTAATATAAAAACAATAACCACTTGCCCCCTATCAGTCATAAGTTAAAACTTTCTTTCAGAGCAGTTTTGCAGGTAGTTTTTATAAGTAGCATAAAAAAATTTCTATTCATACTGTCGTCAATTTTAATAGCCTATGACACATTAAAAGTTGTAATTGAACTTCTGTCAAAATTTGTGATGGGTTGGCTTAGTAGTTATTGAGATTTTCGCGAGCATACAAACAAACGCTGTCCCTTTATACAATAGTAAAATAACGTTATAAAGTGTAAGCCAACAGCCCTTTATGTAAGGCCATTATTTATTGTAGGACATAATAAATATACTGCATTTTCTAGCCTCATTTGAATGTGTATATTACAGCTTTATATATAACTTACACCTCTTTGGTTTAACTGGGTAACAACTCAGTAGTAAAAATATGTATACGTAGTGTGACCAAACCTCACACAGCGTGCTAAATGAATGTAATAAAAACTCATCTGCAATATTTAAACCGTTAATTAAGCAATAGTAATGCCCAAAAGTAATTAAACATTTAGTTAATGACATTCCTCAAAATGTGTACTAGAGCAGTGGGTTGGGGGATGGAGTGAGAAAGATAGAGAGACTAAGTGAGCAGACGGCACTGAGAATTGCCATGCTCGTTATCGAGTTTATCACCAGAATATTAAAATACAATGTAGTAAAATAGACCATTATTGTAGTCGATAAGCTCCACATTTAACCATAATATCAAGAAGATCTGGCCAGCTATTGTAGTGAGGAATTTTTCCTATAAGGGTGCTCTCCTCTCCTCCCCCACAACCATCATTAGTCTCCACGGACATCTTCGAATACATGTAGAAATTTTATGTAGCGTTTAAAATTATTTAATTTTTCTATAAATTTCTTGTAAAAATTTTAAAAAACCAATCAAAGTATAAATGTATTATAGTAGTGCACATTCTTTGCTTATAACTCATATACTTAGAAAATTTATTTTATTTTCTGGGGCCTCATAAGTACAATTACATTTTTTTTTGTATCTTATACATATTTTTCCATTCAACTTTTATTCGATTTTTCTAAATAAGTTTTTTTCTATTTCGAGAAAAAAATAATTAATTAGATGTCGTATCAAAATTTTTCTTATAACTTAATAATTATTCTTCAGATTTATTTTGAATTTTAGCGATAGCTTTCGTGTCTATTTAGTTGTTTAAACGTAAAGCAGTGTTGAAAAACAATAAAAATTTCATGCGCAAACAAAAAAAGTCTCAAAATGATATCTAATTTAAGTTTAATTTATTTTTTGTAGCAACAGGCAAAAATTAATTAAAGAGTGCACTATAATAAACTTTTACTACCTCATTAAATATTTAATTTTTACTAACGTGTCTACCTAATTCATAGTAATAGAAGGCTTCAAGTAAAAAAAGTTAATAAATAATAAATAAGGCCTTCAAAGTGATAAAAAAAAAAACAGATCACATGGACGAAAAGTTTAGTCCAAGAATGCAAAAATGAAACGAGGAACTTGCACCTGAGCCATCTGCGTTAAGGGGAAGCTGTGTAAGCAACAGTCAAAAGTTACTTATATTTATAACAAAGCTCCAAAGCTTGTCCCAAACATCGCTGGGGCTCGCTGGAATTATTATATTTATTTTGCAATCTCAACTTGGTATGTGTTCGTATTGATAATAATAAGTAGGGAACACCGCCCGAGACACACACATGCCTTTGCCTTGAAGAAGCTAATAAATAATTGACCAACGAGTTAAGTTCTTTTTGTGACGCACCTCCTTACCAGCTTCTTAATCTCACGTAACGCAGCATTGAACAATTTTTTATTTTGATGTATTCGACACAAAGAGTTGACAACGTACATTAATTTAAATAAACGTTATACTAAGAAATTAAAACAGAATTATCTATCACATTAAAAAAAAAAAAAAAAAATGATGGTGACAATGAGGATCGAACCCAGCATTGCAAAATAATCCCCGCACAGGTATCAGCCTCAACCGTCTGAGCTATTGAAACATTCTGTCATGATAGTTTGGAAGTCACATATGTTCATCGACAACCTCCGGAGCTTGGCTGACAGCTTATGATAAGTAGAATCAATAAATCTTTCTACTCATCTGTGATCGTGGAAAACGTAATTTCATATAATTTTATTTAATTCTTGTTAGGGTGAAAAAAAATTTAAGGTGTGTACTGGAGAAAGGTTGCAGTCACGGTGATGTAATTTTACAGAGTTTTCTATTGACGATAAAAATTATTATTTAAAGTTTTTGCACGTGTAATCGAAATTATTATCAATACGAACACGTACAAAGTTGAAATTTCAAAATAAATATAATAGTTCCAGCGAGCCCCAGCGATGTTTAGGACAAGCTTTGGAGCTTTGTTATAAATATAAGTAACTTTTGACTGTTGCTTACACAGCTTCCCCTCAACGTAGATGGCTCACGTGCAAGTTCATCGTTTCATTTTTGCATTCTTGGACTTAACTTTTTGTCCATGTGATCTGTTTTTTTTTTAAATCACTTTGAAGGCCTTTTTTATTATTTATTAACTTTTTTTACTTAAAGTCTTCTATTACTATGAATTAGGTAGACACGTAAGTAAACATTAAATATTTAATAAGGTAGTAAAAGTTTATTATGGTGCACTAATTAATTAATTTTTGCCTGTTGCTACAAAAAATAAATAAAACTCAAATAAAATATCCTTTTGAGACTTTCATCGTTTGTGCATGAATTTTTTATTGTTTTTCAACACTGCTTTACTTTTTAACAACTAAAACAACACGAAAGAAGCTATGGCTAAAATTCAAAATAAATCTAAAGAATAATTATTAAGTTATAAGAAAAATTTTTATACGACATCCTATTTATTATTTTTTTCTCGAAATAGCAAAAAACTTATTATTATAAATCGAATAAAAGTTAAATAGAGAAATATGTATAAGATACAAAAATACAATCTAAAGCTTATTGGACAATGAAAATGAAATTATTTAAGGTATTTAATATTTAATTTAAATTAATATGTCTGCATAAGTATTAATAATAAAAGAGTTTGTCGAGTAAAAAATACAAAATAACCAGTAAGACCACTGAAACAAAAAAAAAGTCATCTTCCATACTGAGATTCGAATTCGAAAATGCAAAAACAAAACGACAGACACACGTGCGAGCCACCTGTGCTACGAAAGCACTAAGAGTCTTAAGGTCGAAAGTTAATCATGTTTACGGTAAAGCTCCGAAGCTTGTCCTAAATATGGAAGCTCGCTATGATTATACGATTTATTTTGAAATCTCAGTTTGGTATTTACTTGTGTAACAAATAATTTTTATTACACGTCCGAAGACTTCATTTTATAATTTGCGTTATAAAATCATGTACTAACAATAATACATAATCCAGATCGTACGACGTTACTATAATACGTAGAGATAAGTGCGCGTGTAATAAAAAGTTATAAGATAGCGTTGTCCATAAGCGAGAAAAGCAGAGAGATTATTCACATATTTTTTAATCATAAGAGGAAATTCGAATAACAAAAAATTATAATTTTTGTAAATAGTTATTGTAGGCGTTTAATGTCAGGTAATTTCCAAATCCTTAATAGCCGAGTGGTGAAGCGTGTTTGTGTCACACCCGGGCTCTAGCTACCTGGGTTCAATTACACATGTCTGCAGACTTCTTTTCGGATATTAATGTATATCCGAAGCCGGAATGAGTAAGTGTGTACAGAAGAAAACTGACTTGTAAACAAAATAATTTTTTATTTAAGTTTAATTTTTAGGTACCGTAGGATCAATATGAATACTTTAAGAATTCTTCATGGGTTAAGATTAAAAAAAAAGAACTCTTGGCGAACTTGTAAAGAATTCAATAGAGGTGCCATAAGTTAAATATTAAAGAAATACTCTAAGAACACTTCAATTACACTTTGCAAATACAAAAACAAGTTCGTTGGTAAATTCATAAAGAATTCTTTATGATTTGTGGTTGCCGTCTGGGAAACGTAGGAAAAAATTTTCTTATCTGTTTTAAATAAGTTAACATCAAAATTTCCTTTATGATCTACTTTACAAAGATTTTTGTGGTTTCTTAAGTTGAAAAGACATTCTCTAAAAATTAAGTATTCGACTAAACTCTAAAATAATTCGTGATTTAGTAATTCTCTGAGAGATGAGCAATGTATATATATATATATAAAACGAATCTGTGTAACATAATGAAGTTTTGGCTTGCATACTGCTTAATAATAAAGAACTGTATCCATACATCTTCGATTTGTATATCTTTGATGAGACCTTCTTGCCAACTGCGTTGCACGTCACCAGCTGGTGCACGTGGCGCTACAGGTGCTCATGCATATTGCACATAAACTCAAACAGCGCGCGCAAACTCAAGCAGCGCTGCAGGTGTTGCACGCAACTATAAGCAGCACGCGCACAAGGAATGTGAGGAAGCCACAGCTCCTGCTCGCCCATTGGCTGCAGCAGGGACCACTCCACCCGAAAAGAGGGGCTGCTTGACACAGAGAGGGAGTGGGCTTAAATTGCCTGGTGACTCAAGCCCACCTGGGCCGGAATCGCCATAGCTTATCTACTTATTGACTTACTTGCCTGGCTTTTTTGATTTAAAATATTTAGCAACAGTTAAACAGCGATACTGTCAGGGTTAATTCTCTTACAGCTTATCACTAACATAAACAGAAAAAAGCTTCTACCTGAAACTTTTCACTTTTATAGAATTTGAAACAAACGACATTTACTGACTTTTAATTTTATATTTAGTAATACAAATCCAGAATGTATTAACTATTCATATGTAAACAGTTTATTTATTTGACTTTTAGGCAGTTTCGAAAAATAAATAAGTTTAAGTATTCAACAGTGATTGTTCAATTTTTTTAAGAGTTGGAAAGAAGTCTCGGAATGGACTAGTATAAATAAATGTAAACTTAAAAACCTGAGGAGAAATTTTTTTTTTGTTTTTTGTATTTTCCTTATTTTGTGCACTCACTGTATATTTATTCTTATACGTATTATTAACAATTTTCTGCATACCCTTGGTGAAAGTGCTTTATATCTGCCCTGTTCCTTAGCAGATCATCAGCTCTTTTGACAAGGTTATGCAGATAAGTAGTATACGCACTGCATTTAGAGGTTTAAAAACTATCTTAGATTATACGTTTTCTGCCCTTGGCTTCACCTCAGGAGCGTATTTACGCGAAATCTGTTACATTTTGAACCTCACTCAATAAATAAGTTATATGCTAATATATTTAAAAACTTCTAATACTGATCCTGTTGTATGCAGTAACTTTGTAAAAGCTTCCTAATAAAAAAAAAACGAGTGGTTGTTCGTAAAAGTTTTTTTCAGTACATATGTAAACAGTCCCAAGTATTAGAAAAATCCAATATAGAGTCCTCAACTTAAACTCATTAAATAAAACGTTTAGCTGAGAACATCCAATGTTCATTATAAAATAAACTTATTAATAACACTTTGAATTAAATTATTTCACTGTTTAGTTTATAGAAGAATAAACTGTACCTTAATGCATGTATTCATCTAAATATAATTTTTATGTGATTTGTACTTATGCGGCCCCAGAAATTATAATAAATCTCATTACTATATACAAGTTATAAGCAAATAATGTGCACTACTATGATACATTCATATGTCGATTGGTTTTTTAAAACTTTTAGTTAATATTTATACAAAAATTGAATAGTTTCAAACATTACATAAAATTTATACATGTATTCGAAGATGTCCGTTAAACAGCCGTAAAAGACCACTGAAACAAAAAAAAAGTCATCTTCCATACTGAGATTCGAATTCAAAATTGCAAAAACAAAACGATAGACACGCGGGCGAGCCACCTGTGCTACAAAAGCACTGGGAGTCTTAAGGTCGAAAGTTAATCATGTCTATGGTGAAGCTCCGAAGTTTGTCCTAAATATGGAAGCTCGCTATGTTTATACGATTTATTTTTAAATTTCAATTTGGTATTTATTCGTGTAAAAAACAATTTTTATTACATGTCCAAAGACCTTATTTTATAATTTGCATAATAAGATCATGTACTTACAATAATACATTATCCAGATCGTACAACGTTACTGTAATATGTAGAGATAAGTGCGCGTGTAATAAAAATTTATAAGATAGCGTTGTCCATAAACAAGAAGAGCAGAGAGATTTTTCACACAATTTTTTAATCATAAGAGGGAATTAAAATAACAAAGAATCATAGTTTTTGTAAATAGTTAATGTAGGCATTTAATGTTAGGCAATTTTCGAATCCTCGATAGCCGATTGGTAAAGCGTGTTTGTGTCACACCCGGGCTCTAGCTACCTGGGTTCAATTACACATGTCTGCAGACTTCTTTTCGGATATTAATGTATATCCGAAGCCGGAATGAGTAAGTGTGTACAGAAGAAAACGGACTTGTAAACAAAATAATTTTTTATTTAAGTTTAATTTTTAGGTACCGTAGGATCAATATGAATACTTTAAGAATTCTTCATGGGTTAAGATTGAAAAAAAAAGAACTCGTGGCGAACTTGTAAAGAATTTAAGAAAGGTGACATAAGCTGAATATTATAGGAATACTCTAAGAACTTTTCAGGAACACTTTGCGAATACAAAAACAAGTTCCTTGGTAAATTTATAAAGAATTCTTTATAATTTGTGGTTGCCGTTTGGGTTGTACATTGCAAAGGTATTCAATTATTCTTAATATCAGTGCATAGCTTTTTGAAATAAATAATAGTCTCATGAAATTCAGAACATTATCATTTTACGAATATTTTATAATATTATAAGCTAAAATTTTATAACTATTTCAAAATAAGTACAATTGTTTTAACGTACACTAAAACAAGAATTATACTGCCATGTCATACGTGAATGAGAACTGTTAAGTACACTGTTTTGTTTTATTAAATGCCTCTAATTTACAAAGAGTTGTTTTTTAATCCATCGATTAACGTTTACAAATTATGTTTGATATATTTTATACTTTTAATATTAAAACTTTAAATAAAAACATTAAAATATATGTTTTTAAATAACATGTACGCATTACTTTCTAATTGGTTAAAGACTGTACTGCTTACAAATATGAGTTGTATAGAGTAATGCACATGTTATAGGATGAAAACAAAAGGGTAAACCTGATTAAAATATTTAACATATTTAAATGAAAAGGAACAGGGGATTAATGTCCTCTTTTAATTAGCCCAGTAAATAAGCCGGAAAATACTGTAAAATGTGGAAAACCTAGGAATTAGCACCGATTTTAAAAATTTTTGTTTCTACGTGTTCCTTAGACCTTCAGGAACATTTATCGGCACTGACCTCGGTCCCGCGTGCAAAATCAAGGGAGGGGTGGACGTCGCAACCCCCCCAAGCCACCTTAAATGTAAAAAGATTTAAAAAACCAATATTTTTTCTTAGAAATGCCTTCTAGTAGGTATTTTCGATTGCTAATCATGAATCTGAGGTCTAAATTTTAAAATAGAGCACTTTACAGCAGGATTTGGGCCATTTTTGGCCTTAAAAGCCATTTTTTTCGCTAAAACATGTCAAATCGATGTTTTGGTGAGAAAATGCCTTCTAGTAGGTATTTTTGATCTCTGATCACGAATCTGAGGTCTTCTTTTGAAAAATAACTTATGGCACTATGTTAAAAATATTTAAATAATATTGTTTGAAAATAATTAGCTCAACGATATACGTATGTTTTTGTGATCTTGGTAACATCTATCAGATAGGGCGTTGAAAAATTCCCTTTATTTTTACGCTTCTATTTTGACCTTTCATAAGAATGAACCCCATGGTGCCCCTCATCTCTACTGCTTCAGATATTGCCTCAACACAGCTTTGTAACCACTATACCTCTACAAGAACGCATGGCTTACCAATCTCACCATTAAGTTGATGTAGCTAAGCATTGTTCATTAATTTTTTAAATAGATTTTTTTCGTATAATTATTTTTTCTGTTAAAGTAATGATCATGTAAATACATTACATGTTAGTGAAAAAGTCACCTGTTTAAAAAATCTCTACAATTAACCTGCACAGGTACGTTAACATTTCTAATACTTCGTAATGTTCCAGTTTTTAATATTATGTTTAATTTTGTTCAATTGCATTTCGTTCACGTAAAACAATAAGATTTTCTCTCAATAATTTACTGTCTGATTCTGATGTAATTACATGCATGTATAGATACATATGTACACGCGCACATGTACACATGTATATGTACATATATATATATGTAACACTAAAATATACATGGAGTGTGAGAGACACAGAGTAAAATAACTATTCGTTGCAATATTTTGACCACGTGTTTGGATATGCAGCTACTTCTGTGATCCCTGTTTATATTATGAATAATTTCTTAACAATTATTATTGAACGCACCCTATACAATATGTGACTCTTTATTACTTACATCTTAAGATACCATTGATTTTCTTATTGTAGACGTATAATCATGAGCGACTATGCTGAAACTTGCGTCATATGTGACTACTTTGGCGTCAGGGTCATTGCCGCTATTCTCGAGGGATCTGTGCTAAATAAAGGTGGCCCAAAAGGTTTGAAAACACTACAATTAGCTTTGCACGTCAAACAAGAACAATTACAAGAGCACCCTGATAAGTTAACAGCAAATAATACCGATATATACGTACATCAAAATTGTAGAGCGAAATATTATGCAAAACGAGCAGCAAAATCACCAACCGCTACGTCAGCTTCTAAAAGGGTTTGTGACAGCGAAGAAAAATCTAAACAAGATAAATTTTATTTTATTAACAATTGCTTTTAATGCTCGAAATCAATAAATCCCTCTTGATTTTGATGCATTTAAAGTACCATCCTGGTCTTGAGTTAGTGGGCCAAGCGTTTACGAGACCATTATTTCCCTTAAAGAAGATGCTGACAATCCAATATCAAGATTATCGCTTTTCAAAAATTTAATTCGGAATGTTGACCTTGAACTTCAGCAGGCAAAGTATCATCGGAATTGCTTCATACAGTTGCTTAGACCACATAAAAACTACCATGAGCGAACTCGAAGGTCTGATAAGTATTCAAAAATCGACGCATACATGGAAAAAATTTATAAACATATAGAAAACTATGAGGATTGCCAGTGGACCCTAGATCAACTAAGAGATGTTGTCAAAGTAGACGATGATGATCCACTAGACCGTACAATAATTACGAGGCTGAAAAATCATTATGGGGAAAGGATTGCGGTTGAAAGCAGGTCATACAAGATTAGAGAAGAGTCCGTACGTTCTTTTTAAAGACCCATTCTATGATGTCCTGCAGGTGAGTTTCGAAAGTAAAAACCAAGATCCAAAGATTAAAAAACAAAAGATACTTAACAAGGCCGCCAAAATTCTCAAAAGAGACATAAAAAATGTTGTTGATGACAATCAATTTTACCCTGCTGGTGAAAAATTTTTAGATAATGCTGAGAACTCAGAAAAAACAATACCACGTACTTTGCACGATTTTTTGACAGCATTAATAAAAGACGATCACGTTAAAGAACAAGCACAAAATAGAAGTAGGCGTATAATATCCATTGCGCACGCAATTCAAAGCGCTGTTCTATCTCGCACGTCTTTATCAACACTTATGCTCAGCTTATCTGTCACACTACACAGGAAATTTAAAAAGAGAAAAATTATCGATATTCTTAATTCATTCGGCTTTTGTGCATCGAATAATGAAACTGTCTGATATGAGGCTTCCAATTCAATGATTTACGACTGAAAAGCGGTGCTTTCGTACAATACGTACATGGTAATGCTGATTTCGATACAAAGACCATTGACGAAAAAAACACGTTCCACAACCTCGGCAGAATAGAAATTATTACTTTTGCCAGCTCAATAGAAGAAAGAAAGCCTGTCCATCGTCTAACTACAGTACCAACTGTGACCTCTTTTATTCAAGATAGCAAAATAAAATTCATTCGCTATCCTCACGCTAAGGAAGCCGGACTACAAAGAGTTTATGTGGAACCAGGTAAGGAAAATTTGACATTACTTCCCACAAATGCAGGTCAACTTTCTCTTTTTTGGATGTTTTTGCAATATAAAACTTCCAACGTGGCTGTTGGATGAAATGGTTTTTTTGAAGTGTTAACGAAGTCCAAAAAAAATTACGATGTGTCGGCAATCAATTTCGTTTTGTTTGTTTACAACCCGCCAAGTGAGTTCGACACCCTGTACACTACAGCTAAATAGTCTGTTTCAACGGCAAAACAATATGATATGAAAACGTGCTTTATTACATACGACCAGCCCCTGTATTTCAAGACAAGAGATATTGTTGGGGTAGCTGATTTCGGAAACATCAATGTAAAAGTTCGTCTAGAAGGTTTTCACATGCTCATGTCATATATGGGCTGTATCGGTAAAATTATGGCTGGTTCAGGTTTGAGAGAGTTGATTAGTGAAATATATGCCGATGAAACCGTAAAACATATTTTGACAGGACATGCATACTCACATGCTGTGCGCACACACACTTCAATACAGCTTGCGTTGGCCCAAATGATTTTCGATGATTTAAAAAGCAAAGACACTACATTTTTGGAAGTATTCGAATTTGACGAGGTCTCCGATACATTTTTCAATTCAGGAGAGTGCAACGGTGAAGACATATTAAAAAGTCAGGTGTTAAAAGATATTGTAAATGCATTTGAAAATGAATTGGAAAAATTGCAGCGTATCAGCAATACATCCGAATTGCGGGTGTTATATTTCAGGATGGTGTCAGTACTGAAAGACTTTATTGCAGACAGAAAATCGGGCGATTGGGAGGCGCATCTCAGAACTGTGGGATTAATGATTCCATTTTTTCACTGTGCTGGCCATATGTCGTATGCTAAATCAGCCCAGCTGTACCTTTAAAATATGCTGGCATCGGAGAAAGTTATGGACCCACTTGAATATCAGGCTTTTACTACGGGAGGATACTGGACTATTCGTCAGAAAAATATGTTCTGGAGTGGAATATCTTCTGATCAAACCATAGAGCAGACATTAATAAGTGCTTTGAGTGTCGATAGTGGTCCATTCTATCGTGGTGCAGCAGAAAGTATTGAGCATAAGTGGTTGGCCATATCATTATATCGTCGATTGTCACAAGGCAGGTCACAAGAAAAAGGAATCGGTACACTCGAAAGCATTGTTGGACAGAATTTTAAAGACTTGAAATTATCAAAAAAGCACTCTGTAATATCATTAGATAAAATTAACAAAACTGTAACAGTAGATGACACTGTAATTCCACTCAGCACTGACCTAATACTCCAACGGGCATGCATTATGTACATGAATAATGCGACGTCTGCTGAGGAATTCGAAGACTTATTTTCTTTGAGTTGGCTACGTATCCCTTAGCACTGTTTGATGCCAAAGGAATGAGAAAAAATACTAAGTCAGATTTATACGCTTTATTCGAAGAGTACTACATGAAATTAGATACACTTAATTTTCATTATGTGATCGATGGTGGTATGTTGTTGCATAAGATTCCCTGAAAAACTGGTAATACCTTCGAAAACATAACATCTACTTATAAATAGCACATAAAAATAAACTATGGTAAATATGTTACTATTGTTTTTGACGGGTACGATGACGTTACAATAAAAGCGACAGAGAGGACTAAAAGGACCAAAAAATAAATCTCTATGGAATATAGATTCAATATAAATACTAAACTAGCCGTCAAGAAAAGTAAATTCCTGTCCAACGAAAATAACGAAAAAAATTTTATAAAAATGTTGCACGAGTCCCTGCTTGAGGAAAATTAAAAATCAATTTTATGTACAGGATATGCTGACAGAACTATAGCTGCTGAAGCGATCGTATCCGACTGCTACCCTGATAAAAAAGTTGTTGTTGTATCTGAAGATATAGATGTCTTAGTAATTTTGACTGCACTGACAGATGATCAAGAGATATTTTTCCTAAAACCTAAAAGTAGTAGCGGGACAGTAGTAGATATAAAACTATTCTTAACGAAGAGTTTGGATAAGAATTACAAAAATGTAAAGGAACATATTCTGTTTGCCCATGCGTTCACTAGAACTGACACTACGTCTGCCGTTTTCAATCGTGGTAAAACAATTTTTTTTGACATTCTAAACAGAGATACACCAGCATGTGCTAATTTGCGTCATTTATCAGGTTTATATAAAGAATATGTAAATGATATCGATCAAGTATTAAGTGATGGAGTAGCATGTTTGTTAGAGTTATACAATTGCAAATTAAATGCATCTGATACTACTCTTTTGGTGGAAAAACAACTGTGCAAGGCCAGATACACATTGTTTTTGAAAAAAATGCTCAAAATCTTAAATCAACGAAGAAAAATACGGTCAATATTGGCATGTTACCTCCAGCCCTGAATAGTTTCAGGGAACATCTGAAGCGGGTGCACTATCAGGTACAATCGTGGATCGGTTTCTATATGCCTAATCATGAAAATACAATCCCAACCCTAAATCCCACAAATTGGGGTTGGAAGTTGATTGACGGCGTCTTGTACCCCGTAAGGATGACGGAACCGCCCGCACCAAGAAAAATTTTAGATGCTATTTTGTATGGCTGTCGCAGTGGATGCGGAGCAGCTTGCGGTTGTCACAAGAATGGCGTATTTTGCTCGCAAGTGTGTAAAGTGTGTGGTGGACAAAGCTACGATAACCGCAAGATATCTGACACAAATCATGATGAAATAATTTGTTCCGATCAAATACCAGATGAGGAGGAGACCAGCGACGCTGGAGAAGAAGCAACAGACAGTACAGTGCCAGTTTTGGAAAATGATTCGGATTATGAGTGAACTGCCCTTTTGTATTTTATATGTAATTAATTTCTAATTTTTTTTAATAAAGATAATCTTTTTTTTATATTACTGTCTGAATACGTGCAGCATTGCAATTATTTATTGTTATAATTTGCTTCCTTTCCCCACCTATCAAAGTATCTTAAAACATCACTAAATACAGTAAGTTTGAAACAAAGTTAATGATGTGCTACTTTAATGCTTGACCAATGTTTGTCTAGTGGCACTCTATTCTACAAATTTCGCTGTAAAGTGCTCTATTTGTAAATTTGGACCTTAGATTCGTGATCAGCAACCTAAAATACCCACTAGAAGGCATTTTTGCAAAAAAACATCGATTTGACATATTTCAGCGAAAAAATGATTTTTTAGGCCAAAAATGGCCCAAATACCGCTGTAAAGTGCTCTACTTTGAAATTTTAACCTTAGATTCGTGATCAGCGACCAAAAATACCAACTAGAAGGCGTTTCTGAGAAAAATTATTGCTTTTATAAATTTTTTTACATTCGGGGTGGTTTGGGGGGGCTCCGACATCCACCCCTTCCTTGATTTTGCACGCAGGACCGGGGTCAGTGCCGATGAATGTTCCTGAAGGTCTAAGGAACAAGTAGAAACGAAAATTTTAAAAATCGGTGCTGTTTCCTAGGTTTTCCACATTTTCCAGCTCATTTACTCCACTAAATAAATAGGGCTGTGAGCAAGGTTTATGGTTTGAATACTTTATAAGGTTATTTGTTGTGTTTTGATTAAAAATCAAAATCTCATAGCATATTTTTGTACATAATTATTAGTAGTATTAAAAAATTACTTAGAATTTTTGACAAGAAACAAACTTATTGTAGCATTACATTAATTGCAGTACGAATAAGTGCCATCAAATCGTACAGATACAATAATTATGACATTCGGATGAGAAATTATGTTGTAAAGTTAAGAAATGGAGGAAACTGGCTGACTAAAACTGAAACAAATATTTGACTTAATAGAAATGAGATACAAATAAAATAATTAAGCTCTCTGCAAACATTTACTAGTACAATACTGAAGAAGGCTACAAGAACGTACTGATAGAATGTACAGATAAATTGTAAGAGGGAATTAAAGGGTTCCTTAAAAACTGTAACTGGAAATGTGAGTAGGGATAAGGGGCATTTTTTAAAAAGTTAAAAAAGGTCTATTAAGGATGAATACAAAAATTTAACTAAGAAAAATTCGTGAAAACGATAGAATCTTACCTCATTTAAAGGTGTGAGTAAGGGAACTTCTGTGTTATTATGGGGAGTAGCTGACGGGACACGAGGGGGATTTTTTAAAATTGTGATGGTGGCTAGAGGGGTAAAGGAAAAGTGAAATGACCCTGCAAATACACTTTATAACATATGTATACTCTATTAGGGTATGGACTCCAGCACAGTCTGCACGAACATTTTTTTTAAACGTTACTGTAAGTAATGATTATGATCTAAACATTGGATAATGTACGTTGTCGTCATGCATATCATAATACGGCATATTAATATATAGCTCTATACAAGACTTCTGAAAACTTACAAGAGATACTGTGATTCAATCTTTATGTCTATTAGGAAAGATATCACTATTATTGTGTATACTTCAATTGAATGATTGACTCTACATCTTAAAATGTGAGTTTAATTTAAAAAGATCGCTTATCTCATAAACTAAGAGTTCAAATAATAACCAATGTTACATTGAGTGCAATCTTATGCATTTAAGGAATATTATGTCATAGAATAAAACATAAAGTGAAAAAGGATTGAAGTATATTATAAAAGTGAGAATAGTTACTGGTGGAATTTCAACAACAACGTTTTTATTACAAAATAACTTTCATTACAGATATAATTAATTTTTCTTTAGTGGTAGATTTTCCTATGACGATTCGTTAGTCACTGGTCCAACGCTTTAATAAACTTTATTTTTACGTAAAAAAATTATTACTTTTGCAGGGTAAGTGATGTCTTGTGTTGAAGTCTATCAGTCTTCAAAACGTTTTTATACATATAGATGTTTTTAAGTAGGCTCCCTTGTGTAGGGATGCCAACCCAAATTGAGATAGAAAAAAAACTGAAGTAGCTGGTAGGGATACAAACGTTAATATGTATATTTATATATATATATATATATATATATATATATATATATATATATATATATATATATATATATATATCTTATATTTATTTTCAAAAGTCACAATATGTGCTATTGAGTAAGGCTGACCTTGTTAACTTGAATATAATATTTTATTTTCGTAGGCATTGAATATTTTCCAAATATTTCAATAATATACTAATTTAATGGTGTTACTAAAGTCAAAAATTTAAGCCGTCATTTAATTTTTTCTAGTATTTCCATTTGAATTTTGCCCACTCCTGCTAAGCAATATGCTGACCTTACTGACTTTCTCATAGCAGGAAAAATAAGTAGACTTATGCCTTTTTCAGCAATTATTACCATTTCTAGTCCGTTCAACCACATTTTTTACAACGGCATTCAAAAAATAAAGCTTATACCTACAATCCGTGTATACTGGTAAAACCCAATACATTTAATTGAGGTTAAAAAACGGTTTCTTACTATATCTGCCATGACCATTCTTGTTTTATTAAAGCATTTCAAGCATCAATTTCTAAAGATTTTGTCCCGTTATAAATATAAACAAGGGCACTGTTAGATTTGGCGTAATTGGAACTATTTAACAACATGCATCTTATTTGGAAACGCTAGGGTAAGGGAGCCTCCTTAAAAGAAACACACAGAAGTTAATGGCCTTGAAAAATTTTCACGTCAAAAAATAAATATTTTATTCGATATAGTTTTTGCTTACTTAAATACTTAAATAAACAAAGATATAAGGTTATAAACTGTTTATTGTTTCGAAACTTAAAATTGAGCAAATTTTTTAAAAAATTTTTACCATACAGTATGAAAGACATAAAATTAATTTATATGATTTACAAATCAAAAGCAATTATACAATACAATGTAAATACAGTAATACTTACGTTAATACGCCTGTGGTGACTGCTCAATGCAACTTAAATATTAACTTTTTTGTAACATGTATCCTCTAGCTTACGGTGTTTTCGAAAACATTTTTCATTTATTCTGCATTTGTATACAGTTTTCATTTTGTTTCTTAGTATGTACATTTTCTTGCCTATACTTAACCCTTTTAATGGTGTAGTTGTACATGAATAATATCAAAAAATTTTTATATTGACCTGTCATACAAATTTTTTTACGGATACACCATTTTTTTCCATTAAAAATAATTACTTGTAATCTATAACTACCATCTGACGTTTCTTTTATGTATTTTTTTAGCACGGAAGAAGTTAAGTTTATAAACTTCGTTAAATATCTTTTTGTTACTTTAACTGTGTACCATCATTTAATGAGAAGCGTTAGACAATAATTGTTAATTAATTTACAGTAACTTTCATATTTTTTTCCATTGATGAGTTGTTTGGAAAGTATAGATTCCTCGTTTTATTAGATTTCATTAAACCAATTTTACCGACAACGATTTCTTCAAAGAAAAATATTTTAACATAATCCTATTGATACTTTTTATTACTTTGCCAATAAAGTTGTATCATAACAAACACATAATTTCTAGTACAGATATTTAAATAGTGATTTTTATGTTTGTTGGTTAATTTGGTTCTTTAAGACCCTTAATAAAAAAAAAAATTATTTTCATACATGGGCCGCAATCATCTTGACATTAAAATTGTGTATGCACTGTGATCTTTTGTACACTCATACATACTGTAAAGGTACATTAATTTTGTCAATTAAACAAAGGAATTCTTATTTTTCTCATCAAAGCAGAAAAATCATAAGCTATATGAACATTCATGTAAGTCGAAAACAATCATAAGAACTATGACACTTTTCTCTTTAAAGTTTGATTGTATATCATTTTTCATAATAATTTCAATTGAAAGCACCAACATGTAACGATACACACGCAAACCAATATTAGGACCGAGTTCTACAGCAAGTTTTGTACTATACCAGATATACTTTTAATATTACGCTGCTAATGCATAAAAGAATAAGAGATAACATAAACTTCTAAGCACGAGCCAAAAAAAATTCGAGGCTTGTTCTTTTAGCTAGTCTCACTGGTGTTGGCCTTAAACTACAAGTTTTTGTCCTGTTTAATCGCAACAAATGGTACTCTTAGCTAGTCATAGTAATTCTTTGATATATGTGAGTACACTACAGATTGCATGCCTCCCTAACGTGCTATAGCGTTAAGTTCTCACAATTATCTGTTTCATACACAACGTTATCATTTTTCACATAAGTTCAGCTTTTTACACTTAAATTGGCATTTCTCTTTTTTTTTTTTTTTTCACTTTTCTTTTTTTTAATTTTTAATTTTTTTTCTGTACTTCAAAATTTAACATAACGTCAGATTTATTGTTATTTTTATTTTGTTATTTTGTCTGTGGAAAATGCATGACATAAGAACAATTTTTGTATTTAATTTTTATTCTAAGTAACCTGTGTACTGCTAAATGTATGAAAGCATGGTATTAAAATAAATATTTCATTTGTTTTTTTAATAAATTTCTTTTGTTTGATTTCCCTTATGACAATATATTTACCATACTAAATTAAAATATTCATGTGAGGCACAAGCATTTCGAATTGTATCATCATTAATTTATACATCCTAGAAGATCCTAACTTTCTCTACATGCTGTGAACGTCAACCCCCATGAATAAGCTATGACTTTAGAATGTTATACACTAAGAAAAAACTAATTGCTAAAAATAACAAGCACCTACATAAGATTTTAATACAAAAAAAATCTAAAAAGTACGCAACGATTTTGTTATGTTAAAATGATTAACAAAAACAAAGGCAAAATAAACCACAAACAGCTAAGTGTGGCGCTGTAACAGTTCCAGATTCTGATTTACCAGACAAATATGATACTTGCGTACACACAAAAGCTCACTGAAGAATCATCCTGACTTAATTTAAATTAAAGTTACAAATTACTGAATGTAAGGTGTAGCAGAAAAAACAGTGGGAGAAATTATTATTAATTACAAATTTGTCAAGACACAGAGTGTGGAAAGTAGAAGAGAAGGTATGGGGAAGCTCCTTAAAATAAGTGGGGAACCTAACCCCGTTTTGTTCTTGGTTTTTTTCTACTTAGTACTTTTGCTAGGATACACTTGGATTAGAACAAATAAATAAGATTCTACATAGCATATTTATGTTGTTGAATTCATACAGAACCAAAAAGTGTGGTTATTAAAAAATAGTGAATGTAAATAATATACTTCCAACTTATGTACTTTAACTTATAGTCATCCCAATTGAAAATGTCTTATAAAAACAAATAGAATTTTTTTTGTCTGTTTCTATTTGGTTTTTGTTTTAGGAAGATTGTATAAAAAACAATAACGTTCAAAAGCTAATTTTTCTCATATCTATTTTTTTACTAGCATGAAATTGAGCATAAGTAAATTATCAAATTTGATTGTACCATACAGATGAAAACATTTAAACATGGAGGTTCAAGTATTGTACACGGGATCTTAAAAAAGTAAAAAAAAACTTTTTATTACAATTTCACGTAAAATACATGAACTCCCCTGTTTTAGTGTTGCCATCCAGATGATAATACTTAATTCCTTAATTTACTGACAATCAATGTTGTGTTGGTAAAAAAATAGATATGAGAAAACTTAACTTTTAAACGTTATTGTTTTTGATGTAGTTTTCCTAGCGCAAAAACCGAATACAAACAGACAAGAAAAATTTTATTAGTTTTTACTAGACATTTTAAATTGAAATGGTATCAATACTTATCGCGGGATGTATGCACTGTTTCAGCCTTCAGAACAATAGAATTGTTGCACATATGCCATGCCTCTGCAGGCTATCCATGTTTGAAATCGAACTCAGTAAGATAGTGGACTGTATATTTTTTGTATCGCACGCCAGATTTGGGGGAGCGTGAAAACGGATGCAATGAAAGGACACAATAATAAATGCACACCAAACTTTTAAACACTTTAGCCGTTTATTATAAAAAACAATCTCTCTTTTTAACTCTACTTTAACAAGTCATAATACTTGCTTACATGCAAGATAAAAAAAGGCAGAACTAGTTTTTTAGTCAGACTGAGAAATTACGTGTCAATCGAGATTGTAATTAGTTTTCGTTAGAATAATCTTACATAAAACAATACACGTAAAAGTTATAACACGAGCGCAAAGCAACTTACCAAAAAGGGCGTTTAAGGCTGACTAACAATAACCGCAGCAGCAGCAAGCTGCTGGACAAAGGTAAGTATAAACAAAGTGTATTGGTGTGTTAATAGACGCGCGCACGCTTATGATTAGCCCTTATAGGTAAAAGAATATCCTAAAGCGCGAGATTTAAAATCTCATAAACTAAATTTTCTATTTACATCAGTACAATGTTACTAATGTTGCACAAGAATACATACTATATGTAATTTAATTATTCATGCTTTTCCTTAAATCATGTTCCTTGTTACTGAAAGAAATTAGATTTGTTATTTACAAAAACGCTTTTAGTGTTTAGGTTATTAAATACAGTATGTCTATGGATCTAATCCTATCTACATTATTTTGTACTAAGCTGCTGAACATATTAAGGAAATAAGAGACGCTTAACCTTTACTTTACCTATGACTGCATATAAGCCGTGCTGTAGCAGAAGTTTAGGCTTAATAAGCCTGACGAATGATATCTGTAGCTTAATGTAAGATTATTTTCAGTTCCTAGCTTTAAACCCTTACACATCTTATGACAGCATTCCTCTGTAGTATAAAGTTATTTTTTAAGGAAACACCACACCAGTCCATACAACCTTTCACAGCCTCCTTCAGTACAGTCCTAACCCCCACCGTCTCTCATAGGTTCATTATAAATCTCCTATAGACTTTTGGGTATCTTTTATACGATTGTAGAGAAGCAATAAGAAATAATTTAGTTAATATTTTTTTTCCTAATATACTAGTTAAATAGTTTTCGTACTCAATATTTGTCGACAATTAGATTTTTTACAGTGAAATGATCTTGTTATTTCTTTTATTAGAGTTTTTTAATGTTAAGTTGTTAAAATTGAGTTAATCTTAAAGCATATTTAAACTATAAACTCACATTAAATGCAATATGCACGTAAAATGCAATGTAAAACACCTTATCAAGCATATAAACTGGAAAGTATAAGACAAAAGAAATGGAAAGAAATCAAACTCATATTGTTTTTGATCACCTGCTGAGCTGATAACTAAAGCAAGCAAGTAATCCAAGCCATAGATAAAAACAACTAATACTTGTTCAGTACGATCTTACTTATTATGCGTATGCAAGACTAATGCAGTGTGTTAAGAGGAGCTAAAAGTAAAAATTATATTGAAAATGCGGTGAATGTTATTTGTTATTTTAAGCTTTCCACTATGAGGTTCTTAGAATTGTATTTATCGCACAGTGCATGTTAAAAGCAAATTTACAAATAAAACATTATGCACCAGTCTATACAATAGTTTATCATGCAAATATATTTGATAATACAAAAAAAAGAGAAATGAATATTAAAATAACGTTTTAACTAAATATTTCTTTCCACAAAAAATTTCTACTACATAGTGTTCCGTACGATAGCATATAGCTATGCGTGCATGCACCTCTGCTGGCTTGGGCCTGAAAGGTAGGGGAATAGAAAAGAGAGGTGATAGAAAAGGTAGAGAGAAGGGATAGCGAGATCAGCTAGAGACGCGAGAGGGTAAGGACGAAGTCCGCGAGTCGAGAAGACACGCACAACTTCCCTCAAATATAAGTAATTCAAATAAAGCATAAGTAACAACACGTCACGCTTCTATTTATTCCCGCACTGAGAATCCCACGTAACAGCTGGTGTCAGAAGTGGGATACAGAAAAAATTTTTTATGGTCTGTCACATGCGCGGAAATCATTTAGTCTCGCAGAACAAAAACAAATTTTTTTTTTATTATTTGTTTCTTGACTTAATTAACGTAATAAATATAAAAAATGAAAGGAATATATCTCTCGTCACAAAAAAAAAGTGTCGAAAGGGCCAGACGCCAAATTTAGCGTGTCAAGTGCCACAATATAAGAGAAATTGAAAAAGTAGAGAAGAACAGGAAGATATAATCGGAAAAATCTTTGATACCGCAAGGATACCAAACAAAGAAAAACTGCATATCAAGCCAGTAGACCAATATACCAGGACATTAGAGGCGGCTACTGTTCACTAAACCCAGGAAAATACAGACAAAGAGAAAAAAGCATGGTAGGCCAAGCTTGGACTACAGCCACAGAGGGAACACGGGATACACGGCACAGGGGAAGGGAACAACGAGCGGAAGCAGAAGCTGAGCAACTCCAGGAAGAATCAAAGAAGGGACCCATAAGTATGCATAGGATTATCGTCATGCTGACCATCGTCACGGCAATCTGGTAAGTGAATTTTCTTTACTCGTATATACTATGCTCATGACCCCCAAGGGAAATACGCATCTGAAAAAAAAAAAATAAACTTATATATCGATATTATTTCTAAATCGTAATATCTTAAGACCTTAGCGAAAACCCATAATTGCATGCACAAGCATATAACCGATACAAACGACAAACATCCCAAGCAAAATTTTGTAAATTAATTAATAAATACAAGGAGTAGCCAGCCGAAAACAAAAAGAAAAAAAAAGACTATCGACTAACACTCGATAGAGCGCGCGTATCTATCAGGTTAACACAAAAAACACAAAAACGACGGCGTTTTACGATTAGAAAAATATACATACGAACTAGAAAAGCACAAGACAAACTACAGAAAAAAAGAGACTAATGAGCAACACTATAAGTGACGTAAAGACGAATGATACAATGGGAAGGGGAGTACAGGAAGTCGTGAGGTTTACAGATATTCACGAAACAGGACCAATCGACACAGATGACGAAGTAATACAAATTAACCTAGAAGATGATCCAGAATCATGGACAGAAAGGCAGAAGGCCAGCAGAGAACAGAAACTTTTAATGATGAAAATGTTAAGGAAATTAACGCCAAGCATAAAACGCAGCCAGTTACCTCATAGACAAGACATAAGCGATACTGAAACTGATGCGCCATCTCACACAGAAATACATAGACCCCCGTACTTGAAAAATTAATTCCCTACGCCAAACGTGAAAATGCGACAACTAACATAAATGGACGAGTCAGTAATCCACCTAGCGATAAAACACAAGCCAAACATGACACAAATTTACACGATATAATAAGAGAAGCAGTGGCACAAGCGGTGCAACAATATACAAATCAAATACCTACACTTACACAACCAAAACATCCATTATTACAACAGACGAACAGAGAAGTTTCACGGCGTCAAACACAAATGCGAATCCCAGTAGCTCAAGGCGAGCAAGAAATCGGGAACGATGGCGTCACTCATAATACAAACCACGACAATAATTATTATAGACAAAACACAGTGGCACCACTTCATTCTGCAGGAGAAGACAAGTCAGGTTGGGCAAATAGAAATTACTTAAGCACCCAAGATCGATTAACAGTACCCCCACATTACACATGAACTTTAAATTACGAACGCCCGATTCAGAACACGCTGTTGTCACTAAGTCACCTAGCAGCAAACATACCGATATTCAACGGCGATTCCGTTAAACTACCCGTTCTTAAACAAATGGTAAGAGTTGTATCGTGGACAGTGAGCTTTGTATATGAAAATTTTTTTATAGGCTCACTAGCAAATGAGCTGAAAGAAGGAGCCGCTGAGTTTATACCAGGCCTGGCGCAGTTCTCATCTGTAGATGAATTCTTGGCAGAATTAAATAATAAACTTTGCAGCATCGGAAGCGTTGACACGTTGTTGGAAAAATTAAAAGAAGTGAAACAATACAGAGGGGAATCAGTAGAGGAATACAGTAGGCGCGTTCAAAAATTATACGATAGAATAGTAACCCTATACGTCTCGGACACGACACTATTACCCGAGCAACGATACGCATTAAAGGAGAGCGCTGAAAAATAAGCTATAAAGCAATATACGTACGGGATACAATTACCTTACAACTACAGAGTAACATGCCTTAACCCGAAAACGTTAGGCGAAGCTATAATTGCCTTGCTGAAAATGAAAAGCAAATTAAGCCTACGAGAAATAATGCCGGCATAAATCGAGGCCGAAATATACCGAGCGAGAGCAGAAACAAGAGATATGGACAATCGTGCGAGCAGCCATGAGCAGGCAGAAGTACGTGACCCATAAGATAAAAATAAAATATTAGGGGACTATTAATATTGCTCATATTGCAATGAATACGGGGAGCATGCTACCAAAGTATGTATGAAATTAGTAGCAGACGCAGCGAATAAGAGAATTCAAAACCCAGACATAAAAGTAAATGATCCACCAGTGCAGGTATCACAAGATAAACAAAACGTAAGGGATAAAAATTGCGCTTACTGCAAACGCAGACGGCACTAAACAAGCGAATGTCACACACTAGTAAAAGACGCAGATAATAAAAGGATAAATCGGAGCGACGGACGCGAACAATTCAACAATGATAACAGGGAAAATACGGAAAGAAATTTTAACTACCGGAATAATTATAATTACCCCCCCCAATACTCATAGCCAAAACTGTAACAACGGTTATAGAAGGAGCCCCTATAACAAGACAGGCTTCAACAGATATAATAACTACAACAGAAACGCTGATTACTCAAGAAATAATAAAAACAATTATAACAACCGGTACGCTGACTACAATTATTATAGAGGAAATTATAATTATAACAGAAATTATAATAGGGATGAAAATTATTACGACAGAGGACCTCCGAATAGAACAAATGATGTACCTGATGGGAAGATATCCACGCGTAGCACGGAACATTTAAACTCGCAGGACGCTTGGCATGCTCCCCAAGCGCCAAGCAGGACCTGAAAAAAGAAAAGGAGATAGAGCATAAAAACGAAACGGAGTCAGCTGAAGGAGAGGAGCAAGCAGAGGCAAATAAAATATGCATCGGAGGTAAAGATAGCGAGACATTGCGCAAAGAAAGGTATACGAAAAATAAAACAATTAAAGTATTGCTAGAAACAGACTCCAAACAGGCTCCTTAAACGGCTGAGAATGCTCACCAAGAAAAAATATTTAAAATAGAATTTATAACTAGTAGCCCTTTAGCTGGTAAAGAAAAAATCCATAAAAGCATGAACCTACCTCTCTGCAAGGTAAATATATCGAGTACTGGGAGCACACCACCATCAGTAACATTAAAAGCAATTAGCTGCAATCTTATAGCGCAAAATTTTACGCAGATACTGGTGCCGAAGTATCAATTATCAAAGAATGCTGTCTCTCTACAGACACGCATATAGAGAGCCGAGAAAGAGTCCTAATAACTGGCGTCACACATGGAGCACGCTGCACGTTAAGGACGACCAAAACATCTCTTAACGGAATAATAATGAGTCTGCACGTAGTTTCCGATACCTTTTCGATAGAAGTGGAAGGCAATATTGGCTGCGACGCTTTTAAGTTGTATAATGGCCTCATAAGCGCTGAAAAAAATTATTAATAATTAAAAGGCATCAGATTCCCATTACTAAAACCAGAATATTTTAAAATCCCCGCAAAGTCGAGGAAAATAATATTAGCGCGGATAAAAGATGAGAGCAGCCACGTACAAGTCGGCTGGGTCCCTCTACAAAATATAAAGGAGGGAATCTTGTTTGAAAATTTTATAGGAGAAAATAAAAACTCACAAATATATGCAGAAATTATAAACATAACAGACAAACAAATTGACGTGCCAGTTCCAAAAGTACATGTTTTTGAATGTGAAACCAGACAAGGGGTGGAACAATTCAGCATCACTGGGAACGATGCTGAAGGGTTAAACGAAGCCATGATTGGGCTTTTTAACACTAAAAATTCAGACGGAAAGGTGAAAAATAATAAAATTATAAAAGAAAAAAATGCCGTAAACGGTAAAAATAATGCTGATATAAAGAGCAACATTAAAAATTTCAAAGACATAAAGAAATCGGATATAGCGGCTCGAGTAAGCAAAATAATGGAAATCGTTGATACATCTGGCTGCAACATGGAGGAATTGAACCACGTCCGGGATCTCATCGAGTACAATCCATTTATGTTTGGCCTCGACGGCGAGCCACTAAAGGCTACAAACTTACTTAAGCATCGAATAATAACGGCAACAGAGAGGCCAATAGTTGCCGAAAGGGTAGGCTATCTAATAAAGCTAAGGGAACAGATGCAAGTAGAAATAGATAAACTACTGCAGCAACAAATAATTGAGCCATCGATATCCCCATATTACTTAAATATGTGGATTGTCCCAAAAAACGTGGGACCAAACGAAGAAAAACGCTGGAGGGTCGTGACAGATTTCCAGCTATTGAACGAAATAACAGGTGGTTTGTGCTACCCACTGCCATTCCAGAATGAAATTTTTAAAAATTTAGAAGCTGCAAAATATATAACCATAGTAGATCTGAAGAGTGGGTTTTTCCAAGTAGAGATTGCGTTCTCAGGACCAAACGGACATTAACAATACAAACGAATGCCGATGGGATGCATAGACTTACCTAGTACATTCATGCGAGTGATAACACTGGCACTAGCAGGCTCACAAGGACGCGAGATAGAGGTATATATGGATGACATCATGGTATTCGCAGAAAACTTGAAACACACGAGATATGATTCAAAAGGCTCTTAAAACGGCTAGCCAATGCCAACCTCACAATAGAACCAAGAAAATGCCAATTTCTCAGAAAAGAAGCGACAGTGCTTAGTCATATTGCAGGCAATGGCCAGATCAAAACAAATCCAGAAAAAATTAAAGCAGTAAAAAGCTTTCCTAAACCAACAAATGTGAGGAAAATAAAATTATTCCTTTGGTTGGCGGGGTACTATCGACGCTTCATCAAGAATTACGCAAAAATAGCTTAACCTCTCTCAAAGCTTACAAGAAAAACAGCCGAATTCGAATGGAAAGAGGAACAAGAACATGCATTTACAAAACATAAAAATGCTCTGTGCAGTGAGCTAGTGCTGAGAGCTCCAGATAGAAACGAACCCTATATCGTAATGACCGACGCATTCGACTGCACTTTCGGAGCAATTTAAAGCCAGGGAGAGATAGGCAAAGATCACCCTTGCGAATATGCATCCAGATGCTTGAGGGGCAGTGAATTGCGATAGTGCATGTGCAAAGAGAAAAACATGGAAAAAGGGGTAAAAACGACGAGCACACCATTTATCGATAAGGTTGTAACAGAGAAAACACAACACAGAACCCGTAAACGACAGTTAGATACTCTACATATGAAAATCGCAGATTTTTCTGACACCACCGAGCAATCGCACAACTCAAAGGAAATTATCATCGCGCATTGTAATACACCAGCAGCAACGCAGAGAAAAACCGAGCAAGAAGAACATTGGGGTTACCAACTAGCGCGGAAGAGCGAGGAAGCAAAAAGAGCAGGGAAAGAGAGAGATCGAAAAGCTAGGAAAGCAATAGGGGAACAGTAAAAACACCTGACAGAGACAAAAAAAGTGAAGGCAAATCGGAAAATAGAGGAGGGGTACACGATTAGAGAGAGAGTAGAGCCAAAGGTAGACAGCAAGTAGATGAGCAGGGGATGGAAATGAGCGAACGAAGCCAAATGGCACCGAACGAACACGAGAGCCAACAACCGCCAGATACACAAGTACCCAACGGCAGAAACGATAAGTACAACAGTAACAAAGGTTAAATTACCAATTTAAGGTCAATATTTAATGAATCAACTAATCGATTTTAAGCAAAGGTCTCAATCGACGTTGGGAAGAAAGACATTAAAAAAAAGAGGGCATAAGAATCAATGTATGGAAAAGCGATAGCACACCAACCACAATGAACGAAGAAGAGGATGCAAAGATTCAAGTATTGGGGACCCAATGCACAGAACCTCACAGACAGCCAATAATGATTGATGTATCTAGAGATGACAGTTGTCTGTTCCATTGCCTAAAACTTCTATACGAATTGACAGAATCAACAGACGAGCTCAGAAAAATTCTACGCGGGTCAGAACAGATAAAAAAATGTAAGGACCCAAAAGGAGCCAAACAAATATTAAATAACAGCCATAAATTCGGTGACGGGAAATGTGCTCTATATTTATATATTCACAAGAATATGAAGCAAATATATGTACACACCTACAAGTATCATCCGGTAAAATAGTATACCAACAATTCTTGGGGGGAAAAGACCCAGAATTTAAACTCATGCGTCTCGGATACCAACACTATCAAGCTCTCGTAGAAGAAACTAGCGGCGATTACTTACCCAAACATAATAATGAGAATCAAAACGACGAGTCCGATACCCAGGAACCTCAAATAACACAGAAGGAAATTTTAAACGAGATAGCAATGACCAAATCTTAAACAAACAAGACGAAGAGAACGATAAAGAGAACGCATGGGATACAGAAAGCGAGGAAAAGAGCGAAAGAGAGGAAGAACGAGTGTGGGAGCACAACGAAAAGCGCATAAGGCTTCCACCTGAACCACTACCCCCACCAGACCCTTAAAGCGACTGTAAGCCATTAACTGCAAAGAGTGCAACGACGATAGTTATAACGATATTAATAATGTTAATAGAAATAATGATAGTGATGTAATAATAATAATAATGCTGACAGAAGCAATACAGAGTATCAGAGTAATAAAGATAGTATACCGATAGAGTATATCGTATAAGAAGACAGAATACATAGAAACGTACGTGAATAAATATATGTAGGAAGAAGCGTTATTTTCCATTTATTCGTGGTTTTCGGACGAGCCGCGAGAGAAAGCAACAAACTATACGAAGAGAAAATGTAAAATAACTAATAACTACGTAACCAACGGACATTTAGACAACTAACAACCCCCTTTTGTAAAGAAATAGTATTGATAAAATACGAAAAAAAAAGAAAAAAAGAAAAAATTTTTTTTTGTTGTGACCTTTTGACGCACGCGCAAAATAAAGGTGAAGAAAAAAATAAGAAAAAGAAGAGTACACTTATGTAAAATTTTTGGCTGTACAACATCCAACTTACAGAAAAATGAGTAATAGGATAAAAGATAGAGTTATTATATTTTGCAACCCTTGAAAAAAACAGGCATTGTCAAAAAAAAACCAATAAGAAATATTGTTAATAATAAGAATATCATATGTTTGTACTCAAAACCATCGAAAGAAAATACAATAAGAATAATTATGAAAAGGTAAATAATAATAATTATGATAGTTTTCTATAATAAAAAAAACAATTAAAAGAAAAACATTGTTAACAATACAAAAAAAAAAAGGATTTAATAACAAAAAATTACAAGTACAATTACGATTAAATAAGACGCACTTCTGAACAGTGTTATAAGTATATTTTAAGGGACGTGAGACATGCTAAGATTCAACAGAAAAAAAGATCTTATTTTCAAATGATTTTGATTTTAATTATCAAGAAATACAGCTGCAATTAAAAAATTTTTACCAATTGCGCCCTTAGCAATAATTCGTCAAGTACTTTATTTATAGCCAATCATGATATTCCTTACCAACTATCAAAATCAACGGTTATCAGAGAATGACAACAACTACTGAAAATTCTGAAGATTCGGTTACATAACAAGACTTAAATAAAACTGAACACGAAAAATAGTCACACACATTTGGTTAAAAAGCCATATAAAATAAGGTTTCCTCCACTGTATAAGGCATCAAAATCACAATTAAATCTGAGACAGCATTTCAGCACGACAATGACAATAGCATCTACATGCATAGTAATACAACATAGGAGAGCCTATAGGGGATTGTTCTCAACAAAACAAAAAAAATGAAAAAAAAACATATACATACATGACATATGTACATACATACGTATTTGTATGAGAAAAACTCTATAACACGAGTCATCAGTGTCATAAATGAAGCCAGAACATCCTAAGCAGACACCTGTGATAGAATTCCTCAAAATCCACAGTGGACATAAAATATAAATTGCTAGAACAATGGAGCAACTCTGCTACTGAAACACTACACAATATTATAAGTGAATGCTAGCACTACCATGGCAGATACACACCAAAAAAAAAAAAAAAAAAAAAAAACAGCTCGATTATGACAACGTAATGGGAAGTCAAAAATCCTCGTATTGTCTGACAAGAGTATGTATCCAGTGAAAAAAAAAACCAAACATTTGCGAATCATAGAGGAATGAAAAACATAAAAACCAACAAATTACCGCCAAAATACTAACGAATTTCCTATAAAATTTCCGCCCAATAACGTACATGGTCACCAATGAGAGAAAGAAACAAATATGTATTATAGCTGAGAAATATTTTAAATTGACATCGGACGAAAAAAAAAAAAAAAACACATTTCATATATGATTTAATCGCGTATGCAATCAACACATCCTTTAGAGTCTACTAATGAAAGCAAAAAAAAAAAAAAAAAAAAAAAACAATGTTATATTTTATAAGACAATTGGTATAAGCATTTTGTACACAAAAAAAGAGTTGTTACAGAAAAATGAGAATTTAACATAAGGCTAGAAAAATATAATGTGTAAAAGGGGTACAAAACAAATAAGTACCTAATGGCAAAATCTATTAGTATATAATAAATAATCAACGGATAATTTTTACTCTGTTACGTTGGGTGCAAAGATTCAGCATATTGACTCAGCTTGCCTTCTTTTTCTTATAACAATGGTCGAATTAAAGTGCCATTCCCACGAGGGCCCCGCTACTGACTTGTTATAGAATGATTCCAGGTAACAAGCGAAAGAACATCAGTCAGAGAGCCAACGAAACGTCACTGGACAATAGTTTGGCATTGAATCCAGCAATAATTTTACGGGAAGGTATCAAGACAAATCTAAGTGGCGTACTGATACAAGGGCAATAATTATCCAAGCAACCAAAGTGAAGATAAAATTTATTAATAATAAAATTAATAAGTGCAGTAAGACCTTGACCCTTGACATCCTTGACATAAAAAAAAATTAAAAAAAAAAAAAAATATGAAACTGACAATTATATTAATTTTTATCCAATGCGAGAATGAACTGTTTAATAACTCTGTATAGTGCATATGTACATAAATAATGAGCAAAAAAACTGTAATTAATCGATTTTATAATATAAGTAACCAAGCGAATCCTTGAATAAATTTTTTTTACAAGGGAAGCGTGCAAACAATAAACAAAAAATGGATACACATAAAATACAGCGAACAAAACCAGTATAGGAAATAGAAAAACAGCACTTTAAACCACCCTCTTTCCTCTAACCGGAAAATGCTATACAACACAAGCAACATAACACAGACATACACATCAAAAAGAGAATTGCCACCAAGGACGTCGGCGTCGCGGCCTTGGACGTGTTACGTATAATAGCATATAGCTATGTGTGCAAGCGCCTCTGCTGGCTTGGGCCTGAAAGGTAGGGAAATAGAGAAGAGAGGTGATAGGAAAGGTAGAGAGAAGGGACAAGGAGATCAGCTAGAGACGCGAGAGGGTAAGGACGGAGTCCGCGAGACGAAAAGACAAGCACAACTTCCCTCTAATATAAGTTATTATAATAAAGCATAAGTTACAACAAGTCACGCTTCTATGGTATGAATATACCATTTTTACTTTTGCTTGAAAGTAATGCTTTTTAGCATTATTTTCAATTTAACAACAGTTATATTTTTTTTTAATCTAAACCAACAGTATTAAAATTTTGTATTTGTGATTTAATTGTTAACATGGAAAATGCTTGAACTAAAATTTAATCCTATTTAAATTATATTAAATAAAATGATAATGAACCATCATAACTTAATATTAAATTAAGTTTAGAAGCTCTTTTTTTTTTTAGTTTGTATTTTTGTTTCAGTATAGTAGTAAAATAACTGTGTATTTTGAAATTGTGTACCACTTTATGAGCTGCTACCCATACAATAACCTTTCATCATCATATCTGTTATTTTAATTTTAATTTTGTAATAACAAAAAAAACCGATTTTCAAATTCTCTTTACGTGGTAGGAGATTTTTTAAAACAATATTTGATATTTAATAGGCTTCCTGTACAAAATAAGAGAATAAAAATAATATGTAAGTGTATTGTAAGCAGACATCAGAAGTAAACTTAAATTTTTTTTTTTTTTCCTTCTTTCAAGTAAAATCAATTTATATTTTTGTATTTGATAACGAAACAAAATATCTTTTCTAAATTATTTTCTTTAGGAATACAACTAAGACATAAGTATTTAACCTACTGTGTGGCTCATAATTTTGTTTTATAACTTAACAAAATAGAAAAACAATAAGTTTTTTTTTTACAGTAGAAGTACAATGTTCATCACAACTTATAATGTTAATTTAAAGCCAATTGCTATTAATCATCATTTAGTTTCGTTCTGTTATTTTAAGTGAAGCCACTATTTTGTTTTTTAATGATACGTTTCTTACGAATGAAACAAAAAAAACATTCCTCATGTTTCAATTTTTTAAACCAAAACTATAAGAATCGTTATTTATCACTTGATTTTATTTTAATATCTGAAAAAACATGAAAGCGCTAGTGTAGTTTGTACCCAAAGCTCTTATTTTGACTTATTATTTTGTATGTTTGTCATTCTGTTCGCTTATCTCTCAGAAATAAGTCTCGCATTTGATCTTTTGAGAACCGTTAACTTCTGACAGGAATAAGCTTTTGCACATGCTTTTAGATCTGAAGGCAAAACGTTTCGTTAAATTAATGGTATGATAAATCAAGCATAGCTGAAACGAAATGTCTTATTATTTATTCTCGACAGTAGTATTAAGGAAGTATTAGCAACTATGTATCTTAAACTGACATTTTTGGATATCAAGTCTATGAATAAATATAACTACGTCTATTAATCAAAGACAGATAAAAATTGCACAGCAATTAAAGCTTTAATATGTATAAAACAATAAGAATAATTCTTCAATGATTTGTGATGGGCAAAAAAAGTTTTTATGACATCACTCCTCTCTCCACGCGTAGCATACTTTGCCGAGTAGTCTTGTATAAATACTAGAAGAGCAGTACTTGTACAAATCCTAAGTTGTTTATGCTCATTTTACAGTGCTTCGAAAATGCTAGAAGGGCACCTACCTACAATTTGCCTAAGGGTGCCACATGTACTCAGGCTTGCACAGCAAATAATCTTTTATGAGGTATTTGTTTTATAAACTTAAAGTATAAGTAACATAATTATTTTTTATGTCAGTCACATTACCATAGGTACGATTTATTAACACTTGATTAAAATCAGATTTCAATTCAATATCATTTTTGGGGCAAAGCTTTAATAAATTTACTTGTTAAATAACTAAGGGTTCAAATAATTTTTGTATAGGTTAAATGCTTAGTGGGTTTAAGGTTTAATGGTCATGAAAATGTAAAATAAAATATTCTATTAGTGTCGTAATGTTGCTGGCTAATGTATAATTTTGTAACACATTTTATAATTTCGTATCAAAATCATGTTTGCTAACTCAAAAATTATTAGAACAAGTGAAGAAAATGCTTTTAGAATTATAATTGTTTTTTGAAATAGTAGCTTGAAATTTTTGAAAATGGCATTTTCTTCAGCGAAACTACTGCCTTACTGCTTGTGTCAATTCCCTTAGATCGTTATGAAGAATTCTTAATTTTACTCTGAAATTAATTATAAAAATAAATAACTCAATTTAAAAAAACGTAGCGTGATACAAATAGTAAGAAATTTATTAAAAAATTTTTTTCTGGCAATAATGGCCAATTAACTTTTTTCTTAGTTGTTTGGTTAAAGCATTCAACACTATAAACCGATATAGTGTATTTTAGATAGAAACTTAATTTAAAAGTAATTTTAGTACTTATTTTATCGACTTAATACTGACAGTAGACATTATGTTTTTTCTGAGTCTTGGAAAAAATTACTTTACCTCCGCAGTAAAAAGTAAATCTAACTTAGATAAATTTTTTGGCTTAGATGAAAAAATGGTTAATCTACCATAAAAATAACAGTAAAGTATTCTCAAAAGTAACTTTACTGTTGCTTTGAAAATGCATTATTGTAGGCAGTAGCATTCCTTACAGCACTATAAGCTGAAGTAGACTTGTGAATTATGCATGTGATATTATCTTTCCTGAATTTTTTTTTATATTGTCACTGCTTTACATCACCATGTACCTAAAAATAAAATTTTATCATGCACATATTCGGTAAGGCATATGAATCATACAATAAGTAAAATATCTAGTCAATAGTACAGGAAGCAAACACTTAATTTTTATCATAAAAATTGACGTAAATAATATTTTCTTGTTTACTAATAGCTCGAAAAGGTGTAGCTAGATTCTCGTAGGGAACTACTTCCAAGCTCTAACGAAGATAGTGATAATATAACTTTGACCATTGATTTTCGCATTTGTTTTAAGGCAAAAAGCTGTGCTGATAAATATGGGGGCCTGAAAAAAAAGATTGATGATGTAGCATTTTTGTGTAGAGGCATAATAGTGACCTCTTTCAAAAAAAATTCGTCATGCATGGTCTGTTCTAAGCATCAACCACATACTTTAACACCTTAACGCTGTAAGCATTATAAGTCAAATAATCCCTCTAGTGATTTGTGATCTCTTTATATACAACTGCTAGTCACTGGTAGTTACCATTATAATCGCTTTTGCATACGCAAATCAGTCTACAAGAAAAGATTATGAAGCGTTCCACTTATTTGAGTACGTTAACGTGAGTTGTAAGCGTGATGTAGCAACACTAGGAGAATCTCACTAAGGCTAACACCGAGAAGCATTATGTGATTTTCTGTAAAAAAGCGTGAATTTAATCTGTACCCTTTCTAAATAGTAATAATATTACTAAGATACAATGTTTCATTGATAACAGTGAAATAGTGCTTAGAAGTATTTTCAACTATAAGCTATCTGTAAAATTGTCATCACGAGTGGGAAAAAAGTAATTGAATATTAAGTGTCTTTTATTGACGTTGATAGCAGCATTTTATAAAAAATTAGAAGTACAAAAGTCAGAACTTAGAATATAGAAAAGTTTCAGGAGACTGACTCCAGATGGACTCTGTATTTGATTTTAAATTTAATAGTAAATGTCAATAAATACCCTGCAACGAATAGTTATTCTTACGAACAGCTCTCTAATAAAATTAAGTTAAATAATGTAAATATATAGAATTCAAAACTGCAATCTTCCAAGTGGACCATTTTCTCAGCACTATATCCTGAATGTGAAAATGCAAAACGTGTATAATAATAAACACAATACGAGACAGTTTTAATCTTTATATGATCACTTTTCAAGTGCTATCGGCGAGAATTTGCATAATAAGAAAAAATCAAAGATAGTAAAAAATGTTGACATATAACATAATAATTTTATGCTGAGAAAATGGATGAAGGTGAGATATTAGCTATGAAAATATGATACTGTGAATTGTTACGTATGGTATTATTGCTACACGTACAGCGCATCTTTTTTCTTGGGCCTACTAAAGACAATTGTTGCTGCAGACAGCAGAGGGCTAAGTAGAGAGGATGCTGAAGGGAGCTTTTTCTCTGGTTGAAACCAGCAATGACGAAGGTCTTACACACGCAACGGGGCTTTTCTCATTTTAGATAAATAAAGAAGTTGAAACTAGTTCCTCAACTATTTTCTTCATGCATCACCCAAGGCCATAGAATCTTACCTAACAGTTTCAGTGATACCAGTAGGATGGACATCGAAATCAAATAAAATAAAAGTGAATTTTTTTTCAGTTTCTGTCAGTAGTAAGGTATCAGCTCTCGTGATTTTGGAAAACACACATAGAGTTGGAACATGAAGTCAATAAGGAACTGCTACAAGACAGATCAGTGAACAAAAAGTTGCCAAAGTACGAAAAAAAAATAACTTTAGATCAAGGACCAAGGTAAAAGAATACCCGAGAAAACAATAGAAGATCGAGCAAACAAGTGTGTTAAGGATTTTGGTTGCCATCGTTCTAGCTGGGAGTATATGGTAAGTACTTGAGATTATAAATAATCGCATACACTTACATGTTTCAAGGAGTCTGTTAACTCTTCAACTGGAATACAAATTTATTTATGTTGTTATATTCGCTTTATGTAAGATATCTTTCTCATAACATCAGTGACGCGTCACTAGAGGAATTTATCGTGTATCAGACAGATTTCGGATCGGGAAGGAAATTGATTGGATTAACAGCTAAAAGATACTTTAAAAATACATAATAATTAGATAAGTGATGACAGTTGGAATAAAATGGGCTCGACATTATTCAACAGAAATGCAAAGAATCGTACAGAAACTTATAAGTGTTTAAGAGCTCCCATATTGGCAGGAAACAAAGGATAATAAAAAATTATAAAAGAGGACCTACAATGGAAAATTTCACCGAAGCGCAAAGTATCGCAATAAGTGTTAGAAAGGAAGAACTTCCCTCGTACTCGGAGAGCAAGTAATAGTCAGAAATAATAACCCTATTTTTGGAACATAGCCCGAAATCTCAAAAAGATTAAAAGAAAATAAACAAAAAACAGTGCCTTCTAATGCCAAAGTTAAAAAAAAATAAAACAAAAACTGTGAAAAAAAACTTGCTCAAACGAATTTACAAACAGCAGAGCCAAGTTTGAAAAATTTTTATATGGGTAATACCGTAGAAGGTGAGTTATTCTCGAAAGACGTAATGGATGGAACTCGAGAAAACAATAAGTATCCATCTGAGGAAAGGGGAAGAACACGTTGAAAACACACTTAAAAACTTTAATACTTAACGAAAAGCACAACAAAACTCAACGCAAATTTCCGAAGAGTTTACGGCTCAAGGATACGGTACAAGACCAGAGTGCAGAAGACCAACAAAGGGCACAAATATCTGATTTTCTCTTGTGGAGCAATAATACAAATGAGGACTTTCTTCTACATGAACAATATCCGATTCAACGAGGTATAGTATATACCAGCCCCGTAGTACACCAGCAAGCCAAATACATGCAGCCTTTGAATGTTTACAACATACTAGTTTCTGTAAATAGCGCATCAGGAGGGATCCCAATATTTTATGGGAACCCAATTACTTCCTGCTATTTAAAGAGATAGTACAAATATCAAAAACAATAATTCCGTGGCCATATGAATGATATTTTATATGGACATTAGGGAATTATTTAAAGGGTATAGCTACAGACCATTTTCGTGCTCAGCTTTTACTATTTAATACGGTCGATGAATTTTTACAAGCATTTTCGTAACGGTTTAGCAGTACGGGGGGTACAGAGACGCTGTTAGCAGAGTTAAAAGTGTTAACGCGAAACCCATCTGAACTAATTGCTTAATAATGCAGTTAAGCCCAAAGATTATGTAATAGAATCGTGATGATCAATAATTCAAATCCACTCCTTGGATAAGACAGTACTGAAGAACATTTCAGATAGAATAGTGGCTAAACAATTTGTGTATGTCCTTAGGGCATCTTCAAGCTTAAATATAGCTGGACTTAGGCCAGCGACTATAGAGAAAGCTAAAAAAGCAGCTTAAAGCGTAGATAACGAAATGGGCTTGTGTTACATGGGACCAGGACCGTACAACTCCTATGCAACACAGAGAAGTTACCACAGAGATAAAAGATATTCAAAAATAGGTGCATTAGCAACTAATGGTGCAGAAACAGGAAGCACAAACACAGAGTACGTAGTGAATGGGTTGAACAAAAACAATAAACGGTGTTTATAATGTTAAGGAACACCTGACGTACCGCACAAAGAGTCTGCCATAGGGGAAACAAGAGCGAACTGCGTATAATAAATTATCTTATGTTACGCGTTAAACTGGTTTCAATTTTAATGGTAATAATTATTATCAACAATAACAAAAGTACTGGGATGGTTATTACAGGCACCCCCATAACAATAATCATAGGCCAAACGGATTTAATCAAAATTTTAATAATGCAAACAGATACAATACTTCAAATAGTGGTAATGGTCTTACAGTGGATAGTATTAATATCAAACGGGTTGTAATAACCAGGGCCAACAACGAGGAAACGAGGCCACAAGGAATTAAAGGAGAAAGTTGCAAGACGTAAAAATAAATGTGGGGAATTTAAACTACAACAATCCTCGATGCACTTTCCAATTATTAAGCATTCAGCAATAGAGAATAAGGTGATAAAAGCGCTCAGTGATAGAGGGGCAGCAGGCACACGTGCAAAAAATTCAATGCATGAAGGTATACATATGGTAGGTAGAGACAGTGGAGTTCAATAACAGTACATCGAGCTCAGCACAGCCCAAAAGAAAGGTTATTAGTGAGTTATGTGAAGTCAATTTTCAAGTAAAAGAGCCACTGACCACGAGCACATACGTCGATAGGATGACGAGTAAAAATAATTGGCTTAAAAATAGCTTACGAACAGAAAAGAAAGACTAAGGAGATAGTAGATACAAAATCTTCTGTGGAATGATGAATATGTTTGGAGCAGGTAAGACCCCCCATTCAATACGTATGAAAAGCTCTCGGCTATGAAATGGTAAGGTAAAATTTCACGCAGAGACAGGCGCACAGATATCATTCGTAAAAAAAGATAGCCATCGTCCAGACACTTTCGTTGACAAAGGGAACCAAGTTAAGATTATTGAAGTTACGCACGGCGAGCATAGCACGTTAGGTAAAGTAGAAATATGACTAAATGGCCTTGTTTATACATAACATGTGGTCCCACACAACTTGCCGATAGATGTGAAAGGTAAAATTGGTTGGAATATTTTTAAAACGTATAATGATTACATATGTGCTCGGGAAAATATTTTTCAATTAGAAAGCATGCAAATGAAGTAAAAGCCAAAGATGCTCAAAATTTCTGCCAGAACAAGGCAAGTGTTATACGCTCATGTAAAGAAAATGAGCGAAAATGTTAAAATTGGTTGGGTCCCTTTACAGAAAATGGATAAAAAGTGTACTATTTAGAAATTTTGAAGTCACACAGAATGAGGGGAAAGTTTATGCAGAGTTTATTAATACAAAAGATAAAATTGGTAAAATATCGATACCTCAGATTGATTTATGCAAATGCAAACGAATGCAAGAAGCTGAATAGTCCAGCGTCAAAGATGACGACGCGAAGGGCTTTAATAAAGCAATGAAAAGGCTGATTGAAAAAAGGATGAAAAAAAGGGAAGAAAGAAGAATTTAACAAAGTAAAAAAATATGAACATAAAACAGGCAAGAATAATAATTATTTGATAAGCTCCAATTATCTTGATGGTGCGTTAAATTAACAAAGAATTGCGAGAGATAAAAAAAATAATGCAACTCATTGACGTGTCCAGCTGTCACAAAGATGAAAAATTACATGTCCGAAAACTCATAGAACAAAATCTCTTTGTGTTTTGTCTGGGTGAAAAGCCGCTAAAAGCTACTCATATATTAAGACATCTCATCCAGACTACAACAGACAAACCCTTAATGGCAGAGTGCTATAGGTACCAGCCAGCAGTAAAGGAACAAATGAAGAAAGAAACAGAAAAATTGCAAGAACAAGGTATAGATGAACCATAAAAATCGTCATACGATTCTGACGAGTGCATTGTACCCAAACATACAGGGTCAGACGGAGGAAAGGGTTAGCACGTAGTAACTAATTTTAGACAGCCTCACAAAACTACCTTAGGAAGCTGCCATCTTTTACCGTTCCAGAGAAACATACTTACGCATTTAGCAAAATTCACGAAAAGGATGCACACTAAACAGCATTCTCTTGACCAGATGCACATTATCAGTATAACAGAATGTCAATAGGATGTACGGACTCCCCCAGGACAGTTTTTAGAGAAATATCACTCGCTTTGGCAGGTCTACAAGGGCACAAAATAAAGGTGTACGTAGATAATATAATGGTTTCTTTATTTGACTTCTAAATCGCTTGGCAAAGGCTGACTTGACCATCGAACCTAAGAAGAACCAATTTCTAAAACGAGAAGAAAAAGTGTTACGGCATATTATCGGGAATCGGCAAATAAAAACAAATATCCAAAACCTACTAATGCAAAAAAAATTAAACAGCTTTTTGGATTTCACGACTACTATGGTTCATTCATTTAGAATATTGCAAGAATCACCTAGTTTCTCTACAAGTTAAAAAAAAAAGCAAAAAAAAAAAAACCGAGTTTAAACAGGAAGAGCAGCAGGAGCAAGCCTTTAAGACACTTGTCGAAGCATTATGCAGTGAGCTAGTACTTATTGCCCCTAATCTCAACAAGCCCTTTATAGTTACAACGGACGCATCAGATTACACAGTAGGGGCAATAATAATCCAAGGCAAACAGGGGAAAGATAGACCGTGTGAGTACGACTTATGATGCCTCTGAGGGATCGAACTACGCTACCTCAAATATGATAAGAAACTGTTGGCTATAGTGTTCGCAAAAAAAGAATCTCAGTCGTACTCATTTAGGCATAAATTTGCTGTGGTCACAAATCATGAGCCACTAAAACATTATGATATGTCAAAGAGTCCAACATAAGATTTAACAGGCTGAAAGTAAAACTACGAGGATACAAGTAAAACGTAGTATGTCGGCCAGATATTTTAAACAAAGCACTTAATGAACATTCTAGAAGTCAAATAATAAGAGAAGGAGAAATGAACACTGAGCAGCCACACCAAAAACTGTATCAGCTGGAGGACAAGCAGGAGAAAGAAGGACTAGCAGATAGAAATGGGCCTTCGACACACATTTTTAAAATACGAGCAACCCGTAAACAGCGTATTCATAGAAATACCAAAAATCGAAGAATTATAATTATTTACTCTGACTAAAAGGATTCAGGTAAAAAACTACAGAAGAAAAAACAAAATGTTGATAGATGGAAAGGAAAAAAATGTCATTTATGAACGGATGGCCAAACTGATGGTAAAAGAGACTCTGAATTCAAGAAAAAAGTAAACATAAACAAAAAATTAAGCAAAAAAAAAGGTAAACAGTGAGAAAACGATGTTACCTAAGGAAGAGTATTTTAGTTAGCAATTTAAAAATGAAAGAAGATATGGAAACAACAGATACAAAGGCGCTAACAGACTAGTGGCTGCTGTATCTTAACGATGATGCACGAAGAGAGACGAATAGATGCATGTAACCTTAATAAATACTTTTTGAAGTTTCAGAACTACCACCTGACCTGCCAGAAAACTGCTTTTTTCATAGCCTAATATGTTTATTTAGCTTACACCTCTCAACTCATGAGCTAAGAATGATATTGAAAAATTCAAAATACCTCAAAAGGTATAGAGCAGACCTTTTGAAAAAATTTTAATAGACTACTACAGGCTAATTAATAAGCCCTTAGTGAATGAATACACACATATTTTATTGATGCAGGACTGGCTAACAGGTTTGGTGTTCTTGCACAAGTAAAGAGAGCAACAGCCAAGAAGACAATGAATGCAATCACTAAAAAATTTAAAGCATACTTTGGACCCCCGGAACATCTATTATCCGACTAAGGTACCTTTTTTATGAATAAAAGCATGGACATACAATGGGTAGCACAGCATTTCACCCTCAGACAAATGGGTTCATACGAATGCATTACATGCTAACGGAATATATAAAAGCCTATGCAGAGAAAAAGAATCAATACAACGAACACTTACTGTTGTGCATGCACTTATATAATGAACCATGGATCATGAAAATAGAGGATACTCACCGCGTAAGCTTATTTTTGGACGCAGAGTGAGAGTACGTACTAGCTTTAAAACATCACGCAATGACCAGTCGTCAAACGAATATTTAATGAGCTGGTAACGGCACTGATGGCGATGAGAACCATTGCTACAATGAATCAGATGCAAGCAAAATACCAGTCAAAGTATCATGACGACTGCAAATTAAACACGAGATACTACCTCAAGGAAGAAATGTTTTATGTATAAAAAAGAACCATCAAAAGGGAGATTCGACGACCAATACAAGGGTCCGTACGAAAGAACTGGCATTGTCCATGCAGAAAAAAGTGTCAAGCTTTAAAGAAAAGACGAGGCAAGAATATCTTACGTGGATGAAATGAAAAAAAATTCGTAGTAACAGCCCTGACAGAAAATGCGAACACAAAAAAAAAACACGAAGGCACAAACTAAAACTGCTTACTTCGACTGAACTTTTGTGGCCAAAGAATATACATTGATAGAAACAGGTAAACAAACAATAACGTTAGGACCGAAGAAAAACGAAAACATACATATGCACACTGGTAAAGAAAAGAAATGATAACAATAACATACGGACCATGTGATCATATAACATAAAACATATAAAATGAGTGGGTGATGTTTAAAAAAAAAATGTTACAAAAAAAATTTAAAATAATAATAATAATTAAAACTATGTAACAATAATGACAACAATAGCAATAAGATAATAAACAGGTAGCATTACCAAAACAAAAGCAAGGTGCTGTAATCAACGAAAAATTATACAACACGTATAAACATGACAAAAATTAGGCCTTAAGTATAGAACATGCAGGGTTGAATAGATAAATGAAAGAAAAATTAAGAGTAAGAGAAGAGTCTGAAAAGAAAATCAATCAGATTTACGGTAACGCAACCTTGTTGTCGTTATCGCTAGACACCGTGATCCATGGAAGCAATTACATCCATGGTGTTTAAAGACCATCCCTTCCTTTCCCAAACATAACCTATAAATACTCCACTACCCCAAGCAATTCCACAAAGATTTTTCCAGCACAGACCTTGAGTAATCGAAAGCGATTCTCGTTACCCGATGGAGACACATGGACTGCGCAGTGAACTCCCTTAGCTGATGTTAGTATCCGGGGCGATACAAAGCAAGCAACCCATTGAAATTCACAAAAAAACCAACGTAATGGATAACCCGAACGCTAGGATAGCGTTGGCAAAATAACGAGCAATGATGCTAAAAACAACACCAACAACTACTGCGTATATGAACCCACTCAGCTCCTCAGCGCGTGGGACACATTAAAAATCCGGCAAAATAACGGTGGCAGCAATCCACTAGGATGATGCAGCAGAAAAAAAAAAAAAAACAAGCAAACAAGAACAAGAAATTAGACTGACCAATGTAAACCAATTGGGCATCTAGCACAAGATTGACAATTTTTCTAGACTCGTCTCTGTTAGACTATAATAATAATGAAACATATTAATGAAGTCTTCTTATTCTTTTACTTAACAGAATCAGAAAATATACATAAAAAAAAAAGAAAACACACATTGGGGGAAAAACAATAAGCTGAAAAAGAAGCAACAACAAAATAAGAAAAAAAATGATGACAGCAATGAAGCATATTTATAAGAGAAATGCAAAGAGTAGATATATTTATACTGCATAGCGTATGCCGTAACATAAGAACGGAAATAAATATATGTAAAGAAAGTGCCACACTTACAGCTGGAAATAAGCACACGGTATTTGAACGGTATAATGGATTGAGTTGCGTCATATTTGAGGGAACCACCTTCGAGGTACATATTTGTGCATAACCGTAGATTTAGAAAGAGAGAAACATGAAGAGCACGTTAACAAAAACAATGCATAGCCATACGGGCAACCGCTCTCTTTTTCTGCCTCTCATTCTCTCTACTGTGGTTCAAGGATTTCAAAGACAAAAATAAACCCACAAGAATACAGAAAAATGTACGATACAAGAAGATATCATGGTGGCGCGTATCACCAAAAATACAAATACAAAGTGGTGCAAATAAATGAAGAGCTGTTAGACTGGAAGGATTACGCCTGGATAGTAGCGGAAATATTAAAAAATAAAAAAATAGGAGGGCTCATTTACATGTGTTATAGATTGTTCACAGATAATGACCAGTGCAACAGACAATAAACGGTAATAAAAACAACATTATACTTACAGTAGCATCAATCTGTGCAAATAATCACAATAAAAGTAATAAAAATTATAATAGTAATGGTCATAATAATAATAACAACAAAAATAATAAAATTACAATAATGATAGTAATAATAATATCAATAATAATGATAATAATAATAATAATAACAATTATGATAATAATAATGATTAATAAGGCCAAACATAGTAAACATTGACAATTACGTCCTCCACAACAACTATAATACACTTATCCGTCATAATTGCTCATACTGTTATTACCAGAATGTAATAAGTACGCAGAAAAAAAGTGAAGTTATGGATTTATTGAGTAACTTGAATATAGTAGAAAATGTATTCTCATCATCCAAATATTTTCGAAGCACCATGTATTGTGAAATATAGGTAGTTTATGATAAGCAAAATATTAAAAAAAAAAAAAAAAAAGAGAAATTATTTATGTAATGAAAATGTGATAAAAAGAACTGTATCAATAATAAAATTTATAGTAGGATGAGCAGAAATATAGATACTAGTAACAATACTATATCTAAGTTGAAGCAGTGAGCCCTTGACCCATGACATCTTAGACCATGAAACAAAAAAAAAAAAAAAAAAGAAATTGATAATTACATTAAAACCTGGGAATTTATTATCATTGAATGCAAAAAGTTTGTTTTTATTTATTGTATAGCTGATATGTAAATAAAAATAAGAAAAATATATGAAAGCGATCATGTACCATAAGTACATAAGGGAATTTCGGTATAAGACATTTTGTAAGAGGGAAGTGTAAAAACATCAACAAACACGTATACACACAAGACACATTGAAATAAAGCAGGAGGAGAAACAGGAACATGGGGCTTGAAACCACCCTCTTTTCTTTTACTACAAGTAATATATAACACAAACAACATTACAGTTACACTACTATATTATGAACATACAAATGAAGAAGGAAACTGTCACCAAGGACGCCAGCGTAATGGCCTTGGACGTGTCATGTACGGTATCGTAGCTACATGTACGTGCGCCCCCTTTTCCTTGGGACTACTGAATACAGTTGTAGTGGGAGAGACGAGTAATAACCAAATAGCATGCTAAAGAAAGCTATCTCTTTAGTTGGAACTGGCAAGAACGAAGGTCTCACTCTCACGATGCACTCTTTCCTTCGTTAGCTTCATAGTTTATCATTAGTTTTTATACTTTTAAACTCATCTGGCATCGTATTTTGTAATTTTGCTAATCATTTTTGTAAAGATTTTAACCAGAAGTGAAATTTTATGTTCCGCAAAGTACATGTTTACTGTATGCTGGTGCAGCTGAAGCTGCAACATGATACTAAAAATAGTATGCCTATATTCTTTTCAGCTTATTCATCATCTTATTTTTTAGTTCTGCTTGTAAGTTTGCTGAAATTTATGACGTAAAGTTAAATATTATGTTTCGTAGAGCTCTTGTTAAATGTATACTGAAATATGAAACTATAAATCATAGTGATGTACTTTTATTTTCAAGCGTATTTATCGTTAAGCAGTCAAAAAGAAATGATCACTTATTATCGTAAAGGCTGTACAGTTGTAAACAACATGATGAAACCTTTTTTTAAGATCAGTAAGATGTTGTACCAAGAAATACCATTAAAAAAATTCTTGCTGAAAAGGCGTAGAAAAGACTCGAAGCAAAAGACGATAATTTTTGAGAAAAACTCACGGTTCTCATTCCCTTGTACGAATTCTATAAAGCAAGTAAAAAAAATAATACCAAAAAATAGTACTTTAAAAAGCTTGATTTCAAATGCCTCGAATACCCTGACTCCTATTGGTAGTGCTTAAAAAGTTGTAAGTTCAGCATTAAAGAGCGCGCAGAATGTTGTAAAAAAAGCTGGTAGCAGGAAAAATATTATAATGCCTTGAAATTGCCTATTCCACGAAAAATACGAAAATTTTTAACACTTCTTATCTCTCTGACTTTTCTGACTTAAATAGCATAGGCACTATCACGCATGGTGAAACTAGAGTTGTCAAGGCTAATAATGATGCTTATCAAGCTCCCACAAACTGTGACCTTATCAAGTATGCAAAAATTTTATAGGTACCTCAATTGGTGTGCTGCACGAGCGTGCGCGCGCGTGTGCCACTCTCCAGAGTACGGGTGATTACGTGTTAAAGTTTGTCATTCAGCAGAAAAATGTGGCAGACAAGGAGAAGGTGAGTGAAGAGAGGAGATCGTAAGCAAAAAGTAGCACTAGCAATGACAACGACAACTAACGCGGTGCGTGGTATAATGGAGTTAAATTGAATGGAAACACAGTTTATTAATGCCAAGGACAGAATATCCGAATTGTAGAGTAGCGCCCAATAAGAACGGAGTCACGCAACCGTCTTTCCCTACTTTTTGTGCATGGACTAACGTGGTAGGGATTCGTTCCCTCTTGGATTTTTCTCTGCGTTTGTTGCACGACTAGTGTATGTATATACATGTGCATGTGCCTGGTTCCAGGATGGTGATGGTGATCCACAGGAAAGAAAGGGAGCCCACGACTTGTACAACAGTTTTCTCTCTGTTCAGTGACACTACGTAAGTGCGTTCACAGTGTGCTTGTGGGTGTCCATGTGCTGACCCAAATGCACTAACATTATATACAAGTTTGTATTAAAATCGACACACTAGTGACTATGTGTAGCACGCTAGATGATAAGGAGGCAAATTAGCTATTCACTTTGCAGCTAGGGATAACCAGAGAAGTTTCTGATCATAATGTGCTGAAACATGAAAATTTATCTAGTTTTGTTAGAGAAAAACTTTTTACTCAGAGTATTATTGGCAAGACTTAAGGTTCATCCTCAGAATATGAACACGTAAAGAACAATCTTACTTTTTAGTGTTAGTTTAACTATGCACTTGTAAAGTAAAATGGACTGCAATAAATATAACCAATAATTGGCCCGTACATTGCAATAATTCCAGTGTAGAAAGTCCTATCCCAGTTGTAGTTTTCTACAGTAATGTTATTTTTAGCAAGTTGTGACGAAATGGTTGATAAAAAAAAATTTATAACAGTTGTAAAATATAATATATCATGTTTTCCTGTATACTATGTTCTAAAATTGTAACTAAAAAACTACTTTACTAAGGAGGTAAAATTTATTTGCATTAATTTGCGTGATAACGTATAGGTGATGTCATGATACTCAAAAACATTCATGCTCCAAACTTGTGCTATTTTTTGATCTTAAAAATCAAGTCAACAAGTTTTGACTACAGCAAATAACTTGTCTTCTATTATTCAGAGCTTTTAATATATAAGATGTTTTCGCTCGATACTACGTTTATACCGATTAACCGCTGACAAATCCGGCTTCGTAATGGAGTACAACTTATGTATGCACATGTTCACTCTTAAACATAAGAGCCAGCCATATTGCCTTATTACCTAAATTGACTAGTTACATTCTCTAACATATATACAATACATAAATAATAAAAACACTATTACACGATACTTCTATTCACCATATTTTATTTGAACTCCAAGCTTTGTCTTCAAATTCGCATAGTCATAGATTCCTATATTACAATACACGTAAGAACTATCCAAAAGTTGAAAAAATTTAAAGTTAAATTTAAATTACTGTTTAAAGTTAAATCTTTGTTTCTTAAAGTATAATAGTAAAAAAGTTTGTAGAATGACATAGATTAATAAGCATAATTTTAGAAAGATTGTAACCGTTTGAGAAAAGTCTCTAGGGCTGGCAAAATTTTGAGCTTATCATTTCAGTTGGCAAATAAGTTTTGTAGTAACCATAAGAAATCTTACCTTTCTGAATAAGTTCTTCAAAATTGCTTACAACTAATCCTTTTCTTATACTCCTCCAGCTATCCCATATTTTAAACGGTTTTTTATTTCGAGATTCCTATTAAATAAAAAAAATTAATAAAATTATGAATTTACATCGTAAGTCAAAAACAATATCTTAAAGTTATTTACATACATTGGAAGTGCTAAAAATAACATTAATTGCATGAGTGGCATTAGCTAGAAAGTGAGTTCTTGGATACATACTGTTCACTTTTTACAACAAATGACTGTTTTTTATGTAATTCTTCGAAAAAATTGTTTATCACAACATCTTTTACGTATACATGCCTTTCTAAATTCAATTCATTTTATTTTTCTATTTTCAAGTCATTTAATCAATAAGCACACAGCTTGTCTCTATGTATTTGCTGTACCATTTTCAACTATATTGGGGCTCTAGGCCAAGGCCATGACAGGAGCCCTATGTACGTGTGTGTGTATATGAAATTACCTAGATAAGGATACACACTCGATGGCCATAAATTTCAAGTACACAAATAGCACTTTCGTCTCTTTTAAGTGTATTAAATACAAAAATCTCATAATTTTTAATATAACAAGGAATTTTTTTTTGTCTGATTACAATTTAAAGCTTTAAAAAATTTTAACTGATTTTCATGTATCATAGATTAAAATTTTTCTAATTTTGTTATAATTTTTGTTCCAATAAAAAAGTACAGCAAGATCATAAATTTTCTTACCAAAGTTAGATTTAAGTCTGTAAATGTAACAGATAAATATACTTTTTGTTTAATAACGCATGCAAAATATAATAAAACTGGAAAAATATTACACTGATTACGCACCTTCACCTTATAATCTAGTAGGACATGTACAACTTTGCTAAGAGCTAACCTAATAAAATAATGACAGTCTGTATCTTTAAGACACCATGTGGTGACAGCAAGATAAAAGTACTGTTGTCCTCATTTTTTGTCAAAGTTAAAAAAGCAACACAATACAGCCCCTAGTATAATAACTTTAAATATGCTTACTTCATGAGTCAAACCGACTGACTGACTTAACAGAAAACGTACATACAGTATAAATGTACATAGAGCTAACGTTGCACGGTCAAAAGGTGCGGAAACCTGGTAAAAACATATGCATGCGGGCTAGAAATTGCATGAGCAGTCTCAAATTTGCGCATAAAAACGAGCAAGCATGATAAGTTATGGCACAGAAAATTTCAGCATGGCAGAAAAGTGGGCCCCCACCTCACTCATATTGGAATAATAGATATGGGGATCTACTTTTTCCTGAACCTAACTTCAGAGTCTATAGTTGCTGCCGATGGTACTGTAGCATCGTTTGCTATGACAGCCCCTCTCTAAATCTATCTCTGCCGATATATGTACACACATTGTCTCGCCAAGTGCATGCATAGTCTTAGCTACTCGGCTGTTAAAATATGGTATATATTATTTCAGCTGATAGTTAAATCAGTGCCCTGGCTAATTCTGTGCCCATGACAGCAACCAAGAAGCCAAGAGCCAAGCTAACGTTAGAGCTGCAGGGTACTGACTGACCAAATTCTGGACCATAACTCTCTTCTACACCGTGGTCAAGCTGAAAAATGTCTCTTTTCTCACTAAGTAAAACGAAAAAACTACTGTGAGTGCTAGTCAACTAATGAAGGTGACTCCAAGAATAAGACTTTAATGGTACTTATTATAAAAATTTTTTTCTGGTAATATCATAGAAGCAAAAAGAGTTTGCTTACTATTATTATACGGATACCTTTATGATTTACTAAAAAAATCTTAATTCTGTCAAAATAATTTTAAAATAAGAATTAGTTATTTATATTACGCGAACAACGTAACCACGATATCACATGATATCACACTATCTCTAGGATCAATGAAATTCATCGCCAGAAACTCCGTTTGAAGCAGATGTCACAAGTAAACTGCATATTCCAGTAATAAGCCTAACATCGTTTGGTGAGGTGCAGATTTTTTTTACTCTGTTTTTGATTTTACTAAACTTTGTACGTAAATCTAACAGGACTTTAATTGAGGATCGCTGAAAAAAAATAAATTTCCATAAGCTTCTAATCACAAAAATAAGATTTCTTTTCCTACTCCAGCAGTTCAGTCAAATCAACTAAAACAACAACAAAAAAACCGAATTGAGAACTAAACAATAACAATTTATTATATGCATCCTATAATTATAAGTCCTACACTCGTATTGGTCCTATTGAGCACAACTTGTAAGGACGATAACCATTTTCATTGTCACACAGAAAAAGTTATTCGAACAAAGAATGGAGCTACTGAAAAAGATACAAAAAATTTTGACAACTCTGAAACCATTGCTTATCTAGTAAGTAAATGTGTTTAAAAAAAATATCAATGGCTGATGAAGTATGACAAAAAAATGTACCTAAATGTTTTTTATCATGAAGTGGCTGTGGATCTCCAGCTGCTCCAAAGGCTGTAGTAAAAATTGTTAAAATATTCATTCTTTATTACGAAGGTTCAGCAAAAGTTACCTAATGCTCTCATAAGAACGTGGTGCAACATAATGCTGATGGCACATTTGACAATAGAAAGGGAGCTTGGACTTGCTCAAAACTCACAAGTGTACAGCTATATATATATTTTATGCACAAAATATAACTGTTGTAGATGATCTTTACAGTTATTAAAATTAAATAAATAATAAAGGAAAAAAATCGCATAAAACTGTAAACATGGCCTAGTCACCTTCTGTCCACTAGCCCACCAACGTTATAATTTTGCTGGCTGCAGAAACAACTGTTTTGCAGTAAGTTTCCAGTTTTAAAAATATTATTTAAATTTCAAATTGTACTTTCTCAACTTCGAACGACCTGGCAATCATATTTCACTCAAGACCAGCATGCAAGAAATTCAAGTATTTACCGGTTACTTTTTTTTTATTCATAAACAGCCAAAATATTCGTTGTATTGAGAAATTTAGTATGACGATAATATTTACCAATAAAATTTTACTAAATAATTTAAGAAGATGGTGAAACGAATTTAGCTGGCATTATTGTAAGTTGCTGTGACTATGCAAAAATATTAATTTACTCTGCTGACAAAATGTTAAACAACGACAGCAACTATTTGATTAAAAATCCTAACAAACACATAGATCTTGTCATACAACTGAACATTGATGAACGTCAGTCTTTTTTTTTAACAACTAGCAGGACAAACTGTGAAATTTACATTTAATATTTTAATAGAGCAAATAAGCCTATGTCTGCTTATTTAAAGAAAATTTACCAGTTGAAAATGTAACAGATATACCATGGAATAAGCAAGGTACGTTACTGAGTACTATTCTTTTACAAATTTATAATGAATAGTAGAGCATTCTATTCTTTTTATTGCAACACATTTTTAATCTAAAATTTCTACAGAATGTGTCGTTTGCGATTTAAAAAGAAAATAAAGCAATTATAGAACTCACCAAGGCCTATTTAAAAGTAACAGCCTCTACATAAATAAGTAGAAAAAATTCCAGTGCCTATGCTAAATAGTGGGCCGATGATAGGCGAGAATTTGAGCGCTAATCCATAGTGGCCAGCAGAGGAACTATGCACAGATTTTCTATTGGCTGGTGGCACAAAGGCTCAGCTCATGGGAGAGCTGAGGGAAGATGGTTGACTGAGACATGAGATGCTTGAATGTGCGCTTTGGTGATAAAGAAGGGAAGGTATTTGCATGCAACTAGCTACATATGTATAGCTACAGTTGTATACTGATACGCATGGAAAAGAGCTGCGTGTATTACTTTTCTGGCTTTTCTCCCCTGAAAGCAAGATAAAATTTTTAAATGCAGTTGATCATTAATTTAACTATAAAAACAAAAGCAAAATTGTCAAGTTAGTAAGATGTTGTCTTTTATTTATCCAAAAATGACGAGATAAACACAATAAACTTACTGTTTTGCTTTAGTAATAAACGAGTACCTTTACTCCAATAACCCATTGAGCTTAATTATTTTTTAGTTTTCTGACAAGTGAAATTATTGTATAATAAATGAACGCATTTACTACAATGATGCAGTACGCTCAAATTTTGTTTTGTAATAAGTAATATTACTAAATAATATACCAACGTGTTTACCAAAGCGCCCCAGTACATGAAAGTCTTTTTTATTTTTAAAATGACTTATATTTGTTGACCATTTATACATCGCTTAACTGTTATAATGTGATAAAGCTTTCATTAAATATAAAGCTTTGGACCTTTACGATGAACATCAGTAGCTCCTCATCTCTTTATACCTCATTCGTTCATAGCTCAGATGGCTAGCGATCATCTTCAGACTTTTGTTTTGCAGCACCAGCTTCGAATCTCATTCGAAGCAAGTTTTTTTTTTTTTTTTTCATTTGGTAAAATACTTCATTAAATATTTAACACGTTTTTTTTATAACTACGAACGTATCATGTCTTACAAGTGACTATCAAATTTTTTTTAATTTTTACAATATAAGTGTACGAACCAAAAGAGCCAATTAAAATTTAAAAAATTTATTTTAGAAGCATTAGGAAGCCTCGATCTATTTCTTATATTCTTTTAAATATTTTTCAAAAGCGCTTTTATAATGGCTTATAGGTAACTTACCGAGTAAATCTTGTTCCAGTGATGGCTAAAAAAATCATTGAACGCATTAAGTAAGGACTTATTTCACGATCAATATAACCTATAGTCACGCTTCAAACGTTTTTCTCGAGGTTCAAACGAGGTTTATCGTTTGAAATTATCCCACGTTTCAAAACGTGCTCGTTTATTTTAGTCATCGAAGTCGAAGCACATTGTTAGTAATTACTTTTGTGAGAAAGTTATATAAAAAAAAAAAAATTATTACAGATTTGTTTGAAGTAATTTTTTTAACAGGTTATAATGAAAAAATGTACGCTCTCTCTGTAGTTTTTTCAGGCTTGATACCAGCACATTGAATGGGACCACATCACGCGCGCATTTTTTTTTAATTTTTTTTTTTTTTGTAGTTGTCAAATGCTAGGTAAATTTATTAAAAATACGAATTTAAGACGAATAAATAATGAAAATAACTAATTAGGTAATCTAACGAATCTAAGAAAACTGCAAATTTTTTAATGTTTTTATAAATTGACGTACTCATTTGTAAATGTAGTTGTTTTCCAATAGCGTTGTGATTATTTTATCAAACGACTATTTTACAACTTGAATTAAAAACAGCAATACAACTGTCAGTGACACATACTGATTAACATGTGTACAAGAATAATAAATATCGTAAAGTGAACAAAGTTTTACAGAAATGTAAATTCACTACTTATATCGTACATATCAGCGCATCCTATCTTTTGTACCCCATTTCACGCGATAAATAATTTAAATTTACTGCAGATAATAATAGTAATAATAATAATAACAATCATAATTACAACGTTAATAATAAAAATAATAACAATAATAATAATAATAACCTGCACTAAATCTTATATACAACATGAAAATAGTCTAAATTTTTTGGCACAGGAACAAGAAAATTTTTCTACAGAATTTTCTAAAAAATACTTATCAAACATTTTATATATCTAAAAGATAAAAAAAGTTTAAATTTATATTTAGAATACTTTTAAGAAATTCTACATTTCGTTAAGTCATTAATAATGATACAATCTAAAGTATGAAATTTAATGCTTTTGCTTCTGTAGCCTGCCAATGAATAGTAGTACTGTTCCATTTTAAGCCCTTTATTTTGCCAGTACTGTCTTTCACTAAATCCGTATAATCAATATGTCCGTCACAAATTTCTGCAGATCGCTTGGAAGATGGGGCTCAGTATTATATTATAGTGTTACCTGTTATGAAAAAAAATACTTCTTGCTGGTACAATCAGTTTTAATATTAAAAAGCATTTTTTATTAATTAAGCAATGTCTATCATTTATTTAAGTAGCCACAAAAAAGGAAAAGTATTAGAATGTTTTAAGTATTCTTTATTATAAACGGAAAAATACTACAATTCGATTTTCATGGACTATGTATCTACCCTATCTATGCCATTCTTACGCACGAGTCTACTTTTTAAAACGTTTAATGAGCTATTAGAGTTGTTACCATTAACTAACAAAAGAATTTTTCTTAAATAGATAACCATTAGTTTTTTCAAAACATCAATGTATTTATTAAAAGATGTTTATTATCCTCAATGAAAAATTAACCTATCAAAAGTATACAACATACTTCAAATGAGTCTCCTTTTTGTTGTCAAGACATTTTTTAACGAATTTTTTAAAAGTATATAACGTATAAATAGTTTGAAAGGTGTTTTTATTAAATGGTGTTAACACCTACTGCTTGTGGGCCATGTTGGTGAGGTAGGACAGAAGATCTCGGAAATGGGGTTCAATAACAAATGTCAATCTTGCAAAAATTCAGATTCATTATGAAGATCTGAGTTATGCCTTGAGGCGTTAAAGAAATTGGGAGTATACAAATCGAAAAGATAAATTATTGTTGTACTGCTTATTCTTCTACTAACTACAAAAAGAATGGCTGTAAAAAATTTCATCCTGCCATCCAAACAATTGTTCAATTGGGGCAACATTGCTAACTTAACTCAAAATACTAATTTTATTCTAATATTAATTTACGAATTCTCAATTGACCTGAATCCTACTTATCATTAAATGTAAGAAAACTCGCATAAATGTATCACAAAATGATAAGGTTCAAATAATTCCCGCTTTAATCGAGGGCCGTGACAAAAAAATGATTTCTTACAAACTCGAGCCCACTTCTTTTTTTTTTAATACAAGGTGAAAACTGAATATGCACCGGAATTACGGCAATTCCTTGTGAGATCGTTCTTAATAAAAATCATGTAAATAATGTTTTTTTATTGACTTACGTAAAACACTGAGTGACTCCGTGCAATACACGCACCAAACAATTATTATATAAAGTGAACCTTGCTCAGAACTTGGGGTAATATTTAGTTCTGGAAACCCGTATGAAACTTATTTTATAAATAAACCAGTAGACTGTAGGTGCTTGGGTACACTAGTAAGAAGTTCTACTTCTTTAAAATTATATGGCAGATAATATAATTATAAATATAAATTTACCTTCCATAAAACGATATTGTGTACGAAAATGGTGCAATTATCGTGAGAATGAGTATACCTACGTTGATCGGGTGTGATTTTAATTAATATTTAATGAGTTAACCATTACAAACAATATGTTACAGCACAACACAATAAAAATACTATATAGGCAGGCCAGTCTAAGACTGTGCACTTTCATCGAATCTTCCGGTGATTATAGAACAACATTCTACCGCTTACGCTGATTACATCTGTAACGTCACGCTCTCATCTATCACATACAATCCCACACCTCTTTCTTGTCCATATTTAATACACGAAATATAATTGTATACAGAAAATTAGTAAAAATCATCCTGTAACATGGTTTTCTTTAATAGGGCAGTGTTACATGCCAGTAAATGTCCTTTCAGGACGTTTATCACACATAGTTTTTTTGACAGATATTATTTGAACGTCAAACATATATTGAAATAGCATAACAAATTTCCATAAAAACTGTTGCTCGTTTGACTGTGCCATTATTTTACATACGTTACATTTTTAAAAATCGATATTGAACATGTAACCTTATAAAAAAATAACGTCGAATGGCATTTATATGATTTGTAGAAACCTCCCAATTTTTTGGGTACAAAAGATTACTTTTAGATAAGCCTATTGAATTCTTAAATGGACCTACAAGTTTAATTTCAAATGAATTTTGAGAAAGGGGATAAAGTATGCGTAAATGCATGTATGTAAGTGCATCCACATGAGAAAAACCCTTGGTAGCTTTACTGTACACATTAGCGTTCCTGTAATTTCTCTGAACTTTGCCCTACAAACTATGTAAAGAACTGCCTTATGTCAAAAAATCACTTCAATCACAAATGAAAAATTTGTAAAAGAATAAGATACAATAAAAATTAATTATTGTATTTTTACAGTATAAACAAATTTTTTGTAATTTTTGAAAATTTTTAAGAAATATGAAAGAATTGTAGACAAAATTTTTCATTTACCGTAAAAGTAACAAATTAAATACATAGAAATAAATACTCGTCAATTAATTGGAAGGGTACTTTGCTAAAATATACTAATTTCCAAATTTTTGTTAAAAACTTTAAAAAAAATTATTTTATTAAGTTGATAGTTTATTTTTATAATTGACAACCAAACCAAATCAATGAAGGTACATTTGATAAAAATTTCTATGAAAAATAAGTTACACACTATAACATAATATGAAGTAATTGATAACTTATTAATGTGCCTGCTTGTAGCAGAGTAGGCAAGAGCCGAAGCCAGAAAGTCAGAGGTTAGAGGTTCGAATGTGCTTGGAAACTGTTTTTTTTTTTTCAGAATTAGTTAAAAGAAAACAAAAATTTTATAATGTGTGGCAATGAGAGGCAGTGAGGATAACGACGCACGAAAAAGTGCACAGCCATATTCTCCGGGGTAACCGGCTGGCGCTGCTCCCTGTTTCCAAACTGATCACCACTGATTAGGGCTTGCAGTCTCTTGAAAGGTACTAACGGAATCTGAAAGTAACCCATCTGCGACTGCGCAAGACCGCCCTTAGGTCTGACTTTGGAAGAATCTAGACGCCCGTTGGTTCGTACCAGCTGTATCTCCAAGGAGACCCAAAGGTAAATATTATCGAATCTCTATGATCGATACAGCTGGAGTCCGGGACAGACACTTTCGTTACAGCCATCAGCTGCCCCGACTCTTAATAAGCCATTCCAGATCGAACCGTTCGCAGACAGCTTTGACGATGGCCACATCTATGGGGACACCTCGAGGCGGCATGTCCATCGGCTCCCGCCCAGAGTCGCGTTGTCTGCTATGAATGAGTAGGGGCACAAATCCCTGAGGCCAATTTTTATTCAATATTTGCAGAGCTCCGAGAAAGCGGAAAAGATTTCTTGACTTGACACGAAGTATTCATTGATTTCTGGCCACTTATCAAGTCCTACTTTTCGCGTGAAATCGCTTTAGATTTTCATACGTTCTGGAGCAGCTCATAAGTCTTTGGTCAGATGTATCCTTTTCCCCACAAACGCAGGCATCACTGCCCATTAAGCTAAACCGGTACAGGTTTGCTTTAAAATTTCCATGGCCAGTGAGCACCTGAGTGCTTGCGTAGTTTAATTCTAACCACCTCGTATCAAGTCGGTCTTTGACAATTTTTAATGAACGAATACGTTACACGTCCATTCATCGAGCTTTCAAAATTTTGGCACTCAGCCTGCCTGTCAAGTTTTGCCCCGTGGTTAATCCCTTACTTTGGACTCGTTGTCAGGTCACCCAATCTCAGTGGAGAGAGGCTTTCCGTATCGTCCACTTTCAGTTCACAATCTTAACAAAGTAACTCGACTGGCCGTGGTGTACTTAAGGCTACACATGCCTTTGCCTGGTGCTTCTGCGCTTCAGATCTTGAGCTGAGACAAGCCCAGCTCTGATTGCAATTGGACCGTGGTCCTTATTTGTCCTCGGAAGGGTCATCCACTCTTCTAGTCTTGCGAAGGGCGATGCTACTCTTGTTGGGGTCCATGCGAGAGTCAGTCAGTTGCCCCTTGCGCTTTCTCACTTTTATTTGCCATTCGCTCCTGCTTGTAAGCACTGGCAGATTTTTACCTATTTGCTCTCATGGAAGCAAGAGTCGTGCAAAGTATCAGATGTTTGACCAGAACAACCCCCTGCCCCCAATCGCAGTGTTCTTCATGCAATTCGTTTTTTTTCTTATACATATATATATTTATTTACATATATATACAAGTGAGGCTAATGCCCCCCTGCACGCTCCGTGCGCCAACCCCTCCCCCTTTTATTGTGTTATTAATGTAATTTTTTCAAAATAAGGTTTGTATAAATATTTTTTAAAGCCTTGAAGAATAACAAAATTAATTGTTAGTATAAAAATAACATATTGAAGTATATTTTACAGAATTCGAAAGACTATGGCATTTTTTGAAAATGCTTGGGAATAAATTTTCTACGATGGGGAATGATTACTGGTCTGCTTTTAAGGAAATATGAAGAACAAGCTGCTAATTTCAAATAAAAGTGGCAAAGTTTACATAGACAGAGAGATGTGCCCTTGACTTTTTGTTGGTGAGCTTTATTATTTCATACAGTGGCTCTCATTTTTAAATAAGCTGTCTATCCTGTATGTGTCAATAGGTATTTCCAAGCTCTTATATTTATATATGCCCCCTGCGCGCTCTGCGCACAAATCCCCGTAATTGCAAATTAGATTTACGAAGTATGGAAAAAAACCCGAATTATATTAATTGTTACTTCAAATTTATATATATGAAAAATGTATATTGATCATAATTAATTACATGAATTTTTAATAATCACTTTTTATCGTTCCTGACTAATAACAGCTATTTCTATGGGATAAGTAGAACACGATTTTCAAAACGATATCATTTTTGAAGAAGCATGTAACGTTATGCTGCCTTTCCAACTACGATATTTGTTCGCATTGTAAAGATAATCAAAATAAAGCTCTTTTACATTTAAACGAAATTTTTAATTCTGAAAATATGTCTTGTAAAAATTTCAGTTTACCAGAACCAACAGAAACGATAAGAAAAAATATTGATACTGACAATGATGAAAAAATATTTTGTAAACATAAATTCCATGAAATGTTTTTACAACTCATTCATGATCAACGTCAAATTTTTTAAGAGATAATAAAATTTGAAAAAAAAATTTTTTTATCGATGGTCCTGGTGGATTTGGAAAAACTTTTTTATACAAAACGTCAATTTATTATTTCATTACAACTGAAAAAAAATTCTTAGAATAACTTGGACAGGTATTGCTTCTATTCTGCTCCCAAAGGGAATGACCACTTACAGAACTTTCAGACTTTCTTTAGGGGAGCTGAGAGGGAGCTGGGGTTGAGGTGGGTGGAGGGGGGCGAAGCAAAACCTCGCTCTAACTCTTACTACTATATAATATAGGAATATATATATATATATATACCACGTTCTCACAAAAAAGCAACTATTCTGATCTCTCGAAGGTAAACAAAGCACGGACAAGCGAGTGATTTTTCAATTGAAAAGAAAACAGAACGACTCTATTAAGCGGAGCTAAAAAGCAACACGAATTTTTACTTAAGAGACACGCAAAAAATAAGGGAGCACTTATAAAGTAGGTAAATCACTCCTATTACTCCCGCGATGTTGAGCCAAGGTCTGCTGACTCAAATTGTATATCAATAGAAGAACTTACGACCTTGATCGCTCTTTATCGTCTTCTACAAAGGTCACTACCAAAAACTATAAGAAAATTACTTACACTTCTTCCTGCTTTCCTGTCAAACGTCCAACTAGGGGCCTTATCGAATAAAACAATACATCTCCAATTCGCAAAAAAATTCAATAATATCTCGAAAGTAGGCAGCAATCAGCAAGCAAAAGGACAATTGTAAGACCGTCAGTGATGTCACGATAGATATAAGCAAGTGGCATATATTAACCACTAAATTCAAACAAAATAAGGCTTACTATTCTGCGTTATAAACGCAATAACCCCAAAAAGAGCCTGTGGTACGTGTACCCTCAAATAATAATTAAAGAATTAATGTAATGTTTTGAAAGGTGGTTAATAAAACAACACCTTCTTTGCGCCCCCTCTTTTTTAACATTATTCCATCAGAGTTATATTATCTAAATGCTAAAAATATTAAGAAAAACAATTACTTAGAAACACAAATATCATTTAATATAGTAATGACACCATGGATTAAGAATTTAATAATTTTTAAGCAAAGTCCATATGAAGTACTTGAAAAACTTTTAGTGCTAGTAGCAAAAACAAATCATTACAATAAACTTTTTCAAACTATGACGATTGAATGTATCGTAGGTACATTCTCGAATAAAATACATATTTATTCTTTTAACTTACAAATCAAGAAAAATAGATACTTCAAAATTGAAGTACTAATGTACACTTAAAAATAATGTCTTTTCCAAAGGACTTTAGAATAATCTTTGATTTTTTCTGATTTATGTAAGCTAATTTATGATTTGAAGTTGTCGAAAAGCATCGAGTACAAGTAGCTTGATTTAAAGAAGATTTATTAGCACTAATAGGCAGTTCAATTGCCAAACACTTGAGTTTAAAAAACTATGACACACAAAATGTAAAACATATTGGCATTTGTGATGTATGACAGTAAGTGTACATACCTGTCACAAACTAAAAATAATGAAAACTCTTTGAAAATTACAATTGCAATGAATCAAGCAAACGTTCTTATACGATGCAAAATATATTTGCTTCGTAGCGTTTAAACAGCCCAAAAGAATAGTCGAGTATCAATCTTGGGAAAAAAAGAATTATTACAGTTTGATTGGTTGGATGAAGTGCACAGTGCTCAACATTCTCATTTTGTATAACGGCTTGTACGGGGCTTCACTACCCCGAATATTAAATTAAACATTAAAGTTTTTAAATAAAGTGGTTTAAAATATATTTGGCTTTTTTCTCCTAATCCTGCGATGCATTCATCGTTAATAGCATGTTGTACACATCTTAAGGATCTTCTTTATCACTGCAAGCAACAGGCATAAGCATTCTGTATTATAAGAATTAAATTTAATTCATGTCACACTAACATTTGTTCCGTATTTATTTGATTCTGTTTTATTTCACCCTTTTCAGCGAAAAAAGCTATATATGACAGCACAAGCCACAACAATAACTGCAGAAAAATCTGGATGATAATGAAGCAATCTTTTGCTATTCAAACACCGCAGCAGTTCAGCAGTTCTTTCCATACACTAAATAATTGCTCCACTACACAACGAATGCGGCACACGCTTGTTGTGCATCTGTACTCTGGCAGTCCAGGTAGTGAGTCTCTAATAAGCGTTAGCACAACATCTAAATGATATACGGGCATAAAACAAAAATCTGCGGGCATCACTGTGTCTCCAAACAAATTTGTCATTAGTACTACCGTTGGCAATTCGTAAGTCACTAATGTTATAATCAGCATTGCTAATCTATAAGGTACGCAATTTTTTAATGTTATGACGTTTTGGGAATTTTTATCTCATTAATAAGATACACTTACTACTTGAATATTTAAACTATGAAACGGTTTGTGATTAAAAAGCGCCTCTTTGTGATCTGCTGGCATATGAATGTGTGGGAGCATACAATCTAGAACTCTGAGGATGTTTACGGGAAAATTTTACTTTCCTCTGAACATATAAAATAATGATCCGTATACGTAGAAGTACTGATCCGTACACGAAAAAAACTGTGTGTGCGCTCAATGTGTACGAAAAATGATAACTATTCAGTGGTTTGTCTTTTATAATGTTAAAGCGTAAACTAGTAATTACCACTCACTTTAATAAAATACTTTACATAGTACGTTTGGGTATGCTAAGGCACGTGGTTCAAAACAAAAGAACGTTATAGAGCTATGGAGGATTGACGAATAAAGCCATTTATAGACGACAGACAGAGACAGATTGAGCAAATTACAAAAAGCGGAGATGTGCGCTTCTATTTGTGGATAGTTGTTTCATTTCAGCACATTTCTATAACAAGTATACCCTTTATGCACATATTAGTGTATTTACACCCCAATGAAGGTATCTATACCTATATAAGAAAAATGTACAAATTTATTTGAAGATAGCGTTGAAACTGATCAAAATGGACTGATCAGTCCACTGACCAACCAACCAATTAAATCAACCGATTAAAAAAACGGGACTAAATAACCCAATAGTGTATTCTCATGAGAATGATTTAAAAGTAAATTTAAGCAACCGCCTTCATGTGTAATATATGCCAATGCCCATTGTCTCATATGTCTCGTCTCCTCTCCTCTACTTTCTCGCCTTTTTTTTCTTGATTCGTGTAACACGTGTGGCTGGCACATCTATCGTCATTTTGAAACACGTGTGTTTGACAAAGGTATGGGTAATCATTTTTTATTGAACGTTGTGATAAAATAAAAATTAACTGCCAATTTTATTTGAAGTCACTGTAGTTTTTCAGTAATTGTAGGCGTGAAGGTTATAATTCGTCTAGCGATCACATCCAAAAGAGTGGTGCAGAAAACCAACAGTTAAACCCGGTTGACTTTAAGGTCAACCACGCAGGTCAAGGTCAACCAAAGTTGACACCACGTTTAATGTAAGTGTTTATTCAAACCATTAATTAATTCACTTTATTCAACAACCTAGCGTAGCATAGCATACACATATTAATACACGCAATAGAGAACGATATTTGTAGGTTAAAATTAACCAATCAGTAATTTTACTTTATTTATATATTAGTACGCAGCGATGGCTGAGAGATCAAAAAGATGTTCTTATTAATTATATGTCAACGCACAGAGACTTCGCAGTGGACCGCTTCACTAGCGCAAATGGAACACAAACGAGAGATTTACAGTGCGCAGACGTTTCCGATTAAGTTAGCCGACGTGGTCCTAGTAAAACGGTCACATAATGCAAATAGGTAATGTTAAGAAGTATATTTTACGTTTTTTAGATTTATAACTTTAAATAACGCAATTCTTATTTTCCGTAGTGTGGGGCGAAATTAAATGCTAAGAGCAAAGAAAATAGTGCTATAGAAAGTAAGCATCATAGAGTAATTGGTTATGCGAACAATGACAGTGGAATGGATCCTTTAATCATCGATGAACAACTTGAAAATGTTTTAAACGTAACAGGAAAGGATCATACAAATGGATTGAATATAATGCCTGAAGCTGGTATCAAGAAGCCACATAAAAGTACGTACATATAAATAGTTCTAACAATTTGATACTTTTACAATAACGTAAGTTTAAAATAAATTTATTTTGTGTGCAGTCAAGGTTGTGAGGAAGCACAAAGTATTATATTCTAATGAGAAAGTGCCTCAGAAAGCAAGTGAAAGTGGCATGCAACAAATTAATCCAACTGAAGTGCTTCAAGTACTGTCAGATAACAATATCAATGATACATCGCTGGAAAAGGTGCTAAGATCAACTTTAAACGTCCAACGACCAGTTGTCGTCAAAAGCGAATTTTCGAAAAGTTCATGCACAGAAACATGCAATATACAAAGTAATGAATTGGCAGCTACAACAATAACACCTCAAAGAAAAATTTTTGGTAGTAAGGAATGCAAAGTAGGTTTTAAAAATTTGAATACATATTCACAGTACACTAATTACGCCGAGGCTTGGCGTAAAAAAGAAGGTGAAGTTCGTGCAGTTTAAGTGTATTAGTTTACAGATACAAAAAACCTCCCTTACAGATACACCAAAACAGCAGTCTGCTTACATATCTGTACAAGCCGTTATGGAATATAATAATGCCATTAAGATGATTGTCAAAGAATTACGAAAGTTCAATGAACAGGAGGAAAAAATATGATGTTTTTGAGTGAGCGAACAAACGAAAAAAAGTGGATGTACATTAAACGTTTGCTTACATTTCCATTGTGCTTAAATAATACTTTTTTCTAAGTAATACATTTTTGTACAAACGCCAAATGTTTATTATACTGGCATTTCATTGATCTCTGGCGATAAACGAGCTCTTTTATTTCTAAATACATTTTTTGTTAAATCTTATTTACAATTATACGAGGTTCTTCGGTAACTATACAGTTCGTTACGTATAGCCAAACATTTAAAGTCAAATGCTTGTCAAAGAATGCTAGTCAAGCACTGTGCGCTTCATCCAACCAATCAACCTGTAATAATGTTTTATTTCCCCAAGATTGCAACTCGACTATTCTTTTGGGCTGCATAAACGCTACGAAGCGTCAATATTTTCCATCGTATAAAAAGTTTGCATAATTCATTGCAATTATGATTTTCAAAGAGTTTTCATTATTTTTAGTTTGAGACAAGTATGTACACTGACTGTCACACATCACAAATGCCCATATGTTTTACATTTTGTGTGTCATAGTCTTTTAAACTTAAGTGTTTGGCAATTGAACCGCCTATTTGTACTAATAAATCTTCTCTGAAGCACGCTACTTGTACTCGATGCTTTTCGACAACTTAAAATCATAAATTAGCTTACATAAATCAGAAAAAATCAAAGATTATCCTAAAGTCCTTTGGAAAAGACATTATTTTTAAGTGTACATTAGTACTTCAATTTTAAAGTATCTATTTTTCTTGATTTGTAAGTTAAAAGAATATATATGTATTTTATTTAAGCATGTTCCTACGATACATTCAATCGTTATAGTTTGTAAAAGTTCATTGTAATAATTTGTTTTTGCTACAAGAACTAAAAGTTTTCCAAGTACTTCATATGTACTTTGCTTAAAAATTATTAAATTATTAAACCATCGTGTCATTACTATAATAAATGATATTTGTCTCCATAAGTAATTGTTTTTCTTAATACTTTTAGCATTTATTTAATATAACTCTAATGGAATGATGTAAAAAGAGAGGAAGCGCAAAGAAGGTGTTATTTTATTAACCACCTTTCAAAACATTAAATTAATTCTCTAATTATCATTCGAAGGGACACATACTACAGGCTTTTTTTGGGGTTATTGCGTGTATAACGCAGGATAGTAAGACTTATTCTGTTTAAATTTCACGGATAATATCTGTCACGGGCTTTTATCTATCGTGACATCACTGACGGTCTTACCCTTTGCCATTTTGCTTGCTGATTGCTGCCTACTTTTGAGATATTATCGAATTTCTCTGCTGATTTGCGATGTATCGTTTTTTTTGATGAAGCAGCTAGAGCTCCTTCCAACTTATTCTGCCTGCTTTCTTTACTTTTCCGAGCTGCCTTTTTGTTCTATGCCTTCAGTGCTCGAGCACTTCCGATTTTCCTAGCGTGGGTGTGCATTTATTGACTCAATTGTCAAATGCGCATTGTTATCTAGATTTGAGCTCGCCCATGACCACGACTTTCCCGCAACGGCATTACGCTTAACGAGACGAGGGCATTAAAAAAAAAATAACCTCCTAAGCTTCTACCCTGAAAACAAAAGTAACAACATTGTGGGGTTGCAATTTTTGCTGATAATTTTACAAAAATTTAAAGCATTAGCAAAATTCATAAAAAATTTTTTTTTTCCACTTTAAAAAAAATTTAAAAAAAAAAGAAGAAAAATTTTTATAACTAACAGAAGCAGAGATAGAATTTTTTTAAGAGTTATCTGCATCAGCACTAATTAAAATATCAAAATACAAATTTTTAATTTTTTCAGCAGCATAGAACCTTTTAAGTTAAGGTTGCTTGGATGGTTGGCTTTATACCTAGGGTAGGGGGCCATAAGAGCCCTTAAAAAATGAAGGCTTGTCGACGGAAAATTTTTTTAAATAAATCTAGTTTCTTAAATGAAATGTTAGTAAAGATTAAGAAATTTCTAGAAAAATATCGTAAAATTTTAATTGTCAAAATTGGGAGATGTTGCATGGCAAACCAGATCGATACTTCCCACTTTTCTTCTATTTTTCTCTTAACTTAAGTCGATGACTCTATATTTCCACAAATTGAATAGATCCTTTGTAAAAAAATACTTGAAAACCATTTTTAAATTTTTTAGGTTAATAAAATATTTCCAAGGATATAGTCAATTTTGTGACCTCTATCCATAGGAGTAGGTGTTAAATTGGCGATTATTCAGTGGTGATTTGTAAAAAAATAAATTCGTTGACCCTAGTATTTTTTCATTGCAAATGAATTTGGCATACTTCGTTTGAAAAAATTGCTTGAGCCATTTTAAAATTGTAAAAAAAAGATTTTTCCATGTTTAAAATTTTTGCTCTATAAATAAAGCTACAAGGAAGCAACGTTTGTTTAACCGAAAACAGCATTTCCGAACATGTTCTTTAAATTTGTTGCTAAAAATTAAACGTTTAAGGTTAATCACCCTAGTTTTTAACGTTTAAGAGGTCATATAGCTTAAAAATAAAGGTTGCACTACTGGGTCTCGATTAACCATGAGCACTCACGTCTGAACTCGAACTATACATTATGTTCAGACTGCCTTAAACTTATTTTTTAACCCATTACGTTTAACAATCCACTATATCTTTGAAATGCTTTAAATTAAAATTTTTTTTTATGACAGATCTTAATGGATATTTTTACTGAAGCGTACGTGATTTAAAATAAGAAAGTGGTAAAAAAAATTTATAGCACAGATTAAAACGGCTTCAATAGTATAAACTTATGCTGATGAATTGCAGTCTACTTGTTAAACATTTTTAAAAAATTAAAAAATCCATTGCAAGGAGTCGTCTATTCCACCCTCAAAATACGCAAATTTTCGTAAAATTATATATATATATATATATATATATATATATATATATATATATATATATATATATATATATATACACACATGACAAATAATTACGTACACAAAGATACATGCATTTGCTGGTAGACCGTATCACCAAACCAATTAATATTAATTCATATAAGCACTCATATGCACCAATAGCTAAATAAATACCTGAATTCTCAATTTAAACGGGTTGTCACTTCTCGTCTGTACGATCGACGCAACGTATGTCCATTGTAAGGGCCATTGTAGCAGTGACGATTTTGGCACCTTGCATAAATACTGCTGTTTTCCATTTTTAGTGTACTCGCTTTAACTATAACAACAAGTACTTATAATTGCAGAACAGTGTTATATAGTCGAAAAACGCAGCAAAAAAATAGAAGGTAAAATAGACACAAGCATTATGAAAAAAAAAGAAAAATGAATTGCAGAAAGTAATCGTCATTAATATTCTTTCTGTTAAGATGAATCTCCTGTGATAAAATATAAGTAATTCCTGAGGTGATCGTTGCCAAAAACTGCTCAACACTGAAAAGTAATTATTAAAAATTAGTTTCACGATAATATACGATAAATGCTAAAATACTTTCTAAGCAAGACTGATTCGCGCTATCGACAGAACCGTTAATTACTGCGATAAAACAAAACAGACGCACTTCAGAATAAAACGACAGCCCTGCAGATAGTAAAACGCTTATGTTATATGTACAGGAAATATATAAGGAATATACTTTTTTACGAATGTAGCAGTGCCTCTACCTTAGGTTGAATTTGCTCTATCCATTCTAATCATGTTATGATCTTTGAAAGACATTTGTGTTTTTTAAATAAGCTTCGTTTCACTTACCAATACAATGTCAGGTTTATTTGGGTCAATAAATTTTAAAAGTACGTTTCTTTTTTGTTGGAAAGTAGTTAATTTACATTAATTGTTATTATTTTTAATCTGTTTATTCTTCGATGCATTTAATGTCAAGAAAATGTGATATATGTTTGATCTTTTCTCCTGGTTATGATGCCTTGTTTTTATTTCATTAAATGAGCTAGTGAGATCTATGATTTGTCCCTTTCTTGTGTTGTTAATATTCTCTTATACAGCATATATCATGTTAGTGAACGTATTTAAATCAATAATATTTGTAATTTTAATTTTGTCTGTATTTAAAATATGACTAGAACCTTTCATGTCATCATTATTTGTTATAAGATTTTGTTGTTATTGTTGTTTTTTTTTTTATCAGCGTACGATTGCAAAGAGGCAATTTCTTCTCTGAGAATTTTGAATTTACATGCTGGTTGTTCAATTTTTTATTTTTTTGTTTCTTTGACACATTTATCAGCTTTTTTTAGACAAATGAATCCTCGGTAACTTGCAGAATAAATGTTGCTACAATTTGCAAATTTGAGGCCACGACATGAGCGCTAGCCATGGAAGCTATCCATATTGGGTATAGAAAGATTAAGAGTTACTCATTTTTATCGTAAAGTTCTAAAGCTTAAGATTTAATTTAGGCTTTATTATATTATAACAGTTAAGTGATGTATGAATCGTTAACAAATATAAATCATTTTAAAAACAAAAAAGACTTAAGCGAACTAAGGCGTCTCGGTAAAGGCATTCGTATATTATTAAATGATATTACTCATTACAAAAGAAAATTTGAGCGTACTTGGTTGTTGTGATAAATGCGTTCATCACTTAAACAATAATTTTACTTGTCATAAAACTGAAGAGTAGAAGAGTGCACTGGGTCATTGGGGTAAAAGTCCTCGTTTATTACTAAAGCAAAATAGTAACTTATTTAAGTTGAGCTCATGATTTTTGGAAAAGTAAGACAAAATTTTTATAACTTGAAAATTGTGCTTTGGTTCCTACAGTTGAACTTATGATTTACTGCATTTGAGAATCTGATTTAGCTTTCAAGGAAAAAAAGCGAGAAAAATGATACGCACAGCACACTCCCGTGCGTATGAGTAATTAACTACAGCTATAGATATGTATCCAATTGTATCAGAGATAAGTAGAGAGATTGCTCATACCAATGCTACGATGTGAGACGACTTTTTGGCACAGATCGGGGCGACCCACCTCGGCCAGCCGTCGAACCGGGCGCACATTATACGAAAGGAGGAGTAGATTCTCGTGAAAATAAGCGTATAGGCGCACATTTCAGAGATACGGGAAAGGGGTATACTGAATGTGTGCCTACGAGGAGAGGAGCAGAAATGATGACTATAGCTATACTTACAGCTGAGAGCACAACCAAAGCAAGCGACGACACGAGTTTTTCTCTTTTGACTGAAACTGAGTAAATGCTATATATATTTAACCGACGCTTGATCTCTCACTCTTGTTTCAATATTATCCATCAATTTTATTTAATTAAATCGTTTAACTAAATGCTTCTATTTACATACACAGAAATTGATCTTAAAACATTTGGTTTTCCCTTAACGTTCATACTTATTTTGAAATTCAGTATTATTTTAAAAAATTGTTAAGCGTCTTTTTTAATAATAGCAGTTTAGCTAGAACCACTGATTTATTGTTCTTTCTGATCATAATTGTTATGAACTTTGGAACAAGCTCTCAAGGTTGTCAATCAACATATGCAACTTTAGGATCTATCTTACCCGAACTTCTGATCGTATAGACAGTTACGGCTTATGCCGCTGCTCTGTTTGTATTGCTATCTAAAGATCGATTCTAACTGTCAGCAGACTTTTTTTTTTAATTTGATTTATTGTTTTAGCTTATCTGCTTTTTATTTATGTTTTATTTAAATTTATAAAGAATGTTACAATCATTTTTTTTTATACATCGAATTTCAATTCTAATGATAGAATGTTGATTATAGACTAAAGTTTCAATTAACGCTTGTAGATATCAAAACTTAATGCCTTTAAAAATAATGCAACAAAGATCTAAACAGTAATGAAAAACAGATCTTATAGATCAAGTCTAATTTTTTGATTAGTAGTTAAAAATGTCTATTTTGCTTACTACTGTAAATAAGAGCTACTCAGCTAAACTTCATTGTCGGTCATGATTATAAAGGTGTCCGTCTACTGTGAATTACTGCATGTTGATATTTTTATCAGTAAGAACATTTAATAAAGACAATAGAAAACATTGTTGTAAAATTTTAAAATTGTTTTTAATTCTTAGTCAGGTATATAACTAAGTTCTTATTAGACGGTAAAAAGAATAATAAAATAGTCTTTTGATTAATAATTTAATAACAGATACGATTAATCTAAATCATTTTGCAAGTTTCTCAGGCATAAGGATTTTTTAAATATATATTATTGATTTCTTAATAAAAAAATAGTGCATAGTAAAATAATATCATTGATCAGAACACATCCGTTTTTTCTTTAAAAAAAAAAACTACACACACTATAAGTTACTGAGAATTATGTATAATCTTAAAACTTTTATTATTTAAAATTAAAACTGTAAGTTACAAGTGATTGTAACCACTAGGTATAAATTTTAAGAAGCGTAAACAGACGTGAAAGAAAATAATATAAGTTTTCGTGAGCCTTCGCATCATTTTTCTCTTACGTTTTACGTTAAAAATTTTTTAAGAGTTATAAAATGTAAGAACTATACTTAATTCCTAAGAAATGATTTTTTTATTATGAAATTACGAAATGACCATGCCAATGATAAGTATCAACTTACCAAATTATTTAATTGAATCAGTGTTAAAAATATATTTATTTCGATGTAGAAGAAAAAAATTATTTGTAACATTATTTATAAATTTAAGTAAAACATAAATAAAAAGAAAATTAACAAGAAAATTAGGCCGCTTCGAAAAAAAAATTTTGCCGACAGTTTGAATCGATCAAATAGCAAAACAAAAAGATCAGCGGCCTAAGCCGCAATCATCTTAGCTTACGGGAGTTCAGGTAAGATAGATTTTACAGTCGCATACCTCCATTGACAAACTCCGGAGCTTGTCTTACTGTTCATAACAATTATGATGAGGAAAAACATTAAGTAAGACGCCTGAAATTTTTGAAAAATAATACTTAATTCGAAAATAAGTATGAGCGTACGAGAAAATCAAGAATGTTTTGAAATCAAATTCTGTGCATGTAACTATGAGCATTTAGTTCCGCGATTAAATTAAATAAGTTTGATAGATAACATTGAAGCAAGAGCAAGAGATAAAAAGTGTCAGTTAAATATATATAGCATGTACTTGGTTGCAGTAAAAACAGAAAGACTCGTGTCGTCGCTTGCTTCAGCTGTGCTCTCAGCTATAAGTATAGACATTTTTACTTCCCTCCTCGTAGGCACACATTCGGTTCATCCGTTCTCAGGATCTCCAAAATGTGCGCCTATATGCTCATTTCTACGTGAATCCACTTCTCATTTCGTAGGCGCATAATGTTCGATACGAGTCTCACACTCTCGTAAAATATACGCCCAGTTTGATGGCTGGCCATGGCGGGTCACCCCAATGAGTGCCAAAAAGTGGTCTTATCTCATAGCATTGGTATCAGCTATCTTCCTACTTTTCTCTAGTAGAATGCATATACCTTACCCTCTCTATCACTGATACATACATTTGAGCTTCCCATGTCCCACTCACCCATCTCCCCTCAGCTCTCCCATGAGCTGAACCTTTGAGCCACCAGCCAATAAAAAACGTGTGCATAGTTTTTCTGCTGGCCACCATGGATTGCTGCTTAACTCAGCGCTGAAACATCGGCACACTCCTTAGCATACGCACTGGCAAAGTTACTTCTTATCTCTGGCTTCTATTAACATAAAATTATCAGAAATTTTAACGTATAAATGTTTTGGTGTTATTTAAATAAAGGTAAAATAAGAATTAGCATACAAACATCCTGGTATAGCTATACACTTCTGTCTTGCTTCAGAAAAAGTATAAACTTAAATTAATAGGCTGTTGGATTGGACATTTGCAGCTTCATCGTTGACAACCTTCGAAAATCATCAAAGGGACGTTCTGTCCAAGTGCCTGAAGTTCTCATAATTTTGATCTTCCAAGTTGTTTAAAAAAAATAAAAGTGTCCTTCGAAATCCTAATTCTAATATATTCGTAGGTGGCAGTTATATTTTTTCGTAGTTCTATTTTTTATGGTGTCATATTTCTTCTTCATTACAAATCTTATCCTAAAGTGATGATATTATTAGCAATTGGCATTCTTGCAAGCCTAACCAACGATATAAGCAAAAGTAAATAATAAAAACAATGCTGCTTATCCCCAAGTCTGTGGTATAATGGTAGCTAACTGTGCAAAAAAGCCATAGTCATAGGTAAACCTATTATTTACCTTAGAATGAGAGTTGAAAATAAACATGAATTATCAGCCAAACCAAATAATATATTGATCAACTTAGACTGCACTGCTAAAGTAAACGATGGAACTGCTTAATTCCAGCCACTTTAATTAATGCAATTGAAATGCTTTTAATTAGAGTTCTCGTGGATAATGTTGCTCCACAGGATTTCAATGTAACATTTTTTAGCTGGCTACATGCATCTATATTTGCAGTTGCTTGCAGCAATTAACGTAGTTATTGTGCTCAAACTGTTACAATTGGTTAAAAAAGTAAGCATTTGTAATTAATGATATTTTTGAAAAAGGTGTAACTTTTTAACGTGTAAGTTTTTGTTAAAGTTAAACACTTTCACATATTAAGGATAACATTTTCTTTTTAAATAAATTTTTTATTACTCCTGCATGGATCTGTATTAAAAATCAACTTTTTTCTCGTCCGTTTCTTGCAATGTTCTCTACTAAATTGAATTATTTTTTGAGCTTATAAATAACAAAAAGATAAATCATACGAAAAGACAAATGTCAATAAAAAATTGCAAAATCTACACCTTTAAAAATCACATGTATATAATGGCCAGAATTATTAAGGAGTCATTAAAAAATGTAGAAATAATTGATAGGATAAGCTTACTTATTTTAATTGGAGTTTTTTTATGTAAAATAAAACAGTTTTCAATAAATTTCTTTTATTTTTATTTTTTTTTAATAATGACTTCAATTCAGTAAGAAATTATTGTTTTTACATTGACACAATGAACCTTACTGTACTAATAAATACTCTAGATATTATGAGAAAAACTGCAAATTACAGTTTCAACAATATGTTAACTTAATGGTTTGTAACGAGGCAAATCTGGCCTCCAGGCTCATGCTGCTCTCGCTGACGCAATGCGTATGATGTCACACGAGCACAGGCGTACCTTTCCAGAATTACTTTTTTGTTTTGGCTCTAGAAAAGGGAAGAAGAGGACGACGCGACGCTAACATAGCAGCAACAACGAAAAAAAAATACGAGTAAGCGTGCAACGCTGTTTGGGCCACGGCGGTGGCCCTCGGAAAAAAAAAAAAGAAAAAGGGGCTGAGAGGTATGCTCTGCGGTTGCAGCGGCACGGGCTCATCCAGTCAAGAGTGGAGAGCCATCGTGTGCGTGGCGAGCTACTAGTGTGAAGATTTGTGATTGTACGACCCTCTTTGGTTCACTTCGCTTCTTAAGCGTTTTGGTCCTTGCTGGGAGATAGTGAAGCTGAAAGAGTTTGCGGCGAACGAAAGAGAGAGAGAGAGAGAGAGAGACAGGAAGAGATGAGACGAGCTGCTGTGTCCCGTCACTGGAGACCATCACTGGAGGAGGGCCAGGTCAAGAGACAGGCCGAGTTCTAGGACAAGAGAAAGAGAAAGAGAGACGACGGCTACCAGCCAAAGACCTTCTGGCCACTGAAGCCTCAGCGGGATGCTGAAAATAAGAACGAGTGTGAGAAAACGCAAGGTAGAGTGTCTTCCCTCTTTTTTTTTTGTTTTCATGCATCATGCAAGGGCTCGTAAGCGCCGACAGGACACCAGACATGGTCCAGGAGTAGAAGATAGGGTAAGTAAGAATGAGAGAGAGAGAAAGAGAGAGAGAGAGAGTGGGTGTGTGAAGAAGCGAGAGAGAAACCGAAAACGTACTAGAGTACAAAACCACCGTGGGTGCGTGATCGGGAGTGCCACTACAGGTGTTCGCGCGTTTCCGTCCAGGGTACATGAATTGGAAGGGTGCAGTCATGAAGAAGTGAGAGAGTGAAATCGATTCGGGACCAGGGACAAAAGGAGGCAAGGGTAAGGTCACCAGGAGACAGAGAGAGGGAGAAAGAGAGAGTGCAAAAAAAATCCAACAGGACAAGTAGGAAAGAGCAGCGGGAAGACAAAGAAAGTAAGATTGCGTGGATACCAGGGCAGGAAAGAGACAGGGCACAGAGACGGTGAGAGAGTGTAGATGAAGCTATGCATGAGTGTGTGGGTGTGTGACGTAGCCAGGAGCGTGTTAGGGCAGCGGCCCTTTCTGGTCTCAGGACCCCAAACGTGCGCTCGTGGTTAGCGCATCGAGGCGGAACTGCTGTATCGCTGTCGAGGAGTTTATTTGTAAAACAGTGTGAAGAGTTTGATTAAACAATTTGCTTAAAACTAAAAGTGATTGTGTCCTCTTTATCATCTGTCTTCTTAGAAAGAGAGAGATTCCACGCAGACCCCCTTTTTTTATTTACAGGTACGGAAACCCAGTAGGACGAGTGACAACAAAATGACAGACTAGTCAAGTAGTGTCTACGGCTTTAATACCACCCCTTTTGTCTTTTTTTTTTTTTTTTTCAGGTACAGGAGTGCAGCGTGACATAATGGCATCTCTTTTCAGAAATGGTGCGGGATTTGGTGATTTTTCCTATAGTGTGGACTTTCCTGAAACTAGCGATTGGTAGCATGAGTGAGATAGTAATGGAAAGTAGGGCATAGGTGCAGAAAAGTAAAAGTGTACTTTTAGTTGACTTTGCATCGTATGCTGGTAAGCGAGCCCTACAATTACTAGTAAACAAAGTTATTCGAGTGACAGTGCGAGTCTTAGCGACTAAGTAGTGACTCATATATAATTAAATAAAAAAGTTATATGTATTTACGAGTAGTAACAAGCGTGTGGTAGTGCATTAGTGCAGGTAACTGCACAACCCAGACGGTGAGCTTGGGCGATAACGCGCTGGAGTCACGAACAACCTAGTAGCTCCTTAGTGAGAAGCTGATAATGGACACTATCGTGGAAATACAAACTATCTCTAGAATTGTGACACCTCCCCCCCCGCCCTCCAGACAAGTATGAAGTTAACAAGACGTTCGTGAGCCAGGTAGATTTCGCTGAAAAATCGCAGGTTCCTGAGTTTTTGTATCTAACATACGCAAGCCCGGTGACCGTGCTATACTAATGGTCCCCTAAGTTCCAGTATTATATTTATTAGACAGTATAACGCTAGATGGCGGCCCAGGACCAAGACATGGACCTCTTTGTTAGGCAATCTAGGGTAGGCCGGTTTATAAGGCACACAGTCCAGAACATGTCTATTCTAGAGGTTCAACGATAACTGCGTGCTGCGAGACTCACGGGCCGAGGGGATGAGGATGCCATGTGAGAACACCTACTGAGGCACCGGCTCTTCGAGTTATATCGGCACAGTGAGGAAATCCTGATCCACTTCAAGGACCTCATGAGGTCTTGACAGCCAGATACCGACACTGAGGTAGCCCTCATGAGGAAGCCTTGAACTACTCTAGCTCGCTGGTCTGGAGAAACAGGGATCAACATACCAGACATTCTTTTCCAGAGATTCAGGACATAGGTTCTGAAGATGAAAGGAGGAATGCACCTCTGGGAGGAAGTACCCCTAAATGTTCAGGGGACCTCTTAGGATTCAGGATAAGACGTCTTCCACCAGGTCTAGGGTTACCAGGATAGGAAGAGCCACCCAGGAGATAGAACCTGTGCAAAAAAACGAGCGAAAGGGAGCCGTAGGACCAACCCCGCTATGGGAGAAAATACGTACGGGCAGAGATCATTACCTCATGCGCAACATGTACCTCCACCACGACTACCTTTACCGAGACCAGGCCAATCACAATCCCATCTCATGAAGGACAGCCAATAGGCCCATTTGGAGATTTTATTAAGCCCCTGGATACTCACTCTACACCGTACTATAAGGTGGAAGCCTTATTCAGGGTACGAGGACTGTCAAAAAGACTTAGGGGTGGCAAGGGAGGATTGGTACTATGAACCTCTTTGGCCAGCCCAGGACGGAAGACACTAGAGTCAGTCGATCCAACGACAATCTCAGTATCAGGAAACAAGATTCGTCAGCGTCTTCCCAAGAAATTTAGCTGAACGTTATACTTGCAAACCAGGACCGCTAGCAGGTGCTGGAAACCGTAAGGACCGAAGGCCACGAGGGGCTTATAGGGAGAAAGCCACCCACGCAAAAGCTGTCAAAGCTCTGCAGAGTTGGGAACTGCACTATACGGGTGAAGAGCGCGCGAAGGACCCTGAAAACTTTCTGGATCACTTAGAGGACTGTCGGGCCAGCGTGGGGATAAATAACCACGCCCTCCTGGGAGCTTTACCGTGCGTTCTGCTCAAGCGAGCAGTACGCTGGTTTATAACCAACAAACGGGACCTCGCGAACTGGGAGGTATTCTGCGTGTTATTTAAGAGGCAGTTTGGTGGAAAATACCAGGTGGAGAACTTACTTCAGGACCTGTACGCCCAAACCCAAGGAAAGACTAAAAGGATCTCTGTATCCCGAGCCAACTTCCGATACATTGCCTCCAAGCTAAGGATCACTTTGCCAGAACAGACTCTGGCCAACAGGGCTGATTAAAATCTCTTACCAAAGTACTGAAAAGTCTTGACAGACAAAGTGATCTGTCACCTGGAGGACATAGAGAACTACGGATGGTATTGAAAAAGTCAGAAAGACTTCGATAGACGGCATCGTCCTTCTTCCGGCATGGAAACTATGCACGTCCAGGGGGTGGCTTATCTGAATTCAATACTATGGACACGGATATTAGAAATAACTGAGGTAACTGAACGACTGGAGGATTTAAATCGAGCTTCTTCTAGCGGTAACAGTGAGATCGACCATTGTTAAAGAAGTGCATCCCTTAACTCTGACCAGGACGTGCTTTTGGCCACAGTACTACACAACCCGGTCGATGAAGATGCCCGTGCGCAATTGGCTGCTATAAGGGCCCAAGCCCATGCAGATAGCCAATGACAACCATCTAGACTATTTCTTAGGACAACCAAACTTGATTGGACGAATAAGTCTGCGTAGAGGCAAGCGACAAGCCACGTGACGGGAATAGCCCTACAATCCAGCGCAAAGGAATCAAATAGCTCGTTTCTTGGATCATGCTTCTTGTGCCGAGGAGTAGGACACCACTGCGCACACTGCACTCTGGTGCAATGTTTTGTATGTGGCGAGAAGGGTCATTTGGTTTACCAATGCCCGACAAGGACTATCAGGACCTCAGACAGCTGTCAGAACTGCGACACCCCCAGATACACGTTTAAGTTGTGCCCAAATCGTGAAGAGTTCAGAAAGAAGTTGGAAAATGGAAAGGCGGGGGACTCAATTTTATATACGCTTCTGTGTCCCCTACAGCACTGTTAAAGGCCTTGATAGGGGACTTGATCAGAATGGATGAAGAAAACGACCACTATATCGAGTTTGTTGTAAGTCTAACCGGGTCTGTGGGTACATCTGATACCCAGAGCTTCAGTTCTACCTCGGACAGCAAACGGAGATTTTATCGGACGAATACCAGGAAAAGACAGAACACGTATTTTACGTGGAAGACATAAGGGCTGTGGCTAGGAGCTATATGATCGTTGTGATCGGAGAACAAACATTTTGAGCACTGTTTGATAGTAGCGCTCAATCTTTTATTGGTGGAAGCTACCTAGCAAGCTTGTTTCAGTCACAGTTAGTTACAACTAACGTGGTGACTGAAAATTTCAATGGTGGTATCACACCAACATGCGGACTACTGGAACTCAACGTGGAGTTAGCCAGGGTGTCTAAGCCCCTTGTCTTGCGAGTAGTGGACAACATCAAAGAGGACATAATCCTAGGAATGGACCTTATACGGGCGTTTGAACTCAAAACCCGTTAGGCCCAATGATATTAGAGATTTATGAATGGCCTATGGTATGAGTTTGAAGGAGAGTCATAAATAAGGCTATCAGCAGTCATCACAGAGTGTGCTGGTATCCATGAATTCAATCTTGAGGAGCAAGACAGAGTAGACCAACTCGTGGTGCACATTGTGGTTAAATCCCCGGACAAGGTGGGACGGCCTTCTCTGACCAAACACGTAATAGACGTAAAGGACTCCATGCCTATAAGATACTGACTTCGCCGCATATCACCAAAAATGCTAAAGATGACGACCCTCAAGGTTGATCGCTTGGCCCAGGAAAAAATAATCGAGTGGTCCTCAAGTGACTTGTCTAGCACTCCTGTGATAATAAAAAAACCGGACGGCACCCTCCAATTCTGTATAGACTACTGAAATCTGAACAAGGTGACTAAACGGGATGCTTACCCCGTTTAAAGCATGGACTTAATATTAGACAGGCTGTAAAACGACAAATACCTGTCAAAAATCTACTTGAAACAGGTCTATTACCAGGTTCCAGTGGCTAAGTCAAGCCAACGGTATACTGCCTTTGGTATGCCAAGCTCAGGACTCTGGCACTTCACCAAGATATCTTTAAGACTCACAAATGCCCCTATGACGTTCCAACGCCTCATTGACGAACTTTTTGGCCCAGAGATGTAACCCCACATTCTCGAGTACCTGGATACTATGATAATTGGCACCAACTCCTTTGACAAGCACCTGCATTACCTGGAGTTAGTGCTTACTCGACTAAGAGAAGCCAGACTGAAAGTTTAACCTAGTAAGTGTGAGCTCTGTGTGTCAGAAATAACCTATCTAGGGTTCTTATTAGACAAAAATGGCCTAAGGCCAGACCCAGACAAGGTGGCGCCAATTCACGAGTACTATCCACCCTCCAACGTAAGACAGTTACGTCAATTCTTAGGGATGGTGGGTTAGTACTCGAGATTCATCGATAAGGACATGGACTTAAAGGTTACGCTATCTTGCGTGCTGCGGAAAGGACAGGACTGAACATGGGGTGATGAGCAACAGAAAATCTTCGAAGGACTGAGAATGGCCTCAACGACAGCGCCCATGCTGGCTTGCCTGGACTTTAGCAAGCCTTTCACCCTAGAAACGGATGCAAGTGATTATTCTCTTAGAGTTGTCTTAACCCAGGAAGGAGAAGATGGTGAACATCCCGTAGTGTACGTGCCCTCAGGATGAGTGATGGAGCTAGAACAATGGATATTTAAGGTGATCTATCAATAGGGAGCCTTAAATCATGTGTTAAATGCCCTTTCCAGGCTAAATGATGATACTTGGCTAGAAGCTTTACCACTCTCGAGGGTCCGTGGTATACTCGGATGTTGGGTGATGTGGCCCAAACCCCAGATAAATTTCCGGACTGGTGAGCTGAGAACGGACGGCTTTACCACCTCAGAAAGGACATCTTACTGGACCCAATAATCTTCCACGAGGAAAGCTGGCAACTAGTCGTGCCAAAGGACTGTCAGGAGTACTTGCTGGAAGAATTCCATTGCACGCCCTCTACCGGACATCTCGAGATTGAAAAGAGTTACGATCAAGTTGCCCACAAGTACTACTGAAAGGGAATGGATCACGACGTGCACACCTTCGTGCGCTGCTGTGATACTTGCCAGCGGAATTAGGTGGCATAATTTAGACCACAAGGAATAATGGAAAAACCGCATAGTGGAGCGTCTCTGGGCTGTGGTGGCAGCCGATTAGATGAAATTTCCTCCAAGCAAGCAGAGATTTAAGTATGAAGTGCTGATTCATGATCTCTTTACAAGGTGGATAGAGGTCAAACCAGAACAGAGAACTGATGAAAAGTCGATCGCCCGTGCATTTGAAGAGCTAGTCCTCTTTTACTGGGAGAGTCCGGACTATCTATTAATAGACAACGGACGTTAATTTAAAAATGACTTACTGAATAAGACTTTGGCAGACTATGGGGTAAAATATATTACCACCTTTCCATATTATCTTCAAGTGGACCCAGCTGAACGAAGCATCTGGACGTTCAAATCAATTATCTCCGCTTATGTCAGGGAGGACCACCGTAGTTGGGACATCCACTTACCTGAATTTAGACATGCCGTGAATACAGTCATGCAAGCCACCACGAGGATTTTGCCGGCATTTTTAAACTACGGACGACACCCTAAGCCCCTGGATAGTCTGCGCAAACAGGCTGAGGGACAGCGATTGATTAAAAAAATTGATTCCAAGGACTGGGAGGATCGTGTAAAACAACTTGATGCGTTGCACGATTTGGTATCGAGACATATCGATTGGGCAAGGGAGAAACAGAAGAGGTAATATAACAAACATAAGAAGGACGTACATTTTCCCATAGGGACGCTTGTCTTGCAACGTACCCATTCATGTTTGAATGCTGTAAAGAGATTCTCAGCGAAACTCGCACCCAAGTACAAGGGACCGTATACTCTTGTCGAAATAAAGTCTCCAACGGTGCGTATTTAAGTCGACGATCAAGGACCCACTAGGAAAGTTAATAAGGCTCATGTCTCCGAGCTTAAGCGATACATTTTCACTAGGGAAATGTATTTAGAACCAGGACCAAGGAAGAGGACCCTAATTAGTCATTAGACTAACCTTTTTTCCAGTTTCAGATATTCAAGGCAACGGATCACCCTCCACGGACATGGCCACCAAGAAGTCAAAAACATCGGACCCCTCTTTCCCAGAGATGAACACCATGCAGGACATCGTCTTCTTGAAGGTAGAGGTTCCAAGATACGAGTTGATAGAGGTGCCGTCTGACCGTCAGTGTGGACTCTACGTGCTGCGGGAGTTAGCGAGAATCCTGGGTATGGACGCAGTCATTGAATAGCTTACAGTGTGTGGACCAACATACCCAGACAACGGCAGTGGACGGACGACACTCTCAAAGACATTGCCTATATTGTGGGGGTCCAGCTCGTCATTTTTGATGCCACGGCCAAGACCAGCGTTAGTTATAGCTACGTCGATGCCATGACCACGATCTTCATGCACTGCGTCGGAATGCAACTGCGGGGCCACTATCGGGGTGTCAGGCCCCCTATCAGGGCTTATTCTCAACTCAGCTAACACATCCTTCGTCAACCCCCAGGCAGCGATGTCCAGCATGGCTGGGCTAACTCTTCCCCCAAGACGATGCCACAAGGAACTATCCCCAAGCTCTACCGTCACATTAACTCTAAATAACCGCCCATTGGCGTCCAACGTTGCTCCCCAGGATCCGATACTACTGTCTAAAAAGTATGAAATGCTTTAGCCAGGCAGTAATAATGAACTCTGGACGCTGGGTGAATTGGAGCGCACAGATATTGAGGAGATGGTAACAGACGATCCGGAGAAGCCCTTCCTCAAACCGACTTTCAAGCTGCCTCTACCTTGGACCATTTTGAACGCCCTCGTTTTCACTTGCGCTCTCTCAAGTCTGACGATAAAAGAGGGAGTTAAGCGCTTGGTAGAAATCCCTATGGAGGAAGAATCTCCTAGTGTGCCCCTACCTCTTTCGGCAGACGTGGATATACCGTGATAGACCGAGGGAGCCAACCCCCTGCCTATCCTCCGAGGAGATCAATGGAGAGAGGAATGAAGATTGAAGGAGGTAGAGGAACGTCAGGAGCGCCTAATAAAGGCCAAGCAGCAAGAACAACGAGATGCGGAGTTGATCTGTCGTCATCTTGGGAAGTGCGAGGGCCACGTGGTTGGTGGGGGAACCCCCATCAACAAAACCCGGAGCGCCGCTGGTAACTACCCCAACCCTGATGACAAGACAGCCTGACTGTCGGCCCCTCGATCGCGGCACGTGCCCATTCAGAGCTTATGGGACACCCGGGCTACGCCCCGCCAGGGAGGCTCTGGAGGCAAAGCTAAGTATGAAGCTGGTCAGGAAAGCCCCTCTGATAAAAACTAGGAGCCTCAAGATAACAGCGCAAAAAGAGAAAGCACGACGAAGGCCCGTCAGCTGCGCTGGGGAGGTTGCAAACACCCCACGCGACGACCACAAAATCCCAGCCATAAGATCTTGTGACTGGAGGACAAGGTGTCCACAACTCTGGACGCTAAATTCAGAGATGACTAGTCAGAGGCGGGTGTCCCGATATGGCCTAAGGACAAGCCAGTCACGCCGCAACAGGCGCATCCCACCTCAGAAGGGAAACACCGGTCTCACACCACGGGGGTATTGTTCTCGGGATCGTGACCCATCAGGACTGATCTGGCTCTGTACCCACCACCCCAGGCCTTTTATAACTTTTGGCAACAGGGGCATTGAGCCTAGGCTTGTCCAAAGCTCAAGGCTAACATCCATTGCATTAACTGTGGTAAATTGGGCTTGAGCGCACCAGAGTGTCCTCACTATGGCACTGGCTATCCGCGGTATCGGTAAAGGCAGCGTGACTCCACACCCTCTCCCAGAGCTAAGGACGTATGCGGGAAGACATATGCCTTTGCTAGAGCAATGTTACAGGCACTTTAAGTCAGGTGACAACCCTGAGATCGCTCCGTTGAGGATGCACGAGTCCTTTTGCAGAGGGTCCCATGGCCTGGAGCTCTACATCGCAACACCGGGGAGGGGCTAAGCCGTAACAAAGCTCTGATGTCTGCCACCGTGCAGCTGTCTTAGATGATATCCTCGAACTAGCCGCTTTCTGAACGTCAGCTGGAAAGAAAAAGGGGAAAAGGGCTCAGGACCATCAAAGCTGGCCTCAGGAGTGGGTGAATCAGGTGGATCGCGTCTGGAGGAGTCTTCAATGCTACTCACAGGACTTGCGGGAGTAGGTGTTCCATAGAAATTTTCAAATGGCATGCAATGAGAAGGCCTGAGGACTGAATCTAATGGAGCGGATCCTGAACAACGGACTAGGACAGGACGAAGGGGGGAGGACAAAGGATCAAGGAAGAGAGATGGCAGGATAAGAATAGGACTACCGGACGTAAATTAAAAGTGAACCACTAGGACTCACTTAAGGATTGAAGACTAGTGGACAACCACCATTGAAGACGATCCTACGATTAAAAATCCAACACGGACCTGAGAGGGACCAGCCAGAGAGAGTACACTGCTACGAAACTTCCAGACCCCTGACCGCTAGCTCAATGTCAGTACCTTTCCGTAATCTTTCACTTCTTCTGTTGTTGCATCACAGAGAGAGAGAAAAAGAGAAAGGAAAAGCGATTAAGATCGGCTTTCGAGCAGCTAGAAGTACTATATTCTAGGGGGGGAGGGTTTGTAATGCAGCACATCTGGCCTCTAGGCTCGTACTGCTCTTGCTGAGGCAACGCGTATCACGTTACAGTGGCAGAGGCTAACCTTCCTGGGATTGTTTTTTGTTTTGGCTCCTGGAAAGAAAAGGACGATACGACGCAGACACAGCAGCAACAGTGAGAAAAGAGTACAAGTGAGCGAACGCAACACTGTTCGGGCCACGGTGGCGAGGGGCAAAGGGGCCGAGAAGTTTGCGCTGCGGATGCAGTGGGATAAGCTGATCAAGTCGAGAGCGAAGAGCCATCGTGTGCATAGCAAGCTACTAGTATGAAAATTTGTGATTGTACCACCATCTTTGGTTCACTTTACTTTTCGCTCGTCTTGGTTCTTGCCAGGAGATAGGAAAGCTAAGAGAATTTGAGACGGACGAGAGAGAGAGAGAGAGAAAGAGAGACAGAAAGAGATGAGACAAGCTGCTGTGTTGAGTCACTGAAGACTTTCACCGAAAGGAGGACCAGGATGAGAAATAGGTCGAGTTCTAGGACCAGAGAAAGTAACATCAGCCAAGGATCTCCAGGCCGCTCGAGCCTCAGTGGGATGCTGACAACAAGAACGAGTACAAGAAAGCGCAAGGTAGAATGTTTTCCCCCTTTTTCTTTGCTTTCATGTGTCATGCGAGGGCTCGTGAGTGCTGACAGGACACCAGCCACGGTCTAGGAGTTAAAGATAGGGGAAGAAAGAGCGAGAGAGAACGAATGAGAGAGAAAGAGTGGGAATGTGAAAAAGTGAGAGAGAGAGAGAGAGCGAAAGCGCAGAATAGTACGAAACCATCGCGGGTGCGTGATCGGGAGTGTCACTGAAGGGGCTCGCGCGTTTTCGTCCAGGGTATATGAGGTGGGAGGGCGCAGTCGAGAAGAAGGGAGAGAGTGAAAGAGGATCGGGACCAGGGACAAAAGGAGGCAAGGGTAAGGTTACCGGGAGACAGAAAGAGAGAGAGAGCACGAAAAAAATCCAACAGGATGAGTAGGAAAGAGCAGCAGGAAGAAGAAGAAAGTAAGATTGTGTAGATAGCAGAGCAGGGAAGGGACAGGACAGAGAGACGGTGAGAGGGTTCGGATGAGGCTGTAAACGGGTGTGTGTGCGTGTGACGTGGCCAGGAGCGCGTTAGGGAAGCGGCCCTTTCTGGTCTCAGGACCCCAAACTTGCACTCGTGGTTCGCGCAGCAAGATGGAACCACTGTATTACCGTCGAAGAATTGATTTGTAAAACATTGCAAAGAGTTTAATTAAGGAATTTCCTCAAAACCAAAAGTGATTGTGCTCTTTCTGTTATCTCTTATTCAAGAAAGGAAGAGATCTCGCGCAGACCCCCCTTCTTTATTTACAGGTGCAGAAACCAGGTAGGACCAGGGACAACAAGGTGACGGACGAGATGAGTTGTGTCCGCAGCGTTAATACCACTCCCTTTTTTTTCTTTTTTTTTTTTTAGGTACAGGAGTGCAGCATGACTAGCTTACTAAATAATTGGATGAATATTAGATAAATATAATAGTATTACTGGTTAAAATTTGCCGAAGGTATGAATTAAATAGTTCATTGAAAGTTATATGTATTATAATTGTTCATAAAAAATTTTTTCACTAAACAAACTACTAAATAAACTTACGAATAGCAGGCCTTATCAATAAACTAATTAACAGGTAAGGTATCTCTTAGCATCGTTTGCTCAGCAAAGAAATGATACATTTATGTTATTTTAACAATTGTACACATAAGTAATTAAATGCTCAGGAAAACAAAGATTTTTTATAATACCTGGATATATACGTGTCTTTAACCCCTTAATTTTTTTACGTTGTTTTTTGGCTACGTTTAATTATTTTTCTAGTTTACTTATAGAGAAAATACAAAAGATACAAAAAGTTAACTTTAAATAGAAAATTACGTATAAATGGCTTGGCTATATATTGGCACTGCTTGCTGATTAAATAAATAACTTTTTTATTAGATGAATTTATAAACAGCTCAGCTACTTTTTGCTGTCACTTGCTCTCCACTGAAGTTATTAAATAACCAAATTAACTCGTACATAGCTGATGTACCTTTTACCGTCACTTGCCCACAGAGAACAAGCTTCATTTATTTAACAAATTGATAAATAGCTTAGTTATTTAGTGCTACTGCTTGCACTCTTTAAAACTATTTTTTAAATAGTTTCAAACTTAGAAATAGCCAGATTTTTTCTAAGTGGGTCTGTCTTTTTCAAAAATAAACTTATTATTATTAAGAAAATCATCGTAATTTAAGGTTAACTGTCTTATGTTCACTTAAAAGGAATTTTACCTTGTGGTTACAGGATATTTATTTAATCTTCACCTCGTTTTTTAGTAGGCTATTTTTTAGACCATCTCATGCAATTTTTTTTTCTGTACTCTGGTAAAATTATTACCAGAGTAATACTTACTGTGAAAATATGAAGAAAAATAATTCTTTACTCAGTTAAAAGTACTGAAATAAAAAAATTATTTTTTTTAAATTATTATATATTTAATTCAAGGTAATTGAATTATCATACGATTAATTAATTTATTTTGACCTATACTTTTATTTATTTTACCATCATTTTTTTTGTTTTTAATTAATTTCGTTTTTGTCTCTTTATGGTTTATAAAGGTAAAAGATTTACAATTTTCTATTTAAATTTAACTTTTTGTATGATTTGTATTTCCTGTATTAGTAAGCTAAAAAAATAGCTAAGTGTAGTCAAAAATAATGTAAAAAGAGAAGTTAAACAATAAAGAGTACGTCGATATCCAAGTGTCATACAAAATTTTTGTTTTTTTATAAATTTTATCACTTATGTGCAACAATGTTAAAATTCTACAATTACTTACACGTCCGAAACTAATACCTTTTTGAAATATACCGTCAATTTCAAAATTCTCCATTTTTTAAACTTATTTTAACAATTTTTGTGAAATAGTTGGGTTAATGGCTCCAAGGAACTTAAAATATTTAAGGACAAAAATTTTATAGGTGATAAACAGCCATTCTGATACCCAGCTACAGTATTATCTTGTACTTAACTTACCTTGTGTCTGTTGATTGACACATTACTTATTACTCAATCGTTTATTCATTGAAATAGTGGCTAGTAAGTGCCCTAAGTTATGTAGAGATATTAGCGCTAGTGAGATCATTTATTGATATATTATATTATAAAGTGAGCTGTATATTCCCCAGGTAATGAAATCATTAGCACTTATGTGTTAACAAGTTGATTTATTAATTTACGAAGCGGCCAGTAACTGCCATAAGAAATCTTGCGATTGGTGGACTTACGGTAAGTTATTTGTATTGGATAGCAGTTAAGAAGCCAGAAGCCTTTTGTACTGTTAATATTAATGCTTATGTCATTATTTATTGAATTACTTACTATTTAAGTAGCCAGTAAGTACCTGAAGATGCCTAATAATTAGCACTTCTGTTATTTATGACTTATTGACTTATTACTAAATAAAGTGGCAGTGAGTGCTGCACTTGAGTCATTATTGAATAAATGGTAAATTAATAAAGTGCCCGTTTATTTGTCCAAGTTATGTAGTCATTAGTGTTTGTAATATTGTTTGAAAATTCAATAATAAATAAACTTTCCTGAGAGCCTTTTATGTTGCCTCTGAATTGACACTTTAGTTACTATTTACTTATGTATCAATCAATAGAGTGGACCATAAGTGTTCCAGGCCACCTTGTCATTGATTCTTAAGTCATTATAAAATGCTTCATTAAATGATTAAGTAGCCTTGAAGTGTATAAAATTATGCAAAAATCAGTGTTTCCGTTATTATTCATTGATTAGTAAGTTGCCTGTACGTGCACTAGGTTTTCGGGTGATTGGTACTTGAATAAATATTAAAATAATGATCAACTATAAAGTGGCCAATCAGCACTATGGGCAGCCTGATCATCAGTACTGGTATGATAACTTATTGATTTATTAATTCATTCAGTGGCAAGTCAGTGCCCTAAGTTGTTGGCCCATGGTACTTAAATAAATATTAAAATAATCATCGACTATTCAGTGTCCAGTAAGCGCCCCAGGTCACCTGGGAATAAGAAGTTGGGTTAACAATTGATTTTCTATTCATTTATAAAGTGTCTGGTTATTAGCTCAGGTCACCTAGTAATAGATGCTAATGTTATGAGTAAATGATTTATCAATTTGTAAAGTGATATTATACGCTTAAGTCATTAGGAAATATTTTAATAATTGGTAAAGTATCCAGCAAGTGCCTCGGGTCACCTAGCGGTAGGTGCTTTTGTTATTAGTTGAAAAATTATTAGTTCATAAAGTGGCCAGTAAGCACCCCAGGTTATGTTGAGAAAGGCACTTGTATCACAAGTTATTATTTTATGAGTTTATAAAGTATCTAGTAAGGGCTCCTAGTCTCCTGGTCATAGGTACTTGTGTTATTACATAATTTCTTATTTATTTAAAAGTGTTTATTCAGCGTCCTGGGTAAACTGGTAACTAGCTCTTGTAATACTAGTTAATGTTTCATTAATTTATAAAGTATCCAAAAAGCACTATAGATCACGTGGGTATAGGTGCTTTCGTTATAAGTAAATGAATCATATCAATGTTGCGATCAGAAATCGTACCTTGGATGTTACGCGGACCTAGCCAGGTTTTATAAATGCTTAGCTAGGTCCACGTAACAGTCAAGGTACGATTTCTGATTGGGGTAAAAAGCGTCCAGTAAGCAACCCGGGTTACCTGGTTATAGGCACTTGTGTTATTAGTTAACATTTCATTATTTATTAAATGTCCAGTAATCATCCCCGATTCTTTGGTAATAATTACTTTTGTTATTAATTAGAAAATTAATAATTTATAAAGTAGCCACTCAGCACTCCAAGTCATATAATGGTAAGTGTTTGAGTTGGCAGTAAATGTTTAATTAATTTATAACGTGTCCAATAAGTGGCTTAGGTCACCTAGAGATAGACCCTTATGTTATCAGTGAATTTCACACTAATTCATAAAGTAGCTAGTAAGTGCCCCGAGTCATTTAGTTACAGGTGCTTGTGTTTTTAGTTAATTTTGCATTCACTTAAAAGTGTCCAGCAATTATCCTGGGTCATCTGGTAATAGACGCTTTTGTAATAAGTTAATGGATTATAAACTTTGGAAGTGGCCATTAAGGGCTTAGAGTCACCTGGTAATAGGCATTTGTGTTGGTAGTTTGTGTTTTATTGATTAATTGAGTGTCTAGTAAGTGCCCCTGGTTACCTAGTGATTGGCGCTTGTGTTATTGGTTATGTTTCTGTTAATTCAAAAGTTTCTAGTAAGCACCCCGAATGACCTGCTAATAGGCACTTATGTTATCAGTTAATGTTTTATTAACCTATAAAGTGTTTAATCAGTACCACAAGTTACCTGGTTATAGGTCCTTGTGTTATCAGAGAATATTTTATTAGTTTATTAAGCGGTTAGCAAATGACTCAGTTAAACTGGTGATATGTGCTTGTATTATTAGTTAATTTTTTATTATTTCAAAAATGCTCAGTAAGCACACTACATCATGCGGTTATTGGCGCTTGTGTAACTAGGAAATGTTTTACGAATTTATAAAGTGTCTAACAAGCGCCCTACGTCACCTGGTTGTAGGAGTTTTTGTTATACGTTAATAAATCATTAATTTATAACGTGTCTATTAAGTGCCCCAGATCACCTGGTCGTAAGCGCTCACGTAATGAGATAATGATTAATTAACTTATCAAGTTTTTAGTAAGTGCCCTGGATAACATCGTGATAGGCTTTTTTGTTATAAATTAAAACGAATTATTGATTTAGAAAGTGGCCATTAAGTACCCCAGGCTACCTGGTAATAGGTGCTTTTGTTATGAGTAAATGAATCATTAATTTATAAAGTATCCAATAAGTGCCCCAGGTGACCCAAAGACAGGCTTATGTTATCAGTAAATGTTTTATAAGTTTATAAGGTTGCCAGCAAGCGCTCTGGGTCACCTGGTGATTGGCACTTGTGTTGTTATTTAATTTTATGTTAATTTGAAAGTGTTAAATAAGTACTCTAGGTCACCTGGTCATGGGCGTTTGTGTTGGAAGCTTATGTTTTATCAATTTATCAAGTGTTTAGTAAATGCTCCAGGTAACGTGGTGATTTACGCTTGAGCTATAAGTTAATTTTCTGTTTATTTTAATGTGTTAAGTGAGCACCCCACGTTACCTGGTAATAAGATTTGTTGTTATCAGTTCAGAAATCATTAATTCATGGTGTAGCCACTAAAAGCCCCAGGCTATTGGGTGTCTTACGCTTTTGTTATTGATTAATGTTATTCATCAAAGTGGACAGGTAGCAACTAGATGTAGCACTTAACGCTGAAGCAACCTTAAAATAAACTTTATGAGTTCTTATTAATGTCTGGTTCTTTCCTGAGCTCTTCCCTAGCTTTTTCCCTAGCCACCATGAAAAATAAATGCTCTAGGGTACGCCAGTCCTCCACATTTTTTCAAGAAAGGAAGACAAATATTGATCCTTGATCCAGTTTTAACCACTAGGTATTTTAAGGTACTTGCTGCTGCCTAGAAATAAGTGAAGCAGCGATGTAACAACATTATCACCAATAACTAGGTAACTCAAAATAATTACTGCTTACTTTATAAGTAAAGAAACTGTCAATTTGTAACACAAGTGACAGATACTAGATGGCCTGGGACGTCTTCTAACTACTTCCTTAGTTAATAAAACATAACTTGGTAACGCAAGCAACTAAGTTATCTATTAAGTAGGTTATTTGTTTTTGTTTAATGTCTTAATAACCCGTTGTATATTCAACAAGTGCCCTTGGTCACCTGGTCATGAGCTCTAATATTATGTACGGTTTTAATTGATTTATTTGTTAGTCAGTAGTCGTCCCAGTTCATCTGATGATTGGCACTCGTTTATTAAGTAGTTGTTAATTATTTTATTCAGATGTCAGCAAGTATCCCAAGTTATCTTGCAATTAGCACTTATGTTACAAAGTATTGCTTCATAATCTGATGAAGTAGATATCGTAAGCCCTCCGAGTTTTCTGGTATATGGCGCTTGTATCAATAATTAATGGTTCATATTTAAATAAAGTTGCCTAAAAGGGATCTAGCTTACCTGGTTACTGGTAATTGTATTATTTGTTAATGCTTTATATGCGTTATCAAGTATAAAGTCAACGCCTACAGTGACCTGGTAATTTGTGCTTGCGTTTCTAAATTTTTGCATTACAAAGTTTAGAGTTACCTGGAAATTTGAACTTGTGTCATTTTAACGTACGTAATTATTTATGAAGGTGACCAGAAGGTAATCTGGATTATCTGGTAATTGGCGCTTGTGTTGTAAAAACGTACTTTATTATTGAATGAAGTGGCCAGTAGGTGCCCCGGATTTTCTGGTCATTTGGGCTCGCATAATTCGTTTTAATGCTTATCGCAACAGGTAATGTGGTTAAATAATTCGTAAAATTCAGTTATGTACATAAAGGATTTAAGATCTTAGGGCTAAGAAGTTAAATTCCTTAGGGTTATTAAGTTTAAGAGCATAGGTTAAAGTTTCTAGATTTTCCTGGGAATTTGAATCCACTTTTTCGTTTTGTTTCAATTGTACTAAACTGTGCTGCTTACTGTAAATAGTTCTAATTTAGTTTGATTAGAACATCAGAAAAAATTTTCTATGCAGCCCTGCCCAAATATAAATCAAGCGTCTGATTGCTTTGGCAGCTGCTTGTATTTACTATAATAAGTTTCGCTTCTCAACAACTATAATTTTTTTAAGGCACGACTATGCGATATACCACAGTATTTTACTTTCGTCATCCCTACTATAACAATAGATATTCCTACTCAAATAAATTAGAACATCTAATAATTCTTGAATTTTTAAAGCTTATTAAAAGTAAACTAATCAAAAAATAATAATAACGAAGGACAGTAAGATATACAACAGAAAAGAAGGATCAGCCACTTAACACTTTCACATTTAATTGATAAAAGTCCTAGCAAAAATAAGGTCCATAATATGCATCAATAAAGAGTGTACAAATTCCATGGTTTCTAAGAGTCACGTAAAATCAAATCCTTTAAAAAACTCAGCTGAAAGTTCACCGCTAAAACGTAAAGGAAAGGATGATCGCAGGAGTTACTGTACGTTACTACTTGGCCAAGATTTCACAATAAAAATGCGAAAAAAAGTGACCAAAGTTGTCGTAGGCAAACTTTTCTTATGGGCCATTTTGACAGTCATAATCCAATTTTTCAGTCAATTACATAAACAACCACTGGTTTAACGCTTCAGACTCAGAAACTTGCGATTTCAGCCGCAATTGGCCAACAAGAAAAAACTAGTTACTTTTATTTACGGTGGTTTTACCAACTTATCAAAGCAAGACTGTCCAAAGAACTGATACTCTCTTATTTCTGATACTTCCAGCTTATCTTGGCTTTTTCCCGCAACTCCCTCTACACCGTTTACACCACTGGTCCCACTTACCAACTGTTGACGCTTTAAGTTAATCGAATTATTGACTATCATACGTGGAGCAACTGCTTTAAATTTTGCCATGGTTGATAGTTAAGAAAAGGAAAACGAAATAAACAGCAAGAATAATTTCTTAACTTATGAAACGAAATTGACTTTATTTGTTTTACCTTTCAAAAGGCCTTGAAGAATATAGTAGCCTGGCTCCTCGCAAAATACATACCTATTATCTCTTCTTAGTGAATTTACAAAATACCTGCGCTGTGTTATTAATCTCGCTCGCAGGTTTTAAGTTGAGACGAAGGCCTCGATTTTACAAAATATAAATGATGTATTTGTTGGTGCCTCCAAAAGGCTGCTCGTTGCTGATGATGTCCACGGCAATTCATAAGTTGTAGTCTTGTTGCTCTCTTAGATCTTCAAATTTAAAGAAGAGTCGACTCCTTGGCTTCCCAGTCGCTTGCTTTGGCCGAACAGAACGAAAAACTGAACTCGAATACGCCTCGCACCATCGACTACCTCAAGAAATTTTCCCCCACGCATAAGGAGGAGCGAGCTATCCTTGTCTAGTTAATACCTAACAACACACAGACTCACATGGAGAGAGCATACCTACTACTCAAATTACAAATTTACTCTCTACTCTTACAGCTCTCTCTCTCTCTCTTTCTCATACATCTGAACATACCGCCCGCATTGTTGCGGCCAAGAAACAATCAAATTGGTTCTCTACTAATTCTGAAACACAATTAAAATTTAGCCAAATTATTTATAACAATGCTCAACTTGATTTCAAAATTCTCAAAATTTGAACAAATCTCTCCAACGATCCTTTGAGCTCACACTCTACATCCTAACTAAATAATAAAAACAAACAAAATAAATAAATTTATCACTACGAAGAATGAATACTTAAAAGTGTGTTCTTAAAAGATCTTACAACAAGTTTTTATACAATTGAAATTTTCGCTTTATAATTCGTAATAAAATTAATTACAATTAACGCAGAATTTCCTAGCAAATACATTTTTTCTACGCATTGCCTGGAGAGTTAACCAACACAACTGACTACTGCCCACCTTGCTCTTGCAACTTACTCCTATTTATTTGAGAAAGCGCGACCCCTAATTCCTGATCAACTGGCAATTTTATCAATTAAATGACTCGTCGCTTGAACTCTGAAGCTGCCGTCTGGACTCTTATCACTCTCACCAACCCATCAGAGCCAGGGAAACACTCAATCACTCGACCTAATGGCCATCGACCGGCAGGAGATTGCTTATCACGCAAAATCACTATGTCACCTACTTGCAAATTCTCTTTTTCCTTAAGCCATTTACTTCTCTGTTGAAATTGATTCAGGACTTCCTTGTGCCAGCAAACCCGAAAAGAATTGCGCATCTGAGTAAGCAGGTTCCAACGCCGATACAAAGTTAATCGTTCACCTGGATCAGAGCAGGACTCAAAAAGGGACAAAGGTGCAGATCCAATCAAAAAATGACTCAGGGTCAATGCCACACTATCCTTACTCTGCGAGTTTGAAGGGCACAAAGGTTGAGAGTTCAGACAGGCCTCAATCTGTTCTGCCAAAGTCGAAAATTCCTCGAAAGTAAGCGAATTCTCACCCACTACCCTACGCAAATGGTATTTCAAAAATTAAATGGCTGCCTCCCACAGACCGCCAAATGAGGCGCTCTGGGTGGAATGAATTCCCATACAATCCCTTGCTCCGCCAGTCGAGCCACAACATTATTCATTTCCTTGAACGCTCCATTGAAACGGCTCTTAATTTCTCGTGAAGCGCCTCGAAACGTGGTACCATTATCAAAGACAATCCTTATATAAACACCTCTACGAGCAGTAAACCGATGAAACGCTGCAAAAAATGCCTCAAAAGAAAGATCCAACACCACCTCGATGTGTACAGCTTTCACAGTCATGCATACAAAGATCGCCACGTATCCTTTAACCGTTTTGGCCCCACGACCCTTAGAAAAGAGTATGGGAAACGGTCCAGCAAAATCAACTCCAGTAAAGGAAGACGCTCGAGTTTTATTCAATCGATAAGAAGGCAAAATACCCATTTTTTGTTTAACTACCTTACCAGCATGACGCGTACAAATCACACACTTCCTATAAGTACTCCTGATCAGCTTGTTACCATGGACAATCCAACAAAAACGACCTACATAACTTCACATGAGCGCAACCCCACTGTGCATGGTAATTAAATGAGAATACTTAACTAAGCGTTAAACCAACGCGCAACGGCTCATCAGCCGGTAATATAACAGGATGCTTTTCTTCAAAAGTCAATACAGAATTTTGAAGCCTTCCACCAACTCTCAGCACTCCGTCTTTATCAATAAAAGGCGCCAAGTGCAACAAACGCGAAATCATTGGTAACGAGCGCTTTCCCTGCAAATGGTCAATCTCACGAGCAAAATGATGGCTCTGTATAAGTCTATAAAAGGAGACACGTGCTGCCCGCCAAGCCCAGGTTCGCGAAGCAACGGTACACACATTTGCACTCGATACTCGCAGCCCAAGTCGCCACCAAAACATAACCACTAGCACTCTCAAAATCTTTGAATACTTTGATATTTGCCTCAACTTAGTAAGTGTTTCAGATTCAACTTTACCCGAACTCTCTTCTACTTCGTTAGCCACAAGAGATGCCACGGCCTGAGAACCCTCTATGGATGCCACCAACAGAGATGGAGGAATATCATCATCCAGCCACGCAGGCCCATGCCACCATAATTCACTGAGAGCTAGGCGTGATGGTGTAACTTCTTGAGTAGCAACATCCGCAGGATTGTCGGCAGACCTCACGTGACTCCATATGACATAAGCAAAACGAGTTAATACCTCACTTACATGATTGGCAACAAAAACAGGCCAACGCGACGGATGACTCTTTAACCAGTCCAACACAATTTGGGAGTCGCTCCAAAAGGAAATACTTTTCGGCTTCGTTTTAAGTTGCCAAATAATAAAATCTGTCAAACGAGCAAAGAGAACAGCCCCACAGAGCTCCAACCGCGAAAGCGACTGAGTTTTAACTGGAGCCACCTTGGACTTAGCCATCAACAAAGTAGATTTTCCATCAGAAGTTACACAATAAACTACGGCAGCGTATGCCCTTTAAGAGGCATCGCAAAACCCATGGAGACTCCAGTCTTTAGTCGATGTGACTCCCACTGCATGAACAATCCTAAAATCACTCAACGGATTCAATGAATCACGAAATGCTAACCAACGCCTCTCTAAGTCAGCTAGAAGAGCTACATCCCAATCTCATTTTTCAATCCACATATCTTGCATTAATATTTTTGGCACGACAATTACAGGAGCTAAGAAACCAAGAGGATCAAATACACGTGCAGTCTCCGATAAAACAAGCCTTTTTGTGATCTTAACAGAAAGAGTAGGAAGATCAATCTTAAAATGAAATTCATCTTCATTTGGACTCCACTTCAATCCTAAAACTAAAACAATCCCATCGATATCTACAGAAACCTTCCCCTCTGACAAGCCCTCCATTCCTTCCAATAGTTTAACTGTATTTAACGCCCATTTACCGAGCTGCATACCAGCAACATCCAACAACGAAACCAACTGATCACGCCGAAGAGTTGCCTCCCCCAAAGTATCAGCACCCGCAAATATATCATCCACATACACCTGTGACTGAAGAATAGCAGCCACCTCAGGATGCGTTGATTTACCCTCCTCAACCAACTGCAACAAGGTACGAACCGCTAAAAATGGAGCAGGAGCAGTACCATAAGTCACCGTTGACAATTGATACTCTTGTATGGATTCGGACCTGTTGGAACGCCAAAGAATATTCTGCCATCTCCGATCCTCAGGATGTACGAGAATTTGATAAAACATTTTAAGTATGTCTGCGGTGAAAACAAACCTAAATAAACGCCAACGAGTAATCAACGCCGCTATCTCCACCTGTAATTTTGGTCCGGATTGTAGAAAACTATTAAGCGATAAACCGTTAGAACACTTTTGCGACGTATTGAACACTACGCGTAATTTCTTTGAACCATTATTCTTATAAACTGCATGGTAAGGTAAATAACACAAAGCTGCGCTCCTTTCCAACTGTGATGCGCTCCTCATGTGATCAAACTCTTGGTACTCGCGCATAAAACTATTATAAGCTTCTTGTGATTCGGAAGATCCTTGCCGACGTTTCTCTGAACGAAGCAAACAGGCTAAAGCTATCGCCTTCGAATCTCTCAACGAAGCATTGGAGCGAAACGGAAGTCGAACTATGAATCGACCCGACTAATTGCGTTTGGTGGTCCACTGAAAGAACTCATTACAATATTCATCATCCTTTTGCAAAACTTTAGTATCCCCAAAATTTGATGATTAACTCATCTAAACTCTCATCAACACGAATGTGATGAGCGTGCGCAGTCAAACGACTCTCCGAATTAATTTCAACCGGTCCAGTGAGGATCCAACTAAACACCGTCAGTTGAGCTACCGGTGCCCCGATCGGGCCACGTCATATGCTCTCCCTCAATATATTGGCATAAATGTCAGCACCAAAAAGAGCTTCAACGCAACTAGGTGAACTATATTGCTCGTCAGCAAGCTGGATTCCACTCAAATACCGATTTTCCAGAATCTTCGTCACTCTACTAGGAATAACTCGAGATAACTCACCAAGAACCAAAAATCGATGCGAACTCACGAATTCTCTATCCACACTAGAGCCGATCAAAGCAGTGACCTCGTGCAACGCCCTAGCACACACCGTTGATCCAACGCCTGAAATCGATACCACAACCCTATTTCGAGGTAATAACAAGCAAGAGGCTACGTTCTCTGACAGAAAAGACCGTTCAGCACCCGGATCTATAAGCGCACGAATAACACGAGATCCACCTTTTGGATTTTTTAAAATAATATTTGCTATAGCAAGTAGAACTCGACCATCAATTGAAGCCGCAAAAGCAAGTGTTGAGCACAGAAAAGACCGTTCAGCACCCGGATCTATAAGCGCACGAATAACACCAGATTCACCTTTTGGATTTTTTAAAATAATATTTGCTGTAGCAAGTAGAACTCGACCATCAATTAAAGCTGCAAAAGCAAGTGTTGATCCACCAGCAGTGATCTCCTGACTACCATTCGAAGAATCGGAATGAACTGTCTGAGCCTGAGGAGCTCCTGTCTGCGAAGCAGCCGGCCCTGGGCCCCCAGCAGGCTGCAAATGCAACAATGAATGATGACGCTTCCAAAAATAACTACAACAGCGCTTCGAGGAACAATCAGCGAGATGATGTCCCCTCCCCAGGCAATTTAAACATAAATTTTTTTATTTAAAAAATTTGAACTATGCATAAGCATCCAACGATCGAAACTTTTTGCACAAATATACATAATGCATGCTCTGACAAAATACGCAAATCTCTCTAGAATTCTCATTCGCCACGTTGGCCAAGACAGCACGAGACTGATTTCTCATCGCACCACCCAATTTACTGCTTGATTCGGCGCGAGAAAATAATTAACTTCTTGAATCAGAGCGAGACTGGTCAACAGATCGGGCTTGACGCTCCATAAAGGCAATTAATTTCTTATACTGATCGAATGCGTCCTTGACCTCTTGTAAAACATTCCACGACTCTCGCGTGTCCGAGTCAAGTTTACGCACGATGAAGTGAACAACAAAATGATTACACTGCTCTATAGGACAATTTAGATCGACGAGTGCCTGTATGGTTTCTTCTCCACGATTAATAATAGCCGAAAGATCATCCACTCGGCGTGCTCGAACCGTGGGCTACTAAATAAGATTTTCCAAATGAGTCGCAAGGCGTATACAACGATTATCATAGCGCCGCAGCGAACACTTCCAAGCCACAGAGTAATTTGTCTCAATAACTGCGAGCCCTTTTAATCTACTAGCAGCAGCACCCTGCACCGAATTCAAAAGATGCTGCAACCGAGTAACTCCTGACATGTTTGTCTGTGACTGCATTACGGCTTCGAAGCGTTGTTTAAAACTATCCCAGTCCTCCTGTTGACCAGAGAAAATGGGAAGCAAAAGCGAAGGCAAGGTTGGAGCGGACGTCGTTACTAGACCAGGCTCAATATTAAGGCCCAAATGATCCGGAGGCATTGACTTTGCATCATTAAGTGCACGAATTTTTGCTGCCAACAACGAACGAGCTTTAAGATATGCATATCCGCGCATAACCATCCTGACGAAAATAATCATGATCCATTAATTGATCCTCATACTCCATAAATGCATAAGGCTCAGTTACAAACGTTGACCAATATTGCTCCAACAAGGGCGCACACAACTCATATTGCTCTATAGTCTGTTTAGTCGGACCGGCTTTCTCAAAAGTATTTTGTGCGAAAGTAATAATTAACTGTGCACGTCGCACCTGCTTCGAAACAGCAGTCTGTGCCATGGTGCCAATCTCGATTTATTCGTAACAAGAAACGAAAATTCGCTCTACTTTTCTTACAATAATTAACGATAACAAAAAACCTTCACAGTATAATTAACAATAATGAAGTATAAAAGTTCCAATCTTCTCATTGAGCATCCAAAATAAATTTTTAAAATTAAAATTAAATTCCTACGAATATGCTTGCAAGGTTCCAAAAGCAAGTTTTTTATCAAAACTACAACAACAGCACAAAAATTCGGCTGAGCCAAGCGTCTTATTAACAGTATACAGCAAGCAGGTATCTTGAGCAGCGACGGTAACCTCTCCATGCTCAATGTGAAGCACGTACATCAGGTATAATCGCCGAAGGTAAACAATCGTGACCTCGAAGTTGTTGATGCTTGCCGTCCTCCATCGTCATGCAGCAATGCGACCTCGCTGCGAGTATCCAATCAAAGCAGCACCACGATAACGGTGCTCAACCAGTCAAGATCACATCCCAGAAAGACGGAAAAGGGCCAAGTTTCTAATGAATCTAAGTTGAAAACAACTGCGCTACGAGTACATTTTTTTTTGTTACAACCCACAGTCAATGCACCGACACAACGATACGAAGAAAAAACGTTTCCTCTCAATATCAACCACGCTCTGCTACCAAAAATGTTGACGCTTTAAGTCAATCAAATTATTGACTATCATACGTGGAGCAACTGCCTTAAATTTTGCCATGGTCGATAGTTCAAAAAAGGAAAAACAAAATAAACAGCAAAAACAATTTCTTACTTATGAAACGAAATTGACTTTATTTGTTTTACCTTTTAAAAGGCCCCGAATAATATAGTTGCCTGGCTACTCGCAAAATACACATCTATTATATATTCTTAGTAAATTTACAAAATACCTGCGCTGTGTTACTAATCTTGCTCGCAGATTTGAAGTTAAGACGAAGGCCTCGATTTGACAAAATAGAACTGATTTGTCGGTGCCTCCAATAGGCTGCTCGTTGCTGATGAAGTCCACGGCAATTCATAATTTGTAGTGTTGTCGCTCTCTCAAATCTCGAAGTTTGAAGAAGAGTCGACTCCGTGGCTTTCCAGTCGCTTGCTCCGACCAAACAGAATGAAAAACTGAGCTCGAATACGCCTCGCACCATCGATTACCTCAAGAAATTTCTCCCCACGCATAAGGAAAAGCGAGCTATCCTTGTCTAGTTAATACCTAACAACACACAGACTCACACGGAGAGAGCATACCTACTACTCAAATTACAAATTTACTTTCTACTCTTACAGCTCTCTCTCTCTCTCTTTCTATCCGAACACCAACTTAACTAATTACGGGGTACAACATATTTCTCATCACAGCTCTTGCTTTCATCCCTTCTAATCCTGGTTTTATTAAGTTTTTATAAACTTTTTCGAGCAGCTACCTCATTTTATCGAAAATTATTCTATAACACTTCGAGCATGCCACATTTGCTATCGCACATACTTATTCTCGGTCGTATATATAGCAACCACAATATATTATATCTTAAAAAGCTTTAAAAATCAGAATGTACTACTACTTTAAATACAGTAATACGTGCAAGTAAATTTCGGTTTATAAAAAATATGTTCTTTAATGCTGAAAAAACCTTAATAGAATGAGGCTTAATGAAAAACCAATGACTAGTTCATAAGATCCAGAATACCAAAACCTATAATATAAAGTATTTGGATAAAAACGTACAATTATGTCAAAATATGGTCTGAAAAAAAATTAGCGTCAGAAATGATCTCTTAAATTAGTAGAAAGAAACACTGTATGATATATTGGTAAAGAAAATACGTAAAGCACGGTGACGTTTTCAATATTGTATTACGTATTTTAGTATCCATCAGGAATGGAGTCGTACACTTGTGCGTTGTACCATTATGCGTTGACTGCTCCAGTAGTCAAACCTAATCTAAAACTTACGTGAAACTGGTGTACCAGAGGACGAGTTGCTTTCAAGAGCTAGCACGAGTATCAAAGAGCGCCAGCTTACTCTGAATTTAAGTTCCAACAGTTTACAGCTTGGATAAGTGGCTGGGTGAGTAACCTTGTCATTTTTAAGATCTTCGCTTACGCCATACGTAACTGTAAAAAATCAGTATTTAATAGTTGTCAAGAAATATTTGCAAATATAAGTTCTCTGGGGCAAGGATAGATAAGAATAAGCATAGAACAAAGGATCATTATTATTCTGAGCCTGCAATGCAGGCTTTAATCTTAGCGCATCGTCATAATTATTGTTAATCTAAGCTGTTTTGTTTGGATTTTTAAAGCACTTAAATAATCACTTAAGAAATAACCTTAAATGAAATCAGTGATTTATAGAATTTACCATTCTCCAACTTATTTTTTGTTGGTAAATTTTTTTAACTGTCTATTCTACTGTCTTTTACTGATTACCTTAAAAGTAATGTAATCAATAGATTTCGTAAGATATTGAATGTACTTGGAGTGTGACAAATAGACTAGTCAAAATAACAATACTTAATAAGCAGATAAAGCCTGATAAACTATCCTGGCCAACTTTTGACCATCTCTGTATTCTTATCCAATGCATGTCTTACTATTACGAGATCATTAGAAGTTGCCTTGGTTAATTGATCAGAGTTTGCCATTACATTGTAATCGTGGTGGATCAAACTCTTATCAGTCTAAAGTAATCATTGCAGTGTTACAACTATATATTCAACCGACATTGAATGTGTTGTTACAACTTCTTAAATCAATGGCGATTTTATAGTTGCATTTTCACCTTTAGTGCTGTTTTTTTTTCTTTCTGATGAATTTAAATTTGTACGTTTATGTACGCTAATTATACATTTTTCTAATAAGCTGAGCTTTTAGATATGGATTAAACCATTTTTCCCTGACTTGGAATTTGGTGTAGTAAATACTGCCCCTTTGGTCTGAAGCACTTTTAAATTTTATAAGTTCTCAAAAGCAATATTGACAAAAAAATTATTTTAATCAAAAGACTTCTAACAATGACAAACTTTTTTCTTACAACTGAATTTTTTTTTTAGCTGGTTTATGGTTAAGCAAGAAAATGCGATGAACCTTAACATTCAATAAGATAAATAACAACTGAAGTTTAAAGTTACGAGTGACCTTATCACTACTATAAAAAGCAATTTTTGTCATACACATATATTTTTTAATAAGTATGCTCAAATTTATATAAAGGCACTTTTTACGGCATTCTCTGTCTGTCCATGTTTTTTTATGACATATTTTTTTTATAGCTGGAATTAATGAAGTCAGAAATTAGACAGTTAAAGAAATTTTAAGACATTTATGAGTATAACAAGTCAAAATAATTAAAATGTTTTTCGCATGTCATGTAATATAGTAATATCTTCTGCTTAACAGGGATAAAAGAGAAGTATATTTGCCTTTGCACAGTTAGTAGTAGCGATAATGAACAAGTAATTTTGATTGAAAAGTTTTGAGATTAAACAAGAAATGAAAGAAAATCATCGAAACTAGGTAATACAGCTTAACAGTCCTGAATTCTTTTTTTTTATTTACTAAATCGCAGATTACACATCATCAACACTTCAAGAGCAACTTTGTTACCATTTGTTTTAATTTCACTTACTTTGTAACTCATTTTTATGGTCATAGGTTATTAGTATTATCAAAGTGACATCCGTAGTATTAAAAAAACTTGTTTTTATTGCAATGGTAAGAACTTATACACTTAAAAAAAATTTTTTAACGTACTCATAATTTTTTTTAATTAATTTGTATGATTGATGACTTTTCCGAACCTTAAAGTTACTTTATTAATGTTTATATTTGTATTAAGTTATGAAAATACCTTTAATATTATTTAACAATTATAGCACGACTAAGTAAATTTTTTTTCAATCGCCATGACTAACGACAATAGTTCTTAGATCTTACAGCTTAGGTAGTGCAGTACTTTGCAGTGCATACATGCTAGCTTGCTTGCTTGCATGCCTGCAACTTTTATGTGAAAACATGCGTGCTTTCGACATCACATGTAGATAGCGTATAGGCGCTTTTGTACAAAGACAATTACTCAGCTGCTTTTTATATAAGGTATTTTTCCTTTTGACGTCATTACACAAAATGGCTAGCACTGGGGGACAAAGTTTGAATTGACACAATAATTTTAATTGTGACTATAAGATTGATTGAGATATTCCAGTTCCTTAATTCTATGACAAAAACTTCTCTTTTTCACGAGCTATCGAATGGATATTAGATATGTGGCATTTTTTCTATAAGCCAGTGAAATTTATAAATAAAGTTGTCGTGGGCAAAAAGTAAAACCGGAAAACATTTTTCTTTAACCTCTTACAAGCATTTTATAGCATCTGTTTTGAAATATAGTAACAATCGATATTTGATTGTTAATTAAAAGTTTCCACTTCATAACATAACACTTCACGTAAATAGCTTAAAACTCAGCTCAACTGAAAAGTCTGGATTGTTTCGTTAGAGTGAGAGTTACTCTTATACCTATACATATGAAAATCTTTCCCCAGCTGCCAATGCGATTGTTGCGAGCTGTCCCAAAAATGTAGTGCTTACAGTCACTAAATTATTTATGGAAGTGGCAAAAAGTTTTGTTTTTGCACAGTGTACAAGCGATTAGCGTAAATAGAAGCGATCTTTTTACTGAATACTAGTTGTAATAAGCGCATCAAATACGTGGTGCTCTGGCTTTGGGACTGAAGAGAAGCAAACAATTTTAATTAAATTGTCTCAAAAAAGGCAGGAAGCTTGGGTAAAAGTTCTGAACAGGGTTTATTAGTCAGCAATACATTAAAAAATGCACGTGTGTGTGCAATACATTTCATACTTGGTAAATACATCCGTAAAACTTGTGGAAAATTACCTTAAAGACTAATTAAAATTGTTTTGATAGGCAAACTGGCAAGGCTAAAATTCAAAAATCATCCAGATTGAATCCCTTTCCAAAATCTAGGTTATTCATCGTCTACTTTTTTAAAGAGACACAGTTCCTTAAATCATTATGACAGATTTGTGAAACAAGTAAGAATGTGATTCGTTGAGGAAGCATCGAGTACATTTTTTCAACTTTTTTTCAGTCGTTTAAAGTGAGAAATGTAGATTTACGTTGCACTGAAGAAAGCAGTTCACGTTAGAGTGCAACAGTTTTTTTCATATCGTCAGGCAATACACCTATCACTGATTTGGCAGAGACAAATTCATCTACTTCTTAAGCTTCTAATGTAGCCTGTCTGACTGAAACTACTGCGAAAGATATTACAAACATGATGGAAAATTTAAAAATATCTTAAACAAAGAATATAATGCTTGAAAACAACTTATTGATCCTAGATATGTATTCTAAATTTTTCGTGAACAACAATTCTAAAACTAAATAATTCACTGGACTGTTAACCCACAAGATGGTGCTCCTTCTCCATGATTCTGTGTCACCCAACTTGTACACCAGATCTAATACATCATCATCAACGTTACAACAACTAATTACATTCAAGAAATTAAGACTAAATTCACCCATTATTTTATCCCATAGATTTTTTATAGTCATAAGCGTACTGCAGTCATATTTATATGTTAACCAATTAATTTGTTATAGGTTTGGTGTGACTGAGTATATAGTTAGGTGATACTTTTGGCAATGCATTAATGTTTTCTAGTGTAAATTTAAATCATGAGTTTACTGGCCTGACAGAGAAACCCTTCACTCTACAATGCCTCAATGTTTCAAGCAGAATTTAGGATCTTTCATCTCAGTGATAACTGATTGTTTGAAGTTTTTATAGAAAGCCCTTTAAACCTTTGCTCTAGTGCTAAATACTGGAGTTAAATTGTAAGCACCACAAACAGCAAAAACTCTCATTGCTTTAAGCCCTCAAGGATCTGTGGTACTTGTATCAGACAGTTACGGTGGAAGGGTAAGTGATAAATACATCACAGAGTATAGTGGGTTTTTCGATAACATTCGACCCAGTGACGTCGTCATGGCTGACCGTGGATTCACAGTTGACGAATGGGTGCTGGAACGAGGAGCAAAGTTATCGAGTCCTGCTTTTACAAAAGGTAAGTGTGAAATTCTAAGTTGCACGTTTTGCCGATAAAAATGGTTTTGCTTAGCATACCTTGAATATGCAAAAATTTTGGTTCTGTGGGTAACCGTTTTCTTCGTCTTAAAACAAAGAATACGGGTTGGCCCGCGGAGCTTCCTATTTTCTTACCTTGGAGAAAGATACGACAAGAAAAGTGAACGCATCAAAAAGGTGAAAAAAACTTTTTGTAGCAAAATTTCGAGCTTACTTTTCCTGCCACCGCATGGATTAGGAGCATATTTTGTAGTTTTCAAGATAAAATATCATAAGCTCTTAAAATCAGCTTTAATGTTACTCCTGATAAAGCTCAAAAGGTTGTTCTTATAAGAAGTTACGGATGATAAAAATTTATGCTTGAAAGTCGCTAATTTTATTAATTAGAGATTTAAACCTGTTTAAGAGCTCGAAGGTGAATTACACGTATTTTTTTGCCAGAGCAACCTTTTGAGCTTTATTAGGGCTTAAATTCAAGCTTATTTGAAGAAATTTTGATATTTTATAATTGGAAATACAGAATATGCTCCTGGTCCATGTAGTGGCAGCAAAAGTAAGCTCGAAATTTCGGTAAAAAAAGTTATTTTCACTTTTTTGCTGCGTTCACTTCTCTTGTCGTATCTTTTTCGAGGGTGAGAAAATAGCAAGTCCCATGGGCCAACCCGTGTTTCTTATTTTAAGACGACAAAAACGATCACCCACAGAACCAAAATTTTTGCGTATTCAGGGTGTGCTGCAAAATCATTTTTCTTGGTGAAATGTGCATATTTTTTGTAGGATTCGACAAAAATGTATATTCTATAATCTCTATTTCCTACAGTATTCTGCAGTAAGAATATGGGAAATGTTTTCTCCAGGCAAGAAACAATTGGTGCCAAGCGAGATTGAAAGTACTCGGAAACTAGCCAATGAACGCATTCATGTGGAGAGAGTCATCGGTTCGATAAGGCAAAAGTATTCCATACTATTAAGAATTGAAACAAAACACATATAAAAAAAAAATTCTGTGCAATTTTTCTTGTATACACAGATGATACTTGAGTATAGCACGTTATATTTATAGGTTTCATTCCTATTCATTTGCTTTCTCTTGGGTTTGACGGCATTTGTATATATGAGAAAATTGTGACTGTGTATTGTGCTTTGATAAACCTGTGCCCTCCATAATTCCAGTTCAATAAGGTACAAATGTGATGTCTAATACGTCAAGGAGTTAATGTCCTTTCAATTTTGTATGACTATGTATCCTTCTTGCATGTTTGTTTGCCAATATATTTCATTCATTTTTTCGGAATGTATGGAAATTCTGGGTACAGAATGAGACATATTTTTAAATAATTTTTAAGAGTGTTAAGATATAAAAATAATAGTAACAAAATTTATTCATACTTATGCTTGCATTCTGATCTTTTGCAACCAAACAATACTTATTCATACAAATAATGTATTTGCACACGTTGGACCGACCTAATAAGAACCAGGGTAAACTGAAGACACTTCGAAACATTTCTTATGATACCATTGAATTTTATAATCATCATTGCCACAACGTATCTTTGATAATCCATCATCCACTTCCGTACGTACGCATCATACATCCAGCTGAGCTTCGTGCTTTGATTGTGTGTATCACTGCACTAAAATCTCTGGAACAATAACCTTGGAATGAAATAATTTTACGTTTTCAAAGTTTTTTTCTATGAAAGCAACATTTAATAATACTCTTTCAAAGTGACAAAATTGTTTGGACCATACTACGAAATCACAGAACTTTGTTTCAGTTACGAACATTTGCAACTAAACTTGGTAGAAATACTGGTAATCTCTTTTTAATGTGTACTTTCCATTCAGTTGTTTTTAACAGAAATTTCTGTATACGCTACTGGGTAAGTCTACGTTTGCGTCAGCTAATACATATGGACTTTTAATTTCAACGCATCCTTTTGCACAACATCAACATCTCACTAATGCATTTGGTGTTGCTGTAAGAATGGGATCTTTTGTGGAAATAATCTATATCTATGGAAATTGTCTAAGTAGTTTTGAGGGAACGACGACATCTGGAAAACGTTTAAATATATTGACGAAGAGCTGTAGCTTCATGTTCAATTCCATACGTTGTAGCTTTGCTTTTGAAACACATCTTTTGGGGGTAATAGATATGTTTTAGTAAAAAAATTGACGTCTTGTGCAATGATGTTTTACATTTTTAATAAAATAACAAAGCTGTTATTCTACCAAATCTGTAAGCAAACCAACAAGCACTCTTACTTTGCTTGACAGTTTCTTTCTGCACAGCCAACTGCTTATCCTTATTTATGGATGAAAAAATTATGTTCTGCTACTGGTCTAAGGACATGGCACCATACTCCGTTGGATCGTACTAATACTAATAACGAAAAAATGCCGTATTTGTATTACCCATTCAGTAAGCTTATAAAAAGGATAAGTTTTTGTAATAAAATCGAGTAACTGAAATATCTAAATCAATTTTTTTGTCACAATTAAACTTACTCTGTGAATTCGAAGTTTGTTCCTCAGCGATTGTCATTTTGCAGGATGACGTCAAAAGGGAAAAAAGCTTGTTTGAGTACGTGCGTGAAAGTTCTTAATATGTAAAAGAGAAAAAAGGATGATACTGACTAGCAGCACATATTTTATAAGCGTATTATTCACAAGGACGTACCTAACCAAACTTATAAAGAAACATGCAACGCAACTTTTAACGTGTCAGTGGATTCAATGAGAAACTTAAATATTGTACTTACCTACTTGATTAATTGTATGTCTTCACTTTTACATGCTATGTTAATCGATTTTGATTATTCTCTTTTTGCACTTGCCTCATACAGTCCTGAAAAACTATTTTTACTACCAACTAATAACAACGGTTTTTTTATTTTTTTGTTTAGATGCTTAAGCTCTAATTTTTTTAAAAAAATTAATACGTATATAGCTATTAAGCATTAAATTATTAAAGAAACTGTATGAGAACTGGCAAGTGCATTAAGTAGGACGTTGCAGTATACTTACAAACCGTTTTTATCCAGTTTCAATATTGAAAAAATTTTTTTGTACCAGCTTTTTTTGATTTAATAAGTTGTAAAAAATTTGATAATCGTGGTTAAAGACTCATTTTAGACAATGTATAGCTCTTAATCCTTAAGAGCAAAAAAAATTTTACCAATGGCACTTTTGTAGCTAAATAATTAAAATTTGAGAAAACAATTTGAAAAAAAAAATTGTCAAAAAATTAATATTTTTATTAACAGTTCACCTGTTTTAATTAATTTTTAACGATTACGTCTTTCACCTCTCTGATTCGGCTAAAAATTATTTTTTCAGTTTTTATTTTAAAAAATTCGAGATACCTGTCCTAGGAATTTCTTTTTATAACCTAACTTCGATTTTATAAGTTATAACAAATTTTATAGTAGTGGTAAGAGACTCATTTTAAACCATGTATAGCTCCGAATCTTTAAAAGTAACAACACTTTCACCAAAGGCACTTTCGTAGCTAAAGAGTTGAACTTTACGAAAAAAAAAGGAAAAAAAAATTGTCAGCAAATTAATATTGTTATTAGGAAAATGATTGTTTTAAACAATTTTTAACAACTAGCTCCAAAATAAATCGAATGTTTATTACTACTGTCGTATTCTGCATCAAATTTTACGTTAAAATCATGTTTAAAAAATATGGACACTTTTCAATTGTTATTGTTAAAATAATAATATATGTTGCACGTAATGGTAAAAAAAAGTGTTTTTTTAATATAAAATGATTTCTGTACCTCGTATCAGAAAAATTTGAACGTAAGAGTTGTAGATAATCGAAAGATCTACATTTTTTGTGTTTGTCGTTTGTCAGTGTGACCTTAAAATTTTGTATTATCATGTAAAAAAGCGAAAGGTCACCATTTTATTATTTCTTTACTATAAATTCTTATTAAAATCAAATCGTGAGTAATTTTTTTTTTAATTTTGTCTTCTGTATAAAGAAGAACGAATTCTTATTAATAAAAAAGAACTATTATTGACCACTAGACAAAAAAATAATAATAACAATGGTCGATGTAACATCAACGCGTAAACTGTTTTTCGTTCTTGAAATTTTTTTCTTGGTTCTTTGTTTTTTATTGTTTTAGTAATTGTCTGCTTTCAAAAAAAAAACAGATTTTTCATCTTTTTGATTTTTTGGATTCTTATAATTTCAGGGGGAAGCCTGCCTATAGTGCGATCTATGTTTCAATGTATTATCCACGCTACTCACGTACATTCCCCGGACTACAAGTTCATTGGCTTTTGGATCAGCAGTGCGTTTATTTTGGTCTGCTACCAAGACATATTCTTTCACGTTGTACTGTAAACTTAAATAATTTTTCACTTTGTAACAATGCCATGGAAAGAGGCACGTTAAATGCAAAATACTAGTTATCGATCAGACAGATGTTTTAATCCTCTTAATCTTAAACATACAACAACAAACACTTCTGATTTAAGGACAGTAAATGAAAACCAACTTTTGAAACTAAACTTGGAAATTCCGTCAGATGTATTACAACAAAAATTTGTTTTTCTTGCCACTTGAAGTTATCAAAGTTGAAAAAAAAGATACAAAAAAAAGTGAAAATGAACTACCAGAATTGGTACGTACAAGGTGCATTCCGTTATTGTCGCGCGACTCGCAAAGAGAATCGGAACGCTCCGATATTCTCGCGAAAATAAAAGGGAGCGCTCCGAAACCTACGAATGCGAGACTGCGAGATCGCCGCGTGATTGCTTGCGTATGAGTATAGTCGGTCACGTCGAACGATAGCTGGCGCTGCGCATCTTGTAACATATACTTAATGTACGCAACTGTGGGGTTTCGCATTCGTTACGTATATGATTCGAAGCGAATTGCATCTTGGTCTCGTAATTCTCGACGAAATATTTCTTTTTGTTCTGTTCCCGTGTGCTTACTAAACATCTTTTATCATCGTAATGAAACCTACAAGAGTAGAGATAACCTTAACGGATCCTGAAACGGACAGGGATTTCATCATAAAAGTTTCTGAAAAGACTGCCAAGAAAGCTGAAGATGGTAAGGACAGGTTTTAATGTTTTTTTGTGAAATAAATATTAGAGGCATCAGTTCCTGCACATGTAAAAGTCAAGCATCACACGACTACTCATAAATATAGCTGTATGGGCATGAGTCCGTGTCAGATTTTTTAAACACATCACGACTGGGTTGTTTACTTAATGCTAATAACCACTGTATTATTAGATGCTCAATTCCGGCAGAGTTTACTGATGCATGTTAAAAACATGCAAGAAGAACCGTCATGTAAATCAGCAGACGACTCTTCTGTATCCGCCTCATCCGATGAAAATGATACCCCAGCGGTTACAAAAAAATCAACGCAGTCAAAATTATGCAGTCCTCCTATGCTTCGAGAAATTTCACGAATTGTGGGTACTTTGTACAATGATGGACACGATTTCGATAAGGATGACCTGTCAGCAAGCTCCACGATCAGGAAAAAAAACAAAACTCAAAAAAAAATAGGAGCCAACGTTCAAATCAAAACAACACGTGATTCAGAGGCAGCTGCTACACAATCAGTGGGTGGTAATACAATCATCGGATTAACTTATGAATAAGCCTATGACATTGCTTTTATTACACGAGTACAAAGAAATACGTCATTTATTAAAAGACCCAACAACATCAAAAAGCAAGTGCTGGAAGGCAATCGAGAAAAATATGAAGAAAAATGATTATAACGTTGGTTTTGATCAGTGCAGACACAGGTTCGAATATTTGACATTAAAATATAAAGAAGTAAAAGATCACAACAAGAAGAGTGGAAATGACAGACATGATTTTAAGTACGAAAAGGTAAATTCATATATGTACAGTAAAATTAATATAAAATGAGGGATAATATTAAAATATATTTATTGCTACGAAATGGATAGTATTTTCAAAAACGAAGTATTTATTTCACCAGTCTCGACGGCTTCTTTAATACAGGGATCGGACAGTAGCGAGGAATCAGATGAAGAGAAAATGTTTCAGGGAAGGAAAAGGTTCAAAAGTTTGAAAGGTTTGAAAGGTTCGAAAGCCACTTTAAATGACTCAATACGTGATTTAGTAAATAAAAAAAGAAAAACAGACAACGTGAGGAAGCTGAGTTTGCTAAAAAATATACAATTTCAAAAGCTTTGCTAGCTACACTGGGAAAATTAGTGAACCCAAAAGCAAAAGTCTGTGAAAGTGAAGAAAGTTCCTAAAAATATTTGCTTATTTATATTACTCCTTTTAAACTATTAAATATTTACATATCTACGTTAACATATTTTAATAATTATGTTGTACCACTTACACCATCGATGTACTTAAAAATTTTTTATACTGTATAAAAAATTATGATTAATTTAACATCAACTTTTTAATGTAGGAAAACATTTTTTGTTTTTTTGTTTTTTTGGAGCATACAGTATAGAAATATATGTTTAGTAGACAGTACACGTACATTAATACAATGTATATTTTATCATGCTTTTCTGTACTGTATGATTAAATAAAAAAAAAAAAACATGCTTTTTAACGTACAACATTTGTATTAAAATAATCAGCATTATTTTTTATACGATGTACAAAATTTTTTAGCAAATTGACGGTGTGAGTGGTGAATGACATAATTACCCAGCTTTCTTTAAATTAAATAATACATAAAATCATAGAAATTTTGTAATCATAACATTAATAATTAAAAAAGTCCTGTTCTTATCATACCGGAATGTAAAATAATTATTTATCGTATGCTACTTGTTGCTCTGTATTCTCACGAAAAATATGGTAAGATCTCTCATTAGAATTGTACTATACATGATTTATTAAAATTTTTTCTTCTAATAGTTTTAAAACAAATTATTTTGTAAAAATAGTTTTTCAAAAGTTTACAAAAATAAATTTTCTGTTTGTAAAAAAATATCAAAACAATAAAGTAATATGAATTTAATTATTAAAAATGAATTACATTTAATTATTAATTATTACAGAACCAGATTTAATTCTAAATTGAAATATATTATCAGTATTATAATTTTTTTATACCATTTAAATATTTGTGTTCCAGTACGTTATCTCTTTTTTTATGATACTTACAAATCTAAACGAGCATAGTAAAGTGCATTAGCAATCTCATTTCTTTTATCTTGTCCAGCGCGCTTACTCGCTCTAGTTAAAACATTATTTTGCACTATTCTGTGTCTTCGTTGCTGAGGTCCAACATTATAAATATCAGCTTGCAAAATGTAAATATTATGAGGAACACAGGCAGCGATGATAAATCTCGGGATCAAATCAATTCTTAGCATCAGTAATGTTCTCAACAGTCTTCTCCATCATCCTTTCAACATGCCGATCGAACGTTCCACAACCAACCTAGTTTTGGATAACTGTGTGTTGAAATTAATTTCAACTTCGGTCAAGTGTCCATTATTTTTGAATAGGACCAATACATGTTGTTGTATTGAGTAGGCTTTATCACCAATCAAGTGAGTGTTGTTAGGAAAAAATTCATTACTGTTAAATATGGCTTGAAGCCCAGATAGACGAAACACACGCTGGTCGTGGACAGAACCAACTTCACCTGTATAGCAATGAATGAATTTCATTGTATGATCAGCTACAACTTGAAGTTGGATTGATGCGTTACTTTTCCTATTAATGTGACCCTGCCCATTTACATACAATGGAATGTTAATATGCGTTCCATCAACTGCTGCTACAGTTCCTGGGAATCCCTAGAGCAACTCAAAACTCTCTGCATTGTCTAGTGGATCTTCAGGCCAATGAATAAAATTTTCTCAAATAGCATACAATGCAGACATCACTCTTCTGATTGCTCTCACTGCAGTAGCCTTTCCAATACAAAATCGACTGCTTATTTCTCTGTTAAAAAATTTTATTGTTTCTTAGGTGAAAGGTTTATAACGACCACGAAAAAATTTCTTTAAAAAAATAAAAAAAATTCCTATTTTTAACCTGTAACAATCGGGATTAGCAAAAAACCACAGCGCCGCAAGCAGCTGGACTTTTGGTAAAGTTTGTTTTCGACCCCATCTGGATGTATTTGTCAACTTAATTTTAATTAGTTCCAGGAGAAAATTATTAGTGGTTCGATTCAGTCGAAAATTTTTACGAAAACCTTCATCGCTGTACTGATCGATTACATTAATGTAATTATAATAGTAAATCTTGATTCTCTTTATTTTACTTCTTTGAACTGCAAGAAGCGACACTACAATATCCTCCTCTTCACTTAAAGAATCTTCGGAGGATTCTAATAAGTGGTTAATACATATAATGGAATTTGTCCTAATGTTTTGAATCCGATTCATTGTTTTTTTAATATTAAACTTTCATACGGGCTTACTACTTTTAATACGTATGGTTAAATTACAAAAAAAAATGCCAAAAGAAAAAGGTCAAGTCGAGAATTACGAGACCAAGATGCAATTTGCTTCGAATCATATACGTAACGAATGCAAAACCCCACAGTTGCGTACATTAAGTATATGTTTAAAGATGCGCAGCGCCAGCTATCGTTCGACGTGACCAAATATACTCATACACAAGCAATCACGCGGTGATCTCGCAGACCTCGCAGTCTCCCATTCATAGGTTTTGGAACGCTCCCTTTTATTTACGCGAGAATATTGGAGCCTTCCGATTCTCTTTGCGAGTCGCGTGACAATAAACAATAACGGAATACACCCACAATATTTTGATTATCTTCAAGTGAAGATTCTGATATAAAAGTTGAAAGCAGTGACGATACATCTGGATTTTCAGGGGATAATTTATTTTTGCAAATTAAACGAGTGAATTTTTTCAATAAATGATTAAGCTTCTTAGAATCTTTGCCCATTCAAAAACAAAAACTATCGTCGAAAAGGTATTTGGAAGAAAAATCAAAACAAATATCGTCCGTAATTAATAAAAAAAATTTTAAATTGCGCCGAGATGATCTAGATGATCTTAAAGCAAATGACGACGAGTCCTTGATAATAAGTGCGTTGCAAAAAAGTTTTAATACTTCGGCTTACCGCATTCATAAAATCAAAATTTTGACTATTTTTTGATCGTGGACTTATGAAACATTGAGAACACATTTCCTTCTGCAACTCGTCATATAATAGGCATAGCAAAAAATATTGCTCAAGATAAGAAATTCATTGAGAATTCGAACCCATAACAACATCCATTTCTAGATGATAATGTTATCAATACAAATGTTAGCTTGTACCAGTCTGACAACTACACTTAATATATGCCCAGAAAAAAGATTACATTTTGATTAAAGTAGACAGCAAATTGGTACTCATTCAAAAAAGACTAGAATAAAATAATTAAAAAGAATTGTATGAAATTTTTACTAGTTCGTATCCAACTTTAAAATGAAGTTTTTAAAGTTTGCTAGCTTAAGGCCGAAATATTGTGTTTTGGCTAGTGCTTCTGGTACTTACTCTGTTTTTGGATATCCTATACATAAAAATGTTAGTTAATCAGTGAGTGGTGCCAATTTTCAATCACTTACTTTTAGTTTTAAGCTGCCTTTGATCAATTATAAGGATCGTTTGGATTGTATCGTATGCAAAAACAAAATGACTGATTGTTACTTAAATTCCTGTAAGAAGTATCCAGGCGTGACAAATGTTATTGAGCAACTGGAGGAAATTAAAGAAAAAGTGTATTGAAATTTTTGCCTACAAACAATGGGTTACGGTTAGAAGAACCTCATTGCAGACCCTAATATCTCCAGTAAATGAATTTTAACAGAAGTTAAGTTAAGATTTGCAAAAACTGTTAATTCATTCATTTTTGGTTAACAAACAAAGGGATTTTTTAAATGAAATGAAAAATAAGTAAAGAGAAAACGCGCGTATTGTAATTTGCAACTTCTCAGAAAATTATGCTCTTATAATTCAAAATTCAGTTTAGGGAACAACGATTACGCAACTGTACATTCATTTTCAATTTATTATAGGAATGACTTGGATGAATTAAGAATTTAAAGTTCTGTTTGCATTTCTGATTGCCTACTTTACGACACTATTGCCGTACATCTATATGGAAAGCAGTTGATTAAATTTTTTAAAATAAATTCACCGTATGTAAATAAATAATATATATGTCTGATAATGCAAGTGAACCGTATAAAAATGAAAGGAACTTTATTAATCTCACTCATCACTTTGAAGACTTTGAAATAGCAGCAGAGTGGCATTTTTTCCCCTCTTCACATGGAAAGGGGCCATGCAACGGAGTAGGCGGGACTGTTAAATGACTAGCTGACAGAACAAGTCTTCAGAGAATTAACATTCCCATTCGGACGCTGCGAGAACTTTTAAATTAGGCCACAAAATCACTGCCGAATACTACTTGTCATTATTCTAGAAATTACAAATACAAAAAAATGATAATTACGAAGAAGAAAGAAAATTAGTGACAGAGACATTGTGAAGAGGAACAACGATTGAGGGAACATAAAATATCATAGCATGGTTCCACTATCTCATCATGAATAAGAAACGAGGCTGTTTTCTTTGCATGAAAAAACAAATATTGTCAAAATTTTCAAATGAATTTTGTTATGAAACTGTAAAAAAAGTTTCACTTGTACATGAAAATTTTTTTTTATCTATAAATTAATATTAAGCAATCATAATACTAACTTAGTTTTTCCATTACACATTCTTATAAATTCAATATAATATAATTTCTTCAGTTGATATTGCGCAACGTCATCTTATAACTAAAAAATTACTCTTTATAAATGATACAATGGTAATATCTTGCTTTTTTGCATAATAATACAAAATTTTGAGGTTTTACTGACAAATAACGAACACAAAAGTTATAGATCTTTTAATTATCTACAACTTTTACTTTTAACTTTTTTTTAAAAGAAGTACAGATATCATTTTATACTCAAACAGTTTTTTTTACCGTTACGCGCAACATAAATTAATATCTTAACAATAACAATGGAAAAGTCTTCATATTTTTAAAACATAATTCTTACGTTGATGCAGAATACGATAGTAATAGTAAGAATTCGATTTATTTTGGGGCCAGTTGTTAAAAATTGTTTAAATCAATTATATTCTTAATAACAATATTGATTTTCTGACAGTGTTTTTTTAATTTTTTTTTTGTAAAGTTCAACTCTTTGGCTACAAAAGTGCCATTGGTGAAATTGTTGCTCTTAAAGATTTGGAGCTCTACATAGTTTAAAATGAGTCCCACACCTCTATTATAAAATTGTTTGTAACTTATAAAATCGAAAATAGTGTTTAAAAAAAATTCCTTGGACAAGTGTCTTGAATTTTTCAATGTCTAGAAACTGAAAAAAGTTTTTAGCCAAATCAGAGAGGTGACAGACAAAATCCGTTCAATTTGTAAACGAATTACCCTCTGTGATGTTGGTGAGGAAGTCTGAGAGAAAGAGAGAGATGCCTCCGAAACACTAAAACTGTAGTGCTTCCGAGCTTGTAAGACTGACTCCAACTATTTTAAGCGCAGCAACGCTAACAGATACGTGTGTGTCTCTGTTTGCGTATGTGTGTACGTAAACATTTAGCAACTGCGAAAACTTAGAGAAGTAGGGGAAGCAAGTTGATCATTTGAGGTTTGTAACTTCTTTCCAGCTTACTCTCGATCCCAGAACAAAGCATGAAAAGCTTTGCTAAAAAAAAGGTTAACTCCTAAACTTTATGTTTATAAAAACTGAAGAAGGTAAATAATGACTTATTAAATGAACGATAAAAAGAAAACTGTATTAATTTGTTTCAAGTTCATCAGTGTAAAGTCAATGTAGTTGCCCTCCGAATAGTAAAGAATGTCAACATTACGGCTTTATCTGACATCATTTCGCTACGTTAATGTAATTATTTATTTATAAAAAGATTTCGTTTATTTTATTTAAATAAGCTATAATGTTAAACTCCGTTTCTATATATAATCATTTTGTTTCATTCTTTTAAGTGCAAATCGGCTTTCTGTCCTATTTGAAAAACATATTTTATGATAAAGATTAAATTTAGACAATGTTTTAGTATGTTAATGCTATTTAGTGCAATAATAATATTTATTATAATAATAGTAACAATTATAATAAAACGAGTATACACAAAAAAGTAATAATGATATTAACAACAACAACAACGGTAATAATAACTATAATAATATTAATAACATCAATTTTAATAATAATAAAAACAGTAATTAAACTCACTTTTTTTAAGCTCCAAGGTCACTAAGTAGGACAAAAGTTTTCTGGTTTTAAGAGTTAGTTAATAAGCAAAATTATTACAAAACATCATTTATTGATATAAGAAATAACCGAAAATTTCACATTATTATTAAACATTGACCAGATACTTTTTAGAATTGTTACTAGAACATTTGACACTTAAAGTTCCTCATACATTTATAAGTTAATAATTTTAATAGCAACAAACTATAGTTCAAGTTTACTGACCAATTGTAGATTATCGCTTTCTGTCTTCTACGCAGTATTTTTATTAATGTTACTACTTTTTTTTTTAATCACTGACGTACGCTTTTTTAAGATTTGCTCTGCCAATGACTTGAATATGTCAAAAAAACTAGTTATACTTACTTATTTGCGGCTGTTACGTGGATTTTACGGTACGGAAATAAATAATAGGCTGACTTGTGGTTAACTTGTGCTTTGTTATAATTTTGTTATAATTCCTTATGTTTGAGGAAAGTTGCGCTTGTCTTCTCGTCTCGCGGACTTAGTCTTTTCGCTTTCATGTCTCTAGTTGATCTCTTTTTTACTCTTTTTCTTCGCTCTCCTTTTTCTATCAGTTCTTCTCTCTATTTCTCTCTCTTTCGGACCCAAGCCAGCGAAGGTGCATGCACGCATAGTTATATGCTATCGTACTTAACACGCCCGAGGCTGAGACGCCAACGTCCTCGGTGGCAATTTCCTCCTTGATCTGTATATATATGATAGAGTAGGGTCTCTGTTATGTTGTTTGTGTTGTATAATATTTTCGTTAAAAAGAAAGAGGGTGGTTTGAAACACTCTATCCCTATTCCCTTTAGTGGTTTATTTCGTTGTATTTTATGTGTAAACATTTTTGTTTATGGTTTGTGCGTTTTTCTTGTATAAAAAATTTGTTTTAAAATTCTTGTAATTACTAATGTTACATAATCGCTTTACTATGCTTTTCTTGCTTTTTATTTATGAACGTATGCACAATACTTATGATAACCATTTGTTTTTGCATTGAATAATAATTTATATCATTGTCAATTTCATGCTATTTTTTTGTTTCATTATCAAAGATGTCGAGGGTCAAGGATTGACTGTTTAACTTATTTCTTGTTGTGTTGATATCAAGTGTGGTCAAGGATATCGAGTATCAAGGACTTACAGTTTAACTTATTTCTAATGATGTTACTAGTTTTTTCAATCCTTTTTTAGATTTTTATCAACGCTTAAAATATTCCTAATGCTACTATTATTATTACTGTTATTATTAGTATTGTAATTATTATTCTTATTTTTTTTCTTCACTTCTTAAACTTCATATTTATTTTACGATGTATTCACTTCTAAAATGTCTGTAATAGAGTATATTCATTATCATAATGAAGTTACACAGAGAAAATATAATCTTGATTTATTTTTGCCTATTTGTATTACATACTAATAGTAGAAACTGTGACCCACAAATGTTTTATGATCGTTGTCGAGTATGTACTGGTCGTTAAAATTTTATTATTTTTTAGTTTTTTTTTACTATTTATACCTATTCTTTCTTTTCTCAGTGTTATTTTTTTACTATCATTATCCTTCATTATTGTCTTCCATTATTATAGTAATAATGGAAGATTATAGTTATAATTATAGAATTCTTTCAAGTTAATCTATAGGTGGCTAAGTGATGTTGCTCTTTACTGTTGCCTTGTTAACTGTTCATTTTTTGTTTTGTTGGTCGTTATCTGTAAACAATATATAACACGTATTAGTAAAAAGGGCCTTCCCCATGGGAAACAGCACTTGGATGAAACCGCCAACCTTCTTTTTCTGTAAAAAACGCTTGTACTAGCTTCCTTATTAAATATACCATCGTTTTTTTTTTCTTTTTTTTAATCACTGACAGTAGAGGAATCTGAAGGATGTATTAATTGCTAATGTAGTTCAATCATATACAATATGTCTCTTTTTTTTTGCTCCATGTCAATTCAAATTTTTTCTAAGCCATAACAAATAGTTGCTTCTTTCTCTGATTGTGGACTTTGTACATTGTTGAAAGGGAAATTTAGTTGGAAAAAGTTTGTTGGTTATTATTTTCTGTATGATTCGCAAATATTTGGCTTTTTTTTACTGGACATATACTTTTCTTAGCCGATACTATTGTTTTTGGCTCGTTTTCAGGTCGTCGTTTGTCAAGCTGTGTTTTTGTTTTTCTGGTGGGTATGTCTTCTGCCATTGTAGTGTTGATATTCACTGATGATACCGTGTGATATTTCAGTAGCAGGGTTGCTCAATTATTTTGGCAATCTATGTTTTGTTCTTACTGTAGATTCTTAAGAATTTTATCACAGGTGTCTGCTGAGGATGTTCTGACTTCGTTTATGAGACTAATGACTCGTATTATTCTCTTTAGTAGGGTATTTTTCATAGAAATACGCATATATGTACATATACACAAATTATTTCTTTGATAGGTATTTTGTCCTTTCTTCAGAAAACTGTGTCCTATAGGCTCTGCAATATGTAACTATGTATGTATATGCTGTTGTCATTGGTATTGTAAAATGCTGCCTCGGATTTCATTGTGATTTTGATCCATTACACAGTGGAGGAGAATTTATCTCGAATGGCTTCCAACCCAAAGGTGTGTGAGTATTTTCCTTGCTCAGTTTTATTTTAGTCTCGTTGCGTAAAACGAAACTCCAGAATCTCCAGTAGTTGTTATTATTCTCTAATAAGTATACAATCTGAATCTTATGATCAATTATGCAATCATAGTTTTTTTTCTCTGTAATCTCTAACAGAAGATTCTGAAAGTTAAAGTAGGGTCTATCAATTTTAGCTATTGATTTTGATAGTAGGTGAGAAATATTAGGATTGATCCTGAATAGATAATTTGATGAGTTATAGTTGAGGTCACGTTTGGTAAAAGATTTACGATTGCAACTGTGTTTCTTGATAAATAAAATCAAAATAATTTGAAAATAATATCTTTTTTTCCTGAAACTCTGCGTATCTTGCGTTCTTTAAAATCTACTAATTACACTATTCTGGAGTGTGTCACATGTAATCGTTATTAGACTTCTTAATATTTTGTTATTAAATCCTTTTTTTTGTATTGTTAATAATGTTTTTCTTTCGATTGTTTTTTTTTTGTTTTCACAAAAATACAGTACTGATAGTTATTATTTGTTTATTTATTATTATCATATTATTATTATTTTCCCTATAGTTCTGAGTGTAAGCATGTAATTTTTTTAATTATAAATAATATTTTTCATTACTTTTTTTTACTTTTTTTGTTTATGTTACTTTTTTTTTTTTTTTGACAATGCCTTTTTTGTTAAGGGTAAAAAAATATAATACCTTATCATGTATCTTGTAACTATTTTTTCCGTACGTTAGGTGTTGTACAGCCAGTAACATTTGACATACGTGTACTCTTCTCTTCCTTTTTTTTCGCCCTCACTTCCCGCGTGCGTCCGAGGCCAGCGATGAAATTTTTTTTTTTTTGGTACGTATTTTATCAATATTGTTTCTTCAGAATAGCAGGTATTAATTATCTGAATGTCTGTTGGTTACGCAGTTATTCGTTGTTTTATATTTTCTTACCGTATAATTCGTTGTTCTCTCATGGCTCATCCGAAGGCCGTGAATTAATGAAAAATAACGCTTTTCTCAATATATTTACACACGCATGTTTCTGTTATGGTCTCTTATATATTTTCTGTAAAGTAGTGTAAAAATGCGTTTTTACCAGTCCCTCCATAGGCGTTTCTTGTGTAATCCCTGTGGGATGCTACTTTCTCGCTATTGATATTTTTCTTCTCTTGTTCCTTCTTTTCTTTGAGTCACCTGTTTTGGGATCTTGGGAGGGGTTATGGATCTTTTTGGTTTCTTCTCTCTCTCATACCGAGCATTCTTGCATTTTCTTCCCGACTCTCGTTATTGATTGATTGTCCAAGAGCCGAGATAAAAGAGAAGCACGTGTTTATTCTGTAGTGTCTTACCCCTTTTCCTTCTCGTTTCCACTGGGTGTGGGGATTTGAATATACATGCCTATTCGATTTTGTCTACATGTGCTATGCGTATTTCGTTGTCTTTTTGTAATTTTACGTTGTGATTTTTGTAATCTATGCCCGTCATCTCATATGCTCCTTAAAATGGTCGTCGTACTTCTCTTTGGACGGTTTTTTTTTTAATATGTATACCATTTTCTCTTCCATGAAGAACTTTGAACTTAGTTTTCTGTCATAATAGTATTTTGATCTGTACTTATTTTGTGTCTGTATCATTGCCGCCAACGTTCTTAGTTATGTGAGGTTTCCTGTTATTTGTTTTAGCAAGTCTATGCATGTATGTCCTTTTTGCGGCAACTTAAAGCTTGATGGAAGTCTTGCACGTTGGCTGAGTACGAGCTTGTGTGGGGAGTAGCCTGTGCTCTTGCGCTCTGACGTATTGTATGCCAGTGCGTACAGTGGTAGTACCTCGTCCTATTTTTCAGTTTGGCTAACGTATGCTTTGAAATATTCTGTCAGAACGTGGTGCATACGCTCGATCACACCGTTGCTTTGTGGTTGGTATGCTGTGCTCCCGATTTTGTCAACTTTAAATAGTTTGGCGGATTTCGCCATAGTTCTGTTTATAAACTGAGTCCCCCTATCTGATAATAATTTCTTTCAGGCTCCGAAGTATGAAATAAATCTGTCCATTAGGGCTCTCACTGCTTTCTCTGCCGTTGCTTTCTGGACAGAGGCCAGCACTATATATTATGTTAGCCAATCTTGTATCAATGAAATGTGTATATTGTTGCAAGACTATGGTTAGTTTATTGGTCCACAGAAGTCTATCGATATCTTTTCAAATGGTCTACTCAGAGTGTCGGTGATCACCATGACTTGTTTTGTTTTTACTCGCACTAGCTTTTCGTTTGTCATGACAAGTAGTCGAGTACGTGTTGCCTTACGTCTAGCCTCATATTTTATCAAACTGTTCAACTACGTACGTTCATTGGTTAAGATTCAGTATTGTTTAGTCTTTTATCAGTCCTATCGTTTTTAATTTATCTACCATTACCAGTGATCTAAAGGCTATCACACATTTCTTTATGTCGGATTTCAGCACTGAATACTCGAAGTGAGTTTTCGCATACATTTGAATAACGCAACTTTCCTTATTTTGGATAGCATGACGTCGCCAACGGCCTTCGTCTCGTTATTTTTGACTATTGAGTTTACATAAACTCGCTCGTATAGCGCGTCGATAGTCTTTGTACCCGATATACCTGAGTGGGTGATCTTTGACTTTTCTTATTTTTTGAAACGGGGTGGGGTCTGTGTTGCCTTGCGAGGCCCATGGAGGCATGTTGCGTGGCAGTCGTGTCCTACATACCCTATACTTTTCCATTATATTCGCTATGTCAAAAATTTTTCTCACGCTGGGGTATTCGTCACTTTCTTCTAATAAAGTTTTGTTCAGGCCCCGGTCACTATCCGGGCAGAGAGAGTCTTGTTTGGTGTAAGTGTTTAGTGGTGGTGGAAGATTAGGCGGGGGCATAATGCGCTCTTTGTTAGCCTTCTTTCTTCCTTTTTTTCTCTCACTTTCTTCACCACTCTCTGTATCACAAGCGTCCTGTTCATCATTCTCTTTATCTCGTTTTTTTATGCATTGGTCACTGCTATCTCCTTAAATGTTTCCCTCTGTATTATTGTCTGATTGTCGTATTGATTTTTATTATTATTTTTAGGTAAGGCGTCGCCATTGGTTTTCTCTAAAAAAGCTTGGTAGTGTTGGCTTTCAAGATGCTTGAATTCTGCGTCTTTCCCTCCTATAAGGTGTTAGTATATTGTCTTATCAGGTGCCACTTGTAGATATATGCATGTATTTGCTTAATACTGTTGTGAGAGTATTAAAATGCATTTTCCGTTATCAAATTCATGGTTGTTATTGAGTATTGTTTTTTACTTCTTTTGAATCTTTGCATTTATTTATACATTTTGACTCTTGCAGCACTTTTCTAAGTTCGTCTGTTGATTCTGCCAACCTGTACAGGAGCACTAGGCAATGAAATAGGCAGCTCCAATTTCTAGAGATGTCGATCATTCTTAGCCGTTTGTAGGGTTTTGCGCGTTGGGTCCCCGATAATCAAGTCTTTGCATCTTCCCCGTTGTTCATCGTGATTAGTGTATCATCGCTTTTCCATACATTGATTCGTATGCCTTTTTTTCCTCTAATGTCTTTCTTTTCAACATCAATTGAGACGTTTGTTCCAAATTAATTGGTTGATTCGTTATGTACTAATTTTAACTTGGTAATTGGACCTCTGTTGTTATTATACTTTTTGTTTTCAACTTTAAATTTTTGTGTATCTGGCGGTCGTTGGCTGGCATGCTCGTTCGGTGCCATTCGGCTTGGTTCGGTCATTTCCGCCCCCTGCTCGTCTACCTGCTGTCTACCTTAGGGTCTACTCACTTTCTGGTCCTGTACCCTTCTTTTATATTCCGATATTTCTTTACCTTTTTTGTCTACGGCAGGTATTGCTGCTGCTGCCATTTCCTCTATTGCCTCCCTAGCTTTCCGCTCTCTCCGCAGCCTCGCTATTAAACGCTAGTTGGAATCCACAATATTTTGTCAGCTTGGGTCTTCTCTGTTTTGCTGCTGGTGAATCGCAATGCGCAATTAAAATCTCTTTCGAGTTGTGTGAATGCTCGACAGTATTAGAAAAGTCTGAGATATTCCTGTGTAGTGTATCCAATTGACATTTACGAGTTCTCTGTTGTATTTTTTCTGCGATATCTTCGTGTACAAATGGTGTGCTCATTGTTTTCACCTTTTTTTCCATATTTTTTTCTTTACCTATGAACGCCAGTTTATTGTCTGCTAGCCCTTGCGACAAAATTTCCTCTTTGTCACTTACTGATGCAAGGTTATATTTTCTGTCTTATTTTTTGGTTTTTCCGTCATTTCCTGTTCTGATCCTCTATCGCTATCACTGTAACTGCTGGTGCTTGATATGTATTTGCTTTTTTTAAGTTTTCTGAGCTTTTTTGTAATTACTTTTTCGTCTGACTCTTCTCAGTCAGATGTCTCAATTTTGACTTTTTATTCTTTCGTATTAGATTTTTCTGTCTCGTTGTATGCATTTTATGTAGTCGTGTTAGTGGCACGTTTACGTCTTCGTGATTATCACTTTCCTATGTTTCCGCAAGCTTATACAGCTTTTGGCATGGTAGTTCTGGGTTTTCCTCCTCTTTTTTTAGTACTGGATTGCAAGGGAGCATCTGGTGCTTTATTTTTCTGTCCAGGTCTGTAGATAACGTCGAACTCATATCTCCAGAGCTTTGCTTGCAGTCTCGTAAGTCCTAATTTCGGTTTCTTTGATGTGTAAAAATGTTTGAGTTGTTTGTGGTCCATTAGGACTAAAAATTTACGACCAATTCAATATGGCCTAAATTGTTCTTTGGTGTACACTATTGCCAACAATTCCTTATCGTAGGTCAAGTACAGTAATTCACTGCCTTCCAAAAATCTGGACGCATATTCACAAGGGTGATTTTTACCTATCTCTCCTTGGCTTACAATTTCTCCGATGGCATAGTTGGATGCGTTGGTTGTTACGATGAAAGGTTTGTTCATATCTGGAGCTTTTAGTACTGGCTTACTGCACAGGGCGTTTTTAAGTTCTATAAACGCATGTTCTTGTTCTTCCTCCCATTTTAATTTAGCTGTTTTTTTTTGTAAGCTTTGAGGGAGGTTGGGCTATTTTTGCGTCAGCCTTGATGAAGCGTTGATAGTACCCTGCTAGCCTGAAAAGTAATTTTATTTTTCTTGCATTGGTTGGTTTGAAAAAACATTTTACTGCTTAAATTTTTTCTGGATTTTTTTTTATCTGGCCATTACCTATAACATGACCGAGCACTTTTGCTTCCTTCCTAAGAAATTGGCATTTTCTCGGTTCTATTGCAAGGTTTGCGTCAGCTCACTGTTTTAAGAGCCTTCCAAATCTGATCCCATATTGTTCAAAGTTTTCTGCGAATAAGGTAAATGTCCCGATTGTGAGACAGGGTTAAGCGAACTTATAAGTAAAATAAGCTATTCGAAGCTGAAAAATACATAAAACCAGAAAATTTTTCGTATTCTAATGTAAAATTATGTGTTCTGCAATAAAAAAGTTTATTTTAGTGTATAAATAAGATCGCAATAATCATTTAACTTAAAATAATAGAGAAAAATATAAGGTCCCAATTAATGGCACATCAAAAAACAGCATGGCCCAGTTATCCCACTCTGTTAGTCCCGGTTTATGGGACATACAAAAACTGTTAGATTGAACCTACCACGATAAAAAAAAATATTTGGTAGCTCGTAAATATTAATAACAAGTATAATAATATAAAAAAGTTCACCTCACAAAATCACACTTTTGTAAAATAACAAAATAAGCTCAAACGAAGATAAGAACAGAGATTTAAAAAAATTGTCGAAAATAATAATAATTGCTACTTATATTTCAACTCAATGTATTCATTAATTTACATTCTGATTTAAATAAACAAATAGTATTATGCAAGACAATAAACTTTAAATTTTGACAAACAACAAAATATTAAGAGAACAAAATCTGTTAATCTTATTTTTTTTACTTTTCTTGTTTAATTTGTTTTTTAATATCTTTAATTTTTTCTTAGCTTCTTCTATTTTCTTTTTTTCTTCTTATAATTGTTTTTTTTTTTCAAATTTTTTTTTTTCCTTTGTTTGTTGCTCTTTCTCTTTTTTCTATTGCTGCTTATTTACACCTTTAGAGGCTATTTTTCTGTCAGTCTTTTTTCCCTTTTTTTCTTTTATTTTTTAGCTAAAATCAGTGAATATTGTTAATTAAGTAGGTAATTACAAAGTAAGGAGTTCTAGGACTGCTCACTTTTGAGGTTATGTGTACGATTTATTACTGTATGTCAATAATTAACTTACTATGAAGCTGGATATCAATTACAATAACTTCACAATTAATTAAAACACACTGTATTCACTTTTACATAACAGAATACAAGATTTGCAAGTAAAAACAACAACTTTGATGTGTCTCATTTATCGGGCCAAAGGCATAAATATGAAGTGTCCGTAAATACGGTACATGAATTATGTTGTACCATTAACTAGGACCTTTAAATTTTAGATGTACGTATATTGAGACATGGTTATAAATAAAAAATCTGCGTTAAAAATACTGATCTTTGTTTTTAAATATATTTAGGAATACCTAAGTTCATAAAAAAAAAACATATCGTGACAAAGAATTCAATTTAATTAAGAAAAAACTCAGTAAAGTGAAAGTCAAAATAGGCGCAGATTCGTATGTCCCATAGTACTGCAATGGCAGAGTTGCAATAAACTTTTTTTTTGTAATATTCTTCACGTACTATGGCCTTAAAAAAACGTATATGATAAGTGTTTCTACGTATAAGATAACAAAATTTACTTACATTTCTATACATTCTCCATTATTTAAATATTAATTAATGTTAAAACATCCCATTAATTGGGACGTTGTCTCGCAATCGGGACATTTACCTTACCATGATGTTGTCCATATATACCTCTATTTCACGTCCTTGTAGGCCCGCTAGTGCCAGTGTTATTACTTGCGTGAATGTACTTGGGGAGTCCATGCATCCCATTGGCATTTGTTTATGTGGGGAGAATCACGTCAACTGTCCCAGCACCGCGGTGGACGGCCTGCGCGGTCGTCAAACACGACGTTTTCAACTCGTCGTTTTGGTGTCAAAACTTTGATATAAAAATAATCCAAAAACATATTCTTACATATTTTTTTCTCAGCTTTCTAGTGGTGGCATCAGTTTTTCAAAAATTTGCTCTCATAACCTCGAAAAATGCACTTGTTTGAAAAACACGTTTTATCTCCATGATCTTCAACTTTTGGAATTTTTTCGATAGTCTAGATCGAAAGATGAGACATTTTAACGTAGATATCAACAATAAAAAAGAAAGGTTTTTCGTTTTTAAAACGTATTTAAACGACGAACGAGACGATGCGAGCCGTGGCGGCCGGGCCACGCGCAGCAACAGCGCGTCCGCCGTGTGTCGTCTGCTACAATGAGTCTGTTTGGCTATATAATATATAATGTAGTAGTAAAGATGTAAACAACAATTAGTTAACTAGGGCTTACAATAGATAAATAATAAATGTTTTGATAAAATTTATTCATATACACAACAATTTTATAATAAAGAAATAAATAATGAATAATATTGATTAAATATTAGATATTTACATAAATAAAGCAAAAAATGAAAACAAATTTGTTTTACTTCGTTCTCTTTTTCTTTTTAGGCATGGTAATCGAAGTAACACTTGTTTTACGTTCTTTCAGTTTCGGAAAAATTTCATATTAGTAACTCAAAGAAGTTTTCTTTAACATTAATTTATTATCCTTAATGGGGATAAACGCATGATAATTTAGTGTCCCTGGAATCAGTTTCGCACTGGAAATTTCGTCTTTTAATCTCAAGGAAGTTTCTTCGTAGTCAGATTTGCTACTAAAAAAACCTTCGTTTCTTTGCAGTAAAACCTACGAAAACTTCGACTTACGATAGCACAACCTTAAGTCATAAAAATAATAAATACTAATATTTAATTAATCAATCGAAACTTGTTGCAAAGTGCAAACCGTCACGGTTAGGTGTATTTGTTTACATCCAGTCAGAGAGACGGTAGCAGACGGCGCGCTCCTGCCGCGCATGGCCCGGCCGCCGCGGCTCCCATCGTCTTGTTCGTCGTTTAAATACGTTATAAGAACGAAAAACCCCTCTTTTTTTATTATCGATATCTACGTGAAAATGTCTCATCTTTCGATCTAGACTATCAAAAAAATTCCAAAAGTTGAAGATCATGGAGATAAAACGTGTTTTTTAAACAAGTGCATTTTTCGAGGTTATGAGAGCAAATTTTTTAAAAACTGATGCCACCACTGGAAAGCTTAGGAAAAAATACGTAAGAATATGTTTTTAGATAATTTTTTTATCAAAGTTTTGACACCGAAACGACGAGTTGAAAACGTGGTGTTGGACGACCGCGCGGGCCATCCACCGCGGCGCTGGAACAGTTGACGTGATTCTCCCCATATTGGTAATGTCCATTTGGTATTGAGAACGTGGTTTTATGAGCATCCCCTTCATGAATTTCTACTTGGACAAACCCACTCTTCAAATCAACCATGGTTAAATATTTTTCAGCTGCTAAATTTTATTAAGATTTCATCCTAGAATGGCAGTGGAGAACGCGTACCGACAGTTATTTTGCTAAATAGCCAGAAATTTGTTACGACCCCCACCGTTTTTCTTCATTTGGTTCCACGTTTCTTGGGACAATCTACATATTTGAGTTCTATGGAATGACAAGGGTTCAATTATTTGTTGTCGTAGTAGCTTGTCTACTTCTATTTGCATTTTCTCCTTTAGTTTTACTGAATAACCCTTTTGCCAATGATTGGTTTCTCTGTTGATGTTGTTATTCTACGTGTAAGTAAGTTTGCAGCCTTTAGTGGCTCGCTTTCTAGGCCAAGTACGAGAGGATTTCACTCTATAAGGTTCTAATTCCTTCATGTTGCAACCAGATGCATTGACAATTTTCAATTTTTGGTTTACTTGAGCCACAAAATTCGATTTTTTAGTATCTTCAGGATTTTCAATGTCACTCTTTACATCGTTATTATTTTTATAGATTATGGCATTTTTTTTGTAATTTTATTATCTTTTATATTTTTATCTGAATTCTAATATTAAAAAGCCCGATCAAGGCTTTGTATAACCCTTTAGCATCATTCTGAGCAATGCTGAATGGTTTCGCCCCTTGTCTGGTTTCACATTCAAAAATATCTACCTCTGGTACTGGCACATCAGTGTGTTTGTCCGTTATGTTTATAATTTTCGCATAAATTTCTAAGTTTTTATTATCTTCTATGAAATTTCTGAATAGAATTCCCTTTTTTATATTCTGAAGAGGGACCCAGTCAAGTTGTACAATTGAGCATTGTAGCCTTAGTGATGGAATTTTGATGTCTTTTGATTTAAAATAATTTTCTTTGGGTGTTTATGAGGCCATTATATACCTCAATCGCGTTCCAGCCAATAATGCCTTTTATCTCTATCGGAAAGGTATCTGAGACTACATGCAGATTTATTATGATACCGTTAAGAGATGTTTTAGTTTTTCTAACGTTCAGCGTGGTCCATGTGTAACGCCAGTCATAAGGACTGTTTCTATGCACTTAATATGCGTGTCTGTAGTGAGACAACATTTTTTTATAATTGATACTTCGGCACCAGTATCCGCGTAAGACTTTGCGCTATATAATTGCAGTTGATTGCTGCTTAATATAACTGATGTTCGTGTGCTTCCAGTACTCGTAATCTTTACCCTATGGATAGGTAGGTTTATGTTTTCTTTTATGTTTTCTCCATCAGCTAAGGGCTACTAGTCATAGGTTCCATTTCAACTCTTTTTCTTCGTAAATATTTTCAGCCGTTTTAGGAGCCTGCTCGGGGTCTTTTTTTGCGATGTGTATTTTGCCTGATTCTGTTGGCTCTTTCTTTCCCTTGGCTGCCTTTGTCTTCTCTTTACGTTCTATGCCTCTTTCTATTCTCAGGATCCGCTTGGCACTTGGGGAGCACGACGAGCGTCCTGCAAGTTTAAATGTTTCGTGCTATAGGTAAATACTTTTCTTCAGGTAAATTGTTTGTTCTATTCGGAGGCTCTCTATCATTATAATTTTCACCCTTATTATAATTTCTGTTATAGTTATAATTGCCTCTACAATTATCGCAGTTAACGTACAGGCTGTTGTAATTGTTGTTGTTATTTCTTGGAAAATCAACGTTTCTGTTGCAGTTATTGTATCTGTTAAGACCCACATTATTATCAGGGTCTCTTCTATAATCGTTGTTATAGTTTCGGTTATACGTATCAAGGGGTAATTATGATTATTTCAGTAATTAAAGCTTCCTTTCGTATTTTTCCTGTTATCGTTGTTGAATTGTTTGCATCCATTGCTTCGATTCATTTTCCCTTGCTCTGTGTTTAACACTAGTGTGCGACACTCACTTGTATCGTCTCTCCGAAATTTACAGTAAGCGCAATTTTAAACTCTTACATTTTGTTTATCGTGTGCTGTTTGCACTGGTGTGTTATTTGCTTTTATGTCCGAGATTTAAATTTTCTTATTCGTCGCGTCTGCTACTAGTTTCATACATAATTTTGTAGCATGCTCCCGATATTTATTGTAATACAAGCAATTTGGATGATCCCTGTTAGTCTTACCTTTTTTTGTCATTTCGCGTTCTTCTGCTTGCTCTTGGTTGCACGCACAATCGTTCGTATCTCTTGTCTCTGTTCTTGCTAGGCTTACTCGAGCCTTGATTCGTGCTGGCATTATCCCGTATAAGCCGAGGTCACTTTCCATTTTAGTGCAGTTACTACATATATATATATAGCTTCGCCCAATATTTTTGAACTGAGGCATGTTACCCTGTAGTTATAAGGCGATTGTATCCCATATGTGTATTGCTTTATGGCTTCTTTTTCAGCGGTCTCTTTCAACGCCTGTCGTTGACTATGGACTAGTGTCATGTCCAAGTCAAAGAGTGTTATTATTTTGTCGTACGTTCTCTATGCGGGGCTGCTGTAATCTTCTACAAGTTAACCTTGGTATTGATCTATGACTTTTAATTTTGCTTATAACGTATCAACGCTCCCAATGCTGATGTATCTGTTTTTCAGTTCTACTGAAAATTTGACTATCAAAGAAGACTGTGCTAGCCATGGTATGAATTTGACAGCCTTGTTCTTTAATTTATTTGGTAGTCAGCCAATAAAGAACTTTCTGTTCAAAGGGCCTTCAGCCCATGATTTCATTTTTACCATTTGCTTCAATAGAGGTAACTTAACGGGATCATCGTCAAATGTTAGCACGTTTGTTGCTAAGTGGCTTAATGACAATATCGTGTTCTGAATTTTGTGTTCGTAGTTTAAATTTTTTGTATAATGCAGAGGTACCGTAAATTGGTTTAAGTCATTTAAGTAATTTGTATTCGCCAAACTTGATGGGGTTGTGTCGTTATACTCTGTCTATAGTTGTTATTGTTATTGTTCGTATCGCAAGAAATCCTCTTGCTCCTAATTACTTGCTCCTCTTGAACTACTGGGATTCGCATTTGTGTTTGTCACAGTGTGGTCCTTTCATGGGTTTGTTGTAATAATGGATAATTCGATTGTGTAGATATTTGGTGTGTTTATTGTTGCACCGCCTGTGCAGCTGCTTCTTTTATTATATCGTATATATTTGTGTTGTGTCCGGTTTGCACTTTATCACTATGTTGATAAGTGAAGAGTCTTTTCCTCTTAGATGTCGCATTTTCACGCTCGACATGGGAAATTAACTTGTCTGATAAGGGGGGTTTGTGTGCTTCTGTATGGGATAGCGCATCAGCTTCGTTATCGCTTATGTCTTGCCTATGAGATAGCTGCCAGCGTCTTATGTTTGGCGTTTGTTAGCTAAACATTTTTATCACAAAAAGTTTCTATTTTATGCTGGCTTTCTGCCACTCTGCCCATGGTTCTGGATCGTCTTTTAAGTCAATCCGTATCACTTCGTCGTCTATGTTAATCGTATGTATATATATATTTATTTTTGTTCAATTGTAAGGCACTGTAGTTGTGTATTTCGAGTTATATGGATATACGCGCTCTAATAAGTGTTCCTCACTAGTCTTTTTTTCTCGCTATTGGTTAACTACTCATTGTATTTATTAATTAATTTAAAAATTTTGATCGAGCGCTGGTCACCTGTATGTCGGGTATATGCTTGTGCATGCAATTATCTGTTACAACCAAGGTCCTTAGATTTTGTTATTTAGTAATAATATCGATATGAAAAGTTCTTTCTTCGAGTGCGTCTTCCCTCAGGGGTTAAAAGTGTGTTATATAAGAACAGTGTAGTTTTACTTACCAGATACCTGTCACCATGGTCACTATAATGATGATCCTGAGTATCTCCATGAGTTAGCCTTTAATTCTTCAGTGAGTTGACCTGCCTTCGCTTTTCCTCGTTGTTTTCTACTTTTGATTGATGTATCCCGTATCCCGTCTGGAGCTGCTGTCTGAGCTTGGCGTCTCGTGTTCTCCTTTTGTCCGTATGTTTCTGGCTGTAGTAATTGGTATTGTCCTTATATTTTTAAATGTTGTTCTGCTAGCTTAGTATGCAGTTTCTTTTCTTGTCACTGTACTTATTTGGTAGCAGTGTTGATGAATTTTTCAATTGCTTCTTTCTTTCTTTCGTCGCTTACTCTGGATTTCTTTGATTGTGACTGTTGGGCCACCAAATTTGGGGTGCAGCACTTTTAAAACTTTCTTTTTTTTCTATGTACAATAAGCGATATATTTTATTCCTTGTCTTTATTTTATTACATTAATTGATCGAAAAAAATGATTTTTAAATTTTTTGTTTTACGAGACTAAGTGATTTCCGTGCACACGACAGACTTTAAACAAATTATGTCTGTATCCCACTTCTGACACCAGCTGTCACGTGGGTTCAAATGTGCAGGAATAAGTAATAGACCAACTAGTGCTTCACTTGTGCTTTATTACAATTCCTTATGTTCGCAGAAAGTTGCACGTGTGTTCTCATCTCCCAGACTTGTTCCTTTAGCTCTGGTGTCTCTAACTAATCTCCTCCTTACTCTCCTCCTTCACTCTTTCTTTCCTATAAGTTCTCCTTTCTATTCCCCTACCTTTTAGGCCCAAGTCAGTGGAGGTGTATGCATGCATAGCTATATGCTATCGTACGTAACACTGCAAACTAAATTTGAAAAACGAATTGTATGTTAAAAAATGTTTTTTAAGGTATAAATTCTTACCGTTATAATGAAACAAGTTTTTTTAATACTAAGAAAGCCAGTTCGATAAAACTAATAACGTATGTATCACTTTAATACAAAGTAACTACAATAAATTATCCTTTATAAAATACATCACCAAAAAAATGAGTTATGAAGTTAGTAAAATTAAAACAAATGGTAACAAAGTTGCTCTTGAAGTGTTAAATATGTATAATCTGCAATAAAAAAAAATTATTCAGTACTGTTAAGCTGTTATATTACCTAGTTTCTTTAATCTCTTGTTTAATCTCAAAACTTGTCAACTAAAATTACTTGTTCATTATAGCTAACACTAACTGTGCAAAGGTGAATATTCTTCCCTTTTACCCGTAAAGAACAGAAGATTTTGCTATACTACATGACATACAAAAAACATTCTAATTATTTTGACTTATTATATCTTATACTTTCTTCTAATCTGTTCAATATTAGCGTTGTTTATTTTAAAGTGCAGTATTAATGAATGAGCTTCTCAAACGTAGTTTACAAGAACAATATTACATCGTTCGAAATAATTAAAATATATACTAATAAAAATATGTATTACAGAAGACTTAAAGGATGAAAATTACTGATATAATTTTAAACAGCCTTACCAAGAATAAAATCCATTAAAGCGTACGGTACGTGTCAATTCGTAGTCCTTCAGTAGCTTAAGTGGTGAAACAACTCTCTAACAGAGATGTGTCTGTAGTCAAAACCCTAGCAAGATTGTTGCTATACTTGCAAGTGTTTTAAAATCGCTTGAATTGTATAGTTTTTGACTTCATTAATTCCAACTTTAAAAAAATTATGTCATTAAAAGACATGGATGGACAGAGAATGCTGTAAAAAGTGGCTTTATACATGTAAATATATAAGCATACTTATTAAAAGTTACATGAGTATGACAAAAATTGCTTTTTAAAGTAGTGATGAAGTCACTTGTAACTTTAAAATTTACTTGTAATTTATTTCATCGAATGTTAAGGTTCACAGAATTTTCTTGCTTCACCATATATTAGCTTATAAAAATATATTGAGTAGTAAGTAAAAAGTTTGTCAGTAAAAGGAATCTTCTGATTGAAATAATCTTTTTGTCGAAATTCCTTGTAAGAGTTCATAAAACTTATAAGTGCCTCGGACTAAAGAAGTAGTATTACTACACCAAATTTAAGGTAAGAAGAAAATGGTTGTAACAACACATTTAGTGTTAGTTGAACTTATAGTTGTAAAACTTCAATAATTTTTTTTAGACAAATTAAAAGTTAGATCCACAATGATAAGAACGTGATGGAAAACTCAGATCAATTAACCAAGCTAACTTTTAACGATCTCGTCATGGTAAATCATGCATTATAAAATATTTAAATATATATATATATATATATATAGAGCGCGCGGTGGCTCAGTCGGCTAGGTCGTGGATTGGGATACGGGAGACCGTGGCTCAATTCCCGGCCAGTACGACTTTTCGGGTAAGTACCTCTGTGATTTTTCACAAGTGCTTTTTCACCACGCAATGCTCCTCGAGGAGGGTGTAGGTGACCTCTCCGCAGCAAAATTGCTCAATTTCCCCCCTCCCAGTAATGTGAGGCCTCCTATCCCTCTTCCCTTCTTTCTTCCAAGTGCTAAGTGCCCTGTGTAGTGCTCTTTATAGGAGTTGGACGTAAAGCACTATTATATATATATATATATATATATATATATAAATGTGTGTGTGTGTGTGTGTATAAAAATGTGGGGCTTCGCCACCCTGCATACTCCGCGCGCCAACCCCCTACTGTTCTTACTTAAAAGGAAAGCCTTTAAATTCCATTTGTTAGTGGAAAAAGGTTGGTGCCCAGAATTTTGTAACGAAGAAAAGTTTTCAATCTACATTGTTGAGCATGAGTTATATATTAATCTGTAAATTTTCACACCACTTAGGAGGTACTATTGTGGTACGTTGGGAGTTTTTTTTTAAAATCTCCGTTATGTTTAGAGAAAAAAAATATACATTATTTTTTTGTTAATTCAATTTTAAACAACGAAAAAATCTAATTACTTAAATCACATATGAATTATTTTTATTTTACATAGTATAAACTTTATATTATTTTTGTTACTATTATGCATTTTATATTTTATTTATTGATATAAGAGGTTGGAAACAATTTTTTATTTTCAGATTTTATGACAAATATGAAGATGATTTCTTCACAGTATTTCGCACTGTGAATTAGAAAAATTGTTTCTACTTTAAACTTTTTAAATTCTATTTAAAATCAAACTCAATATTTTTAAAATTTTTAAAAATGATCAATATAAAAGTTAGCGTAAGAAGAGACGGAAATTGTTGTATTTGGAACTTTTTCTCATTTTTTATATGGTGACAAAGATTTCCACATGAAAGCTCGTTCCTTAGTATTCACTAATGTTATAAATAAATGGTAAAATTATCATGAATTTATAGTAGGAAGCGATTACTATCTAAATATGAAAGGTAGTGATAAATATATTAACATAATGTCTAAAATGGGACTTATGGTACAAGTATTGAAATTAAAAGCTTTTCAGATCTATTAAGTGCTTACGTTATAGTTAATTTCTTGAACAACGATATTCCAACGTATGAAAGTTCAAATAACAAACTTAAACTAAAAATTAATCTTAGAAAAAAAGTATGATAAAAAATATTGCAATTGGTCGATTAAACATTGTATCTCCAAAAGATCATAAAAGAATTTTTTTTAAGCATGTATTAAAAAAAGTAACTGGTTCGACATCGTTCAAAAACATTAGAACATATACAGGAATAACTTATAAAACTTTTATAGATAATGCAATTGCAATGGGTTTTATAGACAATGATGAAAAAATCGATGATATTTTAAAGGAAGCAATTGCTGTTATGTTCTTATATCAATTAAAACAATTTCTCACTTGGTTCTTTATTTTCGAAAACGTTCAAGGTGATAGAATATATAATGAATACAAAGGATTTCTTACAAAGGGTTTGCCTAATAATAAAGATAATTGAACTCTTTTACATATTAACCAAATATTAGAATAAGGAGATAAATTATGTGGTGGCTTTAATTTATCTACACCAAATAAAATAGAAAGTAAGAAATAAGATATAGATAATGAAATACCTTTCAGTAAAGAAATGTTTAACTCAATGTATAAACGTTTGAAAAATAACTAGAGAAATATATTTCATACTATTTGCGAATAAAAAAAAAATATTTTTTTTATAGATGGTCCTAGAGGGTCAGGAAAAAATTATTTCTATAAAACGTTCATTATTTTTTTTTTCTCAAAATAAAAAGATCATGTCGATGGCGTAGCATCAATTTTGCTACCAATGAGAATCACCAGTCATAGAACTTTTAGACTTCCTTTAGATCCTAATAATATGGAGAGTGCATTTTTAGAATTCAAGTCAGATAAAAAAAAGTTAAATGAAGTTGATTTAATTATTTGGGATAAGGCCTTACTAATTCCAAAAACAGCATTGAAAATTGTAGACAGAACGTTAAGAGATTTATGTAACACTGAAAAAAATTTTGGACATAAATAAATTATTTTAGAAGGTGATTTTTGTTAAATTCTTCTAGTAATAAAAAACAGTAATAGAAAAATTATACTTGAACAAACTATCAAATCTTCATTCTTATGTAACTCATTTTAAATTTCAAAATTACAAATCAATACTCGTTCTAACGATAAAGAATTTTCAAAATTATTATTAAAAATTGGGGAAGGGAAAATAAAAACTATTAACATTACTAAAAATTGGATCTCAAATGATGTATGTTCTCTTATATTTTCTTATATCTCCAATCATTCAATGAATAGTGTTAAACTTGCATTGCATAACGAGAACACCTCTTGTTTAAATAATAAAATCCATAAAAAATTAACTTAAGAAATTAAAACTTACTATAGTACAG